>NC_068932.1:35000000-37500000 GCF_023091745.1 Budorcas taxicolor
TTGCAGCCCAGGAAATGCGGGTTTGATGGGAGTCAGGGAGATTCCCTGGAGAAGGAAATGGCACCCCACTCCAGTATTCTTGTCTGGAAAATCCCATGGACAGAGGAACCTGGCGGGCTACAGTCCTTGGGGTTGCAAAAGAGTGCGATACAACTGAGTGACTAAACATCAACAACATCATCTCCCTGATACCTTTATTCCTTTCCCATCCCATCCCAACCCTTGACAATCGCTGATCTGTTCTTTGTGTAATCTTACAATTTTAAGAACGTCATAAGTGGATCATTTAATCTAAGGGAACTTTGGTGTGTTAGTGCCTAAGTCTGCTATTTTATTATTTTTGTTTCCTGTTTCTTGTGCCTCTGTTTCTCTTCACTTGTTAGCCATGGGTTAACAAGTTTTAGAATTCAGTCTTGATTTATTTATAGTGTTTGTGAGTGTATTTCTCTGTATGCTTTTCTTAGAGATTGCTCTGGGTATTAAAATATATGTAAGTGACTTGTCTGTCACTTTACCACATCAAGTGAAACGTGGAAACTTTGCTTTCATTTACATCCCTCACTTCTAAATATCATTGGCGTGAGTGTCAGATGACGTTATACTTTTTGTTTCCTTCATCAGATATTATTTGTAAGCCTCAAAGAGGAGAGTTTATTGTGTCTAGTCATATATCTGCTTTATTTGTTGTTCTTTCCTGATGTGATTATTTCATTTGTCTGAAGAATTTTCTTAAGCCATTCTTTAAGGGGAGGCCACAGATTTCAAAGTGTTTTAGTTTAGTTTTTTTTTTAAACCAAATTTTTTTTTGGACTGTGTCACATGATCTTAGTATGATCTTAGTTCCCCGACCAGAAATTGAACACACAGCGCCTGCAGTGGAAACATTGAAGTGCTGAGTCTTAACTACTCAACTGCCGGGAAAGTCTGTATATTTATGTCTTATACACAATTTGGATGTTTTCAGCCACGATTTTGAAAAATAGCTGTTTCAGCTCCGTTCTCTTTTTTCTCTTCTTCTGGGATTCCAGTGGAACAAATGTTGGACCAATTGTTACTGTCCCAAAGGTTTCTTAGACTGTTGATTTTCTTTTTTTTTTTTTAGTTTATTTTCTCTGGTGTTCAGATTGGGTAAATTTTACTGCTATATCCTCAATTTTACTGATTCTATCTGTCATCTCTACTACTGAGTCTGTCTAGTTAACTCATAGTTGTTACTGTATTTTCTTTTCTTCCTTCCTTTCCTCACTCCTTCCCTCCCTCCCTTCCTTCTTTCCTTCCTTTGTCTCCTCACCCTTTTTTTTTTTTTTGCTGAGATTTCTTGTTTCAAGAGAACTTGTAGTTGCTTCTTGTTAGGTAATTTCAACATCTCAGAGTTAGTGTCACTTGACTGATGTGGTTCCCAACATGACAAGTGATTTTTTTGTTTGTTTGTTTGTTTGTTAGTATCTTGGACATTTTGGCTTTTATATTGGAAGTCTTTGAGTCTTACTTAAATCTTCTATTTTAGCAGGTTAGTCACTCTATTTAGGTTTAGCATTAAGATCTTGTGGTGGGATCTTCTTTTCCAATCTCAGGCCTTTAAGGAAAGTGGAACTCTTCCCCTGTCTGCTTATTGTAAGCAATGTTTGGTGAATCCCTCTTGCTGGTGCTCCTAGTGTCACCCGGGATTATCCCTGGGGGTTCCTCTTCAATTTGCGGAAGGAATAAGCCTGCCTGAGTTGCTTTTTATTGCTGGGTTATGGCTTGAGAAATGCTGGGCTGACTGGCCGCCTTCTGTTGGGTTGGAGGCAATGAGATATCCGTCCTATAGTCTTGCAGGTCCTAAGAGTCAGTGTTCCTCCTTACACCTTTCATATTTCTCCTGTGGTTGTCTTTGGGACTGTTCACTGGGTTTGTTAGTGGGAAGGAGAGGGAGAAATTAGTCTACACCAACTTTTAAACATTTGATGTGTTAATTTTTTAAACTCTAAATTTCCTGAGTTGTAAAGAAAGGATAGCAATAGTAAACTTTCAAAGCTATATCAATGAACTAGTGAGATACTCCCTGAGACATAATATATACTCTATAGATAATGATGCTATAGCTGATGGCCAGGTTGCTTATTGCATCATTATTTTTAAGAACAAACAGAAACACTAATGAGTCACTATGTAGGATTATTTAAATAAGTCATCATCGATACAATAGAATTTAGCTAATGAAAGTGAAAGTAATAAATGGGATGTGAAATGATGCTCCAGATGTTTTGTTAAGTGAAAATATAGTTGTAAAATCGCATGATTTTTTGGTATAAATATTTATAGGTGTCTATGTACATGTAAGTCACATATATTTGTCTTGTGTATTGTAATAAAATATTCAGAACTGTAGTTTCAAAATATTCTGAACCTAACAATTTGTGAAAAATACCTCTGAATAGTGGGCTAGAGGAGAAGGTAACATTCACTGTTGCATTATATACCTCTTTATTGCCACAATATTTTTTGATAAGAAGTAGTTTTATCTTTTATTAAAAAGAGAATGAATAAAAACACAAAAACCTTCAATTTGGTGCTATATATACACACACACACATATATATATATAGCTTTAATAAGTAGTTGAAGAATATTAAAAGAATGCCCATTAGTTACAAGAATACTCTGAAATTTCTTTAAATATGTTTAGTTTTCTCTGAGTAAAATTGGCTTTAACAAATCCTTCTGATACTTCTTTTATGACTTTTTATGATTGATGAAGTATATTCTTTACTACCTTAAAATTGTGTGGATGTGAAGAATTTTTAAGCATCACTTTTATTTTCTGTTACTTGCTTTAAGTATTTCAATGAGCTGTCTAGAATGCCAAAGTTTAGGTGACAAAGTTAGAGGGAAGATGCAAGTGTGATATACATGGATATTTAAAAACTAATAACAGATTTCTGTATGGTTGCTCTTTATAATCTAAATTCCTTTAAGGTCAAAAGATATGTATTTTTTCATTTGCATATTCTTAAAAGCATGCCTTGCATATGATTAGAATTTGTTTCTATTTGCTATAGAAATGAGAGTTCCTCCTAGATGTGTCAGGTAGAATGGGACTTACAATAGGGAGTTAATTACAGTAGTACTAGAGACACCAAAATGAGGGAATGAGTCAGAAATCTGGAGCTGCTGCATACCCAGGCTGGAACTTAGGACCACGTTTGTAATTGAGCTGCTTACTGAAGATGCCACTGCTGCCACTGAGCAAGGGCTGCGCCTGCTTCTGCTGCTGTAAAACCACCACTGCCATTGCCCAGTAGTCACCTACCTGTTCCTATTACTGGAGAAGAAAGGAAGTAGAGTGTCTTTCTTCCATTTGCCTTCTGTTCTCTCCCAAGTACTTTCATTACTGGAAATTGATGGTAACACAGCTGTCGAATGAGTCTTGGAAATTTAATTTTTAGGTTTTTATCAGTAATACGAAGGACTCTTAGAAGGGATAGTGAGACTCATAGCCAAGAGATAAAAGACTAGCACAGTGCTAAAAATTCTTAAGACAAGAGTTTTATCTTTTTAGTCTTTGTAATGTCAGTGACTACCTCAGTTCAGTTCGGTTGCTCAGTTGTGTCCAACTCTTTGCGACCCCATGAATCGCAGCACGCCAGGCCTCCCTGCCCATCACCAACTTCCGGAGTTCACTCAGACTCACATCCATCGAGTCAGTGATGCCATCCAACCATCTCATCCTCTGTCGTCCCCTTCTCCTCCTGCCCCCAGTCCCTCCCAGCATCAGAGTCTTTTCCAATGAGTCATCTCTTTGCATGAGGTGGCCAAAGTACTGGAGTTTCAGCTTTAGCATCATTCCTTCCAAAGAAATCCCAGGGCTGATCTCCTTCAGAATGGATTTGTTGGATCTCCTTGCAGTCCAAGGAACTCTCAAGAGTCTTCTCCAACACCACAGTTCAAAAGCATCAATTCTTCGGTGCTCAGCCTTCTTCACAGTCCAACTCTCACATCCATTATTGACTACTGTAAAAACCATAGACTTGACTAGATGGACCTTAGTCGGCAAAGTAATGCCTCTGCTTTTCAATATGCTATCTAGGTTGGCCATAACTTTTCTTCCCAGGAGTAAGCGTCTTTTAATTTCATGGCTGCAGTCACCACCTGCAGTGATTTTGGAGCCCCCAAAAATAAAGTCTGACACTGTTACCACTGTTTCCCCATCTATTTCCCATGAAGTGATGGGACCAGATGCCATGATCTTTGTTTTCTGAATGTTGAGCTTTAAGCCAACTTTTTCACTCTCCTCTTTCACTTTCATCGAGAGGCTTTTTAGTTCCTCTTCACTTTCTGCCATAAGAGTGGTGTCATCTGCATATCTGAGGTTACTGATATTTCTCCCAGCAATCTTGATTCCAGCTTGTGCTTCTTCCAGCCCAGCGTTTCTGATGATGTACTCTGCATAGAAGTTAAATAAGCAGGGTGACAATATACAGCCTTGACATACTCCTTTTCCTATTTGGAACCAGTCTGTTGTTCCATTTCCAGTTCCAACTGCTGCTTCTTGACCTGCATACAGATTTCTCAAGAGGCATGTCAGGTGGTCTGGTATTCCCATCTCTTTCAGAATTTTCCACAGTTTATTGTGATCCACACAAAGGCTTTGGCATAGTCAATAAAGCAGAAGTGGATGTTTTTCTGGAACTCTCTTGCTTTTTGGATAATCCATTGGATGTTGGCAATTTGATCTCTGGTTCCTCTGCCTTTTCTAAAACCAGCTTGAACATCAGGAAGTTCACGGTTCACATATTGATGAAGCCTGGCTTGGACTACCTCAGCCTGTAACATAATAACCTCTCATAAACTTTTATTAAATCTTTCTTTTTTCAAGGCTCTTTACAGATACAGAAATATATGTGAGAATAAGGTTTAGTTTTTTCTTGGACATACAAAAAATTAGATATTTTTGATATTTCAAAGTTTAATTAAAATCTACAAAGAGACCAGTTTTACTCACCTTTGGTTTTTAGCACCCAACATAGTAACTAGCACATATTTAATACTTTTTATAACAATTAAATTATTATTAGATATACTTTACTCATAAAATTTGGTATTAGAATGAACTCGTTGGTAGTTTGGTGGTATATTAGTTTTTTAAAAATACTATTTAAGTTCACATTTTATCTTCTTTCTCTTATAGCATCAAACACTTGGCTTGTTCCGGAAACTAAAGGAGCTATTGTTCAAGGGGGATATGGCCATACCAGTGTGTATGATGAAATAACAAAGTCCATTTATGTTCATGGAGGCTATAAAGCATTGCCAGGCAACAAATATGGATTGGTAGATGACCTTTATAAGTATGAAGTTAACCCAAAGACTTGGTGAGTAGATTGGGCTTTAGTATGATGGGAGAATTGGGCACTGTTCTATTTTATATTTGTATAATAGTGGTGTGTATTAGATATTTTCAAGGAGGTATTCTTGACTTTTTTCCATCTTTATTTCGACTAATGATAGTCCTATTATGTAGCAGAGGCACTACATAATACATCTTCTGTGTAGCCATCCTTACTGTAAATGATTGGCTTTACAGTGTTTTCCAGTCCTGTGGATAGTCTTGTTCTGTATCACTCATAAGTGCTGATACTATGTGCAGTTCAGAAGAGCAGTTTTCTTACCAATATATCTTTGAGTTTTGACATTATCTGTACTGGGATTGGTTCTTCTTTACACTCATATTTTATTGTCAGTTGTAAATTTTGAAAGCATTTCTTCAGTTTCATCATCTAATTTTCTGTGAAATACAAAGCTGTGACATTTAGGTAAATTTTCTTTTATTGTTGTTATAAATAATACTACAGTGTATATCTTGAACCAGTCATTTTACATAAGCAAGCGTTTCTCTAGGGTGCATCTCTAGAAGTGAAATTGCTGTGTCTGAGGATATTCACATCCTCAACTTTATGACACATTTAGCAAGCCTAATTGCTTTTCGAGTCACCGTGGTAACATACCACTTCCTCCAGCAGGGTATGAGTGTTCTTGGTTCTTCATAGTCCCACCAATACTTGATAATTATGCGAATATTTTCCTTTCGCCAGTGCAATGGATGTGAATGGTATCCTACTGATATTTTAATGTGCATATCCTGATTGATATAGTAAATCAGCATATTTTTATGTGTTCATTTGCACTTGTGTTTTCTGTTAAGTAAATTGCTTATTCACAGCCATAATTTTTTCTTTATATTTTAAATACTTTTCATTTATTTATTTTCTGTGTATGTGACTTTTATTGACCAATATGCTATTTTTTATGTAAAGTTTTTATCATATTTGGAAAAATTTCAGCAATTATTTCTTTTTAAAAGTTTTTGTTGAAAATAATTGATTTACAGTGGTGTGTTAGTTTTAAGTGTACAGCAAAGTGAAGATATATTCACTCTTTTTTTAGATTCTTTTTGTTGTACTCATTTTCTTTTCTAAGATCTGGAAGGTGACCAGTTTTTTGTTCTAAGATACTAAACATTCTTTTAAACTTACATGAAATTAACTATATGTTTAAATGAAATAGTTTTACACTGAATTGTGATTTGTTCTATCCCCATTCACTTTTACACATATATTCTAATTTTTACTTTACTTGAAAAAAAAGAAAGACAGAATTAAAGAAAATGAAGACTTTTCCTTTGAGTAGCTTTGCTAATTCAATGTTTTGTTTTTTTTTTTTTTTAGTTTAAATAAAATGCAATATTTTTTTTTAGTAGATAGGCTACTTTGCTGAACTTTTAGAAAATGTGTATTTGGAGAAATTATTTTTCAGTGGTGAAGTTGATTATTCTGTGCTATAATTTCCACTTAGAAAAATTAGAAATTACTTCTTTTTAAGGCATAAGAGAACTATAAAGATGGTAAGAATATGTTGGTCAAGATTTAGGAGAGGTAAATGACAAAGGAGGTATGACTGGCATTTTGTACAACTGTTGTTCTTGAGACAATTGTGAATCCTGAAAACTTCCTGAGAAACTGAGCAGAACTTTTGTTAATCAATATGGAGGACCAAATTGTATTTCTAGGTGTGCCAAGGAAGAGAGGTTTTTATTACACACTTAATGATGTAGTCTGGTCCCAGAAGTTCTAAACCTAAAAGAGTTTAGAAAGATGTTTATCTTTGACACATCATGCTCTTTGATTGGATTATGGTGAACTTCCCATGGCCTAAATTGGTGACAGAGCAAAAGTAAATCCTCTCTTGAGTAAAATAGTATCATACAGAGGCTCAAATTAGTTCATTTACAATATATGTTGCAAAACAAAAAATAGCATTGGAGAAGGAAATGGCAACCCACTCCAGTGTTCTTGCCTGGAGAATCCCAGGGACGGGGGAGCCTGGTGGGCTGCCATCTCTGGGTCGCACAGAGTCGGACACGACTGAAGTGACTTAGCAGCAGCAGCAAAAAACAGAAAAGCCATGAAAAAAACCCCAGCCATTTGAAATATACCAATAGGATAATGGTGGTTTCATAAAAAAACTATAAAATAATTAGGATTTTATGATCAAGGAATTAAAGGTAGGAAAATATTGACAGACAACTGGAAACTTATACTAACTTGATTACTAAATAATCAAGTAGAAGTTATAGAATTGGAAAATTGATTATTTACAAATTCTTTGGATATGTTTAACAGCAAATTAGACATAGCTGAGGGGGAGATTAGTGAAACAGAAGATAGGTCATATTGAAATAAAGAAAGACAAAGAATGAAAAATAAAAGAGGGAAAGAAATATGAGGAACATGGGGAAATATTGTAACATGCATGTGATTGAAGTCCAGAAGAGGATTGATAAAATAATGTAGAGCAGTATTTGAAGTCTCAAAGGCCTGAGAATTTCAAAAGTGATAAAAGATGTCCACCTACAAATTGAGGAAATTCTATGAGTATGAAGGGGTGAGTACAAAGAAACATACACTTAGAAATATCATTGTAAAACTGACGAAAACCCAAATGGAATGAGAAAAGCCACCAGAGGGGGAAAAGACATATTCTCTTTAAAGCAGCAACACTAAGACTGACAAATGATATTTTTTAATTGGAAAAATGGAATCTAGAAGGCATGGTGTCTTCAAATGGCTGAAGGAAGATAATCATCTGTGCAAAATTACCCAGTGAAAAACCCTGAAAAAAATGAAAGCAAAGAATAGACTTTTCAGAAAAACAAGAATTGAATTTGACAATAGCAAATTTATAATACAGAAAATACTGAATAAATAAAGAAAATTCTATTGAAGTAGAAGAAAAATAATCCTGGATACTGGAGGGAATAGAGAAATGGAAAGGGTAAATCTAAGTGATTATTTATTATAAAATAGTATAATGGTAATTATAAAAAAGCCCTCTATGTCCAACAAGTGAATACAGGGAAAAATGAGAAGACTACTTAATGCATTTGGAA
Organism: Budorcas taxicolor; assembly: GCF_023091745.1. Classification (NCBI taxonomy): domain Eukaryota; kingdom Metazoa; phylum Chordata; class Mammalia; order Artiodactyla; family Bovidae; genus Budorcas; species Budorcas taxicolor. The sequence goes on from NC_068932.1 coordinate 35,008,429, forward strand.
GAAAACAAGAAAGGAACGGAAAGGGAGCAAAGTAAAATTGGGACAAATATAAAGGAAGATGGTTTAATGGTAATTGCTTCTCTGGTGGTTCAGAGGCTTGGGTTTGATCCCTGGGTCGGAAAGATCCCCTGGAGAAGGAAATGGCAACCCACTCTAGTACTCTTGCCTGGAAAATTCAATGGACAGAGGAGCCTGGTAGGCTACAGTCCAATGAGGTTGCAAAGAGTCGGACACGACTGAGCGACTTCACTTTCACTTTCATAATGGTAATAGAGGCTTAAATATATCAAAATTTAAACGTTTGTTAATAGCAGCACATAACTCAGGAAGAAGGGTAAATGATGTTCAGTGTTTCTAAGGTCTTCGTATTATATGGGAATTAATTAGAAAACTAATTTAAAGTAGACATAATTAGTTAAAGATTTATATTGTAATCATTAGGTAACAAAAAAGCATTCTGTGTCCAACAAGTGAATGCAGGGAAGAATGAGAAGACTACTTAATGCATTTGGAAGAAAACAAAAAAATATTGGAAAGGGAACAAAGTAAAATTGGGACAAATATAAAGGAAGATGGTTTAATTAACTCCAAGTAAGTCATAATTACACTAAAGTAAATATTCCAGTTACACTAAATGTAAGAGACTAAATATTCCAATCAAAAGCTGAAGATTTTTCCACTGGGTGTAAAAATTAAAGCCTAGCCATATGCTTCTTAGAAAATATACAAAAAGTATAAAGGTATTTAGAGCAATTGAAAGTAAAGAGTGGAAGAAAGGTACATATTATGCAATCACGAAACAAAAGAATATTGGTATAATTGTACTCAGTTCAGTTCAGTCGCTCAGTCGTTTCTGACAATTTGCGACACCATGAACCGCAGCATACCAGGCCTCCCTGTCCATCACCAACTCCTGAAGTCCACCCAGACCCATGTCCATCGAGTCGGTGATGCCATCCAGCCATCTCATCCTCTGTTGTCCCCTTCTCCTCCTGCCCTCAAATCTTTCCCAGCATGAGGGTCTTTTCAAATGAGTCAGCTCTTCGCATCAGGTGGCCAAAGTATTGGAGTTTCAGCTTCAACATCAGTCCTTCCAATGAACACCCAGGACTGATCTCCTTTAGGATGGACTGGTTGGATCTCCTTGCAGTCCAAGGGACTCTCAAGAGTCTTCTCCAAAACCACAGTTCAAAAGCATCAATTCTTCAGCGCTCAGCTTTCTTTATAATCCAACTGTCACATCCATACATGACCACTTAAAAAACCATAGCCTTGACTAGAAGGACCTTTGTTAGCAAAGTAATGTCTCTGCTTTTTAACATGCTGTCTAGGTCGGTCATAACTTTCCTTCCAAGAAGTAAGTGTCTTTTAATTTCATGCCTGCAATCACCATCTGCAGTGATTTTGAAGCCCTCCAAAATAAAGTCAGCCACTGTTTCCACTGTTTCCCCATCTATTTCCCATGAAGTGATGGGACCCGATGCCATGATCTTCGTTTTCTGAATGTTGAGCTTTAAGCCAACATTTTCACTCGCCTCTTTCGCTTTCATCAAGAGGCTTTTTAGTTCTTCTTCACTTTCTGCCATAAGGGTGGTGTCATTTGCATATCTGAGGTTATTGATATTTCTCCCGGCAATCTTTATTCCAGCTTGTGTTTCTTCCAGCCCAGCGTTTCTCATGATGTACTCTGCATATAAGTTAAATAAGCAGGGTGACAATATACAGTCTTGACGTACTCCTTTTCCTATTTGAAACCAGTCTGTTGTTCCATGTCCAGTTCTAACTGTTGCTTCCTGCTCTGCATACAGATTTCTCAAGAGGCAGGTCAGGTGGTCTGGTATGCCCATCTCTTTCAGAATTTTCCACTGTCAGACCATTAAGAATTTAAGTCAGGCATATGCCTGGAAAATATAATAGTTCTGAATTTAAATGTACCTTATAACTCTATGTTAAGTAAAGCAAAACTGACAGAAGATGGGACAAATCATAGTATTATTTTTTAAACCCAGTTATTTTGGTGACTGATAGTACATGAAGATTAAAAACCAGTAAAGATAGAAAAGATTTGAGAAGCTCAATTTTGGAGTTATAATTTTGGAGTTTTTTGGTATATGAGTGCATGTTATCTTATGGCTGCAGAATATATGTTGTTCTCAAGTACTCAGGGAACATTTTTCTAAAATTTACCATATACTGGGTTTTAATGCAAGTCTAAAGAAATTTAAAAAGAGTAAAATCATGCGAAGTAATTAACCACAGTGAAATAAATAAAAAGTAACTAGGAAAGGGTGTCTGTAATTAATAAACTCCTTAAAATTGGTTAACTAAATTATGCAGAAAATTAGAACACTTTTGTACTGAATAATAGCACAAGGTGATTATGATGCTGCCAAATAAAGACATTTATAACTTTAAATGCATTTATTAGAAAATATTTTAAAAAACCTGAACATCAGTGGTCTAAGCTTAACCCATGAACAGCCATGAAATTAAAAGACGCTTACTCCTTGGAAGAAAAGTTATGACCAACCTAGACAGCATATTGAAAAGCAGAGACATTACTTTGCCAACAAAGGTCCGTCTAGTCAAGGCTATGGTTTTTCCAGTGGTCATGTATGGATGTGAGAGTTGGACTGTGAAGAAAGGTGAGCGCCGAAGAATTGATGCTTTTGAACTGTGGTGCTGGAGAAAACTATTGAGAGTCCCTTGGACTGCAAGGAAATCCAACCAGTCCATTCTGAAGGAGATCAGCCCTGGGATTTCTTTGGAAGGAGTGATGCTGAAGCTGAAACTCCAGTACTTTGGCCAGCTCATGTGAAGAGTTGACTCATTGGAAAAGACTCTGATGCTGGGAGGGATTGAGGGCAGGAGGAGAAGGGGATGACCCAGGATGAGATGGCTGGATGGCATTACTGACTCGATGGACGAGTCTGAGTGAGCTCTGGGAGTTGGTGATGGACAGGGAGGCCTGGTGTGCTGCGATTCATGGGGTAGCAAAGAGTCGGACACGACTGAGCGACTGAACTGAACTGAACTGAGCTGAAGCTTAACCTCAAGAAGTCAGAAAATAAGCAACAGATTAATCTCAAAGAAAGAATAAAATAAATAAAGGTAGAGTAAGACAATAGGAGATAGAGCACAAGTTAGTGTGAAATAGAAAACAAACGTGTAATAGAGATACAGCCACCAAAAATCAGCAAAGTTGGTTGTTTGTGGAGATAGATCCCTACCCAGATTTAGAAACAGAGATCACAGTTGGCCTTCTATATGTGTGGATTCAGCCAATCATGGATTGAAGATATTAAAAAAAAGTTCAAAAAAGCCAACAGAGCTTGACTTTGTCATGCACCAGCAACTACTTGCATAGCATTTACATTGTGTTTACAGCAGTTTACATAGCGTTTACACCGTATTAGGTGTTATAAGTAATCTAGAAATGACCTAGATTATACAGGAGGATGTGTATAGGTTATATGCCATTTTATGTAAGGCTCTTGAACATCTTTGGATTTTGGAATTGGCGAGGCTTCTCGAACCAATTTCCCACAGACACTCAGGGATGACTGTGTACTCAAATAACCAATTTTCAGAATGAAAATGGACATTATGGACATTATAGACATTAAATGATAATAAATGAACATGATAAGCAACTGTATGAGAGTAACTTTAAAAAAATTAAATGAGCCCTGTCAAGTATCTAGAAAAATGAAACTTACTAGAATTGATGCATGAAGAGACAGAAAATTGGAATAATCTTATAACAAAAAGTAGAGTCTATGCTTGAAATCCTCTTCCGTTAAAGAAACAGACACAAAGGAAGACAAAATAAAACCCCAAACTCTCTAGGCCCAGATAACTTTATTCGTGAATGTGCCCAGATATTTAAGAAGTATGTATTTAAGAAATAACACCAGTCATTCACAAACTTTCAGAGAACAGAAATAATTATTTTGCAGTTTTATGCAGTAGCAAAACCTTGAGACAAAAATATGAAAAAGATTTTACAGCTAAGGAAATTATAGTGTTATCTTTTTCATTAAAATACACAGAAAAATCAGGTGAATCCAGCAATTTGTGGAAACAATAGTACATTATTTGGGTTCACTTTAAGAATAAAAGATTAAATAAAATTTCATAAAAGAATAACACATTAAAAGAATAAAGAAATAAAGGCATATATTTTTCTCAAACAATACATAGGATGTTTAGATAAAATTTAACTTATATTCATGAAGAACGTCTAATGCAGTAGGAATAGAAGTAAACTATTTATGTATTAAAAAAAAAAAGCTTTATTGCAAACATTAGAGTGTATTGTTGAAAAATTTCCCTTTAAAGTTAGGAATGAATAAGAGTGGTTACTATCACTGTTTCTATTCACCATTGTATTGGAATATCCAGACAGTGCAATAATACAATTAAAGTAAAAGGGAATAACAGAATATAAAAGATACATAGGTAATAGTTTGCTTGACATAAGATCAATATAAGGAAAATATAGTTCTATATATCAAGAACAGTTGGAAAATGATAATTTAAAATTCATATAAGATCAGGATGTCAAAAACCTGAGAAGTAAATGTCATGACATATATGCAGGATCTTTACATAAAAAACTCAAAACCTTGTGAGAAATTGAAGGCATAAATAAATGGAAGATACAGCGTTGGCCAAAAAGTTCCTTTGGGCTTTTCCATAAGATCCTACTGAAGAACCTCAGCAAACTTTTTGGTCAACCCAATGTGTTATGATAATTAATGGAAATACTCAGTATGGTAGAGATATCTATTCTGTCCTAATTGATCTTTAGATTTAATATCATCCCAAAACACAATTGCAGAAGGTAATACTTAATTTTAGAAATTGACATGCCTATTTTAAAATTTATATGAAAATTCAAAGGATCAATCATAGCTAAAACTAGCTTTTAGAAGAACAAAGCTGAAAGTCTTCTCTTCTAGATCTTATGAATGTGAAGCTACAGTAATTAAGTATTGCTGCAAAGATAGGGACATAAAGCATTGAGGCAAATAGGAGTTCCCAGATAGACCTACACATTTATCGGAACTTTATAACATGGGGCTTTCCTGATGGCTCAGTGGGTAAAGAATCTTCCTGGAGTGCAGGAGATTCTGGAGGCGTGGGTTCAGTCCCTGGGTCAGGAAGATACCCTGGAGGAGGAAACAATGACCCACTCCAGTATTCTTGCCTGAAAAATCCCATGGACAGAGGGAATTGGAGGGCTACAGTCCAAAGGGTCGTAAAGAGTTGGACATGACTAAGCACCTAAGTACAGACACAGAGTATAACACAGTTGGCACTACACAGTTGTTTTTTCAATAAGTGATTCTGGGTCAATGGTTATACAATTGAAATAAATGAATCTGGGGCCCTGTTTTACATCTCATACACAGAAAAGGGTTTCAGATCAATGTAAATCTAGGTGTAGAGTACAAATAATAAATATTGTAGAAGATAACAGATAAATGTCTTTGTTTTTATTGGTAAAGAAAGACTTTAAAAATAGAATTTAAACAGTATTCTCAGTGAAGGAAAAATGATAAACTGAACTATATATGTGTAAAAATATCACTAAGAAACTGAAAAGGCAAACTGCAGTGTAGATGCTGGTAGTACATAAAGTCAACAAAGGTCCCTTTTCCTGAATATATAGAGAAGTACTACAAGTCAACAAGAAAATGTCAGATAACTCAGTAGGAAATGGGGAAGCGACTTGAACAAAAATATATCCAAATGACCAAAACACGTATTAAAAGCTGCTCAGCCTCCATTACCACAAGGTAATTTAAGATAACATTCAGATACCACTACACATCTACCTAAACAGTTAAAATTTATAAGGTTGTTTATCCAAGTGTGTATAAACTGGTAGAAGCATTCTGAAAAACCTGATGACTGTTTCTGCTAAATTTGAATACATTCATACACATATGTAATATATGATCCTATGAAATAGTTTTCTAGCTATATATTCAACTAATGTATTATAAATATACTATATACTATATACAAACATAGTATACAAATATATATAAATATTGTGGGCTTCCCTGGTGGCTCAGAGGGTAAAGAATGCTCCTGCAATGTGGGAGACCTGGGTTCGATCCCTGGGTTGGAAAGATTCCCTTGGAGAAGGGAAATGGCTACCCACTCCAGTATTCTGGCCTGAGAATTCCATGGACAGAAGAGCCTGGCGGGCTACAGTCCACGGGGTTGCAAACAGCTGGACACAACTGAGTGACCCTCAATTTTTCATAAATACAGTGTATATAAATATAGTATACAAAAGTGAAAGTGAAGTTTCTCAGTACACAGATGCTTTACTGTCTGAGCCACCAGGGAAGTTCTCATAGTATACAAATACACTATATTTCAGACACTCATTATGCAGAGAAATTGTCAAGGATAAACAGCACCAATAGCACGTTCATCAGTATTTTGTAGAATACTGTTAACTAATAACATATTTGTGAAATCGTCTTGTATCACTTTTCCAAAACCTCTGAAAGTTACATTTTTAGAGAAGTCCAAAATCTTGATAGTTCAATAAAGTAGCTTTGAATTGTTCAGTCGCTCAGTTGTGTCTGACTCTTTGTGACCCTATTGACTGGAGCCTGCCAAGCTTCCCTGTCCATCACTGTCTCCTAGAGTTTTCTCAAACTCATGTCCATTGAGTTAGCTTTGAATACTTTAATGTAAAAATAACTCTCATTATATCAAATTTAAGAAGCTATAAAAAATCCTTTCATGTAACCAGATTAACATCATTATGAAAACATATTTCAAGTATATGTGATTTCAGAGATTTTTTTGAGATTTTAATATAGTACCACAGAAGCATTATCTAAAACATCCTGTATTTGTAGAAATTCTCATTTCTCAAAAATGATTCCTTTTGTATTTTAAGATGTTTTATTCATTGGTATTATCCTTTGCTAAGAGTCTTTAAATTTGCTGTAATGATTTTTGGTACCAGGGCCATTAGGGTCTCCATTTCTTAGCCTCATTAAATGAGGTGTCTCATAATGTTTTGTGCATGTACATGTTTGTAGAGCTTGTAGCAGCAGCTCACATCTTCATTTTTCTTCTATGTCAAGGCTTTTATGTAACAGAGACCTCAGATTTTTTTGTCCTATTGTTGAAGTTGTTTTCTCTATTATTGTGTTCCTTTAAAATGCAATAATAAAAGCACAGTATGTTTTGACACATAAGATACATGCAAAACATTATCATTTACAACTTACAGCTGTAATTTTAAATTTGGTATTTTTTTCCTTTTTTTTTCAGCTTAAAAAAAGATTTCAACTATACTTAGAAATACTAAAAAAGTAGTGTGTCTTATGTTTCCTCATGATTATATTCAGAGTTTGCATTTTGGTAGAACAGTAAAATGTGTTCTCCTATGACTTTTTTTTGAGAAAAAAAAATAGAAGTCTTGTAACATAAAATTCTCCATTTTAACCATTTAAAGTTTACAATTCAGTGGTTTTTGTTTATTCATAATAGTATGCTGCCATCACTGATCTCAGAATATTTCCTTCTCTCCTAAAAGAACTCCTGTACTTTCCTCTACCCTTTCCCTCCATCCCTTGAAAACCACTAGTCTACTTTCTGTCTCTATAGTTTTACCTATTCTCAGTATTTCAGGTAAATAAAATGTATAGTACGTGACCTTTTGCATCTGGCTTCTTTCACTTAGCATAATTTTTTCAGGGTTTGTCTGCGCTGTAGTATGTTTCTGCACTAGATTCTTTGTAATGGCTGGATAATATTCCATTGTACGAATATACCACGTATTGTTAATCCACTCATCAGTTGATGGACAGTTGTTGGGTTGTTTTCACTTAGGGCTATTGTGAGTAAGGCTGCTGTGAACCTTCTGTAGAGTTTAACTTTATATTTTGGTTAAAGTAATGTTTAAAGTGTTTTCAGGTTTCTTCTCTGTAAAGATACAATTTTTCTTTTTTAAGTAATAACCTTGTGGGGGATACTTTTCGCTTAGGTAAACACAGTTTCTCATTAAATTTTTTTAAAAAATTATTTTTAACTGAAAGATAATTGCTTTACAATATTGTGTTGATTTCTGCCATACATCAACATGAGTCAGCCACAGGTAGATATATGTCCCCACTCTCTTGCACCTCCCTCCCACTTCCTGCTCCCATTGTACTCCTCTAGGTTGCCCCTGTTTGAGTTCCCTGAGTCATACAGCAAATTCACATTGGCTATCTATTTTATATATGGTAATTGCATATGTTTCCATGCGACTCTCTCCATTCATCTCACTTTCTCCCTCCCTCATCTCCCCCGGTCATATCCATAAGTCTCTTCTCCCTGTCTGTATCTCCAATGCTGCCCTGCAGATAGGTTCATCAGCAGCACTTTCTAGATTCTATATATTTTATACTAGTTTTAGCATCCATTAATAATTCTTGTGAGAAACAGTTATTACTATGATGATTACCATATGGTGGTATGCTAATGTTTTTCCGTATAAATATCACAAGTTGTATGTTCACTTATATCAGTATGAAATGATAGATTTTTATTTTATTCAATGTTTTATAATCTATTACTATTCTTTCTTTTGGTGCCAAAAGTGTCCCAGATTTGGCCTCTCTGAACTTTTTCAGTAAGTGTTCTGTATTCTTAAGACACGTCCCCAGTCATTCTTGTGCCTTTCTATACTTTCAGGCACAGGCATAAAATAAATTAAATTTTTTTACATCTTGTAGTTTCCTGCTCTAGTAAGTCATTTATTTCCTCAAGGAACCTTGATTGCTTCTAGTACATAATTGTATTTAAAAACAAGATGAGGGGACTAGGTATGTTTATTACTCTTTTGATGTGTTTATCAGTTCAGTTGCTCAGTTGTGTCCGACTCTTTGTGACCCCATGAACTGCAGCACGCCAGGCCTCCCTGTCCATCACCAACTCTCGGAGTTCACCCAAACTCATGTCCATTGAGTCAGTGATGCCATCTAACCTTTTCAACCTCTGTCATCCCCTTTTCCTTCTGCCTTCAATCTTTCCCAACATCAGAGTCTGTTCAAATGAATCAGCTCTTTGCATCAGGTGGCCAAAATATTGGAGTTTCAGCTTCAAAATCGGTCCTTCCAATGAACACCCAGGACTGATTTCCTTTAGAATGGACTGGTTGGATCTCCTTACAGTCCAAGGGACTCTCAAGAGTCTTCTCCAGTACCACAGTTCAAAAGCATCAATTATTTGGCGCTAAGCTTCCTTTATAGTCCAACTCTCACATCCATACATGACCACTGGAAAAACCATAGCCTTGACTAGATGGACCTTTGTTGACGAAGTAATGTCTCTGCTTTTTAATATGCTGTCTAGGTTGGTCATAAATTTCCTTCCAAGGAGTAAGTGTCTTTTAATTTTATGGCTGCAGTCACCATCTGCAGTGATTTTGGAGCCCAAAAAAATAAAGTCTGCCACTATTTCCACTGTTTCTCTATCTATTTGCCATGAAGTGATGGGACCAGATGCCATGATCTTAGTTTTCTGAATGTTGAGTTTTAAGCCAACTTTTTCACTCTGCTCTTTTACTTTCATCAAGAGGCTCTTTAGTTCCTCTTCACTTTCTGCCATAAGGGTGATGTCATCTGCATTTCTAAGGTTATTGATATTTCTCCCGGCAATCTTGATTCCAGCTTGTGCTTCCTCCAGCCCAGTGTTTCTCATGATGTACTCTGTGTATAAGTTAAATAAGCAGGGTGACAATATACAGCCTTGACGTACTCCTTTTCCTATTTGGAACCAGTCTGTTGTTCCATGTCCAGTTCTAACTGTTGCTTCTTGACCTGCATGTATGTTTCTCAAGAGGCAGGTCAGGTGGTATCTCTTTCAGAATTTTCCATAGTTTCTTGTGATCCACACAGTCAAAGGCTTTGGCATAGTCAATAAAGCAGAAATAGATGTTTTTCTGGAACTCTGTTGCTTTTTGTATAATCCATTGGATGTTGGCAATTTGATCTCTGGTTCCTCCACCTTTTCTAAAACCAGCTTGAACATCAGGAAGTTCATGGTTCATGTATTGCTGAAGCCTAGCTTGGAGAATTCTAAGCATCACTTTACTAGTGTGTGAGATGAGTGCAACTGTGTGGTAGTTTGAACATTCTTTGGCATTGCCTTTCTTTGGGATTGGAATGACAACTGACCTTTTCCAGTCCTATGGCCACTGCTGAGTTTTCCAAATTTGCTGACATATTGAGTGCAGCACTTTCACAGCATAATCTTTCAGGATTTGAAATAGCTCAATAGGAATTCCATCACCTCAACTAGCTTTGTTCATTGTGATACCTCCTAAGGCCCGCTTGACTTCACATTCCAGGATGTCTGGCTCTAGGTAGAGTGATCACACCATTGTGATTAACTGGGTCATGAAGATCCTTTTGTACAGTTCTTCCGTGTATTCTTGCCACCTCTTCTTAATATCTTCTGCTTCTGTGAGGTCCATACCATTTCTGTCTTTCATTGAGTCCATCTTTGCATGAAATGTTCCCTTGGTATCTCTAATTTTCTTGAAGAGATCTCTAGTCTTTCCAATTCTATTGTTTATAGACCCTCTCAGAAGATAGAGCCAGAAGATTTACAAACATACATCTGTATCTATTTATAGAAATTGATGTATATCTTTATTACTGTATATCTGTCTGTCTAAGCTGCATAATAATGTAATACAACATTGTAGGATTTATTTTAGACTTATTCTCCTTCATGTTTGTAAATCCCAAATCCCTTTTGAAAGTGAGAAATTCAGATCCCATTTTACAATTCATGTATTTTTTAAAAAATTACCTGCTTATTAGGAACTGGAAGTTGGTTTATATAATGTAGTAAAGGTATCATATCTGGAAAAGCAGCTGCAATTTTTATCACCATCACTTTATTTTCTTGTTGTCTTTTGATTAATAGACTTTATTTTTTAGAACAGTTTTAGGTTTAAAGAAAAATGAGCAAAAGGTAGGCAGGAAGCATCCCCAAATACGTACGTATGTTCCCCATCCCCAGTCTATTATTAACATTTTGCATTAGCGTGGTACATTCGTTACAGTTGATGTCAATATTGATCCATTATTACTAGCTAAAGTCCATAGTTTACGTTAGGATTTACTTTTGTGTTATAGGTCCAGTGGGTTTACACCATGTATAATGACATGTTCCACTACTACTATATCATACAGAATAGTTTCAGTTGCCCTTGAAATGGTGTGCTCACCTCCTGCTCTTCCTGCCCAGCCCCTGGCAACTATTGATATTTTTGCTGTGTCCATTGATTTGCCTTTTCCAGATTGTTATAGTTGGAATCATACAGTATATATCCTTTTTTAGATTGTCTTCTTTCTCTTGGAAATATGCTTTTACGGTTCCTTGAAGTCTCTTCATGGCTTAATAGCCTATTTTATCACTGAATAATATTCTGTTGTATGGATGTGGTGCAGTTGTTAATCCATTCACCCACTGAAGGACATCTTGGTTATTCCAAGTTTTGACAGTTATTAATAAAGCTGCTATAAATGTTTTTTGCATCAACATAAATCTTCAGCCAGTGATCACAGTTGTTGAATTGTGTGGTAAGTGTGTTTAGTTTTTAACGAATGTGTTTAGTGCTGTAAGAGTGATTGTACAATTTTTCATTCCTACCAGTAATGAATGTTGCTCTGCACCCTTGCTAGCATTTGGTGTTAATGTTTTGAATTTTAGCCATTCTGTTAGGTAGTGGTGAGTCATTGTTTTAATTTGTAATTCCCTAGTGCCCTATGATGTTAAGGATTTATGCATATACTTATTTTGCCATCTTTATGTCTTCTTTGAAAGGCTGTATTTTCAGATCTTCTGCCAGTTTTTAATTGAGTTATTTTCTAACTGTCGAGTTTTAAGCGTTCTTTGTATGTTTTGGATTCAGGTACTTTATCAGATATTTGTTGTGAATAATTTCTCCAAGTCTGTGGCTTACTGTTTCATTCTCTGAATGATGTCTTTCACAGAACTTAAGTTTTTAATTTTGATGAAGTTGAACTTAGCATTTTACTTTTATAAACTGTGCTTTTGTTGCTGTATCTAAAAAGTCATCAAACTCATGGCCACCCTGTGGTTGTCCTGTGTTATCTTCTAGGAGTTTTACAGTTTTGTATTTTACATTTTGTCTTATGATTCATCCTGTGTTAATTTTTGTAAAAGGTATAAGATCTGTCAACTTTCTTTCCTTTTATTTTTTTTTTTTGCATTGGATGTCCTGTTGTTTCAGCACCATTTACTGAAATGACTATCTTTCTCTGTTGAGTTGTTTTTGTTAGAAGCTAGTTGACTGTATGTGGGTCTATTTCTGGGCTCACTGTTCTGTTCCATTGATCTGTGTGTCTGTTCTTCCCCAAGTACCATGCTGTTTTGGTTATTGTATCTCTATGGTAAGTCTTGAGGTCAAGTAATGTCAATTTTCTGAGTTTGTTCTTCTCCCACAATATTGTGTTGACTGCTCTTTCTAGAATTTTGACTGGGATTGCAGTGAACATATAGACTAAACTAGGAAGAAGTGATATCTTGATAATAGTAAATCTTCCTGTCCATATATATGGACTATCCCTTTATTTACTTCTTTGATTTCTTTCATCAGAGTTTTGTAATTTTCCTAATATAGATCTTATCCACATTTTATTAGATTTATACCTGTTTCAATTTGTGCGGGTGCTGTGTAAATGGTGTTGTGTCTTTATTTCAAGTATCCATTGGTTATTGTTGGTATGTAAGAAAGCGACTGACTTTCATATATTAACCTTGTATCCTGAAACTATAATTACTTATTAGTTCCAGGAGTTTTAAAATTGTTGTTGTTGTTGATTGTTTGGTATTTTGTACATAGATGATCATGTTATGTGTGAAAATGACAGTTTTATTTATTCCTTCTCATTTTGTATGTCTTTCATTCCCCGCCCCCCCCCACTTTTTTGGCTTATTGCACTAATTACAGCTTCCAGTAAAATGTTGAATAGGAGTGGTACAGAATATATCTTGTCTTTTTCGTTTTCTTAGAAGGGAAGCATATGTTTTCTTGCCATTAAGCATAAATTTTGGATAATTTTTTTTTATCAAGGTGAGGAAATGCCCCTCCCATTCCTAGAGTTATTATTCCTAGAGTTGTTAGAGTACTTTATATGTTCTAGATATAAATTCTTTATCAGATACGTGACCTATAAATGTTTTCTTCCATGCTGTATGTTAGTTTTCATGTTATTTTTAGTGTCCTTTGAAGCTCAAGATTTTTTAATATTTAAGACTGTGTTATCTGTTATACATTTTATACTGTTAAAATGGTGTCATAGTAAGCATCCATTGCCTAATGCAAGGCAAAGAATATTTGCTTCTGCAGTTTCTTCTACGAGTTTTATCCCTTGTAGCTCTTAAATTTATTTTATTCAATTTTTAGTTAATTTTTGTATATATTGTAAGGGAAGGGTTCAGTTTCTTTCTTTTGGATATCCAGTGGCCCTAGCACCATTTATTTGTTGAAAAGAGTATTCTTTCCTTTCTTTGAATTGGCTATTTTGGGCTCTTGAATTTCCACATGAATCATAGGATTGTTTTTATTGTTCAGTTGCTAAGTGTGATCTCAGGACTGAAGGCTCCTCTACCCTTCAGTGTCTCCTGGAATTTGCTCAAATTAGTGTCCATCAAGTCGGTGATACCATCCAACCATCTCATCCTTTGTCACCCTCTTCTCCTCCTGCCCTCAGTCTTTCCTAGCATCAGGGTCTTTTCCAGTGAGTCTGCTCTTTGTATCATGTGGCCAAAGTATTGGAACTTCAGCTTCAGCAGTCTTTCCAGTGAATATTCAGGATTGATTGCCTTTAGGATAGACTGGTTTGATTTCCTTGTAGTCCAAGGGTCTTTCAGGAGTCTTTTCCAGCATCACAATTCAAAAGAAAAAATTCTTTGGTGCATCGCCTTCGTTATGGTCCAACTTTCACAACTGTATGTGGCTACTGGAAAAACTGTAGCTTTGATTATATGGAGCTTTGTCGGCAAAGCGATGGTTCTGCTTTTAACTATGCTGTCTATGTTTATCATAGCTTTACTTACAAAGAGTTTATTAGTTAAAAAACATCCAATTGGGATTTTATAGAGTAAGTTGAATCTGTAGATCACTTTGGAGAGTATGACCATCTTAACAATATTTTGTTTTCCAATCTAGGTAAAAAGGTATCTTTTCATTTTTTAGGCTGTCTTTAATTTCTCTCCTCAATAGTTTCTTGTCTTCCTGGTATAAATTTTATGTGTTTCATTAAATTTATTTCTAAATACTTTATTGTTTTTGATCCTGTTGAAAATTGTTTTATTATTTTTATCTTAATATTTTTCATTTCTTGTAATAGCAGTACAGTTTATTTTTTGCACAGTGTTCTGTTAACCTCCAGACTTGCTAAACTGATTTATTAGCTATAGCAGTTTTTTGTAGGTTTATTTGAATTTCTATGTAAGATCATGTCATTTACAAGTAGAGTTTCACTTCTTCCTTTCCCATCTAAATGCACTTTATTTTCTTGCCCATTTTCCTTTCTATAATCTCAAATACAAAGTTGAACAGAAGTGACAAGAGTAAAAATCCTGCTTATTCTTGATCTTAGAGAGAGAACATCTTGTCTTTGACCTTTAAGTATGATGTTAGCTATGTTTTTTGTTTGTTAGTTTTGTAGATATCCTTTGTATTAGGCTGCTGTAACAAATTACCACAAACTGTGTAGCTTAAAATGATGAAAAGATATTCTGTTACAGGTCTGGAGGCCAGGAATGCAAAATCAAAGCATAACCATGGCCATGCCTCTTCCAGAAGTGCCGGGAAAAGGCCTTTCTTTGCCTCTTCTAGCTTTGCCTGTTAGTGTTCCTGGAGTTGTGGTTGAACCACTCCATTTGCTTCCATAGTTACATTCTGGTTTTTGTTCTGTTCAGTTGCCCAGTTGTGTCTGACTTTGTGACTCTGTGGACTGCAGCTTGCCAAGCCTCCCTGTCCCTCATCATCTCCTGAAGTTTGCCCAAGTTCATGTCCATCGCATCGGTGATGCCATCCATCCATCTCATCCTTTGATGCCCCCTTCTCCTTCTGCCCTCAATCTTTCCCAACTTCAGGGACTTTTCCAATGAGTCTGCTGTTTGCTTCAGATGGCCAAAATACTGGAGTTTAAGCTTCAGCATCAGTCTTTCCAACGAGTATTCAGGGTTGATTTCCCTTAAGACTGACTGGTTTGATCTCTTTGCTGTCCAGTGGACTTTCAGGAGTCTTCTCCAGCACCACAGTTTGAAGCTATCAATTCTTTGGCATTCTGCCTGCTTTATGGTCCAGCTCTCACAACCATACATGACCACTGGGAATACCATAGCCTTGACTATAGGGACCTTTGTCGACAGAGTAATGTTTCCGCTTTTTACCACGCTGTCTAGGTTTGTCGTAATAGCTTCCTGCCAAGAAGCAATTGTCATCTGATTTCATGGCTGCAGTCAACATTTGCAGTGATCTTAGATTCCAAGAAGAGGAAATCTGTTACTTCTTCCGCCTTTTCTCCCTCTGTTTGCCATGAAGTAATGGGACCAGCTGGAATCAAGATTGCCGTGAGAAATATCAATAACCTCAGATATGCAGATGAAACCACCCTTATGGCAGAAAGTGAAGAGGAACTAAAAACCCTCTTGATGAAAGTGAAAGTGGAGAGTGAAAAAGTTGGCTTAAAGCTCAACATTCAGAAAACGAAGATCATGGCATCGGGTCCCATCACTTCATGGGAAATAGATGGGGAAACAGAGGAAACAGTGTCAGACTTTATTTTTTGGGGCTCCAAAATCACTGCAGATGGTGATTGCAGCCATGAAATTAAAAGACGCTTATTCCTTGGAAGAAAAGTTATGACCAACCTAGATAGCATAATCAAAAGCAGAGACGTTACTTTGCCAACTAAGGTCCATCTCGTCAAGGCTATGGTTTTTCCAGCAGTCATGTATGGATGTGAGAGTTGGACTGTGAAGAAAGCTGAGCACTGAAAAATTGATGCTTTTGAACTGTGGTGTTGGAGAAGACTCTTGAGAGTCCCTTGGACTGCAAGGAGATGAAACCAGTCCATTCTGAAGGAGATCAGCCCTGGGATTTCTTTGGAAGGAATGATGCTAAAGCTGAAACCCCAGTACTTTGGCCACCTCATGCAAAGAGCTGACTCATTGGAAAAGACTCTGATGCTGGGAGGGATTGGGGGCAGGAGGAGAAGGGGACGACCGAGGATGAGATGGCTGGATGGCATAACTGACTCGATGGACGTGAGTCTGAGTGAACTCTGGGAGTCGGTGATGGACAGGGAGGCCTGGTGTGCTGCGATTCATGGGGTCGCAAAGAGTTGGACATGACTGAGCGACTGAACTGAACTGAGCTGAACTGAATGGGACCAGATGCCATGGTCTTTGTTTTTTAAATATTTGGTATTAGGCCAGTTACCTTACCTCCTCTCTTTTCTGTTGTGTCTCTTAAATGGACATTTGTCATTGGATTAAATCCACTGGATAAACTTGGATGAGTTCCTCATCTTTAAATGCTTAATTTAATTGTATCTGAAAAAAATACTTTTTCCGAATAAGGTAACATTCCCAGGTTCTGGAGATTAGGACATGGATGCATCTCTTGGGGTGGGCACCATTCATCCTTACCAGGTTGAGGAATTTACCTTCTGTCTCTCTCTTGTTGGGTGTTCTTTTTTTCTTTTTTTAATCAGGAAAGGGTGTTGGAATTTTTCAAGGCTTTTGCTATATCTATTGGATATATATACAGAGAAGTGGGATTGCTTGATCATATCATAGTTCTTGGTAGTTTAGTTTTTCTTTTCTTTTTCAGGAATGTCCATACTGTTTTCCAAGCTGACTATACCTCTTTCCATTCCCATCAGTAGTACTTCCAGATCTTTTCTTCACATCCTTACCAAGACTTAGCTTTTCAAACTTGTTAATTATTTTCAATTAAAATATAATTGACATATAACATTATATTAGTTTTAGGTGTACAGCTTAGTGAATTGATATACGTTTGTGTTGTAAAAGGATTACAACAGTAAGTTTAGTTAACTTATATGTATAGTTATAAATTATTTTTTCTTGTGATGAGAACTTTTAAATTCTTAGCAACTTTCAAATATAATACAGTATTGTTAGATATAATCTCCATGAATATTATATTATCAGGGCTTATTTGCCTTATAACTGGAAACATGCCTTTTGACCATCTTTTACCACCTGCCTTTTGTGCCCACCAGTCTACCTTTCATATCTATAAGGTCATTAAAAGATTTTTTTAGATTCTAGCTATGAGTGAGATCATAATGTATTTGCCTGTCTCTGACTTATTTCCCTTAGTGTAGTGCCCTCAAGGTCCATCTGTGCTGTGACAAATGGCCAGATTTCCTTTTTTGTGCCTGAATAATATTTCTCTAGCTTTTTCCAGTCAACAGTTGATGAGCACTCTGGTGGTTTCCACGCCTTAGTTATTATAAATAATGCTGCAATGAGTATGGGGATGCAGATTTCTTTTTGAAATAGTTGTTTTATTTCATTTGGATAAATAGAGTGGAATTGCTGGATAATTTGGTAGTTCTATTTTTTGAGAAACCTCCATACTGTTTTCCACAGTGACTGAACCAATTTATAGTCCCGTCAACAGTTCATAAGTGTTCCCTTTTCCCCACATCCTCACCAGCACTTGTAATTTTCTGGTTTTTCGAGAATACCATTCCAACAAGTATGTGTGTGTGTGTGAGGTGATATCTCTGTGGTTTTCATTTGCATTTCCTTGTTGAGTGATTTTCATGTATCTATTGACTCTTTGTATGTCTTCTTTGGAAAAATGTCTATGCAGATCCTCTGCTCATTTTTTAATTAAATTGTTCTTTTTTTTTTTTTTCTATTGAGTTATGTGAGTTTTTATACATTTTAGAGATTGCATTTTCTCAACTCCACAAAGCTAGGCCTGCTATGGAGAACTTGTTATTTATTTTCCCCTGGGCAAGTGCCTAAAGTGTTCAAGGTTATGCACATTTTGCCACTCAACAGGGTGGAGCCAGTTATACATGTGTGCTCGTGCAAGGGTGTGTTTGGGGTCCTAGCTACATGGGGGAAGGATTTATGGATTGTTGGCAGTCATGCGTGTGCTAGCTTGGGTGAATCTACTTCATCCTGTGTAGTTTATGGCTGGGGTTCTTGGTAAAGTTCCTGAGGTAGTTAATAGAAACCTTTGCCCTTCTTGGGTTTTGTACCCTGGTTGCTGAGAGCCCTGATTTCTCTCCCTTGCTGATCCCATTATTGTTTTAGAAGGCGTGAAAAAGAAGTGGGCTTCTTGGGCATTACCCTGCTTGGGCGGACGCTAGTCACCCACTAGGCTCATGGGTGAAACAGCAGCTTGAAGAAGTTTCTCTTGGCAGTGAGCTGTTGTTGCCTTGGGGCAGGTGAAGTGAGAAAGTTACACTGTTACTAATCGCTTCCATCCTGTTCTTGGAAGTTTTGCTCTGAGTAGTGCTAGGACTTCTCTGCTGGACTGCTGGGCTCTCACAAATGTCCTCCTGTCTCCAAGTAGTTGACAAAATCACTGCTTCTGTGGGAGCACCAAGGCGGTGTTGACTGAAAAAATAACGCACAACCTAAAAGTTCAGAATTATGTTTTATTTGGTGGACAAATCTAAGGACTTAGGTCCAAGACACAGCATCTCAGATAACTGAGAGACTGCTCCAGAAAGGCAAGAGAGAAGCCAGGTTAATACGAGTTTTTGCAGCAAAGTCCATGTAGTCAGAACATCAGAAGATTACTGTTACTTAAGGAAAACCAGACATCTCAAATTAAGGAACTTAGCACTTTTTTCTATGTAGGAAAAGATACAAAATCGAGGCTCATAGAAATCATTGCTTTGAGATGCACCTTTGCTATCTGGGGCCAGTATCTTGTGCTTCTCATCCTGAGTCTGCCCAGGGTGCTCTGTCCAGGGTGGCCTCACTGGCGGCGTACTGTTTCCATTCTGAGTTTCCTCAGGGCTCACCATCGAGGTTGCAATGTGATTGCTCTATGGCTGCAGCATCCTTTTTTTTTTTTTTTTTAACTGATATGACAGGCCATATTTTTTATTCTCAGCAGGAAAATCTTATTACAGCACCTTGATAATGTCTCTCCCCTGTATCTTCTTATTCAGGCTTATTAAAAAATTTAACATTTTCATATGCCATCCCATTGCCTTTTGGCTCTTATTGTTTCTGATGAGAAGTCAGTTATTTATCTTATTGGGGTTATCTTGTATGCAAATAACCTTCTTTCTTTTGCCCAAGATTTTATCTTTGACTTTCAGTATTACTATTTTATGTCTGAATGTGGCTCTTTCTGTACTTTTTTCTTACTTGCAGTCTCTTGAGCTTCTTCGATATGTATGCTAATGTTTTTCATCAAATTTAGGAAGTTGTCAGTCATTATTTCTCAAACAATTTTTTACCTTTTCCCCCTCTACCTTAGAATTCCCAGTAAATCCATGCTCTTGCTGTTAATGGTGGTGTACATTTCTCATAGACTGTTCATTTTCCTCTCTGTTTTTGGAATTGCAGAATCTCTACTGATTTATCTACTAGTTCACTGATTTTTTTCCTTTACCTGCTGAAATATGCTGTTGAGCCTCTGCTAAATTTTAAAATTTCAATTTTATACTTTAAAACTCCACATTTTTCTCTTCCTGGTTATTTTTTTTGTTGATGCTTTATATTTAATAAGACATTGTTATACTTCTTTAAATTTTGTTTTCTTTAAGTATTTTTAATGGCTGCTTTAGAGTCTTTTTTTGTTTCATCTGGCATCTGCGTTCTCTCAGAGGTGGTTGCTTGCTGTTATTCCTGTGTGTGGCATGGGTCACACTTCCCTATTTCATTGCATGCCATAATTTTACCCGAAAGCCAGGCATTTTAGGCTGTCTGGGGCCTACATTGCAGCAACTCTGGATCCTGCCTTTTCCTCCCTCCCTGAGGCTGCTGTAATTTCATTTGTTTAGAGACTTGGCTGAATTCTTTTAGTGAAGTCTCTTTTTTTCTCCACATGCGTCCTCTGATGTTCCTCTTCAGATGGTACAGGCTGGGGAGGCACATAGTCACCCTGGGATGATCGGGATTTTAGCAGGGTTCTTCGACTTTTCCTCTGAGCTCTTTGTTAAGCTATCTGCCTCTGTTTGTATCATCCTCACCCCCTGTGAAGTGAAGTCGCTCAGTCGTGTCTGACTGTTTGCAACCCCAGGGACTGTATTTAGCCTACCAGGCTCCTTTGTCCATGGGATTTTCCAGGCAATAGTGCTGGAGTGGATTGCCATTTCCTCACACCCTAGCCTCTACTAATTGCCAACTGATAGTTCTGTTAGATTCAGCAAAGCTCTGTGGGCATGAATTGCTCCACGGTCTGAATTGCATTTTATACCTTTTACAGGGGTAGTCTTTGAGGCTAGTCATTGATGTTCTGACCCCAGTAAGGCTCTTATTAGCTGTCTTTCCCCCTGATTCTCTCCAATAAACTTCTGGTTGGTCTATTTCCAACTTATTATTCTCACATAGATACTTGAGAAACAACCTCCATTGTTTCTGAAGGCTTTAAGGCTTGAAGTTTGCTGCCCTGTACCCAGTGAAGTCAGGTTCCCTTGGGAGAGCTTTGGGCCTTTCCTTTTCTTAGGCTGCCTCTCCCTGTTGGGGATAACCTCGCTGTGATTGCTTTGGAAATATAGGTAGGGGCTCGTAGCTTGTTCTTTCAGTGACACCACTGTGTTATGTACACTGGATATTGATGGTAGCCTTTGCTCTTCTCAGCCTTCCTCTTTTATCTTGGAACTGTTGCCCTGTAAATTAGGGGTGAAGATTTCTGGGCCCTTGTGTTCTTAACCTGTGTGTGAGGCCTGGTGTATAGCTTCCACCCTGCGAGTGGGAGCAAGGTAGAGAATGAGCACTGAGACCTCTTGTGCTTTCTCCTTGAATAGAGCTTCTGCCACCAAGAATTAGGGGGCATGAGAAGTATTGGCAATCTGTTGCTCCTGGTTGTATATTATTGGCCTGAACTAGGATCTGAGGGACAAAGGAGTATTCTGTTCTCAACCTTACCAGCCTGGGGTTGAGCAGTCTTGCTGAACAGGTTGTGTATGTGTGGGGAGGTGGTGGTAACGGGACGAATGAGAGTTGGTAATGAGTCAGATATCATGAACTGTTGCTGTTCTTACTGAGATTTAGTTGATGTTCCTGAGTAATTATTTCTTTATTTGTTGTTGCTGTTGGCAAAAGGTTTTGAGATCCAAAAAAGACATTTTGTTAAAAAATAATTTTTACCAATTATAGTTCTTTCCCTGGGGAGATTGTTTATGGATCTCCTTATGTTGCCTTTCTGGAGGTCAGTTCCGTATTCTTTAAGAATTTGTGGTTGTTCAGTCGCTCAGTTGTGTCCAACTCTGCGACCCCATGGACTGCAGCACACCAGGCTTCCCTGTCCCTCACCATTTCCTGGAGTTTGCTCAAACTCATGTCCATTGAATGGTATTAAATCTATGGTTTTTAAGATACTGTATTTGCCTTACTAACTATACCATACATGTTAACTGTGTTTATATTCTGATTCTTTGTACTAGGAATTTATTTATAAAGTATTGACTCATATTGTCCTAAACCTTTAATATATATTAGTTCATTCAGGTAAAGTATACTTGTGAACATATATTTGTAGTTTTTCTCTTAGAATTGCACTGTAATTAATTAAAAGAACATTTACCTTAATTTTATTGTTTCTCAAAAATGCATTGAGATTTTCAATTATACACAATATAGATATACCTCAAAAATAATCTTAAGCAAATGAACATGAATACAAATGAATACCAACTATGTCCTTCCATTTTGTAAAGCACAAAGACAGCCATCTAAATGTTTGCTATTAGAATCAGAATAGTGATAATTTTTTATTTTTTGGTCTTAGTACTCATTACTTAGTTGTGTTCATCTTGTGGAAATTCATTGGGTTTTAGATCTATGTGCACTTTTATGTATATATTTAATGAGTTAAAAAACATTTTATTGGATCCATATGAGTCTTATAGTTTTAACTGCATACTGTTTAGAGTAAATTTATTACATTTAACTATTTATTTATTTTGGTATTTAAAACTGATTATAAGTCAGTCCTGTAGTTTAAAGAAAATTTGTTTCCTACTTTTACAAATAAAAACAAAATGCAAAATATAAATTATTATGAAATCATTAATGATTATGTTTAATATTGTGTTTCCTCAAAGCATTTTAAGGTACTCTGAATCTCAAAGTATTTTTTAAAAATATTGAAATTTAGAGGCCATTTGTTGAAAGTAATAAAGCGTGTTATTTTTACAATTCCAAGGAAAATTCTGTATTCAAACTAGATCCTTTCTGTACGTGATATAAGATCAGGGAGGTCTTTTTATCTTTTGTAATACATTTTTAAATTTTATCCTGTAGGACTATTTTGAAAGAAAGTGGGTTTGCCAGATACCTTCATTCAGCTGTTCTTATCAATGGAGCTATGCTTATTTTTGGAGGAAATACCCATAATGACACTTCCTTGAGTAACGGTGCAAAATGTTTTTCTGCCGATTTCCTGGCATATGACATAGGTATGTATCTGTTAGGACTGTACAAAGTAGGAAATACCAGAAATTTTTCATGTAGAGATTCTCAAATACATTACTAGTCAGCATGTGTATATGTCATTTTAGAGAGAGAAATTTAGTGACAGATTTTGAAAGGAATTCTCTCCAATTTCAGCATAAATAGTAGTATAGGGGAAGGGAACAAATGAACTGAGGTGAATTAGTGGTGAAGGCAGGGGAATTGAGAAATCTGGGTTTGAGTGTCCTATTTGAAGGCTTTTATGTTTTGTATTCCTACATGAGCACTTTATTAGTCTGTTTTGTTTGACTATTACTGTGTTAGTTTTGATAATGGATAGATATGAAGCACTACCAAATTTACATTGAAGAGAGTAGGAATACAAGCATTTTAGATTTAGTGGGGATGAGCACAGAAAAATTTAAATTAAACTCACAAGGTATACTTTCATGGTACAGGAAGCTGATAGAGAAAGACATATAAAGATAGAAAAGCTAATGAAATAATGTTTTGGGACAAAATGGAAACCCAGAACATATCTAAGAATGGAAGTAACGAAATAAGTTTTTACCAGGGAATCTAGAAATATATGTCTATGGTTTTAATTGATTTTAATTATCTTATCTATAGTCCTATAAATTTCTGAATGTTAAACAATGTATTTATTGAAATACTGAATTTAGCTACTTGTTAGACCACTGTAATGAAAAAATTTCTTCTCTCTGTATATTATAGATAAAACCTAGCTGATTTAAATCTTTAGCAGCACTTAAGAGCACCTTTTATTGATTGTGTGAAGTAATATACCAATTTTAAGCTATTAAGGAGCATTTTGATAAATAAAAATAAAAGAGACCAAAGAATAACACATTTAATGGATATAAGAAGTATACTTCTGCTCTTAAACATCATAATGGTACATAATCTACTTTGGAAAATTATTTCAAGTGTCAGCATATAAAGAAAATTATGAACTATTAATAAGCACTTTGACTTCTAAACTATTGTAAGCATGTTTGGAAAGAAATTCCTAGTAATAAAGTTAGGCATAGTTTTAAAAACTCTATGAGTATTTGCATGTGAGTCATCATTGAAAAGAATTCACTGTCTTTTAGAGCCTAAACAGTTAAATATTTGCCTTTTTGAAATAATAATTTGAAGTCATGATTCATGATGAAATGGGATTGATTGTCTTGGCTTTTATAAGGCTTAAAAAATCAGTGCCCCAGATCCAGAAAATCACTTAAATAAAATACAGAATCTAGCCTGGCTTATTATGATCTGTCATTGCCAAGTTGGCGCTATCAACATATTATTTTGCCTGTGGTGTTGAGACAGTAAGCTTATTTCTCAGGAGGTGGATGAACATTTTATGTGTTTTTCTTCTGGGAATTAAAATCCTAGGAAAAGTGTAGAAGTTTGTTGTTATTGTTAAAAATCCATGAAGTGAGATGTTGAACTTTTGAAAAGATTCGTCAAGCAGCTTCTACTCAATTTCTATATTTTAATGAGAAGATTAATGTTGAGCTATTTTGTAGGTGCATAGTGGGAATTAACTTTTATTTCTTCCATATTGTTCAAGATAACCATATTTTAGGTATTATACATTTAAAATATACCAAGGTAAAAAACATTAGGAATATGTTTTTCAGAGAAAGAAAGGGCTCAGATTATTATTATTCTAATAGCTACTCTTTATTAAGTCAGTTCCAAGAGCTAGGTACTATTGTTGCTGTTTAGTTGCTAAGTCATGTCTGACTCTTTTGTGACCCCTGCCAGGCTCCTCTGTTCATGGGATTTCCCAGGCAAAAGAATACTGGAGTGGGTTGCTATTTCCTCCTCCAGGGGATCTTCCTGACCCAGGGATTGAACCTATGTCTCTTGTATTCCAGGAGGATTCTTTACTGCTGAGCCACCAGGGAAGCCCTATAATAAGAGCTTTATTTACAATGTCTGTAACCTCTCTAATAACCTTGTAAACAAGATTTCAGTAAACTCAATTTTAGATTGTTAAGCACAAGACTAAAAGGAATTAGTCCAAAGCCCTGCTGGTGTAAATCCAGTTTTGTTAAAAACTCCTAAATTGATAGTCTTTCCACTTGACTACACTGTGGTGTCTAGTTGACTCCATTGTATGTTCTTAATTTTGTCAATAAATTACGAGACACTTAATTTTTAGTAATGTTTAGTAATTTTTAGTAATGTTTCTTAATGCTATGGAAAAAGTAAAAATTGCTTGGTCGTGTCCAACTCTTTGCAACCCTATGTACTATGAAGTCCATGGAGTTCTCCAGGGCAGAATACTGGAGTGGGTTAGTCTATCCCTTCTTCAGAGAATCTTCTCAACACAAGGATCGAACCCAGGCGTCCTGCACTGCGAGCAGATTCTTTACCAGCTGAGCCACAAGGGGAGTCCAAGAATACTGGAGTGGGTAGCCTTTTCCTTCTCCAGGGGATCTTCCGGACCCAGGAATCGTACTAGGGCTTTCTGTATTGCAGACAGAGTCTCTACCAGCTGAGCTATCAGGGAAGCCCAATGCTATGGAAAGATAGAAGCAAATAATTAGTTTCATTTTTCAAGCAAATTGTTAAAATTGGAGGAAGAATAACACGTTTTAACAGTATTGTTTTTAACATAGGTTTTTGTTTGCCCTGTGCTAGTAAGTAACACCAAAAACAAAAACAGCCTTACAATCAATACAGGATACAAGCATTTTGTTTTACCTTATTTGATTATTTCTCTGCAGTTCCCAATAAAGTCTTCCTTCCCTGCCCAATCTGTATTTATTCTCCTGGGTTTGTATCATCAAATATTGAAATATTTTCTTGGGAAAAGTGCTTTTCACATTTCAGAAAATGCCTTTCAAAATAATTGTTTTCCTTATGAAGTATAATTTTGTGGAAATAAAATACAACCATTGCATAATGAACCAACTATGAAATAGATCCTTTTGGGGAAAAAAGTCATGTTGCTAATTTTTCTCTTTTGTACAGTACACTCGGAGTTTATGGCATATTTAATTGGAATGCACCTTAAGATTTAGTTGATTGCTTTGTGTTCTGTGATGTTTAGACAATAAAAATATGTATGGTAATACTAATTTTTCATTGCTCTAAAATGTACTATTTCAACCGTACTGCCATAGTAAATTTTATATAGCCAATATCATTAATCTTTGAGGACATAACCTTGCCTTCCCAGTTCTCATTATACTATACATGATGGATGTAGAAGGCATATGATGGTGATTTTCAAGCATGACTTACCTTGGCATTCCCTTTGAAGGTTGAAGGGAGAAAAATCAGTCCTCAATAATCTGATTCTCTTAGATTAGGCACTGCGTATTCATATTTTTAAAAAAAAAGACTCTTCACAAGTGATCATAGAACCAGCCTGGTGAATAAGACTCAGTGGACTGTAACAGATAAAATGATATGTTACTAAATTTTCTAGCCTATAAATCTAGCTTGAACACATTTTAAATCTGAAAACTTTATTAATATATTTTTGTCATTGTTAGTGGTATCATTATTATACCTGATTCAAGATTAAAATGAATCTGTATCTAGTAAAGATACAGCCTTGAGGTACTGTTGAGGCTAAAGGTGCAATGGAAGAACTTGTCTTACTGAGCTGATCTCAGGTTATTAGTTACATTTATGCTTTAAAAAAATAATTTACTTTTGGCAGTGCTGTGCGGCTTGCACGATCTTAGTTCCCAGACCAGGGAGCAAACCTCTGCCCCCTGCAGTGGAAGCACAGAATCCTAACTACTGGGCTGCCCGGAAATTACCGAGACATAGTTTTACTTTTCGGGGCTTCCAAGGTGGCTCAGTGATAGAGAATCTTCTTGCCAAACAGGAGACATGAGTTTGATCTCTGAATTGGGAAGATTCCCTGGAGGAGGGAATGGCAGCCCTTTCCAATATTCTTGCCTGGGAAGTCCATTGACAGAGGAGCCTGGTGGGATGCAGTCCACAGGGTCACAAAGAGGCAGTCACAACTTAGAGGCTAAATTACAGCAGCAGCAGCATTTATGCTTTTAAGATGTTTGTCTGTAAAATAGTGTCATGAAAGTTAGTTTTGTAGGGTCCATGGGATAAAAGGAGTCAAGCAGTTTGTAAATTTTTCATCTCTTTTAGTAAACCACCAATCTTTTGAGGGGTTCAACTGAAGATTTCAGCGTTTGCAAATGAGAGATTTTCCTGAATTTAAACATACCTTAAAGTTGAATTGAATCTTGGGACGTTATTTCAGAATTATCAAAAAATATCTATTATAAGATCTTCAGTAGGCCTAACATAATTATGATGGTTTTAATTACAAATGGTGGTTATTAATTTTCAATTAGAAAACTTATCTAATAGGATAATGCATAGAATTGTGAAACAAGATGAAAGATAGCTCAGAGATAAGTTGATTAAATTGTTGAGAGGGTTATTTCAGAATAGAGTAGGGTGTCAGATTTACATAAGAAATACATCATGTAAAGTGAATTACCTCAACTTCAAACCAAAACAATAGCACAATTTAAAAAAATAAATTTCCTGCCTATTACAGTTTTAATTATGACATTTAACATGTTCAGTTCAGTTGCTCAGTTGTATCCAACTCTTTGCAACTCCATGGACTGCAGCATGCCAGGCTTCCCTGTCCATTACCAACTCCCGGAGTTTACTCAAACTCATGTTCATTGAGTCGATGATGCCATCCAACCATCTCATCCTCTGTCGTCCCCAATCTTGCCTTCAGTCTTTCCCAGCATCAGGGTCTTTTCAAATGAGTCAATTCTTCATTTCAGTTCAGTTCAGTTCAGTTACTCAGTCATGTCTGAATATTTGTGACCCCATGAATTGCAGCACGCCAGGCCTCCCTGTCTATCACCAACTCCCAGAGTTCACTCCCAGAGTTCACTCAGACTCACGTACATCGAGTTAGCGATGCCATCCAGCCATCTCATCCTCTGTCGTCCCCTTCTCCTCCTGCCCCCAATCCCTCCCAGCATCAGAGTCTTTTCCAATGAGTCATCTCTTTGCATGAGGTGGCCAAAGTACTAGAGTTTCAGCTTCAGCATCATTCCTTCCAAAGAAATCCCAGGGCTGATCTGCTTTAGGATGGACTGGTTGGATCTCCTTGCAGTCCAAGGGACTCTCAAGAGTCTTCTCCAACACCACAGTTCAAAAGCATCAATTTTTCGGTGCTCAGCCTTCTTCACAGTCCAACTCTCACATCCATACATGACCACAGGAAAAACCATAGCCTTGACTAGACGGACCTTAGTTGGCAAAGTAATGTCTCTGCTTTTCAATATGCTGTCTAGGTTGGTCATAACTTTTCTTCCAAGGAGTAAGCGTCTTTTAATTTCATGGCTGCAGTCACCATCTGCAGTGATTTTGGAGCCCCCAAAAATAAAGTCTGACACTGTTTCCATGGTTTCCCCATCTATTTGTCATGAAGTGATGGGACTGAATGCCATGATCTTCGTTTTCTGAATGTTGAGCTTTAAGCCAACTTTTTCACTCTCCTCTTTCACTTTCATCAAGAGGGTTTTTAGTTCCTCTTCACTTTCTGCCATAAGGGTGGTGTCATCTGCATATCTGAGGTGATTGATATTTTTCCCGGCAATCTTGATTACAGCTTGTGTTTCTTCCAGTTCAGCGTTTCTCATGATGTACTCTGCATATAAGTTAAATAAGCAGGGTGACAATATACAGCCTTGACGTACTCCTTTTCCTATTTGGAACTAGTCTGTTGTTCTATGTCCAGTTCTAACTGTTGCTTCCTGACCTGCATACAGAAGAGGCAGGTCAGGTGGTCTGGTATGGCCATTTCTTTCAGAATTTTCCACAGTTTATTGTGATCCACACAGTCAAAGGCTTTGGCATAGTCAATAGAGCAGAAATAGATGTTTTTCTGGAACTCTCTTGCTTTTTCCACGATCCATCGGATGTTGGCAATTTGATCTCTGGTTCCTCTGCCTTTTCTAAAACCAGCTTGAACATCTGGAAGTTCATGGTTCACGTACTGCTGAAGCCTGGCTTGGAGAATTTTGAGCATTACTTTACAAACATGTGAGATGAGTGCAATTGTGCGGTAATTTGAGCATTCTTTGGCATTGCCTTTCTTTGGGATTGGAATGAAAACTGACCTTTTCCAGTCCTGGGGCCACTGCTGAGTTTTCCAAATTTGCTGGCATATTGAGTGCAGCACTTTCACAGCATCATCTTTCAGGATTTGAAACAGCTCAACTGGAATTCCATCACCTCCACTATCTTTGTTCGTAGTGATGCTTTCTAAGGCCCATTTGACTTCACATTCCAGGGTGTCTGGCTCTAGATTAGAGATCACACCATCGTGATTATCTGGGTCGTGAAGATCTGTTTTGTACAGTTCTTCTGTGTATTCTTGCCACCTCTTCTTAATATCTTCTGCTTTTGTTAGCTCCATACCATTTCTGTCCTTTATCAAGCCCATCTTTGCATGAAATGTTCCCTTGGTATCTCTAATTTTCTTGAAGAGATCTCTAGTCTTTCCCATTCTGTTGTTTTCCTCTATTTCTTTGCATTGATCGCTGAAGAAGGCTTTCTTATCTCTTCTTGCTATTCTTTGGAACTCTGCATTCAGATGCTTATATCTTTCCTTTTCTCCTTTGCTTTTTGTCTCTCTTCTTTTCCCAGCTATTTGTAAGGCCTCTTCGTATCAGGTGGCCAAAATATTGGAGTTTCAGCTTCAACATCAGGTCTCCAGTGAATGTTCAGGGCTGATTTCCTTTAGAATTGACTGGTTGGATCTCCTTGCAGTCCAAGGGACTCTCAAGCGTCTTCTCCAACACCACAGTTCAAAAGCATCAATTCTGCAGCACTGAGCTTTCTTTATAGTCCAACTCTCATGTCTGTGCATGACTACCGTAAAAACCATAGCTTTGACTAGATGGACCTTTGTTGGCAAAGTAATGTCTCTGCTTTTTAATATGCTGTCTAGATTGGTCATAACTTTTCTTCCAAGGAGTAAGCGTCTTTTAATTTCATGGCTGCAGTCACCATCTGCAGTGATTTTGGAGCCCAATAAAATAAAGTGAGCCACTGTTTCCACTGTCCCCATCTATTTGTCATGAAGTGATGGGACTGAATGCCATGATCTTTGCTTTCTGAATGTTGAGTTTTTAGCTAACCTGTTCACTCTCCTTTTATTTTCATCAAGAGGCTCTTTAGTTCCTCTTCACTTTCTGCCATAAGGGTGGTATCATCTGCATATCTGAGGCTATTGATATTTTTCTTTGTAATCTTGATTCCAGCTTGTGCTTTATCCAGCCTGGCATTTCTCATCATGTGCTGTGCATATAAGTTAAATAAGCAGGGTGACAATATGCAGCCTTGATGTACTCCTTTCTCGATTTGGAACCAGTCTGTTGTTCCATATCCAGTTCTAACTGTTGCTTCGTGACCTGCATAGAAATTTTTTAGGAGGCAAGTCAGGTGGTCTGGTATTCCCATCTCTTTAAGAATTTTCCATACTTATTGGTAGACAATAATTTAAAAACATAGTTTAAAAAACCCTGAAAAATACTTAATTCTGTATTCGAAGGAGTCATCTTATTTTAATTGGTAATATAGAAAAAATCATTTTAAACACAGTGAAGTTGTAGTTATGTATACCTAAAATCACTGTGTTTGTACAGCCCTGTAAACTGATACATATATACACCATACATATACATACAATATAAGGAATCATGTGCCTTCCAATTTTTTGGAACTTTCCAGTAAAACTATAAAAATTCAAATTTGCTCACTTTTTATGTTTTTAATTATTTTTTGGAAGTTATTTTATTTGTTTCTCTCTTTATTAATCAGAATTTCTCTATGCACTTTGTTAAATTCTTAGGTAAGGCTCTTCCTCAACAAAAGCAGCACCCCTTGTCCAGGTGAACCCTTTGTCCTGAAAGACCCAGTTTGTTTCTTTGTCAGAAAAACTTTAAAACCATCATGTAATTTTTTCAAAAAATGTCATCAACTGTTGACTGTTTTAAGCTTTCCTATATCCTTTGTCCAAGGTTCTGTTCCTCTTTCCATAATAAACTGTTGCATAGAAAAAATAAGAGTTTCTTCTTTTTTAAAAAGAGGCCAGTAGGTAAGGGAATAAGTGACCTTTATTTTGAGAAAAGGGAGAACTAATATTCTCTGAAGGCTTCCTGTAGTGTTTTGTACTTTGCATACATTTATAAGGTAATTCTCATAGCGTCTCATAACACCTGTGTAAAGTGTATTATTTATATTCGTTTATAAAGGCAGAAACTGTGATTTAGCCTGACTACATCCAAATTCACATAGGTTGTAGGATGGTATATTCAGAATTTGAAGCTAGGTCTAAGTTAGAAGTTCTTTTGATTTTACCACTGTACCATGTATTGATATTTTCCTGATGTAACAGGAAAAAGTTTGAATGATCTTTAGTTTGGGAAAAGGCATATAATATTTGTTAATGTGATATGACACTCAAGAAAATTAGCTTTATTGATACATTTAATCAGTGATCTTTAAGTTAAAAAATCTAGAAGGAAAGAGTAATGAGCAGTAAATCTCTTTCTTAATAGATCTATAAGCATTTTGAGAGATTGTCTTGAATGCAAAATTTGGTGAATAAAGATTCTCGAAAGAAAATGTATACTGAAAGAAAAGTATTTAAATGTGGAGGAAGGCAAGGAACACAGCCATGAATGGAAAATCAAACATCTAATGTAAAATATTAGCAAATAGAATTCAGCAGTGTTTCAAAGTTATCATGAACTTTACCCAATAGGAATTACTCTAGGATTTCAAGTATGATTCAGTATCAGGGAATCAGTAGATATAATTTATTACCTCAAGACTATTTACTGAAGCCAACAGGAAACCACACTGACATGATAAAGTGGGAAATGTCAAATAGTGATGCCCACTTTGCCTGATAGAGGATGAGAAACTAAACAAATATTTGTGGAATGAATGCCAGAGGATAAAAATCCCAAGAGAAACTGTGGAGTTGAAACTGTGGGTACATTAAGTGTGCACCTTTTAAAATATTAAGATAAATTTTTATCTGGGGAAGTGGGGGCCAGTGAAGCATCAACATTTCAGGGTTAGTGGGGGAAAGATTTTTGGCAACATTGAGAAATGTGGGTCTTTGGTATATAAGTGTCCAAATGGTTAATACAAGTTTTTCTTCGTTTTCATCTAGTTTTGAGTCTTATGCCTGTGACCTGTACTCTTTTTAGTGTATTTTGAGTGTGCAATTAAGACTGAATTGTGAACTGGCATTTGAGATGGAGTATTAAATGAATTTGTAAAATGTGTCCTTAGAGTATTAGAGATGCGCATTTTCATGGAAGAATGTGAGTAGAAAAATTAGCCAATGAACGTGCGTTTTTCCACCTGTACTGTTTTATGCAGAAGTGATAAGATAAATCTGTCTCTAAATTTCAGCCTTAGTTTTAATATGACGATATGGTCCCTCATATGTGAATAGTCTTGGCAGCACAGTGTTCTCATTGCTGAGATTTGTGTTTGAGAGAATAGTAACTCTACTTTCTTGATCGTGTTTATTGAAAGTATGGTTTATAAATCAACATTTAGTACCTTGTAGCGTGGATTTTTAAGAAGTCTGTATTCCAGAGCATATATTTTACTTTGGTCTTTATTGCTGTGTGACTTTTCTGTTGGTATGGAATGGTATTTCTGTCAGTTTTCATGATGTCAATAACTGTGTGGAATTTGCTTTAGTCTGTCTATCCTTTAACTGTTTATGAAGTGATAATGACCTGAGTGCTCTGGAAATATATTTTCTTCTTGGCAAAAAAATATGATTATAGGTCTTGCAGTCAGACATCAATAATGTAAGAGACTTTATATTGTAAGAATGGAAAGAGACTGCATGTGAACAAGTTATATTAATTTAATATTGAGCTTTAAGGCATTTGATAATTTCTAGATTTTACAGAGAATCCTGATCAAGAATGTGAAAACTTAGCAACAAAATTTATCTAGCCCAACATCCTCTTTATTTGTTATTGAAAAAGTTGGAAGGGATAAGTGGAAAGTGTATTTGCTACAACCGTACCTATGTTTTTCTCTTCTCATTGTGTTGACAAATCCTGACAGGTGGGCAGATAACCAGCAAGCATGAAATGTCTCTATAGCTGCAAGATTACTTATCTCAACTAGCTTTTTATAAGCTTGCAAGTTAAATTTTCTTCTTCCTATAACAATTTTGGGAGCGAAAACAATTTACTAACTATTTTAAGATACTCCAGAGGGAAATTTGCACTTAGTATAGTGTATCCATCAGTACAGGTTAAGTTAGACTGAGGTAACAAACAATCCTGTCACTTTGGATCCTTTGAAAAACAGACTCTGAGACAGAGTTTAGTGTTCAGGGTACTAATTAGGTCCTTGGAGTGAGCAGCTGTGAAAGAGAAGGGGAAGATGCAGGATTGGGCAGAAAGTACAAGTCAAGCAGACTTAAGTAACAGCTACAGGCAACCTCAGGGCACCTTGGGTTGAAATGCCCATCAGAGGCGTTCCTCATCAGGGTGAAACTGACCCTGATGGGTCAGTATATGAGGGTCGCTCCCAGGAAAGTAGGACCTTGGGTGCAGAAGCTATCCACAGCTAAGGTCATCTCTGCAGGAGCTGGCAGCTGAATGATGTCTACCAGTGGCAAGTCCTTCCCTGAAGGGATATGCAGGCAGTGCATTTCCATGGTCATCACGATTCATTCTTTGGACCACTCAGCCCACTTCTAATCTGTTTGTTTAACAGCTCCAGTGGGGGGAGCCTTGATTATCGCGCTGGCTTATGTAAGGTCTCAGGGCTGTATCCATGGCCCTCGTCCATTATTCTTTCATGTCCCTTCCCCTCAGCTAGCACATCTTCTGGGCACTGTTGTCTTACCTGGTAGCATGACCCAGCCTCTTGCCTTTAAGTATATGATCTCCTGATCGCCATGTACCTTCTAGCCTGGGTTACTGTACCTGCCCATTTTTCATCACACTTGGCAAAGGGACGCCAAGAGACTCGTAAATGTATCGTCTGTGTAACAGATGTATCCCCTTCCCACATTTGTAACAGCAGTCCCTCCCTTTGATGGTCAACTCCTTTTTTGCCTGGTTGTTGGTCCCTTGACACAAGGAGCCTGAAGTGCCCAAGTGGCAATTATAGCTTACAGTTAAATGGGACATTGCTACTTCTTCTGCCAGAATATTTTTCCCCTTGGAGAACAGTATCTCTAATCTTGAAGTCCAAAATGAGGCCACAGGAAGTGGCTTTTACGCCTGGATTTTTGGACCTACTGTGTGTTCTTCTTGTTGGTTATGTAGCACCATTTAAAGGTCTTAAGTTGAGGTATATCATACATTCTGGTGGGCTTTCCTTGTGGCCCAGCTGGTAAAGAATCTGCCTACAATGCGGGAGAGCTGGGTTCGATCCCTGGGTTGGGAAGATTTCCTGGAGAAGGGAAAGGCTACCCACTCCAATATTCTGGCTGGAGAATTCCATGGACTGTATAGTCCATGGTGTTGGCAAAGAGTCAGATGTGACTGAGTGACTTTCACTTCAGCTACATCCTGGTGTTTCAGTTGTGCCTATGGAAATCTCTGGCAGGTTGTGTGGTTTGTGATCCAGTGGGTTTTAAGGTACTGGGCCTATTTCTGTACCTTGCTTTCTGTGAAGTGTGTCTCCTAATACATGGGATCCTGTGCTGGTTGATCAGATGCTTCATTTCTATGATGTTCATGCTGGTTAAGACCCTATGGGTGGAAAAACCAAACATGTATTCAAAATATGTGTTCTGGTCATAATGAATTATCAGCCCATCCAGAGTGGAAGGGGCCCAGCATAGTCAACTTGCCCCAAGTGTCCAGTTGGTATTCTTGGGGATTGGCCTTATCACGGGACCAGAAGTGATACCTCGTTACGAGGCTGGACACTTAGTGGTAAGAGTAGCTCCATCAACTTTTCTCAGAAGGAGCCCCTAGTAGTGAATTCCTGGATGACTTCTATCTCTGCTGTGTGGCTAAGTTCTTGTGCATTTCGTTGGCACCGAGGCATTCTATGATAGAGGCTGACTGGTGTTAGCTATCTCAGTTGTTTGTTTATTAGTTGTTAAATGTCTCCTCCATGTTGCATGCCCTCTGATGGCCTTTTACCTACATCACAAAGACTTTGACGTTTCACGCTCGTCCGGATACATCCATCCACGTCTGTCTACTCCAGAGCCTCCTTGTCTCTGATCTCCAGTGTTTCTTCTTCTAGTGTCTTGACCAGCCTGCTAGGTCATTAACTACTGCTCTGGGGCCGTTTCTCTTTCCACACAATGTACTTGAGTGCGTTTCTCAAGGCCTGCCCTAAGTGGGAAGCTTTTTCCTTTTCTGCTATTCTTCCAGGCCCCCCCGAGTGAAGCTGTCTTGTAGTGATGGCCATTTTTGAATTGTGTCTGCACACGAAGCCTCCGTGCCGTGTTTGCCTTTTCCTCTTCCTGTTATCTGGGCACACAGGACTCCTTAATGGCCATGGGTGTCAGATGCAGGATGAGTGCCGAGGCAGCAGTGGTAGAGGACATGAGGGCGAACTCCCAGCTCGTGCAGATTGCTTGTGCACTGCACTCTTGTTCATGCTTGATCTTGAGTACAGCTTCCATTCTATGTTCCTGTGATTACTGGTGAGAGACAATTTCAGAAAACTCTGAAAACATGGTCACTTAATAACCTATGTCAAGCTCTCCATCTCTGCCAGGGCTCAATAGTGTGGTGGGACTAGAGATGTAAAATTTTCCACTGCAGATGGCAGGGCCTTTGACCTGTGTGTTGGGTTTTCATTGGGAGTCATTCACAGAAGCTTTCCAGATAATTCCACATGATACTTATTCCAACAGGGACTCCACCGATAGCCATAGTATCTACTGGGCCATGTTGCCCTAGCTGCAGGACTGTTTGCACTGTATCCTGGATCAATAGCAGAACTGTTTTCTGCTGTGATGTGTACTCAAGAGCTGGCAGCCTTTGATATTTCGCAGTATACGGGTTTGAACAGTATTCCCAGGAATAGAGTATACTGCCTTCAGAACCCCTAAAGACATACTGGATGTTTGCTTTCTTCCTTGCAGTGGGAGTTGAAAAGTGTAATAATTGGTGTTTCAGTTCAGGTAAGCTATCTCAGAATGTTCTCAGCCTCCAGACTCCTAAATAACTTAGTAACATGGAAGGTCTCTGAATCTTTGTAGCTTTTATCTTCCACCCTTTGAAGTATCTATGTCTTTGACAAGGCCTCCATTGCACTACCAACTCTTGTTCATCTGGCACTATTAGAATGATGCCATTGATGTAGCAGAAAAATAAAATGTTCTGCAAGATGTTCTGTTGGACCAAATGTATTCTGATAAAAGTTGACGTAACCCTGAAGCAAGATTGTGAATGTATGCTCCTCTAGTCCATATGAATGCATACTGCTCAAGGTCCTCTTTTCTGATAGGGTTAGAAAAGAACACATTGATCCAGCTTTCTGTAGATTATTTAGAAGAATACTAATGTGTCCCAGTCACTCCCTCTGAAATGTAACGGTATTTTAAAACTTATTTTATAACCCACAGATAACAGTTCTTTTTCAGTGTAACATCCAAGGACCCGAGGTGAAGATGATGCCATTTGCCAAGAATGTCTATTCCAATTATTAGTCTAGGGACTTAGGATAGGACCACTGCATAGGCCTGCAGACCCAGTGGCTCATTTTGAGCAGAAGCTTGGCCAGGACACCTTTAATCTCATCATCCTCATGCTGTCCCTGCTATTCAGAGAGGCTGAGATGCGCTAGTGTCAGCTCAGACCTTGTGTCCAACAGTACCTGCCATGTTTGTGGTGGTTTCTTTCTCTAGGCTAGGATTACCCAATAAAATGACCATTGGTACCTTTGAGGAAGAGTTAGGGACACTCTTATCATATACACTTGCTGTGGTATCGCTGGGTCCTTCTTCCTGGGCCTCAGAATTTTAAATATGTCAGCTGTGGATTTAAAAAGTGACTCAAGTGCAGAAATTGAGTGGTGAATTATGACTTTTCATTGCACCATCTGCCATCCGAATTCTGATCATTTATCCTTGATTTTTTCCCATGGCATGTTAGGTAGCACCCTCATTGGCTACCCATCTATTTTGCTTCTAGGGATGCTGTGTTCTATTAAATGTCTCTGTAATTCTCAACAGGTCAGTCCCCTTGACTGATACTCCAGCCTTGCTACTTATTACAATAATTGCATGCTACTCAAGTCACCAGCTGGCCCCTGTTTTTCCTGTTGTCTCCATCACTGAGCACAGTTCCATTATGGTTTTTTATGCCATCGGCTTAGGTGCATGGAGGAAAGCCACTGCTTTCTTAGTGATGCCACTATCCCTCTCAGCATCACGTCATGGTTTCAGGAAATGGCATCCCTTCTGGTCTGTTCTGTAGCTATAATGACCTGGTGGGTTGTCTGGTGTTACATAGAATATCATGATAGAAAACTCAGGGCACGTGTTCACTTGTTGTCGAAGTCAAGCACTCCATCTCTACCATGGCTCAGTAGCATGACAGGAATAGAGGTGTAAAGATTTCCACTGCAGATGGCGTGGCCTTTGTTTGTAGAATCTGCATTGGGATTCTTTCACAGGGACTTTCTATATATACCACATACTACTTTTTCCAACTGGGACACTGTCGTATTCCTAGACTTTTAAATCTCTGCTTTTCATGTTATGACATTTTGACTTTACTTAGCATAGCCTAATTTTCCATGTTTCCATGTTTCTTCCCCTGTCCCTGCCAGTTTTATTGAGGTGTAATTGATAAAACTGTAACATATTTGAAGTGTACATTTTGATGATTTGATATAGATTCTTGATGACTTGATATAAATTCACCTTGTGAAAGGATTCGCCCACCCCCATCTAGTTAACTCGTACACCCATCGTCTCTTCACAGATTTTCTTTCTGTGTGTGTGAGAACATTTAAGTTCTACTCCCTTAGCAAATCTCAGTTGTACAGAGCTGGGTTAGCAAGTCTTGTCACCGAGTTATACATTTAGATCCTAGACCATATTATCTTATAACTGAATGTATGCACCTTTCCATCAACCGCTCCTATTTCTCCCACCCCTGGAAACCACTTTCCTACTCTCTGTTTCTTTGACTTTGACTTCTTCTTTTTCTTTATTTAAGATTTCACATATAAATGATTTGTTGTTTTCAGTTGTCAGGTCGTGTCCAACTCATTGCAACCTCATGGACTGCAGCATGCCAGGCTCATTATTTGTCTTTTTCTTTCTGGCTTATTTCTCTTAGCATAATGCCCTCAAGCCCCCATATATATCACAAACAGCAGAATTTCCTTTCTTCTCATGGCTGAATAATATTCCATTGTATATATATACTGTAACTTCTTTATCCATTCATTTTAAAAATTTTATTATTTATTTATTTATTTTATTTTATTTTTTTAAATTTTACTTTACAATACTGTATTGGTTTTGCCATACATTGACATGAATCCGCCATGGGTGTGCTTTTATTGACGGACACTTAGATTGTTTCCATAACTTGGCTATAGAGTTAATGCTGCAGTGAAGGAGAGTGCAGATATCTCTTTGAGATCTTGTTTACATTTCCTTTGGATATATACCCAGAAGTGAGATTGGCAGATCATATGACAGTTCTGTTTTGAGATTTTTGTGGAATGTCCATATTGTTTTCCACAGTGGCTGCACCAATTTACATTCCTACTGGCAGTGCACCTGGGTTTCCTTTTATCCACATCTTTGCCAGCACTTGTCATCTCATATCTTTTTGCTGATATCCATTCTGTCATGTGTAAGGTGATATCTCTCTGTGGTTTTAATACACAGTTTCCTGATGACTAGGAATGTTGAGTACCTTTTCATGTACATGTTGACCATTTGTGTGTCTTCTTTGGAAAAATATCTATTCATTTCCTCTGCCTATTTTTTAATCAAATTGTTTCGGCTTTCTTTTCTTTTTTTTTTTTTTTTCCGCTATTGACTTGTGTGAATTCCTTATATATTTTGAATATTAACTCCTATAAGATATATGATTTAAAACATTTTCTTCCACTCAGTAGTAAGTTACTTTTTCATTTTGTTGATGGTTTATTTTGCCTTGATCTTCGTAGTGAGTTCATACTGTCTTCCAGGGTTCTTGTAAGGGGATGAATCCTAAATCTTGCATCTTGGAGAGTGCTTTCATATAAATAAATTCTTCCTAATCCAGTATAAGGGTCTACCCTTTGGATCAAACCCCCTTCGGCAGCTTGTACCATGTGTTCTCCTCCAACTATTACCATACGTGCTGTCTAGGTCTTATAGGTCATTTGGGATGTAGCCTCTTTCTTTTCTTAGAAGTCCCAGCCTGTATCTGGCAGGGTTATGCTGAGCCAAGTTATAGGCCTAGTGGCCATTTGGAAAAGTGTGAGCAGATTCTGAACTAAGGTACAGGTCTTGCTGGCGGGAGGCCTCTGCACTGTGTTCAAGCGAGGGTAGAATACTGTCTCAGTGCAGTAGGGTAGACCACTTCGGCAGTCTCAGCTGATAGAGGAAAATTTGAGAACGCAAAACTTGGGGGGATTTTCAGGGTTATCACCTCAGATGTTCCCATGCCATGTGTCAGGGTCTTATTCTCTTCCTCTCAGGACCTTGTCTTTGGAATAGTGGACTTTGTTTAACTAGCAGACTCTCCATATTTGGGAGCCTATTTATAAGGCACTAAGGAGGGCTTCTGCTTGCCCAACCTTTCATTATCTTTTTTTAGAGTGCAGTATGACTAAGCAGTAGACGTGAATTCTGGTATATTAATACTTTTAATATTGATGCTTCTCAAACATCTAATTCTTCACACCTGTGCAGGATTACCTTCCATGGGCATACCTTCCTAATATACCACTGGTTTAAGTTTTAACAGTTGGATGACCACCGCGTACTGGCTGCTATCTGTGCCCCACCTGCCACCAGTGATGGATTCCTCTTTATTAGCCTTGCAGTCTGTGCTTCAGCTCCCAAACTCCGTCTTATTTCTTGTATTCTTGTACCACTCATGACATCAGATGCCATAGTTTGAATTCTCTGGGAAACAGACTCTTACGATAGAGTTTAGTACTCATGATGTCCATTGGGAGTATCCTTAAGATCAGTGTCTCTAAAGAGGCAGGGGAGGAAGCAGGGTTGGACAAAGGGAAAGTGATGCTGGACGGATAACCTCAGTCAGCCCTACAAGGATCTCCAGAGATAAAATTGTTGCTCAGAGTTGTTCTATATTGGGCTGAAATGGCGGGATATTTAAAACCCTCCTTTAATCAACCATTGCATATAGGTCATCCTTGGAAAAATCTGTCCTTGAATGAAGTGACTCTGCTCCTGAGACAGTTGGTGAGCTTAAGCAGATGACTGTTCACTGACAGCATTCTTAGCAACACAGTTTCTACCTTGAATGATGGTCTAGGCAGCACATATCCATGTCCTTTACAAATCTCCAAAATTCAGATTAACACCAATAAAAGTTTATTTTCACTCCTGAGTCATGTCTAGTGATGGTGGGGAGGACAGATTTGCTTACTCTGTCACTTGCAGGTTAAGGCTACATTACATTTTCTTTCATTGGCAATTAAATGGCTCCATCCAGAAGTGGCGTTATCCCTGTAGCTTGCATTTCCTTGACTAAAACAGGTCATACTGTCACATCCCAGTTCTCAGGAGTATGCAAGTATCATTTTGCCATAGGCCTTAAGGAAGAGAACTGGAATATTTGTTGAGCACCACCAATGTCTATCACAAATATTGTCTACAGTTATTTTTGAACATTTAGTAAAATTGAAGGTGATGTTCTAGAGATAGTTGTAAAACCTTCATCTCTTACTACTACATATGTTAAAAGGCAAAGAATTTTAGTAGAATTGTGTTGTATTATTATTTGTCCAAATTAATTGTTCTCATGTGTAATTAGTGTACTGAATGCTTTTCTTCTGAAGGGATTTGAGTACTTAAAAAAACAATATTATTGTATTTTTATTTTCATGAAGTTAATGTTTATATCAAAAAGGATCTTTTGATGATGTGTTAAGGCAGTATAGCATAAAGAAGTTGAAGAGATGTGGTTTTGTTTTGCCTTTAATATTTAAAGACTTTAAGGAAGTTACCTAACCCCTAAAGACTCTTTCCCTATTTTTAATAGTGACAAAAATATTTACTCCTCACAGTTGTTCTGAGAATTAAATATTTTATAGCACTGGTAAGCAATTAACATATTTTTACAAGGTGAAAGGTCATGGCTGCCACTTATTTTAGGAATCTTTACCTGTCTAAAAGGGCTTTCTCTGTGGTTCAGTGCTAAAGAATCCTCTGGCAGTGCAGGAGACCTGGGTTCACTCCCTGAGTCAGGAAAATCCCCTGGAGAAGGAAATGGCAACCTAATCCAGTGTGCTTGCCTGGGGAATTGCATGGACAGAGGAGCCTGGTGGGCTACGGTCCATGGGGTCGCAAAAGAGCTGGACACGACTTATTGACTAAACACCACCACCACCACCTATCTAAACAGACTATAAAAGGTTTGGTGAATTCTTCAGTTAATTTTATACAGTATTATTCTAGTAATTTAAAGTGTTTTTTAACTATTAGAAGCAGCTATATCTGTTTCTATTTTGGGCTTTCATAGCCTGTAGAATGGAGGAGGAAACGGCAGCCCACTCCAGTATTCTTGTCTGGAGAATCCCAAGGGCAGAGGAACCTGGGGAGCCTAAGTCCGTGGGGTCACAAAGAGTCAGACAGGATTGAAATGACAGCACAGCACACAGCACGTAGCCTGTAGCAGAGGATCCGGAGACATTTTTTGTGGTGAGCCTGGTGGGATTATTTGACTTTTAAACTTTGTGTGTGTGTGTGTGTGTGTGTGTGTGTGTGTGTGTGTGTGTGTATGTATAGGCAACTGGAATAAAAATAAACCATGGCAGTATAGAAATGAAATGAGACAAATAGTGGGTCAGGGATAAATGCTCAAAAAATGGTTCTAGGCATTTGCTATGTTGAAATATACTGAGAAGTATCTGGGAAATATGGTATATGGGAAAAATTAAGTTAGATCCATGCAACAAGTGTGAAATAACTTCCAAATGGATTGAAGATAAAAATAGTAAAAGCCAAACTATACATCTTTGAAGAAAATTAGAGATTATCTTTAAAATCTTTTGAGGTAAGAGTAAAAAGCACAAATCATAAGGAAAATAGTAAGTTTGACCAAGTTAATGTACAAGCTTTCTGTTGAATTGTGCTCCAAAGAAGATACAGAGGTGGCCCAATAAGGATATAAAAAACACCCAACATCACTAATCATTAGAGAAATATGGGTTAAAACCACAATGAGATACTGCTTTCTACCCATTAGGATGGGTGTAAAATAATATCAAGAAATAGAAACTAGCAGTTTTTGGC
Source organism: Budorcas taxicolor (assembly GCF_023091745.1). Classification (NCBI taxonomy): domain Eukaryota; kingdom Metazoa; phylum Chordata; class Mammalia; order Artiodactyla; family Bovidae; genus Budorcas; species Budorcas taxicolor. The sequence continues at coordinate 35,050,619 of NC_068932.1, forward strand.
GAAGATGTGGAAAAATTGGGACGCTTGTGCGATGCTGAGGGGAGTGTAAATGGTGTGGCCACTATAGGAAAGGATATAGAGGTGCCTCAAAAACTTAAACATAGTGATCTAGCTTAAACGTAGTAGATCTAGTGATCTACTTCTGGGAATATACACAAAAAAATTTGATGACAGGGAAAGGAACAGATATCTGTACATCCATTTTTATCACAGCATTACTCACAGTAGCCCATATCTGGAAGCAACCTACATATCCATCTATGGATGAATAAACAAAGAAAGTGTTGCTCAGTTCAGTCGCTCAGTCATGTCCGACTCTTTGTGACCCTATGGACTGCAGCACGCCAGGCTTCTCTGTCCATCACCAACTCCCGGAGCTTACTCAAACTCACGTCCATTGAGTCGGTGATGCCATCCAACCGTCTCATCCTCTGTCGTCTCCTTCTCCTCCTGCCCTCATTCTTTCCCAGCATCAGGATCTTTTCCAGTGAGTGAGCTCTTCGCATCAGGTGGCCCAAGTATTGCGGTTTCAGCTTCAACATCAATCCTTCCAGTGAATATTCAGGACTGATTTCCATTAGGATTGACTGGTTGGATCTCCTTGCAGTCCAACGGACTCTCAAGAGTTTTCTCACCACAGTTCAAAAGCATCAGTTCTTTGGCACTCAGCTTTCTTTGTAGTCCAACTCTCACGTTCATACATGGCTACTGGAAAAACCATAACTTTGACTAGGTGGACCTTTGTTGGCAAAGTAATGTCTCTGCTTTTTAATATGCTGTCTAGGTTGGTCATAGCTTTTCTTCCAAAGAGCAAGCGTCTTTTAATGTCATGGCTGTAGTCATTATCTGCAGTGATTTTGGAGCCCAAGAAAATAAAGTCTGTCACTGTTTCCATTATTTCCCCATCTATTTGCCATGAAGTGATGGGACCAGATGCCATGTTCTTAGTTTTCTGAATGTTGAGTTTTAAGCCAGCTTTTTCACTCTCTTCTTTCATTTTCATCAAGAACCTCTTTAGTTCTTTGCTTTCTGCCATAAGGGTGGTGTCATCTGCATATCTGAGGTTATTGATATTTTTCCTGGTAATCTTGATTCCACTTGTGCCTCATCCAGCCCAGCATTTCTCATGATGTACTCTGCATATAAGTTAAATAAGCAGGGTGACAATATATAGCCTTGATATACTCCTTTTCCTGTTTGGAACCAGTCTGTTTTTCCATGTCCAGTTCTAACTGTTGCTTCTTGACCTGCATACAGATTTCTCAGGATGCAGGTCAGATGGTCTGGTATTCCCATCTCCTTAAGAAATTTTCACAGTTTGTTGTGATCCACACAGTCAAAGAATAAATTAGAACAAATTTGACTGCCATAGCAGTCAAACAGTAATAATACAATAACAATAATATGTTAATAATAGAAATATAATATAATATTAATAGAATAAAATCAATTTAATAATATAATATTTCATTGTATATACAAAAGTGTCATATAAACATACAATTTGATATTATTAATGTTCAGGGTTAAAAGGAAGGAAATTCTGAAACATTCTGCAGCACAGATGTACTTTGAATACATGCTGAAGGAAATAAACCAGTCACCAAAGGAGAGATACGTCATGATTTTATTCATTTGAGGTGCTAGAGCAGTCACACTTGTAGGCAAAAAAGTCAAATAATGCTTACCAGGGGCTGGTGTAGAGAGGAATGGGTAGGTATTGTTTAATTGGTACAGAATTATAGTTTGTAAGATGAAGAAAGCCCTGGAGATGAATGGTGATGATAATTTCTAAATAGTGTGAATGTACTTAATGTTACTGATCTGTCCCCTTTAAAAATAGTTAAAATGGTGAAAAACAAAAAACAACAGGTTGAACAGCAAAAACAAGGTGGAGAAGAATCCACATAGTTTGCATAGTTTGATACCAGTTGTATTAATATAAAGTTTTATAACCTACAAAAATACTCTATACAGATCATAAATATGAAATTGATAAGCAAATACAGGGTAGTGGTTGCATCCAGACAGAAGACATAAAGTAATCAAATTTGAAAGTGAGTATCCAGGGAACCGCCATCGTATATGTAATGCTTTCTTTAAAAACTCTATCATAGACATGGTAAAATACTGCCTTTGACAAGTCTGGTCCTGGTGTGTAGGTAATTATAATGTCATTGTTTTTACTACTCTGTGTGCTTAAAAGTTTTTCTTTTTTCCTGAAGACAGTAGCCTGTACAACTGAAAGAGTTCTTAGAAAGGCCTAATTGTTAGAAAATGACCTTTATTCCCTCAGCTCTTTTTCCTGACTTACTTCTTAAATGGTTTCTCTGGGCATTTTTCCTGGTTCTCATCTCTGAAATGTGCTTTTCTCCCTCCTGCTGATTTGTTTTGGATGATGGGCCAAATTACTTATTCTTCAGTTCTCTATAGGCTCAGATTATTGGGTCACTTTCTTTTCTGGACTCCAGATGTCCCCAAAATGATGCTGGAGATGATTCTTCTTTGGAGGTTTTTATGATGAACTGATTTCCAGAAGTCCTACTCTTTCATTTGACTCTGTTTCACTTCCTTGAAGCGTATTCAGGTTTCTGACTCTGTTGTTGGAATACTATATTGAACACACAATTTATGAATTATTGGCCATGTGAGGGGTGTGTGTGTGTGTGTGTGTGTGTGTGTGTGTGTGTGTATGTTGGGTTTTGGTGGCATGATTAAAATCTATCTGTGCTAACTCATTAGCTGTCTCTAACATTTTCATTTCTTTTCTTTTTCAAAGTCTTTACCCTTTACAAGTCACCCCTTCTCTCCAAATGGGAATAATCTTTCAGAATCCCATCAATATACTTTTATAAATCAGGCATTCATAAACATAATTTATAGCAAAACAAAGGTAATCTAATGGGCCTTAAGGACATTACTTAACTTCTCCTGGGTCTCATTCTTCATTTCTAGCATATGGTGATACCTGCTCAGTTAGCCTCACTGAATTCTTAACAAAGACTACTTAAATTATGCAGATGAAAGCACTTGGAAATTTTTAATATTACTATGTGCATATTAATGCACATTTCTTAAGTGAACTTTAGCATGTGAAAAAATGGTAGGCTATGAATGTTACATGTAGGCCTTTGTAATAGTTCTCAAAATGTGATCTTCAGAGTGTTGGCTCTCCTGGGATTGTAAATAGGTGCTATGTGAATAGTGCTTCTATGGAGGAAACATTGGGAAAATGCTAGATTTAGTAAAGTTAGGCTTCTGTGCCTTTGTACTCTCTTTTTTTCAGAGTATTTAATAAGTGCATGTACTTCGTGGACTAAAAAGATTATATCAACTAAAAAATACCCCTTTGGTGGAGGGTATTTATGTACTGTGGGAGATACAACCCAAGATACATTTTATTACTCCGAGTCTTCCAGTTTAATTTTCTAAGCTATGATTTTGGTTTTTGTAATTCCCTTGATCTTTACTAGTAATAATATTTAATTGAAACCAAATTTATTATTTTACTTCTAGCGTAATATGTATGGCTGTTTACGTAGGAAAACAAGTAATTCAACAGTTACAACTAATTGTATTTTAGATTATTTTTTTCTGTTTCAGAAGGGCTTCTAAGTTGCCAAAATGTGGGAAAAAAATGTTTTTAAAGCTTATCATACCTATGTACTTATATTAAATACCTAGGCCTGCTTTTAGATAGGCTACACCTAAGAGGATAAAATCTAGAACACTGTCCTGAGAATGTTTCTAGTCATTGAATACTGAATTATTTGACATCTCAAGATCTCTAATAATATATGTGTGGATTCTGAGGTTATATTTAAATGAAAAAGTTTTCTTTAATCATTTTTCTTTCCATAATCTTTATGTAGCTCATGAACTACTTAGATTTTTTTCATTTGTTCCTATTTTTTGCAACTAAAGCTCTTCTTTACATAAAATGAAAACTTTTCTTTTGAAATATCAAATTATTAAACTGATTTAAACATTTTATTTTGATGATTCCATTTTAGGCTTTTCTCACTTATATTCTATTTAATTTTGCCTGCATACATGTAAAATTTGATTTAATAATTTAACTTTATGATACATTTTCCCAATATTGATGTTCATGAATTTTGCCATATGAACCTTGTTTTATATGTCATTGAAATTACCCTCCAAAATAAAGTACACCTAATTTGTTTCCTTTAATTTCCTTTATTCTCATACATATAAAATTATTTGTGAGAATTTTAGACAGAAGTTATTTTTATTTAAGGAATAATGCTAGTTGAGTAAATCAAGTTAAATTGTAGGTCATGGGAAATTAATGAAAGATTTCCTAATTTTAAGTATTGTGTCTTTATTTGTCCAGTGATTGTTTTGTAGTATGTGTCTTAAATTGTGCTTTTATTTCATTTTTTGTTTTACTGTTTTCATTTTTCTAGCTTGCGACGAATGGAAAATACTACCGAAACCAAATCTTCATAGAGATGTCAACAGATTTGGTCACTCTGCAGTTGTCATTAACGGGTAAAAGAAGCATGTTTAGCAGTCCTACTCCCCACGTATTTTGCTGTTCTTTAAGCAAATTATTGTTTGCAATCAATGACAGTAGTTTTACGTATTGCTTCAATACCATGGAAATAAATTTTGGTTCGTTAACCATTATCCTTCTTTCTTTTCTGTTTAAATTGATTTAAGGGGCAGGGGAGTATCAGAGGAAAGATGCTGAGACAGAGCTTCAGATACTCTTTAAAATTTTCATCCTGCCTTAATTTCTTTTTCCAGAGAGCAGATCATGAATGATTTCCCTAAAAAAATCAGCCTGAAGTTATAGAAAGGCTAGCCACATATTTCTATTGAGGAGAGCAAGGGAAGTGAGAACAGTTAGGTTTTGATTTTGGTTCTGTCATAACTGAGTGTGTGATTTGTGACAAGTCCCTTAACCTATCTGGCTTTTTCATCCGTGTGTGCTCAGTTGCTTTAGTCCTGTAGTCCTGTCTGATTTTTTGTGATGTTATGGACCATAGCCTGCCAGGCTCCTCTGTCCAATGGATTCTGCAGGCAAAAGTACTGGAGTGGGTTGTCATGTCCCCCTCCAGGTGATCTTCCTGACCCAGGGATCAAACTTGGATCTCTTATGTCTCCTGCATTTGCAGGCTGGTTCTTTACCACTAGCGCCACCTGGGAAGCCCATCTGGCCTTTAGTACCCTTATATTCACTGGGAATTTGGACTGGATGATCATTAAGTTACCTTCCTCCTGTAAGGTAGTGTGATTTTGCTATTTCTATAGCAAAAATTCATTAATGTGGACTCATGACAATAAATAACATGCTAGATCATCCATTAGCTTAAAATTTGAGATTCATAATGACATTTTTATGAGGTCATTTTATTACTACCTTATTCTAATTATGTAGAAATTGTCCAGTATGATGCTAAAAATAAAACTGTGTAAATGGCTTTTGTAATGGAAATAAATGAAATCCAGAGTGTAAACGTAAAGACTCTAAGCTTCTCTGTTGAAAATTGCATTTTGTTGATTTTTATTTTACTTTTTAAATAATAAAAAATATTCTTCAAGTACTTTCTGATCTTTTCCATTTATTATATCAATAATATTTTTAGAAATGAAAATTAGGCTGTTTTGAGGCCATTTCAAATTTCTTTGGTGTTTGTAGTATTAATTCAGTAATCATCTGGGCTTTTCTTTTCAAATTGAAACTTTGAAAATCCTTTTGATTATTTTACTCTTGGTCGTTTTATTTTATAAAAGGATAATAACAGTATACAAAGAATTCTATATCCAATTTCTAAATTCTTTGTATTAAAAAAATTTAATTCTATATGGCAATTCTAAAGTATATCTTGTTATCTCCATATAGCTACTATACATTTCTAAAACTGTTTCCTACCTAGATAAAAAATGTAAAATGCACATTTAAATTTATTTAAAAAACTCTATTAGATACTTTTTTTAAGATTCTTGTTTTATTTTTAATAGGTCCATGTATATATTTGGAGGATTTTCTAGTGTACTCCTTAATGATATACTTGTATACAAGCCTCCAAATTGCAAGGCTTTCAGAGATGAAGAACTTTGTAAAAATGCTGGTCCAGGAATAAAATGTATTTGGAACAAAAATCACTGTGAATCTTGGGACTCTGGGAATACTAATAATATTCTTAGAGCAAAGTGCCCTCTGAAAACAGGTGAAATATTTTTTTACTTCTTTTTGACATAAAGCATCTCGACTTGACTTGAAATGGAAGTGCATTCGTGCTTATAAGAATTACCTTAATAGTTTTCAAAAATTAAAAACTCATAATCCTCTAATTAAGAATCAGAATGTTTGAATTTAGCAGTGATTAATAATTTAATATCTTTCTTAGCTATCTTTAGTTTTCTTTTTTGAATGTGTAATAGTCATATATCTCTGTGTAACAGTAATATATCAATTTTGACATGTAACATGGCCATATATATATGAATTATTTTTGTATGTAAGTATAAAATTCACTCAAATACATCCTTTCTTAGATATAGTGTATGCTTCAAAGAAATAAAATGAAGTAATTTATTCTGCATTTGGTACTTTTTTTCTTCCTGAATTGTCAAACCATCCCATAAAGCTAAAAAGTTTCTAGAATTTTGATGTCCTGTTATAACTCAATATTTATTATAAAATATTGAATAAATAATTCAAACTTATGAATGTGCATGCCAAGTTGCTTCAGTCATGTCCAACTCTTTGCAACCCTGTGGACTGTACTCCTCCAGGCTCCTTTGTCCTTCAGGATTCTCCAGGCAGGAATAATAGAGTGGGTTGCCATGGCCTCCTCTAGGGGATCTTCCTGACCCAGGGCTCAAACCCGCATCTCTTATGTCTCCTCTTTTGGCAGGCAGGTTCTTTACCATTAGTGCCACCTGGGATGCCCTGATTTATGAATAATTAATAGTAAATATTTATAAAGAATGATTTGGATATAAATTTTCAATTTTCTTTAAATGAATGGGGCTTTTATATATTTTTTGTGCTGCAATGAACAGATCAGGCTTTGCTAATCTATAATCAGTCAGATGTCTCTAGATAGCTTTATGAAGAATGATAAACAATGAGCATTTGTTATAATCTTTTCTTTTAAATGTATAGTAATACATTTTGTTGAATAAAATACCTGAAGTCTTTTTCTTCCTCCATAATGTGTAAATGTCAAATGATTGTAGGATCCTGCTAGAGTGAATAATCAGGATGAGGGCAGGAGGTATTTAAATCCCTATAAATCCAATTAAATTACAAAACTGACTTCATATTGGAGAACTTATTTTGATATTGATGATTATATTTATGGTTTAAAAATGTCCTCGTGATTCTTAGCAGATGTTAAAAATATGTGAATTAAGAAGTGTGGCATTTTCTTTTCATCCTAATGTGTTCTGGCTCCCATTTGTATCACAGCTGCTTCTGATGACAGATGTTACAGATACGCAGATTGTGCCAGCTGCACTGCCAATACGAATGGGTGCCAGTGGTGTGATGACAAGAAATGCATTTCATCAGCCAGTAACTGCAGCATGGTTAGTATTTATGGGTAAATGATGATGTAGCTAACACTGCTACTTTATAATCATTAGCTTACCTGTACAAAACACTGCTACTTTATAATCATTAGCTTACCTGTATCAAGACATTTAGAAAAGGGAAAGGAGAGAGGCAAAATAAAATTATGGTATTAAGAGATATAAACTACTATGTATAAAATAGATAAGCAACAAGAATGTATTGTACAGCACCGGAATTTATGGTCATTGTTTTGTAATAATGTTAAATGGAATATATAATCTTAAAAAATGTTGAATCATTATATTGTATACCTGAAACTAATTCAATATTGTAGTAAGTAAGTAAGTGAGGTCGCCCAGTTGTGTCCTATTCTTTGCGAACTCATGGACTGAAGCCTACAAGGCTCCTCAGTCCATGGAATTTCCCAGGCAAGAATACTGGAGTGGGTTGCTGTTTCCTTCTCCAGGGGATCTTCCTGACACAGGGATCATACCCTGGTCTCTGGCATTGCAGGCAGACGCTTTATCATCTGAACCACCAGGGAAGCCCTATAAAATTTTGTTTGCGATACCATGGGCTGTATAGTCCATGGAGTTCTCCAGGCCAGAATACTGGAGTAGGTAGCCTTTCCCTTCTCCAGGGGATCTTCCCAACCCAGGGATCGAACCCAGGTCTCCCACATTGCAGGTGTATTCTTTACCCGCTGAGCCACAAGAGAAGGCCAAGAATACTGGGGTGGGTAGCCTATCCCTTCTCCAGGGGATCTTCCTGACCCAGGAATTGAACTGGGGTCTCCTGCATTGCAGGTGGATTCTTTACCAACTGAGCTATGAGGGAAGCCCCAATATTGTAAGCCAACTATAAAAAAAAGACACTTAGAAAATATCTAGGGCATCCCTTACTTCTTGATATGTTGTTGGCCAGTCTAGATTCCATGTTGAATCCAATAACCTTTACTTTCCATGGATAAGATTGGGAAAATTCTTTCAAAACTTAATTTTAAAAGACTCTAACTAGAAACATTGTCTTCTGTGCTGATAGAAATAGGAATTTTTAAGTAAGTATTGAAGTCATTTCTATGAGAATCTTGTCAGACATGTGTTAATAGTGTTGTGATGTAGGTTTTATTTATATGCTTTGTGTGCAAGCTTAATCTGAAGTGTTGATAGTAGTAGTTTCATTTTATCGTTAAAATCGTCTATAGATCTGTGTTTTAAATTAAGAAAATTTCTCTTTAGATCTATGATTCTCTGAGGCATTTCTCTCCTGCTTTGGGACATCTGGCAATGTGTATTTTTTGGTTGTTTTCACAACTGTGGGACTGCTACTGCTAAGTCACTTCAGTCGTGTCCGACTCTGTGCAGCCCCATAGAGGGCAGCCCACCAGGCTCCCCCGTCCCTGGGATTCTCCAGGCAAGAACACTGGAGTGGGTTGCCATTTCCTTCTCCAATGCATGAAAGTGAAAAGTGAAAGTAAAGTCTCTCAGTTGTGTCTGACCCTTAGCGACCCCATGGACTGCAGCCTACCAGGCTCCTCCGTCCATGGGATTTTCTAGGCAAGAGTACTGGAGTGGGGTGCCATTGCCTTCTCCATGGGACTGCTACCAGCATCTAACATAGAGAAGCCCGGGACACAAGTAAACATCTACAGTGAACGAATAGCGCTGACGCAAAAAATCATCACCTGGCTCAAAGTTTCACTAGTGATGAGGTCAAGAGCCTATTTTAGGTAGACTATTGAAAATAAAATTAATGTTGATAGATTAAAATAGGTCAAGAGGAGTAAAAACTAACCTTTTAATGGATAGCATCAAAATGTTCCATGTTTTTTAGATGTCAACAAATTGAAGGAAAATTTTTAAAAATTATTAAGTATTGTATTCAGTAGGATTAGAGATTCTCTTTTTGGAGTGTAGCTTAAATAACTAAAAAGTTCCCATACGGATTTTAAACTAAATGCATATTAATTTTTTCTTTTTTTTGAATTTTTATTAAGCGAGAAAAGTATCCACTTGTTTTTCAAGGTACCAGGCAGAAGTAAAAGGTAAAGAAAAAGGAGTTTGAAAACTAAAGTAAAAAGTTTTATTACGTTACCTAAAATTTTTCTCCAGTAACCAATCATATTTTGAAATAATTAAAGCTTTATGATTCTATTCTAAAATAATATAAAAAACTTAAAATGAAGGAAAGCTTTGAATTATTGCCTCATCAGATTGAACCCTTTTGTTTTTATACTTACTGTGTTGATGTATACTTTGCAGTGATATGTTGCTTTAATAATAATAGATACTTCAATTTTATTTGAGTTTGAATGTTAATAGAACATGACTCACTTTGAATGTTTGAATTACTTTTTTATGTTTGCATAATATTTATCTAATGGGAGTTACATTAGTGAATAATGCGGACATGGTAGCAATGTAAAATAAAACATGGGAATAAGGGACTAAAATGGAGAATGTCATTAGATAAGAACTGCAAGCAGATTTTATTTAAAACTTTGTTTGATAACTCTGAGTTAATTTGTATTTATACATTTACACTATATGTACACGTCTCAAAAATTGCATTATGCAAATTAAAGTATTCATTTTATAAAGTGGCCTTTTCCTTTAGAGTTTAGTGTTGATAATGTGTTAAAAAGGAACGCACTGGGTGAGATAGTACAAGTGAACAGATGGAAGTCTCTTATAATTTAGAATTTGATGTAATGTGTCTTTTGGACAGTTTTATCAGAATGTCGGGTGATTATAAACCAAATGCTAATAGATACAGAAGGGTCTATGAGATTTTAGCATAAGTGATATCCATTGATACTCTGTTTCATTATTTAGTCACTTTTACTGCAAGTTGCATATTTCGTGCTCTAACAGCCCAAATAACTGTTCTTCTTGCAGATTTTCATTTTAAATTTACATCTAGATATATTAGGGTGAAGATGAGTAGAGTACTGGTTATTCTTCATAGTCTGTTTATAAATGTGCGTCTGGTTCATTAGGCCAAAAAATGCCAGCCATGTGGTCAGAGTGGCAGTCAGCTTTCTTCTATCATTGAATAAATTGACTCTGTGTGTGATGGAAGTACAATTTCATCTATTGTACTGGCTCAGTATCAATAAATGAGTATATTGTTCTCATGAAGAGCAGTAGAGTTATTTCGATGGTGACTCTACCATTGTTGTTCTAAAGATTGGCATTAAGTTCTCATTCTTTCTCTTTTTCTAATATGTTGTTTAGCTATTCTCTTGTCTTTCTTATAGGCTATTTTATTTTTCGATGATTCAAGTAAATTGATTTGTTTTCAGTTATGTGACAAATGTTTGGAAGTATAGTAATCCTATAGAATAATACTAAGATTTATATGCTATATGAGAAAAAAAAAAGCTTTGAATCAGAAAAATAACATTAAGAAAATTTGCATGCTCCTAATGAAAATGGAGGTTGAATAAGACTTGCAGTACAATTTGGGCTTTAAAAAATGTATCTTATGTGATTTTTTTTAAAGGAAGAATAAGATAAAAATTTCTTCAACCATTTTTATATATGGGAAATTATAAGTAAATTTTAATTGTCAAGTTTTTTGGTTGAAAAGAAATATTTATCGCCCTAACATGAGAAAGCCTAAGGTAAGAGTGTCTACCTGTGGACAGGAAAGGGAGCTTATGATGCAGCATGTGCTTTTTTTCCTTTGTGTGTTTTTTTTTTTCCCTCAAAAGTGAGTCACAAGAAGAGTCTGATTTTTTTTTAATCACAGATATTGATAATATCATGTGAAATATCAAACCTTGATATACATAGGGAACTCACACCAAAGTTCCTATATTGCCTTTTGTTTTGTTTTTTGACCTTTAACCTTCAACCTCTTAGACCTGAAATTAGTTGAAATATGAGTAGTTGTGCAATAGAACTTATCAAAATGTAACTTTTGCGGGTTCTTTTCAACCTTTATTGAAGAAATGTGATAGATACACACAGGAGAAACATCAGTTAACTGAAATCATTATTTAATGTCTGTAGAAGTAACCCAAACCATTATTTAATGTATGTGGAAGTAAACTTGGTTTGAGTTGTTGAGAAAATACTTTATCGTTTTAGATTGTATCGGATTTTGATAAAGCATCTCTTTAACTTTTGCTACTCATTACTTCCACTTCATTCCCAGGAGTCTGCGTGATAGTTTTATTATGACTAGAATTCTTTGATGTGATCATTGAGAGAAACGACTTTGTTCATCTGCTTTATTTATTGGATTGGAAGCCTGCTATCAGATTCAATAGAATACGTTTTCATTACTTGATTTCTGTTTCAGATTGTGTAATTTGCTTGTTTTTTCAATAAGCATACATTCTAATTCTAAGAACTTTGCTTAAATAAATAAATGAATAAGAAATTCTAATTCAGTAGAACTGGATTTGGTGTTAGAAGTCTGTGTTGTAAAGTTCACCAGGTAATTTATGTGTACGCTAAACTTCATGAGTCATTACTGTACAAAGACGAAAGGTAACATGCTTTATCTTTTAACTTTATAGTCTGTGAAAAACTATACCAAATGCCATGTGAGAAATGAGCAGATTTGTAACAAACTTACTAGCTGTAAAAGCTGTTCACTAAACTTGAATTGCCAGTGGGATCAGCGACAGCAAGAGTGCCAGGCTCTACCAGGTAAAGATTTACATTTGGTAAATCAGTTTTATAGTCCACAGATGAATGCTATTTTTGTAAAGAATGTTTAGTAAGAATATTCCATTTTCTAAAATTAAATCAGTAGCAAATAAACAATAGTATTGGAGTAAAGATAGCAGTGTTCCTACAAGAAAGATTTATACATTTGTTTCTGATTAAGACTTTCAGGGTATCTTCTGTTTATTACTGTTGACTTGATCAGAATACTTTTCAATTAAAGAAGTATATCTTAAAAACATAGAAAATAGTAAGTACTCAGAGTAATATCCAGATCTAACAATGTTAACATTTTGGCATATTGGATTTAAGTGCCCTTTATTTTTTAAATTCCAGGAGCAGTTTTTTACTGACTGTTCTTTTTTATTAGAAATGGTAACATTCATAAAAATTATTATATGATTCAATGAGATGCTTAAGTTCTGTAAATCAGAACAAAACTCATTTGAAAAAGAAATTTCAATTTATTTTTACAGTTAGCATTCTTCTTAGTAGACCCCTAAGTATTCTTTCTTTTGAGTATGAAAGAGAAAATCAGAAAATAAAAAACTTGTATAGATATTTAACCAGTTCCATCTTCTTGTTATACAGATAAACTGAGACTGGTTACATGACCTGCTTAAAAAAGTGCATGACTTGTAAATGGCAGAGGGGACTAGTAACTGGGTGTTTATCTCTGTTCAGTTTTTTGTCTGTTTCTATCTCATGATTTTTTGTTTTGTTTTTTTTTCATTTTTTCATTGAAAAATATCTGAACCTATGTAATTCTCGAAAGTGTTGGAAAATCCCATCATAGGATTTAGGTCTTTCTTATAAGTTCATGTAATAAAATAAAAATTAGATTGCCTTTAAAAGTACCACTGAGATTTTGGAATTTTGTTTATGTACTAAGCTTTTAAGCTTTTAAATGGCAGTGTATGCATGTGTGTTCATTTTGAGTAATTTAGAGGATATTAATGCAGAAGGTAAGATTTGAGAAGCAATAGTGAGAAGCAATAGTTTTTTCAAGCAAAACCTTGAAAGTAATAATTTCTAAGTGTTAAAGTCTAAAAGCTACATGTAGATCAATAAAAATACTTACAAAGTTTCTTTAAAAAGACAGAGTAAATCCTGGACTAAAATAAGAGTTGACTGAAGGAATATATTGTAAAGGAATATTATTCAATAAGAAGAGAATTTGATTACCAGTGGAAATTTGGGAAAATAATAGTGAAGTTATATTTAGTAATAGCCATCTACTCTTGCCTGGGAAAATATTTTAGTTTGGCCTAAGGGTTGTACTTGACCAGGTTATTACTTTGGAGAATAATAAATATAATAAGCTATTTTATTATACACTAACTCCCCTTATTCTGTATTCATATTTACAAGAGCCAGCTTGGCATTATATGTAGTTTGGTTTCTGTTCAGCTTGTCTCAAGGAAGTGAATGCTCTAAATGGAGAACTGTGAAGTCGCTCAGTCATGTCCGACTCTTTGCTACCCCATGGACTGTAGCCCGCCAGGCTTCTCTGTCCATGAGATTCTCCAGGCAAGAATACTGGAATGGGTTGCCATTTCCTTATCCAGGGGATCTTCCTGACCCAGGGATCGAACCCAGGTCTCCTGCATTGTAGGCAGACGCTTTATCCTCTGAGCCACCAGGGAAGCCCCTAAATGGAGAACTTAGTCTGTAGTAATTGCCTTTTTCCATGGAAATTTGTGAATTGCATTTTTTCCATTGATCTCGTGTAAAATTGGCAATTTGAATTTATCAAGCTTAACCTATTTTAAAAATTAGCTACTATCCTGAAGTTGAGGTGGTGCTCAAAGCTACAGAAACTTAACGACATCACAACATTTGGTTTAGTGCTCTGATTTAGTTTAGCCCCAAAGGCCCATGCGTTGCTTGCATTTGTGTGATTCATTAACCACGTATTTTTGATCTTATAAAACAAAAGATAACCAAAACTAATGTAAATCCTTCCTTGATTCAGTAAGGAAAGAAAGCTGAAATTTAACAAAAACTCCTATGCTGTTTCCTTGAAGTGCTGGTAGTTTAGATTTCAGAAGACGAGGAAGATTGCTATCTGTGTAGCCTGAAAATGAAAACAGAGGCATTAGAAGTCTTACTAAATGAATCTGGTATATCGAGTGCTTACTATGTTCCAAGCACTATGTGTTATTCTCATTACCTAGTTTAATAGGACAGTAGTTATTCAAGAAGCAAAGGGCCCTGTGATACTAAGATATTGTGTGCTTTTGTAATTCTCATTCTGTTATAGGTTTACTCTGTATTAATAGTTTTCCAAAGGCTACATAGTGTGTGATTCTAATAGATTGAATGTTATATTAAACCAACATTAAAGGGATTTGCAAAAATATAGAACAAAGCCACACTCTTAACTCTTTTGTTTTTTGGAGACTGTAATTAAGAGAAATTAAATATGCTATTTATTTGAAGTTGTTATGTATTTCCTTAACATTTTTTAATGAAAAATTTCAAACATTTTTTTTATGAAAAATAGAATTGTAGTGAGGACACTCACTACCCACACCCTAGATTCTGCAATGCACATTTTACTCTGCTCTATCTCTGATTTCTCTGCCTATCCATGCCCTATTCATTTATCAACCCATCTCAATTTTTGATGCCAAGGGCCTAATTTAAACCATCAGCTTTCCTTTCTCAAGGATAAAATGTGAAGATATTAATACATCTTCCTTGGGTGTGTAATAATAGCGTTAAGGGGCAAGACATCCAAGAAACTGGAAGAGTAAGTTTGTAATAAAATTTTAAATGAATAAATATATATATATTTAAAAGATTAGTTTTAATTTTTAATATGGTCAAGCTCCATAGATATAAAATGTATAAGGAAAAATCTGTGGCATTCTCAATTATTTTTAAGGGTTTAAAGGGGTCTTGAGACCAAAATGTTGGAGAACTGCTGCTTTATAATAATTCCATAAAGGCCGAACTGATGCATCCAACCTGAAAGGGCAAGAGGCACTGAAATATTTAGTGATATGAAACTAACGGATAGTCAAGTCAAGCTTCACAGATTGGTTTGTCAATAAAACACCTCAGTGTTAATGTATCCTAGAGCATAACTTTATATTGAGTTTATAAGTCTGTGTTTTAGAAAACACTGTTTTAAGTTCAATTTGGAGCCTAAGGAAAAACCACTGTTACTGAATAGTATGTTTAAACTTTCAAAAGACCTGAAAGGTTGTGTAAAAATAAATATTTGAAAGCAAACTTTCTAGTTTTTTTACGAAGCATAAATGAAATGAGACTTCTCGCCCCATAATTATAATGAGAGAATCAAAGAACCCGGCTTATATCAAAATAGTACACCTGGGCTAAAGAGATTAGTTAATCTAATTCCATAGCTGAGAGGACAGTTACTAATAGCTATACTTGTAGAAATAACTTTGCTTTTGTTGTGTGGTTATTTTTCTACTGAAGTAATCTTGTATAAAGTAAACCTTGTGACATATAAGTGTGGTAGTGATTTCACTTGCTGCAAAACCATATATCAATACACTAGATTTACACAGAAGACCTAACAGTCAACAGATTTTGACTGATGTTACAGAGCCGTAGCTTTTCTTATGTTTAATAATTAGAGAAAAAATTAGGATCTTCTGTTCTTATTCTTCACCAAAATATTAGTCAGATTTTGTTTAGTATAATACAAGGATATATTTGAATTTTTATCATAAAAATTATTTAAGCAAATCTAGAAGTTGTATTTATTTACCATTCTGAAATAATTGAAAAATATGCATGTGTTTGGATAATCAAAAAATAAGCCTTTTTTTTTTTTTTTTGACTAGCTCATCTTTGTGGAGAAGGATGGATTCATGTCGGGGATGCTTGTCTTAGAATTAATTCCAGTAGAGAAAACTATGACAATGCTAAACTTTACTGCTATAATCTTAGTGGAAATCTTGCTTCACTAACAACTTCAAAAGAAGTAGAATTTGTACTGGATGAAATACAGAAGTATACACAACAGGTACAATTATATTTGTTTTTATTATGGGAATATGCTTTTAATCATATAGCTATTGGCAATGAGTCATTCTTTTTTGTTTTTAAATCCATTATGTTTAATAAACCTTGGAAGTGAAAGTAGAACTCATTTCAACAGTGAGTAGTCAGGGGGCTCATTCCGTACTTGTATTTGGTAATATGCCCCTCCCCCCAGGTGGCAGTGGTAAAGAATCCACCTGCCAATGCAGGAGACGCAATAGATGTGGGTTCGATTCCTGGGTCAGGAAGATCCCCTGGAGAAAGAAATGGCAACCCACTCAGGTATTCTTGCCTCGAGTATGCCATGGACAGAGGAACCTGGCAGGTTACAATCCATGGGGTTGCAAAGATTTGGACATGACTGAGCACAGCACAGCATTTGGTAGTTTGGTAATTTTCTAAATTGCTTCTCTCATGTTTTGCTCAGTAAACCATTGCATTACCTTAGCAAGAAGTCATCTCATATGAATAAATATACTTTAAAACTTCTGTGTATAATTTAATAATTTGTTTGAAGCATTATTATTCTTGTAACTTAGGATGTCTTTTATAATCAGAACACTAGACCAGCATATATTGGCTATATTTGTATAGGCTATATTTGTGTGTATGTGTGTTTATGTGTATGTTCTGAGGGTTAAAAGTTTGAATTATCCTCTTAGTATAGATATGCTTGAAATAATATACAAATAGTTAGCTGGACTTAAAGAGATCATTAAAGTATATGGAAGATTTGGAACATACAACACTTGGAAGCAGTTTTAATTTCCTTGAAAACTGTTTTATGAAAAATATTTCCATAGAAATGTACTATTTGCTCTGAAATGGTATCAAATATCAGTTTACAATAAACTTCTAATAGGAATCCATAGTACTTATTTGCTGTTCTTGGATGTTAAAATATAGTAAACTCTTAAGAACAGATTAAGTTGGAGGTTTGGAAATAATTTACTAAATGTAGTTTTGAAATATCTTAGTTCATATACTTACTTGAAGTGTCTTGAAGACATTTGAAAAAATTGAGCAGATTATATTATACATTGTATTGTTTTAGGTGTACAACATAATCATTTGATATTTGTATGATATATGTTGTTCTTGGATTTCTTTTTGATTCTGCATATAAAAATATATGGTATTTTTCTTATCCTGACTTATTTAAATTAGATCTATCCATGTTCTTGCAAATGGCAATATTTCAGTACTCTGTGATCTCACATATATGGTGAATTTAAAGCAAACAAACAAACATTCTAAAAACTAAAAAACTAAGCTCACAGATAGAACAGTTTGGTATTTCCCAGAGGTAAGTATGGAGGGTGGGCAAAATGGACGAAAGCAGTCAAAAGGTACAGACTTACAATTATAAAATAAATACGCTATGAGGCTGTAATACACAATGTGATGACTATAGTAAATAATACTGTATTACATATTTGAAATGTGCTGAGAGTAGATCTTAAAAATCTTCACAAAAAACTGTGTATGGTGACATACCTTAACTAGACTTATAATTCTACAATCTATACAAATATTGAATCATTATTTTGAATTCTGGAAATTAAAATAATATTATATGTCAATCTTGCATCAATTAATGGAGCTTTGCTGAAGGCTCAGACGGTAAAGAATCTGCCTGCAGTGCAAGAGACCCAGGTTCGATCCCTGGATCAGGAAGATCTCCTGGAGAAGGCAATAGCTACCCACTCTAGTATTCTTGCCTGGAGAATCCATGGACAGAGGAGCCTGGTGGGCTACAGTCCATGGAGTCACAGAAAGAGCTGGACATGACTGAGTGTCTTTCACTTCACATACATCAATTAAAAGAAAAAGTATAGACAATGCTTAAGAACAGCTTAAGTAGGAGATGTAGAAATAGTTTACTAAATCTAGTTTTGAAATAACTTATTTAGTTTAAATATATACTTGAAATATGCTAATGTAAATTGTCATAGCATCATTATAGATTTTTTAATTTTGTATCAAAAGTAAAATTAGAGCTCAGTATAGATTAGTTAAGTGATAAAGCTAAACGATAATAAATACCTCAGATCTGAGGTATGTACAGTTTTGCCCAATGTTTAAAATATACACACAGAAGCTTTTAATTTTAATTAGATCCCATTTGTTTATTTTTGCTTTTATTTCCAGAATTCTGGGAGGTGGATCATAGAGGATCCTGCTGTGATTTATGTCTGAGAGTGTTTTGCCTGTGTTCTCCTCTAGGAGTTTTATAGTTTCTGGTCTTACATTTAGATCTTTAATCCATTTTGAGTTTATTTTTGTGTGTGGTGTTAGAAAGTGATCTAGTTTCATTCTTTTACAAGGGGTTGACCAGTTTTCCCAGCACCACTTGTTAAAGAGATTGTCTTTACTCCATTGTATATTCTTGCCTCCTTTGTCAAAGATAAGGTGTCCATATGTGTGTGGATTTATCTCTGGGCTTTCTATTTTGTTCCATTGATCTATATGTCTGTCTTTGTGCCAGTACCATACTGTTTTGATGACTGTGGCTTTGTAGTAGAGCCTGAAGTCAGGCAAGTTGATTCCTCCAGTTCCATTCTTCTTTCTCAAGATTGCTTTGGCAATTCGAGGTTTTTTGTATTTCCATACAAATCTTGAAATTATTTGTTCTAGTTCTGTGAAAAATATGGCTGGTAGCTTAATAGGGATTGCATTGAATTTGTAAATTGCTTTGGGTAGTATACTCATTTTCACTATATTGATTCTTCTGATCCATGAACATGGTACATTTCTCCATCTATGATCTAATTAAAATTAAAAGCTTCTGCGCAACAAAGGAAAATATCAGCAAGGTGAAAAGACAGCCTTCTGAATGGGAGAAAATAATAGCAAATGAAGCAACTGACAAACAACTAATCTCAAAAATATACAAGCAACTTATGCAGCTCAATTCCAGAAAAATAAACGACCCAATCAAAAAATGGGCCAAAGAACTAAATAGACATTTTTCCAAAGAAGACATACGGATGGCTAACAAACACATGAAAAGATGCTCAACATCACTCATTATCAGAGAAATGCAAATCAAAACCACAATGAGGTACCACTTCACACCAGTCAGAATGGCTGCGATCCAAAAATCTGCAAGCAGTAAATGCTGGAGAGGGTGTGGAGAAAAGGGAACCCTCCTACACTGTTGGTGGGAATGCAAACTAGTACAGCCACTATGGAGAACAGTGTGGAGATTCCTTAAAAAATTGCAAATAGAACTGCCTTATGACCCAGCAATCCCACTGCTGGGCATACACACTGAGGAAACCAGAATTGAAAGAGACACATGTACCCCAATGTTCATCGCAGCACTGTTTATAATAGCCAGGACATGGAAACAACCTAGATGTCCATCAGCAGATGAATGGATAAGAAAGCTGTGGTACATATACACAATGGAGTATTACTCAGCCGTTAAAAAGAATTCATTTGAATCAGTTCTGATGAGATGGATGAAACTGGAGCCGATTATACAGAGTGAAGTAAGCCAGAAAGAAAAACACCAATACAGTATACTAACACATATATATGGAATTTAGAAAGATGGCAGTGATGACCCTGTATGCAAGACAGGAAAAAAGACGCAGCTGTGTATAACGGACTTTTGGACTCAGAGGGAGAGGGAGAGGGTGGGATGATATGGGAGAATGGCATTCTATCATGTATACTATCATGTAAGAATTGAATTGCTAGTCTATGTCTGACGCAGGATACAGCATGCTTGGGGCTGGTGCATGGGGATGACCCACAGAGATGCTATGGGGAGGGAGGTGGGAGGGGGGTTCATGTTTGGGAACACATGTAAGAATTAAAGATTTTAAAATTTAAAAAATCAAAAAATAAAATAAAATAAAATAAAATATACACACACATATAGACACTGTGGGCTAAATAATCCACAAAGTGGCATGATTTCTACACAGGGCTTCCTGATAGCTCAGCTGGTAAAGAATCCGCCTGCAGTGCAGAAGAGGCCAGTTCGATTCCTGGGTCAGGAAGATCCCCTGGAGAAGAGATAGGCTACCCACTCCAATATTTTGGGGCTTCCCTGGTGGATCAGCTGGTAAAGAATCTGCCTGTAATGTGGGAGACATGAGTTCGATCCCTGAGTTGGGAAGATTCCCTGGAGAAGGGAAAGGCTACCCACTCCAGTATTCTGGCCTGGAGAATTCCATGGATTGTATATAGTCCAGGGGGTCACAAAGAATCAGACATGACTGAGCAACTTTCACTAATGGAGGTATGACAATAATTCAGATATTGGTGTTAGATTTCAATGATTTATTTTGACCTTAGGTTATGACATTTATTTGGGCAAGGAGTCTTTTGGTACAGTGTAGTGGAGATGCTTTTGGTTTGAAAACTTTTCAGAACATATATTACCAATTGCTTGCCGTTGAAACAGTTAAGGGATACATTTTTGATATAGCTGATTTTTAAACAACACTGAGGACAAATGATGCCTTAAGTATCAAACTGATGGAAAGCAGGCAATCTGGAAATGCTGCTTTTTGCTACAACGTAGTAGCAAGTTAACTTCCACAGCCCTATGTTTCTCATCTGTAACCTGGGATAGTTATTTGCTACTGTCCTGAATATTCATTGTAAGGACTGATGCTGAAGCTGAAACTGCAATACTTTGGCCACCTTATGTGAAGAACTGACTCATTTGAAAAGACGCTGATGCTGGGAAAGATCGAAGGCAGGAGGTGAAAAGGGGACGACAGAGAATGAGATGGTTGGTTGGCATCACCGACTCAATGGACATGAGTTTGAGTAAATTCCAGAAGTTGGTGATGGACAGGAAGGCCTGGCGTGCTGCAATCCATGGGGTCACAGAGAGCTGGACATGACTGAGCGACTGAACTGAACTGAACTAATGTTTATTGTGAAAAATAAGTGAGATGTTGTATGTGAAGAATATAAATTTTATTTAAGTGTTTACTTATGATTATTATTGTTTGCATTTTTAAGGTTGTTATTTTTGTATGTTTCCACTATTGCTATTACTACTATTTCCAGGAATCATTAATCAGATAATGAATTTTTAGGTAACTAAATGAATTTATTCAATGAAGAGTTAATATAGATATTGTCTATAGAAAAATATTTACCCCAAACTGATGTTTTAATTTTTTCCATTTTACAAAGCCTTCCCCCCATCTCCATTAATTATACTAGGATCTTTTTCCTCTTAAGAACATTCCTGACTTATGTTAAAGAATATGAATATATTTTATGGATTTTCCTTTTGCTAATAACAAGGGAATAAGCGTCTGAGTTTTAAAAAGTGACTTAACAGTTTTGTATAAATATTAAACAAATTAGAGGGACTTAAGCACATACCCTTTTGAAGTGTTTGTATGAATATTCAATTCACTGTTACTCCCTACCACAGTTTTTGTGGTGGTATTAACATATGTGTTTCTCATAAGTATTGATATGGATAATTTAATTTCTAATGACATTTTATATCTGTACAGAGTCTAAAGTCTTCCCTTTCATTAGTGAAATCGATCATTTATATCCTTGAGTTCAGTTCAGTCACTCAGTCGTGTCTGACTCTTTGTGATCCCATGGGCTGCAGCATGCCAGGCTTCCCTGTGCATCACCAGCTCCCAAAGCTTGCTCAGACTCATGTCCACTGAGTCAGTGATGCCATCCAACCATCTCATCCTCTGTAATCCCCTTCTCCTCCTGCCTTCAATCTTTCCCAGCATCAGGGTCTTTTCCAATGAGTCAGTTCTTCACATTAGGTGGTCAGAGTATGGGAGTTTTAGCTTCAGCATCAATCTTTCCAATGAATATTCAGGACTGAATTCCTTTAGGATGGACTGGTTGGATCTCCTTGCAGTCCAAGGGATTCTCAAGAGTCTTCTCCAGCACCACAGTTCAAAAGCATCAGTTCTTTGGTGCTCAGCTTTCTTTATGGTCCAAGTCTCACATCCATGCATGACTACTGGAAAAACCGTAGCTTTGACTAGACGGACCTTTGTCGGCAAAGTAATATATCCTTAGTTTTTATAAATATTCAAAAATTTTACATGGACATTACAATATGATACTTGGTTGTCAAACAAATATATTAAATGGTTGATATTAATAGGGTAAAGAAAAACTATAATAATTCAATTTGTATTATTAAACCATTTTTTTGTGAACTAAAGCTATTTTTCGGGAAAGGATGGGCTAATCTTCATTCGTTTAGTATGAGCACACTCAGTGTACTTGGCAGTCTACGGCTTGCTGAGAATATAGAAATTAAAAACAATCACTGTTGTCAAAGAGCTTTCAGAGGAGAAAGACCAACCCAATTATACCAAAGTGTGATAATTGCAATGATAAATGCACACAGGGCGATATATGCAGTTAGAGGATAGATATCTGACATGTAATGTCAACTTAAGGAGTTTCCCAGAGTAATACCCTAGTTACTTGTTGCAAGACTTGGAGTTGGCTGTAGTACAGAAAGATATTTGTAAGGATTCAGAGAAATACCTCTGTTTTTGTTTTTCTCTTGATTTATCTTGTTTGAGAGCTACTAGCCTTATAGTTGGGGATAAGATGCACATGGTATCATCTAGGAGAGATCTACTGATTTTTAAAAATATTTTAGAAAAATGCAACAAAGTAGTATTTGTAAAGTTTTGTTTTTGGTCATATGGAGCATACAACATAATTTGTACTAGCAAGAGCTTCATTGTTTTCATTATAAAATTGAGGGGTAGTTATCAGTGAATATTTGGACATTCTTTCTACTGAATATATTTAACTTACCAAGAGCTTCTTATTGGTAGTTCCACATTCTTTGAATTTTAGAAAAGTACTTCTGTTTGGCTTTGGGCTTCCCAGGTGGCTCAGTGATAAAGAATCTGCCTGCCAGTGAAGGAGCTGCAGAAGATGAGTTCAAGCCCTGGATCAGAAAGTTCCCCTGGAGAAGGATAGGGAAACCCACTATAGGATTCTTGATGGGATAATCCCATGGACAGAGGAGCTTGGCAGGCTACGGTTTATGGGGTTGCGGAGTCTGACACAACTGAGCAATTGAGCACAAGCACAAACAAGCACCGTGTTTGGCTTTGGAACTCAACTGCTTTTTCCTTTGTTTATGTTATTCTTAGTTTTTACATTATAATCTCAAAAAGCGCTATTTTAGAAGCTTCATATTTCAAGACTTCTTCTTGAAGTTGCTTAGTTTTTCTTGCTTGTTTATAAATCATAAAGATTAGATCAACAATTAATTTGAATATATGATGAACTTAGATTCAGTAGTTTGTGGACTGTCCTTCTCTGTAAATAAATATTTTGTTTCATTAGAAATATGAAGTTTAGCAAAATTTCAAAGGTGGAATTTTCTGCAAGGTGACATTGCATTAAACATATCATTATAGAAAGTGAATTATACCCTGAGTCATTGCAGTTGTATAAACTTAAGATAACCCTTCCATCATAAATGGAGATTGACAAATTCATGCACTTTAAAGAGATATCCTGGGTCAAATGATCATGTACTTATTGGCAGTGGCTAATGAAATGTTGCAGTGATTTATGGTGTGCTGCAGTAAATTTTCATAATATAGTAATTTATCTTTTGTTTCTCAACTGCCTGTCCAGCTCATTTACTGGGTAATAGTTACTTTAAATATTTTATCAACTGCTTATTTTCCTGCTCTTCTCTTCTTCCTTGCAGATTCTTATCATGACGATTTAGAGAAAAATGTTTCATTTTCAACAACTTGTCTTTATATAGGTAGTTTGGAAACACAGACAGAGTTGCTATAATGTAAAGCACAGTCATTAATCTGAAATATCTATGTTGGATTGATTCCTGCTGTTATTATCAAGAACTATAAAAATATTATAGCTTTTTTGTTATCAAAATATATTGAGAATAATGTATGAAATATATGATGGTCACAAGACAAAGCAGCATGTGTGTTTTTATAATTAGAAAACATTGTTTATTATCTCTGTGTCAAAAACTGAATGTTAGAAAATAACTATCTCTGTTCTACTGACCTTGTTTAGCAAAATTTCTCGTCTGCCTATGATATGTACAGTACTCTGCTGGGTGATATGAGATCCGTTCTAATGAATGTTAGTTGTTCTTTAGTCACTAAGTTGTGTCTGACTCTTGCGACCCTATAGACTGTAGCCCACCAGGCTTCTCTGTCCATGGGATTTCCCAGGCAAGAATAATGGAGTGGGTTGCTCTTTCCTTCTCCAGGGGATCTTCCTGACCCAGAGACTGAACTTGTGTCTCCTGCTTGGCCGGTGGATTCTTTATCATTGAACCACCTGGGAAGCCCCTAATGAATGTTAATACTTTAATTTTATTTAAGAAATATTTGTTGAGTATTTATGTGTAAAAATCATTATATTTGTACACTGTATAAATTTCAAGGTCTACAAGTTCTTTAGAAGCTCTCAAGGACCATTTGTAGAACATATTTAGAATAAATACTGAATTAATATGTCTTACTTATATATTGTCAAAGACCCAGGTGGAGGAACATGTTTTTCTCTACCCTGACACACAGTAATATAAAAAAGAGATGATGTGGAGTTTTGAAACCACTTCACATTATAATATAATATTCTTAACTTGATAACTTCAAACATAAGTATATTATTATGTGTATTTAAGTGGGAATGTTTTGGAATGATGTTAGCAATTTGGTAAAATGGAAATTTCTGGTACTCATTCCCTCCCAGAAACACTGATTTAACAAATTACCTATACACAAAATACCTTTCCAGAAGCTCAGGAGTCCAGGCGAGAGGTTATAGCATCAGAGATGGCAGAGAGAACACAGAAATAAGAAAAGACTGATTAAAAATGGTCGAAAGGACAGTTCCACATTACCTGCATCATCCTTCCCCTAAGTCTCCACAGTGCAGTGAAGCTTAGTGAGAAATACCCCCTGAAAAGGGGAAAGAGGATGAAATGAGCACTTGTTTTGCTGTGGTCCCCACCCTGAGCTCTGCCCTAATGAACCCCAGTGCGTGGATTTTCCCCGTGAACCCAGGCGCCAAGCACACCCCAGTGCTAGACTGGCTCCTGTGGCCTCAGACTGCAGACTGGTACCCACAGACCTATCGTCCAGGCCAGCTCCCACATATTCCTGGGCTCTAGGAAACCCAAGATCCACGTCCTCCCTTGGGCTGGCCTCTGCAAACCAAGGGTCAGGCTCATTCCAGTGGACTCAGGCTTCAGGCCCTCCCCCATGGACACAGGTATCACACCTATCTCACAGACTCAGGGCCAGGCTTGTCCCAGTGGACCCTGGTACCAGGCTAGCCCCGGCAGCCTTAGGACCATACTTGTGGGCCCAGGTGCCCAGCTTGCCCCAGCACCAGACTGGCCCCAGTGGATTTAGGCTCAAGGCCTGCTTCAGTGCCAGGTAAGCCCTTGTGGATCCATGCTTCTGGGTGGCTCCCGCAGATCCAGGCCCCAGACTGACCCCTGTGGACCGAATTTCCTTGCTTGGCACTGTGGACTAGATTACAGGCCCATCACTTTGTACTCAGTCACCACCAGCCCTATTCCAGTGGACCTCTGTGCCATAGTGACCCCTTCAGACCTCGGATCCAGGCCTGCACTCAGGCTCTGGTTCCAGGCTTGCCCTTGTGGAGCCCTCGGTTCTGAGTCTGTCTATGCAGACCTAAACTCCAGACCCACTCCAGAGGACCCAGGTTCCAGGCTTGTCCCTCTGAACCCAGGCACCAGAGAGGTCCTCTGGATCCAAATTCTAGGCCTGCTTACCCATGGCCTAGGCTGTCCTCAAGGGCAGCCCATTTGAGGACTTCAACAGTAAGCTTGCCACAGACCCCACCACACAGACTGCCAGAATCCCTAGATAGGCTGACTGGAGAAAGGCTTTCCCTACTGAAGCCAGTCTGTAAAGACTGGAAGAGGTGATTACTTCTCATATGCATTCACCAATGCAAGGCCATAGGAATCATGAAGAATCAGGGAAACATGATGTTACCAAAGAACAAAGTGAAGCACGTGTAGGGGCTTCTCTAGTGGCTCAGCATAAGGAGTCTGCTTGCCAATGCAGGAGACGTGGGTTTGACTCCTGGGTTGAGAAAATCCCCTGGAGAAGGAAATGGCCACCCACTCCACTGTTCTTGCCTAGAAAATCCCATGGATATGAGGAGACTGGAGGGCTACAATCCCTGGGGTTGCAAAGAGTTGGACATGACTTAGCAACTAAACAATAACTGACTGAAAAGAAATGGAGATCTACAAACTGCCTGACAAAGAATTTAAAATAACCAATGAAAGAAGCTCAGTGAATTATAAGAAAACACAGATAAACAGCCTAACAATATTAGGAGAACAGTATATGAAAGAAGAGTTAATTGAGTGGTTCCGCAAAGACACAGAGACTATAAAAAAAGAACCCAAGAGTAATTAATGGAGCTGAAGAATGCAATGACTGAACTAGGTAATTCCACATAGAACTTCAATAGCGGACTCTTAACAGGCAGAATAAAGAGTCAGCAAGCTCAAGTACAAGTCATTTGAAATTACCTACAGTTTAAAAAAAGAGAATGAAAAAAAAGTGAAGAAAGCCTAGGGAACTTACTGTAGACCGTAAGGAATCAATGTATGCTTTATGGGAGTTCAAAAGCTCATTTAAAGATATAATGACAGGAAACTTCCCTAATATGGAGGAGGAAATGAACATCCAGAGCCATTAATCCCAAAGAACCTCAAGCAGATTGAACATAAAAAGATCTTCACCAAGACACATTATAATAGCCCTAAATAAATCCATGCATTTATGATCAATTGATGATTGCCAAAGGTGTCAAGAATACAGGATGGGAAAAGGACAATCTC
Organism: Budorcas taxicolor; assembly: GCF_023091745.1. Lineage (NCBI taxonomy): Eukaryota > Metazoa > Chordata > Mammalia > Artiodactyla > Bovidae > Budorcas > Budorcas taxicolor. Next base: position 35,077,737 of record NC_068932.1, read on the forward strand.
TTCAATAAATGATTTTGGATATTCTTATGTAGAAGAATGAAAGATTCTTTTTCTCATACCATATACAAAAATCAATTCAAAATAAAGACTTAAACTTTAAGACTTGAAACTGTAAAATTTCCAGAGGCAAACATGCAGAAAAGTCTTGTTGACATTGGTCAGGGCAGTGATTTTTTTGAATGTGAGCCCAAAAGCACAGACAAGAGCAAATGAGATTGTGTCAAACTAATAAGCTTCTGCATAGCAAAGGAAATAATCATCAGAATAAAGAGACAACCTGAGGAATGGGAGAAAATGTTTGTAAACCATGTATCTAATAAAGAGTTATTGTCCAAAATATATAAGGCACTCAAGCATCTCAACACACACACACACACACACACACACACACACACACACACACACACACACACACAAATATACCCAGTTAAAAAACAGGCAAAGGACATAAGTAGATATTTTTCAAAGAAGACATACAAATGGCCATCAAGTATATTATAAAAAGTTCAACATCGCTAAACATCAGGGAAGTGTGAATCAAAACCAACTGAGATATCAACTCACATTTGTTGGAAAGGCTATTGTCCAAAAGACAAGAGATAACAAATATTGGCAACAATATGGAGAAAAGGAATCCTTATATACTGTTGGTGGGAATACAACTGGTATAGTCAATTTGGAAAACAGCATGGAGTCCCCCCACCACCAAATTAAAAATATCATATGGTCCAACAGTGCCACACCTAGTTATAAACCCTGTGCTGTGCTTAGTAGCTCAATCATGTCCGACTCTTTGCGACTCCACGGACTGTAGCCCTCCAGGCTCCTCTGTTCATGGGGATTCTCCAGGCAAGAATACTAGAGTGGGTTGCCATGCCCTCCTCCAGGAGATCTTCCCAACCCAGAGATCGAACCCAGGTCTCCCGCATTGCAGGTGGATTCTATACCATCTGAGCCATGAGGGAAGCCCAGTTCCATATCCTAAGGAAATTAAATCACTATCTTGAAGAGATATCTGCACTTCCAAATAGCCAAGTTATGGACACAGCTTAAGTGTTCATGAATGGATAAAGAAAATATACAAACATAAATATTTATGTGCATATATATATATACACACACGTATAATTTTATTCAGACTTAAAAAAATCAGGAATTTCTGTTTTTAACAACGTGGATGGACCTGGAGACACATTTATGCTATGTAAAATAAGCTAGACTTAGACAAATACTAGGTGTTCTCATTTATATGTGGAATCTAAAATGGTTGAGCTCATACAAGCAGATAGAATAAAGATTGCCAGGGGTTGGGTATAGGAGAAATGTTTAGATGTAGATCAGAGGATACAAAGTTTCAGTTATGCAGGACAATAATTTTGGGAGATCTAGTGTATAGGACAGTTGACTGTAGTTAATACTATATTGTAAACTTGAAATTTGTTAAGAGAGTAGATCTTATATGTTCTTACCACACACACACACACAAAGTTATATGAGGTGATAGGTAATGTTAATTACCTTGATGTGATAATTTACAATGTGAAACACATATACCAAACAAATATGCCATACCATACACCTTATATATGTATAATTTTCATTTATCAATTATACCTCAGTTAAGCTACAAAAAATGAAAGTTAAAATCTCAAAAAGAGATGTATAACCGTAAGCAGAAACAAGACAAGAAAAAGAGATATTTGCAATCTAAAAAGATTTTGTGAGGAGAGTAGCTTAGCACAAGAATATATCATTATTTTGTCAGTCTCATTAGAATAGCCTTTTAAAATTTAAGAATGATTAAAATAATTTAGGAATGATTAAAATATGTAAATACAGAATATATTTTGTTTTTAAGCTGCTTTTGAAGTATTGCTGAGAGTGTTAATATTTACTTTGGTGGCATTTATCAACCTCTGTTAATTAAATTTTAGGCAACAGGGTCAAAGATCTTTATTATTTATTTCTTGATCTCTTTAATAATGAAAGTAGATGACTAATTTTATCTAAAACTGCACTTAAGTCCGACTGTACTAGTAGAGGTCTGATCTGGAAGAGAGGCACTTCTTTGTCTCTTTGTGACCCTATTGTGAAGTCTTCACTCAGCCTTTATTCCTGTTCATGGTTTTGTTTTCTGTTTTCTTACAGTGCATATAATGGCACTTGAGCTTTAGATTCTTAACTCCATAACTCATTAGATTGATGGCAGCAGTAGTAATAGCAGCTGCAGCAGAAATATCAGTAACAACTAGCAATACAATATGTTGTTTTTAAAAATGATCTATTCTTATAAGTGGAGAAGGAAATGGCAACCCACTCCAGTATTCTTGCCTGGAGAATCCTGTGGACAGACGAGCCTGGTGGGCTGCTCTCCATAGGGTTGCACAGAGTCAGACATGACTGGAGCGACTTAGCATGCATGCATGCATTTCATAAGATATGTATGTATATCAGATAACCCCATTTTATAGAATAGGAAACTGAGGTTCACAAAGGCTAAATAAATGACCTGAGTCATGTCGCTAATGTATAGTTTAAACATAGTATTCTATTATGCATCATTTTCCAAGATGTCCTAGATTGTTAATTTCCCTTGGTATTAGATGTTATTAGAAAGGTACTATGATATATTTTAAAATGTAATTTTTAAAGATAATGAACTGTTTGCTAAGGAATGTGACACAGGATTTTTACATCTCACTTTTTAAAAAATGTTGCTTTTGCTGTTGTTTACAGAAAGTATCACCTTGGGTAGGCTTACGCAAGATCAATATATCCTACTGGGGATGGGAAGACATGTCTCCATTTACAAATACAACACTACAGTGGCTTCCTGGTGAACCTAATGATTCTGGGTTCTGTGCATATCTAGAAAGGGCTGCAGTGGCAGGCTTAAAAGCTAATCCTTGCACGTCTATGGCAGATGGGCTTGTCTGCGAAAAACCTGTTGGTAAGTAGTCCTGTAAACTAATGTTTCTTTAAAGATGTAATTTATATTTCCAACTCTTCTTCCCACATCCCTCTTGCAGCCTGTGATCCTACATAGGCCTGAAGTAACTGTCACCACCTTTTAATGATGCTGATTTCTGTGTAAATTTTATCTCTGTCCACTTTCTCCATTTACTGTTAGTGACCTCAGCATTAACTTGTAAAAGTAATAGAATTGTATTGTTTTATACAATCTTTATTTCTTGGTTAAAATAGTGATGCTCTAGTAACAATCTGTTCTTAATTTTTTACTGTGTTTTGCTTTTATAATAATAGTTTTTGTAAGAAAGATTAATTGTTAAGATTAGCAACAAATTTAGAATCATTTTAATCCTATAGATCTATTTTAGTTGGCAAGTGAAAAGAAACATTTCTGTTACATCCTTTGAAATGGAGTTTTCTTAAGTGAGAAAGGAGTACTGAATTCTTTTCTCTTTTTAAATATTATATTTTGTATTGCAGTGAAATATACATAATGTCAAACTTACAATTTTAGCCATTTTTTTCATTCAGTGGTTTTGAGATATGATTGAGATTTCTAAATCATTTTTAAGTGTCGAGTTCAGTGTCATTAAGTACATCCACATTGTTGTTCATCTATCAACACTATCCATCTCCAGAACTTTTTCATCTTCCCAAACTATATCTCCATATCCATTATGCAATAACTCCCAATTCACCCCTCCCCAGCCCCACTGCTAAGTATCTCATATAAGTGGAATCATGAGGTATTTGTCCATTTGTGACTGGCTTATTTCCTTTCAGAATAATGTTTTCCACGTTCACCCTTCTTGTAGTATGTGTCAGAATATCATTCCTTTTTAAACCTGAATGTTTATCCATTGTGTTTATATTCCACATTTTCTTTACCTCTTCATACATTGGTGGACACTTGTTGCTTCTACCTATTGACTATAGTGAATAATGATGCTGTGAAGATGGGTACAAATAACTGTTTCAGCTCCTGCTTTCATGTCTCTGTGTATATAGCCAGAAGTGGAATTGCTATATCCTATGATAATTCTGTGTTTAATTTTTTGAGGACTTGCCATACTGTTTGCTACAGAAGCATCACCATTTTACCATTCCTAGAAGTGGTGTACAGGGTACAATTTCTCCACATCCTTACTAACATTTAAAACATAGCAATACAAATAGGTATGAAAAAGATTATGTTTTATGTTAAATTTTTATAGTAAACTGTATTGTTAATTGCTTTTATAAGGTATGGAATGTTTATATTAATAGAAGTATGGCTAGCTTGAAAAGTAAATAATGATAAGTGTACATATTATCTAGCCAATAGAAACAAAACCCTAAGTCATGTATTGCATTGCTATTAAACAAATTTAAGTTATACAATTTTGTGTACTTTGTAAAGGATTAAAATTTTCCAGGGTATTATAAATTTCAAAGTAGATAATAAATTTAAGCAGTATTGACATGCCATGTTCATTCTCATTTTACCTTGTATAATTTTGACTCTAATATTTATTCCAAACTTGGCTTCATTGAAACCTTCCCTAAACAACAACAAAATGAACAAAACTCACATCCTTGTGTCCAAAAAGCAGTTAATAAATAAAATAATTATTTTTTGTTAATTTTTTCCAGTTAGTCCAAATCAAAACGCGAGGCCGTGCAAAAAGCCCTGCTCTTTAAGGACGTCGTGTTCCAACTGTACGAGCAACGGCATGGAGTGTATGTGGTGTAGCAGCACCAAGCGGTGTGTTGACTCCAACGCCTACATAATCTCCTTTCCATACGGGCAGTGTCTGGAGTGGCAGACTGCCACCTGCTCTCGTAAGTGTTTCTCTAGAGTCACTTTTTTGTTTAACTGCAACATAAATCCCCTTTCTGTGATGGGCCGAGACATTGAATGTTTGAGGAAGTTTAATAAAAAAAAAAATGAGAAAAAAATGCTGTTGCTAGACCTACCTTTTAGTTCAGAAGGTAGAGCATCTGCCTGCAGTGCAGGAGACTCAGGTTCAATCCCTGGGTGGGGAAGATCCTCCGGAGAAGGGAGTGGCAATCCACTCCAGTATTCTTGCCTGGAGAATCCCATGGACAGAGGAGCCTGGCGGGCTACAGTTTGTGGGGCCGCAAAACGTTGGATATGACTGAGCGATTAACACAGCACTAGTTACCATTAACAATTGCTATTTACAATTAAAAACTAGTTTTAAAGCCTCTTAATGCTACAAGCCCCTGATTTACATTATACTGTCATTTTGCGTTCCAGTAATTTTCTTAGCCTTTAACATTTTGCCATGTTTGTGCTCCCCCAAACTCTGAGTGTGTATTGAAGACAGTGGAATACTTCATGAAAGTGCTCCTTCAAAAGAATCATATATTGCTTCACTGTGTTTCTTTAGTATCCTTTAATCTAGCACACTTACCGTGTCTTCTGTTTTTCCCAAGTGTGATTTTTAAAAGAATTTACACCAGTTGCTCTGCAGGTTTCCTAATTTGGATTTGCCTAATTGTTTCCTTATGGTTAGATTCAAGTTAAGCATTTTTTGATGAGGATATCATCACAATGGTGGTATGTAGTGTTGTTGGTTAGTTGCTAAGTCATGTTGCGATCCCATGGTCTAGCCCTCCTGACTCCTTTGTCCATGGGATTTCCCAGGCAAGAATCTTGGAGTGGGTTGCCATTTTTCTCCTCCAGGGGATCTTCCCGACTCAGGGATTGAATCTGAGTCTCTTGTTTCCTGCATTGGCAGGTGGATTCTTTACCATTGGTGCCACCTGAGAAGCCCTTTCTTCTCCTTGGGACCTAGCCAAATCCATATTTGTTCCATATTGGGCACCACTGTTGCTTAAAGAGAGACAAAGGGGTAATTGCTACCATGTAGACTAGAACTTGCAGGCAGCAGCTGTTGTGTTCATTTATCCTCCCAGGCTCTTGGTATCAAGTAGAGAGGTGTTCCTGGGATGGGATGGCTGGGCATGTGTGTATTGAGCTCCCTGTTGCTCTCCTTTTTTAGGAATTTTGATAAAGAACAGGAATATACTTGATCAAGACTGTAGCAGTGGGTTTGTTGCAGACATAAAATGGTCTTGCTGTCACAGAAAATGTCTTATAACTAGGAACCGACTCCCCAGGAGAGTTGAATACCAGCCCTGGATACTTGTGGGGAGTTGAGACATTGCTCAGCCTTTCTTGCCTTAATTGCTGCTTTTGTTTCTCCACAAATATCAATGTTTAGTGAAAGATGCCTGGCACAAAAGATTATGTATGTATGACCCATTTAGATAAAGTTAGGCAAAACTATGCTGTATCATTTAGGAATGAATTTTTTAGGTAGAACTGTTGGGTAAGGTTTTTATAAATGTTGGCTAGTGGATGCTGCTGGGAAAGATTAGAGGTGCTGATTAGGAAAAGGGTAGGGAGGCAATGTTCTGCTTCTAGACTGAATGCAGGCACAGAATATTCATTTACAATAATTTCTTAATCTCACGTTTTTCTTTATGTAGTTCTCTGTAGCTGTGTTATATTTCACAATGAAAAGAAGTCTAAAAGGTCGGGGAAAAGGTACTTGGAAAGTCTCCAAGCTCTTAAAATTTTAAGAACTTTCTAAAAATTATTTAGAGTTGTCTAAGTTGTCTTCTCTGTTCACAAATCTTTCTTATATTCCATTCTTTCCTTCTCATTTGTTTGTCTTCTGGAAAATAGTCTTCAGTAATTCTTTCCAAATAAATTGTTGGTTAGTAAGCTTTTTGGGCTTCCCGGGTGGCGCTGGTGGTAAGGAGCCCTCCTGCCGATGCAGATTAGATGTGAGAAACACAGGTTTGATCCCTGGGTCAAGAAGATCCCCTGGATGAGGGCGCGGCAACCCACTTCAGTTTTCTTGCCTGGAGAATCCCATGGACAGAGGCTGCCAGGCTGCAGTCAATGGGTTCGCAAAGACTCAAACATGACTGAAGTGACTTAGCACAAAGTAAACCTTTTGAATCTTTGCATTTTTTCATATTCACTTGAATGATAAAATACCTGGGTGTAAAGTTCTAAATATTTCCTTCCTTAGAATATCTAGCATTTGGTGTTGTAGGTTAGAATTTTCATGCCAGTCAAATATTCTTTCCTTTATAAGACATCTTTTTTTTCCCCTTTTTTTGGAGAGCTTTAAAAACTTTTCTGTTTATCCCTGGCATTCAGAATCTTGCAATTTATCATTCATTCAGTTTCCAGTAACTGATGTGAGTTTCAAAAATGGATTCTCATTGGCTTTTTTAATCTGAAGAGTATTTTCTTTCTTCATTTGCTAAGAATATTCCTTAATGTCATAGATTGTTTTCTTCTCTTTACTCTTATTGGAAATCTTAAAACAGTTGTTGGAATTTCTGGGTATATCTTAACAGCTCTTGTTTTTGCATTTTTTATTGTAATATAGTTTATTTACAATATTGTATTAGTTTCAAGTATAAGAAAAGTGTATAGATTCAGATATATATATATATACACACATATACAGATATATATATATATTCCTTTTTCAGATTATATTCCATTATAGGTTATTAAAAAGATAATTGACTATAGTTTCCTGTGCTATATAGTAAATCCTGTTGCTTATCTATTTTGTGTATAGTAGTTTTTATCTGTTAGTCCTGTGCTCTTTAGTCCCCCATCCTTACCCTCCCTTTGCTCTTCAGTGATCATAAGTCTATTTTATAAATCTGTGATTCTGTTTCTGTTTTGTATATAGATTAATTATCTTAAGGTTCTCTGTATATGTGATACATAATATTTGTCTTTCTCTAACTTCCTTCACTTACTAGGATAATCTCTATGTCCATTATGTTACTGTAAATGGCAGTATTTCATTCTTTTTTGTGGATAAGTAATATTCCATTCTATACACACACATCTTTTTTAAATTTATTTTTTAATTGGAGGAAGATTGCTTTACAGTGTTGTGTTGGCGTCTGTGTACAACAGCATGCATTAGCCATAATCATACATACATACCTCCTCCTTGAGTCTCTCTCCCCTTCCCCCATCCCACCCCTCTAGCATCACAGAGCACCAGGCTGAGCTCCCTGTTATATAGTAACTTCTCAACAGCTATCTGTTTTACACATTATAGTGTATACATGTTGATGCTGTTTTCTCCATTCGCCCCACTCTTTCCTTCCCCAACTGTGTCCTCAAGTCTCTTCTCTACATCTGTGTCTTCATTCTTTCCCAGCAAATAGGTTCATCAATACCATATTTTTAGATTCTACATATGTGAGTTATTATATGATATTTGTTTTTCTCTTTCTGACTTACTTCACGCTGTATAACAGACTCTAGGTTCATCCGCCTCACTAGAACTGATTCAAATTCATTCTTTTTTTATGGCTGATTAATACTCCACTGTATATATGTACCACATTTTCTTTATCCAGTCATCTGTAGATGGACATCTAGGTTGCTTCAGTGTTCTGGGTATTGTAAATAGTGCTGCAGTGAACACTGAGATATATATGTCTTTTGGAATTGTGGCTTTCTCAGGGTATATGTCCAGTAGTGGGATTGCTGTTTCATATGGTAGATTTTATTTCTACTTTTTAAAGAAATCTCCACACTGTTCTCCATAATGGCTTCATTAGTTTGCATTCCTACCAACAGTATAGGAGGATTCCCTTTTCTCCATATCCTCTCTAATACTTGTAGTTTGTAGATTTCTTTTGATGATGACTATATTGACTGGTATGAGGTGATACTTCATTGTAGTTTTGATTTGCATTTTTCTAATAATTAGTGTTGTTGAGCATCTTTTCATGTTTATTGGTCATCTGTATATCTTTGGAGAAATGTCAGTTAGGTCTTCTACCCATTTTTTGATTGGGCAGTTTTTTTTCTGATATTAATCCTTTGTCAGTTTCAATTGTTTTCTCCCATTCTAAGGGTTGTCTTTTAATCTTGTTTATTGTTTCCTTTGCTGTACAAAAGCTTTTGTGTTTAATTAGGTCTCATTTGTTTATTTTTGATTTTATTTCCAGTGTACTAGAGGGTGGGTCAAAGAGGATTTTGCTGTGATTTATGTCACAGAGTGTAGTGCCTATGTTTTCCTCTAAGGGATTTATAGTTTCTGGCCTTATATTTAAGTCTAATCCATTCTGAGTTTATTTTTGCACACAACATCTTTTTAAGCCTGTCATCTGTTGATGGGCACTTGAATTGATTGTTTCCATGTCTTGGCTATTGTAAATAGTGTTGCTGTAAACATTGGGGTGTGTTTATCTTTTCAATAGTGTTTTTATCTTTTCCTACAGCTTTGGCTGCATAAGAGACCTCTTGCCAGTTTCCAGTTGGTTTTCTGTGAAAATTGGTCCACTTGTAGGTCTGTTTCTGTTTTGTTTGTGGGGGGAGGTGTGCTCCATTCTGCCATTTTGATCCTTGTAAAAGTTTAGTATGTCTTAAATTCATTTGTACTTTCCATGTTGTTGTTTGTTAAATGAGGTTCAAATATTTTTCCTTTTTTATGTTTTCTAAAATCTGGAGCTTTTTATCTATTTAAAGTGAATTTTTGAGAACCTTGTAATCCCATTGTAAAGACTGAAGCTACATTTTTTGAAAGGTAAATTAAAAATGATTGACTATTTTAACACAGATAAGAACTTCAGTTTGACCACAGATGAACCAAATGATGATAACTACTGTTGGTGAGATTGTTAGCTAGGCATGCATGGATCAGTTCTTTAGACCCGCTTTCAGTTCAGTTCAGTTCAGTCGCTCAGTCATGTCCGACTCTTTGCGACCCCATGAATCGCAACACACTAGGCCTCCCTGTCTATCACCAACTCCTGGAGTTCACTCAGATTCATGTCCATCGAGTCAGTGATGCCATCCAGCCATCTCATCCTCTGTCATCCCCTTCTCCTCCTGCCCCCAATCCCTCCCAGCATCAAAGTCTTTTCCAGTTTGGCACTCTTGATTTTTGATGTTTTGCTTCTTTTGTTTTCTTGATTGTTGTAGAGTCTTATTTTCTACTTCTGCCGTTTGTTCCTTGAACAGTTAGTCTAGTCTGCTGGATTTTCTATTTCTATAGGTCTTTTCTTTCACTGTTATATCTGTTGTCACATTTGCCTTCCTTGTGGCTGTATATAGCTCATTTGAGCTGGTGATGTCTAATCACATTTGTTTTTGTTCCATAACTTTTAAAATTGTACATCCTGTGCATCCTTGTGGGAAAGAGGGGCATTTTACCTTGCCTCAAGGAGCCCTTGTGTTCCTTGAAAGTAGCATTTACCTGGCAGTGACCCACTCCTTATGAACACAAACTCCTTCTCTATTACATTTAATTCCTTTCCATGTTTTTAACTAACAAACATTTACTGAGCAGTGAGGAAATGTCAGAAAATAAAATGGAGACTAGGAACGAAGATGATATCCTTGCTCAAAATCCAAGTGCTTTTAGCAGTCGTGTTACTGTTTCAGAATGTTAGCTGCTGAGCAATAGCTTTGTCACTCTTTGCCTTTAACATTGCATTTTTTAAATATGAATTATATGTAATGGATTTATATTCTTTTTGTGCTATATGTTTCTAGTTATTCACCAAACCTTTGACAGTAGTAAGTCTTCACAACCATTTTTACAGTTATAAACAGAACAGTATTAGAAATGATCTAAGCTCACATGCTAGTAAAGTAATGCTCAAAATTCTCCAAGCCAGGCTTCAGCAATATGTGAACCATGAACTTCCAGATGTTCAAGCTGGTTTTAGAAAAGGCAGAGGAACCAGAGATCAAATTGCCAACATCCGATGGATCATGCAAAAAGCAAGAGAGTTCCAGAAAAATATCTGTTTCTGCTTTATTGACTATTCCAAAGCCTTTGACTGTGTGGATCACAAGAAACTGTGGAAAATTCTGAGAGAGATGGGAATACCAGACCACCTGACCTGCCTCTTGAGAAACCTATATGCAGGTCAGGAAACAACAGTTAGAACTGGACATGGAACAACAGACTGGTTCCAAATAGGAAAAGGAGTACATTAAGGCTGTATATTGTCACCCTGCTTATTTAACTTCTATGCAGAGTACACCATGAGAAATGCTGGGCTGGAAGAAGCACAACCTGGAATCAAGATTGCTGGGAGAAATCTCAATAACTTCAGATATGCAGATGACACCACGCTTATGGCAGAAAGTGAAGAGGAACTAAAAAGCCTCTTGATGAAAGTGAAAGAGGAGAGTGAAAAAGTTGGCTTAAAGTTCAACATTGAGAAAATGAAGATCATGGCATTTGGTCCCATCACTTCATGGGAAATAGATGGGGAAACAGTGGAAACAGTGTCAGACTTTATTTTTCTGGCCTCCAAAATCACTGCAGGTGGTGACTGCAGCCATGAAATTAAAAGATGCTTACTCCTTGGAAGGAAAGTTATGACCAACTTCAACAGCATATTAAAAAGCAGAGACATTAGTTTGTCAACAAACAAAGGTGCATCCAGTCAAGGCTTTGGTTTTTCCATTGATCATGTATGGATGTGAGAGTTGGACTGAGCGCCAAAGAATTGGTGCTTTTGAACTGTGGTGTTGAAGACTCTTGAGAGTCCCTTGGACTGCAAGGAGATCCAACCAGTCCATTCTAAAGATCAGTCCTGGATGTTCTTTGGAAGGAATGATGCTAAAGCTGAAACTCCAATACTTTGGCCACCTCATGAGAAGAGTTGACTCACTGGAAAAGACTATGATGCTGGGAGGGATTGGGGGCAGGAGGAGAAGGGGACGACCGAGGATGAGATGGCTGGATGGCTTCACCGCCTCGATGGACATGAGTTTGGGTGAACTCTGGGAGTAGGTAATGGACAGGGAGGCCTGGTGTGCTGCAATTCATGGGGTCACAAAGAGTCAGACACGACTGAGTGACTGAACTGAAGCTTTATATTGCTTTTAGAAGGTTGTCTTCAGTGATCATTTGAAGTTTTTTTCTTAGTAAATGAAATTTGAAGGAAATTTTTCTTTGTAAATGGGAAACAAGCCACCAAACTGTCTTTCAAAGTAGCTGTGTTTTGTAATCCCACCAGTAATGAACAGGAGTTCCTCTTTCTTCACATTTTACACACTTGTGAGTATTTGAAGGTGTCAGTGCTTTGGATTTTGGCCATTCCAATAGGTTTATAGGGGTTTCCCTGGTGGATCAGTGGTAAAGAACCCATCTGCGAATGCAGGAGATGCAGGTTTCATCACTAGATTGGGAAGGTCCCCTGAAGAAGGAAATCCCTCCAGTTTTCTTGCCTGGGAAATCCCGTGGACAGAGGAGCCTGGCAGGCTACAGTCCATGAGATTGCAAGAGTCAGACACAACTTAGTGGCTAAACAACAAACAGTAACACATTCCATTTTAGGTCATCTGTAACATCCATCAGCAGTAGAAGAGAAGAGGAATCATGAGGGTCTAAACTAATAAGGGGAATGGAAATACAGAGGGGGTCATAAAGAGTCGGATGACTTAGCAACTAAACAACAAAAGCAGCATTAGGCTTATAATGATATCTTATTGTTTTGGTACTCAATTCTCTAATCATAAATTATGTGGATCATCTTTTGATATTTGGCATCTGTATATATCTTGTTTGGTGAGGTGTCTGTTCAGGTCTTTTGCATATGAAATTTTTTTTTTTAATTGAAGTATAGTTGATTACTGTATTATGTTCATTTCAGGTGTATAGCATAGTGATTCAGTGTTTTTGTTGTTTATACTCCATTTAAAGTTCTTATGAAATAATGACTGTATTTCCCTGTGCTGACTATATTTCTTATATATACTTATACAAGAATAAGTATAGTCTTGTTACTTATCGATTTTTTTCAGTGTAGTTTGTATCCCTTAATCTCATGTATCCATCTTGTTCCTCCCCACTTCCTTGTCTATTTTAAAAAATTGAGTTTGTTGTTTTCTTATTATCCTTTTGAATATTCTTTATATATTTTGAAATCCAACCCTTTATCAGATGTGTTTTTTGCAAATATTTTCTTCCACTTTATGGCTTGTCTTTACATTCTTTTGACATTATCTTTCGCAGTGCAGAGATTTAAAATTTGGCAAAGTCAAATTCATCATTTTTTTCTTTCATAAATTGTGCTTTTGGTGTTAGGCTGAAACATCATCAGCAGACCCAGGGTCATTTAGATTTTCTTATCTTCGGTATTCTAAGAGTTATGTAGTTGTGCTTATATTGCCCATCCCTTCTTGCATGCTGTCTACTTTTTTCTGTTAGAGCCTTTAGCATATTTTTTTGAACCTTCAGCATATTTATCATAATTGTTCTAAATTCCTGATCTGATAATTCCAGCATCCCTGCCCTGTCTGGTCTGATGCTTATTACTCTGTCTCTTCTGTGTGTTCTGCCTTTTGGTATTCCTTGTAGTTTTTTTCTTGAGAGTCAGACACAAAATATGGGTAAAAGAAGCTATTGTAAGTAGGCTTTTAGTAATGTAGTAGTAGGATTTGGGGGAGGGAAGTCTTCTGCAGTCCTGTGCTTAGGTCTCAGTCTTGTGGTGTGTGGGCCTGTGCTCTGTGCTGTTCTGTGAACTTCACTTCACTAGTACATCCCAGTTTTGTGTGTGTTTTTTTCTTTTTTTCTTTTTTCCCCTCTCTCAGGTGGTACAGGATAGCTGGAGGGAGCTGGAGTTGTATATTTCTCTTTCCCTACGTGAAAGACTAGAACATGCTAGAGTTGGTTATTTCCCTTTAACTGGTTCAGTTGTGCTCTGATAAAACCCCAGCAGTTTAGTCTCTGTTAAAACAGTTTCTCCAAACTTATTAAGAACAGTGCTCTGGCATATTTCAGAATAGTTCCTTTTCCCCTCCCATTGCCAAAAGCACAATGGGGTTTTTCTTCAATATTAACTGTGAGGACCTGTTAGGGCTCCTGAAGGTCACACTTACAAAAATGTCAGGGCTCCTCCCGTAACTGGGTTCCCCTGGAGATATGAAGCCTTAGAGTTGTCCACACTGAGATTCCAGCAATTCAGTAGTTAACAGTTCAAGTTATCTTACCCCAGCACTGGGTCCTGAAGATGTTTCCATGCCACTGAGTCATGATTTTCTAATATTCTGTCCTCTCTCCAATTACGGATGCTATTGTTTGCCCTGTGACCTCACTTGTCTGATGGATCTAAGAAGAGTTGTTGATTTTTCAGTTTGTGGCTGATTTTTCTTTTTGTTAAAGTGGAGTGGTAACTTCTAAACTCCTTCCATGCTGGACTGGAAACCGGAAGTCTCCAGTTATCATTTGGTAATATAACTTGTTACAGATTGATTTTTCAAATTCTTACACATCTCATAAACGATATTGAATATTATAAAAGTTAATTTTTCAAAAAGCCAAAAATAAATAAATAAAGTAAAAAAGTGATTGCTTTGATTACTTATAGCTCATACATAGTCTCCATTCTAGCCATGATTTAGTCAAAATAGCACAGCCTACAAAAACTTTCCCATGTTATTGTTTTCTGTAAGAAAATAAAAATCATTAGAGTCTTTCAGTTTTTCAGTTACCACTACAAGGAATGAATATTCTGCTAATTTTTCAGCGTGCACATTGCTCTCCACTCTTGACCAAGAACTAAACCAATATTAATTTCTGTAATAATTTTACATCTAAAAAAAAAATAGGAGAGTAGAATGTTGCTCTAAATATGACATTTTGTAGCTCATTTTTAAAGCATAAATTCTAATAAACAGACCATTATTAGTTTGTCATTCAGTCAATGCAAGAAAGGCAGGCTTCAGTCTAAGATTTACCCAGCTGTTTGAAAAGCAACAGAGCAGATAGGCTGTGTTTGAGAATGCGCTTGCTGTGCTTAATCTCTCAGTCGTGTCCGACTGTTCGCGGCCCCATGGACTGGACCTGCCAGGCTCCTCTGTTCACGGGGATTCTCCAGACAAGAATACTGGAGCGGGTTGCCATGCCCTTCTCCAGGTGATCTTCCCAACCCAGGGATTGAACCCAGGTCTCCCCAGTTGCAGGCGGATATTGTACATTATGTTTCTTTAAGAAATTTGATCGGTTATTTTACTTAAAAAGTTAATCCTAAAATAAATTTTATTTTCCTCAGAGATATCTATAGACTATTTATTCTGGATGAGAACTAGTAAAGATTTACTTCAGTTTATCATGTGACAGTAAATAATTAGAATGTTAAGCTAGCATAGCTAATTTGATGTTTAACATGATTTCCCATTGGTTTCATACCAACCCAATATAGGTTTGAAGACAGAATAATCTAGTCAACGGTACTGTGGGCTAGCTACAATCACAGATAAAAGAGAAATATTTCACAGTAAAAAGTCTAAGGAGGAGTATTGTAATATATGAAAGGTTCAGTTATCTAAGGATGTTTTAAATGAAGTGCCATTTAACGCTGTGTGCTGCTGAAAAAAATTTTCAGAACGAAGTATGTTCATGTCATTGAATTATTTATCTACAGGGTTAACATTAATCACTTGTGTTCAATGACTCAAAGAATACTCTTCCTTTTAAATTTATTATTAAGGAAATATGGGAGATGGTAGTCATTCTTCACTTTCTTACATCTAGTCCCTGAAATGCTCAGCACTGAAAAAATTTACAACAACAAATCATACTGTAATTGATGAATTCTTTAATCCAATATTCTATTATCCCTGCATGGTCTACAGTATTGAGTTCCTGTTTGTTTGCTGAGAAGCTTATGCTGTTCTTATTTGCAACTCCGGGAGGTGGTGATGGACAGGGAGGCCTGGCGTGCTGCAATGCATGGGGTCGCAAAGAGTCAGACACGACTGAGCAACTGAACTGAGGAGCATTCCTCTTTCCAGTAATATTAAACAACTGAGTAACAATTAAGTTATTACCACAACAGAAATGAAACTGAGACGGCCAGAGTCTGCCTTGTTTTTTCCTTCTCTCTGAGGTTCTTCTAGCATCTGACTAGAAGACCATTCATGGTACTTTGTGCTTATGTGCTGTCTTCTATGGATAAACAATTCCCAAGACGATATGTGCCTTTTATAGCAAAAAAAAAAAAAATCAGTGAGACTAATTTAAAAAGCCTCAGCCTGATACAGGGTATTATGACTTGGAAGTAAAAATTCAAAACATCATACAGCGACTATTGTGAATATGATGGCAGGTGGTAATATGTTCATCCTTGGGAAAGGCATCATGGTGTTCATGGGCTTTGTTGAGGCTCATAGTCTAGATATCAGTTAAACAAAAAAAGGTTGAGCTTCAGTGAGATAGTATTCTGCAGCCCTGGAAGTCAGAGAGAAACTGTCCTGCTGGTTGCCTGCTGAGGCAGAGTATCCAGTTTCCATATTCCCATTCAGTTTGGCTCTTTGAGTGAGATTACTTTAAAACAATGCATATCAGGCAAATGCTAGTTATCTTGGACCCTTAAGGAGACCATTGTCCATGCTGGGGTCAGCTATCTCAGGTAGTGGGTAAGCATGACTTAGAGTGGACGTTCACAGGCAGATGCAGAGTTTTTCCTTAGAGGCACTTCCTGGGCACAAGAAGAGCTAACATTGCTCTATATTACAGACGATGGTAAGTGTGGTCTATGGGCGCCTGCATCAGTTCCCAAAAGGTCCTGGTACTGGCACAGTTCTCAGAAGTGTGTGAATGCTGACTTCATTTTTCTCAATGCCAGTCCATTCATCTCTTCTTTATTCATAATGTATGCTTTATTTGCTCTTGAAGTAATTGCTGCTTCTTATTATTACAAAAAAAATGTTTACATTAACCATAAATGACCCTTTACTGTCTTTTTCCGGAGCATATTTATTTTTCCATTAGCTTGCAATTCCAGTTGAATATAAAGTCATGTAACATGTTTGTTAATAATGTTCCTGCCATGCAGCCCAAAATTGTTCTGGATTGAGGACCTGTGGCCAGTGTTTGGAACAACCTGGGTGTGGCTGGTGCAACGATCCTAGTAATACTGGAAGAGGACACTGCATTGAAGGGTCTTCCCGGGGACCAATGAAGCTTGTTGGAATGCTTAATAATGAGATGCTTCTTGATACCAGTCTGTGTCCTAAAGAGAAGAACTATGAGTGGTCCTTTATCCAGTGTCCAGGTAATAAAAATATTCTGAAAGAAATTTTAATTTCTGCTCAAGGACACCAAGAATTACTTTCCTTTCTTATAAAAAGATTTAGGGGAAAAAAATAATGAAAAAGACTGAAAATAAAGGATTAAAAAAATTCTTCCCAATATCCATGTTTGTTGTATAGGTGATATTATGTTTGGAATCATTAAATAGGATAACCAGATGCATGATATATAATTGCCAGATTTGGTTTCATGTGAACTATTACAAGGAAAAATAATATTGGTTCCATACCAAATTTGTATACTATAGTATAGTCTTTTATTGTTTATAATATAATATCTGAGACTTCAAAGGCAACTCAGAGGATTCAGTCAAACTTCATGCTAAGTATGGAAATATTTTGTGTAATTTGCATGATAGAGTCATTTGACCTTTGGTGTTTGGTGTCATTCAATTTTGAAGGTCAGTGAAGCTTTTAGAGTTTTTAAAATAGAAAGTTGGTTCTTATATGGAATAAAATCAACCTCTTGAAAAATTAATTTATTCAGTGTATTTCTATTGAGTGCCTACTATGTGCAAAGAGTGTTTTACATTCTAGGGACATAACAGTTTAAAAAGTTGACTAAAACCACTGCATTAATTGAGCCTAAAGTGAAAGTGAAAGTCACTCAGTCCTGTCCAACTCTTTGAGACCCCATGGACTATATAGTCCATGGAATTTTCCAGACCAGAATCCTGGAGTGGGTAGCCTTTCCCTTCTCCAGGACATCTTCCCAACACAGGGATCGAACTCAGGTCTCCTGCATTGCAGGAAGATTCTTTACTAGCTGAGCCACCAGGTAAACACTTAGTTGAGCCTAATTGTATTCTAATTGAAATTAATCACACACACACAGTGTGTGTGTGGTTATAAGTTAGATGGTCATAAGTCCTATGAAATAAATCAAGGAAGGGAGATAAGGCTTGCAATTTAAAATAGAGTGGTAAGAGATGATCTCTCTCAGGAGAAATGGTTATTAAACATCTCAAGTAGATGAGGGAGTGAACCATGGGGCTGTCTGGGGAAAGAATGTTCCAGAAGACACAAGGACTGGTTGAGATAGTTTATTTACGAGATGAACCTGGGAAGCATAATTGAAGCAATAGAGAGTTTCAAAGAAGAGAGGAAAACCAATAATATGTGCATTATGAAGCTGGATACTGTACTGGGAAATACGAACTCAGACCCACTGGGACCTTTGAAGAAATATGTAGAATGCTTCTCAGGGTTAAACCACTGAAGGACTAGGAGAGTGGGGTATTGATCCACTAACTCTCCTCCATTGAGAGTTGAGTGATGCCTTTGAGGGTGTGGGACTTCTGCGCTGTGCCAGCATGTCTGATTAATAGCTTGTCCTGATACGAGTAAACATCCTGAGGCAAAAAGGCAGAAGATACTGTGGAACTTGCCTTAGGTGAGGCATTGACAGCGTGCTGCACTGAAACGAGGTAGACCGGGGAAGTGTGACACTTCTTCATAAGCTTTAGAAGATGAGGGACCAACTACTGGTTCATACAACAGCATGGCTGAATCTTTAATACATTTCGCCTAGTGAAAGAAGCCAGACCAAAAGGCCACGTGTTGTACTATGGGGATGGAAAAGAGATGAGTTATTTGCCAGAAGTAGTAAAGGCAGAGATTGCCTTCAAGAGGGCTTCACAGCAAAACTTTCAGGGTTATGAAAATGTTCTGCTTAATACTGTGGTGGTTGATAATGACTCTATGCATTTGTCAAGCCATACTGAATACGACAGAAAATAAACTTTCCTGACTGCAGATTTTTTAAAAAAAGTCAATCAACCAGGATATCAAAGGACGCAAACTGTGACAAGTAAATGTAACTGTATTACGAATGCCATCACTTCATTAAAAAAATGAGCTGATCGAAGTAACCGTAAAAATAGTGTTTTGTTTGGATACTGTGAAACTAAAGCAAAAAATTATATAAACATTATATTCTGATTGGTAAATTTGTTTCTCACATAGTACAGGTTAACAATTCTAACAATCCTTTATATTTTTACTAGGTTGGGACAAATATATAAATTAATTGTGTTTTATGTGAGCCAGGTTTCTCACTGTCAGAGAAAAAAGTTAAAAATATGCAGAGTAAAGACTATAAAGAACCCTGTGTGGAATTCCCTGGCCTTCCAGTGGTTTGGACTCTATGGTTCCACTGCAGGGGGCACAGGGTTGATCCCTGTTCAGGAAACTAAGATTTCCCCCATGCCGTGTGGCACAGCTGAAAAAAAAAAAACAAACAAACAACAACTAAGCAAAACAACAGAACCTGTGGTATTGGTTTCATGTATAAGCAGAAATTCAAGTTTATTTTAATATTTATACATATGTAGATGTGTGATGTATATATACATATATTTTCTAGTTTAGTTCTTCAAGAAGGCCTAGAAGCCACAGTGCCCCAGTAGCAATGAACATCTTCAGTGCCCACATCCTGGTTTCAAAATACTGTTTCCAATGAAACGAACTAGGACTGTTTGGAGAAATGACTGATTCTACAACTGAGGCAGGGAGAATACAAGATTAGCCTGAAGTATTCCCTAGGCCAGAAAGTAAGAAAGTGCTCAAAATAAAACAAACAAGAATGGGATCATGTCAAAGGGACATAGTCAACCTGAAAGAGTTCTCAGTGGGTCAAATTTGGGCGAAAAAATAGCGACTGGATTGGATTGTAACCCAAAGAACAGAACACATATGGATGATTCTTCACTGGTTTAATGATGGAATAAATAATACACAAGTGAAAATGGATAAATATTTCTTACAGAAAATTCCAAATAATAAATGTAAAATGAAGGACTTCCCTGGTGGTCCAGTGGTTAGAACTCTGCGCTCCCAGTGCAGGAGCCCGGGTTTGATCCCTGGTTGGGGAATTAAGATCCTGCAGCCTGCGTGATGTGGGCAAATACATAAACGAAGAATGAACTAAGGAAATAAAAAAATTGCTGTTAGAATCCCACAGTAGTTAAGTGCTGTAAGAAGAATCTGCTAAAGAATGTTCAAATTAGTGGGTGAAACTTTGAAGAGAAACACGATATTTGTTTAGCTTCTAAGTATCTTCTTCAAAAGTATCTATTAACTTCTCTGGTGGTTCGAACATATGTCCACAAATAACCTTGACACTTGTTCCTCTAGGAACTGAACTGAACTGAAGTTGCTCAGTCATGTCTAACTCTTTGCGATCCCCTATAGCCTACCAGGCTCCTCAGTCCATAGAATTTTCCAGGCAAGAGTACTGGAG
The DNA here is from genome assembly GCF_023091745.1 of Budorcas taxicolor. NCBI lineage: Eukaryota > Metazoa > Chordata > Mammalia > Artiodactyla > Bovidae > Budorcas > Budorcas taxicolor. The sequence continues at coordinate 35,098,067 of NC_068932.1, forward strand.
TGGGTTGCCATTTTCTTCTTCTTTCTCTAGGACGTGGAGCTTAATTTCTTTATCCCCACGTGTGAATTGGACATGATGACTCACTTCTAATGAAAAGTGTGTGGAAGGGAAATATTGTAACTTTACAGTAGAGAAAATAAGGTGACATCACCTTGAACAAGTGATCAAGGTTCACATCACCAGTGATAAGTCATGTTAATGTCATGTACCCCTGATGTCACTTTGTAATATTCTTCCCATTCTTCCCCCAAATCTGTAACCCAGTTTAGTCATGAACAAGCATCAGACTAACCCAGATTGAAGGACATTTTCAGCATACTTGACCAGCACTCTAGGAAAGAATCTGCTTCCACGCTCATCCACATGTTTGCACAATTCAGTGCCTTGTGTGTAGGACTGAGGTGACTGTTCCTAAGATCCCAGGAGGCCACTTGGGCTCTTAGCGCTCACGTTCTCTCCCCCATCCCTCTTCCATCTCCAGAACTAACAGTGTAGAGTCTCCACAATTGAAATGCCAACACCCACATCTTGTATCTCCTTCTTCAAGACCAGTGCCTTTTGAGGGATAAACTGACTGAGTCCATTCAGCATGATCTCCCTTTCTCAAAGCCAGCTGCGCTTGTGTGACATAACCTAGTCACCAGTCAGTGACTGTCCCATCATATGGGCAGGTACCTATCACGCTCAGGACTTCCCAGGTGGCACAGTGGTACAGAATCTGCCTGCCAGTGCAGGAGATGCAGGTTCGATCCTTGGGTCGGGAAGATCCCCTGGAGTAGGAAACGGCAACCCACTCCAGTATTCTTGCCTGAAAAACTCCATGGACAGAGAAGCCTGGCAGGCTACAGTCCTTGGGGTCTCAGAGAGTTGGACACAGTAACTGAACATGAGCTACCACACCCAGGACGAGGCCATCAGCATTTGACTAAATAACTGAGGTATTACCATCTGTGTTCATTGATGCATAAGACTAACCAGCATACCTTACTACAGTTTACCCATTTATAGTGTAGAACTCAGCGGATTTTAGCATATTCACAGACTTTTGCAACCATCACTACAATCAGTTTAAAAACATTTTATCATCTCCCAGAGAGATCTTGCACTTCCTAGCAGTCACTGCCTGTTCACCCTGCCTACCCTTGTCAGCTATGGATTGCCTATTCTGATCATCTTAATAAATTAGTTGTAGTTTTTTTGACTGGCTTCTTTCATACTGGCATGATGTTTTCAAAGTTTATCTATGTTGTGGCCTATAGCAGTACTTCACTTCTCTTTATTACCAAATAATATTCCATTATGTGAATATGCCATGTTTTATTTATTCATTTGCTATTTGGTGGACTTTTGAGTGTTTCTGATTTTTGGTTTTTAAAATACGCTTCTTGAATACTATGTACAAGTTTATGTGTGGACGTATTTTCATTCCATTGGGAATGGGATATCTGGGTCAAATGGTAACTGTGTTTAACCTTTGGAAGAACCACCTGACTGAAAGCTGCTATATTATTTTACATTTCCACCAGCAAGGCATGAGGGTTGCAATTATTTTACATCCTTGCACACACTGCTTATTTCAAATTGTTTCGATTATAGTCATGGTTGTGGGTGTGAAGTGGTATCTCACTGTGGTTTTGATTTGCAGTTATTTGGTGACTAATGATGTTGGACATCTTTTCATGTGTTTATTAGCTACCAATATTTCTTCTTTTGAGAAGTGTCTGTCACATTCTTTGCCCACTGTTTAACTGGGATATTTGTCTTTTTATTATTGGACTGTAAACCTTCTTTATATATTCTGAATATAATAAGTCCCTTACCAAAGATTGATTTGCAAGTATCTTCTCCCATTCTGTGGGTTGTCTTTTCACTTTCTTGATAGTGTCCTTGAAGCACAAGTTTTAAATTTTAATGATGTTTTTTCTGTTTTTTCTTTTCTTTCTTGTGCCGTTGCTTTCATGCCTGTGAAATCATGTGTAATAAAAGATCCCAAAGATTTTCATCTATATTTTCTTTTTAGACGTGTAGTTTTATCTCTTACATTTAGGTCTTTGATCTGTTTTGAGTTAACTGTCTGTAGGATAAGATAGGGACCCAATTTAATTCTTTTGTACATGACTATCTGAGTGTCCCAGCACTATTTGTTGGAAAGAGTATTCTTGTCTTACTACATTTATTTTTAATTTTGTATATATTTTTAATCTTTATAAATTGAATTTTAGTCATTTTTATATTTTCCATTTCTCTCCTCATTTTTATATTTTACTTTGTATTCTTGAGTATATGAAGCATACTTTAAATAGCTGTTTTAAAAATCCTTCTCTACTCATCCCAACTGGTATGCTGTTTCCTCTGTTTCTATTGGGGTGTGTGTGTATGTGTGTGTGTGTGTGTGTGTGTGTGTGTATTTACTGGCCATGGATCAAAATTTCCAGGATGATTATTTTTGATGGTATTTTCTGGACATTGTGATTGTTTTATATGTTATTCAGCTTTATTTCTTTTAGTGTGTTGGATTTTATTCTGCCATGAAGTTATGTTACTTTGAAGATTGTTTTTAAGATTTGTCAAGGCCTGTACATAGCAGCCCTAAGTTCAGTGCTAATTTATTCCCACTACTAAGACAGCGCCTTCCGTGGTCTCTATATGATGCCTTTTGTATTAAGAGGTCTTTTCACTCTGACTAGTGGGAATACAAGCTATTTCCAATCCTATATGAGTTCTTGGCATTGTTTTAACATACTGTTTTCTGATGGTTCTTTCTCCAGCTTTACAGAATTTCACATTATGTTCATTATTCAACCAAAGATTCAAGGGCACCCATTTGCAGATTGCTGAGTGCAGCTCTCTGTTGTCTAATATTTGCCTCACAAAGTCTGGAACCATGGCCTCCCTGAACTTTGATCTTTATCCTCAACTGTGTGAGGGTTTGGGGTTCCTTTCCTGAACTGTAGCCTCAAATCTGCCTCCAGGTAGCAAGTCAAGGCAGTCATATTTTGTTTTCTTTTTCCTCAAGGATGTCATTCCTGAACTGCCTATTATATTTGAAAGTAGTCATTTCATATATTTTGTTTAGTTTCCTTATGGTTTACAGTAGCAGTCAATTCTCACAGTGATTAATCCTTCATGGGAAGAAGTGGAAATCTTCTAGTGTTTTTATTTACAATGAATTTCTTGTAAATAGCATACACTACTTGCTTTTTTGTTTTTAAAACCTATTCTGATAGTCTCTGTCTTTTATCAAACTGTGTAGTCCATTTAGATTTAATATAATGTTGGTATTATTGAGTTTAGTTCTACCCTCGGAGTATTGGTTTTTAAAATTTCCTTTATTTTTCTCTGTGTTTGTTCTTCCTTTTGCCTTTTTTAGATTAATTGAGTGTTTTTAAAGTCCACTTTTACCACTTTTATTGGATTTTTAGCTATACCTCTTTTGTGTTTTTTTTAGTGACTGCTGTAGTGATTGTAATAGTCATCTTTATCTTATCACAGTCTACCTTGAATCAATATTATACTACTCCATGTATAAGGTAAGAATATTACAAAAGTGTAATCCATTTGCTCTTTCCTGTCCTTTGTGTAATTATTGCCATATATTTTACTCCTGTATATGTTATTAACCACATAATACATTGTTTTTTTTTTTACTTTAAAAGGGTAATTTTCTCGTAAGGAAATCATAGTAATAAAAAATCTTTTTCTTTACCCATGTATTGACCATTTTCTGTGAACTTCGCTGTTTCCTATTGATCTGAATTTTTTTTTTTTTTTTTTTGCGGTAACATTTCTATAGCTTGATAAATTTTATGTAACATTTTAAAATGGTGTGTTTCTAAATTGTGGCTATCAGTTGGCTTTCATACATCTGAAACATTTTTTATTGTGTGTCCATATTTGAAGGATATTTTTAGCATTCTATGTTGATGGATATATATTTTTAGTAATTAGAAGATTTAATTTCTTACTCTTCCGGCTTCTACTTTCTCTTAAGAATCCTTTATCAGTTTTTTTGTTTCTCTTTTGAAAGCAGCATGTCTTTTTCTTCCCTCTGACTTTTTAAAATACATGTTTTTCCTTAGTTTTTAATGTCGGTAATTTTAGTATGACATACCTAAGTATTAGTTTCCTTTTTAAAAATATGGCGTCTATTTGCTCTGTAGATGTTTCTCAAATCATGTTTGTAAATTTTTCTGCCATTCTCTTCAGGTATTGCATCTATCCTATTTGAAGGCTTTGCTTCACTTATGTTAGGCTTTTTCACCATGTCCCCGTCTTTTCTTACTGTCTTGTCTGTATTTTACATCCTTGTATCTTCCTTGATCAGTATTTCAATTCGCTTATTCTTCACATTTTTCCATTTTTCTCTTAGAACTATCTTTTAATTATCATTATTTAACATAACACGTCAGGATTTCTGTATTAAAACAGTTTTATTCATGATTCTATATCATCTGTTTTCCTGAATTCTGCTAGGCGGTTCTGCAAGACAATCCTGATTTTTCTCTTGTGGTTCAAGTTATCTGGCCACTTGACTGATTTTGGGTGATCTCAGAATTCTTTACTCACATATCTGGTAGTCTGAACTGAATGATTGATCTCGGAGTCCTCAGCTACAGATGATTGTTCTCTGCTGTATTTGGTCTGCTATCCTCCAGAAGTGTAGACTGGGCTGCTCTACGTGGTATTTTTAAAACAGAACTCAGAGAGAGAGCAGAGTATATTTTCCTCTTGAGGCCAAAGCTCAAAATTTCCATACCATCACTTCTGCATTCTCCTGTTCTGAAAAAGTCTTGATGCCAATCCGTGTTCAGAATGTGGGAAGAAATTGTACTTTTTCAATGAGAGCAAGGATAAAGTAATATTATCGATGGTGTACATACAGAGATGGCAAGAATTAGGGTGAATTATTTCTCATCTCATCTAATTAGTTCTGTTTTGTTTATTGACACATACATACAATCTTTCATTTTAAAGTGTACAATTCCATGGCTTTTAGTATGGCTAGTGGTGTGCAACTATCACCATCATATAATTCCAGAGCTCTTCAATTACCCCCAAACGAAATTCCATACCCTTTACCAGTCACTATCTATTCATTTTCCCCTCTAATACCTGAAAATGACTAATCTACTTTCTTTTCTCTGTGTATATGTCTATTCTGGACATTTCATTTAAACGCAGTCATATAATGTGTCTTTTAGTGTCTGACTTCTTTCACTTAGCATACATGATTGAGGTTTATCCATACTGTGGCGTATATCAGTCCTTTACTGAGTAATATTAAATTCTGGAGAAGGAAATGGCAATCCACTCCAGTAGTCTTACCTGGCAAATTGCATAAACAGAGGAGCCTGGTGGGCTACAGTTCATGGAGTCTCAGAGAGTTGGATACGACTGAGCGTCTGACACTTTCACTTCACTTTCAATATTAAATTGCATGCCATATATTTATACTTCATTGGTTTATGGATCTTCAGCTTATGTCCACTCTTTTGCTGTTATGAATATTGCTGCTATGAATATTGGTTTGTAAGTTTTTGTGTGAACATGTTTTCTCTTGGTATTTATCTAGGAGTTGATGTTTTTGGTAGATGGTACATGTATATTTAACCTTTTAAGGAATTGCCAGACTTTTTCCAGAGCTATTGCATCATTTTATGTTATAGCCAACAGTGTGTATTGGATCTAATAACTCTCTTCACCAATACTGGTTATTCATCATTTTCTTTATTATCCTCCTACTTGATGTGAAGTGGTAGCTCCTTGTGGTTTTGTTTCATATTTCTCTTATGACTTATGATGTTCTTTTCATTTGCTTAATGGCTACTCATGTTCTTTCTATGGAAAACGTCTGTTTAAATCATTTGCCTACTTAAAAAATTAAGTTGTTTCTTAAATTATAGAATTGTGAGAGTTATTTATATGTTCTGAGGAGATCCTTATAAGACATACGATTCTCAGATATTTTCCCCTATTCTGTGGTTGTGTCTTCACTTTCTTGATGGTGTCACTTGAGACACAGTTTTTTTAAATTTTTTATTTTGATAGTGTCTAGTATATCTTTTTCTGTTAGTTACTTAAGCTTTTGATGTTATATCTAAGAAACTGTTGCCTAATCCAAAATCATGAAGATTTGTATCTATATTTTCTTCTAACATTTTTATAATTTTAGTTCTTAAGTTTTTGATCATTTTTAGTTAATTTTTATATGTTGTGAAATGTGGATCCAAATTCATCCTTCTGTATGTGAATATCAAGCTGTCCTAGCACCATTTGTTGAAAAGACTCTTATTTCCCCATTTAAACTTGTTGACACCTTTGTTGAATATCAATAGGCCATAGATGTATGGTATTATTTCTGTATCTAATTCTATTTCATGATCTACATGTCTGTCCTTATGACAATGACACATGGTTTGATTATTAAGACATTGAAATAAGTTTTGAAATTGGAAAGTGTCAGTACCTTTAACTCTGTTGTTATCAAGACTTTTTTCCCTAGTCTTGGGCTTCTGTTTCTCAATATGAATTTTAGCACCTGCTGTTTATTCCTATAAAAAAGAAATCTTTTGGAATTTGTATTAAATATGCAGATCAGTTAGGATGAATTGCTATCCTAATATGAAGTCTTTTAATTCATGAATACAGATGCCTTTTCACTAACTTTTTTCAATGATATTTTGTCGTTTTCTTAACTTCATTTTCAAATTTTTCATTGTAAATGTATATCAATACAATGAAACTGATTTCTCTGTAAATGACCTGTAACATTGTTGAAGACATTAGTAGATTAAATAATTTTTATAGATTTCTTAGTTTTCTGTATGCGAGATTATGTCATGTGCAAGCAAAGTTAGTTTTCTTTTCTTTAAATCTGGTTGCTTTTTTTTTTTCTTTTTCTTGCCTAATTGCCCTGTCCAGAACCTCTAGTACATTGCTGTTAGAAGTGACAAGTGAGGACAATTTTGTCTTGGTCCTGACCTTAAAAAGAAAGCTTTCAGTCTTTCACCGTTAAATATGACTTTAGCTATGAAGTTTTTATACATGTCCTTTATCAGGTTAAAACAATTGCCTGCTGTTCCTAGTTTGTTAGTTCGTTTTGCTTCTGTGTTTTGGAAATGTTTGTGAATAATTGTTAATTCTCCTTAAAGAGTTTGGTAGAATTACTGAGTTAAGCTTCCTGCTTTTGGGCTACTCTTTTCTGGCACTTTGTTGATTTCTAACTCAGTCTCCTTACTGTTATAGCCTATGCATATTTTCTCGGTAGTATCTTCCTAGGAATCTCCCCGTTTCATCTGCTTTATTGACATGCAGCTGCTCATAGTGTTTCCCTATAGTCTTTTTTCCCAGTCTTTATCAGTAGTATGTCTCATCTTTCATTACTGATTTTAATAATGTGTCTTCTTAAATTTGTTAGTCTAGCTGAAGCTTTGTTGATTTTGTTGCACATTGCAAGTAACAGTTTGTATTTGGCTTTATTGATTTTCTTTATTCTTTTCCTACTATGCATTTTATTTATTTTCACTCTGATTTTTATTAATTTCCTTTCTTCTGCTTGCTTTCAGTTGAGTTTTCTATTAATTTTTTAGTTTATTAAAGTGCAAAGTTAGGTTGATATGAGACCTTTTTTGTTTTTGAATGAAGGCTTTTACAATATAAATCTCTTGCTGAACAGTCTTTCGGCCACATCTTGTAAGATTTTTGGTATGTTATGCTTTATTTTAGTTTACCTGAAAGTAATTTTTAAGTTTCCTATGATTGTTTTTGATCCATTTGTTACTTAGAAATGTGTAGCTTAATTTCCATAATTTGTGTTTTTTCCATAGATTTCTAATTTCATTCAGTTGTAGTTAGAGAACATACTTTATATTACTTCAGTCCTTTTAAATGTATTGAAGTTTAAGACCTGATGAGGTTTTTTATGTGTAATTGAGAATGAAGTATATTCTGTTGTTAAATGGATTTTTAAATTTACTTCTATTTGGTCCAATTGGTTTATAGCATTTTCTAAGTCTTCTAATCCCTCGCTGATCATCTGTCTAGTTCTTTTATTCACTATTGAAAGTGAAGTATTGAAGTCTCCAACTATTTTTGTGGAATTCTTTATTTCTATTTTAATTTCTGTCAGTGATTGCTCCATGTAGTTTAAGGCTCTGTTGTTAGATACATGTATGTTTACAATTTCTATATCTTATTGATGGATTGTCCTCTTTATCATTATAAAATGTCCCTCTTCATCTCTGGTAACATCCCAACTTTCTTGTTGCTGTTTGTATGTAAATATTTACATGTGTCTTCTATAAAGGTTACATAGTTAGCTCTTTGTCTTTCATCTAGTCTGTCTTTTCTGCCTTTTGATTGAATCATTTGACCTATTCACATTTAATGTTATTTTTGATGTAATTGGGTTTATGTCATTTTTCCTCTGTATATGATGAATTTGGTTCTTCCACTTTTATTTATTTTGCAGTAAGTAAATATTTTATAATATCATATTTTAGTTTTTAATAACTTTTTCATTATATTTTATGAGCTATATTCTTAGTGGTTACTCCAGGGTTTTCTTAATATATCTTAACTTATTAAAATATGCTTCATTTATGCTAACATAATTCCAATGAGATAAAATGATGTTACTTTTATAGGTCTAATTTCTTTCTTCTCTTTCTGTGGTATTGTCATACATATTACATAGATACATGTTGCAAACCAAAGAGTACATTTTACAGTTATCACTTTAGATAAGTTCGTGTCTTTTAAAGAATCTGAGGGAAAAAAGAAGGATGATATTTACTTTTAGCTTTCGTTAATCTTTGTATTTACCGTTTCTAGTTTTCTTCATTTGTTCCTGTGAATCTGTGTTACCATCTAGTAATACCACATTATATCCTTAGACCAATATAGATTTTTTTTCTCATGTATTTCCTCTGTGCTGTTACTGGGAAGTACTTTACATTTTATGTTTTATAGGCCCAATAATACCCTTATATCATTTAAAATGCAACCTGTAAAAATAAGGTAAAAGAAGAAGGGAGACAAAATATACATTTTTACCTTCTTTTATAAACGACAGTTATGTTATTGGTGCTGTTTGTTTTATTTTGTGGAGTTAAATTACTGTCTGGTATCACATGCTTTCTCCTTAAAGAGCTTGCTTTAGTATTTCTTGTAAGTTATATCTCCTGGCAGTGAATTCTCTCAATTTTTGTTTATCTGTGAATGTTCTTCTTTAATTTTTGAAAAGTGGTTTTGTTGGTAGAAAATTTTGGTTGACCATGTGTTTTTTTTGAGAACTTTGAATATATTATTCTAATGCCTACTGACCTCCATGTTTCTTGATTAAAAGTTAGTTATTAATCTTATTGGGATTTTTGTAAGTGAGAAGTAATATTTTCTCCTGCTGCTTTCAAGATTTTTTACTTTTCTTTGCCTTTCATCACTGTTATTATAATGTATTTGTCAATATTTTCATATATATTGTAGTTAAAGTTCATTAGGCTTCTTGGTTCAATTCTGTTGCTCAGTTGTGTCTGACTCTGTGACCCCATGGACTGCAGCATGCCTGGCTTCCCTGTTCATCATCAACTCCCAGAGCTTACTCAAACTCATGTCCATTGAGTCGGTGAAGCCATCCAACCATCTCATCCTCTGTCATCCCCTTCTCCTCCCACCTTCAATCTTTCCCAGCATCAGGGTCTTTTCAAATGAGTCAGTTCTTCGCATCAGGTGGCCAAAGTATCGGAGTTTCAGCTTCAGCATCAGTCCTTCCAATGAATATTCAGGCTTATTGGATGTGTAGATTAATATTTTTATCAAATTTGGTGACTTTTAAGGAATTATTTCTTTAAGTAAATTTTAGCCTTCTTTGTCTCTTTCCTATCCCCCCCAACATTCCCATTACATATAGATGGACACTTTTCATGGTTTCCCACAATTAACTGAGGCTTTGTTCATTTTTCTTCATTTTGTTTTCTCTGTCCTTCAGCTGACATGGTTTCTATTGATCTCTCTTCACATTTTCTAATTCTTCTGACAGTTCAGATTTACTGTTGAATCCCTCTCTGTAGTATATTTTCATTTCAGTTTTTGTAACGCTTTCCCCGCCCCCCCAACCACCCTTGTATTTGTAGAATTCAGTTTTACTTTTTGTTTCTTTTAGCCACACTGCAAGGCATGCAGAATCTTAGTTCCCCAACCAGGGATTGAACCTCTGCCCCCTGCAGGGGAAGTATGGGGCCTTAACCATTGGACCATCAGGGAAGTCCTTCATTTCAGTTATTGTTCTATTTTTATCACTTCCATTAGTTATTTTTTATAATTTTTATATTTTTTGATATTTTCTTTTTGATGAGACTGTAATCTAGTAATACCCACCTTTACTTCCTTAAACTTGGTTTTCTCAGTTTTTTTGCTTTTGTTTTGAATACTTTTATTGTCTTGTAACTGTCCTTTTACTCAAATTCTTAGGGTGTCAGTTCTCATTTTTAATATCTCCCTCTCTTTTTCCTGACTCTCCTTTATGCGGCTTATAATTTTTCATTTTGAGGTTTAATTCAGTAAGTGTTTTTTTTTTTTTTTCTGTATCAAAGATTTGCAGACCAAGATCTGATGGCCAAAGCTGTTGATTGCCTATTTTTATGAATACAGTTTTACTGGATTATAGCTATTATCAATTGTCTGTATATTGTATGTGGTTACTTTTGTACTACAAAGGCCACAATGGTAGTTGTGAAGAGGTTCCATGGTCTGCACTTGTGTGACCTGAATTGAAGAAATATTTCAAGAGGCCATTTACATCTGCTTTTGCAAGATGCGTGAGGCTTTTCTTATTTACAGAGCAGGTTTTAATACTGTTGTTTAATGTTGAGGTTTCTTTACCATATAGACAATGAATTTCAACCCAACCCATCTGATCGGTACAGGCTCTCATAAGTGACTTTTGTCTTCTATACAATATGCCTGTGGACTTAATGTTCTTTTCTGCTTCTTTGGGCTTTGATGTATTTTAGTACCTTTTACACAGAGAGAGGCTACACTTGAAGGCTTTAAACATTATAAATATGGTTCAGGTTATCTCTTAAGTATGCCAGAGATTATATCTTCTGGTCCTCTGGGTTTTGAAACCCAAACCCACTAGCTCTTGCTTGTCTAGCCCCATGTATAGTAAGGTTCTGTCACTAGCTCAAGCTTCTCTTTAACATTTTTCTTTTGAATCCCAGTTTTATTTTTAGCAATGATAATTCCCTTTTCTTTTAAAGGGCTATGTTTTGAAAACAAAGTTTTGAGTAAATTTCTTGACTCTCTGTGTGTAATTTTTCAAATTTTATTGAGAATGCCAGGCATACATTTTTTAATGTCTTACATCTGTTTTAGAGAACACATATTTTTCAAAACTATATATTTTATTTGCATATCAAATGTTGTATTTTTCATTATGTTCTATTTTCAGTTTTTTTCTGTTTGTATGTATGTAAGTGAAGAGCCATCTGGATTAGTTTTAAAATTTAAACAAAACAATATGGATGACTTCTCTTTAGTTTCACTCATGTGACAGAACTGAATTATTATTAGAACTGTTCAAGTAACAGTGAATTCTGGAAGAACTGTTAGGTACAAGCTTACATTACCTTTTGATCCAACAAGCCAATGGTATTGGAGAATAGAGCATCCTAGGTTTCATGGTGTATCCTTTTCCTGTATGTTTGATACAGTTATTACTCCTGGATCCTGGTCTCCATCACATGCCTTCTTTGCCGTTGCTGCCATACTAGTTACAAACTGCAAAAATGACCATATATTTTTTTTTTCTGGAAAATTTTGTAGCAGTAGGTCTAAATTATATCAGCCTTCTGTATGGTATATTCATTACTTGGAACCTTAGACTTTGCTGTATCACATTCTAGCAGCAATATGGAGGCATACCAATGATATGCTTCTTGATTGCACCATAACCCAGAGCTGCCTTCAGAATTTCTCACTTTTAGGAAGGTTACAGTTGAGTGGCATTATGCCAGAAGTCCTCCTTTAATTCCAAGAGATATACTAGGTTGCTACTTTCTAGTTTTATTTATGTAGTTGTCATCCCAACATCTGTTGGATCATAGAAAAAGCAAGAGAATTCCAGGGAAACATCTACTTCTGCTTCATTGACTACGCTGAAGCCTTTGACTGTATGGGTCACAACAAACTGTGGAAAATTCTTAAAGCAATGGGAATACCAGACCACCTTACCTGCCTCCTAGAAACACATATGCCAGTCAAGAAGCAACAGTTAGAACCAGATAAACAACAGACTGGTTCCAAATTGGGAAAGGATTACGTCAAGGCTGTATATTGTCACTCTGCTTGTTTAACTTATTATTGCAAAATGCCATACTGGATGAAGCACAAGCTGCAATCAAGATTGCTGGGAGTAATATCAATAACCTCAGATAATATGCAGATGACAGCACTCTTATGGCGGAAACTGAAGAGGAACGAAAGAACCTCTTGATAAAAGAGGAGAGTGAAAAAACTGGTTTAAAACTCAGCATTCAAAAAACTAAGATCATGGCATTTGATCCCATCACTTCATGGCAAATAGATAAAAAAATAGTGGAAACAGTGACAAACTTTATTTTCTTGGGCTCCCAAATCACTGCAGATGGTGACTGTAGCTATGAAATTAACAGATGCTTCTTGCTCTTTGGGGAAAAAACTATGACAAACCCAGACAGTGTATTAAAAAGCAGAGGCATCACTTTGCCAATAAAAGTCCATCTAGTCAAACCTGTGGTTTTTCCAGTAGTCATATATGGATGTGAGAGCTGGACTATAAAGAAAGCTGAGCTCTGAAGAACTGATGCTTTTGAACTGTGATGTTGGAGAAGACTCTTGAGAGTCCCTTGGACTGCAAGGGGATCCAACCAGTTAATCCTAAAGGAAATCAGTCCTGAGTATTTATTGGAAGGACTCATGCTGAAGCAGAAGCTCTCAATACTTTGGCCACCTGATGTGAAGAGCCAAATCATTAGAAAAGACCCTGATGCTGGGAAAGACTGAAGGCAGGATAAGAAGCGGATGACAGAGGATGAGATGGTTGGATGGCCATTACCAAGTCAACGGACATGAGTTTGAGCAAGCTCCGGGAAATGATGAAGGACGGGGAAGCCTGGTGTGCTGCAGTCCATGGTGTCACATAGAGTAGGGCACCACAGAGAGACTGAACAACCACAACTACAACATCACACTACAATTCCTGTTGTTGCTGGCAAGTTTTCTTATTATTTCATTGGTAATCTTTGAGGAGGCTGTTAGATGAGATTACTAATTTAGTAATTTTATTCAGAAGTTAAGGCATTTATGTTTCTGATAAAAAAATGTAGCCAGGGGTTTCATAAAAACACTTGTAGTAACCTATCTCTTATTCTGACTTTTTCAGATAATACTTTGCATGTAGTAAGAACTGAATAAATTTTGTTTTAACCTGAGTGAATCAACCCTAGTGGCCTTACATAAAATTTTCTATAAAAAATGACTTAAAATTTTAAGCACAGTTTAAACAAAGTTCTTATCATTATTTTTCTTATTATAATAGTAATATGAATTTATAGTAGAAAATTGATGATGTAGAAAAATCTTACTAAAAGTTCTCCATAAAGAAAATTGATGTAGAAAAATATTACTAAAGATAACCACCATTTTCCATGGGCATATTTATACATTTCAACACATAATTGTGGTCATTCTAGATATGGGTCAGAAAGATCCCCTGGAGAAGGGTTGGCTACTGAATCCAGTATTCTTGGGCTTCCCTTGTGGCTCAACTGGTACAGAATCCGCCTGCAATGCAGGAGACCTGAGTTCGGTCCCTGGGTTGGGAAGATCCCCTGGAGAAGGAAAAGGCTACCCACTCCAGTATTCTTGCTGGAGAATTCCATGGACTGTATAGTCCTTGGGGTCACAAAGAGTGAGACATAACTGAGCAACTTTCACTTCACTTCACTTAGATACAATGTTTGAGTTCTTAGTTTATTTACTTTATTATGAATGTTTTTCTTGTTATTAAATTTACTCCTAGCTGTTTTATAATATAAAGTTTGAAAACTATATTGTAATTCTCTTAGTTTTATTAGGAGTAAGATTATTTTACATTTTTCTCTGATGGCTGCATGCCATTTTTATACTGTATTACAGTAGAATTATGCCTCTGAAAATTTCTGTAAGATATAGGTATTTATTTTTTTACTCTTTTTCTTTACCCTTTGATGTTAACTCATGTTGATGACCTAGTCTCTTGGGATTTCCCTCTTAGACTTTCACATTTTGTGCATGGAGTATGTATGAAATTTAATATTTGATCTTTGGTTCATAGATCCTGATTGTGCATTTGTTCCTGCCACTGATTAGATGTGTTGCCTAATCTCGGCTTCTTGATATTGGAAACAACCCTGAGAATAGGAGCTTCTATACAAAATTGTTGTGGGGATTAAATTACGTAATTCATGTATACCACTTGGTGTTCTATCTCGCAGTGGGGTAGTAGTTACAATATTTAAGAAAACTGGTGCAGTATGTGAACTGACAAAGCAGAATAGATAACTGCACAGACTATTGCAGTCGATTTAATAGTGGCTTTCCTGGTTTGAGGTGAGGGCACTAATTAAGTGCATAGTTGTAATAATGATGAAAATGATAATGATGTTTCTACAAAAAGTTACCAAAGTAAGTTAATATTATGCCTCCAATAGACAATAAACAGGAGCTTTCATATATAAACTTTACTTCTCATCTGAAATTTTAAAATTCTATTGTAATATTAATATGAAAATATATTAGATCTCATGTGAAGATATAAAATATCTCGTGCTTCAGATTTCTTTGTTTTAGTTCACATTTCAAGTAAAATTTCTAGTAAGTCTTGAAGCTTTTCTTGCCAAAGAAGATAAACATTTATGCAAATTAATTTAAAAGTACTATGTTAAATTTTGCACTAATGTATTTTCTTGAAGTAGGGCCTTAGCATCACACAGTTTTGTGTGTTTATTGATCCTTTTTTATTATACCTAAGGATAGTTGATACATTTTAGCATCTTTATCAGAGCTATGTTATTTATTCTTGTGTTAACTTAATAGACATAATAGTCACATGCATCTTTAAGGACTATGTTGAAATGTATTCCCTCCTGGTGGCTCAGATGGTAAAGAATGTGGGTGCAGGTTGGGAGACCCAGGTTTGATCCCTGGTTTGGGAAGATTTCCTGGAGAAGGGAATGGCTACCCACTCCATTGTCTTGCCTAGAGAATTCCATGGACAGAGGAGCCTGGTGGGCTACAGTCCCTGGGGTTGAAAAGAATCGAATGACTGAGTGAATAACACTTTGACTTTTCATTCTCTCCTTAGCTATAACTTTTCTGGTTCACTTTAATTTTTAGCCATTATGTTCTACAGATCGTAGGCAGAGTTTGTCCCATGTTAATATTTTGAGACGTATGTTAAAAAAAAAGAAAAAACGCTTGGGAAATGCCATTTGTACTTCGCTGTCATTCAGATTTGTAAAATAAATTCTTTGTCTTTATGGCAATTATACTTGATATTGTTATGTAGATATGATCAACCTTTTTTTTTTTTTTTTTTTTTTACTATTTTCTTTAGCTTGCCAGTGTAATGGACATAGCACTTGCATCAATAATAATGTGTGCGAACAGTGTAAAAATCTTACCACAGGAAAGCAGTGTCAAGACTGCATGCCAGGTTATTATGGGGATCCGACCAATGGAGGACAGTGTACAGGTAATTATTTTTTCTTTCACTTCAATGTATTTTTACTATAGGAAAGAAAATTAAGAAAGATGAGCCTCTCGTGGAAAATATATTTTATTAAAGAAGTTTTTTTTGTTGTCTGAGTATTTTTGGAAGAGAATATGTATTTATTGAGGACTGTGGACTATAAAATTCTGTGATGTACTTGCTTTAAGAAACTCCTTCTTTTTCTTATTTGAGAATGAATACATATTTGCTATAGGAAACTTAGCAAATACAGACAAATTAAATTTAGAAATTATGTGTAATCTCAGTGTTCTGAAAAAAAATCACTGCTTATAACTTATT
Source organism: Budorcas taxicolor (assembly GCF_023091745.1). NCBI lineage: Eukaryota > Metazoa > Chordata > Mammalia > Artiodactyla > Bovidae > Budorcas > Budorcas taxicolor. The sequence continues at coordinate 35,114,157 of NC_068932.1, forward strand.
TTTAATAATAGTAAGTGACCACTTTACATTTTAATTTAGAAATAAGAAATAAAGATTTTGTGTATGCCTTATATCTGGTAAGTTTTTGTTTGTTTTTGACAAGGTGATATAGCATAAGGTTTAAGAGAATGGGTTTACAATCAGTTGTTGGCTGAAATTCCAACTCTGCCACTGTTTAAATGTATCGCTTTGGTTAATTCACTTAACCTTAGAGAGTGCTTCATTTTTCTCATATGTAAGAGTGAAATGATAATACTTCATTGGATTATTGTAAAGATCAAATGAGATCATGTGTAATGGAGGCATGTGTAATAGGAATTAAAGCACATTAAAAGAGCATTGTAAGTGCTATTACCATCTCAGGTTTTTGATCCTGAAATCCTTTTATCTGTTTTCTTTATCTGTCTTGCTACTTTTTTCTTCCTATTTTTTTAAAAAGAAATTTTGGTCTTTCTTTAAAAAAAATTTCTTTCAAGTTGTAATTTTTCAATAACCTTCTTCATTTCTAAATTGGTCCTTGTTCCTTAAATCTTTACTCTACTTTTTCTAAATGGAGAGTGTCTGAATAGCACTCACTGAGAAGCTGTGTGTAAGCCCTTTAGAGAGAGGGCCTGGGGCTGATCTAGACAAAAATTTTAATACTACCTGCATTTTAAAACCACCTGGAAAGCTTTTTTAAAAATATGGATGTCTAGGCCACTCCCTAAAATAATTAAATCAATCTCTTAGTTTAGGTCCTAGGGTGATTCTTGGTTCTTTCACTTCAGTTCAGTTCAGTCGCTCAGTCGTGTCCGACTCTGCGACCCCATGAATCTCAGCATGCCAGGCCTCCCTGTCCATCACCAACTCTCAGAGTTCACTCAGACTCACGTCCATCGAGTCAGTGATGCATGCCATCCAGCCATCTCATCCTCGGTCGTCCCCTTCTCCTCCTGCCCCCAATCCCTCCCAGCATCAGAGTCTTTTCCAATGAGTCAACTCTTCCCATGAGGTGTCCAAAGTACTGGAATTTCAGCTTTATCATCATTCCTTCCAAAGAAATCCCAGGGCTGATCTCCTTCAGAATGGACTGGTTGGATCTCCTTGCAGTCCAAGGGACTCTCAAGAGTCTTCTCCAACACCACAGTTCAAAAGCATCAATTCTTCGGCGCTCAGCCTTCTTCACAGTCCAACTCTCACATCCATACATGACTACTGGAAAAACCATAGCCTTGACTAGACAGACCTTAGTCGGCAAAGTAATGTCTCTGCTTTTGATTATGCTGTCTAGGTTGGTCATAACTTTTCTTCCAAGGAGTAAGCGTCTTTTAATTTCATGGCTGCAGTCACCATCTGCAGTGATTTTGGAGCCCCCAGTAATAAAGTCTGACACTGTTTTCACTGTTGCCCCATCTATTTCCCATGAAGTGATGGGACCAGATGCCATGATCTTCGTTTTCTGAATGTTGAGCTTTAAGCCAACTTTTTCACTCTCCTCTTTCACTTTCATCAAGAGGCTTTTTAGTTCTTCTTCACTTTCTGCCTAAAGGGTGGTGTCATCTGCATATCTGAGGTTATTGATATTTCTCCCGGCAATCTTGATTCCAGCTTGTGTTTCTTCCAGTCCAGTGTTTCTCATGATGTACTCTGCATATAAGTTAAATAAGCAGGGTGACAATATACAGCACTGAAGCACTAAGTCTGCCCAAATGACTCAAATTTATACTCAGAGTTGAGAAAGACAGAATGATGAGCTATGTCCTAGAGTCAATGAAACTGGCAGTATCAGGTTTCCATTCATTTCTGCTGAATGGAAATTTTGCTCTGCCCTGATTGAGGCTCTAACACATGAATTGGTTGACACTTGCCTTTTCTGTGCTTGAGGTACTATACTCATAGCTTATATTCATTGTCTCATTTCAAGACAACTGTAAGGGAGGAATCACAATAGCTTCCATTTTAGGTACAGCCAAATATACAAAGAAGTTAAGTAAAATGTTCAAGATTATACTACTACTAACAGGCAAGAATTATCTGATTCTTAGACCTAACTCTTGACTATCAATGCAGAAGTAGTGTTAATGTGAACAGGGAGGATCCAGGAACCCTTAGCCAAAAGCCACAGCTTAGTGCTGTGTTCAGTGTGTAAGGAAGCTGCAGGAGATATCTGTGCAATAGAATCCAAAAAATTCAGAGCTTGTCTATTATAATCATAGTATTATATTTTGTTATTTTATGTTTGTTAAGTAAAAATACCCATCCTGTTTTCCAAAGCTTTTTACTACTAAATTTTCTTTAGCCAAAAATTTCATTGGACAAAAAGTGTATTTCAGATAGATTAGATAGATAATGATTATTTATAGGGCTTCTCAGGTGGTGCAGCTGATAGATTCTGCCTGCCAATGTGGGAAACACAGATTTGATTCCTGGTTTAGGAAGATCCCAGGAGTAAGAAATGGAAACCCACACTAGTATTCTTGACAGGAAAATTCCATGGACAGCAAGAGTCAGACATGACTGAGTTTCTGAGCAGACACACACACACACACACATACACACACACAAATGCTTTGTTTCCATGACTTTAAGGAAAAAACTATCTCTGGGTTTTTTTGTATTTTTTACATTGCAATTTTTATGTGTTTGCAACCTTTCAAATATTTATATATAATTGTTTTAATTTACTTTTATAAAAGATTTTATTTATGCTTTCCAGATTATTTTAATACTTATATAATAGTGCGTGGGGATTTTGTGAAGTAATTTGCTTAATATTTTTCTGTTATTTGTATATTGCTTCCATCCATAACCCCATTTTTAGAGGGTTTTTCTTAAATTGGGGTGAAATCACATAACATAATATTAACCATTTTAGGTTACAATTCAGTGGCATTTAGTACCTTCATAATAGTGTGTGACCATCAGCTCCATCAAGTTTCAAAATTTTTTCGTCACTCCAGAAGAAAATATCATATTTATTAAGCAGTTATCCCAAGCCCCTGTCAATCAGTTATCTGCTTTCTTTATGTATTTACTTATTCTGAATATTTCATATAAATGCTATTATAAAATGTGTACTTAGCCATAATATTTTTAATATTAATTCTTGCTATAGTATCTACATTCCTTTTTACTGATGAATATTATTCCATTGTATACATGTATCACAGTAGTTTTACCCATTTATTTATTGATGCACCTTGCTCTTTTTCCACCTTTTTTGGCTATTGTGAATACTGATACTGAGAACATTACTGTACATGTTTTTTTGGGGGGATTTCAAGTTTTTGGTTATTTTATGTATCAACTAGAAGAGGAATTGCTGGGCCATTTGGTAATTTTATGTTTAACCTTGGGGAACTTCCAAATTGTTCAAATTGTTTTCCATGAGGGCTGCATGATTTCACATTCCCATCAGTACTGTGGATAATTTCCAGTTTCTCTATGTTCTTGCCAACACTTGTTATTTTACATTTTTTAAAAGCTTCTAGCTGTGGTGATAGGTGTAGAAATATTTCTCATTGTCATTTTGATTTGTATTTTCCTCATGACTAGTGATGATGTTGTTGGCCATTGTATGTAGTCTTTGGAGAAATGTCTATTCAAGTTCTTGACCATTTAAAGAATAATTTTTAAAATTGTGGTATGTACGTAACATAAAATTTCCCTTAAAAGAAGGAAGTTTAGTTGCATTAAGTGCGTTCACATTGCTGTGCATTCATCATTACCATTCATCTCGAAAGTTTTTTTCATTTTCAAAGCTAAAACTATATAACCATTAAATAATAAATCTTCATTCCTCAACACCAGCCCCTGGCAGCCACTCTTTTACTTTCTGTCACTTTGAATATGATTAGATATAAGTGGAATTTATGATTACTCTAGATACCTCAGATAAGTGGAATTTTCAGAATTTGTCCTTGAGTGATTGGTTTTTTTCAGTTAGCATAATGTCTTCGAGGTTCTTTCACATTTTAACATATGTCAGAATATCCTTCCTGTTTATTGCTGAATAATATTCTGTTGTATATGTATACTGCACTTTTTGATCCATTCATCTGTTGATGAATACTTGAGTTGCTTACATCTTTTGACTATTATAAGTAATATTGTGATGAATATGAGTGTACAAATATTTGTTCTTTTTTTTTTTTGGTCTCTTCATGTGCCTATTTCACACTTGTATGTCTTTGGAGAAATGTCTATTCAAGTCCTTTGTTCACTTTTTATTTGGATTATTTGGTTTTGTTGTTGTTGAATTCTGAGTTCTTCGTATACGCTAGTCATTGTTGTTATTTAATTGCTAGGCCCTGTCTAACTCTTTTGTGATGCCTGGACTGTAGCCCATCAGGCTCCTTTGTCCATGGAATTTCCCAGGCAAGAATACTGGAGCAGGTTGCCATTTCCTTTTCCAGTGTATCTTTCCAACCCAGGGATCAAACCCGCGTCTCCTGCATTGGCAGACGTATTCTTTACCAGTGAGCTACCAGGGAAGCCTGTATTCTAATTACGAGGCCCTTATCAGACATATGATTTGCAAATATTCTCTCCTATTGTATAGGCTGTCTTTTCACTGTCTAGACAGTGTTCTTAAAGGCACGAAAGTTTTCAGTTTTGGTGAGGTCCAGTTTTTCTCTGTTTTTCTGTTATTGCTTGTGCTTTGGTGCATATCTAATAATCCAAGAATATAATGTCATGATTACCCAAAGTATTATTTTAATTTTTTTGCCGACATAGGCAAAAGGAACCTTTGAATAACTCTATTAGCTAAAAGCTGTTTTAAATTAAAATAAGTTATTATTATTCTGACAGGCAGAGTGCTTTTAGAAATATATTTCCCTTTGGGAATCATACTTCTCTGCTAGGTTTAAGATTAATTCAGTTATTTCATATTATTTTTGTTGCTGACATTATACATCTGTAGAACTGAGGTACAATGCAATAGAAAATTAAAGAGAATGAAAGATAAATACCTTTCTTTTTTTGCTGTTGCACATTCTCTGGTAGTTTATGAAGCTTTAAATAATTCCTTATAGTTTCCTTGTTGCCCAAATTTGGCAAAATAATATTTTGCTGTCTGTGACTTTTCTATGGTGATGTGATATATGAAATTCATTTTTATTTCTTATAGCCACATTAGTTATCTAACTAAATAAAAAATATGCCACATGAAGTGAATTATATTTAATGCAGCAAAGGCTAAAATCAATTTATAAAAAAATGAGAGGCAAAGTTTATTTTTTCATTTTTTCATTCACCTCATTGGGAAAAGTTCATTTTTCCCTTAGTATTTGCATTTATTAAAATTCAAAGTCCATAGGGAAGTGAGGAAATAAATTTATATTTAACTGGTAAGGCTTAAATGTACGGTAGATGTAGATATTCTTTTAAAAATTCAGCCTACTAAAGCCCTTTAACATTGTTGTAAATATATAAATGTACTTACAAACTTTTGTTAGTTGTTTTTTAAACTATGGTATATTTATGGCTATTCTATTAGTGTAATTAACTATTGAAAGTGCTTTATTATTAAGCTATTTTATTTCTTATTAATGTTCAGTCAGATTCCTTGATACTTATTCTGGTGCTGGTAACTATTTGTCTTCCCAGGTGATGCTAGTTGTAAAGAATCCACCTGCCAGTGCAGGAGACATAAGAGATATGGGTTCAATCCCTGGGTCAGGAAGAACCCCTGGAGAAGGAAATGGCAACCCACTCCAGTATTCTAGCCCAGAAAATTCCATGGGCAGAGAAGTCTGATTACAGTCCATGGGGTTGCAAAGAGTTGAACACGACTGAGCATGCTCACATACATCTATCTGTCTGTCTATCTATCTGTCTATCTGTGTTTGTAGCTATAAAAGAGCATAACATTGTTAAGTGTTTGGGCTTCGAAATCATACTGATTAGATTCATATACTGGCACTGTCACTGTCTTTCCTTGGGTCGTTATTTAACCTCTTAGTATCTCCCTTTCCTCACCTGCAAAATGCAGCTGAATTTATTGTGTGGCTTAAACAAACAGGAAATAACATGTGTTTCTAACAAATGTTAGCTTTACAATGCAAGCTGATATTGCATATTATTATTATTTAGAACATCATTAGGGTTAAGTATTTTAATATAAGTGTATAAATCATATTTGTGGGACAGTATTACTTTTGCTATATCATCTCCAATATGACTGATCCATATTAGTAGAGAAAATGAGTGAAAATTTCATTGAATAAGAGTAACAGCCCATTGTGCTACGACCATTCAACACTCATTATACTGAATTACTTTGTGATGAAGGATTATTCTTCAATTCCCCAATTATTAACTACTTACTATATGTGAAGTAGTATGTTAGGACTTAAATTTATATCCAGTTGACTTAACGGAGATTTGAGCTGCACAGGCCCACTTGTACGTGAATTTTTAAAACAGTAATTAGTGTAGTACTACACTGTCTGCAGTTTATTGAGTCTTGTGTATGAAAGATGTACAACTGTGTGTAGGAGGGACCTGATATCGGGAGGAACTGCATATATGGGGTGCCCGACTACAGATTAGGTAGGATTTTTCTGTTGCACAGAGGGTTGGCATCAGCAAACCCCTTGTTGTTCTAGGATCAGCTGAACATTGTGTAGGTGCTTTCGTGGTGTTATGTAGAAGCTGAATGACAGAATCAGGGACTAAGAGATTAGTTTTAATGAGAGTGTTGGGTAGGCCCTTGAAACTGAGGGCAGTTTACAAGCTTAATTTTATGTGATTGTCCTTACTTGGATGTTTTCACACTTTCTCTGAATATAAGAAACTAAGCTATAAATGTTATTAATCTTAAAATATTTTAATACATTTACATGTATTTTTGTTTCATTATTCATAATACGTAGAATAAGAAAAAAGCTCTCCATACTGAAATATACAGACATTTAAAAAAGTGCAGTCTTGGGACTTCCCTGGTGGTCCAGTGGTTAAGACTTCACCTTGAGTGCAGGGGGTGTGAGTTCAATCCCTAGTCAGGCAACTAAGATCCCACATGCCTGTGGCTAGAAAAACAAAACATAAAGCAGAATTAATATTGTAACAGATTCAGTAAAGACTTTAAAAATGATCCACATTAAAAAAATCTTAAAGAATACAATCTTGTATGAATAATTTGCTTCATCTAGGTCTTACTTCTTTTTTTCAGTTTACTGCAAGATGTCTAATGGGTTTTGTTGATGTTACAAATAAATCTTTTCCTCTTACATTGCATTCATAACTTGTTTTAGTAAATCCAATTTTGTATTTGCTTATGTCTTTTCTTCATTTTATTATTCTTTTTCTAGGTTCTTAAATAGTATACTTATATGATTTTCTATCTGTATATTTTTACTTTCAATAGTGTTAAATAATTATTTTTCAGTCTGGGATATAAAGAGTTCTTTCAACATAGTGACAGTTCTATTTTTACCTTTGTTTCTTATTAGCAAAACTTATATTTTTCTCTTTGGCATGCTATTAATATCTGTCCATAGCAGGCTTTTACAGAAACAGTTAAAACTTTAATAAACACACTGGGCTATTCTCTGAGACTTGAGGATAGTAAAGAAGATGAATGAACTCTTCCTCCTTTCTGCTGGAATAAGAGATGTTTTTTCATTTTAAACCTTCCTTATATATTGCAGATTGTTCATAGAAGTTGAAAATTTATAGTCAAATGAACCTGAGCATTTCTTAAATGTAAGAGTTTAATTCTCCCAAAATGGGAGCATTGGCCTGAATAATCTAAAAATGCAGATAACAAAAATCACTGGATATGGAAATCTTGTTTTTGTGGATTATTTTGACACAACAAAGTTAAAAATGTGTATTTTCTGAGTATACATTATCATCTTGTGTGGCTGAGAAACGGCAATATGAGATTTTAAATATTTCAAAGCGAGGACACTAAATGAATAATTGCATTTATATGGTGATATTTAGCATAGGGTATAGTCATGAAGTTATACTTTGACCTAAAATTCTCTTAAATGACATTTTTATATAAATTTAAGAAAATGAGAGAGCCTTTTAAAATAATATAGAGCTGCTTGTTTCATCTGCCTGGTTAAAAAAACAGTCAGTGCACAGTTTCTGTACTGTTTTTAGCTAGTTTCTCTTCTCTTTATACTAAATATTTAAAAAAAAAAATTTCATTCAGTGGGTCTTAGCTGCAGCATTTGGGATCTTCAGTCTTTACTGTGGCCTGTGGGATCTAGTTCCCTGACGAGGCATTGAATCCCGGCCTCTGCATTGGAAGCATGGAGTCCTAACTACTAGACCACCAGGGAAGTCTCGATACTAATTTTTTTATATCCTTGTAGAGGTGTTCCTTTATATCAAATGCTCAGTACCCCTTTTTTTTTTTCTACTTCATCTTTCAAGCTCTTTTCATCCTTTTTGTCCTCATAAAAGAAAATTTAAAGACAAGAAGAACTTTAAGAACAAGAAAGAGTTTATGAAAACTGTTTGGCCCTGATATCATCAGGTATTTTAGAATGACCTTTGATTGTGGATTATTAGAAGATGCAGTTTACTCCTCTTTTCTGTTAGATTCCTTTTGCAAGAATGTCTGTGGGCTGTCTCATGAAACCGCTAGAGATATTAGTCAGTGAATTTCTAAGAGCTGGGAACTTTTCCATGCATGACTTACTTTGGCACTTTCCTCGTGATCTCCCTTCTCACTTGGTATTGCACAGAGTTTACCAACTAAAATTTTTCTCTGATTTTTTGCATTTGTTTAATGGTTTTTAGGCTCCTAGACATAACGTAGAGTATCTCCACCTCTGATTTGTAAGTTTTTGACCGAGAAGTGTGTCACATGAATGCTTTTGAAAAGAAATGAAAAATTAGTAAGCTCACTATGTATCTCTTATGGAATTTAAAAAAAAAGAAAGAAAAACTATTCAATGGTTTTCAGTTCAGTTCAATTGCTCAGTCATGTCCGACTCTTTGCAACCCCATGGACCACAGCACGCCAGGCCTCCCTTTCCACCACCAACTCCTGGAGTTTACCCAAACTCATGTCCATCGAGGCAGTGATGCCATCCAACCATCTCATCCTCTGTCGTCCCCTTCTCCTCCTGCCTTCAACTTTTCCCAGCATCAGGGTCTTTTCTAAGGAGCCAGCTCTTCGCATCAAGTGGCCAAATATTGGAGTTTCAGCTTCAACATCAGTCCTTCCAATAAACACTCAGGACTGATCTCCTTTAGGATGGACTGGTTGGACCTCCTTGCAGGCCAAGAAGTCTCGAGAGTCTTCTCCAGCACCACAGCTCAAAAGCATCAATTCTTTGGCCCTCAGCTTTGTTTATAGTTCAACTCTCACATCCATACATGACCACTGGAAAAACCATAGCCTTGACTAGATGGACCTTTGTTGGCAAAATAATATCTCTGCTTTCTAATATGGTATCTAGGTTGGTCATAACTTTTCTTCCAAGGAGTAAGCATCTTTTAATTTCATGGCTGCAATCACCATCTGCAGTGATTTTGGAGCCCAGAAAAATAAAGTCAGCCACTGTTTCCACTGTTTCCTCACCTATTTGCCATGAAGTGATGGGACCAGATAATAATACTTAACCTATTGGGGGCAAGATAGAAACCGTCAAAGTGTTCAATGTTTCCCTTTAGTTTTGCTTGATGTAATGCTTAGCTTCCTCATCATGTTTTACTTTAGGTTTTATGTTGCAAGGATCTGGCACAATTTGTTTTTTTAAAAGTAAGATAAGGTGTTATAATTTAAAGACAAAAATGGCTCTAACCCTAGACCTACAAATGTTGAGGAATTCCTATTAGCTTCAAATGACAGGTGTAGGATGAAAATGAAGAGGTGAATTTAAATTGGGGGTACTACTCATATTCTAAAACATATAAAACATTTATTTATTATGCTACAGAAAATTAGAGGTTAACTAAGAAACTCTCAGCATGTATTTAGCTTTTTCTGATACTTACAGATTTTTTCAAAAGCAAAATCAAGCTAAATACCAATTTACATACACACTTTTTCATATTTCAAAACTACTTAGTGATGGTGGTGAAGTTAATTATATATTAGAAATGCCTAGAGCAGGTGTAAGAAAGCACCAGCATAAATACTCCCTGTAAATAGTTCATAAACATATTAAAATCTGTCTTAACATATTATTTAGGAAGAAATGCCTTTTCTTCAAAGGTCCATTTTTATATATCATAAGACCTGAATGTAAGTGATAGCTTTTTTCTTAATCACGTATAATTTTATCTATACCTTTTATACTGCTTTTTCTTTCAAATTTTAGTAAATAAAATGTACTAATTTTACAATAACCATGGTCTGTGCTTTTAAGCTTTAAAGCAACTGTATAAACATTTAATTGTATATTTAGCATATAATTTATGTTTTGTGTAAATTGTATGTATAACAGTCTACTTTATTAAGCAATTTTAACTTAATTTTGACTTCTTATTAAACATTTCTATAGAAGGCCCCTATTATTCAAATTAATGTTCATAAACTAAATTCAGTAACTATTATTTGAAAGAATGTTCTCCCTTCACCCACATCTTTAGGCTCGATTTCTGTGGTACCTTTGACTTTTTCCTTTTCTTCAACCCTTGTGCCCCAAACAGACTCCACGTTGTGTCTGGTATCTATACCCTCCTTTGTATTCTGTTCCCCTTATTAGTTTAGGCCCTCATGATTCCTCTTCTCTTCTACTGCTGATGGATGTTACAGATTACTTAAAATGTTACGTGTTGTTCTTTGTTGTTTAGTCACTAAGTTGTGTCTGACTCTTTCGCAATTCCATGGACTGTAACCTGCCAGGCTCCTCTGTCCATACAATTACCCAAGCAAGAAAACTGAGGTCTTGCCATTTCCTTCTCCAGGAGATTTTCCTGACCTAGGGATCAAGCTTATTTCTCCTACATCGGCAAGTAGATTCTTTACCACTGAGCCACCTGGGAGGCCCTAAAATGGAATGGATTCTTATTAAATATTTGTTGAGTTAGTGAACAATTACCCTCCTTATACGCAGTGTCTCCGTTTGTAATCCACCTTTATACCTCCTTTATCTGAACTGTGGTGTTGGAGAAGACTCTTGAGAGTCCCTTGGACTGCAAGGAGATCCAACCAGTCCATTCTGAAGGAGATCAACCCTGGGATTTCTTTGGAAGGAATGATGATAAAGCTGAAGCTCCAGTACTTTGACCACCTCATGCGAAGAGTTGACTCATTGGAAAAGACTCTGATGCCGGGAGGGATTGGGGGCAGGAGGAGAAGGGGACGACAGAGGATGAGATGGCTGGATGGCAACATGGACTCGATGGACGTGAGTCTGAGTGAACTCCGGGAGATGGTGATGGACAGGGAGGCCTGGCGTGCTGTGATTCATGGGGTTGCAAATAGTCAGACACGACTGAGCGACTGAACTGAACTGAACTATCAGAAGACAAAGACACATTTTCTTCCCTCAAAATTCAGTGATTTTATGACCATTTCCAAAAGTTTTCATTGCTTCCAAAGTATCTGTGAAATAAATAAAAACTCCTTGACAAGACATTCAAGGCCTTTTATGCTCTGACCCTGAGTGATAGTTCTGGTTTTATATCCTACCATGGTTCTCACATTCTACCAAATCTTTACTTCTCTTTTTCTCTGTGCCACATTTAAGATTCTGACATTTTCCTAGTCAGCCAAGCTCCAAACATTATATTAAAAACATAGATAACTAATGTTTAATAGTTTATTTTTATCAGGAATATTGCTAAGAAATTTCCCTAATGTTTCTCATCCTCTCCTAAGCATTCTTTCAAGTATGTACCATTACGTCCATTTTACAGAGAAGTAAACCAAAGACATAGGGCCAAAGAGTCATGTAAGAGGTTAAGCCAGCAAGTGATGGGACCAGAATTCAAATGTGGACTCCCAGATTCTTGTGCTTCAAAGCAAATATGTACTTACTTCTGTTGAATCCCAGGTATAAACAGTGGTCAACTCATGCATTTCAAAGCCATAATTGAACTGCCATTGTCTGGTTGTATTTATCTTTACTTTAGCCTAACCCATTGTAATAATTCCTAAATAGTTCATCTTCTCTTTTTTTTTTACTTGATCATTTGTTCTTCTGTATGAGATTCACAATATTGTGTTTCTTTTCACCTCATCTCCAGTCGCTTCTTTATATTAACCCAACTCTTCACCCGTTTTTCTGATCTGTACTTTCCTGGACATTACTATGCCTCTGAGCTCCATTATGCATTTTTCAAATCTCAGCTGAGGGGAAATTTCAGCCTGAAAACTTGTACTTTCCATTCTGACTTCAGGCAGTGTTTGTACTTTCATGGTGATAGCCATCAGTGTTTTTGTAAGTTATTGTTCTCTTGTCTCAGTAGAATGTGAACTTCTTGATGAGAAGTTTTGTCTTACCTTTTTAAAAATTATTTTATGTTACTTCTGTGTCCCTATTATATAGGTAGTAGTACTGTACTTGGTATGCAGTTAGTCCGTTGCTAAATTAGTTACTAAGAAAATATAATGTTTACGTGATACGTTTTACTCATTTTTATATAATCCAAGAGAAAGTGGAATTCAGACTTTCTGGCTAGATGGCTTTCACATTTCAACCAGTTGTTTCACTTTAGAGCCAGAGGTAAAAAGCAGGTTATGATTTTTGGCATGTTAATTTTTAAGTTTTCTTTTATTTTTCAGTAACAGAGGCAAGAAGCAATATTGACTATAAGGATACATATTGTTTTTCTCTAAATGAGGGTTAGTTTCAACAATTATAAATGGTGTTTCAGTCTGTACTCATAACTTATTGAGTAATAATCCAATATTTTGTATATAAATTTTTCATTAAGTACCTATAAAAGGAGTTATATGAAGTTTAGATAAGGAAAAAATGGAATTTATATAATTCTTCTCAGTTTCTAGTTTTTCAGACAATAGAATAGAATCTTGGTGTCTGACTTCCCTAAGCTTACCATCTACACTTCACTTCACTTACCTATTAATTTGGGGGTCATTTTAGTGAATGTATCATCCTACAAATGTTTTCAGCTGACATCAAAAATATTTATTTCCCTATACCATATGATTTGTATATTTAATGATTTTAAGAGTATATTTTGTTTATTCTTCTATCTGCCAGCAGTTAACTCTTTCAGGTTCAAAGCTGTATTGTGATTATGAATCCCATTGTTGGCAATAGAAGGCATTTGGATAATTCTTCACATGGGGTGATTTTTCTTTTAAAATAGGGACTAATATTTTCTTGAGAAATGAAATCATTTTTTATTTTATATATTGTTAAGCACATCCCTTCACTCAAAAATATAAAAACATACCCTTAGTAACATACAAGAAAAACAAGGAACTCTTCAAATACAGTTAGCATGTTATTACTGACTTACAAGTAGAATTCATAAAAGTGTATTTTATTATCTGTTTTTTTTATTATCTGTTTTTAAGTGTAGATATATTTAATCTTTTCAAAGTCAAAAGGGTCTATTAATTTTGGGGAGCATAATTTTACACAGAAAAGTTGTTTAGAATATTCTTTCAAATTTGTTTTTTCTCTTCTTATCTCTCAATTAAATATCATAGGCTTGATGTCCCTCTTTTCCTTAAACATTTTTGGATTTATTTTTTAAAACCTGGGAATTCTCTTATCTACATTATAGTTATAGAAATCAGGCCAGTAACATTGATGCTTATACTGCACACAAGATATGACTCTACAGTGAATATCACCAGATGGTCAACACCAAAATCAGAGTGATTCTCTTTTTTGCGGCCAAAGATGCAGAAGCTCTATACAATCAGCAAGAACAAGACCTAATGCTGACTGTGGCTCAGGTCATGAGGTCCTTATTGCAAAATTCAGGCTTAACTTGAAGAAAGGGGTAGACTCTTGAGAGTCCCTTGGACAGTAAGGAGATCAAACTCATCAGTCCTAAAGAAGATCAACCCTGAATGTTCCCTGGAGGGACTGATGCTGACAGTTAAGCTCCTTTACTTTGGCCACCTGAACTAAAGAGCCAATTCATTGGAAAAGACCCCTAAACTGGTAAAGATTGAGGCTAGGCAGAGAAAGAGGTGACGAAGGATGAGATGGTTGGATGGCATCATTGACTCAATGAACATGAATTTGAACAACTCTGGGAGATAGTGAAAGACAGGGAAGGCTGGCATGCTGTGGTCCATGGGGGTCACAGAGTTGGACACCACTGAGCAATTGATCAACAAGAGGGACAACCACTAGACCATTCAGGTATGACCTAAAACAAACCCCTTATGATTATACAGTGGAGATGACAAATAGATTCAAGGGATTAGATTTGGTAGACAGAGTGTCTGAAGAACTCTAAATGGAATTTTGTAACATTGTACAGGAGATGGTGATCATAACCATCCCCAAGAAAAAGAAATGCAAGAAAGCAAAGTTGTTATCTGAGAAGACTTTACAAGTAACTGATAAGAGAAGCAAAAGGCAAAGGAGAAAGGAAATGATATACCCAACTGAATGCAGAGTTCCAGAGAATAGCAAGGAGAGGTAAGAAAGGCTTCTTAAGTAAACAATGCAAAGAAATAGAGGGATTCAGTATAATGGGAAAGACTAGAGATTTCTTCAAGAAAATTGGAGATAACAATGGAACATTTCATGCAAAGATGGGTACAGTAAAGGACAGAAATGGCGAGTACATAACAGAAGCAGAAGAGATTAAGAAGAGGTGGCAAGAACATACAGATGAACTGTACAAAAAGGTCTTAATGATCCAGATAACCATGATGGTCTGGTCACTCACTTAGAGCCAGACATCCTGGCATGCGAAGCGAAGTAGGCCTTAGGAAGCATCACTATGAACAGAGCTGGTTGAGGTGATGGAATTCCAGTTGAGCTGTTTAAAAACCTAAACGATAATGCTGTAAAAGTGCTGCACACAGTATGTCAACACATTTGGAAAACTCAGCCGTGGCTATAGGACTGGGAAAGGTCAGTTTTAATTCTAATTCCAAAGAATGTTGGACAGTTTTGCTCATTTCACATGCTGGCAATGTAATACTCAAAGTCCTTCAAGCTAGGCTTTAACAGTAGGTGAACTGAGAATTTCCAGGTGCATAAGCTGGATTTAGAAAAGGCAGAGAAACCAGAGATCAAATTGCCAACATCCGTTGGATCATGGGAAAAGTGAGGGAACTAAAAAAAAAAAAACCTACTTCTGCTTCACTGACTACATTAAGCCTTTGAATATGTAGATCACAACAAACTGTGGAAAATTCTTAAAGAGATGGGAACACAAAACCACCTTACCTCTCTCCTGAAACCTGTATGCGGGTCAAGAAACAACAGTTAGAACCAAACGTGGAACAACAGACTGGTTCCAAATAGGAAAAGGAGTACGTCAAGGCTGTATATTGTCACCCTGCTTATTTAACTTATATGCAGAATACATCATGAGAAATGCTGGACTGGAAGAAGCACAAGCTGGAGTCAAGACTGCGGGGAGAACTATCAATAACCTCACATTCACAGATGACTCCACCTTATGGCAGAAAGTGAAGAGGAACTAAAGAGCCTTTTAATGAAGGTTGAAAGAGGAGAGTGAAAAAGCTGACTTAAAACTCAGCATTCAAAAAACAAAGATCATGGCTTCCAGTGCCATCACTTCATGGCAAATAGATGGGAAACAATGGAAACTGTGACAGACTTTATTTCTTCGTACTCCAAAATCACTGCAGACAGTGACTGCAGCCATGAACTTAAAAGACATTTGCTCCTTGAAAGAAAAGCTATGACCAACCTAGACAGCTATTATAAAGCAGAGACATTACTTTGTGGACAAAGGTCCATCCATATAGTCAAAGCTCTAGTTTTTCGAGTAGTCGTGTATGGATGTGAGAGTTGGACCATAAAGAATGTTGAACACTGAATAACTGATTCTTTTGAACTGTGATGTTGGAGAAGATTCTTGAGAGTCCCTTCGACTGGAAGGAGATCAAACCAGGCAACCCTAAAGAAAACCAACCTTGAATATTCACTGGAAGAGCTGATGCTGAAGCTGAAGCTCCCAATGCTTTGGCCACCTGATGCACAGAGCTGATTTATTAGAAAAGACCCTGATGCTGGGAAAGACTGAAGCCAGGAGAAGAAGGGGGCAACATGGGACGAGATGGTTGGATGGCGTTACCAACTCAATGGACATGAGTTTGAGTAGGCTTTGGGAGATGGTGAAGGACAGGGTTGCCTGGCGTGCTGCAGTCCATGGGGTCGCAAGGAGTCGAACATGACTAAATGACTGAACAATTAGAGAAACAGCAACCCCTCAAGCTACAAAAGTGGCACCACCAAACTCCTTCCCTGGGAATTACCCTCAGCATCTCAGCATCAAGCTGCTGTAGCTTAGAATTGCTTCTGTGAGCATCTGTGCTTTGTCTTGATTTATTTTGTACACTGTTAGCAAGATGTGTCCTATGCTAATGTCCCCTTTGTTTCACACCATTTCAGTTTAGGAAAGGTTTCATCGAATGCTCTGTTTTCGGGTGTCCCAGGAAACCTGTATGGCCTGTTTTTGCATGTCTCTACTTTGCCAACTAAGATCCGTCTAGTCAAGGCTATGGTTTTTCCAGTAGTCATGTATGGATGTGAGAGTTGGACTGTGAAGAAGGCTGAGTGCCGAAGAATTGATGCTTTTGAACTGTAGTGTTGGAGAAGACTCTTGAGAGTCCCTTGGACTGCAAGGAGATCCAACCAGTCCATTCTGAAGGAGATCAGCCCTGGGATTTCTTTGGAAGGAATGATGCTAAAGCTGAAACTTCAGTACTTTGGCCACCTCCTGCGAAGAGTTGACTCATTGGAAAAGACTCTGATGCTGGGAGGGATTGAGGGCAGGAGGAAAAGGGGACGACAGAGGATGAAATGGCTGGATGGCATCACGGACTCGATGGACGTGAGTCTGAGTGAACTGCGGGAGTAGGTGATGGACAGGGAGGCCTGGCGTGCTGTGATTCATGGGGTCGCAGAGTCGGACAACACTGAGTGACTGAACTGAACAGTCTGTGAGATCACAAAGAATCAGACATGAGTTAGTAATTGAACAACAACAACATTGAATGTACTACAGTTTGGCTTTGTGTGACATTTCTTCATCATAACATTTGATTGCACACTTTTGGCAGAAATAGCCGTGTAGTTATGCTAAATTCTTCTCACCATATCAGGAGTTACATGCTGTTCTCATTCAGTAAATGGTAGTGTTCACTATGAACACTTGGTTAAAGTAGTATCTGCCAGATTTCTTCACTATGAAATTACTATTTTCTCCTTTAATGGAAAAATGTCTTGTAGGAGATACTTTGAGACTATGTGAATATCATATTACTTTTCAAACTTTTATCTACTATTTTTATGATTTTTTTTTCCAAATGGAGATTTTCTAATTCTATCATCCTTTCTATAGTATCAGTTAGATATTTTTTCTACAATGAAAAGCTTTCTCTTCTCTGTTTTGTCTGTCTGTGAATTTTATCTGTGTATATATCTGTGCATCTATGTATTTATCTGTGTATCTGTGTTTTTATAATTCAATGCAACTTTAAAAAATAATCTCATTGAAAGCAATGCAGATTTGAAAAGAGACATGATAAAAATTAAATAATTTGGAATTTAGAATTTGAACTTGAGCCAAGCAGTAATTTTTGGTGGTAGAACTTAATATGGGAAAAAATGCCTGGTATTTCACTTATTATTGATGTTTGGTTTGTGAATAATTCTAATAATATGTGGCTTTCTTGCCACTTCTCTAGCCCAGGGTATTAACATTTTGCCCTACTTTTTTAGCTGAATGAAAGCTACAGATTAAAGAAAGAAAATATAAGAAGTCAAAGTTGAAGAGGTCAAAAACTAATGGTAGTGATTAGGGGTGTTCAAGAAATTTATCTTGCTAGTGTTAGAAAATGAAATATGACTGAAATTACTCATTTGTCCAAGCTAAATGGAAGATATTAAAAATACAATTCCAGGACAGTTGGGTTGAAATTAATTTTGGTCAAAATTTTCCAGTGTTTATGCCTAACCCTCTTCTGTCAAAAAGGAAAACCAGAACCTTGTTTTGTTTGTAACACATTTTATTTATTTATTTACAGCTGCGTTGGGTCTTTGTTGCTGTGTGGGCTTTCCTCTAGTTGTGGAGCAGGGGCTGCTGGCTGATTGCAGCACGCAGGCCTCTCTATCACTGGCTTCCCTTATTGCAGAGCATGGGCTCTGGGACACAGCAGCTTCAGTGGTGGTAGCCTGTGGTCTTAGTAGTTGGGGCTCCTGTGCTCTGGAGCATAGGGTCAGTAGCGGTGGCACTCGAGCTTCAGTTCAGTTCAGTTCAGTCGCTCAGTCGTGTGCGACTCTTTGCGACCCCATGAATCGCAGCACGTCAGGCCTCCCTGTCCATCACCAACTCCCGCAGTTCACTCAGACTCACGTCCATCGAGTCCGTGATGCCATCCAGCCATCTCATCCTCTGTCGTCCCCTTCTCCTGCTGCCCCCAATTCCTCCCAGCATCAGAGTCTTTTCCAATGAGTCAACTCTTCGCAGGAGGTGGCCAAAGTACTGAAGTTTCAGCTTTAGCATCATTCCTTCCAAAGAAATCCCAGGGCTGATCTCCTTCACAATGGACTGGTTGGATCTCCTTGCAGTCCAAGGGACTCTCAAGAGTCTTCTCCAACACCACAGTTCAAAAGCATCAGTTCTTCAGCACTCAGCCTTCTTCACAGTCCAACTCTCACATCCATACACAACCACTGGAAAAGCCACAGCCTTGACTAGACCGACGTTTGTCGGCAAAGTAATGTCTCTGCTTTTGAATATGCTATCTAGGTTGGTCATAACTTTTCTTCCAAGGAGTAAGCATCTTTTAATTTCATGGCTGCAATCACCATTTGCAGTGATTTTGGAGCCTCCAAAATAAAGTCTGACACTGTTTCCACTGTTTCCCCATCTATTTGCCATGAAGTGATGGGACCAGATGCCATGATCTTCGTTTTCTGAAGTTGAACTCTAAGCCAACTTTTTCATTCTCCTCTTTCACTTTCATCAAGAGGCTTTTTAGTTCCTCTTCACTTTCTGCCATAAGGGTGGTGTCATCTGCATATCTGAGGTTATTGATATTTCTCCCGGCAGTCTTGATTCCAGCTTGTGTTTCTTCCAGCCCAGCATTTCTCATGATGTACTTTGCATATAAGTTAAATAAGCAGGGTGGCAATATACAGTCTTGATGATCTTCCCAGATCAGGGATTGAACCTGTGTCTCCTACATTGGCATATGGATTCTTTACCACTGAGCCACCAGGGAAGCCCCCTTGTTGGTTTTATTTTTATTATTATTTTTTTTTTTTCCCTTGTTGGTTTTAAATGAGATCTTAGTTTTTAACATTCATTCAGAATGTAAAACTGACCAGTTATGTGACTCCAGGCTTTCTGATTGTGTTTCTGGAGTTGGCCTTTTTTTTTCCTCTACAGGATCAGAGAGCGAATGATCATTTTTCTGACCCGGGTGTGATCGTCGCTTTACTGCTGCCTCCTCTGCCTCCTCTTTCCCTCCAGCTTCAACTCCTCCTCCTCCTTCACAATTGTTTCCATGTGTAGAAACCGTTCTCAAGTTATGAGCCCTTTAAAAATAGGAAATGAGGACTTGGCCTCATAGATATAGTTTACTAATTCTTAAACAGATGGTTAAGAGGTTTTTTTTTTTCTTTTCATTTTTCAATATGTTGGATGGCTTTGAAATGTAAAATATGAAACATATAGCCCTCTTGGCACTTTAAGACTTTTCAGTCTGTAATTTAAATCCTCAAAACAGTGCCATTTACTCGTCAGTTCCAGTCCTTAAGCTGTAGATTATTGTTCACCGTCATATCCTCAGAATAGCTCTAGAGTACTGCCTTTCACCCAGTAGCATCCAGCAACTGGAACAAGGACAGAATAACTGAGTTTCACTGTACTTGACTTGTTGGGGAAAGAAGTATTTCTTAATTTCTCATTTACTCTGTATTTAGGCAAATACAGGTGCCCAATATCCCAAGTAAACCAAGTAATCTTATAAATGAAATGACATATTTTAAATTATGAGACTTATCTTTCCAGAAGAAAACAAAATCGTACTCTGAGTAACAGGTTAATATGTGATAATATAATTTTTGAGTTTTTAGTGAGAAAAATCAGATTGCTAAGATATTGATATCGACATTTCATATTTATTTATATCAGTGAGAAAAATCAGACTTCTAAGATATTGACATTGACTTTTGATATTTATTTTACTTCAACTATCTTTTTTTCCTATTTGCATAAGCCACAGATGGTGAATATTTGGACTTAGAACTGTAAATAAAAATATAAGAAGGAAAATATAATTTTTGTATATCTACTAAATATCAAGTATAATTATGCTAGAAATGTAGAAAGGAAATTAAATGGACATGATTTCCCAACTCCCAGAAGTTGTCTGTGTTTGTGAGAAATAGCAATGACATAGAAATTAAAGCTCTAAGCACGTAAACTGACTTTGAAACAAATACTGCTAATGACTACTGTTTGATTTCATTTTTCTAAAGTATGTTCTTTATATACAATGTATTTGAATAACTCTTATAGCATTTGTTTTCCTATCCTTATTTTTTAGTTTCAGTTGTAAGTTGATATTGAAAATTTATGTTATAGGGAAACAGAAATACCATGTGACCACACAATGTTCCTCTAGTGTATATCTAAGCTGTAAAATCATCATCATAGAAAATTTACCAAATAAAAGGCCACAGTATGGTGATTTTATAGGTGCTTATTCAGCATAAAAAGATAACCTCAAATGCTGACAAAAACAGAATAATTTCAACATTGTCATGTCATAAAATATACATTTTAAACAATTGAATTTAAAATACATTTGTGCCATTTTAGCCCAAAGTATAGCACCTCAAGGGAATTCTCTCAAAATGAGTTTACATTGAAAAGTATTTTAACACAATTTTTTTTGTCTCAGAAATTATTAAAGTTACTATACAATGATAATTCTTTAAAGAAACACCGCAAGTATGACATTATTTAGCTCTGCCGTAAGAATAAATAAAATGTTTACCTAAGTTTTAAAATTTTAATGTATATCATTTGTTTTTTTAGTGTAGTTTTAATACAAATAGTATTACTGTGAAACTTCAAGTTAATATTAAAAGATATCATGTTATATTCATTTACTATTTATGATGTTACCTGTCATCAGTACATCTGAGTTCCTTTTTTGCTCACGATAATTTCCTTTTCCTTGCATTTCTGTACCTTGTCATTCATTTCTGTGATTCTCACATATTGTGTTTCCAGAGTTTATTCAAAAACGTAAATCCGATCTATTTCCATATTCTTTATGAAGGAAAAATACTGTTATGTAGAGATTTTTTAAATAAAACCTCAGTTCACTTCAGTAGCTCATTTGTGTCTGACTCTTTGTGACCCCATGGACTGCAGCACACCAGGCTTCCCTGTCTATCACCAACTCCCGGAGCTTACTCAAACTCATATCTATCAAGTCAGTGATGTCATCCAACCTTCTCATCCTCTGTCATCCCCTTCTCCAAATGAGTCAGTTCTTTGCATCAGGTGGCCAAAGTATTGGAGTTCCAGCTTCAGCATCAGTCCTTCCAGGGAATATTCAAGACTGATTTCCTTTAGGATGGACTGGTTGGATCTCCATGTAGTCCAAGGGAATCTCAAGAGTCTTCTCCAACACCACAGTTCAAAAGCATCTATTCTTTGGCACTCAGTTTTCTTTATAGTCCAACTCTCACGTCCATACATGACTGCTGGAAAAACCATAGCTTTGACTAGATGGACATTTGTTGGCAAAGTAATGTCTCTGCCTTTAAATATGCTGCCTAGGTTGGTTATAGCTTTCTTCCAAGGAGCAAGTATCTTTTAATTTCATGGCTGCAGTCACCATCTGCTGTGATTTTGGAGTCCCCCAAAATAAAGCCTCTCACTGTTTCCATTGTTTCCCCGTCTATTTGCCATGAAATGATAGGACCGGATACCATGGTCTTAGTTTTCTGAATGTTGAGTTTTAAGCCAACTTTTTCACTCTCCTCTTTCACGTTCATAAAAAGGCTCTTTAGTTCTTCTTTGCTTTCTGCCATAATGGTGGTGTCATCTGAGGTCATTGATATTTCTCATGGCAATCTTGATTTCAGCTTGTTCTTCATCCAGTCCGGCATTTCCCATTATGTACTGTGCTAATAAGTTAAATAAGCAGAGTGACATTATACAGCCTTGACGTATTCCTTTTCCAATTTGGAACCAGTCCATTGTTCCATGTCCAGTTCTAACTGTTGCTTCTTGACCTGCATACAGATTTCTTAGGAGGCAGGTAAGGTGGTCTGGTATTCCTATCTCTTGAAGAAAGAAAATCTTGAAAAAAAATCTCATCTCTTGAAGAAAGCAAACCGAGGTTCATAAAAATGTACCTACTGCCAAAATTATTTTTTGTGTGTATGTAGTGTTGTATGTTTTTACTGTACATTAATTATGTGTTTTTTCAAAGCAAGTGATCATAAGCAATGAGAAGCTTAGTTTCTGCAATATTTTGCCACAAAGATTTTATATCCTAGGAATACAAATTAATTAGATCAGTGATTCTCAGTGGGGATAAATGTGGGGATGACAGTTATCTCCATAATTATAAAGTTCTAATGGATCCTATTAAAATAATTTAAAAAGAGGCAGAAGACGATAGGTATCCTGAATGCACAAGCAAATAACTCCACATGACAGTATTTTATATTTTGATCAAAATAGTGGCTCATTATCTCATTTTTAAATGTGTATGAAAATCAGGAGAAAGCCAAATAATTTCATTTTTATCAGTAGAATTGTTTAACTAGCTGATTGTGTGCAGAAACACAATAGTTCTCATTAAAAGTTTTTGAGAGGCTTAATGGCATGATCAGCCCTATCTTTTTAAAACATGTCTGAAGGTTGAGGAATGAAATTGTAGCCGAACTGAAGGTGGAATGATCAGTTACTGAATTATATTGGTATCAGTCTCAGCGTGTAAGTGACAGGACTTGAGTGATGGCTATCACCATGGAAAGGAAAGGTCAGATACAAGAAAGATGCTTCCTTGTAGAATCTAGAACCTACTGGCTGATTAGATGTTGGGCACAATGAAGTATGAGGTTTGTGTCCTAAATATTTGGAACACTGATCTTTAACAAAGGAATGTGGAGTAAGAAAATGAAATGAGTTCATATGAACCAAATTCACTGGGTATAACTATTATACTGTGGCATGTTTCAGGTAGTATTCTGGAATACTAAAACTGAGAATGACTTTAGAAATTTAAAAGAATGATTTTTGGGCAAAGAAACTTTATACAATACATAAAAACTATATTATTTTATTGTTGGCAGTGGTAACAGTAGTGGAGGTAACAGTTGAATTTATTAAGTCCTTGATATGTGTTCAGAATTTAAAATACATTATCTCATTTAATTCTCACAAAAGTCCCAAGAGTATCTCCCTGTTTTTGAAGGCAGAGAGACTAAGACTAAAGAGGTTTATATAAATTGCCCAAGGTCAACATACTAGTCATTATAGATGTGCATTTTGTAGCTAAGCTGTCTGACTCGAAAGATCTTGTTTTCTTTGAAACTCATTTTATTAAGTAGATGTTCCAAATTAGAAATGGAAAAACGTCCAAAAAAGGATGAGATAAATACTTGGATCCACACTGGACTTAAGCATATTCCAAAGACTTTGAAGTGTTTCACAAAAAATTTTAAATGAGTAAATTAACTTCCCTTTAATTAAAAATAACCCATGTCATAACCCTAGTTTTTGGATGGCAAGAGGATAATCGATTATTTTAAAAATAAGAAAATAAAATCTTCCCTGAAATGTGATGTACATGTTTGTGATGGGGAATATTCAATATCATTTTGGTTTTGACTTACAGCTTGTACATGCAGTGGCCATGCAAATATTTGTCATATGCACACAGGAAAATGTTTCTGCACAACTAAAGGAATAAAAGGTGATCAATGCCAATTGTAAGTAAAAATTACTTTATAGAACTTTTGTGGGTTAAATTTGTGCTGTGGAAGTGATTGCTACAGGTTTCCCTTTGAAGTTTAGTGTTGTGTTAGTTAAGCAACCAATATTATCATTAACTATGCTGATATGCATTTTATCAATCTTCAGACAACTTAAGCCTTTAAATGACAATTTTGTGGAAGTTTTAAAACAGAGCCCATAGAATATTTGTCTTTTGTACCTTTCTGATAAAAAGAAATATTTTTATTTTTCTAGAACATCTTATATATGAAATCTCAAATTTGGGTGGCTATCTTTATGATTTTCCTCTATATATTGTTAAAGAACTGAAATTCAATGTTTCTGTGCATTTCTTTATTTTAAATCTTTTATTATTAATCCTGATCATCAAAATCTCATTAAGCCTTTCAGTTGGTTTCTTATACTCATTTTCTTTTTTTTTTTCTGTTATTTCATTAGACATGAACCCACTCTTGTTGTTACTCTGCCTTTAGTAGTTCTATGAGTGTTTTTTGTCTTTTTGTAATTTAGTTGTTAATCTGAAGATTGATTCTCGCCCACCTCCAAAAGAAGTAACTTTAAAAACTAATTGTTTCAGGTTATTTAAATGATTTTTGTTACTTTATATATTAAAATCATTTTGATAGTTTTGAATTATTTATCTGCATGTACTTGTCTTTGTATTAGATATAATATACTGTATTTGACATAAACCACATAATTATTTTAAAGATTAATAAAGCGTTCTCCAAAACTGTATCTATCTATATATAAATAAAAGTTTATATCCAAAAAATCTGTTAGCTTTGGAAAATGATCTTTCTGTTTGTTTTTACTTAGAACAAATATATTATTTGCTGTAGAATTATCCTGCAGTTTTCATGTTCGGTGATCATGTCTTTGGCTAGTCTCTGAGGTGTCATAGGTTTTCAAGAGAAGGTGAACAGAACAAGTTTTTATCCTTCTCCATAGTCGCTAAACTTAAAAGTAAAGACAAAGCATAATATCATAGGGAAATTCCTGTTAAAGAAGGCTACTTTGTTCTCATTACCAATTCAGTTAAGCAGAGTCCTATGCTTTAAGTCAGAGATGCCGCCAGTATTTTGCAATGCTGTATGCTGGTTGTTATAAGCACGGCTAACTTTGTGGTCATGTGACGTGTACATTAGCACAGGGCCTCATGCTTAGGAGAGCTTCTTGACTGATTGAATGTTCTGCTGTTGCCATATTAAAATTTTAATAGATTCTTAACAAGAGCCCTTCATTTTCATTTCCCCCTGTTTCTTGCTTCCCCTTTTCCTAGTGATTTATGTAGTAAATCTTGGTCTTAAGCAACAAATATTTTTGTTGAGCTTCTAATATCATTTTAAACACTGACAGTTTAAATTTGTACTTTGTTTTTTCGTAAATGGCAGAGCCATCCATAATAATTATCTCTTAGGTGATGTAGTATTTTAGTAACACATTTTTGATTCCAGGTGAAAGAGACAGTATTTTAATTCACTGAACTCATGGGTTTGTAAGGTTAGATATACAGTTATAAGATTTCACATATGCATTAAATATTAGAAAAATAATTTATGTAGTTCTGAATGAAGAAAGTACATTTTATTGCTAGTTACTATAATTAGGGGAAATTTTTTACAAGTATGGGAGAAATTGGAATACTAAATTGTGGGTGTATTTTGTAGATAGTTTTTTTTGTTCAATTTTTTCTTTTTTAAAAAATTAATTAATTAATTTTAATTGGAGGCTAATTACTTTGCAATATTGTAGTGGTTTTTGCCGTACATTGACATGAATCAGCCATGGGTGTACATGTGTTCCACATCCTGAACCCCCACCTCCCACCTCTCTCCCCATCCCATCCCTCAGGATTTTCCCAGTGCTCTGGCCCTGAGCACCCTGTCTCATGCATCAAACCTGGACTGGTGATCTATTTCACATATGGTAATATACATGTTTCAATGCTATTCTCTCAAATTACCCCACCCTTGCCTTCTCCCACAGAGTCTAAAAGTCTGTTCTTTACATCTGTGTTTCTTTTGCTGTCTCACATATAGGGTCATCATTATCATCTTTCTAAATTCCATATATATACGTTAATATACTGTATTGGTGTTTTTCTTTCTGACTTACTTCACTCTAAGTTTTTATGGATAGAATTACTGTCATTGCTTTTTCATTTTACTTATTTGTTTTATTTATTTATATTTGTAATTTACATGGCATATACAATATATTTATAAAATAGAAGTGTTTATATTACACATTTATATTAAATACCTATATTTATTTTTGTATACATATTTGTTTTATTTATTTCAGTGTGGGGCAGTGGTGACATTAGCATCCTCATAAAATTTTTTTAAGTTAATTAATTTTTTTTTTTTTTGGTTGCACTGGGTCTTCTCTAGTTGCGGTGAGTAAGGGCTACTCTTCATTGCCATGTATGCTCTTCTCATTGGTGCATCTCTTGGTGCAGACCTCGGACACTCGGGCGCTTGGGCTCATTAGTTGCCTTGTGTGAACTCAGTAGTTACGATTCCAGGGCTTAGTTGCCATGCGGTACATGGAATCATCCCAGACCAGGGATTGAACCCATGTCCCTTGCATTGGCAGGTGGATTCTTAACCACTGGACTGCCAGGGAAGTCTAGGGTCCTCATTCTTAAAGCAATAATTTAAAGCAGTAATTTCCTGCCATGTGCTTATACTGGAAAAAATGCTCTTGTTAGGAAGCAAAGTTAGTCACTCATGTCAGTAGACAATCATTAAGTGAGTGCTTCGTACTGTTAATGAAGATGAATAATACATGGCTTTTACTTAAAGTATTAGGCTTGCAGTGGAGACACTAGGCAAAATATACTACACTATCTTAAATTAGTGCTTTGAGATCCTTATGAATGAGCCTTTCCTTCTTCCCAGGATAATTTCTGTTTGGCTTTAAGTAAGGAGTTGCAAAGAGTAGGATACCACTGAGCAACAGAACAACAACAAATGTAGTTAGAAGGGGGCTTCCCAGGTGGCACTAGTGGTAAAGAACCCGCCTAATGCTGGAGATGTAAAGACAGGTTCGATCCCTGGGTCAGGATGATCCCCCAGAGGAGGGCATGATAACCCACTCCAGTCTTCTTGCCTGTAGAATTCCATGGACAGAGGAGCCTGGCGAGCTACAGTCCATAGGGTTGCAGAGAGTCGGACACGACTGAAGTAGCTTAGCGCAGCATGCACATGTAGTTAGACATCACATCTTCTGGTGGATTTTTCATAACCTCTCAAAACTGAAATTGAGTCTCTTCCTATTTATGAATTTTTCCAATGTATTATATGTGTACTTGCTTATATCCTTTATTAAGTGAAACTCTTTGGGGACTGTTGCATTAGTACGACAATATAAATGTTCAATAAATTTGTTCAGTGGAATAGAATGAAGAAAATATTGAATGAGGACTGAAAGGAATGATTGATTTATCATGGAAGAATAAGGATAGTTAGAACAGGGCATATTTAAGATGAAAGTTGAAGAGAGTTCAAGTTTTCTGAGTAGAGAATATAGTAAAGAGAAGGGGAAACAACATTAACAAAGCAAAGAAGTGAACATGAACATGATCACAGCATTTCTAGTTTTTGCTCAAGGATGCAGAGAGCCGGAAAAAGCATTGTTCCCACCTTTACAATGAAAGAAACAAAGCTGGGCAAATGCAGATTCCTGAGTTTTCTTGAAAGCGTCGGAGTCCTGAGATTGTAGGGTGACCAAATGGCCAGAAATCTAAAGAGAAGCAAGAGCTTTCAGGGAGAGATGATAAAGAAATACTGACTAACATGGAGTGAAGCCAGCAGGAAGCTTAAATGTCCAGCTGATAAATTAGTGCTCAAGTGCTCATCATCAATAATATGAAGGTCCTGGGAATGTGGAGTTGTGGGTTGCCAACCTTTTCAGAGTCTTTTTCCATGAACCCCATGGGAAATAATTAGAGAAAATTTTAACAATGCATTTCCTGTGGTGTAAGATGGGGGGAGGGGAATAGCAGACATCCTGGGCAGGCCTTCAATATGGGGTCAAAATATTTATTTAAAGGAACAGCAAATTATTAATCTTAACCATGGTAGAGTCCTCATTCTGGCACTGGCCTGAACACAGTTGGAACTCAAAATTGGTAAGTTAAAAAAATGAATTTAATGAAAATATAAGCTAACATGAAATGAGTGAAAATTGTTTCTCTGGAAAATTTTTTCAGTTTGAAGAGCAACATGCAGACTTTAAGGAAAACACACATATTTTTCCTGTAAAATTTCTCAGTTAACAATGTGAAGGTGACGCTTGTTTGCATTATGTACAATACAATGTGTGTCATTTTCAATGCATGTTTAAAGAAGGTCAGAAGTTTTAAGAAGTTTTAAGTTTTAAGAAGGTCAGTGGTTCATTTATTTTTCTTTCAACCTCTGACAACACTTCTGATAGATATGGATGTTTCTTGGTGGGAAATAAAAGATTGCAGATAAAAATAGGTAGAAGTTTTGATAAAATATTATGGTATATACTTATGATATTGTCTGGCCAACTCCCATGGTTTTTATGGTTTCACCATGACTACAGTAGTTAGTTTCCTGTACCTTTCAATATTCTGCATAAAGAATGAAGATCTTTATTTCTCTTTTAGTTACAAAGCTACTCATGTCTCAGTTCAGTTCTCAGTCGCTCAGTTGTGTCCAACTCTTTGCGACACCATGAATCGCAGCATGCCAGGCCTCCCTGTCCATCACCAACTCCCGGAGTTCACTCAGACTCACGTCCATCGAGTCCGTGATGCCATCCAGCCATCTCATCCTCTGTTGTCCCCTTCTCCTCCTGCCCCCAATCCCTCCCAGCATCAGAGTCGTTTCCAATGAGTCAACTCTTTGCATGAGGTGGCCAAAGTACTTGAGTTTCAGCTTTAGCATTATTCCTTCCAAAGAAATCCCAGGGCTGATCTTCAGAATGGACCGGTTGGATCTCCTTGCAGTCCAAGGGACTCTCAGGAGTCTTCTCCAACACCACAGTTCAAAAGTATCAATTCTTCGGCGCTCAGCCTTCTTCACAGTCCAACACTCACATCCATACATGACCACAGGAAAAGCCATAGCCTTGACTAGACGGACCTTAGTCGAAAAAGTAATGTCTCTGCTTTTGAATATGCTATCTAGGTTGGTCATAACTTTTCTTCCAAGGAGTAAGCGTCTTTTAACTTCATGGCTGCAGTCACCATCTGCAGTGATTTTAGAGCCCCCAAAAATAAAGTCTGACACTGTTTCCTTATCTATTTCCCATGAAGTAATGGGACCGGATGCCATGATCTTCATTTTTTGAATGTTGAGCTTTAGGCCAACTTTTTCACTCTCCACTTTCACTTTCATCAAGAGGCTTTTTAGTTCCTCTTCACTTTCTGCCATAAGGGTGGTGTCATCTGCATATCTGAGGTTATTGATATTTCTCCCGGCAATCTTGATTCCAGCTTGTGTTTCTTCCAGTCCAGCGTTTCTCATGATGTATTCTGCATAGAAGTTAAATAAGCAGGGTGACAGTATACAGCCTTGACGTACTCCTTTTCCTAATTGGAACCAGTCTGTTGTTCCATGTCCAGTTCTAACTGCTGCTTCCTGACCTGCACACAGATTTCTCAAGAGGCAGGTCAGGTGGTCTGGTATGGCCATTTCTTTCAGAATTTTCCACAGTTTATTGTGATCCACACAGTCAAAGGCTTTGGCATAGTCAATAAAGCAGAAATAGATGTTTTTCTGGAACTCTCTTGCTTTTTGCATGATCCAGCAGATGTTGGCAATTTGATCTCTGGTTCCTCTGCCTTTTCTAAAACCAGCTTGGCCATCAGGAAGTTCACAGTTCACATATTGCTGAAGCCTGGCTTGGAGAATTTTGAGCATTACTTTACTAGCATGTGAGATGAGTGCAGTCTACTCAGGTACAAACAGGAAGTGTGAGTCAATAACGTGTTATATATTGTACCCAGTAAGGATGAAGCTCAAAATATTTTGGTTGGACAAAGGAAACATCAAATCATTAGGTCAGTGGTTCTCAGTGATGGTGGAATAGCATCTCTAGAACTTAATGAATTTTCCTAAACTAATACAATATGGTAAAGTAGTTAGTCTCCAATTAAAATAAATAAATTTGTATTAAAAAAATAGATAGTGTTATGGTGTTTAGAGATGAATAATAGCCCCTTTGTTAGCATGGAAACTTATAGGGACCATGTTGTAAATGGAATTTTGGTCCAAATCTATTTAATTCAGTGTGATAGCAGTAGTCCCTCAGTTGTGTCCAATTCTTTGCCACCTATAGACTGTAGCCCACCAGCTCCTCTGTCCATGGATTTCTCCAGACAGGAATACTGGAGTGGGTAGCCATTCCCTTCTCCAGAGGATCTTCCAGATCCAAGGATCAAACCCAGGTCTCCTGAATTGCAAGCAGATTCTTGACAGTCTGAGTCACCAGGGAAGCCCCCTACATGGGTCTGTAAACTCACTCTGTGGTTATTTTCCTGTCCCTACGTGCATAATTGGAATGGATTTATATAGCAGCTGGCAGAATCTCTTGTTGGTCTTCTGACTGTTGGGTAAAGAGCTGTTAGGTAGAAAGGGTCAAATAGAAGGAGTCTGTGAAACTCCTTCCATCCACTCTGGACCCAGTGAAGATGGTAAATTAGAAATTAGAGATCTTATAACAAGATAAGTGATAGGCTGTTGAAATGGAGAAAATAAGGAAGTATTATATTCTCAAATAGTAGCTGGATCTTACTTGTAAATGTTTAGTTCAGTTCAGTCGCTTAGTCGTGTCCGACTCGGCCAAAATATTTCCCTAGATTAAAATATAGGTAAGATTTAGATAAAATGTCACAGAAAGCATTCATTCTACCTGAAACCCTACCACATGTCACAGCACACATTCTATTTCTGGAACTTAAAAAGACCTTGGAAACTATATCATATCTTAGACAATAGGAAATAGAGGATACTTTGGAAAAACACACAGTAATACCGAGCTGGTAGAGTTGGGTTTTGGGCTTCTGGGAACGCTGTTAGGATACCTAGCTGAAAATCAACTGGCATTACTCAAATAAATAGTTTTAATATGTAATTTTTACCATGTACATTGTATATCATAGGAATACAATTTTTTTCAAAATATATAGGATAGGATTAAAATAACAGAATTAGTTCTTATTTTCTTAAAAGGAGTCTGAAACATTTTCTGGACACATATTCCAAAATGTGTGCTATATATACCATGAATTGCATAAGTATTTGTTGATGAAGTTTTCTGAAATGTTGAATTCATCTTTGTTAAATTCTAAATAAAATTATATATGGTCTGTTTTCAATTTAAGTGGTAATTGCATTCCTAGAAAATTCACTATATATTATAAACATGGAAAACTAATTTTTGTTTATCAGTAAAAAGGTTAGGTTCTACTGTCAAGTAATTATGGACAAATCTCTTTATTTTCTGTTTTCCAAGGTGTAAAATTTGGATTGACTCTTCTTGTCATGTGGAGTTGCCTTGTGCATTCAGGTCATCTATCATCCTCTGCCTCTGTTTTTAGTTATTTTAATATGGTCCATTAGAACTCCATAATTATGGAGATAATTGTTACCCACACATTTATCCCCATTGAGAACCACTGATCTGGTTAATTGGTGTTTACCTTTGTTGTTTTATTTATTGTATATAAGATCTTCAGTTCAGTCGCTCAGTCGTGTCCAACTCTTTGCGACCCCATGAATCGCAGAACACCAGGCCTCCCTGTCCATCACCAACTCCCGGAGTTCGCTCAAACTCACGTCCATTGAGTCGGTGATGCCACCCAGCCATCTCATCCTCTGTCATCCCCTTCTCCTCCTGCCCTCAATTCTTCCCAGCATCAGAGTCTTTTCCAATGAGTCAACTCTTCGCATGAGGTGGCCAAAGTACTGGAGTTTCAGCTTTAGCATCATTCCTTCCAAAGAACACCCAGGACTGATCTCCTTTAGAATGGACTGGTTGGATCTCCTTGCAGTCCAAGGGACTCTCAGGAGTCTTCTCCAACACCACAGTTCAAAAGCGTCAGTTCTTTGGTGCTCAGCTTTCTTCACAGTCCAACACTCACATCCATACATGACTACTGGAAAAACCATAGCCTTGACTAGATGGACCTTTGTTGGCAAAGTAATGTCTCTGCTTTTTAATATGCTGTCTAAGTTGGTCATAACTTTTCTTCCAAGGAGTAAGCGTCTTTTAATTTCATGGCTGCAATCACCATCTGCAGTGATTTTGGAGTCCCCAAAAATAAAGTCTGACTGTTCCCAACTGTTTCCACTGTTTCCCCATCTATTTGTTATGAAGTGATGGGACCAGATGCCATGATCTTAGTTTTCTGCATGTTGAGCTTTAAGCCAACTTTTTCACTCTCCTCTTCTAGTTTCATCAAGAGGCTTTTTAGTTCCTCTTCACTTTCTTCCATAAGGGTGGTGTCATCTGCATATCTGAGGTTATTGATATTTCTCCCGGCAATCTTGATTCCAGCTTGTGTTTCTTCCAGCCCAGCGTTTCTCATGATGTACTCTGCATATAAGTTACATAAACAGGGTGAGATCTTAGAGCAATTTATTTCTTTCTGGAGACAAATATATACATTCATGATGTTATTAGATATTATGTTGGTAATGTAATCAAAATTTTTGGGTTGACCCAGAATCATGCTTTACTTTTTATCTGTAATAAATTGAAGATAAAATTTCTCAAAGGCATTTGAAACTATAAATATAACTACCTTAGATATATGGCACTATTAGTAAGCAGGATATTTTCAGTTTAGTAGTTTAATTCATAACTGAATCCCCCCTTTCTCTTCCTTACATCTTTCCTCTTTAGTAGTCATAACTTTTTCACAGCTACTTATGGTAGGATTGGGTTTCCCTGGTGGCTCAGAGGTTAAAGCGTCTGACTGCAATGTGGGAGACCTGGGTTCGATCTCTGGGTTGGGAAGATTCCTCTGGAGAAGGAAATGGCAACCCACTCCAGTATTCTTGCTTGGAGAATCCCATGGATGGAGGAACCTGGTGGGCTACAGTCCACAGGGTCGCAAAGAGTCGGACATGACTGAGCGACTTCACTTTCACTTTCACTTTATGGTAGGATTAAGACTCTGGCTCTCAAAAGTAGGGTGAAGAAGAATCTCCTGGAAAATGGTGACTTAAACTCTATGATGGGATCAAAATTTTGCTTTATTATAAGCATTGCAACATTAATAGTTTTTGCCACACTTCAAGAAATATTTCCATAGGAGAATCTTCTTCCTGACCAATTTTTCCTCTCTAGTTTACCTTTAGACCAGCAGTATTTAAGATTATTACCCATTTTAATCTATGTTGTTTTGATGGTGGGAGGCAGAGGATGATGTCAGTACCTTTTCCATTTTTGGATGATCAAATTTGTGCCTTCCTCTTTAGACTAGTTTTTGGGACATAGTAGGGGTTTCTAGGCTTCCCTGGTGGCTCAGATGGTAAAGAATCTGCCTGCAATGCGGGAGACCTGGGTTTGATCCCTGGGCTGGGAAGATCCCCTGGAGGAGGGCATGGCAACCCACTCTAGTATTCTAGTATTGCCTGGAGAATCCTCACAGACAGAGGAGCCTGGTGGGCTACAGTTCCTGGAGTTGCAGAGTCGGACATAACTGAAGTGACTAAGCACAGCACAGCACACAGGGTTTTATAAAACAAATGTAAATTAGTGTATTTTTGGATTTTGTTTTTCCCAATTATTTCCACACCCCCCGCCTCTTGCTACAATTCTTCTTGGGAAGGGGGGAAAATGGTACTTATCCTGGTAGGAAGGTCAACTTGAATATTAATATAAAACCTCCCATGTCAGGTAAATATTTGAATTGTTGAGTGTGTCTTTTTGAGTTTAAAGCTCTTGGATTATTAGGAACTTTCAAATTTAAATGTTAGTTCTGCCATCAGTGTTTCTAAACCAACACATCATCCTCCAGAACTCCATTAGATTGAATTTCATTTAGTTGTCAGTTACGAAAACTTACTGAACACAATTAGGCATTGTTTCCCATTTTCTATCAGAATTAGGTTGGAGGTCATGCAATTGGATTATGTCCACCACTTCAGACCTGGCCCCTTAAAAGCTCTTGTGTTATACAAGCTCTCTTTCCCCATATAATGCTTCAGTGGAGATAAAGATGAGGACCTACAAGATTTCAGGACTTAGGAACAGCCCAAGTCCTGGAAAATTGCATGGAATACACTTGCTCCATTCTACCCCTCTACACTGGATTGTGCCTTAAGCTCCAAACCTTTATTATAAAAGACTAGGTTTGAAGACTGATTGTTGCAAGAGTCACACACCTTTCCACAAGTAGTTATGTTGGCAGCTTGCTTGACATCCTTAACTATTGCACTTTTATTTGAATAACCTTAAATGACCTGTTCTTTAAGTGTGACTTCTAGGTTTAGGTTAGTGACTTCTAGGTTTAGATTAGTGAAATGTCTGAGATTTAGAGTCAAATTGTTCCTTGATTCCCATTCATCTCTTAGAACCTTTGCAGGCTTCTCCATTTCTTTTATCAGAGCTTTTGTCATTGGAAGCTGGCTCTAAGGAAACTTTGCCTTGTCTTTGATCTCCAGTTTGATGATTGCATTGACATCAGACATAACAAAGATGTTATTCTTCAGTCGCTAAGTTGTGTCCGATTCTTTGTGACCCCATGGACTGCAGCACACCAGACTTCCATGTCCTTCACTGTCTCCCCGAGTTTGCTCAAATTCATGTGCAAAGTTAAGTGGTTTTAACTCTAGAATGTCAGAGTAGGTCTCAATACATATAGAATTGTTGGGATTGTTAGAATAAAATAATTGTAAAATATAGTGACCAAGAGGACAGAGTAGGAAGAACCTGAACTGATTTCCTCCCATAGACACATCAAAATTACAACTAATTACAGGAAAACTATCTATGACATTGACCTGAAGACTAGCAGAAAGGACATTCCTGCTATAAAAGACATTAGGGAACCACAATGAGATGAGTAAGTGAGGTGGCGACACAGTATATTCAGGACCCACACCACTGGGCTGGTGATCCACAAATGGTAGAAATATTACAGTCATGAAGGAGTAGTGGGTTTGAGCCTCACATTGGGCTTCTCAGCCCACTGAGCCAATACCAGAAAGACAAGCTCTCAGAATGTCTGGCTTTGAAAAGCAGCAGGGCGTACATTCATGAAAGCCAGGGAGCTATTGGAAACAGAGACTCCTCTCTTAAAGGATGTGCAGAAAATCTCAAACCCTTTGACTCCCAGTGCTGAGGCAGTAGTTTGAAAGGAGCCTAGGTCAGATGCATGCGCTCATTTTGGAGAGCTTCCCAGTGAGGCAGGAAGCAGCTGGATCTCTGCCTGCGATGGAGATACTGGTGGCAGACAGTTTTGAGATCTTGTTCTACTGTGATAGTGATAACACTGGCACTGGCAAGTGTCATTTTGGAATTCTCCCTGTAGCCTCTTTCCACCAGGGACTTACCCACCCATCAGTGAGCTGGCACAAGCCCCAAGCCCTGCAGGGGAATGCAGACAGTTGTGTGAGGTCCTGGCCCTGACCACCAGTGAGCTGGTAGCAGCCTTGAACCTGCCATCCACTTTCCCTGGGCCATTCAGCCAACTATACAGGAAGCCTACCCCACATTCTAGTGGGCCTGCAGCTACTATGTAAAGCATGGTCTCATAGCTCACCAGACCAGAGGCCACATCTGCCTACCAGCATACCCACAGGAATATGTTGTGTCACACAGAAGGGTACACACAGCTCACATAGGGGTACCCCTTCATCATATAGTTCTGGTTACCAGAGGCAGGCATACTTCTGGGCTGCACAGGACAATCTCCTACAGAAGGCCACTTCTTGAAGATTGGGAAACATAACCCACCTACCTAAGAAATGGAAATAAACTCAGAGCATTAAGCAGAATAAGAGGGAGGAGTATGTCCAAATAAGGGAATGAGACATAACCTCTGAAACGGAACTAAACGAATTGGAGATAAGCAATCTGCCCATAAAAATTTCAAAGTAATGATCATAAAGATGCTCACTAAACTTGGGAGAAGAATGGATGAACACAGTGAGAATCTGAACAGTACCATAACTGAAATGAAAAAAACGCTGAAACGAATCAACAGTGGCTTAAATGAGATAGGGGAACAGGACCAGCCAACTGGAAGACAGAGTATATGAAAATACCCAAGCTGAACAGAAAAATGAAAAAAAAGAAATAAGGATAGTTTAAGAGACCTCTGAGATAGCATAAAATGTACTGACATTTTCATTATATGGATTGCAAACAGAGAAGGGAGAGAAAGGGACAGAGAATTTATTTGAAGAAATAATATCTGAAAACTTTACCAACCTGGGGAAGGAAATGGACATCCAGGCCCAGGAAACAGAGTCCAAAAGAAGATGAATCCAAAGAGGTCTACATCAAAACACATTATATTTAAAATGGCAAATATTAAAGTAAAAGAGAATTTCATAAGCATCAAGTGAAAAGCAGCTGATTACATACATGGGAACTCAAGACTATAAACTGACTTTCCAGTAGAACCTTTGCAGACCAGAAAGGAAAGGCACAGTGCATTCAAAGTGATAAGAAAATACCTACAACCAACAATATTTTAAAAGACGCTTACTCCTTGTAAGAAAAGTTATGACCAACCTAGATAGCATAGTCAAAAGCAGAGATATTACTTTGCCAACTAAGGTCCATCTAGTCAAGGCTATGGTTTTTCCAGTAGTCATGTATGGATGTGAGAGTTGGACTGTGAAGAAGGCTGAGTGCCGAAGAAGAAACTCCAGTACTTTGGCCACCTCATGTGAAGAGTTGACTCGTTGGAAAAGACTGATGCTGGGAGGGATTGGGGGCAGGAGGAGAAGGGATAGACAGAGGATGAGATGGCTGGATGGCATCACTGACTCGATGGACGTGAGTCTGAGTGAATTCCGGGAGTTGGTGATGGACAGGGAGGGCTGGTGTGCTGCAATTCATGGGGTCGCAAAGAGTCGGACACGACTGAGCGACTGAACTGAACTGAACTGAGCAATATTTTATCAAGTAAAGTTAGTCACATTTGAAGGGGTAGGTGAAGAGTTCACATACAAGCAAAAGCTGAAAGAGTTCAGCACCACAAAACCGGTCTTAAAGGCCAGACGTGTTAACAGGACTTCTCTAAGTGGAAAAGAAGAGGCCACGTAGAAATGTGAAAATTATGAAAAGGAAAATCTCATTGGTAAAATCAAACATACAATAAAAAGTAATAGACCAGCTACTTTTGAAGCTAGTAGGTTAAAAGACAAACATAGTAAAATCTTCTGTATTCACAATAAGTAGTTAAGGGATATACAGAACAAAAAGATAATATGACATTAAAAACATTAAATACTGGGGCAGTGGATTAAAAGAAGTTTGAAATTGTATCAAACATCTTTTCCAACTACAGTGGTATGAGACTACAAGTGGCCTGTGAACAACACGTGTTTCAACTCGATGGGTCCTGTTAAACATGGAATTTTTTCAATTATATATTGGAAAAAATGTTTGAGTATTTGGGACAATTTGGAAAAAAATCACAGACAAACCCTATAATCGAGAAGCATTGAAAAAATTAAGAAAAATGTCATAAATGTATAAAATATGTGTTGATACTAATTTATCACTTACTAAAATAAACAAAAATTTATTATGTGATAAGTTGCTTCAGTCGTGTCTGACTCTTTGTGACCCAATGGACTGTAGCCTGCCAGGCTCCTCTGTCCATGGGATTCTCCAGGCAAGAATACTGGAGTGGTTTGGCATGCCCTCCTCCAGGGGATCTTCCCGACCCAGGGTTTGAGCTGGCCTCTCTTATGTCTTCTGTATTGGCAGGTGACTTCTTTACCACTAGCTCTACCTGGGAAGCCTTTAAAAATTTATTATGGAAAGGTAAAATTAGTGAAAAGTTATGCATGCACTTATAAGACCTTACAAGGCCCCATTTGCAGTTGGAATTAATGTAAATAAATGTGAAGATGCAGTATTAAATTATAACTGCATGAAATTGACATTAATACATAGTTTACTACTGTAATAATCTTGTAGCCACTTGTGTTACTTATTGCGGTGAACTCAAGTGCTATGAATATCCACTTTAAATGCCTTGTGATGCTAATCATATCTTCACGAGCAGTTCTTATGTCCAGTAAATTATACATCACTGTAAAAAGTGGTTTTTCATGGTTCTTGTGTATTTTTCATCGTGTTTGGTGCAGTGTTGTAAACCTTG
Organism: Budorcas taxicolor; assembly: GCF_023091745.1. Classification (NCBI taxonomy): domain Eukaryota; kingdom Metazoa; phylum Chordata; class Mammalia; order Artiodactyla; family Bovidae; genus Budorcas; species Budorcas taxicolor. The sequence continues at coordinate 35,152,573 of NC_068932.1, forward strand.
GAACCAGGGGACCCATATGAAGTGCCACCTGTGATACTGGAAGTGCTCCTGAGAAGCAAAGTCATGACACTATAGGAAAAAGTTTAATTGCTTGCTATGTCCTATAGATTGAGGTCTGTAGCTGTGGTTACCTGCCATTTCAAGATTAATGAATCCAGCATAAGGACCATTGTAAAAAATAAAACAATAGGAAATTTGTGAAGCTGTCACCTCTGCTACCCCAGAAGGTGCTCAACCCTTGTACTCATTGCATAATAGCTTTAATCTAATATTGAAAATGCAGTTTATTTAGGGTTTTTTTTTTTTTTTTACGATTTCTCTAAGAAATGTACACCTATAGCTGTCTCTTATTCAAGGATAAGTGAAGTCATTATATGTCAACTTACAGCAAAAGGAAGGTGAAGGGTCTACAGCTGGAGAATTTTGTCAGCAAAGAATGGTTTGATAATTTTAAAAAGAGGTTTGGCTTAAAGATGTCAAGAGGACAGGAGAAGCAGCTTCTGCTGACTGAGAGAGAGCAAATGACTTCCCAGATGCCATTAAGAAACTCATCGATGAGAAAGGATATCTTCTCGAGCAGATTTTTAATGCAGATGAAAATGTTCTATTCTTAAAAAAAAAAAAAAAAAGCCACGAAGGACTTCTATGAGTAAGGAAGAGAAGCACACACCAGGATTAAATCAGGAAGGGATAGGCTAACTCTACTGTTTTGTGTAAATGAAATCAGGTTTATGATCAGGATTGCTGCCAATCAAGGAACCTAGAAAGGAAAAGATTGTCTTTGGTTGTACAAGAAGGCCTGGACAAGGAAAAAAAAAATATATATATATATATATATATATATATTTTTTTTTTTAATTGGTCTTATTGATGCTTTGTTCCTAAAGTCAGGAAGTACCTTGCCCATAGTGAAGTTGCTTAGTCGTGTCCTACTCTGCGGCCCGATGGACTGTAGCCTACCATGCTCCTCTGCTCATGGGATTTTCCAGGCAAGAGTACTGGAATGGGTTGCCATTTCCTACTCCAGGGGATCTTCCCTACCCAGGGATCGAACCCAAGTCTCCTGCATTGTAGGCAGACGCTTTACCGTCTGAGCCACCAGGGAAGTCTGCCTATAAGGAACTGCCTTTTAAAGTTCTTTTTGATATTGGGCAATGCCCCCTGGCCACCCACATCTCAACTTCAATACTGAAGGCATCCAAAGCTCTACTTGCCCTCTCCCACAATGTCTCTAATTCAGCCTCTAGATCAGGGCCTCATAAGAACCTTTAAGGTTCATTATATACAGGACTCAATGAAAAGGATTGTCAATGCTATGGAAGGGAACTCTGATAAGGTGAACATCCCGAAAGTCTGGAAGGATTTCACCTTGGAAGATGCCATTGTGTTATAGAAAGAACTGTGAAAACCGTGGAGCCTGAAAGAATAAATAACTGCATCCATGTAACTATAATTTGATGTTTTCAATGCCATAGAGTATTTGATTATATTGATATGATTATACCTCACTTCATATAATGATTCTTATATTTTTCTATTGATAATTCTAGTTTTTTTTAGCCATTAAAATTGGTGGGCTTAGAGGATTCTCATGTGTCTCTTGATTCACAAGTGCAGACATTTTTGATAGTCTTTGTTGGGCACCCGTTTTTTCAATTTTAGAGGATTAGCTCTCATAAAATTGCTATCTGAAATTATATGCTTTCCAGGGCTGTATGAATTTACTTAATCCTCTACACTCTTGACAATACTTGCTGTTATAAGATATTTTAAATTTAAGGATTCTGATGAATGTATAATTGATAGGTTGCAATTTGAATTTACATCTTAAGAACTGAAGGGCTTCTTTAGTTCTCTAAGATTTAGTATGCTTAATATTTAAAAAATTTTATGTGTTTAATCATCAATTGAAGTTCTCTTTTCTGAAATAGTGCTCTTTTAAGTTTCTTGTGATTTTTTTCCTATTCTGTTCTCTTTTTCTTAATTTTTTGTAGTAATGTTTTATATATTCCAGATGCATATCTTCTATTGATGATGTGTGTGGTAAATGTCACTGTATGGTTTAGGTTTTCACACTGTTTTGTATGTCATTGATGAAGAGAAGTTCTTAGTTTTAATATAATCCAATACATCAATCTTTTCCAGATCGTTAGTGCTTTTAGGGGGTTCTGTTTGCAATTTCCTTGTCTTTCCCTGTATTAGGTAATATCAACAAGGTGACCAGATGGTTTTAGATTTTTCTTTGTCAAAAGATTTTAATTACGTCTTTAAAATGACATATAAACTATTGAATTTATTTAAGGCTAATAAGCTATTCAGATTTTTAATTTCTTCCTAGGTCTCTTTTACTCTCTGACTTTAAGTTTTTTCTTTATTTTGCCAATTTTACAGTGATTGCTGAAGTTATTATTTTTCATTTATCATGTGGGGCATCCCAGAAATTTCTAATACTCTTCAAATGTGGCTTCTTCTCCATTCTTTCTGTCTTCTGCTTTCAGAACCAGTAGCACCGTAGATGTTATTTCTTCTTCATATTTTTCCACTCTCTCCTGACCTATTTTCAGTTTACTGTTTTTTATCCCCCACTGTGTATAGTTTGCTGTTAATCTCATCCATCCAGTTCTTAATTTTGGTTATCATATTTTCATTTTCTTGTTTTTATTTTCTAGTTTTTCAGACTGAATTCTAATTCTTCATCTATTATAGTTTCTAGTTGCCTTTTATAGTTTCCAAAATTTAGACAGATTTTCATTCTTGCCTGTTGTCTTCTCCAATTTAATAGTTATTTTAAAGCCAGTGGCTTTTTTCTAAATTCCCATGGCTCTGTTTCCATTATCCTTAGTTTCTGCTGGTTCCTGTTCTTGTTTTCTTGTCTATTTCTGTCTGTGCCTGGTCATATTTTATTGATGCCATATTGGCAAAATATGTTTGTAGAAAATTTGAGACCATTGCTTAAATCATAAGAGAATTTAATTCTCCTATGTGCCTGAGAATAGTAGTATCTTATGATTTTCTGGGATAAGGATGGGTCAAAGTAGATTTGGGCTTCATAGGTGGCACTGGTGGTAAAGAATTCTCCTGTCAATACAGGAGACATAATAGACACAAGTTTAAACCGTGTGTCAGGAACATCCCCTGGAGGAGGTAATGGCAACCCACTTCAGTATTCTTGCCTAGAGAATCCCATGGACAAAGGAGCCTGGCAGACTACCGTCCATAGGGTCACAAAGAGTTGGAAACGACTGAAGCGATTTAGCATGCAAAGTAGATTTGCGGTCTTTGGAAGGCCTTTTAATGCCTTTAATCCTAAAATTACACTTTGAGTTAAGTTTACCAGTCTTTGGTGTGCCTGGGCTCCAATACTTTTCTGTGATATGCTGTTCCCACTCATAACTGGAGACAAAGGGACCCCTGAAATGGTTCAGCATCCTGGGATTCTATCCTTCTCTGCATCTTGGCCTGGTAATTTTTCACCCCTTTGCTTTCCAATATTTTTAAGTATTAAAAAAAAAAAAAAACCTACTCTTTTTAGTAGTTTTTAATTACCTGGCTAGTTCTATTTATTATTACTGGACTCTCAAGTACGTAAATAGCATTACAGTTTTAGAACCCGTACCTCTTCTACTATTTCAGGATTTACCATACATTCATGTCTGAATTTTTACTGTTTGTTTATGATACATTGTCTTAGAAGTATGATATCAATATTGATACTGTGATATTACTTAATATAATCTTTTTGTTTATATGATTTTTATGAGTCCCTTTAGAGGAAAAGCAAAACAAAAGCAAGTGTGTCCTTATGTATAACTTTCATAATTTTTACAAAAACATAAATTTATTTATCAGGTTCTCAGTTGTTTTAAATATTATGTTTTGATATTTCAAATTATAGCAATTAGTTTAACCCTTCTTTAGCTTCTGAGTAGAAAAATTGTATCTTACAGTAAAATATATATATATATATATAAATATATACAAGTATTTACATCAGTAGGAACAAAATGAAAAGTGATATTTTAACACTTAGAAATGGGGGATTATTTCATATTTTGTTCTTTCAAAATGATATTTATGATTTAATATGATCACATAAATAAATGGTAATCATTATTTAGGTGCCATGTAATGATAATATTTACCCTGCAAAGTCCCTAATGAATATTTCAGCCTAAGCCTGTTTTATAAAAAGGTCTGGCTGTTTGCTTAGTGGGAACAGAGGATGATTATCTCTTTGCTTAGACCCAGAAATACTTTGAAGTTATGTTTTTAATTAAGCCAGGCAGAAGACTTCTGAAGGCTTTTAATGTTTGTTTCTAATCTTTATACAGAAAGATTCTGAATTTTAAAAACATTACTTAGCTTATATAACAGAATTATTATTAATGTAATCTATATAGTACCATACTAATTGGTTTGAAGAATTATTTATGTGTATACTTTTCCATTCATATTCTCTTTACCCCTTATAATCTGAGTTTGACCTCAGTCAAATACTTTTAGCTTCTCAAATTATTTATTATGTGAATTAAATTGTATATACTCATTCTCAAATAATTGTATCAAAATATCTTATCATAAAAACTTTCTGTATAACAAAAATATTATTGTGGACAGATGCTTAGGTGACTACCAATAATTTCTGCCTGCTGGTCTTCACACACTGTTATATAATCCCCTTTCCTGGAGTATGGGCAGGGCATGTGACTTACTTCTAAACCAGAAAATTTAGCAAAGATGATGGCTAGCACTTCTATAATTATGTTTAGTGTTTTGTGTGTGTGCGTGGTGTGAGGATTGAATCTAATCTTACGTTTTTCCAAGTGGTTATCCAGTTGTCTCAAGTACTATGTAAGAGGATGACTATCTTTTTACCCCAGTCATTTAAAACACTGCTTTTATCATACATTAGAATTTTAGGCTGTACCTATTTCTGGAATTTCTGTTCTGTACCATTTATCTTTCTATTGATGTACAAATTCCATATTGTTTTACTTATATACATGTTGAGTATATTTTAATGTCTTTTCAGTCTAGGTCCCCTCAAAGCCCTTCCTTTTGTTGTTGCTTCTAGCTGTTCTTGTATGTTTATTCCTGCATGTGAACATTAAGATCAACTTTTCTAGCTCCTTTAAAGCTCATTAGAAGTTTTCTTAGATCAAATTAACCATTATCTTTGAAATTAACTGCCAGCGTGATGCTCTTGAGATAGCCTAATGAGAAACAAGGAACGTCTTTCAGTTTACTTGTATCTGCTCTTGTGTTTTTACAGCTGAATTTTATGTCTGAAATTTCATTATGTTTCCTTTGCAACTATTCATTTTCTCAGTTGTTTGTAAACACTGGTGAGTCTTTAAGTGAAATCTGAAATTAAAATGCCAAAAACTGGTGTTTAAACTCAGCTCATATTTTGAAAGTACTTTTAATCATTCAAAATTTTTCAATAATGATTAATATAAAGTCTTTTAGACAATGTTGTTTCTAATTTACTTTTTTGAGTTTGAAAATGTAAAGAGAATGTCATTTTCATATTGAATACCTTCAAGAACTCTGTAAAGCCTTTGAATTTTATTCTTATCAAGGTCGTGTTAATTTCTTATTTCTCTTAAAATTCTAAGTTTGGGTAATGAAAGCCAGCAGAAGTTATTTCCTAAACAGAAACATATAATTTCATCCTTCTGAGAAAATTTGTGGTTTAGAGAAAATAAAATTTTAAATATTCCTTGTCAAAATTATGTTGAAGGTATACATGTTATAATTATATTGATTGTTTAAAAAAATGAATTATTAGTAACAAGAATGAAAACTTCATAACTTCCATATTGGAAAATAGGTTTGGGTTGGAGCTTTTAAAGTTAACTCATTGATAAATTAAAAAGTATTTGAAATCCCTTGTCGTTTGTCAAAGTTTGTCATATTAAATTGCTACGGGAACTTGAAAGTCCTGCACTCAATATTTAGGCAATAAGATATGCAAGGAATATCATGCATAAAAATGCAGGGAGTATTATGTTGAATGTTTTCCTATTCTGAAAATGTGACCCGATGGACTGTAGCCCGCCAGGCTCCTCTGTCCATGGGATTCTTATGGCAAGAATACTGGAGTGGGTTGCCATTCCCTTCTCCAGGGGATCTTCCTAACTCAAGGATCAAACCCTGGTCCTTGTGCATTGCAGGCAAATTCTTTACCATCTGAACCACCAGGGAAGTGCAGTATTGAGTTATCCATTTGCAACAAGTCAAGTTTACTTTTTGTGAGAGAGAAGGAATTAGAGCAGTATTGTAATCAGTCCCTTAGCGTATGTATATATTTGGTATAAAGTGGTAGGATTTAAGGAGCTAAGTCTAAAGAAAGGAACTATGATATAGGAATAGTATGGATTCTGAAGTGCTTAACCCAGCAGTAATGGCTTTCATCATTTTCTAAAGCTACAAAACTACTATGTATCACACATTTTAAAAGTACCTTTTGGAGAAGTCACCTATACCCTGAAGAAAACCTACATGCCAAAGTTTCTTTTTTCCAGAGAATAAAGTTAGTGGTATAAAGGGCTATATAATAATTTTGTAGTTAATGTAGAAAAATATTTACTCTTCACTTCATTTTTTTCCATGGATACAAAATATTAGCATGACTGAAAAATGCATTCGGAATGCAACTGATTATTTACTTTATTATTCTCAAGTGTTTGGACCTTCGTTGATTAAAATATATATGTATTCTTCGGTTCTAATTGACTCTACTAAAACTAAAGACGTTTTTGGAAGAACCTTCTTGCTTTTTAAAATTCTACATATAATTTAATATTGAGGCACTTTATTCAGTTACCCATGTGTATATATTTTATAATAATTAAATTTGGAGGGTATTCCAAGAAATAGCATTATGCAAAACCAAGCTATATCTCTTTTAGGCATTAACTGTCATTTTAACTGAATTCTGGAAACAGGGATTGAAAAAATACAAACTTCAGAAATTTTCAAAATACTTATGATTTTCTCCTACTGTTGTAGTTAACTACATTTTTGAAGAATTTAACTTAGAATTCTTGAGACTGAATGCTCACCTGTTCTTCCATTTCATTATAATCTGCTTACAAGACTTCAAAGTTTGAACTCCTGAATTCAATCTTGATGATTTAAAGAAAGCTTTTCTCCGTGATACAATTGAGGATGTCTTTTAAAAATATAGATTAATTGGTTTAGAAACTGGGGAAAATATATTAATTTTGATTACCAGAAGTAAGAAAATGATATTATTTATGAATTCCCACACTTCTCCATACAAAATGTCTTTAAATCTTTATCCAGACTTGAAAATTCTTCCTCTTGTTGTTAAGGAAGAATACATATCCTCTAAATTCATAATTTTATCCCATCTTCTATATTCCTTTTGTGTATTTTTTCCATTTATTCTCTCACTCATGTCTGTATATAGGCTTTCTACATTAATTCTTTTGAAGATTTGCTGTTAAAACTTTAATTAATAGTATAGCTTTTAATATGTTTTAATGTAGAGTTTAATTACTTGTTTGCTTGAAGGAAAAACATGAAGCTTTTGAATTTTGTTATTTAATAGTAAATGCGTTTTTTGTTTTTCTACAGATGTGACTCTGAAAATCGCTATGTTGGTAATCCACTTAGAGGAACATGTTATTGTAAGTATTTGTGTTTTTTATTTTAGATAATTTGGTTTTTTTATTAGTTTCAGATGATTTTACAGGTAATAAAATTCATTTTGAATAACTAATGTTATCATTAATAGTTTATCATTTCTATTTTTGAATCTTATAGCTCCATATATTTTGCTAGGGAAGTCAGTGTCTCTTTGCTATATTCTCTAATTATTTAATATTTAGTGCATTTTTTTCCACTCTGAGGAGTAAAACAGCAGTAAATCTTATTTTGAACATGCAACAAAAAACAAAACTTAAGTAACTCAGCTGGATTTAAATGTAATCTTTGTTCATTGTGGTTAAATTTTGAACAAATAGAATTCTGTGATAGATTTTTCTGGGAGGCAATTTTTGTTTTACCAAAAAGCAGTACTGATTTTGTACTGAAAGATCCTGTTATTGGGTAGTGATCATATGGCAGATATATGTTTAGCTTTCAAGAAACAAGCAAACGATTTCTCAAATGGTTGTACTATTTTCCATTTCCACCATCAGTGTATGAGAATTTCAGTTCTTCAAAAACTCTCAGCACTTTGTATAGTCTTTTACATTTTAGCCATTCTAAGTGTGGTTTTTCTTTTCTAACTTCATTTTGTGTAACTATGGTAATAACTTTCAAAGGTGAATTTTACAAGATTGTTTTTTAAAACAAGAATAGTTATTGTAAAGTAAAAAAAAGTAAATAAAAATAAAAGGGAAAAAAAAAGAATAGTTAAACAGTATGAAGTGAACTTCAAAGATTAACTAAATTCAGTTGAGATCTCTGGATCTGGCGGTTTTTTAATTGGTAGAGTCTTTGTTGTTGTTCATCTTCTTTTTCCCCATTTATAAATGTGGAATTTTGGGTTTATTCATTGTTTCCACAGATTTTGTTTTCTAGTTCATCTGTTTTAGGTTTTGTCCTTAGTGATGTCCTTCTCTTTTATAGTTTGTAATTGTTGTTTTTGTCTCCATTTGATTTGTGTGCTTTTTTTTTATATATGTAATTTTTTATGTTTAAATTTATTTATTTTAATTGGAGGCTAATTACTTTATTGTATTGGTTCTGCCACACATCAACATGAATCCGCCACGGGCGTACACGTGTTCCCCACCCTGGACCCCCCTCCCTCCTCCCTCCCCATACCATCCCTCCGGGTCATCCCAATGCACCAGCCCCAAGGATCCTGGATCAAACCTGGACTGACGATTCGTTTCTTATATGACATGATTATAACATGTTTCCATGCCATTCTCCCAAATCTCCCACCCTCTCCCTCTCCCATAGAGTCCAAAAGTCCATCCTATACATCTGTGTCTCTTTTGCTGTCTCGCATACAGGGTTATCATTACCATCTTTCTAAAATTCCATATATGTGTTAGTATACTGTATTGGTGTTTTTCTTTTTGGTTTACTTCACTCTGTGTAATAGGCTCCAGTTTCATCCACCTCATTAGAACTGATTCAAATGTATTCTTTTTAATGGCTGAGTAATACTCCATTGTGTATATGTACCACAGCTTTCTTATCCATTCATCTGCTGATGGACATCTAGGTTGCTTCCATGTCCTGTCTATTATAAACAGTGCTGCAATGAACATTGGGGTACATGTGTCTCCTTCAATTCTGGTTTCCTCAGTGTGTATGCCCAGCAGTGGGATTGCTGGATCATAAGGCAGTTCTAGTTCCAGTTTTTTAAGGAATCTCCACATTGTTCTCCATAGTGGCTGTACTAGTTTGCATTCCCACCAACAGTGTAAGAGCGTTTCCTTTTCTCCACACCCTTTCCAGCATTTATTGCTTGTAGACTTTTGGATAGCAGCCATTCTGACTGGCATGAAATGGTACCTCATTGTGGTTTTGATTTGCATTTCTCTGATAATGAGTGATGTTGAGCATCTTTTCATGTGTTTGTTAGCCATCTGTATGTCTTCTTTGGAGAAATGTCTGTTTAGTTCTTTGGCCCATTTTTTGATTGGGTTGTTTATTTTTCTGGAATTGAGCTGCAGGAGTTGTTTGTATATTTTTGAGATTAGTTCTTTGTCAGTTGCTTCATTTGCTATTATTTTCTCCCATTCTGAAGGCTGTCTTTTCACCTTGCTTATAGTTTCCTTTGTTGTGCAGAAGCTTTTAATTTTAATTAGGTCCCATTTGTTTATTTTTGCTTTTATTTCCAATAGTCTGGGAGGTGGGTCACAGAGGAGCCTGCTGTGATTTATGTCAGAGAGTGTTTTGCCTGTTTTCCTCTAAAAGTTTATAGTTTCTGGTCTTACATTTAGATCTTTAATCCATTTTGAGTTTATTTTTGTGTGCGGTGTTAGAAAGTGTTCTAGTTTCATTCGTTTACAAGTGGTTAACCAGTTTTTAAGTTTGCTTTTTAATATGATTTTCTGTATAGTTTATGGTTCAGTTTTAACTTCCTTTTGAATTTTTTAAGAATTTTCTTAATTTCAATTAAGTAAATCTTCCTAAAACCCATGTTTTAATTATTTTTTATAGTTTTATTGAGAATGTAGCATAAAAATCCCCAAATTTAGTAAGATATTTCTGTAGCCTATGGGACATTTGACAGTGTTTGTAGAGGTTTTCACGTATCACAAGTAGGCATGGGGTGTGGAGCCTATTGACTACTAGTGGATAGAGGTTACTATTGATACATGTCCTACATTACACATGAGAGCTCCTTAGAACCAAGATTCATCTGACTCAAATTTCAACACCATGAGGGTTGAGAAACCCTGATTTAGAGGTTTCATCAGATTCAGATATGATTTTGGAGGGAATACTTTCACAGGTGGTTTTGTGTTCTACATGTAACTGAAGCACATAATGCCCGCAAGTCTCTTTTCTGTTCTTAGCAGACACTGATGCTCAATGTTAGATTGCAACTGATTTAGGGGTTATAAACTGGTATTCTTACTCCTTTATTTCTTGATTGGAAAACTTTTGTGAAAACAAATTTCCTTGAGCGAGGCATTTGCTTATTTATTGCTACAGGCACATAGGAAGGGCATGATAAATTTTTAATATATTCAAAAAAATATCAGTTTTCAAAATAAAGAATACTTTGCTTAATAAGGTTACAGCTCGGTTTGCTGTGTTTGTATCATAAACTTACGGACACATGCGTATTTAATATGTTTCAGTCCGCTTGCAATTATTGTCCTTACTGATATTCACATGGTCTATTTTCTATTTGTTTTAATTTATCCTCCTTCTTTATATTTTCCACATGAATTTTATTTACTTCTCTCAAACATCCTGGATTTTATGGGGACATATTTTTGTCTGACTTTTTAAAATTAGAAATTCCTGTTTGATTCTTCTTAAATTTTAGTGTTTATTTTATCCCCAAAGAGTAATTTAGTTACAATTATGGACACAAATAAATTACATTCCATTTTTTAGAAATAATGAATACACTAATTTAAGCCTTTTATATTTAAGACTAAGATGATTTTTCTTTAGATCAGTGCTATCAAATTAACCTAGTGTAAGCCATATGTAGAATTAAAATTTTTCTACTAGCTATATCTCAAATATTAAACAGGTGAAGTTAATTTTGATAATATATTCTATTTAATTCAAAATATCTAAAACATATCATAGTATAAAAAATCATCAATGGCCTATTTTTATTTTTTATTTTTTCCAAGTGTTTGAATACAGCTTTTATACTATACTAATGCCAATCTCAATTCATATTAGTCACATTTTAATTACTCAAGACACGTGTAACTTAGTGACTACCATATTGGAAGCTCATCTTTTATATAGGACTCTCACTGTTTCTTTAAAATGTTATAGGAATAGTCATAAAGCACTAGGTGGCAGTCTTGTCACTCATTATGAGACCTTAAAAGACTAATAACATTTAAAAGAAACGGTGTTTTTTAAAAAAGAGAAAAAAGGTCAGTGGTTCTTGTAATAGTGTTAATGGAAACTATCCTGATTTTAAGGACTGGAGTGAAATTTAAAATGCAGGTCCACACTGTAACTTGAAGCAATTGATTGCGATGTGGTGTTAATTTAATTGAAACTAATACTACAACACTTATATCCTCTAGACAGTCTTAGTAGTTTTTTAAAATTCAGTTTAAACACCCAAATCAAATGTATTTGATAGCTATCATGTATCACATATGGGAAAAAAGTTTCTATCAATGATATCAAATTTGATTGATCCCTGTAAACATTGAAGGACTTAATTATTCTTGGCAAATATGAAAAGTAGTAGCTACAAAGTAGTATAATTTCTTTTTTTCTTAAATGCATTTTGAAAAATTTTTATAGCAATTATAGTGAAGAAAACCATAAACACAAGATGAAAGACTGGATTATGAAGATGTTATAGAGGATATAGTTCCATGAGTAGAATCAGAGTACGAAAGCCACTTACTGAAATCATCTACTTTATGCTTCTACTATATGTACTGTTCAAACTGCTGATTGTATTTCAGTATATTTCCAAGTAATCTAATATATTTTTGTCACCTTTTTCTCTGAAAAAATAGCTGTTTTGCTTTGATTTTCTCCTATTGCTTTTTAGAGTTCAGTGTGCAATTTTGTGATGAAAATAATACACTTCCCTCTTTTAAGAGTAAGAATTTTAGTTACTACTTTTATATTCCATTCTTACTTCTACCACTGATCACATCTTGCCTTCGTTCATATTACTAAAAATGAAAATATTTATGCATTTATCTCCCTGTAAAAGTTATTGATTTATTTAATTGATGTTTATGTCTTGACTGAAAGACATTATTTATAAGTGTATTACTTATTGGATTTGATTTTTTTCTTTTGTTTCATAAATGAGAGAGAATATTTCTAGTGTGTGTTGTGTTGTTTCTAGTGTTTTTTATAGCTATAAATTAATAAATATCAGCCTCAATTTAATTACTTAAAATTCTATGTCATGTAAAATAGTGAAAACAATTAAAACTTGAATTAACCTTATGTTTAGTGTAACTATTCTGTTTTGTTTTAAAACAATATAAAATTTCTCCTCTTTTAAATGAAATATGTTGTACTTTAATGGTTTATGTGACTTTTTAAATGATAAATGTAAATAGCAATTTAAATAGGATCTGCCTGGTACATCTGCAAATAGAGCAGAAATGACCTTGAGCGACACAAAGAATCTAAATTTTTATATTTCACAAATTGAAGAATGATGGATTGAAGACTGATCTGGCAAAACATAAATGAGCCACATGGTTGACATTTTAATCTTATTCTTTGATTCATGTGTTTTTATTTAATTTCCTGAAGCTTATACGCCAGTGTTTTTACATATGTATCTTAGAATTATTGAATATCTTAGCATATTCCAAAATGAAGGACGACACAGCACAATTATGAGAAAGTGAAAAAAGCTGAGAGAAAAAAGTTGCTATTAACTTAGAAAAGAGATGAAAATTTATTTGATTGTATATTTATAAAGATGTGTTATGTTATTCTGGTTATGTAAATAAACATCGTAAAAATAGTTAAATTTAAAAAGAGTTTAAGGCGGGAAGCAAAAATGTCTGAAAACCTCCCCCCAGGGCTCCCAAGGGGATCTGTGCTGAGTGTGTCCTCTGTAAAGGTGCCCACTGTGAGGGAACGCAACAGCTGTTTGCCCCTACTTACTTTTCTTGCTAAGCGATGAAATGTTATGCGGGGCCTTACAAGTCTTGAGCAACGGTTGATAGCTCCTTATTTGTATGAAGATGCTGAATGTGCTTTTCTGATGCTGAATGCATGCTTTTCTAAATAAATTATGTCCTGAGAATGGTTTCACATAAAAGAGGTAATAGCATGTCTCATATTCCTATTGTGAACAACTATTTTTCACAGATATATAGCTCATTGTTTTGGATCATTTATTAAATAAAACTGGAAAACCATCTGATTTTAAAATAACGATAAACTAGTTAAACTTTATTGAGCACTTACTGTGCCAGGTTATTCTAAGCTTTGTCCATTTATTAGCTTATTAAATCCTCAAATGAGAAGGGTATGCTTATTATCACCTTTCTTTTTTTTCCTTTTGTGGAAACATAGGCAGAGAAAAGTTGATTCATTTATATAAGATCACAGGGCGAGGAAATGTCAAATCCAGTTTTAATTCAGGCAGCCTGGGTCTACAGCCACTTCTGGGTCTCTATCACCCACTGTCAACTACAGGTGATAAAACTATTTCTAGTAAAATTCATGATATATTTAACCTGAGTTGTTTTTATATAAATGTATATGTATATATATAAATAAAATTAAAATGTCATAGTAAAGAAAATGAAAACAAGATCTAAATAATTAAAAAAATTTAAACTGTTTTCTCAAATGATGTCTTCATATGAAAATATACTTACCAAAATTGATATATAAATTTTATATAGTTTTAATTAGAATTCATTCAGTTTAATTTTTTGAAATATATGCATTGGAGTAAGTTATCATTAAATTTATTTTAAATGATATACTTTTAGAATATTCAGTAAAATTATAAAAAGGAAGAATAGTGAGAAATTCCCACCTGGTAGATATCCAGACATATGGTAACTCTAATTGTACTGGTTCCTATTTGGTATAGGAATCAAATTAATAAGACAGAGTTCAGAATTAGATTCCTGAACATTTGGAAATTTCTATGACAGTCATTTATTTTTATAGAAGTTCTTAATGACTTAATCTGCTCGTTCTAAGATATCCCAGACTTTATCTTAGATCATGGCTTTTGGATTTACTATTTTTCTGCCTCAAATACTCCATCTCTATTACTCTATTCTTACCTAAAATAGACTTGCTCAGGGATTATGAGAACTTTTTCTTTCCGCCCTAACACTTACACTGAAATGAAGTTATATCTCACTTATTTATTTACCTGAATGTGGGTTTTCTTTACTCACTAGAAAGAAAATCTGTGAGCCCAGGACTTTCTGTTGTTAGAACCATACTTATACTAGAAAAGCCTGTGGCTCCTAGGAAAGCATTCAGTAAATATACTAGGAATACACAGGTAAGCTATTAATAAAGAAATGAATACACATATATTGTTGCTGTGTGGGCACGTTTTTTAACTGATGGGGTGTTTGACCAAAATTTTTGGAAATCATGTTATAGGTTATCAAGTACAAGTTGCTTTACATTATTTTTTAAATTAATTTGTGTAAAGGGGTACAGTGCATCATTGAAAAGCTTTAAGCACCAGGCATTCATTTAAATAAAAATGAGTTTCAGTCTTTGTTTTTCTAGTTAACCTGTGGAACATTTGCAGCCAATATAGTTTGAGCGGTTTTCCATGTGTCACTGCAGAAAGCTTAGCTACTTAGAGATAGTACGAAGCAAAGGGATGGGGCTTCTGAAGAGATCACGGTATATTATATGAAAACTTGTAAATTAGAATCATCATGGATCATCTTCTGTTATTCATTGAGGAAAAAGTAAGACTCAGTGGGTTGAAGTATGTATCTTAGGCCTCACAATGAGTCAGTGTGTGGATAATAGCAAGGGTTCTGTATTTTTTACTGTGATACTGTACCTAGCAAATGTTCAGCTTTTAAAGTTCCTAAACAACAGATTTTGCCTTTGCAATTATTCTAAATGTTTCGAGCTTAGTAGAAATTCTTAATTAATAATTGTAAGCATAGATAGTACTGTTCAGCATGCAAGGAAATGTTAGTATTTATTGAGTATTTATTACATGCAAAGCAATTTATTATTATTTCATTTAATATGCACAAGGATGACATCTTTTTTCTCCTTAATTTTTACTTACTCAAGAATTACACTAATAGAGCTTGGAGAGACTGTCAGTTATTGGAATTAACTCACTTTTCTTTATTCATTCAACGTA
The DNA here is from genome assembly GCF_023091745.1 of Budorcas taxicolor. Lineage (NCBI taxonomy): Eukaryota > Metazoa > Chordata > Mammalia > Artiodactyla > Bovidae > Budorcas > Budorcas taxicolor. The sequence continues at coordinate 35,168,069 of NC_068932.1, forward strand.
TATTTATTGACTAACTACTCTGGGGATTGACTAACTACTTGTGTTCTGCTCCATTGAAGCTGATAAAGCAGTAGGAAAGATAGATATTAAACTTGTCATACAATTACCTAGATATGATGATCATAAGACCTCTGAATAAGAATTATAGATGCTTTGGGAATAGATTACAAGACAGCCTGACCTAATTTATGGACCAAGGGGTAGAAGTGGGTGAAGCAAGAGAATGAGGAAGCGATGACGTGACTTGGTAGTGGAGTGGTGATGGTGTGACGATGGGAAGAAGTGGAATCAGTGGCGGCAGTATCCGCAAAGGCCAGTGGTTGGAAAGATCATGGCACATGAGATTCTGCCACCTTAACACAGAGAAGTAGGAGAAGGAATCAGGGGATGAGGTATGTGAGATATGCAGGGTCAGATCAAGCAGAGCTTTATAGAGCATACAGGCTTTATAGAGCATTTGGTTTTCATCTTAAGAAAAATGAGAAGCCATTGCAGGATATTAAGAGGAGAGTAAAATGTTAACTTTTAATTTTAATATAATCAGGCTGCTTGCAGTGAGTCAAATAGCTTGGTGAGGGCAATAGAGCATCAGAGCTCGTTTTAGTTCATTTTCTGAGGCATTGTTCCCATAGTTACTTTTTAATTATGAGTGATACGTTTAGACTATAAGTATACCTGACCTTATATTTACTTAAGTTTTATCATTTACTAAACAGTTGTCTAAGTTGGCACATACACGTTCTTATACATAGTTCGGTTCAGTCGCTTAGTTGTGTCCAACTCTTTGCAAACCCATGGACTGCAGCTCGCCAGGCTTCCCTGTCCATCACCAACTCCCAGAGCTTGCTCAAACTCATGTCCATCAAGTGGGTGATGCTGTCCAACCATCTCATCCTCTGTTATCCCCTTCTCCTCCTGCCTTCAATCTTTCCTAACATCAGGGTCTTTTCCAGTGAGTTGGTTCCTTGCATCAGGTGGCCAAAGTATTGGAGTTTCCGCTTTAGCATCAGTCCTTCCAGTGAATATTCAGGACTCATTTCCTTTAGGATTGACTGGTTTGATCTGCTTGCAGTCCAAGGGACTCTCAAGAGTCTTCTTCAACACCACAGTTCAAAAGCATAATTCTTCAGCACTCAGCTTTCTTTATAGTTCAGCTCTCGCATCCATACATGATTATTGGAAAAGCCATACCTTTGACTAGACAGACCTTTGTTGGCAAAGTAACGTCTCTGCTTTTTAATATGCTGCCTAAGTTGGTCATAGCTTTTCTTCCAAGGAGCAAGGGTCTTTTAATTTCCTGGCTACAGTCACCATTTGCAGTGATTTTGTACATATACATGCACTTATACATGTGTTTACATATCAATGATATGTACTTTCACATATTCCATTGTTTAAAACATACTAGGATTCTCAATGTTGTTGTCCTCAAAGTCTATATATATCCTCTTCACACTCCTCAGGATGGTTAAATACATAACCATTAGCTCATATATTTAAAAACAAATATATTAGTATATTGGCTACCCTAGTGTCTCAAATGGTAAAGAAACTGCCTGCAGTGTAAGAGTCCCAGGTTCCTTCTCTGGGTAAGGAAGATCACCTAGAGAGGGAATGGCTACTCACTCCAGTATTCTTGCCTGGAGATTCCCATGGACAGAAGAGTCTGGTGGGCTACAGTCCATCGAGTTGCAGAGAGTCCGACATGATTGAGCAACTCTGAAATTGATTTTTGAAATCTTGTAGAATTCATTCAGCCCCAGTACAATGAATATTGAAAGTGAAATAATACTTATTGAATGCCTTGATTTTATGAGACAATGGCACTAATACATACTAACACAATTATGTTTAACCCACAGAGCGGTCTTATGAAGTAGATGGTATTATCTTCATTGTACCACTGAATCTCACTGAGAAAATTAACCAGCATACTATAACCCAGTTGGTAAATGGGAGATTACAATTAAGATCTCCTTAAATACTGTGCATAATGCTGAGTTAAAAGTAAAATGCAGTATTCAATCGTAAAAGAGCAAATCATTAAACCTTAGTTCCTTTCTCAAAAAATTCAAATTAAGAATTTCTGAAATTTGTCTGAACAGTGCATTTGTACATCATATGCAAATTGATTGATTTCATTTGCGATCCTGACATGTTTGCCTTTAGACCTCAGATATATAGATATTTCCAGTATCTTTGCTGGGTTTTATCACTGGTTACTATTTTCTTAAAAAGACGTTATTTTATATAGCTTTTGATAAAAGAGTAATGCCGGGGTCCAGCCCCGGTGGATCCAGGGAATTCAAAGGTGGGGACGGCGTCTGCGTCCTTGGAAAAATACATATTTAATTACAGATATATAGAGAGATTAGAAACGGATAGTGTAGTAGGAAAATTAGTGGAGAAACAAGAGGCCGAATAACTTGGTTTACGTGGAATAGCATCCATGCTCCAGATGGGAATTCAGCCAGAAAAACGAGGAGCAAGAAAGAATGACATGGGGGTATCAGTCTTTCCGGAAACTGATCCGATTTCTTTATTTTGGGGTTTGCTTATATACCTTTTGTTACACATAGGGATGAATACAGAGTCACGTGGGGGTCAGCAGTCCTGACCTTTATCAAAATCAGGTGCTTCACATAAATGTATAAAAAAAAGGTGTTAGGGATATTACATCATCTTCTGGCCATGAGACCTGCTGACATTTTATGATCCTTTCTTTCTGATAACCAAAAAACTTATTATTTCCAAGGGTGTTTTTTCTTAAACCAGGCACCACCCTCCAAATAAAGTTGCATTCCTATAGGGTGAGGGTGTAGTGAGTTACAATCAAGAAAGGAATTTATTTAACCCAAGGTTAACATGATTAATCTTAAAGGTTAATGCTTATTTCTCCTATATGCTTAAAGGTTAATACTTATTTCTCCTAAATGCTAGTTATATTCATTATACAGGGCAGGGAACATGGAGATTTAGCAGCAAACATCAGCCCAACAAATGAAAATCCTTTCACCAATGTTCCCCTTAAGATCTATTTAGTCTTAAGATAGTGATAAAGTTACATTTTTACATAGCAAGGACACAGTGATTTATAACAAAGTACAGTGATCTATTACAAAAGAGAAAATTCATTTACCCAAAAAGTCTAGTATTGCTAACCTTAAAAACTACTATATTTCCTTTTCTATATTCCAAATACATTGATTAATATATTCCCAGGTGCCTAAGGATATGGAGGCCTGGCGGCAATCATTGACTCAACAATGAGAAAAGGCCTATGCTAATTAAGACTTTCAAAATACTCCAAAACTCTCTGTGCTGTTTATGGTTTAGAGGTAGTAAACAATCATGTGTGTAGTGGCAGGAGTATGTATAATCCTGTCACACAAGCTAGCATGTCAGCAGAGAGGTTTGACCTGAAACACCCTTGTCACACCCAGCACAGGGATTTAGCGACAATTATTGGCACAACAAATGAAAAACCCTTCACCAATATAATTCCTAACCAACCCACTATACTAATAATTTCCAACTCCCCAAAAGAATTTGCCTTTAGTAAGTCTAAAACATCTCATGCCTCTCAGATTGGGAGGCTGTAAACAATCACATGTGGCCGGACGAACCTATACAGGTGGGCTAGATAACCTTCAGAGGAGTCTGAAACACTCTTGTCACGCCCAGGAATTTTTTATTGCCTTGGAGCTGCACGTTTACTCCTTTCCCAAGAGAAACGGTTATGGGGGAGAGCTCCCCGTAAAGTCAGAGGTGTAGATGAGAGCATAAAACAGACTCTGGTTTTGGGGTATATGCTTGGGAACAGGGGGTTTCCTGAGACTTGATCATGCCTTTGCGTATGCCAAGCCTCCTTCCTCATGACCTTTGCCATGGGTGGAGTTCCTCACGCTGGCCCCCAGCAGAGTAAAGCACATATTCACCAATTGCTCATCACTCCCAATATAGCATGTACTCAAAAACTTCCCTCGCAGTTCAAGTTCTCTTTGAACATGTATTTTTCTATGTGTAAATTTTTAGTCATCTCTTTACAATTAATCATTAGCTTGGTGGAATATCTGACCTTTTAAATCTGTTCTCTTGATATTTTATTTGCTTAAACTCCTTTTAGCATACTGTTTGAGTTTTACTCATGAGCTTGATTTTTATATATAACTTGTTATTATTTGTAGTAAATAGCAGCCACTTTTTTTTTTTTTTGCTCCAAAACTACTAGTCCTGTATTGACTGAACTACCTAAAAGAATTTGTTGCGTGTTGGAACTTCACCCTTGATTTTTTCTAGCCACAGAAGACTGGGAAGACAGTCTGATTATTTTACATGTTTTCAATCATCTGTACCTAAGAAGTAAGTGAATTTGGAATTAGATATGCCATTTTTGGAAAGATATGCAGCCATATAAATTTAATTTCTTAACATGCAAGTGTAAGTCATGTGGAAAGCACATTAAAGATCAAGGATCAAAAGAAAAAAGCTCTCTGCACACTTTTTAAAAAAAAATTTCCCCTTTTTGGCCCAGTTATGAAAATTATGCACGTTTCATTCTAGAAAAGAGACAGACAAAAAGACAAATTCCAAAGCACTGATAATTCTTCTGTCCAGAGAAAATTGTTGGTAACATTGTATCAGATACTTTCCCAGTCTTTTATTTATGTACTAACACTGTTTTATGCTGAATAAATGCCTCACTCTCCAAAGAAGGCCACATTCTAACCCTTGACTTGTGAATGAATATATTACCATAAATGGTAAAAGGGCATTTGTAGATAGAATTCAATTAAGAATTTTGAGATTATCCTGGATTATTCTGGTGGATCCAGTGTAATTACGTCTGTTCTTCTGAAAGAGGGTAGAGGGAGGTTTGACTACAGTGGTGGGAACTGTAATCACGTAAGCCAAAGATTGGAAAGATGGAAGTAGGGTTCATTAGCTAAAGAGTGAGAGGTCTTCAGAAGCTAAGAGAGTCAGGAAACGGATTTTTTTGAGCACCCCCAGAAGGAACTACTGTCATACTCCGATTTTACCTTGTAAGAATCATTTGGACTTCAGACTTCCAGAACTATAAGTCAATAAATTTGTGTTGTTTTCAGCCACTAAATTTCTTGTAATTTGTAATACAGCAGCAGTAAATAAAACATGTACACTTTTTGTGTATTTATTTCTTTTCCAAGCATAGCATTACAAATGAAGTATTTCACAATATTATTATTCTGTAATTTGTTCTTAATACCTTTAGGTATGTCATCTGTTCTCTTGTCTCTATCAGCATATCATAGCTTTAAATTATTTTTATTTATTGTTTTTCCACGTTCAGTTCAATTCAGTTCAGTCGCTCAGTCGTGTCCGACTCTTTGCGACCCCATGAACTGCAGCACGCCAGCCCGCCCTGTCCATCTCCAACTCCCGGAGTTCACTCAGACTCACGTCCATCCAGTCAGTGATGCCATCCAGCCATCTCATCCTTGGTTGTCCCCTTCTCCTCCTGCCCCCAATCCCTCCCAGCATCAGAGTCTTTTCCAATGAGTCAACTCTTCGCATGAGGTGGCCAAAGTACTGGAGTTTCAGCTTTAGCATCAATCCTTCCAAAGAAATCCCAGGGCTGATCTCCTTCAGAATGGACTGGTTGACATGTTAGCAGTTTTTAAATCGAATTAAATTGAAAGTTTTATTTCATCTTTAACATGAAATCTATGCTCAACAAATCTTTATTCACCTTGCTAATTGAGACTTTATGTCTGCTGACTGTCAACTCCTATTTTCCCCCTCCTCTTGGCCCATGGCAACCCTCTTACTATTCTCTAATTTGATGGGCTTAACTGGTTTAGATTCCTCATATAAGTAGAATCATGCAGTATTTGTACTTCTGTGACTGTTTTATTTCACTTAGCTCCTGCAGTACCATTCTAGGTATTTATCCAAGAGAGTTGAAGTTGGGATCTCAAGAGATAATAGAATTCCAATGTTATTGCAGTACTATTTAATACAGCCAAGTTGTAGAAGTAGCTTAAGTGTTCATTGACAGATATATGGAAATCCTATAATATAAGACTTGACTGAAACTTGAGGACATCTAGGCAACTTTACAAGAAGTTTTTTTTTTAATTTTCCATGTGAAATAATTTCAGAATTGCAAAAAAAGGTGCAAATTTCTTAAATGACTTTGACCTTTGTAAAATGTCAGACACTTATTTTATAGACCATTCTCAATTTGGATTTATCTGGTGTTTTTCTTCATGATTAAGTTCAGATTATGCATATTTAGTAAGGATACTGCTGAAGTGATGTGTTTTTCTCAGTGCATCCTGTCAGGAAGCATATGATGTCAGTTTGTTCCATTATTGGTGATGTCTTCGATCATTGTTAATGCTCAATGTCTGCCAGTTTTTCCACTCTAAAGTTACTTCTTTTTATTGTGTTTAATGAGTGTATTACGGGGAAGTTCTTTTAAAGTATGTAAATGGCCCATTTCTCATCGTACTTTTACCTAGTATTTTCACCAGACATTGATGTGTTTGCCAGATGGTAACTTTCTATTCCGTTGTTGCTTCTGTTTTTTCTCTATTTATTACTATAAGGAAGAGAAGTCCCTTCTCCTTCATTTATTTGTTTGTTCACTTACTTGTACTTATCAGTATAGACCCATGGAGATAAACACACATGCACATTTGTGGCTTATAATAGCTATTCTTTATTTTAAAGCTGAAATTGCTCTAGAGTTGGCCATTGGGAACTCCCTCAAATTGTCTCCTCTGTTCTTTTGACAGTACTGTATCATTTTCTAAGTACTGCCTTATTTTCTTAAACTACAAGATATTTGAGTCACGTTATTCTTCTCTCCTTAGCACTAAAATCAACCATTTTCCAAGAAGCCTTGGTTTCTTATATTAGAGAATGGTATTTAGAAACAAGAATGGAAGTTACATATGCCCATTGGTTCTGGGATATTAGTCTTTCTTTACTTTAAAAAATGTTATTTTTAAAATTAAATCACCAAATATGTGGTTACTCTGTTTTTGAAACTCTATTTTGATTTAACAGAAACTTGTTGTATCTGGAAACCTGAGTCTTCTCTAAGGAAACTGTTAACTGTCTTTTGTTTTTGTTTTTTTTTCTTTCCTGGTGTCCATACCTTAGAATCTAGACATAGAAATAGTATCAGCCTTGCTTCCTTTGAGTTTGACAAATAACTGTTTTTCTTTACTCACTCAAAATTTTTGTCTCCTTTGAAGCAATACTTTACCTGTCTTTGTTGGTGTCTTGCTGTGAAATCCTGTCTGCTCCACTTAATCTTTTATCCATTTAAAACTTTGTCCCTACCTGTTATCTCTCTTGACATTATTCTTGATTTGTTTACACATGTGCTTTAATTATGCTTTAAGTATGTTGTGTTCAGTTTCTGTGAAGGCCTATAGGACTTGAACACTCTGTACTCTCAGGATAGCTTTATTATAAGCAGAGGATATGCATTGAGAGGGGCCTGGAGATCTTAGATATTAGGGTTAGCTATATAGTTACAGTTCAACATTCAGAAAACGAAGATCATGTCATCTGGTCCCATCACTTCATGGGAAATAGATGGGGAAATAGTGGAAACAGTTTCAGACTTTATTTTTTGGGGCTCCAAAATCACTGCAGATGGTGACTGCAGCCATGAAATTAAAAGACGCTTACTCCTTGAAAGAAAAGTTATGAGCAATCTAGATAGCATATTCAAAAGCAGAGACATTACTTTGCCAACAAAGGTCCATCTAGTCAAGGCTATGGTTTTTCCTGTGGTCATGTATGGATGTGAGAGTTGGAATGTGAAGAAGGCTGAGTGCCAAAGAATCGATGCTTTTGAACTGTTGTGTTGGAGAAGACTCTTGAGAGTCCCTTGGACTGCAAGGAGATCCAACCAGTCCATTCTGATGGAGATCAACCCTGGGATTTCTTTGGAGGGAATGATGCTGAAGCTGAGACTCCAGTACTTTGGCCACCTCATGCAAAGAGTTGACTCATTGGAAAAGACTCTGATGCTGGGAGGGATTGAGGGCAGGAGGAGAAGGGGACAACAGAGGATGAGATGGCTGGATGGCATCACTGACTGGATGGACGTGAGTCTAAGTGAACCTCAGGAGTTGGTGATGGACAGGGAGGCCTGGCGTGCTGCAGTTCATGGGGTTGCAAAGAGTCGGACACGACTGAGCGATTGAACTGAACTGATACAGTAATTAAGGTGGTGTGACTTTTTTGGTGTAGAGATAGACATAATTGCCAACATATTAGAATAGTCCCTAAAGAAGAACTTTAGATGTTTATGTTTTATAACCACATGCTGAAATTTTTATTATTTTGGTAGCTTTTAATCATTTTATATTTCTTTCTAAACAATCTGATTTTAGATATAAAAAGAGAACTGTGTTTTCTTCTCTAACTTGAATTCTGTCATCTATTCACTACCAGATCTTTTTGCTAAGTTATTTTCATATCTGTATTTGTCTCTTAGTTGTAACATGTGTATAAATAATTTTTTCAGTATATTTTATGGCATTTTGCTTACCTGAAATAATCATGTTGTTTTTCTATTGGGAATGGTTGGGTATATATATTTCATAAAACATTGCTCCAGTTTCTTGTCTTTTGACTTATGTCGTTACTCAAGACCACCTAACATCTTGCCTAGTCTTACTTTCTAAATATTTCCTTTGTGTGAATGTGTGTGTGTGTTGTGTGCACATGTTTGCACATGCCCATATGCACATGACTGGATAGCAATAGTATTTTTTCAATAACAATTAAAATATAATCTACATACCTAAAATATCACCCTTTTAAATACAATTCAGTGATTTTCAGTATATCCACAAGGCTGTGAAAACATCAGCATTATCTAATTTTACAACGTTTTTCTCCTAAGAGAAATCTTGGAGACATTATCAGTCACTGCTTCTCCTTTCCCCTAGCTTTTGACATCCTTTTTCCTATCTTTATGGATTTGTCCACTCTGAAATATTATATAAGTGACATCTTGGAATATGTGGTCTTTTGTGATGGCTTCTTGTATTTATCTTGATATTTTCAAGGTTCATCCATATCATATTATCCAAAGTGATAGCAGGTATCAGTATTTCATTTCTCTTTATGGCCAAACAATATTCAAATGTATGGACATATCGTATTTGTTTTCTCTTCATCAACAGATGGACATTGAGGTTGTTTTTACTTTGGGCTATTATGAATAATACTGGATTTTTAAATCTTTTATGCAGGTTATTTCCTTTTAATATTTAGGTTTGAATCTTCAACAGATTTTTATCATATATTTAACATAGAAGTGTTTCTTTTCAATTTGTTTTGATGTCAGCTTTAACAGTATTTTCCATGCACATATTGAAAATTTCTGTGTCTAATTTTCTTCTTGAGTGATTTTCATCTCTGTTTTATTCTCGGAGGCTTTTTCAGATTTGACCTAGATAGCACTGATGCAGAATTATGTTTTAATTCCCTTATTTTCTGATCTATTATTTTTAATTTTGCCATTATGTAATTGCATTTTGTTTCTGTTTTGTTTCTTACAGTTTTAACTTACCTAACTCTCTTTTATGGTAGTTTTCAGTGTTATTATCTTGTCTTTTATCTTAATTATGTGGGATATTTTTAGAGTTTCTTTTTTCTTTCATGCATACTACATAGATATTTTAAATGACCTAACACCATACTCATATCAATGCATACAATTATATGTACTTACTGTATTGTTGACAAACTGATATTTTTCTCTTTTCTCTCCTTACTATGCAAGTCAGATTCACAATACAAAAGATGTCAACTTTTCTTTTCTCTTTATTTTCATAATTATTTTCATGTATACAGTCAGAATTTGAGGCCAGACATATGAGCAACCTCATGTTTACCTTAAGGTCTACCATGTTTGTACATCCCACTTACCCATATCGCTTTTAGATCTAATTGGGAAATTAATCACCAGCGTCTAGATTTCCTGGAATTATCGAAGATAGTTTGCTAATTGTTAGCCGGAATATTTGGTACAGCTGTTACAACCTTCAGGGCTCAGCCTACAAAATCAGAAGATTGATTTATGTAGTGTTTATAGTTTTCTTCAAGCTTTGAAATGTATCTTTGTTATTCTTCCTATTCACAAAGTTTTCAACTAGTTGTCTCTGCTGCTGCTGCTGCTGCTGCTAAGTCACGCCAGTCGTGTCCGACTCTGTGTGACCCCATAGATGGCAGCCCACCGGGCTCCCCTGTCCCTGGGCTTCTCCAGGCAAGAACACTGGAGTGGGCTGCCATTGTCTCTAGTTAGTACTATATTTGTTGTTGAGTCACTAAGTCGTGTCCGACTCTTTGTGACTCCATGGACTGCAGCACATCAGGCTTCCCTGTCCTTCACTATCTCTCCAAGTTTGCTCAAACTCATGTCCGTTGAGTCAGTGATGCCATCCAACCATCTCATCCTTTGTTGCCCCAGTACTATATTTAAACATACAGAATGCAGGTTTTCCTTTTTAATTATGAAAGATTAAAATATGCTGAAAAGTATAGTATATATTTTCATATGTATAGTATATAGAGTTTGTAGGACATATAATTTTAAAAGACCTCCTGCATGATCCAGTGGCAGACTTTATTTTCTTGGGCTTCAGAATCACTGCAGATGGTGACTGCAGCCATGAAATTAAAAGACCCTTGCTCCTTGGAAGAGAAACTATGACCAACCTAGACAGCATATTAAAAAGCAGAGACATTACTTTGCTGACAAAGGTCTGTCTATTCAAAGCTATGGTTTTTCCGGTAATCATGTATGGATGTGAATATTGGACCATAAAGAATGTTGGACCATAAAGCTGAGCACTGAAGAAATGATGCTTTTAAACTGTGGTGTTGGAGAAGACTCTTGAGAGTCCCTTGCACTGCAAGGAGATCAAAACAATCAATCACAAAGGAAATCAATCCTGAATATTCATTGGAAGGACTGATACTGAAGCTGAAACTAATACGTTGGCCACCTGAAGAGAAGAACTGACTCATTAGAAAAGACCCTGATGATGGGAAAGATTGAAGGCAGAAGAAGAAGCGGACAACAGAGGATGAGATGGTTGGATGGCATAACCGACTCAAGGGACATGAGTTTGAGCAAGCTCCGATAGATGGTAAAAGGACATGGAGCCTGATGTGCTGCAGTCTGTGGGGTCGCAAAGAGTCGGACATGGCTGAGCGACTGAGCAATAACATGATTTTCAAATTGTGGACCTATCACTGAGTTTAACAAAGCCTCACACTTTGCCCTGTTTCCCGCAGCAGCACGGGCTCCACCTCTGCTCACCTTAGTACAGGATGGGTATGCGGTACAGGGCTTCATCCTACAATCTCAGTAGCAGGATTTTCTTAAGGCTTTCTTTTTTCCCTTTGTTGTGAATTTGTTGGCATTTCTAGATTACAGCTACTTTAGCACACAAGTGGAGAGAGATATAGAGGAAAGGAAAACCAACGAAACAAACAAAACCCACACAATCCCAAGGGACTCACATCTGGGCCATCTTTTGAGTTAGGATGTCACTGCCTTTTACCTACCCCAGGGTATTGTTTTAAAACTTCTCTCTCCTTTATCATCAACTTTTTCTATTCCACTAAATTTTATTTATGCCAATTATTATGAAAAACTGCTCTTTCTCCTAGTTTAAAAAAGAAGCTCTCGCACCTCACTGTTCATGCTTACTCCTCCGGTTCTGTCATTTCTTTGTATTCGTCAATAATTCAATGTTATTTGAATTGATTTATAGTCAAACATGATTTTCTTTTTTATACCATAATAAATTGCTTCATTAAAGCGGTACAAAAACTTATTTTCAAATTATGCACATTTGCATAAACTTGAGGATTTTAATGTTTTATGTTCTGTACCCTACTTACCTAAGAAGTTCAGAGTAAATTATAGCATTAAGGTATATGTTTTGTGCCAGGTAATTTCTCATTTGCAACCTCTTTAAAATATACCAGCATGATAGTATTTGAAATTAGGGAATGAAATATAATTTCTGGTTAAGTGGAAAATTGTACTGTTGGTTTCTGGAATACTTTAAGCAACCTTAAAAGGAACCATTTTGTGTAGAAATCTGAACTTTCTTCAATTTATAAAAATTCACATTCACTGAATAGTACTTGATTAGTCACAAGTTCAGTAATGCTCCTACTAATTTTGCCCCGGGATTCAGACTGACCTTCTAGCTCAGATGATGTTAGGATTGATATTACCATGCTTAATATACATTGTACTGATCTTGTTCTTCCAACTATAATAAATAGCAATAGAGCAATCAAACTTGAATGTCTGGGTAAGAGTTTGGTGACTGGCTGAGGACTGGAGTCCCTAAAGCAGAAGAATGTTCATAGGACCGGGGCACTGGAGCCTCTACCCAGGCTGCTCAAGTGTCTGAATCACCCAGTCCCTTCCTCCTAAAAGCCATCTGGTCCTGACTTCTAATGCTAAGTTTCAAGCTAGAAAAACAGAAAGATAATTATTCAGATAAGCATTTAAAAATAGTTTTGAAATGTTTATTTTTCCTCAGTGGCGGTGATGGTTGTTCAGTCGCTCAGTCTTGATCAACTCTTTGCAACCCCATGAACTGCAGCACAGCAGGCTTCCCTGTCCTTTGGTGTCTCCAAGAGTTTGCTCAGACTCCTGTCCATTGGGTTTAGTATTTTCTCTTTATTCTGAATTGATGGTATCTTTCCTCGGTATTGTAGCTGTCTGTACTTCCAAAACCTCCTCCGTGGCAGTTGACCAAGGTGATCACTGTTCTCTTTTCTAAGCACTTCATTTACTTGGCTCGCTGGACACTGAATTCTGGTTGTGCTTCTGTCTCGTGGGTTGCCCTGTCAGTCTCCTTTGTGGGCTTCTTCAGAGGACCTGATTATTTAACATTGTTTTACCTCAGGGCTCATCCCTGGCACCTCTGCTCTATTTATGACTAGTGATTTCTTGGCTTCACAGCTTTAGAGGCCATTATAATGCGGATGATTTCCAAATTGTTATCCACTAGGCTCCTGAGCTCAGCGTATCATGTAGATACTCGATAAGTAACTCAAACTTAACATCTTCAAAACTAAGCTTCTAATTATTCCACACTGGCAACAAATAAAACCTGTTCTCACCCGTCTCAGTTAATGCTGGCATTTTACCTGGTCTTGGGCCAAAAAATAAAACCTTTTACTTTTCTTTCTTTAAAATGCTGCATCTGTTTATTTAGCTAATTCTGTCTGTTACACCTTCCAAATTCATTCACTGTGTCTGACCCCTTCCTGTTACCTTCCTTGCTATTCCTATCTCTACCATCACTTTTTGTAAAATTCTTGCCACAGTCTCTTTATAGGAATCACACTTAAGACTTGTTCTTTTGTTGAGGTTTTTGTGCTTGTTTCCTCTGCCTGGATTACACTTTCTCTTGTAACTGCCATGGCCTTTTCTCTTAACTACCTTTGACCTTTAAATTGTTGTTGTTCAGTCACTAAGTCGTGTCCAACTCTTTGCAACGCCAGACTTTCCTGTTCTTCACTATCTCCTGGAGTTTGCTCAGATTCATGTCCATTGAGTCAGTGATGGTATTTAACCATTTCATCTTCTGTCACTCCCTTCTCCTTCTACCTTCAGTCTTTCCCAGCATCAGGATCTTTGCCAGTGAGTCAGCTCTTTGCATCAGGTGGTCAAAATATTAGAGCTTCAGCTTCAGCTTCATTATCTTTAAATTTTCCTTTTCAAAATTGCAAACATACTCCTACCTGGACAGAAATTTCTCTCCTCTTCACTGGATTATGACTATTACACTTATTTTCACTATTATACTGTATGCTTCAATTACTTATTAATTTTCAATGTCCATTTGATATACTATAAGTTACATGGGACAGAAATCTCTATCTTTTATTATTTTATATTTCCAGTGTCTGGAACAACACTGGGCCATTGAATTTTCCCTGCATTTTCTGGCAGTCATATGAAAAGCAGAAATATGACCTATTATATAATCCTCATTATATGGATAATGGTGCCTGTAAAAAAATCTTGGAAAAACAAAGTATTGCCTTTTATTAAATTACAAAAGAAATATATAGAGTGGATCTTACAAGGTATAAAAGAAGCAACATGAGGAATGATGCTCTGACAATAAATCCAATGATATTGTTGCCATCTTTACTTTTAACTTTAATAGTACTTAACGGCTGAGGGCATAATATGAAAGTTATGTTTCCAAATAATAGAATTCTTTTCTATTTAAATAATATTTAAAAGATTTCACAAAGTAAAAATTACCATAATAATAGGGACAAGTAAATGGCTTTATGGCATGTGGTGAAACATTCACTATCAGTTTGGTCACTCAGTTCTGTCCGACTCTTTGCGACCCCATGAACTGCAGCACGCCAGGCCTCCCTGTCCATCACCAACTCCCAGAGTTCACCCAACTCATGTTGATCGAGTTAGTGATGCCATCCAGCCTCTGTTGTCCCCTTCTCCTCCTGCCCTCAATCTTTCCAAGCATCAGGGTCTTTTCAAAGGAGTCAGCTCTTCACATCAGGTGGTCAAAATATTGGAGTTTTAGCTTTAACATCAGTCCTTCCAATGAACACTCAGGACTGATCTCCTTCAGGATGGACTGGTTGGATCTCCTTGCAGTCCAAGGGACTCTCAAGAGTCTTCTCCAACACCACAGTTCAAAAGCATCAATTCTTTAGCGCTCAGCTTTCTTTATAGTCCAACACTCACATCCATACATGACCACTGGAAAAACCATAGCTTTGACGAGATGGACCTTTGTTGACAAAGTAATGTCTCTGCTTTTGAATATGCTACCTAGGTTGCTCATAACTTTTCTTTCAAGGAGTACGCGTCTTTTAATTTCATGGCTGCAGTCACCATCTGCAGTGATTTTGGAGCCCTGAAAAATAAAGTCAGCCACTGTTTCCACTGTTTCCCCATCTATTTGCCATGAAGTGATGGGACCAGATGCCGTGATCTTCGTTTTCTGAGTGTTGAGCTTTAAGCCAACTTTTTCACTCTGCTCTTTCACTTTCATCAAGAGGCTCTTTAGTTCTTCTTCACTTTCTGCCATAAGGGTGGTATCATCTGCATATCTGAGATTACTGATATTTCTCTCTGCAGTCTTGATTCCAGCTTGTGCTTCCTCCAGCCCAGCGTTTCTCATGATGTACTCTGCATAGAAGTTCAATAAACAGGGTGACAATATACAGCCTTGACATACTCCTTTTCCTATTTGGAACCAGTCTGTTGTTCCATGTCCATTTCTAACTGTTGCTTCCTGACCTGCACACAGGTTTCTCAAGAGGCAGGTTAGGTGGTCTGGTATGCCCATCTCTTTCAGAATTTTCTACAGTTTATTGTGATCCACATAGGCAAAGTCTTTGGCATAGTCAATAGAGCAGAAATAGATGTTTTTCTGGAACTCTCTTGCTTTTTCTGTGATCCAGCAGATGTTGGCGATTTGATCTCTGGTTCCTGTGCTTTCTCTAAAGCCAGAATTACTTAGCCATTAAAGTTCATGTTTTTTTAAAATTTTGCATTTATAAAAGTAAAATATCAAAATGTCTCCCTGTTATCTGTTTATACAATTTTAACTTGAATATAATGCACCAAAATATTACCTGTATTTTTCTCTGATTGTAAAATTATGGATGACTTTATTTTATTCTCTTGTGTAGTTTTTCCAGAAAAAACTGTAGTTTGTAGAAATTTTATAATGGTAACAGGAGTAATAAATATAATTTTGAAGTGTTAAGTGCTTTTGTATCTGCATGTTACTTTTTGTTGCTTAATAACAATGATTTATATTTTGCCAGTCTTGAGTACACCACTAGTAATTTAATGACAATAATTTTCAATGCTGATATTCAATATATTTTCACCTAACTTGTTTTCAAGGAAGTTTTAAAAGTACATATCGGGATTGTATTTTTTTCCCCTACAGACAGCCTTTTGATTGATTATCAGTTTACATTCAGCTTATTACAGGAAGATGATCGCCACCATACTGCCATAAACTTCATAGCAAACCCAGAACAGGTGAGAAGATCCTTTAACTTTTATAGTGTAGTTATATCAATGGATGCAATGTTTCTCTATGTTTCATTGTAATGGTGCTTCTTCTCAGAATTATCACACTGTAGGCCTTTTGTAGAAAAACAAATCCTATTAGGTTTTTCTTTTCATAAAACCTAAGTATCTTTGTAATTAGAGAATTTTTGACCTTGATATTTCAGATTTTGCAAATAGTCCTACAGTGTATACATTATTTCTGTTCTTTCTCAGGCTTACAGCAGTGTTTCTGTTTCTAACTATGTTTTCACAATGGTAGTAGTCTTCTTTGAAAATAAAACCTATTACTTCATAACACAAGCTATATTATATATATTTTCTTTTTTAATATACTATTATGTAATGGTGGGTTTTCATTGTCTTTTTTTATAAACCCTTTGGTTTATCTGAGTTATATGAATGCTAGGTTTTAAAAAACCTTTTTTTGAGATATAATTGACATCTTACAGTATAAGTTAAAAATGTATAATATGCTGATTTAATAGATGTATATATTGCAATACGATGACAACCATAGCATGACCTAACACTGCAGTCATGTCACCTAATTGTAATTTTGGGGAGTTAATGATAATTAAAGTCTCTTAGCAACTTTGAAATTTATGATACAGTATTGTTATTCATGTTCATTGACTCAGTGATGCTATACAGCCAGCTCATCCTCATGTCCTCATGGACATGAACTTAAACAAACTCTAGGAGTTAGTGGAGGATAGAGAAGCCTGGCGTGCTGCAGTCCATGGGGTTGCAAAGAGTAGGACACAACTTAGCGACTGAACAATAACAACAGCAACAACAGTATTGTTACTCATAATCACTATGGAGAGCGTTAGATCTTTAGGTCTTACCCGGTGGCGCTAGTGGTAAAGAACCCGCCTGTCAACGCAGAAGACATAGAGAGGCAGGTTGGATCCCTCGGTTAGGAAGATCCCCTGGAAAAGGAAATGGGGATCCACTCCAGTATCCTTGCCTGGAAAATCCCTTGGACAGAGGAGCCTGGTGGGCTCCAGTCCATTGCATTGCAAAGAGTCAGACACAGCTGCAGCAACTTAGCACACACTGTTTGCAAGCTTGTATCTCTTAACACTTTCTTCTGGGAGAGAACTCTCAGAGTTGTGCACCTTCTACCAATCACTCTGAGTCATGTTGGTTGTAGTGAGCCACACACTTTTTGTTTGCTTGTTCTTAACTGATGTCAGATGTCCACACTATGCTTGATTTTTCAGTGCTTTCTATCTCGTCGAGACAGAAACAGGTCATTTGGGCAGTAACATTAAATAAAAATCCAGTATATTGGATGCATGTTATACTCTCTTTCCCTTAAGGGAACAGTCATTGGCCATGTTGGTCTTTCTGATATTGAGCTGTGCTGTCTTGGGTGAGCTGCTGACCTTGGTAGAGTGAAATTGTTCTTTTTATGCATTACATTGTAGCTATTCTCAGTTTTGCATTTAATTTTTGTACTGCAAATTCTTAACTGGATTTTGGTCTGCTCATAAGGGTAATTTGGTCCATAGATCGTTGTTAAATTGGTGTTTTTGTCAGGGATGAGGGCTAGGACTTCCTATTACACTATTTTGCTGATGTCACTTTCTGTAGGGCTTCCTTCTAACTATACATTAATTCAGCTTATTAAGCCTATGTCATGTTTTTTAATAGTTTTTCAAATAGGTGAAACCTCAGAATGCATCCTGACATTTGCAAGCTTCTTGCCTCTAAATTGTTTTACTGAACTTGCCAGCAAATAGTGTAATTTCTTAAATTTTCATTTTTCAGTAAATTAGATCTCACTTTCCCCAAAATAGAGAAGTTCGTTTTATGTTCCTCCTTAGTCCTTAGGTTTTAAGGAATGCCTACATTTTGGGGATTATATTTAATGTTTTGACTTTTCCTGGAGTAGGAAATGGCAACACACTCCAGTATAACAAGTTGCATTTTATAGTTATTTTTTCACACTGAGTATTTTTAAAAACAAAATATTTTATTATTAAAATAAAAAACTTTGTATAAAGTTTTGATTTTTAAATAAGGACTTTAGAAGATATTTTCTTTACATGATAATGCTCTCTTCACTGATGGCATGCATTTTTATGAAGACATTAATAATATGTCAGAAACTACAATTTTAGTATAATGAGTGTTTTAATAAATGCATTGTAAACACTGTAGACTTTTTTATTGTAGTAAAGCATACATGAAGTAATATTTATATTTTATCCATTTTTAAGTGTACAGTTTCATGGCATTTAAGTAAATTTATGATGCTATACAACCATCACCACAATCCATTATCAAAATAATTCATCAATCCAAGTAGGATCTCTGTTTCCATTAAGCAATAGCTCTCTATTCCTCCACTACTCCCATCGTTGGGAAACCTTTATCCTACTTTCTGTCTCTGTATTCCAGGTACCTCATGTGTGTAATCATGTAACATTTTTACTTCTATTTCTGATTTACTTCACTTAGCTTAATGTTTCAGTGTTTCCAATGTTCATCCATGTTGTCGCACGAATCAGAATTTTATTCATAAATAGTAATTCCAAACTCGTGGAGTTCATTGAGTATATAAGAAATTTAATATTAGTGGGATGTCTGGCTCACAATGTAGGTGTGAACAGTACTTCTCTCCAATATTATCCGTGGTGTCATACAAATAAGCTCAGATTAGCCATAATTCTAGTTTGTTTCTCTCTTGACTATTCTCTCCTCTTTCAATTCCCAGAAATCCTTGAGTTCTTACAGTATCACAGCTTTCAGTTTTACTTTCTGCTCTGTTCAGTTGAAACCAAGAGCCCAGACACATGTTTTGAGAAACTGATGGACAGTAAACTATCATATCTTAGTACTGCTAAGAATGCTTGTAACATCATTATAAGTAGTTTATAATTACATATTTATCTATACATACAATTTATAATTAAAGAGAAATGCAACTTGGAACAATTTCTGAAATTAACATGTATTGTTAGTCTGGGCCTCTTCTACAAAAAAGAAGCACTTTCATTTTTATGCATTTATTACATTTTGAAAACAAATTTAATTCTAACCTACTATACATCATCTTCAACCAATGCTTTCATGTTAACAATTTCTGGAGTAGTTTCTTGTATAATATGATCTAGTTGAACTTAACCATGTCTAACAACATTAGTTCTAAATGACTAATTTTGTCATTTACTGTGGTAGTCACAGTATTACTTCTTGGAGTCCAGCATATTTTCCTTGACCTTAAATATATTTTATAGGGCTTTAGTTATAGTACCATATATTCAGTAATGCCTTAACTTGAGAGGATGAAGTAAAATTTCAAGAAAAGTTTTATAGTGTTCTATATCAGTTGGAAATTTTGTGTAACCTTTTTTAGTAACAATAGCAGCTATTCTCAAATTTCCCTGACACAAAATAAGGCACACACAATTACTAAGATGCAATTTCACGATAAAAATAATGATTTAAGCTTTCTTAGGGGTGCACTGTTTCTACCATGTTTTATTTTCATAGAAAACAACTCTTTTTTTTTTTTTTTTACTATTTTATTAATAATAAAGAAAGTCAACTTTTCTCAGAGGTCAGCAGTCATGCCTTCTTTCTGAGTCCTCTAGTAAAAAGGAAGATGAAAAAGGAGAAGGAAAAGAAAAATCCTGTGTCCCCAGACCTGATAATATCAACAACACGACCGTTACCAGCATGGTGGCCTAAAACCATGATTTTTGAGAAATTATCTTGTTTAATTTTTCCAAAAAAGTCTTTAGGGAAGTCATGATATTCCCATTTTAGAGACTGTTGTTGTTTAGTTGCTAAGTCATGTCCAATATTTTTGTGACCCCATGCACTGGGGCCTGCCAGACTCCTCTGTCTATGGGATTTCCCAGGCAAGAATACTGAAGGGGATTGCCATTTTCTTCTCCAGGGGATCTTCTCGACCCAGGGATTGAACTTCCATCCCCTGCATTGGCAGTCAGATTCTTTACCACTGAGCTAACAGAGAAGCCCATTTTAGAGATAAGAAAGCTGATTTTCAGGAAGGATAAGGGTAGCTCTCTCTAAATCAATACACATGTACTTTAAAGGTCTAAGATTTGAAGCCAAGGTCATCCGACTCAACAATGAATACTCTGCAAATTCACTTCATTGCCTCATGAACACGATTTAATTAATATGAAGCATTGTTTGGTTTTTGGGTCTGGTGAGTTCATTATTGATGGAGTATATCAGTATTTGTTGCCAAAGAAATTTCTTTTTTTCATATCTGGGTTCTCCTTAATGCAGCATTATAAGTATGATGAAATAATGTTATTACCACACCTGAATAATGCAGTCTGTTAGACTTATTTGCACACTGACAAAAGCTCTTTGCATTTATTACATGAGTCATTAATATTGGCATTATTTTTGAATCAGTGTCATCTGTTTTCATATCTTTAAAAAGTGGAAAGGTCTTAAGTTTGAAAGTTTTGTGGTACATATTAGAGGATATTTTAGTAGCTTACCAGTAGAACTCAGTAAATTAACTTCCTTCTTATATTTGTGGCCAGTTACAAATATGACTCTGATGGATAATATAGTGCCCTTCTGAAATATTGTATATTTTGAAACTCCAAGCCTTGTTTTTCTTTGATCACTTCAAATTCTCCGATGTTATCTCTTCAGTAGTAATGAGCACTACCCTGAAAAATCTATGGGGCAAAATTGTTCAGCCTTACTACCACGCATTTTATTTTGTAGGCTCTTTCAAAACGACCATTCTTGTTGAGTTTATATTTGCTTCCTGGAAACTTTGAAGAGAATATCTTTCAATGATTATGGAGCATTGTTAGTAGTTCTTAATAGAGGCCCAGCTGTCCTGTCTCTATGGCAGTCACTTGGAGTGGTTTTTATTTGAGGTTAAATAATTGGGTCTTAGTGTATCATTTACATGGAATGACTGTCACACATCACCCAGCAGCCTTTGCCTTTTATCATGCTTCTTCTTACTCCTCCCATATCAGGGAAGAACCATGTCCTTCTGTCAGTTTCTTCCTAACACTATTTCTAAAAGATATGGGGAACTTAATTGCTTATAGGTTTACTTTCTCTAAGAGCCACTCAGAAAATTGGTGATATGTTTTCTATTGGCTTTCTTATTCTTATTTAGAAAAAGTTGTAATATCAAGGTACTAATTTTAATTATTTTAGTAGCTAGGTCTCAGTAACAGCTTTTTCTAAGAGTCTTTGTATATTTAAAACACAGCAAAGCACACTCAATATCTGTAGCTAAAGCTATTCAGTATGACTATCTTTCTATTCGTTTCTGCAAGTCTTAATAGTTATAATCATACATAATTTTTGTTCTTCGTCTTTTGGAGTAGGATAATAGCAAATAATGTTTAAAGAAATCTCTTGTGTATTTGCTTCTGTGCAATTAAATTAATGACAAGATGCAGGTTGATCAATATAAAATTCTTCAGTGCTCCTCTCTACAGATGTTTATATGACTTGATCCCCTCTTTATCCCCAAGTAGGTTTATAACTTTTACCTCTAAGTTTTACATTTCAAGTATTTTTTTCCACTGAAAAATGTGTATATACTAATACTATATGCAGCTAACATGAAATCTTTCAGCAAAACAATCATCCATTGCTGTGAAATAAGTTTGGACTAACCAAACCCATATCATTTAAATATTAACTACAGGTAAGCCAAGAAAATCAAAATACAAGTGTTGAATTATAGCAGCCTCTGGCTACATGTGGAAGACCAGGTTACAGTAGGAAAGATAAATGGGAACTTTAAATATACCTTTGAATTTATCACCTTTTTTTTTTCATTAGAAAAGTGTAATTGGTGTCTGCACTTTCTCACTTAACTATTAATTTAATGTTCACAGTTAGAGAAACAGCATGGACATAATTAAAACATTAAAGATAATATCTAGTACAATTCTGTTTTTTTAAACTTCATATTTTCTTTCTTGGTAGTCAAACAAAAATTTGGATATTTCAATTAATGCATCAAACAACTTTAATCTCAACATTACATGGTCGGTTGGTTCAACAGGTAAGAGAATTTTGTTATCATGTGTCTTTTACTTCTGTTCCTATATGTAAGGTTTCTAATATGACCTTTCTACTGTTAATTTAAATAATTGAGATACAAATATTATAGGCCAGAATCTCTGTGCTGTTTTAGGTAAAACTGTTAAGTGGCATTATTAATAAAGTGTCATTATTCTGTTAACTTTCTCCCTAATTCAGTTAATATTAGGTGGATAACAGATATTTTATGCTGCTTATTTTTTTTATATGGCAGTGTTATGAATTCCTGTGATTTTAATTAAGACAAGTTACTTCTTTAATGACTAAAGAGATTGACATTTCAATTATTTGATCCACCATTAAAGCTAGAAGTTTAATAACTTTAAAATTGATATAAAACAACAAATTGTGTATGTTGGTAAATTACCAACTTGCCTATTACCTTTATGCTTGGATTTATACCCCCTACCATTGTTGGATTTGGTTCTGAGAGAGGGTTAAAAAACCCTACACTTAATATTTCTTCCATAATAAGGTTTATAAATTGAAATTGCTAACTTTTAAAAAATACAAAAAGTACAAATCTGTATGTTGGATTATGAAAAAGTATGCTTGCTGTTTTAAAGAAATGCTGTTGATTTCTACTTTCTATATAAATGGTATACACTGTTGCATAAAAATACTGGAAACATTTAAAGAAAATATAGGAATCCTTAGAAATCCATATTTGATTTCTTAAAATTAAATCATGTCCTATTTTAATAAGTATTAATAGAATAATAGAAACATAATTCAAATGAGAAGGGGTCTTTGCAATTCCAGTTTTTATATTACATATATAAGAATTGAAAAATTTAGATACATATGTACATATTTTGTTACAATAGTATAAGCATATAGTAAAATCTTGGCACTGTAAGTTTCATTAACTATGAATTCATAATAACTTGTACTGTTAATTTGAAATTCTGCATAACAAATTGACCCTACAAGAGTTTTAAAATTTGGCAACAAAAATATATAAAACCTCAGTTATCACTTTAGAACAGTGCCTTCAATATGCAAGAGATTACTTGTAACTTTCAGATTCTCCAAACCAAATCTTAGATATTTTGGTTTATTAGTTTGGAAGATGTCACCAGGAAACCTGCATTTTAAAAAAGCATTCATAGTAATTTTGGAACAGATGATTGGTTAGAAAATAATTCAGTTGCTCAGTATCCTAACTATTCTTAACCCTTTCTTCCATTTGGTTAATTTCAGTAAATATTTATTGAGTATCCAATATGTGTTTTAACTAATTAAATTTTTAGCTCGTGTTTTAAATTATATCTTCTTCCCACTTTATTCAAAGTAGTGATGGTTCAATACGTGGTAAACAAAAAAAAAATTGATTTCTTTTCCATTTTTTAATTGGATTGAGACATATTTTGTTTTGAAAGGCTCTGTGGAGAAACAAGTAGCCAAACATCAGTTCCTGAAGCTATGTATTACTTCAGTTCCAAAGAGGACTTTACTGTTTAGTAGCTACAAACTTTAGGCAAATGTCTTAATCTTTCTGAGGTTCAGTTTCCAATTTGAAAAACAGAGATGGAATACTGTGGGATAAAGTTTTTATTAGAATAGAATGTAAAGTCTCTAAGCCAGTTCCTAGTATGTAGCACTTAAAATAATTGGTATTATTTTAAAAAATAGTTTTTATACTAAATCTGTTTCCGTTATACTCATGACAAATCTTATTTCTTGTCATTCTAAATTATAAACATGAGTTTATTTGGATAGTTATGTCCTTATAAGCACAGTTAAAAAATTAAGTAAATATCATATATATGTAAGTGTTACATTAATAAAGATATGTTTCCTTAATATGAATTATTTAAATTTGTTATTATTTACATTTTAGCTGGAACAATATCTGGAGAAGAGACTCCTATAGTTTCCAAGACTAATATAAAAGAATACAGAGATAGTTTTTCCTATGAAAAATTTAACTTTAGAAGCAATCCAAACATTACATTCTATGTATATGTCAGCAACTTTTCATGGCCTATTAAAATACAGGTAAGTGTTTAATAGTATTTAATCTAATGACTACTGAATATTTTCATATGAAAAAGAATGCTGTTTTTGTTCAAAGAGCTGATAAAGGTTTCTATATTTTGTACAATGTGAAGCATGTATTGATCCTTCATAAAAAGGATACAGTGGGTGTCTGTGATGATTAATGTCTTCGTAAAAAATGTTTGAACAAATAATACTGAATATGTGCTAATAAGTATGACATGAGTTTGGGTAAACTCCGGGAGTTGGTGATGGACAGGGAGGCCTGGCATGCTGCGATTCATGGGTTTGCAAAGACTCGGACAGGACTGAGCGACTAAACTGAACTGAAATGAACTGAATAAGTATGTACTCATTTTTCAGTGTGATTATATTCTTAAAAAATATATCAGAACTTGAGATAACTATGACATTTATATTTTCTGATTAATTTCATTCTTTGAGGGTTAAATAGATATTATTTTCTTACAATCCCTCTTGAAATCATTGACTGTTTTTAGCAGTCTTTATTATGTATTGAACATAATTCAAATCATCATGAAAAATTGAGAAAGAGCAGTACCTACAGTTAATTCTTTGAGGCTCACTACTTCTTACTACTGATTTCTTTATGTACTCTGTATATGTTGTATATTTTATTTTTATTGTGTTTAGTGATAGACTGCTAAAGGCTCCTGATTTATTGCTAGGGACATTTAGGATATTCTTACTATCTTAAAACAGTCAAGGTGTATATTCTTAATTTATTCTTTTAAGAAAGAAATATCTACGTGTTAAACTGTTTAGATTTATTTATTCATTCTTTTATGATGGTATGATTAGATTGAGTTCAGATTAGTTTATTAAATAGCTCATGTGTGCCAAACCCTGTGCTGAGCTGTTACATTTTGTGATCTTTAAAAAAAATTACAGATAATTTATTCTTTTTTATTAATAAATGACCATTTTTTATTTGTGACTAGAAAATTCTTGCATGCTTTATCAATTTCTATGTGATTTGTGGGAAGACAGAGTGACTTTTTAAAATTGATATTTGCTTGAAAAATTTTGATTTGTAAGGTTGATTTCATGTCTAAATTGAGGAAATTACTTACTTGTTCAAGAAATATTAGTATAAATTACTACTCAGTAAGTAGTAATGATAATTAATTTGATAAATTTACTCCTTTATTGTGATTGAATTAGATGTTAATATAGTAAAAAAATGCCAGAAATGTTTTCTTATGGGTTTTTAGAATTTTGACCTTTAGGATGCTGGAGGTATCATTTTATTTTTTATGATTTATATAGAAATATTAATCAGATTTCATTTGTTTTATTCAGATTCGGATTGAAGGTGACAAAAGGTTCATCCATGAGCTTATTAAATAGTAATTAAAATTGAAAGAATTGCTATATTTCTGATTGTTTCCTGCCCTTTATTTCATGGCTATCTAATTATATTTTATTTTTAAGCAAATTACACACTTTAGAATGTTCATGAATATTTAATGATTAGAAATTAACTTTCTAAATTGGATTTTCTTTTGAGATCATGCTAAGTAATGTGTTCTGGAAGCCAAACCAGAATTTCTATAATGAAATTAAAATATCCCACTTTCCCAAAGTAATAAAATGTTGAAAATAACTGTGATGGTCAAGATAGGTACATCCTAATTCTTACTCTTTGAGTAAAATCATTATATCAACCCTGTGGAATATGTTATGTTACTGTTAAGGCTTATGAGTATGTGTGTATATTTATACGACTGTAATAAACTTTCTGTTTTTAAGTGTAAAGTGGTAAAATTATTTTAATTGAGATCTGTTTGCTAATAGAATTTAGCTACACTGATTTATTTTTGAATGGTCAGCCAACCTTGGTAATAAGGGGTAAGCTCCACTTAGTCATTTTGTATTACAACTTTAATATATTGATGGATTCAACTTGTTGAAATTTTACAAATTTTTATGCCTATGCTTTTGGGGCACATTAGTCTGTAGTTTTCTATTCATGCAGTCTTACTAACTTTGTAGGATGGTACTACTGGCTTTACAAAATAAATTGGGACATGTTCTTTCCTCTGTAATTTTCTAAAGCTATTGATATATAATCTCTATATATGTTTTAAAATTTGTGTTAGAATTCAACATTGAATTTATTTGAACTTGAGATTTTCTTTATCAAAGTGTTTTAACTACAAATTGAATTGCTCTTATGGATTGAGAACTTTTCTGGTTATCTATATTTTTCTTGAGTGAAGTGTATCAGTTTATGTCTCTCAGTTGTATATTTCTCATTTGGGCTATTTTGTATAATTCGTTAGCAAAAGATTTTTCATAATATTCACATATTATCCACTGATATCATCTAATTCCTGAAACTGATAATTAGTTTCCACGTTCTCATTTTTTCTTTTCTTGTTCAGTCTGGCTAAAGAGTTAGCAAGTTCATTTACTTTTCTGTCTTTTATTTTATTAATTACTTCTTTTAAACTATTCCTTTTCTTGTCTTCCTTGACATTCATTTGCTCTTCTTTTTCTGTTTTCTTCAGGTAAATGCTTTCTAATTTTCTTTTTGATTTCTTCCTTGATCAGTGGGATATTTAGAAGTGAGATATTGTATTTCCAACTATTTAGAGAATGTCTAGAAGTGCTCCTGTCACTTATTGAATTTTTAAAGATTTGTCAAGACTTATTTTATGGTTCAAAGTGTTTGACAGAATAATGGCTCTGCAAAGGTGATCACATTCTAATCTCTGGTACCTATGTAAATATTATGTTACATGGACAGAAGACTTGAAGATGTGATTAAGTTTGGTACATTAGGATGATTACTCCAAGTTACTGAGGTGGACCCAACCTAACTACATGAGTTCTTATTATGACCTTTATTTGGCAGAGGTCAGGGTCACAGGGTGATGTGCCTATGGGAGAATGGTCAGACCAGAACAACATTGCTTGGTTGGAATATGGGGGAAAGGGACTCAAGCCAAGGAATATAGACTCTAGAAGCTAGAAAAGTTGAGGAAACAGATTCGTCATTAGAGCCTCTAAAAAGAAATGTGGCTCTGCTGACATCTTGATTTTAGTCCACTGAAACTTCTGTCAGAGCTCTTACATACAGAACTATGAGATAGTAAATGTGATTTGTCTTAAGCCACTACAATTGCTCTTATTGTTACTCAGCAATAGAAATGTTCACTTGATCTCTCCAGTTTTCTTGAAGAGATCTCTAGTTATCCCTTTCTGTTGTTTTCCTCTACTTTTTTGAATTGTTCACTTAAGAAGGCCTTCTTATCTCTCCTTACTAATCTGGTATTCTGCATTCAGGTGGGTATATCTTTCCCTCTTTCCCTTGCTTTTCACTTCTCTTCTTGCCTCAGCTATTTGGAATGCTCCTCAGACAACCACTTTGCCTTCTTCCATTTCTTTTCCTTTGGGATGGTTGTGGTCACTGCCTCCTATACAGTGTTACAAATCTCCGTTCATAGTTCTCCAGGCACTCTATCAGATCTAACCCTTTGAATCTGTTTGTCACCTCCACTGTATAATGATAAGAGATTTGATTTATGTCATGCCTGTTTAGCCTAATGGTTTTCCCATTTCAATTTCTTTCAATTACTTTCTTCAATTTAAGCCTGAATTTTGCAGTAAGGAGCTAATGATCTGAGCCACAGTCAGCTCCCGGTCTTGTTTTTGCTTCTCCATCTTCAGGTATAAAGAATATAATCTGCCTAATTTTTGACCATTTGGCAATGTCCATGAATAGAGGTGTCCCTTGCGGTGTCGGAAGAGGGTGTTTGCTATGACCAGTGCGTTCTCTTGGCAAAACTCTGTTACCCTTTGCCCTGCTTCATTTTGACTCCAAGGCCAAACTTGCCAGTTACTCCAGCTATCTCTTGACTTCCTACTTTTGCATTCCAGCCCCCTGTGGTTAAAAGGACATCTTTTTTTGGTGATAGTGCTAGAAGGTCATGTAGGTCTTCATAGAACCAGTCAACTTCAGCTTCTTTGACATCAACAGTTGGGGCATAGACTTGGATTACTGTGATGTTGAATGGTTTGCCTTGGAAATGAACTGAGATCATTCTGTCATTTTTAAGATTGCACCCAAGTACCGCATTTCAGACTCTTTTGTTGACTATGAGGGTGACTCCACTTCTTCTACATTAATCCTAAAGGAAATCAACCCTCAATATTCATTGGAAGGACTGATGTTGAAGCTGAAGCTCCAGTACTTTGGCCACAGGATGCATAGAGCAACTCATTGGAAAAGACCCTGATTCTGGGAAAGATTGAAGGCAAAAGGAGAAGAGGGTGGCAGAGGATGAGATAGCTAGATAGCATCACCAACTCAATGGACATGAATTTGAGGAAACTCCAGAGATAGTGAAGGACAGTGAAGCCCAGTATGCTGGAGTCCATGGGGTCGCAAAGAGTTGGATGCAACTTAGTGACTGAACAACAGCAGCAGCAATAGAAAATGAATAAATCTAATGTTTTAGTGCATTGGGCAGCTATGAAAAAATACCATTGACTAAGTAGCTTATAAACAACAGAAATTTGTTATTCACCATTCTGGAGGTGGGAAGTCCAAGATTAAAGCACCAGAATGGAATGCTTGGGTTTTGGTGATGATTCCTGTGCCCTCACATAAGGGAAGGTGATGGGGAGCTCTGTGGGACCTCTTTTATAGGAGCACTAACCCCATCCATAACCACCCACCTGCATGACCAATCCACCCTCATGACCTATCTAATCATCTTCTAAAGATCGTATCACCTGGATATGAATCTGTTTTGGTCAGTGTTCCTGGGACAGTTGCAAATGTCCTATGCTCTTGTTGGGAAAGGTCTTTCTACAGAGATCAGTTGGGTTAAGTTTTTCAAGTTGTCTAGGGTCCACATTGATGTTCTGTCAGTTTGAAGAATAAGTGTTGCAGTCTCTGACTGTAATTTTAGATTAGTTTATTTGTTCTTCTAGCAATTTTTACTTCATGTATTTTGAAACTCTTTTACTTAGGTGGATAAATGTTTAGGGTTTTTAATGTCTTCTTGATCAATTGATGACTCGATCTCTTTATTATTAAGAAATTGCTTTCTGAATCCCTGGTAATATTCTTTGCTTCAAAATTTATTTTGCCAAATATAAAAAGTATAGTCACTCCAGCTTTTAAAAAATATTACTAGAATGCTGTGTCATTTTTTCATCCTTCGTTAACCTATTTGTGTTTTTATATTTAAAGTAGATTATATTGGACAGCATATAGTTATGTCTTTTTTATCCAATCCTTATCCATGTACGTATAATGTATATATATATTTATAGGCATACCTCATTTTATTGCGCTTTTATTGCAGTTTGCAGATATTATGTTTCTTATGAATTGAAGTTTTTGGCAAGAGTGAACTTAGAAAGTCTGCAGATGCCATTTTTCAAAAAGCATTTCTTCACTCTGTGTCTCTGTGTTACATTTTGGTAATTCTCATATTTCAATCTTTAATATTAGTACTAGGACTCAATGAAGGCTCAGGTGATGGATAGTACTTTTCAGCAATAAAAAATTTTTTTTAATCTAAGTATGTACATTTTTTAAGGTTAGTGCTATTGTGCACTTGGTAGACTGTTGTATAGTACAAATATAATTTTTATACGCACTAAGAAACCAAAAAAAATAATGTGAAATGTTTTATGGCAGTATTTGCTTTATTTCAGTCGTCCTGAACTGAACCTAGAGTATCCTTGGGATATTATTGTATGTTTTGGGGTTTAAATCTAACATATCATTATTTGTTTTCTATTTTTCTTATTTGTCCACTGTTTGTTGTTTCTTTTATTGTGCTTATTCTTCTGAATTTAACATTTTTTTTTCTTGATTTCATTTTATTATTGGCTTATTAGCTGCAATTCTACATTGTGTTATTTTAGTGGGTATTATGTAACTTATTTTATACGTCTTAAACTTTTTGTTGTCTGTGTTTAAGTAATATTATATCGCTCATTTCTTTGTGTGCATTAACCTTAAAACAGTCTGCTTTCATTTCCTTCCCCCTGGCCTTTGTGTCATTGTTGAATCTATTTTATTATTTCATATTTTATAAAACTCTTGCTACACGTTTACTAATTTTGATACAGTCAGGTTTATTCAGAGATATTAAAAGTAAGAAAATATTTTCTCTTTTACCTACCTATTTATTGTATCCAGCATTCATCATTTCTTTTTCTTTATTTGTAAATCCAGACCTTTTTTAAAGATTTTATTTCATATTGGAGTATGGTTGACAAACAATGTTGTGTTAGTTTCAGATGTACAGCAAAGTGATTCAGTTCATACACATGTATCTATTCTTTTTCAAATTCTTTTTCCATTTAGGCTACTACGGAATATTGAGCAGCTTCCCTATGCTATACAGTAGATATTTGGTGATTATTTTAAATATAGCAGTGTTTACTATCATTTTCCTACTGTCTAAGGGAATACTTTAATACTTCAGTGCAGCTCTGCTGGCAGTACATTATATCTGCTCGAATATCTGGAAAAAAATATTTTACTTTCTTAGGGCTTTGAAAACTTTTAAATTGTAGCATTTTCCTTTCACTATTTTTGTATATAATCTTTTGGTTTCCATTGTTAATAATGAGAAATCTATGTTTAACCTTATTGTTCCTTTGTGTGTAGTGACTTTTTTCTCTTTCCATCTACATTAAAAATTTTTTCCTCTTTGTCACTGATTTTAGCCAATTTGATTATGATGTGCCTAGTTGTGAGTTTTTGTTTTATGTTTCTTGTGCCTGGGATGTATTGACCTTCTTAAATTTATGAAATTATAGTTTTCATGAAATTTAGAAAATATTAAGCCATTATTTCTTGATTTTTTCCTCCACTTCTCTCTTTTGTTTTAGGAATTCTGACAATATAGTAGTAAACTGTTTGAAATTGCTTTTTGCTCACTAATTCTTGTTCTTATTTCTTATTCATTTTGTGTTTCACTTTGGATATTTTTGTTACCTGTATCTTCAAGTTCATGAAGCTTTTCTTCTCTAGTATCCAGTCACACCCAGTGTATCTTATCCATCATCTCAGACATTATATTTTCTATTTCAAGAATGTCTCTACTTAACATGGTCCATCAACTTTCTGCTTTCTTGAGTTATGGAATTACAAACAAACTTTACCTTTGTTTTGCAGTAGAGTTAACTTGCTTCGAAAATGTTGATCTTTTCAAGACTTAAAATTTTTTTTTTGCTTCAATAGACCAGAAGAAAGCATAACTTAGTCTAGGGTTAATCTTTCCATTCATGAGGCACTACCCATAGGGGTACTCTACTCTATGACACATGAATTGCAGGTTATCTGCCATGGTTGGAGCATGAACTGTTCCCAACCCTATCTGAGTTTTGAGGATTTTTCTCTGCTCCTTTCATATGGTCCTTTCCCCAGTCTCGTATAGTCTTTTCAGCAGTAAGTAGCATTTGAAAGTGAAAAAGGAGAGTGAAAAAGTTGACTTAAAACTCAACATTTAGAAAACTAAAATCATGGCATCCAGTCCCATCACTTCATGGCAAGTAGATGGGAAACAGTGAGAGACTTTATGTTTTTGGGCTTCAAAATCACTGCAGATGGTGACTGTAGCCATGAAATTAAAAGACGCTTGCTCCTTGGAAGAAAAGCTATGACCAACCTAGACAGCATATTAAAAAGCAGAGACATTACTTTACCAACAAAGGTCTGTCTAGTCAAAGCTATAGTTTTTCCAGTAATCTTGCATAGATGTGAGAGTTGGACTGTGAAGAAAGCTTAGCGCCGAAGAATTGATGCTTTTGAATTGTGGTGTTGGAGAAGACTCCTGAGAGTCCCTAGGACTGCAAGGAGATCCAACCAGTCCATCCTAAAGGAGATCAGTCCTGAATAATCATTGGAAGGGCTAATGCTAATGCTGAAACTATAATACTTTGGCCACCTAATGTGAAGAACTGACTCATTTGAAAAGACCCTGATGCTGGAAAAGATTGAAGGCAGGAGGAGAAGGGGACAACAGAGGATGACATGGTTGGATGGCATCACCAACTCAATGGACATGAGTTTGAGTAAGTGCCATGAGTTGGTGATGGACAGGGAAGCCTGCCGTGCTGCAGTCCATGGGGTTGCAAAGAGTTGAACATGACTGAGTGACTGAACTGAACTGAACTGAAGAGTCATCAGCACTCTGGGCAGTTCTGTCTTCTTTTGGATAGTGTCCTGTACATTGTAGCCACCTGAACCGCTCCAGAATTCCCAGCACCATTTCCCCAATTCAGGAAAATGTCTAGAGCACCTGTGTTCACTCTGCTTTTAGTGCAGCCTCAGAGCCACAATAATTTGTGGCATTCAAAGGTTTACATCATTTTTCTCCTCTTGAAATCTTTGTCCTGTGTTACTTGATATCCAGTATCTGAACAGTAGTGTTTTGTATAATTGGTCTGCTTTACTAGTTGTTTTGGCAGAAGGACAAGTTCATTCCCTGATACTCCATTTTGAAAGAAAGTAGAAAGCCTACATACAGTTTTCAGTTCATATAGTAATTGGATTAATATGATAGCAATACATGATGACTGTTACTATATACATTCTATGCTTTTACTGATAATTTGCTTAATTTATAGTTTGAATTTAAGTTTTCAAGTGCTTTTCAGATAAATGACATTTTATAGACATGTATCAATATATTTTAAGTGTCTTAAGGAAATACTATTGCAAATTCCAGCAAGCTGCAAGTTATGAAAAAGTTTACAATCCATAGATGAAATTGTTCATCAAGTATTTATAATCTAGATTCTATAGAAGCAGTTATTTTGAAAAGTGGCTGAAAGTGGAAAGTAAAACGATCCAATTCCTATTTAAAAATATCCATGAGCCCATGAGGCACCAAGAATCCTCTGTCCAAAGATAAATCTCACTGTTTTATTTTCACAAAATTTTATCAGTGATGCATCAAACAAGCAGCAATAGTTTCTGATAAAAAATATTTAATTTTTGTGATTGTTTCTACTTAATTAATATAGTTTAATATTTGCTTTAGTTGACTTGTTACACAGGGAGAGAAATTAGTGTATATAGCCAAAAGAAAGTATTTCATGTTATTTTAGAATTTCTGCTTGTAATTTAATTTTTTTATATGCTATAGCATAAAAGATGTATGAAGAGTTTAATATTTAATTGTTGTTTGCATAACAGGACATCTTCGTACCATATCCTTTTTGCAAGCCAAACCTTTTATATAGATTTTGCTTTAATTATTGTCAGTATTATTTAAATATGTTTGTCTGGTACTTTTTTATATTACAGTTCTTTTGAGTACTTTCAGTTATAATGTTTCTATGTATGTTTAAACACATTTAACAGATCACAATTTTTAAAGTATTACATGAATAAGGAGACACTTTAACTGATATGTAAGAAAGTAGAAATTAGGCTTCCCTGGTGGCTCAGATGGTAAAGCATCTGCCTGCAATGCTGGAGACCCGGGTTCGATTCCTGGGTTGGGAAGATCCCCTGGAGAAGGAAATGGCAATCCACTCCAGTACTCTTGCCTGGAAAATCCCATAAGGCGACAGTCCATGGGGTCGCAAAGAGTCGGACACGACTGAGCGACTTCACTTCACTTCAAGAAAGTAGAAAGTACTTCATCTGGTTTGATCCAATTTGGATCTAATTTTGCCTTTAATGAGAAGAAACTTAGTAGCGTGATGATAGAATTTTGTTTATTTCTGAAAAATTAAGAATATAAAGAGGATTGATAATAATTGTTATTTCTTCAGTATCTTCTGTATTTAATCAGTCAAAGGCTAATATAAAGTAGTGCTTCCTATGGAAATGGCGGATATTGTACACTTATATAAATTTTTGGCTATATTATCCAGCAGATGTTTCTTAAGTTTCAGTCACACACAGGATATTTTGCTAGGGGATGAAACAGTGCTGAAAGTATTCTCCACTGTCAACTAGCTCGAAAAATATTAATCAGCATTGTCTTAGATATAGGTAAAGGAATTCAACTTTAAAATAGCTTTGAAGTAACACAAGATGTTAAAGACTTAAAAAGCAAGGCATCCAAAGGAAAAGTCTTTGGGAACTTCAAGAACTCAGTGTCTCCCTCTATGACCATCTTAAATTAAAGTTGCTTCCCTTGACATTTTTTATACCATGTTATAGAAATAATTATTGAATTGGCTCATTCCCTTTCTGTCTCTAGGTTCTATTTTACCAAGTATATAGACTGAACTCTATTCTAGTTGGATTTATAGAATCCTGATTTAGACATTATTTTTTTGGGCTGCAAAATCACTGCAGATGGTGACTGCAGCTAAAAGACACTTACTCCTTGGAAGGAAAGTTATGACCAACCTAGATAGCATATTAGAAAGCAGAGACATTACTTTGCCAACAAAGGTGGATCTAGTCAGTCAGGTAGTCAGTTCAGTTGCTCAGTTGTGTCCGACTCTTAGCAACCCCATGAATCGCAGCATGCCAGGCCTCCCTGTCCATCACCATCTCCCAGAGTTCACTCAGACTCATGTCCATCGAGTCAGTGATGCCATCCAACCATCTCATCCTCTGTCGTCCCCTTCTCCTCCTGCTCCCAATCCCTCCCAGCATCAGAGTCTTTTCCAATGAGTCAAATCTTCGCATGAGGTGGCCAAAGTACTGGAGCTTCAGCTTTAGCATCATTCCTTCTGAAGAAATCCCAGGGTTGATCTCCTTCAGAATGGACTGGTTGGATCTCCTTGCAGTCCAAGAGACTCTCAAGAGTCTTCTCCAACACCACAGTTCAAAAGCATCAATTCTGCGGCACTCACCTTTCTTCACAGTCCAACTCTCACATCCATACATGACCACAGGAAAAACCACAGCCTTGACTAGACAGACCTTCGTCGGCAAAGCAATGTCTCTGCCTTTGAATATACTGTCTAGGTTGGTCATAACTTTTCTTCCAAGGAGTAAGCGTCTTTTAATTTCGTGGCTGCAGTCACCATCTGCAGTGATTTTGGAGCCCAACAAAATAAAGTCTGACACTGTTTCCACTGTTTCCCCATCTGTTTCCCATGAAGTGATGGGACCAGATGCCATGATCTTCGATTTCTGAATGTTGAGCTTTAAGCCAACTTTTTCGCTCTCCTCTTTCACTTTCATCAAGAGGCTTTTTAGCTCCTCTTCACTTTCTGCCATTAAGGGTGGTGTCATCTGCATATCTGAGGTTATTGATATTTCTCCCGGCAATGTTGATTCCAGCTTGTGCTTCTTCCAGTCCAGCATTTCTCATGATGTACTCTGCATATAAGTTAAATAAGCAGGGTGACAATATACAGCCTTGACGTACTCCTTTTCCTAATTGGAACCAGTCTGTTGTTCCATGTCCAGTTCTAACTGTTGCTTCCTGACCTGCATACAGGTTTCTCAAGAGGCAGGTCAGGTGGTCTGGTATTCCCATCTCTTTCAGAATTTTCCACAGTTTCTTGTGATCCACACAGTCAAAGGCTTTGGCATAGTCAATAAAGCAGAAATAGATGTTTTTCTGGAGCTCTCTTCCTTTTTCGATGATCCATCGGATGTTGGCAATTTGATCTCTGGTTCCTCTGCCTTTTGTAAAACCAGCTTGAACATCAGGGAGTTCATGGTTCATGTATTGCTGAACCCTGGCTTGGAGAATTTTGAGCATTACTTTACTAGCATGTGAGATGAGTGCAATTGTGTGGTAGTTTGAGCATTCTTTTGCATTGCCTTTCTTTGGAATTGGAATGAAAACTGACCTTTTCCAGTCCTGTGGCCACTGCTGAGTTTTCCAAATTTGCTGGTATAGTCAAGGCTATGGTTTTTCCAGTGGTCATGTTTGGATGTGAGAGTTGGACTATAAAGAAAGCTGAGCACCAAAGAATTGATGCTTTTGAACTGTGGTGTTGGAGAAGACTCTTGAGAGTCCCTTGGACTGCAAGGAGATCCAACCAGTCCATCCTAAAGGAAATCAGTCCTGAATATTCATTGGAAGGACCGATGGTGAAGCTGAAACTCCAGTACTTTGGCCACCTCATGTGAAGAGTTGACTCACTGGAAAAGAATCTGATGCTGGGAGGGGTTGGGGGCAGGAGAAGAAGGGGACGACAGAGGATGAGATGGCTGGATGGCATCACCGACTCGATGGAGGTGAGTTTGAGTGAAATCTGGGAGTTGGTGATGGATAGGGAGGCCTGGCGTGCTGCAATTCATGGGGTCACAAAGAGTTGGACATGACTGAGGAACTGAACTGAACTTGCCTCTTAATGGAGCACAAATTCCTTTAGATATATACATCTATAGTTTAAAAAAGCAGAAAACAGACTATAAGTGTGATTAGAAACCAATTCTAAAATACCAGAAAGTTTTCACCTTTCTCGGTTGCTGTAATGATAAGCTGCTACCATTTATATGTATTATGTCATATTTTGAAAATCAGACAGCTAGTATGTGGCAAGCAGCTTTTAGCCATACCAGTCAGTTTGTCAGTAATAATGTTCTCGTTGCCATGCCAGTGGATCCTGCTTAGTCCTTATGCTATTCAGGTCTCTGTAGCGTTTCTCACTGATTTCTTTTTTTCATTCTGAACTACTTTTTCCTCTGATTTCTGTTAAATCTGTCGACTCCCCCCAATTTGTGACCTCAGTTAAGTTATTCCTTTGCCTTTGCTTTAGTTACCTCATCTTTAAAATAAAGACAGTAGTGCTTATATCATAGGGTTATCATGATAATTAAATGAGATAATTAGGTAAAATAGACCCCTGCCTGTACTACAGTAAATAATTGCAGTAAGCAATAGACAGATGATCATCATTTTCTCCCTCCTTATCATTGGTATGTTAAGAGTGTTTTTAATCTACTTATCATATATCTCACCTGTTTAAGTTCTTCTACGATTTCTCATACCATTTAAGATAAATGGTATTTATTTTACTTGTCTATAGTAGGTTGATATCTTACAACAAAAAGTAGTACAACATTTATACCTGCTTATATAACAGTTGAAAATGAAATAGTTTATTTTAAATAATTTAGTTTAATTCACTTTTTTTAGCTTCTTAAGGTTGGAATTTAGATCACTGATATTTGAACTTTCTTCTTTTATATGCCTCTGATGCGATAAATTAACCTCAATGCATTGCTTTAGGCACATTCCACAAAATTTGAAAAGTTTTATGTTCATTTTCATTCACCCCCAAATATTTCTTAATTTCCCTTGTGATATACTCTTTGACTCCTGAGTCACATAGAGTTGTCTTAATTCTCAAATACTTTGGTTTTTTCCAGGTGTGTCCCTCTTATTATTTCCTAATTTAATTTTCTCTGTGGCCAGAGAAAACTATGTGTGGTTTTAATCTTTTATGTTTATTGGCTTTGAGTTTTGCTTGTTTACCTTTTGCCCAGAATATGGCTGCTTTTGCTGGAAATCTGTATCTGTTTAGAGAAACAAGTGCACTTTCCAATATTTTGTTTTTCTTCGAATGTTAGTTGAGTATTTGGTGGATAGTATTGTTCAGTATTCTGTACCCTTATTTTCTTTCACCCTTTTCTGTCAATTATTGAGAATGTTTTTGGAATTGCCAACTATATTTGGTGATTTTTTTCAGTTTCTTGTTTCAATACTCTCCGATTTTCTTTTTAATTCTTCGCAATTGCACTGTTTTCTACAGATATTTACTTTGGCTAATATTCCTGCTGTATTGACCCTTTTATTGTTATAACATCTCTTTATTTTATTTTAATATCTCTAAGTCTTGCCATACCAAGTTAACTTGCAGTTCCAGCATCTGTCTACTCTTTTTTGTTTGTTTCTGATGATGACTTTTCTTTTAATTTTTTTAAATTTTTTAATTTAAATTTTTATTTTTACTTTATTTTACTTTACAATACTGTATTGGTTTTGCCATACATTGACATGAATCCGCCACGGGTGTACATGAGTTCCCAAACATGACCCCCCCTCCCAGCTCCCACCCCATATCATCTCTCTGGATCTTCCTAACTATTGCTTAGCCTTTGTCCCAGTGCAAATATAACCTCCTCTTATACATGACTCTTCTCTTAAACTGGCAGATTCTTCAGCATATCACATTTTGTTGTAATTACTGTTTCAGTTCAGTTCAGTTCAGTTCAGTCGCTCAGTCATGTCCGACTCTTTTATCCCCTATTAGCGTCAGAACTCTGTTACAATAGAAACTGTCCTCTTTGCCTAGGTGAAGTAATTCAATGAATAGTTTTTAAATTAAGAGATGAGTAATCTGTTTCTCCTGAGGGAGAAATCACAGCAAGTCTACATAGAGAGGGTTTGGAGAAAATGGAATCCTCTTACACTGTTGGTGGGAATGCAAATTGATACTACCGCTATGGAGAACAGCATGGAGATTCCTCAAAAAGCTAGGAATGAAGTAACCACATGTGGATTCTTATAAAACAAAACAAAACCTTTTTTTTTCCTCCAAAAATGAAATTATATAGTAGTTTTATTAGATAAAATTTATTGTAAGGAGTAGAAACTGTCTCTGATAACAGGCAGATGGAAAATATATTATTAGTATAACATGCTACTTACAATGTGAAGCAGGGAATAAGTAATCCAGTTTACAATATACAGAAAGCTCTTAGCCCTAGAAGTTTTCAGTTCTATGAAGTGCTTTACATTCTTGCCTAGTCATGGCTACTGTAGTAAGTGAAGTCTCATGGATTTTTCAATTCTTCCATATTACTCAGTCAAGATCTGAGAATCATAGGTGAATGAGTCTGGCCAATTTAGGTCACCCGTCTGTTCCATTGTTATAGTGGAGGGTGGAAGAAAAAAGATCTCCCCAAAAGAGCTTTTTTAGCTTCCATACTGGAATATATGAGACTAGAGTGCACTGCCTCAATAAGAAAACAAATGTTTGAATGAAATAATTCCTTGTTGGGGCAGGAGATTTTTTTCTAGTGACCAGAAATCAACAAATATATGCTATCATAGGTGACCTTGCTCAAAATATATAATTATTTACGGAATAAAGGTATCTTTCTGAAATTGATATTTGCCTATATTAGGAAAATATTACAGATTTCACTGAGGAAATTATACGATTGTTATTGAAGTGAGAAAGGAGACTTCCTGTAGTTTTAAAATACACAGGAAGTATATTAACTCTAATTAACCTGATACAAGGTAAATTATACATAATATTTTTTTAATCACTGCCGGTCTTCTGTGAATGTTTTTATCTACCTCTCCAGGTGACAGTTGCTTACTTTCTTCATGGCACTACAGAGTAGGTATTGAGAACACAGATCCTAAATCAGAATGTAGCTTTACATTTTACATTTTTGAGCT
This sequence comes from Budorcas taxicolor, assembly GCF_023091745.1. Lineage (NCBI taxonomy): Eukaryota > Metazoa > Chordata > Mammalia > Artiodactyla > Bovidae > Budorcas > Budorcas taxicolor. The sequence continues at coordinate 35,207,612 of NC_068932.1, forward strand.
GTATGATTGGAAAGGAGTCTTTTTTAAGTGTCAGTACTTCAGTTTCTTCATTTGCAAAACTGGAAATGATAATAGGGTCTGCCTTTATTAGTTTTCTTGCTAAATAGCATTTAACCACAAACTTATCAGCTGAAAACAACACCCATGTAGAACGTCAGTTTTAGTGGGTCAAGCTCGTTCTTCTGCTCAGTGTTTCCCCACGTGTAGTCAGGGTGTCTGCCAGGCTCTTATATGTGCCCAGATGTTTTGGCAGAATTCGGTTGCTTGAAGTTGTAGGACTGAGGTCCCACTTTTTTTGCTGCTTTCAGTCATGGTATGTTCTCAGCCCCTAGAGGCTAACTGCTGACTGCCATTGCCTGCCATCTGACCCTCCAAGAATCATGGCGTGTTGCCTCTTCAATATCAGCTGAATAAGCTCTTTTGTTTAAAATCTTTCTCTTTAGTCTGCTAAAGTGGAGTCTGATGTAATGTAACAATCATGGGAGTGACTGTTCCATCACCTTTGCCGTAAAATGTAACCTGATTAATGGTGTGGCTTCCATCCTTTTCATAGATTCATGGGAAAGGATATATAGGGTGTGTACACCAAGGACTGGAATCTTGGAGGCCTTATCAGAATTTTGTCTACCATTCTGTTTTAGGGTAGTTTTGCAAGTTAAAAAAGTAATACATGTCAAAATTTCTAGTTAGGACTTAATCAGTGTTAGCTGTAATTAATATTATTTAAATGCAAAATTCTTGATTCTCACTAAAAGTAGTCATGTGAAACTAAAATGACCTTCAGATTTTGTAAAGTAATGCTCAGCTGGATTATAAACTAGATATATATTTTATTGATAAAATATCAACTTAGATTTAAATTATAAAAATGCCACATCATTCTAATTCTTATTTATGTGATATATTCTTTCTCTTTAAAACTTCACATTTCTCTCTTAAGAATTTTTTTTTTTTTTCTCATGAAACTTTTTTTCATGGGTCTCAAATTCTGTGACAGATTTTTGGTCAAGTTGTTTTCATTAAAAAGTACAGATTTTAAAAACTAATAACTTAAACTGCCACACACAAAGCATATGGTCCACAAAAACATTCTCCTTTCCTTCTGAAGGTTTTACGATGCATTGTTATCATTAACCAGTCTTTTACTATTAAACTTAAATGGCCAATTGAGACAAACAGTTCTGAGACCGTTCTTCCACCACTGATTAAGACTGGGGTGGCAGGTATTGGGGATAATATTCATTTAGCCTTCTGAGCTTTCTGGGCAGACTTGGTGACCTTGCCAGCTCCAGCTGCCTTCTTGCCCACTGCTCTGATGACACCCACAGCAACTGTCTGTCTCATGTCACGCACAGCAAAACGGCCCAGGGGAGGATAATCAGAGAAGCTCTCAACACACATGGGCTTGCCAGGAACCATATCAACGATGGCAGCATCACCAGATTTCAAGAATTTAGGGCCATCTTCCAGCTTTTTCCCAGAACGACAATCAGTCTTCTCCTTCAGCTCAGCAAACTTGCAAGCAGTGTGAGCTGTGTGACAATCCGGCACAGGTGCATATCCAGCGCTGATCTGGCCTGGATGGTTCCAAACAATCACCTGAGCTGTGAAGCCAGCAGCTTCCATGGGTGGGTCATTTTTGCTGTCACCAGCCACATTGCCATGACGGACATCTTTGGCAGACATGTTCTTGACATTAAAGCCCACAGTGTCCCCAGGAAGGGCTTCACTCAGTGCTTCATGGTGCATTTCTACAGACTTCACTTCAGTTGTTGCATTGACTGGAGCAAAGGTGACCACCATGCCAGGTTTGAGAACACCAGTCTCCACACGACCCACAGGGACAGTACCAATACCACCAATTTTATAGACATCCTGGAGAGGCAAACGCAAGGGTTTGTCAGTTGGGCGAGTTGGTGGCAGCATGCAATCCAGAGCTTCAAGCAGGGTGGTTCCACTGGCATTGCCATCCTTATGGGTGACTTTCCATCCCTTGAACCATGGCATATTAGCACTTGGCTCCAGCATGTTGTCACCATTCCAGCCAGAAATTGGCACAAATGCTACTGTGTTGGGGTTGTAGCCAATTGTCTTAATGGAGGTTCTGACTCCTTAACAATTTCTTCATATCTCTTCTGGCTGTAGGGTGGCTCCATGGACTCCATGTTGTTAATGCCAACAATTAGTTGTTTCACACCCAGGGTGTAAGCCAGAAGGGCATGCTCACAGGTCTGCCCGTTCTTGGAGATACCGGCTTCAAACTCACCAACACCAGCAGCAACAATCAGGACAGCACAGTCAGCCTGGGATGTTCCTGTAATCATGTTTTTGATGAAGTCTCTGTGTCCTGGGGCATCAATGATGGTAACATAGTACTTGCTGGTCTCAAATTTCCACAGGGAGATATCAGTGGTGATACCACACTCACATTCAGCTTTCAGTTTGTCCAAGACCCAGGCATATTTGAAGGAGCCCTTTCCCATCTTGGCAGCATCCTTCTCGAACTTTTCAATTGTTCTCTTGTCGATCCTGCCACATTTGTAGATCAGATGGCCAGTTGTGGTAGACTTCCCTGAATCTGCGTGCCCAGTGACAACGATGTTGATGTGGGTCTTCTCCTTTCCCATTTTGGCTTAGGTTTAATGGTGGTTTTCATGACACCTGTGTCCTGGCGGCAAACCCATTGCCAAGAATTTTTGTTTTATACTTGATATTATTTAATTTTACTCTTATGTAGACAGGTGAAGGATTTTTGTCATCTTGTTTTTTTAATTCAAGGAATTGTATCTACCTTATGCTCAAATACTTTTTTAAGTCCATTTTTCCTTGCTATTTTCAGGTTCTCATTAGTTTTCCGATCACATTTCTGTTTCTATCTTCCAAACCATTTAGCTTTTATATCAAATTTTCCTTTTTCCTCTCCTTCTTGCTTCTCAATCTATTCTTCTAGCATAATATTTTATTGTTTTCATATATCCATTCATTCTGCTTTTTTTTCACTTATTTTACTTTTTAAATGTTTCCTGATTCTCCTTTGATAAAGTGTTCATATTTTCCCTTAAGTTTTAATATGCTTATGGGCTGCATATGCTTAGTTGGCTGCGCTGAAAAGTACTGCATATGGGAAGGTGTGGTAGACAACAGTCTGTGTCAGACCTAATAACTATAGGTGGTAGAACGGATGTCGAAAATGTATAAGATGGAAATCTCCAAGGAATGTTAATTTGTTATTTAGAAATTTATTACTCAACCCTGAAGCCTGGTGTGCTGCAGTCCCTGGGTTGCAAAGAGTGGGACACAACTTGGCGACTGAACTGATCTTATACCTCAACCCAGTCCTATTTTATCAACACTAGATTTGAATATCCAGCTACCTTCTTCATATGCCCACTTGATATATAAAAGACATTTCAGACTAACATGTCCAAAAATACTGTCTGTAATCTTTTCTCAAAAAAACAAAAACAAAAACAAACAACTTTATTCCTTTGTATTATCAATATAGAGAGGATATCCAGGCCACAGGACTGGAAAAGGTCAGTTTTCATTCCAGTCTCAAAGAAAGGCAATGCCAAAGAATGTTCAAACTACCACACAATTGCACTCATCTCACATGCTAGCAAAGGAATGCTCAAAATTCTCCAAGCCAGGCTTCAACAGTATGTGAACTGTAAACTTCCAGATGTTCAAGGTGGATTTAGAAAACGCAGGAAACCAGAGATCAAATTGCCAACATCCATTGGATCATCACAAAAGCAAGAGAATTCCAGAAAAACATCTACTTCTGCTTTATTGCCTATGTCAAAGCCTTTGAATGTGTGGATCACAAGAAACTGTGGAAAATTCTGAAAGAGATGAGAATACCAGACCACCTGACCTGCCTCTTGAGAAACCTGTATGCAGGTCAGGAAGCAACAGTTAGAACTGGACATGGAACAACAGACTGGTTCCAAATAGGAAAAGGAGTACGTCAAGGCTGTATATTGTCACCCTGCTTATTTAACTTCTAAGCAGAGTTCATCATGAGAAACACTGGCCTACCTGAAGCACAAGCTGGAATCAAGATTACCGGGAGAAATATTAATAACCTCAGATATGCAGATGACACCACCTTTATGGCAGACAGCAAAGAAGAACTAAAGAGCATCTTGATGAAAGTGAAAGAGGAGAGTGAAAAAATTGGCTTAAAATTCAACATTCAGAAAACTAAAATCAGGCCATCCAGTCCAATCACTTCATGGCAAGTAGATGGGGAAACAGTGGAAACAGTGACAGACTTTATCTTTTTGGGCTCCCAAATCACTGCAGATGGTGACTGCAGCCATGAAATTAAAAGAACGCTTACTCCTTGGAAGAAAAGTTATGACCAACCTAGACAGCATATTAAAAAGCACTGACATGACTTTGCCAACAAAGGTCCATCTGGTTAAAGCTATGGTTTTTCCAGTGGTCATGTATGGATGTGAGAGTTGGACTATAAGGAAAGGTGAATGCTGAAGAATTGATGCTTTTGAAAGTTGGTGTTGGAGAAGACTCTTGAGAGTCTCTTGGACTGCAGGGAGATCAAACAAGTCAATCCTAAATTAAATCAGTCCTGAATATTCATTGGAAGGACTGATGCTGAAGCTGAAACTGCAATACTTTGGCCACCTGATGCGAAGAACTCACTCGTTTGAAAAGACCCTTATTTTGGGAAAGATTAAAGGCAGGAAGAGAAGGGTATGACAGAGGATGAGATGGTTGGATGGCACCACCGACTCAATGGGCATGAGTTTGAGTAAATTCTGTGAGTTGGTGATGGACAGGGAAGCCTGGCGTGCTGCAGTCCACGGGGTCACAAAGAGTTGGACAGGACTGAATGACTGAACTGAGTTGAACTGAAGAGGATTATCCGGTACCAGTTGCTGCATATTAACAGGGACGTTGACAAACTGGGATACGTACAGAAGTAAACTATACATGGGAATTGTATGAATAAGGGTTTAATATTTTGAAATTTCTATGTGGACTAAAATTTTAATTATTTCTATAGAACATTAGAGAGTGGAATTAAAATCAGTTGACAGATATTATAGAGAAATATGTGTGTATGTGTGTGGGATTCCCAGGTGGTGCATGGTAAAAAATCTTTATGCCAGTGCAGGAGATTCAAGAGACGCAAGTTGGATCCTTGGGTCAGGTAGATCCCCTGGAGTAGGAAATGGCAACCCAGTCAAGTATTCTTGCCTGGAAAATCCCATGGACAGAGGACCCTGGCAGAGTACAGTCTAGGGCGTCGCCAAGAGTCAGACACGACTGAATGACTAAGCACACATATACGTGGAACGCTAAACACGTGAATTAAAATCAGTCAGTTGATATTATAGAAAGATCTGTGGTGTGTAGTTGCTTTGTGGGGTCGCAAAGACCCCATGGACTGTAGCCTGCCAGGCTCCCCTGTCTGTGGGATTCTCCAGGTGATAATACTGGAGTTGGTTGCCATTTCCTTCTCCAGGATAGAGACAGTGCAAGTTAAAACAAAATTTCTAATGAATTGAATTGTCCAAAAGAATGGTTTTCCAGTCTTAATAGTGATCACTTCACTTACAAAATTAAGTAGAGGCTTTATTATAGTCATAAGTATTGTAGGGAAAATATAAGTGGCTTTCTAGCTGTAGTATTTCATAATTCTACCATTTTAATCACACCATAAGATTTTATATTTTAAACAGATGAGAAAATGTTTTTGCCACTTAATTATTAGAATGCTTATAGTAATTGGTATGTTTGATTAATGAAAAGTTTCTCATTAGATGCTTTAAAGTTACTGTCACTTGTATGCTTCGTTTTAGGTAGGAAGAAAATTTTCTGAAAAAGTCAGAGCTGATGAAATGCAAATAGTTTAAATGCAATTTGAGTAGGTAAATACAAACTCTTTTAAAGTTTTTGTTAACTAGTAAACTCTTACAAATATACATAAAGTAGTGAATGTGGGCTGTTATATATACCATATAAAATACATTATAAATCTATACGTATTTATCATCTGTTTATCTTTAGACCTGAGGTAAAAGTAAAATTAAATGGAAAGTTTTTTAAACTGGATTGTTTAAATAAAATCTTAACTGAAATAATATTAGTATTTGTATTACATTTTCACTGAAATATATAGTTTCCTTTGGTTATAATGTATATTTTATTATAAGCTATATATCAAATGTTTTTGTTTTTACCTATCTCTTGTCCCTTTCCTCAATAATCCCATTAAATTTAAATTTTTTTATTCTTCTATTATTCAATAGAACCTTTTAATGTGAATTATATGACCTACAATCCTTATACAGATGGCATATGGCTAAATATTGTAATAATTGCTAAGTTAAAAGGTAAATTAAGGCTTCTCATTCTAAAAGTATTATTTCCACCAAAATCCACTGGCTCCATGATTTTTTTAATACTCATGAACATGTTTGAGAAATAAACATCTTTGCTGAGGTTATATTTTTGTGCTATACCATTATTTTTTAGTCCCTGCCTGTTACTGAGTTATATGGATTATAAAGGTTTAATTCTAATTTTATCATAAATAATATTCTTATTGGTAGAATTTTAGAAATCACGATGATTATTTTGTTCTGCCAGATACGTAATATGTCTACCAGAGTAGGACATTTTTAAGTAGGTAGCCACTTGTGCACATTAATCAGACTTTAATTGAAGACGGAGCCTCTTCATTGAAGGGGGAGCCTCTGCCATTTAACATATTATTTGATCAATTTATATGTTTAAGAAAGCCATTTCCATTTAAAGTAAATCATTCTAATTTTTAAACAATTTTCTTTATTGTCTTCAATAGAGTATTTTATGTTTTAGATTGCCAAACACTCCATTCAGACATCTTTAAGACTCCTAATTATGACTGTAACACCCCTAGCTAGCAGTAGTATGTGATTCGTATAACAATGATGTAGTAATTAAACAGGAAAATTTTTTCTTTGGTAATGTTAGGAATCATGCTGTTCAGTTGATTTGCATCAGGTTCTTGGGAGAGATTTTATATTGTTAACCCTTATTCTTTATTACTTGTAATGCCATGCAATTGAATCTTGACAATAAAAAAAAGAAAAAAAAATTACTACTATAACTGCAATGCTAATACCTTAAAAACAGAAAGAGTGCATTGAACTTAAGTACTTTGTATTCTCTTGCAATAATGCTGCTCATCAACACTTACATATCACTGTTTAAATTAAATTAAATTAGATTGAATCTAAATTACCTGTTTCTGAGTAAATGGAATTTGGTAATTCACCATTAAGTCAATCTGCAAACTGATGTCATAATTTAGATTTGATTTTTTTAATGAGAATGATGCTAGGAATCATTCTTCAATTTGCAAATCTAATTTCCATAGTACACTAGGTGATATCCTCTTACTAATAATGGTTAAGTTATATAGAACCAAAGAGAAAAAGAACAGAATCCTAATGTTGATGTTTGTAAATTTTTATCACAAGTCTGTTAGTATTCTGAACATAGACATGAGTCATTTGAGCACAGAAGAAGATGCTAGCTACTTGACAAATAGGGATTGGAGCCTACAGGAAGTTTTATCTTGTGTATATGGTGTGAAAGTAAAAGTTATAACGTGTATTAATAAAGACTTGCTTAGTTGTTCAGTTGTATCCAACTCTTTGTGACCCCATGGACAGCCTCCTCTGTCCTTGGGGATTCTCCAGGCAAGAATCTTGGAATGGGTTGTCATGTCCTCCAGGGGATTTTCCCAACCCAGGGATTGAGCCCAGGCTTCCTGCATTGCAAATAGATTCTTTACCCAGTAAGCCACCAGGGAAGCCCAAGAATACTGGATTGGTTAGCCTATCCCTTGTCCAGGGGATTGTCTGTCCCAAGCATTGAACTGGGGTCTCCTGCCATTGAGGGTGGATTCTTTACTGGATGAGCTACTGGGAAAACCTAAATAATAAAGATGTCCTTGTATAATTTTTCCCAAATTAACTCAAAGGACATATAATAATAATAGCATTATTATCATGATTATCTGCTGTTGTTATTATTGTCTTCCAAATGGGAAAAGGTCAATTTTCATTCTAATCCCAAACAAAGGCAATGCCAAAGAATGCTCAAACTACCACATAATTGACTCATCTCACACGTTAGTAAAGTAATGCTCAAAATTCTCCGAGCCAGGCTTCAGCAGTACATGAACCGTGAACTTCCAGATGTTCAAGCTGGTTTTCGAAAAGGCAGAGGAACCAGAGATCAAATTGCCAACATCCACTGGATCATCACAAAAGCAAGAGAGTTCCAGAAAAACGTCTATTTCTGCTTTATTGACTCTGCCAAAGCCTTTGACTGTGTGGATCACAAGAAACTGGGGAAAATTCTGAAAGAGATGGGAATACCAGACCACCTGACCTGCCTCTTGGGAAACCTATATGCAGGTCAGGAAGCAACAGTTAGAACTGGACATGGAACAACAGGCTGGTTCCAAATAGGAAAAGGAGTATGTCGAGGCTGTATACTATCACCCTGTTTATTTAACTTATATGCAGAGTACATCATGAGATATGCTGGGCTGGAGGAAGCACAAGCTGGAATCAATATTGCCAGAAGAAATATCAATAACCTCAGATATGCAGATGACACCACCCTTATGCCAGAAAGTGAAGAAGAACTAAAGAGCCTCTTGATGAAAGTGAAAGAGGAGAGTGAAAAAGCTGGTTTAAAGCTCAGTATTCAGAAAACTAAGATCATAGCATCCAGTCCCATCACTTCATGGGAAATAGATGGGGAAACAGTGGAAACAGTGTCAGACTTTATTTTTCTGGGCTCCAAAATCACTGCAGATGGTGACTGCAGCCATGACGTTAAAAGACACTTATTCCTTGGAAAGAAAGTTATGACCAGCCTAAATAGCATATTAAAAAGCAGAGACATTACTTTGTCAACAAAGGTCTGTCTAGTCAAGGCTATGGTTTTTCCAGTGGTCATGTATGGATGTGAGAGTTGGACTATAAAGAAAGCTGTGCACCAAAGAATTGATGCTTTTGAACTGTGGTGTTGGAGAAGACTCTTGACAGTCCCTTGCACTGCAAGGAGGTCCAACCAGTGCATCCTATAGGAGATCAGTCCTGGGTGTTCATTGGAAGGATTGATGTTGAAGCTGAAACTCCAATACTTTGGCCACCTGATGCGAAGAGCTGACTCATTTGAAAAGGCCCTGATGTTGGGAAAGATTGAGGGGAGGAGGAGAAGGGGACGACAGAGGATGAGATGGTTGGATGGCATTACCAACGCGATGGACATGGGTTTGAGTGAACTCTGGGAATTGATGATGGACAGGGAGGCCTGGTGTGCTGCGGTTCATGGGGTTGCAAAGAGTCAAACATGACTGAGTAACTGAACTGAACTGAAATTGTTAAAGACTTGAGAAATTTGTTATCAGTTCAGTTCAGTCACTCAGTCGTGTCCGACTCTTTGCGACCCCCTGAATCGCAGCACACCAGGCCTCCCTGTTCATCACCAATTTGTTATATATATTTTCAAATAAACCTTTCCTTTTAAGATTCTTCTTTCATTAGAACTGTTAGCACAATTTCAAGAAATAGCATTGGAAATTGCTAATTTTATTAGTTACTCAACTAATATATCAGTTCTGATTATCAGAAAATGTTTATGTGAGGACTAAATCTAATAATATTTAAGGAATATATTCTTATAGAGAGGAATGGAAAGTTTTTATGACAGTGACAAAATAAGATTGGTTATGATGGGTACAAATGCTCTAGAGATTCAGAGAAGGAAGATATATCAAGTTTATGCTATAATGTCAGAGTTGAGTAGTAAAAATGAGACCATATTGCTCAGAAATCACAAAATATGTACTAAGGTGTTCTCTGCAGAGTTTTGGTGAGTCCTTATATGAAATATTACTACCAATGCTGTTTTTTATAACCAACAAAATAGTTTCAATTAGATATGATAGCTTAAGTGAAAAATATTTTTCTAAAAATATGGCTTATAAAGAATATTTTCAATCTTTTCATTTGTAAAATATTTCTAAGAAATTTTCCAACTTCTTTATAGTAGTATTTTTAAAAGTCATTACTTTTCCTTTGATGTTTAATTAATCTGTTAAGATTTTTAACACATTCTGTCTAAATATTCATTGTTGTTCAGTTGCTCAGTCATGTCTGACTCTATGAGACCCCATCAGTTCAGTTCAGTTCAGTTCAGTTCAGTCGCTCAGTCATGTCCGACTCTTTGCGACCCCATGAATTACAGCACGCCAGGCCTCCCTATCCATCACCAACTCCCGGAGTTCACTCAGACTCACGTCCATTGAGTCTGTGATGCCATTCAGCCGTCTCATCCTCGGTCGTCCCCTTCTCCTCCTGCCCCCAATCCCTCCCAGCATCAGAGTCTTTTCCAATGAGTCAACTCTTCGCATGAGGTGGCCAAAGTACTGGAGTTTCAGCTTTACCATCATTCCTTCCAAAGAAATCCCAGGGCTTATCTCCTTCAGAATGGACTGGTTGGATCTCCTTGCAGTCCAAGGGACTCTCAAGAGTCTTCTCCATGGACTGCAGCATACCAGGCTTCCCTGTCCTTCACCATCTCCCAGAGCATGCTCAAACTCATACCCATTGAGTCAGTGATGCCACGCAACCATTTCACCCTCTGTAATCCCCTTCTCCTGCTGCCTTAAATCTTTCCCAACATGAAGGTCTTTTCCAACGAGTCAGTTCTTCGCATCAGGTGGCCCAATTCCTGGAGCTTCAACTTCAGCATCAGTCCTTCTAATGAATATTCAAGATTGATTTCCCTTAGATTTGACTGATTTGATCTTCCTTCAGTCCAAGGGACTCTAAAGAGTCTTCTCCAAAACCACAGTTCAAAAACATCAATTCTTCATTGTTCAGCCTTCTTTATGGTCCAACATTCACATATATACATGACTACTGGAAAAGCCATAGCTTTGACTATATGGACCTTTGTAGGCAAAGCAGTGTCTCTACTGTCTAGGTTTGTCATATCTTTTCTTCCAAGGAGAAAGTGATTTTTAATTTCATGGCTGTAGTCACCATCTGCAGTGATTTTGTAGCCCCCGAAAATAAGGCCTGTTACTGTTTCCATTGTTTCCCCATCTATTTTCCATGGAGTGATGGGACCAGATGCCTTGATTTTTGTTTTTTTGAATATTGAGTTTTAAACCAACTTTTTCACTCATCTCTTTCACCTTCATCAAGAGGTTAAAGTTTAGTTTAATTACTCCTCTCTTCCTGCCATAAGAGTGGTATTATCTGCATATCTGAGGTTATTGATATTTTTCCTGACAATCTTGATTCCAGCTCGTGCTTCATCCAGCCTGGCACTTCGCATGATGTACTCTGCATATAAGTTAAATATTCACATAACCTAATAAATATTTTCTGATACTTACACTCATAATTTGATCTTATAGACTGTAATATTTTTATATAAAACAGAAAAAATTTGTTTCTATGTAATCTCCATTATTAATTTTAAAACTAAAATAAATTTTTATTCTATCATACACCTTTCAATGAACATAGCTGAAATTTGAAGTTTTAAAAAAGTTATTGCAGTTCAGTCAATGAGTCATCTCTGACTCTTTACAACCCCATGCCCTGTAGCATGCCAGACTTCCCTGTCCTTCACTATCACCCAGAGCCTGCTCAAACTCCTGTGCATTGAGTCGGTGATGTCATCCAAGCATATCATCCTATGGCACCGGCTTCTTCTCCTGCCTCAATCTTTCCCAGCATCAGGGTCTTTTCCAGTGAGTTGACTCTTCACATCGGGTGATCAAAATATTGGAGCTTTAGCTTTAGGATCAGTCCTTCCAGTGAATATTCAGGATTGATTTCCTTTGCGATTGACTGGTTTGATCTCCCTGCAGTCCAAGGGACTCTCAAGAGTCTTTTGCAGCACCACAATTCAAAAGCATCAATTCTTCTGCATTCACCCTTCTTTGTCTTTTATCCTAACATTTCACATGATGTACTCTGTATGTAAGTTAAATAAACACGGTGAGAATATTCAACCTTGATGTACTCCTTTCCCAATTTTGAACCAGATAGTTGTTCCATGTGCAATTCTAACTATTGGTTCTTGACCTCAATAGAGGTTTCTCAGGAGACAGGTTAAGGTGGTCTGGTAATTTCATGTCTTTAAGAATTTTCTACAGTTTGTTGTGATCTACACAGTCAAAGGTTTTAGTGTAGTCCATGAAGAAGTAGATGTTTTTCTGAAATTTCTTTGCTTTCTCCATGATCCAATGAATGTTGGCCATTTGATCTCTGGTTCCTCTGCCTTTTTTAAACCCAGCTTGTACATCTGGAAGTTCTTGGTTCTCCTACTGCTAAAGGTGAACTAGCTTGAACTATTTTGAGCATTACCTCGCTGGCATGTGAAACAAGTGCAATTGTACAGTAGTTTGTACATTCTTTGGCATTGCTCTTCTTTGGAGCTGGGATGAAAACTGACCATTTCTAGTTGTATGGTCACTGCTGAGTTTTCCATATTTGCTGGCATATTGAGTACAGCATTTTAAGAGCATCATCTTGTAGCATTTTAAATAGCTCAGCTGGGATTCTGTCACCTCCACTAGCTTTGTTCATAGTAACGCTTTCCCTGGTGGCTCAGATGGTAAAGCATCTCCCCACAATGGGGGAGATGTGGGTTCAATCCCTGGGTTGGGAAGATCCCCTGGAGAAGGAAATGGCAACCTGCTCCAGTACGCTTGGCTGGGAAAAATACCATGGAAAGAGGAGCCTGGTAGGCTAAAGTCCATGCGTTTGCAAAGAGTCAGATACTACTGAGCGACTTCACTTTCACTTTTCACTTTCAGTGCTTTCCCACTTGACTTCATGTTCCAGTATGTCTGGCTTTAGGTGAGTGACCATATCATCATGATTATCTGAGTTATTAAGACCTTTAATTCTGTGTATTCTTGGCACTTCTTAATCTTTTCTGCTTTTATTAGGTCCTTAGTGTTTCTGTCCTTTATCATATGCATCCTTGCATGAAATGTTCCATTGATATCTCCAATTTTCTTGAAGAAATATCTGGTCTTTCCTCATTCTGTTGTTTTCCTCTCTTTCTGTGTATTGTTCATCTAAGAGGAAGAGAAGGAAAAGGCAAGGGAGAAAGGGAAAGATATAGTCAACTGAATGTAGAGTTCCAGAGACTAGCAAGGAGAGATAAGACATTCTTTTTTTTTTTAATTTAAATTTGTTTGTTTTAATTGGAGGCTAGTTATCTTACAACATTGTATTGGTTTTGCCATACATCAACATGAATCCGCCATGGGTGTACATGTGTTCCCCATCCTGAACCCCCCACCCTCCTCCCTCCCCGTACCATCCCTCTGGGTTGTCCCAGTGCACCAGCCCCAAGCATCCTGTATCCTGCATCGAACCTGGACTGGTGATTCATTTCTTATATGATATTATACACGTTTCAATGCCATTCTCCCAAATCATCCCACCCTCTCCCTCTCCCACAGAGTGCAAAAGACTGTTCTATACATCTGTGTCTCTTTTGCTGTCTCGCATACAGGGTCATCACTACCATCTTTCTAAATTCCATATGTATGTGTTAGTATACTGTATTGGTGTTTTTCTTTCTGGCTTACTTCACTCTGTATAATCAGCTCCAGTTTCATCCACCTCATTAGAACTGATTCAAATGTATTCTTTTTAATGGCTGAGTAATACTCCATTTTGTATATGTACCACAGCTTTCTTATCCATTTGTCTGCTGATGGGCATCTAGGTTGCTTCTATGTCCTGTCTGTTATAAACAGTGCTGCAATAAACACTGGGGTACACTTGTCTCTTTCAATTCTGGTTTCCTCAGTGTGTGTGCCCAGCAGTGGGATTGCTGGGTCATATGGCAGTTCTAGTTCCAGTTTTTTAAGGAGTCTCCACAGTGCTCTCCATAGTGGCTGTACTAGTTTGCATTCCCACCAACAGTGTAAGAGGGTTCCCTTTTCTCCACACCCTCTCCAGCATTTATTGCTTGAAGAAGACTTTCTTAAATGAACAATGCAATGGAATAGAACAGTTGTGCGGACCTACTAAATTGGTTTTAAAAACACTTTCTTATGGAAAGCACTTTATTCACTGCATTCTGATCCATTAGTCTAAATTTAATGGAGGGGAGAATAAGAATTAACCTTCAAAGTGTCAAAATTAGATGTGTATAGAAAATATTTTTTTCTTTGAAATTTTATAACTTTCATTGTTTCTTTAGCAACTATTAATGCCTTTTTGAATGCAGATGGTTCAATCACTTATTTAGTAGAAGTATATATGTATGGAGAAAATGACCTTTTGCAAGTACCACATGGTTTAGTAAGACTGTGGCTACATTTGCTTCTTTGGGGTTTAGATGTAAACCTGTTTTTGAAGTTTTAGAGGCAGAACTGAATGATGAAGGGTTGGTGAATATCACTTTATAAAAGGAAGGTCCCTTTTCACCTCTTAAATTATAGGAGAGAAGCTAGGTTGCGGGGGGGAAGAAACGATAATTTATAGAAGGTAGTGTTATAAACATAAACTGCATATAGACTTCTATATTAGCCGTTACTCTTGCAGCTTTATATCTTTGAATTTAAACCTGATACTTGAAGAATACCTCATAAATATGCTAATATGATAATCAGGAACACGTAGCATTACAAATACAAAACTTTATCTTTTCATTTTAATGGTTTGGTTTCATTTTTTAACACTTAATACTGTTTTTGAAACGATACTATCCTTTAACTTACAGAAAATTTACTCTCTGAATATGTAGATTTAAAGCTCTATGTGTTTTTACTGACTACTCTTGATTTAAAACTGATCATTTTTCTGAACAGCTTGACCTTCAGTAAAATGAAACTGTTTTGAGACTTTCTATTTAGAGCATTAAGTTGCAAATCTCTAGAAGTTACTGCAATTCATTCACTCCCTGGTGCATCACATGGTAAAGAATCCACCTGCAACGCGGGAAGCCTGGGTTCCATCCCTGGGTTGCTAAGATCCCCTGGAGGAGGAAATGGCAACCCACTCCAGCATTCTTGCCTGGAGAATCCCATGGACAGAGGAGCCTGGTGGGCTACAGTTTATGGGATTGCGAAGAGTCAGACACAACTAAGCGACTAAGTACACAAAGACATATAAGTAAAAACACTAGGCTCTTTGCTATTTGCTAGAAGTGTTTTGCTCAACGTTGTAATACTTAACTTCAAATATCTTGAAGTCGAATGGAAAGAGAACACAGCTGTGCTAATTATTGCAGCGCACTCTGATTGATTCTTGCTAGGAAAGTATGGAACTTAAGAACTAGCTTCAGAATGCATTGGTTTCCATTTTACCTTGACTGCTTGTTGCCTGAGTAATCTATAAACCTTTATTTTCTTATCTGTAAGATGAATTTAATAACATTACCTACTTTATTGGCTTATTCTGAGGATTAAATAAACTAGTGTGTAAAAAACACTCTGCATAGTGCCTGGGCAATGGTAAGCACTTTAATAAATGTTAGTATTTTAGTAGTACCGCAGTAAAAGTGTATGGTAGGAACAACAGGCGTACAATTGAGGGCCACTGTACAGGATCTGGACGTGGCAGGAAGCGGATCATTTGGATAGGAGTTACTCAAGAGAAGAAGGTGTTAGCGCAGGAGGAAACAGTTTGTGGCGAACAAAGCGCAGAGGTTGGTAATGTGCGCAGTGTGATCCCGGCAGAGTCAGTGCTCTACGTAGAGAGAAGCAAGGGCCACTATTTGGGGATCATTGCTTCTATGTTAAGGAAGTTGGAGTTCAAGATAAAAGTGGTGGAAAAACAGTGAGGATATTTAAGTGGGGGAGTGAAGCATCCTGAGGAGTAGAATTATGGGAAAGTCCTTCCATTTCAAATACAGAACATTTTGTAGGCTGGGTAAAGGATGACCAGAAACTTATGAGATTGAAGACAGTTAGGTTTTTATGTTAAACCAGGAGGAAAGTTATAAGTGCCTTCACTAAGGCATGTATTTCCTCTAAGAAGAATTAAACTCATTAAACTTTTATAGACAACATTCAAGGTTTTATAATCACAGAGTAATTTGTATAGTATTTATGCAGAATTGGCCCGTATGTTTGTTCATCATACATTTTATTTTATTTTAAAAATCATCCATTTTTTATTTAACTGCATTTTAAAAAAGATAATAATTTATACTATTATTTATATTATCAATAAGCAGTGTATTAGTTATCTATAAGAAATTTATGCTTATTAATATCTCAAATAGATTATCTTAGTTGAGCTTATTCAGTAATAGTTAATTTAAGCAACATTGTACTTTATTTTTAAAAATGCAGAGATAGACCTAATATGATTTTGAAATGCTTGCTGAAACAAGCCCAGTTGTCTTTGAGATATGACTCGATGACTAACTTGGATTACTTAACTCTGCTTTTATGTCATCATTTTGAAGGACTATAATCCAAATAGTGGTTTGAAGAACCTCTCTTTTACTTTCAGTTCGTTAGATGAATTTAATCATTTTAACACATCTCTTCATATTTTCACTTTTTTTATGTCTCAATATTATATCAGAATTTATAGCAAGCTGACATTTGGCACAAACACACCAATTTGTCCTTCATAATAAGAACATTTTTTCTGTCTTATAAAATCTGACATTTTGTGGTAAATATCAAACTATTAATCTAGTTCTCTATTCCAAGCACACTTAATGCAACTTTTTCATCAAATCATATATTCAAAGTGTTGATCATTATTGTTGTTAATGAAAAATACAGCATATTTTAAAGCAGGTTTTAGATTTTGGACATGTTTTCTATATGAATTTACATTTAATATTAAATGGACAAAATGTATTATTTTTGTTGCTGTAGTTTCAGCTAACGGTGATATTTAGCATTCCAGTTTATCAGTCATTTGGGACACTTTAAAAGCATGAAGAAAATTAGAATATTGTGAAACTTTAATTGTCTTCCTGATTTTTAAATAATTTTCTTTGAATAATTATTAGATAACTTGAAAAAAAATCATTAAAGAAAAGAGAATTTCAGAGATACATTTTGTTGGTTAAAGTTTTAAAACTAAGTTAAAATTCAACTTAAGTAAACTTTTCATATTTTTAATAGTAATGACCACATAACCAAATTGGAACATATTGATTATCTGTAAAGAGCCATGTTATAGCCAAGTCTTTCTTATTAGACAGAGATTTTAGAGTCAGAAGTGTCCCATATCCTCTAGAGATACACTTTCAGGGAAACTATGACTATAGTATTGCTTTTGTTGTTATAATTTGTCTCACTGTTGTCTAAATAATATTAGCTAAGTGATCAAAAGACCACTCTGAAAGATCACTTGATTAAAAAGTAATATTTCAGGCAATACCGTATGGTTTAGATGAGAAGACTGTAGTCTGAACTAAGTCATCTTCTGAAAGAAATTCCTGGAAGACAAACCTAGTTAAAAATGTTTATTGTTGAAATTAAGAACTGAGGTAAAATACGTATTGAGAAACTATTTCTGCTATCTTGGTTTCAAAATATTTTATTTATATGTAGGTAAAATTATAAATGGTAGATATGAATTTTTTCTGTGATTATAAATGCAAACATTTTATTCAGATGCAATTTTTTTTGAACATCTGAACTCTATATAAATTTTCTAAGAGTTAATACTATTTTATGATCTGAAATTTGAAGGTATAGTCTATATATTTATTGATTTATAAAGGAAGATCAAATAAATAATTTTTTAATGTTTTGAAGAATAACATCTGTTCCTCCTTCCTTTCATGGCTGTTAATAAGGATTTATTATATGCTAAATTTTGATGTTATTTATTTATTTAGCAGATTTTTAAAAAATTAAATGCTTACTTTGTACTGTGTATCAAATAGTGTTCTAGGTAGCAGAAGAGTGGCACAGACAATATGAACAAGGCTCATAGTCTCAAGGAATTTACATTTTATTTTATTTTATTTTAATTTTTATTTTTACTTTATTTTACTTTACAATACTGTATTGGTTTTGCCATACATTGACATGAATCTGCCACGGGTGTACATGAGTTCCCAATCCTGAACCCCCCTCCCACCTCCCACCCCATATCATCTCTCTGGATCATCCCCGTGCACCAGCCCCAAGCATCCTGTATAGGAATTTACATTTTAGTGGGGAAAGATATTTTAACTAATAATCAACCATCAACCAATAAATCAAATAATTTCAGAATGAGATATTTATAAAAGAAGTAGGTTCACATAACAGTACAGAATAAGGGAGAGGGCAGCTACTTTATCCAAGTGTCTTAGAGCAGTGTGTTTGAGGTGAAATTTAGATGATAAAGAGCTAGCCCTATCAACCAATATCATATGAAGACCAGTTGCCAGTATCACTTAGAACGGTTCTTCATTTATCTCTATTTAGTTCTTTTTCTATAGGTCTTCCGATTTCTTTGGAAGGGACCTGGAGTTGCTGGATACTCTTCCTAGGTAGAGAAATAGTGAGAATAGTCAGATACATTTGCAACTAATGCTCGTATCATTTCTTTCTGCTACTCCTGCCTTTTTCTCCTATCTGTTCTCAGTATTCCTGCCTATTTTTAGATAACCATGTACATTTATATGGAAAATAGGGTACATTTAGGGTTTTTTTACACCATTAGAATCACTAAATTCTATCACAGTATATAATTTACAATTGTTATTACTGTTTTTGTCTACATCTGCTACAACCACTAAGAATCTGTTTTTCACTGATATATCCAAGAATCTGACATGGTGCCCAGATTATAATAGATTTTCAGTGAAATATTATGATGGCTGAATACGTTAACTCTCCAGAGGGGGTATCTTGAGAGGGAATCTGCTTGAGTTAGTATTTGCTTGGCCTTGTTCACCAGTGCAACCAAATCTCCTGGTCTCTGCCTTCCATTTTTACACCTGTGCCTGATGCTGGACTTGCTGACATAGTATCTTTCAAAGGCTATCTTCTGTGGAACTTCTTAGAAAATCCCAGGTGGAGAAACAATGAAAGAGATTTGCAACACCCATTGTAATACTGACTTTCTGTGTGAACAACCAATATCAAACGCTGTTCAGCTTAAGTCCTTAGAACCCAGATGGCATGCTAAGTATAGAGACTGCTTGTGCCATCCACACTTTTTCTTCAGCACGATTATGTTAACAGATTAGTTACAGATAGATAATACAAGTTTCCGAATGTTTTAGTGCTTTAGTTCATTATTGTAGCTTGTAGATGCCTCCCTTGTCTGCTTTCTTTTTGCAAATATTCTTTGGGGAAATTCAGGAAGGTATTTTCATGTGTGTCTGTGTTTTGCTTACTTGCCTCGAAACATGATTTTTTTTTTCTTCCAAGTTACTTAGCTATATGGACCTAGAAAGGGCAAAAAGCAATAATAAAATTCTGCAGTACCAGCCTGAGTCATGTGCTTTGCCATCCTAAATTTATGTTAACACTATTGGCTATAACCAGTGTTTTTGCATTACTTATCTTGAAGGAATACAAAACCCTTTGTAGATTAAAGAGTCAGAGTGATGATAGCTAACACTACATGTACAAATATTTAGTGGCAGTATTAGTTGCTCAGTTGTGTCCGACCCTTGCAATTTTATGGACTGTAGGCCACCAGGCTCCTCTGTCCATGGAATTCTCCAGGCAAGAATACTGAAGTGGGTAGACATTCCCTTCTCCAGAGGATCTTTCCAACCCAGGGATCGCACCTGGGCCTCCTGCATTGCAGGTGGATTCCTTACTGTCTCCGCAATGAGGGAAGCCCATGTATGTGTGTATGTATATATATATATGTGTATATATATATATGACTTTTTTCCCTCCTCCCAATATATGTCACTTGGTTTTTAAAGATTTCCAGGCTCTGTTCCTCTCCCAGAGTTGGACCTTTTTTCCTTTGTTTCCATTTTCCCTGCTCTGCTCAATTTGGATTTCACTTCCAACAGTTTTTCCTCAATATGGGGTCTGTCTTGGAATAGAGATTTGAGTGGTTGCTTTTGAAAATTCATGTGTCCCAAGCTGTTCTAGCCTCTTTTGGAACTTCTCGAAGGCCCTTTGCACTCATATGCTCTTGGACTAGGCAAAACCACTTCAGTTTTTACTTCCTGTATTCAAATTGGCCTGCCTGGTTCCAGTGAATGTCTTTTGGATTATCTTGTTGATTCTCTTCTTACTCCCACGTGGACTCTGGTACCATATGTACCTTGTGCTGTGGCTTATCAGTACCTGTTCATGTTTCAGCAATCAAGAGGATGAGAATTTCTCATTTAACTGTGTTGAGTTATTTTCTTCTTCTTTTTTTCTTTTTTTTTGCAATTTCCTTGATATAGATAGGTAATGGGCAGATAGATAGATACTGAGTTTTTTCTTTCTGAACTGAAGTTGCTCAGTCATGTCTGACTCTTTGAGACCCCATGGACCGTAGCCTACCAGGCTCCTCAGTCCATGGAATTTTCCAGGCAAGAGTACTGGAGTGGGTTGCCATTTCCTTCTCCAGGGTATCTTCCCAAACCAGGAATCGAACCCTGGTCTCCCGCACTGTAGGCAGACGCTTTACCATCTGAGCCACCAGGGAAGCCCAATGTAGAAACTAAGGGATATTAAGAAAAATTATGCTACCATTGTCTCTCTCCACCTGGAACTTGACCTCACCGATTATATTGCTCAGTTTGTGAGTAGTTAAGCTTTTTTTGTTTATATTCAAAATTATAGTTTTAATTTTGTTTTAATCTGATAATATAGTACATAAAACCCCTACCATTTGGAATTTTTAAGTAGTTTCTCTGCATAATGTACACTGTCTGCTTTTCTAAATGCACTATGGATTTAGGAAAAGATTTGTTTTCCTATTTTATATGCTCCTGATTCTGTCTACTGTTTTCTAACAGATCTTTTTGAAAGTTCAGTCTGTAGTTGCTGTCTCTACTTCCTCACATTACATGTTCGCCTTGCATTCTCTGTTTAATGCGAGACAGCAAAAGAGACACAGATGTATAGAACAGTCTTTTGGACTCTGTGGGAGAGGGAGAGGGTGGGATGATTTGGGAGAATGGCATTGAAACCTGTATAATATCATATAAGAAATGAATCGCCAGTCTAGGTTTGATGCAGGATACAGGATGCTTGGGGCTGGTGCACTGGGATGACCCAGAGGGATGGTATGGGGAGGGAGGTGGGGGAGTTCAGGACTGGGAACACATGTACACCCGTGGCGGATTCATGTTGATGTATGGCAAAACCGATACAATATTGCAAAGTAATTATCCTCCAATTAAAATAAATTTAAATTAAAAAAAAACATTCCCACCCCTTCATTGAAAGTGCATTTGTTTGTTACCCATGCACAAGGTTGATGTCAAATTTAATATTAATAGTCATATTCCCATCTTCATCTTTCAACCAACAAAACCAACCAAGACTTTCTTCTTGCAACATTCTTTTCTTGACATCCTTGACACAGTGCTCTCCTGATTTCCTCCTACTTAATTGTTCACTTTTTTGTTAGTTCCGATAATGAGGAGGCCCTAAACTTCCTTTTAGTTTCAAATGACTGATATCCAGTCTTTACCAGGCCCTCTCACCTTTCACTCCAAATTATGTGTGCATTAACTTGGTTTTGTCTGCAAGGATGTTACCCTTGTACAAACTATCATAGCAGAAAAATCCAGTGTCCTTCTTGTTAATGTCCCTGCTTTTCTTTATCATCTCTTCCTTACCCAGCAGCCAGAATGTTTTCTTGAGAGTAAGATCATGTTATTATATGATTTAGCTCTTATAAAACATCCCAAACTCTTTATCATGCCAAGGACCTAGGTGAATTAACCCCAGCTTGTCACACTGTACTCATTTTTAACTATTCTTTCTGTAGCTCACAATACTGCAGCTGTTGTGACTTCAGTTTCTTAAACATCTCTAGCCTAAGCATGCTATTCTCTAAGCCTCGAATTCTCTTCTGACAGATCTTTCTGTGGCTTTACCATTGTTTTGTGTCAGCTTACATATGGCTTCAGTAAGGCTGGCTGTAACTGCCTGATCTAAACTAGCTTACGTAGCCTTCTACTTCATCATATCCGCTTATTTTTCTTGGGAACGTTTGCCATTATCGAAAATTATGATATCCATTTATGAGTCTGCCTGGTTATTTTCTGTCTCCTGCTATTGATGCCAATTCCAAGAGACAAGGGGCTCCGCTTTATTTACAAGGTTGTCACCAGCTCCTAGAACAGAGCTTGCTTAAGCAGTATTTCTCTGAATGGTTCTTCATGATTTGAATGACTGAATAAATTAATTTTTTTGTCTGCTTGTTCAGATCAGTTATGAAAGAGAGACACGTATTAAAATTTTACCATTTAATTATGTGACCTAATTCTTCTTGAAGTCCAACCTTGTGTTTTCACTTATTTGGCCTGTATTTTGGTACATATAGGTTTATTATTTTTATGAATTATTTGTGTCTTTTATGTTTTATTAGACCAGGTTTTGATTTTGAATTTCACTTTGGTGCTTATGTTATCCTTCATGGCTTCATTGTTGTTGTTTTTAAGAGCCCATTTTTTTTTTCCTCACATTCCTTTATATTTTGGCTATAGACATGTCACTGTTATGGATGTGCTGTCTATAGAAAACATAAAGTAAATTGTGCCTTTTAACATGCTATGGAAATCTCTTTTGATGAGGATTCAGTCTCTTCACATTTAATGCAACTGCTTCTATACTTCATCTTATTCTTTTATTTTTAATCTTATTTATTATTTATTTTGTTTCCTTTTTCTTTTCTCTGTATTTGCTAATTTATTCAAGTCTTTATTCAAGTTCTTTTTCTTTATTATTTAGATATTTCTCAACACTGTCTAATTTTATCTTCCTAATCCAATTTATCTTAAACCAATTTCATTTATTAGGACTTCAAAATAATTATCCTTTTGAGGGGGGTTCATGTTTGGGAACACATGTAAGAATTAAAGATTTTAAAATTAAAAAAATAAAAATAAAAATAAAGATTATCCAGTTAGTTCTCAACTGCTGTATTTTGAATCATCTTACTGTGGTTTTGAAGTTATTGTTGACAGTATTATTTGGTAAGCTCTGTTTGTAAGATACTCTCATGAACAGTACCTGGGGAGATGATTCATCTGTATCATTTCCATTTTAAAAGATGTTTGTTCTTAAATTTTTTAAAATGTTTTCACCTAGAACCAATCTCCTACAGCAATTATCTTTCCTCAGTCTCTGAGTAAATGCTTTGTAATTCTTCAAATGCTTAGAAGCGTTTTGGAAATGAATGTTATTATATTTAAGCTTTCATGTATATACAAAAATTTAACTATCTTCTCGACTGGCTACAATTCTTTGTTTTATATAAGAAACAGTATTTCTTATTTTAGAATGCCATTTCAGTTCCTTGCCCTGAAAACTGATACAATTGTGAAATTCATTTCCTTTGTTTTCCTTCACTCATGGATTATATCCCCGTCTGCCTTTCGTCTAATGTCTGAAAATGGTTTTTCTGTATATTTTGTATAGTTTTTAGTTCTTTAAGATGAGAGAAATCTCATCTTTGTTGGTCTGTTTTCACTGAAAGTGGAAATTGTATTACATATTTTTGAAAGATTTTCATAAAAGATTATTAAAAGAGAAGGAGATTTCAAGAACTTAATTATTCACCTCCAGCTACCTGGAAAAATTCACTAATGTTGACCAGCTCCTTTATACATGATGTAAAAGCATGATATTTATTGTATTATGCCTACTATATACCAAATTTTATGATAATAATTCTATTTCTATTCATTGAGTTAGTCTTTCCTCTAACACAATGAAGTGGATGCTTTTATTATTACCATTCACACATGGGACAAAATAGGTTAAACAGGTTTCCAGAATATTTACACCTAATAAGTGAAAAATTGGATTTTCATATCAAGTATTCTCTACTCAGATGCTGCATTATTGACTAGTACTGCTGCTGCTGCTGCTAAGTCACTTCAGTCGTGTCTGACTCTGTGCGACCCCATAGACGGCAGCCCACCAGGCTCCGCCGTCCCTGGGATTCCCCAGGCAAGAACACCGGAGTGGGTTGCCATTTCCTCCTCCAATGCATGAAAGTGAAAAGTGAAAGGGAAGTCGCTCAGTCTTGTCTGACTCTTTGCGACCCCATGGACTGCAGCCTACCAGGCTCCTCCGTCCATGGGATTTGCCTGGCAAGAGTACTGGAGTGGGGTGCCATTGCTTTCTCCGATTGACTAGCACAATGTATAATAATTCTTCAACAAATGTTTTACAATATGATCTCTATAATGTTAACAAAAGTGGAGAACAGCTTTAGATTATTGACTCTCTTCTGAAATCATTAACGTGAAAATATAAACTTTTGATATATTTTATTCTTTCAGGGGTTTATAACAAAATAACTGCAGCTTCATTAGACAAATAATACACAAGAAAAACCAGTTCCCTCTGTTTCCTTCATAGAGTTGAAGTTTTTTATCTCATAAGCAATTATCAATTGTATTGATAGAAACGTCTGACCATTATTAGATGTAGAAGTGCATTTGCATGTTTTAGGTAGACATATTTCATAGGATTTCAAGTGACAGTCTTAGCATACATTACTGAAGTAATTTTATAATAGTTTTCTTAAAGCATTTAGTGTTATAGCCTGTGTAAAGGTTGTCTTCAGTTTTTGGATCTGTGAAGTGTTGTCAATGAAATTTTGGTTCTAGCACATATGACTTATAATATGGTAATCCAAATTTCTTGATGATTTAAAAATATTGTATTTGCAAATGCCGTGAAACATCACCACTTCGAAGAAGAACACAGATTCAGTAAGTTTCAAACTTCCTTTTGTTTTGATTTTTCAGATTGCGTTCTCACAACACAACACAATCATGGATCTTGTGCAGTTTTTTGTCACCTTCTTCAGGTAATTTGCTTTTATTGACTTTGAATGTGTTAAATCTGTATTCTGATGTCCTGTCAATCTGTTAGGTAATATCAATTCTTTAACCTTGAATATGATACAATCTGTCTTGTATAGTTTTACGTACTTAAATATATACCGCAGAGCAGAAGAAACACATTCGACATGTACTGTTGCAGGATTATTTTGCTATACTGCTATTTAATAGCTAGTTAATTTAGTGGAAAGAAGATGACAACCCTGTGTTCTACGTCACATAAGTAATTAAAGCCTGTTTTAATTAGTGAAATTAACAGTGTTTTCATCATATTGATTAGGTACGTTTCCTAGCATTAAAATCAATTTCTTGGATTTCTTAAGTTATTATTGTATTTAGCAATGTGATACAATCAATAGGGGATGAGGAAAAGGATGTATTTTTTTGCCCTCAAAGAGCATGTAATCTGGAAGTACTAAATGTGACCTAGAATATACCATAATTTGCTAGAACTTTAGTTATTTGAGATGTTAACAGTAGGTTCACTAAAAAGGGTTCCATAACTAAATATGTTTGGAAAATACTATGTATACCAAAGTTAAATAGGTCTCTTTAGGTTTGTTTTTAACTGACTTCCTCAGATTTTTTTCTCACAGTTTTTAATGTGTTCATTTGCAGTGTATTGTTCTTAAAGAGAGGATAGAGTTTGTAGCATTTCTCAAAACCTAAAGGTTCTTTTCATAAACATTTGTGTTCATTTCCATGGGATGTAAATAAACAGTGGGTGAGGGGAAGAAGCTGAGTTTCAGTGATAGAATATCTGAGACATGGCATCTAGTTGGGTGGGATGGGGTGGGTAGCGAGGGAAGTTCTCGAAGGAGGGCACATATCTATCCATGTAGATGATTCACTGCCTTGTACAGCAGAGACTGGCACATTATAAAGCAGTTATACTCCAATAAAATAAAAAGAACTAGTTGGTCAATGCAGTACTTAAAAACAAAAAAAGAGAAAGAATGTTATCTTTATTAACATAAATGATGTGTACAGCTTATACTGATCCACAGGGTGCCTTTGTGTGAATTAGACAATCGTGTCTCCTCCTTCTGGTAGATATAGCCCCACATCACAGCACAAAGATGCAGATGATTTTGACCTTCACTCACCAAGTTGTCTGGGCTGCTTTATACAATAAAGAAAATGAAAGTCGCTCAGTCGTGTCCGACTCTTTGCGACTCCATGGACTGTATAGTCCATGGAATTCTCCAGGCCAGAATACTGGAGTGGGTAGCTGTTCCCTTCTCCAGGGGATCTTCCAAACCCAGAGGTTGAACCCGGGTCTCCCACATTGCAGGCAGTTTCTTTACCAGCTGAACCACAAGGGAAGCTTTGTACAGTAAAGAACCTGTTAGACCCAGTCCTTGACACAGATGGTATGCCCAGTACTTCCTCTGCACCTAAGTAAGTGATAAGTATTGGTTATCTTATCAAGATACTATACAATACTTGAATTCCTAATCCCTTATCCACAGGAGTGAGCAAACATTTTTCTATAAAGGGCTGGTTAGTAAATAATTTCAAGATTTGTGGGCTATAAGGTGTCTGTGGTGCTAACGCAGCCTGAGTCAGTTTGGAAACAAATGGGGGTGATTATTTATGTTCCAAAAAACCTTTATTAGAATGAAAATAGCTGGTAGCCTGAATTCTGGGCTTCCCTAGTGGTAAACCACCTTCCTGCCAATGCAGGAGACGTGAGAGACCTGGGTTCCATCCCTGGGTGGGGAAGATCCCCTGGAGGAGGTCATGGCAGCCCACTCCGATATTCTTGCCTGGAGAATCCCGTGGACAGAGGAGCCTGGTG
Organism: Budorcas taxicolor; assembly: GCF_023091745.1. Taxonomy (NCBI): domain Eukaryota; kingdom Metazoa; phylum Chordata; class Mammalia; order Artiodactyla; family Bovidae; genus Budorcas; species Budorcas taxicolor. The sequence goes on from NC_068932.1 coordinate 35,234,448, forward strand.
GGCTACAGTCCACAGCGTGACAGATTTGGATACTACTAAAGTGACTTAGCGTGCGCACAGGCTGAATCCCGCCTGTGGACACAATTTGCCCAACCACTGATCTAACTTATGCCTGAATGCCTTTAATGGCAGGAAACAGAACATCTCTTGTGATAGCATTTTCTATCTTCAGAGAATTAGTTGTTCTTTATAATTGAGATGAAATCTGCCTCCCTGTGATAGCTATTCTAATTTACCCATATGGGCAAGTCTAATTCCTTCATCTCCATTTATGGCCTTCCAGTTTTCTAAACTCTTTTCTCCAATTCACACATTATCTGTTCAGTTATTTGCTTCTTGTCAGAATCCTTGCCATGTTAGTCACTTTGCTCTGAAAACAATCAGGTTGTCTGTCCCTTAAAAACATTAATTTCCGAAATTTAATGCTGAGAACATATTTCTTACTAACATTGCAAAGTTCATTCATATTTAAATTTGTCCCTTAAAGAGTAAATTTGAGGAAACATCTTAAATATATTTAAACATTTTCTGATTTTATACTTGTGAATATTAAGGGATATTAAAACTTAATGACATTACAATGTTTTTGAAAAGTGTTAGAAGTTATAATCGAATGAGCTTTATTTATGCATAAAAATGTTTTTGACAGGATAATGTAGATGTTAATATACTGAAAAGTTTATTTGTATAAAAATTCACAAAGCTGAATTTATAAATTATTTAGATGTTTAGGGTTTTAGTTTAAGCTTTTGAATTTGTGTGCGTGCGTAAGTTCAATAGCTCTTTTATTAAGTAAAAGAAAGCAAGTGTTAATGTGTACCATGTCTTAGAGGTGATCCGATTTATTATGTTGGCATCACAGACAAAGTAATATACTCTAGTTATTGTGTGAGATAAAATGTATTTGATGGGTTTTTTATCATTTAAATTTTTTCAGTAGTGAAATGTAAATTAGATGATTTTAAAATTGTCTCATTGTTAAGGAAAATCATGGACAGAATACTTTTAAGGTTATTTTTCTATTAGGTAGACTTACTGTTAAATTTTAAAAGAGAGTTTTAGACAGTTCAGCATTTATGGACATCCTTCAATCAGGCCACTATTACTGCTATTGCTGTCTCTGTGTTACTGAAGTAGTATAGATGAAGTGTCAGCCTTTCATTTAGCCAAGTTTAAAAGAGGCCAGTGCCAGTTTTTTAACTTTTATATTGGGAATAGTTCTGGTGGTAAACGTAATTCAGTCAGTATTAGTGAGATCATTTATAGTCACAGCCTGGCTCTGGCCTTAGCTTTCAGCGCCATCTAAGCAGATCACCTGAAAGTGAAGTAGCTCAGTCATGTCTAACTCTTCGTGACCCCATGGACTATAGCCTACCACGCTTCTCCGTCCATGGCATTTTCCAGGCAAGAATGCTGGAGTGGGTTGCCATTTCCTTCTCCAGAGGATCTTCCTGACCCAGGAATCAAACCCAGGTCTCCTGCATTGCAGGCAGATGCTTTACCATCTGAACCACCAGGGAAGCCTAAGCAGATTACCTAGTACCTCTAAATCTCCTTCCTTTTAGGTTTTTATTTTGTATTGGAGTATAGCCAATTAACAGTGTTGTAATATTTCAGGTGAACAGCGAAGGTATTCAGACATATATAAACATACACATATACATATATCCTTTATCATAATAGAATTAAAAGGTGTTGTTGTTAGAGTCTGTAGTGTACAGTAATATATAACAGTGAGTAATTAAAAAATTGAAAGAAATCATTTAAGAAATAAAGACTTTTCTGGTATGTAAAATGGAAAAGCAAGTCTGTGTGAATCTGAAAAGTCTCAATTTTTTAAAGAAGTTCAGCCTGGTAAATTAAATGGAGATATAGCAAGGACCCTGTACCATTTAGATTTTTTAATGGTGGTTCTAATTTTCACTGTCCTACAAGGATTACATTGGAGAAGGCAATGGCACCCCACTCCAGTACTCTTGCCTGGGAAATCCCATGGACGGAGGAGCCTGGTGGGCTGCAGTCCATGGGGTCGCTAAGAGTTGGACACAACTGAACGACTTCACTTTCATTTTTCACTGTCATGCATTGGAGAAGGAAATGGCAACCCACTCCAGTGTTCTTGCCTGGAGAATCCCAGGGACGGGGGAGCCTGGTGGGCTGCCATCTATGGGGTCACATAGAGTCAGACACGACTGACGCTACTTAGCAGCAGCAGCAGCAGCAGCGCAAGGATTACATAATGTTTTTGATTTACCATCTTGACCAAATGGAGGATATTTTCAGAGGTTGCCACTTGGTCTTTCCTACTGTGATAGATCTTACCTCACAGGCCAGAAACACAATGTAGGGGTTTACTCTGACCACTTTGTACATAATTTCTAATTATACACTTGAAAAGTAAGGAAATTATCACTTGTTGTTGTTCAGTCACTAAGTTGTGTCTGACTCTTTGTGAACCCATGAACTGCAGCCAGGTTTCTCTGTCCATCACTATCTCCCTGAGTTTGCTCAAACTCATATCCATTGAGTCAGTGATGCCATCCAACCATCTCATCCTCTGTTGCTCCCTCCTCTTGCCCTCAATTTTTCCCAGCATCAGGGTCTTTTCCAATGAGTCACTCAGTTCTTCACATTAGATGGCGAAAGTGTTGGATCTTCAACATCAGCATCAGTTCTTCCAATGAATATTCAGGGTTGATTTCCTTTAGGACTGACTGGTTTGATCTCTTTGCTGTCCAAGGGACTCTCAAGAGTCTTCTCCAGCACCACAGTTCAAAAGCATCAATTCTTCAGCATTCAGCCTTCTTTATGATTCAACTCTCACATCTGTACATGACTGCTGGAAAAGCCATGCTGCTGCTGCTGCTGCTAAGTCGCATCAGTCGTGTCCGACTCTGTGCAACCCCACAGACGGAAGCCCACCAGGCTCCTCTGTCCTTGGGATTCTCCAGGCAAGAACACTGGAGTGGGTTGCCATTTCCTTCTCCAGTGCATGAAAGGGAAAAGTGAAAGTGAAGTCGCTCACTCGTATCCTATTCTTAGCAACCCCATGGACTGTAGCCTACCAGGCTCCTCCGTCCATGGGATTTCCCAGGCAAGAGTCCTGGAGTGGGGTGCCATTACCTTCTCCATAGCTCTGACTGTATGGACATTTGTCAGCAAAATGATGTATCTGCTTTTTAATACACTGTTTATGTTGGTCATAGCTATTCTTCCAAGGAGCAACCATCTTTTAATTTCATGGCTGCAGTTACCATCCACATTGATTTTGGAGTCTAAGAAAATGAAATCTGACACTGTTTCTACATTTTCCCCATCTGTTTGCCATGATGTGATAGGACCGGATGCTATTATCACAGGGTGGATGTATAGACACAGTTTCCCAGTATGAGCCAGGATTTAGCCAGAATTTGTTATCTGGACCCTGGAGACACCCCAGCTCTAACAAGAGGCCATGGTGGTGTTCTGGTCATTGGCTAGCTGTGTCATCGCTAACCTTGTGTCTTGTAGTAGTGAAAATGTCTATTAATTTGTCTTACACTGAGTATGTACCCATAAATATACTTGTGTATATACCCAAATAAACATGAATCTCTTTATAAAGTAGTCGTACACATGTTCCTTTGGGAATCATTTTATACACTTTCCAAGGTGTTTCAAGACAACCTTTTTTTCTGTGAACTCAGCTACCTGTTCAGTCAGTGGATTCTGGATTTGTAAATTAACTCATCTTGGAACTCAGCAGAGGATCACAATCATCTCTTGGGGCAACTACCCTCAGCCTTTACCCCCCCATTCCTACTTCAAGTAATATTAAGGAGCACCATTGTTAGCTGCCCACCTATTTTGCCCCTCGTATAGATACCATCTGTTATTAGTCATCCCACAGTTCTTTGTTGGGCAGCACCCTTGTCTGCTTCTCCAGGCTTGTTGATCATTATCCTAATTGTGACCCCTGGATTCTAACAGTTAAACACTGACCCTTGGTCTTTTTCACTTTGGAACTCCATCATTTAACGCCTAGCTCTGTCACTGCCTCTCCTATTGTCAGCTTTGATCTTCAGAAGAAAGCCATCACTGAACTTCTTAGTGTGCCCTTTCATCAGCAGATTCCTCATGGCCTCAGTGAATGATGTGTCCATGGAAAGTAATCTTCTGGTAGTTCTTCTGACCTTACATAATACATTCTTTCTGGCACATTTCCTCCTGTCAGCTTCTTTTATCTTTCTCTTCCACCTTCTCAGGGAACTCAGGCATTTCCATTTCACTTTGCATTGGCCATTGCTTTATCCAGACTTCTAAGAGTCACTTCTTCTTCAACTTTGCACCACCCCCTGGAGTCTTCCATAGGGTATTGCATTTCCTGGTCCTGAGACTGTGCACCAAAATTCATGAATTCTTGCTGATTCCATCCCCCAGGATCAGATACCACTGATTTCTAATTCCTGTTATACTCTCCTGGCTGTGGCCATTACCTGCTAGCCAATTCTTGCAACTCTTCCAAGTATATAATCTCCTTCCTTTCTGATCAGGCCAAGATGCATTACTACTACTACTAAGTCGCTTCAGTCGTGTCCGACTCTGTGCGACCCCATAGATGGCAGCCCACCAGGCTCCCCCGTCCCTGGGATTCTCCAGGCAAGAACGCTGGAGTGCGTTGCCATTTCCTTCTCCGGTTTTCCTTTAAAATTGGAGGAAGTTACAGTTCAGTACAGACAGGCAAAGTCGTATCCGACTCTTTGTGACCCCATGGACTGTAGCCCACCAGGCTTCTCTGTCCATGGAATTCTCTAGGCAAGAATACTGGAGTAGGTTGCCATTCCCTTCTCCATAAAGATGCACTATGCTGTCCTTTAACCCTAGTTATCAGTCTAGCAACCAGGAGAGGAGACGCTGACAGCTTGTTGAGGGAACGACCCTATTGTTTCTATAATTTTAGAACTGACTTCCTCAAAAGCATCCACCTAGATATTTCATTTTAGATGTTCCTATCTCATGTTTCAAGAGCTCCAATTTCCCCAACCACGGCCGTTGTCTTTACATGAGAGGACTGCTCTAGCTGAGCAGTCTATCGTCTCTGGAACTTTGCAGCTCTCACCCTTGGATCATTACTCTGCTGCTCATTCGTATTGGTTCTTCCACTGTCAGGGATAAGGGTCTGAATTAAAGCTATAAAAGAGACCCTCTGGCTCTTTTATTTAGCCTGTAATATTTGTTAATGGCCTTCAGTCTCTCATTAGCCCTTTGTAGGGTTAATGCAAACATTCAGTAATTATCCAACTCCACTATCTTTTGAAAACATTTTTCCCAGATCATCACTGGTGAAATCTTTAGCAGTTGAAGTCTTCTTCCAGGGATGAATCAAGCAACATGGATGGTTTCCTTTTAGCCTGCCAAGTAGTGAGTGAGCCAATTACAAATCTCAATTTTACCTCCCGATATCTCAGACCATGAGTCCTCAGAGAAGTGGAGACCAGAATGGCATTGGCCCTGCAGTAAATGTATTAGGGGGAACTCTTGTGACCGAGAGATCAGGGCAGAAAGTGAGAGATCTTTTAGACCACAGTGCCAATCTGACATTCGTGAAGTAGAGCAGGAAGAAAGGAAAGTTGAATGAAAGAGCCTAATTACAGTGCAGTGTAATTTAGATTACATTGCAGTCCGAAAGTCTGACAAGGTCAGTGGTGAGTCCTCAAGTCAAACTGCATGTAGAGGAGTTACTCATCTCTCAGGATCAGGCCTTCCTTGCTGTCACCGCGATGCTCAGAAAGTGCGGCCTCTGTGATTACTTTCTGTCGCTATGATGTTTACTAATCTAGTTATCTGATGTAAGTAATACCATATAATACTTGTCCTTCTGTAACTGGCTTGTTTCACTTAGCATAATGTTCTCAAGGCTCATTCATGTTGTGATATATGTAAGAATTTCCCTTCTTTTAAGGCTGAATTATATTCCATTATATGTATTATATATACCACATTTTGTTTATCCTTTCACCTGTTGATGGACACTTGAGTTGCTTCCCTGTTTAGCTGTTGTGAATGATACTTCTGTGCATATGAATATATAAGTATGTATTCAAGATCTTGGTTCACTTCTTTTGGGTATATTCCCAGAAGTGAAATTGCTGAGTCATATCGTAATTCTATTTTTAACTTTTTGAAGGGCCTCCAAACTGTTTATAATTGTACCATCCACATTCTCACCAACAGTGCCACGGGTTCCAATTTTTCCATATTCTCACCAAACACATGCAGTTTTCATTCTTTCCCTTTCCTTCCTTCTTTTTGATAGTAGCCATCCCAGTGGATGCAACTTGGCATTTCTTTGTGGTTTTGATTTGCATTTCTTTAATGATTACTGCTGGTAAGAACATTTTCATGTGCCTATTTGCCATCCATATGTCTTTTTTTGGTCTCTTCTTTTGCCCATTTTTATACCAGTATCATACTCTCTTGATTATTGTAGATTTGTAGTAAATTTTGAAATCTGGAAGTGTGGATCCTCCATCTTTGTTCTTTTTCAGTATTTTTTTGGGCTACTTGGGGTCCTAAAATTCAAATGGATATGGGTATCCAGATAATTATGTGAGCTTTTCCCCTTTTTGTTAATATGGTGTATTACATTGATGCTCTTTATATGTTAGATCATCCTTGCATTTCAGGAATAAATCCTTCTTGGTCACCATATATAATTCTTTTAATAATAATAATTTCCCTTTTTCTGTGTCGTTGTTCCTAAATGACTTTGGTATCAGGATAATGCCGGTCACATAGACTGAGTTAGGAATTGTTTCCTTTTCTGTAATGTCTGGAACAATTGGAGAAGGATTGGTATTAGTTCTTTTTGAAATGTTTAGTGGAATTCATCAGTGAGGCTATCATCCCCAGGCTTTTCTTTGTCAGGAGATTTTTGATTACTGATTCAGTCTCTTTACTAGTCATAGTTCTAGACATTGTCAGTTTTTTCATGATTCAAACTTTTGTGTAGCTTTTGTGTTTCCCTAAAATCACAAATTCCTAAATTGTCCATTTCATCTAGGTTACACAATTTGTTGGTGTGCATTTGTTCATAGTATACTCTAATAAATCCTTTTTATCATTATAGGATGAGTAGTATTATCTATACTGTATTTATTTTTAATTTATTTTTAGTAAGTTGAATCTTCTTGCCTTTTTTTCCCCGTTATTAAATCTGGTCAAAAGTTTGTCAGTTTTGTTTTTCTGTTTGAAGAACTGATTGCTGGTTATGTTGATTTTTCTCTATTATTTTGTATTTCATTTATCTCTGTTTTAATCTTTATTATCTCCTTCCTTTCACTAACTTTGGGTTTAGTTCTTTTTCTGATTCCGTAAATTTAAAGTTAGGTTGTGGATTTGAGAGCTTTGTTTTTCCATGAGAGCATTTATAGTTAAACCTTTCTTCCTTAGCACTGCTTTCACTGAGTCCGATCAGTTTTAATATGCTCTGTTTTCATTTTCATTTGTCTCTAAGTAGTTTTCTGATTTCCCTTGTGATTTCTTCTGTGAGCTGTTGGTTGTTCAAGAGTCTGGTGTTTCATTTCCCCAAATTTGTGAATTTTCCAGGTTTTTTTCTGTTAATTTATATCTAGCTTTATTTTGCTGTGGTTGAAGGAGATACTTTTCATGATACCTATTATTTTAAATTTATTGAGACAATTTGTGACCTAAAATATAGTATAGCCTAGACAATATCTCATGTGCATTTGAGAAGAATGTGTATCCTGTTGTTGGGAATGTGTTTTATATATGTCTGTTAACTAGTTGGTTTATTGTGTTCTAATTCTCTGTTTCCATTCTTCTGTTTATCTGATGTTCCTATCCATTATTTAAAGAGGAGTTTGAATTATTGTTTTAACAATTGTGAATTCTCTTTGTCGCTTGTGAAATTTTGGTCTTAATTTATATCTTGTTTTATGTAGGCTCAGTATCATTTTGTTAGAATTTCCTTCATAAATCTATTTTCATTACTTTCAGCATTTTTTATCTTATTAGATTTTAAATGTTTCTTGTACACCACAAATATCTGGACATTGTTTATTCTGTTTTAATAATCTGAAAAATCTCTGACTTTAGAAGTGACAGGTTTAATGAATTTCTATTTATTGTGATTACTGATGTATTGTAGTTTTTTCTTCATCTTTTCACTTTTTAAAATGCTTTCTCAAGTCATCTTTCTTCCTTCTCCCCTGCTTTCTAAGAAATTGAATATCCTTTTAATATCCTTTATTTTTTTCCTTTTATCAGTTTAAGAATTATACATTTTATATTTAAATTTTAACATGTATATTTTTTCTAACCAGAATTAATGTTAATCACTGTCTTTTTTTTCTACTCCTAAGTCATATAGGAACACTAGAAAATTTGAAACTTCCAATTTTACATACAATTGTCTAATTTTTAATTCATTTTCTCATTTCTAATTTTAATTTATTTTTTAAAATAGCCTTATTGAGATATGTAAAGTGTAACTCATCTATTTAAATCATAAAATTCAATGGCTCTGCAGCCATCTTCACAGTAATTTTATAACATTTTCATCACCCCCAAATAAACTGTATACACATTTGTAGTCATTTCCCATCCCTCTCAAGCATCCTAAGTTTTAAACAGTCACTAATCTAGTTCCTGATTTCAGTGTCGACCATCTGGTGATGTCCATGTGTAGAGTCTTCTCTTGTGTTGTTGGAAGAGGGTTTTGCTATGACCAGTGCATTTTCTTGGCATAACTATTAGTCTTTGCCCTGCTTCATTCCGCATTCCAAGGCCAAATTTGCCTGTTACTCCAGGTGTCTCTTGACTTCCTACTTTTGCATTCCAGTCCCCTATAATGAAAAGGACATCTTTTTTGGATGTTAGCTCTAAAAGGTCTTGTAGGTCTTCATAGAACCGTTCAACTTCAGTTTCTTCAGTGTTACTGGTTGGGGCATAGACTTGGATTACTGTGATATTAAATGGTTTTCCTTGGAAATGAACAGAGATCATTCTGTCATTTTTGAGATTGCATTCAAGTACTGCATTTCAGACTCTTTTGTTGACCATGATGGCTACTCCATTTCTTTTGAGGGATTCCTGCCCGCAGTAGTAGATATAATGGTCATCTGAGTTAAATTCACCCATTCCAGTCCATTTTAGTTCGCTGATTCCTAGAATGTCGATGCTCACTCTTGCCATTTCTTGTTTGACCACTTCCAATTTGCCTTGATTCATGGACCTGACATTCCAGGTTCCTATGCAATATTGCTCTTTACAGCATCGGACCTTGCTTCTACCACCAGTCACATCCACAGCTGGGTATTGTTTTTGCTTTGGCTCCATCCCTTCATTCTTTCTGGAGTTATTTCTCCACTGATCTCCAGTAGCGTGTTGGGCACCTACTGACCTGGGGAGTTCCTCTTTCAGTATCCTATCATTTTGCCTTTTCATACTGTTATGGGGTTCTCAAGGCAAGAATACTAAAGTGGTTTGTCATTCCCTTCTCCAGTGGACCACATTCTGTCAGACCTCTCCACCATGACCCACCCGTCTTGGGTTACCCCATGGGCATGGCTTAATTTGATTGAGTTAGACAAGGCTGTGGTCCTAGTGTGATTAGATTGACTAGTTTTCTTTGAGTATGGTTTTAGTGTGTCTGCCCTCTAATGCCCTCTTGGAACACCTATCATCTTACTTGGGTTTCTCTTACCTTGAGTGTGAGGTATCTCTTCATGGCTGCTCCAGCAAAGTGCAGCCACTGCTCCTTACCTTGGATGAAGGGTATCCAACCTAGATAGCATATTCAAAAGCAGAGACATTACTTTGCTGACTAAGGTCTGTCTAGTCAAGGCTATGGTTTTTCCTGTGGTCATGTGTGGATGTAAGAGTTGGACTGTGAAGAAGGCTGAGCGCCGAAGAATTGATGCTTTTGAACTGTGGTGTTGGAGAAGACTCTTGAGAGTCCCTTGGACTGCAAGGAGATCCAACCAGTGCATTCTGAAAGAGATCAGCCCTGGGATTTCTTTGGAAGGACTGATGCTAAAGCTGAAACTCCAGTACTTTGGCCACCTCAAGCGAAGAGTTGACTCATTGGAAAAGACTCTGATGCTGGGAGGGATTGTGGGCAGGAGGAGAAGGGGACGACAGAGGATGAGATGTCTGGATGGCATCACTGTGTCGATGGACGTGAGTCTGAGTGAACTGCGGGAGTTGGTGATGGACAGGGAGGCCTGGTGTGCTGCGATTCATGGGGTTGCAAAGAGTCGGACATGACTAAGCGACTGAACTGAACTGAATCTAGTTCCTGTCTATAGATTATCCTATTCTGAACATTGTCATATAAGTGGAATCATACAGTATATATTCTTTTGTGACTGGATGCTATCACTTATGACAGTGTTTACAAGATTTGTCCATGATGTTGTATGTATCAGTGCATCATTGCTTTTTATTGCTAAATAATATTCCATTGTATGGATAAGACACATTTCATTTCTCCTTTTTTGGTTGATGGGCATTTGAATTTTTACCTCTTTTTGGTTCTTGTGAATTTGGTTCTTGAACATTTGTGTTCAGGTTTTTGTGTGGTGATATGTTTTGCTTCTCCTGAGTATGTACCTAAGAGGGGCAATGATGAGTCATATGGTAACTCTGGATTTAGCATTGTGAGAAACTGGCAAACCATTTACCAAATGAGTTGCACCATTTTACATTCTCACTAGGAATGTATGAGGGTTCAAGTTTCACCATATTCTCAGTAACACTTCTTTTTTTATCTCTCTTTTTTTGGTTATAGCCATCTTAGTGGGTATAAAGTGCCAAAAGAAATGGTGATACTATTTTGGAGGATCCAGAAAGGAAAGATTTAAGAATCTAAATAATAGAAAAAGAAAGAAAAAGTAGGAGTTAAGCAATTAAAAACAAGAATAATCAAAGATAACCTTATAGAAATAATAATATGAGTGGGAAGAATAATTTAAAATTAATACAGTGATCAAGATTTAGGAAAATGAAGCAATCATGTTGTCCACGAAGATATTTTAAAAGACAAAAAGGAGAGATGTAATAAGGAGAGAAGTAAACCTAAGTCATTAGTATCAAAATGACATAGTCCAAAGGGGTATGTGGTATAAACATTCTTTTTTTTTTAATGCTATAAGAACAAAGAACACTGGTAGAATGAAAAATAGAAGTCCTCCTCTTCCAAAGTAAAATTATGATAATAGATATGTTAATAGAAACGAGGCCTGAGATACAGATTTCCCTAAGTAGAAACCATAAATTACATCTTATTATATTGGAGGTTTCTTCAGGAATTCTCTCCCTGGCTTTGCTATAGAAGCAAACAGACATATAGGTCTCAACTGTTCTTTTCAACCAAAATATCAAATATGGCTCAAGTAAAATGTGTCAAGTTTATTGCAACTTAGCTAAACCAGTGCTCCATGTCTTATTTTCAATGCTGAGATTTAGAACACTATAGAGTGAAACATACTTCCGTAAGAGTGATATCAGTAACATCACATTTTCACCAGAATGTTGACTAACAATTCAGATCAACATGTCCTAAACTTTCTGTCTTGGCAAACAGCTCTTTTTTCTATTAATAGTATTTTCTAGCTCAGTTATGAATGAATGAATGAATGAAGTCACTCAGTCATGTCTGACTCTTTGCGACCCTATGGACTGTAGCCTACCAGGCTCCTCTGTCCATGGGATTTTCCAGGCAAGAGTACTAGAGTGGATTGCCATTTCCTTCTCCAGCGGATCTTCCCAACCCAGGGATTGAACCTGGGTCTCCCGCATTGTAGACAGACGCTTTACTATCTGAGCCACCAGGGAAGTCATAGGTATTGCTACTTCCCCAATTCAATACATTTCTCTTAATCCATGTATAAAACCTGATTCTTCCTTCATTCTATCAATCTATTATATTCAAAACAACAAAAATGATTTTTAACATAAATTATGAGAATCCATTGTTTTAAAGCTTCCCTTCAAATTTATAATTCAAACTACACTTACAAGTTCCTCTGAAACCAGCCCTAATTATATGCCTCCTCTCATATTCTCCACAAATTTGCTATATTACAGTCTCTTTTTCTTTGGAGGTATCTGGTTTATTTCTTGTCTGTTTTGTTTTTCATTCCTATGAAGTCTTTTAAAATTTATGTGCAGTAAAATTCCACTTGGTGGGATACAGCCATATGAATACTAAAATCTGTATAGTTTCTTGTAATCATCAGCTCTACCATAGACCAGTTCCAGAATGTCCAAGAATCCTTCATAGGGCTTCCTTTACACTGATGCTTTTTCTTCATCCATAAATCCTGGCACCTATTGGCTGGTACCCTGTCTCTAGAGTTTTGCCTTTTCCAGAATGTCATATTCATGGAAACATACAGTATGTTATCTCCTGAGACCGATTACTTTCCATTGGCATACTCCTTTTAAGATTTATCCAAGTTGATTTTTTTTTTCCATCAGTAGTTCATTTCATTTTTGTTGTTAAGTGGTATTCCATTGAAGGAATAGACTCCAGTCTTGTTTATTCACCCACCCTTGGATAGATATGACTTGTTACACTTTTTGGCAACTATGAATAATGCTGCCATAGACAAGATACATAACTTGTATAGGGATTGTGCACACATAAGTTTTTGTTTCTTTAGGATAAATAGCTGGAAGTGAGATTGCTGAATCATTTGGTAAATGTATATTTATCTTTATAATAACTGCAACTATTTTTTCAGAGTGACTGTATCATTTTGCTTTGCCACCAACAAAGTATGAGGGTTTTGGTTGTTTCAAATCCTCAGTGCTTAGTACTGTCAGAATTTTTTATTTTAGCCATTCAGATGTGGTAGTATCTTGTTAGTTGCTCAGTCTTTTCTGACTCACTGGGACCTCATAGGCTGTAGCCCTCCAGGTTCCTCTGTCCATGGGATTCCCAGGAAAGACTACTGGAGTGGGTTTCCATGCCCTTCTCCAGGGAATCTTCCTGACCCAGGGATTGAACTCTGGTCTTCCACATTGCAGGCACATTGTTTACTGCCTGAGCTGTCAGGGAAGCCCATGGTAGTATCTTATTATTCTAATCTGCATTTCTCTAATGGCTGACATGGAATATCGTTAAAAGACTGGTCTTTCCTTTTGAAATGCCTTTGCAACTCTGTCAAAAATCTATTCATCATCTAGTTTCCAGTCCCAGGAAACACTATGTAACCATACATCTCTCTTTATGTCCCACTGGTCTCAACTATAAAACCTGGATGATGTGCTTGGGTAGTTTCATTGGACAGATCAGGGAAGAATACCAAAATTCAGAAACACCCTGAAATGTTTGAAAGTTACTGGTTTTTCCCCTCCAGTCTCCCCTGACTTGAGCGTCAGTGTGGTGTGAAAACTTAAAGTGACTATTGTGGTCTAGACAGAAAATATCCTGGAAAAATCTTCCAGTTCTTTTTTTTTCTTTTTTTTTTTAATTTTTGGTCATGCCTTGTGGCATATGGAACCTGGGAGCCACAGGTTTCCCTGACCAGGGATCAAACCTGTACCCAGGTGCAATGGAAAGCAAAGTCTTAACCACTGGACTGCTGGGGAAGTTCCCAAATCCTCTATTCCTGACTTATGCTGTGGAAAAGGAAATTATTAAAGCTGTAAAGAGAGTAGGGGAGATCCACCCCCCAATTTTCCTCTCTTTTCAAAAATTTACTCATCCCCAATTCCAAGCAGCCTGAGGCAGTGACATTAGCTGCAGCTAAAATGCCTGGGAGTATAAAGCTGGTAGGGCAAGATCTCTAAGAGTTGCGAGCCTTCTGGGTAATGTGGGACTGTGATCACAGGAGAGTCTACACAAGTCCATTGCTTTTCCCTCTTCTCTGTCCTCCCAACACAGAATGTGGTCCAGTCACAGAAGTGGGTGGTTATGTGCCAGAGGAAGGAAAAGTGAAGTCCAGAAAAAGTTTGGGAAACATCAGAGAGAAAAAAGCCATCCCATAAAGTTGAACTTTATATGACAAAGGTCTGTATAGTCAAAGTTATGATTTTTCTGGTAGTCATGTATGTATGTGAGAGTTGGACCATAAAGAAAGCTGAGTGCCAAAGAATTGATGTTCTTGAACGGTGATGTGGGAAAAGACTCCGGAGAGTCCCTTGAACAGCAAAAAGATCAAACCAGTCAATCCTAAAGGAAATCAGTTCTGAATATTCATTGAAAGGACTGATGCTGAAGCTGAAGCTCCAATACTTTGGTCCTCTGATGCGAAAAACTGACTCATTGAAAAAGACCCTGATGATGGGAAAGATTGAGGGCAGGAGGAGAAGTGGATGGCAGGGGATGAGATGGTTGGATAGTATCACTGACTCAATGAACATGAGTTTGTGCAAGCTCTAGGAGCTGGTGATGGACAGGGAAGCCTGGCGTGCTACATGCAGCCCATGGGGTCTGTTGGAAAGAGTTCGACACGACTGAGCGACTGAGCTGAACTGAACTGAAAGTTGAACCTCTGGAAGCTTCCATGTGAGGCTCTTTTCCTAATTTCCATACCAAAAAATTTAAGAAAAGGCTAATGGTTAGAACTCTTCCCAGGCCTTAGACAGAATCCATAGGACAGACTCAAATAGAACCGAAAAAGCTTTGGGTACATTGTAAGCACAGCCTACAGATACCTAAAATAAAATATCTGTATAATAATACCAACATCTCTATAGGATAAAGTAAGACCTCAGTCCCTCTGTAAGTTGGATACATCAGAGAGGGCTGTGATGGAAGTGGGCCATTCTTCAGCTTGATTAGCAAGTCAGTGAGTATCTGTCAATATTTATTCATATCTTTAAGAAAAACTTTATTATATGTTGGATCTGTTAACTGTCCATATTGAGAAAAGTAACATTTGACTTCTACCCCATACTAATAATCAAAATAAATTCCAGGAAGAAAGGGAAAACAATGAAGTATCTGGAGAATAATATGGGAATTCTTCACATCCTTAGAAATAAACAGAACACACAAAGCACGTCAGTAAAATTACAGTAAAACTAACAATTTTTGTCATCAGAAGATGTCTTTAGCATCATGCGAAAGCAAGCCATCCAGGAGTACAGAATACTCACATCCTATATAAAGGACAAAGGCCTTATAGTCACAATGTATAACATGTAAGTCAAGAAAAAACAGTCTTAAATCTCATTAACTCTCCCCTAAAATGACAATAGACTTGAACAAGCAATTCACAAAAAAGGATATAAAAGTGGCTAACAAAATATCAAAATGCACTCCATTTAGTTTATATCAGGAAATGCAAATTAAAACCACAGTGTAATACTGTTTACTGTTCACCTGTCATAGTGGCTGGAAGAACAAAATTCTGTTGTTAGTCACTCAGTTGTGTACAAATCTTCATGACCCTGTGGATTGCAGCACTCCAGACTTCCCTGACCTTCACCATCTCCTGGAGTTTACTCAAACTCATGTCCATTGAGTCGGTGATACCATTCAACCATCTCATCCTGTATTGTCCCCTTCTCCTTCTGTCCTCAGTCTTTCCCAGCATCAGGGTCTTTTCCAAAGAGTTGGCTCTTGATAGAAGCAAGGTCTGATGCTGTAAAGAGCAATATTGCATAGGAACCTGGAATGTCAGGTCCATGAATCAAGGCAAATTGGAAGTGGTCAAACAAGAAATGGCAAGAGTGAACGTCGACATTCTAGGAATCAGCGAACTAAAATGGACTGGAATGGGTGAATTTAACTCAGATGACCATTATATCTACTACTGCAGGCAGGAATCCCTCAAAAGAAATGGAGTAGCCATCATGGTCAACAAAAGAGTCTGAAATGCAGTACTTGAATGCAATCTCAAAAACGACAAAATGATCTCTGTTCATTTCCAAGGCAAACCATTCAATATCACGGTAATCCAAGTCTATGCCCCAACCAGTAACACTGAGGAAGCTGAAGCTGAACGGCTCTATGAAGACCTACAAGACCTTTTAGAACTAACACCTAAAAAAGATGTCCTTTTCATTATAGGGGACTGGAATGCAAAAGTAGGAAGTCAAGAGACACCTGGAGCAACAGGCAAATTTGGCCTTGGAATGCAGAATGAAGCAGGGCAAAGACTAATAGAGTTTTGCCAAGAAAATGCACTGGTCATAGCAAACACCCTCTTCCAACAACACAAGAGAAGACTCTACACATGGACATCACCAGATGGCTGATGGCCAACACCAAAATCAGATTGATTATATTCTTTGCAGCCAAAGATGGAGAAGCTCTATACAGTCAACAAAAACAAGACCAGAAGCTGACTGTGGCTCAGATCATGAACTCCTTATTACCAAATTCAGACTTAAATTGAAGAAAGTAGGGAAAACTGCTAGACCATTCAGGTATGACCTAAATCAAATCCCTTATGATTATACAGGGGAAGTGAGAAATAGATTTAAGGGCCTAGATCTGATAGGTAGAGTGCCTGATGAACTGTGGAATGAGGTTCGTGACATTGTACAGGAGACAGGGATCAAGACCATCCCCATGGAAAACAAATGCAAAAAAGCAAAATGGCTGTCTGGGGAGGCCTTACAAATAGCTGTGAAAAGAAGAGAGGCAAAAGGCAAAGGAGAAAAGGAAAGATATAAGCATCTGAATGCAGGGTTCCAGAGGATAGCAAGAAGAGATAAGAAAGCCTTCTTCAGGAATCATTGCAAAGAAATAGAGGAAAAGAACAGAAGGGGAAAGACTGGAGATCTCCTCAAGAAAACTAGAGATACCAAGGACATATTTCATGCAAAGATGGGCTCAATAAAGGACAGAAATGGTATGGACCTAACAGAAGCAGAAGATATTAAGAAGAGGTGGCAAGAATACCCAGAAGAACTGTACAAAAAAGATCTTTATGACCCAGATAATCATGATGGTGTGATCTCTAATCTAGAGCCAGACATCCTGGAATGTGAAGTCAAGGGGGCCTTAGAAAGCATCACTATGAACAAAGCTAGTGGAGGTGATGGAATTCCAGTTGAGCTATTTCAAATCCTGAAAGTTGATGCTGTGAAAGTGCTGCACTCAATATGCCAGCAAATTTGGAAAACTCAGCAGTGGCCACAGAACTGGAAAAGGTCAGTTTTCATTCCAATCCCAAAGAAAGGCAATGCCAAAGAATGCTCAAACTACAGCACAATTGCACTCATCTCACACGCTAGTAAAGTAATGCTCAAAATTCTCCAAGCCAGGCTTCAGCAATACGTGAACCGTGAACTTCCTGATGTTCAAGCTGCAGAGGAACCAGAGATCAAATTGCCAATATCCGCTGGATCATGGCCAAAGCAAGAGAGTTCCAGAAAAACATCTATTTCTGCTTTATTGACTATGCCAAAGCCTTTGACTGTGTGAATCACAAGAAACTGTGGAAAATTCTGAAAGAGATGGGAATACCAGACCACCTGACCTGCCTCTTGAGAAACCTGTATGCAGGTCAGGAAGCAACAGTTAGAACTGGACATGGAACAACAGACTGGTTCCAAATAGGAAAAGGAGTACATCAAGACTGTCTATTGTGACCCTGCTTATTTAACTTCTATGCAGAGTACGTCATGAGAAACGCTGGACTGGAAGAAACACAAGCTGGAATCAAGATTGCTGGGAGAAATATCAATCACCTCAGATATGCAGATGACACCACCCTTATGGCAGAAAGTGAAAAGGAACTAAAAATCCTCTTGATGAAAGTGAAAGTGGATAGTGAAACAGTTGGCTTAAAGCTCAACTTTCAGAAAGCAAAGATCATGGTATCCAGTCCCATCACTTCATGGGAAATAGATAGGGAAACAGTGGAAACAGTGTCAGACTTTATTCTTTGGGGCTCCAAAATCACTGCAGATGGTGACTGTAGCCATGAAATTAAAAGACGCTTACTCCTTGGAAGAAAAGTTATGACCAACCTAGATAGCATATTCAAAAGCAGAGATATTACTTTGCTGACTAAGGTCTGTCTAGTCAAGGCTATGGTTTTTCCTGTGGTCATGTATGGATGTGAGAGTTGGACTGTGAAGAAGGCTGAGTGCCAAAGAATTGATGCTTTTGAACTGTGGTGTTGGAGAAGACTCTTGAGAGTCCCTTGGACAGCAAGGAGATCCAACCAGTCCATTCTAAAGGAGATCAGCCCTGGGATTTCTTTGGAAGGAATGATGCTGAAGCTGAAACTCCAGTACTTTGGCCACGTCATGCGAAGAGTTGACTCATTGGAAAAGACTCTGATGCTGGGAGGTTTTGGGGGCAGGAGGAGAAGGGGACGACAGAGGATGAGATGGCTGGATGGCATCATGGACTCGATGGACGTGAGTCTGAGTGAACTCCGGGAGATGGTGATGGACAGGGAAGCCTGGTGTGCTGCAGTTAATGGGGTCGGAAAGAGTCGGACATGACTGAGCGACTGAACTTAACTGAACTGATCAGGTGGCCAAAGTATTGGAGCTTCAGCTTCAGCATCAGTCTTTCAAATGAATATTCAGTGCTGATTTCCTTTAGAATTGATTGGTTTGATCTTACTGTCCAAGGGGACTTTTAAGTATCTTCTCCAACACCACAATTCAAAGGGATCAATTCTTCGGCACTCAGCCTTTTTTTATGGGCCAGCTCTCATATGCATACATGACTACTGGAAAAACCATGGCTTTGATTTTGTGGACCTTTGTTGGCTGTACAGATCAAATGTTGGAGTGGTCGTGGAACTGTAAACACTTCTTGTAGTCTAGAAGTTGGTGCAGCAACTTTGAAAATAATTTGACTATATTGTAAAGTTGAGTTTACACATCCTCTGTCAATCCAGTATTCGATTCCATCAAAAGTCACGTTAAACACATTTATAGTAGTGTGTTTCAAACAGCTAAAACCTTGGTATAACCCAAATACTTAAAACTAATAGAATATGGAACAATGAAAAAGAACAGATTAATCCTCAAAGAACAATATGGATGGCATTCATCAACAAAGTGTTGAACAAAAGAAGCTAGAAATAAAATAATATTTTAAGGTTACATTTGTATAAAGTTCAGAAATAGGCTGAAACAAACTGTGGTGCTAAAAATTTTTATGATAGTGACCTATGAGGAAGAGGAGATGGGTAAGGTACTGTTTCTTTATTGGGATGGTTGCTTGTGAACGTGCTAAGTCACTTTAGTCATGTTGGACTCTTTGCGAGCCTAAGGACTGTAGCCTGCCAGGCTCCTCTGTCCTTGGGATTCTCCAGGCAACACTGCTGGAGTGAGTTGCCATACCATCCTCCAGGGTAACTTCCCTGCCCAGAGATGGAACCCATGTCTCTTATGTCCTCTGCATTGACAGGCGGGTTCTTTTCACCACTAGCACCACCTGGGAAGTGGTGGTTACATGGGTATATTTTCTTTAGAATAATTCATTGAGCTGTGGATTTATCATTTCTGTATGTGTGCTGTGCATTAATGTTTTAGGAAAACTGTTTAAAAACAGTGTTTACTTCTTTTAAAGTATTTAGAACATTTTATATTTGAAACTGTTTATCCTATCTACGAGGTTTCAAAAGGTGTGCTTTAAATAAAAGTTGAGTGTAGAAAAGAATACTGTATACACTGACCTTGATAATTTTTGTGTAAGTTTGTAAGATTAAGGTGTTATCCACGTACATGATTTGTAATAGGAGGAGTTAATCAGGAAGGTCTTCCTTATGATATGTTGCTTGCCTTTTTAATAGTTTGCCAGCGAGGCTTTAGAGCACTCTGTTTTCTGTAAAATATTTCAAGAAAGGAACGTATAGTTAACAAATGTGCTCTGTAGATTTTTAAGTCTGTTAGCAATTTTGAGGGGTTCATTTTGATATTTTTCTACAAATTTTTCATAAATGATATCTGTAGTAGATTTTATGGATTCTTTCCCAACTTCATTTAATTCCTTCCGCATGGCTGTGTAGTGATGATTAAATTTGGGAGGAATTGATCTCCCACCAGCGTCATGGGTGGGCTAAAGCCAGGAAGTTCATAGCCTTCAGTTCACCAAATGATTGAGGAATATTGGGTGTACATAATTGTGTGTGATGTAAATCTGGAAATGCTACATTCATTTTTTTTTTTTTTTATCTAAGAGGAAAACATTCCTGAGAATTAAGCTGATGCACAACAGAGTATGTAGCTGAGAAAACAGAGAGAAATGTAGCCAAAGCCTTGACCAGAACAGACCTGCAAGTTTTCTTCTTTTTTTACTTTGAGGAGGGTCTGTTCAGGCTCCCATAAGCAACTAACACAGACTGAGTGACTGCAACAACAGAAATTTTATAATCTCACAGTTTTGGAGACTGGGAAGTCAGATCTGAGTGCCAGCATGACTGGCTTCTGGTGAGAGCTTTCTTCTTGGCCTGCAGATGACTGCCTTCTTGGTGTGTGTTCTTCTGGCCTTTTTCTCAGTACGAGTGCTTGGAGAGAGAGCGCAAGCTCTATGATGTCTTTTGATATAAGGGCACTAATTCTGGTGTCTCAGGGCTCTACCATTATGACTGCATTTAACCTTAGTCACTTGGGGCTTCCTGGGTGGCACTAGTGGTAAAAGTACCCACCTGCCAATGCAGGAGACATAAAAGAAGCTGGTTCGATCCCTGGGTCTGGAAGATCCCATGGAAGAGGGCCTGGCAACCCACTCCCATATTCTTGCCTGGAGAATCCCATGGACAGAGGATCCTGGTGAGCTACAGTCCATAGGGTCACAAAGAGTTGGACATGACTGAAGCGACTTAGCAGGCATGCACAGCCTTAGTTACATCCAAAAGTTCTTCCTTCTAAATATAATCACATTGGGGTTTAGGGCTTCAACATACAGATTTGGGGGGAGCATTTGTAGCATTCTGCCTCTAGCCCCCTAGGTCATGTCCTTTTTGCATGCAAAGTACATTTATTCAATCCCAGCAACCCACAAAGGCTTCACTCATTCCAGAATCGACACTGAAGTCTAAAGTCTCATTGAAATATCATCTAAATCAAATGTGGGTGAGATTGGGGCCTATCATTTAACCTCGGGCAAAATGCCTCTCTAGTCATGAGCCTGTGATACCAGGCCAGTTATATTATTCCAAAATACCATGATGGGATAGGCATGGAATAGATATTCCCATTTCAACAGGGAGAAAAGTAAAGGACGAAAGGCATGATGGGCCCCAAGTAAGTCTAAACCCTAGCAAGACTAGCTCCATCAGACCTTAAAGATTTGAGAATACTCCTCGTAGGTTCAGTGTTCTACCTCCAGGCCCCCTGAGGGGGCAGTGTCACCCCCATAGCTCTATGGAGTAGCCCTGCTGCTGTAGCTTGACGAGCTGACCCTGATGCTGCAGCAGTGGCTGCAGCCTTGGCCCCAAGGCCCTTCGTGGTGGCATCCTGGTCCTGCAAAACCAGACTCCACACTCTGAAACTGAGGAGCAACCATTCTTGTCCCCTGGGCCTGGGGTGTGAGTAGGAGCCCTAAAGATCTCTGATTCACCTTTGGAGTCATTCTTCCCTTTTCTTAAAGGATGAAGCATGTTCCCAGCTGAACAGCCTTATGTTCCCATCCTACAGAATCAAAGAAACCTTACCACCTTCTTTCATTCCATCTTATTTTCTGTTTCCTTTAAACTCACGGTATCTGCCCTGGTATTATCACTTCTCTTTTCCTGGCTTATGCTGAAATGGCTGATTAATTCCATGAGTCACACCCACGATGTTTTTATGAAATGGTTCTTCAACCACAATCTTAGTATTCTCTTCAGAACAAGCTCCCCCCACTTTTTTTTTTTTTTTTTTTTGCCATATAGATAGACTGAGAATTTTCAAACTCTCCAAATTCTGGTTGTCTTTTGTGTATTAATTCCCACTTCAATTCATCTCTCTCCTCTTGAGTTTATCTATGAGCAATAAGGAGGACCAAAGCTACATCTTCAATACTTTGGAACCTCCTATGCTAAATACTCAATTTCAATGCTTTCAAGTTCTACCTTCCACAAAACACTAGAACAAACTTCAGCCAAGTTCCTTGCCATTTTATAACAAAGATGACCTTTTTTCCATTTTCCAATAACCTATTGCTTGTTTGCATCTGAAACTTTACCAGAATGGCCTTCAGTGTCCTTATGAATATCAGCATTCTGGTCTTGATTATTTATGTGTTCTGTAAGAAATGGAAGCTTTCTTTCTAGCTGTCCTGTTTTTTGTTTGTTTTTTGAGCTTACATCATACTTGGCTTTAATGTCTATCAGTGGTCCTTTCATAGCAATCAAAGCTTTTTCCAGAATACACCTCAAAATCCCCCCAGCTTCTACCCATTACCCACTTCCAAAGCTGTTTCTGTATTTGTAGATATTTGATCCCAAAATCTGTCTTAGTCAGCTCATGCTGCTGTAACAAACATGAAACTGAATGCAAACAACAGAAATCTATTATCTCAGAGTTCTGGAAGCCAGCAAGTCCCAGATCAGGTTGCCAGCATGGCTGGTTTTTGATGTGGGGCACTTACTGGCTTTCAGATGGCCACTTTCTCCCTGGATGTTCCCTTGGCCTTTCCTCAGTGTGTACCCATGGGAAGAGGAAGAGATGGGCAGGGGGACAGTAAAGAGAGAGGGAGAAAGTATGGGAGTGAAAATACTCTCTAGAGTCTCTTCTTACAGGAAGACTAATCCTATTGCATCTGGTTCCCTGGCTTATGACTTTAGTTAACCTAATTAGCTCCTGAATCCCCTGTCTCCAAATATAGTCACGTTGGGTGTTAGGGCTTCAAAAATATAAATTTGGAGAGAACATAATTCAGTTCATAGGAGGCAGTGTCCATTCTAAAGGAGATCAACCCTGGGATTTCTTTGGAAGGAATGATGCTAAAGCTGAAGCTCCAGTACTTTGGCCACCTCACGCGAAGAGTTGACTCATTGGAAAAGACTCTGATGCTGGGAGGGATTGGGGGCAGGAGGAGAAGGGGACAACCGAAGATGAGATGGCTGGATGGCATCACGGACTGGATGGACGTGAGTCTGAGTGAACTCCGGGAGATGGTGATGGACAGGGAGGCCTGGAGTGCTGCGATTCATGGGGCCACAAAGAGTCGGACACGACTGAGCGACTGAACTGAACTGAACTGAGGAGGCAGTGTAAAATCTGTTTAATTCCAAGACCGTTTATCCCATTTTGTATTAGTTTGTGTTACTTGTATTTGAAATCATCTTAACTGACAGTGCTTCTAAAGTGTAGTTAACTCTTGCTTATCAACCCTCAAAGAAGTTTGTAGCAATTTATGCTGTGAACATATTGCTTCTCCAATTTCACCCCCTAGGCTTTGTTGGCTTTTCATCTTTGCAAATATGATGATGGAAACAAGTAATTTTTAAAAAATATGCAGATGTGTTGCATTCTAAGTTGATAATTTACTTTGTGAACATTTTAGTTGGTTAAGACAAAAATATCCTTTAAGTATTAGGAAGGTGTTTTTAAAAGCTTTAAAATATATTTTCTGCAATAGTAGTAATTAAGAAGTAAATGAGTTTTTATAATATTATGTTTCTGTATTTCAAAACAATTCCGTAGTTTGTACATTTTTTTCAGATAAATAAAAGCATCTTTTAAAAAATGTATTTAAGACAAATTTTATGATCACTTAACCTAAATTTCTATAAAATCTTGACAATATTATCTCTTTTTGCATTTGGCTGACTAGATTACCACTGGAGAGTATTTCTTTGTCACTAAAACCCTGCTTTACAATATACCTTACACCACACCATGTTACTTTTCTTGCGTTCTTTTTGATTTTCCCTAAATGAGAGTACCTAATGACTTCCTTGTTTTTTCACCTTAAAAATCTTTTCCATAATGACCGTTTTATGAAGGCTCAAATCAAATTATTGAAAAATCTCTCCCTGAGTTCCTGTGTTTCCTTTTTTTTTTTTTTTTAATCACTGTAGCCTATACATTTGCTTTTAAGAGTTTCTTTTCTTTTCTGTTTTTCCTGTTTCCATTGGGAGGATTTTTTGAAGGGTGTTTAATAGTTCCCATCTTCTAGACTATTATACAGCAGACTTAAAAAAAAAATAAAAAGACAGCCCAGTTACCTCCTGTACCCCTGCCCCACTCCGTGATACCTATACGAAGGAACAATCCAAGCTATTGTAAAATACAATAGAAAACAAGATATGAAAGACAGCAGCAAAACTAATTTTTATCTGACAAACTTGCTGCAATATTAGATTAAAGGATGTTTGATGTTGCCCATTAAGACCTTTCACGTAGGAAATATAGTAGGGAAAAGCTAATTGGAGCAGATAAACCCAGAATCTTGCTTACTTTAGATAATAATAATACAAAGTTCATGTATTACTCACTGAAAGTTCAGTGTGCAAAAGGGAACAGGTGGAAGGGGCAGAGTGGTACATAGGGCACTGTGCCACCAGTGAAATTAGACTGATGAAAACGTTGTCATTCTTCAGGCTTCCAGGACTGTCAGTAGATACTGGCATTTTGTAACAGTCACAAAAGGATGAGTGTAGCATTTCAATTATGCTGTCTGAGTTAAGTGTTTTCATTTATTTGTTTGCCTCTTAATAAAGTGAATAACAGCTTCCTTGGAAGCTCAGACGGTAAAGCGTCTGCCTACAATGAGGGACACTGGGTTTGATCCCTGGGTCGGGAAGATCCCCTGGAGAAGGAAGTGGCAACCCACTCCAGTACTCTTGCCTGGAAAATCCCATGGACCGAAGAGCCTGGTAGGCTACAGTCCATGGGGTCTCAGAGAGTCAGACACGACTGAGCAACTTCACTTTAATAAAGTGAAAGTCCTTAATTAGTTGGATTTTATTTTATGTAGATTTTTAATAAGAACTGTAAGTTTTATTTGCTGTGTAGTTTAGTAGAGATAGAAAAGCTTTATGAAGTATTTACTTTGCCATAAGGATAATAATGCCAACAAAGGCATTCAGTTTCAAAAAAAATGATAAGATACTCATATCAATTAACACATTTTATTCAGTTAGTAAAGGTTTAATGATAAGTACTATATGCCAGGAATTGAGATATATTTTTATTGAATTTTTAATATTTATTGGAGGTTATTAGAATATTAGAAGAAAATTTGCTTAAGCTATTTATTGATTTTACCAATTTCTCATCAGGATAATCTCTGTTTACATTTTATTACCAATCTAGTATGAATTAACATAGAAAACATGCAGACCCCTAAAGTGTATATCCCCTCTTCTCAAGGAGAAAAAATCATTAAAACTGAAAAATTTTATACTGGCTTTCTGTATCGTTACAAAAGTAACACTCTTTACCTGTGTCATGAAATTTAGGTCAGAAAGATTAAGTTCCGAATGGAGAAATTTGAGAAGTCTTTACTGTCCTAAATTGAACCTTGATCATGTAACAATTTTGGAGGGGAGGATATTGTGAATTACTGATTATCAAATATGAATACTTTTTATTGGTACTTAGGTTGTGTTTAATCATTAAATGTGAATGGATTTTGGTGCTTATACTATTGCCTACTACTGCAGACATTGTGAGAGAAACAGTTGGCAAGATGTGATGTCCGACTGAGTATAAAGGATGATAAAATTGAATGTGTTTTGACATTTTAGCTGGAAAATAATAGACAAGGCAACATAAAGGGGAGGACTTGAAATTTAAGACTTTGATAACTTTGGCAATTTACATAAATACTTCATGACCTCAACTTTCTCATCTTTATTTTTTATTTATTAAATTTTTTTTACAGAAAAATTAAGTAACTTGTTCAAGGTCATCAATTATTTTCTCTTTCATTCTCAAGAAAAACAGTTTGTATTCTTATGAGCATGGAATTTATAGTCTTACAGATTATGTCTTGCTCCACTTCTTGGCATAGTTAATTATTATTTATCAGTATATTCCAAACATGGCAGAGAAACAGACTAAAAGGAACACATACCTCTTGTAAAAATAAAATAAAAGAGTCATTTTTCTACTCTGAAAACATTCTGAGATAATTGGAGTTTGAAGAGTAAATAGATCCATAGACACGCAATTATATGGGTGGATGAATTAATAATTGAAAGTCATCTTTTTTTTTTCTCTTAGTCTGTGTCTAGTACAACCAAGTATCTAAGCAAATTTTTTTCTTTTTTTTTAATTTTTATTTTTACTTTATTTTACTGAATCTATATCATGTGTGATTGTGGTAATGAAAGAATTAATGCATGTGAAATACGTCATGCTGTGCTTGGTACATATTATTCAGTAGATGTTAGTTCCTTTTATTATGAATGTTATTCTTGAGTTCCGTTTGTATATGGCAGATTTATCTCGTCTGTTAAAATTCTTATAGGGTAGGACTTAAATTCAGATAAATGGATCCTTAGATTATATATAAATTATCAATTCTCAGTACCATATTTCAACAGTTTCATGTTAACCTGGAAATAACATGGGAAGTGTAACTGCTGTGCCAGTAATTCAGACTAGAACAGGGTTTAACACTGTTGGCAGCTTGGGCTGGGGAAAATCTTTGTGATCGGGAGGTGGACTGGCCTCTCTATTGTAGCATATTTATCAGCATCCACTTGTGTCCACCAAGTGTTGACAACCGAAACGGTCTCCAGCCACTGTCAAATGTGCCCTGGAAGGCAAAACTCTCCTGATTGATAACCACTGGGCTAGAGGAATCATGTGAGTGTCTTCAACTATATAAAGAAGTATTAGCATATAGAAGAAGGAAATGACTGATTCAGTGTAACCCAGAGACAGAAGCAGCACTGATTAATTAAACTTAGAAAGGTTAATAGAAAATTTTATAGTGTGATGCTGGGGTCCAGCCCCGGTGGATCCAGGGAATTTGAAGCGGGGATGGAGTAGGCAAGGAAAGACTTATTTACTCAGAGATATAAAGAGAGATTAGGAAAGAATAGTGCAGTAGGAAAATTAGTGGAGAAAAGAGGCTGAGTAACTTGGTTTATGCGGAGAACCAATAAAGTTCCAAGACAAGGAACTTGCACCGTCTACGTAGGCCACCAGCGCCCACTTGAATAGCAGAGGGTGCCCCGCCTTGGGCTCCCTCTCGCGTGGGTCTTAGAAGCCAGGGCAAATAAGTAGACACGGTGAGCCTCCACACTCCAGATGGGAATTCAGCCAGAAAAAGGAGAAAAGAATGACATGGGGGAGCCAAGCATTGGTGCCAGACCCACAACTTTATTTTCAAAAGCAGCTTATACACCCAAAGTGTACATAAAGAAATAATGGAATATGCAGAGTTATGCAGGGGCAGCAGTCCTGACCCTTAATGAGACCAGGCTTTCGTTTTGCATACCTTCCCATATACAAGAGGTCTCAGGTGGTTTACATTATGTTCTGGCCAAGACGCCTGTTAACATTTTTATGGCTCTTTTCCTAAATGTCTATCAACCAGAAAACTCTTCTTCCCTTGAAGTGTTTTTTCTTTAATCTGCATCCCCCTCAAAATACTAAATAAAGTTACATTCCTGTAGAACAAAGGTGCGGTGGGTTATAACAAAGAAAGTACTTAACTCAAAGATCTAATGTTGCTAATACCAAGGCTAATACCTGTTTTTTATATATACCAACTATATCTACAAATAAAAGATATGAAAATTTGGCAGCAAGTATTGGCTCAACAAATGAAACCCTTAATCAGTCCTATTCTAAGTGATTTTGACTCCTTGGAAGCCCCTACATTCCTAGGACGTTTTAAGCTTCCTGTGCCTCTCGCGGTCGGGAGGCCGCAAACAATCACATGCAAAGCTGTAAGAGTCCGGCAGGCAGGCTAGAAAGCCATCAGAGGGGTTTTTGGATTGAAACACTCTTATTATGCCCAGGAGACTTATTATCTAAAAGCTCTAAATTAACTTTTTCCAGAAAAAGGTGGTGGGGGGACAGCCCCCTGTTAATGTCAGAAGAGGAGGTGGAAAGCATAACACAGTAAAGCAGGCAGACTCTGGTTTTGGGGCAGATGCACGAGCAAATCCAGCAAGGCTCCCTTAAGGCCCAACACGCCTTTGCCTGTCGGGCCCCTTAACCTCATGACCTTTGCCGCAGGCGGGATTCCTTGTGCTGGCTCCCGGCAGTGTGAGCTATTATCTTAAAAATAAAGTGCACTAACATGAGTCAGCATCTTCTTAGCTACCACAAATATTTAATTAGGCTCTGGGGTTCTGCTGGGAATTTCTTTCCTGGGAGGGAGTCTGAACTAAATCTCATTCAGTTTAGTTCAGTCTCTCAGTCGTGTCCAACTCTTTGCGAATCCATGAACTGCAGCACGTCAGGCCTCCCTGTCCATCACCAACTCCTGGAGTTCACCCAAACTCATGTCCATCAAGTTGGTGATGCCATCCAGCCATCTCATCCTCTGTCGTCCCCTTCTCCTCCTGCCC
Source organism: Budorcas taxicolor (assembly GCF_023091745.1). Classification (NCBI taxonomy): domain Eukaryota; kingdom Metazoa; phylum Chordata; class Mammalia; order Artiodactyla; family Bovidae; genus Budorcas; species Budorcas taxicolor. The sequence continues at coordinate 35,262,842 of NC_068932.1, forward strand.
CCAATCCCTCCCAGCATCAGAGTCTTTTCCAATGAGTCAACTCTTCGCATGAGGTAGCCAGAGTACTGGAGCTTCAGCTTTAGCATCATTCCTTCCAAAGAACACCCAGAACCAATCTCCTTTAGAATGAACTGGTTGGATCTCCTTGCAGTCCAAGAGACTCTCAAGAGTCTTCTCCAACACCACAGTTCAAAAGCATCAATTCTTCGGTGCTCAGCTTTCTTCACAGTCCAACTCTCACATCCATACATGACTACTGGAGAAATCAGAGCCTTGACTAGATGGACCTTTGTTGGAAAAGTAATGTCTCTACTTTTGAATATGCTGTCTAGGTTGGTCATAACTTTCCTTCCAAGGAGTAAGCATCTTTTAATTTCATGGCTGCAGTCACCATCTGGAGTGAATTTGGAGCCCCCCAAAATAAAGTCTGTCACTATTTCCACTGTTTCCCTATCTATTTCCCATGAAGTGATGGGACCAGATGCCATAATCTTCGTTTTCTGAATGTTGAGCTTTAAGCCAACTTTTTCACTATCCGTTTTCACTTTCATTAAGAGGCTTTTTAGTTCCTCTTCACTTTCTGCCATAAGGGTGGTGTCATCTGCATATCTGAGGTTATTGATATTTTTCCTGGCAATCTTGATTCTGGCATGTGTTTCTTCCAGTGCAGTGTTCCTCATAATGTACTCTGCATATTAGTTAAATAAGCATGGTGACAATATACAGCCTTGATGTGCTCCTTTTCCTATTTGGAACCAGTCTGTTGTTCCATGTCCAGTTCTAACTGTTACTTCCTGACCTGCATATAGATTTCTCAAGGGCAGGTCAGGCATCTCTTTCAGAATTTTCCACAGTTTATTGTGATCCGCACAGTCAGAGGCTTTGGCATAGTCAATAAAAGAGAAATAGATATTTTTCTTGAACTCTCTTGCTTTTTCCATGCTCCAGTGGATGTTGGCAATTTGATCTCTGGTTCCTCTGCCTTTTCTAAAACCATAGGTCTCTTCTAATGATAAGATATTCTCACTTTAGCAGGTTTAATGACTTTTATTTGGTAATGATTCCAATTGAGGTCTCTCTTGAAGCCATGATAGTAACTGACCTCTTTCTCTGAGAGCAAGAGTAGATAGCAACATGGTTTTGTGAATAAAATTTCAGGGATGTCCATAGTTTAAATCAAGGAATCTGGAATGCAGTCTACCTTCATTGATCCCATAGAGTGTCAAGAAGGATGAAAGGAAGCCAAGAAAATAAAGTGTTCAGAAGCAAAAGAATGGATGTTTGGTATTGTCAATTGAGAAGTAAAAGTCATTTGATAGAGAAAAAGACTAGTTTATTTAATTTTTAAAAAGTGAGGAAAGTAGTCACTAAAATGTTGCATACTATAGAAACATTAATTATCAATACCAACAGTTTTATTAGTATAAAAATTAGATACCAACTTTATAAGATACTAAATAAGACGAGGTTATTAGAAGATTGACATGGCAGTGGCTACGTGGACCACTTGCTCAGTCAACTAGAGAAAGCTTCAAGATTAATAAAATAGGGTTATTGCTTTTTATTTTTTAGGAGATGTGGGACTTGAGCACTTCTGAAAAATTGAATTTAGATGAATAAATGAGTTTATAAATATTTGGGAGAAAGATAATTATGTAAAAACCAGAAAGGCACCTCGGTGGTTGATCCTGGGGAATATGTAAAACAACTGGTTGTGAGATAGTGTGCAAGCTCAGCGTTCCTAACAGGTGGGGAGGAAAGAGTTTGAGGCTTACATGGCTCATTTTGAATTTTTGCTCTCTCACTTAAACTCTGTATGACTGTAAGCAGCTTACTTTGAACTTCTCTGAGCATTGGATTGTTCTTTTCTAAAATGAGAATAGTATATCCTATCTGGAAATGTTCTTAGAACAGTATGGCATACCTAGCACTTATCTGGAGTGTGTTCCTACTCAGTGTATCAGTGCTGGAGTTGTGTTTGTCATCATCATTGAAAGATATTCTAAGATCTCTAAGTGAGGCAAGGAGAAAAAAAATATACTTAAGGAGAAAAAATATATTTAAGGATTTGACAAGAGAAAAAAGTGTCAACATTTACACTGCTCATGAGTGAATCAATTGATGAATACAACAATTATCATTTAGGAGTGAAGACCAGGTTTTTTTTTGTAATGACCAGTGCCCAGTGAATTTGTAGTGGCCCTATTCCATTCACTTCTGGGTCTTTTGATAGCATGATCTTTGACCACAGAGCAAAAGAAGAGAAAAGATACAGTAATGTATGGCTGGGGTTGATTAATCATATTCACATACATCTTTTATTTTGAGATTTATCAGTCTCAAAGTACTGCTAAAAATGTGTATTCACCATTATCATTGTCTATGGCATATTATACTTCATATGTATTGACCACATGTACATACATTGTAACTGAATTATTTCTTAATTTACACATTGGCATATACAGGGATTCTCAACTTCAGTACAACTGATGGTTTGGATTGAATAATTCTTTGGCACTGGGGGCGGTCCTGTGCTTTTCAGGATACTTGGTAGCATCCCTGGCCGTACTCACTAGTGTCTAGTTGTACTTCTCTCCCACTGTGATAGTCAGGCATGTATTTTGTTGTTCAGTTGATAAGTCGTGTCCAACTCTTTGCGATCCCGTGGACTATAGCACGTGAGGCTCCCATGTCCCTCACCACCTCCTGGAGTTTGCTCAAACTCGTGCCCATTGAGTCGGTGATGCCATCCAACCGTCTCATCCTCTGCTGTCCCCTTATCATCCTGCCTTCAATCTTTTCTAGTAGCAAGGTCTTTTCCAGTGAGTCAGTTCTTCACATCAGGTGGCCAAAAAATTGGAGCTTCAGCTTCAGCATCAGTCCTTTCAGTGAATATTCAGGACTGATTTCCTTTAGGATTGAGTGGTTTGATCTGGCTGTCAGAGTCCTCTCCAAAACTGCAGTTCAAAAGCAATACGTATCTAGACGTTTTTATTTTTTATTTTATTTATTTTTTAGTTTTTATTTTTACTTTATTTTACTTTGCAATACTGTATTGGTTTTGCCATACATTGACATGAATCCACCACGGGTGTACATGCGTTCCCAAACATGAACCCCCCTCCCACTTCCCTCCCCATAACATCTCTCTGGGTCATCTCCGTGCACCCGCCCCAAGCATGCTGTATCCTGCATCAGACATAGACTAGACGTTTTTAAATGTCCCAGGTCCGGGGCAGTGGCAGAGGGGAAAGGGCTACATCACCTTCAGTTCAAAACTATAGGCATATTCTCAGATATAAGATAGTTGCTGATAATTTAAGATGAATAAATGTGTGATCTTTAAATTTATAAAATTGCCAGAATTTATGACTCGTAGCACTTCTAGATAGATTTATTGCTGTGTAAAACCAAGAGAATTTTTAAGTTACATTCCTTCTGACAGAGAAAATCTGAGAGACAGACTATATTATATCTCAAGGAGTATAAATAATTTTTTCTACCTGTATACTTTGATTTTACTTGAGAATGTTTTAAAAATTTCTAATGTACCCTTTTTTTCTTGAATATTTACCAAGGCAAAGTGATTACTTAAATATATTTTAAAATATTCTACATATTCTTTTATTATTTCATGATATAGTACAAGTGTTTAAAGCAAAATTTATTTGTGTTTTATTTTCTAGTTGTTTTTTATCTTTATTATTGGTGGCTGCTGTGGTATGGAAGATCAAGCAAACATGTTGGGCTTCTCGGCGGAGAGAGGTAATAGTAATATTTACTTAATGTTTTGTTTAAAGATTCAGACAAACATATGGATCTCTAGTGCTTAATTGACATGCTCCTTTCAAATAGAGTTTTTCAAATCAATTTCATTTATTAAGATTGAACAAGTCAATCTGCATTGTTTAAGCTTTAGAGCAAAATTTGCCACTTTCATTTTAAATGCATATCTGTAGAAGCATTGTTGAGTTGAAAGCAGTTTTTTCTAAATAGTGTTAGAATTTATAGCAAAAAGAAATATTAGTTTTATTGATTAAATAACCTTCACTCACTTTAATTTAGGTAATTATATTATAAAAAATAATTTATTTTTATTTTTATAACTGTTCCAATTTAAAGGAATATTCTGGGCAATAAATATTAATTTTTTGGTTGGTATCTCATAGAATTTTTTGATAATCAAATTTTTTCCATTTCATGGGTATCTGATAATCCAAGTATGTCTGTATTGCCCCTCAATATGATACATTACTATAGCAGAATTAATCATGTGTATCTGTTATAATCTTAAAATTGATAAAAAATGCAATAGTCTTACGGAACAACAGCTTATGATATAAATATATTATACAAATATAGTTTCTTAACTTTGTGTATATTAGTTAATTGAAAAGAGCAAAGAAATAATATGAGGACCCCATGTGTACAGTAGATTTATTGTTCTATGCTTTATATAATGGAAAAGCAAGTTTCTGTTTTTATTAATATTATTTTAGTCTGTTACTATTAATATTAGTATTATTAGCATTCTATTTGCTGTTGCATTGCCCAGTATATTTTTATATGTTTAATTTTGTGCAGTGATGTATAGCAAAGATATAATTGCTTACCTACTTATTTTCACATATTAAAAGGGTTATATTTAAAAACAATCCAGAATATTCCAGACTATAGGATTAGTAAATAATATGAGTTCTTCTTAATTATTCTGTTTTCAAATATCCAGTGCCTACCTATGTTTGCAAACTTGAAACCACTTCCCTGCATATAATCCTAATTCCCTCCACCTTTCTGATTTTCTGCATATGGTCAGTGCAATGTCAGTGAGAATTTACTTGGTATGATGGTATGATAAAAAGTAATCCAATTTAAAAGGAGTTTTTAAAGTGTAAATATATAAATATTTTGCAAAAAGAGTTCTGTGTAGAAATCAAAAATCTTCTACACATGCTAGGCAGTTTGTTAAGGTAAAAGTATCGCTTCAGGAAGGCTAAAACAAATGAAAAACAAATGAAGCAGTTTGAAGACCTTCCATAATGGAAGAGAAAAAGGGACATTTTATGCCTCTATTCATTAAAAAAGAGGTCAGGAGCAATCAGGGAGACTGGGTTCATACTTCATTATGATTAGCAATGTTTAAGTATCTAATTTCTACAGTTTATAAAATATAACTATATAAATATAGCATTATGGAAAGATCAGTGTACAACTCTGCCATTAACTAGCTGGGTGAGTGGTCTAATTGAATTTGCTTTCCTCTCAAGAGATTGTATTGTACTATATAGCTTAATCTCAGTTAGAGGTTCCTAGAACTGTAGGAATGTTTATATTTAATGACTCAAGTTTATAAGCTATTAAATATTTGAGAAAAATGTTGAGAATTGTTCATTTAATTATGAAACTTTCACAATTTTCAAAATGACAAATTATTTTTGGTTAAGCTATGACCTCAGTAATGTTTACTGAATATTATTGGATGCTCCAGCAAACTGAAATTACTTTAATTTTTAAAATACAGATATATAAAGATTTTTAAAATTGTAAATAAAAAATATATAAATATATTTAATTTTTGACTGGCAGTCAAAATCTTTCAAAGTATGCGTTGCACATTTGAGAATGAAGGAAAACTAGGAAGGGTGAACTCGGTTAGGGACCTCTGGACCTGTTCTTATCTGTGGTTCTAAATGTTATTGTGTCTTCTTGATAATCTGCAGTTTAATGTCCTTCTTTCCAAATCTTCTAGGTAATGAGTCTTTTTAGAGTATAATAATATTTGCATTTAATTTTCTACCTCTACAAAAATTTAAAAATCTGTCCTGTTGAAGGGTCGTGTCATGTTTCAATATCATATGTTAAGAAATATTATGAGGAATTTTATCATTTATAATTTTATTAAGACTTTTAAATGTAAAATTCCAAATGTCTTAGAAACCATCATATGCTGATGTCCAAGGTAAAGATGACATTATTTTGATGACTACCAGACATCTACTTAATTAGTAATTTTTGAATTATTAAAAGATTGTCATTTTGGTTTTAAAGACCCAGAGACTTTTAACTACACAGTAGTAACAAATGTGGTAATTCCATTTATAGACTTTCTGTAAATGGAGGTTAAAATGTATTTTTTTCTGTCTTTATTCAATCATACCTAATAGATTAACACTAACATTCAAAGACCTCAATATTTTTTCTTTATATGGAGATGTTGCTTTCTCTAAAGTGTTAAGACTTCAGTTATTATAAACCGCAAAGGATCCCTGTGAACAGTAGAATGACAATTTATCTGCAACAGTAAATAAAGGTCATTTAAAAGATTCTTCCTTTTTAGTATTTCTATAATTTTGTTACAGAAATTGTGTTATTTGATTGTCTAAATATAAGAACTGTTTTAAAATGAGTATGATCTTTGAATATTTTAAAAATATATTGTGTTAATTAAACAAGACATACTCCTGTTTTATTTTTAGCTATTTGAAAATTTGGGTCTCATAAACACACACATAGAATTTTATGTTATAATTTTAATATCAGAAGCCCATTAATAATTTCCTGCCTTCAAATAATACCTCTTGGAATTCAGGGGCTCTTAAAAATACAAAAATGAAACTAGAAAGGACTTTAATTTTAATGTTACCTCTTCGTATAAGAGTTCAAAACTCATTTCTGTGACAACTCTATTAAAAACATGAAACTTGTGTATGTGGGGGTGCTATGCTAATGAGTGGATACAGTAAGTGGATATTGATCAGTGGAAATACTATTATATATGAGAAGAATTAGTTCATTTTTATAGCTTATGCTTGTTACATAGGTCTTGAAAACCTTCATTTTCAGCAGCATATTTAATTTTAGATAGTCATTACATTACAAAAACATTTGTTAGAACCAAGTATATGTTAAAAGGAGACTTTTAAAATAGCATTGCTGTACTTAATAACTTTCATGCTTAAACTGAAATTGGAGATTTTAATAGGTATAAAAAGGCACACACTCATTAAAATGTTATGATTACTCCTTGCAATAAAGAAATCTACTCTTATATTTGACTAACATAAGTGAAACTATTGTGCATATCTTAATAGTTAGAAGAAGTTAATTTTTTCAGTTGACACATTTATTCCCATTTATTTTGGGTGGTTTAACTGTATTATGCCTCCATTAAAATCCAACTGAAATATCTATGGAATAATAGATCCTGTAAGCAAAAGTAAGGTTATGTTTAATCAACTTCATATTTCTAGTGGGTTTGTGTCTTTGAATGATTACCTGTCTATACCAGGAGCTTTTATTTCTTTAATTCTCTTTACTGTTCTTTAAAGGATAAAACATATTATTATAGATCATTATCACATTATTTGTTTATCTTTCATAGCATGATAATGCATCTCTAATGCTTGAAAATCAATACGAACAATATTGGGGATAAGACAGTGTCCACTGAGTAACTGATCTTGTGTTCATGTTGCTCTATTTTCCTACACATTTCACGATCACATAGCATAGAGCCTAAATTAGAATTTAACATAATCTACCTGAAATTTGAGTTAGAGATAATAAGCTAAAACTCATAAATAGAATCTAGTAGCTCTGAGTAACAAACTACTTTTCTTGAGGCAAGCACATTAATTATTTTCTCTATATCTGTTCGTGGTCACAAAAAAAACCTAGAGAAGAATTAATGTCATTGTTATACTTTACTAAAGACATGCCATGAGTAAATAATTTATGATAAAATCATCTCTGAGAGGGTAAATTTGCAGTAAATGTGTTCTCATCTAAATATTATTAATGCAATGAATCAATGTTTACAAAGTAAGTTGTTCTACCTATTTGGAAATACACCCAATTTTTTTAGAGAGAAGAGAGTGGACATAGAGTGAAGAAAGTAATGAGAAAATATTATTTTGGGTGGAAAAATTAAAATTAATTAGTTAGGTACTATATAAAACTTCTTATAGAATTTCTTGGTACTTTAAGAATTTGCATTTTACTTTTAATAGTCAAAGATTCCAGTATCTAGATAAAGCTTTCCATGAAACATGTTCCTTTGTCCAAAAAGCAATAAGTTTTAAAATAGTTGTTAAATAATGAGCTCATATAATGTCTATCTATACAGTTAATGGCCTTAGTATTACCTTATATTTGGATAACATTTACTCTAACACTACGATACAAATCAATCATTATTTGAGGTAACAGAAAGAAAGACCATTGCCTATTAATTATGGTTCTCTTGCCACTAAGAGTATTTGTTTTATACTTCTTCAAAGGACTCTTAAATAATTAGTTAGATACAGATTTTATTATATATCATCACAAAATAAATTGGTTAAGCTATTACCAAAACTTGTTCACATTCATAGTTCAGTTTTTCATAAATCACTTTTTGACTTAAGAAAAAATGTTTTGTTTATTTCACATAATATTATTGACTAGAATAATCAAGTTTGTGTCTGTACAAGCAATGACAACTATATCATAACTGCCATCTGGCCAGTATTGGTTGTATAGTTTCATTGATTGTAAGACACATCAGACTTGAGAGATATTAAAATATGAAAACAATGTCTTAGAGTCAATAGAATATGGTCAGTTCAGTTCAGTTCAGTCGCTCAGTCGTGTCCGACTCTTTGCGACCCCATGAATCGCAGCACGCCAGGCCTCCCTGTCCATCACCAGCTCCCGGAGTTCACTCAAACTCACGTCCATCGAGTCCGTGATGCTATCCAGCCATCTCATCCTTGGTTGTCCCCTTCTCCTCCTGCCCCCAATCCCTCCCAGCATCAGAGTCTCTTCCAGTGAGTCAACTCTTCGCATCAGGTGGCCAAAGTACTGGGCCTACTTTATAAGGTTTACAGTACTAAACAAGTTAATATGTGCTGAATACCTCACTGCCTATTACTTACCAGACTACAACAAAAGTTAGCTATGGTTGTTGATATGTAAAATAAAGAATGACTAATGTTATATTATGCATTCATAGTAGTAACAGCAGCTCCTATATATCTAGGATTATTTTCCTCTTCCATGTCCACTTTGACGCAGGAGTTCTCAGTCTAGCAGGTACTTTGGAATCACCTGTAGATCTTAAAAATATATTTATGTATCCTTGAGTGTCACTCCAGTACTCCACCGCCACCTGATTCATAAATCAAAATTTCTTTGAGTCTCAGATTGATGTATCTATTTTTAAGCCCATAATTGATTATAATATGCACCATTAGCACTGAACTTCTCCCCTTAGAGAGATAGAAAAACATTGAAGGGTTTTTCACAGAGGAGGTAAGTGATTTGAGTTAAAAGGATGTGCTTTTAAACTGATAAGAGCCACTGCTGTGTTGAGACTAAATTATAGACAGACCCTTTAGACACAGGGAGACTAGTAAGTAGTTATTACCATACCTTGTGAGAGATGATGATGGCTCAGATCAAGAGGTGGCAGTGTATATGGCAAGAAGTGATTGGACTATGAGTACTTCTTGAAGATAATAACTGGATTAGATGAATGGGGTGGTGTGAGAAAGAAATAAACCAAACATGACTTCAAAGGATTATAAAAACAAGTGTGACTTCAAGGTTTTTGTCTGAGCAACTGTAAAGATAAAGTTGCTATCAACTGAGATGGAGTTGATTGCAAGTAAAATTGGTTTGATGATATGAGTTCATTTCTTCATGTTAAGTTTGACAGTTCAATTTTACATGTTACATTGGATGTATAATTAGACCAGTCAAGGAGGCTGAATTTGATTCTGGATAAGGAAATAGGTCTGGACAGGAGAGACAAATTTGGGAATCTCAGAATATAGATATAGAGAGCAAATAAAATCATGAGACTGGATGATATCACCGAGAGAGGGGAGTTAAGCCCTGAGGCATACAAATATATTATAAACTGACTGTGTTCACTCACAGCTTCATATTTGAGGCTCTGAACCCCAATGTGATGGTATTTGGAGGGTAGGTATTTGGAAGGTATTTAAATTTACATGAGGTTGGTACAGTTGTGATGGGAATAGTGCCCTTATGAAAAAGAAAGAGACACAAGAGCATTATCTTTCTGCTAGTACACAGAAGTCTGTTATACCTTTCTAGCACCTTCTTCATGAAATAGATGAGTTAATCAAGAGAGAGATGAGCCACTCTTCCTACCAGCAACTCTGAAGCAGTAGAATAGAAATTTTGCCTAGGATGAGAGAAGGTTGTAAGAAGGGAGAGCTGAAAAGTGTCCCTTTAAGTGAACTGACTTTATTTGGAACAAATTGTAGGTAAATTCAACCCTAAAGCTTCTCTTGAAAACAATAGAGATTGTGGTGGTAATCAATAGAGACTAATTTCTCCATGAGACCAACAAGCTAAATCATAGATCAGCTAGAAGTTTACTAGAAAGATCCAGGGCTATATAACATGACAAAGATCCCTCCTAGGGTTGTAAAAAACATCAAAGCACTGGTTTCAAATATTATCCCTGCATGCATGCTCAGTCACTTCAGTCATGTACGACTCTTTTCATCCATATGAACTGTAGCCCACAAGGCTCCTCTGTCCATGGGCTTCTCCAGGCAAGAATATTAGAGTGGGTTTCCATGCCCTCCTCCAGGGGATCTTCCCAACCCATGGATAGAACCCCTGGCTCCTACACTGCAGGCTGATTCTTTACCCACTGAGCCACATGGGAAGCCATTTTCCCTACAGTGGACCCCAAATTAAGTGGATCAGATTACAGAGCAGTTTAAGCCCTAGAGCATTATCAGAAGCAATAATCAGGCATTAATTCATGAGGCTCACAGCTGAGTATAATACCAAAGACAGCAGGTAGCTAAAAAGAAAGATCTAGAAAGAAGCAGTCAAAGGGAGCCCTGATCAAACCACTGTCGTCTCAGGTGACTGCACAGGCCCAAAGCTCCAGTCTATGGAGCAAGGCCACAGGCTGCACTGCAGAGAAAACAGACTTCATTAAAATAGCTCAATATTGTTATTACATAAACAAGCTTGTAAAAGCATCAAGTGTTGGGTATGTTGGGTGGGGGGCAGGAAAAGAATCACTATCCAGAGTTGCTGCAATCTATTCCCTAAAATGTCAGTGTTTTTCAACAAAAAATTATCAGCTGTGCAAAGAAAGATGGCTTTGCAGTGCATACAGGACAAATAGCAGGCAACAGAACCTGCTTGTGAGAGAACTCTGCAGTTAAATTTCACTGACAAAGACTTCAGAGCAGCCAATGTAAATATGTCCACAGAACTAAGGAAACAGTGATTAAAGAAGGACAGGAAAGGAGGATGGAAATACCTCATTGAATAGAGAATACCAATAACAAAACATAGTTATATAAAAAAAGAGAACCTAATGGAAAATCAGAATTGGAGAATACAAATTGGACCTAAGCGAAATTATAAGCTTTTTCTCTGAAAAGGAAACCATAAACAAAACAAATTAAAAAATATTCTACAGATTAGGGTGAAATACATGCAAATAATGTGAACCACAAAGGCTTAATTTCCAAAATATATAAGTAGTCCATGCAGCTCAATAACAATAACAAGTAAAACAGCCCAATCAGAAAATGAGCAGAAGACCTAAACAGACATTTCTCCAAAGAAGACATAGAGGTGATCCAAAGACACATGAAAACATGTTCAACATCATTGATTATTAAGGAAATGAAAAACAAAACTACAATGAGGTACTACCTCATACCGATCAGAGTGGCCATCATTTTAAAAAATATATAGATAGCAAATGCTGGAGAGGGTGTAGATAAAAGGAAACCCTCCTACACTGTGGATTGGAATGTAAATTGGTGTAACCACTATGGAGAACAGTATGGAAGTTCCTTAAAAATCTAAAAATAGAGCTACCATATGATCCAGCAGTCCCACTCCCCTGAATGTATCTGGAGAAAACTATAATTCAAAAATATACACGCGTCCCTCTGTTCATAGCAGCAGTTTTTACAATAGTCAGACAACCTTAATGTCCATCAACAGATGAATGGTTATGGCAATATGGTATACATACACCATGTAAAATTACTCAGCATAAAAAAGAATGAAGTAATGCCCTTTGCTTTCCTGGTGGCTCAGAGGATAAAGTGTCTGCCTACAATGCAGGAGACCCGGGTTCGATCCCTGGGTTGGGAAGATCCCCTGGAGAAGGAAATGGCAACCTACTCCAGTATTCTTGCCTGGAGAATCCCATGGACAGAGGAGCCTGGTGGGCTACAGTCCACGGGGTCACAAAGAGCTGGACACGACTGAGCGACTAACACACTCATAATGCCCTTTGCAGCAGTGTAGATGGACCTAGAGATTTTCATACTCAGTGAAGTAAGTCAGGGAAAGACAAATAACATATGATGTCACTTATATGTGGAATCCAAAATAGGACGCTAGTGAACTTCTTTATGAAACAGGAACAGACTCACAGACATAGAAAACAAACTTATAGTTGCCAGAGTGTTTGGGGGAGGGATAAATTAGGAATTTGAGATTCACAAATACAAGCTACTACATATTAATATAGAATAGATAAACTACAAGATCTTACTGTATAACACAGGGAAGTACATTTAGTGTCCTACCATAAGCCACAATAGAAAAGAATATGAAGCAAAACACGCAAAAATTCTTGAGAGGAATGAAAATGAAAACATGATATTCTGAAACTTATGGGACAAAGCGGAAGCAGTGCTCAGTGGAAAATATATAGCTGCACATGCAAGTATTAAAAGGAAAAAAGAAATTGAATCAGTAGGGTAGCCTTCCACGTTAAGGAACTTAGAAAAGAACCAACTAAATATAGAGGTAGCAGAAAATGAAGGAAATAATAAAGATTGGAGGAAAAATTAATGAAATCAAGAACAGAAAATGAAATAGAGAATCAGTGAAGAGAAAATTGGTTCTTTGGAAGATCAACAAAATTGACAAAAAAGCTCACTAAGCAAGAATGAAAGAAGATTCAAATCACTAAAATTGGACATGAACGAGGCAAAATTATTACTGACCTTCTGGAAATAAAAAGACATCCAAAGGTATGTTCTGAACGTCTGTATGCCAACAAACTAGATAATTTAGCTGAAATGGAAAACTCCTAGAAATGCATAAACTGTCAAAACAAATTCAATGAAGACATATAAAATCTGAATCATGTAACAAACAGAAGGATTACATTAGTAAGTTAAAATTTTCTTAAAAATTTCACTAGATAGATCAATGTCGTGTCTGCAACCAGCACATATAGTGCCCAGACCTTTCTTTCTAATACAGTTTTCAGATGAAAGGAACCAGGGTGTTTTCAAGAATTGGCCAGTTCTAAGACTGGGACAGGGAATATAAAAATTGAGTTTGGAAGTTTTTGTAGTGCCAAAATGCTAGGAATTGTTCAAACACACAAACACACACCCACATAAACACTACAATGATGTGAGTATGTCAAAGGAACGGTAGATCCACCAGCAACAATTCCCATGATCATATAGGAACAATTTGAACAGTAATGTTTCATTATAACCAGGTATATAAAATAAATATCAATGAGCCCATACTTGATAAAAAGTTTTTAAATAAATTAGTAAATGGGGCAGAACTGATGTTGTCCTGTGAAGAAGAATGCAAAATAATTTTATGTAGGTACTTTGCCCTTAACTGGATATTCTTAACTGTGAGATAAACATAGTGACTCCTTGCAAAGAACACAGTGAGGAATAGGGTAAAAAAAGTAGAACTGAGTCACATTACAGCAGAGAATTCTGGCAAACATTCCCTTAACCAGGTGGTCAAGGTCAACGTCAACAAAGATTTGTCATGGTGATGTGTGCTATGTGCTAAGTCGCTACAGTCGTGTCCAACTCTTTGTGACCCTGTGGACTGTAGCCTTCCAGTCAGGGTGACAGTATGTAGCCCTGATATGATATGAAAAGAAAGGTTTTTTTATCTCTGTGGTCTTCCTCCGCAAAACCTATGCCTCTAATTGGATCATGAGTGAAACATTCGGTCAGTCCTAGTTAAGGAACAATACTTGATTCTAAAAAAATACTTGATTAGTGCTCATCAAACCCTTAGGAGATAGAACTATTAAATGTAATGTGATGTCCTAGAAAGGGTCTTGAAACATCAAAAAAGATACTAGTTTAGAAAGGAAGAGACCTGAATAAAATAATGGACTTTAGCTAATAATTATTAACTAAATAAATATTGGTTCATTAATTGTCACAAATATACCATACTAATGCAAACTGATGCTAATAAGAGAAATTGGGTATGGGACATACTGAAACTCTCTGGAAAAAAATCTTTGCAATTTTTCTATAGATCTAAAACTATTACAAAATGAAGTTTATTTTTAAAAAATTTCACAAATTTCACAAAAATCTATGTTCAGATGGCTTAGCTGGTGAATCCTATAAAACATTTAAAGAACTAGTGCCAGTCCTTTGCAAACTCTTCCAAAAATCAGAATGGGAAGGAACACTTCCTAAGTCAGTTTGTGAGACCAATATTATCCTAATACCAGATGCAGACCACAGCATCACAGGACAAGCACAGACTAATATCCATTGTGATCCTCAAGATCATACTAACAAACTGATACCAGCAACACAAAGAATTATATTATATGGCTAGGGGGGGATTTATCGCATGGATGCAAGACTGGTTTGGCATCTGAGAATCAGTCAATACGATACACCAAATAAAGAAAATTAAGGACATTGATCACATGAGAATTTCAATAGAGGGTCGAAAAAACCAAACCCTATGTTAGAAAAAAATGCGGTACTGATAGATGCTACAACAATAGGTGAACCTTGACAGCATTCAGCAAATCTGTAGAGACAGAAAGTAATTTCATGGTTGCCTTGGGCTGTGAGGTCACTGATTTCTGAAGAGTAGGAGTGGCAGCTGGATAGCAAGGTGTTACTAACAGGTATAGAGTTTCTTTTTTGTGTCATTGGGAATATTTAAAATTAAATTGGTGTTGATTGTTGCACAGCTCTGTGACTATACTAAGTACCATTTAATTTATACTTTAAATGGGCTAATTGTATATGAATATCTCAAAATAGCTGTTAGAAAAGGAGGAGATAGGAGAAGGAAAAGAGAACTTAAAATACAAAGTGTAGCTAATTCTTTTGTAAAAAACTTTATTTTGTATTGGGGTATAGGCGATTTACAATGTTGTGATAGTTTCAGGTTAATAGACTCAGCCACACATATACATGTATCCACTCTCCCCCAACCCCACTCCCATCCAGGGTGCCATATAACACTGAGCAGAGGTCATTGTGCTGTACAGTAGGTCTTTGTTGGTTATCCATTTTGGGTATAGCAGTGTGTACATGAAGAGGATTTTGGCTTCAGTGGGACCCTTGTACCTGTAGAGTGTATATATTTTACACTCGTGAATTTTGTTCTGGGGGAATTTATGTTCAGTGCTTCAGGCTAAAGCTAGTCCTTCTACTTGTACACTGTATGGTCATCATTAAATCACACAGATAAGGTAACTATATAGTTGACTGAACTTAATTGAACTTTAAAAAAAAGCCACACATGTAAACTGGTTATTTAATTTTGGTGTTGTATAACGTAAATGATTTGCTGCCTGCTGCATAGCATGGGCCACAAAGAGTCTGACAGGACTTAACAATGAACACAACAACAACGTAAATGGAGTCTTCATTAATATAATAAGTAGAGCAAAGCACATAAATTGCATTTTATATTTGAAATCCAAGATCGATGCTTCTTGTTTACTATCATTTACATGGGTCAGTATTAGAGGAAACAAACTAAAGGAGAAATCCATTTTTCTTTTGTATTTACATCTACTAGGTGACTAGGATTCCCTAATAGCTCAGTTGGTAAAGAATCCGCCTGCAATGCAGGAGACCCCGGTTCAATTCCTGGATCGGGAAGATTCGCTGGAGAAGGGATAGGCTACCCACTCCAGTATTCTTGGGCTTCCCTTGTGGCTCAGCTAGCAAAGGATCTGCCTGCAATGCTGGAGACCTGGGTTCGATCCCTGGGTTGGGAATAGTCCCTGGAGAAGGGAAAGGCTACGCACTCCCATGTTCTGGCCTGGAGAATTCCATGGACTGTATTCCATGGACTGTGAAGTCCATGGGGTCGCAAAGAGTCAGACACGACTCAGTGACTTGCACTTTAACTTTGAGGTGACTAGGATGGGCTGCCCTGATGGCTCAGCTGGTAAAGAATCTGCCTGCAATGCAGGAGACCCCAGTTCAATTCCTGGATTGGGAAGATCCCCTGGAGAAGGGATAGGCTACCCACTCCAGTATGCTTGGAGTTCCCTTGTGGCTCAGCTGGTAAAGAATTTGCCTGCAATTCAGGAGACCCCAGTTTGATCCCCTGGCAAAGGGAAAGGTAACTAGGGACTAGTATGTTCCCTCTTACATAAAAATACCTGGTTACTAAAAGAATTTTTCTTTTATTAGAATTTGCATTGCCCTTGCTAAAATAATATCTTTTGCAAAGTAGCAGTTTATGATCTTTTGTTTTCCATAAATTATTGTGAAATGATGGACATAGACTTTTTCTGAATTGTATTAAAAGTTGAGTGTGTAGGAGATAATGTTGCCATCATTCTATATTATCACCATTCATATTTTTTAAATTCCTTAAAATAAGGAATTGTTCCATATAAGAATATTCCATAATGTTCATGTCTGTGCTTGAAAATCCCTCCGCCTGGCTCCTGGGGCTTCCCAGGTGGCACTAGTGGTAAAGAACCCTCCTGCCAATGCAAGAGGTGGGTTGTAATCTGGGTCAGGAAGATCCCCTGGAGGAGGGCACAGCAGCCCACTCCAGTATTCTTGTGTGGAGAATACCATGGACAGAGGAGCCTGGTGGGCTGCAGTCTATAGGGTCGCCAAGAGTCGGATGTGACTGAAGTGACTTACCCTGCATGCATGCCCACCTCCTACGTCCTTCCTACACCCTCCCCCTTGCCACTGCACAGTTTTTTGATAGCTGTATACTATTAATAGTTGGGCATTTATATATACATTTAAGCCTAATACATACTTAAGCTCAAATTTTATGAGCTAAAATTTCTTCTCTTTGTGAACCTTAAATATATATTTTACAGATTCTAATTAGAAAGAATCTGCTTCTAGCAAAACATTTATGTTCTGACTGAATATAGGTACTGTAATGCATTACATATTGCTTGTCCAAAAGTAGTTTAGTTACCTAACAGCATATAGTTATCTCTGTCATGTGCTTAGTATTTTTATTTCAAAATAAAAGTGCTTTTATTAATAATATCAGCATCCTGAAGAATTGTTTTTTTCCTAATAATTCAACCATATTAAAAGGAACATGAAAACTAATAAATTGAAACAATTGATATTGTGCACCCCCATCACTGGTAATGGTTTACTGTAAATTGTTGTTCAGTCACCAAGTTGTATTTGACTCTGCACCTCCATATATTGTAGCATGCCAGGCTTCCTGTCCTTCACCACCTCCCAGAGTTTGCTCAAACTCATGTCTTGAGTTACTGATGCTATCTAACTATCTCATCTTCTGCTGCCCCCTTCCCCTTTTGCCTTCAGTCTTTCCCATCATTAGGGTCTTTTCCAATGAGTTGGCTCTTTGCATCAGGTGGCCAAAATATTGGAGTTTCAGCTTCAGCATCAGCCCTTCCAGTAAATATTCAGGGTTGATTTCCTTTGGGATTGACTGATTTGATCTTGCTGTCTAAAGGACTCTTTAAGAGTCTTCTTCAGCACCACAATTCAAAAGCATCGATTCTTCGGCACTCAGCCTTCCTTATGGACCAACTCTCACATCTGTACTTGGCTACTGGAGAAACCGTGGCTTTGACTATATGGATCGGTTTTGGCAAAGTGATGTCTTTGCTTTTGAATACGCTGTCTAAGTTTGTCATAACTTTCCTTCCAAGGATTAAGCTGTAAGGAAGTTTAATTGCTGTAATCACTATCTGCAGTGATTTCAGAGCTCAAGAAAATAAAATCTATCACTGCTTCCACCTTTTCTCCATCTTTTTGCCGTGAAGTGATGGGACCAGATAACGTGATGTTAGTTTTTTGGAATGGTTAAGTTTCAAGCCAGCTTTTTCACTCTGCTCTTTCACCTTCATCAAGAGGCTCTTTAGTTCCTCTTCACTTCGTGCCATTAGAGTAGTATCCTGTGCATATATAAAGTTTACTGTATTAGGGATTCTCAGTCAAAGAGAACATTTCAAAATAGTGTAATTTGAAAATGTCTACTCTGGTTGATTTTGATGTCCCCTTTAGAGAGGCAGTTCTCCTTTCTCATCCCCTAGAGTCATAGTTGTACTGGAAATAATGCTAAATTGGCATTTCATGACATATACTGTCTTTATCAAGAAATTACCTGGTATTCTTGCTATGTAGTATATTACATTTATTTATTTTAAAATTATTTTAATATCTGTGTAATTACAGTCTAATTTGGCTTGCCATTCACTGAAATATTCATATACTTTAATTGTAATATTTAGGTAAAACACTATTAGAATAGTATATTTAATGAACATGGTATTTGTAGAACTTGAATGAATCTAATATTGAAGGAGTTAGCTATTTTAGTATATTAATTAATTTGAGTCCAAAAACACTGTTACAATATAACCAGTGCCTTGATCAAGGGCAGACAATCACAGCTTGATTCTTTATTCCCTAGCACATACAAACTCAAACTCATTTGATTAGCTAAGGACAAGCATGAATTTTTCCTCTCCCTTTTTTTTTCTGGACACATGTTTTTCATTTCTTTGGTAATTTATATTACAAAATTATATTCTAATAGTGGAAGAGAATATTAACAGTCACTCTCCTCTCTATTGCAAGTAAACATGGGTACATTGTTATCAAATCAAACATTGTTTTTATTAACTTGTTTCATTTTTAATATCTTTTTAATAAGCGATATATCTGTTTCAAATTCAGCATTTGCACCCTTATTCCCTTATCACTCAATTCTCTCCTTCCCAAAGCCAATCCATGTTACCAGGGCATTTTTGTTTTTGTATTCTTTTGAAGTTATTCAATGCATATACAAGTAACTGTGGACATACATTGCCCCCTTATTATTTACTCTAATGATAGATAATGCATATACCCTGTTTGGAAGATTTTAACATTTAACTTTAAAATTCTGATAAATTCTTGTAATTCTTAGTTATTATTTAAAATAATATCTCATATCTAATAGTGAGGAGTCAAAATTATATAAACTCATATTTTCATGCTACATCACATTTTGACTATTTAAAATGTTTTTCTTCTTTACTATTTATTTCTGCAGTGAAGTCATGAACTTAGACTATTCTTTCAAAGAGATTTTTGTAAGAATTCCAGGATACCAGTTTATTAATTCTGAAAAATAATTCTTTTGTAAAACTTTTTATTAAGGTGTTACAGTGTTGTGTTAATTTCTGTTATATAGCAGAGTAACGCAGTTATACGCATATATATTATATTTGATATTCCTTTCCATTATTGTTTATCACAAATATCAAATATAGTTCCCTGTGCTATACAGTAGGACCTTGATTATGCATCTTGTGTATACTGGTTCACATCTGCTATTCCCAAACTCCCATTACTTCCCTGACCTACCCTCACTCCCCCTTGGCAGCCACAAGTCTGTTCTGTATGTCTGTGAGTCTGTTTCTGTTCCATGGACATAGTCATCTGTGTCATATTTTAGATCCCACATAGAAGCAATATCATATGATATTTGTCTTTCTCCTGATTTCGCTTAGTATGATAATCTCATGTTGCTGCAAATGGTATAATTTCATTCTTTTAAATGGTTGAGTAATACTCCACTGTGTGTACGTTTCATCTGTCATTAGACATTTAGGTGGTTTTTATTTTTTGGCTATTGTGAATGGTGCTGCTATGACCATAACTGTGCATCTTATCTTTCTGAATTTATGGTTTTGTCTGGATATATGCCCAGGAGTGAGATTGGTGGATCACGTGTGTGTGTTAGTTGCTCAGTCATGTCCGACTCTTTGCAACCCCTTGGATCGTAGCCCACCAGGCTCCTCTGTCTGTGGAATTATCTAGGCAAAAATACTGGAGTGGGTTGCCATTTCCTTCTCCAGGGGATCTTCCTGACCCAGGGATTGAACCTAGGTCTCCTGCATTGCAGGCAGACTCTTTACCATCTAAGCCACCCCGGAAGCAGATCATATAGCAACTCTATTTTGGTATTTTGAGGAACCTCCATATTGTTTTCCTCCATATTGTTAAACTGGTGGCTGCACCAGTTTAATTACCTCTAACAGTGTAGGAAGGTGAAAACGGCAGTCGCTTACTAGTGTCCAACTCTTTGCCACCCCGTGGACTGTAGCCCATGTGTAGGAGGATGCCCTTTTCTGCACACCTTCTCTAGCATTTATCAGTTATAGTTTTTAATGATGGTTATTCTGACTGGTATGAGAAGGTACCTCGTTGTAGTTTTGATTTGCATTTATCTAATAATTAGCAACGATGAGCATCTTTTCATGTGGTTATTGGTCATCTTGATGTCTTCTTTGGAGAAATATCTTTTTTAGTTTTCTCCTCCCTTTTAAATTGGGGTTTTGTTTTTATTATTGAATTGTATGAGCTGTTTGTATATTTTTCAAATTAAGCCCTCATTGGTTGCCTCATTTGCAAATATTTTCTCCCAGTTTGTGAGGTTGTCTTTTCATTTTGCTTATGGTTCGCTTTGCTTTGTGGAAACTTATAAACGTGATTAGATCCCATCTGTTTATTTTTGCTTTTGTTTCTATTGTCTTGGAAGACTGACCTAAGAAAATGTTGGTACCATTTATGTCAGAGAATGTATTGTTTAGGTTCTCTTCAAGGAGTTTTATAGTGTCTTGTCTGATATTTAAATCTTTAAGCCATTTTTAAATTTATTTTTTTGCATCATGTGAGAGTGTGTTCTAACTTCATTGATTTGCATGTGGTTTCCAATTTCCCATTGCCATTTGCTGAAGATGCATCTTTTCTCCATTGTATATTCTTTCCTTAAGTGTGTGGGTTTATTCCTGGGCTCTGTGTTCTGTTCCATTGATCCATATTTTTGATTTTATGCAAATACTACACTATTTTGATTACTCCTGCTTTGTGATATCATTTGATGGATGAGGGGATTATGCTTCCTGCTTTGTTCTTTTCCTCAGGATTGCTGTCACAATTACGTGTCTTTTATGGTTCCATATAAATTTTAGGATTATTTGTTCTAGTTCTCTGGAAAATGTCATTGGTACTTGATAGGGATCACATTAATTCTTTAGATTGCTTTGGCTTGTATTGCCATGTTAACAATATTAATTCTTCCAATCTGAGAATATTGGATATCTTTCCATTTCTTTGAGTCACCTTCAGTTTCCTTTATTAATGTTCTGTAAATCTTTCACTTCCTTAGTGAGGTTTATTCCTCAGATTTTCTCATTTTTTGATTTAACCTTACAAAGAATTGTTTGTTTACATTCCCTTTCTGCTACTGAGAAATCATTCTTAAAACCACACTCCCATTGGAGTGCCTTTCAAAAATTCATTGCTCTTATAATAAGTAATAATAATAATGTGTATAATAATCATATAATGAAAATTCCTAAGGATTTCAGTAAGAAATTTAAAGCACAACAAACTAAATTATAATCTTTGAGAATTAAAATATTGTAAAACTGCTTTAGATTGTATTGTAAACTCTGAAATGTGAATAAATGAAAAAATAATAAAATTTGGCTTATGCTATTTTTGCTTCATTTAAATTTAAAAAAATATTTCTATGTAAATAGTTTTGTGTTGGCATAGTAAGGCTATGTAATTGTGTGGTAAGGCTATGCAATTGTATAGTCATTATGTCATGCAGTTATAGTTTGTATGATAGCGTTGTTTTTAAGGGTGGTACAGACTCATAAATCAGCACTCAACTACTGATCTTCCACCTATTTCATTTAGAGCAGTTCGTATTTATTTACCTTGGCCCTAATTTTTCGCTTTGAAAATTGACTTACACTGATTTTTGAAATGGGCTTCCCAAATACAGTCTCTCCAACTGCTAGTAATTTGAACTGTAGTAACATCCAAAGTTAAAATCTACACATGGTTAGCATTTTAGGTAAAATATAGATGATAATAATTAAAAATCCAGGAGTCATCATTTATACTGGAAATTTCCCTTTTGACTATCTTTTCTTGGGGAGAGATTACTCTGCCTTCATCTTTAATGGTCTACCTTTATTTTTATATATTGCTCTCTATCAAATATTTCTACTAGCATAAAAGTGTATTTTTCTTAAAATATCCAAGTTATTTCTGTGAAATACAAGCTGACACAATCCTGTTTAGTCTGTTCCTTTTGCATTGCTTCACTAAAAAGCATTAATGTACTACTTCCTGAAGTACTGACATTGTGGACTCCAGTGAGGTTTATAATTGGAACATTATATTTGACTTTCAAAAACCATTCATAACTGTTTAAACAATTCTACATAAAGCCCATAGTTACTAATCAAAATGAGAGAAATGCACAATTTTTTTAAGGCCGGTTTTATATTGTATCATTGAATATAAAACATTAATCTCAAATAGCTGTGCACAATTTATTATTGCTTGCAGAGTAGTTATTTGCCTAACAGATGAGCTAACACGAATTAAGTTGTAAATCAGTTTTACTTCTTTTAGATAATTAGTAATTTACATATAACCTTTGGCTATTCTTTTATCTTAGGGTATTGATATAAGTTGCATAGAATTATTTTCTATATGGAAAATGCTTTGAAATGCAAAATCTAATTAAAATGCACTATTATTTTAGGACAATTGTGTTGCTACATGATTCTATAGAGACTATTGAATATTTGAGGAGTATGAACCAAGTGTCTATGCAAGCTAAATTGTAATCTCTGTGCACTACTATAGGTTTTTTCTCCATCAGTTCAAACAAGTGAAACTGTCAAAGTGTTTCCAGTGTTGCATTTTGTTTGTCTACTATAAAAATAGCACTAGAAATTGTGTTACTGTTTCTATATTATGCTGTCTAGCCTATTTCATGGAGAAAGAAATGGCAACCCACACCAGTGTTCTTGCCTGGAAAATTCCATGGACAGAGGAACCTGGCGGGCTATAGTCCCTGTGGTTGCAAAGAGTCAGCCACAACTGAGCGCATCAGCACAGGAGCCTATTTCAAGTCAGGTGCAAATTAAAAGGATAAGTTTGTAAGATACACCAGGTAAGAGGGAAGACTTGTGAATGCAGGTGTCCTGCCCATGAGCTGTGATACAGACCCCTGGAGGATGCTCTAAAGTAAGGACATCAGCATATTGTTGCTGTTGTTCAGTCGCCAAGTCCTGCCCAACTCTTTGCAACCCCATGGACTGCAGCATGCCAGCCTTCCCTGTTCTTCACTATCTCCTGGAGTTTGTTCATATTCATGTACATTAAGTCAGTGATGCTATCTAACCATCTCATCCTCTGCCGCCCCCTTCTCCTTTTGCCTTCAGTCTTTCCCAGCATCAGGATCTTTTCCAATGAGTTGGCTCTTCGCCTTAAATGTGGCCAAAGTATTGGAGCTTCAGCTTCAGCATCAGTCCTTCCAGTGAATATTCAGGGCTGATTTCTTTTAGGATTGACTGATTTGCTCTGTTCTAGTCCAAGAGACTCTTTTAAGTGTCTTCACCACAATTCGAAGGCATCAATTCTTTGGTGCTAAGCCTTCTTTATGGTCCAACTGTCATATCGAGACATTAATAACCAATTAATTGCACACTGATTGGTGAACCAGACATCAATTACTGGCAGCTAAAATCCAGTTTTGGAGAAAAGAAAGTAAGTGGTATACCTGTCTGTCACTTAGGTCATGCAAAAACTGTTTGTCAAGAACATCTTTTTTGCTTAACACATTGTTTAGCAACTGCTCAATATTGGGTACAATGGTTGCTTTTCATTTTAAAAGTCTGTAAAATTATTAGGCTTTTAAAGAGAGTGAATTGAGAATAGAATCTTGCTCTGACTGGAAACTTATGTTGCTAGATAATTAGTTTTCAGAACTTTAATGTCTTGGGTAATAGGTTATAATCTTAAATTTTTACAAATATAGAGTTAGTGCTCTTTTAGATTGCTGTTCTTTTGTTCTCTATGGTTTTGTGGTAAGATGCACTACTGTATTTAATAATTTTTTGAAATGTATTTGGTTTTTTTTCCACAAAAACATCTCATTTTGTTTCAGAAGTTAATTAAAAATTAGAATTTGCCTAATTAAATTTGTTTTTCATATAATTTTGATGGATCTATTTTATCATGAAAAATATATATTAATTAATAGTACATATCGGAAAAATTGGTCAGGGATACTGTGCAGCCAACAACCTATGAAAAATCAAGAATTGTTAAGATTCATTTCACTTTGATGTCTCTGTTGATAGTTTTATTCTATTTTTAATTGAAAAGTAAAATCATGTACTTACTCTTAAGTCTTTTTAAGGTGTAATTTTAGATTAATTCAAGGACATATTTTTTCCTTATTTTGTTAAGACTTAACTCATTTTTTACATCTCATAATTAGCAAATTATCTGCTCATTAGTGAACAACTAGGAGGCATTTTAATAACAGTAAGTTTAATTAGGATGGTGAAAACCAAATAAATTCTCTAGAAAGCGCTTACAAGGAGAATAATGCATAATAAGTAATCACACTGTCTGCGTTTCCTTTTTGTTTAACCTTTATAAAACCTTTACAGTCTTGCTTCTTGATGAGTGAAATATTTGGTGGCAGCTTGAGTACTATCATTCTTTATCTAGTTGTTACTCTACTTAATATTCCTCATTATTGTTCTTAGAATTACTTTTTATTTTTCTTAAGATAAATGTTTGTTGAATTTCGAATGAAGGTGACTTTGACGCTGAAAGCTGGCGGTTAACGATAACAGTAGAATAACTTTTTATGAGTGTGGGTGCATAGAATCACGTCTGGCAGAGGTTATTGTCATACATAGTAAGTGGCCAGCACACTTTGTGCAGGCTATTAAATCTTGGTGATATGTGTTATTTCAACTAGAGGAAAAAGGATATTGTGGAAAGTCCTTTGTCAATATTGAAGTTCACAAGAAATGAAACAGATTCTAATTGACTTCATCTTTTTTATGCCAAAAATTTAATACTGAAAGTGATCTTAATAACCTGAGTACAGGAGCATTAATCAGAATAAAGTATATTCATTGAAGATGATAGTATATCAATTTCTAAAATTATGTTTTAGCTTTTTTTATATTAAAGCTTTTAAATTACAGCAATAATACTTCTATACTTTTATTTTCAGTTAGTATTGTCCATAATGATAATGTTTACAGGGACTGGATGTTACCTCCAGTTTTATTTTTTTACAAGAATTTAGATTCTAAATTAAAAGTTCTCAGCAGGTTTTTAATGTTTGGCAAAAACTCAGATGTTATCTTAGCAAGAAAATCATGTGGTGAGTAAAAAGCAAAGGTAGATTCTTTTGAACATTATTTTAAAATTAATATTTCAGTGTATGTTTTATTTTAATAAAGTAATTTTAGACAAGTAATACTTTTACATAGTTTATAATTATAAGGAAATAAACCTTTATAAATTGAGAAGTTTCACATCTTGATGTAACCTTGTCTACTCCTTTACATAGAGCACTATTTCTTACATGTCCTTCCAGGTTTATTGATACAAATATCAACAAAGGCAAATATATAATTATTTTGGACTCATTTCTTACACAAAGCAATATATTTTCTTATTTCTTCAAACCTGACAGCATACAATATACTGCACATTTTTATGTATCACCAAGAAAGAAAAATGCTGGCAGTTAGACTGTAACATGGCATTGATTATAAAGTATATTGCCATGTCAGAAATAGTAAAATGTGAAAAATTCACATCTTAGAATGAAGATGGTGTGTATCCTCTGCTACACACAACGTTTGTCATTTAATAATATAACCTGAATATCTTTGCACTGCAGACCTTCTTCATTCCTTTTTTTACAGGTACATTGTATTTCATAGAATGACTGTACCTTAGTTTGCTTGGGCTTCCCTTGTGGCTCAGCTGGTAAAGAATCCACCTGCAATGTGGGAGACCTGGGTTCAATCCCTGGGTAGGGAAGATCCCCTGGAGAAGGGAAAGGCTACCCAGTCCAGTTTTCTGGCCTGGAGAATTCCATGGACTCTATAGTCCATGGGGTCACAAAGAATTGGACACAACTGAGTCACTTTCACTTTAGTTTGCTTAGACCCTATAATTGACACTTGCTAGTTTTTGAAACTTTGTATATAGATTATTTTTTATGTGTTATAGATATTACTACAGTATAAATTCTAAATGGGGTTACTGGCTTAATAATAATCACATTTGTAATTTTTATAGCTTTTAACGGAAGTATAGTTTTACCATTATGTTTCTCCACCAGCTGCATGAAGAGTATGTTGTCAAGCTTTGGATTTTTGCCAATCAAGGAATGGTATTTCAAAGTGGTTCTAATCTGTATTTCTTGAATAAGAGTAAGATCAAGAGTAGTTGCCTATGTTTAAGGGTCATTTGTTTTTCGTTTCCTGAATTCCTCATGTTCTTTGTCCACTCTTCTATGAGATTGTTGATTTTTTCATCTTTATTTCTGGACACTCTTTATACTTAAGGAGATTAACCTTTTTTCCTCTGTTATGAGTGGTAAGTATGTCTCTCAGCTTGTTATTGATTCTTCACCTATTTTTCTTTTAACATGGAGTTGTTGTTTATGTTTAATGTAGTCATATCTCTCAAAATTCTCTTTTCTGATTTCTGGAATTTGAACCAGATATAGAAAGATTTCCTTCTCTAAGATTATAAGAAGATTTCCCATGTTTTTATCTGGAAATGTTAGAGCTTCAGTTTTTACATTTTGTGTAGACTTTTACTTTGCTCACCCCCAATGGTCCATATATCCAGATATTTACACCCTATATATAGTACACGCTTTTTATACTGACTCTCCAGTGGGGCTCTGACTATTTTGTCTGATCAAACACGATAGGTGTGATGATTTGCTAGTTTGAGGTCCAGTCCTTCATTAAGCTGGCAATTCTTCTTCCATCTTGGAAGCTTACTAATGAAACACTCCTTGGAACCCAGCCACCATATATTAAGGCAGCCCCAGCTAAGAGGCCCATATCAGGGAGGACCAGCATCACCAGACAGTGGCTTCAACTGAGTGTCCGGTCATCTCCAGATGAGGCAGAATATTCAGGTGTGCTAGACCTTTCAGCCCAGGTTAGCTCTCACTTAAGCCACTGGCTGATTGCAGCCATCCCAGCACACAGCCAACTTCAAGCGGGGCAGAACATTCTGGATAACCCACTGAATTGTGAGAAAGAATGCTTTTTTGCTTTAAGCCACTCAGTTGTTACATACCACCTCCAAACTTAGTGCTCAAAATAAGAAAAATCATTTGCTTAGCATTTAGGCAGGACTCAGCACACGTAGTCTGTCTCTTCACGAGATGGCATCAGCTCTGGCAGCTCCGCTGGGATTGGAGGATCTTTGTCAGCGACAAGCTGGCCATTGGCTTAGAGCTCAGTGGAGTTGTTGGCTAAGGGCTCCTTTTCCTGCAAGTGAGTCTGTCCATGTGACTGCCGGTTTTTCTGATAGCAGTAGCTGAGTTTTGAGAGGAAGTGGCAGCTGCAGTTATAGGCTTGGCCTATAATTTTCACAGTGTCACCTCCACTGTATTAAGCAGGCAGTAGGAGTCACAGGACTAGCTCAGATTCCAAGGTATGGAGGAATAGATTGTCTTCTTCATGAAATAAGTGTTGAAAATTATCTGACTATTTTTAATATACCCACACATTTAAATATTTGATCCAATTTTATCTCTTACTAGATGGCTCTTAGATTATTCCAAAACTGTGTATGGATAAATTCCTTTCTTTTAATATTTTGAGATGCTTTTATTACCATGTTATAAATTCTGATGATTTCTGTGCTGTTTGCTTCCATTAGCTTATCTGTCCATCCACCACCACCACACTGAGGCCATATACTACAGTTTCTCTCTGGTAGGCTAGTTGCCTCTCATTTCTTTCGCTTTCATAATTTTATTGTGTATTCTTACATAACTGGTTTTATAAATATATTTTATAGTCAGTTTGTCACATTGTGGAGGAAAAAGACTACTGGTATTCTTACTGAGATTGAATTTAAAATGATAAATTTAGGTATTTTTTTGAGTCTTCCTATTCTACTTTTGTGTCCTTAAGGAATGTTTTAAAGCTTTCTTCAAGTAGATTTTACACATTTTAAGTTTATAAACACAGACACACATAGATGTGTGCAAATATAAATGCTATAAATTCATATTTTTAAATTTAACATCTTTATGCTGTATTGAATTTTCTGATCATCGGTAATAGTTTCTTGGTCCATGCTTATGAGTTCCCATCACATCCGCTGAAAACAGGTTTATTTTTCCTTTTCTAACATTTACACCTTAGATTTATTTATTTTGTCTAATTATTCTGGCTGATGTCTATAGTACAGTATTATTAGTGATGGTGGTGATGGTGGATGTCCTTGTCTTGTTCCTAACTTTGGTGGAAACCTCTCCAGTGATTTTGCATTAAGTAAGATGTCTTACGGCTTGGGGCTGATTGATTAATCTATATATCCATGAAATTATATGAAATTATAATTCTATTTTATTGAGTATTTTTTTTAAGAATTTGTGTTGAATTTGTATTGTGAAATGAAATAGCTTCTGCCATATCAATAAACAAGGATCTAACAGCCATCAGGGACTTCAGGCCTCCAAAGGTGAATGAGGGCTCCCAAAAGGGAACCCATTGCCTGTGGTCCAGCAGATGCCCCCACCCCCCAGGGTAATTGCTGATGAGCTGGAGCGAGGGGGGATGTGAGAAATCAAAAGGGCAGGATGCTGGCCACAGATAGCTGAGATGCATATGAAAGAAATGACTTCAATAATCCAAAACTCCTGCATCATCCCACAAATGGAAGAGCACAAAATTCCTTAACTTGATATCTGGCTTTCCTTACTTAGCAATAATCTTCCATGTTCAGACTGCCTGCCCTGCCCTCTTAGTTGCAAACTTGTATATAGTCTGATTCCTTCTTGTGCCTCCCAGGAGCAGTCTCTCAGGGCTACGTGAAGTGCCGTCTCTTGGGCTCAGAGTCCTAACGTTCCCACCAAATAAAATAACTTTGTACTTTCAGGTTGTGACAAAGTTTCCTAGTCAACAGTATCCAGTGTCTTTAAAATCTGTGTAAATACTACATTTTGGCAAAGAAGGAGAAATTGGAGCCTTCACACATTGTTAATGAGAATTTAAAGTGGTACAACTATTTTGGAAAGCAGTTTTAAGTTTCTCAGAATGTTAAACCTAGAATTACTGTATGACTCAGCAATTCCACTCCTAGTTATCTGCCCAAGAGAAATGAAAAAAAAAAAAAAAAAGGTCCACACAAAAATGTGTATGTGAATTTTCATAGCAGCCAGGAAAGTCAAAACAAATTTAATTAATCATCTACTAGTTAAAGAGGAAACGAAATAAAAATAAAGCCTACACAATATATATATTGTATGCTTCAGACACAAAATAAATATTGTATGCTGATGTTTACATGAAATGTGCAGAAAAGGCAAATATGTAGAGACTACCGAGAGCTAAATGTGAGAATGAAGAATGACTGGAAATGGGGAAGAGGTTGCTTTTTGGGTGATGGAAATGTTCTTATAATTAGATATTGTGGAGATGGTTTTCACAGATCCCTAAATATATTAAAATTCATTGGATTATGCGTTATGGTGAATTTTATGGTATGTATATTATATTGCAATAAAATTGTGAAAAGAAAATCAGAAAGCTCTAGGTACCAAGTGGAGAATTGATTATAGGATAATAAAAGCAAAAGTAGGGAGACTAATTTATCTTCCATGTAAGACTAGCTTATATTCCATGTAAGAGATGTTAGTGGTTTGGACTGAGTAGGTGGTAGTAGTGATGGAGAGACAGGTAAATTAAGGATTTGTTTTAGAGGAGGAGTGTATAATTCTTGCTGAGAGATTGAATGTAATGGGTGAGGGAGAGAGAAAGTCTGACTCTCACTATACCACTAACAGTTTTATCTTCAATGACTAAATATTGGGTTTTTACCATAACCTGAAATGATAAGAACTAGGATAGAAAAAATGCAGGGAGGGTAGTTAGGCAGGAATCAAAATGTTATTTGGATTTGTTAAGTTATAGGTGCCTCATAGGTGTGAAATGCATGTACACTTTGTTTTAAAAATATTGATCCATCCAGTGTGGATGTGTGAGTTGAAAGATGAAGTGAAAAGATACTTCTGTGTCTGACTATAGAAGTTACAACAAGCAGGAAAAAAAAGGAAACATAATTGAATAAATCATTTAAAGCAGTATAGTCTTTGGAGAAAATGGTTATCTCAGTTATTCCTTATGAAATCATGCCATTTCTCCTACTTTATATAAAAATCAAGCTAACTGGAGCAAAATATCCATATATACATATGGATATATGAACCATTAGCATGTATGTTTTCATTTTCAAAAAAGATGCCTGTAGTTTTTAGTATTATTCCATTGAAACACGTTCTTTGAACTTTATTTTTCCTGTTTCTATGTACTTAAACCAAAGGATCTAACTGGTATATCATTAACTATCTAGAGTTCTTTAATGACAAACCCACCTTCTCAACCTTTTATAATTTTTCTGCCACCTCTGTGGAGCATCTGGCCGAAATTCCTTCCTAAATGCACTCTACCATTTTCTTTTATCCTAATCACATTTAAACTCTCTGTTCCTCAGATGCCAGAGGTTTTTTAGCTGATTTCCATATGCAGATTTCCAGTATCCCCAGAAATCCCCTAGTCATTGCTAGCATGAAAGCCAGTTAGAGTTTGCTCAATTCTGTTCTTGACTATTGCTATTTCTACTTCATAACAGGATGCTAGGACAAAAATTCCCCAATTCTTTCCGTGCAGACTCATTTCAAACATAGCCTACCTCTTTGTGTACACTTAGATATATATTTCTTAATTAAACAAAATTGCTTAAAAAAAGCAGTTATAAACTATTTTGAAATGGCTATAAGTTGTGGAAAATTATTGGCATGGTATTTCAAAACAGTATACAGTACTTTAGGTTTGGCTCTTAATTAAAAAAAACATAATTCAGTGTAACAAAAAGATAACACTTCATTTTTACCTACCTAAAAGTTTTATGATACTTTGATTCCATTTGTTTGACTTATATGCTAGATTTCTAATTAAAAAAATTAGATATGCAACAGCAACAAAAGTTTAGTGTATGCACAGGAAGCTATAGTCAATATCTTGTAATAACTTGTAATGCAGAATAATTTCAAAAATAATATAGTGTATATGTATAACTGAATCACAAGAAAAAATTCTACTTTTTGAAATTTAGTCATATTTATCTTTTTTGCCAGTTTTTCTAAGTGTCCTATGGTTATCTAATAACAATGTATGAGTTACAAAATTTTAAATATATTTGTGTTGGGTATAAGATTAATATGCTGCTGCTGCTGCTAAGTCACTTCAGTCGTGTCCGACTCTGTGAGACCCCATAGATGGCAGCCCACCAGGCTCCGCCGTCCCTGGGATTCTCCGGGCAAGAACACTGGAGCGGGTTGGCATTTCCTTCTCCAATGCATGAAAGTGAAAAGTGAAAGTGAAGTTGCTCAGTCGTGTCCAACTCTTAGCGACCCCATGGACTGCAGCCTACCAGGCTCCTCTGTCCATGGGATTTTCCAGGCAAGAGTACTGGAGTGGGGTGCCATTGCCTTCTCTGATATAAATTAATACAAAAACAAATGTTATATTTACATTAGTAATGACATCATTCAAGATGCTCCTATCCTTATTTTTTTGCACTTGATAAAATATTCTCAGAGAAATGTTAACATGTCTCACTGTGATTATATATTTTTTCTTTTCCCCTCTATTTCTTCTGATTTTTGCTTTATGTATCTTTGTTCCTTTGTTGTTACATGTCTAATGGTTTATGATGCTTATCTCCTTTGTGAGTTGTACATTTTATTATTAAAAATGTTCATCTTTGAACCATTTAAAAATAAATAAATAAAAATAGAATTGTAATAAACATTGCTAGTTTTTTCTTGAACCTGTTAAACTCATTGTTTTAATGGAAAGTCTTTAAATACTCTTTATCTCCAGAATTTATAAACTGCGCTATTTTAGAGCATCAGATTTTGGAAAGTGATTTAGGTAGAGCATATAATCCATATTCATCTTTTCCTACTTAATGTTGAGCTTAGAAATTGTATGTTGTTAATGGGCCATCCACTTTCAAGTCATTTTGTTTGCTAAGCTAGAACTAAGATCTGAGCAATTATGTGTGTAGTAAAACCTTTAAAACAGAAATGCAGTGCATTAAAGAATGCTCATGTTCATTTTCAATGAAGCAGAGAATGGTGTCAGAATTTTGCCATAACTAGGATCAAGTTGAGAAGCAAACTCTGTGAACATTATTGCATTTATTTTTCTCTGAATGTCTGAAGGTTTAATGTTGTTGACATCTGGAGTGTTTTTCAACATTTTTATA
This sequence comes from Budorcas taxicolor, assembly GCF_023091745.1. Lineage (NCBI taxonomy): Eukaryota > Metazoa > Chordata > Mammalia > Artiodactyla > Bovidae > Budorcas > Budorcas taxicolor. Next base: position 35,295,490 of record NC_068932.1, read on the forward strand.
ATGTGTTTTTACTCTCTTTTCATTGTTGATCACATAGCCATTTCCATTCCTGCCGGTGTTTTCCAAGTGTTAGAGAGAACTTTTTCCTTTCTGCATGTTAACGACATCTATTTGCCACAGCTATATTTTGCAAACATCCTAGATGTAGAATTCAGGCATACTTAAAACAACTATAGGTAATTTCTTTACATTTGTAGCATTTCTTTCCATGTTGAACATTTTTACAGATGACTACACCATTAATATAAAGTACTAAAGAAGTTACTGCTTGATCCTTCCACCTGACAATAAATTGAACAGTCGAGAAATGGCAAGCAAAATAAGAAATATAAGGGAGGTGCATATATCTGTGAATTGTGATGGCGGATACTGGGAAAAGTGAATATTTTTTAGGATAAAATTATGCCACAACTATAACATAATACATTACAATGACTTTGAAGATTATTAACATACTTACGATCTATAGAGCATAAGATAAATTTTGCCAGTAATGTCAAGGAAATGCTTGCTATGGTTATTACTTATGTGAAGCTTGAGGAATATTTAAATGATCTATTTAAAACTCAAGTACCCTTTGAGCACTTATCTTGGGCAAAAAGTTACCTTTCAAAAGAAAAATAACAAACTCAAAAGAGCCACCTAGATCAATATGGGGATTATCATATTTACTCACAGACTTTTATAATTATATTCTTGCTTTATCACTGGATTCTCATTTACTTAATGAACAAAACACATTGTATTGTCATAGGTATTTTACTTTCTGGCCCTTTGACAGTAATTGTGTAAGAGCTCTGGACCTCACACAGTTCAGTTCAGTTCAGTTCAGTTCAGTCGCTCAGTCGTGTCCGACTCTTTGAGACCCCATAAATCGCAGCACGCCAGGCCTCCCTGTCCATCACCAACTCCCAGAGTTCATACTCTCAAATTCTCACTGTATAAAGACAACTTTCAAATGCTTTCAAAGAGACAAAGGAAGTTTACTTCTCTTACCTTATTTGAGTGTTTAAGATAAAATATTTCCTGGGCCTAGACCACCTATACCCAGTTGTGGCTATCTTTTTGGCAACAAGTTTTGACAGAGATTTAACATCTTTCATCAACTTTGGTTTTAGCTTTGAATGACATTGTTTAGAATTAAATTTGTTAATGTAACATATCATTTTTTCCCAAAGTCTTGTGAATCCAAAATGTCAGAATATTTATTGATGAGAGATGAGGCTGTTAACCTTCCAATAGAAAGGTTAGGTGTCCGTGGCCAGTAATAGTTTTATCAGACAACTCCATTTGGCAATAGGCCATCTCCTTTGCTGCTGTTTATCATTTTCTGTGTGAGACTAAATTATAGCCAACATAGCTTTGTGTTGGTTCTCTGTTAAAAAAAAAATCCTCTAATATAGCAGCTTACTCCAATAATGTGAAACTCACAGTATAGAATATATTATAGCAAAATAAATGAATTCATTGTTGTGTTACTTAAATCAGAAGCATGGACTTTAGTAGTCTTAAGAATAAATAGATCTGAATTGTAAAGAGTCTGATTGTTAAATGACTGGAGTCATTTTCTGTCATAGGCCACAAAACTTTAAAAGGTCTAAGTACTTCTTTTAGACAGAAATGCGGAAACTAATTTTACATGAATGCATGTCCTAACGAGATTAGTAGACTTATTCTGGCCTCTAAATTATACTTTGTTCATCACGAGGAAAAAGGCTTGTAACTACTTCAGTGGCATCCTATTTTCATTATGATCTTATGTTATTTGCCTTAGCACTCTGCTGAAAGTATATGCATTTGATAAAATGTATATATTAACCTTTAATTTCCTAATTATTGTTTCTGGGTAGATATTTAATATATTTTATTTGTGTTTTCCATTATTTCTGATAAATACATTGCTTGCCCAGTAAGTAAGTAAATATAAAAAGAAAATAAACTCTTTTTGTGTCATGGGGAAAGGAGAGGAGGGATATTTGTAAACAATAGTGAAATCTACTACAGTCCATTTTCTTACACATAAGACCTTCTCTTCCACTTATATAAAGTGTGCACTTATTGCCCAGCTACCTCATCCAGGAGGAATCTCAGAAGTCTCATCTAATGGTTTAAAAACCTTGAGGTAAAAATATAAGGTGTCTAGCCCCATCTCCCTCCACATTCAACACTCAGTGGTGAAACGAGACAGGATAACCATAACAGACACTTCCATTGGAAAGGGAAGAATGGAAGGCATTACAGCACACAGCATTTCTGCACTCCTGTCATATGTTATCGTCTTCTTCACTATGAGTCAGAACTCTTTGCTTAGGCTTTCTGGTAGCAACTCCTTAGTCTGTTGCTCATGGGTCTTGATTCTGCCCTCTGGGAAATCCTTCTATTACCATGATCTTGCTTGGTCATGTATGAAGAGGGCGTTGCAGAATCTATCTTCTTTGGAGTTTGAGTGTTGAGTCTAAAACCATGAAGGGGGGTTTGGTACAGATACACATATATACAAACATATATAGTTAGTTACAATATGCATATATGCATGCACACATACATATGTATGTATATATATGCACGTGTATACACAGGCCTTGCACACACACACATAACATGCACATTATATTAACAGAGTTTGAAAACTCTGGTTCAGAGACACAGTGCCCACACTGTAGCTTGTTTCACTTCCCTGTGCCTCGTTTTCCTGCAGTGTGACCCCGCAAGAATCAGATTTATTCTGCACATGTAGTGAGGTTTGTACCACAGAAGAAATGATGAATCTTGGAGTTTCTATAAGGCAGCTGGTACTTGCGCCTCTCCCTTCCAGATCTGGATATGGAGAGAGGGACCTTTGGTCAGGAATGTGAACAGATATTTCTGGGGGAGATGCTCCTCAATCTTCTGGGACGTCCTCATCTTTACCTTCCAAGATTTTGTTGCTCTTTAATTATACTTTATTGTAATTTGCCAGTAATACTTTTTTCATAAAGTCTTTTTTTTTAAAATCTGGCTGCACTGGGTCTTAGTTACGGGGCATGAGATCTCCGATCTTTGTTACAGCATGCCAGATCTTTTAGTTGCAGCATGTGGGATCTAGTTCCCTAACCAGGGATTGAACCCCAGACTCCTGCATTGGGAACACAGAGTCTTAGCCACTGGACCACCAGGAAAGTCCCCATAAAGTCTTGAATGTGCTTGGAAAATACCCATCCTATTCAGACATTTTCTGCCTGGATGTTTGAGATTTCAAAGATGGTCCTTTTAAAAATAACTACTTTCTTTAAATATAATCTGTACACATGCAATTCACTGATTGAAAGTGTACCCTTCAGTGGTTTTTATGTATTCACAAAATTGTATAACTGTCACCAGAATTCTGGAATATTTTTATCACTCTAATAAGAAACCCATCCATTGAAAGGCACTCTCCCATTTTCTCCCACCTCCTTCTCCCACCAAGCCCTTGGCAATCATCTGTATTTTCTGTCCCTGTGGATTTACTTATTCTGGACAGTTCTGTAAATGAAATCATATTGTACCAAATCAGTCCTGTTGTCTTTCACTTAGCATTGTAGTTTTTGACGTTCATCCGTGATGTATCATGTATCAGTATTTCATTCCTGTTTGTTGTTGAAGAATATCAAATACAGTGTTTTATTTTCCCAGCAGTCATTGTCTCTTTTCAACTAGGATGGTGGCATTTTTGACAGTACGAAGCCCTGTAAAATGTAGTTGTTTTTGTTGTTACTCTCTGTTTGATTACAGCCAGCAACATGTGCCTACTCACAGTTCTTTACAGGAAATGCTGGTATCTGACTGATCACTCTCTCCCCTTTAACTAGTTATAGATACTTTAAGCTTATCAGACCTTTTGGTATATATATATTTTTACTTGTGTTCCCTGAGACATTTTGTTCAACTTAATAGGTTTACTGGGGATTGGCTTAATCTAACCACAGACTTCAACAAAAGGCGTACATGTCATGGAATTTCTGAGCTGTCTGATTTCAGTTTCATCTCTTCCTGAACAGGGTGACAGTTCTTTTCTGAGATTGTTTCCTTAATGCATTAGCTCATTATTTTTAGCAATAATAGCTAATTCACATTGTAATAATTGTCCTTTGGGAACTTATTGTCTACAATCATGTGTTGATTATATATGAAATGATTTGTTATACTTTAAAGTGTTATAGACTTACCAACTATTTTGTGACTTTATAGCAAGGGTTACCTTTATCCAGCCTCCACGTGTACTGCCCTCCTTTCTGTCTCCTGGTTTTGAAGCCAATGCTCCATACTCTAGTTTACTGTAACAACCCAAGTTTTAGGTACCTTTTTTTTTCCTGTGCTTTTGTTTTTTATAATCAGCATTTTTTGTAGTAACCCCTTTATCATAGTAGGTAATGAAATTGTTCCTACCGTATGATGGTGGGGAGAGTTAACGGTGGCTCTCCTCCAAGCAGCAGATTGACTGTGAGTCTGTTCCATGTTCTTCTTATCCTAAGACTTTAATTGCATGAGCAACACCCATCTGAGAAGACATGCTGTTCTTATGGCAGAGACCAGTAATAACAGAGCTGTTAAGCGAAACGGTGTAATTGCATTTAAAGCTCTTTTAGAACATGGCATACATCATATCTGCACACATTTCGTTGACCAAAGCAAGGAACATGATCAAGTCCAAAGTCAATAGGTTAGGAAGAATCCTGGCAGGACACATGAGGAAAAATGAGTGGCAAGAGGAGTATTTGTGATATCTTCTGTGAAAAGAAAGGAAATATGTGATTTTTTTCTTTGTATCAGTGAGCAACTCCCAGTTTGTAAGAAAATGAACGAAGTGATTAGTATCTAAATAGTTTGTTCACTGTTTCAGAATATTCTGTGTGGTTTATTGTTGTATTTGAGAGTCTTACAAGAAAAAGAATTCCATTTCTATCATGGAAATAAAGTTTTATTTCAAATAGGAGCTTATATTTTGATGATGCAACACTGAATATTGATTATGAGAGTCTGGAAAAGCAGGATTTCTGAAATCAAACACAGAGTGATTCTGTTTCATAGTTTTCCTGAGTCTTATTAAACATTAACTCATTTGCCATTTTAGAATATTTCAAATGCTTGAATGTGCGCCAGTCTATAAATTTCATTGATCAAAGAGTTTGGTTTGAGGACACATAATTGATCTGAATTTCATTTTTATTCCACAGTTTATCAGAAAATCAAGTGACAGATTACTAGCAGGTTTATTTTAGTAATACATCTCTTACTAGCAAACCATGTATCAATGTTCTAAATTTTAAAGTTTTCTTTCATCAGTTCAGTTCAGTTCGGTTCGGTTCAATTTCTCCGTCATGTATGACCCTTTGTGACCCCATGGACTGCAGCACACAAGGCTACCCTGTCCGTCACCAACTCCCAGAGCTTGCTCAGATTCATGTCCATGGAGTCGGTGATGCCAGCCAATCATCTCATCCTCTGTCACCCACTTCTTCTCCTGCCTTCAGTCTTTCCCAACATCAGAGTCTTCTCCAGTGAGTCAGTTCTTCGCATCAGGTGGTCTAAGTATTTGCGCTTCAGCTTCAGCGTCAGTCCTTCCAATGAATATTTAAGACTGATTTCCTATTGGAGTGACTGGTTTGATCTTCTTGCAGCCTAAGGGACTCTCAAGAGTCTTCTCCAGCACCACAGTTCAAAAGCATCAATTCTTCAGTGCTCACCCTTCTTTATGGTCCAGTTCTCACATCTATACATGACTACTGGGAAAACCATAGCTTTGAATATATGGGCCTTTTTTGGCAAAGTGTACCTCTGCTTTTTAATATGTTGTCTAGCTTTGTCATAGCTTTTTTTCCAAGGAGCAAGCGTCTTTTAATGTCATGGCTGTAGTCATTATCTGCAGTGATTTTGGAGCCCAAGAAAATAAAGTCTGTCACTGTTTCCATTGTTTCCCCATCTATTTGCCATGAAGTGGGGGGACCAGATGCCATGATCTTAGTTTTTGAATAATGAGTTTTAAGCCAGCTTTTTCACTCTTGTCTTTCACTCTCATTGAAAGGCTCTTTAGTTTTTGCTTTCTGCCATAAGGGTGGTGTCATCTGCATATCTGAGGTGACTGATATTTCTCCCAGCAATCTTGATTCCAGCTTGCGCTTCATCCAGCCCAACATTTCACATGATGTAGTCTGCATAGATGTTAAATAAGCAGGGTGACAATATACAGCCTTGATGTATTCCTTTCCCAATTAAGAACCAGTCTGTTGTTCCATGTCCAGTTCTAACTGTTGCTTCTTGACCAGCATGCAGGTTACTCAAGAGGCAAGTAAGGTGGTCTGGTACTCCTATCTAGTAAAGGATTTTCCGCAGTTTGTTGTGATCCACACAGTCAAAGGCTTTAGTATATTCAGTGAAACATAAGTATGTGTTTTTCTGGGATTCTTTTGCTTTTTCTATGATCCAGCATATATTAACAATTTGATCTCTGGTTCCTCTGACTTTTCTAAATCCAGTTTGAACATCTGGAAGTTCTCAGTTCATGTACTGTTGAAGCCTAGCTTGCAGAATTTTGAGCATGACTTTGCTAGCCTGAGAAATGAGTGCAATTATGTGGTAGTTTGAACATTCTTTGGCATTGCCTTTCTTTGGGATTAGAATGAAAACTGACCTTTTCCAGTCCTGTGGTCACTGCTGAGTTTTCCAAATTTGCTGGCATATTGAGCGCAGCACTTTCACAGCATCATCTTTTAGAATTTGAAATCGCTTAACTGGACTTCCATCACCTCCACTGGCTTTGTTTAAAGTGATGCTTCCTAAGGTCCACTTGACTTTGCAGTACAGGCTGTTTGACTCTAGGTGAGTTATCACACTGTCATGATTATCTGGGTCATTAAGATTGTTTTTTGTATAGTTCTTCTGTGTCTTCTTTTTTATTGAAAACTAATATGTCGTTAAAGCGATATTTGAAAAGAACAGAAACAGATCATAATTATTTCATCACTTTGCCACAGATGTCTATTTACATTTGCACCTAATATGTTCTTGTGAACATGTATATATGGAAATTTATATTATTTTTAATGAACTTCATATCATAAACATTTCCAACACATCTCTGCTTTAATGACAGAGTTTTAACAATTATATCTAAAATTTACATTGTAAGAAAATTAGTATCAGCTCTTCCTTGTAATCATTCTGAGACAATAGTTAAATGGGTAGTTTGTCTTTTAATATTGATATTTTTGGAATTCTCAGGAGGTCCAGTGATCAAGACTTTACCTTCCAATGCAGAGAATGTGTACTTCTCCTGGTCGGGGAGACAGAATCCCACATGCCTCAGGACCAAAGAAACAAAACACAAAGCTGGAGCAATATTGTAACAAACTGTGTATAGACTTTAAAAATGGTCCACATCAAAAAATCTTTTAAAACAATAGGTATTTTGCTCATTACATATTCTCATTATCTTGTTTTACAACAAAGATTTACTTGTCTTATCTTTTCCCCCACGTAGTATATGATTATTTTGTTCAATATATACTTGTATATGTGTGTGTGTAACCTAAGAGAGATTGATTTTCATACTGCGCTATGAAATCAACTCTGAAATGTATAGTTTGGTCAGCAGGATTTCAGATATCTTTGTATTTGATCTGTTTATATCAACTGTGGGAAGCTCAGGTGGCTCACTAGTAAAGAATCCACCTGTAATGCAAGAGACATGGTTTGATCCCTGGGTCAGGAAGATCTGTTGGAGAAGGAAATGGCAACCCACTCTAGTATTCTTGCCTGGGAAATTTCATGGACAGACGAGCCTGGCGGGCTGCAGTCCGTGGGGTCGCAAAGAGTCAGATATGACTTAGCGAATAAACAGCAACAGCAAATCAGCTATAGCACAATTCATATTTATTTTTATTGGTTTAGAATGAATATAACTACTTTCTTATGACTATAATTTAATGATTCTTCCTAGAAGAGGAAGAAGCATTTAGCCCATGTTTCATATCTGAATGCAATAAATTCCTCAAGATTTGAAATGCTGTCTATATATGTAATCATACATGAATTATAGATCATAAATAAAATGGTGCCTATTTCATATCCCCCTTAAATATCACATATAACTGATTTGCTTTTATTATAAATATATGCTAAGTGTAAGCTGATTTTTAGGCTCTTTTCTTATTTTTTCCTGGGGAATTTCATTTTGCTTCCATAAACTTTGCTTGATGACTCTGAAAATTTGACTTAAACGAAGAGTCTTAGGTAGTGTGAATTTGGATGTGTCTCAATTTTCATTTCCTCACTAGGGACTCTAGGGTAAGAAAGTGATCCTCCAGTAATCTTATTTTCCTGTAATCCTCTATTTCCCCAAAGAGGTCACCTGGTGATTGATGTCTCCAAATCACAGTAGATTTCTCAGAATTTGCTTGTCATCCTTCTTGAGCCATCTTCCCTTTTCAAGTCTCTAGTAATGGATGCTTAGCAATTCTTTCTTTGATTTAAAAAAGAAAAAATCTTTTCATTAATTATTATGTGTAGGACTATGAGGTTTAATCTGTATGCTGCATATGAATCAGTAAATAAATCAGAAATGCATCAAGGTAAATTTATTTACCTTAGCATCTTCACAGAATGAGAACTCCTGTGTAATAACCAGCATCCACATATGTTTATATAAAGAATTGCACTACAGAAGGTCTACTTAGCCCCTACCGAAGCACAGTCCTTTTTAAAATAATACTCTTTCAACATCTTAATTATAATCATCTCTGGCCGCTTTGAGCATTTGAAAAAAAAGTTCCCCTTCCTTCCTTTCTTCACTCCCTTTTTTTTTTTTAATTTACAAGAGGTCGAATTCAAGAAACCCATAAAATTTATCTGATATCGTCCATTTCCAAACGGAAAATCTCAAGCATAAATGAAATGGTTTTACTTTGTTTAAATAGAGACCACCGTGAAATTTATAATGTCATATTTTATCTAGTAAAAAGAGCTATTAAAAGCTGTTGTGCCACCTTTTACTTGGTACTTTATTCATTTTTAGATTTAACTTATTATTTGGTTAATATATTAAGAAAATTATTTAAAAAGAGTGAAGAGCTTTATTATTTTTTTGAAGAGCTCTATGTTTATGTAAAAAATTTTTTTTTCTTTGAACATATATTATATTCCCACTCATTTTGTTTAATGGGCAGAATTAATTTTTTATTTTTCTCTAGATTCAACTGTTACAATATATGATGCATTTGAATCTTTTTAGACGTGAAAATGAAATGGGAATCTGAGTTCTTGTTCGCAGAGCTGAAGAATGAATTTCACAAACACACAAGCAAGCGACTAGGATTTATTAAAGAGAAGGAAAGTACAAAGCTCTCAGCATAGACTCTGAGAGGGGTTAAACAGTCCCCCAGAGGTGGGACAGCAGTTTTAATAGCCTGAATATCTACATTTTTGGTTGTCTCCTGTCCTTATAAATGCATGATTTTTAATTATTTAAAGATCAAGATGCTTAACTTAACATCTTTATGGCTTCTCTTGATCCTCAGATTAAGTCATCACCCTTTTTCATGCTCCCTGGCCAGTTTACAGTGGACCAGATGTATGAGCTAAAGATTAATGATCACCAGTTGTTTTTCCCTCAGGCATATGGAATCGAAGTTAATTACTGCCCTTCCCTGGATCTGAGTGTGATAATTTATCAGACCAAGGAATTAACGTTAGGCCTATGGATGGGTATTGAAAACAAGATCTAGGTCTCAGAGTTTTATACTGATTGCCTAGCAGTTTCTACCTTAAAAATAGCAATATGGCTGTTGACATTTGTATATTTATGACTCAGCATTTTATGAATTGTTTTATTATTAACTCAAAATGTTACAGTTTGCTCTCAATTTGAAAGGTTAGATTTAATTATAATGAAGCATTAAGGATTGATAATTAGAACTTGAAATCAAAAGGTCAGTCTATTTATTGTGAAGCTACTTGAATGAAGTGAGAAATTCACTAGACTGTCAGTTTCATCTGTCCGTTAGTGATCATGAATACTCCAGCAGGCTTCTATAGACAGCACTGTCTTCAAGTTCTCCTTCAGTTGTCTTTCTCTCTGTGATCTTGTAATTAGAAAAGTACTATTTGGAATGGTGTTAACAGTTTATGTTGTGCATGTAATTGGAAATGAGTCACACAGATTACCTGTTCTTCTCATTTGAGTTAATAGGCATAGGCTATCATTTAAATATATGTTCAAATACTGTTTTTAACTCATGGTAAACACAAAGACATTCATAAATGAAAGGAGTTACAGATCGAAGGTCTTTATGCTTTTTTCAAACATTTTATAGTAGAGAAAATGGGCTAATAAAAGGAGTAGAAGGAACATTCATGTTAAGTGAGTATACAGGTTTATGTGAATTGGGGAAAAGTGCCAGGATAATACTGCATACCTGTGATATCATATGTATTGATGTTTACATGATAGTCAATAGGAAGTAATATTTATGCAAAAATTCACTTTGTCAAGCTTTAAATTAGTTTGAAATGATTAATCCATTTATTTTTAGTTAGTTTAAATATCATTATTCTTAATATGTAGTATTAAAAATACACCTGAGATCAACATTTCTTTGTCATAAAAACCACATATTGTTATCTTGAAATCAGGTTAAACTTACAAGTTGCATACCATAACTAACTTGCATTACATTTATTTCTTATTTATTGAGTTAGTTAACAAAACATGAACAACAAGCTTGAAAAAAAATACCTTTCACTGTAATGTTAATTTCTTTTGGTATTATAACTGACATCTCATATTTCAGCCCTAAATAGATTTATCTTAAACAGTCTAGTATTTTGATTGTATTTACCTCAAAAGATAGATAAGTAAATTATTTTAACAGTAAGACAGTATTTTCCCTGTGTTTGCTGGAAGATTTTTTTCTCAACAGAAAAGACACAATTAATTTTTTGTTTTCATTGTTTTACCAAAATGATTTGAGGCTCATCATTTCAGCTACTGAATTGTACAAGTTCTAAAACACAAATATTTTCAAAAATAAATCTCAGAACTACTTAAAATAGTAATCTCAGTTCAGTTCAGTTCAGTCATTCAGTTGTGTCCGACTCTTTCAGACCCCATGAACCGCAGCATGCCAGGCCTCCCTGTCTATCACCAACTCCCGGAGTCCACCCAACCCCATGTCCATCGAGTCAGTGATGCCATCCAACCATCTCATCCTCTGTTGTCCGTTTCTCCTCCTGCCCTCAATCTTTCTCGGCATCACGGTCTTTTCAAATGAGTCAACTCTTCACATCAGGTGGCCAAAGTATTGGAGTCTCAGCTTCAACATCAGTCCTTCCAGTGAACACTCAAGACTGATCTCCTTTAGGATGGACTGGTTGGATCTCCTTGCAGTCCAAGGGACTCTCAAGAGTCTTCTCCAACACCACAGTTCAAAAGCATCAATTCATTAGTGCTCAGCTTTCCTTATAGTCCAACTCTCACATCCATACATGACCACTGGAAAAACCGTAGCCTTGACTAGATGGACCTTTGTTTGTTGACAAACTAATGTCTCTGCTTTTGAATATGCTGCCTAGGTTGGTCATAACTTTCCTTCCAAGGAGTAAGCGTCTTTTAATTTCATGGCTTCAGTCACCATCTGCAGTGATTTTGGAGCCCCCCAAAATAAAGTCTGACACTGTTTCCACTGTTTCCTGATCTATTTCCCATGAAGTGATGGGACCAGATGCCATGATCTTTGTTTTCTGAATGTTGAGCTTTAAGCCAACTTTTTCACTCTCCTCTTTCACTTTCATCAAGAGGCTCTATAATTCTTCACTTTCTGCCATAAGGGTGATGTCATCTGCATATCTGAGGTTATTGAGATTTCTCCCGGCAATCTTGATTCCAGCTTGTGCTTCTTCCAGTCCAGCGTTTCTCATGATGTACTCTGCATAGAAGTTAAATAAGCAGGGTGACAATATACAGCCTTGATGTACTTCTTTTCCTAATTGGAACCAGTCTGTTGTTCCATGTCCAGTTCTAACTGTTGCTTCCTGACCTGCATACAGGTTTCTCAAGAGGCAGGTCAGGTGGTCTGGTATTCCCATCTCTTTCAGAATTTTCCACAGTTTATTGTGATCCACACAGTCAAAGGCTTTGGCATAGTCAATAGAGCAGAAATAGATGTTTTTCTGGAACTCTCTTGCTTTTTCCATGACCCAGCGGATGTTGGCAATTTGATCTCTGGTTCCTCTGCCTTTTCTAAAACCGACTTGAACATCTGGAAGTTCACAGTTCATGTATTGCTGAAGCCTGGCTTGGAGAATTTTGAGCATTACTTTACTAGTGTGTGAGATGAGTGCAATTGTGCATTAGTTTGAGCATTCTTTGGCATTGCCTTTCTTTGGGATTGGAATGAAAACTGACCTTTTCCAGTTCTGTGGCCACTGCTGAGTTTTCCAACTTTGCTGGCATATTGAGTGCAGCACTTTCACAGCATCGTCTTTCAGGGTTTGAAATAGCTCCACTGGAATTCCATCACCTCCACTAGCTTTGTTTGTAGTGATGCTTTCTAAGGCCCACTTGACTTCACATTCCAGGATGTCTGGCTCTAGGTGAGTGATCACACCATCATGATTATTTGGGTCATGAAGATCTTTTTCATACAGTTCTTCTGTGTATTCTTGCCACTTCTTCTTAATATCTTCTGCTTCTGTTAGATCTCTACCATTTCTATCCTTTATCGAGCCCACCTTTGCATGAAATATTCCCTTGGTATCTCTAATTTTCTTGAAGAGATCTCTAGTCTTTCCCATTCTGTTGTCTTCCTCTTTCTTTGCATTGATCGCTGAGGAAGGCTTTCTTATCTGTCCTTGCCATTCTTTGGAACTCTGCATTCAAATGGGTATATCTTTCCTTTCCTTTGCTTTTCACTTCCCTTCTTTTCACAGCTATTTGTAAGGCCTCCTCAGACAGCCATTTTACTTTTTTTCATTTCTTTTTCTTGGGGATGGTGTTCATTCCTGTCTCCTGTACAATGTCACGAACTTCCATCCGTAGTTCATCAGGCACTCTATCAGATCTAATATAATAATAAATAAATAAAATAGTAACTGGTTATAATTATTGAAAATTCTATAGTCTATTTTGTGTATAAAACCATTGCTACTCTAGCTTTCTCTTGGAGTGGTTGAAAAATAAGAGGACATGAATGCAAAGTAGAATAATTTCTTTCTGTATATTCACTGTCTATTTTATGATAAAATTTTAGAAAAATATTTTAGTTTTACTAAATACTTGCCTACTATGTGAATTAAAATGGTAATTATATACAAATATGTTTCAATTATGTTAAAATTTTTATTATAAAGCATTGGATAATATTTTGAAAACATACTCTGAAACAATTCATTGATGCAGACTCTTTAAGCAAAGATATCCTCAACATTTTTGTACAATTTCTATAGTAGCGAGTATAGTCATAATACTGAATGTGTTGCCTAGTGGTATATACATTTCATGAAGCCTGCCAACATTTCTTTTAGTCTAAACAGGATTTTAAAAATTAAAATACTTCATATAAAAATTCAGATTTTCAGCTTCTGTTAAAAAATTGCAAGACATAGGAGCAATAGACTTAATTCAAAATGACCAATTACCTAGGAGTGAATAGTGCCCCCTCCACTTAAACAGGCCAGGTCCCACCACTTTCTGTTGCTGTCCAACTTGGAGTTTGCCTCACTCAGTGATGTTACCTACTTATAGCCACTTCTGATGTTGATCACTCTTAGCATTGATATTTGCTAGCTGTGCTTCCCTGTTTTCTCACTTGTAGAATAACAATGTCTTTCATTTTTGTTCTACCTCTTTACAACAGGGAATGCCCTGCTTTGTTAAGGGTTGAGGCTGAAATATTCATGTGTCGAAAGCAACAGTTAACCTACTGAATGCTCGTGTCAGGGAGTAATGAGGCTTAGAATTTGCTGTCGTTTAGTCACTAAGTTGTGTCTGATTCTTTGCCACCCCATGGACTATCGCCCACCAGGCTCCTCTGTCCATGTGATTTCCCAGTCAAAATACTGGAGTGGGTTGCCATTTCCTCCTCCAGGGGATCTTCCCAACCCAGGGATTTAACCTATATCTTTTGCTTGACAGGTGGATTCTTTACCAGTGAACTACCTGGGATGCAAGGGTCAACCTTCCCTAACTGTTGCAGGGGCCATGAGGAGAAAAGAAATGGGGAGAAAACAGGCTGAGAACAATTTCAGGCAGTCAGGAATATCATCGCATTGACTGCAACCATATAATTCCATTCAATAAAGCAGGTCTCAGACACTTTGGTCTCAAGACCATTTTTTATGCTTAAAAATTCTTGAAGTCCCCAGAGAGGTTTTATTTATGTGGGATCTGGGTATATATGTTTATCATTTTACAAAAATAAATTGACAAAATTTTAAATGTAACAAAATTTACTTAAGAAACAACCGAAAACTCATACCTGCTATAATAAATAACATATTCTTTAAGAGAAAAGTATTTTTTTAAGAAATCAGTGAGAAGAGAGCATTGTTTCACTTTTTATATTTCACTATTTCTCTCTTTAATATCTTGCTCAATAGAAGATAACTGAATTCCCAAACCTGTTTCTCACATTTAATGTGTTGAGATATGTTTATTGGGAAGTACAGCAAGACAGCCTGACCACACAGACAGGTAGTTGGGAAAAAAAAGGAGTGTTTTTAAAGTCTTTTCAGATAATGAAGATATTTGTTTTGATACTTCATTGAAACCTGACAAGTGATAATTTCTTAAAGTTGGTTTCAATATGTAATCTGAAAATATAGCAGTATTATTTTTGTACCCATGCGTGATTGTATAGCATCATGCACTGGTCACTTGGAGAATACTGATTCATTGAATAATTCAGGTCTTCTAAATATTGCCCTATTTCATATTATAGTATCCAAGTATATCACCATCAGAGAATAAAAATAGTCTAAGTATTGGGAAGCTGTCAAAATCACAGTGTATAATATAATTTTTTTCTTGAGTCTCCTACTTTATCATTGCTGACAGCACCGTCAGTTATTTTCCTTTGTTAATGTTTGAGAAAATGTCTGCAAAATACTCAGTCTTAATAGCTTTGTCTGTAAGTCGTTCTTCAAGGAGAAATGCATACCATTTCTCTTCAGTCGTGTCCAACTCTTGCGATCCCCTGGACTGTAGCCTGCCAGGCTCCTCTGTCCATAGGAATTCTCCAGCCAAGAATACTTTGAAGTGGGTTGTCATGCCATCCTCCAGGGGATCTTCCCAACTCAAGGATCAAACTTGCATCTCTTGTGTCTCCTGCAATGGCAGGCAGGTTCTTTACCACTTGGGCCACCTGGGAAGCCCCTCAAGGATAAATAGTGCTCCACAGAAAAGGCAGCTGGATCAGTGGCAATGCAATCACACAAGTGCATTTCTGAGACACCTTTCATTATGCAGCAGAAATGCTGTGTGTGTCCTTCCCATTTTATGCACTCAAGAGTTGCAATTTTTTAAATCAGTAATTTCTCCTGATTTATCAAGGAAAAGTTTAAGTGAATTTGTTTTTTGTTTATTTTTGTCATTGTTCTGTAAGAGCTTGGCAGTGAAATTCCATGATGACTGGGAGGCTGGAGCCACTGAGATTTGTGCTGAAGTCCCAGAAGTTTTGCTCTTGCACTGTCTGTAAATGTCCACACAGTGTGAAAGGCAAATGACATCCTCGAGTTCATGTTAAAATGTTAGTAGACACCCAGATGCATTCTGTAGAGCTTCCTGGAATCTATAATTCACACTACTATTGCTCTATATCAATTTGCTAATTTTAAAAAATAAATTTAATTAAAATGAAATTTATGTACAATAAAGAGCACCATTTTAGCTGTATACTTTAATGAATTTTGAGAGAAGCATGCATGGAAGGAATAATGCTAAAGCTGAAGCTCCAGTACTTTGGCCACCTCATGCAAAGAGTTGACTCATTGGAAAAGACTCTGATGCTGGGAGGGATTGAGGGCAGGAGGAGAAGGGGACGAAAGAGGATGAGATGGCTGGATGGCATCACTGACTCGATGGACGTGAGTCTGAGTGAACTCCGGGAGTTGATGATGGACAGGGCCTGGCGTGCTGCAATTCATGGGGTCGCAAAGAGTTGGACATGACTGAGCGACTGAACTAAACTAAACTAAACTAAACAGTGAACATAAATAATATTTTCATAACCTCCAAAGATTCCTTTGTGCCTCTTCATAGTCACTCCCCATTTCCATCTCCACTCTAAAGCACCATTGATGTGCTTTCTTTATTTTTTAAAAAATTTATTTATTTATTTTTGGCTGTACTGGGTGTTAGTTGCTGCCTGAGTTTTTCTTTAGTTGCAGCAAGAAAGGGCTACTCTCTAGTTGCCGCACTTGGGCTGCTCGTTGTGGTGGCTTCTCTCGTTGTGGAGCACAGACTATAGCGTGCTCAGGCTTCAGTAGCTGTGGCACGTGGGCTCAGAAGTTGCAGTTTCTGGGCTATGGAGCGCAAGCTATTAGTTGTGCCACAGTGGCTTAGTTGCTCTGCAGCACGTGGGATCTTCTCGAACCAGGGATCTAACCCATGTCTCCTGTTTTGGCAGGTGGATTCTTTACCACTGAGTCACCAGGGAAGCCCATGAAGTGCTTTCTATCACTATGGATTTTATTTCTCTTTCCTAGAGTTTCAATAAATACGTATACTGTATATAGGGCTTCTTTCACCCAGCATAATAGTCTTGAGATATATAAGTATTTTTGTGTCTGACACCAGTTCAGTTCTTTGGCGATTAGCCTTCTTTATGATGTGAGCATTGGACCGACCATAAGGAAGACTGAACACTGAAGAATTGATGCTTTTGAACTGTGGTGCTGGAAAAGACTCATGAAAGTCCCTTGGACACAAGGAGATCAAACCAGTCTGTCCTAAAGGAAATCAACCCTGAATATTCATTGGAAGGACTGATGCTGAAGCTGAAGCTCCTGTCCTTTGGCCACCTGATATGAAGAGCCAACTCATTGGAAAAGACCTTGATGATAGGAAAGATTGAAGGCAAAAGGAGAAGGGGTAGACAGAGGATGAGATGGTTGGATGGCCTCACTGACTCGATGGACATGAGTTTGAGCAAACTCTGGGAGATAGTGAAAGATAGGGAAGCCTGGCTTGCTGCAGCCCATGGGGTGGCAAAGCGTTGGACAAAGCTTGGCAACTGGAACAACAACCAGTTCAATAATTTCTATTGTTCAGTTGTTTTTCAAAGCTGTTGCAAATATTTGTTTACAATTTTTTTTAGTGGATGTTTGCTTGTACTTCTCTTGTGTAAATGCTGAGGAGTAAAATATTTGGATATTACTCTAAAAGTCCATTTTAACTTTATCAGAAAATGTCAAACTCTCTTCCAAAATGGTTGAACAGCTTTATGTTCCACCAACAATATATGAAAATTCCAGCTGTTCCACATGTAGTACTGTCAGTCGTTTTAATTTTAGTCATTCTAATGATTTTATAGTGGTTTAAATTTTCAGTTTTGTTGCTAATGATACTGAAGATCTTCTCATGTGTCTGTTTACCAATTGTATATCTTTTTGGCTAAGTATGTCTTTAATCTTCTCATTATATTATTTCTTAATCTTATTGAGATGGAAGAGTTCTTAATATATCCTGGGCAAGTCTGTATTCAGTTCAGTTCAGTTCAGTCTCTCAGTTATGTCCAACTCTCTGCGACCCCATGAATCGCACCACGCCAGGCCTCCCCATCCATCACCAACTCCTGGAGTTCACTCAAACTCACGTCCATTGAGTTGGTGATGCCATCCAGCCAGCTCATCCTCTGTCGTCCCCTTCTCCTGCCCCCAATCCCTCCCAGCATCAGAGTCTGTTCCAATGAGTCAACTCCTCACATGAGGTGGCCAAAGTACTGGAGTTTCAGCTTTAGCATCAATCCTTCCAAAGAAATCCCAGGGCTGATCTCCTTCAGAATGGACTGGTTGGATCTCCTTGCAGTCCAAGGGGCTCTCAAGAGTCTTCTCCAACACCACAGTTCAAAAGCATCAATTCTTCGGCTCTCACCTTTCTTCACAGTCCCACTCTCACATCCATACATGACCACTGGAAAAACCACAGCCTTGACTAGATGGACCTTTGTTGGCAAAGTAATGTCTCTGCTTTTCAATATGCTATCTAGGTTGGTCATAACTTTTCTTCCAAGGAGTAAGCGTCTTTTAATTTCATGGCTGCAGTCACCATCTGCGGTGATTCTGGAGCCCCAAAATTAAAGTCTGACACTGTTTCCACTGTTTCCCCATCTATTTCCCTTTATGCAATGCATGTCATTTCTTCTAAACCTGAAAGCTTGCTTTTTTATTTTCCTTGTGTCTTTCAAATATGTACAGTTTTTAATTTCGATGAATTTCATAATTTTTGTCTTTTATTCTGCTTTTTGTGTGAACTTTTAAGAATATCTTGTTTATTTAAAAGTCACAAAAATGTATCTTCTGTGGTTTTTTTCTAGTTTATGGTTTCAGCTTTTATGTTTGTGATCAGTTCAGGCTAATTTTGGAATATGGTTTGACTATGCAAGGAGGAAAAAGGAAAGATGTTTTTAAAGGGCTGAAATTGCACAGCCTCTGGTGAAGAAGATTAAGTCTACTGCAGTCTTTGTTCATCTGGGCATAATATGTCATTTTTGGGGGGTTCTATGTTGGGTCTATGTTTATTCACTGATTTATTTGTCTCATTTTGCTCAGTTTCCTGTTTCTTGGCATGTCTAGTAAGTTTGTATTGTGTTCAAGACATAATATATTTTACATTTTTGATTGTTTTTTAATAAACATTTTAAAAATAAATGTTTACTAAGTGAATTTTATTTTGGCAGGCAGTATAAGTAATTTATACTTGAACTTAATTCTTTTGAGAATTATTTTGAGCTTTATTAGAGCAATCCAGACTATCCTTTTCTCTAAGATTCAGACCACTAAGGTACAGTCTTTTTCTTTACTGAGTACTCATAATGACTAACAAAGACTCAACACCCTGGCTCATTGGAGCTCAAGTGTTTTCCAGCCATTTTTGAGCTCAGAAAACTATGAAACTCATCATTCTTTGGTTATTCTTTGCCTCGCCTTATTCCTTTGAGGAAACAGTGGAAATTTAAATATATTTGAAGTTCCTTTTCTGCAGATACCCCTCCTCTTCAGGATGGGGCCACTACCTCAGCCTCCCTGAACTTAGGTTTTTTAACTCAAGTCACCTCTCCTTTTGAATGTACTTCCTGCTCTCCAGGCTGTGATATCCCACCAGAAAACCAGGGCAATTGTTGGCTCACTTCATTTTTTTCTCTTCTCTCAGGAATTGCAGTGCTATTCTGCCTGTTGTCCAATACCTAGAAGCAATTCTACACTCTGTCCACTTTTCTAATTGTTTCTGACAGGAGGATAAATCTAATCTCTGTAACTCAATCATATAGCCAGATGTGGGCATCTTAATTTGCTTTTTAATTAAAAAAATGTATTTCCAATTAGGTTTCTAAAATTGGTATCTAAAATACATATTATCAAAGATTTTTCTCTTAAATTGTGGCCTCTGTGCAGAAAGACTCTAATGTTTACTTTTTTGGGGTTAGTTCATTTATGACAATTATTTCTTTTTAATGCTTTGGATTGCCGAGTTTTTCTATGTTCGATGTTGGTCTTATTGTGTTCCCCAGGAGAAATAGCTCTGATTGCTGAAAGTACAACAGGATTGTTAGTTTCCTTCATTTGAAGGCAGTAATTTGCCTTGCTTACTTGCAAATAATATGCTAGATCCTGATGATGGATTAAACTTACCTCTAGAGGAATGTGCAAACATAATTGCTAAGAAGAGAATGTCCAGTAGCTACACTTAACATGCATACATACTTCAGTGTGTCTGTATGTATATGTATATATGAAGAGAGAATATTTTAATGAAACACCTTTATGCTTTTCATAGATTAAATACATTTATTCTCATCTTTACATCTCAAACATCTTTTACGGTAGAGCAATGTCTTTCAGTACGTTATACATAGGCAAAATATATCCAGGCAAATCCATAGGCAAAATATCAGTGGATCTCATTCATCCAAGTATTTAATTCCTTTATATTTTGCTATTTCTGAATTATTTTTATCTTAATTTCTACAGACTTAAGTTGTAGAAGATTTAGTTTTTCTAAATAAGAATTTAAGGGTCATGGCCCTTACCATGCTCTCCAGTAATAACATACATAATGGTTTGAAAAAAACTGGTAGGGAAAAAATAAAAGTAGATTATTTTGATGAGTGTATCATATCATCATTTTCTTTTTTTCATATCATCGTGTGTTAAAAGTCCAAGATCCATTCCCTGACATTGGTTGTTCTGGAATAAATTAAGAGGTATTAGAGATAACTTGGATTGTCATTTTGCAAATGTACAATGTTGTGTTTATCAAAAATATTTTTCACACAGACCATTTAATTGAGAGGCAAAAGTTCAGATAGCAGTTATACAGATTAGGCTTTGCATATTTGATTTTGGAATGTGCATATTCAGCATGGCACTCATAGAATTAAATGCACAGCTGCCAAAACTGTTAATGAGAACTGCATGCTTAATTTAGTTCCACATGGAAAATATATCCCTTCCTGCTCAATATTTTCAATCAAAAAAATTCATTAAGAAGTGTTCTTATCTACATTTCATTTTCAAGACACAACAAAAGAATGTTATAGTCCATTAAAAATTAATGTTTAAGTAACAAATTTCAGAAATAAAATATTGACTTTTCCAAATGCTTTTTGTGAAAATTTAATTTATGAAGACGAAAACTCCTGGAATATGATTGTAGCATTTCAGTTTTTATTTTTCCTGTGCTTGCAGTTATTATGCAAATATTATTGCTATTGCAAAAGACCTTTGTCATGTATTACTTTGTAATGGGGCAAGGTTATTGAATCCTCTTTTTAAAATAAATGTATCTGTGATAGGATTATACATAAGACCTGAAGATAAATTGATGGTGGTAAAAGACTAAACAAATGCACCCATTTCCCCCCTAGAATGTCAGAATTAAAGATGTTTATCCAAATGCTTTAAATCAGTTTATTTTTATATTTTCAAGCTAGGCCTGTGGTAGTAAATGTGAAACAATGATTGTACTCAGCTTTCTTCTTTAGCTGTCACTAAGATGGTGTCATAATGTTTAGAGATATGCTCTCTGTCAGCATTTGTTACAGTTCAGTGATGCGTGATAAAGTGTGAGGGACATTGTCTTCCTGCACTGCTAAATGTATTAATGCAGGATGATATTTCCCAATGACTTCTTACTCAAGGTCAAAATAATGAGATTCATCTGTATTTTTCCAGCAATTTGTTTATTAATCAGTATATTTTTTTATCTTAAACTGTTTCCTTAAGTTTGTTAGGTACTTGCTAAATTTTAAGGCAAATATGTATATTGCAATTTAAAGAACCTGTCATTTTTAACCTTTAATTTTATTTTAAATAATTAACTATGATTTCTCTATTTTTTTAATATATAAAACTACATTTTGAATTTCTTCTTGTTGTTTCTTATGAAATATAACAGAGGTAGGATTGTAGATTTCTCTAATCCATTTACATTTTCTTCCTGTTTGCAACTTCAGTGAATAGGAAAAGTGTTTTGTAAAATAGTTATTATTATATGATAGCCAGGCATTAATTCTACTTGTTCAGTAATCATCTCTCATTCATATAGTACTTTGAAGTTTATAACTTGCTTTCACACGCATTATTTATTTTCATTCTGATAAGAATTCTTTGGTAGGTATTTCAGAAAATGTTATCCCCATTTTACAGGTGAGGATATTGAACTCAGGTATGTTAATATCCTAAGATCAAACAGCTTGAACTTAAAGCTAGGCTTTTTGGCCTCAAATCCAATACCTTTCCTTCTGTTCCATTCTTATTTGTTTATATTTATTGAGAATTGAAGATTGGGTAGTACTGGCATAAAGATAACATTGTGTTTTCATAGAAAAAAAGTTCAGTTCAGTTGCACATTTGTGTCCAACTCTTTGAGACCCCATAGACTGCAGCACGCCAGGCTTCCCTGTCCATCACCAACTCCTGGAGCTTACTCAAACTCATCTACATGGTGTTGGTGATAACATCAAACCATCTCATCCTCTGTCAACCCCTGCTCCTCCCGCTGTTAATCTTTCCCAGAATCAGGGTCTTTTCAAATGAGTCAGTTCTTCACATCATGTGGTCAAAGTATTGGAGTTTCAGCTTCAGAATCAGTTCTTCTAATGAATATTCAGGATTGATTTCCTTTAGCATGGACTGGTTGGGTCTCCTTGCAGTCCAAGGGACTCTCAAGTGTCTTCTCTAACACCACAATTCAAAAGCATCAATTCTTCAGCGCTCAGCCTTCTTCACAGTCCAACTTTCACATCCATACATGACCACAGGAAAAACCATAGCCTTGACTAGACGGACCTTTGTTGGCAAAGTAATGTCTCTGCTTTTTAATATGCTATCTAGGTTGGTCATAACTTTCCTTCCAAGGAGTAAGCGTCTTTTAATTTCATGGCTGCAGTCACCATCTGCAGTGATTTTGGAGCCCCAACAAATAAAGTCTGACATGGTTTCCACTGTTTCCCTATCTATTTGCCATGAAGTGATGGGACCAGATGCCAAGATCTTCGTTTTCTGATATGTTGAGCTTTAAGCCAACCTTTTCACTCTCCTCTTTCACTTTCATCAAGAGGCTTTTTAGTTCCTCTTCACTTTCTGCCATAAGGGTGATGTCATCTGCATATCTGAGGTTATTGATATTTCTCCCGGCAATCTTGATTCCATCTTGTGCTTCCTCCAGCCCAGCATTTCTCGTGATGTACTCTGCATAGAAGTTAAATAAGCAGGGTGACAATATACAGCCTTGACGTACTCCTTTTCCTATTTGGAACCAGTCTGTTGTTCCATGGTTGCTTCTGTATTAATTTTTCTAAATTATCACTCTAAGTGATATCACCTCATTGCTCACAAAACTTCAGTGGCTCATTACCAACCCTATTTTTCCTCCATGTATCTATACAGTCATTTCAAGAGAAGTATTTACACAGATAAGAAATACTATTGTTTGAAGATTTTCATTCACTATAGTTAATTTTATTTCACCGAGTACCTATTGATTGCAAGTGTTCAGTTCAGTTCAGTTCAGTTCAGTCACTCAGTCGTATCTGATTCTTTGCGACCCCATGAATCGCAGCACTCTAGGCCTCCCTGTCCATCACCAACTCCCGGAGTTCACTCAGACTCACGTCCATCGAGTCTGTGATGCCATCCAGCCATCTCATCCTCTGTTGTCCCCTTCTCCTCCTGCCCCCAATCCCTCCCAGCATCAGAGTCTTTTGCAGTGAGTCAGCTCTTCACAGGAGGTGGCCAAAGTACTGGAGTTTCAGCTTTAGCATCATTCCTTCCAAAGAAATCCCAGGGCTGATCTCCTTCAGAATGGACTGGTTGGATCTCCTTGCAGTCCAAGGGACTCTCAAGAGTCTTCTCCAACACCACAATTCAAAAGCATCAATTCTTCAGCACTCACCTTTCTTCACAGTCCAACTCTCGCATCCATACATGACCACAAGAAAAACCACAGCCTTGACTAGATGGACCTTTGTTGGCAAAGTAATATCTCTGCTTTTCAATATGCTATTTGGTTGGTCATAACTGTTCTTCCAAGGAATAAGCATCTTTTAATTTCATGTCTACAGTCACCATCTGCAGTGATTTTGACACCCCCAAAAATAAAGTCTGACACTGTCCACTGTTTCCCATCTATTTCCCATGAAGTGATGGGACCAGATGTCATGATCTTCATTTTCTGAATGTTGAGCTTTAAGCCAACTTTTTCACTCTCCTCTTTCACTTTCATCAAGAGGCTTTTTAGTTCCTCTTCACTTTCTGCCATAAGGGTGGTGTCATCTGCATATCTGAGGTTACTGATATTTCTCCCAGCAATCTTGATTCCAGCTTGTGCTTCTTCCAGCCCAGCGTTTCTCATGATGTACTCTGCATAGAAGTTAAATAAGCAGGGTGACAATATACAGCCTTGACGTACTCCTTTTCCTATTTGGAACCAGTCTGTTGTTCCATGTCCATTTCTAACTGTTGCTTCCTGGCCTGCATACAGGTTTCTCAAGAGGCAGGTCAGGTGGTCTGGTATTCCCATCTCTTTCAGAATTTTCCACAGTTTCTTGTGATCCACACAGTCAAAGGCTTTGGCATAGTCAATAAAGCAGAAATAGATGTTTTTCTGAAACTCTCTTGCTTTTCCCATGATCTAGCGGATGTTATGCAGATACTTTTAAACAAAATTTTATAGCCATGTATCATAGTAGCTTTTTCCATGATCCAGCGGATATTGGCAATTTGATCTCTGGTTCCTCTGCCTTTTGTAAAACCAGCTTGAACATCAGGGAGTTCACAGTTCATGTATTGCTGAAGCCTGACTTGGAGAATTTTACCATTACTTTACTAGCATGTGAGATGAGTGCATGGGGTCGCAAAGAGTCGGACACGACTGAGCGACTGAACTGAACTGATCATAGTAGCTCATATATGTGACAATTAAAAATTATTACCAAAAATAGACATTCATATTTTCAGCTATTTAAATTGTGTTATATAGATAATAACTAGATTTTTTATTAATTAAAAATCCATAAGGTAAAAGTGCATTGGAAAGATCCCCTGGAGAAGGGAAAGCCTACCTACTTCAGTATTCTGGCCTGGAGAATTCGATGGACCCTATAGTCCATGGGGTCACAAAAAGTTGAACATCACTGAGCAACTTTCACTTTCATACCAATAATATTTTACTGTTACTAAATAGAATAATTTACATTGTTGGAAGTTTGAAGAGTTTTTTTTGTTTGTTTTGTTTTTTGTTTTTTTTTATGGGAACATAAGTTCCCAGAAGGATTAGGTTCAGTAGAGTACCTACAGGTTAAAGAAAGCGGCACACTTTAGTTTTCTTAGCTTTATTTTTAAAAATGTATGGTTTGAAGTTTTCATTGGGAGTAGTGAATTCCTTAATAGTTTAAAATTTCAGGAGACGTAATTGAAAAATTTTTCTTTAAACTTTCGTCTGATTTGCTGTGTATAAATTGTAATATTTATTGGAGATTATTTTTAAATTTCTAGTTGGATGACATGAATTACAGATATATAAGCACTTGATCCTATTAGTATAAATACTTTGTAACTAACAGATACACTCAAAACTAAAAATTAAGTTGAAGTGTTTATTTTAATGTTATTAGAATGGAATAACACTAATTACTATGAATAATGTTTGGTGAAAATCATGAATTTTTTAAAAAAGGTATATAATTATAGTAGGGCGGTTAAGGCTTCACTCTACCAAAATTATCCATCTTTCTCCACAAGCATCACTACTTCTTCAGTTTCACTGCTCTCTGTTGATATGATATGGAGCACACTGTGTATCTGGACAAAGGAGTAGCCAGGTTGTGTGTAGTGAGAACACTGGTTCAGACTACAGTGAAATCCAAGGAAAGGAACTCTTCTCTAACCTGCAAGAAGTTGCATCCACCGGGTGGGGTGATAGGGCATAAGTATGCTGATATCATGAGATATTGAGTCTAATCAGAAGGACATAAGATAATTGACAAAAGTTATAAAATTACGTTAAATTCTAGGCTAAGTGCCTCCTTAAAAATGTATTTCACTTTTTTCCTTTACTTTTTTGAAGCAGATAAAGTTATTATCCCTGTTTGATAAACAAAGCTTGTAGAGGTATGTAAATACCCAACATAATGCAGGTAGCAAGGCAGAAACCAGAATGCAAACCTGGGCATCATTATTCCAGAAACTATGCTCTTAACTGCTCTTTCTGGTACACTGTATCATCTTTCCAAACTTGCAGTAAAACCAGATTTGATTAGCTAATAGAATAAATTTAACAAATTAAGAAAAGCAATTGAATTCTATGAAAATGGTTTAGAACTAGAAAAATCTGTCTACAAAAGACTTTCATATTCTCTTGGTAGCTTTATTTCTGTAGCAAGAATGAGCCAAAACCTCATCAAGAGTTTTTCTTTTTTTTGATGATATACTTAAGCAGCATTGAAAATGATAGAATAAAGAGTGTTTTTATTGTAACATTTTGAGTTAATGAAGAGTATCATTAAAGTAAAATAACAAATGTAATCACTTACCTTTGTTTTAAAAATTTGAATTTATCCGTTCAGTTCAGTTGAGTCACTCTTTGCGACCCCATGGACTGCAGCACGCCAGGCCTCCCTGTCCTTCACCGACTCCCAGAGTTTACTCAAACTTGTGTCCATTGAGTTGGCGATGCCATCCATCTCACCCTCTGTCATCCCCTTCTCCTCCTGCCTTCAATCTTTCCCAGCATCAGGGTCTTTTCAAGTGAGTCAGTTCTTTGCATCACGTGTCCAAAGTATTGGAGTTTCAGCTTCAGCTGATTATATAGATGATATAATACACAAATGTAGAGCTTCAAAATACAAATCCTCCCCAAACAACACAGTAGGTTTCAAAGGACTTTGTTTCCTTTCCCTTTTACTATATACTTGCTGCATAATGCAGTGAAATCATGAGAGAAGAACTTAATAAGGTGGAGCTGATTGCGTTGGACATTTGTATACCTCTGTGGGTATTGTTTAATTCGCCATGTGATAGTGTTGTTAAATGAGGAGATTAATGTAAGTAACATAAAGAAAGAAAATAATAAGAATATTGGGAAAATCAATTTATTTCTAATGTACAATTATTAATTGTAGGTGGCTTTTTGAGCTTATAAAATATGTACATTTTATTTGGAGACAAATTTTATTTATATCAAGTTGCTTAGATTTTATTTCATATAGCACTTGTTGGATACTATCAAAATGAAGCATTTAAAGTTAAACAGAGGTAGGCACGTTAGAGAATATAAATTAGTAGAATGGGTACTTTAGGATTATGTAATTCAATGGATTTAGTTTATGTCTTAAGTATATTCAGGAAGCATCTGTCTACTGTCTTTCACGTGTTTATGATCTAATGGAAACTTTTATGTAATGAAAGAATTATTGTATTTATAGCATACTTTTTATTGATTTTGAAAAGAATAATTTTTAAGTAGCTAAATGGTGTAATAGAACAGTGGAGTGGGTCACCATTCCCTTCTCCATGAGATCTTCCTGACCCAGGGATCAAACCCAGGTCTCCCGCATTACAGGCAGATTCTTTACCATCCGAGCCACAGGGAAACCCAAAATGGTGTGATATTTAGTTAAATGCCGTCAGTTCCCATGTAATGCACACAGACATAAACAGCTTTTGTTTAATATTTGATTAATTTTATTTTAATCATACTTTGTGGCTTGGAATAATGTTATATAGAAAAAACAAGGGCCAGTAATTTAGAGACTCGTACTGACAGAAGAGGTTAATCAGATCAATCTTTCCACTGGGTTTTAAAGTACTATACAATTTAAAAAAATCTTCTGAAAAGCATAAATGAGTAAAGTTGACACGATGGTAGTTATAAGGCAAAACACTAGGGCAAAGGAGAATTGAGAAAGAAAGCACCGAGGAAGTTTTGCCCTGTTGGCTGCTGCTGCTGCCACCAAGTCGCTTCAGTTGTGTCTGACTCTGTGTGACCCCATAGACTGCAGCCCAGCAGGCTCCCCCGTCCCTGGGATTCTCCAAGCAAGAACACTGGAGTGGGTTGCCATTTCCTTGTCCAATGCAGGAAAGTGAAAAGTGAAAGTGAAGTCGCTCAGTTGTGTCGGACTCTTCGAGACCCCATGGACTGCAGCCCACCAGGCTCCTCCATCCATGGGATTCTCCAGGCAGGAGTACTGGAGTGGGTTACCGTTGCCTTCTCTGTGCCCTGTTGGCATTTGTTCATAAAGGGAAACTTGATAAAATGTCAAGAATGTTTTAAATAATCAGTTTCATACAAATCTCATTGTGTTTCTCTAATATGGAAGAATTTGAAATTAATATTAAAAAATTTAACTTGAAAATTCCAGGAATTGGAAAAAATTTTTAAAGCAAATGCTAATGGGACCAAGAATGAATTGATGTAAAAATCAGAAAATATGTGTAGTTGAATCATACTGAAGATGTTACTTATGAAAACTTGTAAGATACAGCAATAGCAGTGCATGCATGCTCAGTCATGCCTTACTCTTTTGTGACCCTGTGGACTTTATTCTGGCAGGCTCCTCTGTCAATGGGACTTTCCAGGCAAGAATATTGTTGTGGGTTGCCATTTCCTTCCCAGGGATGAATCTTCCTGACCCAGGGATCCAACACGGGTCTCCTGTGTTTCCTGAGTTTCCTGCAGTTGGCAGGGGGATTCTTTACCACTAAGTCCCCTGGGAAGCCAGCAAAAGCAGTACTTAGAGAAAATTTATAGGCTTAAATGCTTATATTAACAAAAGAAAGAATCCAAATATCTCTGTCTAGTAATCATCACCTGTAACATTCTGAAAATCTTTCCTGCCATTTTCCCATCCATATGTGTAGAAGAAAGAGGGATGAAAGGAATGAAAATAAACAGACAGAAAGACTCATGGTAAACAGGGGTGTTACTTTCACGAAAATAATTATATTTCGTTTTACTTTAAGAAATGGTAACTTAACTGAAATTTAAAAAATTATTGAAATTCAAAAATTTAATTACCATAAAAGACAGTAATTTCTAAAATATTCCTCTAAGGTTGCAATAAGAAAGTGTGAAAAATGTTAAGATTTCAGAATCTAATTTGTTAACTTTCTGTTAGAGAATCTTTTGATTTAGTTCAGTTCAGTCACTCAGTCGTGTCCAACTCTGCAACCCCATCAACTGCAGCACGCCAGGCTTCCCTGTCCATCACCAACTCCCGGCGCTTACTCAAGCTCATGTCTATTGAGTCGGTGATGCCATCCAACCATCTCATCTTCTGTCTACCCCTTCTCCTCCCGCCTTTAATCTTCCCCAGCATCAGGGTCTTTTTAGATGAGTCAGTACTTTGCACCAGGTGGCCAAAGTATTGGAGTTTCAGCTTCAGCATCAGTCCCTCCAATGAATATTCAGGACTGATTTCCTTCAGGATGGACTGGTTGGATCTCCTTATAGTCCAAGGGACTCTCAAGAGTCTTCTCCAACACCACAGTTCAAAAGCATCAATTCTTCACCCCTCAGCTTTCTTTATAGTCCAACTCTCACGTCCATACATGACTACTGGAAAAACCATAGTTTTGACTAGATGGACCTTTGTTAGTAATGTCTCTGCTTTTTAATGTGCTGTCTAGGTTGGTCATAGCTTTTCTTCCAAGGAGCAAGCATCATTTAATTTCATGGCTGCAGTCACCATCTGCAGTGATTTTGGAGCTCACAAAAAAGAAAGTCTGTCACTGTTTCCACTGTTTCCCCATCTATTTGCCATGAAGTAATGGGACCAAATGCCATCATCTTAGTTTTCTGAATGTTGAGTTTAAGACAACTTTTTCACTCTCTTCTTTCACTTTCATCAAGAGGTTCTTTAGTTCTTCCTAGCTTTCTGCCATAAGTGTGTTGTCATCTGCATATCTGAGGTTATTGATATTTCTCCCAGCAATCTTGATTCCATCTTGTGCTTCATCCAGTCCAGCATTTCTCATGAAGTACTTTACATATAAGTTAAATAAGCAGGGTGACAATATAGAGTCTTAACGTACTCCTTTTCCTATTTGGAACCAGTCTTTTGTTCCATATCCAATTCTAACTGTTGCTTCTTGACCCGCATCCAGATTTCTCAGGAAAAAAAGTGGTATTTTTGGTATTCCAATGTCATGAAGAATTTTCTAGAGTTTGTTGTGGTACACACAGTCAAAGGCTTTGGCATAGTCAATAAAGCAGAAATAGATGTTTTTCTGGAACTCTATTGCTTTTTCGATGATCCACCAGATGTTGGCAATTTGATCTCTGGTTCCTCTGCCTTTTCTAAAACCAGCTTGAACAGCTGGAAGTTCACGGTTCATGTACTGCTGAAGCCTGACTTGGAGAATTTTGAGCATTACTCTACTAGCATGTGAGATGAGTGCAATTGTGTGGTAGTTTGAGCATTCTTTGGCATTGCCTTTCTTTGGAATTAGAATGAAAACTGACCTTTTCCAGTCCTGTGGCCACTGCTGAGTTTTCCAACTTTGCTGGCATATTGAGTGCAGCACTTTCACAGCATCATCTTTTAGGGTTTGAAACAGCTCACCCGGAATTCCATCACCTCCACTAGCTTTGTTCGCAGTGATGCTTCCTAAGGCCCACCTGACTTTGTATTCCCAGATATCTGGTTCTAGGTGAGTGATCATACCATCATGTTTATCTGGGTCATGAAGATCTTTTTTATATAGTTCTTCTGTATATTCTTATATCATTCGATTAGCTGGTTTGATAAAAGAAAATAAAAGTGTTTTCATCAGAACTTCACATCTCCCCTGACCATGCCTTGTTATTTGTGTATTCTCTATATTGTGCTGACTTGTAAGGGTCACCTTCTAGTCTGTGAATTCTTGTGGTTGGGTAGTATTGTTTATGTATTGTGATGGATTTGATATGTTACCAGTCCTTTTACTAGAGAAGGGAATGGTTACCCGCTCCAGTATTCTTGCCTGGAAAATCCCCTGGACAGTAGAGCCTGGTGGGCTACAGTTCAGAGGGTCACAGAGTCAGTCCTGACTGAGCACACCAGTCCTTTTCCCACAGCCAACTCTTTTATTTTGGTTTGTATCTTAGTTGACTGAGTTTCATTGTCAGTCGTTTCTTTCTTTTGTATATTTATGTTAAGGAACTTTCGTGTTATGTGAGCTAAATTTTACAAAGACGTTCCCAAAGCTTTTTCTGTTCTAGTACCTTTAGTGTCTCTGTCACTGTTTCTGTGCTCTGAAGCCAAAGAAGTACCTGTTTTGTTTAGTAAATAGTTACATACAGATAGCTTAACAAGTTTTTATAGTCTAAAGACTTTAACAGCTATTTTAAAAATGCATACAAAGTAAAAAAAAAAGATTAATATATTATTTCATTCTGATTGACCCCTGTCAATTACTAATGGGATATATATGTCTGCTGGACACTGCATGGCTTCCAAAACCCTAGAATCCAATTGTGCTATGTAAATATCCTATTCTGTGTTGATTTTCATGTGTTTCTTGCTTTTTATCATAGCAAATAGTGAATGTTCAGCACAAAGATGTGACTTTATTGAGAGGAATGTCACAGAATCTAATGTTTAAATTGGGTACTACTTTAAGCAATCATCTGTACACTGTGCCTTTAACTAATATCACTGTATATGCATTTAGTGTTTGACAGTTTTCCCTATTGAGCTGGCATTCCAGCAATCATCATTCATTCTACTATTTGTGGCACTTTCCAAGGTATGTTACCACAACTGAAACTAGAAGGTACTTGCTGTCCCTGAGTTTGCTGACTATTATCTTGCTTCTGAGAGCAGTTTGATGAGGGAGAACCCAGGATTTGGATGCTGAGGATGAGGGATGACCCTTCATGCTTATAGTTTTTCTTTCATTGAACAGCTTCTCTCTCCAGAGTAAACTTCAATGCCGCTAAATCAGAATCCCCCTGGCATCCCAACTCGCCCTCTGATAGTATATCCTTGACTAAGCACCCTTACTTTACTGAGTGCACACCTTCTCTCTCACCTCCTAAATTTGCCCCAGCCTGCCCTGTGGGGTAAATATCTTGTTAATAATAATTCCTAGTGTGTGGTATAACTTTGTGCCACTTGAGACTGGTACTGACCTGAAACAAGATACTCAACAGTAATTAGTCCTCCTTAAGTAGATTGGATATATAATATGTCAGTCATCATTTACACACACACACATCCGCACATACACTACTTTTGCTAAGAATATATATATATTTAAAATGGATAACCAGCAAAGACCTCCTATATAGCACATGGAACTCTGCTCGGTGTTATGTACCAGCCTGGATGGGAGAGGGATTTGGGGGAGAATGTGTCCCTTTGCTGTTCACATGAAACCAGCACAATACTGTTATTTGACTCTACCCCCAACACAAAATAAAAAGTGTAATGTTAGAACAAGGAATATATTGATTTTAGTAAAAGAAATAAACAAGATGACATATTCGTTTGGTCAAAAATTGTTTGGGCTTATGTATTCTGGAAAACCCAAATGAACTTTTTGGTCAACCCATACACAACAGTGGCTCAGTGGTAAAGAATCTGCCTGAAATGCAGAGGACCCAGGTTCGATCCCTGGGTCAGGAAGATCTCCTGGAGAAGGGGTTGGCTACCCACTCCAGAACTCTTGCCCGGAGAATCCCATGGACAGAGGAACTTGGCAGGCTATAGTCCAGGGGGTCGCAAAGAGTTGGACATGACTGTGTTGCTAACCCTTTCACTTTTCTTTCAATACATAACCTATAAATGGTAGGATAAATAGTTTGTTTTCCTATAGCAATTGTTTTGGGGAAGGATTAGGAATAATTATATTTTATAAATTATCCAGTAGACAAAGCAGCAGAGGGTTATTTGAAGCATCAGCTGTCCTGGTAATTATACTTGGAGTTAACAGTGATTTGGCTCAAACAATTTATCTTTGGTCTCTATATTGCTTAAGCATCTGTCCATGAATTAGTTTTTGTAATGTTTCAATATGTTCTGGTTCGTCTTTGGCATATTTTGTTCTGTTACAATAATTAGATAAAACCATAGACTTTCTGATAGCCCTTGGAAAATATTTACTAAGTTCCCTTCCACAGGCAGCACATTAAATTATTTTAAGTTCTTAATAAATCTGCTTTTCATCTTATTTGTAGTTTATATTAGTGATTAACTTGCAAATCAGCTTCTCAGAGTACACAAACTAAATTGGGGCTAATTTGAAACAAAATAAGTGAAAATGTCACAAAGGAAGATTTTTATCACTGATTGATGGAAAAAAATAATATGTTTTTCCTAACTCAACGTATGACATTATTTTGAGCTTACACGTAAGAGGGAATCTATCTTCTAGCGCCCATAGAAGAGTCATTCCCACATGTGGAAATAATCAGTAAATGTGACATGCTCTTGATTAGCCCCTCTTGAAAATCCTTGGCACATATGTATTTCTCAGTTCTTATGTTTAACGTGTTTCTTGCCTCCTTAAAATCTCCATATTTCATGCTCTGATGATTAAAATATAATTAGGCAGATAAATGAGTCAATTAAAAAATTAATTCACAAAACTTAAAATTAGTCATTTTAAAGTAAACAATTCAGTGTGTTTTCAAACATTCACAATGATATGCAGCCACCCCCTCCATCTAGTTTCAAAACTTTCTCATCAGCACAAAATAAGACCCTGTACCCATTAAGCATATACTTCGTCCCCCAACCCTGCGCCGGTCAGATCCCTGACCTCCACCAGTCTGAGTCAGCTCTATGGATTTACCTATTATGAATAATTCATATAAATGGAGTCATACAAGGGGCCTTTTGTGTCTGGCTTCTTTCACTTAGCAGTGCTTTCAAAGTTCATGTTGTAGCACGTATCAGTCCTTCACTGTATGTGTATACGATGATTTTTTTTTTTTCCGTTGATGGACATGCATATTGTTTCCAGCTTTTGGCTGCTATGAATATTGCTGTTAGGAGCATGACTGTACTTGTATTTGAGTATCAGCTTTCCACTTTGAGGGTATATTCCTAGGAGTGGAATTTATGGTTAATATGTTTGTTCTATCTTTAACCTTTGAGGACTCACCAAAATGTTTTCCACCATACAAAATGAACCCTTTTAATCCTCTTCAGCCATGTACAAAGGTTCCAGTTTCTCCACATTTTTGCCAACTTTTTGTTATTTTCCGTTTTAAAAATTATAGCTATCCTAGTGGGTGTGAAGTGGGGTCTCGTGGTTTGAGTTTGCCTCCCAAATGACTAATAATTCTGAGCATCTTTTCAGCCATTTGTGAATCTTTTTGGGAGAAATGTTTAAGTCCTTTGCCCAGTTTTTAAGTGAGTTGTTTGTCTTTCTGTTGTTGTAATATATTCTGCATACTAGGCCCTTATGAGATATATTATTTACAAATAGTACCATTCTGTAGATTGTTTTTTTAATTCACTTTCTTACAAATCTTGCTTGATGCACTAATGTTTTAAATTTTGTTGAAGTCTAATTTATGTTTACTCTTTTGTTGTTTGTGATTTTGATATCCTAGCTAAGAACTCTGGAGAAGGCATTGGCACCCCACTCCAGTACACTTGCCTGGAAAATCCCATGGACAGAGGAACCTAGTAGGCTACAGTCCATGGGGTTGCTAAGAGTCGGACACGACTGAGCGACTTCACTTTCACCTTTCACTTTCATGCATTGGACAAGGAAATGGCAACCCACTCCAGTGTTCTTGCCTGGAGAATCCCAGGGACAGAAGAGCCTAGTGGGCTGCCATCTATGGGCTTGCACAGAGTCAGACACGACTGAAGTGACTTAGCAGCAGCAGCTAAGAACTCACTGACAAATCTAAGGTCATGAAGATTAACCCCTATGTTTTTTTCTGAGTTCTGTGGTCTTACCTCTTATATTCAGGTCATTGATTCATATTTTGTATTTCTTGTGAGAAAGGAATTTGCCATGTTTTCCTTTTTATATTTATTTATTTTTGCATATGGGTATCCAGTTGTCCCAGTACTACTTCTTTTAATTTATATTTTTAATTGAAAGATAATTGCTTTATAGCATTGATTTCATTTCTGCCATACATCAAAGTGAATTAGCCATAGGTATACATATGTCTGGAGAAGGCAATGGGACCCCACTCCAGTACTCTTGCCTGGAAAATCCCATGGACGGAGGAAGCCGGTAGGCTGCAGTCCATGGGGTTGCTAAGAGTTGGACACAACTGAGCGACTTCACTTTCACTTTTTACTTTCATGCATTAGAGAAGGAAATGGCAACCCACTCCAGTGTTCTTGCCTAGAGAATTCCAGGGATGGGGGAGCCTGGTGGACTGCGTCTGTGGGGTTGCACAGAGTCAGACACCACTGAAGCAACTCAGCAGCAGCAGCATACATATGTCTCTTCCCTCTTGCACCTTCCTCCCACCTCCCACCCTTTCCCATCCCTCTAGGTCATTAGAGAGCCCCAGTTTGAGTTCCCCAAGTGATACAGAAATTTTCCGTTTGTCTCAGGACCATTTCTTAAAGACACTGTTTTCCCCACTGAATGGTTTTGACCACCTTGTCTTGGCCCCCAAAATCAACTTGCCATAGATGTATGTGTTTATCTAGACTCTCGATTATATTCCATTGGCTTATATGTTTATCCTTACATAAGATAAATTTCATAGAAATTTTTTACCTACACTTTTAAATTTATTAATCTATAATTTTCACTGTCACATTGATGTAGATACTGTGTTGTAGGCACTGTGCTAGGCAGAAGGGAACGTAAAGTTGAATGTGAGACTGTCCCTCCTCCCTAGGAAGAGCTTCATGTTTAGCGTGGTGCCACCAAAAATAAATCAGCAATTTAAGTTCAGTCCGATAAGTGGTAATGTTGAGGTGGGCTCAGGATGCTATGTCAACTGCAGATGATTAGTCTAAATCAACCATGGGACCTTATGTCCCTTGCCAGGAATTTTTTTTCATGACAGTGTATGCCTAAGTCACTTTAGGCTAGGAGAAATCTCAGGAGAGGTTTCTAAGGGGTTCCGGAAATGAAGTTTTATTACTTTAAAGAGAAAGCCATAGAAAGTTGATCTCTTTCCAATGGAAATGAATTAGGAAATGCATTCCCCGAATGGTATCAGCGGTCTTCCGCAAAGCTGCAGTGGAGACTGCAGAACAGAGAGTCCAAACTGAACTGAATCCTTAATGGCATCATTGAACTGTTGGCTCAACCAACCCTGAGGACTGAACTACCTTTATGTGAGCTCATAAATTTCTTTACTATCTGTGGCAGCCTGAACATGGAATTATGTTTCTTGAACTTGAAACATCCTTATTATGAGGGGGGCATAGTGCCAGAGGTACATCTAAGTATGACTAAAGATCAGATACAGCTTCCCAGAAATAAAGATATTTGAATTGAATGTTAAAGAACCGATAGCACTTACCTAAGCAAAAAAGAAGGAAAGTGGCATCGCAAGAAGGAGCACGAAGTGGTGATTACAAAGAATAAAACATGAGCTCTGCTAACAAAGATTTTTATAGTATTTTTAGGATAATGGAATATAGATATACAAAGACAATGTGTGTTCTCACATGTATTGCACTTCTTAGTTTTCAGGTCAACCCAGTTAGGGAGGTTAGTGCGTGTAAGGGAATAAGTAGGAGAGACATTGAGAAATTCCAGAGCTCAACAGTGACATGCTTGAATAAACAAATAATTGTTGAAGCCAGAGGTGCTGATACCACATCAAAGTGATAACTTAATTGAGGAACTTTCAAAACATCGATGTTATAATCGAAAGATCCTGGTATGTTATACCTGATGTGTACCTATAGTAGTATATTAAATCTGACATACACTTGTTGTTGTTCAGTTGCTAAGTTGTATCCGACCCTTTGCCACCCCATGGACTGCAGCACGCCAGGCTTCCCTGTCCTCCACTATCTTCCAGAGTTTGCTTAAACCCATGTCCATCGAGTCGGTGATGCCATCCAACCATCTCATCCTGTCGTCCTGTTCTCCTCCTGCCCTCAGTCTTTCCCAGCATCACAGTCTTTCCCAGCATCACAGTCTTTTCCAATGAGTCAGCTTTTCACATCAGGTGGTCAAAAAGTACTGGAGCTTCAGTTTCAGCATCAGTCCTTCCCATGATTATTCAGAGTTGATTTCTTTTAAGACTGACTGGTTTGATCTCCTTGCTGTCCAAAGGACTCTCAAGAGTCTTGTTACCAAACGTCAGGTGGTGACGCCTTCTGATATAATCAAGATAATATTGTGAAAGGAGGAGAAACATCATGAGAACATTTCTAGTGAGTTTCTAGAACTGAGCATTGGTTATTAATATACGGACAGAATGGCCGTCTGGTCTATGGGCAGCAGAGTGGAGTGCCTCCATCTGTTGCAGAAGCTCTGCTTCTTCAGATGATAATACTTACTACACTATTATTTTCATTGTGATTTAATTTCCCAAATTGGGCTTCCCTGGTGGCTCAGCTGGTAAAGAATATGCCTCCAATCTGGGAGACCTGGGCTCGATCCCTGGGTTGGGAAGATCCCCTGGAGAAGGGAAAGGCCACCTACTCCAGTATCCTGGCCTGGAGAATTCCATGGACTAGTAATGCTGACCACACTATGTTTTCATTGTGATTTAATTTCCCAGATTGCCTAGATTTAACAAAAGAATACCTTTTTCAGCCTGGCAAAACTGCTGATTATTCCTGACATTTTTTCCCCCAATATAAATTAATGAATTTGTGTGTTATTTTAGTTTTCAGTGTTTTTGAGTCATGATTGTAATAACGCTGTAGAGTGTACTGGTTAAGACTTTTCACTCTGGAACCAGCTTCCTGTTTGGGTTTGAATACTAGCTTGGTCACATTCTGGCTGTGTAACCAAGAGCCACTTAAGTTCTTTGCCTCTAAGAAAGAATGAAAGGATAATAATTATAGAACCTTTCTTACTTAGTTGTTGTGAGAATTAAATGTTGTCCATTAGTTGTCTAGAACAGTACTTGGCATAAAGTTTGTAGTCAGTAAATGTTATTCTAATAGGTATTTTCTTGCTATACAGTTATTCCATTTCAAAAACATTGATAAAATCAAATTTCTGGGTTTATGAGACCAAAAACCAGAAGTTATTCTCTCTTAGGCTGTTGACATATCCATGCTAAAAGATATACTTGATCAACTAGCCAGTATCCCTGGACTCCATTGTTATCTTCCGTCCATTGTAAGCATGGTGCCATTTCATGCCACAGTAGAATAAGTGAGAAAGCCATCTGATCCGGAAATAGACTCCTAGAGGGAAAGTGATCTTCCCGTTGTTGCAGAGCAAGTGACCGTTGGGCTTGGGGCCTGACCTCTGGTCATCTGACTCAATAATCCTGTAGTCGTTTCATTGTATAATGAAAATATAACATTTTCTAGTCCTCTTCTCTACTCTTGTTCTCAGATTAGCAGGATTCATATAAGCAAGTACAGTTTGATGTTCTACAAAGAGGTTCTACTGGTTAAAGCAGGGCGTTTCCTTGAAAACTCCTACCCCTTGCTGTGTAGATGCTTTTCATTCTAGAATGCGTTCTGCTAAAAGATGATGTGAGCAGATCTTTGGGAAAACACAGCATTTAGGTAATGGTGCATTAGTCTCGTCAAGAAAAAGGTTTTAATTCCACTCATATGCGTAAGCATCGCGTATTGTATAATTGTGTAACAGAACTACACTGCCTGCTTGCTCGGTAAGTCGTGTTCAACCCTTTACGACCCCATGGACTGTAGCCTTTCAGGCTCCTCTGTCCTTGGGATTTCTCAAGCAAGAGTACTGGATTGGGTTTCTGTTTCCTTCTCCAGGGGATATTCCCAACCCAGGGATCCAACCCACATCTTCTGCATTGACAGGAGGATTCTTTACCACTGAACCACCTGAGAAGCAACAAAAATATAGTAAACACATCTTAATCTCTCATAGCACATATACATTTAGTTTATCTTATTCGTATTATTTAGCAGACAGACTGAATGCTGTAATGGAGACCCTTGAGAAAACAATATGATAGAAATGTGTTTGTCTGCTATGGTATTCCAGGGCTGGAGAATGGTTCAGGGCAGACAGGCAACTGTGTTCCACAAGCTCATCCAGACCCCGAGGTCCATTCTCTCATTTTCTTCTGTGCTCCAGATGTTTCCTCATTTACATGCTGCAGCTCACTCTCAAGGAGCACGTCCTTACGTTCCAGCCCATGTAATCACGAGAAATCAGAACTTTTGCAAAATAATTTTTAAAGAGTATTCTTCAGTGTTGATACCCATCCCTTGGTTCACATTTCAGTGCTTAAAATGTATATACTAGTTTCAGAGCACTGTGGAAAATATGGGCTCTGCACCTCTATTCCTGCAGGGTATTCTGGTATTAAAAGGAAGAAGGGAAGAACTCCGGAGAATAGTTAACAGTGTTACATAAATCCACGGGGTGGGATAAGTGATTTCTAATGACTAGGTAAAGGCAAAGAGATTACATAAGCAGGTAGTCCAGTTATCTGGATGTGAAGGAATTGCTTATTACATGCTTATGAGGTTGGAAATGAATACAACTGTGTAGATCCAATCAATGTTACTGGGAATGGAGCACTGTATCTTTATGGCTGGGATAAAGAAAGAAAGAAAAAAACTCAATGCTTGATTATTTTTCTATGGTCTTCAGTGAATAAGCAAGTTGACTGTAAATAAGAACTCCTTATCTTTTGTATTCAAAGTAAAGATAGAGATGAGACGTAGAGTATTTCTTAAATGAGCATTTTATACTTCTTTAAGAATTTGTTTGATGTAGAATGTTAACTGTATTTCTGTTTCTCATTTCACTCAAATGTTAGCTG
Source organism: Budorcas taxicolor (assembly GCF_023091745.1). NCBI lineage: Eukaryota > Metazoa > Chordata > Mammalia > Artiodactyla > Bovidae > Budorcas > Budorcas taxicolor. The sequence goes on from NC_068932.1 coordinate 35,335,079, forward strand.
ATTTTATTTATCTTAGCAAGCTACCTAATTCTACATGTTGTGATATTTTGGCTATTTCTTTAGAGTTCTCAAAAACCTTAAATAATAAAGGGAATATGCATCGAGTGATAGAATATGCTCCATTATTTATTTGTTTTTTTAATCACACTAGGAAATCCTAGTAGGTATACTGAGATTATCACATACACATACAGTGTTTTGGTAAGCCACAGAACATGAATAATATAAAACTAAGTTTTAAAATCCTGAGTCAGTATTGTAAATACAAACTCTAGGCCCTAAAGCTAAAATTTCAAGAGACAGTATTCTTGTCCATTATTCATTGCAAAAATGCATGTATCTCTAATGGGAAAACCACTTCTGTCATGAAGTACAGAAGATCTTTGAGTTTTAGTTCTGTTTATGCTAATGTAAGTATTTTTATCTCTATTAAGTTTGCAGGTTGGGTTGTTTTGGGACTCATTTTGGACAGTTTCTTTCAATGTGTTGAATTTAGTTTATAGGTGTACACTGTAAGGAAACAAACATTCTTTTCTCCTACAATCTTTAGAGTCATTTCAAAGGCATGAGTTGAAATGTTTTGGTAGCATTCATATAGCCATGGGCTCTGATTCAAAAATAAACCCAGTCAGTAATGCTAATAAACGATTACTTGCATTTGTTTCTAATTGTTTCCACCATAAATAGAATGTGTGGCAGCTTACTATTAATACCATGTGTGTGACATAGGCATTTTATAGGTTGTAAATACTGTAAGCATGAACTAATGTATTTCTTCACATTAATACTTCTGGCAACAGATTCTTTAGAAATAATCAAATACGGAAATCCTGAAGTACTTGGACATCAAGGATGCCTTTTCCTGTTTCCCATGGTAGAAATGAGAGAAGGCCTGTATTTGGCATTGGCTGTGGGTAAAGTTTTTCTTATTATAAGAGAAAATTACCTTTATTATATTTACTTTTTATTATCCTCAAAATCTCCACTATAATAGAGAAAAGGGGAAGCAGAAGCAAGTGTTTTATATATCTTGATAATGTAATACTAATGATACCAAGATCTGAAAATTAAAATTAGTGTCAATGAAAAAAGTCAACCACACTAATCTTATCCAATAAAACAACTTAGATCATTCAAATTTTTATATATAAAGCATGCCATTATTATTATGTAATTTTATTGTCTTGCTAAATTATTTTTGCTATTTTCTAAGTCACTGCAGTGAAACAGAATTTTTTTATTTCACACTACACAGTATCAATTCATTAGTGTCTATAATGGCACTTGAATTCAATCAACCATATTAAACACTGACCTATTTCCAGAATAGTTTGAAGAATAGTGATATATCTATTTGGATTTTGAGAGTCTTAGAATCGGGTAAAAGGTAGCATATTTTATGGCTGATAAAATTCATACTGGAACAGTGAGTTTAATTTACCACCAGACAGTAAGCAAATAAGATGTCAAAAATTCATGTAATTTAGTAGTCTGTTAAGCCTGGTATAGCCATATCCTGTATAAGCCAATGGAGTTGAGTAAAACTGTATTTTGGAAAATCATCACTGTCCTTTACTATTTGAATGAAACTTAGGAAAATGCTTAATCTGAAAGATTTTAAGCTATTTAATTTTTTTACCACCTGGTAATAAACGTTATGCTCAGTAATTTACAAAGTAGATGCAATTGATCTATTCTAGAGAAATTATACTTCTAAATATTTTAGATTTATTTTTAAATACACATTACAAAATTTGTGGAAACAAAATATGTGTTACTTATTAAACCATATTTTAATAACCTTACAGTAGGCAAAGATTTCTTAAACAGGACATAAAAATCTTAACCATAAAAGAAAAATTAATGAATTAGATTATATTAAGATTAATAATTTATCTTCATTAAAGTACATGATTAAGATAGTGAAAAATAAGCTACAGAGTGGGAATAAGTATTTTTAATGCTTAAATCTGGCAAATGAAGCATATTTAGAATATATAAAGAACTTTTTACAAATCAGTAAAAAGGGATGGATAACCCAGTAGAAAAGGGGGTAAACATTTGAACAGACAGGTCTTCCCTGGGGGTTGCAGTGGTTAAGAATCTGACTTGCAATGCAGGGTTATCAGTTCCATGCCTGGTCTGGGAACATCCCATGTGTTGCGGGAGAGCTAAGCCCGTGTGCCACAACTACTGAACCTGCATTCTGGAGCCTGCAGGCTGCAGCTACTGTGCCCATGTCTGCACCTGCTGAAGCCTGCATGCCTTAGAGCATGTGCTCTGAAACAAGAGAAAGCACTGCAATGAGAAGGCTGCATACCCAAACTAGAGAATAGTCCCTGCGCTTCTCAACTAGAGAAAAACCTGCACTCAGTAACAAACCCAGCGCAGCCAAAATTAAAAATACATAATAAAAATAAATTTAAAAATAATTGAACAGGCATTTCACAAGAGAATATCCAAATGCCCAATGAAGTGAAGTGAAGTGAAGTGGCTCAGTCGTGTCCAACTCTTTGCGACCCCATGGACAGTAGCCAACCAGGCTCCTCCATCCATGGGATTTTGCAGGCAAGAATACTGGAGTGGGTTGCTATTTCCTTCTCCAGGGGATCTTCCCGACCCAGGGATCGAACCCGGGTCTCCTGCATTGTAGGCAGATGCTTTACCATCTGAGCCACCAGGGAAGTCAAATACCCAATAAGCATATGTAAAATATGTCAGTTTCTTTAACCATTACAAAAATGCAAAATAAAACTACAACGAGAGAAGACTACACATCTATCAAATGGCTAAAATGAAAAGACTGACAATACTGAGTTTGTCCATGATATGTAGCAAATGAAACTCTTATCATAAGTAGTCATATAAATTGATGCAGGCAAAACATTTCACAAAATTCAACTTCATGATTATTTAAAAAAAAAAATCAACAATTGAGGAATAGAGGGGCATGGGCTTCCCAGGTGGCTCAGTGGTAAAGAATCGCCCATCAGTGCTGGGAATGTGAGTTCAGTCCCTGGGTCTGGAATATCCCCTGGAGGAGGAAATGTCAACCTATTCCAGTATTCTTGCCTGAGAATTCCATGAACAGAGGAGCCTGGCGGGCTATAGTCCATGGGGCCACAGAGAGTCGGACGCAACTGAGTGACTAAGCACATATACATGGACGTTCCTCAAAAAATAAAAATAGAGCTACTATATGATCCAGTAATCCCACTTCTGGGTATACATATATATGAAGGAAATGAAACAACTTATCAAAGAGACATATGCACCTCCATGTAGATTGCAACATTATTCACAATATCCACGATATGGAAGCAACTCAATGTGCACTGATGAGTTAATGGATAAAGAGAATATGGTATATGCACACAGTGGAATATCAGTTTATCCTTAAAAAGGAAGAAGAAATTGCAATTTGCATCAACTGGAACACATTATCCTAAGTGAAATAAAATAGTCACAGAAGGACAAATACTATATGATTCAACTTACTAGGTTGGTGCAGAAGTAATTATCGTTTTGGACCCTGAATTTTAAATCATTATAACTAGGCTCAAATATATCTTTATTAACCAAAATAGTAACCATTACAATGAACACATTTTTGCCGATGATAAATGTTATTTTATTCCTATTGCATACAAATCCATGCTTTGGGATTTGATGAACTCTTGGAAAGCACTTTTTGCCTCCTGCTGGTTGTGGAAGCATTTTCCCTGCAAAAAGTTGTTGAGATCCTTGAAGAAATGGTAGTCAGTTGGCGAGAAGTCAGGTGAATATGGCAGATGAGACAAAGCTTCACAGCCCAATTCGTTCCACTTTTGAAGCATTGGTTGTGCAACATGCAGTCGGGCATTGTCACGGATGCCCTTTCTGTTGACCAGTGCTCACTGCAGACATTGCAGGTTTTGGTGCATTTCATCAATTTGCTGAGCATACTTCTCGGATGTAATGGTTTCACCAGGATTCAGAAAGCTGCGGCAGATCAGACAGGCAGCAGACAACAGAACAATGACCGTGACCCACTTATTAGTGCAAGTTTGGCTTTGGGAAGTGCTTTGGAGCTTCTTCTTGGTCTAATCACTGAGCTGGTCATTGCTGGTTGTTGTATAAAATCCACATTTTGTCACACACTGTAATCCAATTGAGAAATGGTTTGTTGTTATTGTATAGAATAAGAGATGATAACTCTTTAACAGTTTTTAAAAAATTTTTGGTCAGTTCATGAGGCAACCACTTACCAAGCTTTCTCATCTTTCCAATTTGCTTCAAATGCCAAACAAGCATAGAATGGTTGACGTTCTTGGGCACCTTCTCCTGTAGGTGTAAGAGGATCAGCTTCAGTGATCTTCTCAGTTGGTCACTGTCAACTTCTGATGGCCGGACACTGTGCTCCTGATCTTCAAGGTGCTTGTCTCCTTTGTAAAACTTCTTGGCTGTACATTCATTAGCAGTTCCTGGGACAAATGCATTGTTGATGTGACGAGTTTGTCTCTGCTGCTTTATGACCCATTTTGTAATTGAATAAGAAAATCACTGGACTTTGCTTACTGTCTAACATCGTTTCCATAGTCCAAAATAAATATACAATAAGCAGCAAGTAGTAATTCTTTGGCAAAAATATAAAGCAGGAAATGTGCATCAAAATTAGGTATAATATAACCACATTTATTTAAGAGCGTACTCCAGTATCAACCAGCAAAGCTCAACAGTGCAAAACTGCAATTACTTTTGCACAAACCTAATATAGTGCTTCTTAGAAGCAGAGACTGGTGGTTGCCAGAGCCTATGGGGAAGAAGAAATGGGAAATTGTTTTTAAAGAGTACCGTGTTTTGCTTCGTCGCTCACTGCTTTGCAACCCCCGAGACCGTAGCCTGCCAGGCTTCTCTGTCCACGGGGATTCTCCAGGCAAAAATACTGGAGTGCGTTGCCATTTCCTTCTCCAACCCAGGTCTCCCACACTGCAGAAACATTCTTTACCATCTGAGCCAGCACGGAAGCCCAAGAATACTGGAGTGGGTAGCCTATCCCTTTTCCAGGGGAACTTCCTGACCTAGGAATCAAACCAGGTTCTCCTGCATTGCAGGCAGATTCTTTACCAGCTGAACTTCAGACAAGCCCTTTCAAAGAGGATATAGTTTATTTTATGTAAGATAAAAAATTTCCAGAGATGTACTGTGCAACATATATATAAAGTATCTATACTTTAAATCATGATATTTTATACTTAAAAATTATTAGAAAGAAAGATCTCAACTTAATTCTCCTTACCAAAACACACACACACACAAACACAGGGAAGATTTTAGAAATGATGGATGTGTTTAGTACCTTGGTTGTGATGATGGTATCTTGGATGTATGTTCGAACTCATCACAGTATAAACATTAAATGTGTCCAGTTTGTTGCTTATCAATTATAACTCAATAAAACTAAAACAAATGCATTATGTGGTATAGTATCAAAGTGTTGAAAAAATCAGTGAGTTTAGCATGGTCAGAGTTTACAAGGCCAAGGCATAAAACTGAGGAACTTTTATACGCACTCAGTGAACAATGAGAAATTGAAGTAAATTTAAAAGGTGATACTTAGAACATCTCTGAGAAACATGAAATATTTAGGTAATATTTAAAGAATTATGTGCTGAAAATTACAAAAGACTGATGAAAAAAATACCAAAGCCCTAGATGAAGAAATCTACTTTTCTCACTAATCAGAAGAATCAATATTGTTAACATTTCAGTAGTTCTCTAAATGATCTATAGATTTCACATAACCCATATTCCAGTATATATTTTAATATAAATTAGTAAGATTACTCTAAAATTCATATGAGAATATGAAGGTCTTAGAGAAGCCAAAACAATTTTGAGAAAGTGCCAAACTGGAGGATTCACAACAGTTAATTTCAAAATATTCTAAAGTAATTATTCTCAACAGGGCACTGTTTTGCACTCCCAGGGAGAGAAAATATTCAGCAATGCCCAGGGACGTTTTGGTTCTCATATTTGGGAGCTTGCTACTGGTAAAGGCTAGAGATAATGTTAAACATTTACAGCAACTATTTATAATAGTCTCACACAAAGAATTCAGTTCAGTTCAGTTCAGTTGTTCAGTCATGTCCAACTCTTAGCAACCTTGCAGACTGCAGCACGCCAGGCTTCCCTGTCCATCACCAGCTCCCGGAGCTTGCTCAAACTCATGTCCATCGAGTCGGTGATGCCATCCAACCATCTCATCCTCTCATCCCCGTCTCCTCCTGCCTTCAGTCTTTCCCAGCATCAGGGTTTTTTCTAATGAGTCAACTCTTCACATCAGGTGGCCATAGTATTGTACCTTCAGCTTCAGCATCAGTCCTTCCAATTAATATTCAGGACTAATTTCCTTTAGGATGGACTGCTTTGATCTTCTTGCAGTCCAAGGGACTCTCAAAAGGCTTCTCTAACACCACAGTTCAAAAACATCAATTCTTCAGCCCTCAGCTTCATTTATGTTCCAACTCTCTCACATCGATAACCTGACTACCGGAAAACAGCATAGATATGACAAGACAAACCTTTGTCGGCAAAGTAATTGTTTCTGCTTTTTAACATGCTATCTAGGGTTGTAATAGCTTTTCTTCCAAGGAACAAGCCTCTTTTAATTTCATGGCTGCAGTTATCATCTCCAGCGATTTTGGAGCCCATGAAAAGAAAGTCTGTCACTGTTTCCATTGTTTCCCAATCTATTTGCCATGAAGTGATGGGACTGCATTCCATGATCTTAGTTTTTTGAATGTTGAGTTTTAAGCCAGCTGTTTCACTCTCCTCTTTCACTTTCACCAAAAAGCTCTTTAGTCCCTCTTCACTTTCTGCCATAAGGGTGGTATCATCTGCATTTCTGAGGTTATTGATATTTCTCCTGGCAACCTTGATTCCAGCTCGTGCTTCATCCAGCCTGGCATTTCACATGATGTTCTCTGCATAGAAGTTGAATAAGTAGGGTGACAATATACAGCCTTGATGTACTCCTTTCCCAATTTGGAACCTGTCTGTTGTTTTATGTCTAGTTCTATCTGTTGCTTCTTAACCTGCATACAGACTTTTCAGGAAGCAGGTAAAGAGAGTGAAGTTACTCTGTTGTGTCCAACTCATTGCGACACTATGTACTGTAGCCTACCAGGCTCCTCCGTCCATAGGATTTTCCAGGCAAGAGTACTGGACTGGGTTGCCATTTCCTTCTCTAGGAGATCTTCCCAACCAGGGATTGAACCCGGGTCTCTTGCACTGTAGGAAGACACTTTACCATCTGAGCAACCAGGAAAGTCCAGGAATCAGGTAAGGTGGTCTGGTATTCCCATCTCTTTAAGAATTTTCCAGTTTGTTGTGATTCATACAAAGGCTTTGGTGTAATCAGTAAAGCAGAAGTAGATGTTTTTTGGAATTCTCTTGCTTTTTTGATGATCCAATGGATGTCGGCAATTTGATCTGGTTCCTCTTCCTTTTCTAACTGCAGCCTGAACATCTGGAAGTTGTATTCAACTCTTTGTAACCCATATACTGTAGCTTGCCAGTCTCCTTTGTCCAGAGAATTCTCCAGGCAAATATACCGGAGTGCATTGCCATCCCCTTCACCAGGCAAATTATTGACCAAGGGATCAAACCTGGGTCTCCTCTATTGCAGGCAGTTTCTTTACCGTCAGTGAAACCCTTATGTTAGGGCCCCAATAGCTCTATTTTATACAGTAGTGTGTATATGTCAATCCCAGTCTTCCAATTTAAGATATATCAGTTCAGTCACTCAGTCGTGTGCGACTCTTTGTGACCCCATGGGCTGCAGCATGCCAGGCTTCCCTGTCCATCACCAACTCCCAGAGCTTGCTCAAACTCATGTCCATTGAGTCAGTGATGCCTTCCAACTATCTCATCCTCTGTCATCCACTTCTCCTCCTGCCTTCAATCTTTCCCAGCATCAGGGTCTTTTCCAAGGAGTCGGTTCTTCTTCAACATCAGGTGGCCAAATATTGGAGTTTCAGCTTCAACATCAGTCCTTCCAGTGAATATTCAAGACTGATCTCCTTTAGGATTGACTGGCTTGATCTCCCTGCAGTCCACGGGACTCTCAAGAGTCTTCTCCAACACCACAGTTCAAAAGCATCAATTCTTTGATCCTCAGCTTTGTTTATAGTCCAACTCTCACATCCATACATGACCACTGGAAAAACCATAGCTTTGACTACACAGACCTTTGTTGGCAAAGTAGTGTCTCTGCTTTTTAATATGCTATGTAGGTTGGTCACAGCTTTTCTTCTAAGGAGCAAGTGTCTTTTAATTTCATGGCTGCAGTCACCATCTGCAGTGATTTTGGAGCCTAAGAAAATAAATTCTGTCTGTTTCCATTGTTTCCCCATCTATTTGCCATGAAGTGATGGGACCAGATGTCATGATCTTAGTTTTCTGAATGAGTTGAGTTTTAAGCCAACTTTTTCACTCTCCTCTTTCACTTTCATCAAGAGGCTTTTTAGTTCCTCTTCCCTTTCTGCCATAAGGGTGGTGTCATCTGCGTTTCTGAGGTTATTGATATTTCTCCCAGCAATCTTGATTCTAGTGTGTGCTTCATATCCAAATCAAAATCATGATAAATTAGACTTACTAAGTAAATAGAAAAAAAAAAAACTGTAGACTGACAAAAAAATTTGCAAATATTGTATCTGTCAATTTATACCTAATGTGTGCAAAGAATTCTCAACAAGCAAGAAAACAGTGCAGTATTTAAGATAAATAAAAGACTTGAACATACAGTTAAACAAAAAAAATGTGTCCAATTAGCATATGAAAATATACTCAATATCATTAGTCTTGCTAATATTAAGACAATAATATACTACTACTTCTACTACTTGGCAACCCCCTCCAGTGTTCTTGCCTGGAGAATCCCAGGGACAGGGGAGCCTGGTGGGCTGTCATCTCTGGGGTCGCACAGAGTCAGACACGACTGAAGCGACTTAGCGACTTCACTTCACTTCACTTCACTTCTACTACAAGCGCTTCACTATATTACTATTTTACTATTACTATATTAGTATATTACGGTCACTATATTATTATTACTACTCGTAGTATTACTTCTACCTGCACAAAACAAAAATGAAAACAAAAACCTTACAATACCAGAGAATGATGCAAAACAACTAGAACTCCCAAAGACTGCTTCTGGGAGTGCATTATCACATTTATTTTTAGAAAGACTTTTTAATATACGTAAACATTTATATACCATGTGTCTTAACAATCTTATTCCTTCATATTTACCCCATGGGAAGAAAAACCTAAGTGCACAGGAAAGCTATACGCGAATAGTTATGGTAACTTTAAAACGTCAAGACTTAAAAAGAATCCATATGTTTGTTCACCTGGTAAACAAAGTGATGTAGCCATGTAATTGAATGATAACCGAGTACTGAGAGAAAACAAAACTAGCGATACAATGGCATGGATGAATATCAAATGCATTATGCTAAGTGAAAGAAGTAAAAGTCAATAAACTGAAAAGATCCCATTTGTATTTGTATAAAATCTGGAAAACACAAAATTATAGTGCAAAAAATAGATGATTGTCATATGGGGGATTAAATAAGAAAAAGGGCAAAGAGAAAATTTGATGGGATAAAACTGTTAAAATTTTTTTATTATGGTGGTTGTTACACAGTTGTAGGCACTTGTTAAAACTCATAAAACTATAATTTAAAGGGTGACATTTACAATATGTAAGTCATACCTCAAAAAAACTGACCTTAAAATTTTAAGATATGAGAACAAAGAAAGCCTAAAGTTTTCTATTTAATAAAAATAAAATGTACATACTTAAATAATTAACATGCCTGCCCTTGTTTTCAACTACCTATGTGTGCATCTGGATTTTCTTCATATATTTCAATCAAAACAAGGTTCCTAACACATTGAAAACAGAGGCATACATAATAATTTAGTCCTCTTCTATTAAGCTAGACATTAAAGAGATTGGCAAACATATAAAAAATGGCATTCTATTTACAAATTTTAGTTTCATTAAATAATTTTCAAAAAAATGAATTACTTTTGGTGTTATGAATCAGTCAATACATTTTCAAATATTTTTATTTCTAATGGTAAATTTAAATAGCAGTACTTACAGAAACAGAAGTTTGCAGGGATCTTTAGTATATTTTAAGAGGATAAAGGAGTCCTTAGACCAGAAGCTTTTGAGAGCTGTTGCTTGAGAAAGTGAAAGACCAATGATTTGGAAGGAAACGTGTCCAGAATGACCACAGGAGCAGAGCTGCTAAAAGTTGTGAACCAGTTACATTAAGATCTTTTTTTGGTACAGAAGTGAACTCCTTGCTCTTCAGTCAGTCTGTTGACGGATCCATTCCTTATAACAGCCAACATTACCTTAACTAATGTAACAGCCACCAACCATCAAACACTGCTGTTTATTACAAACACTGCTACATTCTCAAGTTTCATTCTGAAAACAATAATGCTTTTAAGCATTTTGAACACATTTTACAGGTGAAGAAACTGAGTCTCAAAAAAAGGAATTATCTTTGGTCAAAGTCATACAGCCAAACATTTTCCTATTCAGGCTTTATTTCGAAACCAGTATAACTTCATCACATACTATGCAGGCTTGGAGACAGACAGACCTGCATTCATATCCTTGTTTCAGCATTTACTACATTTAAGAGTTGATGGCTATAATGAACACCCAGGACTGATCTCCTTTAGGATGGACTGGTTGGATCTCCTTGCAGTCCAAGGGACTCGCAAGAGTCTTCTCCAACACCACAGTTCAAAAGCATCAATTCTTTGGCACTCAGCTTTCGTCACAGTCCCACTCTCACATCCATACATGACCACTGGAAAAACCAGGGGACTTTGACTAAATGGACCTTTGTTAGCAAAGTAATGTCTCTGTTTTTTAATATGCTGTCTAGGTTGGTCATCGGAGAAGGCAATGGCACCCCACTCCAGTACTCTTGCCTGGAAAATCCCATGGATGGAGAAGCCTGGAGGGCTGCAGTCCATGGGTCTGCTGAGGGTCGGACACGACTGAGCGACTTCACTTTCACTTTTCACTTTCATGCATTGGAGAAGGAAATGGCAACCCACTCCAGTGTTCTTGCCTGGAGAATCCCAGGGACGGGGGAGCCTGGTGGGCTGCTGTCTGTGGGGTCGCACAGAGTCGGATACAACTGAAGTGACTTAGCAGCAGCAGCAGGTTGGTCATAACTTTCCTTCCAAGGAGTAAGCATCTTTTAATTTCATGGCTGAAATCACCATCTGCAGTGATTTTGGAGCCCCCCAAAATAAAGTCCGATCCTGTTTCCACTGTTTCCCCATCTATTTCCCATGAAGTGATGGGACCAGATGTCATGATCTTCGTTTTCTGAATGTTGAGCTTTAAGCCGACTTTTTCACTCTTCTCTTTCACTTTCATCAAGAGGCTTTTTAGTTCCTCTTCACTTTCTGCCATAAGGGTGGTGTCATCTGCATATCTGAGGTTATTGATATTTCTTCCGGCAATCTTGATTCCAGCTTGTGCTTCTTCCAGTCCAGCGTTTCTCATGATGTACTCTGCATAGAAGTTAAATAAGCAGGGTGACAATATACAGCCTTGACGTACTCCTTTTCCTATTTGGAACTAGTCTGTTGTTCCATGTCCAGTTCTAACTGTTGCTTCCTGACCTGCATATAGGTTTCTGAAGAGGCAGGTCAGGTGGTCTGGTATTCCCATCTCTTTCAGAATTTTCCACAGTTTCTTGTGATCCACACAGTCAAAGGCTTTGGCATAGTCAATAAAGCAGAAATAGATGTTTTTCTGGAACTCTCTTCCTTTTTCGATGATCCAGTGGATGTTGGCAATTTGATCTCTGGTTCCTCTGCCTTTTCTAAAACCAGCTTGAACATGAGGGAGTTCACGGTTCACATATTGCTGAAGCCTGGCTTGGAGAATTTTGAGCATTACTTTACTAGTGTGTGAGATGAGTGTAATTGTGCTGTAGTTTGAACATTCTTTGGCATTGCCTTTCTTTGAGATTGGAATGAAAACTGACCTTTTCCAATCCTGTGGCCTCTGCTGAGTTTTCCAAATTTGCTGGCATATTGAGTGCAGCACTTTCACAGCATCATCTTCAAGATTTGAAATAGCTCAACTGGAATTCCATCACCTCCACTAGCTTTCTTCTTAGTGATGCTTTCTAAGGCCCACTTGACTTCACATTCCAGGGTATCTGGCTCTAGGTGAGTGATCACACCATCGTGATTATCTGGGTCAAGATCTTTTTATGCCTCACTGCCTTTCCTCATTTTTGAGTAAGGGAAATTTCATGGTAATTAGAAAACTACCTGTAAGGTGCTTAGAGGCAACATTTCTGGCCTGTTGTTGGCAAACAATAAGTGGTAACCCTTATCATTCCTGCCTTTGTTGCGCATGAGTATTTGAGGAAATCTTTGTTCCCGCAGGGTCACTTTTAAAATCCTTTTACATGCCCAACATTTTATCGAAAATTTCTAGTGAAACACTCAACTCTGAAGTAGTTATTTGTAAGACAAAATCAGATATTTTCACTTCATGTTATTTCTCAGTTGAGTTTAGAGAATATATGGTGAGGGACATTACCTAAAATATCAAGATTTTACCTCATCACTGAAGCCTAGTGTAAGGCTGGGTATTCTTCCAAGAGACTCTGAGAAACACTTAATAAGATTTGCACTGCCTGTGTTTTCTGTGTTCGTGGTAGGAGGGTGTATATCTAGGTTGTCAGTGCATACTTACATGAGACTTTATACCATAGATGAGAAACTATATAGCTTCTCTATTTAATCCTCTAACTTACTCATGAGAAAAAATGTGTTATCCATAAATACACTGTCCCTCTTAGAGAAAAATTATCAAAAAAGTAATACAGTGAAAATTTTTCTTCATCTTTCATTTCTCATCCTGCACAGTTTCCAACCCATTCTTAGTGGTTTCCGCTATTGTTAATTCCGTATATATTTTTCAGCAATCTTTTTCCTTTTTAGCGCCACAGAATTTGCTAAGAATTTTGGCATGTAACCAAACTGGGTTCTTACCACAAACATTAAGAAGAAAAGATCTGTGCCATACCATGGGGATCTATAGAGTGCCTGCGGAGAGACTTGACAAAGTAGACATTAGAAACATACATTGAATGTTTATCTAGTGGTGTTATTTCTTCTATTTGTTTTCTGGTAGTGATTCAGGGTAGAGTTAGCCTGAAGTTGTCATTGAACTGACCTTGACGTCCCATTCATTTCACACCACCCCCGCCCAGGTGTGTTTGAGGTAGAAGCTGAAGAGTGAAGATGGTGAAGATGAACACAGACTAAAGTCTTTGGCATCTCAAGGCAAAACTGATGTGAGAAACCAGGCTTCTGCCTTCTGATCACATGTTCCTTTGTGGTACTATGCTCAGCCCATGTATTCTCTTTTGTATGTTTTAACTTTTAATCTGCGTGATACACACACAAGCCAAGGGAACAGCAGAAGTTATGGAAGACATATCAAAGCGGTGATTTTCTTTGAAAAGGTCTTAAAGTTTTATTGATTTAAAGTAATAGGTAAAAATTATTATTCATTTAAAACTGTATATTGATACTTTATAATAATGGCTGCTCAGGGTTGCTAAGAGTCCGACACGACTGACCGACTTCACTTTCACTTTTCACTTTCACGCATTGGAGAAGGAAATGGCAACCCACTCCAGTGTTCTTGCCTGGAGAATCCCAGGGACGGGGGAGCCTGGTGGGCTGCCGTCTATGGGGTCGCAGAGTCGGACACGAGTGAAGTGATGCAGCAGCAGCAGCAGCGGCATGAAAATTAGTCTACATCAGATCTGGTTTGAACCCTTTATTAATTAGATAATGTAGAAAAGCTAATTTTAGTAGCCAAAGGAATTTATTTCTCTCTCATGGATCAGTTTAATTTAGCTGTTCCTGCCAGTAGTCTGTTTTCCTTCATATAGTATGTCAAGGAGCCTTTCTGTTCCATCTGTAGCTCCCTCATTTCCTAGGTCTTACAGTGAGCAGAACAGTGAATATTTAGTGCAGAAGGCACACCTGCTTCTTAAAAACCAGGAGCTTGAAATGATACAAATCCAGATCTGCTGTGTTGCATTGTTGTGAAATAGTCACAGGCTACCTAAGAAGAGTAGTTTTATCCATTGATGGATAGCTAGTCATCTCTGGCACAGACTCTTTAAGGTATTTATTACTTTAGTTATTGTCTCATTATGTGGCCCTGTAATTTAGTACATTAGCAGGTTTTGCAAAATTTTGTTTTAATTTAATGGAGCAGCAAAATAGCAACCACCACACTTTGTATAGAACATTTACACACAAGTTCTCATAGACGGTACAAAGAATATTTCCAGCGTGAGAATCAGGTCTGTATTTGCTGCTAGTCTCTACCCTCTCTAAGTGTGAGACCTTGGGAAAATCATTTATCTCCCTGAGCCTGTGTTTCCTCATCCATAAATTAAGGGGCTGTTGTGATTTCCAAAAGTCCTTTCAGTGTTAAAATTCCATGACATTTTAAGTTATGCAGTTTTTTTTTTAAAGTATGTAGTGTGATTTTTTTCACTTATTTGTCACTTTAATATAATGTCATGGTCATTTTAAGTCAGTAGTTCTACTGAAAGAGTAAAGTTTTGGTAGTTGTATTTATGCATGCCTAGTTAAATTTAACAGCAACATGAAATAAATGATTACCTGTTTGGATATAATTTCATAATAAGGCCTCTGAAGGTCGTTTGAAATACTGCACTAATTAATGTTTTATTTCCAGCCTTCCTTAATTATTCTAGCCAGATGGTCCTTTATTTATGTTATTGCTAGAGGTTTCCAGCTGAGGTTGTTTGATTGTTGAAGAAAAATATGTGATGGCACCATAAGATAACTGTAATTGAATTGTTAGGTATGTTCGAACATTCACGCCTTCTGTCCCTGTTTTAGCCACATCTGGGAAATAAGTTTGTTAACAAAGCACTTTGACACCTCATCTGATACTTCAGTGGAATTCTGAACTGTGCAGAAGGAATTCAGATGGGAAAATGACTCTGCATTTATTGTAAAAGGATACACTTTGCAAACATCTCTCTGTGCAAAATTTGTTTTGTGGATGATGGAAAAAAAAAACTTTCAAATAAGTGCACTTTTAAGGACATGATCTGTTTTCCAATGTCCTAATAACTTCAGGAATAAGCTGTTCCATTAAGGTCAAATTCAAAATTTGTGCAGATTAACCACCATTTAGGAAGCAGTTAAATGGAATTTTTATGGCATAGAACTTCAAAAGTCTAAATGAATTATCAGCTGAATAGATAGTCCAATAAAAGAAACAGACTTAAAATGGAAGATAAAAGTGATAAAGTGACAGTAAATTAGAGAATAGAGCTAAAAGCTCCATTGTTATAAAGAACAACAATAGACCTCCTGAATTATCTGTGTTTCTTTAGAAAGTGTCTCTTCTCCTTCTTTCACTTGTGAGTTTTAGAATTACTAAATAAATTAATAGCATTAGGGCTGGAAGCTTCTATCAGCCAAGTTAGGTAGGAAGCCTTATTAACATGGCCTTTGGCAACTTAACACTGGACGATTTTCTTCCAAGAGAACGTGATTTCATTATTATAGTACTTAAGCTGTGCACATGCTGCATAAATCAGTTCAGTGACCTTCATCCCAATATGTTCAAAGACTTTGAGGCCTTAGTGTATGCACAGTGGTTATAATTATAATTAGCATTATTTTCCAACATGCTACTAGTTCAGTCTGTATGCTGTTTGTTCATATCATAGAACCTCTGTTTGTCTCGTCATTGCTTATCATGATTCATATAGAAATAAAACTATTGGTCAGAAGACTATTTGCTTTAAATCAAGTTATTGCTTGAATGTGTGTGTGCTAGTCGCTAAGTCGTATCTGACTCTGCGACCCCATGGAATGTAGCCCACCAGGCTACCCTGTCCATGGGATTCTGCAGGCAAGAATACTGGAGTGGGTTGCCATATTTTCCTACAGGAGATCTTCCCAGCCCAGGGATTGAACCCATGTCTTTTATGTCTCCTGCACTGGCGGGCAGTTTCTTTACCGTTAGCAGCACCTGGGAAGCTTGAATATAACAAAATTAATAGATATTTGTTGTTAACTATTAAAGAGGTATCAAATCAGGGAGATAATTTGATATTTAATGATATGGGTGAAACAAAACAAATTACTCCCAATCGAATATACCTACATGCACACACACATAGATTCAGTTGAATAGGAAAACTGACCATGTGGATTTAAAAAGATTTTTAAAGAAACCAAAGAAGAAAATAAACTATAAGAGGATTGTGTTACTGCTTTACCTTCTGTTTTAATTTCATCTATCATTTTTCTCTTTTATGTCAATAATAGTTAAATGGCACACTTAAGTCAGCCATGTTAAAAGTACTAAATGCTGCTTTATAAGAAGAAAAGATTAATAGTGTGTTTATTATCGTGTTCCCATTTCTGTCATTTAGTTAGTTGATTATCCCAACCTGGATAATTTCTCTCTGCAGTACTCTTTTGGTACCAGTGACTGAAGTCTCCTAATTTATATTAACGCTGAACTTGTTTAGATTTGACCATGTGGGACATGTTCTAAGAAATAGCCACATATGCTGCTTCAGTGTACTTAGTTATAGGCAGAACAGGAGTCAGTTTGAGTGTTCTCTTGGCTTGCCATGAAGAAATTCTTAACCACAGCCCTTATTTCACCTTTTGGCCACCACCTAGTAGTATACAGGGCTTCCCTGGTGGCTCAGATGGTAAAGAATCTGCCTGCAATGCAGGAGATCTAGGTTTGATCCCTGGGTCAGGAAGATTCCCTGGAGAAGGAAATGGCAACCCACTCCAGTATTCTTGCCTGGAAAATCACATGGACAGAGGAGCCTGGTGGGCTATTACAGTTCATGGGGTCACAAAGAGTTGGACTTGACTGAATGACTAATACTTTCACTTTCTTCGTTTATAAGGGGGAAGATCAATGTTCCTAAGTCGACATAAATTAAAAGAAGAGTTATCTTTGAAAAGATAACCAAACTTTTCATAAAAGTCATGCAGATTATGAAAAATTAGAGAGAAAGAAGAAATTAGCATCTTGCTGCTGCTGCTAAGTCGCTTCAGTTGTATCCGAGTCTGTGTGACCCCATAGACGGCAGCCCACTAGGCCCTTCTGTCCCTGGGATTCTCCAGGCAAGAACACTGGAGTGGCTTGCCATTTCCTTCTCCAATGCATGAAAGTGAAAAGTGAAGTGAAGTCACTCAGTCATGCTAGGAATTATAAATGTATTTCTGTTGGGATTCATAAGGCTTCCCAGATGCCTCAACAGTAAAGAATCCACCTGCAGTGTGGGAGATGTGTTTCAGTCCCTGGGTGGGGAAGATCTCCTGGAGGTGGAGAATCCTGACCCAGTATTCTTGCCTGAGAAATCCCATGGACAGAGGAGCCTGGTGGGCTACAGTCCATGGGGTCACAAAGAGTTGGAGACATGATTAGTGACCAAACAATAATGGGGATTCATAAGAAGATGAAAGATGTTACCTTTAACTAACTTCTTTTATTTACTTTGAAGTTGATTTTTATAGCTGTTTGTCATTTGTCAGTGGTTGGTCAGTGCTGAGTTGATCTTTCTTCTATATAGCAACAGTGTCTAAATATTGTATATGAAATTTACAATTAGGCAACCAAATTATACACTAGGATGAACTCTTTAGTTACCTACCATTGTGATCATAAAGACCACTATAGTTTCCTTAATTAAAACCTTTATAAAGTAAGGTTATAGGAATTTGTTATTTCTTTATACTCAGTGACCATTGTGTAAACACATTTATTATAAATTTTAATAACTTCATGCTACACAATAGAATCCTAAAAATTGTTAATAGAGAATTACTCTTTGCACTTTTAGCCTTTTACATATACTTTTCATATTTTCATTCATATTTAAGGATACCATTTCTCTTTTCAAAAATATTTTCCAAAAATCATTGTTTTTGTGTTAGCTTTAGATTAACATAGTCTAAAGAGAGTTAGAGATTTTTCTCTTTTGTGTTTTTCTTATTGTATATTTGAGATAAGAAAATCATTCGTCATTCAATTCCTAGAAAATAATTCAGATAAAGATTAAATATTGTTTTTAATGGTTACATTGTTGTATTATAACTGACTAAAGTCCACTACATTTTATTAAGCCAAAAAATTAGATACAAAATGTTTGCTATTAATCTTGAATTTTATTTTGACAAAATGGACTTTTTTCTGAATTTTCTTATTTTCTAAATCATTATTGGTTATTTAGTATAGATGAATTATTATAAGAAGTTTATAGTGAATATAGGTCTCCCTTCAATGTATTGAAATGGAAAGTCTATTATTGCCAATTTAAATATTATATAGTTTCTAGTTTAAAATATAGAACTGAAGCTTTTTTAATAGTCACTTTTTAAATAATAGTCTATACTGTCACTGCATAAAATAATTATTACTGTAAAACTATAAACACTAAATCAATAGGTACTCTAATAAATGCCAGCAACCAAAAAAACACATTTAGCTCATAAATAAAACCCTTCAGATTTATGACTTTAAGTTTAAAAGCTTTCATGTGCTTTTATTTTTGAATTCTGATATGTGACTTTTCAAAAATGTTGCACTGGTTGATTACTAGTATGCTTTTATATATGGGGCTGTGCATATGTAAGTATTCATCTAAAATGATCGTGTTCATTTACTTTGTCTATTAGTGCCTCCTCGTGGCTTTCAGAGTGAAAGTCATACCCATCTGCATCAAATAAAAGACACTAAGGGCTAAGACTGTAGTTATCTCCCCAGGGCATATGTTTCAAAATGTGTTTCTGCCTCAGATCTCGTCAGGCTACACTGGCTTGTTCTGAATCCACCATGATGTCTCTTTTTCCAATTCTGTTTATAACTTTGGTGCCTCTGTTTAGAATGTTTGCAAACTCCTCCATTACTCCAAACTGGTCTCCATTACCAAACAATGACAGTATCCTTGTAATGGACCTTCAGCTGACATTTCCCTTTAAGTCCTCCTACCCCCAGACTTCACGTCCCATATTGTGGGACCTATCATGCTGTTTTAGAATTCCCTGTTTACTCATTTCTCTCCTCAACTCTCTGAGTTCCTCGTTTGCAAAAATGGTGTCTTTTTTCATCTTTATATCTCCAAAACAACACAGCACAACACTCTGGCACAGAGCTAGTACTAAATTAATGTTTGTTTCATTAATGTTTATAAAACAAAATTATTCATGAGGTCCACCTACACATGCAATATTAAATGTGCCTATGTTCATGTCTTTTTATGCATCATTTCTAAGTTTAGATAATGTATTTTGAATGCTGCTATTAAATATGATTATCTTTGGTTTCTCTTGTGAGACAGCAAAATAGCTCTCCATACTTCTCTCTGATAATGTGTTTATCCTCATAACTGAATACAGTATATGCAATCTGAATCATTCTATTCATCATTGACATTTTGTCGGAATAGGGGTGATTTTTAGTCTTTTCCTCATGAGAGGGGTTGGCATTGCTATTGTAGAAAAATGGAAATCTGAGGATTTCTGATAACTTTGTTTCTCACTGTTGACTAGTGAGAAACACTAGTTTCTTTGGCACCTTCTACTACTTTTCGTTTAGAATACTTGATCTTAGAATATTTACTCAGGGTAAGCCAGCTGTCATGTAGGAAAGTCTGTCTTCTTTGAGAGTACAGTGTTGTGGGTAGAAGGGAGTGGAATGAGATTCGGATAGAAGAAGCAGGAGAGATACAAAGAAGCATCAAGACACCAGATATATGGCTGACAAAGCCATCTCAGAAGTGGATTTTCCATTCCCAGTACCCTCAACTGACACAATATGAGTCAGAGATGAACCAAGTATCCCACGTTCTTCCAGAATTCCTTACCCACAAAACTGTGAATTAAGGATTTGTATGGTTTGTTAAGCTACAATACATAATCAGAACAAAGGCAAAAACACGGAAGCTTGCCATAGTTTAGTCTCTACTTCATGGATAATAAGTACAAAAATACATTATTTTTCAAAGCAATTATTATATTTTATTTGAAAGCTATTAAGAGACATTGAAAATGTCTTCATTATACAGCTTAAAAAATATTGAATTATGAGTTATATCTTCATCATCCTAGGCAGCTGTCTCATGTTGTCATAATTTTGTATATTTATTAATAAATTATTCAATTTATGCTTTTATTATTTAAATACTGGCATGAAAACAGTTTGCAGGGTTTAAAAGAGTAAATTTTAGGAGATAGAGAAAAATCTCATGTTGTAGTAACTGTCTCTTCTGAATTTTGTAAATACTTTTCTCTGACTTGCATGTTTTGAGGCTTAATTTTGCACTCTTTGGGCAAGTCCAACCCACTTAGATGGTAGCAAGATAAGGGTAATAAACTACTACAAATTGCTAGTAATGTGAATCTGCTTGAGTTCTTTCCATATATTAATGTTTACAGCTGAAAAGGATGAGGTGTGTTTGTGCTCAGTTGCGTTCAGCTCTTTGCAGTCCCATGGACTGTAGTCCATCAGGCTCCCTTGTCCGTGGGATTTTCCAGATAAGAATACTGGAGTGGGTTGCCATGCCTTCCTCCAGTTTTGATGGAGAGGTGAGTATGGAAACCAGATTAGAGAAGTGAGAAAGCAAAGAGAATGAGCATAGACAGCCCTTTCAGGGATTTTTTTCTCTGCGAGGGAGAAGATTGTTTTATTGTTGTTTGGTCACTAAGTCATGCCCGACTCTTTCACAACCCCATGGACTGAAGTCTGGCCAAGCTCTCCTGTCCATGGGATTTCCTAGGCAAGAATACTGGAGTGGATTGTCATTTCTTTCTGCAAGGAGATAAGATAGGGCTGCAGTTTTGGTGGAGATGATGGTGACTCAGGGACATGGATGGAATATATGTATGTACACATGTAAGTTCAGTTCAGTTCAGTTCAGTTGCTCAGTCGTGTCCTACTCTTTGCGACCCCATGAATCGCAGCACGCCAGGCCTCTCTGTCCATCACCAACTCCCAGAGTTCACTCAGACTCATGTCCATCGAGTCAGTGATGCCATCCAGCCATCTCATCCTGTCGTCCCCTTCTCCTCCCCCCATCCCTCCCAGCATCAGAGTATTTTCCAGTGAGTCAACTCTTCACATGAGGTGGCCAACGTATTGGAGTTTCAGCTTCAGCATCAGTCCTTCCAGTGAACACCCAGGACTGATTTCCTTTAGGATGGACTGGTTGGATCTCCTTGCAGTCCAAGGGGCTCTCAAGAGTCTTCTGCAACATCACAGTTCAAAAGCATCAATTCTTCAGTGCTCAGCCTTCTTCACAGTCCAACTCTCACATCCATACATGACTACTGGAAAAGCCATAGCCTTGACTAGATGGACCTTTGTTGTCAAAGTAATGTCTCTGCCTTTGAATATGCTATCTAGGTTGGTCATAACTTTCCTTCCAAGGAGTAAGCGTCTTTTAATTTCATGGCTGCAATCACCATCTGCAGTGATTTGGGAGCCCCCCCCAAATAAAGTCTGACACTGTTTTCACTGTTTCCCCATCTATTTTCCATGAGGTGATGGGACCAAATGCCATGATCTTAGTGTAAGGACATATATAAATGTACATTCAGTCATGTACATTAATGGAGGTGTATTAAGAAAGGAATGATGCTGAAGCTGAAGCTCCAGTACTTGGGCCATCTAATGCAAAGAACTGACTCATTGGAAAAGACCCTGATGCTGGGAAAGATTGAAGGCAGGAAGAGAACGGGACAACAGAGGATGAGGTGGTTGGATGACATCACTGACTTGATCAATATGAGTTTAAGCAAGCTCCAGGAGTTGGTGATGGACAGGGAAGCCTGGCGTGCTATAGTCCATGGGGTCGAAAAGAGTCGGACATGCCTGAGTGACTGAACTGAGCTGATTAAAGAGGTTTAGATGCTAATAGAAACAGGCAATAGGTATTAAATTAAAGATTCAGTAAAAGAATAATTGATAAATTTGCATTCATGAGAAGATAGGAAAGGAACCGTATTGTTATTATCAGTTTACATTGTTCTTTCCTGATAGCTTGGGCACTGAAAAGGCAGAATTTATAAGTTTCTTTGTAACCTCAGCACGTAAGACGTTACCTAGGGAATAGTAGTAGGATCTTCTGTATTTTAGTTGATGGAAAAAGGGAACAACAGCCTGCTAAAATAATTAATTTCCCTCAGAACTCTCCCAAGATCCTGGGCCAATACCTTCATTATATCCCATCTTTAAAAATTGTCAAACATACATTTCTTATGTATTTTATCTACAGAAACATTTTTAAATTATCCATCTCAGACACTTGATGACAGTTTTAATAATTTTGAATTGGTATTAAAAAGTGATAAATGTGAGAAATGAGTAAAACCAATATGGTTAAATTTAATAAAATACAGATTGAAGAACCGACATTTTTTTCCACAGTAATATCAGTGAGATAAGTGACAAACCTTACTCAATATATAGGTTCCAACAGTATGAGTAAGATGATTATGAGTAGACAGCTTTTGTTTTCTCGGTCCCACATCTCACCTGTTCTTTTTTATTGATTGATTCAGTTTCAAGAGACTCCAGTCTGTTTACATTAGATTAAGACTCCATACCAGCCACATGGTTCTCTGTCATGCTAAACTTTAAAATTTAATAAATGATCAGAAGTTATCTGGATTCAGTAATAATAAATCACAACATAGTTCATGGATCTTGGCTACGACTCAATTAAAATGGAATTTCATCTGGTTATACTGGTGGTAGTAGAAAGTTATTTTGGCAGGAGTGTGATGTGTGTTCTCTGCACCCCACTGTCATTCTTTCTGAAGCACTTCGCATAATCGTGAATTCTTAAAAACACACTTATATTTGGAGGACTTTGTAGATTTTTTCATTTTTTGCTATCCCTCATAATACAGTTTCAAAACACCAAAAAATAGTTGTTTTTTTTAAATGATAGGAGAAGCTAAATCCCAATGACTGACCATCTGAAAAGTAGAATTATTAGCCTGATGGTAACTTGATTTTTTTATGCCACAAAAAATAGTGTTCCACATAAGACAAAAATAATTTTACTGAAAATCTTCTTATTAGTTTAAGGGTGAAAGAAAACAGTTGACATATTCTTAACATTACCTGATAAAAAAATTAATTTGTGTTAATATATAAAGTAAATAATATAAACAATGAAACTGTTAAGTGAAAAATATATACTGCTGTCTCTTCTGAAAAGTGACTAAAATTTTTCTTACCATACAAGTTAAAATTTAGTACAGTTTTTTAAACTGGCTGTCTCCGTGTTGCTTTATTAGTATATAATATCAGGGTTTGTACCAAGTTCTTTATTTTTATAAACAATATAATAATAGATATTATAAATATAATAATATTTATTTATATAGTAATAAATTTATATAGTAATAAATATAATAATATAAACTATAAATATTATTATACATTATCTCATTTAATCTACATAACAGTTCTATAAACTATTATTATTATTATTACTGCCATTTACCAATGAATAAACTGAGGTTCAGAGAGTTTAGATTGACTTGATATGACTATAAGCTAGTAACCAGGCAAAAGAAGTCAAATCTGAGTTAGTCTGAATTGGAAACCAATGCTTTTCATCTCTGTGTTGTACTGTCTACATATACATATTATAATCTTGGCAATCTGTAACATTTGATTTATACTTTAAATATTATATTTATACAGCCATAATGTAATTGGCTATTATTGTTTATATATTTAAATATATTTAAGGAATATTTATGTAGTAACTATTATTATGCATAGAACAGCACTAGGCTTTATGGGTTTCAAAATATATAGTAAGCTGTCTACTCTCAAGGAATATTCGATCTAGCTAAAAAGGATAACACATACAAATAAAATAGTGTATAGGTCAAATTGTATGCTTTATAGTACCATGCCGCTGCTGCTGCTGCTAAGTCGCTTCAGTCATGTCTGACTCTGTGCGACCCCAGAGACGGCAGCCCACCAGGCTCCGCCGTCTCTGGGATTCTCCAGGCAAGAACACTGGAGTGGGTTGCCATTTCCTTCTCCAGTGCATGAAAGAGAAAAGTGAAAGTGAAGTTGCTCAGTCGTGTCCGACTCCTAGCAACCCCATGGACTGCAGCCTACATATAACTGTATAATATGCAAAAATGTTTGCAAATTATGTAAAAGTTTTAAAATAAAATTCTATAGGAATTTTAAAAGAGAATTTGATGACATTCCATTTTGGGGGGCGTGTGTCATTTAGAAGAGTCTTTCAGAAGAGATGAGAGCAATCATTAATGGATATAAGACACTTGAATTGATTTAGATACAGAGAATGGACTTGCTGGAATCCATCTGCTTTAGAATTAAGCTTCCTATAAAACTGAACAGTCCCATTCATTTTCTTGTTCTGAAGCTACTTATAGTACAGCAGCTATATTACTGTGATGTAGCCAAGGCTTTTTATTTGGAATTCTGGCACCCCACTTGGCTAATTGAGACATTTCTCTGCTTGGTCCATACTGTTTCATCATAATGCCTAAGTTTTATTCTGGAGGATGTGCTCCACCTTATTCTTACTTAAAGGAAACCTTCTTACTGTAGTTTCTTTCCCTGGTTTCTGGTCTCATTGAGCTTTCCTTCTTGATCCTTTAATCAAAGTTCCCTTCTAAAGAGATGGCTAAGTATAGATATTTGCCAGCTTCTGTGGCTAATGGCCTCAGTAACTTGCTGACTCCCTGTACTAAAGTATAACAAGCCTCACAGTTAATCACATGCTGTGGTCTCCATGGCAGAGTCAAATGTCCTGAACTTGGTTTTAGTCGCAGAGAACAGCTTCACCATGACAAAGGCATGGCAAAGAGAATCAGTGAATCATCACACCATTTTAAATCCCAAATGTCATTTTCCTTGCTGTGCTTTTAGATATGAACAATGATGATTTATGAGGATAATATGTAGGTTTTTGATCATTTCTATTTCTGATTTTCTATGAGAATGCATATATAGAAAGAAGATAGTTTTGTTCGAGATAGTGAGTCATTATTTTGCTTATTAACTTTTTATGTCCTGCCATTATGTATGAATAAGCATACAGCTTTGAAACAATTTAATGTTTTGCAGTAAAAACAGATTCAGACATAAAATAGTTGTGCATTTTTCATGTTAATCTATTTTTATCTTCAAGGTTTACAGTCACTTTCCAATATATGAAAATTACCATATGAATAATTTGATATAAAATTTGTCCTCTTCACATTTCAAGGCTTATTTTTAGACTTGGAAAAAAAATCAGTTTTCCCCCCTTCCTTCCACTCCTAGAATCAGAATCCAAACCACTTGTGTACTTGTTAACCTACCTCACTATGACTATATCCATTAGTGAACTGCACAGGATCAAGGTCACCTTGCTCTGTGTCAAGCTACTCCAGTTCTTCACTGTTTCTGTATTTTAAAATGTATTATTAGACAGTAAATTCTCAGTTTTTGTTGATTTAATTTTAAAGCCACAGCTAAATTGGTTTGGCTTAGGAACGTTATTCCGGAAATGTTTTTAAGTGTACTTGGTCATTTGGCTACTGAAACTGAAGGCCACATGGGAAAAACATCTAATGGTTTCTCATTTATATAGAAAATGCAGCTGTGGAAGAAATAATATATTCATTGTAGAAGCCAACATTAAAATAAAAATTATTAAGACATTAAAGACTGTTGTGGAGTGTGAGACAGAAGTTAAGGAGAGGGACTGAGGCATTATTTTTTTATTAGAGATATACTGCAGAGCGATAGATTGTTAAAATGAAAATTTCTTAAAAATCTTCTAGTAAAAATTTCTCATTTTCCCAGAAGAAACTAAGGCACAGAGGAAATAAGTGACCTACCCAAGTGCACCCAGCCAATTAATATTAACCAAGACTGGAACTCCATCTTATTAATCTCAGCCAATACTCTTGTGTCCTTTAAAAAAGAAATTTAAACACATTGTTGTGTTATAGACACCAACATTTGGCAGGAAATATACAAGAAACTCTTAATATTGTTACCTTTGGTTAAAAAAGATAAGTTCATTTTATATTTTTTAAATTAATAATTTCAAATGAATAAACAAAACAGCACATATAACTAGGATTTTTAGATTCAAAATTTTCATTTCTCATGTTAAAATTTGAGTTGGGAATACTGAGTCAATTCTATTGCACTATTTGGCTGTTCTCTGTTAGATACTTTTTGAGGAACTGACAAAACTGTTGTTTTGTACAGCAGTAATTTACCTCCTGATACCTTACCAATTGGAAGTCAGCAATATTTTGTGAACCAGCAAAGTGATTATATATAATATCTTACCTTATAGAAATTGTGCTCAGTGGGAGTGGGGTGTGATTTTGACATTCTCAAGGATGTTTGGTAATGTCTGGTTACCGGTTTTGTTGTCATAATATATGCTGCTGGCACCTAGTGAACAGAGGCTGGAAATGATGCTAAATATCCTACAACGAACAAGACTGTCCCCCTACACCTCCCTAGAGACTGAATGTTTGTGCCTCCTAAAATTTGTATGTTGAAACTTAATACCTAATGTGATGTGTTAGGAGATTGGGGAAGTACTTAGGCCATGAAGGTGGAACTCTTACAAAAGAGGCCCCAAAGAGCTTCCTTGCCTCTTTCCCATGTGAGGTTACAGGGCAAAGGCATTCATCTAAGAAGCAGACATTTTTCTAGGAAGCAGGCCTTCACAGTACTCCAAATCTGTCAAATGCCTTGGTCTTGAAATTCCCAGCCTCCAGGACTGTGACATACAAATGTTCGTTGTTTATAAGCCACCCAGTTAATGGTATTTTGTGCTAACAGCCTGAACAGACTGAGATGGCTCCCACAGAAAGGAAGTAACATCAGGCCTGTGATGTCAATAGCATTAAGGTTGAGAAACCAAGCACTAGGTATATTAACTCCTTGATGGAACAGTAGTGAGATAGGAATCAGGAAATGCATAACACAGTGCATGGCATTCTAAAAGCCTTCCAGGACTTGATAGATATTGAGTTAAGATAGCACTGAGTGTCAGTCACCCATCTCTTTTTAGCAACCTTAAGAGTTTTTAGACTAACAAAATAATAACACCTGCCTTCATCTTAAAAAGTAGAAAATGAAAGCTAAAAGAGTGAGCATGTCAACTTGAAATCACAGAAAAGGTAATAATATTAATTTTAATAAGCTTTTTGTTTTAAAATAACTTTATAAGAAGTTACAAAGATAGTGCAGAGTTCACATATACACCCCAGACCATTCATTTATTGTTAATATCGCCTATGGCCATGTTACCTTTGTCAAAGTAAGAAACTGATATTGGCGCATTACCATTAACTGAATTCCCAACTACATTTGGATTTCTCCAGTTTTTCCACTAATCTTCTCTTTCTATTCCAAGATCCAGTCCAAGGCACCACATTGTTGTCATGTCTCCTCAGCCCCATCTTACCTGTGATTCTGCATACATAAAAGCTCTTCCTGATGTATAGTTCTCTGAGTTTTGACCAAGGCATAATTTCATTTATACACCACTCACATAAACTGGAAAATTCTGAAAGAGATGGGAATACCAGACCACCTAACCTGCCTCTTGAGAAATCTGTATGCAGGTCAGGAAGCAACAGTTAGAACTGGACATGGAACAACAGACTGGTTCCAAATAGGAAAAGAAGTACGTCAAGGCTGTATATTGTCACCCTGCTTATTTAACTTATATGCAGAGTACATCATGAGAAACGCTGGACTGGAAGAAACACAAGCTAGAATCAAGACTGCCGGGAGAAATATCAATAACCTCAGATATGCAGATGACACCACCCTTATGGCAGAAAGTGAAGAGGAACTAAAAAGCCTCTTGATGAAAGTGAAAGAGGAGAGTGAAAAAGTTGGCTTAAAGCTCAACATTCAGAAAACGAAGATCATGGCATCTGGTCCCATCACTTCATGGGAAATAGATGGGGAAACAGTGGAAACAATGTCAGACTTTATTTTGGGGGGCTCCCAAATCATTGCAGATGGTAACTGCAGCCATGAAATTAAAAGACGCTTACACCTTGGAAGAAAAGTTATGACCAACCCAGATAGTATATTCAAAAGCAGAGACATTACTTTGCCGACTAAGTGTCGTCTAGTCAAGGCTATGGTTTTTCCTGTGGTCATGTATGGATGTGAGAGTTGGACTGTGAAGAAAGCTGAGCGCCGAAGAATTGATGCTTTTGAGCTGTGGTGTTGGAGAAGACTCTTGAGAGTCCCTTGGACTGCAAGGACATCCAACCAGTCCATTCTGAAGGAGATCAGCCCTGGGATTTCTTTGGAAGGAATGATGCTAAAGCTGAAGCTCCAGTACTTTGACCACCTCATACAAAGAGTTGACTCATTGGAAAAGACTCTGATGCTGGGAGGGATTAGGGGCAGGAGAAGGGGACGACAGAGGATGAGATGGCTGGATGGCATCACAGACTCAATGGACGTGAGTCTGAGTGAACTGCGGGAGTTGGTGATGGACAGGGAGGCCTGGTGTGCTGCGATTCATGGGGTCACAAAGAGTCGGACACGACTGAGCAACTGAACTGAACTGAACTGAACCACCCACACAATGCAGAAAACTGTTCCTTCTTCAGAATTCCTTCTGTGGCTCCTTAGTAGTCACTGTTCAGTGTCACAATCAATGTCTTCACACATTTTGATGTTTAAACAATGCTTTGACTGTCATTGAATCAGTCAAGTTGAAAATTGAACTGTATCAGTTAGAGAGAGTTGGTCTTAATAATTCAAACCCAAAAGAGCTTTTTTTAAAGGTAGTTCCCTCTCCTTGATTTATTGTGTCTGAGTAGTTTCTCCTCCCCCATCAATTTTATTGAAGTATAATAGCAAATAAAATTGTATATATTTAAAGTGCATAATGTGATAACTTCATATGTAGTGAAATTCTTACCATAATCGTTAGTTGTACATGTATCATTTCTCATAGTTACCTTGTTTTCTATGTGTGTGTGTGGTAAGAACCCTTGAGATCTACTGTCTTAGCAAATTCTAAGTATATAATCCACTACTATAACTACATTCACCATGGTGTATACTAGATCCCCAGAAGTTATTCATCTTAAACTACATGTTTATACCCTTTGACCAACACCTTCCTGTTTCCCTCACCCTCCCAGCCCCTGGCAATGACCATTCTACTCTCTGCTGTTGTGAGTTCAACTTTTTTTTTTTATTTTAGATTCCACATATAAGAGTGATCATATAGTATTTGCGTTTTCTCTGTCTGGCTTATTTAACTTAGCGTAAAGCCATCTAGGTACATCCATGTAGCTAATGGCAGGATTTCCTTCCTTTTTATGAATGAATGCTATTAAATTGTGTATATACACATTACACTTTCTTTTTCATTTACCTGTTAATGGACATCTAAGTTAAGAGTCACTGTAAAAAAAAGTTATTGTTCACATTTAATAGTGTTTTGGTAGAGTCTTTAGGGTTTTCTCTATGTAAGAGCATGCCAACTGCAAACAATTTATTTCTTCCTATCCATATGTATGGCTTTTATTTATTTTTCTAACCTAATAGTTCTGGCTGTTCCAGTACTTTATTGAATAGAAGTGGCAAAAATGGGTACCCATATCTTCGTCCTGGTTTCAAAAAGCTTTCATCTTTTCACTGCTAAGTAGGATGGTAGCTGTGGGTCTGATATAGGTCACCCTTATTATGTTAAAGTACATTCATACTATTATCACTGAAAGCCTGAATTTTGTTTGTTTCTTGTTCATTTTGCCAGCAGAATGTAATAGTTTTCTGAAGAATATAAAATGTTTATAAATGGGGATGTAGCAGATACACACAAGAACTGGAGTGTATCTAGATGTAGAGACACTGAATTTCCTTATTGAGTTCACCACAAGGTGGTATTTCATTGCAGCTCTAAGAGATATATATGGCTTATCATCAGGTAAATGCTAACTTTGCAACATGTATCACTTTTGTAGCTGGCATTCTTTGTTCAGGTTCATTGTGTTTCTGACATAGTCCCATCATTTCCTTTCATGGGAGAATCTCTTCCTTGTGAACTACAGTGACTTTTTTATTGACATAATACAAGTGCAAAAGCTTTCCAGCAAAGCGTCACTTTGTAACAGTAGGCCAGAAACACTCTGCCAAGCAATAAGTCATCTATATCTTCACTGGAGCACAAAAATATCTCAGTGATATGCCAGGTAAAATTGACATTCTAGTAGGGAGATTTCAATCAAATGCAATTTCTTACGCAATTTTGGTAAAATTTAAGGTATTTAATTCTTGTGTATAATTATGTTTCTGAACTTCATATATACATTGTTATATTTTTCAACTGAATTCCCAGCCGAATAGAAAAACTGAGAACAAGAAGAGGTGTTATTACTTAGAAGTGTTTTTTAAACAGTTCTTCAGTTTCACAACTTGTTTCCTTCTACTTTGATTTAGAAATGTGTTACACTCCTGCAAGGTTTCACATTTGATATACATTTAAAAAAAAAAAAAAAAAAACAAGAATAATTTGGGAGGGATTTCCTAGCATTGTAACTATTGATAAAGAACCTGTCTGCCAATGCAGGAGACGTAAGAAACATGGGTTTGATCCCTGGGATAGGAAGATCCCCTGGAGAAGCACTTGGCAAGCCACTCCAGTATTCTTGCCTGGAGAATCTATGGACAGAAGAAACTGCCAGGCTATAGTCTGTGGGGTTGCAAAGAGTCTGACATGACTGAAGTGACTTAGCACATGCTAGCATAGTGGTTAAGAGCTCTATTCTAAAGCCAGACATTTTGAGTTTTTAGTATCAGCTCAGCCTCTTAACTTGTTTTTAACTTCATGCACAATACTTATTCTCTTAATACTTCAGCCTCTTCTTCAAAAATGGAAATAATATTCATCTAAATGGGAGCAATAGCTCTGAACAACCCACTCCAGTATTCTTGCCTGGAGAATTGCTTTGACAGAGGAGCTTGGCAGGCTACAATCCAGGGGTCACAAAGAGTCAGACATGAGTGAGCAACTAACACTTTGAGTTTCTAATATTGTGAATATCATATAAGACATTCTATGTTTGCTATCATTATTGCTTTTGAAGGAAAATGAATACATTTGCTCCAAATATTGAACATATTTAGTTCCAGTCATTGCTATTAATTTATTTTATTTCAAGTTTCCTCCAGTGAGAAAGGGCTTCCCAGGTGCTCAGTGATAAAGAATCTACCCTGGGTGGGGAAGATCCTCTGAGGGAGGAAATGGCAACCCACTCTAGTGTGCTTGCCTGGGAAGTCCCATGGACAGAGCCTGGCAGGCTGTAGTCCTTGGGGTCACAAAAGTGTTGGACATGACTTAGCAACTAACCAACAACAGTGAAGAAGAAGGCAGTGCATTCCTTTGCCACTATTTGATATTTTAAGTGTTGTAGTTAATATTTATGTGTGATATAGCACATATTATTAGATATTGAGAATTTATATATATATTTCACAATATATTAGATATTGAGAATTTAATAATATATGGGTTGTCTCCATTCCCAGAGACACTAACACCATCCTAACTAGGGAAAACAAATTATTATATTATGTAATAAGTAAGTAGTCTCTTTAAAATCATCTCATTTGGGGGGTAACATAAACATGTTATTCTTTAAGCACTTAATGGTTGATAGATTTGGTTTCTTACCTTGATTTCTTACCTTCTTTTGACAAAAAAAGATGTTTCTTTAAGAGGGAGAGGAAAAGAATTACTTTTTCTTCTCTTTTCCAGTTTTTTAAGAAATATTCGATATACATACTATATGTGTTTAAATGGTTCAGTATGATGGTTTGATTTACATATATTATGAAGTGATTGCCACAATAGATTTAGTTAAGTTTATCATCTCATATAAATACAATAAAAATATTTTTCCCTGTGTTGAGAACATACCGAATCTATCCTGTTAACAACTTTTCCTATACATCATACAGCAGTGTTATATATGTTGTATATCACATCCCTAGTATTTATTTATCTTATAACTGGAAGTTGTATCTTGTGACATTATTCCTCCAATTTCTCCTCCGTCTTCCTCTCTGGTAACCACGAATCTGATCTCTTTTTCTATGACTTTGGTGAGTTTTGTTTATCTGTTTTAGATTCCACATATAAGTGAGATCATGCAGTATTTATCCTTGTCTGTCAGACTTATTTCATTTAGCATAATGCCTTCAAGATCCATCCATGTTGTCACAAATGATAAGATTTCCTCCTTTTAAACAGCTGAACAGTAGTTCATTTTATGTATATATCACAAATTTCCAGGTGTTTCTTATCCTAGAAAATCATAACTGAAATTTTGCATCTCACTTCGTGGCTTTTGGGTTGGATTATGGGTACTTGGAGTTAATTTTGGATATGATATTATCCTGAGGCTGGTGATAAATGAGACAAAAAGACTTCTGAATAAATTTCACATACAGATTTGTTTTTAGAAAATATAGGGATAACGCCACTGGATTTTTACAAATGTTCACTTTAAATATAATCTTTAAAACTAAATATTTTGGTCAAAGCTTGAAAATAAGTCAATAAAAACAATGTGATTATATGTAGTATATAATTATTTTGATAATAAAACCTACTGCCATATGTGAGTGCCAAAACCAGGAATTATTCTAGGTGTCTTTATATCATGTAATCCTAACAATAACTTGAAACATTGTAAATGTTTAAATCCTTATTTTAAAGATAGGGATAAGAAAGCACAGTTGATCTGCCCCAGATGTCCCAGGTAGAAAATTTCAGGATTGGAATTTCGCTTGAGGTTGACTCCAAAAGCCTATTCTCTTTCCAACTTATTATGTCCCATTGGAAAGAACACAACTTATTTCAGCAATTACTTGTAGAAGTATCTCCCACTAATCCATATTTGTAATGTCATATACCAAATCTTAGATCATAGCATTTTAGAAAATAGTATATAAAAATGGAAACATGTTTGGATTGGTACAAAGAAAATGATTAACGGGATAAAAATAACCCAAAGCGATAGTATTAATTTAAGCAAATTTAAGCTAAACATTGAGAAGTTAAGAATATAAGCTTCTTAGACTTTCAAAGCAATAACCTTTCCTATTGCGGAAAGCATTTATATAAGACACTGATAATTTTTTTTAAAAAAAGACTGAAAGTGAAAATGAAAGTGAAGTCGCTCAGTCGTGTCCAACTCTTTGTGACCCATGGACTGTAGCCCACCAAGCTCCTCCACCCATGGGATTCTCCAGGCAAGAATACTGGAGTGGGTTGCATTTCCTTCTCCAGGGGGGGAAAAAAAAACAAACATAGACTAGTCATATGTTATTAATGTCTCCAACTCACTGAATAATATGGGCTAATTTTTATATTAAAAAATTTTTTTAGATCCAGTGTTCCTGTTTCATTTGAGAAAAGAAAAAGAGAAAAGAAATCAATTTTTGAATCCTCATACATGTTGAAGTCATGTGTCAATAGCAAATAAAATAGTCTTATGTGTTCAGTTTATGATACTTTGGTAGATTTTCCCTTCCTCTGCTTACACTTTGTTTCAGCTACTTAGTTCACTGACAAATCTTCCCACTTCTCAGTTTATTTTCCCATTTCAAATCCAGTTGATATTTTGTTTTACAGATTTTGAGAAAACAATATATGTCATCTATGTATTCACCAGGAGATGCCCCAGAAGTGTGTATTAATTTTTTCTCAGTGTTGAGTAAAGCATGTGGTTGTGGAAGTATCATGGAGATGGATTCTGATGGAAAAACCCAGCAGGTGTTTAGGGTGCTACAAGTGAAATCAGAGCTTAGGGTACTTATTTGAGACAGTAGTTTCAAACTTGAATGATATAACACCCACCTTTAAAAGAAATTTTGAAAAAAGAACTCTCATCATTCTTACGGTTGACTTTAATTTTATTCTCTTCTATGTATATAAATATTAAATTAGATATAGTAAGTTTTATAAAGCTATAAAACCAAAATTAAACTTTTATTAAAATTTTGAACAAAATGAAATTCAAAAACACAAATTCAAAATTCAAAAACACAAATAAAGAATCTGAAGCCCTTTTCTACTCCTCACTTCCCTGTTACAATCTGTCTTTATCTTAGGATGTGAATATAATGATATCTCTCCCAAGAAGTCTTTCTTAATCATCCCAGATACAGTGAATGATCACTCTCCCCTAGACCTCTGTGAGAATCACACATCTTTCTCTCGTGGGACTTATCTTGTAATATTTCATTACAGGGAATAATATTACCCTGAACTCTTTTCTGGCTCAGAGGTGAAGTCTCTGCCTACAACACAGGAGATGCAGGTTCAATCCCTGGGTTGGGAAGATTCCCTGGGGAAGGAAATGCCAACTCACTCCAGTATTCTTCCCTGGGAAATCCCACTGACAGAGAAGCTGGCAGGGTCACTAAAGAGTGGAACATGACTTAGCAACTAAAAACAACAATATTACCCTATTCAGTCATATGTTCCTTGAGAACAAGAACCATATCTTATTTATCTCTACACACCATAAGCCTTGAATGGTATATTTTTCTCATAGTTACTTATTGCTGATTATAAAAATAATACATATTCATTTTTGAAAATTCAGAAAATAGAACTTTTTAAAGAGGAAATTTTAATCACCCATAGCTCCAGAGATAGCCACTATTAAAATTTCAGAGTATATCTCTCCATTCCTTTATACTAATCATCACAGAAATGAATTAACAACATAGTTATTTTAAAGGGTAAATGTGTAAGGATATGAATGTATTTGTATATGTATTATTGTTTTTATCCATTCAACCAGTGCTTTTGGTGATATTACTATATACCAGGCTTTTTTAAAAAAAGAATATTAAAATTATGCTATCTGTATGATTTAGTATTATGCTATTTTTACTTTCATTATATCAGGAGTATTTCCTCATATAATTAAGTATTATTCAAATAAGAGTTTTATGACTAAATGCAATTATAAGTGAATCCTAAGCTCTCTATTTTAACAACTGTGCGATTATGGATGTATTGTAACCTCATTCTATTTTTATATACATTTGTTTTGTGTAGATTAGTATCTTTCACATAAGTATTTGTTGAATAAATAACCTCATGTGTTATTTTATAAGGCTGTGTGTCTAAGAATATATCCGTATGTTTGCATGGTTATTATCATTCCACCAATGCTTTTGGGGGTCTGATTGCATGCCAGTCATTGGATAATGTCTGGAAAAACGGACTTAAATGCAATTTCTGTACTTAAAAGGCTTAGATCTCTTAGAAAGACAAATGAGCCAACAATTACAGTACTTTAAGATAAAGCCCAGGGTAGAGCCAATTCACTGATGAAAACTTAAAGATAATGATGTTTTCCGTTTCCCTTCTGACATGCATACGTGTGTGTGTGCTTAGTCACTCAGTTGTGTCTAACTCTTTGCAACCCTTTGCGCTATAGCCCACCAGGTTCCTCCCTGGAACTCCAGGCAAGAATACTGGAGTTGCTTGCCATTTTTCTCCTCCAGGGGATCTTCCCAACCCAGGTTTCAAACTTGCATCTCCTTTGTCTCCTCCATTGCATGCAAATTCTTTACCTGCTGAGCCATCACGGACGCTTAATTTACATAAAGAATGAAAGAAAGAAAGTGAAGTCGCTCAGTCACGCCAGACCCTTTTCGACCCCACGGACTATAGCCTGCTGGGTTCCTTCATCCATGGGATTTTCCAGGCAAGAATACTGGAGTGGGTTGCCATTTCCTTCACCAGTGAATCTTCCTGACCCAGGCATCAAACCCGGGTCTCCCACATTGCAGGCAGACTTTACCATCTGAGCCACCAGGGAATCCCTAATTTACATAACCCTAAGTAAATTAAGCATTCAGCATCAGACACTTAAAATTAAAGGATGCAAAAACCCTTAGTAGAAAACATCCTATATCTCATGCCTTTCTCTTTCTCCCCACCCAACTTAGATTTCAGCTTTTGGTTCTATAGATAGAAAACTTTTTGTGAGAGAGCTTTTGCTCTCTCATACATTTGCGGAATGAGCTCTTTTTGAACTGTCAGATGCCTGATTCCTTATTGCCACCTCCACTTTCACCTCCCCACTGATGCCTTTAATTTCTCTTACAGTGAACTAGGGATTAATTTTTGTTCTTTCTTCATGTAAATTTATAACTATGTTCTCATGAGATATTTTATAATTTTAATTAATAAAAATAAAACAGAAGACACCACTGTTCTTAGGCATAATGAAAATTAAGACATTGAAAGTTTCCTTCAAATCATTGAAAACCCACTGAAGATACGGAACATAACATATCATAAGTGCACTAATTAATTTATTTTCTCTAAAAGTACCCCTTGAGAACTAGTGTATACCAAGCTTTGAACTAGGTCCTAATACTATAGTAATGAAGAGTAGAAAGATTTCTTGCTCTCATAGAAGTTATATTCTAGTGGATGAAAGAAGTATACACAAGATGCCAAGTGTTCATTAATTTTTGTAAGATACTTGTAAATGGAATTATGTTTGTAAGAACATCTTTAAATAATGTTTATTAAATAAAAAATTATAGTGCTAATGATTACATGGAGTCAGCACTGTAATTTTTTATATGGCTACTGTAGAAGAATTTCTGGTTTCTAGTACAATAACTACTGGAAAAATATATGCCAAGATTCAAATTGAAATGCATATGACATTTATCTTCTTACGGAATGAATAGTGAGAACTAGAACACTGTTGTTACTCCCTTATCGTTAGGTAAAATCTTACTTTTCTCCCTTTAAGTGGACTGGAAGCAACTCACAATGGAGGTGGAGTGTATTCCTTCTAAGTTGGGGATGGAAGAAGCTGCAAGGCTTCTTGCTGTTCTGGTATCTTGAAACACTTGCCATCTGGATGCTTCCTTTCAACATACATCCTCTAGAGAGCTACCATGATGTTAAAAGTCCAGGTCACATGAGGAAGGCCCATGCAGGCACTCGGTTGACACACTCAACTGGGTCAGGCCTCCAAGTCACTCAACCCAGGTCTCAGACCTGTGAGTGAAGTTCTGTATGTGCAAAGAGGAAAGCAAAGAGATATTTGGTGGTAGGTATCAGGGAAAAAGGGCTCCCCTGGTGGCTCAGTGGTAAAGAATCCATCTGCATTGCAGGAGACCTGGATTTGATCCCTGGGTCGGAAACATCTCCTGGGAAGGAACTGGCAATTCACTCCAGTATTGTTGCCTGGAGAATCCCGTGGACAGAGGAGCCTGATTGGCTACAGCCCATGGGGTTGCAAAGAGATGGGTGTGACTAAACACATACACATAAGACATAATCTTAGATCTCAAGGAGTCAGAGTCTTAGGGTAAACTTTTCTAAATACTTAATTGTTTACTTGCCACTTACAGACTTTGTTTAGAAGAGATCTTTGAAAGCCAAAATTAGTTAGCCTAGAATACAGTGCCTTTCAAATATGACCTTAACTTCTCATACGTTTATTATTTTCTGTAGCACATTCGAACCAGAAATCTGGTTTTCCTAAAGAGCAAAAAAAAAAAGTCTATATTTCTCAGTTCAGTTCAGTTGCTTAGTCGTGTCTGACTCTTTGCGACCCCATGGACTGCAGCATGCCAGTCTTCCTTGTGTATCACCAACTCCTGGAACTTGCTCAAACTCATATCCATAGAGTTGGTGATGCCATCCAACCATCTCATCCTCTGTTGTCCCCTTCTCCTCCTGCCTTCAATCTTTCCCAGCATCAGGATCTTTTCCAAGGAGTCAGTTCTTTGCATCACGTGGCCAAAGTGTTGGAGTTTCAGCTTCTGCGTCGGTCCTTCCAATGAATATTCAGGACTGATTTCCTTTAGGATTGACTGGTTTGCTCTCCTTGCAGTCCAAGGGACTCTCAAGAGTCTTCTCCAACACCACAGTTCAAAAGCATCAATTCTTGGGTGCTAAGCTTTCTTTATAGTCCAACTCTTACATCCATACATGACTACTGGGAAAACCATAGCTTTGACTAGACAGACCTTGGTCACCAAAGTAATGTCTCTGCTTTTTAATATGCTGTCTAGGTTGGTCACGCTTTTTCTTCCAAGGAACAAACATCTTTTAATTTCATGGCTGCAAGATGACCTAAATTATCTCTGTTCTTCAAAATTCAGCTCACTGTTTATAACCCAATTTAAATACTACTTCTCCATGAACTATTTCCTGACTGCCTTTCCAAATATGATACATTTTTCTGCTGAAACCTCAATAATAATTTGTGCCATCTCTTTATATTTCCTTCCCACTAGACTGTAAGTTCTTGCAAACAAAGTCTACCTATTTTTATCTATATCCTGTGTACCACCTAGATTGAAATATTGCACACAGGAAGCAGTCAACAAACATTTACTGAATTGAACTGAGTTGAACACAGTGCCTTGAACTGTAGCTGCATCATTTGTTCATGAATGCATCGTGGATTTTAAAAGTATAAGACAAAATTTGATACAGTATGAATATACGGAAATGGGGTTCCAGTTACTATCCCTTGACATTAGTATTACAAAATGAAGATTAGTGTATCAAAGCTGTTGAGAAAGAGAAAAAACAGCTGAAATGTGAATACAACAATCTTATAACACCCATGAATCTAAATTTGCTGTATAAAGTTGATCATTTTTTAATTATTTGATATTAATGAATGCTTTTAAAGCAACAAATTTCACCTCTAGGTATAGATTTTTAAAGAGTAAAGAGGAAGATGCCCTAAACTACATGAATGATCAATTCTGACTTCAAAATCCAATAAAATTCAGAAATTAAAGTATATTAACATTTGGAGTGAGCCAAAGACAATGTAACATTCATTAGTTTCAGACTGAAAATCTCATTTTCTGTCCTAGGCCACATTATTTATTTGCTTAAGCCAAACAGACTCTTTAGGAGCTTCTGTCTTGCCTTATGTTCCTGTTCCCCTGGAAATACATAGTAATGAAGGTCCTTTAACAGATGTTCCTCTAGACATATTAAATTCCAAGGTTCACTGTTCATTTTGTTCACCACAGCTATTTTTATTACAGCAAATAAAAATAGGGAAGTACATAAGATCAAAGGACAGTGTACCTACTGTGGTGGTACACCTGGCTGATGGCATTAATAGCACTGTCATAGCTAACTTTCTTGAGTGCTCACAATGTGCCAGCTAGTCTTATAAATGCTTTATATATATTATTCAATCTGATTATCTTAACAACCTTGTAATGTGGTTTATTACTAGTCCCATCTTAAAGATGAAGAAAATGTGGTACAGAAATGTTTGTTGTTGTTTAGTCTATAAGTTGTGTCGAGCACTTTGTGACTCCAAGGACTGCAGCGTGCCTAGCTTCCCTGTCCATCAGTATCTCCTGGAGTTTGCTTAAACTCGTGTTCCTTGAGTCAGCGGGGTTCCTGATTTTTCTATGGAAACCCTGACTAACATTTCAGTTAAAGTAGAAACAAAAGATAGCTGAATCATTATAGTGCCTGTTACATATCTTTTCTTCAGTACTTATTTATCTTCTATGATTGCTTGTTTTGTATCTGGTTGCTTGCTAGCATATATAAGTCTCCATGAAAATTGATTATCTGTATTCAGCTCTATTTATCTTCATTTTCTCAGTGCCTAGCATAGTGTCTTACATGTAGTAAGCAGTTGGTTACTATCTATTGGGTAAATGCATGTGTGCATGAATGAACAGAAGAAAATAAGCTGATAAAGGGTCTTGGACATGCATAATTACTCTCCTGGCATAAAGGCTATGAAAGTAAGCATAGGGGAATCTTTGAGTGATTTGGGGGCTCTTTAATGAAAAATGTATGACCACAGTTGGCAACAACACACACATTTGGGTGACACTCTGACAATTCCTTCACAGCAGGAAACTCTCTAGAATCTACCGTGAAGGGCCACCACTCAAGAGGGGAAGATGGAAAGGAAGCTTCCAGGGGAGAAGTGGTAAAGAGAGGGAGCTTACATGTTTAGATGATGTGGTTCAGCAGCACTTGGAGAGTCTGCTCAGGTTGGAGAGCTCCAAAGGGCATTTGAGTCTTTATGTTTTTGTTGCTATTCAGTTGCTAAATCGCATCTGACTCTTTGCGACCCTATGAACTGCCACATGCCAGGCTTCCCTGTCCTTCATTATCATCCAAAGTTTGCTCAAATTTATATCCATTGAGTCAGTCTTCCACAGTATAGCCTAGTCTTCCCCAGTATAGCCCAGGGCATTTGCAGTCCCCAGCTGCTGGCAAACACTGACCTACTTTAGGTCTCTGTGGATTTGCCTGTGTAGGACATTTCATATTAATGGAATCATACACCTTTGTGTCTGGCTTCTTCTGTGTGGTGTAACATTTATTCCATGTCATAGTCCATGGTTCTTCATTCCTTTTTATGGTGGTATGGTATTCCATGATATGGAAAGACTACGTTTGGTTTACCTCTGCCTAGGATGATGGGTTTGGGGGCTGTTTCCACCTTTGGCTATCATGGACATGCTGCTGTGAACACTTGTCTGCCAGTTTTTGTGTGGATGTATGGGCTCATCTCTCTTGGTTGTATACCAAGGAGTGGAACTGCTGGAACATGTGTTAATTCTATATTTAATTATTTGAAGGACTGCCAGATTGCTGTACAAAGCAGCTGCACTGTTCTGTGATCCCATGAGCAGTGTGTGAAGCTTCCAGTCTCTCCACATCCTCACTAGTACTTCTTATTATCTGCCTTTGGGCTTCCCTGGTGGCTCAGAGGTCAAAGTGTCTGCTTGCAATGCAGGAGACCCAGGTTCGATCCCTGGGTCAGGAAGATCCTCTGGAGAAGGAAATGGCAACCCACTCCAGTGCTCTTGCCTGGAAAATTCCATGGACAGAGGAGCCTGGTAGTCTCTAGTCCATGGGGTTGCAAAGAGTTAGACACGACTGAGCGACTTCACTTTTTTAAAATCTGTAGCCTGGTGCTAGCAGATGCAGGGTGGTTATCTGGGGTGTACAAAGCAGATAGGCTCTTATTGTTCAGTTGCTAAGTCATATTCAACTCTTTGCGATCCCATGAACTGTAGCACACCAGGCTTCCCTGTCATTCACTATCTCCCGGAGTTTCCTCAAACTCATGTCCACTGAGTCAGTGATGCCATCCAACCATCTCATGCTCTGTTGCACCCTTTCCCACTTGCCTTCAATCTTTCCTAGCATCAGAGGCTTTTCCAGTGAGTTGGGTCTTTGCATCAGGTGGCCAGAGTATTGGAGCTTCAGCTTAAGCATCAGTCCTTTCAATGAATATTCAGGGTTGATTTCTTTTAGGATTGACTAGTTTGATCTCCTTGCTGTCCAAGGGACTCCCAGTAGTCTTCTCCAGCACCACAACTTCGATTCTTCTGCACTCAGCCTTCTTTATGGGCCAGTTCTCACATCATTATATGACTACTAGAAAACCCAATTATCCATGCAGGTTCATTAGTTTCAACAAATGTACCACACTGTGGGGAGTGTTGATGATGAAGAAAGCTATGCATATGTTGAGACAGGAAGTGTATGGGAAATCTCTGTGTCTTTCCCTGAACTTTATTGTGAACCTTAAAAACCTCTTTAAGAACCGAAAAACGGTTCTCTAAAAACATAAAGTTTAAATTAAAAAAAAAAAAAGCAACACATGGGTTTGACCATATGGACCTTTGTTGGCAAAGTGATGTCTCTGCTCTTTAGTATGTTGTATGGTTGGTTGTAGCTTTTCTTTCAAGGAGAAAGCATCTTAAATTTGTGGCTGTGTTCAATGTCCACAGTGTTTTTGTAGCCCAAGAAAATAAAACCTGCCATTATTTCCGCTTTTTCCCCATCTGTTTGCCATAATGTGATGGGACTGGATGCCATAATCTTAGTTTTTTGAATGTGGAGTTTGAAGCCGGCTTTTTCACTCTCCTCTTTCACTGTCATCAAGAGGCTCTTTAGTTCCTCTTCACTTTCTGCCATTAGACTGGTATCATCTGCATAACTGAGCCTATTGACATTTCTCCTGGCACTCTTGATTTCAGCTTGTGATTCATCCCGCCCAGCATTTTGGATGATGTACTCTGCGTATAAGTTAAATAAGCCAGGTGACAATATAAAGCCTTGACAAACTCCTTTCCCAACTTTGAACCAGTCTGTTGTTCCATCTTGGATTCTAACTTTTGCTTCTTGACCTGCATACAGGTTTCTCAGGAGGCAGGTAAGGTGGTTTGGTATTCCTGTCTCTGTAAGATTTCTCCACACTTTGTTGTGACCCACACAGTCAAAGGCTTTAGTGTAGTCAATAAGATAGAAGTAGTTTCTTTTTGTTTTGTGATACAGCAGATGTTGGCAATTTGATCTCTGGTTCCTCTGCCTTTTCTAAATCCAGCTTGTACATCTGGAGGATCTCAGTTCATGCACTTGAAGGATTTTGAGCATTACGTTGCTAGCAAGTGAAATGAGTACAGTTGTACAGTAGTTTGAACCTTCTTTGGCATTGCCTTTTTTGGAGATTGGAATGCTCTAGCTGACTAAAAATCTGCTTGTCTGGGCTATGTTTTAGACAATGGAATTATAGTCAGTCACTAGTGGCAACCCACTCCAGTGTTCTTGACTGAAGAATCCCAGGGATGGGGGAGCCTGGTGGGCTGCCATCTATGGGGTCGCATACAGTCGGACAAGACTGAAGTGACTTAGTCATATCCAACTCTGCAACCCCATGGACTGTAGCCTGCCAGGCTTCTCCATCCATAGGATTTCCCAAGCAAGAATACTGGAGAGGGTAGTCATTCCCTTTTTGCCATGCCTTTCTCCAGGGGATCTTCTAAGCCAGGGATAGAACCCACGTGTTGCACTGTAGGCAGATTCTTTACTGTCTGGGCCATAGGTTGTGTAAAAGGTGCTGATGGGCTGTTGAGCTAATGGGCCTCATCCTTCTGTGAAGAAATAAACAACCTAAGTGCAGAGATGATGTTTGGCTCATTTGTATAACAGTAAGTAAACAGGATATAAAAGATAATAATTCAAGAAAGAGAAGAAGTGATTTTATTGGCTTTTACCCAGCATTATTTCATATGCTTAATTTTTTCAAGCACATCAAGCTAAAAGATTAGATCATGGTAAGGAACAAATTTATACCAGTGTACACATACTCAAATTAATGATCATTTCTATGATTTGAGTTTCAGTGAAACCACAACTGAACAATAAATACCAATCTCCATAGATTAAGAAATAAGCTATGAATGTTTTTATGAAAATTGACTATGAAATAAAGTTTCACTTTTATTAATATAAAAAAGGAATATTATATGGGGAATTCATTATGGGAGAATGAATTAAACCCCTGAAGAAAAATGAATCATAATTGTACTTTTATTACTGTTCCACTATGTATTAGGAAAACTCACTCTAGCTTCTCTTTTAAGAGAGAGATTGTTTGTAATTGTTTAATGTCATTTGAATACCTGTCATATATTATTTGAGTTAACCTTTTACTGTATCATCTATCGGAGTCCAAAAGGTCGCACAAAGTCAGACATGCCTAAAGCATCTTAGCGCAGCACACCTCCTACTGAGAGGAACTTGTATCTTAAGTCAAATGCTTAGGGTGCATGCTTTTCACAGATATCACTAAAGATGTCGTGCGTCATAGACGCCAGCAAGGGAAACAACCCCAAAGTCCTATCCAATCACTGCATCTGGACCTGGCTTTCTTAGTCCTGAGACTTATGAACTGCAAAGATGATGTCTCTGTTCACGCTATACTCAGTGCACAATGGTAGACCAGGGACTGGATAAACAGAGCAAACACTTGTATTCAGAAATATGAGGAATGGAAGATAGGCAGCAAGCATTTGATCTCCAAGCACTTTGAAAACTCACTGTGTGGTGATTGTGAGGGTGAGGACTCTCAACTGTCTGTTGTTTCTTGTAGTCCCTGGGTGTACTCTCAGGAAGGAACTTCCCTTCTATTATCCTCCTTGGCCACATCTGAAGTAGGTGTTGTAGAATATACCTTACATGGGGGCTGTGAAGCTTTCTCTTCACACTTCCTGCTTAAAGAAAGTTAGTAGCTTAAGGGAAATTTTATGTCTTGAATGATGCCATTA
This sequence comes from Budorcas taxicolor, assembly GCF_023091745.1. Taxonomy (NCBI): domain Eukaryota; kingdom Metazoa; phylum Chordata; class Mammalia; order Artiodactyla; family Bovidae; genus Budorcas; species Budorcas taxicolor. Next base: position 35,379,390 of record NC_068932.1, read on the forward strand.
TTTTTTATTGCAGATTTGTGGTTTCTCTCAGAAACTCATAGGGCTTCTTCTCTATTTGATTGCAATAAGTTCCATGTACAAGTAACTCTGTCCATGGTTCTTTTAGAGACATAATTCACAGATCTGCTTTCTTTACTTTCTCTCCCCTTACCTCACTCTTTAGCCTTGGTGGGGGCTGCATTGAGCTATCTGACTTCTGTGCAAAGGCTAAGCTTTTAATCTGATCTTTGTTCTAAGTTATTTTATCCAATTGAAATATTTTAGGGTACATCATCACTATATTATATTTGCCCTGTGGCAGCATAATCAGCTCAGCAATTTTCAAACTGGGCAGAAGGCTATAACTTTAATTTGATCTTTGACACAATGTTAAGTTTTAATGAACCTTTGTCACTCAGAGTCTTTCTCAGCTGTATTATTTTCTGTTTAGGATCTATAGCAGTTAGCTTTCTCAATATTGCAAGAACTCGAATTTTTGGACTCTCTCATTTCCTTCATGTCTCTTTGCAAACTAATTCTCTCATGATCAAAGATCTTCCCTTAATGCCTTGACAAATGCAATGTAACACACTCCACTAACGCTCTGTTTTCCAATCTCTTCCCCTAAAGTTTGAATGTACTTGGTACATGGCTTGTTTCCCAAGTTATCAAAGACAGCATTTAACTGGATATCTTTCCACTGGATAACATGGATTGCTATCTAGTCAACTACCAGGATGAATCTTCTGACAACCTAGCTTCTAAATCAATGCCACATGGCTTAGGTTTTTGTTACAGCAGTGCCTTATGCCAACGTTCAGTTGTGGATTAGTCAAGATATGCTTTGTAATGCTGTGATGATGAATTAACATTGAAATCTCAAGCTTTATAGACAGTGGTTGATTTCTTACTCTGGTAACATGTCTAAACGTGATCAGTCAGGGACTTCTCTTCTACATATCACCCAGGGACTTAGAGTAATATGAGAGCAACACCTAGATTCTCACTGTCAGTTCTTATTAGGGGATTCTCAGGTGGCGCTAGTGGTAAAGACACTGCCTACCAATGCAGGAGACATAAGAGACACAGGTTCAACCCCTGGGTCAGGAAGTTCCCCTGGAGAAAGGCATGGCAACCCACTCCAGTATTCTTGCCTAGAGAATCCCATGGACAGAGGAGCCTAGTGGGTTATAGTCCACAGGGTCTCAAAGAGTTGAACACTACTGAAGCGACTTAGCACACACAATTCTTATTGGTCCACCAACATAGCCATAGACAGTTCACAGAAAATTCGCATCTCTGCTTTGGCCCAGAAGTGGTAGAACTTTGTCTCCAAATTTCTGGGTTGAAATTTGTATAAACATCAATATTTGTTTAAATTTTACTATGTTTCATAACCATTGATAAAGCATACAAACATAGATAAATAATCCTCCCAAGAAGATTTTCATTGACTCTAAATGTTTTGGCCTAATTAGATTCTAGGCTAGTAATCTAGATTTTTGATATATAGAGTTTTGTCTAATAATGTGTCATGAGTTCTTCTAGTATCAGTAGACAGTTCATGATAACTGTCTCCATATTCCTATATTATTATATATAGCCTATATTAATAATTACATAGTTGTTTAATTGAAAGGAAAGTTTTTAAGAAATCTAGTGATGTCTTTAAAATGTATTTCTATTAGCTGAAAGTTTTTAGTTTAAACTTGCTCAGTCACTTCAGTTGCTCAGTTGTGTCTGACTTTGCGACCCCATGGACTGCAGCATGCCAGGCTTCCTTGTCCATCACCAACTCCTGGAGCTTGCTCAAACACATATCCATCAAGTCAGTGATGCCATCCAACCATCTTATTCTCCATCGACCCCTTCTCCTCCTGCCTTCAATCTTTCCCATCCTCAGGGTCTTTTCAAATGAGTCAGCTCTTTGCATCAAGTGGCCAAAGTGTTGGAGTTTCAGCTTCAGCATCACTCCTTCCAGTGAATTAAACTTGCTACTACTTGGCAATATATTGTTTACTAAGTATGTGCTTAGTCGTTCAGTCATGTCTCTTTTACATGATATTTATGTACTTAATAAGATATTTCTAATAAAATAATTTTTCGTGAGCCCTCCAAATTCAGTGCATTTGAAAGATGTATTAAAACTTTAATATGAAGCATAATGGGGAACATTATTCTGTTTTTCTAAAGACTCACTGTGGCTATGTATAATGTTATTGCAAGCAAACATTTTAAAAGCTTTTCATCTTATGTTTTGATGTCCCCCCAAACAGTTTTAAATCTTTAAGGTCTTTTGTCTGTAATTTTAAAAAATTTTATTGGAGTATAGTTGATTTACTCTAAGGTTTTTTAAATTCTTTTGGAATAAGACATGTATATGAAGAAATAACATTACTAGTGTTAGTCAGTTGTGTCTGACTCTTTGCAAGTCCATGGACAGTAGCCTGCCAGGCTCCTCTCTCCATGGAATTCTCCATGCAAGAATACTAGAGTGGGTTGCTTTGCCCTTCTCCAGGGGATCTTCCTGACCCAGGGATTAAACCCAGGTCTCCAGCATTGCAGGCAGATTCTTTACCATTGAGCTACCTGGGAAGCTTTCATTCAAATGAAGTTGAGTGTTGTTCATGGTAAAGTATAATTTAAATTAAAATAATAGTTTCTGAGTAAAACTTCCCTAGGAAAATTCTACTGTGTTCCTCATCAGTGATCTTGGATTAGTTATCTAACCTCTCTGAATCTCAGTTTCCTCCTCTATAAGCTGGAATAACAATATGTTCATTACGGAGTTGTGGGTAAATTAAAGAAGACACTGGATGTATAAGCAGCTAGTATGTAGTGTTGCTTAAAAAATGTTGGGCTTCTTCCACATCTTTTCCTAATAATTTAATTGGTTTGTGGCCATTATTGCAGAATACTGAGTATTCTACATCAATGTTTCTTTTACAGTAACTTTAAAATGTAAAAAATGAAATGCAATAGTTATCTGTAGTTATCAGCAAAACTAACTACTTAAAGTACATCAGCGATTTCCAATCATGAGTCAGTGGATGGGTGCTATCTATGACCACATGTTCAGTGTACAACTAAAAAAAAATCAGGATAATAAATTTTTCATTAAGCTAAACGAATTTTGTTGAAATATTACTCCTAATTGTGTTGTGATTCAAATATTTTCAATGAAATTAAAGTAAAACTAGTAAAGTTTAGGGTCTTAAAATATCACTTCATAGCAAAAGAAAGAAGTTGGGACTCAAATTTCTTTTAAAGTTGATTTTAAATATCAGCTTTGCCACTTCCTGTGTGACCTAAGGCAAAAATTATTTAGCCTCTCCTTGCATCGTCTTCTCATCCGTAGAATGGAAATACCAAAAGTAACTAATTGTTGTTGTGGTTTAGTCACTAAGTCATGCCCAACTCTTGTGACCCCATGGGCAGTAGTCCACCAGGTTTCTCTGTCCATGAGATTTCCCAGGCAAGAACAGTGGAATGGGTTGCGATTTCCTTCTCCCAGGGACCTTCTGGACCCAGGAATCCAACCTGCGTTTCCTGCATTGCAGATGGATTCTTTACTGCTGAGCCAGCAGGGAAACCCACAACTAATTGTTGTTAAAATAAAATTAGATAATACATCAAAACTCTTAGAAGAGTTCTGGAACATGAGAAGGATTCCATGGATTGCTAAAGTATTGTCATAATCACTTGTCTATGAATCTAAAATGCTGGCAATCAGGCATGTAGTAATTCATCGTATGCCAAAATTACCTCTAAAGTAAGGAAATCTTATATAGGCAGGTGACATAATACCTTAAAGTCAGAGATTGTCTTTGTTGACTTTGTGGTTGAGTATCAAAAAATTTTAAAAATGAAAGAATTTTACAAACTATCCCTATTTTCTGTAAAAAATTGAATAGTCATTGAACATCATTCATACATTATTCGGTGATTTTTGAAGCCCTGTATTTATTTTTTGTATTAGATTATGCTTTGGTGCTTATGTTAAGCCCAAGAAAAGAATTTATGACATTATATATTTTACATCTAAATTAATTATTAAAATTTTCCTATCTTCCTTTTTTTTCTCATTAATTTCTTAAAGCAAGTCTTTTTCTACATACCGACTGCACAGGTCTACATAGTTTTATTATAAAAAAAATAAATAAGTGCCAAAATGAGATCTAATTTTTAAGTTTTTTCCTTTGAGTTGCTTGTATAGTTTATTTCTTGAAGTTAGGAAAATTAGAGTGGTGTTTGTAATTTATTCTTTCTTCTCTTCTTATAAGGAGTCACAAGGTGAAAAAACAATCATTAGATAACTTTATAATAAAAAGCTTAGCATTTCCTTTCATTTGAATAGCATTTGTTTTGTTTTTCTCAGGAGGAAGTGCTATTGTGTTAATTCTGAATTATTAATGGCATGCCACACCATGGGGGAAAAAACCTACAATCACATATTTCAATGGTTAAAGAGAAAGCATCACCTTTTAAGGAAGAAAATAATGCAGTATTGAGAATACTTCTTTTATAGCAAAAGACATTGCTCCCTTGCAGACTTTTTTTTAGAGCATTCTAGTCTGACTCTTCCTTGAGATATGTTCATTTAGAAGCTTTAGTCATATTTTTCCTAAATATGTAATCGTTGCTCTTTGTCCTCAAGACAAGAGAATAGGAAGGTTTGGTAGGAGCTGCCCTACACCCTCACTCATCTGTGGTTTGGGGGCACAACAAAATTCTGTTCCTGGAAAGTAAGGTTGAGTGACAGGGGTACTGTCTTACTTTTTGTCTCTAGTATGTAGTGTGACACTTTTGGCACTTTGGCCGGGACTCAGTGGGCATTTATAAAATGAACAGATTTCAAGCCAGTGGACCTGCACATGTCAGATGTATGATTAAATTGTTAAAGTCACTTTTAAATTAAGTCATTTATTTCAAGTTTTGCGCTCCTGGCTTGCTATCCAAATTATTATCTTCCAGTTTTCTCTGGACTTGTTTATTAAGAAGTGATAGATAGAAACCAGGACTACATTTGGAACACATGTTGGCCAAGTACTGCATTGAGTAATGTGTATAAAAAGTGAGTAATGAATGAGATATTATGAACTTCACCAATGAAGCACTTTTGATCAGTAATTTTCTGAGATTCTCCTCTAGAGTGGAATAAAATAATATAATCTAAGTTCCTGACTCCTGAACAATTGAAGAAAATGGTATTCCCCTCAACTACAGTAATTAAAGTTTTGGCTATTAACAGATAACCGAACTCTAGTTAATAATGTATGAAGCTGATAGGTGTCTGATGGAACCTCATTACTTTAAGGACATCATTGCACCCTGAATTGTCTTTCCATTACTATACTTGAGGCAAGAGTTCAGGTATGATTGTCAGTAAGCAAAACAGTGCAGGGACTTGCAGAATAAATTGCCATATGGCACTGCCAGGGTACAAAGTTGCAATCAGGAGCCCTGAACCCTAAGCACATGCACTGGATATGTTACAGGTGAAGGCCTCTCTATTACATTTATGAACCAATGGGTCCTGGAAGGCTTTATTAGACAACAGATGTTAGCTTGTTAAAGCATTTTTTAAAAATAGCCTTATTAAAGTTTATAGAATGCATGTTTTAACCTGCTGAGGTCCAACATAAATAATATTTAGAAAATAATTGTAAAACCAAATAGTAGTTGTAGGAAATGTTGATATTTTAGAAAATACTTTGACTCATTGTAAAGTGTATGCCTTTAGCTATTATTATTTGACTATAGATATAATCTATGAGTCAGACAGGATCTTTGTTTTTCCATAGTCTCTTTTAAATGCAGTATACCTCTTTATATATAGGCATGATTGCTTCCAAGTTACCACATTCTTAAAAAGGCACTTAGCAAAACCATTCAAATTTGATACATTTATGTGCTGAGAAGCAATTTCTGTAGAAAGTTCTTTCTTAAATTAGTTGAATTTTTAAAATATGTAATAGAATAAAAAGGGAAGATTTTATTCAAATAAGGGTATACCACAACCTTTTTTTTTTGATATATAGCAGTACTTTGGCATTGCTGTACTTATATAGCAGAAATGTGACTGCTTATTTCAAAATGTTTTTGCACTCATTTCTTTTTTAATATCCTATTGTGGGCAGAAATGAAACTATACTTAAGTTCAGGTTATTACCATTACTCTAATAGCTATAAATGCACCACTATTTCATGTGAGCAAACATGGGCTAAGATTTAGCGAATCTACTGGACCAGAAAAATCTATTTATCCAATGGCTGGTTTATAGTTTTTCAACAGAACATTGTTCTCCACATTTTGGGTTAACTTTAGTACCCTTTGCTCATAATTCTAAATGTAAAATAATACAAGCTTTTTTTGACAGTGGTAGAAGACAGGAGGGGCCAGAGCCTTGTCCACTTTTATCCTCCTGTGTCCCCAGCCCCATATCTCTACCCCTAACATTATATTCTGCTAGGCTAAGTTGTTTCTGTCATGTCCAACTCTTTGCAACCCCATGGACTGTAGCCCGCCAGGCTCCTCTTACCGTGGGATTCTCCAGGCAAGAATGCTAGAGTAGATTGCCATGCCCTTCTCCAGGGGATCTTCCTGACCCAGGGATCAAATCTGTGCCTCTTACATCTCCTGCGTTGTCAAGCAAGTTCTTCACCACCAGCATCACCTGGGAAGCCCACTAAAGTGCATTTCAAAAAAGCTATATTTGAGTGGAAAATCAAATAACATGTAAATTAAATGACTGCCAGTATTTCTGGTAAACTAATTACAAATCCTATATCAACCATCATATTATTTTCTGATATAACCTCTATATTGTGTTTGCCACTTTTGTTATTCTAGACACCACTTCCCCATTTCTCACTTCCACCCCTGTATCTACCCCCTCTCCCACAGTCTACAAAGAAACACACACACAGACACATACACACACACACGGAGCCCTCTCTTGATCACTGTCAGCTCCTTAAGTATACCCTATGGTACCTAAGGGCTTCCCTTGTGGCTTAGATGGTAAAGCGTCTGCCTACAATGCGGGAGACCCGGCTTCAATCCCTGGGTCGGGAAGTTCCCTTGGAGAAGGAAATGGCAACCCGCTCTAGTATTCTTGCCTGGAAAATCCCATGGACGGAGGAGCCCAGTAGGCTACAGTCCATGGGGTCACAAAGAGTTGGACACAACTGAGCGACTTCACTTCAGCTTCATGGTAGCTAAAGAGCTTCCCTGGGGACTCAGTTGGTAAAGAATGCACATGCAATGCAGAAGACACAGGTTCAATCCCTGGGTCAGGAAGATCCCCTAGAGAAGGAGATGGTTACCCACTTCCGTATTCTTGCCTATGAAATCTCATGGACGGGGGAGCCTGGTGGACTCAGTCTATGAGATTGCAAGATTTGGACATGTGGCTTAGCCATGACTCAGCCACCACCTGCCACCACTATGGTGGCTAAAGATCAGATCAGAAGCAAAATTTTGAAGTAGATGGTAAAGAAATTGCTCATTCCATCACTAATCTTTGCTCTTGGTAATCCTTCACTAACAGAACCTAGCCGTTACCGCTTTTCTGGGGAGCACCTATTCATTCAACTTTCTCAATTGTTTGATGTTGTTATTGTTTAGTCAGTATGTTGTATCCAGTGCTTTAAAACCCAATGGACTGCAGCATGCCAGGCCTCCCTGTCCTTCACTATCTCCCGGAGTTTGCTCAAATTCATGTCCATTTAATTGGTGATGCTATCTAACCATCTTATCCTCTGCCTCCTTCTTTTGCCCTCAGCCTTTCCCAGCATCAGGGTCTTTTCCAATGAGTTGGTTCTTCACATCAGATGGCCAAAGTATTGGAACTTCAGCTTCAGCATCAGTCCTTTCAGTAGATACTCAGAGTTGATTTCCTTTAGGATTGACTGGTTTGATCTCCTTGCTGTCCAAGAAACTCTCCAGAGTCTGCTCCAACACCACTCAATTGTTTGCTTTCTACCAAAACAAATCTGTTCTAGGCTTGGATTCATTCTCTCAAAGCCCTGGTAATTGACACACATCCATTAAACATATAGCTAATATGTTAATATTAGTAATACAAAGAAGTTAGTTTCCCCTCCCTCATATTTAACACCCCAATCATTATATTCAGTTGCATAATACAAAGACTTAAGTTTTACCCAGTAGTAGAACTCATTAAACACTTTCATGAATATCATACAGTTGGATGACTACCTAATTATGATAATATTTTAGAATTGTATATTAATAGTGATACTACCTTAGCTTTTTGTAGTGCTTATAATCTCATTTCTTGAAGTAAGTTAGCTGCATACAAACTTAATGCAGAGAACCAGTCTACTACTGATGTGGAATGTGTAAGGCAGTTTTGGGTGATATGTAAACATTTGGAATTAAGAAGCATTGAAATATATGTTCATTTGTAAATTGTCTTTTTTTCTTTTGAAATCCAAAACAGAATGTCACTAGTTTTAGTTTGAAATAAATTATAAAAGGTGAGTGGATTTAAATCAAAAGGTTATATAACTAATAGTGCAGGGGAAAATAACAAATTTACTAAGGCCGTTCTGAAATTGTTTAAACTTGATAAGCGGCACTAGCTCACTTACTCTTCATAAAAAACTTTTCGGTGGGTGATGCAGCTATTCTGTCCCCATTTATCAGCTAACGAAACCAAGGCTGAAAGGGTTAGTGACTTGTCATATCTAGACAACAGCAAGCCTGAATCCTCTCTTCTGACAGTCGTCAAGTTCTCTTTATTCTATATCAAGATATTAAAACAGACTTGCCTTATGATTGGTTATGTTCATAAATATGTGTATATTTATAGTAATAAAAGTATTTTGTGTATGACTATGTACCTCTCATTTATTACTGAAAATATGTGCATACAGATAAGACTTCATGTGTTCTAAACTTACAGAACTAATTTGGATAAGTTCTTAGAAAGGAAATATTAGACAAATATCTTGCTTAAAGTAGAATGCAGGTAACAGTGTTATATGAAGAAACATGACTTTCAAATTTACCTATAAAATGCATTTCCAAAGAAATTGATACTGTTATATATATTTTGTATGCACTTAACACCATATCTGATGTTCTTTTTAGGCTCTTGATAGTAAATAAATAATATTTGAGGGAGTAGTAAAACTTATTAAACATGATTTTTTCAGCACAACAAAGTTGTGAGTGAAACACAAAAACATTATAAAAGAAGAGATATTTGGAAAGAATTTCCCAAGATGGGAATCAAGCATATGCTATGATTAGACTAAATATTAGATTGACTTTTCCTTGCTTTATTTGGGAGAGCAGAGGATAATAGAAATGCAGTTTCAAGAGACTGAATTCTGGTTTTTCCAGTCATCTACAAATATAAAATAGCATACACACACACATACACACACATGCACACACACACACACACACACACACACACACACACACACTAAAGATCTCCATCTATTTATTTATAAGACTATGGGGAGAAGAATGAGGTTGTGAATCATGGTTTAGATTTAGCTAATATGTCCTAAATAGCAAAAGCATACTGATTTTGATGAAATAAATGTGATGCTTTCAAAAGTAAGCTTTGGGAAAGATCAAATAACTGACAAAAAGAACATTAATTTTTTAATTTAAAAAGAAAAATCCCAAACACTCTCTTAATCTAGAAAGGGCAAGTGTCAGCAGGTTGACATCTTGCAAATTTGACTTTAGCATTGCTATTCTGAAGTAGAATTTTCTATAATCGTTAGATTTAATCTCAAGGGACCATTATCACAAGTGAGAAGTTACTAGAGGAGAATGAGTCCATGTAGAAGGTTGGGTGGATCCCTTCGCTGTTCCCCTGAAATTATCACAGCATTGTTAATCGGCTATATCGTAATACAAAATAAAAAGTGCAAAATATAAAAGACAAGAAGTTAATCTGCACCTGAAATTCAGTACTGTGAAAATATAGTTTATTTCTGTGACAGTTTAATTTTAAAACGTATGAAATATTTATAAATATATAGGGTATTTAAATATCATCTCTTTAAAAGTATGGAAGATGAAGTTGGTGAAAAGTGAGTATTTGAATCTACCAGCATACAATCCAGGCTCTCAATAGTTTGAATCTAGCTTAATGTCATTCTAAAACCAACAGAGCTCCTTGACATTGGCCTCATCAACGGTTTTTTTTTTTTGGAGTTAATACCAAAAGCATAGACAGCAAAAGCAAAAATAAGCAAGTGTTATTACATCAGTTAATGTTTATTAAATCAGTATGTTATTTTTAAATATACAAAGGCTTATCTTACAGTCTTTCTAAGATTGTGCTTATCTTTTCCATGAATGTTCTTGTTTTCTACTGAGTGAAGTATAAAGATTTGTCTTTCTATATCTGTATTCTATTTCTTTCTGTCTTGGAATTGTCAGTTAACACATCAAGTCCTCCCCATTAATCTGTCTATATTATTCAACTTCAAAGCCGAGAACTCCATTACACATCACATAACTTACGTTGGCTGTTTACATTTGCTTTGATTTCAGTTAACTGAATTAAAGATGTTTTGCTCTTCTTGCTTGGTGTCATGGGTAGGCTGATACTTCACCCAGTAATGTTTGTAAAATATTGTTTTAATTATATGAGAAATATGTACATCTGAAGGAACAGAATGGTAAATAGTGTAAAGAACTGGTTGTGTAGTGTAAAGACTGGTAAATAAAGAACTTTGGTAATTTCTACCAAATTAATACAGTTGAAATTTGTAACTTATAATACAAGCATATCATCTGTTTTTTTTTAATTAATGAAAAAATGTATTGTGTCATAGAATTCCATTATAATCAACTTTTATGAATGCTAGTATTGTGGACTATATCATATTTTGTGCTATTTTGAAACCTCCTTTGAGTTAGAGATCTTTACTTTAGTGACATCTTACTGGTACCCAAGTAAAGCACTTTTTATAACTAAAAAGACAAAGCCTCCCTTTGACCCTGTCATTGCTACTATCCTGTACTTGGCTGTCCTTTTTGTTGTAAATTAAAATAGATGAAGGCTGTTGAGCCAAGTCAATGATGGAGGCTAATTTAATGTGAAGTAATTGATGAACTCTAAATTGTCCCACTTTTCCTTTTTGAAACACACTGAGTAAAGCTTAAAATTCCAGACAGAGTATTTTGATTTATGCTTTTTGTCACATGGATACTGAGCAAATCATTGTAGATAAAGAAACAGGAGTTAACTATTTATAAATACTTTCATGGTTTCTGTTTATTTGACTGTAAAACAGTCAGAGAAATGGGCCCAGCTTAAATATACTACTGCTGCTACTGCTACTAAGTCACTTCAGTCGTGTCCGACTCTGTGCAACCCCATAGACGGCAGCCCACCAGGCTCCCCCATCCCTGGGATTCTCTAGCAAGAACACTGGAGTGGGTTGCCATTTCCTTCTCCAATGCATGAAAGTGAAAAGTCAAAGTGAAGTCGCTCAGTCGTGTCCAACTCTTAGTAACCCCATGGACTATAGCCTACCAGGCTCCTCCGTCAATGGGATTTTCCAGGCAAGAGTACTGGAGTGGGGTACTACTAGAGTAACCATTTTTTAAAAAAGGAATGCTATCTAAGAGAGGGAATGGGGGCATATAGAGATTACCAAGTTAATGCAACTAGTTAAATGCTATGAGGCAAACTATTCTAAAAGAGGGGGAAAAAATCAAGTAAGGGGAAAAAAACCCCATAGTGACATGTGACACCATGATTTTGGTGAATTTTGGTGAATCTGAATGCCCTTGAACCAGAATTTACAAGAGGAGAGATACAATAGGCATCCCAGCATGATGGAACTGCCTTGCATATGGTATACTGTTAAAGTTCAGTAGAATTCAAAAGATGCTATAGTTGTTACTAGTATCCAGAAGCAATGTAAGAGAGCAGCTATCCAGAGATTACCATTACTAGCACCATTCTTTTCAGTGCTTTTTGCATTAGGTTATGTCAAAAAGACCATCCACAGTGCATGCACATGAACAGAATTGTGCTTTCTGCTCACACAGTCTGTGCAGAATAACTAACACAGAGGAACAAAAAGAAAATCAAGACTTTTTGGAGTAATATTCTCACGCCTTTTACTATTTGGTAGAAGTGTTAGGGGCTATTCAGTAAAGTTGCTGCTGCTGCTGCTAAGTTGCTTCAGTCGTGTCCAACTCTGTGCGACCCCAGAGGTGGCAGCCCACCAGGCTCCCCCGTCCCTTGGATTCTCCAGGCAAGAACACTGGAGTGGGTTGCCATTTCCTTCTCCAATGCAGGAAAGTGAAAAGTGAAAGTGAAGTCACTCCGTCATGTCCAACTCTTAGCGACCCCATGGACTGCAGCCTACCAGGCTCCTCCGTCCATGGGACTTTCCAGGCAAGAATACTGGAGCAGGGTGCCATTGCCTTCTCCGAGTAAAGTTGCTAATCGTGTCAATTTGGTACTTCTAGCTACTGAATTGAGCTATTGAAGCTCTTCTTTACTCTTATGATTAATTTTTAACATTCTTATAATACAAATAGACTGAACCACTCTCAGAAAGGGACCAGTTAAAATTTTTTCATTGAAAGCAAAAACTTTACATAGTTGCCCAATGTGAATAGAACTGCAAATCCAAACCACAGTCTCATCTATGCAGTGATTTCTTTCTTTTTTTTGGGGGGGGGGGGTGTTGTGGTTTGTTTGTTTTGATTTGTTTTGAGGAGTTAGAACAGTACTAAATCTAATGGGCAACAAGGAGAGTCCTTTAGAGTAAGGACCATCTAGGACTGTTGATAGGCTGAGAAGTACATTTTGTAAGCAGTGGTCAGCTACAACCTACTGAAATTTTAGTTTTGTGTTTGTTAAAAATTATTATTAGGAGAAGAGAACCAAAGATTTCGTATTAAACTTCCAAGTGATGAGAAGCACAAGAACAGTTTAGGGCCAAGAAAATGAAATGACCAATAAAATTAAACTGAATTATGGAGGAAAGTCAATCCTTTAGAAACAGGAACCTGTTGCCAAACTAAGTTCAAAAACACTGGTCCATGAACTCAACAAAGCAGATAAATTTTTTTTAACTGTTGCTAATACCAGGTCGGAACAATATCAAGAGGAATTAAGAAGCACTGACTGAGTCCCACAGGCTGTTAGAGGTCAGAGACAAAAATAAGAAGTAGGGTATCCCTGCTACCTTAGAGCACTCTTATTGTTTGAACCTCTCTCTTCCTTTAGCATCTGTAACTTTATGCAGGTTTAGTTATTTAACGACGTCTGTGATTACTCCTTCTCATTATCTGTCTGATTTCCAATCTCTGAATACTGGTGTTTATCGTATTTATAGAAAAAAGCATATGGTCATTTCAGTAGATAGTAATAAAAAATTCAGCATTATTCATGATTTTAAAAACTTAGAAAACTACGGTTACAAAGAAATTTCTCATAATTGATTAAAAAGTATCTGTAGAAGTCCAGCATGCAGCAGACATGGAACTCAGTGGAGAAATGTACAAAGGACAACTTTTAAAATTGTCAACGGTGGAAGGATGCCATCTATCCTGTTTCTGTGTCAAACGTACTGGTGCACGTAGCCAGTGCTGTAAGTCAAGAAGAAATTAAAAGTATGCAGGATAACAAATAAATGAATCCTTCATTGTTTATAGATTATGTAATCGTCTACAAAGAAAATCTGATTGAATCTATGAAAAAAAATTTAGAAACATTTAAAGAGTTAGAAAGTAACCTCAAATAAACTAAATATACAAAAGAAAATGTTGTATTTATATACACAAGTAAAAAGAGTAATGTAATTTTTAAACATTATAGTAACAACAAAAATATAAGCTACTTAGGACTACTTCTAACAGATGTGCAACACTTTTATGTAAAAGTTAGAAAGTTTTATAAAGCTTTATCGAGAAATATTAATAAAGATCCAACTAAGTAGAGAGAGATACCTTCGTGGCTGGGAAGATTTACTGTAGTTAATATATGAGTTCTACTCAAATTGATCTGTAGAATTAATGAAATTGCCATTTCAACAGGGTTTTATATAATATAAAAGATAATTTTAAGATTTACATAGAAGAGCAACGTATTGAGAATATCCAGGACGTTCCTGACAAAGAAGAATAAGATTAAATGACTTGCCTTTCAAGATATCCAGGTTTAATATGTAGCTAGAGTAATGGAGAAAGTGCATATTTTGCACAGGGGTAGAGAGATATAGAGAGGCCAGCAAAATCCCACATGTTTGGAAACTTGATATACATCAGTGATGATTATTTGGGATAAAATAAATAAGTTATAACCTCATACAACAACGTGGGTAATTGTTAGAAACATATGCTTAAATGAAAAGAGCAAGTTGTAAAGGACTGTTCACAGCTAGAGAACATTTGTATAAACATCCGAAAGCACCAGAACTATTGACAATAGTGGTTACCTTTGGAGTGGGAAAGTGGGGGAATGAAATGGGAAAGGAGCACACAGGTGGGTGGAAATTTTAGTCACATTTCTAATTCTTTAGTAGGGTGATGATTCTGATGTTCATTTTATTATGCTTTTAATTGAATACAGGCAACATATGCATTAACTCATATGTATTTATATACATTAAAATATAATCTTTTGTGTATGTCTAAATATTTTGAAATAGATATTAAATAAATAGAAGAAAGAAAAACCAGGATACTTTAGAAATAGATGAAAATATTTTTGCCTTTTCTAATATCAAAATTTAATGTAGTGCTTGCATAACGATAGATCACTCTTGGAACTGAATAAAACGTCCAGAAATATGGACTTCCCTGATGATCCAGTGCTTAAGAATCTGCCTTGCAATGCAGGGGAGGTGGGTTCAATCCCTGGTCAGGGGGCTAGATTCCAGGTTGTGAAGCAACTAAGCCCACACACCACAATGAAAGATACCACGTGACACAACTGAGATCCTGTGTGCTGGAACTAAGACCCAAAATAAATCTTTATAAGGAAAAGTCCAGATATAGACCCCACATGAATATGTAAAAACCTGTGGGAATTTGATCTATGACTTGATTTCCATATTAGTGGGGAAAAGATAAGCTATTTAATAAACCATGGTGGGATATTTGATTATCCATATTGAAAAAATGAAAAAAAATTTTAATGAAGTAGGATGTCAACTTCAACAAAAAATAAACTCAGATAAAATTAATAAAATTTCTTTTAAAACAAAAGCTAAAGTTTTCAACTAAAAAAAAAAATTACAGGACAGGATCTTAGTAAGTTTAAGATACACATGAATTTCTGGGTAAATAGCAAAAAAGAAGCTTGCATATGTGTGCCAGAGGCATGTACAAAATTTTCTTGGCGATACATTTGTGACAGCAAAAACTGGAGCTAACACAGATGTCTATTTATAAATAAATTGTGCTGTATTCATCTAGTGAAACATTATGAGAGGAAGCAAAGAATTACCTACACAGGCATCACATGAATAAATCTCAAAATCATGAAACTAATGTGTAAGAAGAGCAAATTGCAGGAAATATACAGCATGTAATGGATGAAAAGTGCCTATCTAAGCCATATTGTTTAGCAGTGCATCAGTTCAGTTCATTCGCTCAGTCATGTCCAACTCTTTTCGACCCCATGGACTGCAGCACGCCAGGCTTCCCTGTCAATCACCAACTAACGGAGCTTACTCAAACTCATGTCCATTGAATCAGTAATGCCATCCAACCGTCTCATCCTCTGTCAACCCAACTCCCACCTTCAATCATTCCCAGCATCAGGGTCTTTTCAAATGAGTCAGTTCTTCAAAAGTATTGGAGTTTCAGCTTCAGCCTCAGTCCTTTCAATGAATATTCAGGACTGATTTCCTTCAGGTTTGACTGGTTGGATCTCCTTGCAGTCCAAGGGACTCTCAAGAGCCTGCTCCAACACCACAGTTCAAAAACATCACTTCTTCGGCTCTCAGCTTTCTTTATAGTCCAAATCTCACATCCATACACGACTACAGGAAAAACCATAGCTTTGACTAGATGGAGCTTTGTTGACAAAGTCATGTCTCTGCTTTTTAATATGCTGTCTAAGTTGGTCATAACTTTTCTTCCAAGGAGCAAGCATCTTTTAATTTCATGGCTTCAGTCACCATCTGCAGTGATTTTGGAGCCCCCAAAATAAAGTCTGACACTGTTTCCACTGTTTCCTCCTCTATTTGCCATGAAGTGATGGGACTGGATGCCATGATCTCAGTTCTCTGAATGTTGAGTTTTAAGCCAACTTTCTCACTGTCGTCTTTCACTTTGATCAAGAGGCTCTTTACTTCTTGTTTGCTTTCTGCTGTAAGCATGGTGTATCCACATATCTGAGGTTATTGATATTTTTCCTGGCTATCTTGATCCCAGCTTGTGCTTCATCCAGCCCAGCATTTCTCATGATATACTCTGAATATAAGTTAAATAAGCAGGGTGACAATATATAGCCTTGATGTACTCCTTTCCTGATTTGGAACCAGTCTGTTATTCCATGTCTAGTTCTAACTGTTGCTTCTTGACCTGAATACAGATTTCTCAGGAGGAAGGTCAGGTGGTCTGGTATTCCCATTTCTTTAAGAATTTTCCACACTTTGTTGTGATCCACACAGTCAAAGGCTTTTGGCGTAGTCAATAAAGCAGAAGTAGATGTTTTTCTGGAACTCTCTTGCTTTTTTCAACGATCTGATAGATGTTGGCAATCTGATCTCTGGTTCCTCTGCCTTTTCTAAATCCAGCTTAAACATCTGGAAGTTCACGGTTCACATACTGCTGAAGCCTGACTTGGAGAATTTTGAGCATTACTTTACTAGTGTGTGAAATGAGTGCAATTGTGTGGTAGTTTGAGCATTCTTTAGCATTGCCCTTCTTTGGGACTAGAATGAAAACTGACCTTTCCCAGTCCTGTGGCCATTGCTGAGTTTTCCAAATTTGCTAGCATATTGAGTATAGCACTTTCACAGCATCATCTTTTAGGGTTTGAAACAGCTCAGCTGGAATTCCATCACCTCCACTAGCTTTGTTCATAGTGATGCTCACTTGACTTTGCATTCCAGGATGTCTGGCTCTAGATCAGTGATCACACCATCATGGTTATCTGCATTGTGAAGATCTTTTTTTGTATAGTTCTGTGTATTCTTGCCACCTCTTCTTAATTTCTTCTTCTTCTGTTAGGTCCATACCACTTCCGTCATGTCTTGTGCCCATCTTTGCATGAAATGTTCCCTTGGTATATGTAGTTTTCTCAAAGAGATCTCTAGTCTTTCCCATTCTATTGTTTCCCTCTATTTCTTAGCATTGATCACTGAGAAAGGCTTTCTTATCTCTCCTTGCTATTCTTTGGAACTCTGCATTCAGATGGGTATATCTTTCCCTTTCTCCTTTGCCTTTCACTTCTCTTCTTTTCACAGCTATTTGTAAGGCCTCAGACAACCATTTTGCCTATTTGCATTTCTTTT
Source organism: Budorcas taxicolor (assembly GCF_023091745.1). Taxonomy (NCBI): domain Eukaryota; kingdom Metazoa; phylum Chordata; class Mammalia; order Artiodactyla; family Bovidae; genus Budorcas; species Budorcas taxicolor. The sequence continues at coordinate 35,396,859 of NC_068932.1, forward strand.
TCTTGGAGATGGTCTTGATCACTGCCTCCTGTACAATGTAGGAACCTCCTCCATCGTTCTTCAGACACTCTATCAGATCTAATCTCTTGAATCTATTTGTCACTTCCACTGTAAAATTGTAAAGGATTTGATTTAGGTCATACCTGAATTGTCCGGTGGTTTTCCCTAGTTTCTTCAATTTCATTCTGAATTTGGCAATAAGGAGTTCATGATCCGAGCCACAGTCAGCTTCCGGTCTTGTTTTTGCTGACTGTATAAACTTCTCCATTTTTGGCTGCAAAGAATATAATCAGTCTGGTTTGGGTATTGAACATCAGATGATGTCCATGTGTAGAGTCTTCTTTTGTGTTGTTTGAAGAGGGTGTTTACTATGACCAGTGTGTTCTCTTGGCAAAGCTCTGTTAGCCTTTGCCCTGCTTCATTCTGTATTCTGAGGCTAAATTTGCCTGTTACTCTAGTATCTCTCGACTTCCTACTTTTATATTCAAGTCCCATATAATGAAAAGGACTTTTTTTTTGGATGTCAGTGGGTCTTGTAAATCTTCATAGAACTGTTCAGTTTAGTTCAGTTCAGTGCAGTCTCTCAGTCCTATCTGACTGTTTGCGACCCCATGGACTGCAGCACACCAGGCCTCCCTGTCCATCACCAGCCCCCGGTATTTACTCAAACTCATGTCCATTGAGTCAGTGATGCCATCCAATCATCTCATCCTCTGTCGACCCCTTCTCCTCCTACCTTCAGTCTTTCCCAGCATCAGGGTCTTCTCCAACGAGTCAGTTCTTCGCATCCAGTGGCCAAAGTATTGGAGTTTCAGCTTCAACATCAGTCCTTCTAATGAATATTCAGGATTGATTTCCTCTAGGATGGACTGGCTGAATCTCCTTGCAGTCCAAGGGACTCTCAAGAGTCTTCTCCAATACCACAGTTCAAAACCATCAATTCTTCAATCCTCAGCTTTCTTTATAGTCCAACTCTCACATCCATACATGACTACTGGAAAAACCATAGCTTTGACTAGATGAACCTTTGTTGGCAAACTAATGTCTCTGCTTTTTAATATGCTGTCTACGTTGATCATAGCTTTTCTTCCAACCAGTAAGCATCTTTTAATTTCTTGGCTGCAGTCACCATCTGTAGTGATTTTGGAGTCCACCCAAAAATAAAGTCAGCCCCTGTTTCCACTCTTTGCCCATCTATCTGCCATGAAGTGATGAGACCAGATGCCATGATCTTCGTTTTCTGAATGTTGAGCTTTAACCCAACTTTTTCACTCTCCACTTTCACTTTCATCAAGAGGCTCTTTGGTTCTTTGCTTTCTGCCATAAGGGTGGTGTCATCTGCATATCTGAGGTTATTGATATTTCTCCCAGCAATCTTGATTCCAGCGTTTGCTTCATCCAACCCAGTGTTTCTCATGATCTACTCTGAATATAAGTTAAATAAGTAGGGTGACAATATACAGCCTTGACATACTCCTTTTCCCGTTTGGAACCAGTCTGTTGTTCCATGTCCAGTTCCAACTGTTGCTTCAGTATGTTGACCTGCATACATATTTCTCAAGAGGCAGGTCAGGTGGTCTGGTGTTCCCATCTCTTTCAGAATTTTCCACAGTTTGTGGTGATCCACACAAAGGCTTTTGCATAGTCAATAAAGCAGAAATAGATATTTTGGGGGAATTCTCTTGCTTTTTCAATGATCCACGATGATCCAACAGACGTTGGCAATTTGATCTCTGGTTCCTCTCTGCCTTTTCCAAATCCAGCTTGAACATCTGGAAATTCATGATTTACGTATTGTTGAAGCCTGGCTTGGAGAATTTTGAGCATTACTGTTCAGCTTCAGCTTTTTCAGCATTATGGGTCCAGGCATAGACTTGGATTACTGTGATATTGGATGGTTTGCCTTGGAAACAAACAGAGATCATTCTGTCGTTTTTGAGATTGCATCCAAGTACTGCATTTCAGACTCTTTTGTTCACTATTTTGGCTACTCCATTTCTTCTAAGGGATTCTTGCCCACAGTAGTAGATGTAATTGTCATCTAAGTTAAATTCACCCATTCCAGTCCATTTTAGTTCACTGATTCCTAAAATGTCAATCTTGTGTCCTTTTTGACCACTTCCAATTTACCTTGATTCATGGACCTAACATTCCAGTCTCCTATGTAATACTGCTCTTTACAGCATCGGACTTTACTTCCATCATCAGTCACATCCACAACTGGGTGTTGTTTTTGCTTTGGCTCCATCTCTTCGTTCTTTCTGGAGTTATTTCGCCCCTGATCTTCAGTAGAATATTGGGCACCTACTGTCCTGGGGAGTTCATCTTTCAGTGTCCTATCTTTTTGCCTTTTCATACTGTTCATGGGGTTCTCAAAGCAAGAATACTGAAGTGGCTTGCTATTTTCTTCTCCAGTGGAGCACGTTTTTTCAGACCTCTCCACCATGACCCATCCATCTTGGGTGGCCCTACACTGTATGGCTCATAGTTTCATTGAGTTAGACAAGGCTGTGGTCCATGTGATCAGATTGGTTAGGTTTCTGTGATTGTGGTTTTTATTCTGTCTGACCTCTGATGGAGAAGGATAAGAGGCTTATGAAAGCTTTTTGATAGGAGAGACTGAGGGGGAAACTGGGTATTGTTCTGATGGGTGGGGCCATGTTCAGTAAATCTTTAATCCAATTTTCTATTGATGGGTTGGGCTGTGTTCCCTCCCTGTTATTTGACCTGAGGCCAAACATATATGAAAATGATTTAAAATAAAGAGAGCAGTTAACAGAATATTCAGGATATAGGTCTCTGGAGGGAGACAGACACAATGAGAAAGGAACAGAGGAGCTTAAAAGATACTGATCACTCCTTTCCTTAAGCATCTGTGAGTAAGTGAACTGCTACAATAAAGTACCACAAATTATGTGGTTTGAAATAAAAATTTATTTTCTCCTAGCTCTAGAGTCTGTAAGCCCAAGATGAATACATTGACAAGACTGGTTGCTTCTAAACCATGGAGGAGAGTCTTTTCCAGACATCTCTCCTAGCTTCTGGTGGTTTGCTGTCAACCTTCGGCATTCCTTGGTTTGTAGATAGATGATCCCGACTGTTTTCAGATAGAATTCTCCTTATGTCTCTGTCTCTTCGCATTACATTCCTCCTTCTCTGAGGAGAAGGCATTCATCTGAAAGCCTTCCTAGCCCACCAACCAGTCACTCCCACTATGTATAAGGTGACCCTTCCTTTCTGTCCCTGCAGCTGGTGTGGGTTTCTCTTTGGTGGAATATTTAAATTGTGTCATGTCTTTCTGTTCTCAGTGCTTAATACAGGACCAGAATCTGATCTGTACTCAGTAAATGTTTGCTTAACTAAGCCACGGATCTTAAATAACTGCATACATTAGGCTATGTTTATGTTTCTCGTGTAGCTGGCTCTGACCTTGACCAGACTACCAATTTCCCTCTGAATTTTGAAAACTAAAAACTAAGTTCCTCCATTTCTGTTTTTCAAGTGTAAGTACACATTACAGTGATTCAAATACTAATACATTTTTAGCATTACTAATAGATTAGCAATACTAATAGATTTTTAGCATTACATGTAGACAAGTGTTCTTCTTCATTTCCCAGAGTTTTAAATAGGATTGGTTAAAATCATAGAGGTATTGGTAAAAATAATACAGGGAAGGAATATGCTACACATTACTTGTCACATCGGTGATATCTTTTCATTTTTTATTGAATTTTATCTCAAGCCTCATTTTACTCTAAATCTGTGCTCCACCACAGACTGGCTCTCTACTTTGGTTAATATTTAACATTCACAGTACACTTTTAAGATGTTTGCTACGCCTTTAGGAAGAGCCCCTAAATAGTTGAATGAAATAATTCACTATTCTATTTCTCCAAATTACCTGCTCAGATCACAGGGATTATGACAGAAAAGAGTTTGTATGTGCTTTTCCAGTTGGTTACTTTCTGAAGAATTTGATGACTTTTTCAGCCTTGAAAAAATTAGTTTAGGTGGCATGTATTACTTACTCACAGACATGGCTGTCAGCCCACCAGGCTCCCCTGTCCATGGGATTTCCCAGGTAAAAAGACTGGAGTGGGTTGCTGTTTCCTCCTCCAGGGGATCTTCCCAACCCAGGAATCGAACCCACATTTCCTGCATTGGCAGGCAAATTCTTGACCACTGAGTCACCTGAGAAGCAATACTTTTAAAAGAAAAGTACAGTTAAAACCACATCTGCTTACCCTCTTACAGTCTAGAGGTCAGAAGCCTGAAGTCAGTTTTACTGAGCTGTCATCAAGGTGTTAGGGCACATCCCCTCCAGAAATTCTAGAATCCATTTTCTTGCCTTTTATGCCTTGCATTTACTTGCATTCCTTGGCTCCTGGCCCCTTTCTCCATTTGCAGAGCCTAGAATGTCACACCTTACTGTAGCAGTCACATTGCCCTGGCCTTCATCTTTTATAGTCAGGTCTTCCTCTGCCTCCCATTATAAAGACACCATGATTACATTTAGGGTCCTTCTGGCTAATCCAGGATAATCTCCCTATCTCACAATCCTCAATTTAATCTCATATGCAAAATCTCTCTTGCCAAATAAAATAATGTTCACAGGCTCCATGGATTAGAGCCTGAATGCTTTTCTGGTTGTGGTTGTTTGTTTTTGGGGGCCATTATTCAGCCCACCACAGCTGTTATCTGACCAAATCAGACAATACACTTTTCTTTGCTGTGACTTTCATTTTATCCATGGATTTATTTAGTATCAATATTGCTTCACAATTTTAGACCCAATTCAAAATTCTGACATAAAAACATAATCCGTGAAGACATCTGATTTGTATCACACTGACCACCAGATGGCGAACTTTGTCACTGTATTCTTAATCCTAATCTTTAATTCCAGAGTCTAAATATGCTAATTTAAAGTCAGTAAAAAGCCACCCAGTTTGGGATCAATTGAATTTTTATCATACTAGATCACTTCTGATGAGATTAACTACACACAATCAAATTTTTTTTTACATTGTCCTCTGAGCCACCTTAATGCCTCTGAAACAGATTACTTAATCTAGTTCTAACATCAGTAAAAGATTCTTCAAGTAACAACTAACATCAACAAAAGATTCTTCCAGTATTGTATTCACTTATTTTTCCAAAAACTACTTGTGTATTTCCTAAATTTTATTGACTATATATAAATAATTAGAGTTAAGATAAATAATTGACTATTGACTGCTACTGCTGCTAAATCGCTTCAGTCGTGTCCGACTCCGTGCGACCCCATAGACGGCAGCCCACCAGGCTCCCCCGTCCCTGGGATTCTCCAGGCAAGAACAATGGAGTGGGTTGCCATTTCCTTCTCCAATGCATGAAAGTGAAAAGTGAAAGTGAAGACACTCAGTCGTGTCCAACTCTGTGCGACCCCATGGACTGCAGCCTGCCAGGCTCCTCCACCCATGGGATTTTCCAGGCCAGAGTACTGGAGTGGGATGCCATCGCCTTCTCCATGACTATTGACTAATATTTATTTAATTGTAACTGACCATTATTTATCTTAATTGTAATTATTTATATTCAGGATTTCTTCTAAACTTTGTTTTATTAATACTTTTATCTCAGGCAAGTACTAATCCTTGCCACTTTTATTCTGTAATATCACATAATTTATAAATAATATGCAAAATATGCCAACTGTTTATCATATGAAAAGTTATTGCTTTATTTCTCTAGTGTTTTTGTTTTCCAGGTCATACATTCTCATGATAGCAGTTCAGAAATTCAGAGGCATAGAAATAATGACAAATACTCCCCTTCTGTCACTGTTACAGAAACTTCTGTAGAAACGTTGGGGAAAATACAAACTTAAATGAATTTAAATTCATGTTCTAAAGATAAAACTTTCTTCCCTTTCCTCCCAGGCATAGGGATATAGGTATAGTTTAGATATAGATACTATAAGTGAAAGTCGCTCAGTCGTGTCCGAGTCTGCAACCCCGTGGACTATACAGTCCATGGAATTCTCCAGGCCAGAATACTGGAGAGGGTAGCCATTCCCTTCTCCAGGGGATCTTCCTGACCCAGGAACTGAACCGGGGTCTCCTGCATTGCAGGTGGATTCTTTACCAGCTGAGCCACAAGGGAATCCCACAGGTGATTTAAATATAGTTATATAATTGGAATAATTCTTTACAGTGATCATTTTTATTTTGTACTTCATGCAAAATATTGTATCAGTTATACAATGTGTGTGTATTAGTTGCTCAGTCGTGTCCAACTCTGAGACTCCATGGACTGTAGCCTGCCAGGCTCCTCTGTCCATGGGATTTCCCAGGCAAGAATGCTGGAGTGGATTGCCATTTCCTTCTCCAGGAGAATCTTCCCAGCCCAAGGATCAAACCTTGGTCTCCTGCATTGCAAGCAGATTCTTTACCATCTGAGCCACCAAGGAAGCCCATTAATTTACTGGTCCTCCCCTATTCCATCTCTTCACCCCTCAACCTTAAGTAAACATCATACCAAATCATGTTTTTTTAATATATATATACACATACATACATATATATAATTTTTTGTGATTTCTGTTTTTTTGTATATTACCATTACTTTTCATGTAAAGTTCTATCCTTGACATATTCCAATGTCATTAAAATTTTTTTGAAGACATAATTTTAATGATCATAAATAATTAACCTTTTGGTACTCCAGTTTATTTGGCCAAATTGTCCTCACCTTTTCACTAGTATAAGTTATGCTTTGGCAGAAATTTATAAGTCTTGCTTGTGTCTCTGAGTGCTTCATTAATATAGAGTCATAAAGTGGAATTACTGAGTCAAAGGATATATGCACTAATGATGTTCTTGATATCTGTTAGCAAATAGCTTTCCAGAAAGGCCAAACCATTTGGATTCTCTTAATATAATTACTGAAGCTTTTCATTAATTTTTGCTAATTAAATTAAAATACTCTTTGATGTTTTCTTGTTACCAATTTATCTTATGAATCTCTTTCCTTTTATATTATTGATATTACCTACATAATAAAGTATATATAAAAATCATCATTATCCAACCTACTGTACTAATATTGGAGGACAAATGTAATTTCTATAGATGGTAAGAATTAGATGCTGGAACAGAGATTAAATTCTCTTTACCTTATTAGCCTAGGGTTCTCTAGCTTCTTATTTTGGGACTAGACTAGTATATATGGGACTAGACTTTAGCTAGTCCCATATATACTTTGTGAGTTACTGTTCCTTAAGAAACTTGGAGCCTGACCTCACAAAGTTATTGTGAAAGATATAATCACTTTCAAAGTGTGGTATTCCTAAAGGACTCATTGTATTAATGAAAAGGTATATCAGTAGATAATACTTAAAATGATATTTGAAAATTCACGAACTCTTAATCTCTTTTTAATACTGTTTATTTGAAAGGGTTCAGAGATCTTTTCATAGGAAGAGAGTACTGTTTCCAACATTATACCCTGTCTTCCTGCCCTTTTGTTTGCACTAACAAAAATCTAGCCAGATTTGATACATTTTTCTCTGAAAGGTATGTTTTGCGTCATTTCCAGTTAAGTGGTTTAAGTCAGCAGAATATAGTGAACTATCATAAATTTTATTGTAAGTTCAAGCTGAAATGTTAGCAGCAGAATTGCTATAGGGTAGCATTTAACTCATTTATTTGCTTTATGTATTTGCTAATGTCTGTGATACATATTCCTTAGACTGATGAGCTTACAATAGCATCTAACTTGAATTAAAATATGATTTTGGTCTCTTTCTCTTTTTTAAATTTTGTGGTCAATGCAACATTTAAACTAGAGGATCATTTGCTTAGTCATTTCCCTTTTTGTATCAAGTAAGCAATCATTTGGGGAAATAAATTATAATTGTTTACTTAGGAGTCTTAGAGAGGAAACATGCATGTGTTTTGTTGAAAACTGTGGCATTCAGTGGATTGAGTAATAATTTATGTGATAGTCTTTTATTACTGATATGGAGAAGAGCTATATGAAAAGTAGCAGAGGCAATTGAATTTTCATGCCTACTTTAATGGTATTTATAAAAACTCTTTCACTTTCCTATAGTCTATATAATTTGTTTGAAATTTGTCTACTTGGCTTTCCAGTGGCTGATGGATATATGATGGTTTCTTAGTTAACAAAGTTTTAAACATCCAATACCGTGGCAGAGTTCCTTTCCTGTTTGTTGATATGTCACCCATTCTGATACCATGCATGTCCAACTCCTGTATATTACAGTGTTTGGTAATTAAAGTGTGTGTCGAAGGAATAATTGATACAAATGTAGTCCTGTTTTTCAAATCCTGGATCACAAACTAATTCCAATGTGTCTGAAAAGTAAAATCTTATTTCCTGTGGTTACTCTAACTAAAAAAGGAATAGAAAAGGCAGGGTGAAAAAAGATTTGTGGGATTCAGAAATGAGATAGTTTGAAAGATTCTGAGAGAAAGAAGGCATGAAAGGAAAGGAAAAATATACAGGATTTTGTAGTATGTAGAAGAAGGATAAAGGACTCTATTCTCAAAAAAGCAGAATTGTGAGATAAAATAATTATTCTGACCCAAATTATTTAATTGTCATGATGTGGCTCATTTGAATTCTACACATACTTTAAGTGTCAGTCTGACAGACTTCTTAAGGCCTTTAGTACCAGTCCAGCCTATGGAAATATGATCTTTTTCTGAGATCCTAGCATCTGTTTATGTCACTCACTTGACAACTCTTCACACATTTGCATTTCTGACTTGTTTTGCCATTAAAGTATTCTATTGTCAGTTAACATTTCTTACCTTAAATCTCAATTTTGTAAGTAGAATATAAATCTGGAAGATAAGCACTCTGCCTTAATTCTTGTTAAACTCCACAGCCTTAGCAAAGCATCTTATATTATGGAAGATTCTCAATTTTCTAGTGATTGAGAGTCCCTTGGACTGCAAGGAGATCCAACCAGTCCATCCTAAAGGAGATCAGCCCTGGGTGTTCATTGGAAGGACTGATATTCAAGCTGAAACTCCAATATTCTGGCCACCTGATGTGAAGAGTTGACTCATTTGAAAAACCCTGATGTTGGGAAAGATTGAAGGCAGGAGGAGAAGGAGACAACAGAGGATGAGATGGTTAGATGGCATCACTGACTCAATGGACATGAGTTTGGGTAAACCCCAGGAGTTGGTGATGGACAGTGAGCCCTCACGTGCTGCAGTTCACGGGATCGCAAAGAATCAAACAGGACTGAGCGACTAAACTGAACTGACTGATTGAGTGTAATATATACCACTGTTAACCAAATAAACTAACTCACCCTATATTAAAAGCTAAAATAGCATTGAAAGAGCATGCAGACTTGGGTGAAATTTAGAAGCTTGGAAACATGTAGTTCATGAGTAAGTTATTTAGTTTGGTCATATGATAATCCTGAGATGAAGGACTGATGCTTGTGAGTCAAGATAGTATCAATATAAAGGGTGTGATAAATGGAAAGGGGATACATGAATCAGATTATTTACATTTTAGAGATGGTGGTTCTAATGAGTACTGAACTGGAATTAATTCCAAAGTGTATCCCTTGAGCTGAAAGTGTGTTCAGTCATAATTGCAGGACTTATGATAAATTGTCTTTGCCCCAAGACAGATTACAAAACTGGCACTGAGTCAAGAGAGAGTAATTGTAGGGGAATAGAAACCCGTCTGGACATCTGCTAGAAGGCACATTCTGCTGAAAGCTGAAGATAGGATCAATTCTTGACTTGCTTTGCCTACAACTTCACCTCTCAGAAGGCTGAGGGAATAGTGGAGGTCCAGGTTGGGGGAGTATAAGTCCTGAGAGAGAGGGGAAATTGATTATATCATTTTAGAGTATATAAAAGTGAGGAAAAGGAATATAGGTGCTAAGCATATATGTACATCAGATTTTAACAGGATAGATTACAAAATGTTTACAGAAAAGCTGTTTGATCACATGGCAAAAGATGCTAAAATAAAATTGACTATCCTAACAATTAATCCAGAGAAGGCAATGGCAACCCCTTCCAGTACTCTTGCCTCGAAAATCCCATGGACAGAGGAGCCTGGTAGGCTGCAGTCCATGGGGTCGCAAAGTGTCGGACACGACTGAGCGGCTTCACTTTCACTTTCCTGCATTGGAGAAGGAAATGGCAACCCATTCCAGTGTTCTTGCCTGGAGAATCCCAGGGACGGCAGAGCCTGGTGGGATGCCGTCTCTGGGGTCACACAGAGTCAGACCCGACTGAAGCGACTTAACATCAGCAGCAGCAACAGCAGCAATTAATCATTCATTTGTTTATTCCTTGATTTAGTCAGTAAAAGCAATGATTTTAAGAGAATCTAAAGCAGCTGGTGAATTAAGACCAGATCTGTACTTCTTACTTTTTTGTTAGGTTAACTTGACTGATACACCTATGATATGCTGCAGATACAATGTTTCAATGCATCTGGACTTCAGCAAGGGATTTAACAGTATCTGATATTCTCGTGAAGTAAACAGAAAAGTGTAATACTATAGTTATTATTGATGGTTTCTGAGGAGGGGGCAATAACTAGCACTCTCTTCTCCACTTATCTTCTAAATAAACATAAACTAAACAATTAAATGGTTGTATCTAAACATAATGAACTCCAGAATTAGCATAGTTATGTGCTGTAGATAATGCTAGAATAGAGCATAGTTTGCATGTAGGGATCATTCCAGATAAGAAGTTATGAGATGAATGATCAGAGTAGAATTGACTGGTTTTTCCTAAGAATAAGAGAGGCAGACCTGAGTTGAACAATCCCAATTCATCAATAGAAAAAGTCACTCCTCCTCCTATTGTCAATTATGGCATTGATTATACACCCGGAGGAAATCAACAATTTTTCCAGATAACTCTATTCTCAGCTTCAGGACAGAGGGCACCAAAACCAACCACTGCTTCTCTGGATATTCTCTTGGTAGCTGTGTGTGTGTGTGTGTGTGTGTGTTAGTTACTCATTCATGTCCGACTCTGTGACCCCATGGACTGTAGCCCACTGAGCTCCTCTGTCCATGGAATTCTCCAGGCAAGAATACTGGAGTGGTTAGCCATTTCCTTCTCAAGGGGATCTTCCCAACCCAGGAATCCAACCTGGATCTCCTGCATTGCAGGCAGATTCGTTACTATCTGAGCTACCAGGGAAGCCCTAGCACCTGTAGCAGTCAGTTTTTATTTTATATTCAGAAAGCCCTGAAATGGGTTAGAACAGTACATATATCAAATCAACCTCAATGACCCTCTTTACCTAAAGCTGGGACTTTATCCGCGATCTGTCCCCCCATTTCCAGTTCAGTTCAGTCGCTCAGCATATCCAACTCTTTGTGACCCCATGAACTGCAGCACACCAGGCCTTCCTGTCCATCACCGATTCCTGGAGTTTACCCAAACTCATGTCCATTGAGTCAATGATGCCATCCAACCATCTCATCCTCTGTTGTCCCCTTCTCCTTCTGCCCTCAATCTTTCCCAGTATCAGGGTCTTTTCCAGTGAGTCAGTTCTTCGCATCAGCTGCCAAAGTGTGGAGTTTCAGCTTCAACATCAGTCCTTCCAATGAACGCTCAGGACTGATCTCCTTTAAAATGGACTGGTTGGATCTCCTTGCAGTCCAAGGGACTCTCAAGAGCCTTCTCCAACACCACAGTTGAAAAGCATCAATTTTTCGGCACTCAGCTTTCTTTATAATCCAACTCTCACATCCATACATGACCACTGGAAAAACCATAGCCTTGACTAGACGGACCTTTGTTCGCAAAGTAATGTCTCTGCTTTTTAATATGCTGTCTAGGTTGGTCATAACTTTCTTTCCAAGGAGTACGCATCTTTTAATTTCATGGCTTCAGTCACCATCTGTAGTGATTTTGGAGCCCAGAAAAATAAAGTCAGCCACTGTTTCCACTGTTTCCCCATCTATTTCCCATGAAATGATGGGACCAGATGCCATGATCTTCATTTTCTGAATGTTGAGCTTTAAGCCAACTTTTTCACTCTCCTCTTTCACTTTCATCAAGAGGCTCTTTAGTTCTTCTTCACTTTCTGCCATAAGGGTGGTGTCATCTGCATATCTACAGTCCATAGAGTGGCACAAAGCTGGACATGTCTTAAACAACTTAGCACTCACCAACAAGGCAACTCACTGTCTTACTGTTCTCTTTGCCATCAAATGCTATTGACCTGGTCAAGGGAATAGAATAGGGGCTTGACACAAATGACAATATTGGGAAAGATAGCTGTTAGGCATGTTAGTTGGAAGTTGAAAGGATCAAAGAGAATTCTGCACTCAAGGGAAAATACGTTAAAACAACAGTAACAATAAAATATGAAAACTTTAATATGAAGTTTTGAATTTAGCTTAAAAAATTTACTTAGGTAGGGAACACTTGCTTTGATAGGAGTTCATGTGAGAGAGGCCTGAAATCGTTGATTGGTTCCAACAATAGCATGTTTCTAAAAATAACAAGAAGCTATTTTTAAAGAAAGAGAAAAAAGGTACGTTAATTTAAAAGACTTAAGAGGGAAATTTCTGCCATGTTCCACAGTAATCAGATCACATCTAGAATATTGTATTCATTTTACATTTTAAGAAGGTCATTGAAAAACCAAATGCTGAAAACCATATTATATGAGAAAGTTTTGTCTTCCTTAGGAGACTGAGTAAGCTCCTTGAGGATAGGACTGTGTTTCGTATCGCTTAAACATGAGAACCTGACCCTCTTCCCAGAACATTGGTATATTCCATAAATGTCTGTTGCAAAATAATGAATGAAAAATTTGAATATTAGAATTGTTTATTTGAATATATTAGAAAAGTTTCAAACACATAACAAATTTAAAGCAGTTTTAGTGATATTAGAAGTATCATATTTAATTTTAATGGTCCACAAATGTCCCAAGAATAATGAACTTTCTAACAATGTTATAAACCTTTGGGGGAAAATACCATCTTAATAAAAAGTGGTTCTTCTGCTAGATATATTCAAGGATACCAGATAACCATCTGTAAGAAAAGTAATAGTACTTTTGATCCCACTTTAAAGGAAAATTTGAACCAGGTAACATTTAGGATTCCTTCCAGCTCTGAAAGTGAGTTATTATAAAGTGATAATAACAATGAATCTGTTATTATCATTGATTTTCTAACATTCTGATTTTTGTGGTTTAACACACCATTCCAAGTGCTTAGGAAAGTCAGTTTATACCAGTCATGAGTCATCTATGCTGCATCAAACTGCCCTTTACATTTTAAAAATCCAGATGATTGAAATTAGCTTTTTAAAATATTTCTATCATGCCTACTTTCAGAAAAGATTGAAAATAAATAATACTGCATATTAATCTGTCACAGTGATTAGTCTGAGCATCATAAGTACCTTCCAATGGAGAATTAAATACATTATAGTAAGTAGATGTCTTATTTTACAAAGAAATATTTTACAAAAGAACAATTTTTAGAGTTTCTCAATAATGAACTGAAAATGACTCCATTAGCTAATAGCAAAATAATCACATTTTTCTTAAAGGAAAAAATATTTTTTAAACATTGTTTAAGAGGAAAATGCCAGTGTTTCAATCATTTATATCTTCAGGAAGATTTTAAGTACCTCTTGAAAAACTTCAAAATTATTGTCACAAACTACTTAAATGTTCAACATGAACTCCTTATACACTAAATGAAAAAGCTAACCGGATTATGTAGCATTTAGAATTTCTTAACCTAGAAGCGAGCATGTTGTGGTTCAGAATTGAAACTTGAGCTTTGTATTGATTCCCAGAATCAGGGAGAAAAAAAAAAATCTTTCTTTAGTAAATTAATTCTTAAGGGGGGAGAAAAGCTACTGAAGGATTGATCTGAGTTTTATTGTAACAAGAGCCTCTAGTCATAAATGACTGGCACACAAGCAAGAGTCGATGTGTCATTTCTATTGTAATCAGCTGCTTTTATATTTCCAGGCGTCAAGGTTGACTAGAGCATACTGAGTGCCGCTTGGATGTCAAAGTCATTCATTTGCTCTTCTTGAGAGCAGCACCACTATTTCTTCTCTTGCAACTTAGGCCTCTAACTTGGGAAAGTAATATATTCTACAGTGTGACTATAGGAGTATTCTTTGTGGGTAAAAAAAATTTTTCAAGTGCAGGTTTCAAAATTTGAAATTATTTAGCTTCTCATTTTTGCTCGTTGAGGAGCAATATGTATTAAACATCCATTCCAGTGATCTAGCTTTTAAATGACCTTTTCAGTACTCATCCTTTGTTCATTTCGATTTGCTCAGATAAATTACAACCACCTGGCCTTTTGTATTAAAGAAGGTTACATACAAAATTGACCTTTCGAGTCTTACTGGGAGAGCTAGGTTCATTGTATTTGAGATTAACTGCTATTGCTGTTTTCTGGTTATGTCTTGAATAACTTTATTTGAGGAGGGTAAAGCCTATTTCTTTTGCCTGTTTGTTCCAAACTACTTCTAACACCAGAAGAATGGGCTATCTGTGCAGTACAAAAAGAAATTCTGTTTAAAAAAATAATCTGATTTTTTTTTGAATCCTATGATGCCTGATATGTATATGTTATTTCAATTTATCTTAACCTTGATAAAACCAAAATTATCCTTTGACCATCTGCTCCTTGCCACCTTGCTTAGCAAAACTCAAACTTCTTTCTTTTTGTTGAACACATTGAGCTCACACTTAAAGCCTGAGGAGCTCTGGAACTTTGCATTTGCTCTTACCTCTGGCTGAAATGTTCTTTTTGGCTTTATTTGTTCTTGTTCCACTCACGTAATATTCCACTTGTTCCCCTTCATTTTGTGGTCTCTGTTTAGTTAGGGTGAGCTCTATGGCTATGGAAATATTTTATGTCTGGCCTGAGACATTGAAAAGTCCATGCAGGATTCACAAGTCTCTTTTCTGCCTTCACGCTTAAGGAATCCCTGGGTTGAAATGGTAAGAGTCTTAGGACTGGAGCATCTGTATTGCTAAGTTACCAGATGCAAAGTTACCTGGAGTAATAGAAAGTTTATGTGAGCCAGAAATACACTTTTTTTGTGTTAAACTGAGTTTTGAGAATGCACACCTACTCTGACTGAGTATTCAAGGTTTCAGGTCAAATGTGATTTCCGCAGAGACCTTCTGTAATCCTCCTGGTCTGCAGCGACTTCTCTCTCCACTGTCTTTCTCCCAACCTTTATATATTTTCTGTAGCAGTTTTTTTCTTTAATATTTTCATTATTTGTTTATATATGTATATGTTGAACAAACAAGACTTTTATCTGCTGTTAACTATGCTTTTAAGTGTCCAGGGTAATTTTCAAAACTGTCAATAAGCATTTCATTTTTTGACTTTTTGTTTTAATTATCAAAAAGTACAAACAGAACAAAATACTGCCTTACAAAACTCTGTTAAATTTTCTGTTGCTCATTAGAAAAGACGGTCTTGTATCAATCAGTACCTGAGCAGTTGGCTCTTCTAGATGAATCCATTCTGCATGATTTCTTTCATCTGGACATGAGATCATCTTTGGCAAAGTCAAAATCAGTGATGCCATCTCTGTCAATGTAGAATTAAGAATCCATATTTTAATTTTAAACTTGTCCAAAGTAACCTTCAGAAATGTTTGCAGTAGTTTTACATGTCTTCAGCTTTTAGCTCACTGAGAAACAGATAAGGTTCTGTTGCTTTCAAATCTAGGCTACTTGAATAATTCCTCCAGATCACAAGGTTCCCCCAGTTGTCACCTTCCATTGTCCCAGTAGATGATCTAGAGGGATCCCTGGTATTTTTTTGCATGCTCACTTGCTCAGTTGTGTCCAGCTGTTTGCAACCCCATGGACTGTAGCCCACCAGGTTTCTCTGTCCATGAGATTTCCCAGGCAGGAATACTGGAGTGGGTAGCCATTCCCTTCTGGGGGGATCTTCACAACCCAGGGATTGAATCAGAGTCTCCTGCATTGCAGGTGGATTCTTTACCATCTGAGCCACCAGGGAAACCAATGTTTTTTCAGTAGCACGGAAATGCTTGCTACATAGAAACAAAAGACTCACCTCATCTATCTGTTCCTAGAAAAGTGTCTGGAACACAGTAAGAGCTCAGTAAAAGTTTTTTCACTGAGTGAGTAATCACAGCCAAATGTAGTCACCAAGTAAATCAACAACTTCTATAAAATTGTTCTAAGACTAGGCATTTATTTATTTATTTAGATGGAGAAAGGGAAGGGAAGGAATGAAGACTCTGCCTAGAATCTAAATCTAAATTCTTCAAGATTCACCCTTTGGAACACGAAGTAAAGAAGAATTTCAGCATCTGCTTCTGTTCCTTAGGAAATTCCCTACGAAGACAGTAACAGTTGACTGAGAATTGTTTTCTTTTTTTAAAAATATTTATTTGTTTTATTTTTTTGGCTGTGTCCGGTCTTATTTGTGGTTCATGAGCTCAGTTGTGGTGGTGTATGAGCGTAGTTGCCCATGGCATGGGGGATCTTAGTTCAGACCCCGCTTTGTTCAGGGGTCGAATCTGCATCCCTTGCCCTGGAGGGCAGATTCTTGACCACTGGACCACTGGGGAAGTCCCTGAGAATTGTTTTCTTATTGCTACTGCGTGAAGATAAGTGCCACGTGATGTAACAGCCATGCTTGTTTTCTCATCAGTGAATTATATAAGACATGTTGCCGTGTGTAAGATAAAAGCAAGTGTACACAAGTATATCATCTGCATAGCCAAAATTTTGCATGGAATATCAACTGTTTACTGTTACTAAGTTACCGATGATTTTCTTCTGAAAAAGTGTTCACAAGATGGACTTCTCCATTAGTGTAGTCAACAGACACACAGTGGATGAAAACCAGCAATTGACAGCGCTGGAACATGTATGAATGTTTCATTTACACGAGAGAGAGATGATGAACCTACTCATTCTTTCCTAATTTACTTACAATTATTAAGAGAATTGTTGGCAAATGCTAGCAGTTCCTGGAGTAGATGTGGTAATTTGGTAGGGATGGTGGGGCTAGTGAGTTTTACTTTCTTTGTTTCCTATACGTCACAAACCAGCTTGATCTCTCTAAACAAAGGGTTTGACCATGGTCTATCCAATGATAGGAAGCTTAACTTATTTGATAAGCAGCCTTGTAGGGTGCTGGAAGACACAGCGTTTATATTAAGAAATGTTCCATCCTTTTGATATTAAACCTACTTTCCATGAGGACTTGTAGTGATTGACATGTACAGACAGTTTTTGGATGTTCTTTCCATTTTCTTGGCTTCAAACTTCAGTTGGGAAGAATTGTGCCATCTAAGAAATATGGTTTTGGTTTCAATGATGTTTAATTAATAATGCATAACCATAAATATATGAGGATAAGAAAGATCTGTCATACTCTCTTTCCTTTGACGTTGCCTAAATTAACCTAAACAAAGCCAGCTCAGACTTAAAATGCCCATACTCACAAAAGTTGAATGTCTTTTTCTGTAATTCCTGTCAGTAGAAAGCTGACTCTTTGCCACCGCATGGACTATAGCCTGCCAGGCTCCTCTGTCCATGGAATTCTCCAGGCAAGAATACTGGAGTGGGTAGCCAGCTGTTCCCTTCTCCAGGGGATCTTCCCAACGCAGGGACTGAACCTAGGTCTCCTGCATTGCAGGTGGATTCTTTACCATCTGAACAACCAGGGAAGCCCTTTAAGACCTTATTGTATGCAAATGATGGTGATGCTACCAGCCACATAGTTTGTGCCTCTCTCTTCTTGATTATATTGAAAATTTTTAGGGTTCCATGAGATATATTTCACATGGAAGTTCAGTTCACTTTAGTCGCTCAGTCGTGTCCGACTCTTTGCGACCCAATGAATCGCAGCACGCCAGGCCTCCCTGTCCATCACCAACTCCTGGAGTTCACTCAGATTCACGTCCATTGAGTCAATGATGCCATCCAACCGTATCATCCTCTGTCGTCCCCTTTTCCTCCTGCCCCCAATCCCTCCCAGATCAAAGTATTTTCCAATGAGTCAACTCTTCGCATGAGGTGACCAAAGTACTGGAGTTTCAGCTTTAGCATCATTCCTTCCAAAGAAATCCCAGGGTTAATCTCCTTCAGAATGGATTGGTTGGATCTCCTTGCAGTCCAAGGGACTCTGAAGAGTCTTCTCCAACAGCACAGTTCAAAAGCATCAATTCTTCGGCACTCAGCCTTCTTCACAGTCCAACTGTCACATCCATACATGACCGCTGGGAAAACCATAGCCTTGGCTAGATAGACCTTAGTCGGCAAAGTAATGTCTCTGCTTTTGAATATGCTATCTAGGCTGGTCATAACTTTTCTTCCAAGGAGTAAGTGTCTTGTAATTTCATGGCTGCAGTCACCATCTGCAGTGATTTTGGAGCCCCCAAAAATAAAGTCTGACACTGTTTCCACTGTTTCCCCATCTATTTCCCATGGAAGTTATGATATCATAAAATCAATATGAATAGATGATACCTTTAGAGTCAAGATAATTCACTACAGAGTAGTGACATTGCACATACAACTGCATAAAACCCAAAGCTTGGAAACCCTGAGCTAGACGAAGGGAAGAAATAAAAGGAGACTGTAGAAACATATGTTTGAACTTCAAACCCATTCTGCACTTCAGAAGTTCCTATTTAGCAAATAGGGATGTGTAGGGAATTTTAAAGTTGTCTTGCTTGCTTTTATAATTTACTCCATTCTGTTTTATTTTTAAGCATGAATATATATTGATAGATTTGTTTGTTAAAAGAATTTAAGAAAACATGGAGTTACATTTTGATTCTAAAAGAGAGCCAATTAGTTTCTAAAGACAGTAGTAAGTTAAATTATTGAATCTACTGAAATTGGGAAAAAAATTAATAAAAGTGTCATCTTTTAGTGTTCGATTCATAGATGCATAGATTTTTCTAGTGCTCATCTATTTACCCGTTATAGGTCTATATAGTCTGTAGGTTAAAAAATCTCTCAACCAGAGGATCTATAGGTCCCTTTTAAGTCTAAACTCTGTGATGACTATCTTTTATTCATATCAGTGATATGTTCAATGTTATTCAGATGACAACAAAGACCTTCAATTGCAGGCGTTATTTAATCTTTATCTTGACATTTTATTTTACTTTAAGGGCTTCCCTATTAACTCAGACAGAAAAGAATCTGCCTGCCATGCATAAGACCCAGGGTCAAACCCTGGGTCAGGAAGATCCCCTGGAGAAGGGAATGGCAACCCACTCCAGTATTCTTGCCTAGAGAATTCCATGGACAGACCATGGAATTGCAGAATTGGACACGACTAAGCAACTAACACTTTGACATTTTATATAAGAGTTTTAGTTTTAATTTGAGTTTCAGTTACTTTGAATTATATATATAATTTTAGGAATATTCACACATACACTTTCACACATACATTGACATGAGTACGTTTTATACTGATATAATCTCTTGGCATTTTAGAGGAAGTATTGAACTTTGTATTTTGGAAAATTTAGAAAAATTTTCCATTTCTCCTCTCTTCCTCTCTCTGGTAGTAGGCTTGATGACAGTAAAGGTCGGTTTTGTTTCTGACATATTACTGCACAAACAACAAACCTGCATACCTGAACAATCTACCTTGAATGTCTGCTGTGACCATTTGACAGTTAAGGACATTTTACTTTAAAATAATGAAGAAAAACTGAGTAAACTTGTAGCTTGCAGATTTGGTTATAAAAATGATAGAATTATCATGCTTTCCTAATTCATTGATGCACTATCCTTCCACTAAAAAAAATGATCTTTTGCTTATTATACTTTATGTTGTATCTGTGTTAATAATAGAAATACTTTTTCATGAAATGTTGCTTTATATATAATTCAAGCTCATTGTTCATTTTAGTATGTAAGCTCAAAAATAATGACTAAAGAATTTTGATTGATCCTCTTATACCTTTCCAAATCTAAATAATTTCTATTAAAATAAATGTATTGTGATGACTTTATGTCAGTTTTCCATATAATATTTACAGCATGGTAATAAAGTGAATGAAGAGAGATAAGAAGCCTAGTGGTGATTTGTTGGGTCCACAGAATTGACCCATTGTAAAAAAATGAATATCCACTTACTTTTAAGCATAAGGCATACATTGTAGACTATCAGAAACAGTGTGATTGTGTTAGTTGCTCAGTCGTGTTTGACTCTTTACAATCCCGTGGACTGTAGCCCACCAAGCTCCTCTGTCCGTGGAGTTTTTCAGGCAAGGATACTGAAGTGGATTGCAATTCCCTTCTCCAAGGGATCTTCCCAAACAGGAATCAGACCCAGGTCTTCCCACATTGCAGGCAGATTCTTGACTGAGCCACCAGAAAGCGGAATATCAGAGGACATATACTTTTAAAAGCTTCTTCAAAATTCAGTTCAGTCGCTCAGTCATGTCTGACTCTGCAACCCCATGAACTGCAGCACGCCAAGCCTCCCTGTCCATCACCAACTCCCGGAGTTGACCCAAACTCATGTCCATTGAGTCAGTGATGCCATCCAACCGTCTCATCCTCTGTCATTCCCTTCTCCTCCTGCCTTCCATCTTTCCCAGCATCAGTGTCTTTTCAAATGATTAAAATCAGTTTAATCAAAACTTGCCTTCAGTCACATTCAGATGGTACAGATTTTTATACTTTGTCACTCATTCATTGTCTATTCATCAAATACTATTGACTACAAACTAAGTGCCGAGCAAAATAAAAAACAGAAATAAATTTTTGCCTTAACGATTTCAGGAAAGCATGAAGGTTTGAGGAGATATTGCCACACTAATATCATAAATAACTTGTAGGTAAGATGATAACTTCACACCTGGGATGGAGTGGAAGGGTATTTGGAGGTATGGGGGGAGGCTAGATAGAACCTGAACATAGGAGGCAGGCAATAGGAAGACAACTGGAAGCGAGTTGGTTACTGTTTTGATTTTTTTTTTTTTTTAGTGTGTGTGTTTTTAAAGATTATTATCCTAAATCCATTAGAGTTTTAGCTTTAGGGGTGATTGGAAAAATCATTAATATGAACTTCGGGGACTGATATGATATTTGTAGTAGTATTAGTGTGTGGAAGCATTTCATATATACATTTGATAGAATCAATCTGTTAGTTGCCATCTTTAAGCATGGATTTTCATATTATTTTTAATTTCATGGTTTGTTTTGTAAGAGATTTTGAATAATACAACAATGATCATACATAACAAACGTGATAGTGAGAACATCCGTAATTTTAAAATGTCCTTCACCACGGCGTTTACAGCAACACGATTATAATCTATCGCATTATGATCAGTGTGTTCTTTTGGCCTTTTCTTTCTGCTGAATAATTGGCAGCTGCAGATTAGTTATAAAATAGATCATCTGTTATATGGTTTCTTATCTATATACAAAATGTCAAACTTCACTTTATATAAAAATCACAACCAACAAATAATTTTTGAAAGTTCTTACGGAAATACCCTATGATTTCCTCACAATTTTTAGGTTGAGTTTTTATCATTCTTAGTCACAAATGGCAGGAAGAGGTTCCAAATTAAATTCATTTTTACCACAATCATGACATTTTCCAACTGTCTCATAAATTTGCAACATTTGTTAAAAGGGAGACTAATAGAGCAAAATGTGTCACTAGTGCCGAAGAAAACGGGCTTGTGGTAATTAGAGTGCCATCTTTAAAGACAAAGTTAGGGCTTGAAATTTTAACATAATAATTGTACCAATGAACTGTTACTGAGTTCTCACAATGTGCCAGATTCTGTGTCGAGCAGTGCAAATGCATTAAGTATTAGCAAAACTTCTAATAGTATTCCTCTTCCCATTTAATAGAGAATAAGCCTTAGAAAGGTCTATGTAATTTGATGATGGTGCAGTAGGTAATGGGTAGAGAAACTGGGAATCGAAACAAGTTCTCTAAGGGCTAGTTGTAGGTGTAGACACTATTAATAGCCCAATTTTGGTATAAGAAAATGTGAGGCTTATAGAGGTCTAAATAATTCGGAGAGGTATAAATAGTAACTTAAACAGCTACTAAGTGGAAAACCAGGTATTCAAGCACAGATTGTTCTAACTCTAGAGTCTAACTAAATACCTGTCAATATCATCATTAAATTTCCAGGAAATTTGAGTTGTAAGCATAAAATTTGAATTGTTTATGTCTCTTTTGTTTTGACACAGAAGGGGCAAAATTCAAGAAGTAATGCATATAGATGTTAACTGGCAAAAGAAAGGACAGTTGTTAAGGACTCGGCCGAGAGCCAGGAATTTAGTAGCATGACAAATCTCACTTTGTTCCATGTTATTATTTTAGGGTCATCCTATCAAAGCAAGAGTGTTTTAGGATAAAATTTTTTACTCCCCCTAAGTGTCCCTGGTCAGAACCATTTCATTAGATTCCCCAAAGTCAGAAACTTTGGTACACTAGCCAAAGTCCTCGAAGTAGTCCTCTGTTATGTGACCCAGAGTGAATTAATTTGGCTAATTTCCTGTTTGTAACCTTTGCTGTACACTGCCTTGTGCTCTAATTATTTTTATTTCACCGTATCTTGTTTTACAAACCTCAGTGTTATGGTCCTGGGCAAGAACAGTGTCTTTCCTCTTTGCAAAGAATACTGTAGTAACATTCAGTTCTTAAAAACTGATGAAAACTCAATGCTCAGAAGACAAACTGGAAACTTTTAAAATACCTTTTTGTCCTACTAATAAC
Organism: Budorcas taxicolor; assembly: GCF_023091745.1. Classification (NCBI taxonomy): domain Eukaryota; kingdom Metazoa; phylum Chordata; class Mammalia; order Artiodactyla; family Bovidae; genus Budorcas; species Budorcas taxicolor. The sequence goes on from NC_068932.1 coordinate 35,419,636, forward strand.
CTTTTTTAAATGAACAAAACTATCAATCACTGATTTTTCTTTATTATGAGTGGAGGAGGTGGTCACAATAATACATTATTTTTCAGAGAAATCTAGTCTTTGTTAAAGATAGTGAATTTAGAATAATCATAGATTTACATTACAATCTGTGGGACTGAGTTCTCATTAATTATATTTTGTAGAGCTATAACTTTTAGGTGTAGCAAAAAGGCAAGGTAAAGAAACAAATTTCTTTTTTTAAGAATCAGTTATAGGAGATGCCATTTGTAAGCTAAGGGAAACTAGTGAAAATGAAGAAACTTTAATACAGATGTTAGAAAATTGCATTAATCCAAACTAGAATTTATAGTTTTCTCAAGGGAATTATTATATTAACTGTAACAGAGGCAGTTTGTGTATTCCTGTGTGTGTATCTGTGTGTGCATTTATGTTTTACCAGAGGAAAAAGAACGTGGTATCTTCTACACTTAGCATCCATTGGTATTTGGAGTAACATTATGTTTGCATTTTGCATAGACACAGTATTCAGATCAATTGGCCACTCCTATCGAAAGAGACACAAATAAGATTCTCTTGGCCAGCAGCTGTATTTTTAATAGTGCAAGTCTGAGTTTATATTAAAGTGAATCATTTGGATGATTTAGATCACATTTGCTTTTTACTCTGAATATGTTTTTAATATGTCTTCATTATGTATCTTCTTCTAAAAATACATACAATTTAAGACCTTGAACTCTAGCTAGGTAATAGTTGCATTATTTCTGTCCCATATTCGCAAGTGGATGTTCTCTCTTCAATAATAAAAGTAAGCCCTTAAATTATGTTTAAGATGCTCATTACATGAACACTGTCACTGCGGTGTCACAAGTGTTAAAATAAAAATGTTAAATCATAAAGTGCCATCAGGTGTTGGTTTTTGTTCCTTCATCATGAGAAAGGGAACTTTATGAATGATGCATCACAGTGCTCTGTACATTTACATTCAAAGACCAGTTGTTAGTTTTAAGTTACTGCCAGTGAATCTTTAGAAATCACTGTGAATAATGAAGCCATTCATTGTGTTCAAGGATTTTGTCTTTCTTCAGTGATAGGATTTTCTTCTCATTTGAAAGAGTGTTTAATTACATTGCTCATCTACTTTTAATATTTAATAATAATTTTATTAGCTGTGTCGAATGAGGAGGGCAAGATTTGCAATATCTAGTACTGGTCATCAGTTTTTTCTTATCATGACTTAATGAATATTATAATTACAAGGGGAGGCAGAAATATAAATCAGCTGGGTACTTGGTTGGGACTTGCTGGTTTATTGGTTTTTGTTGGAGCAAAGCCGAGAAGAGATGCAAAGAGAAGAAATGAATATCTGAGAGTGTTTTAGAAGCCCTGGCACACCTTTTTGCAACCTACTAATCATTTTCATTTAAATAATAAACACCATGGCTTTGAATAAAGTTAAAAACATTGACAATAAAAATTCCTGCTCGTGCTATAGCAATTGACAGGGGGATCTTGATGACTTATAAGACTGGGTCTTGGCGGGTGTATGTTCCTTTAATCTCTATTAATGCATTTTGACAACTTTTTATTCTCGTTTCTCAATCATTTGTACTGCTGTTTGCTTTCAGCTAAGACACAGGCATGAGTTATTTTGAGTGGAAAGACTTGGCACACCTGTCATCATAATAGCAGTTTTTACTTAAGTAGTACCTCTCAGCTGAAGTTTTCAAAGTGCTTTTCACTCGGCCTATGAGGTGGTAGTCAGGAGGCACCATACATTTCAAGCCTATAAGGAAATATAACCCAGGCATTGAGGAAAAAATAATTTTCATTTTTAGTGATCTAGATATGAATATGTGTATTATAACCTCTAAATTTTAGATGCCATTTTTTTCCAAACAGGACTAGATATTGTTGAATTTAACGTGTCCTAAAACCTGTCTTAAAATGAGTGCTTTTTAACCCCCTCCAGCAACTGCTTCGAGAACGACAGCAGATGGCCAGCCGTCCCTTTGCGTCTGTTGATGTAGCCCTGGAAGTGGGAGCTGAACACACAGACTTTCTGCGAGGGTCATTAGAGGTAGGAACAGTGATGGCGCAAGGGGGCCGCTGTGGTTTGCATATGTATATTACTTCTCTAATCTACATCTGCTTGTGAAGCCAAACAGAGTCTGATTGTCTAGAGTTGACAAGATTCAGCTACATATGTTATGCCATTTTCAAGGCACATAGTTTTAATAGTATGACATGAGCTGTAACAAAAGCCACTGGAGAATCTATTAGTCTAGGCAAGAGTGACAGACTGCTCACCTGGCACCCTTTCCCTGACAGATAGGAACTGAAGGAATTTAAGATACAGGTACGATGAAAGAAACAAAGGATCTATATTTAGTCCTGGGAGTGCCTAACACCCCTCAGTTAACAGGTCACATCTGTTTTATTAACAAAGTTGACTATAAAAGGTGGGTGGAAATGAGTTGCATTTTAATTACATAGTTTCACTTTTTGAATGTTGAAGGTTGTAGAATATAGTGATTATTTTAATTTTATGGCTGTATTAGTACAGTATTATATTACAAATGGGGAAATGGATTATGGTGAAAAAGAAATGATTATGTGCAAGTAAATGTGGTATTCGGATCTTGAAATAGTACATGACATGGTTTCTGAAAATAATGGGGGTTCCCAAAGAACAAAAATCCACAGATTGTGATTAACAACTCATGACAGCATTCTGAGGCATAGTAATTTTATTCTATGGTTAATTTCCAGATTTTTTTTGTGTTATACATGGAAAGATGTTTAAACAGGAAGTTTTAAAAATACCTTACAGTTGAAATATTTTATTCACCTTTTAAAAAGTGCGCTTATGTGACTGATTCATGTTGCTATATTTCGACTTTGCTTTTCTTTGAGGAAAGCAAGGTATATAAAAATAGACTCCTCCTAATACCTAGGCACAAACATAATTGATTTTGTCCATAAAATTTTTGGTTATTCTGAAAAAAATAAAACTAAATCAGACCTTATGATGCTATACAAAGGACCAGTTTTTAGAGACATTTCTCTAAATGTTTTTTTTTTTAAGCTTTTGTATCCTTGATTTTTTACTACTCTAGATCACAGGCTGTCACAGAAGCTTAGAACATTAGATAATATGTGGGTGTATCTTCTATTGCTTAGGGAGCAGTACTCTAATTTCTAACTTTGCAGTAAGTGCTCTAATTTCATTCTGACCCTTAATTTCAAATAACTTTAGTATAGAACTTTTAACAAATTGAAAACTATATCTGAATCTAACTTCCTTTTTCTCCTCATCTATTTAAAGCATTCTTGAATGCTGTTAAAACCCAACTCACGAGAGAAAAACAAATGTAAATGACATATATGTAAGTTGAGATAAAACACTCATAAACTTAAGGAACAGATGTAATAAATATACATAGTAAATACTTTATTTTGTAGAGTTTAAAAACTTCTACCTCTGCTTTCTTTTTGCTCATATTTACTTGGTAGTCCTTTTATTTGCTTATTTCCGACTTCTCTGTATCCTTTTGTTATTACTAGTTATATGAATGACTGGTGTGTCTCTGTTTCTTTTGTATCACTTGTTATCTAAAATTTAAATTCAGAGTGTCATGGAAGAATAAAACCTACCTGCTGCTGCTGCTGCTAAGTCACTTCAGTCGTGTCCGACTCTGTGTGACCCCATAGATGGCAGCCCACCAGGCTCCCCTGTCCCTGGGATTCTCCTGGCAAGAACACTGGAGTGGGTTGCCATTTCCTTCTCCAATGCATGAAAGTGAAAAGTCAAGTCACTCAGTTGTGTCCGACTCTCAGCGACCCCATGGACTGCAGCCTACTAGGCTCCTCCGTCCATGGGATTTTCCAGGCAAAAGTACTGGAGTGAGTTGCCATTGCCTTCTCCAAAACCTACCTACCTACTCCCATTTAGAAAGATTTCTGGAGATCTGGTTCTACTTACCAATGTGTAGTTTTGTTGGGTTTTTGTAAACAGCTTTGTTAAAATATAGTTCATATGCCATACAATTTACCCATTTAAACTGTGAAATTTAGGGGTTTTAGTATATCCAGAATTGTGTAACCATCACCAAAAATCAGTTTTAGAACATCTTCATCTTCCCTTAAAGAAACTCCCTTCTCACCCCCTCTCTTTTTCCCAAAGCCTCATTCTCAACTGTAGACAAGCCCTAATCTACTTTTCGTCCTTACATGAGTTTCCTCTAGTATATTTTCATTCTATTTCATACAAATGGAGTCATACAATATGTGGTCTTTCATGACTAGCTTCTGTTACTTAGCCTTAATGTTTTCAAGTTTCATCCCACATTGTGGATGAGTATTAAATTTCCTTCTATTGTCAAGTAATATTTGATATTATTGATATAAGAGGGGGGACTCAGGTGATAAAGAATATGCCTGCCAATGAAGAGACATGGGTTCAATCCCTGGGTCAGGAAGATGCCCTGGAGTGGGAAATGGCAACCCACTCCAGTATTCTTGCCTGGAAAATTCCAGGGACAAAAGATCCTGGCTTGCTACAGTCCATGGGGTCACAAAGAGCTGGACACGATAAGCGACTGAGCATGCACACACACATTATTGATATAGCACAATTTGTTTTTGCACTCGTGAGTTGATGAACATCTAGGCTGTTTCTGCTTTTTGAATATTTTGAAAAATGCTACTGTGAATATTTGTCTACTAATTTTGTTTCCTTTTTGTTGGAATATATAAATAAGAAATGAATTTTTGGGTAATATGGTAAGTTTTTTATTACTTGTTGAAAAGACTTTCTATCTCCACTGAATGATCTTGGGACTCCTATTTCAAATCAGTTGACCAAGTGTGAGAATTTGTTTTCGTAATCTCAAAAAGGTGAAGGTAAGGTGAAGTCACTCAGTCATGTCCAACTCTTTGCAACCCCATGGACTGTAGCCTACCAGGCTCTTCCATCCATGGAGTTTTCCAGGCAAGAGTGCTGGAGTGGGTTGCCATTTCCTTCTCCAATACCATTCCATTAATCTATAGATCTATCATATGACAGTACAGCGCTTATTTTGATTACTATAGCTTTGTAGTAAGTTTTAGAATTAGAAAATATGAGTCCTCCAGCTGTATTTGTTTTGAACATTGTTTGGCTTTTCTGTGTCCTTTGAATTTTGACAGGAATTTTAGGATCAGTTTGTCATTGTCTGCAAAGAATCTCACTAGTACTTTAATAGGGATTGTATAAAATCTGTAAATCAATTTGGGAGAATTTACAGTAGCTTAACATGTACTTTATTAAGGTAGTAGCTTTGTTAATTGAGTACCTTTATCCATGCTCCAAATAAATTTAGGATTCTAAATTCAATATCAGATTTTCTTCATCTTGATAAACAAGTATGATTTCTGATATTTAAAATTTCCTATATCCATATATTTCTGATCTCAAGTAAATTGACAATTTAAATTTTTTAAAAAATTTAAAGTTGAAAATATTGTCCTTCAGTAATTTTTATAGCTTAAATTGTTTTCTTATATGAATTTAATATCAGAAATAAATAATGACTGCTAACTGCTAATTTATTTAATATTCTTTGGAAAATAACAGAAGTAAAAGCATAAGGTTTAAAATCATATTTTGTTTTTTCCTTTGCATTTTGTAATTACTACTAAGTAGAAGTTATCTATCTGCTGTATATACACATACATGTGTGTACATATACATTTGTATGTTGTATGTGAGATTTACTTTCCATTGTCACAGTGCTCTGGATCCACTTCAGATCTCTTTTTATATACATAACCTAGTATGATGTGGCATTGATTTGCTTACACAGCAAAATATGAAGCCTAGGCCTATTCTGAGATAACATTAAGGACTTTATTTAAACCTAGAAAATAAAAGTAACTTTAAAATTCCTTTGCTGGGTTTTTCTTAAAATTCAGAGATGAAATTCAACCCAAAGCCATAGGTTAGCTGGCTATTACTATTTTGTACATATTCATTGAGTCTTCATAATGTGGTAATTTAAGGAATAGATTTCTTTCAATTTAAATTGGACTCTCTGAGTTCCACATCTATATTGTCAGGGGGAGAATATAGGTATAATATAGAATTACTTATGCTTGATGCATCCATAGTAATGCTTCTGTACACCAAAATGTCCTATTCTATGAAGCAGACGTGTTCCTAAAAGTTTGTGTGAGTTGATTATGTTTGTTAATGGATGAAGAGTGTTCAGTCTTCATAGGAACTGTGTGTAGTAAACCCTAGGTGTAAAAACTCTTTGTGAGTGAAAAAAAGATTATGTTGTGAATAATCACCCCCTAAATTATCTATAAGCAAGTTTGAGTCATTATATTTTTCTAAATTATAGTGAAAAATTAAGGACTTATTAAAATTTAATAAATACACTTAGAATATAAATTTATGAACTCAATTTGTTAGTTGATTTTAAATTTATTGTTAAAAAAATAGGGTTATTTTTGTGATGACCTTGTGACCCATATAGTGTATATTTATCAATTTTCTTCCACTGAGGAATAGCATGTTAATTTAGAGTAATTGCTTAACAGATGTTTCTGGCATGCTGCATATACATCAAGCACTCTTCTTAGCACTTTAGAAGCATCAGGGAACACAACAAAGAATGCTGTCCTTGTGGAGTTCATATTCTAACAGGGAGAATGCTGCTGCTGCTGCTGCTAAGTTGCTTCAGTCGTGTCCGACTCTGTGCGATCCCATAGACGGCAGCCCATCAGGCTCACCCATCCCTGGGATTCTCCAGGCAGGAAGAGAATACTCCATCCCGCTGGAGTGGGATGCCATTCCCTTCTCCAATGCATGAAAGTGAAAAGTGAAAGTGAAGTCCTAGGTTATTTAATATGTTAGGAAGAGGTAAGTGCAATGGAACAGGAAAAAAGTAAAACAGGATAAGGTTTGGAGAGTGCTTTGTGGAGTTGGGGGAGAGCATGCATATTGAATCGGGTGTGGTCAGGGTGACCTCACTGAGAAGGTGAGAGTTGAGCAAGGCTTGAAAGAGGTAAAGGAATTAATCAGATGGCAGATTCTCAAGGGAAAGTGTTCCTAGCAAAGAAAATGGCTAGAGCAGAGGTGCTAAGGTGGTGGGCATGTCGGATAAGTTCATGAAACAGCAGGCTTTGGGCAGGGGCAGGTACAGGATGAGGCAGAAGATACAGGGTCTTATAGACCTTTTGTAAAAACTTTGACATTCAATCCTAAGCGAAGAGGAGAGAGTCAGTTGCAGGATTGACTGACATAATCTGTTTCTAAAAGATTATTCTGCCTTTGGGGTTGAGAATAGTTAGATGTGGGATATCATTAGATGGTTTCCTGACAAGCAGACATCAAGACAAGGAATTGGTTCATTTGAAGAATATGCTGGGAGGGAAATGAGGAAGGGAATGGAGAGCAGCTAATACCACTATGGTAAACTAGGGCTTGATTTCCGTGGAGACACTCTGAGAGTCAGGGTAAAACGCAAGTCACACTACGGACATCAGGGCAACAGAGCTGACTGTTTATTCCTCGACTCCCTCCGATCACTGATCGAGGGCCACTTCCCAGGAAGTCCCAGAAAGCCCCCAGGCAAAGAAATGAAGGCTTTGGGTTTGGAAATTAGCAGAAAACTGACATGGTAACTGAGAGGTTGGAAATCAACCCAAAGTTTCTGCTATGAGGGGCAAGTTTAGAGGGAGAGAAGCTTGTTACAAAGCTTCTGTGGGAATCCATGCAAGAGGTAATGGTGGCGAGAGGCGGATTTTAGCAGTGAAGTGTCTGATTCTGGACTTTGTTTTTAAGTCATGATGTGTTCTCATTTTGAAACTCTTTCTAGAGACTTGGTGTTTGTAAGATCCAAACAGAAAAGAAGACAGGATTTTTTCTCCTTAACTGGCACTGTAATGGATCGAGAGCCTCTTATGCTGTTGTACGTACTCACTAAGAGAAATAGTTCGCAGTCTCTCAGAATACCCTCTCAAACAACAAAATCCGTGCCTTTCCTCTATAATGACAGAAACCATGAGAAACTGAGGTAAAAGAACCGAGAGGCCATTAAGTGACTTAGGTTGACTAGGCTTCCTAGGTCTGGTGTCACATGAAAAGTATACAGTTTGGTCACAAACAAGTTAATTGATAACCCTTTAGTTTGATGTTAAAAATGTACTTTCCTTGTTCATGTTTTTTTGTGGGGAGAGTAGTGGTAGGAAGGAAGGAGTTGGCAGTTTTGTAAACTTAGATAAGTCCTCCAATCTCACTGATAGTTTTTGCTGGGATATTTTTCTTTGTTTCTATTTTTATTTCAAATTATTTTAGCCAATTATTTTTTGCTTCCTACCTCTAATACTGAAAAACCAGAAACCATTTTAATGGCCAAAAGTAAAGCATTTGTTACTTAATTTATTATATTTTACAAAATGGTGTATAAATTCTGATCTATTTTTTGATAAACATTGAAAAAAGTCTGGTATAATAAATTCTTAATAATAAATGTTGTATAGGTGGGTGGCATATATGGGTTATTCATGTTGCAAGTCAGTGTTGTCCTTTCTATTATGGTATGCATGGCTGTTTTTAACAAGGAAAAAATAAAAGCAACAACAAAGCAAAAATATAAAATATTAAGTTTTTCCCTCAAGTTTTAGACCCTTGTATTGACTGCATATTGGAGCTTGAAATTTTGCCAGTTATTCAAAATAAACATTTTCAACCATCATTTCTGTGTTAGGGAATAGAAACTCTTCTACATATTATACATATTCTGGACTGCCCTGTTAACGTTTTTACCCATCATGATTAATTTATCCACATTTCAATTTTTGAAAATGTAGGTGACCATTGGGTTTTATTCTACAAGGTTAGTACTTAGGTGTTCACCAAGCATTACACTCAAGAGTGCTTTCCAAACAATACAGGTAACGATTATATGTCAAGGTAAGTAACTTAAACCTGAGCTTCCTAGGTCATGTTCAGTTCAGTTCAGTTCAGTCGCTCAGTCATGTCCGACTCTTTGCAACCCCATGAATCGCAGCACGCCAGGGCTCCCTGTCCATCACCGACTCCTGGAGTTCACACGTCCACCAAGTCAGTGATGCCATCCAGCCATCTCATCCTCTGTTGTCCCCTTCTCCTCCTGCCCCCAATTCCTCCCAGCAACAGAGTCTTTTCCAGTGAGTCAACTCTTCGCATGAGGTGGCCAAAGTACTAGAGCTTCAGCTTTAGCATCCTTCCTGCCAAAGAAATCCCAGGGCTGATCTCCTTCAGAATGGACTGCTTGGATCTCCTTGCAGTCCAAGGGACTCTCAAGAGTCTTCTCCAACACCACAGTTCAAGTGCATCAATTCTTCGGTGCTCAGCCTTCTTCACAGTCCAACTCGCACATCCATACATGACCACAGGAAAAACCATAGCCTTGACTAGATGGACCTTAGTCGGCAAAGTAATGTCTCTGCTTTTGAATATGCTATCTAGGTTGGTCGTAACTTTTCTTCCAAGGAGAACAAGTGAAATGTTTAAATTGAGTTTAAGATGCTGTTTTTTAAAACTTATATACATACACTATCTCAATCTCATTTGAGCGTTATGTCAGTCTTACAAAATACAAAGCAGATTTTGTTTGTTCTGTTGACTATTGAAGGAACTGAGACTCTGTGAACTTAAGATCTTTGGTCAAGATCACAGTGTAGTCACCAGCAGAGAATGGGGTGGCAAAAAGCCAGATACAACTTAGCAACTAAACAACAACAGAGCAGGAACAGAGTTTGAATCTCAGTTTGGCCCTGGAATTTCTCTTTCACAGCATTCTCAAATATGCTGATTTTAGTTCAAACTGAGAAAACATTTTAGGCCCCAACGTATCTCTGGAGTACTTTTTGTTGTAAAGCTGTTTATGAGCATAGAGTTACCTAATATTCATGTAGTATTCTTTGATTCCTGGTGCTCATGAGTAATGGAGACAGTTCAACCTATTACACTACACAAGAAAAAGGTGACAGACACATTGTTTAAATCAAGGGCAGACACAGTGAGCGTCTCTCATGTTAAGAGCACTGCTGGCTTTGCTCCCAGAGCAGGTTGAGCCCAGTTCTCTGCTGATGGACACAGCCAGTGGCCTCTCGAGCATTTTATTCCTGCCCTGGCATCTTCATGGGCAGTAATTCCAATGGCTAGCCTGAGCATTTCCTGGGTCTCTGATTTTTTTCAGATTGTTACGGCTGTCTTGCAGTACTTCATATTTTAATTATTTTATTAAAACTTATTTTTAGTGCTCTGATTATAAAAATAATAAATCCTCATTGTAGAAAAATACAGAAATAATAAAAATTAAAATATTTCACCCATACGTATCCACTGTTGAAACTTTTATATCCTTCCAACATTTTCCTTTTGCATATATGTATGTTTATAAAATTCAAAGTATATTCTATATGTGATTTTGCATCCTGTTTTTCTCATTATAATAAGAAAAATTTGTACTTCTGAGTTTGATTTTAAAATGTTCTGTCAGTTTTTCTGTAGTATAACATAATTTATTTGACTGTTTTATTTTTAAATAGCTTGATTCTAATTTCACACTATTACAAATAGGGCTATAGTTAATGTTTGTACATAACTCTTGATCCTAATCTACAAAAAGATAAACTGCTAGGTCAAAAATTGTGACCTTTTATGCATCTTGATCGATGGACATGAGTTTGAGTGAACTCCGGGAGTTGGTGATGGACAGGGAGGCCTGGACAGGGAGGCCTGGCGTGCTGCGATTCATGGATTCGCAAAGAGTCTGACACAACTGAGCAACTGATCTGATGCATCTTGATATATTGCTTACTTACTTTCCAGAAATGTCCTTTTTCAAACTACCTTTAACAAGGAGTGAGAATTCCTGTTTCCCTACATTTTTGTCAAAAATTATTTTAAAAGCAATTTTAAAACAATTTTGGTAATTTTGTATAAGAAATGTTAAATTCTCCAACAGACTTATTAGTATTAATAGTAAAATCAAATATTTTCATATTGTTTTTAACCATTTGTATTTCTCCTAGTTCATTTTATTAACTGTTATTCCCATGTCCTCTTCTGTTAAATATCATCTACTGTTAGTAATTGGATTACATAAGAAATTTTTTATTAGTTACAGAAAATTTGAAAATGTTTCTTAACCAATTCAGTATCTTTCTTCATCCTTCTATTGGAGCTTTTTTGCTTAAGTTGCTTATTAAATATTTGTAATTTATTGAATTAATTAAATAAATATTAATACATTTAATATTTAAATATTATATTTTCTCTATTTTTCCCCTACTAATCAAACTGGTTTAGTAATACTTTCAGATATTAATTTTGCTTTTTTTTATTCTTAAATTTTTAAATGATCTTTGCTTCTTTGATGGCCTTCTCTTGAATTAAAGGTTTTTTAAAATCATGATTTCCTTTTCTCCTCACCTAATATGCATATTACATACTCTTTCTCCCCTTTTGGCCAATACTCTTAAAATTTTAGCAGGTATAGTTTCAGTCTGAATATAATGAGCTCTTCCCTAATATAAATAGAAAGTCTTCAAACAATTGAAACCTTGTTTTCATCTTATGTATCATAATTATCTTATTTGTAGTTTTGTGAATTTTAAACATTGTTATTATTGTTGCTGTTTTACATGATCAATATTTATGTAAATTTTCCTATATAGTCACTATTTTCTTTGCTCACTGTTCTTTGCATTGAGAGCTTCCTTCTGAAATGTTTCCATCTGCCTGTTATTTTTCTTTAAAATTCCTTTAGCACATGTCTTCTGATGATCAACTCTTAGCTTGCTGACCATTGCCCCCCTCTTTAGTTTCACATAAGGCCTTGGAGCATCACCATTGCTTACAATCTAAAAAATGTTTTGGAAATACACATTATCAAGCATCTAGTTACTTTGCAGTAGGAGTGCCTCACTCAAACACTTTGCTTACGTGAAAATTTTTCTGGCTTTTGGCTTCCATTGTTGCAACTGAGAAATCTTCTGACAGTATAGCTGTCATTCTTTTAGAGCTAATCTAGCTTTTCTTACCAGTGGTTTTTTTAAATCCCTTTGTCTTTGGTGTTCTGCAGTTTTATGGTGATTTTCCTAAGCATACATTTATTTGTATTTATCCTCTTTGGCTTATTTTGTGCTTTTTAGATCTAAGGATTCAGACCTTTCAGAATTTCTTTCTGTTTACTTCTAAAATTTCTCAGTTATCCCTTTGAGTTTTTTCTCTCCTTCATTTTCTCTATTTTCCTAAAATACTGATTAGTTGGATATCAGATTAACTCATTCTACCCTCAGAATCTCTTAATCTCTCAGGTTAGTGCTTTCTATCTCCTCTCTCTGTGTTTCTTCAGAGCCTTGTTACAGCTTACTAATTCTCGCTCTCTACCCTAGCCACTGGATATTTTTAAAAAGATTTTTTTTTTTCATTTTTAAAAGTTCTGTTTGGTTTTTCTTCAAATCTACTTAGCACTTTTCAAAAGTCTCTTGCTTGCTAGTTTTTATTGCCTCACAATTCATTCCAAACAATTATTTTTATTTTATTTAAATATCTGAAATCATTTTATCAAATAGATCATTTATTAAATAGATATTTTAAAAGATCATTTTAATATCTGAAATCCTTGGAAATTGAAATCTATCTGTTTCTTTCTATGGGCTCTCATTTACTGTGGCTTATTTCCTTGTGAGTTTGATGATCCTTGTAAACTCTTATTTGTTTAATCTTAATCTGTGGTTTCCTGGCGGCCTAAATAAAGAATGCTTTCCTCCAGCCATTTCTTCCAGGGTCCCTGGCATGGCACAGGGATCTCAAACTCAGCTTTCTTATCTTGTAAATCACTTATATCAGCTTTTATCCTCAGGAAATCTGCTTTTATGTTTGCTTGCAGCTCTCTGCTCCCCTTTCCAGTTTTAGCTGTTTGTCTTGGAGCACTCCCTAACTGCAATGCTTATAATTTGGTTATTTTATAGTGAGAGGACCCTGCTTAAATATTAATAGCTTTGTCTTCAGTAGGAGCTCAGTTTCCCCGAGTGCAGGTTCTCTTCTCTTTGGATTGCTGTTCTCTTGGCATTAGCTTAATTATATTCATTTTTACTACTGAGATTCCAGTATTGACTACCTCTGAGGGGATAGCCAGAGAAGGCAATGGTACTCCACTCCAGTACTCTTGCCTGGAAAATCCATGGACGGAGGAGCCTGGTAGGCTGCAGTCCATGGGGTCGCTAAGAGTCAGACACGACTGAGCAACTTCACTTTCACTCTTCACTTTCATGTATTGGAGAAGGAAATGGCAACCCACTCCAGTGTTCTTGCCTGGAGAATCCCAGGGACGGGGGAGCCTGGTGGGCTGCCGTCTGTGGGGTCGCACAGAGTCGGACACGACTGAAGCGACTTAGCAGCAGCAGCAGCAGCAGAGGGGGATAGCAGAGAACCCTCCCTACTTGTAAAGGGATTAGTGGTGTAGAAACAGTCAAGCCACCAACTTCCTACTGGTCTTTTTAAACCCCCTAATGCTCAAGAACAAGAAAGACTCAGAACACATATTATGCTTTTTCTTAGCCACTTGGGGATCAGAGGGTCCTAGGAAGCTCTGTCAGGGATTATATTGATCTTCTTGGTGTTTACAGAGCTCTCTAGTCTCTGTAATATCCCTGCCCTGGGTCTTGATGCTGATGTCTATTCACTTTCCCAGTTCAAAGAGGGTAGCATTCAGCAGGACCCAAGCCCTATTTGCACATAAATACTCACAGGCTACAGGGGCTGTTTGCCTCAAAGAAGGAGATGATTTTCAATTAGTAGTAGAGAGAAGGAAACTGCTAAGGTCACATCTTCTCACATTCTTCATAACAAATGCTTTAGAAGACAAATGGCTTTCTTACTTTAAGAAAATTATTTAGAAAAAATAGATTTTTATATGTACATCTTTGGTCTTGAAGTAAGGAAGTAACTGGCAGTAATGTTTCTGTACTTTTCTGTACTTTTTTTTTTTGTATTTCCTACTATTGCCCATGTCCAGTTACCACTCTCATTTTTCAAAATAAAGATGTTTGAATATATACTCAGGTGGAGCAAAGTATACTAAATATTTTATTAACTTGATATCCCATGAGCATCAATTGCCAACAGTATGGAAAAAGGATTAATATAAAACACTACAAAAGTGTTACAAACAGTACTTGAAGTAACAGGTTTCCCTAGTTGCATTTAGAATTTTTGTGGTCTTTCTTTTAAAATTGTCAGACTTCACCACGACCATTTAGCAGAAAATGTTTTCCAAAAAGATTTTAGAATTTATAAGATTTGGAATTATAACAATTATAATGGATTTCATGATTGAACGAAGCATGAGTTAAGAATTAAAGATGAATGAGTCTTCAGAATTAACATGATAAGGATAGAACCCATTAACATGGGATGAATATAATACAACACTTAAATTACTGAAATCTTCTTGCCCCTAAATTAATATAATCAGAAGTCATAATATGTTTAGGCCTGAGAAAAGTCATCTGTTTATATTTTTAATACATAGCTTTATAAATGCTCTAGATTAATGATTAACTGTACTTGTAAGTAAAATACTGCTAGCATCATTCAGAATTCACTGAGTTCAAAGCTAAGGATATATATTTATATTTTTATGAACTTTCAAAATTAAAATTTTATAAATGGAAGTTTTCATTGGGCTATTAAAACATTGAGATTATCTTGCCTTAAATCACTTAAAATGAATGTAAACTATGATGGAGAAGAATATAAAGATGAGAATAAACAACAACAAAAAGACAAGCCCAGTTTCACCTCACGGTGTTTGATATGATAAACAGAAACATTTACAAATAGAAAAGACTTATAACCCTGATTGCCTATATCCATATTGGCTGTCATTCAGCAGAATAATACATTACTTAACGATACTGTCATATCATGGTTGCAGTTTTGCAAATAAGAAGTGGCTATGTAAAGTATACTACAGTATCATGTATTGGGAAGTCATAAATACAGTTTAGCAATTCTTGAGGGCAGTGTCCCAGCTCTGACAAAAAAGCTTAAATTTCCAACATCCTTACCTTTCACCTACTCTCAGATAAAACAGACAGTATATTGCTGCTGCTGCTGCTGCTGCTGCTGCTGCTAAGTTGCTTCAGTCGTGTCCGACTCTGTGCTACCCCAGAGACGGCAGTCCACCAGGCTCCTTTGTCCCTGGGATTCTCCAGGCAAGAACACTGGAGTGGGTTGCCATTTCTTTCTCCAATGCATGAAAGGAAAAGGGAGAGTGAAGTCATTCAGTCATGTCCGACTCTTAGGGACCCCACGGACTGCAGCCTACCAGGCTCCTCTGTCCATGGGATTTTCCAGGCAAGAGTACTGGAGTGGGTTGCCATTGCCTTCTCTGAGACAGTATGTGGGACCCATACAAAAAAAATTATGGGCAGATTAAATTTGCTGCAACCAAGAACACACAGTATTCATGGGCATCTTTGAATAATGTCAAACGTTTCCAACACTCATTCCTTGTGTATATGTTAAAATAATGATATTTAATATATTAACATAAAACCAATATTAATGTCAATTAATACAGATTACTCAGTAACTAACATAAAAACTGAAAGTGAAGTTGCTCAGTCGTGTCTGACTCTTTGCGACCCCATGGACTGTAGACTACCAAGCTTCTCTGGCAAGAATACTGGAGTGGGTTGCCATTTCCTTCTTCAGGAGATCTTCCTGTCCCAGGGATTGAACGTGGGTCTCCTGCATTGTAGGCAGATGCTTTACCATCTGAGCCACCAGGGAGGTCAAGCTAGGTCTATCTTTATCTTGTTTTTCTAACATTTTAGATTGTCTTGAAGCATTTGTTATATATCTGATAGTGTGCAGCATTTATTTTCTGATTTTTATTAAACAGATTACCTGCTTAAATATTTTATTAGGCTATAGTTCCTTATAGCATATGTTATTATACTAAATTTATGCCTTTGTTTAATATACTTTTTGCTTATCTTTCATGTAAAATCACTTACTAATTTAACTTGTATTTCTTCCTTCTTTCCATTACATGCACTAGTAGATAATCTGAACAAGTTCATATCCTCAGTGGAATAACTGAAAAAATTCTGTAAAATGCTGGCAAATCAAATAAAAATCTTATAAAGTATGATCCCAGATATTGGAAGTATAGTGCTAGGTATTTTATATGTAGAAATCTAAGAAACCAATAATGTTATACTTTACCTAAGCAAACATTTTCATATGTTCTCATACATGGCTTTCTTCGAAAGTAAAATAGCACCAGCTCAGAATTTAGGGCATTAAATCTGAAAATTTACCTTAAATCTTAATATACATTTCCATTTTAATCAAAGATTACAGCTTTACACTTTCATAGCAGAGACCTTGGTTCATATTTATACTTTATGGTTTTGTTCCTATTTATTGTAGGCCTCTTTTAATTTTTGGTTCACAAAAAAAGGCACTGGATTAACCATTGATGAAGTATAAAAATAAAGAAGACTATCAAATAAGTGGTTTATAAACAATTTTTCATGGAGAAGGCATCATTAATATTTAGGACTTTCTCCAGCACATTTTAGGAAACAAAAGCAATACCTAAATTTATTTTTCCATATCTCATAATGGAAAGTCAATCGTAGAGATTCTGTAGTATAATAAATTGATTTACGAATATTTACTAAACTTGCTATATGCAAATCAGTACAGACGGATATAGAAAAGATACTTTCTCTACCTTCTAGGAATTTATACACTGATGGGAACCCATCAGTGTATAAGACATAAAAATACCATAAATATGTATCATATGTATATATGTGTACATATATATGTATATACAAAGTGAGTAATGCTAAAAGGACAAAAAAACACAAAGGAGAGGAAAAAAATTAAAACTCGGGGTATTGTTGAATGTTTCATGAAAAATTATAGTAGTTGTTCTTAGCTTTTAAAGATGGATGAGATGTCAGTAGGTAGAGGAAGGAGGAGAACTGAGATGAAGGAAGAGGAAAGGGACCTCTGAAGCTGAGAGAACAATCTGAGTAAAAGACAAGAGACAGAAAAGAGTGCTGTGTGTCTGTGAAACAGTAAAAACGGCAGAATTAGCTGACTGAGGAGGAAATTGTGGGGTTCAAGAGAGAAGATCTTGGAACATATTATGGAAGTCAGTTTTAACAAGATGCTAAAGATCACACAGAAATTTTTTTGAGCAGAATTTTGCAATTGATTTTAGAAAGTTTATCCTTGGCAGCATTCTATAGCATTAATTGTTTTGAAGAGTAATTGAGATGGAGAAACAAGCTGGCAAGTTAAGCCCTTAACTAGTGTCTATCAAACTGTAAAGGAGCAAACATATTGAAATCTATGAAGAGATAGAATTTACAGAATGGAATAGCTGATTAAATATAGAAATAGTTCAGTTCAGTCGCTCAGTTGTGTCTGACTTTTGCAACCCCATGAACTGCAGCACGCCAGGCCTCCCTGTCCATCACCAACTCCCGGAGTTTACCCAAACTCATGTTCATTGAGTCAGTGATGCCATCCAATCATCTCATCCTCTGTTGTCCCCTTCTGCTCCTGCCCTCAATCTTTCCCAGCATCAGGGTCTTTTCAAATGAGTCACCTCCTCCCATCAGGTGGCCAAAGCATTGGAGTTTAAGCTTCAACATCAGTCCTTCCAATGAACACCCAGGACTGATCTCCTTTAGGATGGACTGAATCTCCTTGCAGTTCAAGGAACTCTGAAGAGTCTTCTCCAGCACCACAGTTTAAAAGCATGAATTCTTTGGTGCTCAGCTTTCTTTATAGTCCAACCCTCACATCCATACATGACCACTGGAAAAACCATAGCTTTGACTAGGTGGACCTTTGTTGACAAACTAACGTCTCTGCTTTTTAATATGCTCTCTACGTCATAACTTTCCTTCCAAGGAATAAGCGTCTTTTAATTTCATGGATGCAATCACCATCTGCAGTGATTTTTGAGCCCGAAAAAATAAAGTCTTCCACTGTTTCCCCATCTATTTGCCATGGAGTGATGGGACCAGATGCCATGATCTTAGTTTTCTGAATGTTGAGTTTTAAGCCGACTTTTTCACTCTCCTCTTTCACTTTCATCAAGAGGCTCTTTAGTTCTTCTTCGCTTTCTGCCATAAAGGTGTTGTCATCTGCATATCTGAGGTTACTGATATTTCTCCCGGCAATCTTGATTCCAGCTTGTGTTTCTTCCAGTCCAGCGTTTCTCATGATGTACTCAGCATATAATATAAGGATGACAATATACAGCCTTGACATACTTCTTTTCCTATTTGGAACCAGTCTGTTGTTCTATGTCCAGTTCTAACTGTTGCTTCCTGACCTGCATACAGGCTTCCCAAAAGGCAGGTTAGATGGTCTGGTATTCCCATCTTTTTCAGAATTTTCCACAGTTTATTGTGATCCACAGAGTCAAAGGTTTTGGCATAGTCAATAAAGCAGAAATAGATTTTTTTCTAGAACTCACTTGCTTTTTCCATGATCCAGTGGATGTTGGCAATTTGATCTCTGGTTCCTCTGCCTTTTCGAAAACCAGCTTGAACATCTGGAAGTTCACAGTTCATGCATTGCTGAAGCCTGGCTTGGAGAGTTTTAAGCATTATGTTACTAGCTTGTGAGATGAGTGCAATTGTGTGGTAGTTTGAGCATGTCTAGAGCAAAGAGAGGGAAGGACAGAATCCTGGAGTTCCTCATACATACTGGAAGTCATAGACTTAAGAGAATCAAAGACAAAATCTTGGGAAATTGTTACAAGTAGAATATTGGAGGCATACAGAAGGAAAGAAAGTATTAAATGACAGACTGAGAAGGAATCAAATTGAAAAGTTTTGGACCATTAGAGTTAAGAAAAAGAAGCCATGCCAAAAAGGATTAAGTAGCAAAAAATGCCTCCATTTCCTAATCAGTCAGTGAAGCTGAGAACTACCAAGAGATGGAATTTGGTAACTGTGTAGTCATTGATGACTTTTTTTTTTTCACCTTTTCCTTTTTTATATAAATTTATTTATTTTTAAATTGAAGAATAATTGCTTTACAGAATTTTGTTGTTTTCTGTCAAACCTCAACATGATTCAGTGATAGGTATAACATATATCCCCTCCCTTTTGAACCTCCATCCCATCTCCCTCCCCATCCCACCCTTCTAGGTTGATACAGAGCCCCTGTTTGAATTTCCTGAGTCATACAGCAAATTCCTGTTGGCTATATATTTTACCTATGGTAATGAAGGTTTCTATGCAATGAATTTTGTGAGAGTCATTTGTATTGAAGGGCAGAAACAAGACCGTCTGAACTGGATTGAAGATGAGAACATGGATACAGCAAGGTAGACTACAGTTTTGAAATCTATAATGTTGGAAGGAAAGAAGGAAATGAGACAGTAGTTTAAGAAATTGGTGGTTTCAAGAGAAAGTTACTCCGGGAGAAAAATTTTGAAGTAGGCATAATGCTTGTTAGGGTCGAGGAGAAGGGAAAACAGAAAGAGAATCAAGGAGACAGGAATAAGGATTAATTTTGTAAAGATAAGACAGGATAAGAAAATGATGAGTAAAGATGAGTTAATTAACTTTGAGCAGTTCCATCTGATAGTTTACCTTTGATGACCGTATTTTTTTTTATCGTACTTTGAGAAGTAAGGTCACCTGCGTAGAGTGAGCTGGGGGGTGTAAGGTTGAGCCTTAAGAATAACGCTTGTTTGAAACGCTACGATAATTGGTTAAGAGCAAAAACCAGGAGTTATCCAATATTCCTCCTCCTTATCTGGTCTCGATTTTCTATCAGTCATAGAGCTCTGTCAGTCTTCAGTGTAAACATAGCTTAAATTCATCACCTCATCCCCACTACTGATTTTCTGTTTTCAAGCCTCAAGATCTATTTTCTTATCCCGTTCTGTTACCCTCCTTCCTGGTTGCCCTCCTGCAACCTACTTCCCTCTTCCAGACTTTTTATCACATTGCTACGAAAGTCTTCTTCGTAGGGTGCAAATATTCATATCACCCTTCTCAAAATTCCCCATTGGATTCTCATCTCCTACAGTGAAAATTCAAATTCCTCTGCATAATTTACTGTATCCTACAATCTGTTGTTGGTTCTTACAAAGTCTTTACCTGCCATCTCATGCCAATAACCAGATCCCTGCTCAGTGTCCCTTGCCTCTATCTTTGCTTCTGCTGTTCACTTGTCCTAGAAGAACTTGCCTATCTGGTGGTAGAATTCAACTAATTCTACTCTGAAAAGAAAAAAAAATAGCATGTTTGAATGAAAGAAGAAGTGAATTAAAAACATTATCTTAAGGTGACAAAAGGATTGCTGAGGAGCAAAGAAAACCCAAAGGAACTTAGCATGAATTTTAGCATCAACAATGACTTTGATTTAAAGCTGGAATCAGAAGTGAGGAAAACACCTAGAAGGCTTGACTCAGGGTTAGATACTGGAAAGCTGAATACAGATAATCAAGTTAATGGGAGATGCTGGTATGAGAGCCTCTTTTAAAATTGCTGAGGGGAGCGGACAAAGAGTGTATTAGGAAATGCAAAGGTCTGTGGCTGACAGTATGGATGCTCAAGAGATAGAGTTGTTATTGTTCAGTATCTCACTTGTGTCCAACTCTTTCACGACGCTATAGACTGCAGCCCAGCAGGCTCCTCTGTCCATAGAATTTCCCAGGAAAGCATACTGGAATAGCTTGCCAATTCCTTCTTGAAGGGATCTTCCCAACCCAGGGATCGAACCCAAGTCTCCTGCCTTTGGCACACTGGGGGTGGATTCTTCACTGCTGAGCTGCTGGGGAAGCCCGATATGTGTTCTAGTCATAGAATACTACAGCTTCCATACCTCACTTTAATGTACTGTAACACACAAACCCACAATGTCCCAGAATTTAAGAAACAAAACAACCCCCAAAAAAAGCAGGAAAAAAGCTTTCTTTAGAGAAGATGGTGATTTTGAGTGAACCAAGTCTTTTGGTGATCAAATTGGAAAATGTTATATAAACACTGTGCTGTCCGCATGCACACAGGTATCTTCATACAGGGGGAAAGCAAGTATAAATGAGTTATGTACTCTAAATGAGTAATTACTGAGTCTTATTAAAACTACGTACTTTTTAAACATATTTTACTTTTTTTAGAGCAGCTTTATGTTGACAGCAAAATTAAGAAGCAAGTACAGAGATTTCTCATATGCCTGTCCACTGCCCTCACACATACCCTACATGAGTTCTTTGCTTATGACTTCTTATTAGAATATTCACTTCCAAAACTGTATAAATTTTTGAAGTATGTATGGTATATGTGGCCCTTGAATCTCTCTTTGAAATGATGCATTATGACCTCTGTGTGTATGTTTTGGGGAAATTTTAGGTAGTACATTCTTGAAATAGAATAATTTTACCTTATATAAATTACATTTTAAGAAGTCCCAGAGAACATTTTATTATGAGTACATCAGCTTTTGATGGTTCCCTTCATTTGAGGAAAAAGTAGCAAGAAAATGTGCCATGCACTAGGTGCTCCAGACAATACACAGGTGTCTATGGTATCGTCAGTGCTTCAGACAGTCTGTTGTCTATGGAGAAGGGCATCAGTATCTCCTTCTCCTCTGCCCCTGTTGCTCCTTCGTTTCTTCCCTGATTTGTCCTGTTGCTCCTCACACTCTCAGGCGTTATAATGACTCACGCACATGATAATAAACCTGAACCACCATGAGATCCCAGAATACTTTTGGCTCATTAAAGAAAGTTTAATTTTGGTATAATTAGTAATAAAGGTATTTTATTATAGTGAGATTAACATAAGATCACTCTTTCCATCGTAACTTTTAATTAACTAAACACCTCCAGTCTCCCACTGTGAGTGAAGTGTAAATGTGCTGCTGCTAAGTCGATTCAGTCGTGTCCGGCTCTGTGCGACCCCATAGACGGCAGCCCACCAGGTTCCCCCGTCTCTGGGATTCTCCAGGCAAGAACACTGGAGTGGGTTGCCATTGCCTTCTCCAATGCAGGAAAGTGAAAAGTGAAAGTGAAGTCACTCAGTCGTGTTCGACTCTTTGTGACCCCATGGACTGCAGCCAACCAGGCTCCTCCGTCCATGGGATTTTCCAGGCCAGAGTACTGGAGTGGGGTGCCATTGCCTTCTCCGAAGTGTAAATGTATGAGGACATAAATGCCTGTATAAATGCATATGCCACAGTTTTTATCACATACTGAGAGAATATATGGTTGACTTATTTATTTTTTATTTTTAAATTTTTATTTTTACTTTATTTTGCTTTACAATACTGTATTGGTTTTGCCATACGTTGACATGAATCCGCCATGGGTATACATGAGTTCCCAATCCTGAACCCCCCTCCCACCTCCCACCCCATATCATCTCTCTGGATCATCCCCGTGCACCAGCCCCAAGCATCCTGTATCCTGTATCGAACATAGACTGGCAATTCGTTTCTTACATGATAGTATACATGTTTCAATGCCATTCTCCCAAATCATCCCACCCTCTCCCTCTCCCACAGAGTCCAAAAGTCCTTTCTAAACATCTGTGTCTCTTTTGCTGTCTCGCATACAGGGTTATCATTACCATCTTTCTAAATTCCATATATATGTGTTAGTATACTGTATTGGTGTTTTTCTTTCTGGCTTACTTCACTCTGTATAATAGGCTTATGGTTGACTTATTAATGACATATTACTTAACTATTTTTCCATGTATTCAAGAATTATCAAGGTAATATAGATGTCATAACATCAGTTATTAATTTTATATTAGTTTATCCCAGTGTTTAATATAATTAAACATTCTCATTGTAGAAACTTTGGAAAATACAGAAAAGTATATTATAAACATAAGACGCCTCATCCATACTCAATCAGTGCCCTCATTCCCTTCTGGGTCAGTTCCATTTCTCTGCCCTAAACCCCTGGCAACAACTGATCTGATTATTTCCTTAGAGTTTTGCCTTTACTGGGAGGCCAAATAAATGGAAGCACGTAGTATGTAGCCCTTGATGTCTGACTTCTTTCACTTGGCATAATGTTTTCAGGATGCATCCATGTCATTATTGGTGTCAGTAGTTTATTCTGTTGCTGAAGTGCATTCCATTGTATGGATGCTCACAATTTATTTATCCAGTCACCAAGTGATGAACATTTGGATTATTTCCAGTCTGGAACTACTGGAAATAAAACTGGCATTAACACTTTCATATGTCTTTCCTGGTGACTCAGACAGTGAAAAATCTGCCTGCAATGCAGGAGACCTAGGTTCAATCCCTGGGTAGGGAAGATCCCTCAGAAAAGGCATGGCAAACCCACTCCATGCCTGGAGGCGTCTCTTGCCTGGAGAATTCCCTGGACAGAGGAGCCTGGTGAGCTACAATCCATAGGGTTGCAAAGAGTCAGACACGACTGTGTGACTTTCACTCACTCACTCATAGGTCTTGATATGAAAATATGTTTTCATTTCTCTTGGAGAAATATCTGTCAGTAAGATTATTGGGTCATACGGTAAAATTATATATAACTATTTCCCAAAGTGGCTGAAGCTTCAATACTTTGGCCACCTGATGTGAAGAGATGACTCATTGGAAAAGACTGATGCTGGGAAAGATTGAAGGCAAAAGGAAAGGGGAGCGGTGAAAGATGAGATGGTTAGATAGCATCACCAACTCAATAGACATGAATTTATACAAACTTTGGGAAATAGTGGAGGACAGGGGAGCCTGAAATGCTACAGTCCATGGGGTCACAAAGAGTTGGACACGACTTAGTGACTGAACAACAAGGTGGCTGTACCATTTTGTATTGCCATCAGCAACATATAAAAGTTATTGTTGACTTTGGATTTTCTTTTGTTTCTCTAATATGTGTATGATGGTATATTTTTTTGTCATATTTGATTTTGAGAAGACCTAAACATCTTTTCAAGACAAATAGAGCCCCTGCCTATCCATTTATAGCTATACATATCTTCAAATATTAATTTTTTCCACAAACATAATATGCATAGACATCAACTAAGAAATATTCTAAAATAAAAGACTGGGAACAGGGGATATCTAATATATTCCAATAAAATAAGAATCTAGAAATGTAACTTTGTAAGAATATCTTCATGTAACTTTGGAAAAATATCTTTATAATACAGCTGTATTTTTTCAGCTTCCTATGAGGCCCTCTTTAGTGAAATAACATCATTAAATAAGAAATGAAATATTAATATCACAGATTAATTTTTAAATTTTATAATAAAAAAAATTTAAGCTAGATAGAAATAGATCAGTTATATTCCCCAGCTTTAGCAGTTTGTGGCTCATGGCCAATCATATTTCATCTCTGTCCTGTTTTTCCCCAGCTCCACAGGTGGTTATTTTGAAGCAAATCCCAGATATCAAAGATTAAATTTTAATTGAATCTCAGAGCTCTTGATTTATCTTATTAGTATTGAACATAACTATTTTTAAATGTTTAAATTTTAAAAATTAATTTCTAGTATTTATCTCTAAGGTTTTATCAGTCTTCTGGTTAGACCTATTTATATGTGAAGTGTAAAGTATTTGCTAGTTATGTTATTCCAAGTGTTATTCAATAAGCTGTGGGAAATCATCATACCTGAATGGGAAATAAAAACTCATTAAATGAGATTGTTTTACTTTATTAGCATATTGTGTATATTGTTTCTTTGGTAGTACTGTATAGACATTAAATTATAATAATTGCAGCTCTGCTTAATGGCAGGTGCTACTTAAGTTAACAATATAGGTCATTTGATCTATATTTTTATTTTCAGTATTATAATTTTTTAATTACACATTGACTATAATCCTAGGAATACTTTCTTAATTCTTATTATAATACTGATCTAATTTTTCTCACTGGGAATCTCAACTAAAGTGCATAACCAGTTTTAATTAAGAATGAAAGAAAAGAAACTTTACATCATTATGAATTCTGATTTTTACCACTCTAACAAAAAAGACCATAAGCAGCATGAGATTAGTCAGATGGGAGAAATTATAACCAACCATTTTAAGAGCCACCTATGACAAACTGCAATAATGGGGGAAGTAACCTTGATATATTTCAGTCCAAGTATGAGTATCCATAGTTTGTTATATTCCAGACAGTCCATTACCCAAAGATGTAGGGCCAAATTAACTTTAATGTTGCAGTCTTCGCAAGATGTTCTGTAGCTAGCAATAACATTAAGATAATGCTGTTAAAATAAGAATTTCAATTATAAGGCAGATGAGACTGTGAAAAACATGACAGCCTTAATGAGCAATAGAAGTTGGTAACATACTTATCATAGATCGAAAGGAAACAAAATACAACCTTCAGCCTTTCCTATTGTGTCATGTCACCTGCTGTTGAAATGAGCTTTGGGTTCAAATGAAATGAAATGAATTTGGGTTCAAATTCAAGTCTATTCATTCTTGCAGACTGGCTCTAAGATGATGATCACCACATACGTATTAAGGGGATACTGATTTTAACCAAGGCATGTGCAATGAATATGACCGAAGTACAGATTTTTTGTGTGTGGTGTTAGGCATGTCCTTGTTTTTCACTTTACAGTGATAGGGAGAGAAGGAATAGTGAAGATAACTGGTGGGGTTAAGTAAGATCAGAGGAGAAAAAGGCCACTATTGATAGCAATCTATTGTTTGTAGCCAGCCACTTCTGCAGTGGCTTTCCCTGCTAGCTTTGTGTGTCAAGCTGGTGAATGTGTGCGGTCATTATTCTCCTGGTGTGGTTTAACAAAGAAATCTACCCCTAAGGCAGCTGGCAATGTGGAAGCACACTCTTGTGGGTCCTTAAGTTGCAGTGCTTTTATATACAATTAAGAAAGGCTAAAAGCCCATCCTGCTCAAAAATCCTTCCTGCCCATCTAATCTAGAAATCATTTGCTTAGTGTTAGTGACCAGCTGTATAATTTTTGTCTCTCAGTTGCAAATTGTTAGGCTTATAGTTTCTTCTTGTTACTTTGGATTTTTCCATGCATGTGTAAATGGAGATTTTTCTTTATGTAATGAATAAACCTATATGATGCTTGATGCTTTTGGCTGTTTTTAAGTCTAGAGCTCTTTTCTGCTCTGGAAAAGCCTAAAGACTATTTTGATTTTCATTTACCCTGTATGTCACTGTTTATTCACCACTTACATAATTAATATAATCATTTCTCTCTATTTCTTTATAAATACATTTATCATAAAGCACTTTCATCTGTATCGCTTGCTGTAGAGCATGACCAATTTTGATAGTCTTTTACTACAATAGGCTGTATAATACCCATAATGTTTGTGCTGTCTACTCTCATATTTACTTAATCTATCTTCAAAGGGAGCATGGCTGATGCCTTTAAGTGAACCAATCGATTACACAACATTATGTTTAGCTTCTACAAGCAGAAATTTTGTTTTCTCCCTTAGGAGCCTTAATTCTGGAAATAGGTATTCCATCTAGATTTGGAGTGTTCATTTATTAAATGTAAATATATTTTAGCTTGCATAATACATATTTAAAAGATAGATCTATAGGGTAACAGTAAAATGTATATGGCAATTTATTAGTGTCTATGATGATTTTAAATATAATCACAATGAAACTGATTTAAATTACAGATATTACAGTAAATCATTCATGAAGAACCAGAGTTCAGATGCAGAACCGATGTTCTTAATCAATTAGTTAATATATTGTCTAAAAATCTCAAATATAATACCATACTATTGAAGCAACTTTGCTAAACACATCTTATACTTTTAACATATGAGAATATAGTGGATTTCAGCGACATTATTATAATAACTTAGAATCTGTTTCTTTTTTACTCTATTTTAGTTTCTTTCCTCATCTATCACTGGAAACAATGAACCAAGCATCTCAAAATAAGGAAAACTTACTATTTTTCTTCTCATTCATTTCCTTTCTATCCTGTTAATTGTACCTAGAAATACAGCATTGTCATTTCCTCAGCTTCTTTTGTGTGCAGCCTTGTGGTGGTGTCTGAACATATAGATTTATAGATAAATTTTAAAAATTAGTCTTCATAATCTTTTAGTGAAAAAGTATAAAAACAGTAAAAGACTTATAAACCTCAAAAATGTTAAGCAAAACTACTTTATTACACCTTTAAAACTACTTAAATATAACCTTTAAACATGTAATTAATATTCAGTCAGTTCAGTCACTCAGTTGTGTCTGACTCTTTGAGACCCACGGACTGCAGCATGCCAGGCTTCTCTGCCCATCACCAACTCCCAGAGCCTACTCAAACTCATGTCCATCACGTCAGTGATGCCATCCAACCATCTCATCCTCTGTTGTCCCCTTCTTCTCCCGCCTTCAATCTTTCCCAGCATCAGGGACTTTTCCAACGAGTCGGTTCTTTATATCAGGTGGCCAAAGTGTTGATGTTTCAGCTTCAGCATCTGTCCTTCCAGTGAATATTCAGGACTGATTTCCTTCAGGATGGACTGGTTGGATCTCCTTGCAGTCCAAGGGACTCTCAAGAGTCTTCTCCAACACCACAGTTCAAACACATCAATTCTTCGGTGCTCAGCTTTCTTTATCGTCCAACTCTCACATCCACACATGACTACTGGAAAAACTATAGCTTTGACTAGACAGACCTTTGTTGGTAAAGTAATGTCTCTAGAGACCAACTGTAAAAATGGGCAAGAGATATAAACAGTTCATAGGAAAAGAAATGCAAATATGCTCTCTAGGTTGGATATAGCTCTTCTTCCAACCAGTGTCTTTTAATTTCTTGGCTGCAGTCACCATGTGCAAGTGATTTTGGAGCCCCCCAAAATAAAGTCTGTCACTGTTTCCATTGTTTCCCATGTATTTGCCATGAAGTGATGGGATCGGATGCCATGATCTTCGTTTTCTGAATGTTGAGTTTTAAGCCAACTTTTCCACTCTTCTCTTTCACTTTCATCAAAAGGCTCTTTAGTTCTTCACTTTCTGCCATAAGGGTGGTGTCATCTGCATATCTGAGGTTATTGATATTTCTCCCAGCAATCTTGATTCCAACTTGTGCTTCATCCAGCCCAGTGTTTCTCATGATGTACTTTGCATATAAGTTAAATAAGCAGGGTGGCAATATGCAGCCTTGATGTACTCCTTTCCCAATTTGAAACCAGTTTGTTGTTCCATGTCCAATTCTAACTGTTGCTTCTTGACCTCCATATGGATTTCTCAGGAGGCAGGTCAGGTGGTCTGGTATTCCCATCTCTTTTAAGAATTTTCCAGTTTGTTGTTCCACAGTCAAAGGCTTTGGCATAGTCTTTGGTATAGTAATTAATATTATCACACTCAAAATAATGTTTACAGCTGATCATTTGAAAATGTTATTTTGGCTCTCATGCACTCCTTTTGATGAAGAATAGTTTGTTCATTTCATTGTGATCAGGTTTAGACCTTACTAACGTGTACATCTCATGGATGAATGTTGTTTTAGAATTGTAAGAGAAATAAAGAGAAATGAACTCAAGGGCAAGAATGTAGTCTCTAATACAAAGAGCATTAAATTTGAAGTCAGAAGACTTAATTCCAGTTCCAGTTCTACTTTCTGATTAGTGACCTTGAGAAAGTAGCTTAAGCATTTCTGAGCTTCACATTCCTCATTTACAAAGCCAGAGGTAAGAAATACCTTGGTGCCTAGCACTCAGAGTCCTCATTGGATTAAATAAGGTCTGCTACATTTAGACAGCAAACACAACATTGCTAGCTAAACATAAAGTATTCTAGCAGAGATTTACTGTCCAACGTTTTCATTTATACATTTTTAATAATGATTTATTGATTATCCTTAATGTACAAGGAACACTGCTAGAGACCAGGGAAATAAAAGTAGATAATATAATACCCAACCACTTCAAATTCTAGTGGGAAAAACATTGGAATGCATAATAAATATAATACTTGCATTTCAGTCATTGGCTTTAATGTTGATTGCTGAATGTTTCCTAAGAACAAGCTATCTTTATATTAATAAGATATATTATGAAAGTTTAAAAGAAAAGATCTAAAATGAAACAGAATTTAAAAACTAGATATAGATAAAATTATATGTGGAAATTTAGTATATGAAAAAAGTGGCAAATGCATCAGTGGGGAAAATACAGGCTTCTCAGTGGCTGTGGGATAACTGAAGAGCTTTACAGAAAAAGGGAAAACAGAATCTGTTCCAAATTTAATAGAATTAAATTCAACAATGACCCCCCCCAAAAAAATTTTTTTTATTTATTTTGGAAACAAAGAGACCAACTGTAAAAATGGGCAAGAGATATAAACAGTTCATAGGAAAAGAAATGCAAAGAGCATAGGATATAGAAAACGATGTTCAAATTCACTCATAATTATTAAAGTTAATTAAAATTCATTGAGAATACTTTCATTATCAATAAGATTGTCAAAAATCTGAAAGGTTAGCAATGTATTTGTAGTAGGCAGAATATTAGCCCTCAAAGATGTCTACATCCTAATCCCCAGAACTTTGCATGGGCAAAGGTACTTTGCAGGTGTGATTAAATTAAGTATTGTGAGACCTGGAGAGTGTCCTGGATTATCCCGTTAGACCACTAAGTCTATGATCATAATGTATGATCATAAGTCTATGATCATGACCACTCATTCTTTACCAGTGAAGAGGAGGCAGGAGAGTCAGTCCCAGGAGAAGATGTGATAATCAGGGCAGAGAGGTCAGAGTTCTGTGATCCTTGGCTTTGAAAACGGGAGGGGGCCACAAACAAAGGAATGTGGGTTGCCTCTAGTAAGAGGAAACAGATTTCTCCTCTAGAGCCTCTGGAAGGAAAACAGTTGCTGACACATTCATCTTAGCCCAGGGAGAACGATTTTTTGACTTTTGATTTCTAGAACTATAAAGTAATGAATTTGTATTGCTTTAAACTACTAAATTTGCAGTAATTTGTCACTGTAGCAGTAGTCAAATAGTTCAGTCCGCTAAGAGAAAGGGTTTGGAAAGCAGGTACTCTCATATCTTGTTATGAATGCAAATTGTATAACTGTTATGGAGAAAAATTTGACTATGTTTACATATACGCTTGGGGCTTCCCTGGTGGCTCAGATGGTAAAGAATGACTGCAGTGTTGAAGACCCAGGGTCAGTCCTCGATTTGGGAAGATCCACTGGAGAAGGAAATGGCAACCCACTTCAGTATTTTTACCTGGTGGCCTATAGTCCATGGGGTCGCAGAGTTGGACATGACTCACACTTTCACTTTCTTTACATATATGCTCACTCTTAGATCCTGCAAACCATCTCTACCATGGTGAAAAATTTGAAAAGATATGCAGAAGGCTATTGCAGTACTACTTGTAATAGTAAAAACGGCTGACAACAACTCAAATATCTATCAATAGTAGACTGGTTGAATGAAGAGTGGTCAAATGTTGTATCATGTAGTGATTTTCTTAAATTTCTATATTTTGCTATGGAATGATTTCAGGTAATATTGTTAAATGAAAGTGACAAGGTGTACATTGAAAGTGAAAGTCACTCAGTCTTCCCTTGGGCTCACCAGGGAAAACTGAGCAACTTCATTGACTTGACTGACACTGAAACTACAAATAAATCTACTTTTATTAATTATATTATTAGATATAATATGTAATTTTATGTTAAATTGTATTATAGTATAAAAGCAAGAATCAATATTGTTAGGTATCAAGATTTTTTTAATTATCAAAGATTATAATTGTATAATATTGAGACGTATAGAACAAAAAACAATTATTGGAAGACAGTTACTCTAGAATATTGTGTTGGCCTCTGCCACACATCAACACGAATCAGCCACAGGTATACATATGTCCCCTCCCCCCTGAATCCCTCTACCATTTCCTGCCACATCCCAGCAGGAGACTAGTAAAACTTTGTATTCATTTAGTTGGTTATATATTCAACAGACACTTACTGAGCACCTACTCTGTGTTAAACTTTGTTATCGGCACTGTGATTCAGCGGTTATTAAAACATTCAAAACTCTTGCCCTCACACAATTTACATTCTAGTGGAGATAAAAATGGCAGACAATAAGTAAAAGATAAAAACTGAAAATCAACCGTTAAACTGTTGACCGTGACAAGAACAAACACATTCCTATCATCAAGACACTCATAGTCTGCATAGATGGAAAGAGAAATTTCATAACCAAGTGCTATGTAGTGTGATATATCCTACCTAATTTTTAAGAAGCCTTCGTAGAGCTTGCATTATAGTAGGCACTTAATAGATAGTACTAAATGAATGTTTCCTTTATCTGTAAACAGACAAAAAGTATATTAATATTAATGTTGCAGTTATTTTGTACTTAGTCATACTATCCAACTTCTGAAATATTTATGTCGAGGATGATTACCCTAAGTAGGTAGAGCTTACTGAAGATAGACAAACTTAAATACTATTTGACATGTCATTAGATAAGGAAGCATTTTTCTGAAAAGATGCATCAATTACAACTTATCTAGTTATCAAAGAGCACATCTACATTTTATAACCTCAAAATCATTTCAATCATAGATTTTGTAACCTTAAAAATAACTTTAATCATAAATTTTAAGTATATTAATAACATTTAATTATGCAAGTGATATGTGTGAATAAGTATTCCACCACATGTACCATTTAGATATATAACTCAAGATTTTACTGTAAGAAGAAAAAATTCAATTTGTTTTTCTCCTCTAGAGACTTTGTTAACTACATAGTAGCATTACTTTATTAATGATAATAAAAGGAAAAAAATAAGAGATTGAACTAAGAATTATCAAAAACTAGAATAAAATTACCAATGTTTCTAAAAGTTACTTTGCTTTTAACTTATCCCACTATAATTACATACATTTGAAAAGCAATAATACATATATAAGCAAGATATATTATTTATTTCCCCTTCATGGATCACAGCCTTGTCATGGTGAAGGGGCTTGCATAACTCAGTGAAGCTATGAGCCATGCCATGCAAGGTCACTCAAGACGGACAGGTCATAATGAAGAGTTCTGACAAAATGTAGTCCACTGGAGGAGAAAATGGCAAACAGCTCCAGTATTCTTGCCTGGAGAACCCAAAGAACAGTATTAAAAGACAAAAAGGTATGAAACCAGAAGATGAGCCCCACAGGTTGGTAGGTGTCCAGTATGCTACTGGGGAAGAGCAATAGGCAATTACTAATAGCTCTGGAAAGAATAAAGCGGCTGGGCCATAGCAGAAAAGACACTCAGTTGTGGATGTGTCTGGTGTCTGTGGAAGTGGATGTGTCCAATGCTGCAAAGAACAATATTGCATACGAACCTGGAATATTAGCTTCACGAATCAAGGTAAATTGAATGTTGTCAAGCAGGAGAGGAGAAGATTGAAGACTGACAACTTAGGAATTAGTGAACTAAAATGGGCCAGAATGGGTGAATTTAATTTAGATGACCATTATATTGTGCCTGATGAACTATGGACGGAGGTTCATGACATTGTACAGGAGACAGGGATCAAGACCACTCCCATGGAAAAGAAATGCAAAAAGGCAAAGTGGCTGTCTCGGGGGGCCTTACAAATAGCTGTGAAAAGAAGAGAAGTGAAAAGCAAAGGAGAAAAGGAAAGATATAAGCATCTAAATGCAGAGTTCCAAAGAATAGCAAGGAGAGATAAGAAAGCCTTCCTCAGCGATCAATGCAAAGAAATAGAGGAAAACAACAGAATGGGAAAGACTAGAGATCACTTCAAGAAAATTAGAGCTACCAGGGAACATTTCATGCAAATATGGGCTCGATAAAGGACAGAAATGGTATGGACCTAACAGAAGCAGAAGATATTAAAAAGAGGTGGCAAGAATACACAGAAGAACTGTACAAAAAAGAGCATCATTACCAAGATAATCATGATGGTGTGATCACTCACCTAGAGCCAGACATCCTGGAATGTGAAGTCAAGTGGGCCTTAGAAAGCATCATTACAAACAAAGCTAGTGGAGGTGATGGAATTCCAGTTGAGCTCTTTCAAATCCTGAAAGATGATGCTGTGAAAGTGCTGCACTCAATGTGCCAGCAAATTTGGAAAATTCAGCAGTGGCCACAGGACTGGAAAAGGTCAGTTTTCATTCCAATCCCAAAGAAAGGCAATGCAAAAGAATGCTCAAACTACTGCACAATTGCACTCATCTCACACGCTAGTAAAGTAATGCTCAAAATTCTTCAAGCCAGGCTTCAGCAATACGTGAACCATGAACTTCCAGATGTTCAAGCTGGTTTTTGAAAAGGCAGAAGAACCAGAGATCAAATTGCCAACATCCACTGGATCATGGAAAAAGCAAGAGAGTTCCAGAAAGATATCTATTTCTGCTTTATTGACTATGCCAAAGCCTTTGACTGTGTGGATCACAATAAACTGTGGAAAATTCTAAAAGAGATGGGAATACCAGAGCACCTGACCTGCCTGTTGAGAAACCTGTATGCAGGTCAGGAAGCAACAGTTAGAACTGGACATGGAACAGACTGGTTCCAAATATGAAAAGGAGTACGTCAAGGCTGTCTATTGTCACCCTGCTTATTTAACTTATCTGCAGAGTACATCATGACAAACGATGGGCTGGAAGAAGCACAAGCTGGAATCAAGATTGCCGGGAGAAATATCAATGACCTCAGATATGCAGATGACACCACCCTTATGGCAGATAGTGAAGAGGAACTAAAAAGCCTCTTGATGAAAGTGAAAGAGGAGAGTGAAAAAGTTGACTTAAAGCTCAACATTCAGAAAACTAAGATTATGGCATCTGGTCCCATCACTTCATGGGATATAGATGGAGAAACAGTGGAAACAGTGGCAGACTTTATTTTGGGGGGCTCCAAAATCACTGCAGATGGTGATTGCATCCATGAAATTAAAAGACGCTTATTCCTTGGAAGGAAAGTTATGACCAACCTAGATAGCACATTCAAAAGCGGAGACATTACTTTGCCAACAGAGGTCCGTCTAGTCAAGGCTATGGTTTTTCCAGTAGTCATGTATGGATGTGAAAGTTGGACTGTGAAGAAAGCTGAGCGCCGAAGAATTGATGCTTTTGAACTGTGATGTTGGAGAAGACTCTTGAGAGTCCCTTGGACTGCAAGGAGATCCAACCAGTCCATTCTAAAGGAGATCAGTCCTGGGTTTTCATTGGAAGGACTGATGCTGAAGCTGAAACTCCAATACTTTGGCCAACTCACACGAAGAGTTGACTCATTGGAAAAGACTGATGCTGGGAGGGATTGGGGGCAGGAGGAGACGGGGATGACAGAGGATGAGATGGCTGGATGGCATCACCGACTCAATGGACATGAGTTTGAGTGAACTCTGGGAGTTGGTGATGGACAGGGAGGCCAGGCATGCTGCAATTCATGGGGTCGCAAAGAGTTGGACATGACTAAGAGACTGAACTGAACTGATATCTACTACTGTGGGTAAGAACCCCCTAGAAGAAATGGAGTAGCCCTCATAGTCAACAAAAGAATCCGAAATGCAGTACTTGAATGAAACTTCAAAAAAGACAGAATAATCCTGGTTCGTTTTCAAGGCAAACCGTTCAACATCTCAAATCTATGTCCCAACCACAGATATTGAGGAAGCTGAAGTTGACCAGTTAGTTCTATGGAGAACAGCAATACCTTTTAAAACTAACATCAGATAAAAGATGTCCTTTTTGTCATAGGGGACTGTAATGCAAAAGCAGAAAGTCAAGAGATACCTGGAATATCAGGCAAGCTTGGCTTTGGAGTGCAAAATGAAGCAGGGGAAAGGCTAACAGAGTTTTGTCAAGAGAACACGCTGGTCATAGCAAACACCCTTTTCCAACAACCCAAGAAACAGCTCTACACTTGGACATCACCAGATGGTCAATACCAAAATCAGATTGATTATGTTCTTTGCAGCTGAAGGTGGAGAAGCTCTACCTGGAGCTGACTGTGGCTCAGATCATGAGCTCCTTACTGCAAAATCACAAAATGTATGTTGATTATTCTTTTCATTTCATTTCCTTTACTAATGAAATCCCACAGAAACAAAATATTTCTAGAGCCTTGCTAAATTGAAAGGTCCAGTGAGAGAAGTGTTATGTATGAGTTTGGTCAAGGACTAGGGACAAACCTGGGCAACTCCCTCCTTCCTCTTAATGCCGTGTGATCCTGGATGAGTTAGCTTACCAATGGCTCCATTTCTTCATCTAGAAAATAGGGATACTAATGCTTGCCTTAATTGATGTTGCGAGTGTGAAATGAAATAGACAGATGGTGCTTGTTGATATATTCAGTGTAATATTATCATCAGTAGTAAAAAAATGTCAAGTTAACTTAATTATCAACCCTTGTATATTTCAATTGTCATAGGTTAAACATAAATATACTATAAAATAAATTGCTTCCCTACCTTTTTAAGTAGAATACATGTAACAGAATCAATTACTTTATGTATGTATATAGTTGTATCAATATAAACTATTTGCATTACAGTTTTAAAATACTTTATGCAGTCTTCACAGCAGCCCACTGAGTTAGCATTTCTACTTTCCCCATCTCAGAATTTAAAAAATGAGCTCAGGCACGCCATTTTGGACATTAGCCCTCATTATTCTGTACTGTTTATGCAGGTGCTGAAGTTTTGAGTAGTTACACTGAAATGTGTCCTGTCTTAGGGAGATAGGTATTTTAAATAATTTTTTTTTGTTCTGACTTAACCTTTATCTTTAAACCAGGATTACTTGACTTGGCGCTATCAACATATTGGGCTGGTGATTCTTTTTTTTTTTTTTTTTTTTGAGCACTGTAGGATGTTTAGCAGCATCCACCTGGGGCTTCCAGGTGGCTCTAGTGGTAAAGAACCTGCTTGCCAAAGCAGGAGACATGAGACATGGGTTCGATCCCTGGGTTGGAAAGATCTTCTGGAGAAGGGCATGGCAATCCACTCCAGTGCAGAGAAGCTGGGTTGCCTCCAGCCCATAGGGTCGCATAAAGTTGGACACGACTGAAGTGACTTAGCATGCACGCATGCACCTTTCTACCCACTAGGTGCCAGTAGCACCCCTGTTAAAGTTGTGGCAACCAAAACATCTCCCAACATTGTCAAGTGTCCCCTTGGAGGTAACCTGGGAACATTTGTGAGAACAGATGAGTGAGAGCAAATGAGAAACAGTGAGAACTACTGCTTTAAACTTTAGCACAGCAAAATTTTAATTATTTACAAGTTCTGATTAATGTGTTTTGTTTTTAGTAGAAAGTAAAGATCATGATTTTTAAGGTATTTTATAATATAATCAATCACTAAATATTTAAGTAAATAGAACTTTATAATTGTGAACCTAAGAAATTATTCTGACAAAAATTTACATAAATAAAAATGTGAATTTTAGTCAAAGGGAAATTGCATGTGTGTGTGTGTGTGTGTGTGTATATACATATATATATATATGTTTCTTTCTGTATACCACATTATATACAATTTACTCAGTTAATGCTTCCCACAAAACAGCTCATTACCCTATGCTTCTTACCAAAAAAATTCCTAAATTTGTACTAAATATATTTGCGTTATTGGTTTTCATTGATTTTGTTTTTGACTTTACAAATATAAATTAAATTTGAGGAGGGAAGAAGTTTGTTTATTCATTTTTGCTCTGTTGCTAAGTTGCTTCAGTCGTGTCCGACTCTGTGTGACCCCATAGATGGCAGCCCACCAGGCTCCACTGTCCCTGGGATTCTCCAGGCAAGAACACTGGAGTGGGTTGCCATTTCCTTCTCCAGTGCATGAAAGTGAAAAGTGAAAGTGAAGTCACTGAGTCGCGTCCAACTCTCAGCGACCCCATGGACCACAGCCTACCAGGCTCATCCGTCCATGGGATTTTCCAGGCAAGAGTACTGGAGTGGGGTGCCATATTGCCATTTTTGCTCTAGTACATGCCATATCATCACAAAGATTTTTTTTCTATAAGTGCAAATAGCCAATACAGTATACTAACGCATATATATGGAATTTAGAAAGATGGTAACGATAACCCTATATGCGAAAGAGCAAAAGAGACACAGATGTTTAAAACAGTCTTTTGGACTCTATGGGAGAGGGCAAGGGTGGGATGATTTGGGAGAATGGCATTGAAACGCATTGAAACATGTATATTATCATATGTGAAATGAATCACCAGTCCAGGTTCGATGCATGAGACAGGGTGCTCAGGGCTGGTACACTGGGATGACCCAGAGGGATGGGATGGGGAGGGAAGTAGGAGGAGGGTTCAGGATGGGGAACACATGTAGACCCATGGCTGATTCATGTTAATGTATGGCAAAAACCACTACAATATTGTAAAGTAATTAGCCTCCAATTAAAATAAATAAATAAAAGATATTGAATATAAAAAAACAAAAAACAGTATAAAAATGAAAAAATATTTCAATATATTAAATTGTTATTGAATTTTTAATTAAAATTATTCATAAATAATTTTAACCACTCCTAATTAATATGTCTAGAAGTCTTTTAAAATGTTGAATGGAACAATTCGTAGTGTAATTAGATTACTCTGGGAAAGATTGAGGGCAGGAGGAGAAGGTGACAACAGAGGATGAGATGGTTGGATGGCATCATTGACTCAATGGACATGGGTTTGGGTGAACTCCGGGAGTTGGTGGTGGACAGGGAGGCCTGGCGTGCTGTGATTCATGAGGTCACAAACAGTCGGACACGACTGATCAACTGAACTGAACTGATCAGGGTATATCATTTCTTACTATCCTATTATCCTTGAGTAAAATAAGGAAAAATATAAATGTTGGATTATCGTTAGTATAATTATGGCATTGAGTTTTAAGTACCATTACTTTGAAACAAAATGCGTGTTTAATATATGTAGCATGACAATTTTTTATTGTTGTTGTTCAGTCGCTAAGTCATGTCCTGCCCCTTGTGACCCCATGGACTGCAGCACACCAGGCTTTGCTGTCTTTCAGTATTTCTGAGTTTACTCAAACTCATGTCCCTAGAGTCAGTGATGCCATCTAACCATCTCATCATCTATCGTCCCCTTCTCCTCCTGCTCTCAATCATTCCCAGCATGAGGGTCTTTTTCAGTGAGTAGGATTTTTGCATCAGGTGGCCAAAGGACTGGAGCTTCAGCTTCAGCATCAGTTCTTTCAGTGAATATTCAAGGTTGATTTCCTTTAGGATTGACTGGTTTGATCTCCTTCCTGTCCAAGCGACTCTCAAGGGTCTTCTCCAACACTCAGTTTGAAAGCATCAGTTCTTTGGTGCTCAGTCTTCTTTATGGTCCATCTCTCACATCCTTTCATGACTACTGGAAAAACCATAGCTTTGACTATATGGACCTTTGTCGGCAAAATGATGTCTCTGTTTTTAATACACTGTCTGGGTTTGTCATAGCTTTTCTTCCAAGGAGCAAACGTCTTTTAATTTCATGACTGCAGTTACCACCCACAGTGATTTTGGAGCTGAAGAAGAAAGATAAAATCTGTCACTGTTTCTACTTTTTCCCCATCGATTTGTCATTAAGTGATGGGACCGGATACCATGACTTT
The DNA here is from genome assembly GCF_023091745.1 of Budorcas taxicolor. Taxonomy (NCBI): domain Eukaryota; kingdom Metazoa; phylum Chordata; class Mammalia; order Artiodactyla; family Bovidae; genus Budorcas; species Budorcas taxicolor. The sequence continues at coordinate 35,458,302 of NC_068932.1, forward strand.
AGTTTTTGGAATGTTGAGTTTTAAGCCAGCATTTTCACTTCCCTCTTTCACCTTCATCAAGAGGCTCTTCAATTCCTCTTCACCTTCTGCCATTAGAGTGGTATTATTTGAGACTGTCGATGTTTCTCCTGGCACTCTTGATTCCAGCCTGTGCTTCATCCAGCCTGGCATTTTGCATGATGTTCTTTGCACAGAAATTAAGTAAGCAGGGTGACAATATACAACCTTGACATACTCCTTTCCCAGTTTTGAACCAGTCCATTGTTCAATGTACAGTTCTAACTGTTGCTTCTTGACCTGCATACAGGTTTCTCAGGAGACAGATAAGGTATTCTGGTATTCCTATCTCTTCAAGACTTTTCCACAGTTTGTTGTGATCCACACAGTCAAAGACGTTAGCATGGTCAATGAAGCAGAAGTAGATGTTTTGCTAGAATTCTCTTGCTTTCTCTGTGATCGGATGAATGTTGGCAATTTGATCTCTGGCTCCTCTGCCTTTTCTAAATGCAGCTTGTATATCTGGAAGTTCTTGGTTTACATACTGTTGAAGGCAGATTGAAGGATTTGGGGCATTATGCTGTTAACATGTGAAATGAGCACAATTGTCCATTAGTTTGAACATTCTTTGGCATTGCCTTTCTTTGGGATTAGCTGTGAGTAAAAGGAGGGCTTCCCTGGTGGCTTAAACAGTAAAGAATCCATCTGCAATGCAGGAGACCTGGGTCTGGAAGATCCCCTGGAGAAGGGCTTGGCAAGCCACTCCAGTATTCTTGCCTAGAGAATCCCATGGACAGAGCCTGCAGACTGCAGTCCATGGGGTCTCACAGAGTTGGACACAACTGAAGCAACTTAGCACACAGGCACAGATTACAAAAATAGAAAGAAAATAGTGGCCAAACTTTTGTTCTACTTGTCTGAAACGTTATCAAGTAGTAAGTAATGCCAGCAGTACATGAAAATGACCAGTAATTCAAGAATAGATCGGACACAGTAGAGTTTGTTGTATTTTTAACTACAGAAGATTGGTCAATAGCTGTACTCAATTTGCCGTTGTTTCCCCGTGGAAAGCTCAGTTTGTTAGCTTTAGGATAGGCTCAGTCAATGGATTCTTTTTTACTAAGAGAAATGATCCACGGGAAGTCCCCAGAGGAGTAAAGTCATGAGAAAAAGCAGGCAGCCTTTCATGCTGAACGGAACAACCAGGGAAGTAAGTAAGACTCTGACCTATTTGAGGTAGCTTTTCAAAGACTGTGCGGTTGGAGCTCTTTTTAAAAAAATCAATTCACATTATCAAAAGAAAACTGGAAATGATCGTAAAAAGCTGTTTTTATTAGAAAAACTTTTCTTCTATTATAATAATACAGTATTTGAAGTGCTTGAAATTGGCCTCAAATAATATTAACATGTATTAAGGAAGACAATAATTACCTTTGTAAGTTTGTCTCTTTGTAGATATCCTTTGTTGTTTCCTAGTAGAACAGTTTGAGAGGTGGGAAAGGAACACATACTTGGGTGAGACAAGCAAAATCCCTTATTTGTTAATAGTTTATGACTTAATTTCAAAGGAACGTTGCAGCACCTCATGATCCATACCTGTGTTAACAAGACACAAAAGCCATAAATAATTTCCCCCCATTATATATTGCTTACAATTAAAGTCCCCATTTGGGCAAATGATATTGAAGAGCAATGTCCTATTGACAGCATTAAGATCTTTTTCCCATTGTTATATTCTCCCCTATTTCCAAAAGAGGATTGAGGTGATTTACAATGAACAAGACAGACAGAAGCACAGTGTTTGTGGTTGATGGTGGTTGTTCATGTGATTTGTTTATTTTTAGTAAATAGTGATTTATTAGAATAAGCTTTGGAGTCAAACAAGCTTAGTTATAAATTCCAGCTTTTTCTCTTGTTTGTCTTGGGTAGGTTAATTCAGTTCTTTGAACTTCATTTCCTTCAACAAAACAGGTGCATTAATGACTACCTAGGATTGTTTCAGCAACTCTGAGAGAGAATGAAGGATAGGAAAGCACGGTGTGCTGCAAGCAGTCCATGGGGTCTCAAAGAGTCGGACACAACTTAGCAACTGAACAACAACAAGGATTGTTGCAAATATTAAATGAACTAAGACAGGTAAAATATATAGTGTAATGCCTGGATCACATTGGGGCTCACTAATGAACATGTCTTTCCCTCAACTTTTCCCTTCCCTAAGAATAGAAGTTTCAAGGAAGTTTGCCCAGAAGGATTTTTTCTTCCTCTTTTATCAAAACATTTTTTAAATTGATGTATACAGTGTTGTGTTAGTTTCAGGTGCACAGCAAAGTAATTCAGATATAGAATTTTATATATATATATATGAATTTTATATATATATATCTGAATTAAAACTTAAATAATTAAAAGTATTATTTAATACTTTTTATTATTTTTTAAGAATCTAAGATCACAATAATGAAAGAATATCCAAGTTACTTATGGAAGAAATTGTCCATTGGTAGCGTTCAGTTACTCATCAGACTTTTTTTTTTTTTTTGGAACATCTACTCTGTATAATACAACTGGGTATGAACCATTGAGGACAGCATGTGGAGCTGTTGAAATGCCCCAGTCCTGACAGGAAGGACCTTCATGCTCCTTGGAAAAAGGAATGAAAAGAAACCTCAATTTTCTTCTTGCTTCCTGTCTTGAAAACTCTTAGTAGATGTGTCATTAAGCCTAGGAGCTATATTCCTCCTGAGTCAGACTGCAGTGATATGACCTGTTCAATTGGCAGATTAACCAGGATTTGTATGACCTCATCCATGATGGTTGGAAATGTATAGAGGAGACAGATTTATTGAATGCATAAAATCTAGTAGTTCCTAAGTAATAATGAAAAGTTCAATATTAAGGTTTCATTGGTAAGATGGTCACTTAATATGAGAAGAATCAATGCACTGGTATAGAACTCAATAACTGAAAAAAAAATCAAGACTTAAGGAATTGATACCTCTATCTAATTTCTCTTGATTATACCATGAGTTGGAGAGAAAGGGTATATTACATCCCATCTGAAGCTAAAGCCTCTCAAAAAAATGTTATATAAATACTCTATAAAAGTACAATAATTAAAATTTGCTCCATACTTAAATAAAAACAATAATACTTTATATTGACAAATTCTAACTATGGAAAAGAATTAACTACAAATAGTTAAAGGTTAAAATAGTCTCTAACAGGTTTCCTTTTTAATTTCTTCAGTGGCTTAGAAAATGATAGATTATAATTTTTAAATTGTGCTTAAATATCTTTACCTACTTTTGTTTAAATTATTGAAATTTTCCTTCTCAACTCAAAAATTAGGTCTGTAGAAACACTAATACTTAAAATAAAAAAATATTATATTAAAATATACTCTTTGCTTCTTTTCACAGCATAGGTATAATATGAATAACATCTCAAATTGTGAAAGTTTGAATAATCCATACAGGTTATCATAAAAATTACAATGCAATAAAAATAAAGTACTGAAATTCTTTTTTTTAATTGGGATATAGTTGCTTTGCAATGTAGTGTTAGTTTCTGCTACACAATGAAGTGAATTGACTGTATGTATATCCCTCCCTCTTGGACCTCCTTTCACACATCCCCCCATCCCACCATCAGGATCACCTCAGAGCACTGAACTGAGCTCCCTGCAGGTTCCCACTAGCTATCTGTTTTGCACATAGTTGCGTATATATGTGAAATTCTTATCAATAAGGTTTTCTTAGGTTTCACATATACATTTTAATCCTATTACTGTATATAATTTGTATCAAAGGTTAGGAGTTATTAATTTATTTACTAATGCTTTTATTTATCACTCAAGAATAGTTATTGAGGAACTATCATAGGTCTGGCATTTTGCTAAGACTTTATATGAAAAGATTAATGAAGCTTGGGCCTTGGCCCTGAGACACTCAGAGTCTGTTGAGGGAGAGACAAGAAGCTTGACTTGTGAAATAACAATAAAAGGTACATATTCTCTAGGAACAGAGAGAAAAGAGGAACAGATAATGATCAGAGAGGAAGTGGAGTGATTGTTTCAATAAAGGGGCAATATTTGAGCAGGATCTTGGTGGAGGGGGAGAGGGGGCGAGTAAGAGTTCCCCTAAAGAAGAGAGGGCCTTCCCAAAACCTGCTCAAGAGGGAGCACAGTATGGTTGGCCAAGCAGCAGCGTGGTCCAAGAGAAATGGTGAGAGCCAAAGGAGAAGAGCAGTGGACGGTCACAGAGTCTGAATTCTGTAGGTCCCGGAGAACTGGATAAGATTTTAATGCACAATACATCTGTATTCTGGATAAATCCTCCTGGTGGTATTATGGGAAATAAATCAGACGAAAAAGACTGAAGACAGAGAAAGATATTAGGAAGCTACTAAGTCAGAAAAGAAATAAGAATGCGTGCGTGCTAAGTCGCTTCAATCGTATCCAACTCTTTGCAACTCCATGGACCGTAGCCAGCCAGGCTCCTCTGCCCATGGGATTCTCCAGGCAAGAATACTGGAGTGGGTTGCCATTTCCTCCTCCAGGGGATCTTCCCAACCCAGAGATCAAACCTGTGTCTCTTATGTCTCTCTTGCATTGGCAGGTAGACTCTTTACCACTAGCGCCACTTGGGAAGCCAAGAGTAAAATAAGGCTATTCAGTTCATTCATTTATTTAACAAATATCTGATTTCCCACTGTATATCAGGTAATGTTCTAGGCACTAGAGATTCAGCACTGAAAAAAACACAAAAAATTCCTATGCAGGAAAAGTTTCAGGCATCCTTTCCCAACTGAGTTGCTCATCCAGGCCAAGGGTGATTTCTAAGTAATCCTTTGTTTTGTGTTGTGGGTTTAATAAATTGAGAAAGTGTGTGCATGTTTGGTGTATGTGTTATATGTATAAGTAGATTGATAATATATGCATGCATATATATACATCCATAAATGTATATATACATGTATGCATAAGTATGTATATTTTAAAAATCTTGTATAGCATGAAGATACTTTTAGAAAATATTGCATTAAATATTGTTTTAACAGGTATTAAATGCCTGTTATATAATATTCGTACTCAAAATTCAGGGCTTCCCTGGTGGCTCAGATGGTAAAGAGTCTGCCTGCAATGCAGGAGACCTGGGTTTGATTCCTGGGTCGGGAAGATCCCCTGGAAAAGGGAATGGCTACCCACTCCAGTATTCTTGCCTGGAGAATTCCATGGACAGAGGAGCCTGGCAGGCTCCATGGGGTCACAAAGAGTCGGACATGGCTGAGCGACTAACATTATCACTTTTCATTCGAAAGGTACTAAAGAATATATAGTGAAAATGAAATTTAAACCACTCTTGCACTTTGACTATAATTTAACTATTCAACCTCTGATGTACAGTTAGTCTTTTTTCAATCTTTAGCTCTTTCCAGCAGTCTTACAGAGAAGGCAATGGCAACCCACCCCAGTACTCTTGCCTGGAAAATCCCATGGACAGAGTAGCCTGGAAGGCTGCAGTCCATGGGGTCGCTGAGGGTCGGACACAGCTGAGTGACTTCACTTTCACTTTTCACTTTCCTGCATTGGAGAAGGAAATGGCAACCCACTCCAGTGTTCTTGCCTGGAGAATCCCAAGGACGTGAGAGCCTGATGGGCTGCCGTCTATGGGGTTGCAAAGAGTCGGACATGACTGAAGTGACTTAGCAGTAGCAGTCTTACAGTGAATATTCTTGTCCATCTCTTCTTATTAACTTCCCCCTACTTACCCCAGCCTAGATCCTAAAGCATCATCCAATTCTTTCGTTCCCTTGTTTTATTGTCAGTCCCTACACAACCCCACAGTAGCATGTTAGCTCCAAAAGGCAGAGATGTTTCTTTGATTTTTTTCTCTCTTGTACTCTTGTTGTTTCTGTTCAGTTGCTAAGTTCTGTCTGACTCTTTGCGACCCCATAAACTGTAGCACATCAGGCTCCTCTGTCCTCCTCCACTATATCCCAGAGTTTGCTCAAATTCATGTCTGTTGAGACAGTGATGCTCTCTAATCATTAAATCCTCTGGTGCCCCCTTCTTTTGCATCAGTCTTTCCCAGCATCGGGGTCTTTGCCAGTGAGTTGGCTCTTCACATCACATGGTCAGAGTATTGAGCTTCAGCTTCAGCATCAGTCCTTCCAATGAATATTTAGGGTTGATTTCCTTTAAGGTTGACTGGTTTGATCTCCTTGCTGTTTTCCCAGCTCAATTTAATATTTGTTGCAGAAATGAATTTTGTACATGTATGACTGTCTCTATGAAGATATGGTAGAAGTAGAATTACTAGTTCAAGAGGACCATACATTTGTAATTTGACAAATATTGCCAAAGTGACCTTTATAGAGCAAGATATCTTAACCTTGGTGGTATAGTCATTTTCAACCTGATAATACTTTACTGTGGATTACTGTGTGTTGTGCACTGTTTATCAGCATCACTGTCCTCCGACTCTTCGCGACCCCATGAATTGAAGCACGCTAGGTCTCCCTGTCCATCACCAGCTCCCGGAGGTCACTCAAACTCATGTCCATCAAGTCGCTGATACCATCCACCCATCTCATCCTCTGTCATCCTCTTCTCCTCCTGCCCCCAATTCCCTCCCAGTATCACGGTCTTTTCCAATGAGTCAACTCTTTGCATGAGGTGGCCAAAGTATTGGAGTTTCAGCTTCAGCATCAGTCCTTCCAATGAAAACCCAGGACTGATCTCTTTTAGGATGGACTGGTTGGATCTCCTTGCAGTCCAAGGCACTCTCAAGAGTCTTTTCCAACACCACAGTTCAAAAGCATCAATTCTTCAGTGCTCAGCTATCTTCACAGTCCAACTCTCACATCCATACATGACCACTGGAAAAGCCATAGCCTTGACTAGATGGGCTTTTGTTGACAAGGTAATGTCTCTGCTTTTTAATATCTATCTAGGTTGGTCATAACTTTTCTTCCAAGGAGTAAGCATCTTTTAATTTCATGGCTGAAATCACCATCTGCAGTGATTTTGGAGCCCAAAATGGTAAAGTCAGCCACTGTTTCCACTGTTTCCCCATCTGTTTCCCATGAAGTGATGGGACCAGATGCCATGATCTTAGTTTTCTGAATGTTGAGCTTTAAGCCAAATTTTTAACTCTCCACTTTCACTTTCATCAAGAGGCTTTTTAGTTCCTCTTCACTTTCTGCCATAAGGGTGATGTCATCTGCATATCTGAGGTTATTGATATTTCTCCCGGCAATCTTGATTCCAGCTTGTGCTTCTTCCAGCCCAGCATTTCTCACGATGTATCCTGCGTATAAGTTAAATAACCAGGGTGACAATATACAGCCTTGATGTACTCCTTTCCCAATTTGGAACCAGTCTGTTGTTCCATGTCCAGTTCTAACTGTTGCTTCCTGACCTGCATATAGGTTTCTCAAGAGGTAGGTCAGGTGGTCTGGTATGGCCATCTCTTTCAGAATTTTCCACAGTTTATTGTGATCCACATAGTCAAAGGCTTTGGCATAGTCAATAAAGCAGAAATAGATGTTTTTCTGGAACTCTCTTGCTTTTTCAATGATCCAGTGGATGTTGGCAATTTGATCTCTGGTTCCTCTGCCTTTTCAAAAACCAGCTTGAACATCTGGAAGTTCACAGTTCACATATTGTTGAACCCTGGCTTGGAGAATGTTGAGCATTACTTTACTAGCGTGTGAGATGAGTGCAATTGTGCAGTAGTTTGAGCATTTTTTGGCATTGCCTTTCTTTGGGATTGGAATGAAAACTTATTCCCATGTGGTAATAAATTATAATGTCTCCAGACTTCACAAGTGTTCCCTTGTTAAGAAGTACTTCTGTAGATGTTATGCTATCTTAGATTCCCACCCCAAATCATGACAATTCCTGTTTGCCACAGCCTTGTCAATACTGTATCAAGTTTTAGCAAACATTTTGCTGTTGGAAATCTGGTGATGAAAACTATTGTCTCATGGTTTTAATTTACATATGAAGTCATATATAAATTTTATTAAAAGCATTGTAATAAAACTTTGGTATGATGAATCCCTGGCATTGTACTCTGTAGGGATGAAGCTAAGGTTGCTTTTCCATTGTAGAGGTAAAGGGATAAAGTGACTGTATGAAATCTGGAATCATCTGGAAAAAAATGCTATGTGCCTTTGCTAAAATATCTAGGTTTTACAAATCCTTTGTTACCTGCATACTGTTATGACTTCATGGACTGAACCTTCTCTAGAATTATAGAGGTTTGCAGTACACTTGTCCTAACAGAAAGTCTCTGATAGACTCGTTCATCCATTGGATTCATTTGAAAGTAGGTCTTAATTAATGAACAAATTTTGAATTCAAAAGACTTAGATTTGAATGCAGGTCTTCCTAATTGCTCGTTGTGCTGTCTTGAGGAAGTCACATAAACTCTGAACTGCAGTTTACTCACATAAAATTGGTGGATAATAACATTTGCTCTCTTTACATCACTGAGTTATTGTAAGAATTCAGTTTTCAAAGTGTGAAGCCTTTCACAGTTGCAAGAGCTTCAGTTCAGTTCAGTCGCTCAGTCGTGTCTGACTCTTTGTGACCCCATGAATCTCAGCACGCCAGGCCTCCCTGTCCATCACCAACTCCTGGAGTTTACCCAAACTCATGTCTGTCGAGTCGGTGATGCCATCCAGCCATCTCATCCTCTGTTGTCCCCTTCTCCTCTTGCCCCCAATCCCTCCCATCATCACGGTCTTTTCCAGTGAGTCAACTCTTTGCATGAGGTGGCCAAAGTATTGGAGTTTCAGCTTCAGCATCAGTCCTTCCAGTGAACACCCAGGGCTGATCTCCTTTAGAATGGACTGGGTGGACCTCCTTGCAGGCCAAGCGACTCTCAAGAGTCTTCTTCAACACCACAGTTCAAAAGCATCAATTCTTTGGCACTCAACTTTCTTCACAGTCCAACTTTCACATCCATACATGACTACTGAAAAAACCATAGCCTTGACTAGGTGGACCTTTGTTGGCAAAGTAATATCTCTGCTTTTGAATATGCTATCTAGATTGGTCATAACTTTTCTTCCAAGGAGTAAGCGTCTTTTCATTTCATGGCAGCAGTCACCATCTGCAGTGATTTTGGAGCCCCCAAAATAAAGTCTGACACTGTTTCTACTGTTCCCCCATCTATTTCCCATGAAGTGATAGGACCAGATGCCTTCATCTTAGTTTTCTGAATGCAAGTGCTTAGGATAATTATATGAAGGTTTTATGACCACTGCTCTATCTTATGACTCATAGTGTCCCAAGAGATTATCTCTTCTCTGTACTTTAGTAATCCCTTCAAACTGTTCTCATTTATTTATTCAACATTGATGTTTTGTACCTTTGCCCTAACTCTGTAATCTTTAAATCATTGTAATACAGTTTTCCTCCTAACTGAGCAAATATCTTATATCCTCATTTATTCATTCATTCATTCATTCAATGTTTTGATACATTAAACACAGTTATCTTTCCCTAAACTGGCTTTCCTTTCCAACAGGTCCATTTTTATTTATGCCATTGTTAATCTAGCCTTGAGAGTACAGACTTTGCAGTTGTCTACTTTACTTGTACTCCCTGTCCTGTAGATCCTGCGTGCCTGGACCAGACCTAGACAGAGTCCTACCTTTTGCAGGCTTCCCTGGTGTCTTAGTGGTAAAGAATCCTCCTGCCAATGCAGGAGATGTGGGAAGATCCCCTGGAGAAGGAAATGGCTACCTGTTCCATTATGCCTGGGAAATCCCATGGATGTAGGAACCCAGGGGGTATGGTCCGTGGGGTCACAAAAAGAGTTGGACCCGACATAGTGACTAAAAACTGCAAAAACAATAAGCCACCTTTTCTAGTTCCCTCCCTCTAACTGTAAATTCCTGTTGGCTGCCACCTTAAATCCAAAGTATTTCTATTAACACTAGTCATTACCCCCACCAATTCAGTCTTCTAACTACTTTTCCTTTCTTTGTGCCAAGCTCATTCCTGCGTCTGTGGGGTTTTGTTCATAATATTCTCTGCCCTAGAATTTTCTCTGTTCTTTCACCTATCAACCAGCACCACCTTTCAAGACCTATGTCATTCCCACTGCTCTATGTTCTCCGTTTCTCTACAGTTCAGCTCATCTGATCTCTTTATCTCTTAATTCATTCTTCGTGGCCAGTTTCCCTTAATGTTTCATAGAGGATTTGAGTCGTGGCTGCACATCAGAATCACCTCGGGAAGGTTCTGTTAGTTATTATGATACCTAATCCATTCCCAGGACCACTCTTGTAGACTCTAGTTCTGGGTGGAGCTTAGTAATTATAGTTTTGACACAGTGGTTTGAACATCCTCATGGATATATTAAGCATTTCACTTTTCTTTCCTAACCAAGGGTTTATAAGTACCTTGGTGTTGAGAATGGTAACTTCTTATGGTCAATAATTGATCATTTGACTGATAGCTTGAATATTCTTCTTCTTATTCATTTTTAGTTTATTTTTTTTCTTTCTCATTTCATATTTATTTTCTGCAAGCCTTCTATTTTTTTTGCATCCTACCTCTCCCAGTTTCTGGCTCCATGACTTTGTTTAAATTACCTATTCTCTGTTAGCCTCATATATCTCCATAGGTATAATGAGAATGATAATATCTATATTTCTAAATGTGATGAGAGGTAGAACTAAGATGTATAAATCATCTATCACAGCTAAACAGTTGATAAATAGTGAATGCTTCTATTAATACTATATACCCTTTCTGCTCTTCTGGAGATGCTGGGATCCCCTTTTCCTTCTTGCTTTAGGAGTCAGTAGTTTCTGACATGGTAGATTTGCTTGGAATTAAGAAGACTGAAGATCTAGGCCCTATCATATCACTGCAGTTTTTATATCTTTTAAATCTGATTACATTTTCTTATTTTAAGAAGCAAATGAGTGTCCGATTTCTGACCATCCATTCATTGACTATTCCCTTGCTATAAGAGAATATGCAACATTATAGATTTTTCTTGCCTACAGCAATTCTAAGCCATGAATATTATAAACTTATGCATCCTAGTCTCTTCTCCTGACACTGTCAAGTGGCTGTTTCTTCCTTCTAACTGCATTTCAAAAGAAGAAATTTGTTAATTTAGCTCACTTTCATTTTTACAGTTTATAGGTATTTCATTTAATTTTTAAATTAAGAAAATAATAATTTATTCTATTAAATTTAGACCCATAGTATTTACTATATTCTTGTGAGAATTGCAAGAAAATATAAAGCACTTTGTTTCCCACAGGGGGAAAAAAGTTACTACTTAAATTGCATTTGCTAATTAAGTTCTATCTTAAATGAGTTGTTTTCATATATTTCTTCGCTTACTGATGAAAAAAATGGAAATCTTATTTTTAAATACAAAGTGTAGACATATGGCAAAGTGATATTAGTTAGTGACTTTTCTCTGATAATTTAGATGAAAATAATAACAAAGGAATTAACGAAAGTAGCACACTGTCAACCATAAGATAGGAGAAAATGTTCAGAGCATTTAAATGAAGGATATCATTTCTTCAAGCATGGATATTTACACTGGTTTTTCAGGTTCAAAGTTTTAGAAGTAATATATGGAGGCCATCTGCTTCTACACTAGAGCTAGAAACTGTACAGGTGACTTTGGAATGCCTGTTACTCAGTGCTGGGCTAGTCACATAAATAGTAAAACCTAAAGAAACAGTGCAACTAAATAGTGTACATTTTCAGTTCCCAAAATATTTGTAGCTGAAATTTACACAGATGTCAGCAACACTGAGGGCTCAGAATCAAAATGAAAGTGCTTGAAAAATTTTATGAATGACCCTTCTTACAGTAGATTTATGGGGTTAGACAAATGTATGTTTGATTCTCATCTCCTCTGTTACATGAATATATTGGTACTCATATCATCAAATTGCTGGAAGGATTGAATTAGCATGAGGCCAGCCACATAGCTCACTGTAGTAATGGAACGTGCTGTTTTGAGAAGACACTTTGGTGAGAGGAGTAGCCCTGACTGAAGTCATTCTCAAGAGGTTTTATTATTTTACTTGTGTCTTATTGTGGGCTTCGAGTGAGATTTAAGAGAAAAAAAAGAGTTCCTTGGTTAGATCAGTCTTGTATATCGCCAACTTCAAAGTTAGCCACATCCGGTTTTATATTCTAGATCTGTCACCTGATAACTGGCTGATTGGGGCCAAATTACTTCCACATAAGGGGCTTTCCAGTGCCTGGTAGAAATTATTAGATTCAATGAGTAGTTGCTCTTATCACTCATATTCTTGCTACTAAATACAGTGTCTGCATGTCTTTAAACAATATGAAAAAGTCAAACACCTATTGCCCAGAGTGGATTGACTTTGAAACTAATGAATGTTAAGCCTAAAGGCTCCTTTTTTGCACAGGCCTCTTCCAAAGATTCATGCTTACTGCTATCTTCTCAATTTTATATTCTTTTTCTTAAAGAATGCCTCCTAAACGCCAAGGCTCCCGTGAAACCTGGATCTAGGTTTTGCTGCCCTGAAGGCTTTGTTGTTGTTCTTGCTTTGTAACTGGAACATTTGAAGGAAACTCTTTCTAAGGGAGTCCAAAAGTCGATCCCATCTAATGAACACCTTGATTGATATTAAATTCCTATTTTAAACCCAAATAACATAAATTTTGTGTTGTACATTCAACTTCAAAATGATGCTGCAAATAAAAATGGCATGTTAAGCAGTGGAAATTAGAGGTAACTTGAGTTGTCAGTAAAACTCAAAAGGAATGTCATCAGTGGTATGAAATAGTCTGGTTTTGTTCTTTTTTTTAATCTGTGCTATGTGTGCTTTTAGACACATGTGCCCTTTTAAAGTTTTGGTTTTGCTCTATTTTTTGGCTGTTCTGCGTCTTTGTTGCTTTGTGTGGGCTTTCTCTAGCTGCAGTGAGTAGGGGTACTCTTCACTGCAGTGTTTGGGCTTCTCCTTGCAGTAGCTTCTCTTGTTGCAGAGCACAAGCTCTAGACTCAGTAGTTGAGGGCTTTGTAGTTGCAGCTCACAGAATCTAGAATGAGAGCTCAGTAGTTCTGGTACACAGGCTTAGTCGCTCCACAGCATATGGAATCTTCCTGGACCAGGAATCAAACCCATGTCCCCTGCCCTGGAAGACGGATTCCTATCCACTGCCCCAACAGGGACGTCCCTGTCTAATTTTCTATACTTGATGTTTCCTAAGCTGTTTTTCCTTAAAGAAGGGAAAATAATTTTAACAGATCAATGAGGAAGTTAACTGATTAAACTTCTTCAAAACCAGTATCAGTCTCTCTTCAACTCAGAGTGTATCAAAAGCATACTGAGGCACAGATCTTCCAACAAATTATAAATTAAATATCTGTTACTTAACACATGCAGTAATTGAAACTGAGAAAATTATATATTTAAAATCAATGAAACAAACTCTGATATTACAAAAATAAGCTGCAGTCAACAGAAAGTGTATTCTTCTTTTAGATAGTTAGGTTCCAAACTGGAGAAAATATTGCTTTGAAGTTTTACTGATGATATCAGTTTGAATAAAGTCTTAATAAAATTACTGTAAATGCCTTATAATGCATATTGTTAATCTTGGTCTTTAAAAGAATTTATTGATAGATTTTCTTAACATGTTCAGGAGGTATAACATACGAAAAATACAATGTAAAGCAGTTCAGAAAAATACACTTGATTTATAAGTCAGGTTTTTAAAAAATGTGTACCCCCAACTTTAAAAAGAGCATAACTACTTCAGGGTAAATAAAATATATTAAAAATGTTTGACCTAAAAATACAAAATTTTAATCTTAATGAATAGGTGACACTAATTTTCAGGAAGCCAGATCTTACAGAAATTAAAGCACGTTTAGTAACAGAAAAGATTATTACTATCTATCAAATATGTTATCCTAACATATGATCCTGGAGAAGGCGATGGCACCCCACTCCAGTACTCTTGCCTGGAAAATCCCATGGATGGAGGAGCCTGGTGGGCTTCAGTCCATGGGGTCGCTAAGAGTCGGACACGACTGAGCGACTTCACTTTCCCTTTTCACTTTCATGCATTGGAGAAGGAAATGGCAACCCACTCCAGTGTTCTTGCCTGGAGAATCTCAGGGACGGGGGAGCCTGGTGGGCTGCCGTCTATTGGGTCACACAGAGTCGGACACGGCTGAAGTGACTTAGCAGCAACATGTGATACAAAACATCGTTCCCATTTTAAAAAGAAAGAATTGTAAAAATAACCAGGATTAGATAATTTCCCCAACGTTATTGTTGCAACCAGAACAAGCAGTCTTTGGATTCTTGCTTCCAGTCTGTTTCTTAATCTTGTTAGTTCACATCATCTCTCAGCATTTTTAGAAAATGCCCTGTTTTATTATGTTTTCAGCAGATTGCGAATCTAATATACCAGCTTTCCTCTTTGCTATGCTTTCCTTCCTTGAGAACAGTTTCACGAAAGAACTCAGTTATAGTTTTCCATCTCTTCCAAATTGTTAAAAATATAAAAGATCATAGATGTAGTAAATCAGTTTAGAAGCTCGATGACTTGATTGGGATGCTCAATTTTACTAGAATAGCCTAATCTGAGATGTTATCTGAAATGCTTACTCCTTCACAATTCTTTTCTACACTACAAAAATTGTTCATAACAAGAACAATCTTGGAGGAAAAAAAAATAAGACGAAATGTTTCAGACAGCTTAATGGGGCTGCCACTGTACTAGATAACCATTGTTTAGAGGAGTCTTGGATTAGCTGAAGGCTAGTATAGACTGAACATATTGAACAACGTCTTAAGTTGCACTTTAAAAGTCAGGATAGACAGTCCTCATAAGAAATGAAAGCTCCTTTGACCATTATACATGTTCTGTGGCTAGAGATGAAGTGCCATACAAACAGAACAGAGCTTGCAATTTGTGAAACTGGATTCCAAGGTGAAAAAGGAGGTTAAAATGTTTTTTGTAAAAATTCTTTCCTAAGAACGGAAATTTCAAAATTACTGAATGCAATATTCATAGAGACAATTATATTCTATACCTAGAGCTTATAAGTAGGACTTAGAAAAATATCATATTGTTCAATATTTTGCCAACTAATTACAAAAGTCTCCCTAACCGAGTTTAACTAAATTGCTCCCCTACAAAAATCTGAACCTTTTAAAGTATCTTAACTCCTTGACATGGTCCATTTGAAGAAGCAGTTTATTAGTCTAATGGTTAATACCTGTTAGATGAAGCTGAGAAACGAAAAGATTTTAATTGAAAGCGAAATGCAGTAAATTCAGGGTTTTTTTTTTTTTCTGGTTTCATGAAAGATTGATATACACATATACACATGCACAATGTCCTTTTCCCTGGACAATTTTCATACATTTTCCCTATGAGTTAAAAGCCATAAGTAACCCCACAGATTTTTTTTTGCAAGTGAAATTGCTTTTCATTTGGCAAAAACTAAACCTGTGATTCATAGCAGCTTAGAGCACTCAAGGCCAAAGAGTACATCTTGCTTGCTTTGACTGACATTTTTGCAGGCTAAATCAGACCTGCATGATTCAGCTGCATCGAGATTCATTATGCTAGGAGGGGAAAGACTTGGGGGTGGTGTAAATCAGCATAAAGGGAAATTGTCTTGGAAATTGTAACTAGATAAAAATCAACCACAGCCAGTAGACAGTTTCAACTGGTATTTGACTGGGGACACAGCATTTTCCTGCCATCCCCTTTATACAAAGAACTAGCAAAGAACATTTGGGAAGATTTAGTAAAGAAAACTGTTGCTGGGAAGCAGGGAAAGAGGGACCCTCCTTGGCTGAGAAGTGACATCAAAGTAGGGGAGCAAGAGCAGGGCCAATGGCTCTTTTTTAAAAGTTTTCAGCTCAGGCAATGAAGAGATATCAAGTGTGTAATTTCTACAAAAGGAAAGGTGGAGAAAAAGCCATCACCAGAACATTTACACTACATGCCCACCATTAGCAATTCATTTCTTTTAGATTTCTTCATCAGGTTTGTTCATCACTTCCCTTGAAAACTCATATTCCCAGAAGAGGTTAATTTCTTCCTGCCTCAGGTAGGGCTTGTACAAGGAGAACACAAGAAAATTGCCTTGCGAGGATTAGGTTTCAGAAGAGTGGGGTGTTTTAGGAAGATTACTAGATGACGATCTCACCAGCACCTCCTTTTTTTCTTAAAATTTGCTTGATTTTCTCACAATTGGTACATAACCTAGTCATAGCGCATCACATTCTGGACCAACTGTTGTTGGTCCCTAAGATGTTATGGAAAAGCCCAAGTGAACTTTTTGGCTAACCTATTACATAATCTACAATGCAAAATACAAATAATCATTTTGTTCAAAAATTATTAAAAATTTCAAGATGGAGCATTTTAAGAATTTCAGCAGAGCATTTTTGCAAGCTTGAGGCCTTTCTAAGCGCAGGGTTTTGGGCAGCTGCATAGGCCACACGCCCATGAAGTCAGCCTTCATTTTAGTCATGAAAGTTGTCGGCACACTTCCTGGGTTGATTGAAGTATTTCGTTAAAGATATCAAAACCCTTTGACTTATGAATTCTCAACACTGACACCAAAAATTCAAACCCAAAGTCTTTATAGGTTAATGTAGGACTTTAGAAATCACTAAATCTAATATTTTTCCTTCCAAATGATCTATTTTATCTGCCTATCCATCTTTCCATATCTGCCTGACCTGTGGGAATACACAGGATTCATGAGTTCCTATCTTAGTATTGCAGGTTTGGACCTCTTGTCATCATTAAACCTGACGCTCAAAATCCCTGTCCCCATTTGTCATTCCTAACTCTTAAGCCAATCAGGTGCAAAAAGCTAAGAATTGCTCCCTCTAGGCTCCTTAAGCCGAGACTCATCCTAGAATAATCAGCCATTTTCCCAGCCCCAGGTTTGAGGTTAGCATGGATCATACGTAGCCATGCCAAATCCTTGAATTAAATTAACTAGAGCTAGGAGTTCCTAGGGTGAGGATCTCTGAGATCCCAGTTAATAGGAAAATTAAGCCTACAAGAGTCTTGGTCACATAAGCTATAAAAAGCACTTCTGGGTAGAACACGTTTCACATTCCTGTTTAAAATTGAGTTAACTGCTGTGTAAGCCGATATCCATTTCCTTTCTAGCCTAGTTTGACTTTAGTTTAGTCTTACAGTAGCATGCTTTTTGATTCCTCTATTAAATTCTCAATTCATCTTTGGTTTATATGTCACTATAATTAATACTATATTAATCCCACAACTGACAGAATACCCTAGGACTTTTCTTAATTTATTTTTTAAGATTAGGTGGTGGGGAGGGGGGCATCTGAGCAGAGCATGCAGGATCTTAGCCCTGACCAAGGATCAAGCCCGTGGCCCCTCAGGTGGAAGTGCAGAGTCGTGACCACTGGACAGCCAGGGAACGCCCTTTCAAAAAAAAAGCTTATAACACATCTGACCTTCTGATCTTTCACACAGTGCTGTTTGGAGTGAATAAGGTCATTCTTTTTATTTGAGGCTCTTTTCTGACTCCCAGCTCTATCCCACAGGCATCAAGAAAAGTTAAATGAAATAATGGCATTTTTTTTATAATGCTGATGAATAGTCATAAGACGTTAGCTCAGAAATGAATAGCACTGAGTTTTTGAACAGTCAGCTGTTAATTTTTAATGTTACGCTTAGAATATAATGATAAATCCTGCCCTTGGTCAGAGTTGACCAAATGATAATAATGAGCAGTTGCTAAATAGTCTTATATTTTAAGTAGATTAACAATAGCTTCAAATTCTCTGACACTCATTTTATCAAAAGGTAGGATCTGAAACTAGGTTTCCTCCTCTTGAATCTGGGTGTGTCCTGTGACTATTGGACCAACAGATATAGTAGAAATGAGGCTTTCCAGTTTGGGGAGTCATACTCTTTAGAGGTTGGAAGCTTCCACATCCTGTGTCTTGGAATATTCACTCATGAAAACAAGCTGTCATGCTATATGGTAGGACATACATTCCAATGTAAGGAGAGAGCCATTTGGGAAGGAACTAAGGCCTCATTGATAATCTTTGCTGAGTTGACAGCTGACTGCCAACTAGGCATGTGAGTCACCCTGGAAGAGATCCTCAAGAGATAAGCTACCCCTTCCAGTTCAGTTCAGTTCAGTTAAGTCACTCAGTCGTGTCGGACTCTTTGCGACCCCATGAATTGCAGCACGCTAGGCCTCTCTGCCCATCACCAACTCCCAGAGTTCACCCAAACTCATGTGCATCGAGTCGGTGATGCCATCCAGCCATCTCATCCTCTGTCGACCCCTTCTCCTCCTGCCCCCAATCCCTCCCAGCATCACGGTCTTTTCCAATGAGTCAACTCTTCGCATGAGGTGGCCAAAGTTTTGTATTTTCAGCTTCAGCATCAGTCCTTCCAATGAATACCCAGGACTGATCTCCTTTAGGATGGACTGGTTGGATTTTCCTGCAGTCCAGGGACTCTCAAGAGTCTTCTCCAGCACCACAGTTCAAAAACATCAATTCTTCGGGACTCAGCTTTCTTTACATTCCAACTCTCACATCCATACATGACCACTGGAAAAACCGTAGCCTTGACTGGACAGACCTTTGTTGGCAAAGTAATATCTCTGCTTTTGAATATGTTATCTAGGTTGATCATAACTTTTCTTCCAAGGAGTAAAGGGCTTTTAATTTCATGGCAGCAGTCACCATCTGCAGTGATTTTGGAGCCCCAAAAAATAAAGTCTGATACTGTTTCCACTGTTTCCCCATCTATTTCCCATGAAGTGATGGGACCAGATGCCATAATCTTCGTTTTCTGAATCTTGAGCTTTAAGCCAACTTTTTCACTCTCCTCTTTCACTTTCATCAAGAGGCTTTTTAGTTCCTCTTCACTATCTGCCATAAGGGTGGTGTCATCTGCATATTTGAGGTTATTGATATTTCTCCCGGCAATCTTGATTCCAGCTTGTGCTTCTTCTAGCCCAGCATTTCTCATGATGTATTCTGCAGATAAGTTAAATAAGCAGGATGACAATAGACAGCCTTGACATACTCCTTTTCCTATTTGGAACCAGTCTGTTGTTCCATGTCCAGTTCTAACTGTTGCTTCCTGACCTGCCTATAGGTTTATCAAGAGGCAGGTCAGGTGGTCTGGTATGGCCATCTCTTTCAGAATTTTCCACAGTTTATTGTGATCCACACAGTCAAAGGCTTTGGCATAGTCAATAAACAATAAAGCAGAAATAGATGTTTTTCTGGGACTCTCTTGGCAATTTGTTGCCAAGACATGTTGGCAATTTGATCTCTGGTTTTTCTGCCTTTTCTAAAACCAGCTTGAACAGCTGGAAGTTCACGGTTCACGTACTGTTGAAACCTGGCTTGGAGAATTTTGAGCATTACTTTACTAGCATGTGAGATGAGTGCAACTGTGTGGTAGTTTGAGCATTCTTTGGCATTGCCTTTCTTTGAGATTGGAATGAAAACTGACCTTTTCCAGTCCTGTGGCCACTGCTGAGTTTTCCAAGTTTGCTGGCATATTGAGTGCAGCACTTTTGCAGCATCATCTTTCAGGATTTGAAATAGCTCAACTGGAATTCCATCACCTCCACTAGCTTTGTTCATAGTGATGCTTTCTAAGGCCCACTTGACTTCACATTCCAGGATGTCTGGCTCTAGGTGAGTGATCACACCATCATGATTATCTTGGTGATGATGCTCTTTTTTGTATAGTTCTTCTGTGTATTCTTGCCACCTCTTCTTAATATCTCTGCTTCTGTTAGGTCCATACCATTTCTGTCCTTTATCGAGCCCATCTTTGCATGAAATGTTCCCTTGGTAGCTCTAATTTTCTTGAAGAGATCTCTAGTCTTTCCCATTCTGTTCTTTTCCTCTATTTCTTTGGATTGATCACTGAGGAAGGCTTTCTTATCTCTTCTTGCTATTCTTTGGAACTCTTCATTCAAATGGGAATATCTTTCCTTTTCTCCTTTGCTTTTGCTTCTCTTCTTTTCACAGCTATTTGTAAGGCCTCCCCAGACAGCTATTTTTCTTTTTTGCATTTCTTTTCCATGGGGATGGTCTTGATTCCTGTCTCCTGTACAATGTCACAAACCTCCATCCATAGTTCATCAGGTACTCTGTCTATCAGATCTAGTCCCTTAAATCTATTTCTCACTTCTACTGTATAATCATAACAAATTTGATTTAGGTCATACTTGAATGGTCTAGTGGTTTTCCCTACTTTCTTCAATCATTCTGAATTTGGCAATAAGGAGTTCATGATCTGAGCCACAGTCAGCTCCTGGTCTAATTTTTGCTGACTGTATAGAGCTTCTCCATCTTTGGCTGCAAAGAATATGAACAGTCTGATTTCGGTGTTGACCATCTGGGTGATGTCCATGTGTAGAGTCTTCTCTTGTGTTGTTGGAAGAGGGTGTTTGCTATGGCCAATGCGTTCACTTGGCAGAACTCTGTTAGCCTTTGCCCTGCTTCATTCTGTATTCCAAGGCCAAATTTGCCTGATACTCCAGGTGTTTCTCGGAGAAGGCCATGGCAGCCTACTCCAGTACTCCTGCCTGGAAAATCCCATGGGTGGAGGAGCCTGGTGGGCTGCAGTCCATGGGGTCGCTGGGAGTCGGACACGACTGAGCGACTTCACTTTCCCTTTTCACTTTCATGCATTGGAGAAGGAAATGGCAACCCACTGCAGTGTTCTTGCCTGGAGAATCTCAGGGACGGGGGAGCCTGGTGGGCTGCCATCTATGGGGTCACACAGAGTTGGACATGACTGAAGTGACTTAGCAGCAGCTTAGCAGCCAGGTGTTTCTTGACTTCCTACTTTTGCATTCCAGTGCCCTATAATGAAAAGGACATCTTTTTGGGGTGTTAGTTCTAAAAGGTCTTGTAGGTCTTCATAGAACCATTCAACTTCAGCTTCTTCAGCGTTACTGGTTGGGGCATAGCCTTGGATCACTGTGATATTGAATGGTTTGCCTTGGAAACGAACAGAGATCATTCTGTCATTTTTGAGATTGCATCCAAGTACTGCATTTCTGACTCTTGTTTACCATGATGTCTACTCCATTTCTTCTAAAGGATTCCTTCCCACAGCAGTAGATATAATGGTCATCTGAGTTAAATTCACCCATTCCTGTCCATTTTAGTTCACTGATTCCTAGAATGTTGACATTCACTCTTTCCATCTGTTTGACCACTTCCAATTTGCCTTGATTCTTGGACCTAACATTCCAGGTTCCTGTGCAATTTTGCTCTTTACAGCATCGGACCTTGCTTCTATCACCAGTCACATCCACAGCTGGGTATTGTTTTTGCTTTGGCTTCACCCCTTCATTCTTTCTGGAGTTATTTCTCCACTGATCTCCAGTAGCATATTGGGCACCTACTGACCTGGGGAGTTCCTCTTTCAGTATCCTATCAATTTGCCTTTTCATACTGTTCATGGGATTCTCAAGGCAAGAATATTGAAGTGGTTTGCCATTCCCTTCTTCAGTGGACCACATTCTGTCAGACCTCTCCACCATGACCCGTCTGTCCTGGATGGCCCCACATGGCATGGCTTAGTTTCATTGAGTTAGACAAGGCTGTGGTCTGTGTGATCAGATTGGCTAGTTTTCTGTGATTTTGGTTTCAGTGTGTCTGTCTTCTGATGTCCTCTCACAACACCTACCGTCTCACTTGGGTTTCTCTTACCTTGGACGTGGGGTATCTCTTCATGGCTGCTCCAGCAAAGTGCAGCTGCTGCTCCTTACCTTGGACGAGGTCACCTCACCTGACCTTGAACATGGAGTAGCTCCTCTCAGCCCTTTGTAAAGCCATGGACTATACAGTCCGTGGAATTCTCCAGGCAAGAATACTGGAGTGGGTAGCCTTTCCTTTCTCCATGGGATCTTCCCAAGCCAGGAATCAAACTCAGGTCTCCCTCATTGCAAGTGGATTCTTTACCAGCTGAGCCATTCTTTACCAGCTGAGCCACCAGGGAAGCCCACTTCTTCCAAGTCCTGCCCAAATTACAGATTCAGATGCATCAAGGAATTCTACTGTTAGAATTATTTGCAGCAGCAGTTAGCTTTATAAGATTACATGGGAGGTAAGGAATCAAATTTGAAAGAATAGAGGAGTTGAAAAGACAAAGTATATCCTTGGCTTATATCTTTTCTTTAGATGTTTCCTCCAATATTTCTTTCGATTGGGAAACAGGATAATATCCCTTTTCACAAGGCAGGATGAATATGACGTTGTTGGCCCTTAGAATGGTTGGTGATGGTAAGCTTGTGCGTGTGCACTAAGTATTCAAAACAGGCCTTGCCCCATATCAAGAACCATGCTGAACCCGTAATTATTGGATTGAACAATGGACAGATTAATTAGGATACTTTTGTGAAGTTTTAGGTAGAGCAGCTTCTCTGAATAGAGATTTATTTATCCCAGTTATATCTTTCTAAAGATATAAAAGACTAATTTTTGTCATTTATTCAGTCATTCAATCATTCTGTTGATTCAAAGCTGGTGGAGAAGTGCCACTCTACCACCTATTAGTAAAGTTCCTCAACCCGGCATTAAAATGCCTCTGAGATCAAGTGCCAATTACATTTTCTGGCCTCTTCTCCCTCCGTGATTCCAGGCCAAACCTCTGTTCTTAAAAAATCTGTGCGTATCCCACTGTGCCACACCCTTGCTCATCTCTCAGCCTTGAATTTTTGCTTGATCTCCTAAAAATCCAACTTATCACTAAAGAGTGAGTTCATATTTTTGTGAAACAGTTCTTCATGATGGTGCCTGGTATTACCATCTCCATTCCCCTACTTCTGTGTACCACTTGTAGAATATATGGACTTCTTTATTTTATAGTTCTTCCTATCCATGTCTCATTTCTCTCAATGGCGCATAATATTCTGAAAGGCTGGTAACAAATCTATATATTTCTCTGGAAGCCTTCATGGAGTCTAGCACCGCAGTTGCATTTGTCCATTGATTGACTATTCACTCTTAACGAAAGCACCAAAGTAGATGCTGTTTACATTACAGATAGGAAAGAGATTACATTACTCCTTTTCTTTTATCATCAAACAGAAATTACTGTTATAGGATTCTAGTTCTTTTCACCTCATGGGCACTTGTGCCAGAAATGTTCAATGAAGATCCTCAGGCATTTATCAGAAAAACAAAAAGTGAAAGACAGTACAACTCAAACAAATATCTAGGCATTTTATAGAAATTAAATAGCTTTGAAAGTGTATTTGTGTGTACTGTGTGTCTGTGTGTACTCTGTTGCATACAGAGTATGTTCAGAGTATGTAAAAAGAATTTACTCCATAGTGTTAAGGTCATTTTCTGTAAAGCTGGAAATTTTATTAAGAACAAAGTTTAAACACTTCCAAACAGTTTAGCTATCCTCCGAATTTTATTAAACGAGATTTGACCTGCAAGTCATTAAGTTGGTTGTATTTTTATTACATCTTAATGAGAATTTAAGTCTCTTTTTCCTCCAGATGGGTGTACTTGATCACTCAGTCGTGTGTCTGACTCTTTGTGACCCTTTGAACTAACAGTCTGCCAGGCTTCTCTGTCCATGTGATTTTTCAGACAATAATACTGGAATGGGTTGCCATTTCCTCCTCCAGGGGATCTTCCCAACCTAAGGATCAAACAGGCATCTCCTGTGTCTTCTGCATTCGCCAGCATATTCTTTAACTGCTGAACTATTCTAAATAGTGGTTGTCAAATTTTGGCATGCACCAGAATCACCAGGGAAATGCTGGTGATTAAAATGAAGATTCTCAGGCCCATCCCCTCTGACATTTTCACTTAGCTGATCTCAGTAGGGTCCTGAATTCTTCATTTCGTAAGCATCCCTGTAGAGTCTTGTGAGTGTCTAATGAGTTAGAGTCTCTAATCACTGAGACCTAATACTCTAAATGATGCTTTTTGTTTTCTGTATCTTCTGCTGAAATGGCAAGAGTATAAAAGAGAGAGATTGAGGATGGAGAATGGGTGATCCTCAGGATGTTCTAACCTGAGCTGCTTAGCTACTACTGATGACATTGTCCTCTGTGGCCCATATCTTACGGAAAACTTATTAAGTACTCACTTGCCCACTGAGCATAACTACTGGAAAGTGCCCCATCTAAGCAGGCATAAGGGTTGGAGCAGGAACTCTAAAACAGGTCAGTTCCCAGAGAATTCTGATGAATAAAACCAACAACAGCATTTTAGAAAAACCAGTCTCTGCCAACTACTTTCACAGTTATTTTCATTGTTGTTCGGATTTGATTGTTGTTCAGTTGCTAAGTCATGTCTGACTCTTTGCAATCCCATGGACTGCCAGCACTCCAGGCTCCCTGTCCTTCCTTGTCTCCCAGAGTTTGGCTCAATTCATATCCATTGAGTCGGTGATACTATCTAACCATCTCATCCTCTGCTGCCTCCTTCTCCTTTGCCTTCAGTCATTCCCAGCATCAAGGTCTTTCGCAATGAGTCCACTACCAAAACCCAGATCCTGGTAGGAATTTGCACTGAGGAGGAGCTGTATGAATGGGGTGGATCACTTGTTATCTCAGCACCATCACAAAACTCCAAGACACCACTCAGAAGGCCTTAGAAGGCCAGTAGCAGCTTCAATATGACTCCCTGGCAGTTATCATGCAGCAAATGAGTTATCACAGTAGCATGGAGTGGGTACAAGGAGTGAGATACCTATGTACATAATTGTCAGAGACATAGGAAACCTTTAGAACATATGAATTGCTTATTATTGGGGCTCTTAGATTATAAGTGTCACAGAAAATATCATGACATGATTGGTTTTTCTCTTTTATGCATGTATATCTAAGAAACTGGACAAAGACAACGTAAAGGGGCTACTATTTTCAGACTTTGGCTACCAACTTGACATTGACATTGAGAGTAGAATGGCCCCCCAATTTAAAGAAATACGAGAACCAGCACTTTCATATCACATTCCATATGACGCAGGTGTATACTTTGAAAGATATGGTAGAGAAAGTTTGAAGATTTGCATTGCCACATATAGAAAAATATTTGTAAAGAATTTTTGAAAGTCTCTGTGCCAAATAAAGTGCTACCCAATCCACTTAAAATTCTCCCTAGAACAAATAAGCTTGAATATCAATTAGGAATATATACTGAAAGCTTTAGCAATGAAATGTATTGATGTCTGCAGCTTATTTTGAAATGTCTCAGAAAAGATGGATTGATGACATGGACAAATGGACAGATCTGTGATAAAGCTGTGATGAAGCAAATATAGCAAAATGTTAAGATTTATAGATTTGGGTGACAGGTATATGGTAGTTACTATACAATTCTTCTAACTTTTCTGCATGCTTGAACATTTTCATAATGACATGTTGTTGGGAAATGCATTTATCAGTAGAAGAGGGGAGCAATCATTTTTCTGGTTGGGAAGGCAGACGACCTACCTACACACTTGAACACAGAATTTATAGTCAGACAGACCAAGATGAAAATCCTTATTTTTCCACATAGTGTCTGTGTGACCCTGGCCAAGTTAATTTAATCACTAACCTCTTATTTTATCATCTATAAAAGAATGTAATAATACCTGCCATATAGTGTAGGTGTAAGAATATGTGATAACATTAAAAAAGTAGAAATTACTGTTTTTACAGATTTTACTATTTTTTGTCTAGAAACTGAATAAAATAAAATTATGTATGCATCTTAATTTCCTTTAAAAAGTTTCTAAATTTTGAAGATTAATTTCACTACTGGAATTGCGACTTTGTTATGTCAAGAAATGTAAAGTTCTTGCTAAGGAATTAATATATTTCCTATAATTGAGCAATAATTCAATAATTCTATAGTATTAAGGAAAATTAACTGACATAAATTCCATGGTATGTGATGTGCTTTAAGATTACTTTTGCCAAATTTAAATTTAAGTCTAGTTTACTAACAAGAAAGAAGGAGATATCTAGTATAAAATTCTAACCAATGCATTGTTTTCAGCAAAACAACTCCTTCAACAAAAAAGAGCCCAGTGTTTGAAACCGGAGAGAGAAAATACAAGACCTTCATCCACAAAAGACTCTCAGTGTGGTTAGGAGGAAATATCCAGCCCCTGGGAAAAAAGAACAATGCATGACTTAAAAATATAAGACAAGTAACAAAGCAGTATATGATTAAGAACCAAATGAATAATATAGATAATATGTGCTGAGAGTTCAGAAGAGGAAAAAATCACTATGGCCTTGAAGTGGAAGTTTTGGGGCTTCCATGCCTATTTGAGCCCTTTGAAATATGAAAGAAACTTATTGAGAAGATGTGGTTTTGGTGGAACACAGAATACAATTGAAGAGATAGTAATGTTCTGGGCAGGCCTTTCCTTGGGAATTATGAACAGAAGGGAAGAATGAGAACAGAATATGTAACAACAATCACAAGATTAGTAGCTGACTGTTATATCCTTCCTTCATTTCATTTATTTACTGTCTGCTTCATATAAAGAATTGGGATAGGTGCCGAGGGCGAACATGAATGAGATTTGGCCCTGACTTCAAGGAGTTTATGAGTGACATTAAACAGCACTATCTATTAAATGCCAAGTATATGGCAGGCTTGTTGAAGTTTACAGTCTATTAGAAGAGCTAAGGAAAAAAAAAATCTGTAATATACAGAGTATAAAAGAGCAAGTGCCATAAAAAAAGATTTGATAAAATGCTAGGTGAATTTAAAGAAGAAAGTTTTCTTACAGTTAACATATACGGGAGATATTCATGCAGGAGATAACACCGAGTTGGTCCTTGAAGAGAAATGAGTAGAATGTGGGCAGAGATACATAAGGTAAAGGATAAGAATGAACCAAGACATAGAGGTAAATTTATACATATGAAATCGAGTACATGGTTCTTTCTGGAGACTACAGGGAGAGAAGAATGGTTGTGAAGGAGATTAAGCCTGGCCACCAGGGCCTTGAATACCAAGCTAAATACGTTGAAATTTATTCTCTTGAACTGAAGAATGAAATATTTAGAACTTTTTAGCTATTTGTTTTTAATCTGGTAGGTTTATCAGATGAATTAGAAGAAGAAAAATCTGCAAAAGGACTATAAGGCAATGAGAGCCTGAATGAGGGACCCCACAGGAGCTATTTCAGAGGAAAAGGACATAACCTAGTTCAACATGCAGGGCAAGGGAGGCAACAGAGCGGACCAAAGTAAAGTAGGGTGGGTGATTGACATTGTTTAGAATGCCAGTACATAGTGATGGTAAAATATAGCCAGTTTTTAGTCACTTTTATTATTTTTGCATTCTCTAGGGACAGAGCTTGCTTTATTGCCTGCACCCAGGGAAGACTGTCGCCACTACCTCCCACCTTTGTATGCATGGGAGTAGAAGCAATTAAAGAAGTGTCTCAGATTTAAGTTTTAACACCTGGGGGTTTGAGGGTGCTCTTAATAGAAAAAGAAGAAAAAAAAGATAAAACAGCAGATAGGAAAATGAGTTTAGTTTTTTGCATGTTAATATGAGTTGCTGATGGGATGGCCAAGTGATTATACCCTTCATTGGAAATGTGAGAATGGGTGTGTCTCAGCTGAGAAGTTAGAGCAGAGATTGTGGTTAGGGAGTCATCTATTCAGAGGTGGTACAACTGAAGCAGGTAGAATGTCTCTAGCTTTGAGGGCTAAGATGTTTATAATTCACTCACGTATCTGGTCTCTAAAGCATATGGATCATAAGCCAAAAAATACCTAAGATATGTATAATCTGGGCCACTTGCCAGCAAGCTCCATCTTGAATTGCCTTCCTTTCAGTTCCAGCCAGTACTACAAATTGAAATCATTGATACTTGAAAGCTAAAGTATATGAAGGATTTTAAATGGATTCCTTCCCCGCCTAAAATCTGTCACTGCAGCTTAATTAATTGGCTAATTATTTATACCTAAATAAATTTAGAAATTTATAGAATTTAGTTTAGAGTGACTGCATTAGAACTAAACTGCCTAAAGAAATACTCTCAGTGATTTACAGGGTAATAGTCTGCCTTGGCATTCCTCCAGGGTTGGTGAAAAACATAAGAAAAATGTCAAAGTAGTCTGCAAAGCTAGCATTAGACACATTGTCTGTTACACACTCTAGACTTGTCCCTTTTATAATTTAGTTCCTGGAAAATGATTCTCTTTTCCCAATGATTGTTATGTGTCCTTTTGTCTGGCAGTAAAGATTCCTTTTGATCTTGGTTGTTAGGAATTTTAGAACTATATTTAATGATCGAGTGCATTAGCCATTTTATCTTCAACAGCTGGGAGAACAGTCTCCCTAGTTCATCTCTATGGATATGGACTTCTCTTTAGACTTTATTCTTAGTTGCCCTGGTAGACGTGTGAATTTCATTGTTAGCTATTTCAAATAGTTTAGAGAATAAGTCAGGTTATAAATTATGCATAATAATGATAAACAGTTGAATGTGTGATGCTGAATGGTATTTTTTTAATGTTTGGTTAAGGAGGTAGCCAAAAAGGAAGAACCAGAAAGAATAGCACAGTATATTGGGGGGAAAAGGACTGTCTCTATAATTCAAATAAGAATAACAACTGCCATTTTTATGTATGTATGGTGTTAGGTAGCGGAGAAGGCAATGGCAACTCACTCCAGTGTTCTTGCTTGGAGAATCCCAGGGACGGGGAAGCCTGGTGGGCTGCTGTCTATGGGGTCACACAGACCTCACTTCAATCGGACACGACTGAAGCGACTTAGCAGCAGCAGCAGCAGCAGCAGGTGTCAGGTAGTTTACATTATTATATCTCATAACCACAGTATTGGAGAAGAGAATGGCAATCCATTCCAGTATTCGTGCCTGGAGAATTCCATGAACAGAGGAGCCTGGTGGGCTATAGTCCTTGGAGTCGCAAAGAGTCGGACACAACTGAGCAACTAACACAACCAGAGTATTACCATCTTATAGGGGAGAAAAATAAGGCTCAGAGAACCAGGGACTTTTTCTCATGGTGAAGCTGGAGACTGAACAGAGATCTCACTTACTTCCATTGCATGTGTTTTATCCACTCATCAAGGCTTTATCCTTAGACTGTATATCCAAAGTATGTTTCTGTCATTTGCTAGCTATTGTTTCTGGTTCTGTAAGGGACATTTTAAGCTTAATCTTCTATGATTTTAGAATGAAATTGAGATAGCAGACAACCAACACAGTACAAAATTTAAAATTTGTATTACTTAGGATAACATCAAAATTATTAAGTACTTGGGAGTAAATATAACACAAGAAATGTGTGAAGCCTCTGTGCTGAAAACTGAAAACATTTTGAAAACAAAAGATGTCATAGTAAATGGAGGGATACACCATGTTCAAGAATCAGAAGCTACAATATTATAATGATGTCAGTTCTCCCCAAATTGAAAATAGACTCAGTGTTATCCCAGTCAACATCCTAGAGATTTTTTTTTTTTTTGGAACTTGATGAACTGATTGTAAAATATTTGTGGAAATTGAATGGCAAAGAATATACAAAGGGGGGGAAATAAACTATATGCTACCAGATATCAAGACCTATGATAAAGCTGTATTAATTAAGACTGTTTGGAGTTGATTTAAGGATAGCCAGATAGACCAATGGATAGTGTAGTATGAATACGACAGAGGTGACATTGCCTTGTAGTAGAGAAAGAATCACCTTTTCAATAAATCGTGATTGGTGAATTGGATATAGATATAGGAAAAGAAAATTGGGATTCCCATTGCACACTGTATACAAAATTCAAATAGATCACAGACCTAAAGTGTGATAAAATAGAGAAATAAAGTTTTTCCAAGGAAAAGAGTATTTTATGGCAATATTTAATGATTTCTTAAACATGATACAAAAGTGGTAGCCATAATGGAAAATGTGATATATTAAATGATACTGAGGCCCTTTTTTAGCCAAAGATACCATTAAGAGAGTGAATATGTAGCTTGCAGAATGGGACAAGGTGTTTGCTACTTAAATATATAAAAAAAGACTCTTGTCTCATTATATATATATAAAGAACTCCTTCAAAGTATAAGAAAAGATGTATTCTAAGCAATAGAGAAAAAGAACAGAGCACTTGAGCAACTATTATTCATTATAGCCATGTGTCAGTCAATATTAGAATGATAAGCTGGGCTCCTTTTTGTAAATTAATTGACCATATACACAAATGAGTTTGTTTCTGGGCTCACTATTCTGTTCTGTTGATCTACGTGTTAGTTTTTATGCCAGTATCTTACTATTTTGATTACTATAGGTTTGTAGTATAGTTTGAAACCAGGAAATGTAATGCCTCAAGCTTTGTTCTTTCTCAAGATATCTTAAGCTCTTCAGGGTCTTTGGTGGTTCCATATAAATTTTAGAATTTTTTTTCTATTTCTGTTCAAAATACCACTGTAATTTTGATAAGGATTGTGTTGCATCCATAGATTGCTTTGGGTGTTATGGACACTGTAACAGTATTAATTCTTCCAGTCGATGAGCACAGAGCATCTTTCCATTTATTAGTGTCTTCTTCAGTTGCTTTCATCAGTGTCATAGTTTTCAGTGTATAGTTCCCCTCCTTGGTTAAATTTATTCTCTGGTATTTTTTTCTTTTCTGTGTAATTGTAAATGAGTTGTTAAAGTACAGTCTCTTCAATACATGATATTGCGAAAAGTGGATAGCCCCATGAAAGGGAGTGAAATTGAATCCCTAGCTTATACCATACACAAAAATCAACTAAAAATAGATGGAAGACTTAAATGTAAGATCTAAAATCATGAAACTAGAAGGAAATACAGAGGATAATGTCCTTGACATCAGTTTTGGCAATGAATTTTTTGGATTTGACACCAAACCCAAAGATAACAACGGAAAAATAAACAAACTTTAAGCTAAAATGCTCTGAATAGCAAGGGAAACTGTAACCAAAATGAAAAGGCAACCTACTAAATGGGAGAAAATGTTTACAAGTCTCATGTATCTAGTAAGAGGTTAATATCCAATGTGCGCTTCCCTGCTAGCTCAGCTGGTAAAGAATCTGCCTACAGTGCAGGAGACCCTGGTTCAATTCCTGGGTTGGGAAGATCCCCTGGAGAAAGAATAGGCTGCCCACTCCAGTGTTTATTGGCTTCCATGGTGGTTCAGACAACGAAGAATCTGTCTGCGATGTGGGAGATCTGGGTTCGATCCCTGAGTTGGGAAGTTCCCCTGGAGGAGGGCATGGCCACCCCACTCCAGTATTCTTGCCTGGAGAATCCCCATGGACAGAGGAGCCTGGCAAGCCATAGTCCATGGGATTGCAAAGAGTCAAAGAGAAGTGAGTGACTAAGCACACATCCAAATTATGTAAAGTACTCACACAGCAAAATGACCTCCCCCCCAGAAAAATCTCATTAAAAACTCCCAACAGGTACTCAACATCACTAATCATCAGGGAAACGCAAATTACAACTACAGTGAGACATCACCTCACACCTCTTGGAATGGCTGTCCTCAAAAAGACAAGAAGTAACTAGGGTTGATGAGGATGTGAAAACGGGGTAATTCTTGTACACCGATGATAGGAATGTGTTTGAGGCAACCACTTTCAAAAACAGTATGAAAGCTCCTCACAAAATTAGAAATAGAACTACTATATGTTCCAGTAGCTGGAATCAAGATTGCCGGGAGAAATACCATTAACCTCAGATATGCAGATGACACCACCCTTAGGGCAGAAAGTGAAGAAGGAGTAAAGAGCCTCTGATGAAAGTCAGAGGAGAGTGAAAAAGTTGGCTTAAAGCTCAACATTCAGAAAACAAAGATCATGACATCCTGTCCCATCACTTCATGGAAAATAGATGGGGAAACTGGAAACAGTGTCAGACTTGATTTTGGGGGGCTCCAAAATCACTGCAGATGGTGATTGCAGCCATGAAATTAAAAGACGCTTACTCCTTGGAAGGAAAGTTATGACCAACCTAGACAGCATATTAAAAAACAGAGACATTACTTTGCCAACAAAGGTCCGTCTAATCAAGGCTATGGTTTTTCCAGTGGTCATGTATGGATATGAGAGTTGGATTATAAAGAAAGCTGAGCACCGAAGAATTGATGCTTTTGAAGCGTGGTGTTGGAGAAGACTCTTGAGAGTCCCTTGGACTGCAAGGAGGTCCAACCAGTCCATCCTAAAGGAGATCAGTCCTGGGTTTTCGTTGGAAGGACTGATGCTGAAGCTGAAACTCCAAAACTTTGGCCACCTGATACGAAGAGGTGACTCATTTGAAAAGACCCTGATGCTGGGAAAGATTGAGGGCAGGAGGAGAAGGGGACGACAGAGGATGAGATGGTTGGACAACATCACCAATTCAATGGACATGGGTTTAGGTGGACTCTGGGAGTTGGTGATGGACAGGGAGGCCTGGCGTTCTGTGGTTCATGGGGTCACAAAGAGTCAGACATGACTGAGTGACTGAACTGTACTGAATTTCACTTCTGGATAGCTATCAAAAGGAAATCAGATACCAACTCAAAAAGATACATATAGGGATTTCCTGGTAGTCCAGTGGCTGGGACTCTGCACCCCGATGCAGGGGGCCTGGGTTCAATCCCTGATCAGGGAACTGGCTCCTATATGCCACAACTGAGACCCAGTGCAGCCAAATAAATAAGCAAAGAAATATTTAGGAAAAAAGGTGTGTACAGCCACATGTTTATTGAAGCCTTATTCTCAATAGCCAAAAAACAACCAAAGTGTGCTTCAGTGGATGAATGTATAAAAAGAATATGTGATATATATATATATTTTTTAATAGATATCTATACACACACAAGGAATATTATTAGGACAGAGAAAGACAAATACTGTGTGGTATCATTTATATGTGAAATCAAAAAGGCAAACTCATAAAAAGAGTAACTGCGAGGGACTAAGGGATGAAGGAAATAGAGGCTGGTAAAATGATACTAACTTTTCAGCTATAAGTTCTAAGAATCTAATGTAAAACATGGTGATTATACTTGATAACACTGTACCATATAATTGAAATATGCTAAGAGAGTAGAATTTAAATATTCTCACCCAAAAAAGAGTTTAAAATAGATAAATTATAGCAT
Source organism: Budorcas taxicolor (assembly GCF_023091745.1). NCBI lineage: Eukaryota > Metazoa > Chordata > Mammalia > Artiodactyla > Bovidae > Budorcas > Budorcas taxicolor. Next base: position 35,491,449 of record NC_068932.1, read on the forward strand.
AGTCACATAGTGGGATTCCAGAGTGAACAAGTTACAACTAGATGTGACCATATGGATAAATCTCACAAACATATGTTGAGCAAAGAAGTCAGACTAAAAGAGTGTATCCTACTTATATAAAGTTTAGTAACAGGCAAAACTAATCTGTGGTAATGTAAGTCAATGTAGTGGTTACCCGTTTTGAGACTAGAAAGTAATTAAGGCAAAATCCTGAGATGGTTGGAGTGTGGTTTTTTTTTTCTTACTATGGGAGACTGTTACATGGGTCTGTCTGTTCACTTCATGAAAAGCTGCCAGTTTCAGATTTTTGTACTTTTGTATATGTATGTTACATTTCAATAACAATTTCTCTCCCTCAAAAAAACAGTAATAGTCTTTCATCACTGGTTCAAATCTGTGTTGAGCTGTTAGTAACCACTTTTTCATCCACTTTTTTTTTTCTGTTGCCTTTCGGCCCTAAATGACAATTCCTGTAGATCCTTAGATATATTTAGATAATTTAGAGTTTATGTCAAATGATGATACATGAACCCAAGAAAGGGCTAAAAAAAGAGTCAATGGAAGGTCTGTAACTGTCTGGGTTTAAATGCCTTCATACTAATTTAACACATATAGCATGGTATATAAGTAAGCCGTATACCACAGAACCTGGATATACCATCTCAACTTCATGGTTTATTTAACCAAGCTCCTTAGAGAATTATAGTACATCAAAAAATGTTTTTAAAGTACCCATATTAAATTTTGGATCAAAGGATTGAACAGGAAAATTATCAGGAAGCCTATGTACTTAAGGCTTCCCAGGAGGCACAGTGGTGAAGAATCCGCCTTGCAATGCAGAACAGGCAGGAGACAGGCGTTCAGTCCCTCGGCCAGGAAGATCCCCTGGAGGAGGAAACTGCAACCCACTCCAGTATTCTTGCCTGGAAAATCCCATGGACAAAGGAGCCTGGTGGCTACAGTCCACGAGGTCCTAAAGAGTTAGACGTGACCGAGCATGCATGCACACACATACAAGGTCCAATTAACATTATTTTAACCCTGGCATTTGCTGTTGTTCCAGCTCAGAGAATAATGGTGAAAGGAAGAAATGTTGATATAATCACAATTTGTCATTTTGTTAATTATTGAAGTCACCTTGTCACAGCATCTGATTCCACTCACCTGTATATTAAATAACTAAATCTATTCACCTTATAGAATACCAACTGTAAAATGCGTATCCTACAGAATGACCCTTCAGTGCTTGGGAAAGAGCAAAAGGGCTGTGAAGTTGAAATTGGCAGTCTGTCGTGCTCCTGATTCCACTGGTCATCCTATTAGACCTTTTAGGAAAATTATTTTACCTCTATGACCCTCCTATTTTCAATCTATAAGCTAATAATAACCCTTGGCAATGAAATGTCTTGAGTGGTGACTTTTAACATAACAGCAGTCATAAAAATAAAAGATTATAACTCTATAAGAGGGTTTCCAGGATGTTGCAATTGGAGCAAATCTTTTTGTGACACATTATTTTAAAAAATAAACAGAATAGTGTTGGTAAGTTCTAGAGAGTGTTGGCATGTTAATTGATCCAGTGCCTTTGTTGGAGGCATTTTTATTAATCAGTACACATGACTTGTCCTCGTACAAAAAATAGTCTCCAAATCTTAGATACACCGTTTGAGGACATGAAAGTACTTGGTGATCTGCTTGGTATTATTCAGCCTGAGTTCATACTTATCCTAAAAATGAACAATGAGTATAATTCATTGTGCATATCTGCAGTCTGATGGCTCCATAGAGGTGATGATGAACTGTTGGAGGCTGTGGATTCCCATTGCCTGTAGGATGTTAAGTAGACACACGTGTACAGACACACACACAAACATGTGTGGAAAGCATGTAAAAAATTAATGTTTTTAAAGCTCTAAATTGGACTGATAAATATCCATAGGGATATAAACTTCAGTCATGATCTCATAAAGAGTTCATATTTAGAGACAGAGTATAGGTCAGACTTACTAGCTAAATAATGATGGAAATATTATTTAACCTCCATTCACCCCAGCAGACTCATTTTGAAAAAGAGGTCAATAATTCCCAAGTTTGTTCTGACTATTAGATATGATAATAAATGTTAAAATATGCATAGATTGCAAAGTATCTGGAAATGTAGATATTATTAATATAACCTTTAGGTTATCCATGAGCTTTAACAATTAAATACAATTTGACATAGGCTCATAGAGTAATAACTCTTTACATAATTCTTGTAGGTGAATTACTTACAGGGGTAGGCTGGAACTCCTTAGCTTGGATAGTGGTGAGGGAAAGGTACAAAGTGATTTGGAGTCAGAACTGTCATGAAGACCTAGCTTTGTCACTTACTTGCTTTGTGAGCTAAAGCAAGAAATTAACTTCTCTAAACCTGTTTCCTTTTCTATTAAATTAGAAAAATACACTTTACGCCGCATTGTGAAACTTAAAGTGAAAGTCACTCAGTTGTGTCTGACTCTTTGCAACCCCGTGGACTGTAGCCTGCTAGGCTCCTCTGTCCCGGGAGTTCTCCAGGCAAGAGTACTGCAGTGGGTAGCAATTCCCTTCTCCAGGGCATCTTCCTGTCCCAGCGATCTAACCCGGGTCTCTTGCTTTGCAGGCAGATTCTTTACCATCTGAGCTGTGGGGGAAGCCATAAGGAGCCAGTGAAACTCAAAGTAAACCATCTATATACCCACCACCACAGGTCCTATCAGTTGTTAGGATTGCTAAGATTTTTATCTGTGCCTGACATAGGTGGCACAAATAGATGGTTGGGTACAAACCTAGATGGTTGGGTACAATGGGTTAGGCACAAATCCTAGATAGTTGGGTACAAATGGGTTGGGTACAAATCCTAGATGGTTGGGTACAAACCTAGATGGTTGTGTACAAATAGGGAAAAACTTGGGTCCTTCCATCAAATCCATAGATCCCTGTGGAGGAAATAACACAAGAAAAGCTAACATCAATTTGGAGTGCAAAGTCCTGTGATAGCTGTATTGCAGGGAGCACAGGGCAGTGGAATCAGAGACTTCTTAGACGAAATGGTCCTAAACTCAAGTTGACAAATGAGTAAGATATGTGTCAGTTGAAAGATGGGCTCTGTTGGGGTGGTACAATAACAAATTACCACAAACTGGATGACTTAAAACAACAGAAATGTATTCTCTCCCAATTCTGGAAGCCAGAAGGAGGAGTTCCTTAGGGAGGCTCTGAGACAGAACCCATTTCTTTCCTTTCTCCTAGCTTCCGGTGGTTGCCACCAATCCTTGGCATTCTGTGACTTGGAACTCATCACTCTAATCTCTTCCTTGGTCCTCACGTGGCCTGCCTCCCTGTGTGTTTTCATATGGCCTGACAAAGATACCAGTCATTGGATTCAGCGAGGCCCATCCTAATCCAGTATCACCTCGTCTTAACTAAACTAATTATATCTGCAAAAACCCTTAAGGTCACATTGTAAGGTTTTAGGGGAACATGAAACCTGTTTAACCCAGTACAGTAGCCCTCTGGTCCCCCCAGATTTGTGTCATCTCATGTGCAAAATACATTCACCCCATCTCAACATCCCCAAAGGTCTTAACTCATTCCAGCATTGTTGTTTAATTGACAAGTCGTGTCCAACTCTTTGTGATCCCATGGACTGTATCCCGCCAGGCTCCTCTGTCCATGGGATTCCCCAAGCAAGAATTACTGGAGTGGGTTGACATCTCCCAGCAGAACAGGTTCTACTAGATTTTAAGGTCTGAGAATAATCCTCTTTGGCTTAGTGCTCTATCTTCTGGACCCACGGTTATCCTCTCTGGCCTTTTGCCTCTGTAGCTTTGCCCTCAGAGTCATTCTTCCTTCATTTCCTCCCATCTCTGTCCCTTTCAGTCCAAGCTGACACCATTTCTGTTGGTATAAAATACTCCCGTTTGTCTCCCATGCAGCGCAGGGAGATGACACCACGTAACATCAGGTTCTCCACAGATCCTTCCTGAATAACTCTATTTCTATTGCAAACTTTTGCCAGGATTAGTTGATTTGATCCCTGAGTCATATACCTAATTTTTTCAACAAAATGTAGTCCAATTAGAACCCTTGTACTCTCCCCAGGACACACTGTTTCATCTTTTGCTGTCTGAATAGGCTGAGAATTTTCCACATCATTAAGTGATGGTTCCTTTTTGCTTATCATGCCTCCATTGATCATTCCTCTCACATTTTACCATAAGCAGAAAGGAGAAAATAGGCCACACCTTCTACGCTTAGAAGTCTCCTCAGCTAATTTACCCAAGTTCATCATTTACATATTCTACCTTCTTCCCAACAGTAGAATACAGTTCAGCTAAGATTTCTGTCTAACTTTGATTTCTGTTTAACTTTGTAACAGTTAAACACTGCCTTTCTTCCAGTTTCCGTTAACATGCTCACTAGAAGCAGCTTTAATTATTCATATTTCTATCAATGTTGTCAATGACAGTATATGTTATTCTCTAAGACGATACATGCTTTCTCTACAGCTTCCCTAACTTCTTTCTGAGCTCTCACCAGAATCACCTTTAACATTCATATTTCTACCAACAGCCTTTGCAAGGAAATCTAAACAAGGAACCTCTGAACACTATCCTTTTTGGGAAGAGGATCTTTGCAGATATAGTTAATTAAGATGAGGTCACATTGGATTAGGGTGGTCCTTCTAAGAAGACCTTATAAAGACACACAGGGAAGAAGTTCATTTGATGACAAAGGCAGAAATGAGATTGATAAGAAATGCTGAGGACTGCCAGAAGCCATCAGAGTGCATAAAAATAATTCCTGCCTATACCAATTACACAATACCAGAGTCACTTGCAGGCCTTTAGGGCTATATTACAGTAGCACCTCACTTCCTGGTGCCCAAATCTATATCAGTTTCCTAGGGCTGACATAACAAATTATCCTAGACTGGATGGCTTGAAACAAAAGGAATTTATTCTCTAGAGTCCTGGAGGCCAGAAGTCTGAAATCAAGATGTCAACAGCGCCATGCTTCCTCTGAAGAATCTGGGGAGGAATCTTTCCCCTCTTCTAACTCTGATGGCTTCTGGCAGTCCTCAGCATTTCTTATCAATCTCATTTCTGCCTTTGTCATCAAATGAACTTCTTCCCTGTGTGTCTTTATAAGGTCTTCTTAGAAGGACCACCCTAATCCAATGTGACCTCATCTTAACTAACTATATCTGCAAAGATCCTCTTCCCCAAAAGGATAGCGTTCAGAGGTTCCAGGTGAATGTGAGTTTTAAATGGACACTATTCAACTTTGTGGGTTTCCTCGGTGGCTCAGTGGTAAAGAACTCACGTGCCAATGCAGGAGACGCAAGAGACATGGCTTCAATCCCTAGGTTGAGAAGATCCCCTGGAGAAGGAAATGTCATCCCACTCCAGTATTCCTGCCTGGGAAATCCCAGGAAGGCTGGGAGGAGCCAGGAAGGCTGCAGTCCATGGGGTCACAAAAAGTCAGACACAACTTAGCGACTAAACAACAATTCAACTCAGTATGGTTTCTTATAGATCCTTGATTATCTAGCATCCTCTGTTTTGATTGAAAATACTAATATGAAGTTGCTGTGATGAGAGTTTACTCATTTGACCTACTGTCTGTATTCTAATCCCCTGTTTCTTTTCAAACTGTGTTTCTTTTTTTTTTTTTTCAAACTGTGTTTCTTGAATATTTAAACCTTTAAACTGACAGATGGACTGATTGATGGCGATGCCTTGAGAAATCTGAACATGATGTTTCTCTGGAGATGGGAATTTTGCCAAGGTGAGGTCAGAAACAGTAAAACATTGTTTTTAGTTCATTGGATTAATATGTCTGCTTGCTGCTGACTGTGGTTAAATAATAATCTTTGTTTTTGTTCATAGTTAATTACTTGCTCAAGCTGAAAATATCAAGGGTTCTTAAATGAATCCCTGAATTGACACGTAATACATGGTCTGCCCTGTCTATCCAGCCTGAGGTTTGTTATTTTAACATATCAATCAATGGCAAAGTCAATGTGTAAGTTGCTAGTGATTTTGAAAGTTATCTTTGTATTCAATAGTCTTTTAGCTTGTTTGTAATTGAAGGTCGTTCTTTTAAGAAAAGAATGATATCCAAGACCATGAATTCACTGCACTTTCTAAGCTCTTGAGAGTGGAGATTTGCAACAGCAATGTGTGGTTGAACTTCTACTCCAGCTCATCAGGCTAATGCTCACAATTTCAGTTCTTTTCACATGATGCAGATAATTCCGATAATATTATACTGTACTTGATTAGCTTTTAGAAAATAGATATCTATATTATCATTTGAAACCTATGAAACAATATCCTTTTCCGTTTTAGGGAAGCCTCTTTTCTCACCAATACATTGACTAGGTTTTACTTCTGTTATCTTCATAGCAATCCTTGCACTGGTGCTTCTGTTTAGTCACTAAGTTATGTCTGCCCCTTTGCAACCCCATAAACTGTAGCCTGCCAGGCTCCTCTGTCCATGGGCTTTCCCAAGCAAGAACACTAGAGTGGGTTGCCATTTCCTCCTCCAGGGGATCTTCCCAACCCAGGGGTGGAACTCACATCTCCTGCTTAGCAGATGGGTTTTTTACCACTGGTCACCTGGGAAGCTCAATCCTTGTAGTAGGGATATTATATTTAGAAATCATACATCATACTAGTTATAAGCTGGGGTGTTTGTTGAAGTTCTTGAGGAGAACATGCTCATTTAGATACTGTTGTAGGCTAAAACCCTCCTCCACTCCAAAAAAGAAAAAGAAAACCCACAAAAAAACAATACTTTTCCCCTGGAACTTGTGAATGATACCTTATTTGGGGAAGGGGCCTTTCACGTGATTAGGTTAAGGATCTAGGTTATTCTGGATTATCCAGGTCCAGAGATTGTTCTGGGTTATCCAAGTCAGCCCTAAATATAGTCACCAGTTTTCTTATAAAACAGAGGAAGATTTGACAACAGAAAAGGTAATGTAACCACAGAGCCAGAGACTAGAGTAATACAGACACAAGCCAAGAAAGGCCAGAAATCGAAGAGTCAAGACACAAATGTCCCCCTGCCAAAGCCTCTAAGGGGGACACAGCCCTTCCAACACCTTGATTTTGGTCCAGGGAAACTGATTTTGAAATTCTGGCCTCCAGACCTGTGAGAGAGTAGATTTCTGTTGCTCTAAGTCATCAAGTGTGGGTTGTTACAGCTGCTAACATTTTCTCTTAGAAGATGTGAGATACACCATATCCTACCCAAAATAACACCCCACCAGTGCTCTCTCTTCTGGACCTACAGTCGTCCTCTCTGGCCTCTGCACCTGGGGCTCTGCCCTCAGTCTTTCTTCCTTCATTTCCTCCCATCTCTGTCCCTTTCGGTCCAGGCTGGCAGCATTTCTGCTGGCATAAAATTCTCTTGTTGTTTCCCATGCATCTAGATTTGTATTTAATAACTTTGTTTCTTAGTAGTTCTTTGGAGTAAGCATCTCCTGAGTTTTGAGTAACCTCTCTTCCCTTTGATGTTAGGAGTAGTACCTAATCTGATAATCAGAATTAACTCTGAACTTTCCTACAGAACTTGGAAACTATTTCAGTGATGTCATTTAAAAAATAGATACATCTTTCTCCACTTGAGAAGTGTATTTCGGATTTCCTCCTTTTGTAAACACTTATATTCCTTTATAAAGGCTCAAGTTCTATTCAGTTTTCATTTCACATTATAAATTACAAATTAAACCAAAGCTTCCTTTCTTTATGGGTGCAAAATTGATGGTACAATGAATTGTTCTCTCAAATGGCTAATTATATTTCTAGTTGCCTACTTGAAGGTCTAATTAGCCAATTGCATATGCTTATGTTGGAGCAAGGAGATAATTGGCATTCTCAAGCAGGTAATTAGAAAAGCAATTAGTAGTGCCCATACCTAATTACAAGAATGAAAACTGTACCCACCAAAATGGTACCAGGGTCTCCTGGGCAGGAAAAACCAGCCTCTGGAAAGTGATAGGAGCCTTAACGCATCTGGCAATATCATAATGAGAGGCTGTAAAACAAACCACAAACTAGACCTACCTGGATCTATGTGTAACCTTCTCTGAAGGGGCTGTCAGAGTCTTGCTACCTCTGGCAAAAGACTGTGGTTGGGGGAGTTTCTCTACTGACGATAATAACCTGCCAGAAAACTTGCGCCTAAACCTAGATCCATGTCAGGATCATTACAATCTTCAAAATTCCTTCATTCTGAGACTAATAGATCGTGAAATCCATTCTGCTATAGAGATTTTGGGTGGTGGTTTGTTAACAGCATCCATTTTTCACGTGTTGTGAAATAAATTGTCCTGCGAGGAACATCATTTTGGTTTGGGTTGGTTTTCAATGGTACCAGACCAGCTCTTCAAGTAACAGAATTTCAGTCAAATGTTTTACCTTGAGCAGAAAGCTTCCTGTGGTTAGCAGGTTTTGTTGTTGAAATCCTGGCAGGTTTTCTGCCCGATTAAGCTTCCAGTTGTGCTTTTTGTTCTTTGTTACTCAATCATAAACTAGTCATGTAAATGAGAAGGGTTAGAAATAGGGAAATGTGTTTTCATCTGACAGCAAGTCAAACAGTTTCTCTCTCAAGTAACAAGAAACTAAAACTTGTTGACATATTTGGTACTCGAAATTCCTGAAAACATTGCATCTACTGTCAGGAGAAATGCACAAGCCTGAATGACTCCCTCTCCTGGCACATTTCAGTAGGGGTGCACAACGCAGATTACAGTGTGCTTGGTGCTGGTGGTGGCACCAGGGAGCTCTGCCCACAGCACCCAGTGCTCAGTGCTGAGAGGGTTCAGTTGTATGGGTTGGGCAGAGAGTTGCCTGAAAGAGCTAAGGAGGATAAGGTCAGAGTCTCCAGAAACAGAACAAGCATGCCAGAAGAATTAATGATTTAACTGGGAAAAATGCCCTTGTCATTTTTTTCCCCCTATTTTTAAATTTCTTTGGCCTATGTTCTGTTTTCCCATCATGCCTCTCATCCCCTCTGAGTCAGTAACCTCCATCAGGACTTCCTACCTTGCAAGCCAGGGCAAAGTGTCTAGGACTATGGAAAAATTTTACCTGGAAGCAGAAGTCAAAACAAATGCAATCTGCTGTTACAGGTTAAGCAATTTAAATGCTTCAGCACAATTGAGAATCAAAATCTGGGAAATACACTTAAAATAAATGCATAATCAAGAGTTTTTTTTTTTAATTAGCAATGATTGAAGGATATACTACAAAAGAAGGGTTGAAAACATTGATTACATGACAGATAAAGAATAAGTAGATTTTGCTTAAAATGTAATTTCAAATAGTATTATTAGCCAGAGAATAAAGACATTTTAATGCCTTTAAACATTGATGGGTTTTTTTTTGCTTTCATTTTTCCCCAAAACACATTTTATTAGTGTGTTTGCATGTGTTTGCATGTTTTCTAAGTCAATTTTGGGACCATAAAATATTTGGTCTGAGATGTCAAATACTAAAGAGCAGGATAATCTGACAGTAGTTACCCAGCCTGTACCTAATGATGAACCCAGGGACTCCCAAAGAGCCTTGTTAGTTTATATGTGTGTGTGTCTGTGTGTATCTGTATCTATATCTGTCTATCTATCTAGCTATATATTTTTTTTCTCTTATTGTTTGAAGCAGTTTCCTTATTTGAATTGACTCCTTCATTGTAACTTCTGCCCACTGGTCCTGTCCTATTTCTAGTCCCCAAAACTGCCACAGGAAGGATCTGGCCCTAATACAATGACAACCTTTCAGATATCAAAAGGCCCATGTGCTAAATCTTTCTTCCTGATCCCCGGTCCCTCTGCAGGCCTTCCTCTTCCTATTTTATTTTTAGCTGTCTGTTCTGTTAAAGAGTGTCGAAACAATACCTAAATTAAACCTATATTCAACCAGAGGTACCCTAGTCAAATTGAGGTGAGGGTAGAAAGAGAGAGGGGACATTCAGTACTCTACTTAATTTAGCTGTAAAAACTTGCAACTTGACTTTTTTTTAAACGTAGTTGAATATGTTGGTTTCATAGCCTGGATATGTTTTTAGAATGTCCATGCTTTGGGGGCTTCCATCATAGCTCAGTCAGTAAAGAATCTGCCCGCAATGCAGGAGACCTGGGTTCAATTCCTGGATCAGGAAGATCCCCTGGAGAAGGAAATGGCAACCCACTCCGGTATTCTTGCCTGGAGAATCCCATGGACAGAGGAGCCTGGCAAGCTACCATCCATGGGGCTGCAGGAGTTGAACACAACTTGGTGGCCAAAACCACCACCACCATGCTTAATGGTAATATTTCATTTACTTTTCTAACTATATTCTGTGTCTCTGGCTACTCTATTTTAATAAGCTAAAACTAGAAGAAAATTAAAAGCTGCCTTTTTTCTTTACTCTGAGTTTCTCACCTCACATATGTTTCATGCTTCATGTAGAAATGTCATTAGTATTAAAGAAAAGATGTCAGAAAGTTTTGAGTGAACACGTTTTCTCTGATTCTGCCATCTCCCCACCGAATGCAGTTTCTATGTGATTTACATGAAGCAACCCAAAGGAGTTATAGACATGGATGGAAGCTGAGAATCTTTCAGGCAACTACTAGTAACCATGGTAATTTTAAGAAAAATATATTATGACATTTTCCTGTCTCAGGGCCTTTTAACTTCCTTTTACTTCTTCCTGGGAGCCTTTTCCCCTCGGAGATCAACATAACTTAATCCCTCACCTCATCCCAGTCTTGGCTCAGATGTCACCCTAGCAGTGAGGCCCTGCCAAGTCTGCTCACTTAAAATTGTATTTCCCTGTCCGCATGTCCATACACCCTGGGTCACCTCCCTTCCCTGAGTTACTTTTCTCCATAACACCCATCAGCGTCTTACATGTGCTTTTTCTCATTTTATTTGTGAAAGCTATCATTCATACAGGAGAGTGTAAAAACTGTGTGTACAGTTGAGAGCAAACACTTGTGTAGTCACACCCCAGGATAAGAAATATGAATCTTCCCGTGTGACTCCCAGAGGTAACAACTATCTTAACATTTCTGATAACCATTACTTTACATTTCTTTCTTGTTTTATCATCTGTGTATGCATCCATTAATAATAACACATCGTTTCCTTATTTATTATAGTCAGAATAATAGATCAAGATACCTGGCATTCATTGTACAAATGAATTTCTAGACCTACTCTAGAGTACCCCAAAATCCCCTCATAGTCCAACCAACTTGCCTCTTCCTTAACCAGCTATCTCAGCTACCTCTATTCTACCCCAATCTCCCACCTCACCCCACAAGTTTTTCCCCTTGCTTGGCATTTATTCAGTCTCTAATATTTACCCTCTTTGGATTTTCAGATTATTTCCCAGTTCTCTTAATAGGACAGTCTTCTCTTTTGAGTTAGGTCAGAATCAACTGACCAAAGTAGTCTAATTTTACTGAAAATTATTCACCCTTCAGAATCCAAAGTACCTGCTGGGCAAATGGCAGGTGTTTCTTTCATTCCTGAAACACATTTCAGTGGTTGTAGAGTCTCTGATATTTGCTATCCATTCTAGTAGCAGGGAAGCTCAGTCTTGTGTTGACAGCCAAATTCTCTGTTCTCTGGTCCAGTCCTCAGAGTGACTTTGCTTTGCCGAGGGTTATAGCATGCACAAATCACCATTTTCATTTCGATTGATTCCAAAGATCCTAACAAGCATACTGCTTCACAGATGATCTCATTTTGTGTTGATAGTGTGCCCAATCATTTCATATACAATCAAAATCTGTAATCAGAGGTTATGCAAATGAAACGTTTTCATCATTGGGACCTCTGCCTATTTGCAAGTGTCCTTCATCCTCATCTAGTTGAAGTTAGCTCTTATTCTCTTCTACAGAGTTTCAGTTGAACAGTGTCCACCTTTCTTTTGTACACGATGGAGTCCAGAGAACTGCTCATTTTCTTTTTATGTTGTTAGAATTAAATGTATCATTCATCCACAATCTGAGTTCTACAATAGCTGCAATCACTGTGTCACTGTCCTCTGAAATGAATTTTTAGATTCAGCAATCACTGCACTATCAACATATGTTAGGTGTAGCATCTAAGTCTTCTGTTTAGAATATTGCCATTTTAACTATCCAAAGCATTATGCAGTAAGAGTAACAGTACATATCTAAATTAGGCTTCTCAGGGGGCTAAGTGGTAAAGAATCTGCCTGCCAATGCAGGAGACCTGGGTTCAATCCCTGGGTCAGGAAGATCCCCTGGAGAAGGAAATGGCAACCCAGTCCAAGTAGTTTTGCCTGGGAAATCCCATGGACAGAGGAGCCTGGCGGCTACAGTCCATGGGATAGCTAAAGAGTTGGATGTGACTTATCAACTAAAGAACAACAAAAAATCTCAATTAACTTTCCATGTAGCATTTATCAGTGTATTACCTTTTCTCTGCATTGGCTGCATTTTACCAGAAACAAGAGTTGTGGAGCAATGGATTATCCATACATAGTCTAGGAATTCCTTTGGTAAAGGAGAAATATTGAAAGTTCTGTAAGGAAAAAAATGTAATTTTTTGGCTTAGTTCTTTTCTTCAATAGTGTTAATATTTTTGCATTTCTTTCTTCATTCAAAGAACAGATTTTCAAGTGATGGTTGAGATGATTATATCCTCTTTAATAAACTGAAGCTTAAGTAGGCTAAAACACACACATTAAAAAAACTATACTTCAAAAAATATAATTGAAGTATCTATTTTCAGTTTGAGAAATTTATTTTATAAGTCATTCTTTCTAGAAATAGTACCTATTTTCTGTGGCAAATTAAACCAGTTCTTTGAGAGATTTATTATTCCAAACATTTAAAAATAACTGGTATCTGGAAGAATGCAATTATATAACTGATTGTATCCATATAAGAACTAAAATTTTAGGGATATGTTTTAAAGTGGAGGCTTAAACATTTTTCTACCATTACCACAAATAATAATTTGATCACTTTTGAGGGTTGTGCATTGAATTGCTCTTGAAAAGAAGATCTTGCTGACAATCTTAAATAAAAATAAAATATGGTTTATAAAAAATTTGTGGTTATGCATAGTCTGTGCTCTTTTCCACTTTTTAGCATAAGGTCATATTGGAAGAAGTATTTTCTTTTATACGTCTCCAGCTCAATAATGTAATAAAGTTATCCTGCATTTGAAGAATTTTGTATAGTCTGTCATCATAGAAATTGATGATAGGCTGCCAGTGTGGCAAAGGTTATAAGTTCAAATATACTGATTATTATCATCTGTGTTAAAGTGACCTCGACACTTTCCAAAACATACTGGTATAATAGTAACTCATCATCCACATTTTATTAGACCACAATAAAGATAATACTGCCACCATGGATTTTATAAAATAACTTTCAAGAGACTGAAAATTTCATTTGTTTTAATACAAGATGCTTGAGGATCGCCCACATTTTTAAAAAATGAAAATATAGAAACTAGCAGGTAGGAATTACCCCTAAAGATGCCAGTCATAAATAGCTGTAATATCAGTCAGTTGGCAATTCATTCATTCATTCATCAAATATTTCTTCACTACCTCCTGTGTGCCGCCACATCCTGAAACAGTAGAAAATTAAATGTTTTTAAAATAAAATTAATAAGGATGGAAATGAAGAATGACTGCTAAAGGGCGTGAGGTTTGGGGCTGAGGTGATAAAAATGTGTTCAAATTAGATTGCAGTATGCGTACCTTTGAATATGATAAAAACTGAACAATGCAATGCAGTTTACTTTTAAAAATATTTATTTGTTTTTGGCTGCACTGGGTCTTAGTTGCAGAGTGCAAGCTCTTTGTTGCAGCTAGAGGGCTATGGGACTTTAGTTTCCTAACCAGGAATGGAATCCATGTCCTCTTGCATTGGAAGGCAAATTCTTAACCACTGGACCACCAGGGAAGTCCGTGTAATGAGGTTTAAATGGGTGGATGTTATGGAATGTGAATTAGATTCAAATAAAGCTATTTAGAAATAAAGCCTTATTGCTGGAAGACAGAAACATCACAATGAGATTAAAATATTGACTTCAAGTCAGTATTGATCAGCTAGGCAAGTGTGCACCAAGCAGTTTATTCGGCAGTCCTGAAGAAGGTAGACCACTTGAATTTAGGCTTAGTGATTGTTCTACTTCAGATGTACAAGCAGACTCGGGCCTTGCAACACATTATGCTTCTTTTTTTTTTTTAATTTAAATTTTATTTTTTTACTTTACAATATTGTATTGGTTTTGTCATACATTAACATGAATCCACCACAGCTGTACATAAACAACCAGAAATTTATAGATAATTTGTGTCAACTTTTTTTCCTGTACCATTTGAGAGTAAGTTGCTGCCTGAAACCCCCTTATCTCCCAATACTTTGTATGTTTCCTAAAAATAAAAACATTCTTCTCCATAACTACAATATAGCCATCAAAGTGGGGAGATTAATTCATTAATTTTTCATTACGATTCATTAATTCATTACATATTAATTCATTACTGCCATATAATCCTCAAGCCTCATTCAGGTTTCATCAGTTGGTTCAGTCATTTATAGCCAGATTATAGCAGAACAAACTAGTTGAGACCCAGGCATTGAATTTAGTCTTTTTTTTGTCTAGAATAGTTTCCATAACATCACACAAAAAAAACCCAGACAAACTTTTTGGCCAACCCAATATTGTCTGGAAGGTAAGTTGCAACTACAGAAATTTCGCATCCTCCGTCAAACTTTCAATTTATGATTTACATAGAATATGACTCCTGTCCTCTACCTGATCTCTTAAAGTTCCTCAGGAAAAAAAAATAGGGAAACATTGGAGGCTAGGGTAATACAGTGTAGAGAAAATTCAGGCAGTCTTATCTCAGGAAGCAGTGAGGTGGAAAGTAGATCCCCAGTAATCACCCAACGCAGTCTTTCTGTATCAGCTAATAAAATGTCCGTCAGCTAACCAGGAGATTCCTAGAACCACAGCTGCAAGATGTCCCAGAATTGTCCCCATCAATTTTAAGCTAGAGTGATCATTACTTCTTGTTGTTCAATCTCTAAGTCACGTCCAGCTCTTTGCAACCCCATGGACTGCAGCATTCCAGGCTCTTCTGTCCTTCACTATCTCCCGGAGTTTGCTCAAACTCATGTCCATTGTATCGGTAATGGTATCTAACCATCTCATCCTCTACCACCCCTCTTCTCCTTTTGCCTTCAGTGTTTCCCAGAATCAGAGTCTTTTCCAATGAATTGGCTCTTCAGATCAATTGACCAAGGTGTTGGAGCTTTAGCATCAGTCCTTCTAAAGAATATTCAGGGGTTGATTTCCTTTAGAATTGATTGGTTCGATCTCCCATGGAACTCTCACGTGTCTTCTCCAGCACCACAATTTGAAAGTATTTATTCTTTGGCACTCAGCCTTCTTTATGGTCCAACTCTCACATCTGTACATGACTAATGGAAAAACCATAGCTTCAACTATATAGAACTTTGTCAGCAAAGAGGTGTCTCTGCTTTTTAACACACTGTCTAGTTTTGTAACAGCTTTCCTTCCAAGGAGCAAGTATCTTTTAATGTCATGGTTGCAGTCACCATCCAGTGTGATTTTGGAGCCCAGGAAAATAAAGTCTATCACTGCTTCCACTTTTTCCGCTTCTGTTTGCTGTGAAGTGATGGGACTGGATGCCATGATCTTCGTTTTTTGAATGTTAAGTTTCAAGTCAGCTTTTTCACTCTCCTCTTTCACCTTCATCAGGAGGCTCTTTAATTCCTTCTTGCTTTATGACATTAGAGCAGTATCATCTGTGTATCTGAGGTTGCTGATATTTCTCCTGGCAATCTTGATTCCAGCTTGGAATTCATCCAGCTCAGTATTTCGCATGATGTATTCTGCATGTAAATTAAATAAGCAGGGTGACAATATACAGCCTAGACGTACTCCTTTCCCAATTTTGATCAAGTCAGCTGTTTCATGTCTGGTTCTAACTGTTGCTTGTTGACCCACAGACAGGTTTGTCAGGAGATACATAAAGTGGTCTGGTACTTCCTTTTTTTAAGGATTTTCCACAGTTTGTTGTGATCCACAGTCAGCGGCTTTAGCATAGTCAATGAAGCAGAAGTAGATGTTTTTTTCTGGAATTCCCTTTCTTTCTCCCGTGATCCAACAAATGTTTGGAATTTGATCTCTGTTTCCTCAACCTCTTTGAAATCCAGCTGATACATCTGGAAGTTCTGGGTTCACGTGTTGCTGAAGCCTACTATGAAGGATTTTTAGCATAACCTTGCTATCATGTACAATGTGTGCAGTTGTGTGGTACTTTGAATATTCTTTGACATCGCCCTTCTTTGGTGTTAGAATCTAGGTTGTGCCAAACTTCAGACCAGAGTAGGTGGAGTTTGGGGCAGATGGACCTTACACTCCCAAATGGCCTGCTGCACAGGCTCAGCTTGATCATTTTGTTAATTTTGTAATATCACAGCTTCACACTTCACACAGCTGAAGTTTTTGAACAGTTTTAGTCCAACTTATCTGATATAACAGAATGTCATAGACTGAGTAATTTATAAATATCAGAAACTTATATCTTACAGTTCTGGTGACTACAGAGTCCAAGAACAAGGTGTGGGTAGGTTCAGTGTGTGGTGAGGGCCTGCTTCCAGGTTCATTGAGCATCACCAGCTCACTGGGGCCACTTGTATAAGGGCACAAATCCCATTCATAAGGGCTCCACCCTTTTTTCCTAATCACCTACCAAAGCTCTTGCCTTCTGACACCTAGTACCATCACACTGGGAGTTAAGATTTCAGTGTATGAATTGCGGGGGGACACAAGCATCCATTCAGTCTGTAACAGACACCACTGTGTCTGTTTGCATTATGGCAGGGTTCTACTTTTATACTGTTTTCTAAGGTCTTGCTGTATACCAATACCGTGCCAGCCAGTTTACGTGCTTTATCTCTAATCTTTATACTAGCCTACAGGGTGATAGGTACTGATATCTTTATTCTGTTGATTCAAAAAATATGATGCTAAGAGAAGGAAAATTCCTGGCCTAAAATTATACAGCTAAATAATTGGGGGTCCCAAGTTAGAATTGAATTAAAGCCTGACTCTCATGTCATACTCTCCATAATTATACTCACTCATAAAAGAAAGGAAATCAGAGGGGGAAAAACTGTTGAGAAAGAAACAGAAAGGTGGAGAAAGGCATTTTTGAAACAGGAGAAAAATAAATGAAATATGTTAGCAGCTCTGTTTTCTTAGCCCCAGAGGTCAGTTCTGCCCAGGAAAAAAAGAAGCTTTTAACATTATCCATTGTTTTTATTCTTTTCCTGCTTATCTCCCACACCATAGACTCCCACCAAGACTCTTATGAACTTTCATGTTTCCTGAGAGCATTGAAGCTGTAACCCCTAATGGGGTGGTAGGTATGGTCTTTGGGAGGTAACTAGGTTTAGAAGAGGTCATGAAGTTGAGGTCCTCAGGATGGTATTAATGCTCTTACTAGAAGAGAGCTGAGAGCTCTTCACATTGCAACTCTCACATCCATACATGACTACTGCAAAAAAGAACCATAGCTTTGACCACAGGAATCTTTCTGGCCAAGTGATGTCTCTGCTCTTTAATACCCTGCCTAGATTTGTCACAGCTTTCCTTCCAAAGAGCAAATGCCTTTTAATTTCATGGCTGCAGTCACCATCCACAGTACCCACCTCACAACCCATGTGAGGATTCCTGTAAGCCAAGAAGAGGGTCCTCATCAGAACCCAACCATAATGTCTCTCTGATCTCAGATTGCCCAGCCTCCATAACTGGGAGAAATAAATGCCTGTTTAAGCCACTTCATAGTTGGTACTTTGTTATAGCAGCTGAACTTACTGAGAAGATGGCTTTTCATTTTCTTTAAATAATCAAGTGAAAGGCCTTCCCCTCAGCCAGACCCATCTCAGAGGTAGGTTCACATCCCCACTTTCCAGCTCTTGATGGAGATGGCAGACTTTCTGTCTTTCTGGTCATTTTTTTGCACTTGAACCCAGGGTTTCCCCAGCCATCTAGTCCTTGTTTGGTCTTTATCTCTGGTCTTTATCCCTTCCTCTCTTGATTTAATGCCCTGTATTTGGGGATTCAAACCTCTGGTATGATGGCTAGTTAACTCTCTGTCTTGTCTGATTTTAAATGATGGTCTCTTTTGACTTTGACGAAATGAGTCTTTTAGGAACTATAATCTTTATGGTCACTTGGAAACCCTTAAAAGTAGGGTAGGGTACTTTACTGTGGAGGAAACAGACAAAAGAAAGGGCAAAGATCGTTAAGAGAAAAAGAAAAATAAGACTTTGAAGCAGAAGGTTCTGAAATTTCAGTGAATTGTTATGCTTCCACTTGTGTTTAACAAATCGTTTCCCCCTTTATTTGCAATAAAGGTGTTGGAATATTATCTTGGAAATGCAAATTATGTGGTTAACCATTGTTCACTTTCTAAATTCTTTGATGATTTGACTTGTGGAGAGAGGATATTGTTCATGGACTACACCCAAATGATCTACACTCACGCAGCTTAATATCTACATTAGTATGACTTGAGTTTTCAGTCATCTTTATTAATGTGACTTTACTGTTCTACCATCTTCATCAACATGATTTTTACCATTCTAAGAAAGTCTTCCTCAGGAAGATAAAAATTAAAAATTCTTTTATTGTTGTTGTTATGCTCAGTAGGGTCCAACTCTTTGCGACCCCGTGGACTGTAGCCAGCCAGGCTCCTTTGTCCATGGAGATTTTCCAGGCAAGAATACTGGAGTGGGTTGCCATTTCCTTCTCCAGGGAATCTTCCCAATCCAGGGATCAAAGTTGATTCTCCTGCAAGTCTCCTACATTACAGGCAGATTCTTTACCACTGAATTCCTTAAATAATCCCACTTTGTCCTCCTGGTTCTGAAAGATCTCTTAAAACTTTGCAAGGAAGCTGTCTGCCTTGTGATTGTAAGCAATGAACTCAACTTATTAATGGGCTTGAAAAAGTTTTATTTTGTTGGTATTTTGAGGGAGCCAACATAGAACATGAAGGTGATTGAAACCATTTCCTCTCCGGCTTAGGAAATTAAAGATCTAATTCTGCCCAG
This sequence comes from Budorcas taxicolor, assembly GCF_023091745.1. Taxonomy (NCBI): domain Eukaryota; kingdom Metazoa; phylum Chordata; class Mammalia; order Artiodactyla; family Bovidae; genus Budorcas; species Budorcas taxicolor. Next base: position 35,510,614 of record NC_068932.1, read on the forward strand.
GAAAGAGAAGCTGCTCATCTTTATCCAGTAGAATCTGTAAGCTCATCATATTTTTCCTTGAGGAAAAAGTATTCCCACTGTCAAAAGCTTAGTATAGTAAGCATAGAAATAGAAAAAAATTAATCATTTTTGTCAGAGGAAACTAAGTGGAAAAAAAATACAAAACCGCTATAAAAACAATTCATTTGAAGTTATATTTTGAGATTTATTTTCTCCCTGGCATTTAGACACCTGAAATTCACTTTAAAATATGTTGGTGAACAATTCTCATTCTCCAGAAGTACATTTGTAAAACAGTAGTATTTCATAATAACAGTATAAAATGAAAATAATTGACTGTCTCTTGTTGTGTGGGACTTGGCTTTTAATCTAAATAGATATGAAACTTAATGACATTCATCTGTGTGAGACATTTGTAGACATAAGAGAAATTAAGTCACAAACCTGTAAGACTAGTTCATAAATCAGCCAATCAGAAAATTGATAAAACTTTTCCAGAACATTCTCTAGGGACTCATTCCTCTGCAATTCATTACCTGGTTCATATGTCCTTTTAGGAAGAGTTTCTCTCCCACTGAATGCTTGGCAAAAGGAATGCATGCCCTTAGAGTTTACAAGAGCTTCCAGCATTTGTGTCATTTTTGATTTAACAATTTTGGAAGACTTGTTCAAAGATTACTCCTGATTTTAGCTTTCTTTGGAGTTTTCTAAAATGCTACTGCTACCAGGGCGTAAAAGTCATACAGCCAGCAGTAGAAATGCTGTCATATAACCATTAAGACTGCACTAAAAGGCAAAATCTTGTGGCTAAGAGTATTTTTAATGACCTGAAATTGCTTGGAGTGCTTTCTGGAAGTGAAAGGATGCTGATTTATTTACCTAGTATACTTACCTAAATTAATTTGGCAGGATTACTTTGGTCCTAATCCTCTTACAATGAAATTTAGATGTTAATATCTTTAAATGGTGCATCATTCTTTTCTTGAAGGATATAATATATTGCACTGACACGAATCTACCAGCAGTCATTAAAGAAAGAAGTAAATTAACCCCTTGCTGAAATAGGAGCAAGGACTACATTTTACATAGACTATATTTATGATTTTATATGACCTTGCAGATAAAACATCACTATGTAAACTGTTAATGAGAACAAATAGAAACACATTTTATTTCTAGTTTCCCCTCATGGATACTTTCCCCTAGAAATATGGAAGAGGCTTTACTCTGGCATAATTTTTTGTTATAGTGGGGTTTTTTGTCACATTTTAAATGAATGGGCTTTCTGTATACTTTTCTTATTAAGCACAGTCTTTATTACCGGATGAATACTAATGAGATTCTCAGTACAGAGCATTTTTGTGTATTCATTCCCCTTTTTTGTAGATAGTAACCATAATTACTAATATATAAATAGACTGTTCCAAGAGCAAAATCAGAACAGGTGTACTTTATTATATAAATATTCACTTATTCCAGTTGTATATCATGTGTTTTTCTCCAGTTATGAACATCTCCTTGGTCCTTAGGCTCATGGCCTTGCCAATAAGTATAAATATCTTGAGATGAGTATGAACTATGAAATATATTTTTGATAGCTAATAATTGATATGCCTTTTAAATGAATGCATGGGACAATCCCCTGGAGAAGGAAATGGCAACCCACTCCAGTATTCTTGCCTGGGAAACCCCACGAACAAAGGAGCTTGGAGGGCTATCATCCATGGAGTCACAAAGAGTTGGACATGACTTAGTGACTAAACAGCAGTCAGGTTCATGTAGCTGACATTTAATTCATTTTTACCGTGTGCCAGGTTCTGAAGTGAGATGTTGAAACCCTAATCCCCTGTGGGATGGTATTTGAAAGTGGAGCCTTTGGAAGCTAATTCAGTTGTGCAGGTGGAGTGAATGGGATTAGTGTCCTTAATAGAAGAGATAAGAAAGAGACCTCTCTCTCCGCCCCATGATCCCCAGGAAGAGACTGACTCTCTGCATCAGAAAGAGAGTCCTCACTAAGAACCTGAGCATGCTGGAGCCTGATCTCAGATTTCCAGCCTCCAGAACGGAGAGAAACCAATGTCTGTTGTTTCAGCCATCCTGTCTATGGTATTCTGTGATAGCAACCTGAAATAACTAAGATGGTACATCACTTAATTGTCTTCTAAAATTCTTGCAGGAACTAGTGTAGGGCTTTTCCAATGAGTCAGCTCTTCGCATCAGGTGGCCAAAGTATTGGAGCTTCAGCATCAGTCCTTCCAATATATATAACTTTAGAAAGGAACAAAGCTCAGATTGTAGAGGTTAAAGAGCTCGTCCAGGATGCACAGTAACTAAAAGTTGTTCAAGATTTGAATCTGTATTTGTCTACACTTCCTAGATAGAATTCTTAACTGCTTTCATGCACTATCTTTCAAACTTACTTGTCTTGGTTGATCATTTGACTAACATCTTCCCAGGACACACAAAATGCATGAATCCACGCAGATCACAAACACCAAAAGCACAAAACCTTAAAACGAAAGCCATGACTTTTTGTTGTGACACTGTGAAGCAGAGGTGGTTTTCCTGCCTCCTATACTTCACCCAAGTGGGAACACATAAAATTATAGCGCAGTCAACTTGAAAATATTATTAAATAGGCAAAGTATTTTCTGAGACCCCTTTGTTGTTATTGTTCAGTCACTAAGTCGTGTCCGACTCTTTGCAGCTCCATGAACTGCAGCATGCCAGGCTTCCTGGTCCTTCACTATCTCTCAAAGTTTGTTCAAACTCATGTCCATTGAGTCAACAATATCATCCAACCATCTCATCCTCTGCTGCCCTCTTCTCCTCCTGCCTTCAATCTTTCCTACCATTAAGGGCTTTTCCAATGAGTCAGTTCTTCGCATTAGGTGGCCAAAGTATTGGAGCTTCAGCATCAGTCCTTCCAATATATATAAAATAAACATATATTTGTTTATTTTAAGATTAGTGCAACTGTAGTGTAGTTTATAGGCTTGTCTAATAAAGCATAGATTAAATCAAAAGAATAATTTGCAAATTGTGTATTTGTTATATGTGTAGGTTAGATGGGCAAAGATGGAGTTCAAAGCAGTATGCCCACTAGGAAAATATGTGAAAATGTGGAGGCATTTTCCAAAGGGCTACACATCAGTGTCCAAATATTCCCCATCGCCCTAAGACTAGTAGAAGAGAATGCTCCTTTGTTTACCAGCCTAGAAATCCAGTATGGCCTCTTTCACAGTCCTTAGTCTGCCCTGTTCCCAACTATAGGAAATCCTGCCCATCCCAGAAGAGGACATTATAAGGTTATTCTTGGATGTCTCACTCTCCTGTGAAAACAAATTGTGTTGGTTTCAAGGTGCCGCCTTATATTTTTTTTAACAGTGTCATGATTGTTTCTTCTCTAAATCTTACAGTTATCTACTTGCACAGGTCCATTTTGTCTCTTTTCACCATTTATGATTTTGTAAAATCATTTTCATAAATACATAAAAGAATGGTTAGATCATTCAGAAATTCCTACTCATGTTTTAGCTCTTCTAAACCAGACATTTACCATTCACGATTTCTTTCCAGCTATTTCACTCCACTGCTACGCCACCTACTTGCCTCTGCTCTGCTAGAGGTGTGTTGAGAGAGTGCCAGGAGTTTAGTTCTATCTACTAGAACAGAACCAAAAAGCAACTTTAAGTTGACAGGATCCTGTTTTCTCCAACCGCATGATGGGGAGGATACTTGGACAACCAGGTAGTTTGTGGCTTGAAGATACAGCCAGCATGTTTGTCTGTTAGAGACTTTTACAGACCTAGATTCTAAAAATCATCCCAATAATACCCTTATATTATGCAAGAAAAATCTACAATGGAATGGATTTTCACATTCAGAAATTATGTGCATTTTCCCAGCATGATATCCACTTACCCAACACTTTATGCCACATAAAACGATAAATTATCTAGTGTGATCTAAAACCATCAGAAACATTTAAAAGTTTTATAGTACAGTATTTTAAAGTTTACTAACCATTATATAAAATTAATAAGATAGTTTATACAGTTTCTTGCTTTATTGATTGTGGGTAATAACCTGTAGAAGGGAATATAGTAGAATGATGTGACTAACTGCCTTTAAAAGAAACGTATTTAAACTTGAGTCATTTTTTTTTCAATGTCTCTCATATTCTTTTCACTTCTGAAGTCTTAGAGAGGAGCAGTCAGATATTGAGTTGCTTTATTCACTAAAAATTTTCTGGAGACTTTCTTTAAGGGAAGATGTGGATATTAATGCATAAATTTTTTAGACAGACTATTGAAGTTGAAATTTCATTTCAAGAGGCAGTCAGCTTTGTTTAACTCCATATTTTTAGTATCCAAAGTTACTGAACCAGACTTTGCTTTAATTAATAACTATAGGATGTGAGGCAGTTCCAGTACTGCTTTCTATTAACTTGCAATTTCCTGTAGGAAATTAATAAAGTGAAAGAGGGAGGTGGCCAGCAAGAGTAAATACATGCTACAGTTGCAAGTCACTAAAATTCATCAGAATAAATTAAGGTGCACAGTTTCCTTTTTTTTAATTCTCTGAAGTTTCCTAATTCTTAAGCAAATTTGACAAAGAAACAAAAGTGACAAAAATCTGAAAGTAGTCAAATTTAATATAAAATAGATTATTTAATTAATTGGTTAAGATACAGAAATTTGCTAAGCAATGTGGCTCTCTGGTTAAAAAAATAGATTCTAGAAATACACTGTCTGAGTTTGAATTCGGTGTCTGTTACTTACTAGTAGTAAGAATTTGGGCAATTTACTTAATCTTTTATATCTCTTTATGTTTAAAATCAGGACCAAGATAAAACCTATCTCATAGGGTTGATGTGAAAATTAAAAGAGTTAGTATGTATAGTACCTGGTACACAGGAAGTGCTGCATTTGACTGCGCTTGTTTTTTCTTCAATATTATTTTGTTGAATACCTTTTCATTAAGCTATCTCTTCCCATAACCATTGAAACCAAATCTTTGGAAGAGAAATTGAAGTTTATAAAATAAACTCCTAAATTTTATTTAGTTTTTGAGTCTTTCACATTAATTTGCTTACATTTTAAGTGATTTGCCTGGGAATCCAATTGGAACCTCTGATTGTACGTTTTTTTTTTACATACTTTTAAGTCAGTACTATGAGTACTAAATCCAAGTGTCTGATAATTTGGGGGGGTAAAAAGATCCCTCTTGCTGAGAGTCCAGAAAATTCTTGAAAAAACATTTAGAAGAATGCTAACAGTTAATCAGGATACCCAAAGAAATACAGCGGTTGGGACCTTTAATGACCAACGTTTAGATCTGCAACTCAGGCTTCCCTGGTGGCTCAAAGGTAAAGAATCTGCCTACAGAGCAGAAGACTCAGGACACCCGAATTCAATCCCTGGGTCTAGAAGATCCCCTAGAGCAGGGCTTGGCAACCCACTCCAGTATTTTTGCCTGGAGAATGCCATGGACAGAGGGGCCTGTTGGGCTGCAGTAGATTGAACTCACAGATCTGCAACTCAGCCACGCTGGAAAGGGCAGCAGGCTTTTCAGAGTGTGGTTGCCTTTTCACACTTGTGGCTATCCTCATCCTACAGTCAACATGTCTTGCAATTTAAATAAAGACAGTGTCAAATGTAGAATTAAGACGAATGCTGCTTTGACTGTATTGTTTTTCTAGTTCATAGCACTAACAAATTTTAGTTGTGGCTTTGTACTGAGGACTTGCCTTGTGGCTCAGCTGGTAAAGAATCCACCTGCAATGCAGGAGACCTGGATTCGATCCCTGGGTTGGGAAGATCCCCTGGAGAAGGGAAAGGCTACCCACTCCGGTATTCTGGCCTGGAGAATTCTGTGGACTGTATAGTCTCAAAGAGCTGGGCACAACTGAGCCACTTTCACTTCACTTGTTTGTACTGCATGGAAATGTGTAGTCAATGACATACGTGAAATAGCTTCTTGCTCTTTTTTGGCATGTGCTTATGTGCTCAGCTGGGTGTGTCTCATCACTGGGATTGCCTTTTAAAGTTGCTTTCAATTTCTCACTTAATTAAGGGCTCCCTAGTTTTGAGAGGTTTTCTCCTAGGATGGGGGAAAGTTGAAGGAATAGTACCTTTTATCATTCCACCTAGTATAATTTATCTTTGCTATATGAACTATTAAGCTATTACATTTTATTAACTAATAATTATGAGTGACAAACAAATGTTAATAAAATGGCTAAAATACATATGCTAATACTTTCAACCTTGTGTTTTTTTTTTTCCCCTAACGCTAGTTTAAGTGGACTATAATGGAGAAGGTTATTATATGGAAAATGTTGCTAATTTGTTGTTTTTCAGGCTTAAGATGACATTTACAACATTTTCAAAATGGTATCTTTTTCATTGTAGCACACTTGAACCAGTGCTAGGAAGAAATTTTTCCTTATCACTGTAAGTAAATAGAATTCTTTAGTATAGTATTTAATAATTTATCTATTCATCAGTTTATGAACTTTTGTCTTGTTTCCAGTTCAAAGCTATCATGAGTAAAGCTCCTATGAACATTTATGTAAAGATATTTTTTGTGGACACATATTTTTATTTCTCTTGGTAAATGCCTAAGAGTAGATAGTAGGGTAAATAGATGTCTTTGTGAAGAACTGTCAAACTGTCTTCGAAGAGGCTACACTGCTACACATTCTCATCACAAGTCTTTGTAAGTTACAATTGCTCCACATCCAACACTGGGTATAGTAACATTTTTTTTAATTTTAGAAATTCAATTGGTTATCTTATCATAGGTTCATTTTGTAGTTCCCTGATGTTGAGCATCTTTTCATTTGTTTATTGACCACTTATAAACTTCTGTGATGAAGTGTCTGCTCCAGTTTTTTTGCCCAGTTTTAATTGGGTTGTTTTCTTGCTACTAAGTTGTAAGAATTGTGAGATTAAAAATGCATTTTGGACACAAGTATTTTGTCCTGTATGTGTTCTGCCAATATTTCCTCCCAGCTTGCCCTTTGCTTTTCTTAAAGGTGTCTCTTGAAGAACAAATGTCCTTTAGATAATGCTCAATTTATTTAATTTTTTTCTTTTATGGATTATGCTTTTGGTTTCAAATTTAAGAAATGTCTGCATAAGTCAAGGTCACAAAAGGTTTCATGCAAAAGTTTTATGCTCTCTTAGATTCAGCTCTATACTGCACTTTGAGGTTTTGTTAGTTTTTCTTCTTGTTTTTTGCCTGATATAGTGTGAGGTATGCTTAAGTTCTTTCTATTAATATGGATATCTAATTTGCTCCAGCACTTTCCTTGCCCTGTTTGCATTACCTCAGCTGTTTTGTTGCAAATAAATTGACCATATATGTATGTTTCTATTTATTGGCTCTGTTTGGTTCTATTGATGTATATGTCTATCCTTATACCAATCCCACGAATAGTATGAATCTTACAATGGTGAATCTTCTCTTTAAATATGTTTTGGCTATTTTAGGATTTTTTGAAATTCCATCTAAATTTTAGAATCAACTTTTCATTTTTTAAAAAATAAAAAATAAAAAACTCTAGCTAAGTATTGATTGGAGTTGGGTTGAATCTATGGATCAATACGGGGAAAACTGCTATCTTAACAGTCTTGTTTCTTCTAATCTATATATATGATAGGATCTCTCTATTTAGGTTCTCTTTAACTCCTCTCAGCAATGTTTTGTAGTGAAATAGTTTGTTAAATTTTTATTTTTCACTTTTTATGCTATTGTAAATGGTACTTTTTTGTTTTAATTTCTATTGTTTCTGGCCATTGAATACTTAAATATAGTCAATTTTTGCCTATTAACCATTTATCTTGTGATCTTTCTAAACTCAAGTTATTTATTTGAATAGAATTTTTCATGGATTCTTTAAGATTTTCCATGTAGAAAATCGTGTCATCTGCAAATTAACAGTTTTAATTCTTTTCCCATTTGTATGTCTATTAATTCTTTTACTTACCTTGTTGCACTGGCTAGGACCTCTAATACACTATTGTATTAAAATGTTGTCAACTAGCATTATTGCTTTATTGCTATATTTAAAAAAATTTGGTCTTTTACCATTAAAAATAATGTTAAATTTAGGTTTTTCTAAAATGTTCTTTATTGGATGTAAGAAATTTCCTTCTAAGGTTGCTAAGAATTTTTGTCAGGATTGGATGCTGACTTTTGACAATGTTTTTCTGCACTTTCAAAGATCATCTAATGGTTTTACCTTTTTAGTTTGTTGATATGGTAAATTAAGTTGATTGATTTTCCAGTGTCAAACTGACAGTTGTCTTTTGCAAATTAAGTTCACTTGGTAATGTCATTTTTGTCATTTTTTACATATAGCTGAATTCAACTTGCTGTTTTTAAAGGTTTTTATTTTACCTCTGTGTTCATTAGGTTACACTGGTTTGTAATTTTGATTATTTGCCAGTTGTTATGCAACTTTGATATCTGAGTAATACTACCTTCATAAAATCAGTGGGAACATGTTCCCTTCACATCTGTTTTCTGAAGAGTTTATATAGAATTGGCATTATATAATGCTCAATGTTTGTTATTAATAGAAATTACTAAGTAAAGAAGTAAAGCTGCCTAGTCTCTGGGTTTGTGGGAGGGCACAGGTAAGGTAGCGGGGAAGGTTTAAAAAATCCTTCAGCAGATTATTGGAGAAGGGAATGGCAACCCACTCCAATATTCTTGCCTGGAGAATTCCATGGACATAAGAGCCTGGCAGGCTATGGTCCAAGGGATCACAAAGAGTCGGACACAGCTGAGCACTAACACACTTTAGTAGACTATATTTCTTTAAAGGCAGTTCTTTTTGAGTACATTTTAGTATTTGTGTTTTCTCAGGAATTAGTCATTTTATCTAAGTTGTCAGATTAGTTGGGATGCTTTTATTATCTTATTTTTTAATATTTGTAGTATCTATAGTGGTGTTTTCTCTTTCATTTCTGATCTATGTCTTTTTCTCAATCAATCTGGCTAGAGAGTTATCAAATTTATTGGTATTTTTGAAGAAACAGCTTTTAGTTTTACATATTTTTCTTTTATTTTTATTTTGTATGTAATTGATACTTATATCTTTGTTATTTCTATTTGTTTGAGTTTAATTTACTGTTTATTTCCTAGTGTCTTAAAAGGGGAGCTTGGATTACTAATTCAAACCTTTCTCTTTTCTTAGTATAAGGGTATAAAGATATAAAATTCCCCTTATATTCCTTTAGCTACATTGCACAAATTTTGATATGTTGTATTTTCATTTTCATTCAGTTCAAAACATTTTCCAGTTTTCGTTGTGAATTCCTCTTTGATTCTTGGGTTATTTAAAAGCATGTTGTTGAGTTTCTAAATATTTGAGAATTTTCCAGATAACTTTCTGTGATTTATTTCTAGTTTAACACTGTTGTATCCAGATATTATTTTTATATGTTCTCCATCCTTTGAAATTTATTTGGGTATCTTTTAAGGCTCAGATATGATCTGTTTTGGTGAATGATCCATGTACACTTAAATAGAGTGTATCTTCTGTTCTTTTGTAGAGTTCTAGAATTGCCAGTGAGGTCAGTTTTATTGATAGTATTATTCCAGTCTTCTACACCCTTAGTTCTGTATTCTTACTGATCTGGCCTTAGTTTTATGGCCTTATTGAAAGAGAAGTGTTTATATATCCAGCTATAATTGTGGTCTTGTGGAATCCTTTTTTAAGTTCTATCAGTTTATACTTCACGTATTTTAAAACTGTTTTGTTACTTGTGTACACATTTAGGATTATTTTGTTGTGTTGATGGATTGACTTATTTATCACTTTATAATGTCCTTCCTTTTTCCTGGTAATGGTTTTTTGATTTGATATTTACTTTTTCTGCTATTTATAGATTCACTCCAGCTTCCTTTTAACTGGTGTTTGGAATATGACAATTCTATCTTTTAATTTGTATATTTAGACCACTTACATTTAATGTAATAATCAATATGGTTGGATTGAAACCTATTATGTTGTTTGTTTACCAGGTCCTTTTATGGACCTTGCCCTACCTTTGTAGTATCATACTTGTTTCATGACATTTCTTCTACTCTACATGTGGACATTATAAGCTTGTTCTAATTACTTCAACAGGGCACATTTTCGCAGCCTCCCAATATTTTCACAAGTTCTTCTCTCTGCCTTATTCCCTCTGCTCCGTCTTCCTCTGTTTCTCAGTCTCACCTGACTCATTCTTGCTCATCCTTTATGCCGCAGTAATGATTATATTCCAGTAAGGAGCTTTTCGTATAGATCAGGCACCTTGCCTTACCTTTGCTTCACCTACAGTAGTTTGTCTTATTAGCACTGATTATTTAATTAAAGCTCTGTGTGGAAGGAATAGACTAGAGGGCCATAAAGATGTCTTTCTCTGAAAAAGGAGAGCCCTTCAGACAGATTGCCATGACACTGTGTCACGCCTGGAATCTCTTTTTGAAGTGCCACTACACATGCTTTTACCCATCCTCCCTGAGATCATCTCAATAAAAATAATGAGAGTCTCCTGACATCTCTGCAGGGACATATTTTCCTTACATATTCCCTGGTGGCTCAGAATGTAAATATCTGCCTGCAACATAGGACACCTGGGTTCGATCGCTGGGTCAGAAGGATGCCCTTGGAGAAGGGAATGGCTACCCACTCTAGTACTCTGACCTGGAGAACTCCATGGATAGAGGAGCCTGTCTTTGCGTGGGGTCACAAAGAGTTGGACATGACTGAGTGGCTAGCTCTTTCACATAGTCGTTTAACCACAGTATAGTTTGGCATTTTTGTCTTGTTATTTTTCAGAGAGTGAGACCCAAAAAAAGGCTCTTTCTCAGATAGTTTCTATTTTTATCAAACAAAAAAAATCACATGTATATGTTTTAGAAAACTAAAGCTGAGTTGTTGAAAATTCAGTGCTATTGTTTTTCAGTAACAGTAATATGGATCGTATTACTGGCAGAGTGTCAAAATCTGATTTTATGCTTTTGCAATAGAATGGCTGCTGATTGTGCTTGGTACCCTTATGAAACAGGATTCTTTCTATATGAGATTATCACAAAAATTTTAAATAACCTTTTCTAAATTGCTTTATAAAGTTTCCACAACAAAATTCATCACCATTAGGATATCCAAATAGCAGCAACTGTAAATGGTACTAAATAATAAATAGATGTCTAGGTAACAATATGTAGTTTTCAAAAATCCTTATAAGACAAATTACAGTAATAGGTCTTGATGAGAAATGTGGTTTATCTATTTATAGAAAACATAATTATAGAAGACATTTTCAAGTATATTTTTTCTTACTCCCTTAATTAACTTTAATCAGACATTCTTAGAACATCTTGTACCTACAAAAAATGTTCTTTGACAACCAACTACAGTCTGAAAAGGAGAATCTTATTAGAATTCTTTTTCATTTGAACCATAGTGGTGAATATCATTTTCATTATCCTAGTGGTGGAAGCTACAGTATGTATTGTTTTTTGGAAAAATGAGAAAATGATATCTGATTTTTAAAAAAGCAACCTTAATAAAATAGGTCAAAACCCAGTTCAGTCTCTGAATATCACATAAAGGTAAGATCAGGTAACTGAATAAACTAATTCTGCCTTCTAAATATTCTTGTACCTAATAATGGAGGAGCAAATATGAAAGTATAACTATTAAATCAGTTAATACCTTTAAAGATTCTATTTGAGTCATCATAATATCAGTCATATTGAGAAAATATCATGATGTTGAATTGATCAACAGTGGTAGCTTATCTTCTTCCCAATATATATTTTTAATTTTTAAATTACTTCCAAAGAGATTTCTCAGAACTTGTCATTGACTGAAGATCAGAATATTATAGTGGTTCCTTTGTTAATGAAGCATATTATATGCTTATTTTAATCATTTTGATTGTTTTAATCGTCCCAGTGCAGTGCTTACTCGCTTCAGTCATGTCAGACTCTGCAACTGTAGAGTGACCGTAGCCCACCAGACTCCTCTGTCCATGGGATTTTCCAGGCAAGAATACTAGAGTGGGTTGCCATGCCCTCCTCCAGGGCATCTTCCTGACCCAGGGATTGAACGCGTGACTTCTGCATCTCCTGCACTGCAGGCAGATTCTTTACCCACTGAGGCACCTGGGAATCTCAGTCTACCCACTAGATCTTATTGAAATAAAAAAATAGAGTCTAATCATTTAAAATAAATTCCTAATTTGCAGGAAGCATTCCAGATACAAAGACATATGTAACAGTAAGCTATCAGTCACACACACACAGAGAGAGAAGCGTCACAAAGAACAAGTGGGCAGCTGGCCTCGGCAGTCTGAGTGTTGTCTTCCGTCATTGGGATTATGTAGTGTTCTGTGACGTGCCTTTGAATCGCTACAGGACGTTAACCCTCAGGGCTCGGGAGGGGCCTTAGCCAAGAGAGTCAGGCAGAAGAAAGAAGAGACTGAGGCAGCTCTGGTTTAGGATCTGGTAGAGGAGAAGGCACTCTTAATTTTCACAGTGCCTCTCTTATGGTCTAGCTTGTAAGAAAGCACGTAGGAAGTAGCCATGAGACATGGGTGTGAGTTGAACCTCTATATGTCTATTAGATATAAAATCTGAAATGAGTTGTCAAGCCTCTGTGGGCCTCAGTTTCTTCATCTATTAAAAATGATAGTACTATCGACCTCACAGAATTATTGTGTTATCTAAATTCTGTAGGTACATGGGAAAAACTGTTCTCACATAGCAAAGCATGATACATATCAGTTACTGCTCACATACACCATCGGGGTAGAAGGAAATCTGAGAGGCACGTTTGCAGAGGCACATGCCTGCCTGCATAATGCATGTATGAATAGGTGGCAGCCATTCAGCAAATGAGCACACAAACATTAAAAATTCAGACCCTAGCTCATTCCTGTAGTAGTTCCTGAAAGCCAGTCCATTTCAAGACTTCTCTCAGACTTATCTTATTCACACTTTAACTTGAGTATAATATGATGAAGACTCAAAAGCTGAGAATGGGTGCTGAGAATGTGCTCTAAATTGTGAGAACCCTGCGCTGTAGAAAAATAGAGTTTTATTATTTGAAAGTAATAAAGTTAGTCTGTTCATGAATTTGAATTTTATTTCAAGTACCTAAAAATGAAGTTGCTGTTGAGTTTCACCAACATGTCCAGTTGCTTTTTAAAATTATGTTTTCTTCAGTCCTTCTCTTAAATCACAGATTAAGTGAAGCTTGACAAATGTCCATAAAAACTAACTTCACTGTAAATTAGCCTCCCATCTTTAGATCAGTGTTAGTGGCCTGTCTTTAAGTGGAGGTTGATTTAAGAATGGAGATTTTTTTCCTTTAATTTTGTCTCCTTATCAAGCAGGATTTAACAAAACAAAACAATAGAAATAAGTACAAATGTGTGCACAGAATCAGTGGAAGTAGCGAGAGGAGCCTCTAGACTCAAATCTATAAAGGCTAGAAAATAAGAACGTGGGGGGACTCTGAATAGATGTACATTTTATCTTCTCAATGATTTCCTGCCTTGTAATTCTTTTTAAAAATTATATTTCAACCTCAGATTGCTGGGTAAGAGAGAGAATAAATAGGAAGCCAAGCTGATTCCATGAACTTGCAGTACTGTTCCACGTAAGCATGCGGTATGTGGCTAATTATGTTCTCCGGGAACACTCTCTAGAAATGGGTTCAGTGAATTACAGTCTTGGGGCTAAACAAGATAATTTTAAGTAAAATGAAATCCCTCTTCAATGTGACAGTAGAAAATAAGGAACATTCACATTACCACTAAACTCCACTGAGCACAAAACTTTAATCACTTCACATCTAGCTCTGTCTACCTGCCAAATTGCTGGAATTCTTTGTGTCTGCTGTCACAGGGTAGGATCTGCCAACTGCAGCTTCTCACAATCTGCCGGTTTGTTCTATAAGGGACCCCTGGCTACTATGCATCACCAAGTGCTTTGGTCTCTTGCCCAGCATGAGTGACACTGAACAATGGGAAACCCCAGTTGGCCATGGTCAAAGGTTAAGGATGAGGTGTACCTACTTATAATGTCCCATGTCTTTTCATTCCTGAGTGCAATTCGCCTGTATGAATATACTACAGATTTGTTTATCTATTTACTTGGGATACCTCCAGTTTGGGGATGTTACAACAGATACTTTGAAAATTTATATACAAGTTTGTGTGAATATAAGTTTTCATTCTCGAAGACAAATCCCAACAGAGGAATCGCTGAATCCTAAATTAAGTATGTGTATGTGTGTTCAGTTGCTCAGTCGTGTCTGACTCTTTGCAACCCTATCTATCCATGGGATTCTTCAGGCAAGAATACTGGAGTGTGTTGCCATTTCCTCCTCCAGCGGATCTTCCCAACCCAGGGATCAAACCCATGTCTCGTGTTTCTGACATTGGCAGGCAGATTCTTTACCATTGTGCCATAAGGGTTGGGAAAATACTCTGGAGGAGGAAATGGCCACCTGGCAGGCTACAGTCCATGAGGTCGCAGAGTTGGACACGGCTAAGCAACTGAGCACACGCGTGTGCACACACACACACATGTTAAGTATATGTTAAACTTTTTTTAAAAGTTGACAAAGTATCTTCCATAGTGGCTGTGCCGTTTTATACAGTCACCAGCCATGTAGGGGAGTTCAATTTGCTTCACATATTTGCCAGCACACTGCATTGTTAATATTTTTTTTTCGAATTTCTCATAATAAACCTGTAGTGGTAAACAACAACAAAAAAGGAGTGAGATGTATTATAATTCATTCATTGATTCAACACATACTTAGTGAACAGCTACTGTGTGCCAGACACTTGGGCACACACTGTAAGAATTTTTACTTGAAATCTAAAAAGGTAAAATACATAGAAGCAGAGAGTTGGATGCTGGTTACCAGGAATGGTGAGATACGGACAGTTAAGGGTGGATGGTGGTCAGAGGCACAAAGTTGCAGTTATGGTCCCATGGACGGAGGAGCCTGGTAGGCTGCAGTCCATGGGGTCGCTAAGAGTCAGACACAACTGAGCGACTTCACTTTCACTTTTCACTTTCATGCATTGGAGAAGGAAATGGCAACCCACTCCAGTGTTCTTGCCTGGAGAATCCCAGGGACGGGGGAGCCTGGTGGGATGCTGTCTATGGGGTCGCACAGAGTCGGACACGATTGAAGCGACTCAGCAGGAGCAGCAGCAGCATCAATAAGCTTAGAGACCTAATATACAACCTAATGAATACAGTTAGTAACATTGTATTGAAAACTGGAAGTTTGCTAAGAGAGCAGATTTCAGGTGCTCTTATCACACATAAAAAATGATAACTGTGTGGAGATGATGATTAACTTGACCCCAGTAATCATTTCCCTTCCCTAATGGCTCAGTCAGTAAATAATCCTGAAATGCAGGAGACCACCTGCAATGAGGGAGGCCCAGATTCTATCCCCGGGCCAGGAAGATCCCCTGGAGAAGGAAATGGCAACCCACTCCTGTATTCTTGCCTGGAGAATCCATGGACAGAAGGGCATAGCAGGCTATGTCCATGGGGTCCCAGGAGTCGGGCATGACTTAGCAACTAAACCACCAGCACCAGTAGTAATCATTTCATTGTGTTAAAGTTTATCAAAACGTCATGCTGTACACCTTAAATATATATAGTTTTATTTAAAATAAACAAGTAAATAAATGAATATTTCAAATTCAGATTATTTCTGGTGTAATGCCTTAATGCCTGTTCCCTTTCATCTGTGTAATATACCCCCATCGTGGAGGAAGAGAATTCGTAACTCTGATCCATAACATACCTCTCAAGTCTCTCTCAACAGTTGGAATAAAATCATGTCTAGATTTGCCCGTGGGTTATAGCAGGTATTCTCCAAATCATATTTGTCTGTTTTGTTTTTTTTTCAAATAGAAACTGTTTTCCTTGACATAACTTTTCCTTTTCTTACTGTGCTGCTGGTTAATTTGCAAGGAAATTGCTTCCCTGAACACAAATCCCAGGCCAGATTGGAAATAATGCGCTGGGAGTCCATTTTTAGGTATGATGTATCATCCCACTTCCCCTTCAGAATCAGAAACAGGCATCTGCATGTTTACTTCTACAAATTTGGCCCCAGAGTCAATGGAGCACAGAAGGCCTCTAAGGATGTCTTTAAAGCCAAGAATTTAAGCTCCACCTCCTGGTCTACTTTAAATAACGAAGAGCATAGGGGTTTTTTCCTTGACCTTTGAATTGGGGGGCAAATCTGATTATGCTGGACTATGATCATTTTTAAAACCTCAGAAAAAATTATGAAATTATTTATGAGGCAATAATAAATGTGATTTAGATTCTTAGCGTGGATTTCATGAGACTAAATTATCTGAGGGCCTCAAGCACCTGAAACATCATCATTTGTTTGTTTAAGCTGCGTTTATTGAGCATTAAGTATAAAATATAGCACTCAGGCAAAAATCCAATGAGACACAGCTTTTGACCTTAAAGTTATATACGATCTAATAAAGACAGACATGTACATATATGATCAAAGAATATATTTAAAAAAAGAGTGAACCACATGTGTACACCTAATTATAAATTCTTACAAGTGATTGTGTTGAAGTAGACCTTATTAATAGTTTTCTTTCTTATACCATTTGTATTTAGGAAAATAAAGCCACCTCCTATACAAGAAGGAAACAACTATCAAGCTGTTTCATGAGCCGAATTAGCACTTAGCATGAAATGTCTAAGCTATACCATAAAAGTGGGGGTTTTTTTGCTTTGTTTTGCTTTTTAATTGAGAGATATTGAGCCCTATAAAATAGGCTACTTCCCCAAATACAAAATTTTAGTACATGGCTTTGCCTTTATGTTGTATTGTTTTAATGTGCAGCCACCCAAACTTGAAGCTATTATGGCTTCAACTGAAAATTCTAGATGTCATTAGCCAGTGTTTCATCATCAGGGAAAGACTATTTTACAACAAAATTCCCAAACAAAACTTTTCCTCTCTTACCAGTACCCCTTCTCCACTTTCTTTTAGCTACTCCATTAGTTGGTGCAAATTGCATTTCACTTTATTGCTTTCCAGGGCTTCTAAGTGGTTGTTTAGAAACAAATGTTCTTAAGTCCAAGCTGAAGTCCAGGATCTATTTGATGTAATTTTTTGACAATCAGCCAGTCCTTTGCTCAGTAACTTCAGTTTCTGTCAATAAGAACCAGAACATGGAACTGCTGAAGCTTGAAGGAGTTGTAGTCTATTAGGTCCATGAAGTCACATAAGCTGGTCAAACTCTCCCTAAGCTGTTTCTGGTTAGGCAGCATTGCTTTTTGCTTAAGAATTTTCGAATGACTATTCAAGATTTTAAAAGAATTCAGCATTATATTGGTGGAATAATGCCATCTAAAAATTTTTTACTACTGTCATTATAACTATCTTATTCTGCATTATATTTTCATATCAGTCTAGCAATCAGCAAGTGATTAATGTAATAAAACTCCATATTAGTTAAAGAAACTGTTGTCAAAGAAAGGCTTATTGTCTAGAAACTGTGTGTTTATGCTTCTCTCCCTAATAGTTCTTTTAACGTCTAATAGTTTAAAAGCCAGTGATGTGTATTAAGTGTCCTTCCATCCAATACTTAAATGGTTCTTTCCCTACATGGCCTAATTCCCTAACTGGCGAACCTGGTAGACGTTTTCCAGTCCTTGTCCTACTGGACTTGACTGAAGCATGTTTTGCTATTGGTTAGTGCTCTCTTAAGTCTTCCACAAATACATCTTAAATACCATTCTAGTCATTGGGAAGACAGAGTGAACAGGATAACCGTGGTCATTTCCCAAACAGAGATTATTGCCCAGTGAAGAATTCAAAAAAAAAAAAAAAAAACAAAACAGGCAATTACGGAAAACAAAACTCTCTCCCCTTTAATTTTATGACTTCGTTCAAGCAAGAGTTTATTTTCTTTCTGAGTCATTTTCATCACAATATCTTTTGCGGGATGCTCTTTGTGTTAAATATTGCTGTTACTCGGGCTTCCTTCTAGGCCCTCTTTCTGCTCTACCTGTGCCCCGTAGGTGATCCAGACCTCATCCACCTTTGATGTGCCTGTGATGACAACTTTCTTGATCTGAAAACCCATTAGCCAAGAGCTTACTAGACATTTCCACCTGAGGGTCCCTTTGGCTCTTCAAACTCAGCATGTTCAAAGTTGAACTCATTAGTTTTAATGTCTATTCTTCAGACTTTTCTTTCCCTCCTCCACTTATACTCTTTTTTCTTGGCTAATCATTATCGCTATCTACCTAGAATATTTTCACTACAACTTACAGGTTTCTATGAGCACAGAAGACTGTCCTGACCAGGTCTACATTTCTAGTTCTTAATAAATTGAGGCATTGAAAGTATGTGTTAAATAAACTCATTAGTTTTAATATCTATTCTTCAGACGTTTATTTGCCCCCCTCCACTTATACTCTTTTTTTCTTAGCTAAGAGTATTGCTGTCTACCTAGAATATTTTCACTACAGGTTTCTATGAGCACAGAAGACTGTCCTGACCAGGTCTACATTTCTAGTTCTCAATAAATCGAGGCATTGAAAGTATGTGTTGAGTACATTACAGGTTTTCTTAAATCTTCTGTCTCCTACACCATAAGTAAGATTGGTTCAAGTGATTCTTTCGTCCTGAAAATCCCCAAATCTCTCTGGAATTCATCCCCTTATCATTGTCGTTACACCATTCTATCCAGTTTAAATTCTTTTATAATTTTACAGACACTCTTTTTGTCTCTGTATCTCTGTCTCTATCACGATGTCTCTCAATGGAACTCCACACCCCCGTTAAATTTTATTTTATAAAATACCTAATGCAGATGCAATTGCTTGAGATATGCAGAGTCTGTTATGTTCTTTCACCCCATCACTGGCCCTTGCCACTGAACACCAAATTAAACGCTAACCATTGCCTTATCTCATAAGTTCTCTTTCTCCTCCTTTTTTAAAATTTTAATTTATTGGCTGTGCCAGGTCTTACTTTAAGGACATGGTGTGATTGTGGCATACAAAATCTTCAATTGCAGCATGCAAACTCTTGGTTGCTGCATGTGGGATCTAGTTCCCTGACTAGGAGTTGAACCCCAGCCCCCTGTATTGGGAGCGCAGATTCTTAGCCACTGGACCACCAGGAAAATCCCTCTCTCCTTCTTCTTTCATTTGCAAGGTAGAATTCCATTTCCAGGAAATACACTTTTTGAGAAATCTTAACTTCTGGTTAAAATGAGGAAAAGGACTTGGTGGGGGAGCAGGAAGGGAGGTTGTTTATTAGGAGATTAAACTAGAACATGCCCTGATACTACTCTATAACTATAGTCCCAAACCATGTGGAAATGGTCTCCAGAAGGTAGCCTAATACGAAGCTACTCTCCTGCTATACATAATATTCATTTTATTCTTCATCATTTCATTCTGGCACACATTGGTGTCATCTTCCTGCCAATCAGATTCGCTCTAGGACTGATTAGTAAGGTTGTGTTACAATATTGATTTGATTTCTCCAGCTTTCCAGTGTTTATTGCTGGAACCCCCATTACCCAAGTGCCGCTGAACTATAGTGCTTCCTTCATCAGGATCCAAAAAGGAGATAGAGCCATTTGGCGGGGGGCAGGGGGGAATCACTAAGTACTTTGTGCAATACATGTCGAGGCCTTGGATTTTCATGAAGTAGCAACTGACCTCTGAAACTTTTTTTCCTGTTGAAGATAGATAGGCCTGAGCTGTATCACACCAAGTTACTACAGTCAAAGTCAAAGGGTTCTGGCTCCATTGTTTTCTCTAACCAGCCCACTCTTCACAGTCCCCAGACCTCCTTCTCCAGACCCTTATCTGAGAGGCAGCTCAGAGCTGTCAAGGGTGTGCACTCTGCAGTTTACTCTTCTGACAGCTTTATCTATTATCTCTAGCTCTATCCCCTGTCTCACCTACTCTCTGCCCCAATT
This sequence comes from Budorcas taxicolor, assembly GCF_023091745.1. NCBI lineage: Eukaryota > Metazoa > Chordata > Mammalia > Artiodactyla > Bovidae > Budorcas > Budorcas taxicolor. The sequence continues at coordinate 35,530,641 of NC_068932.1, forward strand.
TCTTCCTTTTCTAAAGAAATGATAAAAGCACCTACCTTACAAATAAAGATAAAAATTAAATATGTTTATATATGTGACATACTGAGAAGCGTATGTAGCATGTAGTAAACGTCCTGTATATGTCTGGCATTATTAATATGTTACACCCTTAAAACCTTTCTGCCCCTACCGCCTCCCCAGCTATGCGGCTCCCTGCTCTGCGCTGAGTCACTCAGCCATGTCCGACTCTTTGTGACCCGTTGGACTATAGTTTACCAGCCTCCTCTTGGCCATGGGATTTTTCAGGCAAATATACTGAAGTGGGTTGCCATTCTCCTCTCCAGGGGATCTTCCCCACCCAGGGATTGAACCCATATCTCTTGTGTCTCCTTCAGGGCAGATTCTTTACCTGCTGAGCCATCAGGGAAGCCCTATGACTTCCTATTACCAAACAGATTTCGGAAGTTTTAAAACCTTGGCCTACAAATGGCACAGATGTCCTTTAAGACTCGTCCACACTCTGTCCTTCTAGCCTTCTCTCCAGCCTTTCCTCTATTTATGTGTTTGTGTGCTAAGTCGCTTCAGTTGTGTCAGACTCTTTGTGACCCTATGGACTGTAGCCTACCAGGCTGCTCTGTCCATGGGATTCTCCAGGCAAGAATACTGGAGTGGGTTGCCGTGCCCTCCTCCAGGGGATCTTCCTGACCCAGGGATCGAACCCGTGTCTCTTACATCTCCTGCACTGGCAGATGGATTCTTTACCACCTCCCTATTTGTAACCCCTGTTTTTAATCATGTCAAGCTGCATTCCAAGCTCTCTCAGGACCTCACACACATACTAATAAGCACCGCTCTTTTAAGACTAGCTCTCTAGCCAAACACTGGCTTCTCCAGGAAGGACTCTGGCCCAGTGGTTAGTCCTTAGACAGGCAGTCAAGTTGTATAAGCTTGCACAGCCCCCGTTTGCAGTGCCACAACCCTTTGCTTCCTTAGGTGTCTTTCCGACTATACCTTCTCCACCTGGTAAATGTACCGCTCAGTGTCTAGCACAGAAATGGTGCTCAGTATGTTTGCTGAATAACTGAATGCTATCAACAGAAATTAGCATATATGCACATGAGATTTTAACTTTTATTGATTTAGCTTTTGGTCTTCTGTTGTTGGGCTTCCCTGGTGGCTCAGTGATAGAGAATCCACCTGCAGTGCAGGAGACACGGGTTTGGTTCCTGGGTCAGGAAGATCCCTTGGAGAAGGAAATGGCCACCCTCTCCAGTATTCTTGCCTGGGAAATCCCATGGACTGAGGAGCCTGGTAGGCTACAGGCCATAGGGTCACAAAAGAGTCAGACACAACTTAGTGACTAAAAAAATATTTTTTGTTAAACATCTTGAAAGCTTTTGCAAGGCTGAACTTACATGAAATATACACATGTAGTAAAAGCTAGCATCTTGGAGAGCTGTCTCCGGGAAGAAACCATAGATGGTCACACTAGCAATGATCATAGCCCAACTGTGCTTTCAGAAATAAATCAACTGAAATACTATCCCATTTCTTTAGATCTATCTGCCTCGATTTCTTTAGAGTTGCTGGCATCTTATGTTCAGGTATCACACATCAAGGAACTGCATTTATTGACGTGGACAACCCCACAGAGATTCATTTGTGAAACTGGGTGGGTGTGAGCATCCTTGTTGCCCTGCTTTTATGATGTGTGATAGAACATTACTATGCCCAAAGTCAGAGCTCCAGGAGACAGTGTCCCTGCCTGAGAGGCTCCCCCGAAGCCTGAAATCTAATAGCATCGTGACTCCAAGTCACTGTCTTATTAAAGGTGTAAACAACTAAACCCACGAGGGAAGAGCCAAAGCATTGCAACTCAGCCTACAAATTTTATAGGCTTACATTCCTGCAGACTGTTTCAGGATAGAAAAGTCATAACATTGGCCCATGCTCCGGGATTTCACAATTTAAAATATGCTTGATTCATGCCTGCAATTAATGTGCTATCTAAGCATTCACATACCGTTTGAGCACAGAATGCTGGCAGGCTTCAAGCTGTCTCAGAGGTTGTATTTCCCACGTTTTGTTGCCTCAGTCTGAAGCCCTCTGAAGTCAGAAGCTGGGTCTTAGTTGATGTTCATGTTGATGCTTATGGGTTTCCCTGGTGGCTCAGTGGTAAAGAATCCTCCTGCCAATGCAGGAGACGTGGGTTCAATCCCTGGATTGGAAGGATCCCCTGGAGAAGGAAATGGCAACCCACTCCAGTATTCTTGCCTGGAAAATCCCACGGACAGAGGAGCCTGGCAGGCTACAGTCCATGGGGTCGCAGAGTCGGACACAACTTAGCAAGTCGACAACGACAACAACAACATGTTGATGATTCTCCAGAGGAATGACCACATCATGAACCTATTGCGAAATGCGGTGTGGGGCTCACTTTTCTTGTGGACAGAATTCTAACAACATCCTAACAGCTGTACAACCTGCTGCCGAGGAGAGATTTTAAATCAGAGCAGGAGTGAGAGCTCCCTTGTCAACAGGCTGGCTTCCATGTGCCTCATGTTGGCATAGGTAAGAGATGACATAAGAGCAGAGACCGTTGTCAAATACAACACAAGGGAATGGCCCTGGACTCAGTGAGCATGCAGGTGGTCAGATTCAAAACCCAGACTGCCCTCAAGCTGCGGTCACAATGAGGTCATGGCTGAAGAATGTTCCCAGGGGAGCTGCCTCTGCTGGCACTGCCAGTAGAGCTGATTCTCATTCAGCACCCGAGGGAAGTGGACCTCAGAGAACTGTGGCAGCCCAGATGGGGACGAGGGCACAGAGACCTCAACAAGGGCCCTCATACACATGGACTGGCACGAGTGCCTCAGGAAACACCAAGCCTGGCACACGGCTCAGGACAGCAGACTGTGTGCAGCTGTTAAGGCCATGTGGAAAGGCGCTGTGGAAAATGGAAATCAAGGAAATAAAGCAGAGGTTCTTCATGGCTTGTCAGTTATTTCACTCTAAAGGACGTTTCAATTGCAGGGGAAGGTTGGAATAGTCAGATAGCTGCAGTTTCAGTGTTTACTTCTCCCTGAGACATGTAGCATGGTGGCAGCTGTCTACCTGTTTATCTTGCTGGTGGTGTTGTCTAATTTCTCAGGGTTTTATTAATGTTTTACATTTTTGTATTCTTTAGACAAGCTCAAATGATAGTCGTTATAGTTACCTCCCTAAATTTTATTATATTTCACCAGTCCGTTTGGGGGGGAGTTATTTGCTAATCTAACCTTCACAGTAGTCTGTTAAATTGCAGCCCAGTTTCTCTTCAATCTAGGCTGTGCAAATAGTGAAATATGTACGCATTTATCAGCCTCTGTAGGACACATTTAAGAGTTTTCAAATAAATTTGAGAGTGTTACTAAATTCCTGTTTTAAAAAATGCAATGACACTTTATTAGCCCTCTCCAAATTCCTAGTGTTATTAGAAACCCCAAGATCTATGTATGTTGGCAGCATTTTTAGGGGAGAGGACTTGGATTAAAGACAAAGAGTTCTAATTTCTATGGATGGGCATTATTTTACATCGTCCCTTCCCCCCGCCCCTGCCCTAATCTTCCTATCTGTAGAATTTCTCTCCATAAATACTACCGGAGAACCAGAAGTGAATAGGTAGTAGTTTATGAACTATTTTGAAGATGAGGTTGATGTCCCATATAGCATTTGAGGGAAAAAATGTGAAGAATGACCACACCTACAGCAGGATGGTCCTTCATCCCTACAGACATTTCCTACTCTAGGATAAAAAGAAAATACATTGCCAGACCAGAGTTGAGAGCATCAGCCATGTCAGGAGGAGGAACAGAGTATGGAGAGAAGACAGCCAGCTGGAGGTTTTAACATTGGTGGTGGTGGTAATTAGTTGCTAAGTCATGTCCGACTCTTGTGACCACATGGACTGCAGCCTGCCAGGCTCCTCTGCCCACGGGATTTTCCAAGCAAGAATACTGGAGAGGGTTGCCATTTCCTTCTCCAGTAGGAATCTTCCTGACCCAGAGATCAAACCTGCATCTCCTGCAGTGGCAGGCAGATTCTTTACAACTGAGCCACCTGGGAAGCCAGGAAAGCCAGGCTAGTTACGTGATAGGAACTCATCTTGGTCTATGCCGTGTGAAATATTCATATTACGACTCACTCTATTCTACAGAAGTGTGTTCTACAAGTTAGCTATTCTGACTTAATCTGTAGACCTGCAAGGAGCAGCCTTTATTGCTGGAAAATTCTGCCCACGACTTCCAAAAGCCTACAACTCTAGCTGCGTGTGGGTGGTGCCTGGTGCATTGTAGGTTCTTAATAAATACTTGATGTGTGGATGTACAAATGAATAGACTAAAGAGGTTTTGTTGTTTTTTTTTTTTGTTTTTTTTTTTTTTTAGTAAAAACAAATGAATCTGGCCAATTGAACTAAGACTATGTAGACACAGAGTTACAAGCAGAATAAATTCTTGTATCCTTATGCTGTTGGAAGTGGTTGAGGTATGATTCGCGGTATCTCTCATTTGGAATTCAGCAAGACGAGCCGTCTCATTATGTGAAGCAGTACACTGAGTAATAAGAAATCTGGCATGGCTACAGTATCTTGCACATAGGCTATGCTCAATAAACATTTATTGAATGACTGTCTTGTTACCAAGACTTTGCAGCAATAAGCTTTAGAGGTTTTAGTCTGACCATCTGCTTGAGTGGGATGAGTTGCGATGATGATCGTTCCAATTGGGTTTGTGTTCACAAATTCCTAAAATTCGAGTGAGATAGATGCAGATCCTCTGTCAGAAAATATTGCAGTATCTGGAAATCTATTGCTTTTCAAGTAAAAGGCACAGAGGTGGGACTGTTATACACTGATGGCCGTAGATGGGAGCAGAAGCACCAGGAAACATATTGAAGAAGCTTTACAATTGAATTTTGCTCTTTGGGGAAACTCGGCCAAAGCTGCCTGGTCATTTTTCATGGAAAACAAGACGCCTTTGATCAGTAGTGCTAAGATGGCTTCTTGATAGCCCTTCCAGTGTCAGCTAAATTCTGCGCATCCGTCCTCACCGTGACTGCCTGAGTGACTTCTGTCCAATTCATATGAAACTACGCAGTGGGAAAATCTGAAACACAGTTCAGGATGCAAACTTGTTGCATGTCTGTGGGCTAACCACAGACACCTTTCTGGCTGTTGCTTCCTTCTCTTCATGTTCCGTCACGAATGTCCTGCCTGCATTTTTTTTGTGAAAAATATTAAGAAAAGCTATTTTCTTGAATAATAACCCTGCCTATCCCCTTGTTCACCAAGAAGCACACCACGCTTTGGTGGTTGTTGTTGATGATGATGTTTGCTTGCTTCCTTTTTCTTTGAGGTTTGGTAGCCCCAGGAGAAGCACCCCTAGCTGCCAGTACTATGGGTGGGATCTCCTGTGCTGGCTCCTGGCACAGCTGGGAAAGACAAGAGTGGAAACAGGAGACCGAAGGGTGCTAGCTTGTGGTTCTCTCCTTTCCTGGCACTTCTTGTCCTCCTCCTTTTTGTGTGTCTCCCTTCAACATTTCAGTCTTAGGTCTTGAGTTTATAATAGCCTATGGAATTGTCAGAGGAGAGAGAACTGGAAATCTAGAAGGTTTCTTTTGTTGTTGTTTTTTGTTTTCGACAAATTACATTTCTTTAATAAACAGGAATAAACATCTCATTTGAGGTCTAGTCACTCAGTCATGTCCAACTTTTGTGACTCCATGGACTGCAGCACACCAGGCTTCTCTGTCCTTCACTGCTCCCAGAGTTTGCTCACATTCGTGTCCATTGAGTCAATCCAACCATCTCATCTGTCGTCCTCTTCTCCTTCCCTCAATCTTTCCCAGCATCTGGGGCTTTTCAAATGAGTTGGCTCTTCCCATCGTGTGGCCAGAGTATTGGGGCTTCAGCTCCAGCATCAGTCCTTGCAATGAATATTTAGGGTTGATCTCCTTTGGGATTGACTGGTTTAACCTCCTTGCTGTCCAAGGGATCCTCAAGAGTCTTGAATACAAATGGATGGACTTGATAAAGCCTAGAGCCCGTGGAATCTCATAAGACAGTTCTCCAGTGGCAAAGGCATTGGGGTAAGGATGGAGTAGGGTGTGGAAAGCAAACCAGAAGCTGTGAATCTGTACTGTGAAGAGCCCCAGAGTCAATCCTCTTGCACCTCTTGCAACATAATACAGCAGTTTCATGTTTTCCAGACTCAACACCCAGAGCCCCAGCTTTGACTGTAAAGTTTAGATAGTAATTATTACTTTAACCACACCCTCAGAGTAGCTGTGGCAGTCATGGGAGAATTTCTTTTTCAAGTGATATTTTGAAGAATTTTGTCAACTCTTTAGTGCCAAAAAAAAAAAAAGTTGGTAGAGATTGCTGTCACTGAAAGAGACTTTAAAATTACTATAGCTGCTATTAGCCAACAGCAATAAGTAACTTTTACAACCAAGAAGAAAAATAATATGATTAAATTCTCTGACCAATAGTAATTTCATCTTATTCAAATACTCTTCTTCTGAGGAGATCTCAGAAAATATAGAGCTGTTTACAGAGATTAATATGTCCTAACTTCCTTTTTATGAGGTAAATAAAGGAAAAAAGCTAAGGTCATGAAAAATTTGAGGCCTCGTGGTTGCTAGACTTGGGGAAATTCGTTTGTATTCCTATTTTTAAAGATGTTTGGGTTCTGTGAATAGGAGTCATGCGTATGTGCTCAGTTGTATCTGATTCTTTGCAACTTCATAAACTACAGACCGCCAGGCTCCTCTGCCCATGGAATTTTCCGGGCACGAATACTGGGGTGGGTGGCCATTTTCTTTTCCAGGGGATATTCCCAACCCAGGGATCAAACCTGGGTCTCCTGTATCTCCTGTATTGGCAGCCAGATTCTTTACCACTGAGCCACCGGGGAAACCCGAGTAGGGGGCATGATCCTTTGAAAAATAAAACTATCATCTAGGTCAGATAGTTGTCTGGGGAGCCAGAGTAAAATAGGGAAGAATATAGGATTTGCTCACAATGGGCTGGTCTGCTGGCATCTTTCCTGTGAGCCTTGTCTTGGTCAGGAGCTTCTCGTCATCTCTTGCCTCCACCAACCCCATTGGGATATTGGTTCCTGCCGTCAAGAACCAGAGGACAATGCTTAGGGAGGGATAGAAGTTTGGAGGGTCCATCTACATGTCCTCACATCTCAATATTTTTTTTTTGCTCTTGTCTCATTCCTTCAAATCTCACAGAATCTCCTAGTTCCGAGCCTTGAACTTTCTTTTTTGTTTTTGAATTTTTTCTCGTTTCTTGGGGTTTTGGGGAGAATGGATACATGTATATGTATAGTTGAACCCCTTTTGTTGTTAATCTGAAACTGCCACAGCATCGTTAATCGGCTACACCCCAATACAAAATGTTTTTGGTGTTAAAAGAAAAATAATTTTTAAAGAAAATAAAATTTCCCCTCTCTCATTTTAAAGACTCTTTTAAATTTATTTTTTCATTGGAGGAAAACTGCTTTACGATGTTGTTTAGGTGTCTGCCATACAACAATGCAAATCAGTCATAATTATACTTATGTCACCTCCCTCTTGAGCCTCCTTTTACTCTGTCATCTCACCCCTCTAAGTCAACAACAGGGCACCAGGATCAGCTCCCTGCATTATATAGCAGCTCGTTACCAGCTGTGGGTTTTACACATGGAGGTATGTAGATGTTGATGCTACTTTCTCCATTCATCCCTCTCTCTCCTTCCCCCACTGTGTCCACAAGTCCGTTCTCCACATCTGCGTCTCCATTCCTTCCATGGAAATAGGTTCATCAGTACCAGTTTTCTAGATTCTGTATATAATGATATTTGCTTTTTTCTTTCTGACTTACTTCACTCTATATAATAGGCTCTAGGTTCATCCACCTCACTAGAACTGACTCAAATTCATCCTTTTTTATGGTTGAGTAATATCCATTGTATATATATATACCACATCTTTATCCATTCATCTGTAGGTTGCTTCCATGTCCTAGCTATTGTAAATAGTGCTACAGTGAACTTTAGGGTACATGTGTCTTTTAGAAGTGTGGCTTTCTCAAGGTTTATGCTCAATAGTGGGATTGGTGGGTCATATGGTGACTCAGGGACTTCCCTGGTGGCTCAGACAGTAAAGAGTCCACCTGCAGTGCAAGAGACCTGGGTTCTCTCCCTGGGTTGGGAAGATCCCTTGGAAGAGGGCATTGCAACCCACTCCAGTATTCTTGCCTAGAGAATCCCCATGGGCAGAGGAGGCTGGTGAGCTCCTCTGTGAGTCCATGGGCTGGCAAAGCATCAGACATGACTGAGCAACTAACATAACATTAAACATGGTAGTTTTATTCCTAGTTTTTTAAGGAATCTCTATACTCAGAGTCCCTTGGACGGCAGAGATCAATCCAGTCAATCCTAAAGGAAATCAATCCTGAACATTCATTGGAAGAACTGATGCAGAAGCTGAAGCTCCAATAGTTTGGCCACCTGATGTGAAGACCTGACTTGTTCGAAAAGACTCTGATGCTGGGAAAGATTGAAGGCAGGAGGATAAGAGGATGACAGAGGATGAGATGGTTGGATGGCTTCACCGACTCAATGAACATGAGTTTGAGCAAGCTCAGGAGATGGTGAAGGACAGGGAAGCCTGGCTTGCTGCAGTCCATGGGGTTGCAAAGAGTTAGACCTGACTGAGCGAATGAACAACAACAAATACTAGTCTCCATAGTGGCTGTATCCACTTACATTTCCACCAACAGTGCAAGAGGGCTCCATTTTCTCCATGTCCTCTCCAGCATTTATTGTTTATAGATTTTTTTGATGTTGGCCATTCTGATTGGTGTGAAGTGATACCTCATTATAGTTTTGATTTGCTTTTCTCTAATAATTAGTGATGTTGATTTTGTGAATTGGCGATCTGTATGTCTTCTTTGGAGAACTCTAGAGACTTTTTTTGATGTGGACCATATTTAAAGACTTTATTGAGCTCGTCACAATATTGCTTCTGTTTTATCTTTGGGTGTTTTGGTTGAGAGGCATGTGGGATCTCATCTCCCCAACCAGGAATCAAACCCACATCCCTTGCATTGGAAGGCAAATCTTAACCACTGAACCACCAGGGAAATCTCTGAGCCCTGAACCAGGCATGAATGGCCATGTGTCTGCCTGTCTCCTGTAACATCTCATACCTTTCAGATGCTAGTCTGAAGAGAGGGAAAGAGTCAAGCATTAGAGTCAGGCTGGGGTTCAATTCCTGACTCTTCCACTAACCTTGCACAGGCAAGGGAAATATATAGTACTCAAAAAATGTCTGTTATTATTATGCATATTACTTGTAAACCCATACCTGGTTTTATCCATTCTCTCTCTTATACTGCCCTTGCTTGCTTCAGATATACCCCTTCTTGATACTTCATCTCTGTCTCTCTTCTGGCCACTGACCCCTGGCTGGCCCTGCCCAGCTCTGACAATAACATGAATTATAGTTTCAATGTACAAAGATCTATGGTTAAGAGATTCAGGGTAGCAAGGTAATTCCCCTCTAAAGTAGCAAGGTAATTCCCTTCTAAATGGAAAATGGCCATCACCAGTATTTTCATGGTACAATATTTCACTCTAGTGAGTTTTTCTTTTTAATTTTTTCAGGACATATAAGAAAGGAGAAAAAAAGGAAATTGAAATAGCAAACTAAAAATTTATGGTGTTTAATTATAATAAGCAGGCAAGTTAAAGATATCTCAAATTAAGGAGAAAAAAAGGGCTAAATAATTACATAGCCCTTTATTGAATGTTACATAATATATCAAGTACTTTACATACATTATCTGATTCACTCATTACAAAGCCCTTTCTGAAAGGGCTTTTTCCCCTTTTTGCAGCTGAGGAGACTTGGGCCTAGAAATAACAGTCTCGCTGCCTAAAGTGACATGCTGTGTAAGTGGTAGAGCCAGGATTCAAACTCAGTTTTGCTTTTCATAGTGCAGTGGGCTGAATCTAGGACCTGCCTATAAGAGGCTCCTCACAGTCTGTTGTCATGCCAGAGCCACATATAAGCTCCTAGGATGGTCCATCATAAATTAGAAAATTTAAGCTAAGCTATAAATTATTCTTAGAGTAAAAATGCATGGTGTGTTTAACTGACCAGTTAAGAATAGCAAAACACAATAACAATAACTAGGAGAGTGAAAAAGTTGGCTGAAAGCTCAACATTCAGAAAACTAAGATCATGGCATCTGGTCCCATCACTTCATGGGAATTAGATGGGGAAACAGTGGAAACAGTGGCTGACTTTATTTTGGGGGGGTTCCAAAATCACTGCAGATGGTGATTGCAGCCATAAAATTAAAAGACGCTTACTCCTTGGAAGGAAAGTTATAACCAACCTAGAGAGCATATTAAAAAGCAGAGACCTTACTTTGCCAACAAAGGTCCGTCTAGTCAAGGCTATGGTTTTTCCAGTGGTCATGTGTGGATGTGAAAGTTGGACTGTGAAGAAGGCTGAGCCCTGAAGAATTGATGCTTTTGAAGTGTGGTGTTGGAGAAGACTCTTGAGAGTCCCTTGGACTGCAAGGAGATCCAACCAGTCCATTCTAAAGGAGATCAGTCCTGGATGTTCTTTGGAAGGACTGATGCTAAAGCTGAAACTCCAATACTTTGGCCACCTCATGAGAAGAGTTGACTCATTGGAAAAGACTGTGATGCTGGGAGGGATTGGGGGCAGGGGGAGAAGGGGACAACAGAGGATGAGATGGCTGGATGTCATCACTGGCTGGATGGCATCACTGACTCGATGGACGTGAGTTTGAGTGAACTCCAGGAGTTGGTGATGGACAGGGAGGCCTGGCGTGCTGTGATTCATGGGGTTGCAAAGGGTCAGACACGACTGAGTGACTGAACTGAACTGAACTGAACATTTGTTGAACACTTGACTTATGCCAGGCAGTATCCTGAATGGGCTTTGAAAGTGTCAAGTTATTTTATCCTCACAACAATCAGATGAAGTGGTATTGTAATTATTGCTGTTTTACAGATGAGGAAACCGAGCCCAGAGAATTAAGCAATGTGTCCAGGTTCACATAGTAAGTGGTAGTTAAGAATTGAATCCAGGTAGCATTGTATCAGAAGCTATATTTGTAACCTCCGTCCTATATCAACTGCATACTTACTTTTGCTTCTTTAATTTCATTTCTTTGAATTTCTTTTTTAAAATGTATTTTCTTTGAGAACAGTAGTGGCAAGGTTTCCCTAATCAGCAGTAACCTGCCCTTCAGCAGTTGTAGTTAATATCTGGATGCTCTCAGTGAGGCTTCCCTGATAGCTCCGTTGGTAAAGAAACTGCCTGTAATGCAGGAGACCTTGGTTCAATTCCTGAGTTGGGAAGATCCACTGGAAAAGGGATAGGCTGCCCACTCAGGTATTCTTAGGCTTCCCTTGTGGCTCAGCTGGTAAAGAATCCGCCTGCAATGTGGGAGACCTGGGTTCGATCCCTGGGTTGGGAAGATCCCCTGGAGAAGGGAAAAGCTACCCACTCTAGTATTCTGGCCTGGCCTGTAGAACTCCATGGACTGTATAGTCCATGGGATTGCAGAGTCGGGCACAACTGAGCCACTTGTACGTGCACTTTCTCGTTCTCAGTGAGGCACGCTAGGGAGCAAATATAACTCATGGAGTGATTTCCCACAGCTGTGCCCTGCCCAGTCTCTGGGGCTCTTCATTCTTACCCTGAAATGGACTTGCCTGTAACTAACCATTTTTCTACCTAGAGTTAAAACATTTGCTATTGGGCTTCCCTGGTAGCTCAGCTGGGAAAGAATCAGCCTGCAATGCAGGAGACCCCTGGGTCAGGAAGATCCCCTGGAGAAGGGATAGGCTACCCACTCCTGTGTTCTTGCCTGGAGAATTCCATGGACAGAGGAGCCTGGCAGGTCACAAAGAGCAGGACACAACCAAGGGGCGTTCACTTTCATACTCCCAGGAGCCAGCTCTCTGTCATGTCCCTCCATTCCTACATCTTTGGTCTGCCCCAGGAGCTTGCTCCCCCAGGAGGTCTGTTGAGTCTGTGGATATGTACTGTTGCGTGTCTTATCGTCGTCCATGGGAAACACAAAATTCTTTTTTAAAATCCTTTCATTTATTTTATTTTAAATCGTATTTACATTGTCATTTATTGTATTTTAAATGACAGATTTTAAACCTTCCTATCCCTTGAGCCATATTTTAGATTTTTCTGTGAAGGGGAAGATCCTACCTGTCTTGTTCAGTGTTCTTTGCCTAATACCTGGAACAGTCCTACTCCACATGTCTGTTTAAAAAGTACCTGTAAGATGAAATGAATTGTTTTTGTTCAATATTTATATCTCAAAGAGTGTTATCGTGCTTTTGAAAGTTCTTGTCATTCCTGTTTAAGTCTCTGTTGTTCAGAACCAGACCAGAATATCAGCTTCTTTATTCTTAGCCTGAAAAACAAAACGGTCATCAATTAAATTAGGTCGTATGATCAGTTTCTCCTTGCACTGAACAGAATGAAACATTGAACAGAAAGAGACTGCCAGGAGATATGGAGCTAGTGTTAGGTTTGGAATTGGTATTAAGAAAGCTTCATGCTTGTTGTTTCTCTGGTTGGATGTCTGCATTGTAGTCCTACAGGTTTGTGACCTGATACCTCACCCTAGTACCTTCTGTTCATCCTCAAGTTTATGTAGTCTACCTTAGTGTGTATCGTCTTGCCTTACTATGATAGGAGCTAACCTTTATCTTTAAGATACTGATGGAAGCATTCTCCCCAAAGGATTTAGTTTGTTTATAGAAATATTTTTTTTAACAACCAAGTATGACTTACATATGCTCTGTGTTTAAAAAGTTTTTTAAATCTTGCTACTGTGTATGTTAGTATTTAGCACAGTGTCCAGTAATTGCTTTTTATTCCCAGTTCCTCCCTCTGCCTTAGGGAGTGCTCAATAAATAATGACTCCGTGAATAATAGTTGCCATTATTATTATTAGAGAAAAGCCATATAAATTTGCAGTTTACCAGAAGAGAATATGACTTAGCAGCGCAAAAAGAAGAAATTGGTATCTTCTCTGCCATTCCTTTTGATGACTTACAAAATTTCAGTGATATTGATTAATTATCTCATCTTCTACTGTGCCTGCGTGCAAAATAAGGATGACCTCTTTCTCTGGAAGCTTCATGACTTCACAAAAACTAAGATGCGTTGAGTCATTTGCAGAATAAATGTGAAGGGTAAGCCATGCTTACTCAGTTCTTTAGACTATTGACCTAGCCATAGACTTAGCGCTGAGATCATAATTTTTGCCCTTTTTCTTGAAGAGAAAAATAACTGTCAGAGTTGCTGGCCAAGGTAGGAAAATTAAAGAGGGAAATCATGGCTCTGAGGAACGAGCATCCTTATAGCAAGATTAGTGATGGTAATAATAAAGCAGCTCCACCCCAGAAGAAGCAAAAGTGTGCATGTCCAATAATCTTATCTGTGCCATAATGTATCGTGTATGGGTCTGGCCAAAGTCACTTTCTGAGCTAACAAGGCCATTTTTCATATGAAGTATGAATACAGTGTTGGGGCTGGGATACACTTTAGGACTGAGCCTCCTGTTTTCACAACTCACAGCTGAGTCAGTCGCCCTCTGCTGAAACAAGCTGCCTCACCCAACGTTATGCCACCTCCCTGGGGACAACCTACGTCCATTAGGAGGCTCAGAGGCTTGGCCCCTTGCCCCGATTTGGTACAGCTCTAAAGGACCACCCTTCTGTTGCAGAGAAGCCTCTGTTGCAAATACATCACAGATGAACCTTTCCTTCTGCCCACTTCTGCCTCCATCATCCCACACAGATGTTGTTCCTGAGGGTTCTTTCCAGTAAACATGCTCACGATTCTTGGAGTCTCAGAATCTGTTTCCTAGGAAACCTTGACATACAACATATACTGTCTACATTCCAAGGAACAATTATTATGACTATTTCCATTTTTATGAATGTCATCAATTTTATGGTGACCACCAAACTCCCATAACCTAGTGAATTTTCCCCGTTGACATTTGCCTTACCGTGTGATATGTACCTTCTTCTTCAAATGAAAGTAGTTCAAACGACCTCAAAACAGAGGAAATGCCCTGAGGGATCAGTATTTGTCATAGTTCCAGTGTTATACCCCATAATCATTTCCAAAACAAAGGGAAAAGGTAGCAACCCATGACTAGCCTCTGACCATCCAGTCAGGGTTCAGACTGTGACTGCAGAGATTATATTTGTCTCCTGGGGCTGCCATAAGAAATTACCAGAGACAAGGTGATTTCAGACAACAAGCATGTTTCCTCTCATGGCTATGGAGGCCAGAAGTCTGAAATTAAGCTTTTGACAGGGTTGATTCCTTAAGGAGGCCCTGAGGGAGAATTCGTTGCCTGCCTTTCTCCTAGTTTTTTCGGTGGCTAGTGACAAGCCTTGGCATTTCTTGGCTTGTAATACATCACCCCAATCTCTGCCGCTGGATCCACATGGAGTTTTCTTCTCTATGTAGCCTCTGTAAGTCCTCTTCTTTTTTTGTTTTTCATAAGGACACCAGGTCCATCCTAATCCAGCATGACTTCGTCTTAACTTATTACATGTACAAAGGCCCTATTTCCAACTAAAGTCACATTGCGTAGCTTCCCAGGTGGCTCAATGGTAAAGAACTCACCTGCCAATGAAGGGTACGCAAGAGGCAGAAGTTCAGTCCCTGGGTGTGGAGGATTTCCTGCAGTAGGAAATGACGACCTGTCCCCATATTGTTGCCTGGAAAATCCCGTGGACAGAAGAGCCTGGTGGGCCACATTCCATGGAGTTGCACAGACTGATCACCCACACACACATATACACTGAGGTTCTGGGCAGGCACGGAATTTGAGAGAGGATACTCTTCAGGCCACTACAAAGACCAAGTGCGGATGGAGACAAGATTTGCCTCTCTGTTGGTACCTTTATTTGTGCTGCGAGTGTTTTAATTAGCCTGCTCTTCATTTTGAAGAGAATACAGTGAGACAGTTGTGTGCAGTGGGCCACACCCAGTGACAGAAGGCTTCTCAAAGGCTTAATCAATTCGATAATTAGGAAGACCAACAGGGAATTGGTAAAGCAGCATGGGTAAACCCAGAGGAAGGATCATTACACAGACTCTGACCATTAACTTTTAGTTATACTGAGAAAGGAGCTTTGAGGGGGAGGAAGTAGATTTGTAGAGAGATTTTATTCACTTTTACATACTTCATTTTCCAAAGCAAGCTCTGATGAGGTTGTTGAGTTCAGACAATCAAATCATTAGAGGAAAAAGCCAAAAAGAATGCAGATATATTTAGTATGGTCCCACAAGGACTCCATATATCTCAGTCATAGATGGAGGTGCAGGCCTATCCTGTGAGTTCCAGAGAGCCCGGGAAAGACCAAGATGCCTCCATGAGGACCCCATGGTCTTGCTAAAAGCATCTTCTGCCTGTTATCCACTTTCCTCTCATTTTTCCCCTCAGCCCTCTTGATTATAAAATTAAGGAAGTTTTAATCCAGCAAATAATGGTGGGTAAAGAAGTTTCCCAGACTACACAGACATATAAAAGCACACTTAGGAAACATTTCTACATATGTCCATCATAAGATAGTTTTCTTTTTGCTGTTTAAGTAAGGTTTCAGGGAATCTTTATCTTTTGTGTGTTCTTTTTCCCTCTGAACTTTTCACCACTTGCCTCAATGAATTATCATCTTCTCTAAAAAACCCTGGAGCTTGGTTCCACCTTTAATGAACAGATATCTATAACACTGATCCCATACTTGGAACCAAGTTTGACCCAATGAAAGTCTCAGGAGGAGAAGATTTTTTTTTAAAAAAAGATTTGGATAATAAACCTCCCTTACTGCACTACCAGGGTTTGCCAGATGCTCCAGTGGTAGAGAATCTAGCTGCCAGTGCAGGAGATGCAAGAGACGCGGGTTCAATCCCGAGTCAGGAAGATCCCCTGGAGAAGGAAATGGCAACCCAATCCAGTATTCTTGCCTGGAGAATCCCATGGACAGAGGAGCCTGGTGGGCTGTGGTCCACAGGGTGGCAAAGAGCCGGACATGACTGAAGCAACCTAGCATGCATGTACACTCTGCCCTACCATGTATTGCTGAAACAAAGGGGAAGGGAAGGATTAAGGTGGAACCAGATAAAAATGGCAGATATTCGATTGGTTTTGATGAACAAAAGTTACATCTCAAGTGATCTGACTTAATATAAAAACTTAAACATCTAGTGTTTTGTTGGGCACTGTGCTAAAAGCCCTTATTCATATATTATCTTTTATAAGCCTCAAAGTAACCTTACAGGATTGATGTTTATAAATTCTAATTTCTGTTGACGAAGCTGAGGCAAAGCTAAGTAATTTGCCCAAGGTCCCATAAGATTTGGATTCAAGCCTGTTTCATATTTGGTAGTCATTTGGGCCTGAAGAAATCTTTCAAGACTTCATGATAAGATTATTCCCAAACACTGTTGTCGAAATTCTCAAAATTAGAAAGACTACTGTGCCCACAAACTTCAAGTGACATGGGAGGATTTTTACAAACTGTCAAGATGTCTGGGGTCTTTGGGATTGGTGATACAGTCAGTGCCTTGAAAGGTGCTGACAGGTCCCAGCACATGGATAGCAGCAGGCAGAAAGATGTTGGGGAGGATGAGAGAACCCCTTGAGAAGAAGATCACTTTAATTTTCACATTATCGATGGGTTTTATAGAAAAGTGGCCATGTTACTCACTAGCAGCTGTGCAGTCTTAGGCTGCTTTCATATTAATATAAGGGGACAAATAAACAGCAAGCTCTGCATTAGTAGCTTGGAGCCTGGTGGGCTGCCATCTGTGGGATCGCATAGAGTCGGACACGACTGACGCGACTTAGCAGCAGCAGCAGCAGAAAGAAAAGAAACTCCTAGGGCTATAGCTCTTATGTGCCTGTGTACGTGTGTGCTAAGTCACTTCAGTCACGTCCTACTCTTTACAACCCTATAGACTGTAGCCTGCCAGGCTCCTCTGTCCATGAGATTCTCCAGCCAAGAACACAGGAGTGGCTTGCCGTGCCCTGTTCCAGGGGATCTTCCCAACCCAGGGACTGAACCCACGTCTCTTATGTCTCCTGCATTGGCAGGCATGTTCTTTAGCACAAGTCTCACTTGGGAAGCCCTATAATGGACATATTCAAACGATTTTAGTTTCAAATGCACAAGATTGATTTAATATTTTTTTATAAACTATATTCCATTTAAAGTTATAAAATAGTGGTGGTATTTCCCTGTGCTGTACAGTAAGTCCTTGTCTGACTTATTTCACGAAGCCTAATATCTTCTCCATCTATCCATGTTGTTGCAAATGACAGAATTTATTCTTTTTTATGGCTCAGTAATATTCCATTGTTGTCTATGTGTATGTATATATATACATATTATATAAATATCACATCTTCTTTATCTCTTCATCTGTTGGTGGATACTTAGGTTGCTTCCATATGTTGGCTATTGTAAATTACACTGCTGTGAACATTGGGGTGCATGTATCTTTTCAATGTAGTGTTTTTGCCTTCTTCAAATATACCCAACAGTGGAATTGCTGGGGGCTTCCCTGGTAGCTCAGCTGGTAAAGAATTGCTGGATCATATACTAGTTTTATTTTTAACTTTTTGAACAGTCTTCATGCCGTTTTCCATAGTGACTGCACCAATTTACAGTTCTACTGACAGTGTACTATGGTTCCCTTTCACCACATTCTTGCCAACATTTGTTATTTGTAGACTTTCTGATGGTAGCTATTTTGACAGGTGTGAAGTGATATCTCATCGTGGCTTTGATTTGCATTTCTCTGACGTTTAGCACCGAGCATTTTCTTTTCTTTTTTTTTATGCCTACTGGCCATCTGTATATCTTCTTTGAAAAAATTTCTATTCAGGTCTTCTGATTGTTTTTTATATTGAGTTGTATGAGATATTTATATATTTTGGACATTAACCCCAATTTGTTTATTGTTTAGGTGCTAAGTCCTATCCAGCTGTTTGTGACCCCATGGAATACAGCACACCGGGCTTCCCTGTCTATCGCCGATTATAGCATATTATAGTCTGGTTGAGAAGCAGAGAAATGTCCTTCGGTTCAGTTCAGTTCAGTTCAGTCACTCAGTTGTGTCTGACTCTTTGAGACCCCATGAACCGCAGCACGCCAGGCCTCCCTGTCCATCACCAACTCCTGGAGTTTACCCAAATCATGTCCGTTGAGTGGGTGATGCCATCCAACCCTCTCATCCTCTGTCATCCCCTTCTCCTCCTGCTCTCAGTCTTTCCCAGCATCAGGGTATTTTCCAATGAGTCTGCTCTTCGTATCCTTTGGCCAAAGTATTGGAGCTTCAGCATCACTGGTCATCATTTGCAAATAGTTTCTCCCATTCAGTAGATTGTCTTTTCATTTTGTCAGTGGTTTCCTTTGCTGTGCAAAAGCTTTTAAGTTTAATTAGGTTTCATTTGTTTACTTTTGCTTTAGGAGGCAGATTCAAAAAAAATACTGCTATGATTTATATCAGAGTGTTCTACCTGTTCTCTTTCAGGAGATTTGTGATTTCGGGCCTTCAATTCATTTAACGTACATATTCATACATTTATTTGCAATTTCATGTATCCTCAGTATATTATGGAAATTTATACTCAGAATAGTGATCATGGGACATGGAGATAATGTTAAATTCCCTATAGTATATTATAGTCTGATTGAGAAGCAGAGAAATGGATGTTTATTTTAAGAGACTTCACTTACTAAAAACAAACAAACAAAAATCCCTAAAATAGCAAAGTCTTTATAGGGCTAATGTCCAACTTTTTGGAAAAAAATCCGTCATCCAGAATGACTCATTCCCTTAGAGATTTAGGTAGATTTTGCTGTATTTTAATTACATATATGTTTTCATAACCAGTCAGGTAAGCTCTTTCATTCAGAATTTTGTCCATGCTTTCCTTACTTATAATAGGCTGTGATTGATATAATAATCATCATGCCAGAAATTCATTTATTATGCTGGATCTATTAACATTTGATTCCTCATTAAGAATATTGCTGTGTCTGCACTTTTATTTTTTCTGCTGACGGCTAGTTTTCGCAGCACTTCTTGATTTAGTCTTATGATTGAAGTTTCAGAAATAAATGTTTTAATGTTCACGTGGTATGTATCACAGATGTGAACAATAGTTTAATTAATTGATATCACAGATGTGAACAATAGTTTAATAAAAAAGCACTGTAAGTTCCTGAGAAAGAAGAGGTTGTGGGTGTCCATTGGGGACGACTTGCAGCAGGTCTTGGTGAAGGCTGCACAGAGGCCCACTGAGTTCTGCACTTGTCAGTTTCCATCTGAGCATCTAGGTATAACTTTGTAAGCAGGTGTTGATAATCTCAGTCTTGACCAGGAAGGATGTGAAGGGGCTGATGAGAGTCTTGTTTCACAGAGGACCCTGCTTTCCTCTCTGGCCTCCTCTGTCCTGATCTACTCAGCACTTCCGAAGCTGGACCCACTGTGAATTTCTAGTAATTTCCCAAACAAGTTTCATGCCTCTATGCTTCTGCGTTCATGCGTTTCCTTCTGTCCGAATGCTCCGTCCTTCACAGTCATCCTCTGCAAAGTAAAGTCCTTCCCCAGAGAATTACTCAAATCCTCCTTCTCCCTCCACTCCTACCCCCATAACTCTGTGCATGCATTTAGCTCTGACATAGTCCTAGATGCCCCCAGTCCCATTGTCCGGAAGAAAGCTTTGCCAGGGCAAGCACCGTGCCTGTGTCATGCAGTACCCCCATGTGCCAGCAGGGGGCCTAACACATTTACCTTTTGTTTTGTTTTGTTTTCCTCACTGTGAAGCATATAGGCTCCGAGCTCCCTGACCAGGGATTGAACCCCTGCCCCTGCATTGGGAGTGCAGAGTCTTAACCCCTGGACCACTAGGGAAGTCCCACACACTTACCTTTTAAATTGAATTGAGCTATCAGCTGCATAACCAAGGTCACATCTTGCATTTATGACATAATGTGTTTTGGAAAGGATCAAAACACACAGAGATACCAAGATTCTGCTGATTTATATCTATCTGCTGTAGACTAAGCTTCTCTTTATAACTTTTTGCCACAACTTTTAGAGATTTACCATGTACTCAATTTGGAAAAGAAAAAGCAAATACTCATTTATCCATGAAATATTTATTGAACACACAGTCTTAGGTGCCAGGACAGGTTTACTCTATGTAGCACATAATGCTCACAGTCAGATCGGAGTCCCCAATAAAAGCAGAGGACTAAAATGAAAAAATGGGCAGGTGTCCCATCACTTCATGGGAAATAGATGGGGAAACAGTGGAAACAGTGTCAGACTTTATTTTTGGGGGCTCCAAAATCACTGCAGATGGTGACTGCAGCCATGAAATTAAAAGATGCTTACTCCTTGGAAGAAAAGTTATGACCAACCTAGATAGTATATTCAAAAGCAGAGACATTACTTTGCCGACTAAGGTCCGTCTAGTCATGGCTATGGTTTTTCCTGTGGTCATGTATGGATGTGAGAATTGGACTGTGAAGAAGGCTGAGCGCTGAAGAATTGATGCTTTTGAACTGTGGTGTTGGAGAAGACTCTTGAGAGTCCCTTGGACTGCAAGGAGATCCAACCAGTCCATTCTGAAGGAGATCAGCCCTGGGATTTCTTTGGAAGGAATGATGCTAAAGCTGAAACTCCAGTACTTTGGCCACCTCATGCAAAGAGTTGACTCATTGGAAAAGACTCTGATGCTGGGAGGGATTGGGGGCAGGAGGAGAAGGGGACAACAGAGAATGAGATGGCTGGATGGCATCACTGACTCGATGGAAGTGAGTCTGAGTGACCTCCGGGAGTTGGTGATGGACAGGGAGGCCTAGCATGCTGCGATTCATGGGGTTGCAAAGAGTCGGACACGACTGAGTGACTGAACTGAACTGAACACAGAAACAGTGTTGATAGGACACAGGTGGGAAATTTGGCACTGAGATCAGATTTTTCCCACCCTGGAAGCCCACAATAGAATTCTGTCTTGGAGGCTTACTGTCTTAATTAATTAATTTCAAGCCATTAACAGAACTTTTAAAAATATGGTATCTGCCTTTAGATAGCTTACTTTTGAGTTGAACATATTCTTTAATGGGACAGAAAACAATACTAAAGCAAAAAGGGCAGAATGGCATCATAATGATAATAGCTGACTTTTATCAAGTACTGTGAGATACACGTGTGTGTGTAAGTTGCTCAGTCATTCACACTCTTTGCAACCCTGTGGACTACAGCCCACCAGGCCCCTCCATCCATGGAATTCTCCAAGCAAGAATGCTGGAGTGGGTTGCCATTCCCTTTTCCAGTGTGTGAGTATGTGTCTGTGCTCAGTCGTGTCTGACTCTTTGCAACCCCATGGACTGTAACCTGCCAGGCTCCTCTGTCCATGGGATTCTCCAGACAAGAATACTGGAGTGGGTTGCCATTTCCTCCTCCAGGGGATCTTCCCAACCCAGGGATCGAACCCACGTCTGTTATTTCTCCTGCCTTGGCAGGCAAGTTCTTTACCACTGAGCCACCTGGGAAGCCCCATGCAGAAGGATAGTTAGCTCCGTTTTATAGCTGAGAGACTTGAGGCACAGAGGTTCAGTGACTTGAACCCAGGCGGTGGTTGCTAATGGTTGTTCTCTTAACCACTACATTATACTTCCTCTCAGTGGTTACAATAGGAAAAATAACTTACTCCTAATCATTGAGATAAAGTAGAGTGAGAAGGTGCCGGAATGGCCTGAAATGACTTGGGATGGCTTCTTGCAGATTGAGAGTTTTGAGCTGAATCATGTGCAAATAGTAGATGTTGGCAAGTAATCCGGGTAGATGAAATGGCCTGAACAAGAGCACAGGGTGGGCTGAAGCAAGATGGGAAGCCAGTTGATTTGACAGACACATTTGTCTCATACTTAGCAGCACTTTCTGAGGTCAGAAAGGATGGTCCCAGTTTTGAAATTAATACATGAAGTATATTGGTTAGGTTGCTTTTTGCACAGAGCTATGGAGAAAAGTACAGGTTGTAAAAAATCTAATTATGGCAATCATTTAATAGATAATCTATTTCAAGTTTTTGAAAAATACTACCAGGAATCAACTTTTACAGATAATCTGTTCAAAATCACCCCCTATTAACATGCCTGTGTACTGACCAACTCAGGGGCAAAGCATGATTATATCATATCTCAAAAAGAGATAATATCTTCATTTTGGCGGACCTAAGTACCTGTGAAAAAACAAGTGGCAAAATAACTGCTGTCATAATCTAGCCTATTTGCCCCCCAAATCAGTGCCACACAATTAAAATAGCAGTAAAACTGAGTTAAACTCTATATTTTACCATAGATATAAACCTTAAAATGTGTGTATATAAGTGTGTGTGTGCATATGTGCGTGTAGTGAGATTATGAACAGAGGTTGAACATAAAGACATTTTAACAAAGGACAAAATATTTCCTACGATATGAAAATTAAGCTTATGATAGGAATACCTTTGGAACTCCATGAGCAGCATACTGATTCTGTGAATTATGTTTTACTCCTTCACCTATTCCCACGTGTAATACCGTATTCTCTTTGAATTTTCTTCTAATGTAGTTTAACCCTGGTTTTGAGAGTGTCCATCAGCTTAATTTCTTTTATTAATATGAATTATTCTTCTAGCAAGTAAAGCTAGCTAATGGGTTTTTTCCTTTATCATTTCATGCAAGTGGTAAATAAGGAGAGAATATGATTTTTACTTTTGGTTTTCTCTCAAGTCTGAACAACAAAATTGGAGAATCTGTTTCTGAGATCTGGAATCTTGGCATTTGTTGATCCTATAGAATCAACATAGTTGATCAGGTGTGAGCCAGACCGTCAGCCTGACTTAAATCTATGTTCAGTAAATTAATTATATTTTACTAATGTGACTAAAAGCTAAATTTTATATCAATATAAATACTCATTAAACTGTGAATACCAACTTGTGCAAGCTGTTGAGAAAGACTCATTTTTATTTATAAATGGATTTGGATAAGAATAGCATTAAAAGTGTTCTAATAGGGAAATGTTAGGGTGATTAATGTGTACTTGTTTGCATTTTTAATCTTTCACTCATGTATCAGATTAGTATTTGTGCATACTGTCAGACTTTATCCTGTCCTTGTCCAAACACTTATTACCGCTGACAGGTATAACATATCCACATTAATCCTTAATTCCTTGATTCAATTTTCTAATTGCTTTTCTGGCATGCGATGGTGGCCATTTAGTAATATAGATGTATTCATCATATGTATAATAATGTGCTTTAAAAATTAGATGTGTCATTTGAAGTAGCTGAACAGGAGAAAATATTACTAAAGATTGGACATTTCAAATTTCACTGTACTTAGAGTAAGTGTTAGATATTGTTATGTCACACATTCTGAAGGTTGTCCATAAATCATAGTCACAGAATGTTAAAGAGACCCTAAAATCATCCAGCCTACTTGTTCATTTTCCACTTGGGAAAATAGGATTCAGTAATATGCCGAGGATCACACAACTAAATACTGACAGAACTGGTTCTAGAACTCAAGTGTTCTGAGCTCTGCTCAGAAATGGGGCAGAGACACACATATAATTTTTATATATGATATCTTAAGTTGATTCCTCCTATTAATAGTCAAGCTGAGAGAATGAGAGACTTCTTGACTTCTTAAGCTATGTTTTTTAACAGTATCATACAGTGGTGAAGAGTCAAGATACTATAATTAAACAGACCTGAACCTGCCACTTTCTAGCTCTGTCACCCTGAGAATATTGTCTGACTTCTCTGAATTTCAATTCATTCGTCTGTATAAAATAGAAAATAAGACAATAATCAAATATAGTGCTTAGCACAGCTCTTGGCTCCTGGTAAGTACTCAGTAAACGTTAGCTAATATTCTTTTTCAGTGGTTTATTTTATCCCGTTAATATTTCATAATTTCGATAGAAACTGAGTCATGCCCACCAGTTATCTCAGCATGTGATGATTCCATGTATTCTTTCATTTGCTAATTCACTTACCATGTGTAAAAATGCATTCTGTTAGATGCTGTGGGTGCTTAATCACTCAGTCATGTCCAGCTCTTTGCGAGCCCATGGACTGTAGCCCACCAGGCTCCTCTACCCATGCAATTTCCCAGGCAAGAATACTGAAATGAGTGGCCATTTCCTACTCCAGGGAATCTTCCTGACCCAGGGTTCTAACCTACATCTCCTGCATTGACAGGTGGATTCTTAACAACCGTGCCACTGGGAACCCTCCCCCCATCCCCCACTCCACCACCACCACCCCATTAGAGGTTTTAGGTAAGGCAAAAAAAAAGTCTAACTTGATATCTGCCTTGGAAAATCAGGAATCTAATAGAGACATACAACATGTACATCAATACCTATACTTTTACTAAAAGACTGGGAAAAAAATCTTACGATTGTTATAAGATTATAAATCTTATCGTATAAATCTTCTAAGATTGGGATCAATCTTTTACTATAAGATTGGAAAACAACTCTCCCCAAAAGGTAACACAGGCACTGTGCTTACGCTTTTCAAAGAGAGGAAGTGAGTACAAGGTCAATAGACATGAATAAGAAACTGGACTTGCCCTCAAGGAGCTTGTTCCAGTGGGAAGACAGTACACTTGCTCAAGTGTCATTTGAAAAATGAAAAGCACCGTAACAATTAAAGAACTAAGGAGGGAGAGACTACATACCTCAGACCAGAGGAAACTTCATGCATGAGTTGTCTCTGAGGGATGTATAATTTTAGGAAAGTTAGAGATCTACAGGAAGGATCTCCTGGACAGTAGGAATATTATGAATGAAGAAGGAACAGATTCTGGAAACCGTGGGTGCGAATATTGAAGAGTAAGCACTTACATTGACTAAAACATGACGCTTATGCAGAATAAAAGATGAAGTTTGGTGAATGGGTAGACACAAGAGCCTGGCAACTCTGAAGTGACATCTTGAATTCCATTTTACGGAGTGGTGGCTCTCAGCCCATTTTAACACATAGACTTTCTTTGTGGCAGCAAAATTTTTGAGGGTGAATGTTTTAAATAAATCTTGTACTTTCCAGTTCACTGTGGTGCCCATTACTTTTAACTGTCTTACTCTACAGGTTAAGACAGTCTGCTTACCTATCACAGGCAGTGTGCATAATGGTTAGGCATACAAGGTGAGAAGATAGCTATATTTTTCCAAATCCTGGCTTGTTCACCTGTTAGGTCTGCAACCTTAGTTATGTTACATAAACTCTTTGAGCTTCAGTGTCACAATTTATGAAATGGGAATAGCCCCTACCTCTTGGAATAGGATTAAACCCATGTAAACGTTTGGCATAGCATAAGGCATATTGTAAGCACTTAATAAATGTGAGCTGTTCCTTGAAGTAATTTGAGTTGGCAAGCCCTGCTTTGGTAGTATTAAAAGTTTTGTTTTCGTTTTCTGTTTTATTTTTTTAAAGAAATATAGTTGATTTACAGTGTTTCGGGTGTACAGTAAAGTGATTCAGTTACATATGCGTGCATGCTCAGTCATGTCTGACTCTTTGCAACCCCATGGACTGTAGTCCGCCAGGTTCCTCTGTCCATGGGATTCTCCAGGCAAGAATACTGGAGTGGGTAGCCACTTCCTACTCCATCAGCTACATATAATTCTCTCAAATCCTCAGCTTCTGGGGTTAGTTTCCAGTGATGGGCTTCAGTGTGATTTCTATAAGTCACCCACTTCCTCCTTCACTCACTCTTTGAAAAGCAAACACTGGAGGAAGGAGCAAGCAGCCGGCTTTTGCCCACTGAAGTCTTCTAAACACCCAGGGGTTCTTGTAGCAGCAGTTTTCCAGGACAGACCCCAGGTTCACAAGGTGGTTTCCGTTTCAGAATATATTACTGGAAGTTTTAAGAACTGTAATCTTGAAAATCCTTATGATTTCAGAAGCTTCTCTGGTAACTTGCTGGTCTTTGATAGCTCAAAAACAGGAAGAGTTTTAGAATTGCTCCAAAAAAAAAAAAAAAAGGCAAGAACTTAAAGATATGAGTACAGTAGTTTCAGAAGTAACTGCTGTGAACAAAACAAGTCTTTTGTAAAAGCTCCGCGTGCTTAATAAACAAGGACTGCTAATTACGTAACTGTCAGTGATGTTTTCTGGCATGGTCTAACGCCTGGTTCTTTCGGTACAACAAATATGAAAATGCCTAGAAGTAAATCACAGTTGCTGGGTGCTGTGGGCAAACAAACCCATGCCTTATCTCTTTCAAAGGCAGTCATGGAAAATGTATGATAAGTTGCACAGTTCAGTGAACATGTTATGTCATTGTGAAATGATTTTGATGCATGGCTATGTATTTATTGCTAAACAACTGACAAACCTCAAGGTATCAGAAATATCATTCAGAGGGGTTTGCTATTTTCTGGTGCAAAACCCAAGTGCTATAAAGTGTTTTTCTTTTTTGTTTAAAATACTTTATTGAAAGTAATATTTGCCACAAAGTCTTTGGAAATAATTTTTTAAATTATATGAATTCCTGCCAGAAGTGTCAAAGAGCTGTGCTAGTCACTAATATTTTAAACATAATGAATAATTCATGTTTTTGCTAATATCCTTTAATGAAAATATTATAGCTAAAAAGAGAGAAAGTTGTAAGCCAATTTGATTTTAAAATAGGATTATAATCTTCTTTCATATAGCCTATCAATATAATGAAATTTCTGAATGTTTTCTATGCAATAGCGGTAAAATTAAGAGTGAGAGAATTATTTTAAAGAAGATTCTACAGAAGTGGCCTCTATGCAAATAATTACTTTCCCACGGTCAGGATATTTTATTACACTGTCTTTTATCTGTTGCTGACTCTCTGAAGTTTTAAAGTATTAAATAATTAAGTCATTTTCTATTTGAAATTTACAGGGGGTTTTTGCTTTTTGTTTATTTTTTTTACTAATTTTTCTCTCAGTTGGTGCTTTCAGTCTTGGTGTCTGATGTTTAAAACCTTTTCTTCTAGTGCTTAAAAGCAGCAGAAATGTAGGCTGACAACACAGAATATGCACAAGGCATATTGTAAGCACTTAATAAATGTTCGCTATTTATCAGTTGATGTAGCCTCAAATTGTTTCTTGTTTTTATAAATCTTGTAAACCAAGAAGCACTGTTTCTCAACTGGTTGTTTTGTGTGTGTGTGTGTGTGTGTGTGTGTGTTATAATTGTGAAATCATTCTTAGTTTTATAACCAAGTGTTTAAGCGTGGCTTTGGATATTTTGAGTAGTAGTGCTACTGAGTACTTAGGGCTTCCCTGGTGGCTCAGATGGTAAAGAATCCACCTGCAATGTTGGAGACACGAACTCGATCCCTGGATCAGGAAGATCCCCTGGAGGAGGGAAAGGCAACCCACTCCAGTATTCTTACTTGTGGAATTCCCTGGAGAGAGCCTGGCAGGCTACAGTCCATGAGGTTGCAAAGAGTCGGACACGAGTGACTGAATAACACTTTCACTTTTTCACTTTCATTGAGTGCTTAAGAACAAAATAGCAAAGAAACCCTTGCCTGATGGTGGAAATGATGAATTATTTCTTAGGTATATTAAAAGGGACTTGAGTATTTCTAATATATCACCATCATTTAAACATGAATTCATTCTATCTTCTCTTAGTATATTTTAACCAATTGACCTTTACATATACTTTGCATTTATTAAATTAGGATAAATTTCAGGAGCCTAGAAATATGGTTCAAAACATTCATAGTATTTTTCTGTTATCCTTGGAATATGACAAGCCTATTCTCTAAATATTTGCATCATCGAAGAATATCTGTGTACTTATGCTGATTTTGGCTTAACATTTTCAAAAATAAGTCTGTTAAATTAAATATAAGCTTAAGGGGAAAACCATAGACATGTAACTTGATACAGGGATTGCAACATGGCTTACAGCATTTTCTTGGAAGAGTTTTATGCCCTTTTCTTCTATTACCATGACCACTTTCACCTTTATATAGAAAATTCCCAAAATATATCTGTATGAGGATAATTTTAAAACATGAGATTTATATCACTATAAAGGGGAAATCCTTTATAACCACATAAAACCGTTGTCACCAGAAATTTCAGTCTAAGTTTTACATGAAAAGGGACATATTTTATCTTTAATGCCTCGTTAAACTTTCTGGAACTGGCAGTATTCTAAAATATTCTAGGTGGATGAATACATATGTCTGTGTTTCTTCTGAGCAATTCAAATATCAGTTTAAAATAAAAGACTAAACAAGGTATTTGTGCTGAAAACGAAAGCAGTGGTATTTTTTCTTCTATTTAATTTTGCCTTTATGTACAGATGTTACTTTGATAAGTCAACCATGTCTTACCTGCACTTTTAAAGTGGAATAGCTAAGACTAAACAAATCATTTATTCTAAAAATTAAAGTAGTGGTACTTTTTCTTCTATTTAATTTTGCCTTAATGTGTAGATGTTTCTTTGATAAGTCAAGCATGTCCCACATGCACTTTTTGAGGGAAATAGCCAAAATCCGCATTCCTCAGGTAAAATGACATTCCTGTTGTTTCAAAGGTGGCATTGTACTTAAACTTAAATTCAGTATGTGCTTTTGTTCATATGTGTGTGCATGGATTGTATGTGTTCACACATGTGCACTTACACATGTGTTTATGTTTATGTGTGTGGGTGCATGAATTTTCCTACATTCGTAATACGATAAACTGCATTGTGTTGCAAAGAACATCGACTCAGGAGACAGCCTACCTGTGTTTAAATCTCAGCCCTGCTACTTTCTGGTTGTGTAAATTTAAGCAAGTTTTTTAAATCTCTTGCTTCAGTGTTCTTATCTTATCCAGTTGTAAGATTTAAATAAATTAATACATAGAGAGCACTTTGAACACCTAATCCATAGTAAGTACTTAATAAAGGACTAGTATCATGTGTAATCATTTTCATGTGTTCTTTTATTTTATATCTAAAGTTATAGCATATTAAAAAGCAGAGACATTACTTTGCCAACAAAGGTCCATCTAGTCAAAGCTATGGTTTTTCTAGTAGTCATGTACGGATGTGAGAGTTGGACTATAAAGAAAGCTGAGCGCCAAAGAATTGATGCTTTTGAACTTTGGTGTTGGAGAAGACTCTTGAGAGTCCCTTGGACTGCAACGAGATACAACCAGTCCATCCTAAAGGAAATCTTTCCTGAACATTCATTGGAAGGACTGATGCTGAAGCTGAAACTCCAATACTTTGGCCACCTGATATGAAGAACTGACTCATTGGAAAAGACCCTGATGCTGGGAAAGATTGAAGGCGAGAGGAGAAGGGGACAACAGAGGATGAGATGGTTGGATGGCGTCACTGACTCAATGGACAAGAGTTTGAGTAAACTCCAGGAGTTGGTGATGGACAAGGAGGCCTGGCGTGTTGCAGTCCATGGGGTTGCAAAGACTGAGTGACTGAACTGAACTGAAAGTTATATTATTTAATACAAATGCATTGGTGGGGACCTCCCTGGTGGTCTGATGGTTTACAATCCACCTACCAGTGCAGGGGACATGAATTCCATCCCTGATCCAGGAAGATTCCACTTACCATGGGGCAGCACTGGCTTAGTGATGCCAGCAATGAGAAGCCACCACAATGAGAAGCCCTCATACTACAACTAGAGTAGCCCCTACTTGCCACAACTAGAGGAAGCCCATGAGCAGCAACGAAGACCCAGGGTAGCCCAAATTACAGTTAATTAATTAATTAAAAAATATATTGATGGGTGATTATTACATATGTATTTCACTGAAATGATATTAAAGATGTGTCTTTCTCTATGTCAATTATGTCTCAATAAAACTGGGAAAATATTTTTAAAGATATAATATTTTGGATTGTGATAATTTGATTAAATAAACTGTTTTATCATTGGTGAGAAGAAGCAATTGTGAAAAAGCAACAGAAGTTACACAACTTCATGGCTCACAGACTATATATCAAATATCAGATATATTGAAATACATTGATTTATTTAGATGTAAGCCTGTTGACCTCTACAGTGTGCCAGGATTTAGTGTTAAACGACACAAGGTACTGTGTGATCCAGTAATCATGCTCCTGAATATTTACCCACAGGAGTTGAGAATTTATGTCCACACAAAAGCTTGCTCATGGATGTTTTGGGCAGCTTTATTCATCATTGCCAAAGTTTGGAAGCAATCAAGATGTCCTTCAGTAGTTGAATAGGTAAATAAAGTATAATACATCAAGACAATGGGATATTATGGAGCGCTAAAGATTGAAAAGACACAGACAAACATTAACTGTGTATTTTTAAGTGAAATAAGTCAATATGAAACAGCTAAATACTGCATGATTTCAACTATGTGATATGACATTTTGGAAAAGGCAAACCTATGGAGACAATAAAAAGATCAGTAATTTCCTGGAGTTGCAGTGAGAGCACAGAGGATTTTGAGGGCAGTTAAGCTTCTCTGCGGGCTTCCCTCGTGGCTCAGCAGTAAAGAATCTGCCTGCAGTGCAGGAGACACAGCTTTGATCCCTGGGTTGGGAAGATGCCCTGGAGGAGGGCATGGCACCCCACTCAAGCAAGTATTCTTACCTGATGAATTCCACGGACAGAGGAGCCTAACGGGCTACAGTCCACGGGATCGCTAAGAGTCAGACAAGACTGAAGCAACTGAGCACACAAAACTATTCTATATGATACTGTAGTGATGAATACATGTCATTGTATGTCTGTCCAAGCCCATGGAATATACAACACCAAGAGTGAACTCTAATGTAAACTGTGGACTCTGGTTGCTAGAGATGCGTCGTTCTAGGTTCATCAGTTTTTGCAAATGTGCTACTCTAGTGGGGATGTTAATAATCAGGGAGGCTGTGCATGGGGGCAGTGGGTTTATGGAAAATATCTATCAGTTCAGTTGCTCAGTCGTGTCTGACTCTTTACGACCACATGAATTGCAGCACGCGAGGCCTCCCTGTGCATCACCATGTCTCAGAGTCCACCCAAACCCATGTTCATTGTGTTGGTGATGCCATCCAACCACCTCGTCCTCTGTCGTCCCCTTCTTCTCCTGCCCTCAATCTTTCCCAGCATCAGGGTCTTTTCAAATGAGTCAGCTCTCCACATCAGGTGGCCAAAGTATTGGAGTTTCAGCTTCAACATCATTCCCTCCAATAAACACCCAGGACTGATCTCCTTTAGGATGGGCTGGTTGTATCTTGTTGCAGTCCAAGGGACTCTCAAGAGTCTTCTCCAACACCACAGTTCAAAAGCATCAATTCTTCGGCACTCAGCTTTCATTATAGTCCAACTCTCACATCCATACATGACTACTGGAAAAACCACAGCCTTGACTAGACAGACCTTTGTTGGCAAAGTAATGTCTCTGCTTTTTAATATACTGTCTAGATTGGTCATAACTTTCCTTCCAAGGAGTAAGCGTCTTTTAATTTCATGGCTGCAGTCACCATCTGCAGTGATTTTGGAGCCCAGAAAAAGAAAGTTCAGCCACTGTTTCCACTGTTTTCCCATCTACTTGCCATGAAGTGATGGGACTGGATGCCGTGATCTTAGTTTTCTGAATGTTAAGCTTTAAGCCACCTTTTTCACTCTCCTCTTTCACTTTCATCAAGAGGCCCTTTAGTTCTTCTTCTCTTTCTGCCATAAGGATGGTGTCATCTGCATATCTGAGGTTATTGATATTTCTCCCAGCAATCTTGATTCCAGCTTGGGCTTCCTCCAGCCCAGCATTTCTCATGATGTACTCTGCATATAAGTTAAATAATATAGCTATATATATAAATAATAGATAAATAATATAGATAGAAAAATCTATAGCTTCCTGTTAATTTTCTGTAAACCTCACTTCACTAAAAAATAAATGCTGTTAGAGAAAAAAAGATGAAAATAGAGCAAAGCAATGAGCACTTTTCAAAAATTGCAAAAACACATGCTAACATGTCCCAAGAAAAATGTTTTCTAAATGTAAATCACCACTACTACAAAAAAAAAGCAAAATAGTACTACAATAAAATACACAATTGAACTATTAAAAATTGAAAGGTGGTGTCTCTTCAACTACTAAGAATGTACATTTTAGCTGCCTGAAGCATAAGAGAAAAGTAGAGTAACAGTATCGTGTAAACAATGCAAATTTAGAATGGGTTTTCTTTTTCAGGGAGCACCCAAACCAATAGCCATTGAACCCTGTGCTGGGAACAGAGCTGCAGTTCTGACCGTGTTTCTTTGTCTACCACGAGGGCCATCAGGTGCCCCTCCCCCTGGGCAGTCAGGTAAGATGAATGAGGCACCATCAACAGTTAAGCAAAACATGTAGCCGGAACAGAAGAAATAAACAACACTACCAGATAGCACAATAAAGATATTTGCAAAGTTCTAATTCAAATTATGGTTAAATTTTATTAGAATACAACTTCTTTCCAAATATCTAGCTATCTGTCTTGCTATAAATTCAGATTTGCCAGTGTTTCTCTTAGAAATGCATGTTGAATATATGTATATTTGTATGTAATATACACATGTATGTATGTATATACACACACACTTCAATTAGTCATTGTAATTACAATGAGTACTTTCACTAGCAGGGTAAGCAAATTCTTGACCCTTTTGGGCAGCTACTTTTCTCCCAGTATGTGTGTCATATAGGTTGCCAAATTATAAATGCAATTAGAAGCTTGCTTCAGAAATATGGAATCTAATTAAGGAACTCACTTGCATGTTTGGAATGTTTTGTAGCATCAGAGGACAAGAGCTTGATGCATCCATCCTGGAACATTTAAGATATGTTCTTGCTGTCAGCAGCAGCCAGGTGCGGTTCATAGACCTGGGGACCCTCTCCTTTAGTTGAGCACAGCCTGCCTTTTCCTCTGATATTCATTTTCCTGCATAAAAAGCATATTTTAAATTTGAAGTAACTCCATGTATCCTCTTAGAGATCTTCTCATTGTTTTGACCATTGTCTATATTGTAAACATGCCCAATGTTGAGTATAACTTGTTACTAAATCAGAAAGTGTGTCTATTTCTCTTTGTACATATCCTCTTCTTTCTGATCACAGTTTCTAATTGTTCTTTCTCCCAATTGTTTTCTCTAAACAACTCTTAGTGAAATGGAAGCTTTTTAAGGGTAAGGGTGATTTCAAGTCTATCTTTCTCATCAATTCCCCTTAAGGGTAAAATAAAATGCAAGAGATGTGGGCAGGTTCTCAGTAATGGAAATTGATGATAAACTCACCTCCCTGCTTCTTTTTCTTTCCTTAATTCCCTACTTAGCTCTGACCTTGCTCCTTACTTTCTCGATTTGTGCCCAACAAGATACAAAAATGGAAGCTACCCTACTTTATAGCTTATATATTTTAAGATATTCATGTAATATAATTTTTTCCATATGGCAACAGAAGATCTCCACCACCTCCAAACTTGTCAGTTATGATACCTGATGATATCTTGTTGTAGGAATTTCTACCCACAGTTCATTTGTAGTTGTTTTATTCAATGAAATAAACCTTCTCGTATGTTGAGTTGAGTGCCTCCCCTTTCTCCTTTCAGAACCACCAAGGTAAAGAGGATACAGTGAACAGAATAGCTAGGCACGGGTCAGATAAGATGGATAATCATAGGTACTGTGCCCAGCTAATGGAAGTATTGTTTCAAGGATGGGATGATGTCCAAAACAAACACTCCACTAATGAAAACAAGTCTCTGCGATATACACCAAGGTTCTTCTAGATCCTTGACAAGACGACGTACTGACAGGCAGAGTGAAGGCAACTGCCAATACTCTGTCCCTTTAACCTTTGAAATCTATTTGACTGATTTGAAAAAGCCAAACAACAGTGGGGACCATTACCTCAGCTGTGTTTTATTGCAGATGCATTGCAATCACTAATGATAATGCTATATTAGATGCATATAGTGCTTTCCTCCTTACAAAGTGTTTTCCTGTTTTTCATGGTTGATCCTTATGACAAGCATGAGCTATAGGTATCATAAAACTCACTTTAGAAATGAAAAGAATTTATGTATATAAATCTCTGTATTCCTATACTCAAGGAATAATTAGCAAGTATTAGAGTACAGAGCCAAACACCAACAAAAATATTTATTACTAACATTCCAGGTAATTTTCTCCTAGGATCTATAGGAGAAAGCTTATTTTTCTGTAATCTACAGCCTGTGTCTTCACAAAGCCAAACATTTGGAGGAGTACTGAAAACATTTGCAGGGTTAATAAAAGTAGACAAAACCTTGAGTTAATTTACCACACTGTTTACAGTGACTGTACATTGAACTCTATTGAATATCTGTGTGCACAATTCAGGATGAGTTTGTTCTTCCTTGAAAAAAAAAAATAATTTTTTTAGCCAACTCTATAGGAGTAGGAAAACTCATTGATTCTACTCTTTCAAAATAAAATGTTGTCTTCTGTCTGCAGTCTATTTTGAAATGCATAAAAGACATAATATTACTAATGGGTCGATAGTAGGATGAGCAGATGGAAGATACAAAGCAAGTAAAGAAATGTTCATTGTAGAATCGAGGTGATGTGAATCCTGGAGTCCACTGTAAAATTCTTTCCGCTTCTCTGTGTGTTTGAAATTTTTTATGGTAAGATGTGGGAAACAATATGTGTTTTAAGAAAAACTCTTGACTTTCTAGGGGTAAAGGTGACAATGCCAATAGAAATTTTCTAATGTTCACATATGCGTTTTCCCTAATCAAGGCAGATGTTGACACCAGTATGCAAACTAAATGACTTATTTTTTTCCCTTTTCATCAAGATAATTTGATGTGTACCTCGTCAATGAAAAGTTATCATAGTATCATCCAGTATTTAAGAGGAAATGCATTCCATTGATAGTTTAGGCACCATATTGGCTCTTCAGAGGGAAATGTTGACATTGGTTATCTCATTGCTAATGTTCAGTTCATCTCATATCTTGACAGGAAGATAAAGATGTGTGCCTCTGCTTATCACAGTGTATAGAAAGCAGTTCATAAATATTTTTGATGATAATGATAGGAGACCTGGAAAACATGACCTTGAGCAGCTACTTCTATCAATGAGACTAAGTGAGCAATAATAAAATGAGCAATTGGACTAGAATCCATTCATTGATTCTCTAATTGTACCACCAGGAGCCTTACGTTCTGAAGAGCCTCCTCCAGCATTTGGTGCAGGGTTAGAGGTGAGAGGGAGTTAAGAAGAAAGTGGAGGAGGAGCCTCATGGACAAACCCCATTCCTACTGTGTAAAGGACAGGGTTCCCAGAGTCTTCTCTTGTCTCTTGGGCTGTTTATGTCTCCTAATGTGAACGTATCTATTCAGTGATGAATAAACATTAATTATTCGATTAAAAGTCCTCTTGCAGTACTTTGTACAGTTTCTAATTTTTTAATCAGGCCCTTTTCTGAAACGTAGCTTCCTTAATGTCAAATGATGCTTTTCATAATGCACTCTTCATTACCATGAATAAAAGCATTTAAGAGAAGGACGAGTTTGAGGATATGGAGAAGGCGGAAGCATCCTGTGAGCATGGTGGCTTTCTCTCAGAGCCTACATGTCAGCACTAACAAATAAGTGATTTGGAAAAAAAGCAAGGGTTAGTTCTGGCCGTCTCTTTTAAGTAGCAACTAGTGGTTGTTTTTTTTTTTTTTTAATTCAAAGCATGGCCTTGTCTTTGGACTTTATGCTCTTTCTACCAGCAGATATTCCAGTATTATTTAGCAAGTAATATTAAACATGGCCCTTTTAGCGTCTGTCTAAAATGCATGGAGTCCCTTCTATGGCTCATCTTAGCAGAGGTCAGAAGGAAACTGCAGATTCATCCTTCAGATTACTCCATTCAGTCGTCTTTTTTTTTTTTTTCCTCCATATAATGCATGTAGATGTTTGTGAGCAATTCTCCCTTTAAGTAGCTTAGAAGAAGAAAAGCAAAAAATACTAAATAGGCTTTTTGGCACTCCAGGTGCTGGGCTAATTAGGTTCCCCGCTCCCTATCTCTGTAAACCTGCTGCTTCATCCTTGTATTTCCTATGAACCACCACTGCCAACCACGCCAGACTCTCTTGGGCTAAAGCAGGATTTCTGCTGTGGACATAGGTACACAGCCACTTTCTCTTGACCTCAGAGTGGTTGAAAGGCTGACGTCCCCATGAGAGCAGGGCATATCAAGTAGAGCAGGGCACTGAACAGCCAAGCATATCACCCGTCACCTTGGAGAGCAAGGTCCCCACGCATTTTAGAGTCACATTAGGATGAAATGTGGACAAAGTAAAGAGAGCTCTTCAAGAGCATAAATTGAAAACGATCATGATTGCTGTCACTTTGTGATGGAGGATGATGGATTTCATAGTTTATGGATTCTTACTAATATGAAGCAGATTAACTTTTATCACTGGATTAAAAATCTGGTGGCCCAAATGTCCACTGCCTGAAAGGAGTTAGGTGCTTAACTTAAAATGTAGAATTTTGCCCTGATCTGGCTTCATGTTTGGCAAAACAAACAAAATGAAAGCTACTGGAAGTTCTAAGGTTTTGAAATTCTTTTCCCTTTAGGCTTTGAAGTTTTGGCAGGCTGACCAGATTATTTTGAAAAATCTAAAAATATTGTACAATGTTTAAAATGACAGTCTACCCACAGTGTCATGGCTAATAATGACAAGAAGAGAACTTTGGGTTGATCAAATGAAAAGAAAGGATAACAAAAAGCAGAACAAGAGGGAAGAGAGCACTGAAGCAGGTTCTTTATATACACTAATTCGTTTAATCCTCTTAATGAACCTGAAAAGTAGCTATTATTATCCCACTTTTACAAATTAAAAAAATATATATCATTAAACTCAAGAGAGATTAAATGACTCATCCAAGGGCCAATACTGCCAGTGAGTGAGTAAACCTGAAGTCAAATTCAAGGCCACCTAGATCTTCAGCAGGCAACACTCTACCTTATCACTGTGTTTCTCTGGATAAAGATACAGTGGGATTCTCAATTGCTTTTCTGGGAAAAGCTTTATATCCAGATGAAGGAGGAAGGACCTGGAGGGTTCTGCTAAGCACTGGGTTTAAGGCACAAGAAAGGTAGCTTTCTCCTTCCTGGTGACTTAATTATAGGAATTTGATAGAATGCAAATATGTACATGCGGCAACCTATCTGCGAATGAAAATATGACTCCATTTTGTAGTAACAACATGGGGCCTGCAGTATTAGGACCACAACTTTGGCTCATATGTGTGAGTTAATGGACTTGGAGTCACAAGTCCCACCCGAAGTCCAGATCCAGCTCTGCCACCAGCTAACTGGGTGGCCAAGTCTTTTCATTTCTGGGTCGTAGTTTTACGTGTATGGAGTGACTGGATTGGGCTTGATTCCTAGGATGGGTTTCACTCCACTCCTCTTGTGCAGTTCTACTATCCATTATGCTAAGTCATGCCAGTTTGGGGTAAGAAGAGCAATCAGTTGTTTCTGAGGAGTAGCTTACCTTGCCTTTCCAGCTGCTCAAGATCAGTTAAGAAACTATATTCCATATATTACGTGTTAGGGAAAAAAGTAGCACCAATCGTTGAACTAAAAAAATAACATACACATTGTGAAGTGAAACTGTCAGTCGCTTCAGTCATCTTCGGCTCTTTGCAACCGACATAGCCCTCCAGGCTCCTCTGTCCATGGCATTGTCCAGGCAAGAATACTAGTGAAGGTCGCTCAGTTCAATTCAGTTCAGTCACTCAGTCGTGTCCGACTCTTTGTGACCCCATGAATCGCAGCACACCAGGCCTCCCTGTCCATCACCAACTCCCGGAGTTTACTCAAACTCATGTCCATCGAGTCGGTGATGCCATCCAGCCATCTCATCCTCTGTCGTCCCCTTCTCCTCCTGCCCCCAATCCCTCCCAGCATCAGAGTCTTTTCCAGTGAGTCAACTCTTTGCATGAGGTGGCCAAAGTATTGGAGTTTCAGCTTCAACATCAGTCCTTCCAATGAACACCCAGGATGGATCTCCTTTAGGATGGACTGGTTGGATCTCCTTGCAGTCCAAGAGAGTCTCAGGAGTCTTCTC
Organism: Budorcas taxicolor; assembly: GCF_023091745.1. Taxonomy (NCBI): domain Eukaryota; kingdom Metazoa; phylum Chordata; class Mammalia; order Artiodactyla; family Bovidae; genus Budorcas; species Budorcas taxicolor. The sequence goes on from NC_068932.1 coordinate 35,568,879, forward strand.
CAACACCACAGTTCAAAAGCATCGATTCTTTGGTGCTCAGCTTTCTTCACAGTCCAACTCTCACATCCATACATGACCACAGAAAAAAACCATAGCCTTGACTAGACGATAGCTCAGTTGTGTCCAACTCTTTGTGACCCCATGGACTATACAGTCCTTGGAGTTCTCCAGGCCAGAATACTGGTGTGGATAGCCTTTCCCTTCTCCAGGGGATCTTCCCAACCCAGGGATCGAACCCAGGTCTCCCACATTGCAGGCAGATTCTTTACCAGCTGAGCTACTAGAGCAGTCAGCTAGCCAGTAGGAATTTGCTGTATGATGCATGGAGCTCAAATCTGGTGCTCTGTGACAACCTAGAGGAGTTGGGATGAGGTGGGAGGGAGGTTCAAGAGGGAGGAAACATATGTTTACCTATGACTGATCCATGTGGATGTATGGCAGAAACCAACACAATATTGTAAAGTATCCTCCAATTAAAAAGTTTTAAAAGTTCTTAAATAATTTTATTTAAAAAGTCCTGGACTGGAAGTCCAGTCTGGGACTGGAAGTCCCAGCCTTCCCAGCAGGTTTGGATAAGGCGGATCATTCATCTTGCCACCCTAAATAATTTTACTTAGAAAGTCTAGCTCCCAGCCTTCCCAGCAGGTTTGGATAAGGCGGATCATTCATGTTGCCCTACTTCAGTGAGTAAAAAGATCTCCTAGCACCAGTCAGAGACTGGGGGTCTGAGGTGGATTGGAAGCAGACTCCAGGTCTCCTGACTCTCAGTGCAGCACACAGGCCCCTGAAGCCTTGTTTTAAACTAATTTACATTTTCCAGAAGCTTCTACAGTTTCCTGTCCCTTAGGACTCGCTGTTTTCCTTCCATAACTCTGCCACAGTGTCTTCAAATTACAGAAACACACCTGTTGATCTGACCTTAGCACTCTTTTTGTTGGAGGTAGCTGGAATAAGAAATAAAACCACTGAATTGTATCACACCTTATTAGAACAATCTGTCACGTAGGTTAGCTTTTAACCTCAAGTTCAGACATTGTTTACATCCAGCATATGCGCATGCGTGCGTGATCAGTTGTGTCCAACTCTTTGTCACCCCATCAGCCTAGCCTTCCGGGGTCCTCTCTCCATTGAATCTTCCAGGCAAGAATACCAGAGTGAGTTGCCATTTCCTACTCAGGGGATCTTCCAGACCCAGGGATCAAACCCACATCTCTGGCATCTCCTGCATTGGCAGGAGGATTCTTTACCACTAGTGGCACATCCAGCATTTGGGTCTTCATAAAGAAGGAAGAAACACTGGGCACTCATGGCAAAATAAACTACAAAATGAGGAAAGAGAGCCCAGGGTACAACAGAGATAAGAACAAACGTCTGGGACTATTGTGAATAATATGACTTTGTGTCAAAAAACTCTGATATTCAAAGTAAACAAAATCTACAGGAGAAACTGAATTTATCTTCTTTCCAAAATATAGTTATTATGCATCTTCATTTGTTACATTTATTTATTAAAAAACATGTAAAAATACCTGCTACAGGTCAAGCAGTGCATTGTATGGTAGTGAACAAAACAGAGTCCCTACCCCCATAGATGTTAGTGTCTGTGTGGAGATGCACAGAAGCAAATAACCATGCAAATAAACCTGTAATTGTGAAACAGGTTAAGTTTTGTGAATGAAGAATAGACAATGTTATGAGAAAGAGGTGAAATAAAACTTACGTACAATTGCTAAGCTTGAATATCTTTCAGCAGTAGTAGCAAAATGGTAAACATAGTTATTAAAATATTCTTTCCTCAGTTCTTACCATTGTGTCTCTGTGGTGTTTGACTGTTGAATATTCCCCATCTCACCCCTCCAACTTCTGGAAACTCTCTCTGGTGTTCTTTGCCTCGATCTATCACAGGTGCCTACTGAGAATTTACTTAGAGATAATGGATGTAGAGCACCTCCCATGTGTTCATTACCTACTTCACCAGCACTCTAAGTACAGGTGGGCATTCCCTAAGGATTGGTCCTGAGCCAATTTCTCATCCTTCTCCACCCTCTCTCTTTAGGATGATGCTCTCTTTGCTCATTGCAGGAGCTTTTCAGATGCTAACTCCCAACTCCGTGGATCTTCAGCCATCACTGGATTTTCTCCAGTTTTAGTGTAAAGTCTCTCTTCCTTCCCTCTCTCCCATTACTGCCCCCTACTCCCCTCCTCTGAATTTACTGTTTTTTTTTTTAATTAAATTTATTTATTTGGTTGGGATATGCAGAATCTTTTGTTGTGCTGTGTGAAATCTAGTTCCCTCACCTAGGATCGAACCCGGGTCCCCTGCATTGGGAGCATGGTGTCTTAGCCAACAGACCAGCAGGGGAGTCCCCTGAATTTACTGTTTTTGTAAAGTCCATTTCCGAGTGGCTCAAGTTTGAAACTTTGGAGTTAGCTTTCTTCCTTCTCTTTCTCCCCTTGAACATCCCTGTAGCCACGAAGCTCTTTAGGTTTTACCCCTGAGGAAGATAGAGCAGACTTCCTTCTTCCGTTTTCATTCCCTCCAGGTTTTGCTCGGCCCCTGTTTGCCTCCCATCTGGACTTCTGCCAGAGCAAGGCACAATTCTCTCACTCCCTTTCTCATAGACCTTTGCTAACTTTTCATTGCCTGTTGGAGTGAGTCCAGACATTCACTCCGGGATGTAAGGGCCTCCTTGACCTCTGTCCAGCCTTCTTTCAGGGTTGGTAGGCATGGAGTCCTTGCCAGTGCCCACCAGCACAGCACCTCTGGCTAGTTTGGGGCCCATGTGCAATGAGTTTAACCTCCTGAGCCCTGTTTACTCATCTAGGAGATACGAACAATGACCGGTAGAATGTCTTTATGATTGGAATGCCACCTGTGTATTTCTTCCTGTGATTTCATGTGTGTCTGTCATCTGTCATGCTCACTGTGGTCCCTTGTTCTGAAATGCCCTCTCCCTCTCAGCTGCCGGTGTTCAAAGCCCAGTTCAAATGCCACTTCTTCCATAGAGCCTCTTCAGTTTCCTCCATACAAATGTGACCCTGTGCTCATGAAATCCTATACAGTTTGCATAGGACATGTGTCAAAGTCACCATGTTCTTTTGTTTAAACTTTCCTTCCAGGTATTAAGCTCTCTGAGGACAGTGGTTATATCTCAGTTTATCTTTGGATCCCTTGTAGCCAACAAATACTTTGTACTTAGGAGTTGCTTGATAAGTGTTCAATTAATGAATAAAATCAATTACCCTTAAATGGTAGAACTTCTTTACCGAAACATATGTAGAAAATATGTAGATATATACTACAAAACTGTAAACTTCACTAGGTAAAATGTCACTTCAGGCCCATAATCATTTTTTAATTATTTTTGTTTATTTTTAGTTAGAGTATAATTGCAGGCCCATAATCTTTGATAGAATGGACCTTAGGTTTTTATGATTCATGCAGGAGTCAAGCTACATTCTTAGGGACTAAAATCAAGCCCAACACTGTACCTTTGATGAAAAAATATCTACAAAACTTACTTGTTCAGATTTAAGGTTCAAGAAAAATCAGAATATTAGTGAAAGCTGACACAAAATAATAAAACATTGTATTTTCAATGTAACGTGTACTAAACCTATCATAAAGTTGTTTTATTTTTGTAATTTGGACTTTGATTTCTTTCTTGGATCATAATTTTTTTGCAAAACCATTTTATTTAAGTTTGAAAGAGCACAACTCAGTTCCATCCTTTATGACCAAAAAAATATATATTGAACCTTGTGAAAAAAATGTCCACATATCACTTACACACAGGAAAAATAACCTCACAAAATATATCTGGCAAATAATAAGTATCAGTGTCTGGTGTAGTTGTTCCCATTAACCCCCACCATTAGCCCAATCTACTCTGTGTTCTTTCTGTTTGTTGAATTGGCATCACCCTATAATATATATATTATCACTTCTCTTTCACAGATGAGGGAAATTAATTCATGGGGCTTTTTGGCCTGTGCGCGTGCACTCGTGCTTAGTCGCTCAGCCGTGTCTGACTCTTTGAGACCCTTTGCACTGTAGTCTGCCGGGTTCCTCTGTCCATGGGATTCTCCAGGCAGGAATGCTGGAGTGGGTTGCCGTGCCCTCTTCCTGGGGATCTTCCCGACCCAGGAATCGAATCCGTGTCTCCTGTGCCTCCTGCACTGCAGAATTCTTTACCTGCCGAGCCATCAGGAAAACCGTGTCACTTACCGACACAGTAATTAAGAGATGGAGCCAGAATTTTAAACCAGAAAATTTCACACCATTGCGCTCTTTCCAAATCTTTTTTTTTGCGGGATTGGTGGGGGGGGGTGGGGGCGGGGGTGGATTTGGAGGTTAGCCATGTGCTTTTTTAGAATAGTACAAGCTGGCAAGCCTTTTCTTTTACTGACCAGGGTCACTGTGAAATGACATCGCCTTCGTTCTCCCATTTGAGATATCACAGTTTATTTCTGTACTATTGTCAGTTGAGATAAATTGATAATGTATAAATGAAACAAAGAAGAAAATAAAGACAACAAACTTGAAGAATAGTGAACATGGCTAATTAAACATACTGCAGAAGTGAGTGAAACATCCTAAACATTAACTGATTCAAAGACTTTCAAGATAGAGTAATCAGAAACAAGCTCACATAAAAAGTCAGAATTTATGGACCTGAAAAATGAGACCATCAGCACTGAAAGCATGGTCAACACATTTCTCTCTTTTTCTTTTTCTTCCCACGTGCCCCACCCCCCTTTCAGGTATTTCTAGAAATGACTGGTAAATAATTACTGTAGTCAAAGAGAAAAATAAGAAAAAATATCAACTCACCAAATCAACTTACAAAGTCAAAGGGGAAAATCAAGATTTGTTTGGAATAGGCAAGCTGCCTTTGAAGCAAACAAACAACAAAATAAGAATTTTGTGGGCATGAATAAACTGCAAAAGCTTAATCAGTACCCCTGACCCTATAGGTATTTCTTTTGATAGCTAACACCATGGTGAATATAAAAAATTGCCAATAATAAGACATTTTACTTTCAGCTGATTATGAATTAAATAGTCCTGCATTACATAGGTTTAGGGGAATTTAGCAGAAAGCTACTTCCTGCATTTAACAAGGATAGATGGGTGGCCTGAGTATCATTGAAAAAGACTCTGATGCTGGGAGGGATTGAGGGCAGGAGGAGAAGGAGACGACAGAGGATGAGATGGCTGGATGGCATCACTGACTCGATGAATGTGAGTCTGAGTGAACTCCAGGAGTTGGTGATGGACAGGGAGGCCTGGCGTGCTGCGATTCATGGGGTCACAAAGAGTCGGACATGACTGAGCGACTGAACTGAACTGAACTGAACTGAGTATCAGAGAATTTTAGAATTTTTGGAACTTTGGAAATGGCCTTAGAAATCACTTAGTTCTGTCCCACATTTTGCAGAGGAAACTTGGAGAGCCAGATTTGGGGCGAGAATTGTCTCGGGTTAACACTGAACAGGAACTACAACCAGAGTCTCTGCATCCCTCACCAGGAAGGGACTTTGCTCTTCCTCCTGTTCGTTAAGCCAGGTTGAAAAATATAACCTGGGAAAAAAAAAATAACAATACACTTCTTACCAGAAGGCATACAGAAAGGAACTCCCTAGATCCAAAAAGGAGAATTAAGTAACCTGAGGAAATATATCTCCTTACCAGCAAACTGACAACATGCTAAGAAAACGTGGCTCAAGGGTCCTGGGAATTCTGTCTTCTCATGCAAATGTTCTTCTTAGGACCACTTCAGAGGACCAGTGGTCCCTTAATAAATCCAGTGGGAGTACACCCAAGTTTTCATCAGAATTCTGTTACATTGTTAGCTGATTTAGTCCCAGATCCTACCTTTTACTATCGACCAAAGGTATTTGTGAGTTTGCTATGCCTTAGTTTTTAATGAACAGTGGAGGAACAGGCAGCAGTAGTAGTAATGTGATTCTAAAATAGGTAAATGTTGATTATAATTAATTAATGCCTTAAAACACCAGAGCATCTTTCTCTAAGGGCTCTCAGGGGAAGAGTTAATAGCTTCTGAAAAGTGAATGATTTACCTCCTTTCATTCACTTTCAGTTCAGTTCAGTTCAGTCTCTCAGTCTTGTCCGACTCTTTGTGACCCCATGAATCGCAGCACACCAGGCCTCCCTGTCCATCCCCAACTCCCAGAGTTCACTCAGACTCATGTCCATCGAGTCGGTGATGCCATCCAGCTATCTCATCCTCCGTCGTCCCCTTCTCCTCCTGCCCCCAGTCCCTCCCAGCGTCAGAATCTTTTCCAATGACTCAACTCTTCTCATGACGTGACCAAAGTATTGGAGTTTCAGCTTCAGCATCAGTCCTTCCAATGAACACCCAGGACGGATCTCCTTTAGAACGGACTGGTTGGATCTCCTTGCAGTCCAAGGGACTCTTAGGAGTCTTCTCCAACACCACAGTTCAAAAGCATCAATTCTTTGGTGCTCAGCTTTCTTCACAGTCCAACTCTCACATCCATACATGACTACTGGAAAAACATAGCCTTGACTAGACGGACCTTTGTTGGCAAAGTAAGGTCTCTGCTTTTCAATATGCTCTCTAGGTTGGTCATAACTTTCCTTCCAAGGAGTAAGCGTCTTTTAATTTCATGGCTGCAGTCACCATCTGCAGTGATTTTGGAGCCCCCCAAAATAAAGTCTGACACTGTTTCCACTGTTTCCCCATCTATTTCCCATGAAGTGATGGGACTGGATGCCATGACCTTAGTTTTCTGAATTTTGAGCTTTAAGCCAACTTTTTCACTCTCCTCTTTGACTTTCATCAAGAGGCTTTTTAGTTCCTCTTCACTTTCTGCCATAAGGGTAGTTTTTTAAATTATTTTTTATTGGAATAGAGTAACTTTACAAGATTATGTTAGTTTCTGCTGTACATCAGAGGGAATATCCCCTCTATTTTGAATTTCCTTCCCATTTAGGTCACCACAAAACACTGAGTTCCCTGTACTATAAAGTAGGTTCTCATTAGTGTTATCTGTTTTATATGTAGCAGTGTGTATATCCCAGTCTCCCAGTTCATCCTACCCTCACCTTATTTGCAAATTAGCAGAGCCCATCTGAATTGGGCCAACATCCCTAACTGATGGGCAGCAAGTTCAGCTAAAGCACCAACAAAGCTTAAGAGAGAGCTCATCCTTTTCCTTAAGACCTGGGAGGCTAAATTAGTCCACCAGGCTCCCAGGAGGTGGTTTGAGGAGTTCTACATGGTCCCTGGGATCATCGTTTAGAAGCCTTGGAGGAATACATGGATTTTTGCCCCATGAACCTTCTGTCTGACATAATTTGAACTGAAGCTTGAAGGCTCTAAAAGTCTGGATACAATGACCAAACATTCAGTTCCATTTATTCAAGGAGCCAGGGAAGGATCACCAAATCAATAACATGACTCTGCCATCTGCCTTCCCTTTGCTCACCATCATAATGAAAAATGACTCCTTAAGTGTTCTGTGAGGCAATTAGCTCTGAATGCAGAGCTGTAATGGGGAGAGGCCGAGTCACATTTGTATTCAAAACTTTACTAGTAAAATAGAAAGGAAACTGTTGTCCATATTAATAGACACATAAAGTGTATAAATGGGGTAATTAGGTATTACTCCATTGATGCACATGATTATACAACTGCAGAAACCAGAGATAGGAAGGGCACTGGAATGACATCTGGCTCATCCAACCGCTTGCAGCCACAGCTGGTGACCCTGCCCAGAACCATCTTGGACAGACAGATTTTTTCTAAAGACTTTCCCAAAAGGCATACCCATAACTTCCGGGACAAATTCATTCTATTATTTAACAGTCTTCACACTGCAATTTGATCCCATTTTCTTTTGTTCTTTTTCTTCTTGTTCTCATTTTCCCAGAAATAGAGAGCAGCTGATTGTTTTCCTTATAATCATCTATCACGTGGGTGGTAGAAAGCAGTTTGGAGATCACCTCCCAGCCTTCAGTTCAGGTTCAATATAGGACACCCTGCCTTAGGACTTCCAGCTTAGGTCACCTTATGACTCTTAGAATGCTCTTCAGCCTTCCCAGATATCACTGGTTTAAGAACCTCTCCAAGGGCTCAGCAGGTAAAGAATCTACCTACAGTGCAGGAGACATGGGTTTGAAGGAAATGGCAACCCACTCTAGTATTCTTGCCTGAAAAATCTCATGGACAGAGGAGCCTGGTGGGCTACAGTCCATGGGATCACAAAGAGTAGGACATGACTGAGCACACACACACAGAGAATTCTTTCCCTTTGACAGATGAAGATACCTAGGTTTACCTGATTGGTCTTCCTTGGAATCCAATATTTATTACACAGCAGAACCAATGCTAGAATCCAAAAAGCTTCTCTGGCTTGACTCCTGTTTGTTTTTTGGTGCCTGACCTCTCTCGTGAAATGAACTGCCCTGTTCACTGGTTACTTCCCCACTTTATAGTTCAGTGGAACTTCTCTGCCACTCCTAACCTTTGCTGCCATTCGGCATTTTGTATTTATGCCTGCTACTTTTCTTGCACAAGAAAAGGGAGCAGTGGTTTTCAGTTCATTTCTCTGAGGTTTCAGGGTTATTTTGGAAGCTTCATCATGTCATTCCAAACACCATTCTCATACTCTGTCCCCATTTGTGTTATTTGCAAATATGATGATTTTAAGGAGATGTTAAGTGCCTCCCTGGAGTCCAACATGACTTTTAAAATACCACTTGTTATGGGTCCACCATACCTCTGTCCCTTCGCAAGTACTGGTCCTTCTGCCTGAACTGTCCTCTAATACACATGCCTACCCTTTCCACCAACAGACTTTCTTATTCAGTGGTCACCTCCTCTGTGAGACTTGTCCCCATCTCTGCCCATTTTCAGTCTACTACGTTTTTTTTTTTTTAATGTACTACTATAAAAATTTTGTTACACTGTCCCTGTTCTTCCCAGATAAGCTAAAGGCAGGGATTTCCCCTTTATTTACCATTATATCTCCAGGGGCTAAGTGATGCTTAGAGCATAAAAGAAACACAGTGTATTAATATCTGCCTAATTATTTTCCTTCTTTCTCCTACTTACTCGTCCTTATTGGTGCTAACTTCCCAGAGTCCAGCTCTTAAGCTACCTATGAATTCATACTTCCTGATTGCATTTTATCCATGTGCTTGTTATTTCTACCTTAATATAAATTCATGCTAAAGACTTCTAAGGTTTTTGGTTTTTTGTTTTTTTTTTAAAAGCCTCCTTAATCTCTGGTCTAAATTTTGGCTTGTGAAATAGAATTGAGAACTTTGCTGAAATTAAAATGACTGCTTCGTCACTGCTGACCAGGACTATCACTTCAGCCTTATTCTGGAGGCCTGTTTGTCACAGGTCAGGTTACTCATTTTGCAATATGATTTCTTCTACGTTTGACAGATTTCTTTGGGTGTTTTGTTATTTTTTTCCCACATATAAAAATCTCACTTGGATGATTTGAATAATCATTGTTTGATCATTTCTAAAGCCATTCTTTTTGCCTGTTCTTAAAACTGAAGATTTCATAAGCTCTTCTTCATTCTTGGCGCTTTAAGTAGATCAGAGTCCCTACCCAGGACTCCATGGCCTAGGTGGGTCACCATACGCTGCTTTTGCTGTCCAAACCATCCATATTCAGTCTCTCCTAATCTTGCTGCGCTATATGGCTTTTACATCCCTTGTTGCTGGTTTTTAGATCACAGTTATTGTTAAGACAGATTTTTCTAAGACTTCAAGTCTGCTTTAAGCATATTTTTAAAAAATTGTTTTAATGTGTATTACATTTTATTTTTTAAAATTTTTGGCTGTACCCCACAGCCTATGGGATGTTGTTTCCCTGACCAAGGATTGAACCCTCACCCCCTGCATTGGAAAGCAGAGTCTTAACCACTGGACACCAAGGAAGTCTCAGAGCATAATTTTTTAGCCCTTTATCTTTCATGTAGAAATAAGTCAGTCTTTTTAAGCCTATCTTATGCACTACAGATAATGTTCAGTTTCCCTTTATATCTCCACTGGGTCACTTCAATCTTTGCATTAGTGCTTTTCACTTTCTTTAGAACTTCGGAAACAGCTTTTCTTAACTTTCTCCAATGCTTCAGAAGCATCATCTTTTCCTAGGCTCGGTAAGTGACTGTTAGTCTTTTGTTTATATAATTATTATTATTATTTTTTAATTGAAGGATAATTGCTTTATAGAATTTTGCTGTTTTCTGTCAAACCTCAACATGAATCAGCCATAGGTATACATATATCCCTTGTTAGGACATTCCTAAGTTCCGTTTTATCTCTTTGTGACAGTCTTGTCTGTCCATCTGAGCTTCCCCTCAATGTCCTTTGTCCATCTGCATTAAAAATATATCTAAGAAATTAATATTAAAACAATCCTCAGATATCATTTCTCACCTATCATGCTGGTGAAAATTTATAAGTATGACAATACATTGCTGATGAGAATGCAAACTGGTACAGCCTTACTGGGGGAGAATTTGACAATACCTAAGAAAGCTACCCTTGTACTCTTTTGATCCAGCAGCCCCATGTCTAAGAATGTACCCTAAAATAAACCTCCAGCAACATGAAAATTCACAGCCATTGATTATTTCAGCATTGTTTGCTACTGCTAAGTCGCTTCAGTTGTGTCCGACTCTGTGTGACCCCATAGATGGCAGCCCCTCAGGCTCCGCTATCCCTAAGATTCTCCAGGCAAGAACACTGGAGTGGGTTACCATTTTCTTCTCCAATAGCATTGTTTGCAGTCACATAATATTAAGAACAGCCTAAATGACCATATGTAGGGAAGTAGTAAAATAAATTATGATACATCCACAAATGGAGTATAATGCATCAGTAAAGAAGAATAAGGAAGTTTTCTGTGAACTAATATGAGATTATTTCCAGGGTATATTATTAAGTGGAAAATGTAAATTGCAAAAGGTTACTAGAGTATGCTATCCTTTAGCATCAAATAAAGAAATTTGATCACATATATTAAAATCTACTAAATTTTGCAAAAGATTACAAGAAGGATACTAATGAGATTGGTTACCTACAGAAAGTAAAGTGAGAATGGAGTATAAAATGGGGGAGTGAGAGAGGGAGGAAGAGGGATGAGGACGAAGAGACATTTCTTTGAGTGGACCTTTTTACAAACCTCTGACTCTTGGAAACACTCTAATGTTTCACATACCTAATAAATAAATCAAATTGGGAGATGGAGAACCCAAAATGGAATATGAACAGTGGAAAATGAACTTAAATGCTTTACAAATGAATAGCATAACTACACTGAGGGGATAGGGAAGAAAAGAACAACCTATGTAATTTTGGAAAATAATAGTTTGACTGTACAGAGTAAGACTAAATGCAAAGAGAAAAATACACACTGAACTATGATTAGCACATTTGTTTCTTCTGGAAACAGGGGCCTGAGTTAGCAATTCTGACATAACTTTATGTCTGTGCAAGGATGGCAACCCACTCCAGTATTCTTGCCTGGAAAATTCCATGGACTGAGGAGCCTGCTAGGCTACAGTTCATGGGGTTGCAAAGAGTTGGACACGACTGAGCAACTTCACTTCACTTCAAGGACTGGACAAAGAAGCAAATATGGTGTGGATAATGAGAGCTAATTCTCTCAATTTCAGAGAAAAACAGATACTTACGAGGAAAGTAAGAAGGGTAGAATTAATCCTGTGGTACTGGTATTTGAGGGATCTGCATAGACTCATTCACATACATGTAGATTAAAATAGAAATAGAGATGTGTGTCAGTGGGTTAGTATACATATGTATGTTTCCTAGCTGTGTCTGCTGAGAGGGCCTGGAAGCAGTGATATTTCAGTAGCAGCGAACACTCCTAGCACCCATATCTTGGTTTCTTAACACCATTTTTCAATAAAAGGAACCGGGGCTTTTTGAAGAAATGATTGACTCCAAGGCTAGGAAGGAAGAATGCAGTTGAAATAGAACATCTGATCCCAGAAAGTAAGTGTTCAAAAAATTATAACGATATGTTGAAATGATACAGAAGCCCATGTGCAGGAGCACCCAATTGCCAAAGCTAGAACAACTTGAACAAAAAAATAAATAAGTATAGTATTGGATTATAATAAATTAATAAATTAAATATCTGTAAGTCTACATTAACATAGTTGTGTATACTATTAAATAGTTCTTTATTCATAATTGAATAAATAAATAATAAAATTTATTTAATTTTAAATTAAAATTGAATAAAATTTGTTCAATTATGAATAAATAAATAAGAGAGAAGGGGATCTCTTCCTTACAGTGGAATTTCAGTTAATGAGTATATAGAAAATAAGGAAAATATGAAAATGATCATTAGATAAATACTAGAGTAGTAATTATTGCAGGCAAGAACCACTGATGGAATTAAAATTAATGGGAGAATATATAATATAAACTGTATACTTGCATAGCTTCAAAGTATTGATATTACATAGTCCCATAAGGCATTTATTAATTACAAATTGGAAAATCATACATTTATTATAGAAAACTGTAGAAGACATGACCTTATCCAAATGATCAAGGTTAATATCACTGGTAATAAAGCATAGAAATTGTATACCTCCTGATATACCTGCACTGAAAAGAGCAAGATGTCACTTCCAAAGGGTTCTTGTTAAATGTGTAACACCAGTGTAATCATGAGAAAAGATCAGACAAATTCGAATTGAGGAACAGCCTATAAAACAAACTGACCAGAACTCTTCAAAAGTGTCAAGATCATGAAAGACAAAGAAAGACTGAGGAATTAACACAGATTAGAGACTAATGACTACACGCAGTAAGATCTTGAACTAAATCCTGAGACGGAAATAAAATGTTAGCAGGAAAACTGGTGAAATTTGAATAAGGTCTGCAGATTGCTCAACAGTATTATGTCAGTGTTCATTTTCTGGTTCTGACAATTATACTGTAATTATGTAAAATGTTATCATTAGAGAAGCTGAATGAAGGGCAAATGAGAACTCTAATTCTTTGTAACTTTTCTGTAAGTTTAAAATTATTTCAAAGTGAAACATTAGTAAAAAGCATTTTTCAGGCCTCTTCTTCAAATGGGTCACATGAGCATAGCTCCCTTCCAAAAGTTAACCTACAGATGACAGGCTATATTTTCTCATAGGAATTATATTTACTTGGCTATATGGTTGCTGGGCTAGCACCCAAGAGCTTATTTAACCGAAAATGTATGTATGTCCATTTACTTATAAACTATCCTCAATGTGTTCTAGAATGTAAACTGTTTACTCTGACTGTGTTCTTTGGAGTTTTAACCAGAGAAACAGTGGATTGAGAATAGATAATATGTATTGATGGTCCTTATGCATTTGAGTTCACACATACACACATATGCACACACACAGACGTACATGCACTTGCATACGCGTACACACACACTTAGGAACACTGAGGACTCAGATTTCTCTAGTTATAAATTCTGAAAATGGTCCTGCACAGAATCTAGCAAAGTAGGGACTGGTGGCAGAATGAGAAAAAACAATTGGGGGTTGGCCAAAAAAGTTCATTCAAGTTAAATAACCATACTAGGGAAGTAGTAAAATAAATTATGATACATCCACAAATGGAGTATAATGCATCAGTGAAAAAAGAATGAGGAAGATCACTGTACTGATGTGAGATTGTTTCCAGGATATATTATTTAAGTGAAAAATATTAACTGCAAAAGAATACCCCGAGTATGCTCTCCTTTATGTAAGAAATAAAGAAATATAAGCAAATATCCAGGTAGCTAGTAAATTTTGCAAAAGATCATGCAGAAAAACCTGAACAAACTTTTTGGCCAATCTGCTAGCATGCCAAGAAGCTCTGGCAGGAGAGAAGAAATGTTCAATATGATCATTTTCATGGCTGCTCCTTGAAAAAAATGATTGATCATCATCAGGAGCATCGCTGCTTCTTATCCTAGAAAATGCTACACAGAGTTGCCCAGATAAGGAGCAGCTTAATCACAAACCTGGAGCTTCCCATGTGGCTCAATGGGTAAAGAATCTGCCTGAAGTACAGGAGATGCAGGTTCGATCCCTGGGTCGGGAAGATCCCCTGGAGGAGGGCATTGCAACCCACTCCAGTACTCTTGCCTGGGAAATCCCATGGACAGAGGAGCCTGGCAGGGGGGGTCACAAAGGGTCAGACGCAACTGATTGTGTGCGTGACTGAACACGCATGCACACAATCACAAGTCTGCTCTCACAACTCAGTTGGGAGTATCTTTGACTTTCAGTCTGGGGCTCAGATTTTGAAAGCAGTTCTGTGTGTGTACATGACCTCTCCCAGTCAACAGCCGCATGAACTTTGCGTGCCTCAGTTTCAGCCTTTCAAGAAAATGGGTATCTCAGTCTTTGAAGCTTCTCCTCAGTTTCCAAAGTGAGTCTTGTCTGGACTCCACAGTGTATCTTAAGTCAGGCCATCCCAAACATACCTCCAAATTTAGTGAAAGTCTATCTAGCCATTTCATGATATGTTAACATATAAATGAAAACTCAATGTATGGTATATAAATAACAGAATTAAATTTACTGAGTACCTGCCTTGTACAGTCACTATCTCTGGGGTGTAATTGTGTATTTCACTTTCTTACTACAACCCATAGGGGAATCTTGCCTATGTTGCAGCTAAAGAAACCAAGCTTCAGAAAAGCTTTATACTTGCCAGAAATGTTTTATTTGCCAAAGATTTTAGAGCAAGCAAGTTGTAGAGCTGATTTTAGAGCCGGGTCTGCATGACCTGTATGGGAGTTGCCGCATGTTGCAGTCTCTGAGGTCCCATCTGCCAGTCCACTTGCTCACATATTGGACACAGTGAAAATGTCATGTGTGTCCCTGCGCTAGTCTCTTGAATTGTTCCCTGATCTTTGAACTATGTGCTCATCTTTTATTTTGTCCATTAGAATGCCTTACTCTTAAAATACTAGCTTTTAAGTAACTTGTGGATTTTTTTTCTCTAATTCTGCCTTCCATCTTCAAATCACACTTAATGGGTAAGTTAGAAAGTATAGAACTGCTGATGCCGCAGGAGGAGCAAAGGCAGTGAAAGCTTAAAGCAAGATGGTACTCATTCACTGAATTATTTGTACTTAACACACATTATCATATTTTTGGTGAAAATTTTGAAAATGTTTGAAATAATTAAACAGCTCAAGATCATGCTGAGACTAAGAAGTTCTTTCTATTAGAAACATTCTTAAATTATGTTGACACGGACATGTTGTAATGAACAGTTATAGAGGGTGAAGCTTCTAAAGCAAATGTCATTACTATTATTGATTCTTCTCAATTTAAAAATATTTTTGGTAGGCTATGTAAATGTACAAAGTGAGCAGACACACAAACGCACAAAACTGAGAACATTATTTATTGGATACTTACTATGTGTCTGTGCTGTGCTGTGCTGAGCCTCTCAGTCATGTCTGACTCTGCAACCCCGTGACTGTAGCTCACCAAGCTCCTCTGTCCACAGGGATTCTCCAGACAAGAATATTGGAGTGGGCTGCCATGCCCTCCTCCGGGGGATCTTCCCAACCCAGGGATCTCACCCAGGTTTCCCACATTGTAGGTGGATTCTTTACTGTCTGAGCCACCAGGGAAGCCCCTATGTGTCTGTAGTGGCTATAATAATTGTTTTCTTATATTTTCTCACTTAATCTTGTAACAGTCCTATTACTTAGATGCTGAGTGTGTGTGTGTGTGTGTGTGTGTATTTTACCAAGTTAGGAAAATTGAAGTTCGCATTCTTGCCCATTGTCTATAGAGCTAATACCTTTAATCCCTATACTCTAATGCATCCCTGACAGAGAAATATTAAATACAGCTTAGAAAACTAAGACAGGAAAAAGGCACTTACATGATATATATTAAGCTTACATTTAATTTGCTCTAGTTTATCACTTTAAAAAAAAAAGAGAGCCAAAAGAAAGGAGGAATTTTAAAGAGTGCTTCAGAGATCAAACATTATGTTATCTTTTGTCCCAGAGTACTTGAGATTCAAACCCAAGGCTCCACCACTGCCGATGCACACCCATCTCTGTCTTGTAATTGGTAAATTTACATCATGTGTATCACCACCAGCTTAAGAAAGGCGCAGGTGTCAGTTTCAGGAAATCCTGGGAGTTTCAGGCTTGCTTAGACTAATTGGTCCTATCGATAAAATGCTAATGAAAAAGTACCTCCAAACCTTTACCATAGTACCTCTGAATTCTGACCACAAAGATTCATGTAATTGCCTTTCTGAAATCCCTACATTTTCACACAGAAAAAAAAAATTCCTTAAAAAATAAAGACATTGTTTTTTAAAAAAATATTAGCATTAAACTGGTAATATAAGGATTACTAGAAATTCTAATTGCAAATGTTAGCTGTTTTATAAAACTCAATTCCACTGTTGCATTTTATTAGAACAATAGAATTCCACATTGTCACTTGTTGGCTTTAATGTCATCTTGATTATACATCCAGGGATTTTAAGCAACCAACTGCATAAGCAGTAACATCTCTCTAATGTCATATAATCAGAGGAAGCTTCCATTTATTTACACCATCTTTAGTAGCGAAAGAATGGTAGAGACAAGGTCAAAGCCTGCTTACTGGAAACAGGAGCCTGGCAGGCAGCTTAGGGTTCCTGGTATGCTTGTTCCTCCCTGAACTGGCCCTCTTTCCTCCTTTCCTAGCTCAGTATCATTAGCATAACAGGATCAGACAACTTGAGTTCATTTTGTTCAGCCCTCTGTCTTGTGCAAAGCCCGTCTCATATTTTTAAATATATCCACCCATTGAGACTATCCAGGTTTTCACCGCAATAATTTCCAGATCTTAATTTCCTTTTAGTATTTGGAACGTAGCCACTGCGTGATTGATGTTCATACAAACATACTAGAGCTGATGCATTGAATTGGTTGCTGCTGCCTTCAAGGCTGTTACCTTGGAAGGTTAAATATACCTACTTGAGTGATATGAATCTTGGTATTTTAGAAATGGAGAGGGCTATGAAACTGAAGGACTTCCCTTGTGGCTCAGCTAGTAAAGAATCCCCCTGCAATGTGGGAGACCTGGGTTCAATCCCTGGGTTGGGAAGAGCCCATGGAGAAGGGAAAGGCTACTGACACCAGCATTCTGGCCTGGAGAATTCCATGGACTGTATAGTCCATGGGGTCGCGAAGAGTCGGACACGACTGAGCAACTTTCACTACTACTACTATGAGACTGAAACTCACTCAAGCTCTTGCCATTCCTTGTTCATCTTCTCAGCTGAAATTCATGCTTAGTGTCTATTATCACATTTTCATTTACTCCCCAGCCCACTGTTCAGCAACTATTTCTCTATTAAGTCTGTCCTACTGAGGTCACCAGTGACCCCCATCTCTCTTAATGGGGGCAATTTGGTGAACTATCGCTTTCTGGGACCCACTCATTACCCTGAAAACTTTCTTACCTAGACTGAGCTCCATGCTCATCTTACCTAGATGAGCACCATCAACCTTTATCATAGTGTCCTGAATGTCCAGTACAGCGCCTGACACAACAGGCCCTCAACACTTTAGCTGAATGAAAGAATTAGCGAATGCATTCATGCATTCTGTCCCTCTAATTTTACGTACAAAGACAGAAGCCCTAAAGAAGGCCCACAGTTTGCCCAAAGCAGTACAGCTTATTATTGGCACAAATGGCATATGACCCTACGATCTTCTAACTCCCAAGCCAATTGGTTTCATACCATACTGCCAGTGCTCAAAATAAGTTTTGGCTTCCTCTTTTGAATTGCTTTCAAAGGCTGTGGTATATTCTCTTGAGTCTTCATATTCTCTTAATCGGTGGGTCTTATATTTGGAAACTTCCTAAGGTTACCAAAAGTCTCTGTGATCACCTTTCTCCACTACTCCCATCTACAGATCCCTCACTCTGCAGAAACAGAATCCTCAGTGTTTCTCATGCAGAGCCTGGTGGTCCCACCTCTCAACCTTCACTTATGATGTTCCTTCTCCCAGGAATGTCTTTCCTTTCTCACTCCTCCAATGCCCAAATCCTACTCATCTTGATTCATGTTCTTTCCAAAATAAGGGTTTAACTTATAAAGACAGAGGAAGGAAGGAAATGAGGAGCACTGATTGAGCTAGAGTTTTTAATGTATCTTGTATCGTTTTAGGAAAGAGCTACACAAGATTGGTGGTCAGATGTCTGTACATGTGTGTATACATGTGAACACACACCCACACACACAGCTGCTGAGGACTGAGCAAGTGGAAGAGGGTGAAGGGGCACTGTGATGTTTCTTCTGAAAAAGGAGGTCTCATTTCTCTTTTGCAGCTCACCTCCACTGCTTCCCACCATCGCCACCACCGTCACCAGCACCTCACAAACACCTGCCAGTCCTCCCTGTAGCTATGGGTACTTATCTTATTGGTTGGGTTTCTGATTATAAAGTTAGTATCTTTTCATTTTGGAAAATTTGGAAAAGAGTAACCAAAATCTTACAACTCAGAGATAACCAACAAAAGATATGTTTCCTCTGAGGACCTGAGACACATTTAGATTTCTTTTCATTTTACATAAGTGGTATCATTTCTCAGGAAGTCCTATATTCTGCCTTTTTACTGAATGTTATATAATGAGTATTTCTCTGTGTCATTAAAAATTCTTGAAAAACAATTATAATGACTGTATAATATGGGATTTTATGGATGTATCATAAACATCTTAATTATTCTCCTCTTCTTGGCTATTTATGTTGTCCCCAGGCAGCTGCTGCTGCTCTTTGGCAGGAGTTGGGGGAGGGTAGAGTATTGTAAATAATGCCATGATAAAGATTCTTATGTAAATTCTTTTTCCAAATCTCTGATTACTTCCTAAGGATACAGTATTAGTTCTGAAACTGGTAGGTATGAACCTTTTTTAGAAAGTTTTCAGTAAATATCGTCAAGTTGCTTTTCAGAAAAGTTTTACCAATTTATATTCAGCGAATTGAGGCATTTTGAATGCCATGAAAACCATTGTTTTGAATTATGACCACATCCCTTCCCTAATGAAAGTGCCCAGGTGGCGCTAGTGATAAAGAACCCACCTGCCAATGCAGAAGACATAAGAGATGCAGATTTGATCCTTGGATCAGGAAGATCTCCCGGAAGAGGGCACAGGCAACCCATTCCAGTATTCTTGCCCAAAGATTCCCATGGACAGAGGAGCCTGGTGGGCTACAGTCTATAGGGTTCCATAGAGTCAGACATGACTGAAGTGACTTAGCATGGCATGGGAGATAGGGAGACAGTCAGATTCCACAATCTAAAGATTAGTTGCAATTGACTAGTGACAGACCATGTGTAGAGTCTTCTCTTGTGTTGTTGGAAGAGGGTGTTTGCTATGACCAGTGCGTTCTCTTGGCAAAACTCTATTAGCCTTTGCCCTGCTTCATTCCGTATTCCAAGGCCAAACTTGCCTGTTACCCAGGTGTTTCTTGACTTCCTACTTTTGCATTCCAATCCCCTATGATGAAAAGGACGTCATTTTGGGGTGTTAGTTCTAAAAGGTCTTGTAGGTCTTCATAGAACCGTTCAGCTTCTTCAGCGTTACTGGTTGGGGCATAGACTTGGATTACTGTGATATTGAATGGTTTGCCTTGGAAACGAACAGAGATCATTCTGTCATTTTTAAGATTGCATCCAAGTATTGCATTTCGGACTCTTGTTGACTAGATGGCTACTCCATTTCTTCTAAGGGATTCCTGCCCATAGTAGCAGATATAATGGTCATCTGAGTTAAATTCACCCATTCCAGTCCATTTTAGTTCTCTGATTCCTAGAATGCCAACATTCACTCTTGACATCTCTTGTTTGACCACTTCCAACTTACCTTGATTCACGGACCTAACATTCCAGGTTCCTATGCAATATTGCTCTTTACAGCATCGGACCTTGCTTCTTTCACCAGTCACATCCACAACTGGGTGTTGTTTTTGCTTTGGCTCCATCCCTTCATTCTTTCTGGAGTTATTTCTCCCCTGATCTCCAATATTGGGCACCTACTGACCTGGGGAGTTCCTGTTTCAGTATCCTATCATTTTGCCTTTTCATACTGTTCATGGGGTTCTCAAGGCAAGAATACTGAAGTGGTTTTCCATTCCCTTCTCCAGTGGACCACATTATGTCCATTCTCTACACATGGACATCACCAGATGGTCAACACCGAAATCAGATTGATTATATTCTTTGCAGCCAAGAAGGAAAACCTCTATACAGTCAGCAAAAACAAGACTAGGAGCTGACTGTGGCTCAGATCATGAACTCCTTATTGCCAGATTCAGACGTAGATTGAAGAAAGTAGGGAAAACCACTAGACCATTCAGGTATGACCTAAATCAAATCTTATGATTATACAGTGGAAGTGAGAAATAGATTTAAGGGACTAGATCTGATAGATAGAGTGCCTGATGAACTATGGAATGAGGTTCGTGACATTGTACAGGAGACAGGGATCAAGACCATCCCCATGAAAAAGAAATGCAAAAAAGCAAATGGCTGTCTGGGGAGGCCTTACAAATAGCTGTGAGAAGAAGAGAAGTGAAAAGCAAAGGAGAAAAGGAAAGATATAAGCATCTGAATGCAGAGTTCCAAAGAATAGCAAGGAGAGATAAGAAAGCCTTTCTCAGCAATCAGTGCAAAGAAATCGAGGAAAACAACAGAATGGGAAAGACTAGAGATCTCTTCAAGAAAATTAGAGATACCAAGGGAACACCTCATACAAAGATGTGCTCGATAAAGGACAGAAATGGTATGGATCTAACATAAACAGAAGATATTAAGAAGAGGTGGCAAGAATACACAGAAGAACTGTACAAAAAAAGATCTTCATGACCCAAATAATCACAATGGTGTGATCACTCACCTAGAGCCAGACATCCTGCAATGTGAAGTCAAGTGGGCCTTAGAAAGCATCACTACAAACAAAGCTAGTGGAGGTGATGGAATTCCAGTGGAGCTATTTCAAATCCTGAAAGATGATGCTGTGAAAGTGCTGCACTCAATATGCCTGCAAATTTGGAAAACTCAGCAGTGGCCACAGGACTGGAAAAGGTCAGTTTTCATTCCAATCCCAAAGAAAGGCAATGCAAAAGAATGCTCAAACTACCACACAGTTGCACTCATCTCACACGCTAGTAAAGTAATGCTCAAAATTCTCCAAACCAGGCTTCAGCAATACATGAACCGTGAACTTCCAGATGTTCAAGCTGGATTTAGAAAAGGCAGAGGAACCAGAGATCAAATTGCCAACATCCACTGGATCATAGAAAAGGCAAGAAAGTTCCAGAAAAGCATTTATTTCTGCTTTATTGACTATGCCAAAGCCTTTGACTGTGTGGATCACAACAAACTGTGATCCACAAATTCTGAGAGAGATGGGAATACCAGACCACCTGACCTGCCTCCTGAGAAACCTGTATGCAGGTCAGGAAGCAACAGTTAGAACTGGACATGGAACAACAGACTGGTTCTAAATCAGGAAAGGAGTACGTCAAGGCTGTGTTTTGTCACCCTGCTTATTTAACTTATCTGCAGAGTACATCATGAGAAACACTGGGCTGGAAGAAGCACAAGCTGGAATCAAGATTGCCGGGAGAAATGTCAATAACCTCAGATATGCAGATGACACCACCGTTATGGCAGAAAGTGAAGAGGAACTAAAAAGCCTCTTGATGAAAGTGAAAAAGGAGAGTGAAAAAGTTGGCTTAAAGCTCAACATTCAGAAAACGAAGATCATGGCATCCAGTCCCATCACTTCATGGGAAATAGATGGGAAATAGTGGAAACAGTGTCAGACTTTATTTTTTGTGCTCCAAAATCACTGCAGATGGTGATTGCAGCCATGAAATTAAAAGACGCTTACTCCTTAGAAGGAAAGTTATGACCAACCTAGATAGCATATTCAAAAGCAGAGACCTTACTTTGCCAACAAAGATCCTTCTAGTCAAGGCTATGTTTTTTCCAGTGGTCATGTATGGATGTTTGAGTTAGACTGTGAAGAAAGCTGAGCGCCAAAGAATTGATGCTTTTGAACTGTGGTGTTGGAGAAGACTCTTGAGAGTCCCTTGGACTGCAAGGAGATCCAACCAGTCCATTCTAAAGGAGATCAGTCCTGGGTGTTCTTTGGAAGGACTGATGCTGAGGCTGAAACTCCAATTACTTTGGCCACCTCATGCGAAGAGTTGACTCATTGAAAAGACTGATGCTGGGAGGGATTGGGGGCAGGAGGAGAAGGGGGCGACAGAGGATGAGATGGCTGGATGGACGTGAGTCTGAGTGAACTCTGGGAGTTGGGGATGGACAGGGAGGCCTGGTGTGCTGCGATTCATAGGGTTGCAAAGAGTCGGACACGACTGAGCGACTGAACTGAACTGAGTGACAGACCCCTGCATTCAGTAAACCATAGCCTCTTCAGAGGCCTTGCAGAGGAGTACAGTAGACATCATCTGAAATTAAGGAAAGGTCACTCGTTAGCATATGAAGAAGCTGGAGGAAAAGGTTTTCAGTATATATATATACATATGCTGTGTGTGTGTACATGCATAATTGCTTGATCGTGTCCAACTCTATGCGACCCCCATGGACTGTAGCTAACCAGGCTCCTCTGTCCATGGAATTCCCCAGGCAAGTATACTGGAGTGGGTTGCCATTTCCTTGTTCAGGGGATCTTCCCAACCCAGGGATGAAACCCAGGTCCTCTGCACTGCAGGTAGACTCTTTAATGTCCAAGCCCCCAGAATGTGCTTTATCGTTTGGGCTTCCCTCGTGGCTCAGAATGTAAAGAACCCTCCTGTAGTGCAAGAAATCCAGATTCAATCGCTGGGTTGGGAAGATCCCCCGGAGAAGGAAATGGGAACCCACTCCATTATTCTTGGCTGGAGAATTCCATGGGCAGAGGAGCCTGGCAGGCTGTAGTCCATATACTCCACCTGAAGACGTTTGAGGTGAGCCCTGGTCATCTGAGACTTCCTCCTGCAGTGTTCTCTGAGCTCCCCACCGCATAACTGAGTAACCAGATTCCAAAGTAGAGAGTATTATCCCTGTATTCAGTGGGGCCTAACCAATCCATCTCTACTTGATTACTGATAATATCATGAATATCTTTATACATCAATCAAGAGGCAGTAAAATATGTAAATGGTTGAGGGCACAGACTCTGGAGCCAGACTGCCCGAGCTTTAATTCCTAGCCCTCGCACTTAATAGTTGTGTGGTCTTGGCCTGTTACTCAATATATCTGTGCCTTAGTTTTCTCATCTGTAAATTGAGGATAATAGTAGTTCTTTTCTTTAGAATTGCCATAAAGGATAAATGGCTTAATATACCTAAAATACTAATACTCACGCCCATAATAACACTATAGATGAATCTTCTATTTCTGTTAGTTCAAATTCCTAAGAATTAACTTCCACAGACAATATTAGATAATAAAAAATTTTAAAGCAATTGCTTGGATTCTGTGAATAACACGAAGACTATTTTTCAAGTAGATTCCCAGAATATTCTGGTTCTGTCCTTGAAAAGGATATATAGGTAAGTAGGTAAGTAGGGAGAGAGAGAGAGAGAAAGATAGGAAGAAAGGAAAAGAGAGAAAGGAAAGAAGGAAGCTGCTTTTTAATTGCAGCTATACTTAGTTAATTTTTGCATCTCTCAGAAATATTTGAAAACCATGTCTTCTATGAGAGACATAAACCATTAGCATTCCCATCCTATTTGATACTTTTCCCTCTCATATAAAAACATATATACTTTATCATCAGACATCTTTCCAAACATCTAGCCCTCTATTTTGTTGAAGGCAAGGAATTTCCTAAATTAACACTTAAAAACCATGAAGCTTTCCTACAGTCTCACAACAACCCACACATAACAATGGCTGTGAGTAGAAGCAACCTATTTCCTTTCAGAACTGTTTTAGCCATATCCTTTCACTTGGTTTCACTTGGGCAAATCTAAGGGTATTAGCATGTGTTTAAAGTTTGACAGTTCCATCCCTAGAAAGGCTTGGTCAGATTTTTCGTGTGTATATATTGGACTTCCAATAAACTGTTTGAAATTTGATTCCACTGAATGATTCTGGTGAACAAATGAGCCAAATGAGAAAGCATCCAAGTAAAGGAACTGTTCAAAAAATCAGGAACTGCTTGACCAGCAGGAACTAGGCCATGGGCTTGAGAGTCTGTAAACTCTAGGCCGTCACAGATAATTGAAAGTCATAATCTCCCAAAGGGTTTTAATTGAATATTTGGAAGTCTGTATGAAAATAAATGGGAGTCAACCAAATAAAAATAAACACAGCTATACTGAAGAGTATAAATCTTCAAAAGAATAGCCCTAATTAAAAAGATATATTATACTTCCTGAACTTTGCCATTCTGGTTGTTTTCAATATCATGCCCCTGGGAAAATACAGCTATTTCTCATCGAATAATCTAAACTCCTGTGCTGGGGCTTCATGGTGGGTTCTCCCATTTTGTTCTTGCTACTTGTTTTGGGGATAAAGCAGTGCAAATTATTCAGACACCAATCAGATTGATCATCCTGTGCCTTTTGATGACATCCATCTGTTTATCTAAGAAGCCATTAAAGACTTATTGAGTTACAGTGCTACGGAGAAAATTGGGTTATCATCTATGGTTAAATCCAATTCTTGCATCTGCCATCTTTTCAGCTTATGTGGTATATTCTGAAATTACCCTGACTTGCAGACCTGCACTACAAGAATACATTTGCTTCATAGCCTTTTTTATGTCATTTCTGGAGAATTTCTAATGCATTAGCAATTTGTGGTTCAGGAAAATGTTGACAGAGAGATGTCAGTGCTTTCCCTTGTTAAAAGTTCAAAAGCTTAATAGGGACTGTGCCAGCTTAAAAATCTTATTCAGAAGTGGGTACTGTTCAACTCTGCAGTTTGTATTTAGACGAGCCTATTCAAAGAAAGATTTGATTCTAGGTCACAAAGGTAGAACTGTGTTAATCAGAAGATAAAGATAAATTAATATCAAGCCAGAATTCAAATCGGCAAAAAAAAAAAAGGTGAGAACTCATCATAAATGATGTTAAATAAATACCAGCAGGTAAACTGATAAGACACAAAGGACCCAATCTTCCTAGGGAATGACGAGGTAGGAGTTCAGTGCTTATCTCACAAGTCAAGCAGCTTAAGCAAAACTAAAAGTCGAGTTTTCTGAGCTGGCTGAAGAGGCAGCGAACTGGGTGGAGAAAACTAATTGAAATAAAGTGAATATTTGCAGTTTCTTGGAGATACTGTTACATCCTAACTGCAGGAGAGCCAGAGGAAGAGCAACTGTAAATCAGGCAGGTGCTTCAGTTTGCCAATTTTTTCTAGCATTTGTCAGAGAAATAATGAAGAATCCACGTGTAAAACATTTTCTTGATTTGTTTATGTAAATCAAGCCAGAATTCTGGGAAGCCGAGATTTTCTGGGAATCTTCAAAGATTACAGCATAGCTGCCATTCCTTAAAATCAAGCTGTACACACTATTTATTGGCCATTTAAGGAGATCCTTCCGATAATATTTCACAGTGTTCCTTCACTGTTTTCCTCTTTGTGAGATAAGTACCCTGAAATGGGAGACAATAGCTATATAAACAGCTGAGGGTAATCAGCTGAGACCCTCATGCCGGATATGGCTAGCTTCAGAAAACTATCCCTTTGTCTGTTTACCTGTTTGCTTGTCTTTCACCTTCATTCAGTTCTGTCTGTGCTGTCAGCAGAGAAGCAGTTTTTGTGAGTCAATACAGATGCTACAATAAGAGAGAGAGAGAGCAACTGTGTCATGGTAAAGATGATCGGAAGATAGGACCTAGAAAACCAGAGATGGAAATAGGAAGGCAAAGAGTCTTCTGTGTATATTTCACTTCCTACTAAAATTCATCGAAAAGATGAATGTGTGTAAGGATTGAACAAAACTCTTGTTCAGAGTGAGAAGTTATATACTTTATGATTTTAAGAACCGTGGCCTTTCTCTCTTTAACACTCTAGTCCGTCCATATAATACTTCTCCCTAACTTGCTCAGGTCTGAAATTCTATGCCTTGAAGAAATATTTGCCTGGGGAAAGGGAGGAGTGAGAGCCTTTTGAGCCAGAAGGAGAAAGCACTGTGTTGCACCAAAGTTTTTTCTGGGATCTACTCTATTGATTGTCTGTTGGGTAAATATTTTTACTTTCAATCAAAATGACAAAGAAAAATAAACTGGCAACTTTTCATTCATTATTCAATATTCATGAATTCAGTAGACATTCAAAGACTAATTTCAGAATACCTATGGACTATTTCACATTTTAATTAGTAACTTAATTAATTTTAGCGTGCAAGAAAAATCACATTGAGCATTCTTTTTTTTCAATCTGTTTTAAATCAAGGTATAGTTGATTTACAATATTATATTACTTTCAGGTGTACAACATAATGATTCAAAATTTTTACAGATTATATACATTAAAAACTAGCATAAAATGTTGGCAATATTCCCTGTGCTGTACAATATATTCTTGTAGCTTCTTTATTTTATACGTAATAGTCTGTGACTCTTAACCCCCAGCCTTATCTTCCTCATCCCCTTTTCCCTCTCCCCACTGGTAACCACTAGTTTGGTCTCTGTATCTGTGAATCTGTTTTTGTTACAGTCACTTCTTTTATTCTTTAGATTCTATGTGTAAGTGATAACACACAGTATTTGTCTTCGTCTAACTTGTTGCACTAAGCATAATACCCTACAGGTCCGTCTATGTTGTTGCAGATGGTAAAATGTCATTCTTCTTATGACTGAGTAATATTCCATTATACACACACACACACACACACACACACACACACACGCATGCATCTTCTTTATCCGTTCATCTGCTGAGCGATGCTTAGGTTGCTTCCATATGGCTATTGTATTATAAATATGCTGCTGTGACCATTGGGGCACATGTGTCTTTTTGAATTAGTGCGTTCATTTTCTTTGGCTCTATACCTAGGAGTGGAATTGCTGGGTTATATGGGCTTCCCAGGTGACTCAGTGGTTAACGAATACTCCTGCCAATGCAGGAGATGCTGGAGATAAAGATTTGATCCCTGGGCCAGGAAGATCCCCTGGAGGTGGAAATGGAAACCCACTCCCATATTCTTGCAAGGAAAATCCCATGGACAGTAGAACCTGGCAGTCTATAGTCCATGGGGTCGCAAAAAAGTCAGACATGACTGAGCACACACACACACAGAGTAGTTTAATTTTTCATATTTTTGAGGCAGTATATATTCTTTAAAAAACTTTTAAGTAATTCCATTGATTGGTCAGGTAAGGATATTAACCCAGATACAAATAACTGCTGGAATGGTTATAGGCAAGGTTCTGAAGATGTAGTGGGAATTGCTAGGGATAATAGATCTGGTAGAACCAAAATGAGACAGCACAGTAATGCCCAGAGGTAGGACCACCACTCTCTTCTCTTTTGTCTTGCCCATCCCCTTATTTCCTGCACAGCTCTCCATGCTTCTCAGCTTGGGGGCAGAGATCTCTGTCTAATGGCCTGCTGGAGAAGATCTTTCGCCTTTTCTGCCTTCCAGTGACATCTGCCTCCTCATCTTGGCTCCACCCTATGGCTTCCTTAGGGCACAGAGTCCGAGGCCAGAGGTGCCTTGTATTTCCTGGGTTGAGTTCCTCCTCCTTGAAGATCACCTGTTCTCAACTGAAGTTTCCATTCTCACAGTGACTGGTACAAACTGAAGCAGATGGCATTACCTGCTAGAATCAGGTCCCTGCCTTTTTGTAGGTTGCCCTCCACTTCTAGCTTGGGATACGATGTTGTTTACTTCTACAGGTGTTTCTTGAGAGTTTGTTTCTCAAGTACTGGGCATTATTAAAGAAAGAAAATCATGTTAATTATGCACAAACTTCAGGAACAGAAAAGAAAATTTGGATAATTACTTTTCTGAAGGAGACTGTAATTTCAGACAGACAATAAATATATGAAACATAACATTTCTACAGAAGATAAAAATGAGAAGAAAAAAACACTTCCTACACATTATGAACTGAACCATATTCCTCTGAATTCACGCATTGCTGTTCTAACCCACAGTGTGGCTGTATTTGGAGATAGGACCTTAAAAAGGGTAATTAAGGTTAAAGGAGGCCTGAATTCTATTGGACTGGGGTCCCTATAAGAAGAGGAAGAGTCACTAGGGTTGTGTGCACATAGAGAAACGGCCTTGTGAAGGTGCAGAGAGAAGGCAATCCTCTGCAAGCCAAGGAGAAATCTTAGCCTCAGGAGAAGCTAAGCCTTCCAGCACCTCCATCTTGGATTCCAGTGTCCACAGCTGCATTCTGTTGTTCAAGCCACTCGTGATATTTTTTCATAGAAGCCCTGGCAGACATTAAAAGTTAAATGGAGTCAGTGAACTTGAGATTTTTAAGTGATGGGCAGGATGCAGGCAGCCGGTATAGAAGGAAAAGGTCAATCCAAGCCAAGGGACCCATGAGCAAAGAAGAGTCAGAAATCATAGTGACTTGTAAGTGGGGAGATGCTAAGGCAGTTGGAAGATGGCAGGAAGGCCCTTACTCCCAAGATGCATTTAAATTTGATCTGGTGGGAATTAGGAAACCATGATGGGTTGTTGAACGGAGAATGATCTAAAAACACAGGGTTTAAGAAAATTAGCTTTGCTGCAGTACACAAACTCAGTTGTACAAGATTAGGCAGAAGTAGAAGACTACTTAGGAAAAAAATTGCAGTAATCCAGGCAGGTTGGAGTCCAGATGGTGATAGAAAAGGAGAGAATCTGATGGATTTGAAAATTATTGCAAGTTGGAATTGATAGAATTTGGTGTCCCTGATGGCTCAGCAGTAAAGAACCCACCTGCAATGCAGAAGTGGTAGGAGATGTGGGTTCGATCCCTAGGTTGGGAAGATCCCCTGGAGGAGGGCATGGCAACCCACTCCAGTGTTCTTGCCTAGAGAATCCCATGGACAGAGGAGCCTGGCAGGCTACAGTCCATAGGGTCCAAAGAGTCAGACATGACTGAAGTGACTGAGCCCGCCAGTAACAAAATTGAATTAAATTCACTAATATATCATATATTCTTTTGTGCATCTTGCCTTTATATGTTAAAGATAATTTCATGTTAACAGCAAAGTTCTTAATATAAGTTGATTTGAGAGCTCTTTTCCAGTTGAATGAAGTTGTTAGTGTTGGAATTACCCTGAAGATCTTAGTAAGCAAGACATTATTAAAAATAAGGTAATCTATATAAATAAAACATTGAGACCATTAAAACTTAATGTCATTACCCAGTTTTGAGGGGACAGTAACTAGCCAGTCAGAAGGTACTTCAGGGTTAGATATCCTGGGGGACAAATGAAAGAAAAAGTTCAGGATTGATTTTCCGAAGAATAGCCAGGAAAGGGACCTCAGAACATATTCCTCTAAACCAGGGTATCAGTCCCTGAAACAAAATGGAACATGGAATGAGGTTAAAGATGCAAGGATCTCACTAGAGCTTATTCATTCATGAAATAATATTCCTGTACAGCGAAGTGAATCAGCTATATATATACATATGTGTGTACTCAGTCATTCAGTCATGTCTGACTCGTTGAGGCCCCATGGACTTGGCCTCATGGACTTGGACACGCTCCTTTGTCCATGGGATTTTCCAGGCAAGAATACTGGAGTGGGTTGCCATTTCCTCCTC
This sequence comes from Budorcas taxicolor, assembly GCF_023091745.1. Taxonomy (NCBI): domain Eukaryota; kingdom Metazoa; phylum Chordata; class Mammalia; order Artiodactyla; family Bovidae; genus Budorcas; species Budorcas taxicolor. The sequence goes on from NC_068932.1 coordinate 35,598,683, forward strand.
CAGGGGATCTTCCTGACCCAGGGAGTGAACCCAAGTCTTTTGACTCTCGTGCATTTGCAGGCGGATTCTTTACCACTGAGCCACCTGGGAACCCAACACATACATACACCCCCTTTCTTGGATTTCCTTCCATTTGGATCATTGCAGGGCATTAAGTAGAGTTCCCTGTACTCTACAGCAGTTTCTTGTTCACTGTACAGCAGAAACTAACACAACATTGTAGGGACTTTCCTGGTGGTCCAGCGGCTAAGACTCCATGTTCCCAAAACAGGGGGCCTAGGTTTGATCCCTGGTTGGGAAACTGGATCCCACATGCTGCAAAAGACTCAGTGCAGCCAAATAAATAAATATTTTAGAACACACACACAACATTATAAAGCAACTATGGGTGGTGGTTTCGTCACTCAGTCGTGTCCGACTCTTGCGATCCCATGGACTGTAGCCTGCCAGGCTCCTCTGTCCATGAGGTTTCCCAAGCAAGCTTAGTAGAGTGGGTTGCCATTTCCTTCTCTAGGGGATCTTCCTGACCCAAGAATCAAACCTGGGTCTCCTGCATTACAGGCAGCTTCTTTACCAACTGAGCCACCAAGTGAAGCGAAATGAAAGTCACTCAGTTGTGTCTGACTCTTTGCAACCCCATGGACTATATGGTCCATGGAATTCTCTAGGCCAGAATACTGGAGTGGGTAGCCTTTTCCTTCTCCAGGGGATCTTCCCAACCCAGGGATCAAACCCAGCTCTCCCTCATTGTAGGTGGATTCTTTACCAGCTGAGCCACAAGGGAAGCCCACTGAGCCACCAGGGATACCCCAGTTTTAAAAATTGAAATAATAATCCTAATGCCTATTGAGCATCTATTATGTGCTCAGAGCTTTGCATAGACTGTTTCATTTATGTGCATTGACACCTAGTAGATGTAAGCTCAGGGTGAACAAAGTCAAAATGACCCCTGCCCTTATGGAGTTTACTTTCTGCTGTGGGATACAGGCATCAAACAGATAATCACACGAATACATATCTAATTGCGAGTTGTGGTCATTGCAGGAAGGAAAATATAGAGAGTTATGAGAATATAGCAAGGTTCCTCATTTGGATTTGCCAAGCAGAAATGATCTCCCTAAGTAAATGACTCTGTCCGTGGGATTTCCCAGGCAAAAATACTGGAATGGGTTGCCATTTCCTTTTCCAGGGGATCTTCCCAACCCAGAAACTGAACCCGTGTCTCCTGCATCTCCTGTATTGGCAGGAGGGTTCTCTACCACTGAGCCATCTGGGAAGCCTGAATGAATGACAGTGCAGTGGAAACTTTGAAGGATAACCAGGAATGAGTCAGGCAAAGACTAGAAGAAAGAGATTTGGGGGCGCGAGTGAAGCCAGTGATTTTCAGGAAGCCAGAGGGCTGGCTCCTGGCATGCCAAAGGTGTGGCAGCAGGGCAGAGATCTAGTCATCAGGAGATTTGAGTTCATATGCAGGGAACTTAATCCCTGAGGCAAACCAACTATTAAAGACCAGAGCATCTGTGTCTCTTTATAGAATGGACTTTTGGACTCTGAGAGAGAAGGAGAGGGTGGGATGATTTGGGAGAATGGCATTGAAACATGTATACTATCATGTAAGAAACGAAGCACCAGTCTATGTTCGATACAGGATACAGGATGCTTGGGGCTGGTGCACGGGGATGATCCAGAGAGATGATATGGGGTGGGAGGTGGGAGGGGGATTCAGGATTGGGAGCTTGTATACACCCATGGTGGATTCATGTCAATGTATGGCAAAACCAATACAGTATTGTAAAGTAAAATAAAGTAAAAATAAATAAATAAAGACCAGAGCAGAGTTTAAGGCAACATTCAGTCATAGGGACTTTGAAAGGCAAATTAGGAAACCAAATACTGAGAAACTTGAAGACAAAGTAGCAATGGGACACATTTAAGTATAAGTAGGTGAACTGCTGCCGTTGGTGGATTCCCATGTTTCCTGCCCAGAACCTACAGGCACAGCTAGATGGGAAAAGGAGTGTGGCTTAATGGTCAGAATGTCAGCTTTCCAGTCGGATGCATGTGGACTGCTTCCTAGGTGTGTTTTCCTGGGAAGACATGTAGCCTTTCTTATCTTTAGATTTTCTTCTATAAAATGGGGGAAATACTGCCTATCTCTAAAGAATGACATAAGGCTCAAAAGAGATGATGCCTGTAATGCGCTCAATTCAGTGTCTAACAGATATGCTGTTTCTTCGTGTCACCAGTACTTTTGCTGTTCTGTTTGGTCCATGTCTGTTTGGGTAATAACGTGAAGCTATCTACACATGCAGTAAAATGCATGAACTTTATAACTGACATTTTCTTTGCTTCTCAGAAGCTTGTCTGAGTCCTTTCCACCTTTTTCTCAAATTGTAATTGTGTTTCCTACTTTTGAGCCTCTCTGAAATGAAATCTCCAGATCCAGGGAAGATGAGCAGATTAGCATTTAAATTTACTCAAACTGAGACATAGGATTCAGTGTGTGCTCAATTAAAGATTTGATGAATGAATGATTACTGCATAATTATAGAGATTTGACAGTGATAAGCATAGTTAATCAATTGCTAAGATAGTGTATATTAAAGAATGGTTTCAAAGCATCTTTATGTATTTTGTGTTTTTAAGTGATTGGTAAACTGGATTCTAACCTCTTGCTCTCTGAATATTCTCTTAGTAATAGCCTACCATGTCTTAATTAGAGAACTGTTCTGACAGTTCCAGGAAAGAAAACATTTTTTTCTGTTAAAACATTTCTAGCATTTCAGCTAAACGATTTATCTACGATGATTTTTCCCTTTGTAGTAGACAATTAGAAGTATAGTACAGTAAATTTTCCGCCTTATGGATTCCAGCCAAGAACCATACAACTTTTATGCTTTATAAGCAATTGCAAACTAAAATGAGTAGCCTGTATATTGTAATAGAGCTGCTTTGAGCTGCTATTACCATAGAATACTTTTCCGGCTTTCTTAGAAGCATGAGGACAAAATTGAGAAGGCATCTATCTGATTGACGCTAGGAAGCTACTTGCATTGTACTTCACTTTAGGCAGAATGGCAGTCATTTTATTTGCTATTAATGTGAATAGAGAGATCACTCCTTTTCAGAATGCAATCTGTAGCCTGTACACATGGTTAGGAATGAAGCTGCCTGTGTAGACCAAAATGCTCCTGAGTTCAGTCAAACCCGAGGAGATCGTTGCAGAAATCACATTGCAAAAACTGTTCCAAATTTACTCAAATGAAGAATGTCTGTTGGTAGTTTAGACTGAAATCTCCCTTTAACTCTTCCTCCAGAATATGGGGGTGCAGGTAGGCCCTATTAGTATAAACAGTTGGATCAGGAATAGGTTAGTGACAAGTCAGTAATGTACATGTGTGTGTGCTGAGTCGCTTCAGTCATGTCCGACTCTTTGCAACCCTGTGGACCATAGCCTACCAGGATCCTCTATCCATGGGATTTTCCCGGCAAGAATTCTGGAGTGAGCTGCCGTTTCCTCCTCCAGGGGATCTTCTCAACCCAGGAATCCAACCGGTGTCTCTTACCTCTTCTGCCTTGGCAGATGGATTCTTTACCACTAGCTCCACCTGGGAAGCCCAGTAAGGTGCACTCATATTCAAATATTTCTCCTGTGATAATACCTGGATGAGATTATTTTATTTGGGTTTTGGGGACAAAAGCATGACGTGAGAATATGAAAATCCTAGTAAATGCAAACAACAAACAATACAGGTTTAACTTAAATATTTCAGCCAACCATACATCTCCATAAATGCTATGTTAGCTTAACCTTACTAGGGACTTGGCAGTACGTTTTCTGTAACAAGTAGATTTGACACACATTTACTCAAGTATTCAAAAATATTTACTGAGTACAGGCAAAATCCTAAGAAGTGGGTGTATGGTGAACTACGACTCTTGCCCTTCTGAACCCTTATGGTCTAGTGCAAGAGACAGACAGGAATCAAGTGGTGCCGTGGGATCCTTTCTGCAAATGAGAACTTTGGAGGAATCCCAGGAGATAAAGATGGAGCAGCTCTGGCAGAGATGGAACAGGGCAAGAAACCTCATTCCTCTTCCCCTCACTGCCCTCTGGGCAAACCTCTGTAGGGCTCTGAGGACCTAGTTTGAAACCACTTTACATGTGATCTGACATTCAGATGGGTGCCTCTTTCTGCTCTGCAGGACACCATCATGGCTAAATCGATTTCAGATCTTGAGCACTGGGCTACCACCCTGGTCACACACCAAGGACTCAGAACTTCATTCCAACCATCCTTATTCAGTTGCTCAGTGTCTGACTCTTTCCAACCCCATGGATGACAGCACGCCAGGTTTCCCTGTCCTTCAAACATGCTGAAACGCATATCTATTGAGTCAGTGATGCCATCCAATCATCTTATCCTCTGTCGTCCCCTTCTCCTCCTGCCTTCAGTCTTTTTGACGTCAAGGTCTTTCCCAATGAGTTGGCTCTTTGCATCAGGTGGCCCATGTATTGGAGCTTCAGCATCAGTCCCTCCAATGAATATTCAGGCTTGATTTCCTTTAGAATTGGCTGGTTTGATCTCCTTGCAGTCCAAGGGACTCTCAAGAGCCTTCTCCAACACCACAGTTCAAAAGCATCAATTCTTCGATGCTCAGCTTTCTTTATAGTCCAAGGCTCACATCCATACATGACTACTGGAAAAACCATAGCTTTGACTAGATGGACCTTTGTTGGCAAAGTAATGTCTGCGTTTTAATACACTGTCCAAGTTTGTCACAGCTTTTCTTCCAGGGAGCAAGTGTCTTTTAACCATGCTGAAGCTCCACAATTTGCTCTTCTCAGCAAGGGATTGAGAAGAGCAAATGGTTTAGGTAGGAGAGAATACCACTAGGAAGACTCTTCTTCTAGGAGATGGACAACTATGAGACAGAAATAGATATGGAAAAGTTGAAAGAAGCCTCAGTATACCTGAACACACACATACACACATGCATGTCAGCCAAATGCTTTGAACCTGCCCCACAGGTGTCTAAAGTTGAAGAGTATCATATAAGTAGGTATCTGTGTCTCTAGTCTTGGTAGATTCGGAGAAGGCAGTGGCACCCCACTCCAGTACTCTTGCCTGGAAAATCCCATGGACAGAGGAGCCTGGTAGGCTGCAGTCCATGGGGTCGCTGAGAGTTGGACACAACTCAGTGACTTCACTTTCACTTTTCACTTTCATGCATTGGAGAAGGAAATGGCAACCCACTGCAGTGTTCTTTCCTGGAGAATCCCAGGGACGGGGGAGCCTGGTGGGCTGCTGTCTGTGGGGTCGCACAGAGTCGGACACGACTGAAGCGACTTAGCAGCAGTAGCAGCAGCAGCAGTCTTGGTAGATTAATCTGGGGCAGGAGCCATATATCCTCCAGGATATATTTTCTTTTCCTATTCAAGTGTGTGTACGTGTGTACTCAGTCCCTTTAGTCGTGTCCGACTCTTTGAGACCCTATGCACTGTAGCTCACCAGACTCCTCTGTCCATGGGATTCTTCAGGCAAGAATACTGGAGAGCCATGCCCTCCTCCAGGGGATCCTCCCAACCCAGGGATTGAAGTCACGTCTCGTGTGCCTCCTGCATTGCAGGCAGGTTCCTACTGAGCCACCAGCGGAAGCCCCAAGAGGGATCTGGAAATATGCTTCAATAATAATCAGAATAAGAAGATTCAACTTGACATCATGTTATGACCTTATAGTTTCAAGATTCTGTGCTCTTTGCTGTATAAGGTGCATGTTCTGTTACTACCCTTATGGTTTAATGCTCGTGCCCCTGATACTCTGGGTACAGGATAGCGCAAGTAGCTTCTTGGGCCAGCAGTGACACAGCCTGTACATGTAGAAGAATTTGTCTCCTAAGCCCTCAAATATTGTTTGATTGAAGGATGAGACGATTCCGGTGGAAAGGATGAGAAAAAGTGAAGTGTGGGATTTTTACGTACACTAATAGTATAACAGAAAAATTATAATGGCTATTGCATATATGTTGCATATTCTGTGCCAGATACTCTTAAGATAGTATACGTGCATGCATTCATACACTCTCAAACGTTACAAAAGCCCCATAGATCAACATACTCACTACTGAAATGTCATTGATCTGGAAGCCAAGGTAAAACTTCTTGCCCAGGATCACACAGCTAACAAGTGACAGGATTTGAACCCAGACAGTCTGGCTGTCCAGTCAATGCTTTCAGCTCTGTGCTATGCAGCCACAGTGCCAGGAGAGCCCTCTGCTGGACGTGAAGGTAGAAGACATTTCTTTTTAAAGTAAAAGGAGGGTGTGAACTCAATGAGGCTGTTTAATAGGGCAAACAAAATTGTTTACCCTATAAATTAGGAACTTTGAAAGGAATCAAGACAAAGGTTGATGGAGAAGACCCTGACTATGATGATTAAAACTGCAAATAAACATAAGAGTCACTTAGCTGCTTTAAATTCTTTTTAAGAAATAGATAGTGGATAAATTATAAATAATCCTCAGCATAAGTTTTTTTAAGAAGAAATGATGAGAGGTTCTGGTCCAACTGTGTTCAAGTAGCTGCAAGGACATTCAAATTATGTCTGTAAGGAAAGCATTTTCAACCTGAAACTGAGGTTGCACCCAGCACCAGTAAATCAAAGCCAAAATGAAGCTATGGATGATGGATGGGAGCTAGATGAAATAACAGTATGAAGAAGCCTAGAGTCACAGTGGAGCAGTAAAAGCTGAATTTAAGAGCCAGGACAATTTTCGGAAGCTAGAAATCAAAATTCACCAGATGGTAAAAGCCGACACAGCAAAGTTGATGCCAAAAAGTATCCGGAAATGAGGCAAAGATTGCCTCCGACATGAAGTATCTTATAGGCTGGACCAGAATTATTTCAGGATAAAGTCGTCTTGCTCCAGCCTTCAAGCAGAGTGCTTTACCTAGACTGGCAGGTGCTGCCAGCCCAGGAGGTGGATCTGCAGCTCAGATAGAAAATACTTTCTGAAGGATGCATGGATCTGACGCAATGGGTTCAACCTGAACCTGGCCCTGGTAGAGGGTGGATTTAGGAGAAAAGCGAGAAAATCCTGGACTCTGGCTAGAGAAGACCTGTGATCATTGGAAAGGAGTGAAACTGAAAGGGCCTGCTGCTGCTGCTGCTAAGTCGCTTCAGTCGTGTCCGACTCTGTGCGACACCATAGACGGCAGCCCACCAGGCTCCCCTATCCCTGGGATTCTCCAGGCAAGAATACTGGAGTGGGTTACCATTTCCTCCTCCAATGCATGAAAGTGAAAAGTCCAAGTAGTCACTGGAAGAATGTAATTAATGTTGTGAAACACCTCGACCGTCCGTGTCCCCGTCATTTGACTAATTAGTATTGAATTTTAATCCTGACTCTCTTGTACACTTCAGTGTAGCTAAGGCAGTTGTGTTCCTAAGTGTTTACAATGTAAATAAGGGTGAAGGGACTGCCTTAGAAGAGACAGAGGGAGGCAGTGGATCACACGATGAAGGATTTTTTCCCTTGAGAAACCAAAATAAACAAGCTTTGGGTGGGTAGTTAGGAGACCCCCTTCTTACCTGGATGTGTCTTAAGTCTGAATCACATGATGCCCATCAAGTGGAAATTACCCAGGGTAATCAACCCTGAATACTCATTGGAAGGACTGATGCTGAAGCTGAAGCTAAAATACTTTGGCCACCTGATAGGAAGAGCTGACTCATTGGAACAAACTCTGATGCTGGGAAAGATTGAAGGCAGGAGGAGAAGGGTGCCGCAAAGGATAAGATGGTTGGATGGCATCACTGACTCAATGGACATGAGTTTGAGTATATTCCAGGAGATAGTGAAGGACAGGGAGGCCTGGAGTGCTACAGTGCATGAGGTCACAAAGAGTCAGACATGACTTAGCAACTGAACAACAACAACAGGGGGCTTGCATCTGTTTGTTGAGCTGCACTTATACCTGTGACCTCAGAGCCTGAACTGTCTTTTCAAGGGCAGGGAGGACCCCCGCCTCTACCAAGGGCTTCCTCAGTTTTGTGCTTGGGTCAGTGACTGGGTGGTATGAGCAGACACTTTCCCATCTCTGAGTACTCCTCTCGGGGCCAGGCTACCGACCCTGCTCACTTCTCAGTTATAGATGGGGGTCTTGTATTGCCAGGGCCACTGCTAGCTCACGTACTGCTTTCGAGCAAATGCAGTTCCACCCAGAGTTCATGCACTGGCACCAAGTGTGAGCTGCATGTCAGCCCACACTCACCCCTTCCCTAGGGTTCCTGCTCAGTGGTGAGCTTGCACAGCCACTCAGAGCGCCCTGAGGATTGCTTCCGTTTCTGCCTTGGTGATGATGTACAAGCAACGCAGACGCACTGGAGCCGTAACTGAATCCAGTAGCTTTCCCCCACAACTCCTTATTTCTCTGGTTCTCACTTGCTTGCCTAACCAAAATATGAAAATCACTTTTGACTCCTTAGTCAACCTCCACATGCAATGGAACGCTAGTCTGATCCCAATTCTGAGTTCTGAAATACTATTTCTGTAGTTGAAAAAGCTAGGAACTGTGAATGTTTTTTACCCACAATAGGTTATCTTTCTCAGCCATTATGTCCATTTTATAAATGCAGAAACTTCTGATTGGACAATTTAAGTATTTTGACCCCAAATGAACCTGGGTGACTCCAAGTCCCATGTGTTTTTGATGAGCACATTGTCCTGTGCTCGTCAGTTGCTCCAGGGCCTCTAAATGGCTGCCCTACTTCACTCTCACCTCCCCACCCTCCTGGGGGCCTAGAGATAAGGACCTCAAGCACGTTCAGCCTATGCTCTTACAGGTTGTGCAAGGGCCAGCTGATTCTGACAAGGGAAGTTCAACCACTTCAACCTGGCAGCCCACATTTATATTTCCAACTGGATTTTCTAACACTCAGGTCTCATTTCCAACACCGCTAGACTGAGACCAGCACAGCCAAGCTGCTGAGCATAAATGGTGGCTGGGAGATGCTCTACACTCAACCGTGAGCCTTCACACACAGGTGTTGTCTCTGGGGAAGGGACTGGGGGGTGGCGAAGCTGAGGCGCAGAAGGTCTTGAATAAAATCTGAGATATGAGCAAGGACTCACGTACACTGGGATGCCTGCAGAGTGCCCAGATGACTGGATGTGTGATGACTGGATTTTGTGGGACGAAAACTAGCAGCCAGCTTCTCATCACCCAGTGTTGTTGGGGCAATTTTTATTGAACTACCTTAAATAAGTGGCCTTAAAAGCACCACTCAGGCTCTGATGGCCACATTCTTCTTTCTAATCATCCCGAACCATTCATGGTTTCCTGAAAGTGCCTTGTATGTTCATACATCCATTCCCTTATCCCACGATATCCCTCCAGCCTATAGAGGCAGTTTGTTGCCTGAAAAAATTGGTCCTTTCCTGGGGTCACACATCATTGTCTCCTCTTTGAAGCCTTCCAGACTCTTTCCAAGGCAGTGTTAAAAACTGTTCTCTGTGGTTTTGTGACAGAGGAATAGACAGAAAGTTTGAGGAGGAAGGGGACTGAATTGAAGAGTGAGAAGCAGAGGAGGGAAGAGAATGGCATCTCTTCTTTCCTTACTGACTCTGGGGTAAGTGAGAGTTTGCTTGTCTTACTACTGTAGCATCGACCACTTTGTGTGTTGGCTGGTTTTATAATTAGCCAGATATCTGCAAATACCTCAACCCTGGCCAAACAGCAAGCCTTCAGTGCTCTCTGCTTCTCAGTAGGCTACTAGTTATTTCTGGAAGTCTCCAAAGGAATGAGCCACAGTTGCCATGAGCCTTCAACTCTGCTTGAACCCTCTGGCTCCAGCTGTCTCTTGCCCATGTCCCTGCCCAGAAAGCTGTTAGATGCCTCCACTCTTCCTTCACCTCTCAGGGGAACAGATGCAAGTAGCAGTCCAAGGTTGTGTCCTCTTTATAATCCGAGACAGGACAGTGGGAGTGAATCGTCTGGCACCTGCATACCTCTCTTCATACCCATCCCAACCTGTAGGCGCCTTATTACCCCTCCTTCACAGGGAACTCCCGTCCAGTTGACAACACTCAGTGGGAAAATAGATGCCATTTCTTTCCATACTTCTCCCTCCATCTCAGACCCATTCTTCAACAAAACTCTGTTACAAATTATCTAATGAGTTAACAGCTGTTAGGAGTCACCGGGGCAATTGTATCCTTAGTTACAAGCCCAACAGAAATGGGTAGAAATAAATACAAAATGACCTGAACAGGAATGTTCATGGCAGCGTTATTGAAAAGCATAAGTTTGGAAACAAGCCAAACAGCCCTCGGCAGTAGAATGGATAAGTAAAGTGTAGGTATATTCATACACAGGAATAGCATGTAACCATGGAATAATGAACTACGGCTACAGGCAACAATGCAGATGCAGGTAAGGTTAAGCAAAAGAAGCCAGCCACAGGAGTGTACCTACAGTACACGTGTGCGTACTCAGTCACGTCCGACTCTGTACCCCATGGGCTGTGTAACCTGCCAGGCTACTCTGTCTGTAGAATTTTCCCGGCAAGAATACTGGAGTGGGTTGCCATTTCCTACTCCATGAGATATTCCAGACCCAGGGATTGAGCCCATGTCTCCTTTGTCTCCTGCACTGGTGGGTGGATTCTTTACCACTACTGCTACCTGGCAAGCCATGATGATCCCTTTTATATAGTGGGGTTTTTTTTGAATTTATTTAAGGTATAGTTGATATACAATCAGGAGATCCAACCAGTCCATTCTAAAGGAGATCAGTCCTGGGTGTTCTTTGGAAGGAATGATGCTAAAGCTGAAACTCCAGTACTTTGGCCACCTCGTGCGAAGAGTTGACTCATTGGAAAAGACTCTGATGCTGGGAGGGGTTCGGGGCAGGAGGAGAAGGGGACGACACAGAGAATGAGATGGCTGGATGGCATCACCGACTCAATGGACGTGAGTCTGAGTGAACTCCGGGAGCTGGTGATGGACAGGGAGGCCTGGCGTGCTGCGATTCATGGGGTCGCAAAGAGTCAGACACGACTGAGAGACTGAACTGAACTGATACACAATGTTATATTAATTTAGTTTTTTTAACGATAATTATCCATGATAATAGGAGTCAGTGTAGTGGTTACCCTTGAAGAAGAGAGAGCAGAAGGAGTCTTCTAGGATTTTGGTATAGAGAGAACTGACTTTGAGGAGTGAATGTTCTGGCTAAGTCTGGGTCTCATTCAGAAGTCTCCTGGATCTGAATGCAGATGCAGCCTTTTTGTACTCTTTACTTTCAGCCTCTGGTGGGGCATTTGCAGTCGATGCAGAGGAGTGACATTTTTCAGTAGCTTATATCCACTCTGCTCATAGGAGGAAACCTGATGGTTGATACTGGAGACAAAATTCCAGGGAAAATAGTGTGCATTTAGCTACAGGCTCTGGGAGCAGCAGCACTAGAGCTGAGGAGAAAGGGAAACCGGCTGTCATAAAAAGGCAAAAGAAAATAGCCATTTCCATCTGGACCTTACCTTCCCATGGCTGTTTCAGCCATCATCATTCCAAAATGGATTTGAAATGGTATCTTATCTCATTACTCTTTCTATCTGGTCCAATACTTCTTTTGGTAATGCACGCTTACAAAGCACCTATAAACAGAATCCTGGCCTATTTTCAAGGACGGGAGCTATGACACACAAATTAACTATAGAAAGGTTTGGATTTGGGATGGTTTTATTTCATCGTGCAGAATGCTTCAGTCGTCTCTCAACATAGCCAGCTATTGCAAACTCCGATACCAGAATCGTATTACTCCCAGAGTAGATCCCTTGGCTGTTAGGAGATTCTCAGCAAACAACAACAAAAAGCATTAAGCCTCTTCTTCCTAATTATGTCTTTCTCTAAATATCTAATTATCATTGAGAACAAATTGCATGTTACAGAGATAATATTATGGGGAATCGTTAATCTGTTGGGCTTCTGCTTTTGAATTCCTGAGTCGGTGCTGCAGCTGCTGGAGCAAAAAATTTTGCCACCTGGACAGTTCATTACAATTTCATATTTAAATGCAAAACTGCCGAAGAGTGATTCTACTCGATGGACTTGGCTTCTTTAGGCATTTTGTAGATATGCATCACATGTACAGCTTTTCCAAGCTTCCCAGGTAGCTGGAAATATTGAACAATTGAGCATTTAGAGGGACAGAATTACAAGGAAGCAGTGGGAATATAGTTATACCAATAAGGTGACAGTGGAATTAGCTTCTGTAATTATTCTTTCTTTTTATCAGTGCACAAAGGTCTGCAGATTTTTATGACATTCCTCAGTAACTACATGGGATCACCTTAATAAAGGCTGATCCAAAAAATACACATTCCCAAAGATTACCTGATAATTGCACCTACTGTAATATGCTTAAAGCTAATTAACATTCAATCTTCACTTTAGAGAATAGAAATTACTAGGTACTTATCCCATAATTACATCTTTGTGCACTTGCTATTGTAATCCACAGCGTTAACTATATAATTAAATGATGAACAGTGACTGTATAAGTAGAGAGTACTTATGTAAAATGTGTCTTATACAAAAAATAAAAAATAAACAGTTTCAAAGAATCACATCTCATTGTAAATTCCATTGTTCTCAGGGAGATTAGATAGCATGTCAAAAATTAATAATAATACTGTTACTCCTTGGAGGTGGAAAGATGATAGTACTGCCCCACGGTCAGGAAGATGTCCATTGTGGTTCATCTCACCACGAGGGAGGAGTTCCATCCAGCAGTTCTCACTGTTTTCTCTGGGTGTACATGAAAACACAAATGCTTAGAAGTTGTAGTAAATATGGCCTGTGTCTAAGCTATTAAGCTGTATAGTTTTGTGTCGGGTGCTTTTTATAATAATTCTTTTCAAAAATAACATTTTTATCTGATTATAATGCTAATAGGTATTCATTGTAGAAAATTCATAAAATGTCAAAAAAACAGAAGAAAATAGAAATTATAATACTGTATTGTGTTAACTTTTTGTTTTATATGCTTTGTCTCTTTTCTAAAAAATTATTTTAAGAAAATGTGGTTGACTTGCAATATTGTGTTAATTTCTTCTCTATAGCAGAACAATTCAGTTATATATATATATTTAACTATATATATATAATTTTTCATATTCTTCTCCATTATGGTTTACCATAGGACATTGACTATAGTTCCCTATGTTATACAGTAGGACCTTGCATTTAATCTGTTCTATATATAATAGTTTGCATCTGCTAATCCTAAACTCCTAATTCTTCCCTCCTCCACCCCTGCCTCCTCCTTGGCAACCACAAGTCTGTTCTCTATGTCTGTGAGTCTGTTTCTGTTTTGTAGATAAATTTTTTGTGTCATATTTTAGATTCCACATATAAGTGATATTGTATAGTATTTGTCTAGGTCCATCCATGTTGCCACAAATGGTATTGTTTTATTCTTTTTTATGACTGAGGAGTATTCCACTATGTGTGTGTGTGTATGTGTGTGTGTGTGTATCACATCTTGTTTATTCATTCATCTGTTAATGGACATTTAGGTTGATTTAGGTTGTCTCCATGTCTTTGCTATTGTTAATAGCATTGCTGTGAACATAGGGGTGATGTGTCTTTTTGAAACATGTTTTTATCTGAATATACGCCTAGGAAAGGGGTTTCTAGATCATATAGCAATCCTATTTTACTGTTTTGAGGAATCACCATACTTTTTTCCATAGTGGCTGCACCATTTTATACTCCAACCAACAGTGTAGGAGGGTTTCCTTTTCTCCACACGCTCTCCCGCACTTTTTAGCTGTAGACTTTTTAATGATGGCCATTCTGACTAATGTGAAGTGGTACCTCATTGTAATTTTGATTTGAATCTCTCTAATAATTAACAATATTGAGCATCTTTTCATTTATCTTTTGGCCATCTGTATGTCTTTTTTGGAGAAATTCCTGTTTAGGTCTTCTGTCCATTTTTGAATTGGGTTGTTTGTTATTAAATTGTATAAAATGTTTGTATACTTTGGAAATTGAACCCTTGTCAGATGAATCATTTGCAAATATTTTCCCCCAATCCATAGGTTGTCTTTTAACTTTGTTTATGGTTTCCTTTGCTGTACAAAAGCTTGTATGTTTAATTGGGGCCCATTTGTTTGTGTGTTGGTTTTTTTTTTTTTTTTTTTTTTGACTTTGCTTTTATTTCTGTTGCTTTGGGAGACTAACCTAGGAAAACATTTGATTTGATTTGTGTCACAGAATCTTTTGCCTATCTACTCTTCTAAGAGTTTTATGGTGTCATGTCTTATATTTCAGTATTTAAGCCATTTTGAGCTTATTTTTGTGTATGGTGTGAGGATTTGTTCACTTCAGCTTCATTGATTTCCATGTGGCTGTCCAATTGTCCCAACACCACTTGCTGGAGAATTTGAGTCTCTTTTCCATATGAATCAGTCTCTCTGTGTATGTGTGTATGTGTACACGTATATAAGTATATGTATACATGTACATAAAACATTGCAACCTGCTTTTTAAAGCAGTACTGAACCCTATAATGAAGTATTATTTCTCATCATATTTCCCATGATCCTATAATATTATGTGGGCTTTTCTGGTGGCTCAAAGGTTAAAGCATCTGCCTGGAATGCGGGAGACCAATGTTCGATCCCTGGGTAGGGAAGATCCCCTGGAGAAGGAAATGGCAACCCACTCCAGTACTCTTGCCTGGAGAATCCCATGGAGGGAGGAGCCTGGTAGGTAGGCTACAGTCCATGGGGTCGCAAAGAGTCAGACATGGCTGAGCGACTTCACTCACTCACTATAATATTATGCAATACTGATAATACCTAAATTATTTAACCATTTTCGATGGACATTTACTTCCAGTTTTTCACAATTGTGTGGTTAAGTCACCAAGTCATGTCTGACTCTTTGTGACCCCATGGACTGCAGTTCGCCAGGCTTCCCTGTCCTTCACTGTCTCCCACAGTTTGCTCAAACTCATCTTCATTGAGTCAGTGATGCAGTCCAACCATCTCATCCTCTGTCACCTCCTTTTCCTCCTGTCCTCAATTTTTCCCAGCATCAGAGTCTTTTCCAGTGAGTTGGCTCTTCACTCTCTTCACAGGAGAGTGAAAAAGTTGGCTTAAAGCTCTACATTCAGAAAACTAAGATCATGGCATCCGGTCCCATCACTTCATGGCAAATAGATGGGGAAACAGTGGCTAACTTTATTTTTGGGGGCTCCAAAATCACTGCAGATGGTGACTGCAGCCATGAAATTAAAAGACACTTACTCCTTGGAAGGAAAGTTATGACCAACCTAGACAGCATATTAAAAAGCAGAGACATTACTTTGCCAACAAAGGTCTGTCTAGTCAAGGCTATGGTTTTTCTAGCAGTCATGTATGGTTATGAGAGTTAAACTATAAAGAAAGCTGATCGCCGAAGAATTGATGCTTTTGAACTGTGGTGTTGGAGAAGACTCTTGAGAGTCCCTTGGACTGCAAGGAGATCCAACCAGTCCATCCTAAAGGAGATCAGTCCTGAGTGTTCATTGGAAGGACTAATGTTGAAGCTGAAACTCCAGTACTTTGGCCACCTCATGCGAAGAATTGACTCATTTGAAAAGACCCTGATGCTGGGAAAGATTGAGGGCAGGTGGAGAAGGGGATGACAGAGGATGAGATAGTTGGATGGCATCACTGACTGGATGGACATGAGTTTGGGTAAACTCCAGGATTTGATGATGGGAAGGGAAGCCTGGTGTGCTGTGGTCCATGGGGTTGCAAAGAGTCGGACACGACTGAGCGACTGAACTGAACTGGCTCTTCACATAAGGTGGCCAAAATATTGGCACTTCACCTTGAGCATTAGTCCTTGAATGAATATTCAGGACTGATTTCCTTTAGGATTGACTGGTTTGATCTCCTTGTAGTCCAAGGGACTCACATGAGTCCTCCCCAGCACTACAGTTTCAAAGTATTAATTCTTCAGCAATCAGCCTTCTTTATGGTCCAACTCTCATATCTGTACATGATTACTGGAAAAACCATACAGACCTTTGTCAGCAAAGTGATATCTATCCTTTTGATTACACTGTCTAGGTTTGTCAGAGCTTTCCTTCCAGGGAGCATCTTTTGATATTGTGGCCACAGCCCCCATCCATGGTGATTTTGAAGCCCAAGAAGATTAAATCTGTCACTGCTGTTCCTGCTTTTTCTCCATCTATTTGCCATGAAGTAGTGGGACCAGATACCATGATGTTAGTTTTTTGAATGTTGAGTTTTAAGCCAGCTTTTTCGCTTTCCTCTTTCACCCTCATCAAGAGGCTCTTTAGTTCCTCTTTGCTTTCTGCCGCTAGAGTAGTATCATCTGCATATCTGAGGTTGTTGATATTTCTCCCTGCAGTCTTAATTCCAGCTTGTGATTCATCTAGCCTGGTATTTCATGTAATATACGACCCACTCCAGTATTTTTGCCTGGAGAATTCCATGAACAGTTGGGCCTGGGTGGCCACAGTCCATGGGGGCACAAAGAGTCGGGTGTGACTAAGCACACGTGCATGCTACCATTTAATTATCAATTTTGCCCTTCACTGTGTAAGAATTCCCTAAGAGAAATTTTAAATATTATGTTTTCATGAAAGCATATTCTAGGTTCTATATTTTAAATAGTTACCTTGTGACAATTTCAGTGCCTGAGTTTACATCTGTATTCACACTGTACTGGAGCCCTGGTGATTCTCTTTCATTGTCATGGACTAATGAGAAAGGGTGGAGGTTGACTTATGCAATTATTTGTATACTTGATACCACCAAACAAAACCAAAAAACTTCATAGGATGCATGACAAATGGAAGTTAGAATAAAGAAAAGTGGTTGTAGGAGTGTGTCATCACTTAGCAGTGGCACAGATACAAAAACCAAGAAGTTGATACCATATTCACATAGCAGATAGTAATCAAGGTTCAAATAAATGCCAGTCACTCTAAATTAATGCTGTTGATTTGAATGGTATTTGTTTTTGAATATTTTATTTAATTTATAGATTTGTTTAAAAATTGCTTGGTTGTATAAGAACCGTAGTCATAAATAGTTACTGTGTAATTTCATATTTTTACATATTTAAGTAACAGTGAAAATAATTTAGTCTAACACTGAGGGAGCTGTAAGAAGTTTTCTTTTAAAATGGATCTATACATTTTCTCAATTTGGGTTGCACTGTTCTCACAGCTACATCCTTATGCATATTCTTAGAATAAATTGTTTCCTTGGGGAAATTTCTTAGACATAAAATTACTGTCAGATGTTGTAAACATTCTACCGTTTTTGATGTTTTGAACTCAAATTTGAGTTCAGAGTCTTCAAGTTACTTTTTCTTCCTTTAGTTTTGTCTTCATTTTAATGTTTTCCTCAGTAATCCACTTACTTCCATTTGCAAATATTTATTGAGAGTTTACCCTACGTACGCATCATGCTTCTCACTGGGCCTTCAAAGACAGAATAACTCAGCCTGTGCCCCGGAGCCCCCCAACTCACAAGGAGGTGATGGCATAAGGCAGTGATTCTCAAACATTTGGTTTCACATTTAGAAATGATTGTGGGCCCCACATAGCTTTTGGGGAGATAAGTTATGTCAACTGATATGTATTCTGTTAGAAAATGGATAAATTTTTTAAATGCCATGATTCTTATTTTCACTTTAAAGCTTGTGTTTTATCACTGGCCAGATGTACTGTTACTCATTTTTCCTGAAATGACAGGCTTACTTTGTTCATTTTTGAGAAAAAATTGTCCATATACCCAAGTCTGAATAACCACAATTTGTCAGTCATTATTTAAGAAAGAAATGGTGTCCTGTAAAAGAAGAAAGAACACAGCTAGCTCGTCTGGCAAATTCAAACCATCACGTAAGTGCTTTCCTTGAGACAGCCATCTTACTTTGATATGCAGCAGAAGTGCTGTGTACATAATTGCTATCGTCTTTTTTGCCACGAGTATGGAGAAGATGAGTAATACCTCAGTGCTCTTACAGCTTGGTACCACTGTCTCGATTCACACTATACAGCTCTAGCAATTTTACCCAACATGTCACTTGCAATATCAGTGTAAATGTCTACCCAGTGAAAAAGGCAGTAACGTCTTAGTGTTGATAAGGCTTCCCCGGTGGCTCAGTAGTAAAGAATCCGCCTGCCAATGCAGGAGACATGGGTTCAGTCCCTGGGTCGAGAAGATCCCCTGGAGAAGAGAATGGCCACCCACTTCAGTATTCTTGCCTCAGAAATCCCATGGACAGAAGAGCCTGGCAGGCTACGATCCATGGGATCGCAAAAAAGAGTTGGGCAAAATTTAGTAACTAAGCAACATTATGTTCGTAGATGATGTCTTTATGCTATGAAAATGGTTTGATTTAATGACCCTCCTAAAAGGGCCTCGAGGACCTGTAAGTGTCTGGAGACCATATCTGGAGAACCACTGCTATGAAGTGTGATTACTATGTGCTGGATGGATGTACTGTGTACAGTGGCTGCATAAGAGAAAGACAGCCTCAGCCTGAGTGGAAGTCAGAAGAGGTGTTCGTAGCTAAGTAACAATTAAACTGAAACTCAAAGATTAGGGTGGAGAAGGCACCCCACTCCAGTACTCGCCTGGAAAATCCCATGGATGGCGGAGCCTGGTAGGCTGCAGTCCATGGGGTCGCTAAGAGTCGAACACGACTGAGCAACTTCACTTTCACCTTTCACTTTCATGCATTGGAGAAGAAAATGGCAACCCACTCCAGTGTTCTTGCCTGGGGAATCCCAGGGATGGGAGAGCCTGGTGGGCTGCTGTCTATGGGGTCGCACAGAGTCGGACACAACTGAAGCAACTTAGTAGCAGCAGCAGCAAAGATTAGGGAATTTGCTTAAGAACATATCAATAAAATAAGAAGTCCAGAACCCCACATTTATTACTTCATCTTTCTAATCTTCACATCGCACTGGTTTGAAGTGAAGTGCACAGCCTCCGTCTCCTCATTTCCACTCCAGCCTACATTCTGGCCTTCTCATATACCCAAACCATCTTGCTCTCTCTTTCTTAAAATACCCCCCTGCCTTGACTTGACTTGTGCAATATTCTTCTGGTATTCCTCCTCTTTCTGTCTATTTTCTGCTCTCTTGCAGTCTTCCATGCCTCTATCCAGCCACAGCAAAAACTAGTACTACTTCTAGAGCATCATTTCTCACCACTCTGCACTCCCTCTAAAGCACTCCCACACACACCCAAGGCTTTCATTATAGTTTCTCATCAATTTTAGCCCCAAGCAAACTTGTCCTCCAAACCTTAGCTGCTATAGGCCAGCATCACTGGCATCACCTGTGAACCATGGACCCACCCCAGGTCTATTGAATCAGAATCTGCATTTTAACAAGATCACCCAGTGATTTCTGGTCATATTCAAGTTTAAGGTGCACTGTTCTTAGAACCAGACCCAAAGGTAGAACTGCTTCCCTAGCATTTCCTCTTGGCCGTCTCAAAGGACCCTCAAAATCAGCACGTTCAGAGTAGAACTTATATATTTTTTCCACCATATCTAGTTCTTTTCTAGGTTACCTCTTCTCAGTGAGTGGACTAGTCATCCACTCAGTCATGTACATGGAAACCTTGCTCTTTTATCTTCCATATATAATTTATCACCAAGTTCACGATCTCGCACATCCTCTCTGGGCTGTCTATCACCCTCTTCACTGTCACCATCCTTGTCTGAGCTATCATTGTCTGCTACCTGCACATTTTGCAGTATCTTCCCAAATGGTTCCCTGCTTTGATCCTTACCCACTCCAACTAATTTTCATTTCCCACGATGCTTAGAACATTCCAATGACCCTCCGTTGCTCTTATGATAAAGATGAAAATCTGTCTTGGGAGATCTACTTCCTACCTGCCTCTCCAAACTCACCTTGTTCTTTAAGATTTCAGTCATCTCACACCTTGCTCTCTTGAAAAGTGAAAGTGAAAGTGAAGTCACTCAGTCATGTCTGACTCTTCACGACCCCATGGACTGCAGCCTACCAGGCTCCTCTGTCCACGGAATTTTCCAGGCAAGAGTACTGGAGTGGGTTGCCATTTCCTTCTCCAGGGGATCTTCCCGACGTAGGGATTGAACCCGGGTCTCCCGCACTGCAGGCAGATGCTTTACCCTCTGAGCCACCAGGGAAGTCACTCACCAGACAATTTATCTAGTAGATTCCCATTCTTCCCTAGACTTTAGCTCAATCATTCCTTCCACAGAGAATCTTCTCTGGCCTCTATAATTATATCTCTTCCTCTTATTCTGTGATCTCACCCATTTCATTTATTCTCTTGCATTCTTGTCAGTTGTAACTCAACATTCTTTTTTTTTTTGGTTAATATCTTTGATGAACCTTTGGTTAATATTTAACATTCCCATGAGACTGCAGGGTCTGTTAAGGCACCACGTATGCTCGCTCAGGGCCTGAAGGATAATAGGCAAAGTCCTGCAGCTTCTTATTTTGTTGGTGAATCCTGTGAGGAATTCTTTTCTCCCCATTGTCAGATAACAAATGATGCCTGTCTTTCAAGATTGAGCTCCTGCATGTGGTCTTCCCAGCTAAATTGCTCTTCAAAACCTCTTATATGGTACTTATTACCTTCTAATTGGCGTAAATAACCCCTAGTTGTTAAAATGTTAAACAGAAGTTTAATTTTCATGACACTCAGTCCAGTGGGCTGAGTGAAGCAGGTCCTCCATCCAGTGACTCAGAGGTTATGTTCCCTTCATCTCATCCTGCTGTTTTCCTAGCATGTGGCTCCCAAGGGTATCACAGGGCATGGAGATGCCTCATAGTCTCTTAAATGACCTGGCCCAGAAGTGACAAGTTATTTCTACTGCATTAATAATCTGATCCATCCTAAATGGATGAGACAGTGGAGTATAATCTTTCCATATGCCTCAGAATGTGCATAGAACCAAACACAAATGAAAACCAGTAATCCTACGAACTGTAAACTCCTGAAAGAAGACAAGGTCAAGGTCTGAGTCATCAGTACAAGAACACTGAACTATTTGATCTTTTACCTGTTTGGTAATTAATAGAGATTACTGGTTCAATGAATAATCTAAGTTTTCAGAAGATAAAATCTGTTGTCTTGTTGTTGTTCAGTGGCTAGGCCGTGTCCAACTCTTTGTGACCCTACGGACTATAGCACACCAGGCTCCTCTGTCCTCCACTATCTCCCAAGAGTTTGCTCAAATTCATGTCCATTAAGCTGGCGATGCCATCCAAGCAGCTCATCCTCTGCCACACCCCTCTCCTTTTGCCTTCAGTCTTTCCCAGCATCAGGATCTCTTCCAATGAGTCAGCTCTTCACATCAGATGGCCAAAGTATTGGAGCTTCAGCTTCAACATCAGTCCTTCCAATGAATATTCAGATTTGGTAAAAACTGAGAGGAGACAAAGCCAGAGAGAAACAGAAAGGTACAGAACAAGATTGGCAGATATTTCTTTTAAAACCCATTGCTGTTTCGTGTACTGACACAGGTTTCGGCAGTGCAGACTAGCCTGCTCAACAGCCGGAGCCTCCCTCCCTTCAAAAGAGTCAGGTTTTGCTGGATGGCTTCCTACTCTGTGATGATATTAATGAAAATTTTCTCAATACAGACATACCTCAGAGATATTGCAAGTTGAGTCCAGACCACTCAATAAAGTGAATATCTCAATAAAGCAAGTCACATGGATTTTTTGATTTCCCAGTGCATGTAAAAGTTATTTTTTGCTAGACTGTAATCTGTTAAGTGTGAAATAGTATAGTATTTATGCCCCCAAACACAATGTGCATACTTCAGTTGGAAAATACTGAATTGCTAAGAATGCTAACCATCATAACAGCGCAGGGTTGCCACAAATTTTTAATTATATATTAAAAAAAACAACACAGTGCCTGCAAAGTTCAATAAAGGGAAGCACAATAAAACAAGAACAAGACATGCTTGTAATGTTTATATGCTGGATAGTGTGTTAGACAGTGCATATCTTCTGCCATGCAGTCATTCTTTCAGCAATTCTCCGACACAGGCATTCTTGTCTCAGAGCTTATGTGTCTTGTTCTAGACCACACAGCTCACAATCAGCTGCCTCTGGAGGTGGGCTCAGATCTGCCTGACTCTGAAAGCCCATGTGTTCAGCCATGATGCCACACTGAAGCGTTTGTTAACCATCTGAATATTTATCCACCTTAAGAACAAGTACAAACAAGTAGTGTAATTAATCTATCCATTATAATCCTCATGACCTAACTTGGGTAATAGACCCTGAGGGATTACTTTTAGAATTTTGCCAAGACTGTAGGCAAATTCCAAAGAATGTACGTATCTGTGTTTAGTTGAGTTTTGTATTCTAAAGCCAGAGTTTCCCTGGTGGCTCAGTGGCAAAAAACCCGCCTATCAATGTAAGAGATGTGTGTGCGATTCCTAGGTCAGGAAGACCTCCTGGAGAAGGAAATGGTAACCCACTCCAGGGAAATCCTGGGAAATCCCATGGACAGAGGAGCCTGAAGGGCCTCAGTCTCTATGGGATCACAAAGAGTCAGACACAACTTAGTGACTAAACAACAACAATTCTAAAGCCGAGGTGATATCCCCACAATTGGGTAGTGTTGTTTTGGATGGGTTTCTTGTAGAGGAGGGAGATTTCCAACTGATACAATAGCCACAAAGTGCTTTGTTCCTTTTTCCTTTGATATATATACTCATCTATACTTGCATAAGTCAGACCAGCCTTAGCTTTATCTTCAGCTTTATGTGCAGTCAAAACACTAAATTGTGAAACTGTTTATCACAAGAAAGCCAAAGAAGCCCTTGTAAGTCCTTTCTTCATTGTCTTTGCACCCACACTGCTATGGGGGTGGCTGTGAAAGCGTGCTGGGAAGAGTGGGAGCCTGTGTGCTGGGAAGATTGTGGAATCTGGAATCTCTTAGCACAGACTGAGAGGCTGAAGGAGTCCATTTTTCCCACAAACTCTATTAGGGTTAATTTTTAAAGCTGTTAACGTAAAGACCCTTCATTGAGCACTTGGCACTATGAATCTTTCTCTACCGCTCTCATTCATCACCTGTTTTCATTGTATCTTTGTGAAGATTTGCAATAATGGTGCTTATAAAAGGCTCACTGGGCCTATAAAATAAGACTTTTTTTCCTCAGCTCATTTTTTGAAAATTGTCATTTCTTGTTATTTCACATTCTTTCTTTCCAACTGCACTAGGTTTATCTGCTACAGGAAACAATTACTTAGAGAAATGTATACTTTCTATTTCCTTTAATAGCATGTGTTATGATGTTTGATAGTTCATGAAGGACGCTGTCAGGTTTGAAGAAGGAGCCAATAAACTGTAGGTACTAAGAAATACAGCCCCATAATGATGCCTACTCATATGCAAAGATATTTTATCAATTTAATGATACCTTTTAGTATCTGACACCTTTGGTTTGCAGGTTTGCTCAATGACCTGTTTGCCTCTGTGCCAAATTAGTGTTGAGGGAGGTTTCTGATAAGAAGAATATTCGATTTGAATGTTAGAGTTAGGATCATCAAGTTGGAGGTGGTCTCTCTGGTTTATCTCAAATGGTACCTTTTACTGCTGATGAAGACTAGGGAATCGTGAAATGCCAAAGAAACTCATGGTTGATTTTAAAGGAGGAAGTCCAAGTGAGGGGCATGTAAGGGTACCTCCAGCATTAATGGGAACTTTTTAAAAATGTGTTTATCTCCCCTGGATACATTATTTTTAAAATCATACATTCATCTTCTGTTAGACATATTCTTTAAATGATAAATGAAAGCCTACAATATGTAAAATAGAGTCCATTGTTATACTAAAAATATGAGTAGCCAAAGAAGAAAATGGACAGTGAGGACATTTATGGAAGGAGAAATTCAGATCAGGAAGCAGAGAATGTAAGGTATAGAATCCTGGAAGTCTCGAGAAAGGGGGAAAGCCAAATCTTAGCCCTAAACTGCCTAAGCTTGTCAACCTGATCCAGAAACACACTTGGGAATGAACTTGTTGGCTTTGCCTTTCTCTTTTGAAACGCACAGTTTGGCACATATTGATAAATGAGGGATTACTTAACTATTTTCATAAAAAAGTTCATAAGGAGAACATATAAAATTAAATTATACATACAATTATGCCACATTTGGAACAATGACTTAGTTTCAAGGTGAATTATCATAGACTTCCTATCAGTTATTTCCCTATCCTTGGTTCATTCATTGGAAATTTATTCCTTAATTTCTTCTGTCTCAGAATGCATTGTCTCCAAATACTGTATTATAAAATCATTTAGTTCTTCATTGTGAAGAATTTGTTTCCTCAAAATGGAGAAGAACTTTCAAATGTCACAAGAAATGATAGCATTAGTTTTTGTTTGTTTGTTTGTTTTGACAGTTAGATTATCTGGCTGAGATGCTGAGATTCATTTAATTTAGTCTGGTAAACTAATAAAAGCTTGTTTTTCTTTTATTAATAAAACTTACATTGTTTTGTTACACTGATCAGATAATTTTACATATGTAAAATATCCTACACTTTAAATAGGACGTTATTAATTCAACTTATCAGTTCAGTTCATCACAAATGTGTGGTGCAAATGCTTACCCATTTACTTACGGAGTGATAGGATGCAGCGTAAGAAAAAACTTCATCCTTGGATCCTTATATAGGTGAGAGTAAAATCTGTAAACTAAGATTCAGAACTTGAATAGGGATAAGAGTGTACTAAGTCTGCTGAAACCCTATCAAATAGTTTTGGGTGTTCCCCCCAACTCTACAAGGATATTTCTGAAATCTCATGACATTACAAAGGCAGTTTTCATTAAAGCAAAATTTGATGGCTTTATTTTCAGAAACTTTCCAGATTTACAAACACAACCAGTTACTAATCCCTGTTGAAGGAGTATAGTAAAGTTTTGTGTAAGAGACCATTTACTCAATAAGGATGAATTTACAGTTTCCAAAAGTATAAAGTTAAAACTATCCAATTTTTTCTTTGTAGTTTATGGAGAAGGCAATGGCACCCCACTCCAGTACTCTTGCCTGGAAAATCCCATGGACAGAGGAGCCTGGTAGGCTGCAGTCCATGGGGTCGATAAGAGTCGGACACGACTGAGCGACTTCACTTTGACTTTTCACTTTCATGCGTTGGAGAAGGCAATGGCACTCCACTCCAGTATTCTTGCCTGGAGAATCCCAGGGACGGGGGAGCCTGGTGGGCTGCCGTCTATGGGGTCGCACAGAGTCGGACACGACTGAAGTGACACAGCAGTTTATACTTCTGGTAATGCATTTTCTGCCCTGTTTAGCCATCAGTAATTTCAATATGTACAGTAAATCTTAAAACCTTGTATATGACACAGCATCATTCAAAGTGATGCAACTTTTCTTATTGTATTTTAATAAGAATAGTTGATTCTAGGGCAGCAATGTTTCATGCTGATATGTATTTTATAAGACTGTGAACTCTTTGAAAGCAGACAGAGCAAGTATAGAATTTATAACATACTGCATGTTTATTTGGGGAAGATGCAAATGGAGATTTCAGAAGACCAAAAGCCCCCTCAAGCCGCCCATATTAATAAGTCATAGCACTGCATACTGCAAAATGGATTTGACTTCTGATAGAAATCTTTCATGATCAGAGAGTATTTAGAAACAGGAAGTTCCAGTAACTGGGTAAAGAAGAGGGACTGAGTTCTTTCACAAGCCTGTTTATGCCCCTGTGTTTGTAATTTTACTTTGAATTATATTTGTACTGTACAATTAAGTCATCTAATTATATATCCTATAAACCAGTAAAATGATAGCTCAAAAAAATTGTTTCAGTTAGAATTAATGCTTTAGAAATGCTTAAGCAAGACCAGTTGCTTTTAAAAAAAATTGCTGTTGACTTATATGTGGACATGCATGTAATGGAAACCTAGAGAGGAAAGGGTTTCAAGAATGAGAGGGAAATTCTTGTGTCAAATGCCTCAAGAATAGGAAGAGAATAAAGAATATGAACAGACCATGGGTTTGTCAACTCAGAAGCCACTGCTGGACTGTCCAGGTTAAAGTTTCGTTATATGTGTGAGAGCAAAAGCTGAATTCCAAGATATTAAGCATGAAGTAGAAGGAGATGGGTGTAGGATATGGAGACCTTGACTGTGTGTATCATTCATCAGCCAGGTGAAGTGATGAGAAAGAAGTTATAGAGAAGAATGACAGTCTGTATCTGGGAAGGACTTTTTAATTATTAAAGGGTATGATGCAGAGCAAAAGAACAAGGCTTTGGATTTGCAAACTGTGTACTTTTGGCAATGTATTTAACTCCTTGAGCATCTATCCATTACTTCTATAAAGTTGAAATAATAAACCAAAAGATTGTTGGGTATGTAACATCAGAAACATAAAACTTTGTGGTGGGGAGAGTAAAAATGTAGAGCTTTGGAATGTGTTGTTAAAAGTTAAGATGTTAACAGCTTAAAATAGACTGTTATAAATATAAGTTGTTATGTGTACCCCTCATAGCCCCCACAAAGTAGAAACCTATAGTATACACAGAAAAGTTACTGAAGAAAGTTACTAAAGAAAGTCATCAAACACAAAGGAGGAGAGCAAGAGAAGAAAAAAGTAGCAGAGGAATTGCAAAACAGCCCCCAAACGATTAACAAAATGGCAAAAAGTAGCTACCTACCAATAATTACTTTAAATACAAATGGACTAAATTCTCCAATCAAAAGGCATAGAGTGGCTGCATGGGTTTTAAAAAAATACCAGCTATATGCTACCTATAAAAGAGTCACCTCAAGCATATGGACAAGGGAGGAAAAAAAAAAAGAACAGGGACTCAAATATTAATAAATAAAATCAGAAGTAAAAGAGAGGAGATTACAGCTAACACCAAAGACATAGAAATGATCATAAAAGACTACTATAAACAATTAAACACTTAACAGATTGGAAAACCTAGAGGAAATGGATAAATTCCTAGAAATGTACAACCTGTTGAGACTAAATCATGAAGAAACAGAAAATCTGAACACACTAATTACTACAAAGGTGATTGAATCAATAATCAGCAACCTCCCAACAGAGAGCTACTCTGGTGGATTCTACCAAATATTCAAAGAAGTAAAATCAATTCTTCTCAAACTCTTCAAAAAACTGAAAAAGAAAAAAAACTGCCAAACTCATCTTACAAGGCCAGAATTATTCTGATGTCAAAACCAAAGACACCACAAGAAAATTATAGGCCAATATCTCTGATGAACATGGATGCAGAAATCTTTAATCATTCATTAGCAAACTGAATTCAACAATACATTAAAGGGAGCATACTCCATGATCAATTATAAAATATTATATGTAGACATTTTCCCAAAGAAGGCATAGCCAATATGTTCATAGAAAGATGCTCAGCATCACTTATCATCAAGGAAATGTAAATCGAAACCACAATGAGATATCACTTCACACCTATTCGAATGACTTCTTTCAAAAAGACAACAGATAACAAATGTTGGCAAGGATGTGTAGAAGAGAAAACCTTTGTGCATTTTTAGAGGAAATGTAAACTGGTCCAGACACTATGGAAATCAGTATGGAAGGTCATCAAAAAAACTAAAAATAGTTACCATATGATTCAGCAGTTTTATTTCTGGGTATCTATCTAAAGAAACCAAAAACATTCATTTGAAAAGATATATATACTTCAATTTTCTTTGCAGTCTCATTTATAATAGCCAAGATATGTAAATATCCTAAATATTCCATCAACAGATGAATAGATAAAATGATGTGAGGTATATATATATATACACACACATATATATACACACACATATATATATTATTCAGCCATAAAAAAAATGAAATCTTGCCATTTGTGACAAACTGGAAGGGTCCCGAGGGAATTACGCTTAAGTGAGATAAGTCAGACCAAAAAACACTGTATAATCTTGCTTATATCTGGAATCTAAAAATAAACAAAATTGAGCTCGTTGTCATATATATAACAGAATGTTTCTCTTCTTTATATCTCACCTTTCTTACAAGAAGGGTGCATCCTGTCCATTTGGAAGATGTTGAGTTCTGCTGAGCATGCTGCTGGACTAGCAGTTGCACTTTGGGAGCAAGCCTGAGGGCGGCTGAGTTGCTCTACGTTTAGAACACAGAGAGCTGATTGCTCCCAGAGGGGATTTGGGGGCCAGGGGCTGGCAGCGGAGATGGCAGTGGGAGTCGAAGGCCAGCAAGGGGGAAAGACAGCTGACAGGGTATGAAATGTGACTTCAAGGAACTCCCTCCAAAAATAATTTTTCTAATGCCTACTGCACTCACAAATGCTGAGTATGGATAGTCTTATGATGTGAAGCAAACAAGGATCTTTGTTACATACCTGAGTCAACATGACAAAGGAAAGTTTCCTGAGGAAGCCAGAATTCAAGGAAACTTAAAAGATCACCATAACCTCGCCTTCAAGAAGGAACAAAAATCTTTGGAAGTACTTCATGCTTCCACAGGATGAAGAAAGAGGTAAGAGGAATAAAGGGGAATTTCAATGAGACTTTGGGGGACAAGGAAGCCCTGCGCTAACTCCTAGGCTGCATATAAAGCCTAGTGTCTTAAACATAATTAATATTGAATCAGTGATGCTAATTAGCATAACTTTTGACTGAAGATGCACCAGAGGGGATTGCTGATGGCCCACTATCCACCAAGCGATTGGAGGAATAGGCCTGAGATGATGGTTATATTTCTCTGCTTTATAGGCCATGAAATTAATGACTAGAACAGAACTTTGGCATCGTGTTGCTTTTCCTTAATTTTCCTGTCCTTTAGGAAGTCACATTGAGCTTTGTTCAGGAACTTGCTGGCCTTGTCACTATTTATCCAGTAGACAATACTTTAGACTCACTTCCTCAAAAATCTAAGAGCTTTGAAATTGGCTATAGACAGGTGCAATGTATGTAAAGCAGTAACACCTAGGGGAATTGTATTCCTTGTCTATAATTGCAAGGACGTTTACCAGGCTTCTGCAAAATACTGGAGTTGCAATATAGATGTTCTGCTGCTGCTGCTGCTAAGTCACTTCAGTCGTGTCCAACTCTGTGTGACCCCATAGACGCCAGCCCACCAGGCTCCCCAGTCCCTGGGATTCTCCAGGCAAGAACACTGGAGTGGGTTGCCATTTCTTTCTCCAATGCATGAAAGTGAAAAGTGAAAGTGAAGTTGCTCAGTAGTATCCAACTCTTAGCGACCCCATGGACTGCAGCCTACCAGGCTCCTCCATCCATGGGATTTTCCAGGCAAGAGTACTGGAGTGGCGTGCCGTTGCCTTCTCCATAGATGTTCTGGTAATCTCCATAAACTACCAAGGAAAGCTAGCATTTGAAGTAGCTACCAAGATTTTAACCACTGTTGAATTGTTACCATGGTCAAGAATATGTTCTTATAAAAGAAATCTTTATCCTATTAATACTTGTTTAAGACAACAGCAAAGTCATGTTGTGTCTGGGATGCTACCACCTGATACTGCTGGACAGTGAGGGTGGCAATGAAATTCCTTCCAAAATCTACCAGAAATATCTACCTCCTTCTGTTTATACAAAGGCAGTCATAATGGCTTTTGCTTCTGGCAGACTGAAATAACATGGGGGCCTGTGTAGAAACACTTGGAGTCTACAAAATGAGCTTTTAGTTTATCCCCTGGTAGTTAATTACTATACCTCTAGGTCAATTAAATGGCTCCTAATCACTCAGTTGTAACTGTGGTTTCACTCACAAGCTGTGTGTGGTAATTCTAGTTTACTTGTTTTCTTAAGTAAAACTCAAACTGCCGTGTACATGAGATCCAGGATAATGATGAAAACTGAAGTAGGCCAAAGTGGGCTATATCATTAAAGCAATTTCATCAAAAGCTTCTTATTGTAAATTGCTGTTATACTGTTAATGTCCTCTTGGTTTCTCCAAAGATCATTTCTAAAAACACAATAAAATAAAAGGAGCAGTTTACTTTTATAACTTTAGCACAAGCATTCAAAGATTTGCATGATCCAAAATGAGACTAGAGGTACAAAGTCCACGGTGGTTGTGTGTATTGAAGGAACAAATCCACCCTGGTCCTTGGGGGACACAGCTGAATCTATTAGAGGTATTTGTTGTAATTCACATTCTTTCATGCAGTACAAGGGCTTCCCAGGCGATGCTAGGGGTAAAGAACCCTCCTGCCAGTGCAGGTAGAAGTTAGGAGATGATGGTTCGATCCTTGGGTTGGGAAGATCCCCTGGAGAAGAGCATGGCAACCCACTCCAATATTCATGCCTGGACAATCCCATGGACAAAGGAGCCTGGCGGACTACAGGGTCGCAAAGAGTCAGACATGACTGAAGCTACTTAGCACACACACAGCAGTATATTCCCAGTTGCCAAAAAGTTATCCCTCCAGCGGTATGTTTTTACACAATCTCGGTGCATCATGTTATTCTAATGTGAATGCGTTACTTATAGCTCTGGGACACTCCAGCAGGGGCTTATGGTCACTTCCTCCCCAGTCTTGCCTGTGAATCCTACATCTGAGCAGAGTGAAACATCTGTCTCCCCTACCCAGGAGAGCCAGCGCCCCTGCTTTGTACATTCAGCAAATACCTACTGAGCATATACACTATATAAGATAACACTAAATACCAGACAAGGTAAATAAGGACCAGCCCGGTACTCAAAGATGTTAATATCCTGTGAAGGAAATAGACTTTAGAGCAGTGGGTGTTCCCCCTCCTTTTTGCTCATGGCATTTTGTTCTGTGGGTATCATCCGAAGGGGATGTGCAAAAGAGGATTCCTTGAAGCATTCTTACTGGAGCTGGTGCCTGAACTGGGTCTAGAAAGTTGTGAGGAATTTGTCAGGTCGATCACGTAGAGGGCAGAGATGTTACCAGACAGAGGAGAGAGCATGAATGAAGGCGGAAACAGTGGCTTTGTATTTGCTCGCTTGATTGACCACGTGGATAAGGATGCCATCAACCGAGAAAGAGACCATAAAACGAGAAAATGGGATGCATGCTGGAACCCCAGCTAGATTCCTCTATGTTATTGTCACTGTTACTGCCATCACATCCTCCTCAAACTATATCACCCTTATCCATTCCCCTAATATAGTCAGCAAGTTGATGAAAAAGCCACATTGCCTCTCTGAATGGATCCGGTGGAATGTTGTCTTCCTCACGTGTCGCGTGTTCTCTTGGATTATTTTGCTTCCTGTACTGTACTATTAAGTTATAAAGAAACTCATGACCCACAAGTCAGGAAGCTTAAATTGGCCAATAATCACAAAATATTTAATATTAGAAGGGTATTTTAAACGTATGCTCTAAAAAGCGCTAGATCCACATGATTTTATAGGCAAATTGTTTTAAACCTTTCAGAAAAAAAACAATTCAAATGTTAATTAAACTATTTCAGAGCATAGAGATCTAAGGCAACTTTTTCTGAAGCAAGTGTAACTACAGTCCAAAACCTGACAAAGAAAGCACAGTAAAAAGATATCTTGACAAAATGGCTATATAATTTATTTAAAACAATAAAGGTATAAAAATACCTAGTAAAAGCCTGGAAAATAACGAGAAAAGAATAATTATTCTAGATACTAAAACATAAAGCTATAAAAATTAAAACACTGCAGGGCTTGGACTAAATCACAAATCAATAAAATAAAAAATAAAGAGTACCGAAATATGCACAAATATATGTGGTTATTCAGTGCAATAATGAAGAACATCAAATATGTAAAAGAAGGATAATTTTTCAATAATGGTATTGGGACAGTTGCCTTATACTATTAAAAATATGAATTCATTTATCCTTACTTCCAAATAAGTTCTAGATGGATAAAATAACATACTATAAAAAGACACATTAAATATATTAAGTCAAAATATGAGTAAACAGTTTTATAACTTTTAATGGGAAAGACTCACCAAGAAAAAGACTAAATGTCCATGATGGCAGTACTGACACATAAATTCCATAACCAAAGCCACAGTGAAAGGTTAAAACCCAGCTGACAAACCAGTTACAACATTTATAATGGATTCAGTATTCCTAACGAAAGTGTCCTGATTAATTAATTTTTGAAAACAGATGTGCCAATAGGAAACAGGCAAAGGAAGTGAACAGGAATTGACAAACTTGCATATCAAAGAAAGAAAGAGGAATGGCCTATAAGAATGCAAAAGGTATTAAACTTTGCTTAACTTAAGGATTGGATGGCATCACTGACTCCATGGACATGAGTTTGAGCAAGCTCTGGGAGTTGGTGATGGACAGGGAAGCCTGGTGTGCTGCCGTCCATGAGGTTGCAAAGAATTGTACATGACTGAGCAACTGAACTGAAGGAAATGCAAAGTTGTGACTATAGTAAATGATTTTTTATGACCTGTTAGAGAAGACCTGATGCAGAAGCTCAAGCTCCAATACTTGGGCCACCTCATGCTAAGAGCTGACTCGTTGGAAAAGACCCAGACGCTGGGAAAGATCGAACGTAATAGGAAAGGGAGTCAGCAGAGGAAAAGATGGTGAGATAGCATCACAGACTCAATGGACATGAATCTGAGCAAACTCTAGAAGATAGAGAAGGACAGCGGAGCCTGGTTAGCTGCAGTACGTGGGGTCACAAAGAGTTGGACGCAACTTAGCAAATGACCAAAAACAAAGAGAAGCAAAGATGAAACAGTTCTGTACTATCCACTGTTAACAGTGTTTGAAGAGAGGAACATGCTCATGCACTGTTGGAGGGTCACAGTTTCAGAGGCAACGTTTATCAAAATGTGGAGTGCACTCTATCAACCTCTCTTCAGTTCAGTTCAGTTCAGCCGCTCAATCTGACTCTTTGTGACCCCATGGAATGCAGCACGCCAGGCTTCCCTGTCCATCACCAACTCCCAGAGCTTCTTGTGCATCGAATCAGTGATGCCATCCAGCCATCTTATCCTCTGTCATCCCCTTCTCTTCCCACCTTCAATCTTTCCCAGCATCAGGGTCTTTTCCAAGGTGTCAGTTCTTGGCATCAGGTGGTCAAAGTATTGGAGTTTTAGCTTCAGCATCAGTCCTTCCAATGGGTATTCAGAACTGATTTCCTTTAGGATGCACTGATTGAATCTCCTTGCTGTCCAAGGGACTCTCGATAGTCTTCTCCAACACCACAGTTCAAAAGCATCAATCGTTTGGTGCTCAGCTTTCTTTATAGGCCAACTCTTACATCCATACATGACTACTGGAAAAACCGTAGCTTTGACTAGATGGACCTTTGTTGGCAAAGTAGTATCTCTGCTTTTTAATATGCTGTCTAGGTCGGTCATAACTTTTCTTCCAAGGAGCAAGCATCTTTTAATTTCATGGCTGCAGTCACCATCTGCAGTGATTTTGGAGCCCAAGAAAATAAAGCCTGTCACTATTTCCATTATTTCCCCATCTATTTGCCATGAAGTGATGGGACCAGATACCATGATCTTAGTTTTCTGAATGTTGAGTTATAAGTCAAGTTTTTCACTCTCCTCATTCATCAAGGGGCTCTTTAGTTTTTCTTCACTTTCTGCCATAAGGGTGGTGTCATCTGCATATCTGAGGTTATTGATATTTCTCCCGGCATTCTTGATTCCAGCTTGTGCTTCATCCAGCTGGCATTTCTCATGATGTACTCTGCATATAAGTTAAATAAGCAGGGTGACAAAATACAGCCTTGATGCATTCCTTTCCCAATTTAGAACCAATCTGTTGTTCCATGTCTGGTTCTAACTGTTGCTTCTTGACCTGCATACAGATTTCTCAGGAAGCAGGTCAGGTGGTCTGGTATTCCCGTCTCTTGAAGAATTTTCCACAGTTTGTTGTGATCCACATAGTCAAGGGCTTTGGCATAGTCAATAAAGCAGAAGTAGATGTTTTTTGGAACTCTCTTGCTTTTTTCCATGATCCAGCGGATGTTGGCAATTTGATCTCTGGTTCCTCTGCCTTTTCTAAATCCAGCTTGAATATCGGGAAGTTCACATTTCATGTACTATTGAAGCCTGGCTTGGAAATTTTTGAACATTACCTTGCTAGCATGTGAGATTAGTGCAGTTGTGCAGCAGTTTGAGCATTCTTTGGGATTGCCTTTCTTTGGGATTGGAATGAAAACTGACCTTTTCCAGTCCTGTGGCCACTGCTGAGTTTTCCAAATTTGCTGGCACATTGAGTGCGTCACTTCCACATCATCATCTTTTAGGATTTGAAATAGCTCAGCTGGAATTCCATCACCTCCACTATCTTTGTTTAAAGTGATGCTTCCTAAGGCCCACTTGACTTCACATTCCAGGATGTCTGGCTCTAGGTGAGTGATCACACTATCTTGCTTATCTGGGTCATGAAGATCTTTCTTGTACAGTTCTTCTGTGTATTCTTGCCACCTCTTCTTAATACCTTCCACTTCTTTTAGGTCCATACCATTTCTGTCCTTTATTGTGCCCATCTTTGCATGAAATGTTCCCTTGGTATTTCTAATCTTCATGAAGAGATCTCTAATCTTTCTCATTCTATTGTTTTCTCTATTTCCTTGCACTGATCATTGAGGAAGGCTTTCTTATCTCTCCTTGCTATTCTTTGGAACTCTGCATTCAAATGGGTATATCTTTCCTTTTCTCCTTTGCCTTTCCCATCTCTTCTTTTCACATCTATTTGTAAGGCCTCCTCAGACAGCTATTTTGCTTTTTTGCATTTCTTTTTCTTGGGGATGATCTTGATCCCTGCCTCCTGTACAATCTCACCAACCTCCATCCATAATTCTTTATAGACCAACTCTCCCCGTACATGACTTCTAGAAAAACCATAGCTTTGACTAGATGGACCTTTTTTCACAATATAATGTCTCTGCTTTTTAGAATGCTGTCTATACTGGTCATAGCTTTTCTTCTGACATCAAGTGTCTTTTAATTTCATGGCTGCAGTCGCCATCTGCAGTGATTTTGCAGCTCAAGAAAATAAAGTCTCTCACTGTTTCCATTGTTTTCCCGTCTATTTGCCGTGAAGTGATCTAGAAATTAACAATATCCAAACCAGTATTTAAGGGTAGATTCAACGCTGTTGACTTCAGCATTTTGTACAATGAAAAATTTTTAAATGCCCTAAATGTTTATCAGAAGGAGATACAGTCTCTCTTAGGAGATAGAGAAATCTCTTATGCTGAAGAGTGAACTGAGGGAAGTTGGTCAAGTGTGAGACTGTAGGGAGATGTGGGGACTCTAGAGAACAGGAGGGCGGTTCCTTTCTCAAGGGCACTGCCTCTCAGCTCCAGCTACTTGTTGCTGTGAAATTGCAGAACTGAGCTGGGCTGCCAGGTTTTCCAGTTTTCTGTAAAAGAAGCTGGAAATTGGATTCTGAAACTTAGTGACAAAAGAAAACACCATGTGGCTTTTATTTACACATATATGTCAAATTTGACTTACAAAACGCCAATTTGTGCCACCTAATTTATACTCTGAAATACTATATAACCATCATTGTGGTAGATGGGTATACTGGCCCCACACTGGCTTTCCCTTCTATGAAATGAGTTGATGTACCCCATGCTCTAGAGCTTCCCTGGTGGCTCAGTGGTAAAGAATCTTCCTGCAAGGCAAGAGAAGCCGGAGATATGGATTCAATCCCTGGCTCAGGAATATCCCCTGGAGGAGGGCATGGCAACCCACTCCAATATTCTTGCCTGGAGAATACTATGGACAGAGGAGCCTGGTGGCTACAGTCCATAGGGTTGCAAAGAGTCAGACTTAGTGATTAAACAGGCACAGGTATATGTATTAAAGAAAATTCTGGAGGATATACAAAAATAGTTGATGGTGATTTTCTTGAGATGTGGAGCTTAGGACAGTTTTTACTTCTGTTTGTGTATTTTTCTGTATTTTTTATTTTCTATAACAAATCATCTTTGTAGAAAGAAAATAATTAATATCCTTAGAGGATTGATGGTTGAAAGAAGCTCAGGAGCCACATAGATAATAAAGTCATCCCATTAGAAGATTTCTCCCCCTAAAAAAAGTAAATATCTGTCTTCTCCTAGAAACTTGATTGTAGAGCCAAAACTAGCCAGGGAAGTCCCCCAAAATAATCAAAATGCAGAGATTTGCTTATCGGGATTTTATTATATTTTTTTTTTTTTTCCAGGAGATGGTGAGGTTTATTTTGTCTTGTCTGGATAGAGGTTTGATTTGCTCTCGAATGTTCCAGGGTGGAGAGAGACTAGGAGAAAGCACAGAATGCAGAGGTCTATTTGGTGTAATCTCCCTCATTTTCATCTTCACCGTCAATGGCAAGAGCAGCGTATTTGCTTGCCGAACTGAACTTCGAGGCTGGATTTTCTTCAGCTTTCTTTGGCTCAGGTGCAGATCTGGAGTCGTGATCCTTTTTGCCATCTTTCCTGTCTGCCTCCTTCCAGTGGTCTCTGTTCCCTCCGTCTCCCGGACCACGGCTGGAGTTCCCACTTTGGCCTTTTGGGGCACTCACCCCATCTACTTTATTTTCATCTTTCCTTGCTGATCCTTCGTCAGATGGTTGAGCTGGAACTACTTTCCCTCCACCACTTGTAGGGGACTGCTGCTCTGTGTCTGAGCTCTGAGATCGAGCAGGAGGGTTAGAACTTCGCTTCACCCAAGCATTCTCCTTTGGCGGAGGGGCTGGCATTACCTTTAGAGGCTGCTCAGGTTTGGGAGGCTTAGAAGTTGGAGACTGACAGTCTTCCTCTTTATTGGGGGTTTCATTTTCTAGAGACTTCTCACTCTCTCTTCTTCGTGCATTTCTGCCAGATGTGGCTGAGGTCCCAGTCTGTGATGACTCACTTCCTGTCCTTGATCGTTCCCGTTCCTGAGTTTCTTCACTTCGCCAGCTTGGGTGTCTCTCCCGAGAACGTCGTTCTAGTTTTGGCTCGTCCAGCTGACGCTGCAGTTTCTCCTGTTCCTTCTGTAGCCGCTGTTCTACTTCTCGTTCTCTAGCAGCTGTGTCAACAGGCTTTGCTCCTCCAAAGATAGAGGCTGCGCGACTGGACTGGGAGGTGCTAGCGGAGGAATCATCTTCCTTAGGAGTACTCCGAGGCTTTAGGTTCAGTTTGGGTCTTTGGGGGGGACCTCTGTCATCCCGCCTATAATCATCCCGAGAGTAAGCATCTCTGGAACTCCACGACCGGTCATCTCGTCTGTCGTATCTGTCTTCATAGCGGTCCCCGCCTCCTCTGTAGTCGTCATCCCTACGGTACCCGCTACCGAACGCTCTTCTGCCACTGCCTATCCTGGAATCGTAGCCTCTGTCATAGTCTCTGCCACCTCGGTCATCATAGCGATCTCGGCCCCCGTATCGATCCATGTCCCGGCGTGGGCCATCACGGTAACTGTCCCGATACCCATCACGATATCGGTCTGAATCGTAACGATCTCGATACTTGTCTCCAAAGCTATCATCACCCCTTCTAGGCGGGTAGTCATCAAAGCTGTCTGCAGCAGGACGGGCCCTCCAGTCTGTATCTGTTTTGTCAGAATCACGATTTCTATCTCGGCCAAAAGAACGATCATCCCTGTCTTTATCCTGTGCTTGATCAGCAACGTCCACTCGAATTCTCCTGTTACCTAGAGACTCTTCGTTGAGGCTCAAGGCACTGAGCAAGGAATCCAGGTCCTCAAACTCAGCGTAACCAAAACCTTTTAACCTCTCAGGATTGCTGGGCTCACGCGGTAAACGCACCGCACTGATATTTAATCCTCTAAAGAATTCCTTAATGGAGTCTTCTGTCACATCATAGGGCAGGTTCCCTAGGAAAGCAGTGTAGGGTGGAGATTTGGGAAGACGGCTCCGGTCGATATTGGGTTCCCGAGCAGCCCGTGGAGCAGTGGGAAGGATGGAACGGTCAATTGGAGGTGCCCGATACACATCATCATCATTACTATGCCAAGTGGTTGAAACATCCCCTTCCAGATCGTCTGTTT
The DNA here is from genome assembly GCF_023091745.1 of Budorcas taxicolor. Classification (NCBI taxonomy): domain Eukaryota; kingdom Metazoa; phylum Chordata; class Mammalia; order Artiodactyla; family Bovidae; genus Budorcas; species Budorcas taxicolor. The sequence goes on from NC_068932.1 coordinate 35,636,739, forward strand.
CATCAGCCCAGCTGACTGGTTTGGGGACATAGGTGCTGCCTCCACCAGTCCCTCCATCCTCAGCCAGAAAGTCTGTTAGGGAGATAGTCTTCCCCTTCTTATTCTTCTTTTTTGCTGAGGCCGCCATGTTGGGAGAGGGAGAGAGAACGCAAAAAGGTGGGATTTTAATAATTATTCTAAACTCTAATAACTTTAAGACAGTGTGGTACTGGCACAATACAGGTATATGAACCAATAATGAAATGTTCAACATGTGTACATATCTAGAAACTTGATTCTTGATACAAAGCTAGCAAGTGTGAAAGAAATGAATGTTCCAACAACTGGTGTTGGAAAATTGGCTATCCAAATTTGAAAAATGAAACTGGACCCCTGCCTCACATAGTAACTCAAAATTAATGTCACAAGGCTTTAAAGCTTTAATAGGAAAGGTAATATAAAACATTTCTTAGAAGACAGTCTACAAAAGACTTTAATGACTTTGGAAGAAGGGAGGGATTTATTTAATATAAAGCTCAAGCCATGAAAAAATGATTAATTCAATTATGTTATACAACTTCTGTTCATGAAAAGACTTCATTAAAAAATTAAAAGTTAAATTAAAACATAGGAGCTATTAAAAATCTGCAACTGGCAAATATTTTTATTTAGTAATTTTTGAGTGCTTACTGTGTGATAGATACTGTACTCAGAATTTTGCCTATATTAATGAACTTCATTTTCACAACTACCCTGTGAGACAAGTCACATTGTCATCCCTACTTTATGGATATCACTGAGGCACAGAGAGATTAGGAAACTTGCACAAGTCCACACTGTAGGTGGTAATTTGGGATTTGAACCCAGGCAGACTTGCTGCAAAGTTCGTTCTTTTAGCCACTTGAACACTGTGTTATACTTCCTCAGCTATAGTAAATAAAGTATGATGATCCAAAATATATAAAGAACACCTACAAATCAATAACAAAAAGACTAACTACAATAAAAAAAGGGCAAAAGATTTAACATTCACATCACAGAATAGGAAATATCAGTGGTCAATAGTCATGTGGATAATGCTCAGTTTCATTAGCCATCAATGAAATGTAAATTAGAACTACAAAGAGCTATAATTGCACATTCACCTGATTGGCCAGGATCAGAAAGTTTGCCATATATTGTAACATCAGGCATACAGGGACTGTAAATTGATCAATATATTAAAGTCATCCTCATAAGAGTTAATTAATTGGTATTTTGGTCCTACTATCTAAAGTCTTTGTTAAAAAAAAAATCCTAGCTCTCTTTAGGCCACATTTTTTTTTTTAATCTAACATGGGCACATGAAATAGTCCCATTAAAAATGGAAGCAGTATGTTTCAATTTATAAAATATGCTTATGAAGTTCATTAAATGGCTTGTAAAATATAAAATTAGTCTTTAAAACTTGATGGAAAAATTGAGCCTCATTCAAGTCTATTTTCATTAAGTAGAGGGTACATATTTGAGTGAAAAAAGTATTTAACTTTTTCTGGAGTCTAATTAAGAAAGATTTTTATACTTCTTTGGAGGGGTTGACAAACCAAAATAATAACTGTGAATTAATTGCAGGGTTTTAGACTGTGTTTTATTAATAATTGAATCTGAGGCCCTTTGCCTCATTTCTCACTGTTCCTTGTATGATATTTACCTTAAAATATTGAATCAGTAACAGAAGTGTCAGAAGATTAGTTCACCTCAAACCAATGTGTATCTTTACCACCGGCCTGCACAACAGTCTCAGTGATATTATTATAAGAAGGCCAGAGAGGAAAGATTTTAAGAAAAAAAAGAGGCTTCTTGTTCTAGAAAGGTTCCTAACATCAGTGCTAAAAATCATCATGTTTAAACTATCATGGTCATAGTGATTAAAAACAGAAACAAAAGCCTCCCCTGCATCCTTCAGTCCAGTGCTGCAAGAATTAAGTCTGAGAGGCGGTCCCTGTCCAGTTTGTTTGAGATATTGATCTGTGAACCATCGGATGCTAACAGCAGCTCATGGGGCCCGAAGTATAATAATAGGGTAGATTATGTTTTCTTTTCCACATCTGCACGCTGAGATTGTTTTGGAGATCTTTCAACTTTGCTCATTATAATCAAGTTGTACCAGCCTTTGTTTTAATAAGATTCTAATCTCGAGGTCTATCCTTCACGTCAATGACTTTACACTGTTAATTGCTTTCTTGTCCTCCATTAAATTGCGGTTGCAATTGCTTCAACTTAACGGGCGATTTGTGCTTTGTATTCTGCCCCATGCTCTGCAGACACACTTACTAACATCATCTTCCTAAAGAACGAAATTACCTATTATCCCTTTAATTTTGATGTACTTTTTTATGTATTTGGTTTCTAGCTAGTGTCCAACCAGGAAGCTACATATTATATTCTTTTAAAAAAAAAAGTGTTTTTTTTTTAAGCAACCTAGCATGGATGGCCAGAATTTATTTCTAGACAGAACTCACAGAGTACATTCATTTATTGTTTTATAGGACCAATTAAATAGACAAAGGGGTCTATTCTCCCCTTGATACACAAGAGTGACTTCCATTAACATTAATGGAAGGGAAACACTTGCATAGAGATGAGTGGAGCCATCATATTAGAAAGCGAAAAAAAAAAAAAAAGAATCTGGCATGAACGTCTCCATGTTTTTCTCTAGAGAAGCTGCACAAAAAGCAAACAGCTCAATTCACAAATGTGTTTTCCCCCTACGCTTTCTGCTTGTTGTATATTAAAGAAAATCAGTGAATAATTTCAAGGCAGTTCCATCCTCCACAAATCAGTCGGATGTGAATTTGTTATTTTAGCACAAATGATACAACTTACAGAAGGAACTCAACAATGAAAAGCAGTCGGGAGACTTGACAGGTTATTGCTGAGGCAGAGTCCTGTGAGACCTGCTTTTGGAGGCAGAGGTGAAAGTAGAAATTGGTTACCTGAAGAACTCTGTACACAGAAACTGAATTTTCAGGGGAGCCAGGCTGTCTATGTCAGGCTTCTCTTCTGACACATCTTGCTGGAAACCTATCAAAATCTGGAAACTGCTCCTGACTTTGCAGGGTAGCCTCTGAATCAGTGATCCTCTTGCCCCACTTGTGTGCCTTATGAAACCTTTAAATGTTAGACTGATATAACCTGATGCAAATTGGGCAAGCTTCTCTTTCATCATTTTATTTTCTAGTTAATTGCCTGGGAGGCAGATTATTTAAAGTGTGACTAGGTCCCCATGCCATCATCTTTCCTTTGAAAATATTGAGACATTCATTTTACATCTGGCAGATGTTGAGTTTACATGGGATTTTAACCTTCAAAGATGAAAGCAGCCCTTCTGAGTAACAGCCCTCTCCTTGGTATCTTTCAATCTTGTCCTCCTTCTCCTTAGCCTGGACTTTGACTACAAAATCCAAGCTCCATAGTATCATTTTCTGCCTCCTTTCTTGTTACTATTCATACTGACCTGGAAAATGCTTCTGAGGTGTTTCCTGCTTTAATTGCTTCCTTTCTCAACTGTAACAAATTCCATGCTTCAGTGCATTACCTTCAGCTTTCTTTGGAGCCAAAAGAGATTCAGCTCCTGTAGCCAGCATTCTCTTTTTATTTAAAATGTGACCGTATCCCAGTCCTTTATTAATCACTTTTAATATCTTCTCCCTTGTCTTGGGATCCAATTCAACCTTGATCTACTGTTGTCAGAATTCCCTAAAGAATCATCCTGTTTATCCCCTACTCATAACAAAGCCCTGTTTTTTTCATCCTCAGTATTGTGAAGTGGTTTGAGAAATGTATCCAAGGAAAATTGATGTTGGAGAAAGTAGGGAGGACAGTAAAGAGGCCCCATAGGCATTTTATTTTAACTTTATGTTTTTAAAGTACTTTTATTTCCCCCTAATGTCCCCCATTAGGGCTTCCCTGGTGGATCAGTGGTAAAGAATCCGCCTGCCAATGCAGGAGACTTGGGTTTGATCCCTGGGTCGGTAAGATCCCCTGGAGAAGGAAATGGCAACCCACTCCAGTCTTCTTGCCTAGAAAATCCCGTGGACAGCAGAGGCTGGCAGGCTACAGTCCATGGAATTCCAAAAAGAGTCGGACACAGTTTAGTGACTAAAACAACAACGTTTCCCAGTGTGTTAGTTCAGGTCTCCTAAGAAACTGACACCAATATGAAAACAGATGTACAAGAGCTTTATTGGGGGAAATGCCTGTAAAGGTACGTAGAGTAAGCATGGATGAGTAAGGAGACACTTAGGCCTGGATGTACATCTGACACCTGTGAAAGGGGAGGGGGAGGAAAGGATGATTGGGTAGGCCCGGCACCATTCTCAGAAAGCTTTGGAAGGCCAGTGGGAAGGTCGTCAAGCCAGTCACCTGCTGGAGAAGTCCCTCATCAGGCTGGAATGGAACTGCACTGCTACTCACCATGCTCAGCAGTGGCAGGGAGCAACCTGGGAGAACCCTGGCATCCTGAACATGGTGATGGACCCAAGAGGTGGCAATTGAGGCTGTTGGGCAACTGTGTAGGAGATCAAACTGACACCTTTTTAGGCCCCCACACCCAGCTGTTTATTTTCCCACTTGCAGAGTAGTTACTGCCCTCAGGGTAAGATACCAGCAAACAATCAGAGCAGTCAGTTCCTTCTGGCCAATCTCCCAGTACCAGCTATTGTTCTTTAGAGAATCATCATGGGATCCCTGCTGGGCAGTGCAGATCTTTCCCCCACCGAAAGCTCGGAAATTGATGAAAACCATACATCAATTAAATTAGCTCCAAGGCAATGCTGTAGTCAAGGCTGAAAATCCATTTCCTGTTCCCCATTTCAAATTATGTATAGCCATGTTTCTAATAGAGCACATAACAGGTTGTAGAGATCAAACACCATTAAGTCTCTTTAATAAGACTGCCAATATGAAGATGCCCTAAGTTTGAATAGAAATCCACTCCCATTTTTCAAATTCCTGCAAAGACATTTAAGTCCAAATATTTAATAATTTTACAAATTGAAATTCAAAGTAAATGAAGTCTGCTATCAGGTTCTCTTGCCCTACTGAATTAAAATTAAAAATTCCAAAAAAAAATAAAGAGTTCACTCTCTCCAATATTTTATGTTGTTCAGGGCCAACTACTGGGGTTCTTGATACCTACGGGAGCTAGAGTTTCTTTAGCAGCTTCATTGTGGACTCTCCAGAATTAGGATGGATGTAGTTTCTTCACTGCTTCATAAATTGCTGGGTAATTTTGAAAGAGTCCATGAAGTTCATACAAACCTTGAGATTATTTCAACGCTGACCTCATACTTATCCATACTAGACCTTGAGCTGGTCCCCAGCCTCTAATGTAATTATCCCATCCCCCAAACCGCAGCAGAGATTCAATGGTAAATTAGTGAAGGGTAGGTGGAGAAAATCTTGGTTCTAGTCTCCCAAGAATTCCAGGCCATTTATGCCTAATGCCCAGAATCCATGACCTGTGAGAATAAATTCAACTGGGAAAAATATTTCCATAAGAGGTTAATTAGGCCTTATACATTTATATCTATGGGGCAAAAAATCCATCTGTTTAAATGTTCCACTCCAGTGAATGTTCTTGACCCAGGAGTTCTCTTTTCAAACACTTATCTTGAGGCCAAGAACTATGTCTGTCCTGTACACCATGGAATTTCTGGCACCCAGAACTATGCCTAACATAGAGAAGGGGCTTGATAAATAATTGTTGTAATAAAATGGAATATAATAGAATATAATTCCCACTCATGTCATTCAAGCTTCTATATGACCTTAGTTGAAAAATAGCCTGGTTTACAAGGTGACCTGTTAAAATATCTATTATAATTTACAACTATGTGATGCAGGAATTTCTAAACACTATGCAAAAAAGGAAAAGTAGAAATAAGTCAGGCTCTGAAACCAATATTACTCTGACTGTCATCTTTAACCTCTGATTTAAAATTCATCACTGTAGCCATTTTCATTCATTCATTTTATGACAAATGTTTACTGTTATAACTGTTTAAATGGTTATAAACAAAGCATATTTATGCAAGTAAAAAAAATCATTTAAGAAAGTGTGATCTTTTTAAAGCTAGTTTTCTGCTAATAAAGTTTGAAAATCGCTGATTTAGCAACAGTAAAGCTGGCTTAGAGCCAGAGTTTTATCTGGATTCAAATTCTCTGTCACAACATATTTGAGACTCAGGTAACTCTTTTGTAAAATGGAAGTGATTATATGTAACTCAAAGTTTGTTGCAAAAATTGAGAGAACTAAGTAAAATCTTCCAAGCCCCTGGCACAGAGCAGCTCTCTATATGCCTTTATACAGTGGACAATACAAGACAGCAAACAAAATAGGCACTTATTTTAATTTTATTTTCAGTATTTGGAGATATTTTCCTTATTTTAAATAACTTTAACTATAACTGGGTAAAACAGTTTTTATTATTAAAATTAATGACTTTCTACTGTTTTATGTTATTAATTTTTTATGCCTCTGCTCCAGCACATACCTCTCACTAGACTTTCAGTGCCTTAAGGTTAAGGATTGTGTCCTAGTCTTCATCATCACAATGGGGGCCTATAATCATACTCAGTAAACTTCTGAATAAATACTATTTTTTAATTCAGCAAACACATGAATAACCCTTATATGTATCTGTCTCTGCTATGATCCTCTGAGATAGCTACTCTCATCACACCCGTGTTATAGATGGGGACTCAGGCACAGACAGCTTAAGTGACCTAACTAGAGTCATAGGGCTGAGTAAGTGGTGGAGTCAGATGGAGCTCAACGTTGCCTCGCTTCAAAGTCCATTCTCTTGATCCTTACACAGTGCTGCCTCCTTTTGATGAAAGTGATGATCATATCACCCAAAAGGGAGTTGCAATGGCAAGCTGGCTGAATTAGCAATCGTTCAGTACTAGACTTGAATTGTGGTTTCCATAGTAACCTTCACTCTTCGTTCTTGGGATGTAGTTGTTCAGTTGCTCAGTCCTGTCCAACTCTTTATGACCCCATGGACTGCAGCATGCCAGGCTTCCCTGTCCTTCATTATCTCCTGGAGCTTGCTCAAACTCATGTCCATTGAGTGGATGATGCCATCCAACCATGTCATCCTCTGTCACTCCCTTCTCCTGCCTTCAGTCTTTCCCAGCATCAGGGTCTTTTCCAATGAGTAGACTCTTCACATCAGGTGGCCAAAGTATTGGAGCTTCAGCTTCAGTATCAGTCCTTCTAATGAAATTCAGAGTTGATTTCCTTTAGGATTGACTGGTTTAATCCCCTTGCTGTCCGAGGGACTCCCAAGAGTCTTCTCCAGCACCAAAGTTTGAAAGCATCAGTTCTTCGGCACTTAGCCTTCTTATGGTCCACTTCTCACGTCCATGACTACTGGAAAAACCATAGCTTTGACTACATGGACCTTTATTGGCAAAGTGATGTCTCTGCTTTTTAATACACTGTCTAGGTTTGTCATAGCTTTTCTTCCAAGGAGCAAGCGTCTTTTAATTTTGTGGCTGCAGTCACTGTCCACAGTGATTTTGGAGCCCAAGAAAATTGGATATGTGTGTTATAAAAGAAGTATTTGTCTAGTTGAGCTCCCTGTGTTGTGGGTGTGGTCTTGATACATGGAACCATTTTATCTATCAGTACTGTGAGCACAGTGCCTCAGGCGTAAGGAAGTATTTATGAAAGGAAAAAAAAAATTCTACTGTAAAATAAGAGAACTACAAAACTTAAATTAAGGAATATCTAGGAAATGTAGTAGAATGCCAACTTTGTTAATTATTCAATTTCACACTCACAAACATTTCAGTACACTTGCAAACAGTCTAGATTTGCTTACTTCATTAGAATCCCTGAGTAAGCAGGATCAACACTGAATCATCATAATCACTCGTATGTTCCATGAGATATTATAGTAAATATTTTCAAATAAAAATTATAGAAACTTTTCAAATCCTGTTTAATAAATATTTCATGTCAGTATATTTTACTGTATTTGGTGTGATGTGTAGCGGGATCTATGAAGGTCTTAAAATAACCTTGTAATGACTCGTTTCACTTCAGTCCTTCACAAACTCTGTAGCCTGTGGCCCGCTTCTCTGTACTTGTACACAGCAGCCATGCTGAATGGAGTCAGGAAGAAAGTGTACATTGTCTTATTTATAAGCTTCATATGTAATCAATTTGTAAAAATTAATAGGTATTTTTCTTGAATACTACCATGCAAATATTTGAATTATGCCTCCTCTGTCTTCTGATTTTGTAACTCTTAAGAAACGCACCCTGGAAGAAGCAGCAGTAAACAGCAGTATCCGGAAGGCGGGAGTGGGGAAGCTGGAGAAGGAAGGGCTGGGAGTGACAGGTGAACCAGCTCACCGCCCAGGTCATAAACTCCTGAGGCCAGTGACACACCTGGGACCAAGAAAACTCTGTGAATACATAAAGATTCTGTGAATACATAAAACCAGGGCCCTTAGCCCATGTGCATTATTTTGAATATCCCATGGCTTCCTCTCAGCACCTAGTACAGTCCTCAGGAGTTTGGAGGCTTTTTAGTTTCATAATGCTGCTGTAACGAACCACCACAAACCAGGTGGCTTGCAAGGCAAATTTATCATCTTTTGGTTCTGGAAGTCAGAAATCTAAAACAGGTCTGAAGAGCTGCATTTCTTCTGGAGGTTCTAGGGGGAGAACCTGTTTCCTCACCTCTTCTAGCTTCTAGAGGATACTGGCAGTTCCCACCCCTCCCTGCCCCCCATCCCATCTCCCCATCCCCTGCCTCCATCCATCTTCAAAGCCAGCAACTGTCTGGTAGAGTCTTTCTCAGTTGCATCACTCTGACTGACCCTGCCCATCACTTCCACCTCGTGATTGTATCGCATGCATGCTAAGTCACTTCAGTCGTGTCTGACTCTTTGCGACCCTATGGACTGTAGCCCTCCAGGATCCATTGTCCGTGGGATTCTCCAGGCAAGAATACTGGAGCAGATTGCCATGCCCTTCTCCAGGGGATCTTCCTGACCCAGGGATCCAACCTGGGTCTCCTGCATTGGCAGGTGTGTTCTTTACCACTCATGCCACCTCGATTGTATTGGGCCCTCCCAGATCCCCGACAATCCAGGATTGTTTATCCCATCTCAAAATCTTTAATTTGGTCACATCTGTAAAGTCCCTTTTGCATGTACAATAGATTCCTGGAATTAGGACTTGCCGTGGGCATCTTTAGTGGGTGGTGGTATCTGCCCACCAGAGGCACTTGGCAGGCTCTAGGTGAGTCGACTCCTCAGGCCTCTGAGTGATTTCCAGAGCTTGTTCAGCTCATCTTGCTGTGTTCCTTGTGTGGCTCCCCTAATGCACCTTGCGTTCTGCCTCTCAAGTTGCGGCCGCATCTCTTCCTACTCATTACTTTACCCTTAAACCTAATGATAGGGAAGTTGTATGATTCACTATCTTCCTTTTATTCTCTTGATAATAATATCCTGTGAGAGACCCTTGATGGGAACGGGAGCTGTGTTCGCAGATACGTGTGTGAGATGTCTGCATATCCATACTGACATTTTTCTATCCCGTATTTATCTCTGTTTTCTCTACGTTTTAGTTGGAAAAAAAAATTTAAGAAAATTGCCACATGCAAAGAATCCTTTCAAGATGCCATATGAGTTACTAATGGATGTGGCTAATAATGACCCTGTTCCCCTGCTCCCCACATCTCTTCTTCCTTGTCCCCCATCATTTAAAGGAATCAGAGGCAGCAGGGGAGTAAAGCTATCAGAGTCAGATCTGCCATGTAGCTGTGAATCCTCAGTGAATTTCTGATTCTCTCCGTGCCTCAGTTTTCTCATACAGAAAAGGGAATGGCGGTCAATTTCCTGCTTCATACTGCACTCAGGAACCAGTGTTTCAGTTTTGTCTTTTATTGAAACCCATTTGATTTCCAGAACAGCCCTCTGCCTGCAGGACAGAGAATAAACTCCTCAGCACAGAGGCTCTTCAAAGTCTGATCCTACCCGAACTTGGCAACTTCATCTTTCATTGCTTCCACTGCACACAGCCCTCCAGCAAAACCCTTCTTGCCTGGCCCCAAACATGCTGAAGAGAGGAGATGACGAAGTTCCCTCTGTGTGGGTTTTTTTCCTTCTTTGAGGAATAGGAAAAACTGGGGCTGGGGGAGAGCAAGTATCACCCATTGTTTGAGAGATTTTCTAAAATATTAGAATGATTATCTTGCCTTAGAAAAGGAGAGGAAATAGAGTGTATTTAAATTCAGATAAAAATGAATGCTTCGATTTAGAATATACAGCTCATCAGACTTAACATTGTAGTGGCAAGTGATACCTGGCCAGAAGGATGTTTTAAGCATTATTAAGCCTTATCTTGAGCTTCCCAGGTAGCACTAGTGATAAAGAATCCACCTGCCAAGGCGGGAGATGCAAGAGATGCAGATTGAATCCCTGGATCAGGAGGATTCCCCTTGAGTAGGAAACGGTAACCCACTCCAGTATTCTTGCCTGAAGAATTCCATGGACAGAGGAGCCTGGTGGGCTACGGTTGGACACGACTGAGCATGCACACACATTACATCAAGCCTTATCTTCCCTAAACAAAGCAGGTGGGCAAGCCAAGAATAACTGAGTTCCTGCTTCACTCAGTGGATATTAGGAGTAAGCAAATAATGGAAAAGCAGCTTCTTCTTGGGATGTCACAGCCTGATTTTGGGAGGGTTGAGCATGGAGACCAGGAAGGGTCCCTCTCATCTCTGAAGATCCCCCTTTTGAGTCACCTGATGCCTTAACACCAGTTAGGTGGTGAAAAGCAACACGCGTCGCATTCCCCTCAGGTCACTTTCCTATGAGGAAGAATGCCTCAAGCAAGAAAATATCGTGCTAAGGGATCAGGGCTGTGGTAACAGAGGAAATGGGCCGTTGCGCCTTCCTTCTCAGCTTCATTCTTCATCCTTCTGCCCTTTACATGGTCCTCTTTTACTTTTTAAGAGCTGTGTTAAGCGTGCTCAATCCGATTGTTCTGGTGGATGAATTTTTGATAGACTGTTTTCCCCAACACCCGTCTCCACCTCTCAAAGAAGCCACCCAGGACGCATGTTATGCCCTTTCATACCCCAAGACTTTTGTACATGCTGTTCCAGCAGCCGAATCAGCCTTTTACCCGCCTCCACCAGCGCACCAGGCCATTCCTGCTCATTGTCTGTACCCAGCATCAGACCTGTGAAGCTCTTCCTAATGACTGGTGCAACCCGTCAGGCACAGCCAGGAAAGGTCATTAATTAATATTGTATGCTAACCTTTAATGTGTTATACTGAATGTATATGCGTATAGCAGAATTGCCCTGCAGAATTTTCATAAAACATTTCGTCCCGCAGGCTAAACTGGCCACCGTAGAAGTAAAGTTAACTGGCTATGATGTCTGTGTTTCAGGGACATTTAGATGTATATCAAGAGGGAGAGGAAATGAAAAGAAACCAGATCAATCATCTGAGAAAAACCATAAGCTTCTCACCCTACCTGACAACTAACTTTTCCTTGAAGGTACTAAATAACATCAGCAAAACTTCCATGGGAAAGTATGATATATTTTCTTTTTGCCTTACAGCTCACAGGTTGTTTTCATATTCGTTATCACACTGGATCTTGACAACAACCCTGTTCAGTGCACTTTACAGATGGAGAAATCAAGGCCCAGCAGAGCAACCGTTTAAAGTAACAGAGTCACTGGGTGAGAGTTAGGAAAGGAGGGTGTGGTCGTCCATCTACCGTTCCTCCAACAAGCCTTTAAAACTGAGAAGTGAAATGTGTTAGTCGCTCAATGGTGTCCGACTCTTTATAACCCCAAGGACTATAGCTTGCCCAGCTCCTCTGTCCATTCTCCAGACAAGAATACTGGAGTGAGTAGCCATTCCCTTCTCCAGGGATCTTCCTGATTCACGGCTCAAACCCAGGTCTCCTGCATTGCAGGAGGTTCTTTACCATCTGAGGCACCAGGGAAGCCCCAAAGAGGTGATGCTGGTGGTTTATCGTTCAGTTGTGTCCTGCTCTTGCAACTCCACATACTGTAGCCCACCAGGTTGCTCTGTCCATGGCAGACAGCAATAGCTGGGATGTCCTACACTAATAACAGCACAAGGGAACACAGGCTCTGGTTTCGCCCCTCAAGAACCCGCTGCCTTGTTTTGCCCATGCTCCATCCTGTGTTTCTCCCCCTTACTGCTTATTTGAGCCACCTATTATTTGAGTAACTCGTTCCATGCTCAGTTGGAAAGTTTGAAATCTGGAAGGTCATAATTTGTGATTCATTTCCTATGTCTGCATACCTTAAAAGAGCTCCATATCATGTGCTTCCTTTATGCAGTTTTTCTTGCCACCACACCATGTGCTAACTTCAGACTATTAAATGATTGAATAGTCATCTTCTGACTTAAACAGCTTCCCATCCATTGGGATAACAGGAAGAACTTAGTTGGAAGAACTGCAGGAGGCAGTGGCACCCCAGTCCTGAAGGTTTTTATTGATAATGAAGATATGAAATGACAGCCACAGCAAGGGGAGGAGCAATCTAGGGAACTATTACCAACAAATACAATAAAATGTTGACTGGTTTATTATAGGGAATGCTCATACAAATAAGGGAAAGCTAATACATCAATACAGAAAGAGACAAAATACACAAAGAAGCAATTGATAAATAGACTGATGACCAATAAAAAATATTAAAAGCTTATAATCTGAGTAGTAGTCAATAAAATAGATATTAAAACAGTGTCAAATTAAAGAAAAATTATATATATATTATATGTATATACAATGAAATAGGCATATTTTAAACATCATGAGTAGAGATATAAGCCTCTGTAAAATATAAATTGGGACCATGTATCAAGAGCTTCAGCATGGTTCATATTCTTACACTTGTGCTATGCTTAGTTGCTCAGTTGTGTCCAACCTTTTGCAACCCCATGGACTGTAGCCTGCCAGACTCTTGTCCATGGGGGTTCTCCAGGCAAGAATTCTGGAGTGGGTTGCCATGCCCTCCTCCAGGGGATCTTCCCAACCCAGGGATCGAACCCAGGTCTCCCACATTGCAGGTGGGCTCTTTACCGTCTGAACCATTAGGGAAGCCCTTAATGAAAATTTTCATTTTTCACTTTTCATTCTTACACTTAGTAGTTTCATTTTTAAGAATCTACTTGAAGGAAACAAGCAGAAGTCTGATCAAATAATCAAAAGCAGAGATGGTCAACTCAGCATTATTTTTAATAGTATAAAATCGAAAGTTTAGATAAATAATAGCAAGAAAAACGTACGTAAACGATCATGTAGCCATGTGTTATATAATAATAATGCAAAGAATATTTAATGACAAGTGGAAATGTCAATTCATTAAGTGTTCAAAATTCATTCACCTAAATCTTGGAAGAATGTCATGGCTCTTCATATGGTGAGAACGGTGAGGTAAGAAGAGACCTTCTCCATAACTAAGAGGGCATGTGAGGCAGGAAGGGGACACTGGGCTGAGGACCAGATGCCCTGACTGCCACCACTAACTAGCCAGGTGGCCTTGGTAAGGTCTCTAGACTACCCAGATCTCCCAGTCCCTCCCAGTGCCCTCTGCTTCTGCCTCAGAGTGAGGACTGTGAGATGATGTTATGAGAACTGCCTTGTGGTGGTGAAGCTGGCTGCTATTAGTATAGAGTGCAGGTGCTCAAGAGGGAAAATTGTTAGTAGGAGGGATGCTGCTGCTGCTAAGTCGCTTTAGTCGTGTCCGACTCTCTGCGACCCCATGGATGGCAGCCCACCAGGCTCCCCTGTCCCTGGGATTCTCCAGGCAAGAACACTGGAGTGGGTTGCCATTTCCTTCTCCAATGCAAGAAAGTAAAAAGTGAAAGTGAAGCTGCTCAGTCGTGCCAGCTCTTAGGTACCCCATGGACTGCAGCCTACCAGGCTCCTCTGTCCATGAGATTTTCCAGGCAAGAGTACTGGAGTGGGTTGCCATTGCCATAGTAACTGTAAATGCACTTTGTAAACTAATTTTCAGTTTACGTTTAATATTTTAATTCATTCCTAATTTTCATTTTTTTCCACATTGAAAGCATGCATCTCCCCAGCTGTCATCAGCATCTTAAAAAAAGAAAGTGGAAGTGTTAACTGTTCAGTTGTGTCTGACTCTTTGTGACCCCATGGACTGTAGCCCACCAGGCTCCTCTGTCTGTGGATTTCTGCAGGCAAGAATACGGAAGTGCGCAGCCATTCCCTTCTCCAGGGGATCTTCCCAACCCAGGAATAGAACCTAGGTCTCCTGCGTTGCAGGCAGATTTTTTACCATCTGAGTCACCAAGGAAGCTCCTTTCACTCAAACAGTTCTGAGTCCTTTGATCACACCCAACTACCCCAGCTCCCAGAGATGGTTCTGGCCTCACATGGAGCCTTGCAAAGTAGAATTGTGGTTAAGATGATCAGCTGCAGGGTCAGGACGCCTGGTTCAAACCCCAGCTATGTCACAGTACCTGTTACAAAACCTAAGTCAGCGTGCTCACACTGCTGTAAATCCACAGTTTCTTCTACTATAGGGATGTTGGAGATAAGAACCTCAACCCCATTGGAACCATGGGAAGATCAAATGAAATGGTCCAGGTAAGGGCTTGGCTAGTGCAACACCTGGCACAGAGTCAACAATAAATGGTATAGGATGTATTATTATCATTACTACTGCCCCAAACTCCTGCTTGGCTTTCAGTTTCCAGTTACAGAGCAGTGCTTCTAACATGGTCTGGTTAAGGAGTCCAGGACATGTCAGCCAGCACAGGAAGCATAGGTGATGTTACAGAACTTGGTAGAAATCCCAACAGACATCCAGACTGCCTGTGGATTCCCCAGACTGTGAACTGCAAACTGTGGATCCCTACTTTGATGTAGGTTTTGAGTATAAGTGGAAACTGGGAATGGTTAACATTTGAAAACACTTCATGGAGAAATTGGGAGGGATCATGTGTCAGGGAAACTGAACACTGGGAAAGGATATGCATTGAGAGGAAGAAATGTGGTGTGATCTATAAAGCATGTGGAAGTGATGGAATCCTAAGTTCCTGTGATCAGAAAGCAGGCATTTGGGGGTGAGAAGCCACAAATGAGTCAAAGTAGAAGGAAAATGAGGCACGCATTGAGCTCCTTCCAATTTATGAATGCGTCTCCTTATTTTTCAGATGTTAAGCAGTGAAATAATAATGGAAGATAAATATGGGCTTTATAGTAAAGATATATCCATCTGAATGCAGAGTTCCAAAGAATAGCAAGGAGAGATAAGAAAGCCTTCCTCAGTGATCAATGCAAAGAAATAGAGGAAAACAATAGAATGGGAAAGTCTAGAGATCTATTCCAAAAAATTAGAGATACCGAGGAACATTTCATGCAAAGATGGGCACAATAAAGGACAGAAATGGTATGGACCTAACAGAAGCAGAAGATATTAAGAAGAGGTGGCAGTAATACACAGAAGAACTATACGAGAAAGATCTTCATGACCCAGATAACCACAATGGTGTGATCACTCATCTAGAGCAAGACATACTGGAATGCAAAGTAAAGTGAGCTTTAGGAAGCATCACTCAGAATAAAGCCAGTGGAGGTGATGAAATTCCAGTTGAAAATTCCTATTTCAAATCCTAAAAGATGATGCTGTAGAAGTGCTGCACTCAATACGCCAGCAAATCTGGAAAACTCAGCAGTGGCCACAGGACTGGAAAAGGTCAGTTTTCATTCCAGTCCCAAAGAAAGACAATGCCAAAGAATGCTCAAACTACTGCACAATTGCACTCATCTCACATGCTAGCAAAGTAATGCTCAAAATTCTCCAAGCTGTGCTTCAATGGTACGTGAACCGAGAACTTCCAGATGTTAAAGCTGGATTTAGAAAAGGCAGAGGAACCAGAGATCAAATTGCCAACATCCGTTGGATCATAGAAAAAGCAAGAGAATTCCAGAAAAACATCTGCTTTATTGACTATGCCAAAGCCTTTGACTGTGTGGATCACAATGAAGTGTAGAAAATTCTTCAAGAGATGGGAACATCAGACCACTGACCTAACTCCTGAGAATTCTGTATGCAGGTCAAGAAGCAACAGTTACAACTGGACATGGAACAACAGACTGGTTCCAAAATTGGGAAAGGAGTACGTCAAGGCTGTATATTGTCACCCTACTTATTTAACTTATATGCACAGTACGTCATGTGAAATGCCAGGCTGGATGAAGCACAAGCTGGAATCAAGATTGCTAGGAGAAATGTCAGTAACCTCAAATATGCAAATGACACCATCCTTATGGCAGAAAGCGAAGAGGAACTAAAGAGCTTCTTGATGAAAGTGAAAGAGGAGAGTGAAAAAGCTGGCTTAAACTCAACATTCAGAAAACTAAGATCATGGCATCTAGTCCCGTTCAGTTCAGTTCAGTTCAGTCACTCAGTCGTGTCTGACTGTTTGTGACCCCATTGCTCCATGGCAAATAGATGGGGAAACAATGGAAACAGTGACAGACTTTATTTTGGGGGGCTCCAAAATCACTGAAGATGGTGATTGCAGCCATGAAATTAAAAGACACTTGCTCCTTGGAAGAAAAGCTATGACCAACCTAGACAGCATATTAAAAAGCAGAGACATTACTTTGCCAACAAAGGTCTGTCTAGTGAAAGCTATGGTTTTTCCAGTAGTCATGTATGGATGTGAGAGTTGGCCTATAAAGAAAGCTGAGCGTCAAAGAATTAGTGCCATTGAACTGTGGTGTTGGAGAAGACTCTTGAGGGTCCCTTGGACTGCAAGGAGATCCAACCAGTCTATCCTAAAGGAAATCAGTCCTGAATATTCATTGGAAGGACTGATGCCGAAGCTGAAGCTCCAATACTTTGGCCACCTGTTGTGAAGAATTGCCTCCTTAGAAAAGACCCTGATGCTGGGAAAGATTGAAGGCAGGAGGAGAAGGGGATGACAGAGGATGAGATGGTTGCATGGCATCACTGACTCAATGGACATGAGTCCGAGCAAGCTCTGAGAGTTGATGATGGATAGGGAAGCTTGGCATGCTAGGGTCCATGGGGTTGCAAAGAGTTGGACAGAACGGAGTGACTGAACTGAACTGCACTGAAGTATGAGCTTTAGAGACAGAAGAAGATTCAAACCTCAGCTTTGCTACTTCCTTATAGCCCTTGGAAAAGCTATTTAATTTCTCTAAGCCTCCATTTCCTATTTGTAACATAAGTATAAAAATACTATATCCCACCCCACTCTTGTGAGAATTCGGTAAAAAGAAATACTTGTAGAGAAGCAAGCATATATTAAACAGTGAATCCCTTCCTTCTCTTCAGTAGAGAAATGTGTAATGCAAAGATTGCATTTTATGCATTTGCGGTGTTAGAAGTCAGTATTGTTCTTGTGGCTTTGGAAATATCTAATCAAACATGCTTGTAAGTCTTTTGAAGATTAAAAATATTTGACAGTTACAAACAGGTCAAGTGCTAAGGATGTAACGATAAGTTAGACAAAGTTTTTGCCAGTTGGAGCTTCCTAGAAAGCTGTTAGGAAAGACAGCAGATAATTAATATGTATACAAATGATGCATAAAAGAAAGCTTTTCATTGAAAAAATAAGATATTCCCACGTGCTTAGTTTGCATGACTTTTAAATGGAGATTTTGCTGATTGATAATCTTAGCTGGTGATAAGAACAAGTGAATAAAATCCTGGACTCCAAGGTAGCAGATCCTAAAGAGATTAGAGTGAGGAGGTAGATTTTGAGCTGAGAAGGCTCACGTGTTGATGTCTAAAAGCGTGCATTCTATAAATTGTGACATCTCTGAAAACGAAGTCAGCTAGCTTTCCTAGGCCAGCAAATTGCCAGTGACCCTAGAGAATTGTGTGAGGCCACAATTTAATTGCACAAGCTTCACGAGATCTGCAGTCCTTTATCCCATTAATTCAACCTGCAACTGTGTTCTCCTATCCTTTTGAATATGCAATTCTCATTGATTTCAATGGGAGTTACAGACTCAGAGAAAGGGAAGAATTGGGCCAATTATCTGTTCAAAGCAGAGCATCATTTAAAGCACAGTTTTAAAGTGTTTTCAGGCACATTAGTGAGTCAGCTCCTCACTCGTTTGTCCAGAAGGCTTTCCAGCTTGAATGGAGCGTTTTAAACGGCAGCTTCCTTCCCCAACATCTCATGTCATACTCACGCATCAGTAATCTGATTGTGACTGCTGGGAGGCAGTGACTTTACATTTTAGTCTCCATTTTACTGCTGAATTGTTTCGGATTGAAGCTTTAGCCTAATCATAATTACCAACCCCAAAAAACATTACAAATTCCTAAAATGCCTGTCGAGCTCAGACTGGTATTCCACAAGGCACGTTAAGTCGACCTAGCCTTGACCCTCAGAGACATTTTTGTTTGAAATAGTCTCCGTCCATCAGTCCCACAGCAACAAACTGCAAAGAGGGAAAAGGGCTGTAAATATAACATTTAAAGCCACATGAACTTGTGCAGCCAGTGAATACAGCCTGGTGATTTCGGCTTTCCCTCACCTTATGGTCTATGTGTTACAGCATGTGGCTGCCCAGTTAATATCTGTAAAACAAATCCTAATTTTCTACTGACTCCCATTCTGTAATTCCACATGCATTAGAATTCACAAAAGTCTTATTTGAAAATGTCAGTGGGGAGAGATCCAGATGAGGTTAACTGCCAGGCACCCCAGCTCCCCAGCTGTCCAGTGTCTGTAAGGCGCCTCTCCACGCTGGGACCAACTGCAGTCCTGGGAGCTCAGAATCTCTCTTTGCTGGGCCTTAGAAAGTGATTTCTTCTACTTTAAGATACCTTGCTTGACTTTGTGTGCCAACACCCCTTCTTTGCTTTTGTCCCAGTATTTAAAATGTTCAGTAGGACCAGGCTTAGGATTGGTCTCCCATCAGAAGTCCCCTCTAAGTGGGGCACTGAGTCCTTTTGCTATGCAAATGAAGAGGATAAGCCATATCCAGCTATACAGGTTGCCCAGCCCAGCCCACGTATGGCAACAGTGCAAATGCCGTCATCTTGCAGCCCAGCAGAGGGAATGTTGTAGGGGTTTGGGGGTGGATTCTCATTCTGCCTTCAAGTTTAGTGGCTATAAGATCTTGAGCAATCCATCTATGACCTCTATAAGAGGAGGCCATGATATTCAGCTTCTGGAGTGATTGTGTGAACTAGACATGATAAGTATGCCAAAAGCCTGCTCAGGAGGTAGTGGTTTTCTGTTTGGTTGGTTTTGTTTTGAATGAGAAGGGTTACTTAAATACTATAGACTTTCTACGGTGTAAAAAGTCCTTATGTGATTAATATTAAAAAAAAAAAAACTTGTTTATTTTTCTCAAATGCTATTTCATAAAAGAAAAACAGAGACCCTGTGAAATAAGCTCACCAAATAGTTATGATAACTATATTCTGTTCATAATAGTGCTTGAATGAAAACTTTATGCAGGGGTTGATTATTAGTACATGAGGTCAGCTCAATGCTTACTTACCTGGTATTCTCCCTGTAAGCAAGCAACCACAAAATAAGCAGGAGCAACAGAAATCCCTGCTATTATAATTATGACACACAGGTATTCTTTGATTGGTTGGCTTTTGTTATATGAAATCCTATTTCTAATAATTGTTAAAATAGTAAATAATAGGCCCCAGAAATAATGATTGCTATCATTTTAAAATCTTTTTAAAGGTGTTTCTTGCCTTACTATAAATAAAGCATCCGAAATTTGAGTGATATGTGTTCTAGCTTACAGCAGTTTATTTTCCAGTATCTTCTTTTTGCCTTCTGAGTAATTATGGATGAATATGTAGTAATAGCTTACACGACTCATAGAATATAGGATTAAGACACTCTCAGGAAGAGTTTAAAAAATTGTAGGACAACTAGTTAAGTAAATTTTAGGAAATAATTAGCTTTTTTGAAAATACTACAAGTGAGTGTTTCTACAGTAGAGGTGTAGTGGGGTTAGGGATTTGAGGATCCTCTTCAGTCTTAAAGATAGAACATTAAACAATAAAAACCACCAGGAGTTGAATTATGTAATGCAGGCTTCAGGTGCTAATAAGTTCAGGAGAGAAATTTTAGTGCAGTCTTTGGTAATCAGAAAAGCTTGTGGAGAAGTCAGGTCTTAGGCTGGATGCTGAGAAACAGAGGAACAGAATTTGGATAGGCAGACGAAATATACTCCTTAAGTGTTTTGCACCTCTGGTCTCCAGTGAGAATCTGTGAACTCTTTCACCTGATAAGAGTATAAAACATTTCTAGATAATGAGCAAATGTAAGAACTTGACTATGAATGGCTAAAGTGACTAACCTTTAATTCAGCAGTAAAACTTCACAGAGATGACCCCTTGGGAACAGGAAATGCTCCCACTGAGGCCCACCTTTCCAGTTGGCATGCCAGTATCGCCCTGAGTTTTTCCAGGCAGATCTTCAAAGGATAAGGGGTCAACAGATTGTGTTTATGCAAATGAGATATTCGAATTCTATTTGGGAGCACAAGCAAATAGGAAACAAGAGAACTTGAAAGTTAGCTAAATTGGAAAGCTGGCTGAAATGCTAAATGGAACATACTTGATAAGAAATGATGGGTTCTCTCAGCCTGGAGGAAGTGCAGCAGAATGGAGACTGTTTTCTAACACAGCTCTGCTCATTACGATCCCAGCTCAGAGTTCCCCAGTGATAGGTACAGAAGGCACATGGGGAGCTCTCCACATGTCTAATTATTTCCTGCTAAGTCTGTCATCCAAAAGTGCAGATATTTAAGAATCACAGTGAATTTTACCTTCAGATAAAATGATGAAAACTTTAGAATTCTGTGCTATAGATGATATATATAAATATACACGTGTAAGTATTTAGTTCCAGATATATATAGGTTGTTGTTTAGTTGTTCAGTCATGTCTGACTCTTTGCAACCCCCATGGACTACTGTAGCCCACCAGGCTTCTCTGTCTATGGTATTTCCTAGACACGAAACACTGGAGTGGCTTGCCATTTCCTTCTCCAAGGGACCTTTCCCACCCAGGGATCGAACCTGAGTCCCCTGCATTGGCAGACGGATTCTTTACCGCTGAGCCACCATGAAAGCGCACAGATATACATACAGGTGATATGTAAATTACCACTCATAGTTGCCTTAAGAGTCTGCTCACCTGCCCATGTCACTTCCTTGTACCCTCCTCTCATCTCTCTACAAAATCCCATCCTTCCTCACTCATCTCAGAACCTAGACCAAAGACAGCCATTCTTTTCCCAATCTTTCCCACGACTCCATGCCCACGTTATGTTACATTTGCGGGAATCCTATTAATTCTCTAGGTCTTTCATGTTCCAAACAGGGGCGGCTTGTTCCCAGCGTTGATGGCTGTGGTGGTATTTAAATATGTCCACAAATTCTTTGATACTCCCTCCTTCAAAAGATGGGGCCTGATTCTCCTCCTCCTGAGTGAAGGCTGGCCTCAGTGATTCCCTTCTAACAAAAAGAACAAGATAAAGGTGACAGTGTGCAACTTTTGATGCTGAGTTATAAAAGGCATTTCCGCTTTCCCCTCATTCTCTCTCCTGGATCGCTTGTTCTGAGAAACATCAGCTGCCAGGTCCTGAGGACACAAACTACCGAGAGGTCCCCATGGTGAGGAACTGAGGTCTTTGTTCAGCAGCCAGGAAGGAATTGAGGCCTCCTGCTGACAGCCATGCAAGTGAGCTTCCGAGTGGATCCTCAGATTCCAATCAAGCCTTCATTCAGACGACTATAGCCATGGCCAGCATCTTACTTATGACCTCATGAGAAGCCGGAACCAGAACCATTGGCTTAGCCTGCCCAAATTTTGACTCACAGAAACAGTGAGATTAATAAATGCTTATTATTCTAAACATCTACTTTTGAGGGTACTTTGTTATATTAGGACTTCTCTGATGGCTCAGATAGTAGATCCCCTGGAGAAGGAAATGGCCACACACTCCAGTGTTCTTGCCTGGAGAATTCCATGCACAGAGTAGCCTGGCGGGCTACAGTCCATGGGGTCACAAAGAGTCAGACACAACTGAGTGACTCACCCATTCACTTCACTTTCTTATATTTTATATATATTATTGATACTGTATACAGTGACTTGGTGTAACGTGTTCAGTCAGTTCAGTTCAGTTACTCAGTCGTGTCCAACTCTGCAGCCCCAAGGACTGCAGCATGCCAGGCCTCCCTATTCATCACCAACTCCCGGAGTTTACTCAAACTCCATCCAGTCGGTGATGCCATCTGACCATCTCATCCTCTGTCATCCCCTTCTCTTCATGCCTTCAATCTTTTCCAACATCAGTGTCTTTTCCAATGAGTCAGTTCTTCACATCTGGTAGCCAAAGTATTGGAGTTTCAGCTTCAGCATAAGTCCTTCCAATGAATATTCAGGACTGATTTCCTTTAGGATAGACTGGTTGGATCTCCTTGCAGTCCAAGGGACTCTTAAAAGTCTTCTCCAATACCACAGTTCAAAAGCATCAATTCTTCAGTGCTCAGCTTTCTTTATAGTCCAACTCTCACATCCATACATGACTACTGGAAAAACCACAGCTTTCACTAGACGATCTTTGTTGGCAAAGTAATGTCTCTGCTTTTTAATATGCTGTCTAGGTTGGTCATAGCTTTTCTTCCAAGGAGCAAGCATCTTTTGATTTCATGGCTGCAGTCATCATCTGCAGTGATTTTGGAGCTCAAGAAAGTGAAGTCTGTCACTATTTCCACTGTTTCCCCATCTATTTGCCATGAAGTGATGGGACCAGTTGCCATGATCTTAGTTTTCTGGATGTTGAGTTTTAAGCCAACTTTTTTCACTCTCCTCTTTCACTTTCATCAAGAGGCTCTTTAGTTCTTCTTTGCTTTTTGCCATAAGGGTGGTGTCATCTGCGTATCTGAGTTTATTGATATTTCTTCTGGCAATCTTGATTCCAGCTTGTGCTTCATCCAGTCCATCATTTCTCATGAGGTACTGTGCATATAAGTTAAATAAGCAGGGTGACAATATACAGCCTTGATGTATACCTTTGCCTATTTGGAACCAACTGTTGTTCCATGTCCAGTTCTAACTGTTGCTTCTTGACCTGCATACAAATTTCTCAGGAGTTAGGTCAGGTGGTCTGGTATTCCCATCTCTTGAAGAATTTTCCACAGTTTGTTGTGATCCACACAGTCAAGGTTTGGCATAATCAATAAAACAGAAGTAGATATTTTTCTGAAACTCTCTTGCTTTTTTGGTGATCAAACAGATGTTGGCAATTTAATCTCTGGTTCCTCTACTTTTTCTAAATCCAGCTTGAACATCTGGAAGTTTATGGTTCACAAACTGTTGAAGCCTGGTTTGGAGAATTTTGAGCATTACTTTGCGAGCGTGTGTGATGTGCAGTTGTGCAGTAGTTTGAGTATTCTTTGGCATTGCCTTTCTTTGGGATTGGAATGAAAACTGACCTTTTCCAGTCCTGTGGCCACTGCTGAGTTTTCCAAATGTGCTGACATATTGAGTGCAGCACTTCCACAGCATCAACTTTTAGGATTTGAAATAGCTCAGCTGGAATTCCATCACCTCCCCTATCTTTGTTTAAAGTGACGCTTCCTAAGGCCCACTTGACTTCACATTCCAGGATGTCTGGCTCTAGGTGAGTGATCACACCATCATGCTTATCTGGTTCATGAAGCTCTTTCTTATACATTTCTTCTGTGTATTCTTGCCACCTCATCTTAATACCTCTACTTCTTTTAGGTCCATGCCATTTTTGTCCTTTATTGTGCCCATCTTTGCATGAAATGTTCCCTTGGTATCTCTAATTTTTTAAGAGATCTCTAGTCTTTCCCATTCTGTTTTTTTCTCTATTTCCTTGTACTGATCACTGAGGAAGGCTTTCTTATCTCTCCTTGCTACTTTTTGGAGCTCTGCATTCTCCTTTGCCTTTCATTTCTCTTCTTTTCACAGCTATTTGTAAGCCCTCCTCAGACAACCATTTCGCCTTTTTGCATTTCTTTTTCTTGGTGATGGCCTTTTTGCATTTCTTTTTCTTGGGGATGGTCTTTTTCTTGGGGATGGCCTCCTGTACAATGTCATGAACCTCCATCCATAGTTCTTCAGGCACTCTGTCTATCAGATCTAATCCCTTGAATCTATTTCTCACTTCTACTGTATCATCATAAGGGATTTGATATAGGTCATACCTGAATGGTCTAGTGGTTTTCCCTACTTTCTTCAATTTAAGTCTGAATTTGGCAATAAGGAGTTCATAATCTGAGCCACAGTCATCTCTCAGTCTTGTTTTTGCTGAGTATGTAGAGCTTCTCCATCTTTGGCAGCAAATAATATAATCAGTCTGACTGACCATCTGATGATGGCCATATGTAGAGTCTTCTCTTGTGTTGTTGGAAGAGGATGTTTGCTATGACCAGTGCATTCTCTTGGCAAAACTCTATTAGCTTTTGCCCTGCTTCATTCTGTACTCCAAGGCCAAATTTGCCTGTTACTCCGGTACTTTTTGACTTCCTACTTTTGCATTCCAGTCCCCTATAATGAAAAGGACATCTTTGGGGGGTGTTAGTTCTAGAAGGTCTTGTAGGTCTTCATAGAACTGTTCAACTTCAGCTTCTTCAACATTACTGGTCAGGTATAAAGTGTTATCCTGAAGTAAAAAAAAAAGAAAATTCAAGGAGTTAGATGAGAATTCCTTATTTATTTCGATAGCCCTTAAAACAGGAGAATAAGCCTTGGTCTACCACAATTATTTTTCACACCGGGACCAAAGGAACACATTGACAGCAGTGATTCTCAGTGGGGGCAATACTGCCCCCTAGGATTTTTCCAGACATATGTAGTACTCTGGATTTTCGTGATGATTGGGGCCACTAGAAAGGCAGATGGCTTCAGGATACAGAGGACCTAGATGCCCTGTAGAACACGGACAGTGCCACACAGCGAAGAGTCATTCTAACTCCCTCACCACTTTAGAGGACCCTGCTACATAGACATTCATGAAGGTAAAAACGAAAACTGTTTTGAATTGTCTGAACTTAGAACTTCTGTTTTATATTGAACTCAATTTTAAATGGTTTTTACTATATACTGAATTTTTCCAGAAATAGAACCAGCAGGTAAGTTGATAGCAGATTATACCTTTATTGGCTTATCATCTTTCCACAGTTGTTCAAAACCTCACCAAAAAGACACTGATAACAATCTGCATGTGTACCTGAACAATTCTTGGAAAGTCTTTAATAAGTGAAATGATATGACTACTCATAGCTGCAATCAAACATTGCATATTGAGAACCATTGCTCTCAATCATTGCAGATGTGTTGAGAGGCAAAGTAGAGTGACAATCAGACCCAGATTCAAGTCCTGGTTCTGCCATTTACTGTGAGTTAGTAACTTTTTCTTTCAGGATTAAGGTTTCTTGTCTGTAAAATAAAGTAATATTAATAACAACTACCTTGCAGAGTTTGGGTAGGGTTAGGGTTAATGTTTTCAAGTGTCCAGGATGGTGCCTGGGCCACTGTCAGTTTGTAAGAATGATATATATCTTGGTACATAATAGTACATATCTTTGACCCATTCAATAATGGGCAAATCAGTGATCATTCCTCCCAGGTATGCTAGCTAGGATGTCAGCTTGATTCTGAAAACTAAAAATAGTTTTTCCTAAAAATAGTAATAGAAAAACCCAATGAAATATAAGATCTCATTCAACTGGAGAGTAAAGAGACAAAGCTTTAAGTCAGTGGAGAGCTTGAAAGTAATGCACTAAAATTATTAGCAAGCTAAGGGATCTCTTTTTTTTTAATATGCAGTAACATTTTAAAGTGACCGTCCACTGTTAACCAAAATCTGGATTCATTTCTACTGTACTTTTGGAAAAAAATCACCTTCGTAACCCTAGATGGAAACATTTATAAAACAGTGATGAGCTTTTCTAATCAGTATACATAAAACGAAGTCATATAAACTCAATGTTTTCTAAATATTGCTACTGAAATTGCAAAAAAAATTTAAGAGAAAAATGAAGATGTTAAGAATAATCTAAATATCAATGCTTTTTTCTATAACTGATGTATATATGGAAGATATTAAAATATAAATTATCTGTTAACCAAAATGAGGAGATCAGAATAGCACAATAACAGAAATGATGATTGAAACCATTTGAAACTTCCTCCAAGTTTCACAGTATCAGGTACTGATATGACAGTCTAAGTTGGTCACAGACTAAGAGAGTATTAGAGAAATTTTAATAGACATTATTGTAGTTTCCCAAAAGGAGGTTCCTGAAAACTAGAAGATGGTTTAGATAATGCAGTTATTTAATCAAGAATGCAAATACCAGCCATTAAACCACCTGCTCTTTAAAGTAAAGGAAACCAGGAACAAAAAGGAGTGTTTTTAAAAGAAGAATAAATGACAAAAGGAAGAAAAAATCATAATTGCATTCAGTCTCAAAGTTACGGGTGTAGCTAAGCAGTATTATTCTCAAAAGTGTATATCAGCATACTAACTAATATGTATTAAAGGATAAAAAGAAAATTGTAGTAATTAGCACCTTTTTTAAAAAAAGGATGAGCAAGAGGCCCATGCTACAACATCTTTTAATGTTAAGGTTCTTTCATTCTTGAATACCTTCTGCCTCCACGTTTCCAGCTTGTTCTGTGCTGCAGTTTGAAGAATAACCGTCCTCATTTACCTTCTGGCTGCAGCTGTTCTTGATAGGGCTTGAATCTTAAGGAAATCGCTCAGGTGTTGACAACAGCAAGCAGCAGGTGCCGCGAGTGTACACCTAGCATCAGTACCAGGAGAAATATAATGTGAACAAAGCCTCACTTCAAGCAGAAATTGATTTTCTAAGAAGCACGTCAGTATAAAACATTAGTGAATCCCCTCAAATTGAGGTAAAATTATCTTAATAACCTCTTTATAACTGCATTTTCAAATATTGTCAAATAAAAAGAGATCACCTGAACGTTGTGAGTAATTCAGGGTTAACCAAAACTTTCTGTTTTCAAACCTATGACTGAAAGTATTGGGTTGGCCAAAAAGTTCATTCAGGGTTCCCCGCCCCCATAAGATGTTACAGAGAGAAAACCTGGATGAACCTTTTGGCCAACCCAATATTTCTTAAATATTCGTCCGCTCCCTGTCTTAGTGATTTGGACCCACCTGGAGTATCAGGGCTAAGGTTTGCTTGGCTGAATGAGGCTGCTTGTCCGCCTTACTACCCAGGGCTTGTAGGTGACATAGTGCTGGATTGGGCCTGAAACTTCTCTGAACCCAGTCTCACATTCCCACTAGATATTTTGGGCTCCAAGTTTACCTGAAGTGAAAAATTTTGTGGGTATATGTAGGCAATTTGGCATTGCCTGAGCTTGGGAGAATATTTTTACTTTAATTCTTATCTTTTAGAGAAACAGTACATTTTGTCCACTGGGATTTGTACATTTTACTAAAGAAAATGGAATGAAGAGTGGTTTGTCTGTAATCATTTAGTTAGAATTGATATCATTAAAATTTTCAGAGGATAAATAGCCCATCAAAATTAACTATAATTTAAGATAATGTGACCCTTCTAAGGTGACTTCCCTGGTGGCTCAGACAGTAAAGAATCCACCTGCAATGCGGGAGACCTGGGTTCAATCCCTGAGTCAGGAAAATCCACTGGAGGAGGAAATGGCAACCCACTCCAGTATTCTTGCCTGGGAAATCCCATGGACAGGAGCCTGGCAGGCTATGGTCCAGAGGCTTGCAAAAAGTCGGACACAACTGAGCGATTAAACAGCAACAACCCTTCTACATATATAAATAAATAACCAGGGTAATATTCTTTCTGAAAAGTCAGTAGGATTATCTCTAGCAAAAAAATACTCTTTTCCATATTGACATCTGTGATAGTATAAGAACAGATTAAAATTTTTTTAACTAATGAGAAGTAAGGCAAGCTCTTTTATATGTGGGTTGCCATTTCCTTCTCCTATATGAAGAATAACATATAGATAAAATAATTGTAGGCCTAGAGAAGAAGAAATTAAATTTATTTCTATGGAAACAAAGAACCGATGGAGTAAAAATAATTTAGCGCAAGGAAAACACAACTCGTGTGTGCTAAGTGGGCACATGGATTCTTTTCTTCTCTCCTTAAGATAGTAATGTTTCCTTCCCTCACAGTAAAAGGAGAATATAAATTATTTCCATAATTCAACATAATGTGTGAATCTTAAAAAGCTTTTCGATTCTTTGTTAAGATTATTCTGTAGGCACTTACAGTATTTTCTTGTCCAAAGTCTTTACTTAAGGATTGAAAGGTTTCTAATAGTGGTGAAGTGACTATGATGAATTGGTTCCATGATTTAGCTTTTTATATCAACATCTTTATGCAACTCAGTAATTAATGTATATGTATGGGCTTCCCCAGCTGGTGCTAGTGGTAAAAAACCTGCCTGCCAGTTCCAAAGGCGAAAGAGACATGGGTTTGAGCCCTCCATCGGAAAGATCCCCTGGAGGAGGGCATCGCAACCCACTCCAGTATTCTTGCCTGGAGAACCCTATGGACAGAGGAGCCTGGAGGGCTACAGTTCATAGGGTCGCAAAGAGTGGGACACAACTAAAATGACTTCGCACGCATGCATGTGTATATACATATATATACATATATAATACATATGTAGGGGATCAAAAGCACAATTACATTTCATTGAAAATTTTTGAACATTTGTTTAGAATAGTGTGATTACTGTTGCTTTTAGTAATCTTTGTATTAAAAAAATATATACCAAAATTTAAATTTAAAAAAGGTGTAGAAAACAACATAGGAATGCCTTGTGACAGTCTAAGTAGGAGAGACTTTTTCAAATAGCGCATAAGCATAGGAGTTCTAAAGATGATTTGTAACTTGAAACTACGTCTGAAAACAAAACTTTGATGCTAAAAGAGAAGTAAAACAAAGTAAAAAGACAAATGGCAAAATTATAGAAATATTTGCAGTACCATTACAAAAAGTAAAGACTGTTGTTGAATGTTTCTTTATCCAAACCGTTTCACAGTGATACAAGCTTGTAAATGTATTTGACAATATTTCATTAACTTGTCAAAGGAATCAGTGCACCATGTAGATGCCAGGAACAGTTTTAGTGCTGTTTCCATGCTAGTTTTTAAAAATCTAAATTCTACAGTAGGTATTTCAAGTTATGATTCAGCATGATCTCTCAGCTCAGATTATACTCTTAAACCTTAGGGATGGGAAGTAGCATGGTTCAGGAGGAACTGAAGTCATTTAAAAGCCAAATTAGTCAGCACTTGAATAATTCTAACTTCTGTGCTGGTTTCCAGTGGAGAAAATAAGAATACACTCTCTTCACTACCCTGCTCCATGAACAGTTTTGGAGAAGAAATTGTTCTTTCCCCATTTGTTAAATCAGAGAATTTCTAAGATTCCTTCCAGCTCCAAAATTCCCTAGTTCTATGAATATGTCTATTATCATTACACCTCATTTTGCTTCAAGAATGTTAAATCAGTAGTCTCTTATCTTACATCTATCTTCGGGAGAAAGAGCGAAGAAAACTGAATTCAGTTTCTTCATGATTAATGCATTTGTCAAATTCTTTCCAAGCAGCAAATTAATTTATTGTGTTTTTTTTTTCACAAATGCAAATCAAAGCCATGCAAACTATTGTGGTAAAATTTAGCAATCCTTTTTCATAAATTAGAGCTAACTGATTTAATGGTAATGAAAGGAACTATTTTCAAATACAAATTTTAATAACTTGAGTGGAAAGAAACTCTTAAACTTTATAAGCTTTTCCTTACATAAAATTCATATAACTTGCATAGAAAGTTATTAAAATATAATTTTCTATAGTGAAGCTTGTATTAATTACCTTGTATGAAATTCTAAGAATTTCCTTAAGAAATGTCTGGTCCTGTGTATCCCTGAAGAATTGTCTATTGATTAGTTAATTATCTCAAACCAAGGGTCCCAGATTTAGTTTTTAATGATCACTGTTTTACCGTTTTCCTTGTTTGAATATTTTTTATCAAAATCAGAAATAAAAGGGTTTTTTTCTTTTTTTTTTTTTACATAGAAAGTATTTTGCTTCTCTTCATATTGATAGTACCAACAGAACTAGCATATATTTAATAGACTATTTTGCAACTTGTTGGTTCTTAGGACTTAATCTAATACTTCATGCATATATGTCTGTGTTTATGTGTGAAAAGCATCTTTATTAGTAGGATAAGATTTTAAGGATGATTTTAGAAACCTGTCCTGTGAACTTGAGTCCTTCATCCTTTTAAAATTGTTAAATTCATTTCAATATGACTGTAATAAATAAAGTCATTTCCAGACTCACATAGTCCCACAAACCTCATTTTCTAAATGCTTATCCTGAAGAACACAAGACACTCTTTAAGTCAGTATTTTCTTTTGCATTTGTATTATAACTGCATTTATGCTTGTTTTTATTTCACTCAGTTCAGTGAGAAGAAATTTCAGTTTTTTTATATTGACAATAAATATAAACTAGAGGAACTCATTTATGCTTAAGTTTTTTAAAAGAAAAAAATTTGCAGATGCTAAGTTTGTTTGCACATACTTCATACTGGGATTTAGGAATTTTTGTGTAATAACAAAAGTACCTGTTTTTTTATATTAAAGTTTGCAGTATTCACTAAATTCAAAAGGTAGTGCCAGCTTAGATTTAATCTTTACTTAACTCTAGAGCTAATCATTTAAATTGAGAAAGGGAAATTGTTGACACATCCTATCTTAGTTTTATGTCATACTTAAAGTCATAAAAATCGATAAAACGATGAAATTAAAGCTGAAATGCATCCAAAAATCTTTTTGTCTCATCATTTAAGAACCAGAGAAGTGCCAAATATGAAGGAACCCATGCTTGAGAATGTCACAGGGTCCAGTTAGTTTATCTTGCTTCCAGGGTTTTAGTTTAAGAGAAAAATGAACTCCTGGAGGAGAACCACTGGCTTCCCATGATGAACATATGTAATGTTTTTCACCCACTTGTTAGTTTGTCTTGGCTGCCTAATGTCTTCTTTCAAAATGTCAGCAGTGATTAGATTACATTATGGGATAATTAACATGAACTTTTATCTCAAAGCTAATTTTGAGCGATACTAGAACAAAACACATGTCAGTATATTAAAGGCTGAAAGTTGAACAGATTGCTTATGTATATAAAATATATTTTTTCTCTTTTCAGTTCACCTTTCTTTTCAAATATCAATCCAATGTAAATGTTTGAGAAAGGTTAAATAACCCATGAAAGAAGCACCTCTTGAAGTTTGGTGGTAGAGTTGCTAAAATTTTTTCATAGATTGTGCTGTGCATTCTTGCATAATAAAATATAAGACATGTTGGGACACTTAGGGAAAATTCTTCATGTACCTGGCCTAAGGGGGTGACTATATTTGATAGATTATGTTGAATTCACATTTTAATGCCAGTGCTCCATACTTTAAAATTATCTCCCCGTGGCCTCCTGTGGCCTGTTTCCTTCTTCTAAACAGGCTTTTTCCCAAATTAAACTTTAGTCATTTAAAATTACTAAATAATCTATTTCATCCCACAGGAATATTAGAGATTTATTAGACATTTGCCCCGACGTTGCTTCTGCCATGTTTAATTACACATCTAAATAAAGGCCATGCTCAGAATTGGAGTGTAACAACTCATCATGTTGGATCATAAACTTCAGAAATGATCTAGTAATACACGAAGAGCACCGTAAGTGGATACTGATATGAGTGGTTCAAACAGCCAGGCAATTCAGTCACCTCCACTTCAATTGCTTTTATTTAGATTAAATAGAATTGGTTTTGCTATTGATTCAGCTGAGTGTCAGTTCTGGCCAAACAAGTAGGTTCATTTTTTACAAAGACAGTCCTCCGTCTCAGGCAGGTCACCCAATGCTTTTTATGAATAATGTTGTTTATAATCCCCTTTAAAGAGTGTTCTAAACATGCAACTGAGAGTCATGCTGATAGACAGCAGACATCTAAGTCAGGAGCATTAGGATCTGCTTTTTTGTAACGCTGACTTTCCATCCTTTGCAAATTATCCTGCTGCTGCTGCTGCTGCTAAGTTGCATCAGTTGTGTCCGACTCTGTGCGACCCCATAGACGGCAGCCCACCAGGCTCCCCCATCCCTGGGATTCTCCAGGCAAGAACACTGGAGTGGGTTGGCATTTCCTGCTCCAGTGCATGAAAGTGAAAAGTGAAAGGGAAGTCGCTCAGTCGTGTCCGACTCTTCGCGACCCCATGGACTGCAGCCCATCAGGCTCCTCTGTCTATGGGATTTTCCAGGCAAGAGTACTGGAGTAGGGTGCCATCGCTTTCTCCGGCAAATTATTCTAACTGTTAAAAATAATGGGTGGCCCTTTGACATCTTGGCTCATTAACTCAAAATCAATATTTTTACTTCTGTATTTTCTTCTCTCAATTCTCTCTTGACCAAAGAAATACAAACAACTGATTGTCTATTTGCAGCTCTAGAAAATGAAATGAGAATGATATATAATTAATTATAATCTGCAGTTATTCATCAAGGACTTGCTTTTGTTTTGATTATTATGATCCCAGTTTGTCAAAATACTTTTTAAAAGGTAGTTTTATACACACAGGGAAGACTCAATTTAGTCAATTATAAATCAGACATTTATAGTTTGTCCTTTCAAAATCCTCTTTTACATTGTTTTGGGCAAGTCATAAATACCTTTGCAAATAATTCCAATCAGCATTTCTCCAACTTTAATGTGACGGTTTAGCATAAGGAATATGAAACAAATCTGATGTAATATATATACTTTCTAAAACCTGATAGTACCATACTTCTGCTGTACTTCTCTATACTTTTCTTAAATTTAATGCCTTTAAAATGTAAGTTTCTTTTGATTATTTAAAAAGAATTCTTTTTTTCTTCTAATTATGGGAACTCATCGACCACTGGGTTAAAAGTCATCGGCAGCTGGGTGGTGAACTGGCCTTTTGCCCAGATCTCAGAGTCAGACTAATTTGCAAACTCTTTACAGAATGCAGCCCAGAGCCTCCTGCTTAGAAGATCCTGCTCTAATCAACCATTGATCATAAGAGACTGCCTTTATTGACCTGAAAGCAAGTTTTTTCATCTTCTTGCTAGCTGAGGCCCTTACTGAAAGTAGGTAGATAATATCCAAAGTGAATATGCCTGATAAAGAGGGCCGAGTCTTCCATTTCTCCCAAGTGACCTTCTGATTCTCCAGTGGACCTTCTGTAATGACGTGCTATTAAGAATTTCTATCTCCACCCATCTCTTGACCCATTTCCCGCCACCTCTGGGGAACCTATGGTTAGCAAGACGTCCCTTCTACAAATACACTTGGCAGATCACTTAGGAAACCGTAGTCAGGGTTTGTGGAACAGTGTGTGAGAATTCTCTTTGTGTCTGGAGATAGCTTAGAGTGAATGCAAGGCCATGTTTATCCCCCTGGATATAACATCAGAAAGTTCCAGATGACTCTGAAGGCTGCTCCCTCTATGATTTACCTGCCTGTAGAGTTCGAAAGGTTTCCACTAGCGCTGACTCTTTGTGACACTTCTCAATTTACAGTGGCTCAGAGGCCACTTTCATTGCTCCCAAAGGCAAAGTAGGGCAAACTGATACCTTTTTCACTCAGCAGGGTCAGCATTTATGAGACGTGCTCAGTCAGATTCTCAAAACTGCATCAGAGAGTGAAGGTTTCTTTTATACTATCCTCTGTGAGATTAAAGGAGGTCATTTTAACAAACTACTTCCCCCAAGTCCCTGTTTTGAATTACTGGAGAGAAAGTGTACTATCTGGGGTCCTGGATCACTTAGCAAATATCCAGAGAAATGGTTCAAAGTCTGTTTTGAGAAATACACTGTCCAACTATATTGCCTTTCCTTCAGTGAAAGAGATTTATCAAGGATCAATTTGGCTACAGACACAGCTGTTTTTCTTAAAATGCCTTTGGCCATTAAGGTATCCTTAATAACTTTCGGTAAGGTCTAAGCAATTTGTAATAATATTAATGGAAAAATCATGATTCTTTATAGCATTTTTCTCATCCATTTTATCTAAATGGCTAGAAATGAGGATTTGCATAATTTTATGTTTTTTCCCCTCCCATTTTTGCCAGGATCTGAGTTTTATATAGAAGGCATAAATTTGTCATTGAAGTTTGTTAAAATAGTATTTTGACTATGCAGATATAGTTCCGTGTTTTCAACTTCCTTTAATGTTGAAATTTCTTTTAAAATATTGACTGTTAGGAACTTAGAGGAGCAGAAACATCACCTTGGACAATACTAAATTTTTTTAGTTTTGGTTGGTAACTTGTCCTTTAATATTCAACAGGGGTTTATCTATGTAGTCAAAGCCATGGTTTTTCCAGTAGTCATGTGCAGATGTGAGAGTTAGACCATAAAGAAGGCTTAGCACTGAAAAAAACGGATGCTTTCAAATTGTGGTGCTGGAGAAAACTCTTGAGAGTCCCTTAGACAGCAAGGAGATCAAACTGGTCAGCCCTAAAGAAAATCAACCCTGAATATTCATTGAAAGGACAGATGCTAAAGCTGAAGTTCGAGTACTTTGGCCACCTGTTGCAAAGAGCCGACTAATTGGAAAAGACCCTGATACTGGAAAGACTGAGGGCAGGGGGAGAAAGGGGTGACAGAGGATGAGATGGTTGGGTGGCATCACTGACTCAATGGACATGAGCTTGAGCAAACTCCGGGAGATAATGAAAGACAGGAAAGCCTGGCAGGCTGCACTCCATGAGGTTGCAAAGAGTCGGATATGACTTAACAACTGAACAACAGTGAATATCTGGGTAGAGAACATAAGTGTCACGGAAGTTGCTCAGTCGTGTCCGACTCTGCGATCCCATGGACTGTAGCCCACCAGGCTCCTCCATCCATGGAATTTTCCAGGCAAGAATACTGGAGTGGATTGCCATTTCCTTCTCCAGGGGATCTTCCCGAGCCAGGGATCGAACCCAGGTCCCCACGTTGCAGGCAGACGCTTTACCATCTGAGCTACCAGGGAAGCCCCTACTTGTAACCATCTCCCACACACTCTTATAAGCGTTATGGGCAGCAGTGATTCACATCACCAGTCAGCACTGTTTAACCTTGATTTAAAATTGTAATCTAGTTTCTTTAAAAAGATTCATTTGTATTTTTGTGTTGGCTCTATGTTTGCACAATTTCCAGGAAGATCTCAGTACATGAAAGGTGAACTGATTTTTTTCCTTTGGGGAAGTGGTCCATCCAGGAACCAAAGGAAGCTTATGGTTGTATTGCCAAAGTTGACTTAAAATATTAAAAGTCTCTGCAAAGACATTCAGGGAGAATTAAATGGCTATTGCCTTGATGCCAAGCAAATGTTGCAGGCGTTTCAGGTTTTCAGTATTGTACACACAGCCACACATACTAAAACCCATTTAGGGACAATGTTGACCAGCATACCGCGAGCCCGATGCTCACGAATGTAGCTCTCACTCTCGTGGCATGAGCACACCCAGTCTTCAGGA
Source organism: Budorcas taxicolor (assembly GCF_023091745.1). Taxonomy (NCBI): domain Eukaryota; kingdom Metazoa; phylum Chordata; class Mammalia; order Artiodactyla; family Bovidae; genus Budorcas; species Budorcas taxicolor. Next base: position 35,672,381 of record NC_068932.1, read on the forward strand.
AGGGGTGTGGACACTTTGCGGCACAACAGCTTCATGCAGGAAACTTTCCCCTGGGTCACCTTCTTGGACAATAGGTTAATGGTAGCCATGCTGGTGCTGGGGTGTCCCTCCCCTGCCATGCCTGATTCCCACCTTCCTCTCAATAACTTCTCTGCAACTAAATACATAGACATAGGGCTTCCCTGGTAGCTTAGCTGGTAAAGAATTCGCCTGCAATGCAAGAGACCCTGGTTCAATTCCTGGGTCGAGAAGATCCGCTAGAGAAGGGGTAGGCTACCCACTCCAGTATTCTTGACTTTCCTGGTGGCTCAGCTGGTTAAGAATCTGCTTGCAATGCACGAGACCTGGGTTCAATCCCTGGGTTGGGAAGATTCCCTGGAGAAGGGAAAGGCTACCCATTCCAGTAGGCTTCTGCACTCTGGCCTGGAGAATTCCATGGACTGTATAATCCATGGGGTCACAAAGAGTTGGACACAACTGAGTGACTTTTGCTTTCAGAGAAACATAAGAAGGAGGCCAACCTGTATTTTCAAATACCTTTAAGGTAAAATAGTGGACTTCCCTGGTGACTCAGATGGTAAAGAATCTGCCTGCCAATGCAGGAGACCTAGGTTCAATCCCTGGCTCAGGGAAATCCCCTGGAGAAGGGAATGGCTACCCACTCCAGTATTCTTGCCTGGAGAATTCCTTGGACAGAGGAGCCTGGCGGACTACAGTCCATGGTGTCAGAGAGTCAGACGCAACTGAGCGTTGTGATACACCATTTAGTTCTCATGCAAGTAATATTTATCAACCACTCATCTTAAATTAAGCATTGGGATATAAAGGTAATGAAAATGTAATCCCTGCTTTCAAGGTGCTCCCAGTCGTGAGTGGTAGGCAGAGTTATAAAGACAGAATTGTAATATAATGTGAGGAATTAGAAAATTAGAAAATTAAACTGAAAAAAAAAAAAAGTCTATTAGCTTGTTCATAGATTGCTAGGTGTAACATCAAGTCCCAGCCTGGTCTTTGACACTGCACAGACTCTTTACTTCTCTGATGTGAGACTTGGAGCCAGTTTCTTCAATGACATCATATTAGTAGAAGCCACACCTTACAAAGAATAAGTAACAACACATACCTGATATTACCAGTGTGGTTCTCACTCAGGTAGAAGTATATCCATTCCTTCCCAAGTCCTTAACTACCAAAAATATGTTCAGATTTCTAGCAAGGAATATCTTGAATCCAGCTAGTCCCCTAACTTCACAGTGGTGCCTGTGGCAGTCACGTGAGAACACATGTGAGAGAGGAGGTCAGCAGAGAGGCTGGGTCCCCACTGCTGGCCTGCTGGAGAAAGGCAGCTGCAGTCATAAATTCACGGAGCCAGAAGTGACCTTAGCAGCCACCTTCTCCAACTTCCTTCCAAGAGAAATCTCTGGGGACATTCTGAATTCCAAATCAAGAAAAACTTGGAAGCCACGAACTCAGCTGTCTTACAGTTGTCATGGAATCTGGGGGCTATTTATTGCAAACAGAAACAGGAGCCACAGGTTGTAACTAGCCACTGCCTAGTCTTAAAGAGTCTGTGGACTGTTTCAGTCCTGTCTTTCTCCTACGTTTTTGGGTGTTCAGATCTTCTCATGGGCTCCCCTTCTCCATTACCAGCCTTCTGCTTGGTCCTTCTCTCCCTCTGACTCTGTTTCTACCAGGCTTTATCCACTGCAGTGGCAGAGGCTGCTGGCCCTTCAGCCAAGATTTCTCCTTCTCTCAAACAAGGAGAATTGTTTCTGGGAAGCGGATGGCATTGAAACAGAGTCTTGCGCTTTTCTGGTGCAAGGTGGTTTAGAAGGGGTTGAACCTTCTTCACCCTCACTTCTCCCACCCACCACCTCACAGAATATTGAAGGCCCCATTTCATGGCAGTTTTAGAGTTGAACTGCTGTAGTAAATAACTGGGCATTCTTGATAATTGAACATGGAATGTGCGCACAGGGATAGGACGTAACATTGCATTTACCAGCACTGTATTGTAAGTGAAAAATGTAATGTCTTAAACAAAACTGTTTTTCAAATTGGCCAGAATGTTAGGGGCCTTCCCTGGCAATCCAGTGGTTAAGAATCCATCTTGCAATGCAGAGGATACAGGTTCAATCCCTAGTCCAGGAAGATCCCACATGTTGTGAGGAAGCTAAGCCACAACTGGTGAGCCCATGCACCTACAGCCCCTGCTTAGCAACAAGAGAAGCCACTGCAGAGAGAAGTCTGTACACTGCAACTAGGGAAAGCCCACATGCAGAAACGAAGCCCCAGTGAAGCCAAAAGTAAATAAATAGATCTTCAAAAAAAAGCATACCCCAGTATCTCAGTGCTCAAGGCACTCTGGAAACCCCAGAGTGATGCATCATCAGGCTGGGTCCCTGAAGAACTACATAGAATAGGTGCTTTCCTCATCCCCTCACACATCCTGACACCAATCAGGACTCCCACCTCAGTCTTTATATAGTGAGAAATAAATCTCTATTTGTTAAGCCATTGAGATTGCAGGATTTAGCTATTGTAACAGCTAGCATTACTCATCCATACGTTTACAAAGTCTTCATATTCAATACATGCAAATAGCCTCACGGGGCTAGACTTATGCCCAGGCTTCACACCTGCATCTCCAACTAGACATCTCCACTCAATGTTCCACAGGTCATCAAACTCAGGATGTCTAGAACTGAGTAAGTGATCCACCCCCTTCCGCACACCCTGATATTTCCTGGTCCTCTTTCATATAGTAGCAAATAGCATCTGTATGCATTCAGCCACCCAAGCTGGAAAGCTGGAAGTCATACAAGGCTCCTCCCTGTTGTTAATCTCCCATATTAATCTCTCTTAAATATCTGTCCAGTTCATCGCTTTTCTCCCTTACTTTTTTTTCATTTTTTAACTATTAATTTTATATTGGAGTATAGCCAATTAGCAGTGTTGTGATGGTTTCAGGTGCACAGCAGAGCGACTCAGCCATGCATGTACTTGTCTCCATTCTTCCCCAGTTTTCTCTCTCCTTACTGTCTCTATCTTATCTGGCTTTAATAATTGTAGACTCACCCACCACTCCAGTCTGTCAGTGGTACCAGTAGAGGTATCTCTTTGAAATGCTTTTCAAAGGTGACTCTTTGAAAAGTCTGATTATGCCTCTCCTGTCCTAAAATCCATTCCATGGCTCTTTCTGGTTTATAGGTTAAAAGTCTATTTCCTACTTTGGCACCTAAGGCCAGTTTGTGGACCCACTTCTGCTTAACTACCTTTCTTCTCTCTCATCATTCTGCATTCACACCTATGTTCCACCCATAGCAAATGTCCCAAGGTTCCCCAAACATCCTTCCTCTCCCTGAAGTGCGTGTTTTAGTTCCCTCTACCCAGAACATACCACATTCCTCATGCCAATAGTCTTCATCTGACTACTTCCTTCTTATCTTTCAACTTCAGCTCAGAAATCATCTTCCCTGGGAATCTTTGACCCCCATACCCACCGCTCAGATCTCACCTGTATCTTTATTCCTCTCTTGCCTCATGCCTACTTTATAGAATTTGTCTCTGCGCCACTGTTAGCAAATCTAGGAGCTTTTGTACAATATTGTTGTCCTCGCTTGATGCTATTTGATAGTGACTCTTTAGCTCAGCTGGTAAAGAATCCGCCTGCAATGCAGGAGACCCTGGTTCAATTCCTGGGTCGGGAAGATCCCTGGAGAAGGGAATGGCTACCCACTCCAGTGCTCTGACTTAGAGAATTCCATGGACAGAGGAGCCTGGCAGGCTACAGTCCATGTGGTCACAAAGAATCGGACATGACTGAGCGACTTTCACTTTCACTTGTTCACACTTTGACAACAACTGACCTCAATCACACTGCCTGTAATATGCCCTCAATGCATGTTGATGGGTTTAACCTGTATTGTCATCCACTCCTATCTGCATAAATGGATAAAATAATACATATAAAGTGTGGAGGGCAATGCCTGGCATATAATATCAGTATTTACAGAATAGTTGTTGTTTATATTATTATTGTTGTTTTTATAACTGTGTTGCTGTTCAGTCGCTAAGTCATGTCCGATTCTTTGTGACCCAGTGGAATGCAGCACTCCAGGCTTCCGTGTCCTTCACTGTCTTCCAGAGTTCACTTCAATTCATCACGTCCGTTGAGTTGATGATGCTTTATAACTATTAGCAATAATGAATGCCTTTGACCATAACTGATTTTAAATCCCTACCCGTTTCTTCTTTTCTTTTTCTTTTGGTTCAAAATCATGTGTTAGCCATTTGTACTAACACAGAAGTTTCCTGCTACTGGCAATAAATCGAGCAAAGTGGGAGTCAAAGGATCTAGAATCCTGGGTTCGGGTCCCGCCATGACCACCAACTGTGTGAGCCTGAACTAGTCATTCAATCAGTCTGTGGCTTGTTCTGGCCATCTGTGAAGCAAGGATAAAAATAGCTTCCTGGCCTACTTCAACAGAACAGTCTTAAGGAACAACCTAGATAATTAATGTAAAAGCGTTTTTAATTCTAAAAAATGGATGCAAGTTAATTATTAGTGGTGTCTTTAATAGTACAAGCAGTATTAATATAATGTTTTCTTTATTATTGTCATTCATCTATTTTGCCATTATCACTTTCAGTTATTTTTACATTCCTTAATGAGCAGGCAACACACCCAGGTCATTCATATGTTCATGAGCAAGTTCTCATGTTTAGTATCCACAGTATCAAAATAATTGACTTCAGTTCTGAATAAAGTATCACCTCACAGACAGTATTGCTCCCAAGTGATACTGTCTGTGAGTCTTTAATTCTGTCTTTCTATCAAATTTTTCCCCTTCCTTTTTCATTCCACATGATAGCTATACTGGTTTTTGAGTGAATTATTGAATGAATGAGCCTAAAGGATAGAGACAAAATCTTGAACACCCAATGTTTTGTTGATTTCCTATTTGACGTCAGACTTCCCACTGTTGATGATGATAATAGTGATGGACATGTTTGAGCTTTTATATGCCAGGGACTTCTCTAAGCCCTTCACATTCAATCCTTACAGTAACTTAGTCAAAAGAACACATGACCTTGATTCACTATAATGTAAACATCAGGAGCTACAGAATCTTTTATGTCTTGTCTGTCTTATTAGCTTAACCCTGATGGACCAAAGCAGTACCTGCCATATAGTAGGTACTCAAGAAATAATAGTTGAATGAAGTGATCTGCTGTTGAAACAACTTTTTGATCCTTAGGAATTTGGAGTTTTCTGAACATTTATGATTTGATTGTGATTTCTTATTATTGGTGGTAGTATCTTAATATTCTGAGCTTCCCAGATGGCTCAGGGCTAAAGAAGCCACTTACCAGTGCAGGAGACACAGGTTCAGTCCTGGGTCGGGAGGATCCCCTGGAGTAGGAATTAGCAACTTACTCTAGTATTCTTGCCTAGAAAATTCCATGGACAGAGGAGCCTGCCCGGCCTGCAGTCCACAGGGTCAGTGGGATATGAGTGAGCACACACTCACATACACACACACAAAAAAAAAACTTTATTATTCTATTATTGCAGTGATTAGCTCACTTTGTTGGAAAAGGCAATGGCACCCCACTCCAGTACTCTTGCCTGGAAAATCCCATGGGTGGAGGAGCCTAGTGGGCTGCAGTCCATGGAGTTGCGAAGAGTCAGACACGACTGAGCGACTTCACTTTCACTTTTCACTTTCATGCATTGGAGAAGGAAATGGCAACCCACTCCAGTGTTCTTGCCTGGAGAATCCCAGGGATGGGGGGAGCGGAGGGGCTTCCATCTATGGGGCCACACAGAGTCGGACACGACTGAAGCGACTTAGCAGTAGCAGCTCACTTTGTATAATGCTCTATAGTTTATAAAATACTTTCACATATAATTTCATTTACTCTAAAGCAAACAATGACATGATACTACTAGAAATGCTAAAATACAGTGTCTCTACATAATGGAAAATAAAATATTGCAATGTTTATAAAACTGCTCTGGTTCAGTTTCTTCAATAAGCAGTATGCTCTTAAATTAAAGATAATTAGGGCTTAAAATAAGGGATTATCATATAACAGATTTTTTAATTGAATTAAGAAAATACTAGGATATATTTTCCCTGTTGGCTTAGAAACGGAATTCTCAATTAGAAATTTACTTAAAAGCTTGAAGAGGCAGCTGCAAAGCTGGTTCTTACAGTGTTCGTGACTCTAAAAAAAGAGTCACAAAGTATTTCAAATGAGTCAATAAAATTTCCTAGTATATAATTAAAATCAGAACTGAAAGGATCTAAGAGAAACTTTGCTTGTGAAGAACCATGAGGATTTGCCTTAAACAATGACTTGAAACAGTACTCTCCATGATCTGTTCAGCTCATTCCAATGAGGAAACAGTTCATACAAAATTCAGGAAGTGCTCAGCACTGTGGTGCTCAAGCAAGATTACATTTTGTAGAATTTTATAGTATGTATTTAAATGAAAATTTAAAATATTACGATGTGTTAAAGGCCAAACAAAATTTTATAAACCAGAACACAATAATCATTTGTATTTAAACACTGGCATCTGTAGTTATCACTGGTTTTTAATAGGTGAAGGGAAATCTCTCTTTAACTCTCAGACAAATATGACTAGTCCATTTGTCATTCCAGTATCTTCAGCACTTGAAGTATTTCAATTTTTGTTCAACAATGTAACCTTTGGAGTTTTGCCTAATAATGACTTCAGCGGTGCTGGCCTTCCAACAGACAAATTAAAATGGAAATGCATATTTTCTAATTATGCATCCAGCCCTAGTTGCCTGTTGGCAAGGGTGGCCACACTGAATATTAAATTCAGTCTGCACAATAGCACAAGTCTATGTCACACCAAAGTTTCCCAAAGTCACTTTCTTAATCGTGTGAAGGATAGCCAAGACTCCGATCAGTAGTATGTAGCTGTATACAATCAGAGGGAAAGCATTTAAACATCCCAGCATGGTATTTCCATTTAAATCTGATTACAGTGAAATAAAACTGTAGCCATTAAAGGTTTAGAAGAACTACAAATACAAGCCGTAAAAGAAGACAGATAGTAAATGAGGTAGTAAAACATTCCAGCGGGGCAAACAGTTTACAGCACTCATTCAAGTCTTCCTGAAGCAGGCTGTGCAATTCACTACAGACCCAGAACCATTCCCTGAGCTCCACTTAAACCTGCAATTAACCTTTCACGCCTAATGAAGCTGTTTTCTTGGAAAATTAAAATATATAGTGGTGCCTGCTCTTACACAGACTTGGGAGGAGAGCATTTCGAAATGAATGACTTTTCTGAGGCTCTGTTCAAATGTAAAATGGAAGTGTGATGTTTGTACATAAAGCCAGAGTGTTCTTTCCAAGGCAATTTCATTTGATGTGCAGTATTTTATTACTGTACTTATTAATTGTTCTGCATAATTGTAAAACAAACAAACAAACACACATCAGTAATTTTATGATTAGATTGTTACTGCTGGCACCTACTAATACCATTTCACTTCCATTAGAAAAAGCTAACATTTTACTCAAGATAGCTAAATTCCTAATGTTTCTCCTTGGTGGTTTTTATCTCAAACTTTGTGGTCTTAGAAGGATATATTTACCATTTAAATTATTTAGCTGGTACTCATTTCCATTGCTTTCTCTTTTGGGCGTGTCTGTACACGTTTACTGATAAATGAAGTTCTTAAATTTAAGAGGAAAACATAGTTTGTTAATCCGAGGTGCTGAGTAAAGGCCTGATTTGGGTGCATCTTCTTCATGTTCTAAATATCTCTGGTAGCTCTTGCCATGCGAACCAGTGACTACTAAACAGTGCCAGTGTTCTAAAAGAAATGTGCATGGCCCCAAAGAAGCCTGCTTTCCTCCCAGCTTGCTCCACCCTGGTAAACCAGGGCAGCCTTGCTGACGCTCCCCATTAGCAAGCGCCAGTTCAAAATGCCAAGAGGCCATGGAAAATGGAATCGGAGATAGAAGATGGCACCTTCTCCCTTATAAGGTTGATAATTCATATTTTAAATAATCTAAATATCATAGTATCTGGTATATAAGAACTAAAAGTGCAAAAAGGTAAAGCTTATAATAAATATTTAAATCCCAGCATATGTATTGAATCTCCTGGCATATTTTGATGTAAATTTTGCTAGCCTGTAGCGTCTGTGCGTCATCTTGACATGGTAAATGAAATTCCTTTAGACCACCAGTCTAAAATAATGAATTGTTCCCCAGTTAATTGTATTGCTTTGATAACAAGAAACTGTGCTAGGCCTAGAGAACACAATAAGTGGATTTCATCAGATGATTTGTGTGACTTTTTGAAAAATGATCTTCGGGAGTGACCCGCTTTTAATGGAACATGGGGCGTGCGCCACTGCGCAGCCTCCTGCCAGGAGGAAGTACTTTCTCCTGCGGCTCTCCCGAGTGTGGGATCATCACCAGAAAAACCTCTCACTAGGAAAAAGTTCCTAGCGAAATCTAAACCAGGAGAAAGCATTTGCTTCAAAGACTGATACGGAGACCTCATTTCTAAGGTGCTTTGATTTTCTTGATGTACGTTTTCTTAACAATCCAGGAAAGATCTCAAGCTGCCTTTATTTCCTCGTTGCCAGTGTGACAATAAACCAAGACCAACGAAATTAGAAGCAAAGACAGCTCATTCAGAACTTGCTACGCAGCGAGGGAGTCATCCATCATTGCTTGCTTGCACTGTGGCAGAGACGTGTTGTTTAGTTGTTAAATCACGTCTGACTCTTTGGCGACCCCAGACTGTAGCGTGTCAGGCTTCCTCTGTCTATGGGATTTCACAGGCAAGAATATTAGAGTGGGTTGCCATTTCCTTCTCCAGGGGATCTTCCTGACCCAGGGATCGAATCTGCATCTCCTGCAATTCAGACAGATTCTTTACCACTGAGCCACTGGGGAAGCCCAGCGAAGACTTAAGACACAGGCAAATGTGTGCAAACATTCTATAATGGAAAAAAAGAGAGGCCTTCAAGTATGTGCTTCTTGGAGACTGTTGGCACCAGAGAGCTGGAAGGCTAGAGGCGGGCTAACCAGAAGTGGGCATCCTATGTGGTTGGTTGTGTGTTTAGTTACTCAGTCATGTCCAACTCTTTGCAACCCCATGGATGCCTGCCAGGTTCCTCTGTCCATGGAATTCCCCAGGCAAGGATACTGGAGTGGGTTGCCATTCCCTTCTCCAGGGGATCTTCACGACCAGGGATCGAACTCGGGTTTTCTGCATTGCAGCCAGATTCTTCACCATATGAGCCACCAGGGAAGCCCGTATGGTTGGTTAGGGATATATATTTACCTTTCTCCGTCTATGGGGTTACACAGAGTCAGACACACCTGAAGCGATTTCGCAGCAGCAGCAGTAGGTCCTAAGTTGAAAACAGGGACAAAAATTAGGGAAGCTGTCAGTGATTAATCAAGTCCTGACTTTTCAGGGCTCATTGTTACAGGGGTAATTGTTTGACACCTTGAATTGTTACTAAAGATAGCAGTCTGATTCCTATAAGCCTGACATAGCAGGTGGGGTTCTTGGGCTGGTGATTGTAGAGAAGAGGTTGGTTTCCTGTGCAGGTTGCTACAGCCTGTGAGCCAGAGTTCTGTTTTCATAGATTATCTGGCCATTATCTGTATCTTTAGTCTCTTACCAGCATATAACTGTTCCATTTTCTGGGAGAAGGGAGGCAATATTTTCTTTCTTTAAAGAGCTACTGATTTGACTTCCTTTTCTCAATTAAGAAAAGTAGGTTCCTTACAATAAATATGCTGAAAGGTAATGACAGAAATTACTTTAATTTCCTTCTCTCTCTTTTTTAATGAGTCCTTCACACACTCATTAAATTTAAGACAATTTAAGAAGATAGGATTTTTGTCTCTCCAGTTTACTTTTGTGACCAGGGCCTCTTACAGGTTGAAGGAAGACCTATCAATTTCGGGATTATTGTTGCAATGTTTAAAAGTTCTTCATATATGAGTGGGCTTCCCAGTGGCTGAGTGGTGATGAATCTGTCTGCATTGCAGGAACCCTAAGAGATCTGAGTTCAGTCCCTGAGTTGGGAAGATCCCCTGGAAGAAGCCTGGCAACCCACTCCAGTATTCTTCCCTGGAGAATTCCAGGCAGAGGAGCCTGGCAGGCTGCAGTCCAAAGGGTCGCAAACAGTCGGACACGACTGAAGCAACTTAGCACACATACACACATATATGAAAATATGCAAAAATACAAACATAATAATAAAAACTTACACTTAATTTAACACAAGGCACACACACATGCATGCAGTTATGATGATTGTGCTGTTTCTAATTAGATTACAGGATTTAAATGCAGAAGAACTCATGGTGTGCCACCAGTTGTGTGGTCCAGTGAAAGGACTCAAGCTTAAATTTGAATAAAAGCATCATTTGGCCCATTAAGAAGATAAGACCTGGGCAGATGGCCCTCTGAGTGTCCTCTATGAGTATACATGGTGGTCACTCAAACATCACTGCCTGGAGGAAAGCACAGTTTCTTGAATACAAATTGCTGTTAATGTAGAATCTGAAAATGCAATTGGTTGTTCAGTTTTCATAAGAAAGGATAAAAAGCTGTTAAATTAGAAACAAGCGTGATTTGTCATTTTAGTTTTCAATTAAGGACTGAAATATGGTTTATGACTGATTAGTTTCAACTGAATGTTTCTAAGCTTGCAAATCGTTAGTAAACCCAGACTTCACATTCACATACCCCAAAATACACAGATACAGTCACAGTTTAGGATTAGCACAACATTTCCTGTTTGGGCCACTTAAACTGCTTACTTCATTCTAGACCATGTGTCTTCTTTACGGAAAACAATGTTTGCAGCCGCATGTGAGCGGTCTCTCTAGGCCGTGTATCTTCTGTATGGAAAACAGTGTTTGCAGCCACATGTGAGTGGGAAGGTGTTATTCCTCAGGGCTCTTCGGACGAAGTCATGCAATAGTTTAATGAATAACATGATTTCATATTTGGATGCTGTGATCATCAGAATTAGTGTAAGTGGTCTCTGTCCACATTAAAAAAGACACGTATTATTTTTCATATTTGGCTGTCTCTGGATAAGATGGTGCCAAGGATGAAATAACAGAAGGTTGTAAATTTTGACAGAAGTGTGCCAGGAGATCCTTGGAAACTTAATGCCTGTCTGAACAGAACTGTCACTTAGCACAACCATGGTCTGTTTTTTGTTTGTTTTTGTTTTTAAATAATGTGCTTCAACTCCCTCCCTTAAAGAAATAACAAAATACTTATTTCTAACAGCAGAGTAAGTGGTTAAAACGTCCATTGTTACACTTCGGAAGTTCATATGGGCTCTTCGTAGGTCACAAAAGCAGTTTTTACTTAAACTTTGAACCTGTGAGCTTGCGTTATCTCTAAGAAACTCAGGATAGTTGTTTAATATCCTAAAAGAGTAGTTTATTTAGCAGCAACTCTTAAAAGGGAAATATGGAAATTATCAGGCTAGCCAGTGATTAATTTTTTAATCCCTTCCCTCCATAACACCATTCATTTCTCCTTCTCCATAAATACCTTCTCTTCTGTTTCCAAATGTACCTGAAACTCTGTTTTCCTTTTAAAACTATATGAACTCAGATCATCACATGCATTCACCTAGATCTCATCTGACCCTACTGCTTCCTCTGTGTACCAGCTTACTTACTTCTTTCCATTGACAAATGTCATCAACATAGAACTAATATCTGTTGGTCACACTCCCTCTCACCTCATTACCTGCTGAATTGTCTGGCTTCCATTCTCAGCTAAGTACGGAAATGACTCCAGGATCACCAGAATCATCCTTGAGCAGATCCAAAGGCCTCTGTGGCAAGCCTCACCTGCTGGCCCCTTGTTTACTTTATGCAGATGACATGAACCCCCCTTTCCCTTGATTTCTACAGCACACTGCTGTGCAGAAGACTAGTTGACCTTCTTATAGTGCCCATTTCCCCTCACTGGCATTCTTTTCTGTTCATAAATTTCTGGAGTTCTGTTCTTGCCAGATCATATTTGAGACTTATCTAGTATGCATTGACCCACAGGAATAAAATAATTCAACAACACCTCGCATAGCATGAAATTCCAATGTGAGGTCTTCCTCTAAGAGCAGCACATTGAGAAGATGTCTGTGAGAGCTCAGGGACTGGTTCAACTCAATTCAGAATCAAGTCTCCAAGACCTTGTGGAAGGGAAATTGGTGCCTTCTTGAAGCAAGCAGTCTTGTCTCATGTATTAGTATGGGGATTAGGCACATCTCATTTTATTCAAAAATTCTATGGAAGTCGACAGAAGCTAAAATGGTTCTTATATAGCTGTGATAAACCAGGGTATGAGGGTGACCCAAGACAGATGGGTCATGGTGGAGAGTTCTGACAAAAAGTGGTCCACTGGAGAAGGGAATGGCAAACCACTTCAATATTCTTGCCTTGAGAACCCCATAAACGGTATGAAAAGGCAAAAAGATACGACACTGAAAGATGAACTCCCCAGGTCAGTAGGTGCCCAATATGCTACTGGAGAAGAATGGAGAAATAACTCCAGAAAGAATGAAGAGACAGAGCCAAAGCAAAAACAGTGCCCAGTTGTGGATGTGACTGATGATGGAAGTAAAGTCTGATGCTACAAAGAGCAATATGGCATAGGAACCTGGAATGTTAGGTCCATGAATCAAGGCAAATTAGAAGTGGTCAAACAGGAGATGGCAAGAGTGAGCATTGACATTTTAAGAATCAATAAACTAAAATGGATTGGAATGGGCTAATTTAACTCAGATGACCATTACATCTACTACTGTGGGCAAGAATCCCTTAGAAGAAATGGAATAGCCATTATAGTCAACAAAAGAGTCTGAAATGTACTACTTGGATGCAATCTCAAAAATGACAGAATCATCTCTGTTCATTTCCAAGGCAAACCATTCTATATAACACAGTAATCCAAGTCTATGCCCCGACCAGTAATGCTGAAGAAGGTGAAGTTGAACAGTTCTATGAAAACCTACAAGACCTTGTAGAATAAACACCCAAAAAACATGTCCTTTTCATTATAGGGGACTGAAATGCAAAAATAGGAAGTCAAGAGATACCTGGAGGCAAATTTGGCCTTAGAGTACAAAATGAAGCAGGGCAAAAGCTAATAGAGTTTTGCCAAGAGAATGCTCTGGTCATAGCAAACACCCTCTTCCAACAACACAAGAGAAGACTCTACACATGGACATCACCAGATGGTCAACACCGAAATCAGATTGATTATATTCCTGGCAGCCAAAGATGGAGAAGCTCTATACAGTCAACAAAAACAAGACCGGGAGCTGACTGTGGCTCAGATCATGAACTCCTTACTGCAAAATTCAGACTTAAATTGAAGAAAGTAGGGAAAACCACTAGACCATTCAGGAATGACCTAAATCAAATCCTTTACAATGATTCAGTGGAAGTAACAAATATATTCAAGGGATTAGATCTGATAGAGTGCCTGAAGAACTATGGATGGATGTTCATGACATTGTACAGGAGGTAGTGATCAAGGTATCCACAAGAAAAAGAAATGCAGAAGGGCAAAATGGTTGTCTGAGAAGGCCTTACAAATAGCTATGAAAAGAAGAGAAGTGAAAGGCAAAGAAGAAAATGCAAGTTCCATTTGAATCCAAGTTCCAAAGAATAGCAAGCAGAGATAAGAAAGGAAATAGAGAAAACAATAGAATGGGAAAGGCTAGAGATCTCTTAAAAAGTTAGAAATACCAAGGGAACATTTCATGTAAAGATAGGCACAATAAAGGACAGAAATGGTATGGACCTAAAAGAAGTAGAAGGTATTAAGAAGAGGTGGCAAGAATACACAGAAGAACTGTACAAGAAAGATCTTCATGAACCAGATAAGCAGGATGGTGTGATCACTCACCTAGAGCCAGACATCCTGGAATGTGAAGTCAAGTGGGCCTTAGGAAGTGTCACTTTAAACAAAGCTAGTCAAGGTGATGGGATTCCAGTCGAGCCACTTCAAATCCTAAAAGATAATGCTGTAAAAGTGCTGCACTCAGTATGCCAGCAAATTTGGGAAACTCAGCAGTGGCCACAAAAATGAAAAAGGTCAGTTTTTTTTACTGCACAGTTCCAATCATCTCACATGCTAGCAAAGTAATGCACAAAATTCTCCAAGCCAGGCTTCAACAGTACGTGAACTGTGAACTTCCAGATGTTCAAGCTGGATTTAGAAAAGGTAGAGGAACCAGAGATCAAATTACCAACATCTGCCGGATCATCAAAAAAGCAAGAGAGTTCCAGAAAAACATCTACTTCTGTTTTATTGATTATGCCACAGCCTTTGATTGTGTAGATCACAGCCAGCTGTGGAAAATGATCTTCAAGACATGAGAATACTAGACAACCTTACCTGCCTCCTGAGAAATCTGTATGCAGGTCAAGAAGCAACAGTTAGAACTGGACATGGAACAACAGACTGGTTCCAAATTGGGAAAGGAGTATGTCAAGGCTGTATATTGTCACCCTGCTTATTTAACTTATATGCAGAGTACATCATGTGAAATGCCGGGCTGGATGAAGCACAAGCTGGAATCAAGACTGCTGGGAGAAATATCAGTTACCTCAGATGTGCAGATGATACCATGCTTTATGGCAGAAAGTGAAGAGGAACTAAAGGGCCTCTTGATGAAAGTGAAAGAAGAGAGTGAAAAAAGTTGGCTTAAAACTCAACATACAAAAAACTAAGATTGTGGCATCTGGTCCCATCACTTCATGTCAAGTAGATGGGGAAACAATGGAAACAGTGAGGGACTTTATTTTCTTGGGCTCCAAAATCACTGCAGATGGTGACTGCAGCCATGAAATTAAAAGATGCTTGCTCCTTGGAAGAAAAGCTATAATCAACCTAGACAGCGTGTTAAAAAGCAGAGACATTACTTTGCCGACCAAGGTCCATCTAGTCAAAGCTATGGTTTTTCCAGTAGTCTTGTGTGGATGTGAGAGTTGGACTATAAAGAAGGCTGAGCACTGAAGAATTGATGCTTTTGAACTTTGGTGTTGGAGAAGACTCTTGAGAGTCCCTTGGACTGCAAGGAGATTCAACCAATCTATCCTAAAGGAAATCAGTCCTGAATATTCATTGGAAGGACTAATGTTGAAGCTGAAACTTCAATACTTTGGCCACCTGGTGTGAAGAACTGACTCATTAGAAAAGACCCTGATGCTGGGAAAGATTGAAGGCAGGAAAAGAAAGAGATGGCAGAGGATGAGATGGTTCGATGGCATCGCTGACTCGATGGACATGAGTTTGAGCAAGCTCTGGGAGTTGGTGATAGACGGGGAAGTCTGGCATGCTGCAGTCCATGGGGTCGCAAAGAGTCAGACACGACTGAGCGACTGAACTGAACTGAACTGAACTGAACTGAAACCAGGGCATTGGATGCAGCCACTGCTTGCATAAATTTAGGACAGGCTTTACTATTTCTGTACGTATTAACATATGTTCCTGTCAATTAGTGGACAAAGCAATATTCTTCGTTACTTTTGATAGCTAAAGATCCACTTTCATGTAGATATTTGACTGATAATACTAATGATCTTTTTCTTATATTTAAGACATTTATTCACTAAATTTCTACAAGTTGTCTTTCTCCTATGTGCATTTCACAGCTCTATCCCTAGGGTACTGTCTTACCTCTTAAAAGCAATGTAAGAGAATGAAAAGACAGACAACAGTCTGGGAGACAATATTTGCTAAATCTGTATCTGAAAAAGGACTGGTATCCAAAATGTAAAAAAAAATCTCTTAAAATTCAACAATAAGAAAACAAACAAGAAAGTTAAAAATAGACAAAAGGTCTGAATGGATACCTCACTAAAGAAATGTGTGCATATGACAAATAAGTATAGGAAAAGATGTCAACATCACATGTTATTGCTGCTGCTTCTGTTTAGCCGCCAAGTTGTCTCCAAGTCTTGTGACCCTATGGACAAACTGTAGTACCTCAATACGATAGAATATTATTTAGCAATAAAGGAAATGGGTCATCAAGCCAAAAAGAGATATGGTGGAACTTAAAGGAATATTGCTAAGTGAAACAAGACAGTCTGAAAAGGCTACATACTGTATGAGTCCAACTATATGACATTCTGGAAAATGCAAAGCTATAGAGATATTTGAAAAAAAGATCAGTGGTTACCAGAAGCTCAGGGGAAGGGGAAGGATAATCTGGTAAAGCCCAGGAAATTTTTAGGGCAATGAAACTGTTTTGTATGATGCTTTCACAGTGAGTATATGACAGTATGCATTTATCAAAACCCATAGAACTTTGTGTACAGCCCAAAGTGTGATCCCTAATGTAAACTATAGACTTTAGTTAATAATCATGTATCAATATTGGTTCAACATTTCTGTAAACCTAAAACTACTCTAATTTTTAAAAAAAAACAATAATATGCTGACTTTTGTTATATACACACACATACAACCAGTAGTAACACTGAAAGTTCCTTATACTTTTAGAACACACTTGTGTTTGGACATAGAAACAAAGGTGTGGAGTCATAGCCACACTGATTGTGGTGTTTTGTCACACAGCAATTTGATTGTCCAAAGTCAGAGTCAGTTTATTTTGTTAGGTCCTTGTTCTTCATGTATACAGTTCATATGTCCAAGTTTAGAAATATTTTTTAATGTAAAAAAGAATGTATTTATGCATATAACTGAATCACTCTGCTGTATAGCAGTGATTATTAAAATGTTGTAAGTCAACTATGTTTCAATTGAAAAAAAAGCAAAACAAGATATCAGTAAAGGGTAGACCACTTGACAACTTCCAGTAAACAGCTGAATATAAAACAGTACTAAGGCCACCACTGTTGCCATCCCCAAAATGTCTAACCAAACATTTACCTGCCTTTTTCCTCTTCTTCCAGGCCTTGCAATTGCCAGTGCCCTAATAGATATTTCACAGCAGAAGCCTTCAGATAGTAAAGACAAAACTTCAGGAGTCCGAAATCGAAAACACCACCTCTCAACGCGTCAAGGAACTTGTGTCTGAGAAACAGAAACTGCTCCTGTACATTCTGTCATGTTTGACTCTGTAAATGGCTTCCATTAAAGGCTGGTCCAAGGCCTCAGTTTTCACGGAGACAAATCTCTGTATGGTCCCAGGGCCCAAACACAGTTCCCTCTGAAAGGGGAATGACCCGAGTGGCCAAAGAATGTTCATCAGTTTTATAAAATTAATAGTATTGATGGTCACAGGTGATAAAGTTAGTTTTTACAGCTATCTTAGGCTTATCATAGATAACATTAAAGTACTCTGGAAAAAAAAGATGTATATTGTTTCTTAATGCAGATGAAAAATATGTAATTCATATAAACCAAACTGTTTATATCCCAGGACTTTAAAGAAAGACATTTTATAATGCCTGAGTGATGAGAATTGTACAGTTTTTGCCTCCTAAGCAAACTTATGTCACTTGTATATGAACAGGAAATGAACAAACTGCAATGGCTTTAAATACTATTTTATCTCCTTGTAAATGTAAAAGCAAGATTTTGATTTAGTAGGATGTAGGTAAATGTATTTAAATATTTCACAGGACCATATCATGTCCAAACTCAGTTTTCAAATGTGATTCTTTTTCACCTAACTGGAATGTAGACCAAAATGAATCCATTTGGCTAGATGGTATTGTGCAACTTCACAGGAGGTTTATTAGAATTCTGAGTGACGAGGACATTGCTGTCGTCCATGCCAACTGCCTAACTCATTATCAGAGCTGATAGAGCATGGAAAAGCCTGTCCAGCAATCAATTTTTCCCCACCTTCCCAAACCAGCCTCCAATGCCACAAACCTGAAGAGAGCTGAAATAGTTATTTTACAGTATGCAAGCTTCTGCTCTAATATGGAAATTTTTTTAATGGCCTCGGAATCATTGGATCAGACCTCAATGATCCATCTGCATTTTTATAAGAACAGATCACGTTCGTTTGGCCCTCCTCTCCTAGCTGCTAGATTTTATCTACCTTTTACAAACGCTGTGAAAAGCATTTTAGAGTCAAACCCCCCTCCAAGTCATAGTATGACCCAGGTTTCTTTCCTGCCAACTGTTTTCACTTAGAATACAAGTAGAGAAGAGCATTTGCTGGCAAGCATCTACAGTGTTCCTATTTCTAACACGAGCACATTGGTGTCATGAAAGTCTCCAATTTGAGAAATAAAATAAGCTTGTCACTGCCCGCATTCAGCATATTCTTAATGATTCAAACGTCTGAATTATGGCAGAAAGGGAAGATGGTTTAAGACAGCTTTCACGTTGGAACGTAGAATCACGTGTGTCCTAATTTTTGACAGCCGTCCGCTAGAACTCAGTAGATGAACAGAGCTTGTTTGGAACTGCAGTTTCTTAACTTCAAGGTGACTACAGAATATATGAAGAGAGCAGTGACAAGAGACACATCCAAAGCTGCTCTGTGCAATATAGTTTTGTTCAGTATGAAAGTCACTTAAATATAATTGATGTTTAGTACTCTCTACGTACTTATCACAGTCTTTGGATTTCTGGAAGATAATGACACTTTACTGTTTACAGCTAATGCATAGTTACTTGCATGCTATGGTTGTACAGTAGCAGAATATGACCCTATTGTGATATTAAATGTTTATTTCACAATGCCACTTCTACATAGCCAGCTTAATTTGATGAGGATCGAATGTGATGTATAGCAGGAATGATCATAAATATGTCGTTGCTAGGTTGCATCGAACCATGACTATGTCATTGTTTTGATGATTAGGCATTTATGAATTATAGTATATATTCCTTATGTTGGCGTGATAATTTTGCTATTTTCCATGCGTTAAAAGTTAGACTGATTCTTAGATCAATTTAATCTATAGCTTATGGGGTTTTGGTAGGGATAGGAAGTGGAGCTGTTTGTTTTTAACCTCCCTATGAAGTTTTCTTTCAAAAAAAAGAAATCAAGCGAAGTTTGTAAATGTCTCCTGAAAACAATCAAGCAATTTTATTAGCTTTTGGGGGGAGCCCTTTAAATGTTGATTTTTTTCTCATGGAAAAATAGATTGACAGAACTGATGAATACAAAAGTAGAATCATGTAAAAATAAAATGATTGCCCAGTTTGCTTAATACCCTGTAACAGTTATAATGGAAGCATGTATAACCAAAAGACAGAAATATACAGAGTTGAGTGTAAAATCTATTTCAGCTGTATTTTTAGAGAGGCTAAACATGGAATTAGTGTGAAAGAATTGTCAAGCCTCATTCATCTCAAATCTCAGAGTTCTTAAAATTTGTAAATTTGAGTTTTAGACAATTTTGGGACATAATGCAATGTTAAGTTAAAGTCATATACTCTATGTTTCTGGGCCAAATATGGCTAACTCTGTGACTGAATTATGCAATATCTTCTCAACTTTCCGAAGCTTTTTACTGGCAAGAATACTTCATCCTATGTGAAGTAGATTGAAAAGACCTTGGGGATAATGGCTTTGAATCTGTATCATTTTCTTTTTTCCCCACATCCCAAACACTTTTAATCTGGAAGCTTCCTTTGAAAAAAAAAAAGAAAGAAACCACAAGTATACGCAGATACTGTTCAAGATGTTAGGCATTAAATGACTGATTCTCTTGAAAATTTACCTTAATGGAACTCTGTGCACTTCTGTTTAGAATGACTTTGAAAAATTCTTTAACTTTTAGGATTTCTTATTCCACCCAAGATGAAAAGCTTTGGTTAAAAAAATTTTTTTAATCATTTTAATAGCGGACAACTAGAGATTTGTTAAAGAGGATGCACATGCTCACAGATCAATTTAATACATTTGAAGAGGACTGAGATTTTCATAATTGCTTTAAAATGAAAATGTATTTAGTGAGACACATAGAAGGAAAATGTACGCCATATACTATGGTGTTATGTTCAGAGGGAAACCTACAAATAGAATATATTTCAACCTGTAATCGCTCCTTACTGTGCTTCCCAGTATCTCATTTTCTTTGAGTTACAGTAAGACAGCCGTGACTACATGGCTTTGTGCTGCTGCAGGGTCACTTAGAGTGCAGACCGGTGGTTGGGCCCGACCGAGAACAGATGTTGCAGCCAGCTTTGAGCTGTGTGGTGCTGGCGAGTTTTACCCTTTCGAAGCCTCAGACTTACCATCTGTGTGGAGAAGCTACTGTACTCTCCTTGCAGAGTGGATCTAGAAGGCGGTGGACATAATAGACACAAAGCTGCCACGATGGGCCCGCAGTACAGTATAAGTAGCTGGTTTTTAACAACCATGGGGCCACCAAGCCACTCTTTTTCTACCAATTGTTTTACAAATTCATCTATTATTTTTTCATTCATATTTTCACCACCTATAAAAGCCACGTAGGTTTTTGCAAATGATGATTTCATAAAAACCTCGAGTCAGTTCCTATATTTCTAGACTATAGAGATTTCTAAAAAAAATCTACTTGGGTCAATATCAGCTTTGACTCTTTCAAAATATATAGTTTTAGTAAAGCATTTTTTAAATGATTGCTTGGTGACATTTAGACAGGAACATCGATTGTCACTTTCATGTTCAAATTTGGCAAGAAGGGATTGATCCTTGCATTTGGTTGTCATACAGGATATGTCTTTGTGGCATTGAACATAAAACTATGATTTGAAAAGTGTTTCGTATAAAATGTTTTAAAAAATTAAAACTGATCAAATGAACTAATTCTACCCGCTTTAAAAAAAAAAATCAACTTTCCAAAGCCTCTTTGCTAAAATAGGTGTGAGTTTACTTACATGAGTTTGGAACTTGATCATGTGAACTACCTGGGTCAGTGCACGTTCCTGCCCTTGCCTGTAGAGATTAAGATACAGAAGGACTGGATTGGACCCTGGAGACTCATATGCTTAATAAGCAAGCACCTCAGTGATTCTTAGGATTAGGCAAATTAAGGATACATTGCACTAGGCCAAAGAGCTGCCTTTATTTACAGTTAGAAGAATTTCTTTAAATAATGAAGTCATCATTCTAAGTCAAATGCTTTAAATAATTTTTCAAGGAATACAAGCCATCTGGTTGGTGTTACAGCAGTGTTTTCATTATAGTGTACATTTAACATTTTAGTTGTATCAAATTTTTTAAATTGAGAATTAGAACCATCTCAGTATATATGTATACAGGTATGCATGCCAGTGTTAAAACAGATTGTGTAAAGGTTCAAACCTGCTTTAAAAAGCCAACATTTTATGATATAGTATGCTATTCGTCAGGAGTTTAATTGCTGAAATAAAAACATTGGATCTTCCAACCCCCATTGCCAATGCAGTTTTGTTATATATATTTTTTTACCTACCCAAGATCATCTAGGAAAAAGCACTCAACCAAAGGATAAGTTTATCTGCCATCTACGGCTTGGTTATAAAATTTGGTTGTTGAATTCCACATTCAAAATATATTTCTCTCTCCTTCACCTGATTTTTGTTGGCCTTTTCTACATGTTCTCTTCGGGTTTGTTTTTTTAAAAGTTTTTTGGATGTGGATCATTTTAAAGTCTTTATTGAATTTGTTACAGTGCCTCTGTTTTACATTTTAATTTTTTGGCCATGGGGCATATGGGATCTCAGCTCCCTGACCAGGGATCAAAGCAGAACACCCTGCATTTGAAGGTGAAGTCTTAACCCCTGGACCAGCAGGGAAGTTTCCCTACATGTTCTCCTTGAATTGCAAGCTGACCAGTTCGATTGTTCCTGAGAATGGATGCCTAGGTGGCCAAGATTCCAGCCAAAACTGAGGATCTCTGTCCAAACCATGTGTTCTGTGTTTACATAAGTTGTTCTTGTTGTTCTTGAGTCACTTATTCATGCCCGACTCTTCTGCAGCCTCATGGACTGTAACTTGCCAGGCTCCTCTGTCCATGGGATTTCCCAGGCGAGAATACTGGAGCACCCAGGTGGCCATTTCCTTCTCCAGAGGATCTTCCCTGACTCAGGCATGAAACCTGTGTCTCCTGCATTGGCAGGTGCGTTCTTTATCACCGAGCCACCAAGGAGGCAGTGAAAGTCCTCTTTCTGACTCTGGTGCAGTCGGGGCATAGCTGAGGAGTTTTCTAAGAAAAGTCTGCTTGTTCTTTGGCGAGTTTTGGGTTTCATCCCCACTTTGCCCTCTGTGTCCTGGCCCATGTCTGTGTCACTGCTCTTGTGGGCCTCAGTCTGGCATTATTAAGAAGGGAGTAGCCAAGACAGGCGCAAATGCCTCTCTTCTCTCCAACCCCACAGGAGAACCAAGCATCTCTGACCCTTCTTGCGCTCAGGGGCTCAGCCAAGCCCTCTGTCTCCTGACCTAAGGCCGAACTCTGAGGGTGGGCCTGCTAGTGCTCTGGGGAATAACATGGCAGACCCTTTATCCCGGGCAGCCCAACTCCACACATCCCAGAGGTCAGGTCAGGGAAGGGGACCGCTCTGCCCTAAGAAACATGCCCAGCCTGCTAGCATGTCCCAGAAAAGGCGAGAGTTTAGGGGGTGGGCCTCAGAGGAAGATGTGTCTGAAGCGCATAGCACTCAGAGTTGAACCCTGGAGCCTCTTTCAACAAAAAGCAGCAACTTCTCTGAACATCTGCACCTGGAGCATCTTCCTCCTCAGGTTCTTGATGGTGGATCAGTGCTTGGCAGAGGATTTGAGGATTTCAATTCATCAGTTATTTTTCTCTGCCCTGAAGAGATTTCCTCTGAGAATCACCTGTAAGTGGCTGGAGTGAGGGAGGGGCTGGCATTCTTTCATCTCAAACTCACAGTGCTTTCTGATGAACATGCAACCCCATCTCCAAATTCTAATGGATTCTTCTTGTTTAGCATCAGGGTGCTTGGCACAGCTACAACCATCAAAAAGTATTGTTGACCTTTACTTTTTCCAGGTGAAGTGAAAACAGCAAGTATTATTATTTTGCTTCCTAAATATGAAAATACATTGTATTTTGGATGAGCTTCTAGAAACTGCACCCCCCCTCCTCCACTCTGACCTGTGTGCCTTCCAGGGATCCCACCCTTTGATGAAGAAATAATTGTGCCCTGCTTGACTGGTTATGCAGCAGCCCTGAGTGAACAAGACACTGAACCCCTTGAAGACCCCTCCAGATATGCTGTATTCTACTCGCCCATCCAAAGGTTTGACCAGTTTTATTTTTGGCAGAAGTGAAATTTTCACTGAGGCAAGACAGCAGTTTAAGCACCGTCCTCTTTAAACCAGCTCTGAGCATGGCCAGATAGGAGACCTCACTCTAGAAAATCCACCCTGGGAGATGGCATTACTGAGCAAATTCTTAAAACAGTTCTTTGTGCCTCTGTAGCCCCTGTTGCTGAAAGATACCTTAAATTTTGTGCTTTTCAGTGATGTATAGGTTGTGTTAGAATAGGTCTTGTGTGGGATACATTTGAGTTTTAGTGTGAGCTCAAATGCCAGTTCTTTTAATGGCTTGGACCAATTGTCTAAACTATTCCTAAGTAACCTGGGATAAAAAGTGCTCATCTATCTTACCTAGGTGTTGTGATGGGTTTATGTTGTTGAAATAGGAAGTAGATCAGAGTTTGATGTTTTATCCTTTTACTATGAGAAGATTCAAAGTTAAATTCAGAGAATCATGTGCAACAATTCTCTTGATTATTTTGGGTAACACTAAAGGGCATATATGTGCCAGAGTTCCCAAATAACCAAATTACAATAGAAACCAATGGTATATATTACCTGGTAATTCAGAGTTATGCTTCTCAGGATTTTTAAAGTACTTATTACATTTTGCAAATATTTTCTCAACTTTAGAGGGTAATTTTACAGCAAATACCAACAGATTGTTTTTCTTTCCCATCATCACACATCTTTCTGACCCTTCATCAACTAGTCAGCTTGTTTCCCCCTGTAGCAGACTAGCACTCTCATATCTCTATCAATGCTTAAAAAAATAAATAACATAAAATAGGTCTTGAACATCTTGGTTCCCTTGTGACAATGCGCATTGGCAGTGGTAATCTTTTCCTTTAGATCAGCTTGTTTGAAATACGATGGTACTTAAAAGGAAGGCCGGCTGGAAGGACACCAATAAAAATACCAGCTCAGCTTAAAACAATTTGATTTCAACCTAAAATGAATTACCTTGCAGCACAAATAGATAATGGCAAATGGGATATCCTACTTATCAGGACTATTCCCTGCGGAGAGTTAGAACTTCAGGTTCATTTGAAGCTCATTGCCCTGTGAGGATAAAGAATATGGTCTTCTGAACATTTATGTGCAGATGAACTAGTTGGAAGGGGAAACAAACTCTGAGTACACAACATCCACCCCTTGCTGATTTCTGAAGTGACAACTCCAATTTGACCTTCAACATTGCAAAAATGCAATGTGTTGACTGTTAAAAGAAACAACCCTTCTGTAAGGGAAAAATACCAAATAGCATCATTTCGTTTCTCAAGAGGCTGTGTCTCTCATAAGCTTTACAAACTAGACGTTTATAAAGATACATAAGGATGCTTTGTTTGTGTTTTTGTACATAATAGGCACTGTTTTAGTGACAAGATTTTCCTTTCCTAAACCATAGAAGATAGTTATGGGATAGACTTTTCATTAGTAATTCTTACTTTGATAGCATATATGAACCACGTGGCCTTTTGCACACTAGTGAATTGAGATTTATTTTGTCCTAGAGTAGAATGGCCAAATAAAGAATATACCTTAATGGGAATCCATGAGAAAAAATAACAGTTTTTCTACCATTTCAATATATCATAAGAGTCCTATATCCTCTCATAATACATTGATTCAGTTAACAACAGTCTCCTTTCTCTGTCCCTCTCAACCTCCCCTCTCTCCCATGCAAATTACTTTGTGTAGATAGTGTAGTCTTGGTAATGTAGTCTTCAAGGGTTTATTTACAGTATTTTCAAAGATTATGACAATGTCAAATTTATCATCTTCGTAGAATAGAAGATAAAAATAATAATCAGAAATCTTTACAAAGTTTGAAATCTACTGTGACTGTTGGTAAAAAGTTTGATTCCACATGCCAAACAAGTCACTTCATGTTACTAAAATTAAATGCAAACTCCCAGAATTGGGTCTTAACCACATTAATATCAATTTTGAAATGGCAGCATTGTTTGGGTCATTTGTGCTTTATATTACATGAACCAGTTTAAGCTATACATGAACCAAAAACACCCAAAGAAGCAGAGGTGGTTGATCAATTCTGTCATTTTTTTCAAAGGCTGTTGACCCATGAGCTAGTGGATAAAATGGAGAAAACTAGAATAAAACCAAGATACTATCCTCAGCTAAATAACAAGTCTTACCATGCCTCCTTCCTTCCTGGGTACTTAGGAGAAATAGAGTTTTCAGAAACTCAGATCCAGTCCCATATGACTGTTGTTATCAGAAAGCTGTCCAGATGGCAGTGTGTGTGTGAACCTTTAGTGATATTATTTACATTGTCATAGCACCTATAATAATTTTATTTCCTAATGCTACCCTGTGTGGGAGGGTAGCATTCAGTGTTTTCTAGATTGAGAAGGCAGAAGAGTACATCAGGTCTCACTGGACCCACAGAAGCTCCTGTATTTATTGTATTGCTAGATAAATAAATGACTCAGGTGTAATATCATGATTTGAATTTCCATTTGTAGCTGGATTTTGTGAAATTTAACATTGCTGCTTTCTATCCTACTGTTAAATGATAAAGTTACTCATCTGTATATAAGCATCTGAAGTGTTGGATAATTACATAAATGAAGTATTTTACAGAAAGCATTAAAATTTGTACCAGAAAGAACAGCTTATATTATTTCTCAACCAATATTGGCACATGTAAACCACTTTGAAAGCTCTCAACAAGATAATAAGCTCAGACATTTCCCCCTCTTTCCTTCTGAGTCCTTATCTAGATATTTTTCTTTTAGATAAACAATCAGCGGTGTGTTTACTGAAGCTCACATTGATATTCCCCAATAGTGTTTGCAGCTTGAGTTTTATTCCAGCAGCTACACGAAACGAGTCCACAGTGCAGAGCAGGAGGCCCCTCTGGAACCTGAGATTATTTGTTCTCTCACTGTTCTAAAGGTAATTAAGGAGCATTGCATGTTTCTCAATTAATGATTTCTCATTCAACAGGGGATCTTTGATGCTAATTTGTTTTAATCAGGGCAGAGGCTGCTCAAAAACTCTAAACAATTCAGTGAAGAGGAACTAGGAATTTTTAATCAAGTGGAAGAGATTTAAATGCTATGAGGGATGCATTTATCATGCACTTTCAATTCCCGTTCATTTAACTCTGCACTTTTGAGTTTTAGACACCAATGTGAGAAATATTAAATAGAGTATATTGTGTTACATAATATGGTTTTCCTTATGCATTTGTGTGTGTGTGTGTGTGTGTGTTTCATAGACCTCCCATTTAAGTCCTATTTATTTACAAACTTAATTTCTCAGTCTGTATAGTTGTGTTTATACATACATCTCACACCCTTATTTATTATATACAGTTATAGAACATGCCTATTTAAGAGTCATTTACATATAGGTAGCAAAAGAATCAAAGAAGTTGAGTCATAAGGGACCATTAGGTTTAAAACATTCTTTTCACTCCTTGGACAACTGGCCTGAATGACTTCACAGCTTGAGCTGCTGAATCACATTGCATTATGTACATGGAAACACTCATAATCTATGGAGAAGTTGCACCTTGAAGAGGCATTACACTATGATTAGATCATAGTTTGTGTAAAAAATGACTTCAGCAGGAGACTAGTGGCTTATGAATATAAATATTCAAAGTAACAGCATTAATATACTGTTTTTTCTAATAAAAAGGTTCTGATCATCTCATTTTGATATCTTCAAGTCAAGGCTACTTTGCAGGAATGTCAATCATGTGAAATGAGGTGGGTTTCTTTTTTCCTTCGTCTAACCAACTGAATATAGACAAATGTAAAGAAATGTTTGAGAGGCCTAACTAGTTAAATACTTACTAGTTCTCTGTATTGAAATAAGTGAAAGAAACAAAAAAAATTTTTTAACCAATGGTTCTCAAACTTTTAGAGTACATCAAGATCACCTGGAGGGCTTATTAAAATGATTTCTGGTGCCCAATACTAGAGTTTCTGATTCAAAAGTTCTGGGATGCAGCCCAAGAATTTTATTTCTAATAAGTTCTCGGGTGATGCTGAGGCAGGAGCTGGTGACCCCACTTTCAGAACTCCTGTTGTAAACAAATCAATCAGAAGGAGAAGGCCATGCTTTGAATGCACCACTGAACAAAGACTCCAGGTCCTTCACGTATTCCAGTGTGTTTCTCAGAGATTCACTGTCAGGAAGCAGCTGGACCTTGTATCTCTGGGGTGAACTCTGGGGAATTTCTGGATCAGTTGGGTAGGGGCTAAGTGGTGAACTTGAGCAGAGAGATGACATTAGTGCCTATATTTTAATTCATGGAAGCTCCCTTGAGGGCTTTACTGGAATCGCAAACATCTGAAAACAAACTTAGGAATAAAAATAAGAATCTAGTACACCTGTACTAGTGGACCTTGCCAGAAGCCAGACTGGCTTGTAAAAAGCTAGACCAGAATGATGTTTTCCAGCCCTGCTGATAAGAATGATCTGGGGCTCTGTCAGATATCTGTGCTTATAATAAGGGCTCCAGTTAGCTCAACAGACAAGTTTGGAGAACTCAATGTAAAGAACGTTTTTTTTCTTTTTCATAGTGGTGCTGAATTTGCTGGTATAGAGCTTCAGAGAGAAGCCCATTCATAACTCCTCCGTCTGGGCCAAGTGCCCGTCCACTGCACAGACTGACCTCATTTGCTCAGCTTTCCCTGACATGTGGCATACTTTTGTGGGTCATGAATTGGCCTGGTCTATCTCTCAGTTGTATAGTTAGGCCACATTGTGTAATAAGTTCAATTGTGATTTGCTCTATTTCCATCAATTCTTCTGACTCTTGTATCATAAGGCAGTTTGGGTGCTGGGGAGACTAGGTTCTCCTGTAGAGGCATGAATGGCCATTTCATTGTTTACATTTGCCCTTAAAATCAGTCAATAGGTATGGAATAAGCTTCCTGAAGATGATTCTGTTTTGACAGATATCTCCTAAGAGTTCAAATAGTGAATGGTACCTACTATGTGCCAGGAAGTATGCATGTTATTTAATCCTCTTACAACCAATAAGAAAGGATAATTAGAATCCCCTGTCTTACAGATGAGAAAATTAACCTTCCCAAGTTCAAGTGGCAGATATGGGAAAGGATCAGAGTGTGCCCCAAAACCTGCTGGTGATTAATTAACATACAGCTTTCAGACAACAGCAAGAAAAATGATGTCAAAAACTCCAGCCATCATACCCTTACTATAACATCTAATGATCAAAACAGTTTTAATCAAAGGGCTATTTTGCCCTTTCTAATGAGCAATCTGAGCTTTCCGAGCCATCACAAAAATGAGCTGTAAGTCTCCCCAGCTCTAGGCAGTCGCAGGCTTTCAAATGCCCATGACTCACCATGCCCGTGAACTGACTTAGTTAATCACACAATCATCGTGCATGTTCCTGGACTGGCTTCAGACCTAATCATGTCATATCGTTGGGTCACAAAAAGTGCCAGTGATCTAATTGAATGTGACTTTGCAATTACAAGTTACATCTTGATGTGATCATATTGTCAGCATTCCACTTGGTTGGGATTTACAAATCTCTGTGGTTGGGCGGTTCATCAAAGTCCAGAGCAAAAGGTCATCAGAAAGGTGGTCAGGGCCCTCGCAGACACTCACTTGTCCATCATTACTATTCCATTTGGATAGCATTTATCACGCTGCTCTCTTTTACTCTCTCCACACCCTGTACTGAACAAAGCTCTCTTTGCTGGATTCTATCTTGCACTGTTGCTTACCCAACTCTTCCCAGGGGGTTCAGAGCTCTCAGAGAATAAAACACAGGTTATAATGGATGC
The DNA here is from genome assembly GCF_023091745.1 of Budorcas taxicolor. NCBI lineage: Eukaryota > Metazoa > Chordata > Mammalia > Artiodactyla > Bovidae > Budorcas > Budorcas taxicolor. The sequence continues at coordinate 35,701,425 of NC_068932.1, forward strand.
CCTGTATTTGTATCAGTTCAAATCGCATTACAAGTTGCAATAAGAGGCATTCCAGTTCTTTCCTAGAACTCTTGTATTATTCTCCTAGGTACTAGCTGCTCAGAAGACTTCTTTACACAGGTCTGGGCTTCCTTGGTGGCTCAGATGGTAAGGAATCTGCCTGCAATGCAGGAGACCCAGGTTTGATCACTGGGTCGGGAAGATCCCCTGGAGGAGGAAATGGCAACCCACTCCAGTGTTCTTGCCTGGAGAATCCCCAGGGACAGAGGAGCCTGAGAGTCCATGGCGTTGCAAAGAGTCAGACACGACTCCTTTCCTTACACACGTCCTACAATAATAGGAATTGACACACAACGCTTTTCAGTGAAAGTGTGTTTGTGGAACTAGTCTGGCTACTTCACTTTTCAGTCTTAGTTTTCTTGTCTATCTCATAAAGGCCCATGTCAGGACATGCTGGCTGGTTCTCTCTGCCATCTTACCAGGTGACAATGCTATTGTGCCGGCCTGGTTTACTGTGCCTTAGATTTTTACAGCATTAGCTCCAAGAAGGCTGCGTTAGAACCCGTCAGGTTAGTGAATATGTGTGTGCATGGTCAGTCCCTCAGTTGTGGGCACTCTTTGTGACCCCCATGGACTGTAGCCGACAAGGCTCTTTTGTCCATGGAATTCTCCAGGCAAGAATACTGGAGTGGGTTGCCACTTCCTTCTCCAGGGGATCTTCCTGATTGAACTCGAGACTCTTGAGGCTCTTACATTAGCAGGCAGATTCTTTACCACTGAGCCACCTGGGAAGCCCTTCACAAGAAATACATGTCCTTAAAACAGCACAGAAATCTTCACAGGGGTGGCATTTTCGAGGTCACAGTTTTTATTCTGATTTTGTCCCACTTTGGTTATATTTCAGATTGGCATGATATCACATTGAAAGAAATGGGTATGATAGCCTTCTCACACATTTTCTTTATTTTTTTTTACAAGAGAGCCTTTGAGGTACACATACTTCAAATATCTTTTATTCACCACCACCAGAATACTCAATTCTTGTGTCATTTCTCAGTGAAGCTTAATTTCTACCCAAAGGACAACATATTGTGCCTTCATTGTTTCAGCTGCGTGTCAAACCTTCATCGCCTCTAAAGAGACATTCTTTCTACTCAGAAGATAAAATGAGATGCGGAGAATTAATCAATCATTTGGACATTAAAAGATTCTATATGAAGAACTGCTAGTTAACAAAAACAGAAATGTTAATGTCCCTTAGTCTCCAAAAGAGATGGTTGAAAATATTTTTGTGGCAGCCAGCTTTCAGAAGAGACATCCCAATTATATTTAGATTATATTGTGGAGAAATAGTCATTTTTCCATTCAGGGCCAGAATAAACAGCAAGTGTCCAACAAACATGGCTCTAACATTTTAGAAACATGCCAATGCTAGGTAACTAGCTGGTGTGTTTATATGTAACATGCAGATGTCTGACCTAGATACATCTCTAAAAATTAATTTAACAGTGCTGCACTGGGCTCGGCTGATACTCTAACAAGTTTTTTTTTTCCCCCTTTAATGATGAGCATAAACCCTGAGGGCATTATGCTTGATAGAAGTGACAGCTCTGCAAGATGCAGGCTCCTCTACGAGTAAGTGTGCTGACTCAGAAAACAGAAGGAGAGCACTGGATGGGAGGGGAGTTGTCGGGCAAATTAGTAACCTTCTCATTTAGAAGTTATGTAGCTCATCAGTGCTATAGGCATGCTACAGCCACATCCCAGAGGCAATGGTGACGTCCTTAAGATTTACTTCTTAAAAGAAAAATCAGTATAGAACCTAGAATCGGCGCTATGAAACATCCTGGGATTGTTTGATATATTTTTGAATTCCAGAGCCTCTGAATAAAGGAAGTCATTTTTTTCCTTCTTTCTTTAACTCCCTTCTCTCCCTACCCTCAGCCTCAAGAAGGTCCATCATGTTACAGAAGCCACACAGGATATTGAAGTCTTTGTCATTCAAATGTGCTTAGAAATAAAATCGCAGATGTTTGTATATTTCTATGATATTGCATAATTAAGTCTGATCTCAGTGAGGGAATTCGAACAAACAATTCTACCAGAAAAATAGGTGTTTATGTCTATTTGCCTGGGATTTTCTTTAAAGTAGCTCAAGTTACACTGAGGATTAATTAATCTTGTGACTGATTGCTGTGATGCATGGAGCTGAGGGAGCATTTGGAGGATTTGGGAAGTGTTTGCATGAGATGTGGTGCCCAGACTGAAATAAACGTACTGAAAGGGACGTGCAAGAAATATCTTACATGGAGAGGGTTTAGATATTTTAGATAAAAGGGGAAGTGACTTAAAGGGCAGCTCAATGTCAACATTAGATTCCTAATTATTACAGGTAGGATCTACCCAATTGTAACTTACAGAAGTAACTAAAGAATTCTTGAGACCCTATTATAAACTCTGGAATGAGAACCAAAGGCACACTTACCATATAGTAAGTGCATAAAGCCTCATAGTAATGATTGGAGGTTCACACAGGAATTTCATCCCACTCCTCACTGTGAAGAACAGGTGGGTTTTTAGTCTTCAGTCCTTTTAGTCTCCTTCTGGTGGTTGTGTCTGGACTCCAATTCTCCATGCCTTTCCTTCTTCCTTAGGTTTCTTCTGAGGTCAGGTATATGCAGCTACAAACAATAGCAACCTGAGCAAACAGGGATTAAACCATTTATATTTTACTTAACAAAAAAGTCTGGCAGTAAGAGTCCAGAGATTTTGATGGCTCAGAGATGTTCCCCTCGTTTTCCTCCTCAGTGGACTGACTTTTCTCCTCGAGTGTGTTTCTCTTGGTCACAAGATAGCTGCTGTTATTCAAGGCCTCAAGTCTTCTGTGACATTACACAAAGGGCGATCTTGTTTTCTCCTTAGAATTCTCTGGTCTTTCATCAGGGAGAAAATCTCTCTTGGAAGTCCATCCTGACCTTCAACTCATCTTCTTTTAGCTTTCATTAGCCAAGACTGAATCACATGCTCATCCTGGACCAGTCCCCAGCAAGGGGTAATGTGATTTCTGTGACTGGCTTGGACCCTCTCTATTCAAGGTGTGGCCCAAGGAGAAGCACAATTACTTCACCAGGGAGCCTGTTAGAATTGCAGAATGCTCAAACTACTGCACAACTGCACTCATCTCACATGCTAGTAAAGTAATGCTCAAAATTCTCCAAGCCAGGCTTCAGCAATACATGAACCGTGAATTCCCTGATGTTCAAGCTGGTTTTAGAAAAGGCAGAGGAACCAGAGATCAAATTGCTAACATCTGCTGGATCATGGAAAAAGCAAGAGAGTTCCAGAAAAACATCTATTTCTGCTTTATTGACTATGCCAAAGCCTTTGACTGTGTGGATCACAAGAAACTGTGGAAAATTCTGAAAGAGATGGAGATACCAGACCACCTGACCTGCCTCTTGAGAAATCTGTATGCAGGTCAGGAAGCAACAGTTAGAACTGGACATGGAACAACAGACTGGTTTCAAATAGGAAAAGGGGTACATCAAGGCTGTATATTGTCACCCTGCTTATTTAACTTATATGCAGAGTACATCATGAGAAACGCTGGACTGGAAGAAGCACAAGCTGCCGGGAGAAATATCAATAACTGAGATATGCAGATGACACCACCCTTATGGCAGAAAGTGAAGAGGAACTAAAAAACCTCTTGATGAAAGTGAAAGTGGAGAGTTAAAAATTTGGCTTAAAGCTCAACATTCAGAAAACGAAGATCATGGCATCTGGTCCCATCACTTCATGGGAAATAGATGGGGAAACAGTGGAAACAGTGTCAGACTATTTTGGGGGGCTCCAAAATCACTGCAGATGGTGATTGCAGCCATGAAATTAAAAGATGCTTACTCCTTGGAAGGAAAGTTATCACCAACCTAGATAGCATATTCAAAAGCAGAGACATTACTTTGCCAACTAAGGTCCATCTAATCAAGGCTATGGTTTTTCCAGTGGTCATGTATGGATGTGAGAATTGGACTGTGAAGAAGGCTGAGCGCCAAAGAATTGATGTGTTTGAACTGTGGTATTGGAGAAGACTCTTGAGAGTCCCTTGGACTGCAAGGAGATCCAACCAGTCCATTCTGAAGGAGATCAGCCCTGGGATTTCTTTGGAAGGAATGATGCTAAAGCTGAAACTCCAGTACTTTGGCCACCTCATACAAAGAATTGACTCATTGGAAAAGACTCTGATGCTGGGAGGGATTGGGGGAAAGAGAAGAAGGGGACGACAGAGGATGAGATGGCTGGATGGCATCACTGAGTCGATGGACGTGAGTTTGAGGGAACTCTGGGAGTTGGTGATGGACACGGAGGCCTGGCATGCTGCCATTCATGGGATTGCAAAGAGTCAGATACGACTGAGCAACTGAACTGAACTGAGACCTATTGAGTCTGCATCGTGATCCCAGCTTTAGACCAATGATGATTCAGCCTCTGGGGCTGAGCATGTTCAAGGGAAAATCAGGATTATGGCAGCAATAAAGATGGGAAGTGCATTGAGGGTAGGCAGCCATCAGTATCTGCCACAATCTTCTAGTCTCGAATCACTTGGAATCATCACTTGTTTTGGTGACTATGATTTTCTCTCCACACAACTCTGCAAAATGTCATCTGCTTCTATTATGTGCTAACCCTTGGAATACTTTTGCTCCACTTGAGTGACCCTGCAGCAGTCTCCCTCGTCTGCTGGCCCTCAGATCGTGCCAGTGATCTCCCTGAGTGCTGGGTGTTATCCACTCCCCTTGGCAAGAGGGATCCTTTCCTGTGTAGGGCCCAAGCTGAAAATGGTCTTCCTGTTTTGGTAGGCAGAATAATGGCCTCCAAACATACCCATGTCCTAATCCTTTAAACCTGTACAAGTTACTGCAAAAGACACTTTACAAATATTATGGAAGTAAGGATTTTGAGGTGCTTCCCTGGTGGTGGAGAAGCAAAGAATCTGCCTGTCAATGCAGGAGATGCGGGTTCGATCTCTGAGTTGGGAAGATCCCCTGGAGAAGGAAATGACAACCCACTTCAGTATCCTTGTGTGGGAAATCCCATGGACAGAGGAGCCTGGTGGGCCACTGTCCATGGTATTGCAAGAGTCAGACTTGACGAAACCACCACCACCAGGATTTCCTAGCTGCTAAATTGGGAAGATTAAATGGTGGTAATGTTTCATTGCCTGGGGCAGAATGAATGTTCCAGAATGTCACATGCAATGCTTAATCTCAAGCCAGTTGGCCATTTGGTCCCTTTACAAGAGATGGATGGTGGCATTGTGCCCTATTTGAGGTGTTGACAGACTTAGCCATTAAACAACAACAAGAAAGGATTTTTAGATGGGAAGATTATCCAGTTAGGCCCTAAATGTCCTTGTAAGAATAAAGAAGAGGGAAGATTGATTTCAGATGGAGAGAAGACAGTGAGACACCAGAGTTGAGGTTGGAGTGATGAGCGACCCACTGGGGAAAGCCATTGGCCACCAGAAGCTGGAAGGGGCAAGGGAGGGATTCTCCCCTCGAGCCTCAGATCGAAGCAGCACTTGCTTTTAGTCCCAAAAGACTCATTTCAGACCACTGGCTGCCAGAGCTGTAAAAAAAATAAAGAAAGAAATACATTTTTCTTGTTTTAAGCCACTAGGTCTGTGGCAATTTGTTACAGCAGCCATAGGAAACTAACACACCAGCTTTACAGTCCCTGCAATTCCCTGTGGCACAATTTGTAATCCAGCCATGTTACCTTTTCATGATTTTAGTATAGTTTGCAGACGGAATTAATAGTTTCATTTCTACAAGACCTTCAAACACTGTCAAAAGAAGATCCTGTCTGGGTTAGGATAAGAAACTAGACCTAGGGAGCCTAGTGAGGCGGTCACCTGTGCATGATGCAACTGTTACCGTCTTCTCCCTCCCAGAAAGAGGAAGGACATTTGGGAGTGGGGGAGGGGGGCAGTGGAGAGGGAGAAGCTGAGCTTGACTTTAGCAGCTCACAGAGAAGGACAGTTCGAAAACCAGCTTCACCTATGCCTGTCAGCTGCCATTCTACAGTGAGATGAGTCAATTGCACTTTTCTCCGCCAAAACCATTTGACGGGACAATAAGGACTGAGAAAGGTCAAAAGCAGAAGCCCTGAGGAGACCCAGCAGGCCACTGAAATGAATAAAGGGTGGTCATTAGCAGCCATGGAGAGCCACGAGATGGGTCCGGAAAAGGCTTAGTAGGGGCACTAGGGTCTCATGCAAAGCAGGGGCTGCCGCCGGGTGGGCAGAGGTCACAGCACCAGCGGTCTCAGGGGACGCGGTAATTCTGCAGACAGGGCCTGGGGGGACCTGACCTCCAGCAGGGAGAAGGAGCCATGGCTGGCATCGGCACGTTTGTGCTGAGGGAGGCTTTTAAAGGAGCTCTTTGGACAGTGTTCATCTCGGGCCGTTCGGATGGAGATGGATGAGGGTCTGGAGGGAGGCAGACTAATGTGAAGAATCATTGTTTGCACTGCTGGGAAGGAGGGGGAAGGAGCTGTCACAATCTTGCAAGCACAGCTTCTTCTCAGAAGTGAGCTTTCAGCCTTGATGTCTGCTCCTAAACGCCCTGTGCTGCTAAACGATACTGGTGACCACTCATCCCACTGCCCGCCAGGGAGCTGGGGCACTCGGGAGCCGGCTTCTCACCTCCAGTTCTGTGGAGCACAGAGCCTCACCCCTGGTGCTGATTCCTTCACTTGGAAAGAGCCAGTTTACCTTTCACCACTCGGCTCTCTCTCCACCACTGCTGTGCTTTGCCTATGGAGAGGACTTGTTCAGTCGCTAAGTTGAATCCGACTCTCTGTGACCCCTGCACGGAAGCACACCAGGATTCCCTGTCCTTCACTAACTCCAGGAGTTTGCTCAAATTCATGTTCATTGAGTCAGTGATGCCATCCCACCATCTCATCCTCTATCGCCCCCTTCTCTTTCTGCCCTCAATCTTTCCCAGCATCAGGTTCTTTTTCAATGAGTCAATTCAAAGCTTCAGCTTCAGCATCAGTCCTTCCATTACATATTCCGGGTTGATTTCCTTTAGGATTGACTGGTTTGATCTTCTTGCTGTTCAAAAGACTCTCAAGAGTCTTCTCCAACACCACAGTTTGAAAGCAACAATTCTTTGGTGCTCAGCCTTCTTGATGGTCTAACTCACACATCCGTCTATATATGACTACTGGAAAAATCATAGTTTTGCCTATACAGACCTTTGTTTGCAAAATGATGTCTCTGCTTTTTAATACTCTGTCTACGTTTGTCATAGCTTTTCTTCAAAGGAGCAAGCATCTTTGCCATGTGACATTTATTGGGTGGGTTTCTGTTTTCATTTTTGTTTCTTGGACTTTGCCCTTTTTTTGTTTGTTTACATCATCTTTGTGGTGTACCTCACCCCAATAAAACAGATAGGCAAGCAGAGCAGACCTGGTTTCTTGTTCCCAGAGAAAGAAAGACCAAGCAAAACAGAAAGAAAATACATTAACATTCATTTCTGAGCTTTAAGATTCCAAGGTCCAAAGCTTAGCAGGAGCAATAGGTTTGACAGACTATTTAGCCAATGGGCCTCTGCCCTCAACCATGCTCAGCCATGGAAAGGAGCCATGAGAGATGCCTATACTGATGTCAGGGAGAATCCAGAGAAGAAGAGAGAGCTGGACAAAGAGTTGAAGGCCTTGTCCCACCCTTGCTCTAAGACAAAAGGTCATGGGAGTGTGCATGTCCATACCTTTGGGTGTCAGGGCCGTAAGGTCATGGCTGTTGACAGCAGCCTGTGGCTCATGCAAGTCCAAGGTTAGCGAAGAACCAGCTGCCTCAGCAGATCCCAATGGGGATGTTGATGGGCAGAGCAAAACAGCGTGATAGCCATCCCCAGATGAGTCAATTCCTAGGCAGGTTGATAAGAAGTCCAGGGGTCCCCAAGGAGAAAGGGGTCTGGAATTTTCAAGGAGGAGAAAAGGACAAACTTTTTTCCTCTACATTCCTTAGGATTATATAACAATAATGTATCCTGCTTGAGGACAGTTTCTGGAAAAAACCTTCTGGCTAATCCCATTATCTTAAAATGTAAATTATGGGAGTGGGTCTAGTAAGGTCTTTACAACCTCCAGACATTCTTTTGATTCACTGTAATAACTAATTAAAAGTGTGTAACTCCATTGCTAACACTAGTGAGGGCATACTCTTTCTGCCCTCTTTTAATGTCTATGTCAGAAGCTTTCTCTGTCTCCTTTATACTTTAATAAGACTTTATTACACAAAAGCTCTGAGCGATCAAGCCTCATCTCTGGCCCCGTATTGAATTCTTCTCTGGAGGCCAAAAGTCCTGGCATCTTTCGTGGTTCAGCAACAACCTTTCACAGAGATGCCTCCATGAATAGAAGGTGGCAGGAAACAAAGACCATCTTTCCCATTGACATGGGCACACCCCCTGCTTCCCCTCACTCTGCCTGCAAGAGGGTAGATGTGCCATAAGGGAGAGATACAACTGGAGACCTTAGGTGAGACTTTCAAGTAGCTGAGTTTCCTCAGCTTGCCTTAAATTCTGCCACAGTTGGAATGGAAGCTTGGGAAAATCAATGGTTTGAGTAGCGGGGAATAGTTAAACTATTTATACACCTGAGTTAAGTGGCTTATGAAGTAGTATAGCCAATATGCCCATTTTATTTCACCACTACTGTGGGGCTTCCCAGGTGGTGCTAGTGGTTAAGAACATGCCTGCCAATGCAGGAAACATAAGAGACATGGGTTCGATCCCTGGAGGTCAGGAAGATTCCCTGGAGGTCAGGAAGATCCCTGGAGGAGGGCATGGAAACCCACTCCAGTATTCTTGCCTGGAGAATCCCACGGACAGAGGAGCCTGGTGGGCTACAGTCCATAGGGTCGCAGAGTCTGACATGCCTGAAGCGACTTAACACACACACAGCACATCATAAAAAAAATAATTCCTTTCAGCTCTCCATTTCAGCACACTGTTTGGAGAGAGTCTGGTTGGATGTTTCATCTACTTTGCCTTTTCTAGCCTTCCCAGTAGGGCTGATGTGAACAAATGATGGATTCCTCTGGATGGTCTCATTCACCCTGTGAACTCATTGAACATGGTTCACGTGTGAATTAGAAGTACCCATGATATAGAGAAAGAGCCATCCAAAGGGGACTAACACTAATACTTGTGGTGACACCATTGTTCTCAGAAAATATCTTGCTCCATTCAGTCCCCTCCAGTGACCTGTGATGTGGTTGCTGTAAGTCTCCAGTTGCAGAGAAAAAAGCAGACTCTCAGTGGTCTACCCAACAATGCATGACCCGCACTGTACTGCCTTGCCAAGGAAATCTAGAAGTACACTGAATAGAAGACCCACAGGAGACTGAGGAGGTAGACGGTAGAAAATACCAATGTTGAACAAATCAGACCCTCTAGGGGACTAGAGATGCCTCAGCCTGGGGGATTGCCTCTCTAGAGGCTGGAGTTCAGTCCAGTAGATGGTAATTGAGGAACTAATTTTAGATGAGGCATAATCGGTAAACAAGTTGCGGGACACCAAAGGATCTGATTAAATGGATGTCACATGGAAAATCATAAGCCCACAGACAGTCAAAGAATAACATGCATAGCAGAATAACATGGCATCCAACACAGAACCTAGAAACCTAGCTGTTAATGAACGAGCTAGGCATGGCCCAAGTGTCACTGAATGTCACTTCTCCTCCTCAATGTCAGTAATGAAGCAGAGCGGGCTCAGACTCTAAAGGAATATTTACGTGCCAGAATGCCTGGCATCATCTCCTCAAATGACCATACTTTCCCTCTGGTGGCCAGCATTTACGCACATGAGCTGGCCCAGGCATCATCCTCAGGATGCCAGCAGCTAACTCTGTGCTCATGGATCAGTTACCTCTGCTGAGCAAGTAGCTGTGTGATGAGGGATCAGTTACCCCTTCTCTTATACTTTCCTCTGCATGATGAGAGTGTTGGGGATAGTGGAGGCCACTCCCAGTTAAAACACACTGTGATTCTCTCATCATAGTAAAGTGGGTTTAGCTCCAGTGTCTTCATCCATTCAGGCTGCTATAACAGAATCCCATCAATTGAGCAGTTTATACACAGACTCTGATGCTGGGAGGGATTGGGGGCAGGAGGGAAAGGGGACAACAGAGGATCAGATGGCTGGATGGCATCACCGACTCGATGGATATGAGTTTGATTGAACTCCAGGAGATGGTGATGGACAGGGAGGCCTGGTGTGCTGTGATTCATGGGGTCGCAAAGAGTCGGACACGACTGAGCGACTGAACTGAACTGAACTGAATACACAGCTGAAATTTATTTCTCTTGGTGCTGGAGGCTGAAAAGTCCAAGATCACAGTATCAGTAGACTCGGTGCTCCCCAGACAGTGATCTTTTCATTGTGTCTTCACTGGGCAGAATGGACTAGCCAGCTTTCTGGAGTCTCTTATCAGGACACTAATCTTATCATGAAGGCTCAACCCTTAATACCTAATGATCTCCCAGAGGCTACACCTGCTAACACCATCACCTTTCTGGTTGGGATTTCAACATATGAATGGGGGGGGGGGGGTAGTAGACAGGGAGTGCACCAGTATTCAGACAACAGCACCTGATGGAGAAAATCCTGACTTGAGCCTCAAGTAACTGCAATCAGTCCAGAGTGTGCATGAAATGGTTTTCTTCTCAGAGAGCCCACGGCTCCTGGTGATGTGATTAGCATTCAAAGTTACAAAAATCTGTTTATAAGATTCTTTGCTCCTGCCGCAAAGGAACTGACTTACATCTTTGTCCTTGCATAGCTTGTTTTCTGAACATTTTTTAAGCAATCAAAAATTCACTGTTATCTAAAATGCCCGACCCTTTATAAGGCTCCAGTGATTTTCCTCTGGCGCACTTCCTCCTTCACACAGACTAACATTTCACTTGCCATCTTTACGGTTGAATGTCCAACTCCCTCTTCGTGTTCCTCCCAAGAAATCGTGTCTGCAGGCATCCAACGCTCCAAAACTGGGGAACAATCTCTCTGGAGCTCCCCGCCCCTCCACCCACTCCCCAGGCTCTGGTTCATTTCTCTCCAACTATGATTTAATGAGAAAATGCTCCACCCCCCCCTTTGTAGATCTTCAACTTCACATAACTTTCTGGGTTCTTCTGAACATAATCAGAGCTTAGACAGCCTTGATTTTATTTTTCTACCCCAATAAATCTGTTTTTCTATGTGAACAGGACACGTTTTAACCCATAATAGATTTCTCTTTCACGTAATAGAAGATGTCTTTTCCTTCCAAGTAAACAGGGTTACAGACACCTGCTTAGCTTGATCAATAAACAAATGGATTATCAAGTATCCTTCAAATAAATAGCCCATACCACTTGACTGCCAATGCAAGTGACATCTTTGAACTAAATCTAATAGAGAAAGGCTGGAGTAACTGACTCCTGTGTGTGTGTGTTTTCTTTCTTGAGATAAGATGAAACTTGAGCCTACAGACAACCCTGTCATTGATTTTTAGCCTTTTATCTTCCATGAAATAATCCCCCTTGTTCCAGCTTTTGTTGTTGTTCAGACTTTAAGTTGTGTCTGACTCTTTGCAACCCCATGGACTGCAGCCTGCCAGGCTCCTCTGTCCTTTAGCAAAATAGCAAATAGTCGTTGCCTGTTTCAAGTCCTATGTGCTCTCTCTCTCCCCTCCTTGGATTAAGGGGTCACACAGTCCGTGGTGATGCAGGATTCCTCAAGAAAGGCCTCTGGCTCCTCCACTGGTCCCCCTAAACCTGTTAGAACATAGCAGGCCAGGGAAGGTGGTGGGGGCTGCAAGGTGGTAGGAATGCACACAGCTTCGGCTGAGAACAGAAATAATGCAAAAGGCTGTTGGACAGCGGTGAAGTGCCGCATTGATGGGATTTAAACACACATATAAGATGTGCCAAAAGATGGGGGAATATTCAGTTATTCAAGACCAGTGACATGGGCTTAGAACTAATGAGCTCACAGCACACCCAGTGGAACCACGCGAAGGGGAGCCCGGGGGTTTTATCCTGCAGGTATACTTTTTATTCAAGTCCACATCTGATAAACCATCCCTTCTCTCCAGACCTTCCTAGGACTTGGCTTCCTCCTGGGACCCCTTGCAAAGGAACAGCTAATGATTCTGCTTGACCCTCAGGAGCACACAGTGGCTGAGCCAGACCACTAGCCTTTTCTGTCGCCTCCCCCACCCCTGGAGTCTTCCATTATTCAGGTGTGTGTTGGCACCTACCAGGAAGTCAGGACTGTACCCAGGGTTGGAGAGAGGAGAAAACTGTGGCTTTAAGCTTTTTGATTTTATGAGGTAAGTCCCTGTCTGCGACACAGCATGATAGGTGCTGTGAGACAATAATCAGAGCAAGCATGTGAGTACCCCTCTCCTCCACCGCTCTGAGTGATTCACAAACATTACATCAGCATTCAGTGCCCACAAAAGGCACTGCTGTTACACCCACTTTAGAGATGTGGAGACTGAGGTGTCTACTCTTAAGGAATTGCTCGAGGTTGCAGCCTTGTCTGCAGCAGTCCAAGGCCAAAGCTATCATGGGTACAGAGCTAGAGGAAGTACGAGGGATTTTTGAGGATACCCCAGCAACTTTCTAGCTGACTTTGGCAGACACATCGGGGGAGAGCCATGTCTGAAGGAGAAGGAGGGTTAAATATAACTGCAGAGGAGGAGAGTCATTTCAAATATCAAAAAAACAGCATGGCCACAGACACAAGGCTAATCTGAGGCTGTGACCCCATTGGGATCCTGACTTGGGTAGGGGTGGGAGACAAGCTAGCAGATGAGGCCAGAATGAGACACCCTTGTGTTCTGGTGAATGCTGTCATTCCAGCCTGACCTCTAACAGCTCCCTCTTGGTTCAGAAGCGTCCTGGTCTTGGGGTTGGGGGTCGGGGGAGGAAGGTGCAGGGCTTCCCAGGTGGCAGTAGTTAGTGGTAAAGAATCCGCCTGTCAAGCAGGAGACCTGGGTTCAATCCCAGCATTGGGAAGATCCCCTGGAGGAGAGCATGGAAACCCACTCCAGTATTCTTGCCTGGAGAAGCCCATGGACAGAGGAGCCTGATGGGCTACAGTCCATGGGGTCACCAAGAGTCGGACAAGACTGAAGTGACTTAGCATGCACTCACATCCTGGTCTGAATGGTAAATTGCATCATTACCTTGGGCCAGACAGAGAAGCCAGGAGGAGATTCTTGCTAAGGAAGCAGACGGAAGTTTTGGAAAAGTTTTCCTGATAGCAAGGGGGAGGGGTTGGAGAAAAATGAGGGACCCCGCAGGAGGTCATGACCAGGGCTCAGAATGTGGCCCTGAGCCCAGGCAGTGGCTGTGGCAGTGACAGGAAGGGAAGAGCCTCTTGACCAGAGGTTAATTGACACGACTCTGCAACTTGTCATTGAAAACTGCGGACAGATGACAGGTCTAGTGTGGGCGGCTAGAGGCGCCTTGGCACTCTCGGAGGGCACAGACTAAAGACCTGCTTTTCGAAATCTTGAACTTGAGTTGCCCAGGAGCTTCCTACAGGCAGAAGGAAATGTGGGGCCACCGACAGGAAAGGAGTGAGATTTAGAAGGTAGACTCAGGAATAGGCAAAGGAGATTCAGATGTTGAAAGGGAAGAGATGCCTGAAATGAGAGAGGAGAGGCCAAGGCCTGAGAAAAACTATCAGGGAGAATGAGGGAACAAGAGGAGCCCAAGAATCAGAGACAGAGAGCTGGCAGGGACGGTCCACGGGCCATGGGCTGGCTACTGCTAGCTGTGCCTTGAGAGAGCAGTGGCAGAGGTGGGAGCAGAGATTTCCTTCAGGGCTTTCCAAGGATTGCGACTGGTGAAGGCAGAGCCTGGGGTCCAGAACAAGATCCCTGCAGGAAATGGATCAGCCCACCTTGTACCCAGAACCCTACACCCCTCCTCCACGGCCTCCCCGGTCTTTGCTCTGGCTGTGCCCAAGGCCCAGCCCACCCTAGCTGGCTTACTACTCACTCACTCCAGACCCTGCTTTTCTCTTAATTTTCTCACCATCCGCAGAGAAGCAATCAGCAAATCCTGTCTCAACCACTGCAGGGGTTCCGAAGCCAAATCAGAGGACCACCCCTCACGTCCCCACCATCACCTGTCTGGTCTGAGCCATCACCACCCATCACCACCTCACCAGTGCCCCATGCTCCATCCTCCACATCAGATCCAGGGCGGGCCTTTTAAGGTGTAAGTCACAGTGTGACACTCTCTGACTTGATGGCCACCAGCCAACTTCAGACCTAAAGTTCTTGCTGGGGCTGAGGGATGTGGCTCTGATGCCCTGGTTCACTCTCCAAACAACTATTCCTGAAACCCTCCCTGGAGCACCAGCCTGAGGCCCCTGCACTGCGTCCTGTGGTCCGGAACATTCTCCCGTAGAGGGTCACATGCCCCACTCGACACACTAGCTCCCTGCTCCAATGTCACTCCCCTGCTTCTCCCTCCGCCCATCTACAATGCAACCCCTTAGCTGTCTCTTTCTCTTCCCTTAACCTGTTTTGTTTTTTTTTTCATAATCGTTATAACTTCCCATTATATTTTCCCATTCTCCTGATATAATCTACACACAGTAAAATTCACTCCCTTTAATGCAGTTTTCTGAGCACTGAAAGAAACTTCAGTCCTTTAATCATCACCACAGTCAAGATCTAAAATAGCTCCATCACTCCCCAAATTCACTCAAGCCCCCTTGGAGTCAATCCTTCCACACCTGGTCCTCAGCAATCTGTTTTCTGTTCTTGTAGTTTTGCCTTTTCCAGAACATCATATATATTATATGGAGTCATATAATAGATGGTGTTTTTGTGTCTGTCTTCCTTTCTCAGCGTAATGTGTGTGGGTTTCATTCATGATGCAGTCTCCAGTAGTTCATTCAGGATCCAGTAGATTGTTCCTTTTTTGTAGCTGTGTAGTATTCCATTGTGTGGATGACTGCACAAAGTTTATCTATTCCCTATTGAGGATATTTGAGTTGTTTTTAGTTTTGAGTGAATATGATTACAGTTCCTCAGCAACTTGTGATCAGGTTCCTGCAAATACATGAGGTCTCATTTTTCTTGGGTAAATAAGTAGAATTGCTGGGCCCTGTGGTAGCTGCAACTTAGCAGCAGCAGCAGCAGCATGATAGCTGCATGTTTAACTTTACAAGAATCTGCAGCCCTTTTCCAGAGTGGCGGTACCATTGTACCTCTCCGCAAGCAAGAGGTGACAGCTGCAGTTGCTCTGCCTCCTCACCAGCACTTGGTGTTACGGGTTTTGGGGTTTGTTTTTGTTTTGCCATTCTAACCAATGTACAGCAGTATCTCATCATGGCGCTGTCATTACCTGTTGATTTGTGGGTCTATATATACAAATGGACAATGGCTAGACCACATATGACAGTAGAACTCTAACCCACCACCTCTGTAGCAGCCAGCACAATATGGTCCAGCCTGAGTCAGAGAGTACCAGCCCCCTCTAATGTTTGCACCCCATGCACTTCCAACTCAGGACCTACTCAAGAGAGTCAAATATGCTCCCCTAACCAAGCACATAGGATACTCTGCTTCTGTTAACCCCTCTTCAGCTTCCCGAGGTCACCAGCCTGCAGTCAGGGCACACCTGAAGCCTTCCTTCTACATCCACTTACATCTAAAGCTGTCCCACATCCTGCCTGCCTTTGACTCTGCCTAACATGAGTGATTGCAGCCATGAAATTAAAAGATGCTTACTCCTTGGAAGGAAAGTTATGACCAACCTAGACAGCATATTCAAAAGCAGAGACATTACTTTGCCAACAAAGGTCCGTCTAGTCAAGGCTATGGTTTTTCCAGTGGTCATGTATGGATGTGAGAGTTGGACTGTGAAGAAAGCTGAGCGCCGAAGAATTGATGCTTTTGAACTGTGGTGTTGGAGAAGACTCTTGAGAGTCCCTTGGACTGCAAGGAGATCCAACCAGTCCATTCTGAAGGAGATCAGCCCTGGGATTTCTTTGGAAGGAATGATGCTAAAGCTGAAACTCCAGTGCTTTGGCCACCTCATACAAAGAGTTGACTCATTGGAAAAGACCCTGATGAAGGTGATGACAGAGGATGAGATGGCTGGATGGCATCACCGACTCGATGGACGTGAGTCTGAGGGAACTCTGGGAGTCGGTGATGGACAGGGAGGCCAGGCATGCTGCAATACATGGGGTCACAAAGAGTCGGACACGACTGAGCGACTGAACTGAACTGAACATGAGTGAGGGTAGCTGGCTCCCTGCTCTAGGAAACACTCAATAAATAGCCTCTGCTTGTTCTCCTTTGGGCTTCCCTGGTGGCTCAGACCATATAGAATCTGCCTATAATCCCTGGGTCAGGAATCCTCGATCCCTGGTTCTCCTTTGGGTGCTCTTCATTTATTTTCCAAGTTTGTGTATTTACTGTCTTCTTCCATCAGGAGAGGGTCTCCAGGAACAGTGCCTGGAGATGCTAATAGATGCTCCAAAAATTCTGTGGACAGACTTCAGGAATCTCTAGGATTCAGTTTGAGCCCTTGGCTCATTCCCTTTGAGGGGTGGCAGAAACTGTAGCCCAGGAAGTTGCCTGATCAGTAGGTCTTGGGGCTCTGGCAGATCCCCTGCCCTCTGCTGGGGTTGGGGGGCCGGGTGTGCCCAGCTCTGCCACTTCTCCAGACCCACCCCATCTCCTGATAGGCAGCTTGCCTGCCCCATCTGAGCAGCTTCCCTCTGCTTCCCTGAGGAGAGGCTCAGACAGTTTGGGCCAGCTCAGGGAATATGGGGAGAAGACCTTCTAGTTCTTTCTAAACATCTTGTCTGCTGTGGAAGAATGCAAAGCCCCAAGAAAGAAAGCCCACAGGAAGCTCTTTCAAAGGCAGCCAGAATCTTCTCTACTTTTGGAAACTGCCTCGTGGGAAGAGAGGCCTGTTAGACTAAACATCTCGCAGTCCCAAACTGCAACAATTTTGGAAATGCTCCCCAGGCTATGTCTCTCTCTGGGAAAAGGGAATTATAAACCCTGAGTCTGAAGCAGCTCTATGTGCATCTCAGCCCAAGGGCTTTCTAGAGTCCCTTCTGGAAGTCAAATTCGGAAATTGGGCTTGCAGCAGCAGAAAAGCAGATGCTCCAGCCCCAGGTGGGATGGGGCTCAGCCCTGGTCTCCGGGGGTCCCATCTCTCCTGAGGCTGATGGGGAGGTGGCATCGGTGCCATAGGGGGACCTCAGAGCCCTGGAAGCACCCACTAAACTGAACGATAAAAACAAACAGCAGAATAAAACTTTCAAGACTGCATCTCCATATGTGAGGATTTTTTAATATTTTGTGTCACTATGTTAGTCACCCAGTCATGTCCAACTCTTTTTGGGGAGCCCATGGACTGTAACCCACCAAGCTCCTCTGTCCATGGAATTCTCCAGGCAAGAATACTGGAGTCAGTAGCCATTCCCTTCTCCAACGGATCTTCTCAACCCAGGGATTGAACCTGGGTCTGCTACATTACAGGTAGATTTGTTACCATCTTCACCATCTGAGCCACCAGTCAAATTTATTTTCTTAAATATGTCTAACTGTTCCTTAATCAGCAGTTGTTTAAAACACCTCGGTTTCATCTCAGATTAAGTATTTAATGATCTCCAAAGGACGACTTGAAGCTACTCGACAGAGCTCCAATTTTTCTGTAATGTTATCCCTTTTACCTGCTGTCTGTTGGAAAACCAGCCACTTGGTGAAATTTTTAAGAATGAGTTAATGGGTGATGCAGGGATGTGGGTGGGGAGGCTCTCCATTCTCACCTGAGCTTTGTTCCTATAAGATGCCTCAGCTTGAGGAGACCTGAGCTTGTGCAGGACACCTGCGGAAGGGCTGTGAATTTGGGCTCTGGGCTCCCTAGCTATAGATGAGACAGCAAGTCTTCACATTTGTCTGGTCGGCAACCATAGGGTGACTCATGAAGTTTGGGCTCCATAGCTCAAGCAACACTTGACAAATAGGAACCTTTATTACTACACATACCAACCCAGATAGTTCAGACACACAAAAACAGATTGAAGTTGGGAGAGCATTGGGCAGAACTGTGATGTTTGAAGTATGTGCACCTATTGCCTAAGACTCTTGGTTGTGTTCTAGGAGGGAAAGTTTGTTTTGATTCTCGTGGATCACTTTGCTATTAATGAATTTTTTTTTAACCTGGCAATACTGTGTAGGACACACTTCAGGTTCATTTCCAGGGGAGAAATCAGAACCATCAAATTACTGACAATGAATGAATGGATGGATGAACTGATGGGCATTGAGTTGTTGAAGCTCCAATATTTGGCCACCTGATGCGAACAGCCCACTCAATGGAAAAGACGCTGATGCTGGGAAAGACTGAAAGCAGAAAGAGAACAGGCTGACAGGATGAGATGGTTGGATGGCATCACCAATTCAATGGACATGAAGTTGGGCAAATTCTGGGAGATGTTGAGGGTCAGGGAGGCCTGTCCCTGGGCTCACAAAGTGTTGGGCTTGACTTGGTGATTGAACAACAGAAAATGAGTTTCTGGGAGGCACAGATATTGGGCCAAGGGATTTTACATTTTCTCTTGTCTTTTCATCTGCCCAGCAAAGACTTCTTGTGAAATATCTTAACAGAACAGGATGCAGGCTTACTCAGTCATGTCTGACTCTTTGCGACCCCATGGACTGTAGTCCACCAGGCTCCTCTGCCCATAGAATTCTCCAGGCAAGAATACTGGAGTGGGTTGCCATGCCCTCCTCCAGAGGATCTTCCCCACTCGGGGATCAAACCCACGTTTCCTGAATTGCAGACAGATTCTTTACCCTCTGAGCTACCAGGGAAGCTTACTCAGGATTACTGAGAGGCAAAGATGAAGTCTGATCCCAGCTGAAAGGGCTCTTGGGGTCGTGAGTGCCTGGACTTGGGTAGAACCAGTGACTTCATCCTGAGCCTCAATGATGCTCACCCTCCCCTCAATGATGCTCACCCTCCCCTTTTCCTGATCCTGGTGAAGGAGCCTTGCAAAGCTGGGGTACTGCCCAGGGGGAGGAGGAGAGGTGAGTGCAGAGGAAGTGATCCCACACCATCTTTCCCTCATCTGAGTTTTTCCCCCGGGCCTTCAAATGATTTTCTGCTCCCTGACACCCTCCGTCTCCTGCATCGGTAATGACTGGCCTCCTGGGCCCTCCACCGCTTCTCCGCTGTTTCCCTGATCCAGCACTTTTTCCTCGGTGCATTATTTTCCCCTGGATTTCCAAATTCTCTGTGGACCCTAATCAGACAGCAAGCTGCGCACACTTGGCAAGTTTTGAGTTTTAATAAAAAATCATGTTTATTCCTGTGAAGGCTTTTTTCCTTCCCCATGAATTCTCCTAATGAATGCAGGTTTTTTCTTCACTCGGGCTTTTTATTGAGTTGGGTTTTTCTTTAAAGCTGACTCTACTCACAGGTTCACTCTGATCTCAAGAGCCAGGAGCCTGCACCGCAACTCCAACAGTTTCAGGTCCTGGGGAAGACTTGCATTAGCCCCCTTCTGGTTTTTGCTCCTGGTGTGTCCAAAGCAATTTAAAATATCAAAGGAAAAGGGGAAAAAGAAATAAGAAATGACCCAGGCCTGCATGAAGATGTAGAAGGCATTCTGATATTCTGAGCAATAAATACAGAAGGAGTAAGCACCTGATGTCTTAGTCGAGAGCCGGATGGGCAGCAGGCCACCTGATATGTCTGTGGTCCCTGGTTCTGTCCTGGGAGCCACCATGGCAGGGACCACTCTCTGATGCTATGTCACGAATGCGGGGAGGATGATCGCAGAAACTCGTGGTCCCGTCAACCCAGTCCTACCCCATCTACTATTATTGCTACTACTCATAGTTCACCATGAGCCTGGTGTGTGTGCCTAGTCGTGTCTGACTTTGTGACCCCTTGGGCTGTAGCCCACCAGGCTCCTCCATCCATGGGATTTCCCAGGCAACAATACTGGAGTGGGTTGCCTGCCCTCCCCCAGGGGATCTTCCCAACACCAGGAATGAACTCGTGTTTCCTAAGTCTCCTGTATTGCAGGCTACATCACGTCAAATAGCTGAACTCAGTTTCTTCCTTCCCTCCCAGTCTTAATCCTCTAGCACTGGAGGTGACTGTCAATGAGCCAGTGAAAAATGTGAAAATGAAAAGAAGTTGCAAGAAGGAGTAAAGACCTTGTACTGCCTCAGTTTGCACCTCTGGACAGTGGAAGAATTAGACTAGATCTTCATCACGTGGAATGACCTGGAGAGCTTTCTAACACTGCACCTGCCCAGTCCTGACCTATTTGATGTCTCTGAGGAAGGGACAGATTGTGTATTTTGTTGTGCATTCCTTGGTTGAGGGGCTTCCCAGGTGGTGCTAGTGGTAAAGAACCTGCCTGCCAATGCAGGAGATGTAAGAGATGAAGGTTTGATCCCTGGGTTGGGAAGATCCCCTGGAGGAGGGCATGGCAACACACTTCAGTAGGTTTGCCTGGAGAATCCCATGGACAAAGGAGCTTGGCGGGGCACAGTCCGTAGGGTCACAAAGAGTCATACACAACTGAAGCGACTTAGCATGCATGCATTCACCTTGGTTGAGACCAATTGGAGAAAGTGATGACTGTCAGGATCCCTCCCCATTCAGATGCTGATTCAGTGAACCCCGTCTGCCAGAGACCGCAAACTCCTAGGAGATTGTTTCTTTCTTCCCAGAGGATGACACCGTTCCCATCAAAACATAGTAGGTACTCAGGAAACATTTCTGGAATCAAGTAGATGGAGTTATCTTCTTATGTCTCATCTTCTCATGTCTGCTGCTGAAGAAAATGCATTAGTGCAAATGGACAATTGTGTAACCTCTAAACCATGTGGATCCCTTTATAACACAAACTTAATCTAACCCAGGTTAACCATCCTGAAGCTCTTAGCCATTTGGAACCTCTCTCTGATGGGACAAGAGGTCATACATGTACAACATGTGGGTTTTATGAATAATTGTTTCCTCTTCCATATTAAGCTTGTTTTCTCAATGAAAAAATCTATGGTTTTTTTTCCCCACCTGATCTGAGGTTCTTCTTACACTTGGAGACACCTCAGCCCTTTTTTAAAAAAAAAAAAAAAAACTCTGGGTCTTTGGACCTTTCATCTCAGTTTTGCTACATCTGCCCCTAGATGTAGTAGAAAAATCTATAATGTGCATCTAGCAAGTGGCCTCCAGAGGGGCCTGACTTGTGGCTCACCGCACCTGTGTTTTCTAGTGCTTTCTCATTTTAAACGCTCCTAAACCAACAGCCAGCAGCACCGGTCATTAGGGAAGCCGTGGATGCTGAGCCGGTGCATCAGCCCAATTACCGGGGCAGGTCCGGCAGGCTTTCTGCTGTGGGTCAGGGCCCCCGGCACTGCAAGCGTCTTCAGTGCATTGGCAGCCTAACCACTTGTTTTAGGCTTACTTGGCCCGAGGCTGGTACATGGACCCCAGCTTTGTCCCCTAAAGCAATGCACAGAGCACTGTAGTCTAGAAGGGATGCGCTGCTTCCGCAAGGCGTGGTACAAGAGGAATAAAGCCTTGGGTCACTGCTGCCACATGGTCGCTGCCACCTGCTTTGGCCCCTCTCACCTGGGGCTTGCTGCATAACGTGGCATGCGGTGCACCAGTAGTGATGAAATGTACTTTTCTTTTTAATTCTGAGCTCCAACCAAATGCTTTCCCATGATGTTTTTCTCCCATAAATCAGCCTCAAGAATAAAGCATGTGTACACAAACATTTCTTACCAGTCAGCCCTTTCTTGACTGCTTTGTAGGAAAGTGACAGTGCTTTTCCCACCCTGCTGTCCAGAGAGTGGGTATAAGGATCTCTGGGAGTGGGAAACCAGACGACAGGCTGCAGCCCTGGCTCCGCCCCAGTGCACTTGGGACCTTGGAGTTGCCATTTAACCTCTTCTAGGTGAAGGCGCCCCACTCCAGTACTTTTGCCTGGAAAATCCCATGGACGGAGCAGCCTGGTAGGCTGCAGTCCATGGGGTTGCGAAGAGTCGGACACGACTGAGCGACCTCCCTTTCACTTTTCACTTTGATGCATTGGAGAAGGAAATGGCAACCCACTCCAGTGTTCTTGCCTGGAGAATCCCAGGGATGGGGGAGCCTGGTGGTCTGCCGTCTTATGGGGTCACACAGAGTCGGACACGACTGAAGCGACTTAGCAGCAGCAGCCTCAGTTTCCCCATAGGAAAAATGGAAATAGTGATACCTCTCCTGTCTATCTCACTGATAATTTAATAATAGTTGTTGCTGTTCAGTCTCTCAGCCGTGTCAGACTCTGCAACCCTGTGAACTGCAGCATGCCAGACTTCCCTGTCCTTCAGTATCTCCTGAACTGTGCTCAAATTCATGTCCATTGAGTCAATGATGCCATCCAACCATCTCATCCTCTGTCTCCCTCTTCTCCTCCTGGCTTCAGTGTTTCCCAGCATCAGGGTCTTTTCCAATGAGTCAGCTCTTCACATCAACTGATCAAAATAGTAGAGCTTCAGCATCAGTTCTTCCAATGAATATTCAAGGTTGATTTCTTTTAGGATTGACTGGTTTGATCCCCTTGCAGTCCAAGGGACTCCCAAGAGTCAGTCTTCTCCAGTATCGCAGTCCAAAAGCATCAGTTATTCAGTGCTCAGCTTTCTCTATGGTCCAGCTCTCACATCCATATATGATTACTGGAAAAACTATAGCTTTGACTGTAGGGACCTTTGTCGGCCAAGTGATGTCTCTGCTTTTTAATAATTGAGAGAAAGCAATCTGTGAGAAGTACAAAATTATCCAAATGCATGGTGTTGTTAATTTCCACTACTTGAATGAATGGGGATTTTTCCCTTTGAATCTGTGTGGTGGCCTGTTTTTCAGTTGCCACAGAAAAGTGTCTTCAAGTCTGGCATGTCTGGTAGCAGTAGTACAGCCCTCCTTCCTCATCTGTCACTGTGTGTCACATTTCCTAAAGAAGATCTCTGTAGATCATGTGCCAATTTGTTGGGGGCAGTTATCCATCAAGGCGGAACCTGGGTCATTCATCTTTACACCTGGCAGCTGCCGTCGACACATAGCAGATGCTGCCCCGAAGAGCTAAGAAGTGACAGGAACAGCTCATCTGAGCGGGAGCCACAGCACCCCATGACTTCAATGTGTGGTTTGGGGGAAGAAATTCCAAAGAGAGGAGGTATGTTTGAAATTATTGCTCCCCAAAACCCCAATTCTGTTTCACATGTGCGTCGTGTTTTTGTTTTTGTTTTTTTTTGTCCCAATCTAACAGCCAAGAAGGAAGGGATGGTCTTGGGAGACTCTGGTCCCATTTCCAGGTGTCTTATTGTCGCTATGATTAATATTCAGTTCACAGAAGGTATGGAAAGCTCAGGTGAGGCTTTTGTGACCATTCACACTTTGAGGAATTAGGCATCATTTGTGCAGTAAATGTCTAAGCGTGCGCTCTGCTCCTGGAGTACGATGATGAACAAGACAGACAGGGCCTTTGTTCTCGAGGTCTGACAGTCCAGGGGGAGGACAGGATGACAGGTAACAGGCAGTCACTGCATAATGTGACATGGAGACGTAGGGGGATCGAGGAACTTCTAGGGAGGCAATTCATCTGGACGTGGAGCCTCAGGGAAGCTGCTGAAACATTAACCAGGTGGGAAGGCTGGGAGTCAGAGGGTGGGAGGGCTGTGGGGGCAGAGGGACAGCAAGTGTAAGGCCCAAAGTGGAAGGAGGGGATGCATTTGAGCAGCAGTCCAGGACTAGCATCACCTGGGAATTTGTTAGAAATGCAAAGTCTTGGGCCCTACTGCAGGCCTACAGAATCCGAAACTCTGTGAGTGGGGCAGGCCCAGAAGTCCATTTTAAGTAGTTCCCAAGTCACCCTGATCCACATTCTAGTTGGAGAATCACCATGTTAGAAGAAGTGTAAATTGTTTAATCCAGAATTTAGCCCAACGGAGCATCTTTCCTTCTGGAAGAGACATGACCTCCATCTCTGCCACTACAGTGGGGTCCCTCCTGGCACCCTGTCCTCCTCTTCTTCCCTGCCATTTGACTACAGGGTTTTATTAATTTTCTCAGCTTCTAGTGGGGATGGTACTCAACTTTCTGACCTCCACATTCCCCTCCCCCAAACAGCTGCAGAGAGAAATAGACATATCCAGTTGCAGTCAGAGATTTCATCAGTCATCTCTCCATAACTGAAGGAATAAGGAAAAACAGAAAATCAATAAGGATAGAAAAGACTTGCACAACAATATCACCCAACTTGACCTAGTTGACTGTTATGAAACACTCTACTTCCAAACAGGAAAATATACATTTTTTTTCCAAGTATGCACAGAGCATTTACCAAGACAGCCTACATTCTGAGTTACAAAACAAGTCCCAATAAATGCAAAAGGATTCAAGTCACACAAAATATTTCTCTGACCACAGTAAAATTAAATTAGAGATCAATTACAGAATGATATCTGTAAAATTCCCAAATACTTGAAAACTAGGTAATATACATCTAAATATCATATGACCAAAGAAATCAAAAGGGAAATTACAAAATATTTGAACTGAATGAAAATGAAAACACACTGTTTCAAAATCTGTGGAAGGCAGCTAAAGTGGTATTTAGAAGGCCATTTTTAGCATGAAACACCTATACACGAGAAGAAAAACCTAAAAGAAGTGACCTTAGTTTCCATCTTAAGAAACTAGAAAAGTAAAGGCAAATTAAGCCAAAAGTAAGCAAAATAAATAAAGACCAAAGTAAAAAGCAATGATGTAGGAAAAAAACAAAATAGACAGGAATGAAGCCAAAATCTAGTTCTTTGAGACCATCAGTAAAATTAATAAGATTCCAGCCAGATTAATCAGGAAAAGAAGAGATAGAGAAAAGACACAAATTGCTAATATCAGGAATGAGAGAGATAATTTTACCACAGATTCTACAGATATCAAAATGATAATCAGGGCATAATACAAGCAAATATGCCAACAAATGTAAAATCTTGGATAAATGGACAAATGTCTTGAAAGACAAACTACAAAAGTTCATTCAAGAAAAAAATTGGTAACCTGCATAACCCTATAGCTTTAAAACTGAATTCCTTTACATTTTAAGTAAATTCATCCCGTGAAATAAAACTCCAGACTCTGATGACTTCAGTGGTGAATTACATGGGTTATCTCCCAAACCTTTCTTCTGTGAGACCAACATTACTCTAATACCAAAACTAGACAGACATCGCAAAGAAACTACAGGCACTATCCCTCATGAATATATATGCAAACCTTCTCAACAAAAGTTTAGTAAATAGAGCTAAACAGTATTTGTTGTTGTTGCTCAGTCCCTAAGTTGTGTCCAACTCTTTGCCCATGGACTGTAGCATGCCAGACTTCCCTGTCCTTCACGATCTCCCAGAGTTAGTTCCAGTCCATGTCCACTGAGTCAGTAATGCCATCCAACAGTATCCAACAGTTAAACAGTATATCTACATAAAATTACACCATAACAAGTGGGATTTATACTAGGGATTCAAGACTGCTGGGAAAGTTTGAGGGCAGAAGGAGAAGAGGGCATCAGAGGATGAGATGGCTAGATGGCATCACCAATGCAATGGACATGAACTTGGGCAAACTTCGGGAGATGATGAGGAATAGGGAGGCCTGGCATGCTGCAGTCCATGGAGTCACAAAGAGTAAGACATGACGGGGAGACTGAACAATAAGACTGTTTAACATTAAAAAATCAATCAGTTTATTTCACGTTAACAGGATAAAGGGGGGAAACTACATAATCCTCAAATAGATGCAAAAAGAAAAAAGAGAAAAGAAGGAAGGAAGAAAAAAGTATTTGACAAAATCAAGTATGTATTCCTAGTAGATGTTGCCAAGCCAGGTGGAGAAAAGCGTCTATAAAAAACACAGTTCTTGGTGTTCTGAGACTCAGTTTCAACTTTGGGGTAGAAGAGGGGATGGCAGTTCCCCAAACATACAACAAATGATTTTCAGACACTAGTAGGGTATCCTAGAATTCAGCTAAATTCTGACACTCTCTGACTCCAGGAGACAGCATTAGATTGCACAGGTTAAGGGTTCAGTCCTACAAGACTCCTGCCTCCAGCACCTCACCTACTCAGAAGCCAGTCGAAAGCCCAGGTTGTTATCTGTGCTTCTGATCAACTGGCTATAAATCCAAGTTTTCTATGGTCTCCTCCTCAGATCTGATTACCTTGTGAGAGAGGCTCACAGACTTAGAGGAAAAACTGGACTTACTAGATCACTGGTTTATTATAAAAGGCTGTAACTCAGGAGCAGCCTGATGGCAGATTTGCACAGGAAAGGCATGTGGGAGGGCCTCAGAGCGCCCGTGCCTTTCCAGGTGCATCCTTTTCCTAACATCTCCATGTGGTCACCAACTTGGAAGTCCTTTGAACCCTCTCCTTTGGGGTCTTTATGGAAGCCTCATTGTTCATGCCAGTGTGCTAAGTCGCTTCAGTCGTGTCTGACTCTTTGCAACCTTATGGACAAAAGCCCACCAGCCTCAGCTGTCTGTGGGATTCTCCAGGCAAGGATACTGGAGTGGGTTGCCATGCCCTGCTCCAGGGAACTTCCCATTCCAGGAGTCTCCTGCGGCTCCTGCATTGCAGGCAGATTCTTTACCTCTGAGCCACCGGGAAGCCCAAGGCCTCATTACACAGGCGCAATTGATTAAATCATTGGCCATTGGTGATGGAACTCAATCTCCAGCCCCTCCCCCTTCCCCAGAGGTCTGGGTTTGGGCTAGAAGTTTTGACCCTCTAATCACATAATTGACTCCTCTGACAATCAGCCCTCTTCCTTTGGTTAAACCTGGCTTTCCAAAAGTCCTCTCATTAACATAACAAAAGACACCTCTATTGCTCTTTTCATCAAGGAAATTCCAAGTGTTTTAGTAATTCTCTACCAGAAAAGAGGAGAAAGACCAAATATATAGTTCTCATTTTACATTACCAGGGTTCAATCCTTGTGTCAGGAAGATCCTCTGGAGAAGAGAATGGCTACCCACTCCAGTTATTCTTGCTTGAAGAACTCCATGGACGGAGGAGCCTCGCAAGCTACAGTCCATGGGGTCTCAAAGAGTGAGACACAACTGAGCAACTAACACTTTCACTTTCATACATCGCAATATCACAAGTTAACATCATAAAACAGTGACAGACTGATTGCTTTGCACCTAACATCTGAGCAAGGCAAAGATGTCTGTTCTCATCACTTCTAGTCACTTTGAGATTCTAGCCAGTGCAACAATGAAAGAAAAAAGCTTAAAAGACATCCAGATTGGAAATAAAACAGGAAACTCTTTATTCACAGTCAGTATGATTGCATAAGAAATCTACAAAAATTCAAAAAAAAAAAACTAAAAATCTATAAGAACTAATAAGTTAACTATAGTGAGGTTTCAGGGGACAAGATCAATACAAGAAAATCAACTATATTTTTAATTATCAGAAACAAACAAATGAAAATTTAAACAAAATATCACTTACAATACCATCAAAAAATGAAACTAGGGATTGATCTAACAAAAAGATGTACAACTAAAATTCCTGTCATTACTAAGAGAAATTAAAGAAATCCTAGGTAAATAGAGAGGTATAGTTTGTTAAAATATCCAGAAACTGGATATTATTATTAATGTATCAGTTCTCCCCAGATTGAATATACATTCAATGCAATGCAATATACACATACAATGGACATTATGCTAAGTGAAATAAGTGAGTCACTAAAAGACAAATACTGTGTGATTCCACTTACATGAAGTATCTAGAATAGTGCAATTTGGAACAGAAAGTGGAATGGTGCTTGCCTGGGGCCAGGAGAAGTGGGAGAATAGGACACAGTGTGTAATGGATACAGCAGTTCAGTTTTACAAGATAAAAAATTTCTGGAGGTGGATCATGATAACATTAGCACAGCAGTGTAAATGTTCTTAAAGCCCCTGAACTATATGCTTAAAATGGTAAATTTTATATTACTATATTTTATCATAATTTTTTAAAAAGTCACAAAAAAACTTATGGAAGTCATAGGTATGTTCACTATCTTGATTATGATGGTTTCATGGGTATATATAAATGTCAAAGTATCAGACTGTGTACTTTCAACATGGACAATTTATGACAACTATATCTCAATGAAAGATGTTTAAAAAATTTAATACAAAGAATTGCATACATAATGTAAAGATGTAGATTCTTATGAAGTCTGCATGTATTTTTTTTAAGTGTTTGAAAAATTATCTTAAAATTCACTTTCAGGAGTAAACAAACAGGCGCTTCTCTTTTTGCCTTGTTATGCCTTGTATACTTGTCATTCCTTTTCCCACAAAAAGAAGACTGGCACAGCCTTTTATCAAGGAGTAAATTATTCACTCATTCATTCTCTTACATGTGAGATTCTGCCACAGACCACGCACCCGTGGCATCAGCTGCTGGCACTCAGAGAAGAAGAACATCCCGTTAGGGGCGCCTGGCTCCCTGCTGAGGGCGAAACAGTCAGAAAATCAGCCTACAGGACACACATGAGAAAGGGGCTGAGACTGTAGTCATGTATCAGCTGGATCTGAGAAATATACAGATGTCAAATGGTGAGAGGGGAGGAAACATCTTTCCAGAGACAGGGACCAAAGTGTGCAGGTGGGGTCACCCGGAGCACTGGGTGAGAGGTTCTGTGTTGCTTTCCTGGGGCCACGATCAGACAGTTGGCCCAGAACACTAGCTCCTCACAGTTCTGGAGACCAGAAATCTGGAATGGAGGAGTCAGCAGAGCCATACTCCCTCGGAAGTCTCCAGGGAAGGGTCCTTGCATGCCCATTCTAGCTGCTGCTGCTTGCCAGCAATCTTTGGTGTTCCCTGGCTTGTGACAGCACAGTTCCCAATTTCTTCCTCCACCTTCACATGGTTGGCGTCCCTCTGTTTGTATCTGTGTCTCCACGTGGCTTTTTTATGAGAATACAAGTTATTGGATCAGGTACACCTTCATCTCAAAGAATTACACCTACAGAAATTCTGTTTCCAAATAACATCTGAGGTTCTGGGAAGAAGTGAATGTTGGGGTCCCAGGCTCTGTAAAGGATACATCAAGTCCCTGGTGGCTTAGCTGGTAAAGAATCTGCCTGCAATGTGGGACACCTGGGTTCAATCCTTGGGTTGGGAAGATCCCCTGGAGAAGGGAACGGCTACCCACTCCAGTAGTCTGGCCTGAAGAATTCCATGGAGTTGCAAAGCGTCGTACACGACTGAGCAACTTTCACTTTCAGGTTCTGTAAAGGCTACATCAAGAAATGGGAGTGTAGCAAGTGATAAAAACTGAAATTGATGAAGATTGCAGATTGATAAAGAAAGGTTTGGGATTATTCTAAAGGCAATGGATTGCCTTTTTCTATTTCTGAACAGGAGACAGAGGGTAGTCAGATCATCACCTTTAGAACCTGTGTAGTATCTACATAGTAGATAATTTCAGAAGGAAGAGATGATGTAAAGTGTCCTAAATCTGGGACTATTATAATTTTTCTCTTTATTTTTAAAGGGAAAAAACTACAAGAGGGGCAAAAGCATGACTGGATTATGAGAAAGGGTACTGGTTGGATATGGAAAAGAAAAATAAAGAATAAAGGAAAGAAGAATTTCAGGAGAATGCACGGTTTCCAAAGTGGAAAGAAGGAAACCTTTATAGAAGGAATTACAGAGCCCTGACAGGAGAAAGAGGAGCGTTAGCAACATTAGCAACCGAGATGACAGAGGGGCAGCTAGTTGCTCTCCGGGCCAGGGGCTCAGAAGGTGGGAGTCAAGTTTTATTGTAAAAATGGAATCTAGCATGAGCCGTGTGGGTCAAACCCAATAGATGAACAGTTTTGGAAATATTAGGAGTCAACAGTGCTCCCGAACGTCAGCCCACAGTTTTTCCCAGGGCGCTGAGCCGGGACTCTTATGAGCAGCCAGAAAGAGGGATGGGACACTTAAAAGAGACATGGGGACTGCAAAATGGAGATGCAGGATTCTATTCTGGAACAGGCATGTCTTGGTTCAGCAGGGTGGGGACTTGGATACGTCTGCTGAAGAGGGGAAGGAATGTGCTTCTTCCTAAGGTTTCTCTTTCCCTCAGATTGTGCTGGCTTGGATTGGGCTGCAAGCCTATGCCTGTATCAGTCAACAGCAAGAAGACTGGACCAGTTGTCTTGTACCAATCACTGGGAATGGGGAGAGGGGCTGGAATAATTGTCTGGAAGTCAATCAACCCACAGAGAGCATGTAAGCACTAAAGGGGCTGGTGGGTCTCCACGAGAAGGCATGGACTTCCCCACTCTGAATTAAATACAGAACTATTTTTGTACAGCCAGTTTGAGGAAGGTTGTCCTATGGAGCACTCATAGAAGAATCTTTAAAGACTGAGCAGGAATAGCCAGACGGGTGGGAGGAAAACAAGCACCCAAGATATCAGATACATCAGGTCCAGAGGACTTTCTAGAAGGTAAACACTTTCTCTAAAGACTCTATTTAACCTTCATTCAAAAGGTAGTTTGCATGTGTTGAAAGTGAAAGTCACTCAGTCGTGTCCGACTCTTTGCGAACCCATGAACTATATAGTCCATGGAATTCTCCAGGCCAGAATACTGGAGTAGGTAGTCGTTCCAATCTCCAGGGGATCTTCCCAACCCAGGAATCCAACCAGGGTCTCCTGCATTGTGGGTGGATTCTTTACCAACTGAGCCACAAGGGAAGCCCAAGAATACTGGAGTGGGTAGCCTATCCCTTCTCCAGTGGATCTTCTTGACCCAGGAATAGAACCAGGGTCTCCTGCATTGCAGGCAGATTCTTTACCAACTGAGCTATGAGGGAAGCCCAGTTGGCCTCAGGTAATAAACATCCATATTTTAATCAGCCCTTTTCCCCTTCTCACCTCCAACATCCCACCTATGCCCTATCTGTTCTACTTCAACAGATTCCACAAACCAGGAGATTCCACTCAGTGCATAGTCAAAGGGGAGTGCTTTCACATGGCCCAGAGCAGCAAATGTCCCAGTGACTGATGACTGTATTCTGGAGCAGGATTTGGGGTGTGTGTGTGCATGTGTGTACACACACACCCCATCACACATGTCATTCTTCTGCAGAAAAGGAGAGAATAAAAAATTCCAACAGGGAAGTTAATGGCCAAGGTCATGCTATCGCTCCTCTCACCCCACACACAGAGGCAGGCAGAGCTCAGCAAGCTCACAGATGGAGCCCACTTAAAGAAAATGGCATGTCTTAGAAGCCACTACAGCATTCAGAATCACTATGGACAGTGACTGCAGTCACGAAATTGAAAGACGCTTGCTCCTTGGGGAAGAAGCTATGACAAACCTAGACAGTGTATTCTAAAGCAGGGACAATATTTTGCCGACAAAGGTCCATATAGTCAAGCTATGGTTTTTCCAGTAGTCATGTACAGATGTGAGAAGAATTACATAAAGAAGGCTGAGTGCCGAAGAACTGAAGCTTTCGAACTGTGATGCTGGAGAAGACTCCTGAGAGTCCCTTGGACTGCAGGAGATCAAACCAGTCAATCCTAAAGGAAACCAACCCTGAATGCTCATTGCAAGGACTGATGCTGAAGCTGAAGCTCCACTACTTTGGCCACCTGATGCGAAGAGATGACTCACTGGAAAAGACCCTGATGCTGGGAAATAACGAGGACAAGAGGAGAAGTCGCAACAGAGAGAGAGATGGTTGGATGGCATCACTGACTCAATGGACATGAGTTTGAACACACTCCAGGAGATAGTAAAGGATGGGGAAGCCTGGTGTGCTGCAGCCCATGGGGTCACAAAGAGCTGGACATGACTGAGCCACTGAACAACAGTATCTACTTTAATTGCCAGCTCAGGAGTAGTGGGCATTACATAGCAGAAGGGACCCGCGGTCTCTTGACTAAATGAAAGCTGCTTCTGGTCTGTCCTCTACTCAGCTACAGACATGTGCCAAGGAGAAAAATGCTCCCTGGGGCGGGCATTAAGCATCAGGTCCTCCGGCCTGAAGCTCCTTGTCCATTGCTCGCCGACCCTGGTGGCCCTGTTACATAGGCTCGTTTGTTTGCTCACCCAGCTGCCTCAGTTTAGAAACCTGAGGGAGTTCATGATGGGAAAATGAACTTGGTGCATGCACTTCTAATAGGTGTGGTGCCTGCTGCCCGCAGATACACAAGCTGCATTGTTGCTAGCTGGGTTTTCTCCCAATGAGACAGAGATTAATTATAGGAGGCAAGCAAAGACTCCCATTCAGGAATTTGGGACCGTGCAGCAGTAAAGACAGAGACAAATTAGGCGTGCCTACACCCAAGGTGCCTGTCAGAGGAGGACTCGAACAGATGGGCTTTACATGCATGCACTTCAGAGGATTGTTTCTTTCTTCATGGAAGCCAAAGCTTTCTAAGGAGGGTATCCGGATACAGAACAATAATGGCCGCCATCTGCATTTCAAAACCAATGCGGACAGGCAGATGAGGGCTCAGGGACTGAAAGAATAACCATCTCAAGGAAATCACTTTTAATCATTGCTCTTGGAGGCTGGCTCATCAGTCAAAGCAGCAACTGTTACTGACAGCGCAGCTTTCATACATTTGATATGAAAGTGTAGTCAAGAGACCCCAATCTCTTTGAATTCTCTTCAGCCCATTAAGCGACTCCCCATGAGTGGGAACTGGTGACCTTGAACAGGGAAAATGATGCAGTGAAAGGTGTGCAGTGAACTTATCAATGGCGGGGCATTGGGACAGCGGCAGGGCGTGTGTCTTTCTGAGAGAAGTTTCCTTCCTGACAGATGGGTGTGTGTTGACAAAGCCCTACTCCTTTCCAAGGCGTCTGCCTCAAAAAAACGCTGGGATTGTGGAGTCGGAGGTTCCTGTTCTCTGAGTCCCACAGCAAGATGATGGTGGGACCAAAGGGCTGGGTGCATCCCCTGCCCCACCCAGGTCAGGGGCATAGCTCCTATGAGCCATTTGAGCCAAGTCCAGCCCTCTGGTCCCCAGGAAGGCAGATCCAGCCCTTTTCTGTGAAGGAAGATCCTACAGTAAGACTAGATGGGCTGAGAAATAGTAATTGGGGGTGGGGGTGGGAGGAAGGTGAGTTGGAAAGGGGAAACCAGCTAGGCTTTAAAATACTTTTCAGTAAATCTTAAATTCTGCATCTGGTTCGTGTATCACTGTGTCCCTGGCACCCAGAGCAGAGATTGGCCCATAGTAGGTTGTTTCATGAATATTGTTTCTTCTCTTCCCAAAATCTTTCCACGGAGGGCTGGTTCTTAAACCTCATTTCATGGACCTTACTGCCAACCTACTGGATTGGAATGTGAGGGTGGTTTTGAGACAATTTCCAAGCACCACAGGGTGGTCTGCATTGCGTAGGATCTTGAAAGGCAGGTTTGGCTTCTGGAATTCAAATGTAACAAATCACTCCGGAGCAGGGACCATCACAGAGTCCTGCAAGCAGAGCATCTTGTTCTTGGTTTTGATCTGTCTCATCCATAAGCCAGTCAGTCATTATTTACTCATCAAAACAGACAGTGAGAAGGAAGGGAGGCATTAGGCTGTCTGTCCTGTACTGTGAATAAGCTCTTTTATATGCTATTTTTTTTTACTGCAATTGAAATTAATCAAAGACAGGACATCCTGTTTGATTATAGAACCCTTCTTTGAATGTGATGCCTTGCAGGAAACGTTGACTCCAGCCAGTTCTGTGCTCTGGTCAGCTCACCCTGGATGATGGGCGAGCTGACCAGAGCACATCTCTTCCCAACCCCTGTTC
Source organism: Budorcas taxicolor (assembly GCF_023091745.1). NCBI lineage: Eukaryota > Metazoa > Chordata > Mammalia > Artiodactyla > Bovidae > Budorcas > Budorcas taxicolor. The sequence goes on from NC_068932.1 coordinate 35,735,355, forward strand.
AGAAGGCATATCGCTGGCTGGAAATTCAACATAGAGGGAGCCCACTGACTCTGGGACAGACAGTCATACCTGCTCTGAAAATACAGAATCTTACTATTGCATTCAAGGGAGTGTGAAAGAAGGAACACTTGCCAGACGAGAACCAGATGTTTCCCTACAGGATGCCACCCTGGGAGGGCCAATGTGACCCACTGGGGTACACTGTAGAGCTTTATGGGCATCCCTTCCCCACACCCTTCTGCCTACAATGGTCCTCCCCTCTGACTCCACCCACGTTTGTCTTCTTGTCGATCCTGCTGGTTCGTAACACCAACCAACATGCATTTCCTGAACACTTAATGAGCCTATTCCTGTGTCTGGCAATGAGGGGCATGAAAAGGTGTTTGAGGCTCTGCTCCTAAAGAAATTAGGATGGAAGAGGAGCTATGAAAAAAGAGGATAACTTGTGAGCGCATTAATGAACAGCGAAGCGAAAAGCCAGGAGCAAACTGAAATTCAGAGACTACAAAAATGAGGGCATGCCAGGGGCTTCTGAATAACATCTTCAGCTCCCTTGTGATTCTGCAGGTCCCTGTGCCTGCCTCCTTATGTAGGCCCATACTGCATTCGAATGGCCACTCACACCTGACCCCTGTCCTGGCCCTTGGGCACCCCATGGGACACAACGGGGGTCTGCTGTCTTTATAGCCAGGCTGTACATGGCAATGTCCAGTGGGTCCCTGATACCCAGCAAGCAATGGTGGGTGGGGGTGACTGGATGGACTTGAACCGGAAGAATGGGTGGCACTCCAAATCTGGGGATTATTGATACACACAGTGCTGAGAAAGACTTGCCAGGGGCCCTGAGAAGCCCAGCGACACCCCCTCCCCACCCCATACTTCCCACCCCCAGGACAGAAGTGCCCTTTGTGGGAGCAAAGGGAGTGAGGTTGAAAGGGGAAAGTGAAATTCATGAGAGCTTGGGCCTGCCTGAGCAGGTCAAAGATTTTCTAATTATGTTCTCCCGAGAAGCCCCAAGGCACAGCAGAGGTGCTCCTGGAGCTCTGAAAATAATTTAAATTTAATTTTCCAAATTACACATTTTAAACAGTAATATGATTACATCGGCACATGCAAATTTGGTTTACACTAAATTTTAACACGTTGTTGACCTCCAGTCGATTAACTTACACTACCTGATCAATTCTCTGAATACAACTGTGGGCATCGCTGTTTAATTGAAGACTATTTTGAGATTGCCACACACGCTATTAAGCTGTAAAGGGTGTCAGTTTTACTGATGTGAATCAAGATTTTCTCCATTTTATGCAACTTAAATCTCATACAGAAATAAATTACATGCTGAGGCTAATATAAGATTACCATTTTCTTCCATAAACACAGATTTCAAATTTTTATGTTCCTCAAAATAGCTTCATTATTCTCATTGACTATCGTCATTGTATTCACAAATGTTTAATCATTTGGACTTATGAAATAAATTTATAGTAATGCTGCAGAATACCTAAGCAGAAAAGTAGACCCGAAGATTTTTTGAAATCTTACTGAGCAGAGCTAAAAAAAGCAACTAAGAAAATCCAACATGCCTTTTAACAAACCAAAACTGATCATCTTATAAGGAACAGGAATGTCAAAATTCCTTTGGGGCAAAAGGTTTCTTTGTTTTCAGAGAAACATCCAACTGGGGTCTTTATGAAAATGTAAAGACAAAACTTTTTCTCTGAAATAGAGATATTTGAGATGCAAGGCATTGCTTTAAGAAGCTAAAAGCTGCTATAGGAATGGGGAAGAAAGTTAGCTAATATTAAGGGACAGAAGCAAAGACGATGGGTTGAATTGTGTCAGCCAGAAAGGTATGCTGGATTCTTGTGCTTCTAAGCTGTGCTTAGTTGCTAAATGGTGTCTGACTCTTTGCAACCCCATGGGCTATAGCCTGCCAGGGTCCTCTGCACTTGGGGATTCTCCAGGCAAGAGTACTGGAGTGGATTGCCATGCCCCCCTCCAGGGGATCTTCCCAACCCAGGAATAAAGCCCAGGTCTTCTGCATTGCAGATGGATTCTTTTCCATCTGAGCCAACAGGGAAGCCCAAGAATACTGGAGTGGGTGGTGAAGGAGTCTTTTGGGCCTAGAAAAGAAAACAACAGTTTCAAAGGCCCTTGCGAATCATCTAACTTTGGAGAAAACAAAACAGAACTTTAGGTCCCGCCCTGATGCTCCAGGCCAGTTGCATCTATCTGGGACTTATCACCCCCCTGTCCAGAAACCTTCCACCCCCTACACCTGCCCAGAAGACTTATCAACCCCTGTCAGGAAACCTTCAACCCCTTACACCTGCACAGAAGACTTATCACCCCCTGCCCAACTACAAATGCCATCTCAACTAAAGAATACCCAAAATATCCCGCCTGATTAATGTTTCCCTTATCGCTTCCACAAACCTCCCTATAAATATGGAGCCTCCCTGATCCCTCTCCGCGCTCAGGCTGGTCGTTAGGCTGACTGTCACCCATCCTTGCCTGAATAAAGGTAACCTACTTCTGTTGAGGTCATCTTTCCTCTTTCTGCCTTGGCCCGAACTATACCTTACAGGTAGCCTATCCTTTCTCCAGGGGATCATCTTGACCCAGAAATTGAAACAGGGTCTCCTGCTTTGCAGGTGGATTCTTTACCAGCTGAGCTGCCAGGGAAGCCACACGTTGGATTCCTAACCTACAGTAATTCAGGATGTGACCTAAATTTGGAAATAGGGTCTTGGCAGAGGTAATCAAGTTCAGATGAGGTTATTGCTGTTGTTGTCCAGTCACAAAGTCATGTTTGACTCTTTGTGACCCCATGGACTGCAGCACATCAGGCTTTCCTATCCTTCATTATCTCCCCGAGTTGGCTCAAATTCATGTCCATAGAGTCCATGATGCTATCTAACCATCTCATCCTCTGCCGCCCCCTTCCTCTTTTACCTTCAATCTTTCCCAGCATCATGGTCTTTTTCCAATGAATCGGCTCTTCACATCAGGTGGCCAAAGGAGCTTCGGCTTCAGTATCAGTCCTTTCAGTGAATAGTCAGGGTTGATTTCCTTTAGGATTGATTTAATCTCTTGCTGTCCAAGGGACTCCCAAGAGTCTTCTCCAGCATAGCAGTTCAAAAGTATCAATTCTTTGGCCCTCAGCCTTCTTTATGGACCAAGTTTCACACCCATACTGATGTCCTTATAAAAAAGACAAATGGGTCACAGAGACAAGCACCCACACAGGAAGAATGCCAATGAAGATTGTTATGTCACCACAAGCCAGAGGACTACTGGAAACTAGGAAAGAGGGCTGGAACAGAGCATTCTCGAAGAGCCTGCAGAAGGACCAGGGCCTTGTAGCAGCTTGACCTCAGACTTCCAGCCTCCAGAGCTGTGAGAGAACATGTTTCTATTATGTAAGCCACTCACTTTGCGGTACTTGTTATGGCAGCTCTGGAACACTGTACAGCGGGCCAGGGCTGCTCCTGGAGAAGACACGGGAGAGCGTCGTGGCATCTGCGGATTACCTGCCACTCCCAGGAGCTGAGCCCCTGCTGCTTAAAAGGGAGAGAGGGCCAGCCCCCCAGGGGAGCTTCTGAGCAACAAACACAAGGCCTGTGCTTTGGGGCCCAATTCCATCATAGGCTGGGATTCAACAGGAAGCTGTTTAAAAAGGGAATTCTGCTATTAGGAAGAAGCTTGGGTGGCAAAACAGAAGAAGTATTTTAGGAAATCTATCTGTTGGTGTTATACAATGTCATTTAACAGCTGCAGCCCCCCAGGACATGCGAAGGCCTTCCAGGCAACTCAAGTCTCCCACCCTAGGCCGGGGTGGGGGGGGGGGGGGCGGCACCTCCAGTCACTTGGGGCCCACTCTAGCTCAGAGCACAAAATCGCCTTGAAGAGTGATTGGACTCCAAGCAGGGAGTTCTCTGGAGCCATGCGTGATCATCCAGAATGAAGTCAAGAAACATTTTTTGCAACCTCAGAGAGGAGATGGGAGACCAGACAGGACTTCTGCTCAGGGCTCATCAGGCTTTTCTAAGCCAGATTCTCTTAGGCTGTTGACCTGGTCAAAGGGAAACCTTGCTGCTCTGAGTACCCTGTTCCTGACTTAGTCTTTTCTCTTTGATCCACAGATTGAGAAAGGAGTTTAGTCAGTAAGTTGTGTCCAACTCTTTTCGAACCTACTGACTATAGCCCACCAGGCTCCTCTGTCCATGGGATTTCCCAGGTAAGAATACTGGAGTGGGTTGCCATTTCCTTCTCCAGGAGATCTTCCCAACCCAGGGATAGAACCCATGTCTTCTGCTTGGCAGGCAGATTCTTTACCACTGAGCCACCAGGGAGGGGAAAGGGGCAAGGATGCCTGAGCAGGGCAGGCTGGACATCCGCTCTGAAGCAGAAAGTGGCTCTAATGGCCTTTGGAAGAGTCCTCCCCAAGTATCTGGGTTCCCCTGAGCCTCTGGGAATGGACTGAAGGAAGAAACAGAACAGGGTCTGTCTTGAAAGCAGGACTCCATCTTGGGCCGGACTGTGGACTTTGAGCTATATGCCCAGTATCTATGGCAACGACATACCAACTGGAAAACCAGGCCCTGGGAAGGAAGAGCCCCAGGGCTCTCCATCACCTAAAAGAATACCCTAATTATCTGTGTAACCGAATAGAATCATACATTCTATTATGCTTATTGGGGTATTACCACAAGCTATTGATAATTGTCCACTGTTAACTACCTAGAAGGCAGATGAACCACTGGTTAACTTTGATTGTATCTTTCTTTTTCCTTTGTTCAGACTGCTGCTGCTGCTGCTAAGTCGCTTCAGTCATGTCCGACTCTGTACGACCCCATAGATGCCAGCCCACCAGACTCCCCCGTCCCTGGGATTCTCCAGGCAAGAACACTGGAATGGGTTGCCATTTCCTTCTCCAATGCATGAAAGTGAAAAGTGAAAGTGAAGTCACTCAGTCGTGTCCGACTCTTAGCAACCTCATGGACTGCAGCCTAACAGCCTCCTCTGTCCATGGGATTTTCCAGGCAAGAGTACTGGAGTGGGGTGGCATTGCCTTCTCCATTTATTAAGACTAGTTTCAGATAATTTGGGGAGGTGGTTTAGGCACGTATGCTTAGGGTATATAAGGTTTTCACAAAAACTGATTGGGGTCCTTGGCTATGAGAAGACTCTGCTTTGGGCCCATGGGTGTAATAAACTGCACTCCACTATCTGCATTGTCCTTCTGAGTTTGTTTCCCGGAATGCGTGGCTACAACAGGACTAGAGAGTCAGCCTTTAACAATTCACCCACCCTCAGATAAGAGGTCACCTGACTGGTTGTCAGGGCTGCTGGCTGGGCAGGTGGCCCTTTGATACCGTGTGGCAAACTTGCACATTGTTTAATGAGTTTAACTTGGTTGCTTTGCTTGATTTGACCATTTGGCTCCTTCACCTTCTCCTGGCCTTTGAAGTTGATTGCTGGTGAAGTACTATTGTTCATTCAAAACTTGAATAAATTCAAGAAACCACTCACCCCCTAAGAGAAGTGAAGCTTAAGCTGCCAGATATGGAGCTGGATGAATGCCCTGCCTGATGCCCTACCAGGGCTGCTCAGGGTAGTAGACCATGCAGCGGGATTGGAGGGTCTCGCTGACCCCAAACATTTCACCCATAGACCTGTGCTAAAGCCAGAACTCCCATTAATGTGGTGAGCTTTAGGGTTAATAAATGGGCTGTCACATTTGTCGAGAGGGCTTACCCTGTTGAGGGAAATATATTTTATCTGGGGTAGCTGCTGAAGTCAATGGTCCTTCATTGACACTGTCAAGGACACAACCTACCGTGGGTGAGTCGTGGTGAAAAGAGAGGATGGCGGGGGGCCCCAACTCTAGGAGCCTTTCCCAGCCTCTCCCCACAAGCCTCTGAGCTAAAGACGCCTCGAGTCCTGCAGCCTTGGTGGAACCTACCCTCTGCTGGCTACGGCCCTCTGCTTTTTTTTTTTCCCAAATATTTATTTATTTGAAAGAACTGAGTCTTAGTTGTAGCATGAGGGATCTCTAGCTGTGGCAAGTGGGATCCAATTCCCCAACCTGAGATTGAACCCAGTGCCCCTGCATTGGGAGTGTGGAGTCTTAACCCCTGGACCACCTGGGAAGTCACATCCCTCTGCTTTTAACCAAGTGCTTAATTAGAGGTTGATTGTTTTATGTGTAAAGATCGTTGGCCTTAAGCTCTCTTTCCCCTCTTAAAAAAGTCCCTTCCCTTCTCCAGCTTTATTTTTTCTTCTTTAATAGAAATTTCCATGGCTCTTTAACTCTATCATCCATTAGTCTGAAAGTTTCTTTCAGGCATGTATGGCAAATTTTCCTGGGCCAGACATGCTTTGCCCTCTAAGACCCAGCTGGGGGCTAAGCACATTCAGTTCAGTAGCTCAGTCGTGTCCAACTCTCCAGGCCTCCCTGTCCATCACCAACTCCTGGAGTTTACCCAAACTCATGTCTATTGAGTTGGTGATGCCATCCAACCATCTGATCCTCTGTCGTCCCCTTCTCCTCCTGCCCTCAATCTTTCCCAGCATCGGTTGTTTCAAATGAGTCAGTTCTTTGCATCAGGTGGCCAAAGTATTGGAGTTTCAGCTTCAACATCAGTCCTTCCAAGGAACACCCAGGACTAATCTCCTTTAGGATGGACTGGTTGGATCTTCTTGAAGTCCAAGGGACTGTCAAGAGTCTTCTCCAACACCACAGTTCAAAAGCATCAATTCTTGGGTGCTCAGCTTTCTTTATAGTCATTAGGGGAGCCTTTTAAGTCCTATGAGTTGACATGAAAATGGGTGTGCTTCATCTTGCCCCAGTGCAGCCAGAATCACAAAGGAAGACAGTTCTGACTCCCCTGATCACATTCCCAGAGTAGTTACGTTAATGACATTCATCTGCTTGTGTGCTCTGTCCTTCCAACTCTTTGTGACCCCATAGACTATAGCCCTCCAGCTGTCCTCTGTCCATGGAATTTTCCAGGTAAGAATACTGGAGTGGGGTGCTATTTCCTACTCTAGGAGATCTTCCTGGCCCAGGGATTGAACCCACGTCTCTTATATCTCCTCCATTTGTAGGCAGATTCTTTATCACTGAGCCACCTGGGAAGCCCAGTCATAGGGACCAGCCTTTATTGACTTCTCTCTACAAGTCTGGACTTGTGTTGCCTTATCTCATTTAACTCCCAGAGTCTCTCTGTCCTGCACATATGACTATTGAGCTCTTAAAAAGTAACCATAACCAGCCTGAGCTGAATGAGTTTTAAGTATAAAATGCACACTGAATTTAATAGACATAGTGTGACAAGAAGATTATAAAACATCTCATTAATGACATCAATAATATTTTATATTGGGACTTCCCTGGTAGTCCAGTGCTTAAGACTCTGAGCTCCCCATACAGGGGACCTGGGTTCAATCCCTGCTTAGGGAACTGGATCCCCCATGATGCAACTAAGACTCAGAGCAGCCCCCCCACCAAAAAAAAAAAAAAAAAACAGAGTAAGGCATTGTTATTTCATATTGATTATGTGTTGAAAAGCCACTATTTCAGATCTACTAGGCTAAATAAAATATCAATTCAGTTCAGTTCAGTTCAGTTCAGTCACTCAGTCTGTCCGACTCTAGTTAAAATTAATTCCACCTGTTTTCTTTTTATTTATTTTTAAGTAGCTACTATAAAATTTTGAATTGTGTCAATGGCTTATGTCTGTGACTCTCAGTATATTTCTACTGGACATCACTGCCTCAGAGCCACAGTCAGAAGGGCTATTATTTTCATTTTACAGGAAGGACAGTAAGGCTCAGAAAGGTTAATAAATGACTCAGGGTCACATGGGCAGTAATTGAAGGAGCTTGGATTTGACCCCAGGTCTTTCTGGTTCTAAACACTGTATACATGACCATTTCATTTTCCTGTCTCTCGAATTTATTACTCCGTAAGTGTATTTTGATTCTCAACAAGAGCTTAAAGCCCACCCATGGGCTAACGGAAGAGGGAGCGTTTATATGTTTTGCACACCAGCATCACATATGATTAAAGTCTCATCATTCTTTGCACCGTGCTAAGCCAGAAGTCCTTGGAGTTCAAGTTCAACCACTGAGAACCAGCCTGCATGATCTTCATACCCCGGCAGACCTCAGGAACGTGGCTGGCTTCTTCAGTGTCTTTTAGGAGCAGAGCATACAGTCCTCGCTCTACGTGAGTCTGTTGACTGATGGAGGAATAAGCGGAGACAATTTTGATCGGATATAATCTTAAGGTCAGGCAGAGGTCGGAGTGACAACTGTCCTGGGCGGATAGAACAACAAAACCCGAGACACACTCCGACTTGTGAATCCCATCCGGAACTTCCAACCTGTCACTCTGCTTGATCAGCCTTTAATAAAAGGCAGTTCCTTCTCCCTGACGGCTAGAAGAGCAATATTATATATCTGTGGTTTGGGATCTGACGGGAAATTAGAATTTACCCAGAGAGGCTGGGCAGGGGGAGGGATGGGAGAACCAGAGCAGTACCTGGAATCTGTGAGTGTTTTCTAGATGTGTTTTTCAAGAACACCTTTATTTTAAGAAAAGGCGAGAACAAAGCAGCCTTTAAAGACAGAGCTTTTATTTCTCATCTCAAAAAATATCCAAACGCAGTGGGGTTGTACAAGTGTCACAAAAGAAATTAGGTTTCTCCTTTTCTCTGCAAGAACAAATGTTTATAAGTGTGTCATTTGCTGGGTCTCACGGTGAGGAACATAAATACACGATTTTGCTATGCTTTCTGCCCAGAGCAAAAGAAGGGAATGTTGTGAGCCTGTGTGTTTGGGGGGTTGGGACCTAGGGGTTGGAAGTAGCTTACAGGAGAAGAAAAAAAAAAAAAAAAAGGCGAAAGAAGCTCTCCCTTTCCCCTTTTGTCTTCCTGGCTAAAAACCCAATTAAAACTTTCCTGTTGGTTTGTGGGGCTGCTGACAGCAGGTTCCACGTCACTGAACTTTGGCTGCCGTCCTGCTCCCAGAAAAACAATGTGAGATTTCTAAACTGGCCTTGGTGTTAATCAGGGCCATGGGGGATGAAGCGGTACAGATTGCTAGGGGCTCTGATCCAGTGTGTTCATTCATTTATCTTGCTTTTTCCCTGACATGTTTGCTGTCAGCTGCAGAGCTAAATACTGAGGCATTCTGAGGTGGTTAACTTCTGCTGAAGCTGAGAAAATAGCTTTCGGAGCCCCTGATCACCAAATCAATCTATCTGGTAAACCCCTGAAACTAAAATAATATGTTTTCACAAATTCTCTTCTGGTGTTTGACGGCCCTGCGAAGTTATTTTTTTCAGTTTAGTTTAATTTGTCTTTCTCTCTCTCTCTCTTTTTTATTTTTGCAAATTGAGTTTTTATTTCCCCTGTTCATTATTTAAAATTCCTTTAGAGGCAAAGTTCTTGAGACTCTCCTGTCGATTTTTCTGGATTTTAACTCCATGCTGCCCTGCCCCTGGCTCCCCTCTGCTCCTGTGTGCTGACTGGGAAATAGCTAAGTCAAGTGTACCTGGAGGCTGTCTTTGGAGGGCACTTTTGGACATCTTCCTGGTTCCAGGGACCTGTCATCTGGCAGTTTGTGCTCTTGAACTCCCAAGAGAAGAGGTGGCCTAAGTCAGAGCTGTCCAGCTGAAAAATAACATGAGCTACATATGAAATAATACATTTTTTAATAGCTACATGAAAAAAGTAAAAGAGAAAAAGGTGAAATTATTTTAGTATGTTTTATTTAATTCAAGACATTCAAAATGTTATTTCAACATGGAATAAATATAAACAAATTATTAAAAGAATTGTTTTCAGTGCTAAGGCTGGGAAATCCTGTTTACCTGACACAGTACATCTCAGTTCCAGCCTGGCCGCGTCTCAAGTTCAATAGCCGTGTGTGGCTGGTGGTACCATAACAGGCAGCTCAGGTTGAAGTTAACAAGCTGTGCTCACTCTCTCATGCCTGCCAGCTGTTTGGGAACAGCCACGTGATTGTTTAAGGAGAAGTGTGCCAAGTCAGCCCAGGAAGTGGGCACTGTGACCCTGTACTGATTACTAGGAAGAAATGAATGGGGGATGGGGACTGGAATTTCTAAGAAAGGTTCCCAGAGGAGACAGGACAGAGCAGATGCCATAATGTCAAGGACAGAGGAACCTGTAAGCTGGGCTGGGAGCATCCACATCTCCAGCGGCAGAGAAACTGAGGCAGGACATTTCCCTTCCCTCTCCCAAACGCCCTTCCCTGAGTCAACTTCCCAGCAGCTCAGGGACATGTCAGGGTCGGGGGCAGCCATTCCATTTGGGGTGATGCAGAGGACCTGGGGCACATGGCAACATTTCTCAGAGACACTCAAAACACAGCACAGTACGGCTGGACAAGGAGGGGCTTCCATGCCAGTCATCCTGGCTTTACCATTTATCAGCTCTGGGCTTTGAGCAAATGGTTCATCCTCCCTGAGATCGTTTCCGAAGATGAGGACAACGGCAGCAACTACTTCATAGGGTAACTGACAGGATTAAATGGAGTCCTTGGCTCAGAGGCTGGTAACCCTGATGGTAGCTCTTCCTTTTTTTCAGAACGGTGAAAAGGATCGAGTGTGGATTTCTGTTACAAGCAGCATCAGCAGGTACCGTGTGTGTCAGGTCGCAGGTCAGGGGGGCTTTCAGGACATGAATGGGCCAAGGGAAAGCAGAGGCTAGTTTCCAGGTGACTCCCATTGTTCCCTGCTGTTGTTTGCATCTACAAATGCCCAAGCTTGTACATTAAGCTGAGATTTGACATTCTTCCTTTCAAACTCGAATATTTTTGGTCACTTAAGTTCCAATCAGGAAGTCCCTCTGTGACACTGTCCTCCAAAATCGATAGCCCAACAAGAGGAAACGTATTCCATTTTTTTGGACTTGGAAAGGGGTGTTGGGAATGATTCTGGGATGGTCAGAGTACATGTGTTTATGTCTCTAAAACAAGAGCCCACCCCGAGGGGTCATGATATTTTTCACAATACCTGTATTTCTTCGAATTAACTTTTCCATTGTTTGTGTGGTCTGTGACTGCACTGCAAGCCTGATCTGGCCGCATGTCTCCATCTCAACATCATCTGCTCCCAGTCCCTGGGTGGGAGGAGGATCCGTCTCCTCTACATTTCTTCTCCGTGGCTTGGCCTCTGCCCCCAAGACCGTGGCCCAGTGTCCGTGAGGCTGGCTTGACAAACCCCTCAAAGACAGGGCCCACTTAAGAGCCGTAGGCCAAAAAGACCCTTTCCACTCCATTGCCGAGTCCTGGGAAGCTTCCTTGTCATTGTCATCTCCACCATTTTTTAAGCTTTTATTATGCTCCAAGCAGTTACACGCATTTTCTCTAATCCTCAGAAAAGTCATGCAAAGTGGCTACAGCTCAGCTGTTTACTCACATCTCAGACACAAGACCAACTCATTATCCTCCAGGACCACTCTCCTCTACGCCTTTGAGTTACACTGACCCTGAGAGAAATAAGCTTTGTTAAGACACAGTTCTGCACGGGAATTGACTGCTTCCATGCTTTTATCTGCTCTGGGCGCTATAATTTTGACTGCAAAGTCAGGCAGGGTCTGCTCAGTTAAGATACTTATCTGTAAGGGCATGTCGAAATGTTCTTTCACTCAGGGACTTTATAAAGACAGCCAACAAATTAGTTGAGAACAACTGAAAACCCAGTGTGAGGGAAAACGGCATACGTTTTATCACAGTCAACTAGGCTGTTTACTTCTTCATGTTTCTGCTCGTCCTCCATTCTAGGAGGAGTAGTAGTAGTTATTATTTAGTGAGGTTCTGCTTCAGTTCTTCTTCTCCCTCTCTTTCTTTTTTTTAACTAAAGAACTAGTAAATCTTTCAGTAAAAGTGGGTAAAAAGAAGAGAGACTTCACGGTCAAACCCTGATATGGCTTTTCAGGCATCGTCCAAATTATCAGATTTTCTCTTTCTGTGTCACCCTCTCCTTATGTTTCCCTACTTAGCACTCAGATTTTTCTTCCTCACACTAAGATCTGTCTCTCAGTCTGTGCCTTTGGACTTGCTCACATATAAGCACAGACCTATCAGTTCCATTGCACACGAGACAGTGTTTTCTTTCCAAGACCCACCCAAACGCTGCTCCCTGCTTTTCTCAGTAGCCTAAGTCCAGCTTCTCACTTTCTTGGCTTAATGCACAAATCTCAGTCCTCTTGGGTTGCAGTTTTCTTTATACGTGGTGCAAGGCCGTGATTGGTGGGATATGTTAAACAACATTTGGGGGTTAAACTGAAAAGGAAATCTCCTGTTAGACACAACCATGAAGACCATATGGGACACTACTCACCATTTTTTCTCCTAGATATAGAAGCTCAGGAGAGTCTTCTCATCTTAACATTTCACACTCATTTGCACATCGTCGTGGTCGGTGTGAACGGAAGTGTGAGCATATGGTCTCACTGTGGTCATCTGCTCACAGCACAGCTGTCCCCTAAACCATACTCTGATTGTGGATTATGAGTCAGGCATTGGTAGCGCTGGAGGTGGGGAAAAGGCAGTGGGACAAAGTGTTTTAATCATGAGTTCATAATCTAGAAGGGAAGAGGGAGTCTAGATGAACCAAGAGGACGCCACTTCTTCAAGGGCAGAGTTTCACTGAACACCAGAGTGAGCACTCCAGGTTGTCTTCTGGGAACTTAGCAAGGGGAAGAGTACTGCTGATCGGACCAATAATGAAACTTCTAGGAGAAAGTGCAACGACAGAGAATGGAGCTGGATTGATCGGTTGGCTTTGATAAGTACAGGAGCATAGGAAGGGCAATCAGAGCAAAGGATGAATATCTTCAGTGACATAACCCATTCAAAAGAGACCAGCCTAACTGGTTAAGAAAGGTTCATGCTGGGGACATGCAGAAGAAATGGTAGGATGGAAAGACCAGTGTCCAACAGATGGTCTAGGAATGTGTTGTCCACTGTGCTTGTCTGTAGCCACGTGTGGCTATTTATTTTCAAGTCTAAATTAATTTAAATGAAATACATTAAAAATTAAGTCCCGTGTTTGCAGTAGTCACATTGCAAGTGCTCAATAGTCACATAGGTCTAGTGGCTACTGTATTGACAGTGCATTATAGAACATCCATTTCCACCACTGCAGAAAGTTCTAATGGACATCCTAGGATTCCCAACACCATGCTGAAGAATATGGCTTTTTCATAAGGGCATCAGGGTATCATTTATGGTATTTAAGCAGGTTACATGAGGGTGCATTAAAGGGAAAGTGTTAGTTGCTCAGTGCTGTTTAACTCTTTGCAACCCCATGGATCCTAGCCCACCAGGCTCCTCTGTCCATGGAATTGTCCAGGCAAGAATACTGGAGTGGGTAGCCATTCCCTTCTCCAGGGGACCTTCCCCACCCAGGGATCAAACCCAGGTATCCCACATTGCAGGCAGATTCTTGAGGGCATAGTCACTGAATTTTTAAAGAATAAACACTTGTTGAAAATTTTATTTAACTCAGTAATTAATGAAGGAGCTAGTAAAATGGTACAACAGCTTCAGTAATTGAATTTTTAAAAATTGAGATGAAATTCACATATAAATAGCATAAAATGAACCATTTTAAAGTGCGTACCTTAACATCTAGTTGTATTTGAGGAAAAAACTTTAAAAATATTAATCTGGTGGCTGTATGAAGGATGTTCTGGTAGGAAAAGAGATAGGAGACAGGGAGGCCAGTTGGAGATCTGGGCAGGGCACTGGGTCTGAGGAGCCTCTGAGGCTTGTATCAGGGAAGCAGGAATGAGGTCAGTAGGTAAGGAAGAGGCAGCAACATTTACAGGCACAGCTGGTCAGATTGCTGGCTGGATAAATAGATGATAATTAGCAATGCAAAGTTCCTGAAAAGTGGAGAAGTTGTTGGCCTGAAGGAACAGTTAAATTCAGACCCGCTCTTCCCGTAAGTGGATGCAGAACCATCCAAGAAATGGCTTCGACAAAGCATTGGAGGTAGAGTCATAGAGGGACCAACGTGTGGGTCTGGCACATCGTTGGTTGCATTAGGCAAAAGGTGTGCAGATGTCTTGACATAGACAAAGGCAGAAGGGCAAAGCCACAGTGAGAGACATTCTGCAGAAGAAACGGAACAGGTGGTTAAGTAGGATGGGGAAGGAGGGCTTGATTCACTTAGCCAATATTCATTGATAACCTACTATGTGCAAAGTATCTTGCTGATCCTGGGGAAATGATGGTGACGATGCTGCTCAAAACCCAAGCAGCTCCGAGACTCATAGGATATATGATTCAATGAGAGAAGATAGATTTGGAAACAGGGAAGTGGTCATTGCCAATTGCTGCCAAAAAGTCAATGAGGGAAGGGTGCCCCAAGTAGAGCTTTTGGGTTTGGCAAGAAGGCAGCTGTTACCAGAGGCTAGGAGAGCAAGAGACAGCCACAGAATTGATGCTTTTGAACTGTGGTGTTGGAGAAGACTCTTGAGACTCCCTTGGATTGCAAGGAGATCACACCAGTCAATCCTAAAGGAAATCAATCCTGAATATTCATTGGAAGGACTGATGCTGAAGCTGAAGCTCCAATACTTTGGGCATCTGATGTGTAGTGCGGACTCTCTGGAAAAGACCCTGATGCTAGGAAAGATTGAAGGCGGGAGGAGAAGGGGACGACAGAGGATGAGATGGTTGGATGGCATCACTGACTCGATGGACATAAGTTTGAGCAAGCTTTGGGAGCTGGCGATGGACAGGGAAGACTGGTGTGCTGCAGTCCATGGGGTCGAAAAGAGTTGGACACGACTGAGTGACTGAACTGAACTGAGCTGAGTAGAGTCAGCAATCCAAGGGAGATCAAGAGAGCAGAAGGCAGATCGCAGAAGACTGAGGGGAGATTGGCAGGCAAGGAAGTGGAGACAGCTGCCGTCACCACCGCTTCAGGAGGCTTATCAGTGAGAGGAAGATAGAAAACCCATCTCTAGAGGAGGCAGCAGGTCTGAGCAGAGGCTTTTCGTAGGGATGGTGTTATTCTGAGGGCAGATGGCAAGAAGCTGGTGAGGAGCAAGCTGGGGAATTTACTAGAAGGAGGTGCTAAGAGTGGGAGGGAAGTTTCTCAGGAGCTGTGAGAGGATGAAATCTAGTGCACAGGTGACAATTTCTTTAATTAATTCTCTTTAAATGAAAAAAAGTACACATGCTCATGGTAAAACTTCAGAAAATGATAAAGCATCTCTCTCACTCTTCCCAGAAGTAACTGGCACCAATTCCCTATGCATCCTTCTAGATACTGTATCCACATGCAACTAGGTATGCGCCTGAGTTCGTGTGTAAAATCCCAGTTACCCCCCTTTTAATTTATGTAATAGGGTGGGAGCAGATACTATTTTCTTGCCTTTTTCCCTTTTACAAGGAAGGTTTGGAAATCATTTTCTATTGATACATAGAGAGCCAGCTAATTATTTTTAACAGCTACATTTTCTTAAATGTGCTGTTTTATTTTTGTACCAGCTTCCAATTCACCAACACTTAGGTTGTTTCTGGTATTTTGCTATTACACACAGCATTGCAGGGAATATCTCATGTTAACATATTTTCTTTTTTATTATGATAAAATATGCATTAAATAAAAATTTTAAATGTATTCAGTGGTATTAAGCACATTCACATTGTTGTGCAAATATCACCACCATCCATCTCTAGAATTTTTTATCTTATAAAATGAAAATTCTACACCCATTAAACAATAATTTCCTTTTCACAGCCCCAGGCCTGCCACCCCACACCCTCTGCCTTCTCCCATCCTCTGGCAGCCACTATTCTACTTTTTGTCTCTAGGAATTTAACTACTCTAGATACCTCATATAAGTGGAATCAGACAGTATTTGTCCTTTATGTGACAGGCCCATGTCACTTAACATAATGTCCTCAAGGCTCGTCTATATCATAACGTGCATCTGAATTCCCTTCCTTTTTAAGGCTGAATAATATTCCAGACTCTGGGAGATGGTGAGAGACAGGGAAGCCTGGCGTCCTCAGTCCATGGTTTCGTGAAGAGTCGGACACAACTTGGCAACTGAACAACAACAATGTTCCATATTATGTATATACCACATTTATTTATCCATTCATCCAACAGTAAATGTTTCTCCCTTTTGGCTATTGTGAATAATGATGCCATGAGCATGAGGAAGCAAACGTCTATTTGTGTCCTTGCTTTTCTTTCTTCTAGGCATCCACCCAGAAATGAAATTTCTGAATGATACAGTAACTCCATGTTTAGTTTTCTGAGGACCTGCCATACTATTTTCCAGCGACTGTTCCATTTTACTTTCTCATCAGCAATGAACAAGGGTTCTAATTTCTCCATATCCTTGCCAACACTTGTTATTTTCTGTGTCTGTTTTGGTTTGTAAATTGGCTGTCTGCATATCCTTTTTGGATAAGTAGCTATTCAAGACCTTTTCTCATTTTTAAGTTAGGCTGTTTATAAATTAAATTCATATTTGTAGAGTTGCCAGATTAAGGGGTAGGTGCATTTGAACGTTTTTACATATTGCAAGTGATTGTGCAAAGAGGTGCTATGGACTGAATGTAGGGTGGTATATGGGGATTATCAAGAATTCAATATGGGGATTATCAAGAATTCAATATGAGTAGAATCATACAGTATGCACTCTTGATTTTCTGTCTCTTTTTGCTCAGCATAACTATTTTGAGACTCATCTATGCTGTGTGCATCGACAGTTTATTTGTTTTTATTAATGATTGTATTCCTTTTAGAGCTATATCACTGTTTGATGGATATTTGGTTTAGTTCCAGTTTAGAGCTATTAAAATAAAGCTGCAATAAACATTGATTTCAAACAGGTCCATATGTAAATACATGCTTATATTTCTCTTGGATAAATACCGAGGTGTGGAGTGACTGGGCCGCATGGTAGCGGCACGATTAAATTTTTAAAAAACTGTCAAACTATTCCCCAAAGTGGTTGTACTATTTTACATTTCCCAAAGCAGCATATGAGAGTCCCAGTTGCTTCCCATCCTGGCCAGTACTTGCTTTTGTCAGGCTTTATAATTTTATTTATTCCAGTTAATGTATAATAGAATACCAGTGTGGTTTTATGTTTCCTAATAACTAATAGTGTTGAGCCTTTTTTCATGATCCTATTTGCCATCTGTAGAAGTAACTGATGAAGTAACTTGCTAGTATTCTTATTATTGTGTTGTAAGAGTTTTTTTTTTAAAATGTAATCTAATGACAAGTCCCTTATAAGGTATATGTTTTACAAATATTATTTCCCATGCTGTGGTTTGCATTTTTGTATTCATAATAGTGCCTTTTAAATACAACTTAGATGTGATAAAGCCCAATTTATTTTGTTTCTTTTGTAGTTTATGCTTTTTATGTCCTGTTTAATAAAATCTTTAGGAAATGTAAGATTGCTTAGAATTTTTCCCCTACATTTTCCTCTAAAATTTTTATAGTTTGAACATTTACATTTAGGTGTATGATCCATTGAGTTAATTTTTATGTATTATATGAGGTAAGGGTTGAGGGACTTTTAGTTCTTTCAATCCAATTGCTCTTTTTGGCTTTATTTATTTATTTATTTATTTGGCTAATCAGCTATTCCAGCACCACTGGCTTAAAATATTGTACAATTTTCATTGAATTGTTTTCATACCTTTCGTATAATCAAAAAGACCAAAGGAGGCCTATTTGTGGATGCTAACCTGTTACGGTGATCTATATATTTACCTTATACCAATGCCACACTGTTGTAATCACTGTACCTTTACAAGGTCATGAAACCATTTACTGCAAGCTCTCCAAATGTGTTCTTTTGCTCATATTTGCTTTGGCTTTTCTGGGTTCTTTCCTCTTCCATATAAATTTTAGAAATAGCTGGTCAATTAGTGACCAAAAAAATAAATAAATAAATTCTGAGATTTGTATTGGGAATACATTGTGTCAAAGCTATAGATCAACCTGAGGAGAACTGAGAGTTGCCTTTCCAAGCTTATTTCCTCAACTTCAAAAGTAGAAAACAGTTGTGAAACCAGAAAATGTCAGATGACAAGCTGATTTAACTTCTCATCTTCGTTTTTGGAAGATACATTTGCTGGCTGCAGAATTCTAGGTTGAGAGCCCAAACCCTCCCCTACAAAAGAAGCCCCAAACCAAACAAACAAAAAACCTTTTAACAATATCTAACCACTATCTCTGGGTTTGCGTTACTTCTGAGAAGGTGTTTTCTGTCATTCTTATCTTTATTCCTCTGTAAACAATGTACTCTTTTTCCTCTGTCTGATTGTAAGAGTTTGTTTTTTGTCACTTGTTTTAAGTGTTAGTTGCTCAGTCCTGTCTGACTCTTTGCAACCCCATGGACTGTAGCCAGCCACGCTTCTCTGTCCATGGGATTCTCCAGGCAAGAATACTGGAGTGGGTAGCCACTCCTTTCGCCAAGGGATCTGCCCAACCCAGGGATCAAACCCAGGTCTCCCTCATTGCAGGCAGATTTTTTATTGTCCGAGCCACCAGGGAAGCCCACTTGTTTTAAACAGCCTGATTATGTATATCTTTGAATAGTTTATATATGTATTTCTTGTGCTTGAGGTTCTTTGAGGTTGTTTGGTCTGTGACTTTATTGTCTTCGTCAAATTTGGGAAAAAATTGATGAAAATATTTTTTAAACTATTACTTTAAAATGTAAGAATTAAAGATTTTAAAATTAAAAAAAATAAAAATAAAAAATAAAATAAAAATATTTTATCTATCCCTTCCTCCTTATCCAGAGGACTTGATGTTGTCTCACAGATCACTGCTTTGTAGTTTGTTTGTTTATTTGTTTGCTTTTTAGTCTTCTTTCTCTGTGCTTTATTTTGGGTATTTTTAGTTGCTGTGTCTTCAAGTTCAATTTTCTTTAGTATTGTCTTATATGCTGTTAATACTATCCGGTGTATTTTCCATCTCTTTGTAATTTTCACCTCTAGAAGTGTGACTTGCGTTTTTTTTAAGTATCTACCATGTCTTTCCTCGTCATGGAATATAGTCATAAATGCTTTAATGTCCTTGCCTACTAATTCTAGCATCTATGTCATTTCTTGGTCTTTTTCTATTATTGATTTTCCTCCTCTTTACAGGTTGTTTCTTCCTGGTTCTTTACACACCTGATAATTTTTACTAGATGCCAAATATTATGAATTTTACATTTTTTGGTGCTGGATATTTTGCGCTCCTTCCATAGCATCCTAGTTGTGATGGCCATGGCTATCTCTGATGCTAAGCTAGGGGCTCCAAGGGAGCAGAAATCAGGTATATTGTGTTCCTGCTGATTTCCCTGATAGCTCAATTGATAAAGAATCTGCCTGCAATACAGGAGACCTCAGTTCGATTCCGGGGTCAGAAAGATCTGCTGGAGAAGGGATAGGCTACGCACTCCAGTATTCTTGGGCATCCCTCATGGTTCAGCTGGTAAAGAATCTGCCCACAATGCGGGAGACCTGGGTTCAATCCCTAGGTTGGAAAGATCCCCTGGAGAAAGAAAAGGCTACCCACTCCAGTATTTTAGCCTGGAGAATTCCGTGGACTACAGTCTATGGGGTCGCAAAGAGTTGGGCACAACTGAGTGACTTTCACATACACTGATTCCCCAGCAACTAAAAGAGAGCCTCGTATGTTTAAGGTACTCAGCAAGTATTTGTCAAATGGACAAATGTAAGAATGAATGGAAAAAAAAAAAAAAAAACCACTTAGATTGTCCTTGTGTTTCAGTTTTCCTTTGTTGTGTAACAAATAACCCCTAAACCTAGTTGCTTAAAAAGACCACCGTTTTATTACATCTCACAGTTCTGTGGATTGAGTGGGTTCAACCTGGAAGTTCTTTTGCTGGTCTTGAGCCTCTCAGGTAGCTGCAATAAAATGGGGCTGGAGTTGTATGAAGGCCGATGGGATGCTAGAACAACTGGGCCTCTCTCTCTCTCCACCTGGCCTCAAGACCTCCTTCTGTGCGCAGTCTCTTGCTATGCTTGCTCCAGTGGGATAACCCGATTTTGTGATTTGGGGGCCCAGTCTCTCTGAGACACATATGTACCAGGAGGAAGGAATCTGAGGCTGCCAGTCCCCTGAAAGCCTAGGTTCAGAAACTGCTCATCATCACTTCCATAGCCTTCCACTGGTAAAGGAGCCGCAGGTCCAGCCCCAGTGCTGGCAGAGAAACTGGACTTCACTTTCTGATATAGCGCTTCAAACGCACTACTCTGTGAAGAAGCCCTGGGCTCACATGCTCTTTTTCTTTGAAGGACTTGCCAGACTTAGATTTAGCTACAGCCTCAGTGGGAAGACCAGGAGGGTCTCTGGTCTCAGGTATTTCTCACTTGGGGTCCTTACCTGCTGGTGAAGTGTCCTCAGGGATAGCTTCGGATCTAGATGCAGAGTTCCAGGTCAGCATAGCAGTCCTGGTATCGCCTAGTCTTCTAAGTGGAGTGCCTGTTTGCTGCAGACCCTGGGCTGTGCCTGCTTTTCATGCCACCGTTTTTTTCTCTGCGACTATTTTTAGAACTCCTAATATTTAGAACTAGTTTCTTTCTTTCTTCTTAGAAATTTCATTTGGCTCTTGAACTTTGGATCTTGGATCTGAAATAGTTTTTATTTTTGCCAAAATGACCTTTTTATTATTTTTTTCTCAACTGGTGTTTGCTTCTCAAATCCTAACATGATTTGGACAATTGACCAAACTTTTTAAAATGTGGTACATATAGGTTTTGCAGAGTTGGAAGAGTTTTGGAAAAATAACTTCTCTCCTTCTTTGCCAAATTTTCATTCAGGGAAAAATAAAGCCTCAATGAAAACCTGAGTAGGTTTTTTTTTTTTTTCCTAACACTATAATCACCAGGAGGGCAGGAATAAAAGCTATGAACTTCTGTTTTCGTAGTACCTCCTACCACTGGCATTTGAGAACCTGAGACATGCTTGTCAGAGCTGATGTTAAACAGAGGCTTGACGACCTCCAGGAGTTTTAGTCTTTGGTTTCATTTCCTCATTGGCCGCCCCTGAAGATCACAGTCTCCTCAGACCCAGATGTTTTGATGATCTCGACCCACTGCCTTTCTGTCTGAGGTCACCAGAAGTTCAACTGAACTAACTAGAAAACCACACATTTCCAAGTTTTAGATTCCACGGCAGACAGTCATGAAGAGCTGGACTTGTTAAGTTACATTTCTCTATTTGGAACTTCTAACTCCCTCTGTCAGCAATGGAAATGCATGTTTATTTCCACAAGAAAGGAGAAAAGCTGTTTTCTCCCATACATAGGTTCCTATACCATCAGTCAAACCCTCTTCCCTGGAGATTATCTGATGAATAAATTAGCCTTCTATAAATATATGTTGCAAGCACTCTTGTACCATTCAGAACCATTACTGTAATTCATCAAAGCAAATCTATAAATGGGACAACTACATCGAGGAGGGAAGAATTAGGACATAAAGATTTACCCATATTTTTGAGCAGATTTGAAACTTCAATTTGGTACCCAATGATTTGGACCTTACCAATGTCCTTGGAAAACCCAGAAGCCTCATACCTGGCCCCCTTCCCACTTTTCTGACATTTTTGCTTGGGATGCAACACATTGCGTGCATTGTCTGATATTTTCTGCTAGATAATACTTTGGGCTATTTTTTAAGCCAAGCACTTGAGCCGATAAGAGTCATATTTTTCCCATCTGTATTTCCAACATATTGCCAGAGATTCTGGGCAATAGATACGTTTTTGAGTAAATAGAATACTAAATTGAGGCAATGGATCATAAGTTTCAGGCAACAAGGCTCTGTCTTCACCATCCAATAAAAAAGGTCACTAGACAATGAGAAAGGAACGGAATGATGAGAGACAGAAAGTTTTAATAATGCCGTCATCAGAAAGATCAGTCAGGCTTTTCTTCCTCTTCCCGGACTTGAGAAGATGAAGTCCTCATCAGAGCACAGGAAACACGCCTATTTTCCATCTTAAAGATGTGCGGTTCTGGGGAATCGATCACAGCAGTCCCTGCCCTAATCTCCTGAAAATTCATCAAACTTGTCTCTCTCGGGTCTGGGGCTTGAGTCATCGCCCTGAGGAGGTACAGGAAGGTGCTCATTTATTGGCCTTTGTGTGTGTGTGTGTGTGTGTGTGTGTGTGTTTAAAAAGAAACAGGAGCCACTTCATCTTTCCCAGGGAGGCTGAACTTTCTTTTGGGTTTGAGACCTTTTCTTCTAAGGGCCCTCTTGCCATTGGTGGAAACAGGAGCTTGTTGTTATTTAGTCAGCAACTCATATCAGACTCTTTTGTCGCCCGACGGACTGTAGCCTGCCAGGCTTCTCTGTCCATGGGATTTTTCAGGCAGGAATGCTGGAGTGGGTTATCATTTCCTTCTCCAGGGGATCTTCCCAACCCAGGGAACAAACCCGAGTCTCCTGCATTGGCAGGAAGATTCTTTACCACTAGCCACCTAGGAAGCCCAGTAAGTGAGAGCAGAAGGGAGTGAAAGAAGTACCGTCTCCTTTATTGGCTGCTAAGATGAAAGAGTGTGTAGAAATTAGAGGCTAGAAAACCTCCTCACCTCGCTTTCATCCAACCCCACGCCAAAGCCTTTGGTATGGTGAGCATTTACACTGCCAGGAAGAGCGGGAGAGGCAGTGAGCTCGTGGGGAATGAATGAACAAAGTTGAGAGTTGGTGTTCTCTGCCCTCTACCTGTCCCTCTTTGAGGAAACATTATCATCCCTCATCTCAACTTGAAATGCTAAACCCTGGCCTTGTTTTCTCAGAAGTTGACAAAAGGAGGAGTTGCTTTTTATTTTAATTTTTAATAAATTCAGCAACAGTGCCAAGTGATGGTTGATTGTGAATTACCTCTTGTAGCGCAGCTGCTGCTGTTGGAGAGTTCTGCTGATCATATAAACAAATCTTTTTTTTCCTACAATGGTTCTGAGCTCCATGGTGGCTCAATTGCTTGTGTTGTTTTTGCATTGTTCTAGAAGCAATAGGCCATTGTACAGTATCTTGGGAAGAGAGCTTCCGTCTCGGGTTTAACTGGCATCTATGACTCTGCTAAATTTTTTCAAACTTTTTTTTTTTTTCTCTCTCTCTCCTACTGCTTCTAAGCTTTATGTGATGTTTTATTTAATATGGCATATAAGATATTGGTCTTCAGTCCAAATTGCAATTTCACATCAAAACCGATTCTCCTGACAATTGGATGCGGATGATCCATTTCTGAAGTTTACATGCTGCCCTAATTCTGGAGGGGAAAATAGAACAGCTACCTAGCTTGAGACTTTGTCCACAATAAAACAAAGGTTTTTCCCCCAACCAGTGTGATGTAATTTACTAGTCTCCTTCAAATGCTTTGCTGCAATAAGGGATCATGGTAAAATACTGCTGCATTTCCCAAGAAACAGGCCCATCGGCACTTTAAATCTACACTGGCATGCAACTCTAACATTAACAAGAATCTGGGATTACTGAAGCAATTATCTGTGAATTTTTGAGTTTCTCCTTCACAAGATCTGGGCACTACCTGGCCTTCCATCTCTTCATGAAACGTACAACTTCATCACAAGTTTTTATAGACTGATCTTGTTAATGACAGTTGGGTCAAAGCCACTGAAAGAAAAACTTTAAACTCATGTGCTGATACCTTTTTAGCAGCCTAGACAATGTATTAAAAATGTTTGCCTGTGGAAAGAAAAATAAGATGGCAATCTTAAAAGTACATTAATAATTGTTCTTAAGGCTGAAATGAACACAAGGGCCCTAATTCTCTATGGAATGTGGTAGGGTGGCTTTCAGCTCTCTTGAAAGGATGACCCCAATTAGCCTTTCAATTTTATGTCCCATTGCTTCCTTGTTTGTTGATTAATTTATTCAGTTTGTGCAACCAGCGTTCATGGAGTGTCTTCTATGTGCCAGGCACTGTGCTTGTGTTGAATAAACCTGGTCCTCTTTTTTCTCAGCCTATAGGAATCCTGCCACCTTTCAAGGTCAAAGAACATTTCCGGTTCCTCCTATACCTTCTCAGATGCTCCCAGGCCACAGGAATCTCTCCTGACTCCTTTGTGTCCTCCTTCAGCTCATTTTGCACTATTCTCTCTCGTTCCCCACAAGTAATTCTTCCGGGATTCTGTTGTCCTGAGTCACAAGTGGGTGTATTTCCTCCTTCAAGGCTGGATTGCTCCTTGTTGTTTCTCCCTTGGCCTCATAGCTCACAGGAGGTGCCCAGTGTGCGTTTTAGTGAGTGAGTGGTCACAGGGCCCACTGTCCCACCTTCTCTAACCGCAGCCGTTCTAGCCTTCTGTGAGGCTCCTCCAAGCACACTGCTGCTCAGAGGCTTGACGCTCACTGTTCCCACCGTTTGGAACACTCCAGTCTCAGTTATCTGTGTAACTTCCTCTCTCACTTCCTTCAGGTCTTTACTCAGTATCTCCTCACTGAAGAGGACCTTCCTGACCACTTGGTGTGAAACACCACCACTCTCTACTGGACTTCATTCTTCTTTATCACTCACCACTGGCCATATTCTTTGCTCATTGGCCTGTCTCTCACCCCTTACTAGAAGATAAGCTTCTTGGCTTGACAGACCTTTTTTTTTTTTTTTTTTACTAAGCTATGTCTTGAGTATCCAGAGCAGGGTCTGGATCACGGGAGGTGCTCATATCTGCATGGAGTTAGTGAATAGAACAAATGTGTTTTGCAGGGCAACTCTGCCACTGTGGTGGGTCCTTCCTGAAGGATTTGTACAGCACAGCAGTGGGCATCAGTATCATGCTCAGGAGCCCATCTTCAGGTAGATTTGAATTAACCAGGATTGACAGTGTGTGCTCTGGGGTTTATTACCCTGCCAGAGTCTCAGACCAGGTCCAGTCATATTCCTCATAGCAAGGTAACCTCTCTCTCTCTTGGTTTCTTTACCTGCAAAATGAGAGTTTTTATTGTTGTAAAGAAAAGAAAAATCATAATTCAGCAAAGTTGGTAGCACAGTGCCTGACACACAGGAAAAGCTTGGATAATGCCAGTTATTACTGAACTGGATGGAAGGCTTTCGTTGACTCTTTGGTGCTGGCCATGAGAAAGGCAGTATAGACAATGGGCTTGTGTGGACTCTATGAATGTCCCTAATTCATGAATTCTTGAGAATGCAGATGTCAGAGGGTGTAGGGATCTTAGTTCCCTAACCAGGGATTGAACCTGGACCCTCATCAGTGAAAGTGCTAACTTTCTGCAATTTCTTTTTCATACAGAAAAAAAAAAGAAAGAAAGAAAGAAAGTCCCAACCATTCAACTGCCAGGGAGTTTTGGGAATGGACTTTCTTTCTTCTTTTTTCTTCCCATACTTTTATTTCTTTGTCAACTTGTGCTCACATGGTGGGGGTCACATTTTCAGGAATTCTGTATGAAAAAGAAATCTCTAAAAAAAAAAAGAAAAAGAAATCTCTAACTTTGGATGCTAAAAAGCATCTTAATGTACAGAATCCTGTCACATTTTCTCCCTTCTTCCTATGACTTTCTCTACAATTATTCATAAACAGATGTATTAGTGACAATCATTCTGCCACAAGGCATCATAAGACTCAATCTGTTGCTGTTGCTGTTTAGTTGCAAGGTCTTGTCTGACTCTTTGTGACCCCATGGACTGTAGACTGCCAGACTTCTCTGTCCATGGGATTTCCCAGATAATAATACAGGAGTGGGTTGCCATTTCCTTCTGGGAATGGGCTTTCAATGACAGGCCTATAGGGTGTCAGTCAGCTGCCCTGATAAGAAGCACTAGGGGCCGTGTACTTGGCTGTGCCCCTCACCGAAGCCCAGTCATCTGATTGCCCCACAAAACCCAGGCTCCAAGTGAGGGTGGTAGGTCTGATTTTGCCGTTGGCTGGTGCTGATCTGACATAGAGATAATGGAAGAAAAGGAAGAAGAAAACGGGAGAGAATTCCAATGTCAAAACCTAGGTGAATCTTGACTGATTGCCTTTAGGGAGTTCTCTCCTAGGCTGTTTGTTTTACCTACACAAACAGTTAGACTTTTTTTTTTTCTTCAAGTTTTCCTTTCATGCCTTTGTTCAGACAGGGGGAAGGAGACAAGAGCTTCTAGATGGATTTTTGTCTTGTTCCCCTGGTAAGCACAATTGGTTTCTTGCAACCTAAGGTAACAAATTTATTGTAACCTGCAAATATACCCAGGGCTTTGGTCTAGCAGCTTCCCATGTGCATGTCAGAAACTTGGCATTGATCAGCATCAGTGCCACAGTAGAACTAACTCCTAGCCTGCTACCTACCCACTTCAAATACTGTGTGTCTCTCCACACAGTGCATGCTTTTCTTATTACCTAATTTTAACATTTGATTCATTCTCATAACTCTAAAAGGGGATTGGAGTTCTCTTTCTATTACCTATCATTAGGATGCCTAAGAATAATTTTCCTTCAGTGATCCCAAATATTCTTCAAAGACTAATTTGACCTTGAGAAGAAAAGTCGTTTTCATATACAGTTTGACAGCAGAGCTGAAAAATCACCTCTGTGCCTCCTAACAGGCGCTCTCTTTGGGAAAAGCCAAGGAAAGCTGAGAAATGAGGTGCAGATGCTCTTCAACCATGTTTTCTCAAAAGGCATATCTGATCCTGAAGTGATGGAGTTTGGGAGAGAAGATCAAGTTTTTTGTTTTTTGTTTTTTTTTTTGGAAAAAAAAAAGAAAGGACAAAAAGGATGACTAAAGAAGTTTCATTTTCCTGAAAAAGTTGAGACAGTGGTCAGACATTTTTCTATCATGCTACCACAATATTAAATTTCTTACTTACCAGAAATTTAAATAAAAAGAAAGAAAACAATTACCTATCACTTTCTTGCAAGCATCACTCTTTATTGACAGCACCTGCATTCTTTTCTTAAAAATGGCTCATCAGCCAAGGACACAGCCTTCAGAAAATGGGACAGATTATCGTTTTCATAGGCGATGCCTCAGCAACCTCCACATTCCTGCCTGGCTCAGGAGGTCTGGACTTGGGCCTCACTGTGAATTTCACATTTCAGAGCACCTTATGAGGGGGAAGCATGGAGTGACCGAAAGTTTGAGGTGTTTATAACACTTGTGACGGTTATCAGCGAAGGTTCTGGATCTGGGTTCACATCTAGTTTCTTCCGTGTACAAGGGGTGAGCTTTCTGTGCCTCAGCTTCTGCATCTTTAAAATGGGACTAGGACTTCCTTTGTGGTCCACTGGTTAAGAATCTGCCTTCCAATGCAGGGGACATGTGTATCCCTAGTCAGGGAACTAAGATCCTCTATGCCGTGGAGCAACTAAGCCCTGACCCCGTATCTACTGAGCCCACAGGCCACAGTTAGAGAGAAGCCTGCACACAACAACAAAAGATACCACATGCCACAGCTAAGACCCAATGCAGCCAAATGAATAATGAAAATCATATCATGGGACTGATGATCCTGCCCCAGGAGTGGGAGGCTGGGATGAGGTACTCCCGGCTAAGGAACTAGAGCGGGGCCTGCCCCTGTACAGCTAGGCATTGCTGCTGCTGCTTCTGCAGCTCTCATTGGTTGAGTCTCTGGATCTGTGAGGGTAAGATTCCGGGAAGCAGGGCTTGGGAGACTTAAAGGCATAGAATCCAAAGAGGCACTCGTTGTTTTGCTTCTGCTGTTCCCATTTCGATGCCAAAATCGAAGTCTGGATTGTAATTTTGAGGACAATGTGTTGACAGTCCTGGGAAGGCTAATTGGTGTTGTTTTTAAGCCCACTAGAGAACACTGACGTATCTGAATTCAATGTGAGTGTTGGACACATGCAATCTAAACACCTCCCAGCATCCCAGCCTTCTTTCCCAGGAAGAGGAGTCAGAACTTCTGTCTTATCTGTCTGGGGAGAGACGAAGTTTCACAGCAGTCATTTCCAAAACTCATTCTCCAACCGTCTTCACGTCTCCTGCCATGTCTAAGTAATGTAGCTGTTGTTGAGTCACTCAGTCCTGTCCAACTCTTTTGCAACCCCATGGACTGTGATACCTCACTTCAGCACTCTTGCCTGGAACATCCCATGGACAGAGGAGCCTGGTAGGCTGCAGTCCATGGGGTCGCTAAGAGTCGGACACGACTGAGTGACTTCACTTTCACTTTCCACTTTCATGCATTGGAGAAGGAAATGGCAATCCACTCCAGTGTTCTTGCCTGGAGAATCCCAGGGATGGGGGAGCCTGGTGGGCTGCCATCTATGGGTTCACACATAGTTGGACATGACTGAAATGACTTCGCAGGACTGTAACCTGCCAGGTTTCTCTGTCCATGGGATTTCCCAGGCAAGAATACTGGAGTGGGTTGCCATTTCCTCCTTCAGGGGATCTTCCTGACCCAGAGATTAAACCCAAGTCTCCTGCTTTGCAGGCAGATTTTTTACCAGTGAGTCACCAGGGAAGCATTTAAGTAATACCAGTCCTATGATTGACTTATTATTTTTTACATTTACCTAAACACACTAGTAAGGAGATCCAACCAGTCCATTCTAAAGGAGATCAGTCCTGGGTATTCTTTGGAAGGAATGATGCTAAAGCTGAAACTCCAGTACTTTGGCCACCTCATGCGAAGAGTTGACTCATTGGAAAAGACTCTATGCTGGGAGGGATTGGAGGCAGGAGGAGAAGGGGACGACAGAGGATGAGATGGCTGGATGGCATCACCGACTCGATGGACATGAGTCTGAGTGAACTCCGGGAGTTAGTGATGGACAGGGAGGCCTGGTGTGCTGCAATTCATGGGGTCGCAAAGAGTCGGACACGACTGAGCGACTGAACTGAACTGAACTGAAACATGCCAGGGGTTTCCCTGATGGCTCAGCAGGGAAAAATCAACCTGCAATGCAAGAGACACAGGAGATGTGGGTTCAATTCCTTGGTGAGGAAGATCCCCTGGAGGAGGGCATGGCAACCTACTCCAGTATTCTTGTCTGGAGAATCTCATGGACAGAGGAACCTGATGAGCTACAGTCCAATGGATTGCAAAGAATCAGACATGACTGAGCAACTAACTTGTACAAACATACTGGGTCAGGATAGCAGCCACTTCAGTATTCTTGCCTGGAAAATTCCATGGACAAAGGAGCCTGGTGGGCTGCAGGCCATGAGGTCGCAGAGTTGGACACAACTGAGCTATTGAACACGTACAGGTTGGGAAGATCCCCTGGAGAAGGGAATGGCTACACACTCCAGTTTTCTTGCTTGGAAAATCCCATGGACAGAGGAGCCTGGCATGCTATAATAGTCCATGGGGTCATAAAGAGTCGGACAAAACTGAGGACTAACACTTTCACTTCAAACATACTGACTTCTATTATTGTGCCTCATTCTAAGTAATCCTACCTCTAAAATTATTGGAACATTTGGATGTGCTAATTGTACTTTCAATAATACCCAGGAAAGTAACTCCATAGAGATTAAAATGAAGTCTACATCTGTCTCACCTAAAATGAGCTTGTCCACCAACTTTAGAACACACGGCCTCCTTTGGGGGGCTCTGGCCCTAAGAGTCTGGTGGGAAGGAATATTGATTTGAGGCAGATCCTTAACCAAAGGCCCCTTCAAAACCATGGCCCTGGGCCTTCAATGGTTTTGCTCGACTGTCAGCCCAAAGCGGAGGACTCTGGAAGGACAGACGCGGAGGAGCCATTTTCTGTCAGTGACAAGGGAGTATGTCTCAGCCAGATGTCACTGAACAATTAATCTTCAAAATGAGATCTCAATTACCAAACATGTGTTCTCATGAGCAAGGCCCTTGTCTCATCATCCAGAGCTACTATTAGACAAAAATAATATACATTTTTTCCATTCATAATTATCTCCTTTTACCGCAGTCTCGATGACTATGATGTATGTTGTAACTGGTTGACTCCTCGCAGTTGGAATTGTTAACATATTGTGAAAATATGCACAAAATCATTCTTTCTAGGCTGACTTTTGGTGTTAAAATTAGAAAGACCAATATGAGTTTGAACAGCATGAAGAGGAAGACTAGATGATCAATTCTTGTGCTTGGAAACACAATTGCCTCTCTGGAGCCAGGATTTCTTGCTTTTACATCTTATTTCTTCTTGTGCTTATTAAAATAAAGACAATAAAGTAAAGTGAAAGGGGGTGGAGGCTGAGAAGGTATAATGGGATATTTTAGTATAAAGTGATTTTGATTTTAATATTTTTCTATCTGTATTAACAGATAGAATTTTTAAAGTACACTTAGTGTTTTGAGGGGTTTGGAAGTGAATTTTTTATTTTAATGTCTTTTGATTTCCTGTTCATCCAAGGAGAAAAAGTATTGAAGACTAGAAAAAAATCCATATAATACACATATCTTTTAAAAAATTGTCACTAAAATTAAACACATATCTATTGAACTGACAAAGACCAAGTTGATTTGTTCAGCTCTGAAACTTGACAATGGTGTCTCCAAAAAGACTGACGCTTTTGATTATTTATAACACTTAGGATGCTTGTTTTAACAATTGTAACTGGATGAACAACACTTGCTGTTCTTTCTCCCATCCCCTTTGAGAATCCCTCTGATTTCCGGTCCAGAACTGATTTTCCGTCTGCCACTCTTCCTTGGCATTTTGTTCCAAGAAACCATTAGGAGGAACAGGTCAGTCACTCAGGGAAGCTGAAGTTGTGTTTTTGGCTTTTGATCCCAGAAGCATTCCATGACCCACAAGTCCCAGAACTGAGGTCCAAAGGCCATTCTCAACCCCACCCTGTCACCAGAACACCCTGTCATTTTACCCTGACCCTACAAAAATCTCCCCCTACTCTGGGTCACAATAAAGCCATCTTCCCTGTAAGGGCTCCAGCCTTTATAGAAGAAAACCTTGTCCTGAGGGTCTAGTGAGTCTGACATCTAGAAATCAGAAACCTGCCTTGGTGAACCCCCAAACTTGTTTTGAAATAATGAGCACTTCCCTTGTTTTAAATCATAAGCACAGATTTGTTACAGTTCAGCAAAGAGCTGTCTGTCCCTTCTGCATCAAACGCTAGTGGTAAAGAATCTGCCTGCTGATGAAAGAGATGCAGGTTTGATCCCTGGGTCAGGAAGATCCCGTGGAGAAGGAAATAACACCCCACTCCAGTATTCTTGCATGAGAAATCCCATGGACAGAGGAGCCCGGCAGGCTACAGTTCATGGGGCTGCAAGACTGAGCACACACCTGACTCAAGGGAGTATTTCAAAACTTGAGTATTCTCCTTGTACCCAGCACTAATGAGAAGCAGAGGCTGATAGGAAGAGACAAAGTTCCTATAAGCACATATTATGAAAAATTAATACCATCCCAAAGCAGACCACCAGGACAGAAAACATGTCTCCTGTACAAAATGAGGAGTGAAGGAGACATTTCTAATTAAGTTTCAGTCTTCATCCAGATCTTTGTTAAAGCACAGAGAAAATTTTTTTGCAATGTTTGGTTTCATTCTGGATAGTTTGAAAAGATAATATGAGGTTTAGCTCAGCACCAGAATCTCCATTAATATTTATTTCCACAGAGTCTGGGTTCAGGGTCTAGATCTTTTTATGGGAAAGGAGCTACCAAAATCCTAGCTACAATGTTCCCTTTGGATGGCGTTAAAAATTGTACATAAAAGTTTATTATTTTAAATTGCACAGGGTACTTTATGGAAGCATACTTTCAAAGTTAGTATAACCTGATAATAAACATTGCAAAATAGCACATGATCTTTTAAGGAAACATACCTTGAAGTTAGGATAACCTGGTTATAAACATCTGTCTCTGTGTTTCATCAGAAATCTCTGGAGTTTCGGGTTTTGTGGAGAAGTGAAGTCCTGGAACATTTCTGAGAGAGCCTCGGTTAGGTTGATGGGTAAGTTGTCTTGGCTTAAGCGCTTACCTTGGTGGGGTACTGATCAGAAGCTGCATATACGGTTTTACTTGATGTCCTGACCATTCCAATGGATTAAATGTATTTCAAATAGATAAGCTAGAAGACGGGGTTTTAAATATGCAGAGAAACAGAGCAGGAAGTCCATATGGCATGGAATAAAGACACATACACTTCTGAAAACTTAAAAGGCTGTCATCTGCTAAGCCTGCGCGTTATAACCACTCTCAAAGTTAATTGCCACCCATGTGTCCTTGATGAAAAATGCATCATGCTGCCCAGGAAACTGGCTTAAATGGCAACAAGAAAGGTGTAGATTAGCTGAGGTAGGACTTCCTGCCTGACCAACCTGGGTTATGAGAGTGAAGGGCTTAGATGGGCTTTACTGTCCTCAGACTTCCATCACATCTCCTTGTTGGAACCTGAACTTCTCCTTGAGCTGCAGAGTAGATAGGATGTGTCTCCAGCATAATTGGAAATATGGGAAAGTGAATTTTAAGGAACTTCGCTTCTTTCCTCACTACTCATGTGTGCAATTGTAAAGGATTCTGATGGAGTCAACCAGTGCAGGAGGACTGGACCAGCTTGATGACCTGGGGCACCATTCTGGTTGCTGGGTGGCTGCACTCAACATCTTCTCAATTGGTCAACAAGGCAAGCCGTAAGCACCCAACAATCTCATCCATAGGCAGAGCTTCAGGAAAATGAGAGGGTGGAAAGGGCAGACGGTGAGGACCATTTAGGAAATGATTTCACCCACCGAGTAGGACAGTTTCAAAGATGGATAGACTGGGGCAATGGGATGGTGGGGAAATAGACAGACTTGAATCAATGGGTTCCCCATCCATGCCTGCAGAGCTGTGGGGTGGGGACAGGAAAAGTCAAAGAGGGAAGCAGTCAGGTTTGGATCTTACCTCTTGAGCCTGATGGGACATGCAACAAGCATGGCAGACCCACGGGATTACCAGGAAAACCAATGACTTGTATTCCATTTGAGATCAAAGCTTTTGAATCTTAAGTGTTTTCTTGAATCTCTTGAAGCTGTGAAATTTGAGAACATGCTGACCAAATTGGATTTGCACTTGGATTTGTACTTCTGTACACAGTTAATTAAACTATTATGAGATCCTTGATTATATGAACAGACAGAACTAAATGCTGCTGCCTCTGAATCCATGTCTATGGGGTCACTTCTGACTCCAGAGCCCTTTCTTGCTGGGAGCACAGCCCCCTGCCCCAGCAGCTCGCAGAGGCCTGAGAGGGGCCACCGGGGCCAGGAGGGAAAGGCCAGCACTGGCATTTGTAGATCTGGAGTGGATATAGTGGCTTGTTTTCCTCTCATGGACTGCATGGGCTTCTTATTCTGCATGTTCTTTGGTGCCTGCCCATGTCTTCCAGAATGGGGGTTACTGCAATCTGCCCTTTACAGGCCCCACTTCTTTTCAAAGCCCCGCATGCTCAAGCAGGGAATGCAATGAAACCCGGGCAAGACTTCTGCTATCCAAGCATCAGGAGTCGGGCCCCACATCCCCTTCAGCCTACGTACCAGGCCCTGGTGCATCTAAACAGTTCTGTCAATGCCCTTGAGCTGCGTAATTTGCACTCCTGCTTCAGAGACTGAGTGTTAGAGTTAGAAACACGCTTTTCTGTGGATCCTAGGCTATTTTGTCTATTTGGGGGTAATAATTCTTCTTATGCTTTGTGGTCCTTTTTAATAAAAATGACATTCCCCTTATCTTTAAAGGTTGAAATCTCAGCCTAATGTATGACCCATGCTATCCTTGGAGAGTTATAAAAATTAGATTATATAACCTCACATTTCCCACTAATGAACATGGTGATACTTCTGCCCAATGAGAGGGAGACAAGAGATGGGGATTTATGCTTTAATAATCCTGCTTAGATTGGTGTGTGTGGCTATGGGCAGCGGGCCACCATTGGGCGCAGCAGGCACTGTGGCTTCCTGGCCAACAGGGCAATATTTTTATAGCAATAAATCTCTCTCGGGTAAGGGCTTCTTATATTGTATCAGGGGACAGCTCTGGCAGTGGCTTAGTGTATGAAATTGCTCTGAAAATAAGACTAGTCTTATCATCTGGAAAAATGCTACTTAGAACTGTTGCTCTTTGGGTCTTAATGTTTCGACACTGTCCTGGGCCCCACTGGTGCCAGGCTTGATGCTGGTTGCCACGCTTATCATTTTTCCACCTAAGCTTCCTGCTGTTCCTATGAGGAAGGCATTGTGAATGTCCCTGTTTTACACTGTGACCTTTCTGAGGGCAGAGACCATGTCTTCATTTCCATGTCCCCAGTGTGTAGGGCAGTTCATAATAGGTGGTTAGTCAATGTTGCTGAATGATAAATAACAAACCTGTGATGGTTAACTTTATGTGCCAACTGGGCCAGGCCACAGTATTGAGATATTTGATTACACATTATTCTTAGATGTTTCTGTGAAGGTTGTGTGTTTTTTTTTGGATGAGATTAATAGTTATACTGGGAGACTTTGAGTAAAGCAGATTATCCTCCATAATATTGGCGTGCTTCATCTAATCATTTGAAGCCCTTTATAGAAAAAGCCTGCTCTCTCCAAACAAACAAAAAAAAATTCTTTCAACAAACTGCCTTTGGGCTAGAACTGCAGTGCTTCTCTGGGTCTCCAGCCTGCTGGTCTACCCTGCAGATATTGGATTTGGCAAGCTTCTGCAATCATGGGAGTCAATCCTTTAAAATAAATCTCTCAGATAGATAGATAGATAGGCACCTATCTTTCTAGGTGGTGCTAGTGATAAAGAACACACCTGTCAATGCAAGAGATGTAAGAGGCACGCGTTCAGTTCCTGGGTTGAGAAGATCCCCTGGAGAAGGACATGGCAACCCACTCTAGTATTCTTGCCTGGAGAATCCCATGGACAGCGGAGCTGAGCAGGCTACAGTCCATAGGATGGCAAAGAGGTGAACACGACTGAAGTGACTTAGCACACACAAAGATCTATTATCTATCTCTTGTTGCTGTCTATCTCTTTATCTCCTATTGGTTATGTTTCTCTGGGGAACCTTAACTAACACAAGACCTAACAGATTTTTAAACATGAACGTCCTGAGACGCTTTAGGGATTTTGAAACAAATACTAATTTCCTGGGCCCCATAATCAGATATTCTGATTTAATTGGTCAGGGTATAGATAGAAAGTATGGTGCTGTCGTGTCTGACTCTTTGTGACCCTATGGACTGTAGCCCCACCAGGATCCTCAGGGTATAGATAGGAAATCAGTGTTTGTTTTTTTGTTTTTTGTTTTTTTTTAAAGCTCCCCAGGTAACAATCAGAGAAATGAAAATCAATGAGATTCTAGGATGGCTATAATATAAAAGACAGATGACAGCAAGTATTGTTGAAGATGTGGAAAAATTGAAACCCTCATCCATTGCTGGTAGGAATGTGAAATGTGCGGCCAGCTTGAAAAACAGGCTGAATGTTTCAAAAATGTTAACTGTAGAATTACCATATGACCTAGCAGTTCCCTTGCTAAGTATAAACTCCAAAGAAATGAAAACATACATTCACTTAAAAACTTGTGCATGGGTATTCATAGCAACATTATACACAATAGACAAATGCAGAAACAACACAAATGCTCATCAACTGATGAAGGGATAAATGTGTGTTCAGTCACTCAGTTGTGTCCGACTCTTTGCAACCCTATTGACACTAGCCTGCCAGGCTCCTCTGTCCATGCAATTGTTCAGGCAAGAATACTGGAATGGGTTGCTATTTCCTAATCCAGGGAATCTTCCCAACCTAGGGATTGAACCCATGTCTCCTATATCATGGGCAGATTCTTTAACACTGAGCTGTTGGGGAAGCCCCTTGAAGGGATAAATAAAATGTGGTATATCCATACAATACCAGACTATATCTGGTAACAAAAGAAAATGAAGTACTGATACATGCTACAACATAGTTGACCTTCGAAAACATTATGCTGAGCATAAAAAAACAAACACAAAGGACATACATATGATTCCATTTATGTGAAATGCCCAGAAGAGGAAAACCTATAGAGACAGAAAGCAGATTAATGATTGCCTAAGGCTGGGGACAGATTGGGGAGAAATGAGGATTCTAGTTTACTGGATTGTTAATGGATACAGGGATTCTTCTTGTGTGATGAAATGTTCTAAAATCAGTTAGGTGTTGGTTGCATGACACTGTGAATACAACAAAACCACTGAAGTGTATCCTTTAAATGGGTAAGTTGTGTAGTGTGTGAATTATATCTCAACCTGTTTAAAATGTTCCCCAGGGTGATTCTCCTATGATCTGAATTTGAGAAACACTTGCCACTTGAAGCATGGGCCACAGAGTGGCAGTCCTGGCCTTATCTGGGGCTTCTTTTTAAATTAAATTAAATTAATTTATTTTTGGCTGTGCAGGATCTTTGTTGCTGTGCAGGCGAGCCAGGCCTACTCTCTAGTTGCCATTTGAGCACTTCTTGTTGCAGCGGCTTCTCTTGTTGCGGAGCACCAGCTCTAGGGTGAGCGGGCTTCAGTAGTTGCCGCATGTAGGCTCAGCAGTGGCAAGTCTCCCTTACCTGGGCCTTAGGAGTATAGAGCCTCAGGTCCCTGGGAGATCAGAGGCTGCATTTGTCAACAGTGCCAGTGGCTTCCTGTGCACATTCAAGTTTAGGAAGCAGCCACTGTAATGACCTCCCCAGGCCTCTGTCCACTAGGACAGCCTCATCCTGGAGGTTCCTGGATGTGTGGGGCAGCTTCTCCGAGCTTCCCTGAAGTTACATGTTGTAGGAAACATTTGTATTATATTTGGGCCATTTTCATTTACAAAAGTGAGACCCTGCTGCCAGTCTTCATCCACTGAGAGGATGAGCAGTGAGGGAGCAAAGAGGGAAGACAGAGAAGGAGGCCCCCAATGACGGCTCTGTCTGTTCACCCTGTTTCCAGAGCGAGGAGAGCTCAGGCTTAGATTTCCAGAATGGCTCCTGCTCTGCGGAGCAAGGGTGGCTCTGTGTAAATCAGCTGCTCTGTAAATCATTCATTTGTTCATTCAGGGGAGTCCTTCAGGAGCAGGAACCACAGCTGAGATGTCCCTGACTCTGGCCCTTGGTGGGTCCTTGGTAAACAGGAGCTGAAAATTCCATCTGCTCGCCCTCCTCTGTGCCTGGCCCTGTGCTGAGCATGTGTCTTCAGCTGCCCCGTTCACGCCTCACCTCCGCCCGTGGAAGTGAAAGGAGCACCGTGTTCATGTCTACAGGACAGATGAGGAAGACAGAAGACTAACTTGCCCAGTGTCCCTCAGCTACCACCTGCCAGGGCCAGGATTCAAATCCAGGGTGTCTGACTGCCCAGTGGGTGGCGGGCATCCAGTACCTCGGGCTGATTTGGGGTTACTGGTGTCCGGGAGTGCAGATGCGTTATGGCAGAGAGCGGCGCTCTGGGGCAGGCTGTCCACCAGGTGATTTGGAGAGCTGGGAGACTGAGTCTGGGACCCAGGGAAGGTTGACTAACCACATCCTCTGTACACCCAACCCCACCAGTTACCGGCCAGGGACAAGTGAAGGACCTGGTGGCAGGGGGGAGTCTTTCCACCTGCTCGTCAAGGCTACACCCATTCACCACCTCCTGACTGACCTGGCCTGCTGCTTGCGTTAAATCATAAACACAGTGCGAGTTCAACTCCATTCTGATTCTTCTTTTTTTGGCGTCTTTTTTGTTGGAACACTGAGCCCTAAAGAAGAGAGGCCAGTGGCAACAGATGGCACTTCAGAAGAGCACCTGCGAAGGGCAGACCTCTCTTTTGATCCCGCTGATTGTTAGTAGCACATTTCCATTTCACTAATTGCAGGAAAAGTGTCCCTGAGTGAGTGGCCAGCGGTGTCCCCGGTTCTCTGCCGCTTTCGCTTAGGGAAGACGTTCCCCACGCCCTCTTCCCAGGGTTTGGACCCGACCTGAATCTGTGGCCAGGGGGTCAAATGTGAGTTGGCTGCCTCTGGCACATGTGGAAAACCTGCCCACTCCCCTCTGGAGACCCCAATCCACATCCTCCCCTGTTTCCTGTGCCAAGCATTCTTATCTCCCGAGCATTACAGACCAACACAAGGGCTGGATTTTTGTATCTTGGAGAGGCCATCAGGTCCTCCAAGTCCATCTGGATGGAAGGAAAGTGCTCCCAACGCTGCCTTTCCCTGTACCTGGGCAGAGCCCTCAGCCCCAAGGCTGGGTCCCCATGCCCGCTGCAAGGCCTG
Organism: Budorcas taxicolor; assembly: GCF_023091745.1. Lineage (NCBI taxonomy): Eukaryota > Metazoa > Chordata > Mammalia > Artiodactyla > Bovidae > Budorcas > Budorcas taxicolor. The sequence continues at coordinate 35,773,572 of NC_068932.1, forward strand.
TGCTCCTGGCTGCTAATGTGCTTACCCAGCTCCCAGCCTTGATCCCCACTAACAGTATGAACCCACTCTTGCTGTTACAACCTGCTCCACAGTTGTAGCTGAGTGCAGCCACTATTTACAGACCTTCTTTGCATTATGATGGGTATAAGCCCATCCTATGGCAGAAAGTGAAGAGGAACTACAAAGCCTCTTGATGAAAGTGAAAGAGGAGAGTGAAATAGTTGGCTTAAAGCTCAACATTCAGAAAATGAAGATCATGGCATCTGGTCCCGTCACTTCAGGGCAAATAGATGGGGAAACAATGGAAACAGTGTCAGACTTTATTTTTGGGGGCTCCAAAATCACTGCAGATGGTGATTGCAGCCATGAAATTAAAAGACGTTTACTCCTTGGAAGGAAAGTTATGACCAACCTAGATAGTATATTCAAAAGTAGAGACATTACTTTGCCAACAAAGGTCCGTCTAGTCAAGGCTATGGTTTTTCCTGTGGTCATGTATGGATGTGAGAGTTGGACTGTGAAAAAAGCTGAGCGCCAAAGAATTGATGCTTTTGTACTGTGGTGTTGGAGAAGACTCTTGAGAGTCCCTTGGGCTGCAAGGAGATCCAACCAGTCCTTTCTGAAGGAGATCAGTCCTGGGTGTTCTTTGGAAGGAATGATGCTAAAGCTGAAACTCCATTACTTTGGCCACCTCATGCAAAGAGTTGATTCATTGGAAAAGACTCTGATGCTGGGAGGGATTGGGGGCAGGAGGAAAAGGGGACGACAGAGGATGAGATGGCTGGATGGCATCACCGACTCGATGGATGTGAGTCTGAGTGAACTCCGGGAGTTGGTGATGGACAGGGAGGCCTGGCGTGCTGCAATTCATGGGGTCTCAAAGAGTCAGACACGACTGAGCGACTGAACTAAACTGAACTGAAGCTGAAATTATCATGTCAAAATTGCCTTTAATGCACTTAACCTACCCAAAACAGCATTGCTAATCTTCACCCACCGCAAGTGCACAGAACTCTCACATGAGCCTGCAGTTGGGCAAAATCATCTAACACAGAACCTATTTTAAAATGAAGTGTTGAATAGTTCATGTAATTTTTTGAATGTTTGCATATGTGCTGATTCACTCAGTTGCGTCTGACTCTGAGACCCCATGAACTGTATGTAGCCTGCCAGATTCCTTTGTTCATGGAATTCTCCAGGCAAGAATACTCGAGTGGGTAGCCATTCCTTCTTCACAGGATCTTCCCAATCCAGGGACTGAATCCAGTTCTCCTGGATTGCAGGCAGATTCTGTACTGTCTGAGCCACCTGGGAAGCATCCATCCCTCCCCTCTTTTAAATACTGTATTGAAAGTGAAAAACAGCATGGTTGTCTGGGAACAGCGGCTTTGTCAGCGTGTAGGCTGTTTGTTCACCCTCGTGATTGTGAGGCATCTGCCCAGCACCATGAGGCAGTATCACATGGAATATTACTAGCCCAGGAAAAGATTAACATTCAAAATTTGAAGTTTGGGGGTTTTTACAGTGGCTTTCACACCAAATGAAGATGAAAAATCTCAAGTTGAACTATGGCTAAGTCTGGGGCCATCTAGATATGGGTCACAACTCATAGGCAGGTCATTTGGTCTAGTTGGAACCGTATGATTCTTCTGGTCTTAGCTGGGCTCATGAAGGATTTTATTATATGCAGCAGGATTGCATATGAATAGAAAACTGCTTTTCTAGAGCCATCACCTAAATTCCTCCTGGTCCACAGGAGGAAAGTGGAAGATTTAGCTCATCTAGTCCCAGAGTATCTGAAACACAAGGGGGAGATGGATCATAGCATTAGTTAACACTGTTGCCTCCTATGAAATAAATTTCTATGAAATACAGTACGGTAGTTGTTGGGGGAATAGCTATTCTACGTTACTGTTAACCAGACCTGCTTTGTTATCTACCATCCTATATATAAAGGATGGATTGGAAATACTTTTTTTCTTCTCATTTTAATCCTTGCTTTAGCTTATCCAGAGCATACCAGGAAATTAAGAGACTTATGAGGACTTGACCATGCACCTTTACACCTGATGGTTGCCACTTCCAGTATAGGACCTTCTGTTAACAATCTCTGGCAATTGAAGTTTGTTCTATCATAGCTTCTCAATGGCTTGTGGATGAGCTAAAACCAATTCTCTGTTATGTTTCCCAGAAAAACTACATCGCCTCAACATGTATAGGCTTTCATAAGAACTTCTGGGTAGTAAATAATCACAAACAAATGAAATACAAAATACCTGCCAAGATTTTGTTATGACAAGTGAAATAAAAATCAGAAGGGGCTGTTAGGATCTCATTAAAATTGAAAGCTTAGCTAGTATTTCTCATTCTCTCAAAGAAGCTAGTTGAAATGAACCTCCAGGGGAAGGCTAAGTTTGGCAGTCAGATCTGGTCCTGAGAGAACTTTCACTTAGTTAGCTGATGTGACCACATTGCAAGGGCTATATTGACCCAGATCCTGAAGGATACCTCAAAGGCTTAGTCACAGCTTTACCAGCCAGAGTTCAGTTATTGCTGTGGAACTAGTGAAAGCCACATAATGTAGCCTTTTATTGTGTAACTGGTCAAAAAGCTTAAGTTTTATAAATGCCTGGGTAAGATTTCTCGTCGGTAGACTTCATCAAGAACTATACCTTTCTAAGTACCAACTATATACTATATACCAACTATATACTAACGATACCTTTCTAAACTATAAAATATACCTTTTAAAGTTTACCTTTAAACTTTACGAACCTCACAGGTGAGAGACTTCTTGTCTCTCTCATCTGCTGATTCTTTCTTTTGGTTCTGTTCTACTGTTGAGTCCTTCTAATGAATTTCTAATTTGGTTATTGAATTTTCAACTCCAGAATTTCCATTTGGTCCTTTATTTTTTATAAATTGTTATTTCATTATTGATATTCTCTATTTGATATAATACTGCCATCCTTTACTTCCTTAAGCATGGTTTCCTTTAGTTTTGTGAACACATTTACAATGGCTATTTTGAAATCTTTCTCTTTTATAGTAAAAGGACATCTAGATACTTTCATAGGTATTTTCTGTCACCTAGTGTCTTTTTTTTTTAGTGTTCAGGCCATTCTTTCCTCTATCTGTGTATGTCTCATACATTTTTTTTTTTTTTTTTAGTGTTCAGGCCATTCTTTCCTCTATCTGTGTATGTCTCATACATTTTTTTCTTTTTTTTTTTTAGTGTCAAGCCATTCTTTCCTCTATCTGTGTATGTCTCATACATTTTGTATTTTTTTTTTTAGTGTTCAGGCCATTCTTTCCTCTATCTGTGTATGTCTCATACATTTTGTTGGAAAAAAGACATTTTAGGTAATATGTCACAGCCACTCTGGTTATTGGTCCCTCCCTGGGACTTGTTGCTATTATCTTTATTTGTTGAGTGATTGGCTGGATTATTTTAGTAACTCTGAGGGTAAAGAGTACCTGCAGTGCAGGAGACCTGGGTTCAATCCCTGGGTTGGGAAGATCCCCTGGAGAAGAAAAGGGCAACCTACTCCAGTATCCTTGCCTGGAAAATTCCATGGACGAAGGAGCCTGGCAGGCTACAGTCCGTGGGGTCACAAAGAGTCAGACATGACTGAGCAACTTCACTTTCACTTCATCTCCGCTCCCCAAAATGTGAAGCTGCCAACATTACTTGTCAGAGGGTGTGGCTTAGAGTAGGCCCACAGTCACCTGGGGACGGCAGTAAACTTGACAGGGTCGCTTTTGACTGTCTCTCTCCCTGACCACACTCAGCTGTTAAATTACACTAATTGCTATCTGATTATTCTACTTTTTCAACATTGCCCTGAGGGCTTAAACTGATAAACTCAATCAAATCCGAGCTCGCTGAAGGGATAATTCCCACAGTCGGGGTTTTGGATTTGTTCTGACCCTTGGGGGGCTCCTCCCTGGTGTCTCTTTCCCTGCGTCTCTCCAGCAGACTTACTGGCCTACAATTTAGCCTGTATCTCCAAGGAACCCACCCGTCTCCTCTCAAATGCCTTTTATCACAAATTCCACAGTTATTGAGAGTGCTGTTAGACTTCACACTCCATTGCTGACAAAGTCAGTTACTTTGGGGAGAGATTAGGAGTTCTGTTTCTTCCCCCAAGCAAAGTCTCTGCTCTACAGTTGTGGAATGGGGTGAGGGAACAAAGGTGTGATTCTACCTGAGTGACAACCCTATTTTAGGAGCCAAGTACTTGGTGGGCGGATGGGATGGGGAGGCAACAGACTCATGACTTCTCAACTTGCTGCTCCTGACATGGAACCATCGCCTTGTGAGCCAGCACAAGGGTGACTAGGACTCAGTATTCTTTTTTTTTTTACATTGGCGCATAATTGCTTTACAATGTTATTAGTTTCTGCTGTATAATGAAGTGAATGAGCCATAAACATACATATATCCCCTCCCTCGTGAACCACCCCCCCCCAACCCATGCCACTTCTCTAGGTCAGCACAGAGCACTAAGCAGAGCTCCTTGCCCTATACAGCAGCTTCCCATTAGCTCTCTGTTTACACATGTATTTTTAGCAATCCTACTCTCGCAATTTGTCCCACCCTCCCCTCCCCACTCCCCCACCCCGTGAGAAGGAAATGGCAACCCGCTCCAGTATTCTGTTCTTGCCTGGAGAATCCCATGGACAGAGGTGCCTGGCAGGCTACGGCTCATGGGATCGCAAGAGTCGAGCACGACTTAGTGCTATCTTTCGCCTTCCCACACTGTGCCCACGTGTTTGTTCTCTACATCTTGCATCTTTATTTCTGCCCTGCAAATAGCCTCATTTCTACCGTCTTTCTGGATTCCATACATATGCTTTAATATACTGTATTTATTTTTCTTTTTCTGACTTATTACACTCTGTATGATAGACTCTAGGTCCATCCACATCACTATAAATGACCCAGTTTGTTCATTTTGGGGGCTGAATAAACACTTCACTGTATATATGCCCCACATTTTCTTCATCCACCCATCTGTCGATGGACATCTAGGCTGTCTCCCTGTCCTGGCCACTGTGAGTAGTGCTGCGATGGACACTGGGGAACATGTGTCCCTTTGAATTATGGTTTTCTCAGCATATATACGGGTTTCCATTGTGGCTCAGCTGGGAAAGAATCCACCTGCAATGCGGAGACCTGGGTTTGATCCCTGGGTTGGGAAGATCCCCTGGAGAAAGGAAAGGCTTACCTACTCCAGTATTCTGGCCTGGAGAATTCCATGAACTTTATAGTCCTTGGGGTTGCAAAAAGTCGGACAAGACTGAGCCACTTTCACTTCAGGATATATGCGCAGTAGTGAGACTGCTGGGTCACATTGTAATTCTATTTTTAGTTTTTTAAGAAGCCTCCTCACTGTTCTGAGTGGGTGTATTAATTTACGTTCCCACCAACAGTGCAAGAGGGTTCCCACATTCTCTCCAGTATTTACTGTTTGTAGATTTTTTGATGACGGCCAGGACCCAGTATTCTTACTGGTGCCTTGATCAAGGTAGAGATTTCATCCTTTGAGAGCAGGCTGGGTGAAAGGAGAAAGCCGCTACTTCTTAGTTATATTAGTTATTGATTTTCAACTTAATCATATAGAGAAAACATGCTTTGCATGATAACAGTTATATGGAAGTTTTTGAGACTCGTCTTATAGCCAGAATGATCATATAATGCAATGTACACACAGGGACAATTTTATCTGGAGTAACTGCTAAACTGAATAGATGGGAAGACAAGATATATAAACTGGTACTGTCCTAGAAACCAGAATGTGTGTTATCCTATTTACGGCTGAGTATGTGATGAAATTTTTAAATTATTTCATGGGCATTTGAGAAGAATATTTGTTTAGTTCAGTCTTCTTTGCATGTCCATTAGACCAGACTTGATTATTTTCAAACGTTCTTCATCTTTACTGAATTTTTGCTTGTTTAATCTCTCAGTTGCTAGAAGATGTGTCAAAATATTCCAAATGATTATAAATATATCTAGTCATCCTTGTAGACTGTCAATATTTGTATCATATTTTGAAGATATGATGCATATCTTTAAAACAATCTGTATAGGTTTCTTTGTGTTTTACTTTTATAATTTTCAAGACCTTAACCTCCACTAACGATTTTTTTCTCAAAATCCAAAATGGACAATCTGCTACTAATACAACTACATCAATTTTCTTTTAAAATTTCTTCTTTATTTTTTTGGCTGTGCTGAGTGTTTGCTGCTGGCTGTGGCCTTTTCTCTAGTTGCGGCAGGTGGGGGCTACTCTTCATTGTGGTGCGAGGGCTTCTCAATGCAGTGGCCCCTCTTGTTGCAGAGCTCCAGCTCTACGGCACGAGGGCTTCAGCGGCTCGCGGGCTCTACAGCACAGATTCAATAGTTGTGGCGTGCAGGCTTTGTTGCCCCAAGTCATGTGGGATTTTCCCGGACCAGGGATCCAACCCCTGTCCCCTGCATTGACAGGTGGATTCTTAACCACTGGACAACAAGGGAAGTCCCTCAACTTTCTTCCAGTAGAGACGTGGTTAGAATTTAAACCTTAGGATACTACCATTAACAGTATTATTATTATTATCATCATTATTCTGAACAATCAATGTTTCAATTTAAGCGTATTCTTTCCTCTATTCCTCCTTTATTCTCAGATCTTCCATGTGGAAAATTTCAAAGAACACATAACTGTGTAATGAAGCCTAATGTACTCTGGCTTTTTAAATATTTACTCTTTATCTTTGGTGTATTAAAGTTTCATATGTGTGTGTTTCTTTTTATATATTTGTGGGGATCACTGTGATTTATTGTTTTACCTCTTCAAATATTACTTTGGCTCCATTCCTTTTAACTCTAATTCTGGAACTTAACAAAGATCCAGATTTCTCAACTTCAGCACTATTGTCACAATTCTTTGTGGTGCAAGGCTATCCAAAATATTTAGGCTGTCTAAGACTGCAGCCATGAAATTAAAATCTGCTTGCTCCCTGGAAGGAAAGCTTTGACAAATCTAGACAGCATATTTCAAAGGAGAGACATTTGCCGACAAAGGTCCATCTAATCAAAGCTATGGTTTTTCCACTAGTTATGTATGGATGTGAGAGTGAGAACGCTGAGCACCGAAGCATTGATGCTTTTGAACTGTGGTATTGGCGAAGACTCTTGAGAGTCCCTTGGACTGCAAGGAGATCAAACCAGTCAATCCTAAAAGAAATCAGTCCTAAATATTCATTGGAAGGACTGATGATGAAGCTGAAGCTCTAATAAGTTTTCCATCTGATGCAAAAAACTGACTCATTGGAATAGACCCTGATGCTGGGAAAGATTGAAGGCAGGAGAAGAAGTGGGTGACAGAGGATGAGATGGTTGGATGGCATCACCCACTTGATGGACATGAATTTGAGGAAGCTCTGGGAGTTGGTGATGGACAGGGAATCCTGGCCTGTTCAGTCCATGGGGTCGAAAAGAGTCGAACACAACTGAGCAACCGCACTGAACTGAATGGACCTGCACCCATGACCTCTAGCTACTAGATACTAATAACTCATACCCTCTACCCTCTGCCAGTTGTTACAACTAAGAATTTCTTCTGGAAGCCCAAACTACCCCTGGTTGAGAATTGCTGACTTAGACATATATTAATATTAAACAGTTTAATTTGTCTTTCCTATTTCTTAATGTCTTGTTCATGTATTCTAAATCTTTGTTATTTCTTGACAGTAATTTGGATAATTTCTTCACTACCACTTTCTTAAGCTATATTGTCATTTTTTATAGTGTTCGTCACTTCAGTCATGTCTGACTCTTTCTGACGCTATGGACTATAGCCCACCAGGCTCCTCTGTCCATGGGATTCTCCAGGCAAGAATACTGGAGTGGGTTGCCATGCCCTCCTCCAGGGGATCTTCCTGACTCGGGGATCGAACCACATCTGCCTGCGTCTCCTGCATTGCAGGTGGATTCTTTAGCCACCGAGCCACCTGGGAAGCCCCATAGTTTCCTTATCTCTGCTTATATTCAATATTATATTTTACATCTGTAAACATAATTCTCTTAGGTTCTGTCTCTGATAATTTTAGTATTCAAAGTTGATACAGATTTTTTTTTGCCAATCATCACTTTTCTTCCTTCGTTTCTGTGTATGCTGGGCAAATGAGGTGTTCATTTTCCTTGGGACTTTATATGTGGGGATTTCTTATCTGTGGAATAAAGGTGGCTTCCTTTAGTGAGGGTTTAATTTGGCTTCAGCGGTATGCCTGGAATCACTACTAATCTAGGGTCACTTAAATTGTGGGGTTGAGGATTTTCAGAATCCAGGTCATACAAATTTTGACTGCAGACCTGAGCGTGGACTTGCTTGTGGGTATCAGTTCTCAGGAATTCTTTGTTTCAAAGTTCAAGGTAACATTTCCAGGAATGCCATTGGTAGTAGGGAGTATAGTAGAGTTACTTCTCATTCAGCCTTACATGCAATTTGCGGGTCCTGGGATCCTAGTTTTATTAGTTAGTGTCTCCTATTCAACTCCTTCCCAGGCGGACCCTGCCCTCTTCTGTACCCTGTGAAAAATCTAAGCTCACTATATTCAGTTCTGCAAATGCCCCCAGGGTGAATGAAAGCTGTTCGGTTTTCTATTTACCTCTTGGGTTCATACCTTTGCTTGTTTTATTATTATTACTATTATTTTTTGTCTTCATGCCCCTTATTTTCTTGCAAGCTCATCATGCATTTCAGAAGGTGTTTACAGTTTTTCTTTTTGCTAAACTTTCCAACTATTTTCAATGGGAAAATTGGTCAAGGTACCTCGTTTGTTATTTTGCTGGAAATGAATATCAAGTTCCCTGTTTTTTTTTCTTTCCCTGGTTACAGACCAATTAGTTTATTAGGCATGACACTTATAACTATACATGTTTTATCCACAGTGCACAGCCAGCCTGAATTTCTTAGGTCGGTGTTTTACAGGAGGTACAGATGGAAAAATGAGTCAGGAGTACTATTAGATGACTGTTTTCACAGACCTTTCTCTCCTTGTTGATTCCCTGGCTACAACCAATTATAGGCCAATATGTGTGAACCTAACAAAGTCTTGTTACTGAAGCTTGTCCAGACCCTGCACTGGGATACCACTGAGCATATCACTGTCACAGCTCCAAATGGTTGCCAGACTGATCAGTTAATAATTTCCAGCACCAAGGAAATAATTTCCACATCTTTTAAACTTGTTCCTTAGTGATTGAGGGCACTTTTTTGAATGAGCTTGGAGAATGCTTGCATGCAATAAAGAACAGAAAAATATGCCAGGGAGATAGTTTGCTGTTACTACATGGGAGCGGCCAGTAACAGTAACGAGCAAGAGGATGACATTGGCGAGTTTACTTTGTACAATTCACCATTCTTGTGACTTACCCAGACTTATCAATCCAGGTAATCTCATCTAATTAATCTCAAGAACAACTGGCCCTGCTGTTTAACAATTGCCAGAATCAAAACTGATCAAGAGCTGCTGTATGGCTAATAAACCACCTCAGCCATTCACCTCATTCACGCACCTTGCCATTAAATTTTGGCAACTTGCTCAGGTAGTTGGGCGAAACTCTCAGCATTGCACCCCATAGATGTTTCAATGGTGTATTTTTATGGATGAGATAGATACTTAGTTTTCCTATTGCAAAGACATCTTGAGATAAAATTATTACAGTTATATGACATGAAAATGTTAGGCAAGAATCCCTATTTGTCTAAAACAGATATTTTGGGGCATACTATGGAAAATCTTGGGTCTGTCCGCAGGGGCATCTTTCATCATGGCCAAGTGGAGATGGAGTGGCTTCCTCATCTAATTCAGAATCTGGATATACAGCCCATTCATTCTGTACACCAGTGATTTCCAAACTTTGTGTAAAACAATCTCAAACCTACCCCAAATTTTGACAAGGACGCTACAAACAGCTTTTCTGTTCTGAAGTACTTGAGAATTACTTCAAAAAGCTGCTGAATTACAGATTATCAACTCATTATTTTCATTCCTGTGTTGGCACAGTCTTGTCTTCACTTACCGGTTTTGCCTCCTACATGGGTAAAGATTGAGAAAAACTTAATGAAGTGAAGGTCAGATGACGCGGTCTTGCCAAGAATAAAAGAGGGGGTCCTATTTGGGAGGACCATGGGGAGCAGCGCGTGCCAGCTGGGGTCTGGTTCTCACACTGCTCTTGGCAAACCTGGATGACAGCCATCTGAAGGGCAGGGATTCCATGCCTACGTTCTGAAGTCTGAGACCTGTTGTGAAGAACTCAACAGAAAGTTCTTATAGGACTCATGGGTTCATACTGACATACGGGATGTTTAAGGGGAAAGAATCAGCTCCTAGGGAAGTGATCCAGGGAAAGTCTTTGGTGATAACAGGAAATATCTCGTCCATTTTCGGTGAGATTTTTGTATCCCAGTTCCAGGACTTCTGGTCTCTAAACACTCTTAACTTATTCTTGTGTTTAGACAGCCTATCTCTCCTTGCGGGTAGGGTGATTCCAAGACGGGGTGAGCTTTGGGAAGTGCCCGAATGACCTTTATGTTGTTGTAAATTATTATAACAGGCAGGACCCTTCTATCCAGTTTACACTGTGAAAGCGATGCTGCTCTGTATTTTTTAAATTGATTTCTTAAGATGGCTCGAGTCTTATCCATGTCATCACGGATGGAGAGAAAGAACATGAGCTTGGGGAGCTCACTTCTCAACATGCTAGGTCAGCAGAGAGATGCATTTATAATCCTTATCTGTAAAATGGGAGGAATCATCACGTCTTCCTTATGGGCTGCCTCGAGGAGTTAATGAGATGAAATGTAAAGCGCTTTCCCAGTGCCTGACATACGGTGGGTGCTGCGTGAGGGTAGCTGAGATGCCGATGGTGGTCGATGCACTCAGTGAGTGTTTTATCAAGTGGGCAGGGCAACAGCGGGGAGCTCCCAGGGTGGGAGATGGGGGTTGAATGTCCCTGCCACTGGGGTCCTTCTCAGCTTCACTCTGAGTTGAATTGGTTGACTATACTGCCTTCCAGAGGAATCACTGACCACAGTAATTGTTAAAAACAATTACCAAAGTCTCTCCTGGAGAAGGGAATGACAACCCACTCCAGTATTCTTGCCTGGAGAATTCCAGGGAAAGAGGAGCCTGGTGGGCTAGTCCATAGCATTGCAAAGAACTGGACATGACCGAGCAAATAACACTTTCACTTTTTCACTTTTCACCAAGTCTTCATCTCCTAACTGCCAACTCAATTGCCTGACTTCTCGGTAGACTTTTCCAGCAATACTCTGCCAGCAGGTTAAATATCCTGGCCCCGGCATCCAACATGATCCCCCTACCCCACCTCGCCTGGTCCTATCCCTGGAAGCATCTCTGAACCTTCCTTGCATCCGCTGCCTTTTTCCCTGCTTTTCCAAGCCAGGGACTTTCAATATGACAGCATTTCCCAAGAGCCAATATGTAAGTTAAAATGGGGAGTGTGGAGTGGAGGGCAATAGAATAAGCACCCACACCTAACCCTCCCCTTTAGCCCTGACCCTGGGGCTCACCCCAAAGCTCTGGGGAACAGTTTGAAAGTCACTGCCCTGGACAACTGTGACTGCCTTCCAAAGGGCCCCCAACCCCTGCTGCATGCCGCTGTCACAGGGGGTATCTTTGGTAACTTCCGGCTATGTTCCTTCCCTGTCTAAACTGTCTACTGCTAATACAGCCCACTGCTCTGCTTGGTATTGCTGGCTGTGTGACACTGGGTAAGTAACTCAGTCTTTCTGCATCTCCATTTCCACATCTGTAAAATGGGGTTGTAGTGAAGTCAGATCCAATTATGCATAAAAAATCCTCAGCTCTATGGCTGGCACATTTTGAAGAAGTGTTCTGGAAATCTTAGATGACAAGCTATTCGTTATTTAAAGACAACTCATGCTTTTCTTATTCGATTATAAATTTAACCCAGAAAATTTATAATCTAGTGCTTCATAGGGGGCCTGACATATATGTTTTTGCTCAGTGAGAATTTTGACTTTCTATATAGTTTTTCAGAATTGTGGCTTTGGACTGCTAGATCATTATCTCAAAGTGTGGGTCAGATATGATCTGTATCAGAATCATCCCGAGCGTGTGGAAATGCCGAGACCTTATTTCAGACTTCCTGGGGGCCCAGGAATCTGCATTTCAACATATTTATGCAGGGATTCTTTTTAAAATTAATCAGTTAGGCTGCATCGGGTCTTAGTCACAGCACGTAGGATCTTAGTTGCTGCATGTGGGATCTTTGTTGCGACATGAGGGATCTTTCGTTGTGGTGCATGGATTCTCCACTTGCTGCGTGTGGGCTCTCCAGTTGCGGCGTGTGTGCTTAGTTGCTCAGAGGCATGTGGGTCTTGGTTCTCTGATCAGGGATCAAGTCTGCATCCTCTGCACCGCCACTGGACCCCCAGGGAAGTCCCACATCTGGAGATTCTTGTGCGCCCTGTAAACAGATGTGCATGTTGGATCCTTGCCTCTGGGTCTATCCTAGGCTCAGAGGACCTCTCTCAGCTTTGAGATGGCGATTCTTCGGTCCCATTCCCATCAATCCATTTGTATCAACATTTAATTTTATTTCAAAATCCTCTTCCTGCCCCACGATAATGCGTGTGTTAAGTCTGACTGTGAGATATAGCCCAACAGGCTCTTCTGTCCACTCCAAGAATACTGGAGTGGATTGCCATTTCCTTCTCCAGGGAATCTTCCTGGCCCAGGGATCGAACCCAAATCTCTTGAGTCTTCTGCATTGGCAGGCAGGTTCTTTACCAGCTGAGCCATTGGGGAAGCCTCCCCATACCATCCTATACTGCCCCATACCGTCATATAATCAGCCCCATGCCCAAAATATTGATTCAACGCAAGAAATTCTTCCAAAGCTATTTCTCCTCTGGCTTAAGTCATGATGTTATCTGGGGGTGGGGTGGACTGGGTCTTTTTGAATGGCTATGTCTCACTGTTTAACAGTTCACAATTAACAGCAAAAGGCTTTCCATTTTTTCATTCATTTACCTTCATGGTGAAAGCTTATTTTGGTTCCATAGAGGCAACTAATTAATTACCTAATGTTCTTTTGCATTTTTACCAACATTAGACCAAATTTACATCGTGGAATAAGCCATCCATACCGTATGTGTCATAATTACTGTTTTGCAATTTCACACCAGCAAAAATTTATTAAAACTTCACGACTCATTAATAGTAAGTGATCATAATCGCTTAATAGAAAAGGAAACTGTGCTAATGATGGCGGCTTTGATTAACATATTTGACCTTAAGTCATAAAGTCAAGTGAAATTAATATCACTGAGTGTTGAACATAAGGTTTTTTTACAGTTTGCATCATTTCGATCATCATAAAAGGCAAATAAACTAGTTTTGAGTTTGACTAGATTTGAAACCCTCTTAACTCTTCATAACAGATTGAGGGAATATCAATGAGCTTCTATATAATGATGATGAAGTGAGAAAAGGTGAGTAGATGCAGAAGTGGCTCTTTTCTGTCAAGTCCTGGAGCAACACCATCCAACTGGCTGGGTAAATGTGCAGAAACAGCACTGGGGTAGGAGCTTGTCGTGGCAGGATCCAACGTATGGTGCATGCATGCTAAGTCGCTTCAGTCTTGTCTGACTCTTTGGGACCACATGGACTTTAGACCGCCAGGCTCCTCTGTCCATGGAATTCTCTAGGCAAGAATACTAGAGTGGGCTGCCATGCCCTCCTCCAGGGGATCTTCCCAACCCAGGGATCAAACCTGTGTCTGTCTCCAGCATTGGCAGGCAGGTTCTTTACCATTAGTGCCACCTGAGAAGCCCCTACCATATGGTAGTAAGGGACTTCTACCTCCTAATCTCGTCCACTCCTCTTGCGCTCAGAACCTGTCCCACCCTCCTTTGCATGGGCCCTGTACTGGCCCTGACTGTTCTCTCTGGCCCTTTGCTGGCCTCATAGGTATGGGAGACCTCCTGCCTACAGTGCCCTCTCCTAGTGCACAGGGTCCCTACCCATCTCCAGCTCTCCAATCTCTCTCCTCAGTCCCTCCATGCCAGCCTCCAGCCTCCCTGGACTGACCACATTCATTCCCACCTCTTGGCCTTGACACCGCCATTCACCTGCCTGGAGCACTTACTCCCCACTCACTTCTGGTGCCTTCTTAATGTTTAGACTTTACCTCTGAGGATGGGCTTCCCAGGTGGTGCTGGTAAAGAACTCACCAGCCCATGTAGGAGACATAAGAGACATGAGTCTGATCCCTGGGTCAGGAAGATCTCCTGGAGAAGGGCATGGCAACCCACTCCAGAAATCTTGCCTGGAGAATCCCATGGACAGAGGAGCCTGGCGGGCTGCTGTCCATAGGGTCACAAAGAATTGGAGATGACTGAAGCGACTGAGCACACAAACTCAATAAGCACTTCCCATGTATTTGGTGCTTCACTGCATGCCCATATTGTAAATACCTTGCCTGAATAAGCTCACGTAATCCTCAGCATCTCCCTGGCATTATCATCCTTATTTCTCAGACGAGGAGATCAAAGAACTGGCCAGCTCGCATTTTATTTGTTTACCATCATAAATGCTCTTCCCTTGCCTGTGTAAGGGCCAATGGGAAGAAAGCTTTGTCTTCTCATATCCTCCAACCTGAGCCACCCAGGTGGCACCAGTGGTAAAGAACCTGCCTGTAGGAGATGTAAGAGACTTGGGTTCAATCCTCGGTTCAGTAAGATCCCTTGGAGGAGGAAATGGCAACCCACTCCAGTATTATTGCCTGGAGAATCTCCTGGACAAAGGAGCCTGGTGCGTACAGTCCGTAGGGCTGCAAAGAGTCGGACAGGACTGAGCAGACACAAAAAAGATCCTCCAACCCATCCCCTGTGGCAAGGATGCCTGGTACCAAGTAGGGCTGACAGAAGTCAAAAAAGCCTGTGGGTTGCAAGAGTTGGAGGGAGGAGAACCTCCCCTGTGGGCAGGCTGGTTCGAGGAAGGTTCATTCTTCCCAGGGAGGCGGGAAATACTGGAAACTGCGGGGGTGGGGAGGGCATAGGGAAAGCCATCCTGGGTCCTCACTCCAGGTGGCAACTGAAGCCAAGCCAGGGCAAAGGATGAAATTGCCAAAGAGGGCAGGGCAGCAAGACAGAACAGAGGAACAGAGACTGAGCCTTTGTGGGCAGGGGAGCTGCTTGTGTAGATACACAGGCAAAGTTTGGAGTCAGACTCATGAAAATGCCACCATTTCACTCATTGCCTTGTTTTAAAAAAACGGGGTATAGTTGCTTTACAATGTTGTGTTAGTTTCTGCTGCACAATGAAGTGAATCAGCTGTATGTGTACATATATCCCCTCCTGGGCCTTCCCCCAGCCCCCAGTCCACCCCTCTGGGTCATCACAGAGCCCCTAACTGAACTTCCTATGCTGGACAGTAGGTTCCTACTAGCTATCTGTCTTACACATGGTATAGATGTTTCTATGTCAATCACAGTCTACCAATTCAGCCCAAACCCCATCATGTCCATACATCCACTCCCTACATCTGCAGTTCTATTCCTACCCTGCAAATGGATTCATCTGTACCATTTTTCTAGATTCCACGTACATGCGTTAACATATATTTGGTTTTCTCTTTCTGACTTCACTCTGTATGACAGGCTTGTTCATCGCCTAAAGGACAGTTCTGTTTCACTGTCAGTAAATCCCAAATTAAGAAAAAAAAAAATCCAAACACATACATTGGTTTTTTCACATCACAAGAGGATTACCAATTTAAAACCTCAGGTTTCCTTAAAGATCTAATCCCTCTGTGGCTTTGACAAATGATGTGATTTTGCAGGAAGCCGCTTCCGGAGCCAAGCAGTTGCAGGATAAACACCCAGTTGGTATCAGGCAGACCCTCAAGTTGAGCTGCTAGGGTTTGAATGCTGGGGTCTCCCAGCCATGTTACCTAACCCCTGAGGCAATTTCTTCATCAGCAAAACTGGGACAGCAGCTCTCGTTTCAGGACTGCTGGAAAGATCCAAAAAGAGGGTCAGTATTAGTGCTCAATAAATGAAGGGCACAAGGAAACACACGTCTTCTACTGAAGATAGGAAAAGGCAAGGAGCAAGCAGGGACAAGACTAGAAATGGGCTCGATACGCGAGGGGCTGGGAGCTGGGGCCAGAGACAGATCTGGAGTTTCCAGCTCATCCCTGGGCTTTGCGGTTTTGTGCAAGCGCTGAGTTCTGAGGATGCAGCCACGGTGGGCATAGGGGCTCCCTGCCGGGCGAGGCAAGGCCAGCTCATCAACACTTAGAGGTAACAGGGTCCACCAGTGGGCAGCACCGGCACTGCCCTCGTCACCACCTACCACAGGGTGTGCAACCTTGCTCTTGGTGTGCAACCTTGAGACATTTTATTGAGGTTGCCACCATCCCTGGAACAGAAGCCACCCTCCCCTGCCTCTTCTTCATCAGTTGGTCCACCATGGCCGGGGCTTCAGCGTAAGGGAAGAGCACAGATTGCCTAGCAGATGGGTGCAAAGGTTTTGGATTACAGAAGAGGGCTTCCCTGGTAGCTCAGCTGGTAAAGAACCCGCCTGCAATGCAGGAGATCCCGATTCGATTCCTGGGTTGGGTAGATCCCATGGAGAAAGGATAGGCCACCCACTCCAGTGTTCTTAGGCTTTCCTGGTGGCTCAGACAGTAAAGAACCCGTCTGCTATGCAGAGGACCTGGGTTCGATCCCTGGGCTGGGAAGATCCCCTGGAGGAGGGCATGGCAATCCACTCCAGTATTATTGCCTGGGGAATTCCATGCACAGAAGAGCCTGGCAGGCTACAGTCCATGGGGTCACAAAGAATCGGACATGACTGAGTGACTAAGCACACAGCACAGATTACAGAAGAACACTTAATACCCTTTAAAAATTGCCTTGAAAAACTCAGTGGAATTAAAAAAAAAAAAACTCAAGATCTGCTCAGCAAAAGCTGATAGTCAAAACAGTTTGCAATTCCCCAGTGAGTGGGAAGATGCCAGCAAAGGAGAAGGGAAGCTAAGGAGAAGGTCATGTTGTGGGAGGCGGGGCTGAGTGACAACTGGCGGGGGTGGGGTGGGGGGCTTCTCTACCACTTGCAGGATAAAGACCTTTCTGGGCTTCTGTTTTCACATCCATAAAATGGAGGTGCTCAACAACTCCCCACCTGGCAGTGGGAGAACGAAGGAGCTTGGCAAGCTGTAAAGCACTTGCAGGTAAAGGAGATATTATCTGAATACCCTAAGGGTCCCCCAGGGACAAAAACGTTCTGGAAGAATGAAAACCAAGGAGCTTCGCATCAGAGCGCAGTCGCTTCTTTCCTATTCTGATCCTGGTTCCCACGGTTAGTGGGAGAGGCCTGGGGATTCATTCTCAATTGACTTCAAGGGAAGCAAACCTAGATGAGGCTCATGCATTACAGAAATCACTTTTTCTTTCTGTCTGTTGTCCATTTTCTTCTCAATTTGGGTAACATTTTCTGAAGATCCTGTCCTGGAGTAGGAATGGAATCCTGGCAAGTCAAGGAATAAGACCCCCTTTCCATCACTACTCTTGGTCTGTCCACTTTGAAAGTAGATACCCTAGGCCTGAGATAAGATAAAGGCAGCTGCTAAAGCCACTGGCTCTCTCTCCCCGCACATCTTCCAGTCATGGGGCAGAAGTGGGAGAGGTCAACTTTAGGGTATGAGGGATGAAGCGGTTTTGCTGAGCCAGCCACCCTGACATTGACAGCTGGGGGAGTTACGGGGGGTGGGAGTGGTGTTCTGAGGATGGTGACTGGGTGCCCCTCGAAGTTGGTACTGGGTCAAGTACATCCAAAATTTCACAGTAACAGGCCAGCTATATTTTTCTGGGCACAGTCTGTGGGTAAATGAGATCTTGAAAGCAGTTAGGCAGGCTTTTGTCACTTGGTGTTAATTGTGTATGTTGCAGCGACTTTAATTGGTTTTATGTCTAGAGTGAGGGACCGAGATGGAAGTGGGACTCTTGGGGGAGCGGTCCTGGCGCTCAGATGGCTTGTCACATTTCTTTTTTAATCTGCTGTTCTTTTCCTTAAGGCGAGGGAGGTAATGTAATTATCTTTTGAAGACGAATGCATGCTGCAATATGTCAGCTTGGGCTGCTCTCATAACATGGCCTCCAGTGTGGGTGGAGGGAAATGAAGTGGGAATGTGGGTGGGTCTGTGAGCTTTCCTACTCAGAATCGAGGAGACTTTTCCCCAACAGGCTGGAGGGCAGAGAAGAGTTTGAATGGGCGCAGCCCTCGAAAAGCTGAATTCCTGTCCAGCTTTCCCTTGGCTGTGTGGCTTTGCATCAGTCATTCACCCTCTCTGAGCCTCAGTGGCTTTTGCAGCAACATGAGATTAATTCTATCTAGGAGTTACTGTGAGGACTGAATGAGATCCCATGCACAGAGCCCATCCATCCTGGTCTGGGGGGCACGTGGTGAGCATCCAGTCCCACCAGGCCGTTACTGTCCTGAGCATTCTGAGGGCACTATCCACAGTGCAGGGTGGGCAAACCCTTGACATTGTCACCAGAAGAGCCGACCCAGCCTCCCCTTGGCTGGATAGGCCCTGCACAGAGAGGACTTCCTCCCATGTCACCAGCCACAGAGGAATTATTTTAAAAATCCTCTTATGCACACAGTATACACAGCACCTCTGAGGTGCTTCTTCCCCAAACTGTGGCAATTCATCTCTAAAGAGGTTCTGCAGCGCGGATGCGCACTGCCTCTTGGGCTCTGTGGGGCTTTGCTGGACACAGCAGAAAAACTCCAGTCCTGAGTGTGGGCTGAGGCAAGGCTGCACCCGCCTCTTTCTTCCGAAGGGTGGGGGCCAAACCCTGAGCTGGTTTCCAGCCACTGCACATCTCAGTTTACTTCATTCTTTTCTTCTTTAACACTATTGGTAAAAATCATATCCAGACATGGTAAAAATGCTGAATCTAGGTAATATCCATCCATCCATCTATTCGTCGTCTATTTATCTATCCACCTACTTACATCTTCTATCTATCATGTCTTATCTATATATCATCTATCTATCATGTTTTTAAATGTATACAAATAGGACTGTGTTTTCATTGTTCTGTATCTTTGCTTTTTATTTAACATATACCGCAGACCACTTTCCTTTTCAGTAGATGTACATCTAATTCTAAAAATAGCTGCATTGTTGTTCAGTCAGTCAGTCATGTCTGACTCTTTGCGACCCCTTGAACAGCAGCAGCACGCCAAGCTTCCCTGTCCCTCACTATCTCCCGGAGTTTGTTCAAACTCGTGTGCATCGAGTCGGTGATACCATCCAACCATCTCATCCTCTGTCGTCTCCTTCTCCTGCCCTCAATCTTTCCCAGCATCAAAGTCTTTTCCAATGAGTTGGCTCTTTGCATCAGGTGCCCTAATATGCCCTTATCCAAATGCACTGAGTTCCTTTACCAGTTCACTGTTGATAGACATCAAATTGTTTCAAGTGCTTTGCTACTGCAAATTATCCTGCCATGAACATCCTTTTGCATGTATCTTGGCACTCTGTGTAAGAATGCAGGGTAAACTCCTTGCAGTGGAACTGTTGGCTCAAAGAGGATGTGGATGTTAAATTATGATATGTATCGGCAAATGGTTTTCTAGAAAAAGATTGACCCTTTTCATGTACCCACCCAAGGTTTTTTCAGGCCAGGCGCTCACTTTATCTCTGAAACAGTGAAGTCTTTGTCTACTAGCCGGGAAGGGAGAAACCTTCTCAAGGATAAAACCCATCAGGGCAGCAGCACCGCCAGTTTATGTGACTTTTATGGATACCCCTCTCGTATCTTTCACATCATTGTGTTTTCATTTATGCTTTATTTATTTCACCAAACACAAGCAGTCTTGTATCTTGTTTCTGTCACTGCTTTTACTCACTTTCTTGGTATTTCTCTCAGGGTTTTATTAGTCATTGCTTGTTCCAGCTCCTAAAATTTCTATCACCTGCATTGCTGGGGATTTGGTTGTATTCAGGAGATGATTAGAATACTAAGAACTGCTGGAGGAGGCTTGAGGTCTCCCTCCCCTTTTCTGTTTGGTGATTCAGGGGATGGCAGAGTTCTGTCCTTCCTGGGGGGCCAGCCTGCTGCTGCTGGTCTCAGACTGAGCTTGGAGTTTTGATCAGGCTGCCCCAAGCCTGATGAGATGCTGGGGTCTAGGGTTTTCTTGTATCTTTAAAATACCAGGCTCAGCTCCAAAGGCTCACAAACTTTGAATCCAAACTATTGAGTCTGGCAGAAATCACCCTAAACTTGATCATTTGAAAGCAGCTCAGAAAGGGAGTAGGAAAACACAATTGAATGAAAATTCACAAAGAATAAAAATATTTTCTACAGAATCTCAAGCAAAATGCAGCCTTCTCTGTCCTAACAACCAGCAAGGTCTTCTTGGTGTTGAGTGGGCTACAGCTTTTAGACTGAAGCAAATAACAACGGTGATATTAATTGCTGTGATTTGGGTTTTAATAATTTATCTTAAACAAGCCATGTGGTGATTTGGTACCAGAAATAATTTCCCAGGGAAGTGAGGAAGTCATATTTTGAGCAATCATGATCATGATAAAAATCCAGCCTTATGTGATATAAAGTGATTCCTCCTTGCCACAGCGCTGAGTTAGAAGCTGGAAATAAGAAAATGGCCCTCGCGAACTTCCCTGGTGGGCCTGTGGTTAAGACTCTGTGCCTCCACTGAAGGGGGTGTGGATTTGATCCCTGGTCCAGAAACTAAAATCCCACATGCCGAAAATGGTCTGCTCTGTCTCAGTTGCTGTTGAGCACTAAGTCGTGTTCAATTCTTTTCGACTGTAGCACTCCAGGCTCTTCTGTCCTCCACTATCTCCTGGAGTTTGCTGAAATTCCGTCTTTAGTTTTTATCAAAATATTTACAATTTGTAACTGAATACAAATAATTTACCAAGTTTCCCTGGTGGCTCAGATGGTAAAGCGTCTGCTTGCAATGCGGGAGACCCAGGTTCGATCCCAGGGTCAGGAAGACGGCCTGGAGAAGGAAATGGCAACCCACTCCAGTACTCTTGCCTGGAAAAGACCATGGATGGAGGAGCCTGGTAGGCTATAGTCCATGGGGTCGCAAAGAGTTGGACACGACTGAGCAACTTCACTTTCTTTTCACAAATAATTTAATACATGTGTGACGGTAACCAGAGAACCCACCAACCTTATCCTCTTAAAAAACTGCACATTGAAGACACGAGATAAATATCAGCTGTGGCCTCACACTAGAACCAGGTTCCTCATGATATAGCACAAAGGAGCTATTAGGTTGGGTCTAAAACTGTGGCTTCAACAAGTGGTGATGTTGGACATTTGCTGCCGCCCCCTGCCAGGGACTTACAGTGTCTTTGGCGGAAGGGAGAGGCAGCCTCTGGCATCTGTGGGTAGAGACCAGGGATGCTGCTAAACATCTTGACCAGAAACCCCTTGATGTCATGACACTGGGGACTTCTAGTGTTGGGAGATTTCAGTATCACTTTCCAATGAATTACAATAAAAGAAAAAGGCACAATGATAATCACTTTAAAAAAAAAGAAAAAAGAAAACAATGTTTATTAGGATATTCTGGGGCAGGGGAGATGGTTGAAGGGACTCCGTACGTACATTCTGCAATGCTTGAGCAATATGCTAACAGAAAATTCAAATATCACAAAGCTACTTCCAAAAGTCCAAAGAACAAAAGGTGTACTTCTGCATGGAGATGGTCTTGCGTGGGTGGTGGTGATAAAGCAAGGCGCCAAATGTATGAGGAAGCTGCGTGGGAAGGACCCCAGGAGAACATCCAGGCTCCTCAGGAAGCACATACATGAGATGATGAAATAAACACGTTATCTTCTACATGTGAAAAACTCAGGAAACACACAATGTGAAAAGGAGACCAGAAAGAAAGCTGCTCATCCATACCCTCTTCTAACCGGGGGCTTCCGCAGGGCTCATTCTACCCCTCAACCCAGCTCTGATGAGGCTGGGTATCTGAACCCCTCTCCCAGGACAGAATTTTAAAATGATCCTAAAACCCAGAATCCTTCCGTTAACTTGCGTGAAATAGAACTAACATAACTGAGATGTACCCTCCGGTTAAGAGTAAAAATGCAACACCATTCAAAAGACACAGCAAAACAGCCCCACTTCCTACAGCTCACAGGGCTTCTCAGCAGGAGCTGGATTAAACAAGAGAAAATAATTTCAATATCAAGGGGAAATGCACAGAGGATGAGAAAACTCTTTAAAGCAAACTCCGGTTTAAAAAGTGTTTGCCCACCTCCCTTGGGGGAGAGAAGGGAGAAAAAGAGAAAAGACAGATAATTAGGAGAACTCTAAGGCCCTGGATTTCAGGTTTCTGAAACCACTCCCTCAACCCTCTGAGGACAATCAGCTCTTTCTGAATCCAGAAAAACACATCAGGAATGTCTGATTACCAGAAGACCACAGCCAAATCAGGCAGGCAATCTGTGATTTGGTTCTATCGTTTCCATTCTCTTTTTCTCCCCCCACATTTTAGAAATGCCTTCAGCTAAAGCTAAAAAATACAAAACCAAATTCTAGACCAATCACGCTTTGCACACCAGGAAGATAAAGCTGGATCACCCAGCCCTGCAGCACTTGTGACACAGAAATAGAATGGGAGCTTTATAGATGGCGCTTTAAGTGCCGCTGGGCCCAGAGAGCCCAGAGTACTTTCACCTGGACCCATGCAGACATCCTGCCAGCCTGGTGACAGGTGGCAGGCTTTTATTGACTTCTAACAGCCTTACACCCAGGGCATCCACTGGGTGTTCTGATTTCTCATTCTGCTCTTCGCTAGTTCTAAGATTTGTGTTTGGCGGACAGCTCTGGGGTCTCCCATTCCCACCGCACCATGGTTGATGCCTGGCAGCTGGGACTTCCACTGGCCTGTGGATCCGGCCATGCTCCGTGCTCACAGTCCCTGGAGGCTCAGAGGGGTTGACTCCACTGGATTTTCCATGTGGCCTTTTGGGTACAGGCTGAGGGTGGATATATCTGCCTTCTTCATAATGGGTGGGTTGTAGACATGTGGACTGAGACTTACCTCTTACAGACTGAGTCTGAGGAACAGCTTTATGGACTATCTACAAAGACAATTCAGATTCTCCAAGAGATATCAGAGTGAAAGATTATGCCAATCTGGAAATGATGGTTGTTCCCTGAAGCGGCTGTCAGAGGGCCTTGTATTCTCAACTTAGCTTTGGCTCCAAATGATGGTTCATTCAAGCACAGTAGATGTTCCACACACAAGCTGAATTGTTCAGCACCTGAGTTCGCGTCTCAGGACGCTGGCAGAGGCTGCATCCCTGGGGTTGGTCAAAACTGGCGGAATGGTCCATCTTTCTTGCCAGCATCCTGCACTTGAGGCAAGGTTAAAACATCAGCAGACTCACTGGCTGATTTCCCACGAAGTCCACCCCATGTGGAGTCCTGTCCTTCCCTTCCAGTGACGCTGGCCCATCTCCCTCAGCTTTTCCTGGGGACAAATGCTAGGTTTTCATCTCTCAGCAGAAAATGCAGCAGACAGATTGAGAGTCACTTTGACTCTAATGTTTTCTCTCACCCTTTCTCCCAGGTCACCCTCAATAGCTTCAGGAGGATACCCTGCCGCATCTCCATGGCTGCAAGAGGATGTTAAATGGTCCAGTCTTGACTACTCTATTAGAGGAAATCCTTTGACATCCTGAAGTTTTTCATTTACCCAGCAGTGTTTCACTTCCTACTATGGGTCATAGCTTCTGCTAGGGAGGCCCGTAAGGTGAACAGAAAAAAATGTTAGAAAGAAGGAGGTGATGGTCTATGGCCAATCCCTTGGCATTTCCTGCAAAATGAAAAACGGGGATGGGTAAGAAAGCTGGGCCTGGGATGAAGAGAAAAAAATCGGAGAAAACCTTCTATTGATGCTGGTGCTGGGTCTGGCAGCTGCCCTTGAGCAAAAATAAACTCCCCGTGGCAGTGGGACAAGATGCTGAAACGGGCACCTGGCAGCAGCAGATCGCCGAAGTCGCAGCTGTGCTGGTCAAATGAGCCTGGAGTCCTCAGGGGGCTGGGAGCGCCATGGCTGTGAGCAGGCTGCGTTCTCTGCAGGCAGTTTATTGAAACAGGGCTTGCGTGCCTTCCCCACCCCTCCGGGCTGGGTCTCAGAGCAATCAGAAGTGCAGGTGGTGCAGCCTGCTGAAGGAGCCGGGCTATCTCCGGGAGGGAGGAGAAGCTCGACAAAGAGCTCTGGGAGCCACAAAGGGATGCAGCTGACAAGACAATCCCAGAGTTCAGAAGAGGGAGCTCCGGGAGAGGGTTGGCTGGATGAACTTTCTACTCCGGGATTAGCATCATCTTCAAATCGCCTGGCTCCTCAGAGAGACTTCTCCAGCTTCAAAAAGCCAGGGTTACGTGTGGAACCAGCATCTGACTGAACAGGAATTAATTTGGGTAGGACTAAATTTAGAATGATTACAATGAAGAACTGATAGGAAGGGACTCTGTTAATTACTTGGGCAATAAGTAACAAGGGTGGGGACTGGGGTTATCAATAATCAGTATGCAAGAAAAGGGAATCAGCTGGTATCTTAAATTAATGACTCTTGGGCAATGAGGTGTCTCATTGAATACATCCCAGGATGGAGGCAGTGGCCAAATGCACAGATTTAAGGCCTCTGCAATGAGAATGAAGTTTAGAGGTATAGTCGTCTTGAAAATCCTAGACAACAGATTTCAAACAAATGGTCACTTGAGAATAAAAGCTGTGTCAAAGTCAAGAAGTATCAGATAAACACACGAGATGCTTATCTTAGGGAGGAGAGCTTACATAGCTTGTAAGGGTGTCTAATGAAATTCCCAGCTGTTTTGTTGTTTCAGAATTTCTAAAAAGGAATTTCTTCCTCTGTCCTCGAGATATTAGCTCTGGCTTGCTTTCTGCAAAGGCACTGTATCTAATTCAGGGAACTCTGGCTGTTTGGTTGGGACAAGTTTCCTATTGGGATCAGATGGCATGCTCCATTCAGCCATAGCAGCGGCACCTTGATCTTTGCTCCATCTCTTCAAACCCTCCAGGCTCAGGGCAGACAGGCCCTTTGGCCAACATCACGTTCAGGCCGTTGATAACTCACTCTTGTGTGTTGTCATTGCTTTGGGGTCGTTCTTGAAACGGTGGGTCTGACATGGTCTCATTTGTTTAATCAAAGAGCAGGAGCAACAAAGATCAGGGGTGTATGAATCCAAGAGATCACGGACAGTTTGAAAGAGAATGAAAAACTGTGCGTTCATTTAAACAGGCATTTTCTGGCCCTGCAGTTTATTGACTTAAATAAGTCGTGCATGCCTGACTACATGAATGAAAACTTATTTTCCAAAAGACAGCTCCTTGGAGGCCACTATTTTGTAAATAATAACAACAGAAATACATGTTAGCTGGATTCTAAGAAAAGAATTTGCTAATTATATAAACTCCCACTGCTCTTACATCTCTTTTCCCAAGCACTTAACACTGATTCAGAAATGCTTCCGCTCCTCCACTTCCCCAGCTCAGCAGATGGAGTGCTTGGGAGTGTCTGATTTAGACTACAAAGGGCAGGTGGGGGATGGGGATACAGCTGGAGACAACCCATCCTTGGAGCATGTGCAGGATAGGAACAATCTTAATATAGACCAGATCAAAGGCCACAGCAGCTCTGGAGGAGCCGTGGCCTATATTTGATGAGCTTGAAGACACAGCGTCTAAAACATTTCTTACTACAGGATTAAGAATTATTAAAAAAAAATTTTTTTTTTCTACATGGAAACAACATTCCTATCACACTTTGGATACATACAGTTTGCTATACTTAAATGAAAAATAATCTATGTCATTCTCAACTTACACTTCTTCTACTAGAGCCTTGGAAAAAATCAAATATGGAAAAATAAATATTCGGGTGGCATTCTGAATTTCCTCTCTTTATTGTGCCCTTCTTCCTTCATGTGCTCTATTTTAAACGCTCCAACACCCCCAACACTTACTCCAGCACCTCTTGGTCAAAGATACTCAATATCTCAAGTGGACTCTATGTGCTTCTAATCGGTTTCACAATCTTGCTTTTTATTTTTCCCCCTTCTCTGAAAGGAGTGGGACATGGCTAGACTTGATTTGGGGGCCATTCGTCTCCATGCATTTAAGTTACTATTTTATGTTTTGCCAAAATCAACTACGAGATGCTTTCTGCAACAGGCCCAAACCTCAGCAAACAGTCCTTGGATTTTGGTGGCACCTTCAATGCAGGGCAGTGAAGGACAGGAAGTAGTGAATCATTTTTTGGTTTTAGTGCTGCCAAAGGAAGCCAGAGAAGATAAAAGGTTTGGCCTGCTCCAGTACTGGGGCAAATGATCGAGTTTCTGGGTCACCATGTTAAACTGAGATCACCCCAAATGGCATAAACACTTGCTTGGCATGATTTTTCTTGTTTTGGCCACACTGAGAAGCAGGTGGGATCTTAGTCCCCCGACCAGGGATCAAACCCACACTCCATGCAAAGGAAATGTAGAGTCCTAACCACTGGACCACCAGGAAAGTCCTGGCATGGGTTTTTGAGAATCTCTCTAATGAGTTGTCATGGAACATCCTTCCCCCTGTTTATCGGTAATTTATTTTCAGGCTGACGATTTGGTAACTCTCATGTGCTTCTATCTCTGAAGAAAAATGCGATCTACGTTGGTGAAAGATGAGGCTGTTTACAATTTAATTTATGTGTTGCACATCCACGCATTCTTCACTGAAGGCTACCCTTGTTAGCTCTGGTAACTTCCATTTCCTCTTTGGTCATCTGAAGCTAATTAGAGATGCTGTTTATTACAGAAGTAATCAATAGCTTTCTACAGTAGATTACATAGAATCAGACCTCTATGCAATTAGTCCAATGTAGATACACAGATACCTTAATTAAAACAAAATATGCTCTGAAGAGATATGTTTTCACAGATGACTGGAATTCCAAGTATTTCAACACATTTAATGTGTTTATTCAAAGTACGAGTCTTTATGAAACCTTTCACTAATCGAATTTGTTTGATGAATTTCCCTTGAAAACATTTTGAAGTGAAAAAACTCGGTACTTAGTATTATACATTTATGTTTATTAACATTTGGATATAAATGTACTTCAAACACCAACAGAGCTAAAAGACTATGCCTTCATCTTGGGTTTAACAGATTTCCCGCCCTAGTAACTGGATTAATTCTTACAAGGCAAACATCCGTGGGCAAAGGGAATCAGGATGAAATGGGCACTGTGGGTTTCCTCCTCCATCCACTCCACTGATGTCGGAAGAAAGCCGACTTTTCGGACACTCTATTGGGTGGAATTTCCTCGCCTCTGTTCAGTTGCAAAGAAACGTGGCTACTAGCACTCGATCCTTGTAGATTTCAAATCTCACCATTTCAACCAGACTTCAGAAGTGCACTTTCGGGGCTATTCACTGAAGGAAGAGAATGATGGAAGAGACGTGCAGTTAACAAGTCAGATGCCTTATATCCAGAGTCCCTGTTCTGTGTCTCTGGGCCAACTTATCTCCATGGACCTAATGGTGACTGTGACTCTCTTGATCCCCCAAACTTTTTTTCTTTTTCGCAGAGTTAGTCACAGTCTATCACGGAGGACACAGAGCACAGTGCAAGCAGATATCTGATGACTTCAGACCAAACTGATCCATGGAGCAGCCAAGCCATCACAGCTGAAAGTCAAGACAATCCTTAGGGAAAGAGCTGTGTACCCTGGGCACGGATCTGCTTCAGAAGACAGGGCAGCACATCCTGTCTCCTATCCCAGTCAAAGCTGCCACTGTCAGGTAACGTGAAAACCAAGGTCCTGGTTCGTGTCAACTGGCAACGGTGCCATTTGTAGAGTTTGTAGAACATTGACGAGTAGCCACCAGTTCTCCCACAGGTATGCACGCTTGTGTTTCCAGAAATGATAAAAGACAATGCCTGGCCTCTCTGTTTCCTGCTGCCTGTCCACAGTAACATGATGCAGAGCTTTCTGCTAAAGCATGAGGCTCCTCAGAGTCTGCTGTTGAAGACCTGTCTTCGAGAAGTCAACATCGAAGCTAATGCTACTTATGAGAGGAAAACAAGCTCCATGTATTTTGTATTAAACCACCGGTAAAAAAAAATGAAGACAATATCATTACTTTCAAAATATAGAAAGTCAATAGTTGAAATCATTTAGTAGTAAAATTTTTTTCTACATATAACCTCATACATGTAAAGATTATTAGAATGATGCTTCAGCTATATTTCACTCTTGTTAATGTAAGGGCTTCTCACTCAAGTAAGGCTTTGGAGACTGTCTCAATGCTCAAGGTTCTGTGAAGTCTCACACGACTCTCATTCTCTATTTTGACTAGGAGACAGACACTACAATGAATGTGGCAGGTGTTTTTTTTTGTTTTCGTAGGAGAGTGCAGAGCTGTTTACTGTACATAAACATTAGCGTGGAAAACGCTAGTACATATAGAAAGAACACTGGTACAAGCTTGTTTGCACAAAGTCCATCAAGATTGTCATGATGAGAATCTTCGCTTTGTGCCAAAAAAAGTTTGGCTTCCACGTACCACTGCCGTGGTAGGGTCATGCCATCAGAAAGCAAACCTACTCCATGAGATATAGAAGATTCTTTAGGAATACCGACTCCTTCTCTAGCTAGTCAAGACCAGAGTGAAACTGTTAAAAATCATCATCCTTATCAGGAGCTTGAAAGCCAAGGCTCCAGTCCGCTTTACAGCGGACAACAACAACAACATCAACAACAAACCATCTCTTCACAATCCAGCATGCCCCAAAGCCTTCTGAGTGTGGAATGTAGCACTGAATCGGGGGATCCCACAAAAGCCTTAAGGATCACAAGAAGCTTTCTTAGAAAAAAAAAAAAGAAAGAAAGAAAGAAAAAAGTTCCAGTTGGATGAAACTGTTTTAGCAGTGTCTCCACTGAGCTCCTAAAACTGGAATTTTGGATATACAAGAGGACAGGAAACAGATAACTTGGTTTTTGTCTTTTCATATGTCCATGTGGTTCTGTAAATGCAGCTACGATGCTTCGGCCAAAGATAAAGACAATAGGGTGGACAGGGCAGTTACCACCAGGGCCAGCAGTGGGCTCAGACCGCAGCTTGGAGGAGCAGCCATTGATTTTGTGGTTATGTGGCTGGAAGCCCCAGCGAGACCATCCTTTTCATAATCACGCTGTAAGAAAGAATGTTTTCATTATCACCCACTGCATGTGTTTGTTCTATCACCGCATATTTTAGCCGCACTCTTTCTCTCTCTGATCCCCGCCCCCAACTAGCTATACGGTTTACCAAAGCCAACTCAAGATTTTTACCCCTGCTCCTAAGGTCACCCATCAACTGTGCAACATGGAACCATCCTCCCTTTGGGTATCACTGACTGAGAAGGGATGCTCGCCCTCTCTATCATGAAGGAGGGCAGGAAGAATCATCTCAGGAAGCCTGCTCATATAGAGATGGGTCACAAATCGCATTGGAGCCTGGCCGTAGCCTTTCTCTCCACTGGCTGGTTCAACCCTGGACTTTACAGATGGAGGATCTTGCCCTGCTTGTCAGTCAGAGTCCCAGCCAGGACCCAGGCTCCTGAACTCTCAGTCAGCACAGCTGTTCTTCCCCAGGGTGGATTCCTTCACCCCCATCCCTAGGACCTGCTCAGTCCCAGAAAACTGCATCTCGCCATGATGAGCTCTAACTGTAAACTGGGGAGGGTAACGTGGCCCGCATTGGCTACTTCTGGGTCACTGTGAAAGTCAAAGGAGCAGTCTAGGGGACATCTGATAAGCAGCGAGAGGTGTTCTGTATCTTCTCTGTGCCAGCTGAACTCATGTGACTGTGATCACAGAGGCTCTCACGATACCAGGGCAATGGTATCTGTGCTGGTCCAGTTCTGAGATGAGGATCCCACACTTGGCGCTGCTTTGTACACCAGCATCTGCACCTGGCTCCAAAGGCAGAGGGACACCAAAGGAGACTTGGATTTTTTTCTGGGCCTGAAACCTTGTTGTCTTTGAGCCCTTTCACGTCATACTCTGTTCCAGGGACCCGAAGGCTCTGTTTCTAGATGCATGGAGACTCAGAAAGAAACAACTTACATCAGAAAGACAGAGGTGGGTACTGCCTGATATGTTGGATTTCAGCTTCTGTGCCTGGGAAAAGACAAACACACATAATTATTTGTACATACTATGGAAGAGCTGGAGAAGGGAATGGCAACCCACTGCAGCATTTTTGCCTGGAAAATCCCATGGACAGAGGAGCCTGGCAGGCCACAGTCCATGGGGTCACAAAGAGATGGACACGACTGAGCAACTAAACCATTATGGAAGAGTAGTTATTGATGATCAACAGTATAAGACCGTGTCACTGTTAGAAATATGTGAGTCACAACTGTGAGCCCATACACAATTAAAATTTTTCTACTAATCCCATAAATAAAGAGATAACAGGTAAAGAAAATTTTAATGACATTTTCTTTAACTCAATATATGACCATTTCAACATGTAACCAGTATAAAAGATGATTTATGAGATACTTTTCTACATTCTTTAAACTTTCATACTAAGTCTTCAAAATTTGGTGTGAAAAAAAAAAATTGGTGTGTTGGACAAAATACACCTGAGTTTGTATCTGCCCCCTCTCAAAGCCACTGCACAGATTAAAAAAAAAAAAAAGTTTTAAAGTCATTTACAATCTGTACTCATTTATAGTTCTGAATATTAATGTTTATGAAGTGCCTTCTAGGTAAAAATGTAATAAAAATTCTCATTCATCAGTAATATAGAGATAGGTCTTCCCGAATCTTGTGTATTTGTTCATTTGTTTATTAGTTGTTCCAGTCCACAAACACTTACTGAAAAATTTTCCAGGGTTTGGCATACAGTGATATGACAAAAAGGATGTGGTCCTGGGCTCCTGGGCCTGCCTTCTGGTGGGTAAACCACTCAGCGCTGGGGGGGCTCAGGCACAGGGCAGGGACCCTTTGACAGATCCCTTCCAAGAACCGTGAAGGGTATCACAGACCCCAGATCTATCCATCTTAAAACTGCTTCCTGGGCAGTTATAAGTTCCTAAGCTGTGAGGGCTTTAAGCTCCCTATTTTCTCACAAATGGAACAAGTTTCCACTGGGTTTCTACCTGAGAAATTGAGTTAGAGGAAAAACTCCATTGCTCAATTATAATAAAAACTGCTGACCCAATACAGCTCTCCTGTTTTATAAAGGAAAACAAATTAGAGAGCAGAGACGTTAAGTGACTTATTCAGGGTCACAGAGTGATCCAAGTTGTAGTCGATATTTAGAATACAGGCCTCTGAAACTTCTGAATGGAACCGTGCTCTTTCCTGCCTTCCAGTGTTTCTCCCAGACGTACTAGCGTGCTTGACTCTTCATGCGCTACTTGCCCCCCAAATCCACTCAAAGAAACCCTCCTACACCCCCTCCCCCTGAAACCAGGAGCCCTTTGGTAGCAACAGACAGAGAGTTTGTTTGCCAACAGGATGGCCCTGGTTAAGCATCACACCTGAATCTAGGAGCATCTGGGCAACCAGCTCTATGGGGATGCACTGGCAGGCTACCTGCTGCAGGACAACGTTCGCAACTTGTTGAAGACGTGCTAGGCTGAGATCATGGTATAGTCACACAAGGAGTAATTTATTGACCATAATGCTACTTGGCAGGCATCATAATCTTTACCTATATTTGCATATGCCAGCTGCGAATATGAAATCGAAACCTTTAAACAGGCATCAAGAAAAAGACACTGTGAAGCACCCCTGGGCTGTTCAAAGGTCACTAAATGTTACATATAAGAAGATCAGAGGGCAAATCAGAAGAGGGATGGAGCCTTCCTCAAAAGCCTACTTTTAATCTATATGAATAGCAAATCTGGTCCACTGCATTGTAACCTATAGAGAATAATACGTAGAACTTTGCACATTTTATTTCTGCTCAAAACTGGAATTGTGCCAGACGCCAAAATGGCCCTAAAACATCACATTCTGTCTTCTCTTTTCTAGGTGGTAATCTACAAAAGACATAAAACCTTGCTAAGTACCTTTGCAGAAGTAAGAAGTTCACTAAGACACCCAACTCTTTGCAACACTATATACTGTAGCCTGCTGGCGAGGCGTCTCTGTCCATGGGGTTCTCCAAGCAAGAATACTGGAGTGGGTTGTCAATTTCTACTCCAGGGAATCTTCCCAACACAGGAATCAAACCCACGTCTCCAGTATCTATCTGCATTGGCAGGCAGGTTCTTTACCACTAGTGCCACCTGCTGCTACTGCTACTGCTGCTAAGTCGCTTCAGTTGTGTCCGACTCTGTGTGACCCCATAGATGGCAGCCCACCAGGCTCCGCCATCCCTGGGATTCTCCAGGCAAGAACACTGGAGTGGGTTGTCATTACCTTCTCCACCTGGGAAGCGCCTAATCTGTAAGAGACATAAAGCCCTGCCAAGGGCCTTTGCAAAACTAAGAAGTTCACTAAAACATGCAGAGAAGGCAGCCTGACTTGTCTGAGACACATTAATCCTTCAATTTGCTTCTGTGCTATTGCCACAGTTAAGCCACACCTCTGTGTCCTAGACTGCAGTGGCCCTCAAGAGATCCAAGGGCTGGTTGGGCTTCCCTCCTATTTTGTTCTATATGATTAGCAACAGCCTGCACTGTTTTTCTCTTTGCACCATCTAAGAGACTCACTGGCTACACTTCAAAGTCACTTTAGGAACCTGCTGAGGTATTAGAAAAAATGCCCATCTATATTACGTGATTGTAAAGCGGCTACCACCAACGGAGTTTAAAAGGTCTTTGCGCTGTGCTATGCTTAGTTGCTCAGTCGTGTCCGACTCTTTGCAACCCTGTTGCTACTTTAACTAATTTTCTTAACTGGACTCTGCATTGACACAGGTAAATTCTGGTCCTCAACTAGTCACTGAGAGTTCAACTGTGTACAGGATTACAGTTGTACAACTGGGTAGACATGCCCTGGTCTAAATTCCTAGGCTCTTTCTTTCTGTCTGAGAATGGTTGGGATGACTGGTCAAATCACATAGGAAAAATACACGGAGACCAACTCCAAGCCTGTGAAGGCTCTGGGCTCTTCTTCCTCGCAAGGTGGGCCTCCTGTTGGCCTCTGTCTAAAGCAAATAGTCAACTTCTGGCCTTGTCTCCCTGCAGCCCGATGGCTTCATTAAAGCTAGAGGCAGTGACTTCAAGCTCATCTGGCTTCAAGAACTATTCTGTGGGGAGAACTGGATGAACTGCTGAGGGAAAGTAACCATGTGCCACCAGGCTTTTGCAGAGTCTCTGAGAAAATGCCTTCTCTCCTGTCAAACCCATGACCAATCCACAGAGGCACTCAGCACCCCAGAAGCTTAGCAGTCCACATACGCCGGCTTCTAAATACTCTGCTTATATAGTGAGTTGACACTGCTTCCCATCGAGAGGTTGGGGGAGCCTGGAAACCCTCACAGCCTCAGAGCCAGGGCAGAGCAGACCCTGAGTTCCACCAGAACCTCATGAGAACCACAGTAAGATCTGTGATGTGATTAGGAGGCAGAAGGAAGATAACACCTGCATAAACGAATCAGATTGCACACAGACATGAGATCTTTCAAAATCCCACACCAAACGTGGGCTGGAGGGCCAGTGGTCTGCTGCTTGGACTCAATGGTGTCAGCTGGGTGTCCAATGCCTCTAAGGGTTCATAAGCTGCAGGTGGAGGGGCAGAGCCTGGGAATTTATACCTGTGCATGTACTAGCAGCTTGCATGCTTGTAAGTCCTGTATTCATTCTGAATCCCTCCTGTGACCACCAAGGGTCAGATATCTCCTCTACGCATATCCAGAGCCCACTTAAGAAAATCCAGCTATTGAAGTCCGTTGTAGAAGCCTGAGCAATCTGTTACTTCCACCATGAAATTAAAAGACACTTGCCCCTTGGAAGGAAAGCTATGACAAATCTAGATAGCATATTAAAAAGCAGAGACATCACTTTGCCGACAAAGGTCAGTATAGTCAAAGCTTTTTCCAGTAGTCATGTATGAATGTGACAGTTGGGATCATAAATAAGGCTGAGCACTGAAAAATTGATGCTTTCAAATTGTGGTGCTGGAGAAGACTCTTGAAAGTCCCTTGGACTTTGAGGAGATCAAACCAGTCAATCCTAAAGGCAACTGACCCTGAATATTCATTGGAAGAACTGATGCTGAAGCTCCAATACTTTGGCTACCTGAAGAAAAGAGCCCACTCATTGGAAAAGACTCTAATGCTGGGAAAGATTGAAGGCAAAAGGATAAGGGGGTGGCAGAGGATGAGATTACTAGATAGCATCAGCAACTCAATAAACAGGAGTCTGAGCAAACTCAGGGAGACAATGGAGGACAGAGGAGCCTGGCCTGCTGCAGTCCACGGGGCCGCAGAGTTGGACATGACTTAGCAACTGAACAACAATGGCAACAATCCTGAGTGCTTTTTAAAACATCAGCTATCACTGTCTTACTAGTCAGGTCTGATCAATGCAAACAGATACAATGACAGTGTTAAATTACACTTTTAACTATTACAAAGATTATTTACATATTTTGAACATGGCCTCAGTTGATGAAAATTGGGACAGTCCCAGGAAAACTGAAAACAAAGCAAACCAACAAAAACTTCTGAGACCTTGGAAAGTACAAAGAAGGTAGAAGAAACTGGAAGAGCATCATTTCCAAGTCCCAAATTGATAGAAGCAGGAGTGTAATAATGGAACGCGTCCCATCTGCCAAGCCCTGCTTATTAAGAAGACAGGGGACTTCCCTAGTGGTCCAGTGGTTGAGAGTCAGGGGTCGCCGTTCTATCCCTGGTCTGGGAACTAGGATCCCATATGTTGTGTGAAGCAGTCAAAAGGAAGAAAGAAAGAAAGACAGATAGGCAGGGGCCCAACATAGAGCCTGACTAGCTAGATCTATCTAGACACCAAACCATGCAGTTTGTGGCTTTAAAATATGATATCTTTCTCTTTAAAAAAAAAGGGGGGAGGGATACAAAGGAAGAGAATGGATTTCAGTTTTTCTAAAAGTCAATTTTAACCACAGTTCCAGCATGTTGAAAAATGAATTATTTAATCTCTTTTATGAAAGAGGGTTTCCTATCACCTAATTCATAGTTATGTGGTTATGGGAGAAGCCTCCAACTTGGGGAAATCAACACCACCAAAACAAGGTTTTTATTTTGAGACAGTGAATAGGCTGCTAGAGAAACCCATCCACAAACCAGTAGCTTTTCTCTCTTTCTGGAACTTGGTCTTTAGGCTCTTCACAACTCTTGTCCCTCCAACAGTCTTATAAAACTGTCACTGGCAGTTATCCCCAAGTCCAGGCACGTCACATAATAGAATTTCCATGTCACTGTAATTGCTGCCAGACTCCGTCAGTCCCTGGCACTAGAGGGTTAATAAATGCATTAGATGCTATTAATCTCTGTTACCTGGAGTCAGACCATGACTCTCCTGCTTTTTAACCCTGTGATTAGCATTTGGAAAGCCTGCCTGGTGCCGACTGCTTTCCTGTACAGAATGCTCAGACATACATAGAGTCCAGAACTCTTGGTCAAGCTAACTCATCAGGCACCGCGTGCTCCACGCATTCTGGCCACAGTGGGCTCTCCCAGAGCCTCGAGTGGGATCAGGCTTTGGAGTTGCACACTTGCTCTGTTTACAGAACTGAAGACTTAATACCATACCCACTTGCAGCTTGGCTTTTGCTGCCCCAGGACTCCATTTCTATAGAGAAGCCAGTGTTTAATCTCAGGTTCTTAGGCAGCTGTCAGCCAGCAGGGTATGGAACATTTCTCTACTCTCCTCCATGTATAAGAAAAGCCAGTTTCTGCTCTACCTCCAGAAAATAAAACTGGAGGAAGTTGCTCAATCCAATAGCAACAGATTGCCCAGGCTGCAGCCAAATGGTCATAATTAATGATGCTTCTGGTTCTTTTCTCCCTTGCTTTACTGATTAGAGAGATTTGCTATATTAAGAACCTGTTTGCTTAATGACAGAATACAAGCAATAAACAGAGAAATACACAGACTGTAAAATGCAATCAACTTTGCTCTCCAGCACTCACTAAGTACCAAGCTGTATCTATCACACTTGTCAATACCAGTTTATCAGCATACGAGCCTCTTCTGCAGCACAAATTGGACCGTTGCTAGGGAAAACCATCGCATGAGTTCTTTCTGAAATAGTCCAGAACTCAAAGCCACTTCTCAGTTTAAATCTGCACATTTTATATTTTCTCATAAGACAAAAGCCTAAGAAGGCTGTGTACCTAATTTGAAGGATAACAGAGCAATCAGTTATTACTTTCTCATTTTTCACACTGCATTTTAACAAAATGGATTCACCCTATTATAGACATTTATGGGTACACTTTACTATGTAACAATTCTGTATGTGCACTTGACACATATTTGCCCAAATTAATTTCTACACACACAAAGAAGGCAGAAAAAAGAAGTGGATCTGAGCAAAGTAACGGTCATGTGCCCAGCTGCACACTTTTCAGCTTTTCAGATTTTCCCTGTTGACTTTGGGAGAGGCAGGAGATGTTTTATTTCTGGTCAGGTCACAAGCAGTTGGCCAGCCTTTCTAAAATCCCTGTCCCTGTGTTTTGAAACTCACCTTCCAGGTGATTTGCTTTTGCTACGAACTTAGTAGCAACCGCTTGCAACCACTGGTCTGAATAATGTGTAGTCAAGTCAGCGTGTAAAACAAGTGGACACATAAATAAGGTCTGCTCTGAGCCCCTGGGTTTGGGTGTTTGTCTTTCAGAGCCTATGTTTAGCTGTTTGCTCCAAGCCGACTTCTGCCAGCCCCACGGGCTGGGAAGGGGCGGAGGGTCTGTGAGGAGGGTACGAATGAGATGGGAGTGAAATAATTCTTGGGCAGCTTTCCTACCACGTCTCGTCTACCTACTCCCTCCAAGACACTGTGTCTGCATATTACCTGAACCTCAGCCAAACGGCTTTCATTATATTAAGCTCTAAGAAGACCTTATAAAGATGTTTCACTCAGTACAGTTTTCGGAAGGCTTATTGGGTGCCAAGTTTAGTTAGTCTGGCAGGCTCTGGGCAGGTTGAGGCCGGTCATAAGAAGGGGGTGGGGAGAAGACTGGAGGCCTGAAGGCGTACTTCCTCACCCCAAGAATGCATAGGCTCAGATCCCATTTGGGCTGTTTAGACAAGGCCTCCAACAACCAGAGTGCAGTAAACTTAAATGAGGCCAGATTGCGTGTGTGTGTGTGTGTGTGTGTGTGTTAGCCTTGAAGGTGATGTGGATTCATGTTCTAGAGTCTAGAAGGTCTTGGATTCTTGGTACCTGTGGGTTGTTCCAAGTGTAACATGGCAACTTAGGTTGAGTTTACGACCAAGCCTGAGGAACTTCCCTGGTGGTCCAATGGTGAAGACTTTGCCTTGTGATGCAGGGGGTGCAGGTTCAATCCCTGTTGGCATCAGTGGCAAAGAACACGCCTGCCAATGCAGGAGATATAAGAGATGTGGGTTCAATCCCTGGGTCGGGAAAATCACCTGGAGGAGAGCATGGCAACCCACTCCAGTGTTCTTGCCTGGAGGAGCCTGGCGGGCTACAGTCCACAGGGTCGCCAAGAGTCGGACACGACTGAAGCGACTTAACATGCATGGCCAAGCCTAGAGCAGAAACTTTCTAACTTGACAGCACTGGGGGCTGGGCCCTTGGTTATTTGAGAAATTAAGTTAAAGAGCAAAATCACTAAATCATTTTAAAATTACACATTTGTATCCATTTTTTTAAATTTAGAAACTCCTCTTTTAAAATCACTGTGATAAGAACACTTCACATGAGATTTACCCTCTTAAATTTTTAAGTACAACACAGCACTGTTATGGGCAGGCATGAGGTTAAACAGCAGATCTCTAGAACTTACTCATCTTGCATAACTGACCCTGCATCACTGCTGAACATCTCCTCATGTTCCCCTCCCTCAGCCCCTGGAAACACAAATTCTCTTCTTTGCTTCCATGAGTTTGGCTATTTTAAATACCACATGAGACTGGAATCATGTAGTATTTGTCCCTGTGATGGGGATGTTTCACTTATCATGAGGTCCTCCAGATTTGTTCACATCATTGCATATTGCAGAATCTTATCCTTTTTCAAGGCCAAGTAATATTCCATTGCCTATATTGTATCAAACATTTTAATTCAAAAATGGAATGTCATCCATTGACTGATTTTTGGATACATAATCAAAGCCACTTTGAAAAGTTTTTTAAAGAAAGAGTTTGCTGACTGGAATTCCCTGGCTTACGTTCTGCCTAAGCTATACCTATTATTTACAATCTACAACATCCAGTTTTCATTTCTTTAAAACAGGAATGACTTTTGTTTGATACCCACCAGGGAATCTCAGTGCACAATTTCCATTTACTTAAAATTTTTTTTTCAGTCTTTTATTGTTGGTTGGCCTACACCTAATCCAAAGCCATTTTTCAATGCAAGGGGAATTCAAACTACACTGTAGTCAGCTTATTTAATTAAAATAGGTAAGCAAAATACCAAGTACAACGGCACCTAAAGGTTTGAGAACAAACGATCCTGAATCTTTCAAGCTTGCATCTCCACTGGAGAAAGCAAGGGGCCCAGGTGAGCAGGAGAGAGGCCCCTAGTGTGGGGCATTCAGCCTGCCTTGGGCATCGGATGTTTACAGGGGAATGGAGAAGAGGATGGCTTATGTGGTGAACTGGTTAAATGTGGGTCAGTTAAAACTTCTAGAACTGACTGAGAAATCTAAATTGAATGATTTAGAACTCACTCCTGGTACAGCTTGATTGATATGGTATGCTATAAAGAACACAGGTTAGGAAGGTCCTGTCCTGGCTTTTCAACCATCATCTATAATTATAATAACTGCACCCTGCTGCCCACTTCACAGAGTTGTGAGAATCAAACGTGATACTCGTGTTGGAAGTGCTTTTAAAAATCCAAGTTGCTGTTGATGATCTCTGAGCTCTTCTCTGGTCCCTATGCTGAGTGTTCTCGGATTCAGGCAGGGGTGGGGAAAATGCAAAAGCTTCAGCTAATTTGCCTTGTGAACGTGATACTGAATAGAACTGGCTCGTGATCTTCTGTGTTTCCTCGGATTTAAAAATGAATGCGATGAAAGAGATACAGCCCTGTAAGATATATCAACAGTCCTCCATTAGCTAAGCAGTCCCTCGGGCTGGCCTGTCAGTCTCCCGCACACCATAAAAGGATGTCTGCAGCCTGGCGCTTGTAATTTAACACTAATGGCAGGATGGCAAGTAGCGCTGTGTGCAGACACTGTCTACAGCAGGGAGCTTAACGTGGCACTCAGCCTGGCCTTTCTTCTTTCCCTAACTTCACTGGATCATCTTACATCTATTTCGCTTTCCCCCAAGTTGGGGCAAACAGAGGTTGCCAACTACATCAGAGAACCGTGTGTTTTCATTCATGCTTAACTTGCTTGATTAGTAAAATATTCAGACAAGAAGCAATTATGAGCTGCATTTTAGAAAATTAGGCCCAATTAACAGGAAGATTATGCCAAACATTGCTTGAAACAGACGTTTTGGTTTGGGGGTGGGGGAGGAGCTTTGTAGAGCCAATATTCAGTGATCATGGTGTAACAGTGACTGAGGGGAAAGCCCTAAAAGGAAGAATTTGTTTTCTCAAATGTGCATTCAGAAATGCAAGTGTGCAGAGAGCAGCAGAAAAGATTCATCGTGGTCCCTGATGAGAAGTGCATAAAGCCGATCTCATCAGACACGCGCCCTCATCACCATCAGATAATATTTATTAAGCCTCTCATTCTCCTGTGCATTTATGTGCAGCTGAGAGTGTCCCTGTAATGGTTCTGTGACTTATGGTGGCAACTAAGGTTTGATATAAAACACCCAGGTCTGGAGACAGAACGGACCCTGGGCTTTTGTTCACTTGCTGGATGGCAAGATAGAGCCATCCAGCTCTATCTTGTTTCTTGCAGCAAGAAACAAAGTAAGGGCAAAAAACTGAAAAACTTGAAAAAAAAAAACAAATCGTGATTTTAGTAGCCAGAGAAAAATATTCTAGAAAATAGAGGAAAACCAAGCGGACTGATAATGACTGTGATGATCATGACCGCTACTCTTAAGAACCTCCATTGATAATGATTCCATCCACATGTTACTGAATGCCCTCCAAGAACTCAAATGATTTTCTGAGGGGGGCATTCCCCTTTGGTACAGATCAGGACACAGGGGTTTCAGAGAGGTTGGGACCTGCCCAAGTTTCCACAGCTCTGAGTGGCTGTCCTGAGATTTGAATCTCTTTGATTTCAGTCTCTTCTAATGTAAAACTCATGCATATTAATTCCATGCCAGACAGGGTGAACTGAAGTTTTAAGTTGCTCACTTGTGTCTGACTCTTTGCAAACCCATGGACTGTAGCCTGCCAGGCTCCTCTGTCCACAGGATATCCCGGGCAAGAATACTGGAGAGGGTTGCCATTTTCTCCTCTAGCAGATCTTCCCCACCCAGGGATCGAACCCAGGTCTCTGCATTGCAGGCAGCTTATTTACTGTCTGAGCCACCAGGGTACACATTACCTATTATCACCCATAATCCTTAGATCAACCCTTAGAATAATAAGGGTAAGATGCCTGGGGTCACACAGCCACCATGGACAGAGCCAGCTGAGGCAGCCTAGAATCAACCCAAAGGGTCAGAGGTCAAGCCAGGCCCGGTGGATTTTGCTCCCCCAAGAGCTCCCAGAGGTGAGCATCTGTCCCTGTAGCCAAGGGGCAGGCAAGGGATAGCTGCCCTGGGGGAAAATTCTGCGATGTCGTCTCAGTACCCACCACCCTGAGCTCAGTCTCTAGCCTTATTCATGATGTGACTGGGCCTCAAACAGGAGGGACGCAGGGGAGGGGAACCCTTCATTGACCCTCCCCTCAAGAGAACCAGAGCCAGTTTCCTCCCACAAGTGAGCTGCACAGCTCAAACACAAGGCACAGTCTATTATTCAGGGAAGCACCGTTGGTTAGAAGTCCAAAGGATAAAAGGTCAGTAGGGGATACAAGAAATTGGATTTATTTATAGTATGTGATCTAAGTGTGCTCAGAGGTATTCTTGTAGGTTCCCCAGAACAAGAGAACATATTTATAGCCAAGATGGTGCAGACGTCCTATTCCTTTTTATTAAGCATGTTTATTACCCAGCAATTGGGTTAAGCAATTGTCCAACTGCTGAATTACTATCCCTCTGATGGGCCGGGCTCACTGCCCTCTGGACCACAGGTGCGGGTGGCCTGATGGCTTTTCCCAGAATGCACTGAGGGGGCCTACTCTTCCCCTCCCCATCCTTAGGTGGTTATCCTCCCTTTTTGAGAAAAGTAGCAAAATAAATAAATAAATAAAAAGTTTAGGAGAACACATCATAAATGGGTGATCATATGAAATTATTTCAACTTGAGACCCACTTCCACAGGGTCCACACCCTGTACAATGCCCACGTTCATTTCCCAGATTCTTTTCGGATAAAAGTCACTGAATGGTCCCTCCGTAGAGGTTCCTCCTGTCTCATGGTCAGCACAGATGAACCAAGAGGATAAAATAATGATATAAACAGTTACTGTGCTGGAGGCTCAGTTACTATGCTTAAGAATTTTAATTTGCTTAATTATCACAACCCTCCCAGGTGGTCTGCACATTTCCTCCATATTACAGACGATGAATCCAAGGACTGAGGAGCTGAAACTACTGTCTGCTACAGTCCACAGGAAGGCCCGATTTTATTGTAGCAAGAGGTCTGGTCCTTCAGTATTTTCTACTTCGAAGCACATGGCCTCTTTTTCCTAAAAACGCAATTTTGAGAAACAACCGTGCCACTCTTGATATACTGTCTACATGATCCCTTGTCCAGCATCGGCACGGTCAAGGCTCGAGGTACATTACCTGAAAGTGAACTTGGTTTTGGAGAAAAACAAATGATGGCATTGCCTTGACTCTCCGAAGGAATCCAGAATTACTAAGTGATACCCTCCCCTGATATAACATAGGGGTTGTCGAGTGCTGCGGTGGGGAATAAGTGCAGACAGCAGCTGAAGCCTGGAGCACATGCCTGTCCCTGGGCAGCAAGAATGCCCTTCAGCTGTGGCATCAATGCTGAGACGACCCTGACCCGTCAAAAGATATCCAAATGCCATTGGATAATGGACAGCCTTATGTTGCTCCTAAGCAACACCAAATTTCAAATAGAAATTCTCTGGAGCTGACTAAGAAGGGTGTATCGTCTAGAGCAGGGCTTCCCTGGTGGCTCATTGGTAAAGAATCTGCCTGCTAACGCAGGAGATGCGGGTTTGATCCCTGAGTCAGGAAAAGTCCCTGGAGAAGGAAATGGCAACCCCACTCCAGTATTCTTGCCTGGGAAATCCCATGGACAGAGAAGCCTGGTGGGCTATAGTCCATGGGGTTGCAAAAGAGTTGAACATGACTCGGGGACTAACCAACAACAACAATCAACTAGAGCCCTGAGTATGAGATAGAAAAGGAGATAAGGCTGCATCATTTCCAGGTGATGCGGGAGATGGGCTGCAGTCACTGTGGATGACCACTCCCCTTTTTACTTCTCCGGTGGGCAGTTCAGAGTCAGCTTCCCCACTGTTCACAGAACAGACAAGGCTGCTTATAGCAGAGTAGAAACAGGCTGTGGGCGCCAAGTCCTCAGATTGCATCTCAGAGAGAAAGGATTCCAGCCACACAGGGCTTCTGATTGATACCATTTCTCTGTAACAGAAACAGGGCTCTGAGCCAGAGCTCCACCCCCCTCACAACCCTGGAGAAACACGCTGCACCCAAGGATGCTGGGACTGTATTCCCAAGGTATGCTCTGCATGCTCCATTGGTTACCGGGTTTGGGTACCTGGCCCAGGACCTCTTAACTACTTTAGTAGTGGGACGATATACCCTGGAAAACCCCAGAAATACAATAACACGAACTATAAATTCCAATGATAACATGACACAAGGCCTTCTCCCTGATATCATATGCCAACACTTTTATTATGTGTAATGAGGAAATCAATCCTGAATATTCACTGGAAAGACTGATGCTGACGCTGAAGCTCCAATACTTTGGCCACCTGATGTGAAGAGCCGATGCACTAGAAATGACCATGTTGTCAGGAAAGACTGAGGACAGGAGGAGAAGGAGGCGGCAGAGGATGAGACGGTTGGATGGCATCATCGACTCAATAGACATGCGTCTGAGTGAACTCCAGGAGATAGTGAAGGACAGGGAAGCCTGGTGTGCCAAAGTCCACGGGGTTGCAAAGAGTCGGACAGACTGAGCGACGGGAACAACCACAATAGTGTCCAATTGTATGATCATGAGGGCTTCCCTGGTGGCTCAGACGGTAAAGAATCTGCCTGCAATGTGGGAGATGTGGGTTCGATCCCTGGTTTGGGAAGATCCCCTGGAGGAGGGCATGGTGGGCTACAGTCGATGGGGTCACAAAGAGTTGGACATGACTGAGCAACTAAGCACAGCAGAGCAATGTAATAATGTGGGGCTCCCCATGTTGCCACTTACACCACAGAATGGTGAAGTAGGGGGTTATCTGGAGGCATTTATACAAGACTTAGAAGAGTTCTTAACTTCTTAGAGTTAAGAGTTGGGGTTGAAGTGGTGAGATCAAGGGGCTATTTGTAAAATGCAGAATGTTAAGAGAAAGCCAATTCACTCCCTATTCCTACTGAAACTTTACTGGCCTGGCTGCCATTCACCCCGTGGGGGCCACAGGCTTATTCCAGCTCTAGGAGATT
Organism: Budorcas taxicolor; assembly: GCF_023091745.1. Classification (NCBI taxonomy): domain Eukaryota; kingdom Metazoa; phylum Chordata; class Mammalia; order Artiodactyla; family Bovidae; genus Budorcas; species Budorcas taxicolor. The sequence goes on from NC_068932.1 coordinate 35,817,551, forward strand.
AGGGATTTAAGAGGGAAAAGGGGGAAAATTATAACTCAGAGACACTGTACTCTGTGCGCTTAATTTGCAGGGCTTTGCGGCTGAGAAAAATAGATGTCGCGATCTGCCTTTGTTGAGAAGGTGACATCTGGGTTCATTAAAGGTGTACAATAGATTTGGATAAGGGCTATTTTTCTCAGTCATTAAATTGGTTTTTAGGAACTTTACACTCTCCTTCATTTGAACAATTATTAAACTATAAAATAGAATTGCACAATTGCTAAAATTGTAATCTGAAATTTTACAGCCAGCTATAAAATGCTATATTATTAAACTATACTGAAGATGCTCAAGCCCATTACAACTTTTTAAATGAATTATAAAACCCTTTACTGCTGATAAAATAATCTTAAATTACAGTATTGTGGATTCCAACAATATGTTGAACTGAAGTCAGCTACCATGCAAATATGCCAATCACAAAGAAATCATTACTTGAATTAAGTTTGCAGAAGCCCAAAATCTGATAGCATTGGATTCAGCAAGGCAGACAACACCTGATGTTTGTAGGCTTCTCGGGAGAGCTGGTCCCCTAGGGAGGTGCCTTTCCTCTCGCCATATTCCTTCAACCACAGAACCACCAACAGTCAGAGCCTCTCATGTTCAAAGGCTGCACAGGGGACACTTAGCAGAGCCCTGGGGATTGAAGAATTGCTTATGATAACAGCAAACTTCTCCCCTTAAAGTCACTCCATAGGCGAGATTTTTAAAATGTCAAATGTTTTGTTGCTGAGTACCTGCCACCTGTGTTATGTTATGGGCTCAAAAATTCATACATTGAATTCCTAACTTTCAGTTATCTCAGGATATGACTATCGGTGGGGTGGTCACATAGGTGACAATGGATGGAGACGGGGTCTTTAAAGAGATAGTTAAGTTAAAATGAGGCCATTAGGGTGGCCCCTTATCCAATCTGACTGGCATCCTTATACAAAAAGGAAATTTGGACACACAGACTCGAGGGTGTGCACACACAGAGGAAAGGCAACGTAAGGACACAGCAAGAAGGAAAGGCATCTTCAAACCAAGGAGAGAAGTCTCCGGAGAAACCAAACCTGTTGACACCTTGATGTTGGACTTCCAGCCTCCAACACTGTGGGAAGGACAGCATTGGCCAAAAAGTTTGTTCGGGTTCCCTACCCAATACATTTCTGTTGTCTTACCCACTCAATCTACGGTACTTTGCTAAGGCTGCCCCAGCAAACGAACACAAGGGATGACATTGCACTCTGCGACAGGGTGATGTGCATACGCACCTACTAGGAAGCCTGGCCTCCGAGATGAAATTCCTGTGTTTTGGTACCCGTTTTACCCTGCAGGCTTCCATTTCCAATAGGCTTTGACTACACAGTTGAAAATGCGTTCTGGCATGCTGGACTGTATGGCAGCTTTAACAGAGTCCTACCCAATTCTGAACTCTGAATTCAAGCACTCTCCTGGATGAAGGGCTTTGAAAACGCTCTACAAGCAGTTATTTCCAAAAGCATTTTTACAACAGCCTATTTCCTCCCGGGGCTACCGTGGGTGGATTCTGGGATACGGCTTCCCTCTGAGCTCATCTGCTGGCACCTGAAGCTGGGAAGATTAAGTCCCAGGAGGTCACTGTCAGTCTCTACGCTGTGAGTAGCTGGGCCCATCACACAGGGCCCTGGGGCCACTTGGCAGTCTGATCCCGATCTCTGTCACCAGGCTGCTGGGGGAACCCAGAAGCCGAGGGGGTGGGGGGCCCTGAGACCTCGTGCTTCTGCTAAGGGAAGACCATCCCCACCCCTCCAACTCCCCACAGCTCATTTCTCCCAGGACATAAACTCCCTCTGAGCAGGAGAACATTCTGCAAAGGAAACTCCAGGTGCAGCCAAAATTCGGATTTTTTTTTTTTTTTAATGGCACACAAAACAACAGTGGGTGCTAGAAAACACTCTGTATTACACAGAAATGATGGCAACCTCACAGAGACCATAAACCAAGTGCCACAAATGGCGTACCGCACCAAGACTGTTTCCTTAAACATAAGGCCCGGGAAATGGCACCCAGAAGTCACACTCATCTAGTTCAGCGCATGTGCTGAGGGTCAGCACTGACCTGTCTGGCACTGGCCTCATGATCCCAGTGGGTCCCAGCCCCTCCTAAAACTCCCCCAGCCTCAAAGTCCACGCAGGAGAAACCCAATTGCAGTTTGGTCTAAACACTTCTATCCATTCTGGTTGCGGAGTGAAAGTCTTTTGACGTGTCACCAGCAGGGCACTTATTTGGGATGCTGCCTGGGTGAAATTATCACTCAGAGGGGCTGAGGCCTCAGAGGAGGCCCAAAGGCCACAGTCACCTGCAGGTCCCTGAATGATGAGAAGCAGGTCAAATACTTCTGTTAATACCGCTTAGGACTCTATCACGGGCCTCACTCTGAAGGGAAGTTAAGTGTCGCAAATTGGGCATGTGGTGGTCACCAGAGGCCCCTTTTTGTTGCCCTTGCTGGCACAACTTAGAAAGGTTTGGTCCAACGCACCCATCTGCTCTTCCATCTCACCACACACAAGAAAGAAACCCAAAAAGACTCTCACACACTGCCATCTCCCATGTTAATAGAAAGGAAAGAGGGCTTTTGAAGCAGCTCTCATTTCCTGGGTGAGTGTGTGTGCTCACTCGTGTCTGATTCTTTGCGGCCCCTATGGACTGCAGATCGCCAGGCTCCTCTGTCCATGGGATTCTTCAGGCAGGAATACTGGAGTGGGTGGCCAGTCCCTCCTCCAGGGGCCCTTCCTGACCCAGGGATGGAACCTGAGTCTTCTGTGTCTCCCACACTGGCAGGTGGATTCTTTACAACTGAGCCACCTGAGTGGTCCTCCACCAGGGGTGAATATGTCCTACAGGGGACATTTGCTAAGTATGTGGGTCCACTTTTGGTTGTCACAGTTGGGGAAAGGGGCTCCTGGCATCTAGAAGACAGAGGCCTGGGGTGCTGCTCAACAACCTACCAGGCACAGGGCAACCCCCACAGCAAAGCATTACCAGGCCAAGAGGTTGACAGGGCTGAAACTGAGTAAGCCTGACCTACAGAACTCTTCAGTTCATAGCCAAGAGGTCACCGAACAGCCTTTATGGAAGTTTCCACGATTGAATTTTTAGCCAGTTGGTCAGAAAAGCAGGTGGCCTGGAGACCCCTGAAGTCTGGCTGGCATCTGAAGTGGGCAGTCTTGTTGGGACTATGCGCTTAACCTGTAGCATCTGTGCTAACTCAGGGGGCTAGCGTTGGAATTGAGTTGTTCCGCAGGACACCAGTTGGCATCAGAATAAGCATCATTACCTTTCTTTATGCTAGTTTATGAACCAGTCTGGCACCTCAATCTGCCAGATGTTCAACAAGAATTTAGGGACTGATTTAGTCTCTATTGAATGCAAAATGTTATCCAGAAACAAAAAGGTAAAATGTTCTGATTTACGTATTATACAGTATAGCCAGGTAAAAATGCACAGAGGAGAAATAGGCTGCTGTTCGATTTCTCTTCTCCTGATCAAGCCTCTCTGTGTCTCAGGTCTATCATCTGAAAAATGGGAATAACAGTAGTAACCTCATGAAGTTACTATCAAAATTGAGTGAGTTTATATACATATATATATATGCACACATACATACTGCTGTTCAGCTGCCCAGTCATGTCCGACTCTTTGTGACCCCATAGACTGCAGCATGCCAGGCTTCCCTGTCCTTTACCATCTCCTGGAGTTTGCTCAAACTCATGTCTATTGAATCAGTGATGCCATCCAACTCTTTCATCCTCAGTTACCCTCTTCCCCTCCTGCCCTCAATCTTTTCCAGCATCATATAGCATATATATTTATGTAATGTGCTTAGGATAGTTCTTGACCCACTGAAAGAACCATTTGCATATTTGCTTTATTAATACAAAACCATAAAAAGCAGAGGTGATGCAAGTTACCGAAGAAAATAGCTCTAGGATCTGTCATATGAATGGATTTTAATGTTTCCTAAAGTGGGGTTTGGGAACCACTTGCATAAGGGACATTATTTAATAGCATAAAAAACATTTTTATTACTTTAATATATATAATGATTTTTTAAATATAGAGAGCTCTTGCATTGATTCTGGTTTCACAAATGTTATTAACAGTATACCTATTAATAGACACTGAGTTTAAAGATAAACATTAGGCAAATAAGAGTGCTGGTGGAATGCAGAAACAGGAAAGGCTGCAATCTCCTGGTCTTTGAGGCTGAGAGGCAGGGTTAGCTCTCAAACACTATCTTTTTAGCAAATAAGAGTGCTTCCTTTTTACCAGTGTGTCACCTCTTCCCAGTGTCAGCACTAGTTAAGGAGATGTGGCAACGGCCTAGGGCAGACAGTTCTACTCTGACACCCAGGCTGGACCAAGACCTGACTACTGTCATGACTCCAAGTTCACAGCACCGAGAATCTGATTTTAGGTAGTTCTCTCACTAGACTCCTGGGCATGGAGGGATGGAGCTTCAGACAGTTCTAATCCCAGGTCCTTTCTTTATTGCCTTGGGTTTCCTTTCCTTCTCGGCCTGCTGTCCATAGAATATCCCTCCCCTTCCCCTCCTTCCTTGGGACATTCTACAATGACCACATAGTAGAAGCAGCAGGATATCATGAGGTTCAAACCCTTCTTGCAAGTTAAGAAAGCAAAACCTAAAGGGCTCCATCTTTCCTCATCCATGTCCCCTCCCCCACCCCCAGCCCAAACCAGAGAACAACCTTCCTGTGTGGCTCCAAGATCCAGAGCTAAAGCTCAACAATCACGGAAACAGTGGCCACTTCCAAGTGCAGAGGGCTGGCTGGTCACGCTGAGCCCTCTGCATAGTGGCACTGGTTCTCTAATCCTCACAACAACCCCCAGAGGTGGGTGATAACTTACAGGAGACATTCAGAGACAGTAAGAAATATGTCCCAGGGCAGAGAGCAATGGGAAGTGAGCTAGGAACCTCACTCAAGTTCAACCAACTCCAAAGCTGGTGCTCTTCCCAACAAAGCAACTCTTAGGCTGTCAACCACAAGCTGAAAAGGAGGAACCTCCAAGGCAGCTCTAACCACTGGCAAGCATGGCATGAGTGCAGGGGACAAGTCCGCCATGCAAGGGGCCGAGTGTGGAATAAGCATCTCTCCCAGCAGTCAGCCTGTGCAAAACCCCACCACCCTGGCCTTGCTCTCCAGCGCCTCTTCTCCAGAAGATTAACGGGATGCCAAAGCACCCCATTGCTCTGCTAGCATAAATTGCAAGGAAAACATTTAGAATATTGATTAAGTGCTTCATGCTAGAAGATTTAAATTTACCTCCTGTATTTCCAGGATTAGCTGACATAATGGGGTCAGTCTGCTGGCACAAATGATTTACAGAACACCCATTGGCAGCTTTCCTTTTAAAACTCAACACTTAAAATTTTCACTTGGTCACAGCCAGCAGAGTCCTGGGTATTTAGCAGGGTTGGATAATTGCCTTCTTGCCATATTGAGACTTTTGGGGTTTGGCCTGTCTGGGAAGAGCTTCAGAATCATTTCCGGTCTTGTCTGGCCCTATCCAGGCAGATGGACTTTGTTTAGGTCTGATGAGGTACTGGGGCAGTGGAAGGGTAAGGCATGCTGTTTTTCCAAGATGGAAGATCTTATTTCAGATAGAGATTTTTGCAATATTCTAATATTCAAATATTCTAATATGTATGAGTTAAAGAGGTTATATGCAGAGGTTAAAGACAGCCAAATTGCATCACCGCCTGCCTCTACTGGGCTTTCCTGGTGGCTCAGCTGGTAAAGAATCCACCTGCAATGAGGGAGATCTGGGTTTGATACCTGGGTTGGGAAGATCCCCTGGAGAAGAGAATGGCTACCTGTTCCAGTAATCTGGCCTAGAGAATTCCGCAGTCCATGGGGTCACAAAGAGTTGGACATGACTGAGCGACTTTCATTTTCACTTTTCACTTTCCTGCCCCTACTACCAATCTGTAAATGTTGTGCTACAGCACACAAGGGGTTTCCCTGGTGGCTCAGTGGTAAAGAATCTGCCTGCTAATGCAGGAGATGCAGGTTAGATCCCTGGGTTGGGAAGATGCCCCGGGGAAGGATGGCAACCTCTCCAGGATTCTTGCCTGGAAATTCCATGGACAGAGGAAACTGGCGGGGTACAGTCCATGGGTTTGCAAAGAGTTGAACACAATTTAGCGACTAAACAACAACATACAAGTTCCCAATGCATTTCTATAAACTTCAAACTGTACTGGGCCAAAAGAAGGGACTGTACTGAGAGGCCAGGGAGGTGCAGACCTAGCCTGAAATCGAGTGAATCCAGGTGGTCTGCTCCAGAAAAAAAAATGCCCACCTCAAAGTCTTTGCCATCGTGGCCCACAGAGGGTCAGCACGGTTCCTCTCAGGGCTAGCACAGTCTGACTGCCAAAGAAAATGACACGATTGTTGAAGTGGGGAAGGGACAGCCAGGCTTTGCATTGCTGACTTTAGGAATAAGCATTCTTGCAAAAGTTATTCATTTAAACCCCGCTCACATCTCCTTTATGATTGAAAAAGTTGCTCTTATGAATCCTTCCCTAGAATGCTGCCTTAAAAGTCCCACTAGGATGAGGGGAGGGGACTTAAACCCGAGATCCACAACTGGCATCCCTCTATGTCTCACTCACAGATATGTTTTTCTGGTTCATAAAAACAAACTGACTTTGGATGTCACTAGCCGTGTTCCCAAGAGTCCCCACCAAGTGCCCACAACGACCTGACCTCCATCCTGCAGCTTTGGCTCTGGGCGTGTGCCCCCACCTATCAGATTTTCTTCTCTCAATCACACATCACATCTCCTTCCAAGAAAAGGGACAGAGGCAGTGAAGATTTCTCAAGGATCCTCAGCACTAATCCCAAGGCTATATCCCCCAGTCTCTACCATCTTATTTTATCGTTGTAAGCTAGGGCCGAAAGAAAGGCTACTTTAAGAGGTCGTCACTTTAAGCCACTAGAGTTAAGTGATGTTCAACAATGCAAAGTAGAGATTTTTTTCTAACACCTACACTTCCAAAAGATATTTACTTTAAATAAGTGACAAGTACAGGCCATTTGATTTAAATATGCTGAGCTTTTTCCAGCTCCCAGGCCACTCAAGTGCACAGAAGATGAAATAATTGGTATGATTTTTAATGTTTCTTTATCATGTGACCACTTTGTACAAGTCAAAGGGATATGCCAACAATAGCACAGCCTGTGTCACGCTTGTTACTAATATGCCTGCCAATTAATCCTGACATGGGAGCTTGGCTGGTTACCCAAAACCTGGTATTTTTTCACCTCAGGGGGTTAGCTCTTGGATGTTTCTATGACATTTTATACTAATCAATCAATTTTGCTTTTTTCAAAGCTGAGCCTTTCATAGGAACTGTAGATGAGCCCTATGCATACCACACCCAAAGCTACACATTTTCCCAAACAGAATTGTGTTTGGTTTGTTGATAATTACACTTTGAAACCGACTTTTGAAAATGTTTATTCTTATTTCTTCCCTTCCAAGGGGGAAATCTATCTCAAATGTTAAGACAGAAACCCAAGTCCCTCCGAGTTTTCTCATATTATTGTATATTTAAAAATATTACAAGAGGGTGCTTCTCAAGGGAAGTGAACTTTAAAGCTGCCAAAGATAGTTGACTTTCTCCAAATCTGTTACCAATGGATCCCAAGCTGGTTTAAGTCAGTTCTATTCTGAGGAACGACACATGCACCGGGACAAACGCCATTCTAAGATATTTCTAGGACCCCCTGGCAAATGGTAATTTGTCTGAAGACAGCCAGGCAGGCAAAGGAAGGACAGATGGGAAGAATGAGTCTCCTGGGAGCCCTATGTTGAAGCAGGAGTCCTAAATCAAAGCCAGGGACCACGTTCTCATGGGCTAAGTCCCATTTCTCATCAGTCACTCATCCCTCCCGATCCTCTGGCTTCCACTGATTCTTTCAACCATTCTTAATGTAGGTCATTTTAAAGAGATCATCAAGCTGCAAGAAGTTTTACTGGCAAACTTTGTCTTTCCCTTATACTCTCCCTCCTGGGATTTAGTCATAAAACATCCCTGCCTAAAGCATGAGCTTTCTGTTTTTTCCATCATTCGAATTGCTGCCTTCAGGAAGCACTGGGACACATGGGTCTGTCAAATCCAGCTTCTCCTTTCCTTTTTTTCCTATCCTCCCTACCCTGCTACAGCTTTATGGAGGTATAATTGACAAATAAAAATTGTATTTACTTAAGGCACACAACTTGATGTTTCAATATATGTGTATACTGGGGGCTTCCCTGGTGGCTCAGATGATAAAGAATCTGCCTGCAATGCCAAAGACCTAGGTACGATACTTGGGTCTGGAAGATCTCCTGGAGAAGGGAATGGCTACCCACTCCAGTATTCTTGCCTGGAGAATCACATGGGCAGAGAAGTTTGGTGGGCTACAGTCCATAGTGTCCCAAAGAGTTGGACACAAATGAGCCACTAACACTTTCACTTTCATACACTGTGAAAGGCTTACAGCAATCAAGCTGAGTAACATATTACACACCTGACATAGTTACCAGTTTTGGGGGTGGGGTGGGGTAAGAACAACTAAGATATATTCTCTAAGCAATTTCAAGCATATAATATGGTATTGCTAAGTACTGTCACCATGCTATATATATCCAGAACTTGTTCATCTTGCATGTCTGAAAGTTTGTATACTATAACCAGCATCTTCCCATTTTCCCCACTCCTAGCCCCTGGTAACCACCATTCTAGTCTCTGCTTTAAACAGTTCAACTTTTTTAGATTCCACATATAAATGAGATCACGAACCTAGAGGACATTACGCTAAGTGAAATAAGCCAGACACAGACAAACACTGCATGACCTCCAAAGAATGACTGTGCGATCTCGGTTAAGTTCCTAGCATGTCCCTGCCTCAGTTGCCTCATTTGTAAAAGAGAAGGATGACTACCATACCTGACTCGTGGGATGCTATGAGGACAAAAGAGCACAATGCATGTGAAATGTTTCACAAAAGGAAACTCACTCTACAACTGTTTGCGCTAACTCACACCACCGTTCCCCAGTGTAACACCCCAAGCAAACCACAATGCCACCATCCATCTCTTGCAAAGGGACTAAATGGCCAACTGACTTGGGATTAAGCATCACATGTGACATTCTGGAACATTCACTCTACCCCAGGCAATGAAAAATTACCACCATTTAATCCTCTCAATCTAGCAGCTAGGAAGTCTGACTCTTTGCAACCCCATGGACTGCAGCTGGCCAGGTTCCTCTGTGCATGGGATTTCCCAGGCAAGAATACTGGAGTGGGTTGCCATTTCCTTCTCCAAAGAAGTCCTAGCATTTTGTAGATGAGGAAGTGGAGGCTTGGTGAGGATGAGAGCCTGGGTCTGCACACATGCTTGACTGTAAAACCCAAGCCCTCACTCCTTTCCTCACATGTGCAAAAATGAGCTCTGATAGGGAGTCATCTTAGGAGGTAAGGTGAGGTTTTGTGGAACCCTTAAGAGCTCCCTAGAAGTAAAATGCTGTTTAGCTGCCAGGTGGGTGGATTGTGCGTGTGTCATTGGGAAGAGAGGTGTAGCTGTCCCCCTGCTTCCTCTGTATTCCCCTGTCTCCACTGCCCCACTCTGCTGAGAAGTTAAATGGCAATCCTGAGAGAAACATCATGCTTTAATTGTACTCTGTCCCTCTGTTTATGAGGCAGAGTCCCTACCACTAATACAGGGGAAGGAAAGGCTATTTCTTGGGAATAGATTTCATGGGTCCCCTGACGTTGCCAGGGAAACCCTGCAGTGGTACAGGGTTCCCCTTACAGGGGAGATGGTTGAGCAGATCTAGATGGAGGTAAATACTGGTGGCCAGGCCAAGCACCACACCCCAAAAAGCAGAGGACAGATGATCTGGTGGGGTGGGGGCGACCAAGGAGATGCAGAGAAGAACACCTCCTCATGGACGGCAGACTGCTCTCCCATGGGGAAAAACCGATTTCAAGGAGCTTCCAGGAATGACTATTCTTCTGAGATGCCACCTATTCATGGAGTCTGAACTTCCAAAGACACTGACCAGCTGCATTTTGCCTACCATTTGTGCATTCACAGAGGACAGAATTTCAGTTTTGAATGCCCACCTCCACGAACACCAAAGGAGGTTAATAAGCAGGCTGGACACTGCCTCTGCCGTCAAGCTCCATGTACTTAGACACGAGCAGAGAAGAACCTGTTTCTGCTGCAGCCAGAGCTTTGCCTCTTCCTGTGGTCAGGAACCACCTCTGGCCACTGTTATCACCTCATTATAACAGGGTCCTACCCTCATCTGGCCACCAGTCTTTACTGATGCTGGAATCTGAGTGGACCCGACAAGAACGGAAGGCTGACCTAGGAGGAAGCAGGACACTGAGGCTTGGCCACAGAGAAAGAAGAGACTGCTCTGCGGTGCTATGTCTGCTTCTAGACACACCTCTAACCAGCTGGTGACTTGGTGCAAGCGGCTTCCCCTCCCTGAACTGCAGGGCTCTGCTGCAGGCTAGGGCGGTTAGATGCTGCAGTACTCCCCAAGCCCCTTCCTACTTCTGGCATTTTTTGCATAGTGCTTTGAAGATGAGGACGGCTCAGGAAATGCTTTAGAAGTATGAAGAACATCCGGTTGACCCTAGGCCTGTGCCTTCCCACCCACCTTCTCCTCAGTCTTCTGCGTGAGTGCATTTGAGAGTGCGATGTTGGTGGGGACCCGGGAGGACGAGAACAGAAACATAGCTCAGCTGAACGGCAGGTGGGATATCTAAGAAGAAGAGGGGAGTGTTGGGGCAAGAAGATAGCAAGCAAAGCAGAAGGACAAAAACTGCCCCCGGGACCTCCCTGGTGGTCCAGTGATTATGAATCCGCCTTCCAATGCAGGGGACGCAGGTTTGATCCCTGACCCCTGGTCAGGAAATGAAAATCCCACATGCAGCAGGGCATGAGGACTGCCTGAGGACTGCACTAGAGAGAAGAGAACTAGCAAGGAGGCTGAGCACCACAGCGAAGGATGCCATGTACCACAACTAAGACCCAGCATAGCCAAGTAAATGAATAAATAGTGTAAGACATAAAAAAAGAAAAACTGCCCTAATACTTTCTAGGGAACAGACGAGGCGGTGAGTCAAGAAGGTATTTGCAGAGAAGCTTCTGGTAAGTGTTCTGGTGAGGGGGATCTCGGTGGGGCCCGGGGTGGGGGTGGTGGAGAGGTGGGAGGACATATTTCTGTGACAAGGCTGAAGGGACAGCACTGTGCTTGGCACATGTCCCATCCCCTAGCATGGCACGGGGCAGCGTCACCACGTGGTCACCACTGCCTTTCAAATCCAAGAGGAACCGTGGAAAGAACAGAAGCCTCTAGATTCCAGGGCCGGTTCCATGACTTGCCAGCTCTGTGGGCTCAAGCTGAAGTGTCCCCTCTCTGAGCCCCACATCCTCTGATGAAAGAACAAGGAGGATAACACTGTAGTAACAACACAATCATACCATCTCTCTCCCAGCCACCAGGAGGGCAGTGTCCGAAGAGGTGAGGTGTGTGAGAATCCTTGGTGAGGACATGAAGAGGTTCCCAAACAGCTGAATACTCATTATGATGAAAAAAATAAAAAGGCAGAATAAGCACTCTGCTTTGGCTAAAGTCAGGAAATGACCATTCGTAGGTCATTGTGGTCCTGGCCCTTGGAGATCTGCCTCAACCCCAAAGAAGTCTCTGGGCCCTTTTCACTGGACTCTGTTCACGCAAGGGGCTTTCAGAGCAGGGTTTCACAGCAACTCAAATGAAAGAGTATCTTCTTGTGCTTCCTGAAGAATGATGCTGTCCAGGATGCTACATTTGCCTTAATACTTCACTAATAACACTGTCTCTGGCATAGCTTTAGACAGAGTTAAATACTCCACACTGAGTCTAAATGCTAGTGATGGAGGCAAAGCCAAGGGCTCCCAAGACAATCCCCTGAATGGGAGAAAATATTTGCGAGTGATATGACTGATAAGGGATTAATATCCAGCACATATAAACAGTTCATACAACGTAACATCAAAGAAATAACCCAATTAAAAATGGGCAGAAGAACTGAATACACACTTTTCCATAGAGGAAATGCAGATGGCCAACAGGCACATGAAAAGATGCTCAACATCATGATCATCAAGGACATGCAAATGAAAACCACAAGGAGATATCATCTCACACCTGTCAGCATGGCTATCATCAACAAGGACACAGACAACATGTGGAGGGTGTGGGAAAAGGGGATTCTTGAGTACTGTTGCTGGGAATGTAAGCTGGTATAGCCACTGCGGAAAATAGTATGGGCGGTTTCTCAGAAAGAACTAAAGATAGACTATCACATGAGTCTGCAGTTCCACTCCTGGGTGTATATACAAGAAAAACAAAATGCTAATTTGAAAAGATACCTGCACCCCAATGTTCACAGAAGCATTATTTACAATGGGCAAGATACGAAAGCAAACTAAGTGTCCATCAACAGATGAATGGATAAAAGAAGACACACACACACACACACACACACACACACACACACACACACACACACAACGGACAACTACTCAGCCATTAAAAAGAATGAAACTTTGCCATTTGCAGCAACACGGATGACCCTGGAAGGCATTATACTAAGTGAAATAAGTCAGACAGAAGAAGACAAATACTGTATATCACTTTTTGTGGAATCTAAAAAATACAGTAAACTAGTGAATATACAATAAACGAAGCAGACTCACGGACAGAAAGAATAAACTAGAGGTTACAAGTAGACAGAAGGATGGGGGAGGGGCAATACAGGAGTGGGAAGCACAAACTGCTGGGTATAAGATAGGTTCAAGGATGTAGGACAAGGCATATAGACACTATTCTGTAATAGCTGTAAATGGAAAGCAACCTTTAAAAGTTGTATAAAATTTTTTAAAAAATTCTTTTTTAGAAAGCCAAGAATTCCTTCTTCCTTTTCTGTATGCTGCTGCTTTGGACAGAACACCAAAAAAGCATACTAAATAAACAAATAGCCAACTCAAATCTACCACTCTGCAAACAGAAAGCTTAAGGATTCATCTGCCCAAGCCCCTCATTTCATAGGTGAGGACACCAAGACCAATACGAGTGCTTGGACCAAAGGCCCATGCCTTGTAAATGGCAGAGTTGGTCCCAGAGTCCATCTGTCTCTCCACTCTACAGTACATCATGATCTTCACCTCTCATGGTTAAAATGCACTTAATAAGGTTTAAACCTGAGCAGCATTCTACTCTTTCCAACCATCTCTAAATGCACTTCAGAAAATGAGTCTGTGTCCCCACCCAGAAGTCCATGCCAACGGAGAGTTTGGGCCTCCTCTCTTACCTGTAAGTTTGCACAAGGTGGTAAAACATGAGTGGGGATTTCATTCTCAGAGCCTGCTGGCCCCAGGGGCTTGTTCTTGACCCGGAAGGCTGTGGTGGTGGTGGCAGTGGTGGTCTGAACTGGGAGGGCTGGCTGCCACACAGTCACATCCGAGCCATTGCCAAAGGCTTGAATTGCATTTTCTGCAGTAAAACAGGAGGAAATCCAATTTCAAAGTCAAGCAGCAAATGTAACGGACAGGATATGTGAAGCCAGAGAGGCACACTAGAAATTCTGATGAGCGCACTGGACTTCTCTAAGCGAAACCCATTCATCCATCCACCCACTACACACTGAGCCAGCCACGGGTCAGGTGCTCTAAAATCAATTCACTCATTAAACCCTGAGCTGGACACTTAGCTATGCTCTGTAAGTGCAACAAATATTTACCACGTCCCTCTTCAAGTACCAGGTACTGAATAAAATCCTTTCCCTGAGACATCCATCAGTCAAGTCTTTAGAAACTTGACTCAAAATAGCCTTAGACCTGCTATTTGGGATCACAATCACTGTTCCATCTTTCAAAAAAATGCTTGTGTCAAAATTTTATACTAAATGCAAGCTAATTAGTAAGTACCAAATCCCTAATTATGAGACTGGGGTGACTCAGTAGCATTCATACGAATTCAGCAGGCAGTGAAATCAAACAGCAAAAAAAAAAAAAAAAAAAAATGTGATCTGCTACCAAAGAGCACCTACTATGAGCTCGGCATTGCTCAAAGTATAAACACAACCGATTTCTTTAAAAGAAAAATATATCCCAAACCTCATCAATAATATATCATGAAAATGTAAGCAAGATTATTTTTTTCCTTTCTGCTCCCAGTCTTCTGAACAAAATCTGCATAATTAGGAAGGTGCAGCCCTGCTTATATGAAAAGTTTAAAATGTAAAACTTTAAAAGCTTATTACAATTTCATGGGATTAGATTGTTTTTTATGGCAAGAGTAAATTGGTTGTGTGTTGTTCCCCTCCCCGAGATGAATAAAAAACAGGTTTTAATCAGGTCCTCAGGGATTTGGCCTGGATTTAGGAATTTTTTTTAAATTTCATATTCATTGTATAAGAAATCAAACTCTTCCATTTGGGACCTGAATGTGCAAATTGTTAATATATGACTCTTAGCTGGCATTTTTCGATATACGAGACAGAATAATTTAAGCCTAATCTTCCTCTCAGAAGTGACATTTTGTTCTAAAATTGTTATCCTTGAAGTTCAGCAAATTGGAAGCTTGTTTTTGAAAACTTTACATTTTTTAGTCTGTAGGAAACAGCTTCAAATTAATATCAATGCTTCTTGAGCTCCCAGCTGGGTTACAGAGCTTAATGGGTGGATGGAAGGTAAAGACCGTGGTACTTGAGCAACCAGTTTCCTTAAATGACCCAGGACTACAACAATAAAACAAAACCTTCCTTTGTCCTATTAGGGCATGTAGATTCAGGAGACCCATGTCATTTGTTGAAACTGTGATTTCCAGCATGTTTGCCTTGTCATTTGGGAAGATTGTCCACTTGCTCACTCAGTCATTCAGGTGTCAATGGAATATCTACTAAGTGCCAGGCACTGTTCTGTGCTGAGAATCAGTAGGGGACAAATGACACCAACTCGACAGAAAAGTCCCTGTCCTCTCAGAGGTTATATTCTGGTTGAGGAGGCAAATAGAGAAAGTATACAATACACTGTTGTTGTTCAGTTGCTAAGTCATGTCTGACTCCTTGTGACCCTACAAACTGTAGCCTGCCGGGCTTCTCTGTGTCTGGGGTTCTCCAGGCAAGAATACTGGAGTGGGTTGCCATTCCCTTCTTCAGGGGATCTTCCCTTCCCAGGGATTGAATTCGGGTCTTCTGCATTGCAGACAGGTTCTTTTACCATCTGAGCCACCAGGGAAGCAATAGATTGGCGTCATGCTTGTGCTAGGGGAATTAGAGAGGTTTGGTTAATTTGAAGGGATGGGGGAACTGGGTTATTACATTTGGGTTGAAATCTACAAATTCCAATTCCTTCTACCCTAGGGCCTGTTGCAAGAGGCTGAATTTAGTCTGTGTCTTTGGTGGGCTGTGCTCCATCTAATCAAAGTATAAATGGAATGACTATGAAAAATTCTGGCTGGCTTTGGTCCTCATTGAAGGCCAAATGTGTTTACGTTTATTAAAAAATCATTAGCATTAAGATACCATTCTCCCCTTCACCAACATATTATTAAACAGGGACCACTTTAATTTCTCTCTGAGGCAGTGGTTTTCCAGCCCAAGTGAGTATAATCTTTTTTCTCACACTAACCTCTATTGTCATTGCTTTATCTTCATTAAAACCTGGATTCTGCCAGAAGAGTGTGCAGGACATGAAAAAGAGGATACACACACACACACACACACACACACACAAACACACACACACATGATTTATTTCAGTTAAGACCAAAGAAGAGGCTTAAGGTACAGTTCCACGATACAGTGCCCAATGTTATTCTGGCAAATGTCTCCACACTTTAGACTAGTTTCAAATTTCATTTCAGTATCCAAAAGCTTGTTTTTGTTTTAAGATGATCAAAGCATTTGGTTATAGCCAAGTACCTACTGAGTGAATCTCTTAGATTGGTCTTTTCAACAAAAGAAACAATGAGGAGGTTTCTGAAGTAACACTTAATAGCTTTCCTGTGTGCAAGCAGTAAATAGTTTGCTAATTCTTTAGAAATCAGTCAGAGTACCATGGAGAAATTGTCACCTAAGGGCACAGTGCTCAGAGATAGGTGAACCTTGGCCCACGCTTCCCACTGGGAAGTTCTACCTGGTCCTTGATGTTCAGGCTTGTGTTTTTATGCACCAGCCCCTCAATCTCAGGCCTGATGCAGAAGCCCACGGGGTGCAGGGGCTGCACAGGAAGGAACTGGGTGGGGCTTTGGATCCTATCTCTGGCGTGGCTGGTCTAGGTGAATACCAGCCACTTATTCCACTGTGACATGCAGATACTATAAGTGCATCTCCTAGGATTCTTGTGCAGGTTTCAGTCAATGAGACAATGTATTGGGCTGGCCAAAAAGTTTGGTCAAGTTTTCCCTAACATCTTACGTGAAAACCCGAACAAGCTTTTTGGCCAACCAGATATAAGTTACACTCCTCCTAGAGGGAGTTCGCACAAAGAGGAGGCACCCGATACATGAAGGGCGGCTGCTGCAAGACACGAATGAGGTATTCAGCTGGATCTCTGCCTGGGGCACACACATCTCAGTGGATAGAAGGGAGACCTGGCACAGTGCTTTCCAAGTTCATTTGATGAGGCTCATCGTTCACACCCGTACATTTCTCTCTATCCCTCTTCCCCTGGGAAACGTGTTTCCAAATTGCCTAAAGGACCCTGAAATAATAATGGTACTGTTTCCAAGCAGAAACCTCCCCCTGGCCCCTACCCTCAGCTCATCTCATCTTGGAAGCTCCTGGCTGCATCACCAGCCCATTCCACTCAAGAACTGCTGCTTCTCCTCTGAGCCAACCCTGAACATCCAGGGGGCTATTGATGTTAACAGTCTAATTTTTCTCACAGGGCCCTTGGAGGCCTACCCTCATCTAACTTGCCCGAGTCTTTCACATTTCGTATGCTGCCCAGGTTTTAAAAACCTCTGGAACTGACGTGGGGCTGGTTGCCAAGATCAGCATTTCATCTGTGGGTGGAAGTGTTCCTCCCCACAGGATGTGCCCTTGGCTATTGAGTCTTTCGCTTCCTGGGGCCTCTGGACTCGCCACCTTGGCAGCACCCAGTTCATCACTTGCTCTGGTCCTGCTGCACCATGCGTGTGGCTAAAAGGATCTGGATTCACACCCAAAAAAAACAGACAGACACGGACAGAGAAGGCAGAAAAAGAGACACACACACACAGAAGGCAGACATAGGAAACACAAAAGTACAGTTTGAACTTAGGGGAAAACGTCTGTGTGGCTGTTGTATGTTTTTTCAAACTCACTAAGACATGTGTTGTCCTTGAAGAAATTCAGAAATTTCAAGCATTCCTCCAGGTCGTTTCCGCTGTTGTTGCAGTCACACCAGGGGGCCACGCTGAGGCTACTGGAGTCAATGTAGTTTGGGGTCATGACTGTACCTAAAAGAGTAAAAAAACAAGGCGTTTTATTCTTGTGTGATGATATAAACTTTCCTATAGCCTGAAAAGAAACAAATGTTCCCCTGACTACGGATGCACCATGGATAACACCGTGGATAATTACAAACACTGTGTTTGCTGAGTGGGAAATTATGTTAAGCAGTGCATTTTCTTGGCAATTTATCTTGAGCACATAAAATAATTTACACATTTACTTAAAAAATTCTAACAGAACTCCTTGAGCTGCGCTTAGGGTATTTTTCTCTGCACAAATGGTATGGATGTCATGGAGCAGGAGAGAATTAACTTAGAATGCATGAATTGCCAAATCCCTTGCATTTTCTTGAAAATGCCATTAATCTTCACAAATAAATAGAGCTGGTTTTACATATCTTAAAAGGCCTTTTAGGACTTTGCATCTACTTCCATCGGAAGCAAATGGCTCCTTCAGAGTAACCCAGGGAAGCTTAGAAGCTTTCCTTATGGGTTACCCCACGTTCCAGATGTATTCAAGAATGCCTCTGCTCACTAGACTCTCAACAGATTTAAACAAGGTCTTCCAAGTTGTGATGGAATTGGAAATAAACAGTGGAAATTTCCTAAGCCAGTGGCTCCTCGAGTATTGTCTTAATAGTCCTCAAAATCCTCAAAGAAATGCTGGGTGGTCTCTTGCCTACATCTTCCTGTGTACTCACTGTTCTTCTGATGAGTTCTGTATTGGTGCGAATAAACAATGCATTTACAACTTAACACGACCCAAATGTCTTCTCCTGGGTGGCTCATACCAGGCAATGCCTACTCATGCCAAGAAGCCTTCTGTTTTTGTATATTTTGTGGAAGTAAGAAGTAATAGGCAGTCCAGTGAGCCACAGGATAAATTTGGTTCAGAAACAGAAAAGGACAAAAAAAAAAAGAAAAGAATTCTTTTTAAGCTCTCAAGGGCATATCTTCTTTGCCGTACATTCCTTACCGACTTGAACTAAACAATGTCCCATTCTACCTTGGGATGAAAACTTCAACCCACAGCAGAGAGAAGCTTGTAACTTTAGGTATGAAAGGAACAGGCATCCCCAACACTGAATGAAGAGGTTAGGGTATGTCTGCTAAGCACCCACTGTATGTCTGGCTCCAGAATGGATCCCTGACATTTGGAAAAGGTAGGAACTAGCTTTGTCTTCAGAGATCTTAGAACCCAATGAGCAGAGTGAAGGGAATGGTCTGGACCAAGAGAGAAATAAATTTTGGCTCACAGAATGCACTGTTTCAACTAGTTCTTCCCTTAAGTGATTTCATTATCCTCAGGTATGTAACAGTTTGTTGAGCTTGAACCCACATCAAGTTTTCAATGAGCATGTGCACCTCGAATGTGCAGACTAAGGTATTAACAATGATTACATCTGGGAGTGGGGCTAGAGATCTTTTAACACTGTGGGTTTCTCTGCGTTTTAAAAAACTCTTTACAATTTACACAACTCAATTCATTCTGTTATTTCTTAGACATGTAATTCTATCATTGATAAATAATCCTTACTAGGGACTACTTTATTTAAGAAAAGGAAAAACTGAATGCAAATTTGGAGGAATGACTTCCCTGGCTGCCCAGTGGTTAAGACTCCAGGCTTCCACTGCAGGGTGGTCACGGGTTTGATCCCTGGTCAGGGAACTAAGAAGCTGCATGCCAGTCCTGCCAGTCTCACAGCATGGCCAAATAAAAAAATAAATAAAAATGGAGGGCTGACTTAAGGAAGATAAGCTCATGGGACCTATCAGTGAGAATGGTCAGTCGTTGGTGAAAGGTATTACCCCAGACAGCACAGGTATCCTTGCCAATAAAACTGGGCTGAGTGTAGAGCACCTGCAATATCCCAGCATTCAGTATGGCCAGTGATTTTCCCAGTGACTCTTGTGAAGACACGCTGGCGACAAAGACGGTCTGTGCCGTCGCTTTTGCTACGACGTTCTTCCTGCCCAGTGACGAGTGAGAGAGTGGCAGGAGCTGGCACCCTGGCTGAGCCATCAGGCTTCTGACAACTGTGATTTCCCTCATTCTTCCCCAGCTTTCACTATATGTTCCTTCTCACACAACAGTCGTGAGGGAGCCCTGCCTCCAAGGCTTCCCACAGCCCTGCTACCAGCAGCCACATCCTTTTCTCCTGCTGCCCTGTTTATTTCTGGGCACGAACCCGCCTCACTCCTGTCCTCTCCCAACTCACCAGTGCCTTGCCTAATTGCATGGCTCTCCTGAATGCCAAGAACCTCAGGTCTTGAAAGACAGAACAAGACTACTTCTGCTATGTTTGTTCTCAGGGAGAAAATATTAGGGAAACCTCCCCCCCTCCTCCCTAACAGGGGCTGAATTACCCGGACTATTAATGGCAAGCAGAACACCAAGTCTTTAAGGATTTTCCTTCCAAAGGGCCATTTCAGGGAAACAGCCTTTCTGACTTCCCCAGACTGCATGGCTTCCAGGCTCCCCCTCTCCAAAGTTACGTACTTCAGTTCACTTGGTTTGACTTGCTCTCCTCGTCCATAACCACGCTTTCCCCGCTTACTTTTGTTCTGTGCGGTCAGTTCTTCAGCTGAGATGCGTCCCCGGTCTTCACACTTGCTGCCTCCCTGCTCTTTAATAATCCCTGCTCCCTGCCTTCTTCCCCACACCCCCTCCCCGCTTTTTTAGAGACAAGTCCTAAAGGACTCAACATCAAAACGCCAGCACAGAGGGTTCGAGATTTTTACATCCACAGAGAGTGGCAGGCTACAATGGAAGGACTCTGGGTGTTTGTGAACCAGCATTTTCTCCCATCCCGTGTCTCCCCATCTTACCAATAAGCCCCGAGTAGGCGAGGAGGCAGTCAGCATAATTTTCCTTTAGACAGCTGCTGACGGACCTTGACTCCGGCTGGCAGTTGGTGAAAAAATCGGCCAGGCGAGATCTGCAACAGAAGAAAATTGGGGGAGGGGAGAGGATGTGCTTTAAAATAGCCCAAGCTTCTGCACAGACATAATTTTCCCTTATTCCTTTCTCGCTAAGCCTTTTTCAACATCCCCAAATACAGAGAGTGTAGACTCTTAAAATGTTAGCATCTTCTCTTATATACAAGCCCCCAGCCATCCCCTCGCCCACCTGTGTCTGCTCCTTTGCAGAGAAGTCTTCAGGGCCTGCAACTGGAGAAATCTTGACGCTTTGAAGTTTCCCTTCAATATTTATTTCTGACTAGACTTATTTGCATTTTTAGGAAATATGCTTCTGCACACACTCACCGGAGATCCACACTGGGAAAATATTTACTTTATACAGAAACATGTCCCTGGCGTCCAAATAGGATCCTACAGCCCATCTGCTCCCGTAATTCCTAGTGGCTTTAAAAATATGCGTATCTGGTCTTCTAAGTCATCTCTCATCTACCACCCCAGGGAGGGGCAGTGGTATATACCAGCCAAGGGATGCTGAGGGGGAAGTTTGCCTTTCCAGCACTGCAGGGAAAGGCAAAAGGGACCGGGTGACACTGGCTCAGGGTGCGACTAGGTGTAGGGGGTCCCCTGGTCGAAGTGCAGCATCTGTCTGCAGTTTGGGAAGCCTCCACAGGCCAGTGCAGTCCACCCAGAAGCCCTGGGTGGTGGTGAAGTTGCCGAAGTACAAAGGGGCTGCAGACATCACTGGTCTGCAGAGGAAAGGGGCTCTTTGTGGCCAACCGGCTGTTTTTCAGTCTGAAGAGGATATTGTTGGAGAAATTCTAAATGAGTACTGGGCCATCTCTGAGGTCATCCGAGCAGACAACAGCTCTGTTTCTATGTGAGGAACACAACAGACTTCAAGAGAAGCTAAATTATCTGGCGATTACAGGAGACAATGGATGGCTGTCTTAGCTCCTTCTCTTTAGCGCACTCGAGTTGGCAGCCAACATACCCAGGGCTGTTTTTACCTCTTTCCACCCAAGAAATTGTATTTACTTAGCATCCCTAATGGTATAAACAGGGTTGCCTGGGTGGGGCTGAGCAAGGTAGAATGTGTGGAGATCACAGGGGGTTGTAAAGGGTGTGTAGGAAGCATATTCTGGGCCCTTTTCCTACAGTTTGAACTGGAAGAAGATTAAAAGGCCTGGTGAAATGAGCTGTGTGCACAGCACATTGGAAAGGCTGTGCAGTGTTCCTTTGGGATTGGTCTCTCCTTGAACCCATGTAAACAAGGCGTGTCTGAGCTTCCCTATCTGCGCCGATCTGTACACTCCGTATGTCGTGCGCCTGGTTCCATCCCTGTGACTCCCCGGGGCAGGTGCTGGAGCTCTGTTTTATTTTCTTTGCACAGCACCTGACACTCCTCAGAATGCTTCCCGAGCGGGGCCATGTGGTGCAGCTAAGCGGCTTGGCAAAAATCCTCCAAATGAGGCTGGTGCATGCGCCTGTGTGTGTGCCTGCATCCCTCCCACAGTCTGAGCCTAGCTGGTGTTTTCTGACTCTAACTGAACACACCGAAGGGCGTAAAACCTGGCCATTTTCTGTAGCCTGGTTAAAGGATTTATCTTTCAGAAGAAATCCCTAAAGGTGACTCAGACTTACTCAACTGGCACCAATGGCATCCATCTTGGATGGAGTGTCAATTTCAGAAGAGTTTTCCTGGTCATGAAAGTTAATGATCTCATGGCACTGGGTTTCTAACTTTGCAGAGGCCAACTGTGTGGTTCAGGCAGCTGGGACTCCAGCTCTGCACACAAGCCGATCAGCTCCCTGACCTGGCAGCCCCACGCTCCCAGCTGCCCCCCAGAGAGGGATGAAAGGTCGTGCTGTCTCCAAGCCTCCTGCTTCTCATAGTCTCTCGAGCAGACTATTAACTGAACAGCACCGTGACTCGGATTACTATCCTCCAGCGGGAGGCTAATGCCACCAGACTCATTTTGCTTAACAACCTCAGAATTGACTCACAATTGGACTCTGGAATGAAAGGCTAATTGAGTTAGTCTGCTGCAGAGAACATAACCCTGATTGGGAGGATAAAACTAGATATACTGCTCTGAGCATCTCCCCGAACAGGCTGGTTTTGGAGAGAAGATTGTCAGCCCAGATCTCGGCCCTAAGACAAAACCAGCCAGCGGATGCCAAGAGTTTCAAAAATAATGGTGAGCCCACATGGCATTGCTGAAACATGAACATTTCGCTGGTTCCTTCACCTCTGATCCACCTCCTTCTGCCATTCATGTTTGGAGACATGATGATCCCTTTATGGGATTCACATTTAACAGATAGAAAAACTGAAGGTAGAAGAAGTTTATATGGTGGTTGTGCAAGCGGGTGGACTGGTACATTTTCATGAATTCTGCAAGTTGGTTAACTTCACAATGGTAGCTTGAAAGTGGGCTAGGTGGGAGAATTTTCATCATGGTAATCTGCCAGCTCTACAAATCACAACCCTATGCTGTTCTTAGAGAACTAGTTGTTAAATATTTACTAGCACAATGCTCTCAAAAACCCAGCATGGTGTAGTCAATCCCACAGATAAAGGAAGTATCTTTACTTCCTTTGAGTTCTTGGGAACTCAGAAGTTCTTGGGAGCTGAATTTTAGCACTTCCTGGATGAGCTACCTCTCCCATCCCTAATCACCTTTGTGTCAAATGACATGTGAAATGGTGTCATAAATTAACCTCCCATCTCCAGTATCTTCCAAAGAAAGAAAACAGTTCTCTCTAAAGATGCTCCCATCCCAACAACACAGCCACCGAAATCTCTCAAAGCAACGTGTGCAAATGATTACAGGTATTGACAAAGCAGCTGACTTCTTGTCCTTTGTATTGACTGAATGACGGGTCAAATGCTTGTGTTAATAAGGATGAATGAGTTCCCTGTCCCTGAACCCAAATAACCTGCCATCTAGAAGGTAAGAGAAACAAGTAAAAAGATGATAATACCACGATGGCTAGTTCTCAATAAAAGACAAGAAAGGTTCCTAATAAAAGTAACACAGCATGAATCAAGTGTTTAGAATATGTTAGGTATGTCTTCATATACTTTATACTTTTTCCTGGCAACTCTAATAAGGTAGGGACTATTACTCTGTTATCTTAATTTCCCAGAGGAGGAAACAACATCTTATTGAGTTTAGGCTAGAGTGAAATAGTGAACAGCAGAACCAGGATTTAAAAGCTATGAGAAACGTAGACAGCATATTAAAAAGCAAAGACATCACTTTGCTGACAAAGGTCTGTAAAGTCAAAGCTATGGTCTTTTCAGCAGTCATGTACTCAGTGAGAGTTGGACCACAAAGAAGGCTGAGTGCCAAAGAACTAATGCTTTCGAACTGTGGTGCTGGAGAAAACTCTTGAGAGTCCCTTGGACAACAAGGAGATCAAACCAGTCAATCCTAAGGGAAATCAATCCTGAATACTCATTGGAAGGACTGATGCTGAAGCTGAAGCTCCAATTCTTTGGCCACCTGATGTGAAGAGTCGACTCACTGGAAAAGACCATTACGCTGGGAAAAACTGAAGGCAGAAGGAGAAGAAGGTGGCAGAGGATGAGACTGTTGGATAGCATCACCGATTCAATGGACATGAACTTGGGCAAACTCCAGGTGTTAGTGAGGGACAGGGAAGTTTGGCGTGCTGTAGTCCATGGGGTCGCAAAGAGTTGGACACTTCTTAACAACTGAACAACAACAACAATAAATTCTGATTCTACAATTGAAGTTTTTAACACAAGAGGAACTAGTTTCACAGAAGTTGTAATATTGAGACTGAGGCTTGGAGGATCGGTAGGATCCTTCAGGTAAAGGTAGAAGAGGGTGTTCCCTCTGCAGAAGGAAGCAGTAAGTGATAAAGTAACCACATTCATAAAAATCCCAGAATAATCACAGAGTATTTGTACCTGCCAGGCACTGATCGAAGTGTCTGGCATCTATTCACATATTTAATTTTAACTGTAATAGGTGATACTCCCAGTCCCATTTAGCAGATGGAGACACTAAGGCAAAGAGAGGTTAAGTAACTCCTCAGAGGTTGTAGAACTCTGTGCTGGAGCTGTAATGTGACCACATTCTATGCGACTCCAGAACCACAGGACATTCTCAACCACTACACCTAACACACAGAGTCAAACAGACTCAGACATGACTTGGCAACTAAACAAAAACAACAACAGCTAACACATGCATCATCCAGAAAATTGTCAATTGTTCACTTGGGATGGCGGGGCCACAGGTGAGTGACAGGAGATGGTGCTGGCAAGATCAGCAAGGGCCTTGAATGACCTAAGAGGCTGGATTTCATCCTGAAAGCAGTGGGAACCACCAAAGGATTTTAAACAGAGAAATAACACGATCAGGTCTGCAGAACAGAAGGACTCTTGGGTGTTTCCGTTCTTAAGCAAAGATTTGCTTGAAGCTTCTTCTGTGCCCTCCCTGCTCTAGCAGAGATGAGAAGAGCAGGAAACTGGCCAAAGGAAGGAAGGAGGCTGAGCCAGTGAGTACCCAGAGGCAAGAACTAAGGACTAAAGGAGGAGGAGAGAAGGAGGATGCCCTGAATGGTAGGTGTTGAGTGAGTGAGTCAAAGTCGCTCAGTAGAGTCCAACCTGCGACCCCATGGACTATAGAGTCCATGCAATTCTCCAGGCCATAATACTGGAGTGGGTAGCCATTCCCTTCTCCAGGGGATCTTCCCAATCCAGGGATAGAACCCAGGTTTCCCTCATTGCAGCCAGATTATTTACCAGCTGATCCACCAGGGACTCATGGTGGGTGTTGATGGAATGGAAGTCAAGACTGGGGACTTCCCTGGTAGTCCAGTGGCCAAGAATCTGACTTGCAATGCACGGAATTCGGGTTCAATCCTTGACTGGGGAAATAAGATCCCGCATGCGTGTGTGCTAAGTCGCTTCAGTCGTGTCTGACTCTTTGTGACCCTATGGACTGTAGCCCGCCAGACTCATCTGTTCAAGGGAGTCTCCAGGCAAGAATACTGAGGTGATTTGCCATGTCCCCCTCCAGGGGATCTTCCTGACTGAGGGGTCAAACTCACATCCCTTATGTCTCCTGCATTGGCAGGCATGTTCTCTACCACTAGCGCCACCTGAAAAGCCCCAAGATCCCACATGCTATGGAGCAACTAAGCCCAAGTGCTACAAGTACTGAGTCCTCGTGCTCCAGAGGCTGTGCGCCACAACCAAAGATCCCGAGTGATGCATCGAAGATCCTCAGTGCCACAACAAAGACCCGACACAGCCAAATAAATAAAAATAGTTTTAAAAAGAAAATCAAGACTGCAAAAAAGAAGGGGGCAGAATCAGCTCAGTAGACTGTGGCGTCACAGCGTGTAGTGGGGGACCCAGGAGAGGACAGTTTGCAAGGAAGATAAGAGAGGTGGCTTATGACTGTGCTGAGATCATGGCACCGCAGGAGTCAGGCATCTAGCAGGTTGCGCGATTCTCAGACCTCCATCTGTCCAGTGGCCAACCAGCCCCCACATCCCAGGACTGCCAGGCGCACACATCCTCCTGCCCACCCTGGGGATAGAACCACACTATAACCTTTTTCAATGACTTCCTCTGCCTGAGCTGCAGTGATCCAAACAAGAAACCTTACATGGCCAGGGTGGGATTAACAAAGAAATTCCACAAGTGCATGTCTTCTGGAGATATGAAATCTCCATGACAACAGCAGTGATGAACCTGATTGTTTTTCTCTGAGAAAATGAAAAGAAAATGAATAGGCACTAATGTAGAAATGTATCTCCCTCTGAAAAGGGAAATTTCCCACCCTTAAAGAGGAGAAAAATGCCGGCAAATGCCAAGTTGGCCTTAGGAAATCTGCTGAAGAGAAAACAATGGTTTATGCAGAAAATATCGCATTAAAGGAAGCATGCTGCTAACTGGAAATAGAAAAATGATTACAATGATAAAATCTAGGAGAGTCTTCTCAAACAGCAGATGGTCTTTTGACAGTGGAGAAAAAATCATTTACCTACTTTTTCTGCTAACATTTTTAGGAAAATAGAGTTATGGGGAACATACTAGTAATGCCTAGTTTCACTCATCCTGGATTATTCTAATCCTGTAAATGTTTTTGTTTTTTTTTTTTCTCCCCAGGGCAAATCCCATACTTGGACACAAGCTGTGTGGTTGATGGAATGGGGCCTTGTGCGAAGAACTGTGAGAGCCTGAATGGGATCCAGGCTCTGACATTAATTAACCAGAGTTCCTGAACATCATCATATGATGCTTGACGACTTTGGATTTCCCTTCCACTTCAGAACAGTCTGTTGGACACTTGAAGCTACTTGGAGAAGAAACCCACTTGTTTTCCATGCGTTATTATTATTTTCATCCATGATTCCACTCCACCATTACATGCGATTTTAGTGTCAAGGCATTTGGTTTGAGTATAGAGATCACTTTTTTTAAGATGTTTTTGATGAGGACTATTTTTTAAAGTCTTTTATCGAATTTGTTACAATACTGATTCCATTTTATGCTTTGATTTTTGGCCCCAAGGCATGCAGGATCTCAGCTCCCCAACTAGGGATTGAACTCGCACCCTCCTGTACTGGCAGGTGAAGGCTTAACCACTGGGCCACCAGCGAAGTCCCTAGAGACCAGATCTTTCTACAGGATCCCCACATCTCACATGCAAGAAAGCTGAGGGCCAAAGAGGTTAAGGTCCTCCTCACGGTCACATGGTGAGTGGTGGCAGAGGGCTTTCACTGGAAGAGGAATTGCTAGCTGTCTATAACAGCCCAGGAAGGGAGAAGTAAGGAGGGTGCTGGACTTTCAATTTCCCTGGGATTGAATTAAAGTCATCTAATGTAATGGCAACCCACTCCAGTGTTCTTGCCTGGAGAATCCCAGGGACGGGGGAGCCTGGTGGGCCGCTGTGTATGGGGTCACACAGAGTCGGGCACGACTGGAGCGACTTAACAGCAGCAGCAGCAGTGTATAACTGCTCTGTCCTTCCCACTGTCTGACGAGTGTGTTCTTCAGTCCTCTTACTAAGATTCTGCTGACTTAGCCTCAGCGAGCACTTTGCAGGCAACACTGGGGCTCAGGACGGGTCAGAGAGGGTGCAAGACTCTGCCCAAGAAGGTGGTGAGTCTGTCCATGGATGAGGCTACCCTTTATTAAGGAGTCTTTGGGGCAACACCACTGCCCATACAGGACTGCAAGATGTGCTGACCCACTAGCAACTCAGAAGCTTGGAATAGAATCCATTCATTAATTTGCTTGTGTTAGAAATCACTGGTGTTTTGCTCTGAATCCAACAGGAGTGTTAGGGCTTTAAAGTCTTGGATCTCAACTCAAGCCACTTAGTTTCTAAAAGCTCTCTCAGTGGGTCAGTTGGAGGAGCCAAAAAATGACAGTCCTGGGAGTGGCATGCACCTGTTTCTAATCCCAGTCCTACCTGCCATGGTTAAATAACTTAGCTACGTACTGGACATCTCTAATCCTGTTTCATCACCAGGAAAATGGGGTAATGGAACTAGAGTTGCCTCAAACGGCGGCCGTGATACCTTACTGACAGTTATATAAAGCACCTTGCTCAGAACCTAGAATACACTTTGTGCAACACATTTTTATTTCCCATCCCTTCATCTTTTCTCCCCAATTTCTGGTCCATTCTAAGGTGAAGGACTTGCCACAAAAACATATAGCAGGCTCAACACAGAGAAATATGTATCTTAATCTATCTTCTCCTGGTCTTTATATGACAGACGAGCAGACCTCAGAGATGTTGCAAGTTTGGCTGCAGACCACTGCAGTAAAGCGGATACTGCAATAAGGCAAGTCACACGAGTATCTGGCTTTCCCATGGATGTAAAAGTTTTGCTTTTACTATATAGCATTCTCACTAAGTGAGGGATACCATTAGGTCCAAAAAATGTACATACCTTAGTTAAAAATACTCTGCTGTTAAAAATACCAAAACAAATGCAGTAATAGCATCGAAGGTCACTGATCACAGACCACCACAACAAATCACTTATGGATTAACTATTACAAGAATTATCAAAATGTGACATAGAGATACACAGTGGCCAAATGCTATTGGGAAAACGGTGCAGATAGACTCATTCAATGCAGGGTTGTTGCAAACTTTCAATTTGTATAAAACACAGCTTCTCCGAAGTGCAATAACATGAAGTATTAACACATCTGTGCCTAAAACAGGTTAACCCATGTCACTGAGGGCAGTAAGTCTGACCAAAACAAACTCAACAAATCTGAAGCTAGGGATCCTGAGGTGTTACTTAAAAGCCTCTCAGCCATATGAGCTCATAGAACAAAAGCATTTTAAGAAAAGCTATTTTCCACCCTCAGGAGTTTAGGGGGGAAAAGATATATTTTTTAAAATGACTAAACATTATAAGTTTGTTAATACTGCTGATTTCTTATGAAGAATAAAATCAATTAGAAAAACACACTGCCTAGGATGACAAAGCAAGAGTAAGGGAATGGTAATTTTCTGGAACAGTGACACAAAACAGATTTTTTTCTCTTTCTGTTTTTAGAAAATTACCTTAGCCCTTCTCCAGCAGCCTACTGGAGAACACATCTGGAAAGCATCCTTCAGCAATCAGAGTCTATGTTGAACAGATTTTGCGGCCAGGGGGTGAGGGGTGGTGGTGGTTCTTGACTTGCTGGTCCCTTCCTTGGACCGTACATTCTGGCTTCCTGAAGCAGAGGCCCGGTGTTTGCCAGGGTCGGGCTGGGAAGTGGGGCTCGGGCTGTCCTTCAGAAAGCCCGGGTCCTCCCACTCCCTTGCAGCAAATGTGATCTCCCTGGAGCAAAGGCCCGGGGGCAGGTTCACACGCCACAGGCGCAAAAAGCCAAAGCCCCACTGTGCTCCTCGGCCCCTTGATGCAGCTTCCCACCCTCAGCCAACTGATGTGTTTCTTGGTGACTTGGCCAGACCGCAGCCACATGTGACTGGGAAAGGGAGGTGTGAGGTCCCAGCAGTCTTAAGGGCTTGCCTAATGTTGGTGTTTCCTGGGACACAAGCAGAAGTCAGTGCCTGTTCCCCCTCAAATCCCTGCTCAGGGTCATCCAGATTCTTGGGGAGGTTCCAGCCCCTTTGACCCAAGGCCCTGAACCTGTGCCTCTCATCCTGGGGAGGCCCTGCTCCGCTGGCTCCTTGGCGGCTCCCAGTCTAGCACATGGGTCCCAGGAGGCTTAGGTCTCAGACTGACCCACAACAAGAGCAAATGTAGGTGGAGGCACGCATCGTTTTAGTCCATGCGTCTGGCTTGGGGTCTATCTCTGGGTGGTGGGCTCGGTAAAAGCAGGCTGCAGGGCAGAGATGCGATGCCTCCTCAGCCTTTCTGTTCACATCAAACTGCAACAGCCCCCAGAGGGAAGTCCAGGTCAGCATCAGCTCAGTCTCCACACCTCTCACCAAGTCACCCAGCATGAACAGTGACAGCTGTCCATCCACACCTGCAGAGGGCTGACAGGGCTTGACAGCTCATCTCTACGTGGCAAATCTGAAAAGCAAGCTAGGGTGGTTGGTACGGGGATCCATCCCAGCCCAGAAGAAGCTCCTTGCAGCCCCTGACTCGATGCCCCAGAGCTGTCCTTCAGCTGAGACTCCTCCCTTCAGCTCCCTCAGCAAACTTCTCCAACACACACACCACTAGTCATGCGGTAAGCAGACTCTCAGTCATGATAGGAGTATAGCTACATTACAAACAACGCTATGCTGCATAGTCAAATCAAATAGATCTGTTTTGTATTATTCATGCTATAGCACGCCCATTATTGCAGAAAACCTACCTTTGGTGGTACTTGATCTTACAGGAAGAAATGGAGGTAGAAAAGAAATTGGGAGGTTTTTTTTCTGGATAATGAAAGTATCATTTATGCTCTCAAGTATCCAACAGCTGTCTGTGACAAAGATGCTAAGCCTCTTGAGTGAATCTTATCCAATACTTTTTTTTCTTTAATATTTCTGCAGGAAAACTTCATTAATCAGTTTTGTGACTTCTAGCCACTAGGAGAATAGAAATCTAGATGTTCACCCAATCTTTCGCCAGTAGAATCACATATTAAAAACTTCAAACCAACAAGCTGTGAATTTACTTCATATGGAATTCTGCAGGTAGGGCTTCCCAGGTGGCTCAGGGGTAAAGAATCTGCTGGCTAATGCAGGAGATGAACATTTGATCCCTGGGTTGAGAAGATGCCTGGGAGTCGGAAATGGCAACCACTCCAGTATTCTTGCCTGGGAAATGCCATGGACAGAGGAGCCTGGTGGGCTACAGTCCGTGGGGTCACAAAGAGTAGGACACAAAGTAGCAAACTAAAAAACAAAATCAACAAGAATTCTGCAGGGACCTCCGTCTTCAGGAGTGAATTACGGAAGTTGCCTGACATTCATCCTGGAATCTAAGAAACTCTTAGTCAACTGCCTTAGGTACCCAGGGCAGCAAAGGTCACCCACCATGGTTTCATTTATTTATGCCCACTCTTGCTTCAGAAAGAATTTTAAGATGAATTCAGGTGTAGCTTTAAAGCAATAGAATAATTGCAAAAATTACTGTGGGTATTTGGGGCCGAAGAAAGATAATGGAGAGGCAGTGGTGTGGTTAGCACAAAATGCACACATTGTCCTGGCTAGATGAAAGCTGGTACCTGGCTCTGTGATTTCTAGAAACCACTGGGAAGGGGGGGTGGGGTGGGAATCTAGTTCCCCAATCCATGGTCCAAAAATGAAAAACAAGATGGATGCTCCGGAGAGAAACTACTATGGGAGGCAGAACAATGGTCCATGAAGATTGCGCATTCTAGACGCTGGAATCTGAGACCTAAGACTATGTCAGCTGACATGGTAATAGTGCCTCCTTGCAGATGTGATTACAGTTGTGGACCGTGAGGTGGGGAGATGAATCTGGATTGTCCAGATGGGCTCAATGTCATCACAAGGGTCTTTAAAAGTTGAAGAGGGAGTCAGAAGAGGAGGTCAGAGTGATACCATGTGAGAAAGACTGGACTGGCGGCTGCTGATTTGGAAGACGGAGGGAGGGGCCATGAGTCAAGAAATGAGACAAGATTCCAGCAGGAACTCAGCCCTGCAGATGCCTTGATTTCAGCTCAGTGGGATCCAGGTAGTGCTTCTGACCTCCAGAAACTGGAAGAGAATACATCTGTGTTATTTAAAGCCACCACATTTATAGTAATTTGTTCCAGCAGCAACAGAAAATGAAAACACTATGAAAAAGCAGGACTCAGTAAAGGCTTTGCATATAGAATTTGAAAATGGGCCAGGACTTAAATTTCAATTCAATCGCTTACTAAACCATGACATTTGGGGCAAGTACCTTAACTTTCCTGAAGCTTAATTTACTCTGGCTGAATGACAGGAAGTCCTTCCAAGTGTTCCTGAAGGATTATGTGTACCTGGCACCTATCACCTGTTTACAAGTGAAGCAGATTCCTAGATGAGGGTAGCGCTCATCTGCGCTGCTGTTTCCTGTTCTGCTCTGACCTTGAGACCTCTGTGAAGCCCGAGGGTAGAGATGACCACACAGATACTTCCCTTAGAATCCATCTGCTAATAAGTTGGCAGATGAAATGCTTTGTCCTAAGGTCACTAATCCACCTGTTCAAGGTCTGTATGTGCTCGATAAGCTCACGATTAACATCAGGCTTTTTCCTTCCATTAGGACCAAAGAGAGATTTTTCTGGTGAGGCCTCCACATCTTCAAGCAGAAAAATGAGTTTTATAGGGCAGTGGAATCACACCCACAGAAACAGGTCAAGGCAATTCTACAGGTCACCACCCATGATCCCAATACGGTATCCTCTACTGGCCTGGCTGGCATCAAGCCAGTGCAAATTTAAGGAAGTGCTGTCTGCACCCCCAGAAGGACATAATGTTGCACCACAATGTTTATGACCAGACAAACTGAACAACAATTATGGATACTTCTTTGATGAAACACAGGTAAATTCTAGAAATTCTCCCAAATGCTGCCTAGCTTTCTTCAGTCAAACCTTGCTGTTTCAGGGTTCCCCAAAAATGAAAAATTAAAATTACACAGGCTCTCTCGACTTAGCAATTTGCAAAGCTTCCCCTTTGTCCCTCTCTACCCCCAAACGACAGCCCTGTGAGACCCGAGTCCCAAGCTGCAAGCTCTGCTCCGTCGAATGTTAATCTGCCACACATTAAAGGAGCCTAGCTGCTGTGCCCTGCGAGGGGGTGGGGAGGGGGAAAGGCGCACGGATGTCTGAATGGTTACAGCGTGTACTTGCACAAACAGACTTTAAGCAGAAACATATGAAAAGAAGATCTCCTATTAATCTTTAATAGGGTTGCAGACTTCCTAAGGAAAATTATGTTCAATAGTAAATACACACGAGGTCATTTTTCTTCCAGGCAAGTTGTTTTAAGGTCAACAAAGACTTTGAGCTCAGCAAACAACTAGTCCCTAATATCTTCCTTCCTAGATGGGGCACTGTTCGGGAGATGGAATTGTGGTGTTACACGTCAAAAGAATAAATCACTTCTTCCATTGCCATCAGATGATAACTTCCCCCATATTTCAGAAAATACATACTCTTTTTAGGGACCATGTTTATTCTCATGTTTAACATCCTCCTTTCAACAGCACGCTTCCACTTCACTCCATACCCCACTGCACCCACACTCCCAATCCCAGTTTCTACGTGTTACCTAATGCTCTCAGTTGAATTTAAAACTATATTCCACCTTTTTCCCCACTGCAGAGCAAAAGCAGCTGATTTCCATGGTTCTCATGAACCATTTGTTCCCTCAACTGCTCCACCCAAACGGGTGATCTTGAAGAGTTATTTTGACCCATTTACAGTGACATCAGGGGTCTCCTCTGAGCCCTCCCACCAACTCTCCTCCCCGCTCTGAGCCCCACGGAGCATGCTGGCTTTGGCCTTTGCATCCACATCTCCCTTCCGTCAGTTTCTTTTTCACCTCTTCACTTTGATGATACACTGCTTCCGCCATGAGAAGGCAAGCAACTGGGATCAGGCCTGGCACAAGCGGACTGTGACTGCAGTCATGAAGTTAAAAGACACTTGCTCCTTGGAAGAAAAGCTATGACAAACCTAGACAGTGTATTAAAAAGCAGAGACATTGCTTTGCTGACAAAGATCCGTATAGTCAAAGCTATGCTTTTTTCAGTATTCATGTACTTATATGAGAGTTGGACAATAAAGAAGGCTGAGCACCAAAGAACTGATGCTTGCAAATTGTGGTGCTGGAGAAGATGCTTGAGAGTCCCTTGGATAACAAGGAGATCAAACCAGTCCATCCTAAAGGAAATCAACTGCGAATATTCATTGGAAGGACTGATGCTGAAGCTCCAATACTTTGGCCACCTGATGTAAAGAGCTGACTCATTGGAAAAGACCCTGATGCTGGGAAAGATTGAGGGTAGGAGGAGAAGGAGGTGACAGAGGATAAGATGGTTGGATGGCATCACTGACTCAATGGACATGAGTTTGAGAAAACTCTGGGAGACAGTGAAGGACAGGGAGGCCTGGCGTGCTGCAGTCCATGGAATTGCAAAGAGTCGGACAGGACTGAGCGACTGAACAGCAACAAGGCAGATGTTCAGAAAACATTCACTGAATGAGTGAGTGAACAAATGAATCCAAGTGCCACACACTACGTACAGCTCCAGTCACCTGCAGGTCAATATTCTTCATGGACATCTTGGTGTTAAGAGTTGGGTTCAGATGAGGGGATACAGCAGTCCACGTCCAACTGCTCCAGGCGCTGCACAAACAGCTAGGTTTATTCACAGCCTGTCACCATGCCCCATAACACCCCATAACCTGACCAGCCAGCTTAGTCTTATTTTACAGTCGAGGACCCTGGGGTCCAGAAAGGCCAACATCCAACTGGTAAGAGTTAGAGCCAGATTTTGCAAAGAGGACCAGGGATCCTCCACCTTACACTCACTCCTGTAGCAATGAAAGAAGAATTAATGTTCCATCTTTTAATTCTAGCTCTTGGACATTTGCCGCCATTTTGCTGTGAACTGCGCACATAAGAAGCCGAAATCTGATTTAAAGGGATATAAGTGATCTTTACTAGGCCCAATAAAATGTAATGACAGAATTAGTGGGCATTCTTTTGGTTTAATAGTGCTTGCAGTTTAAAAACATAAAATAAAAAATAATATCTGTTGTTACTGCTCAGTAAGGTCCAAATGCATTCTGAGGACACGGCTGTGTGGAGAAGTCATCCTGGCCCAGGTGGTCCCTCCCTGAGCATCTCACCTCCCCAGGCTGTGAACACAGTCATCCTCTTCAAGGGAGGGGTGCAATACGTGGGGCTCCCCAGACCCATAGGGAGAAGACAGCAGCTCCCTAAACACACTTTCCTGGCTACAGAGGCCACTCCGGAGTCTGGAGACATGAGACAGGGACTGGTCTGGCTGGGACCACCTCCTTGGGTGCCTCGCCCAGCAGAGCAGACACACATGTGGGCCCTCCTTGGCACTGGCGGGTGTTGGGTATAGTGTAAAAGGGTGTGCATGAGCCCTGAGGTCAGACCATGGTTCCAATCTCAAGAGCCCCTGCTGGGTTTTGTCTCTGCAGTTCCCTGGGTGTGAAATACAAGCGCCTGACAGCAGGGCTGTGGGAGGATTAAGGCCCAGAATCCAGTGCCTGGCACCGAGTTCAGCACTCCACGAAGGACCAGATATGAGTGCAGCCGTGACTACTATCAAGGGGCTTTCAAGGCGGGCTCTGTCTCTCCAGTCTCAATCCTGAGGGGCAGGTAACAGGCCAGGTGAGTTAAGTGTCCTTTCACATGAAGGGACAGGTATAGAGGAAGCAAGTGCGTTCTCCAGGACCCTCAGCCTAGGAGGGTCACAACATCAGCTGGGTTCCAGAGGCACCTGAGGCCAGCACTCTCCACGCCCATGTGGACAAGGACATGAAGCCTGGCTCCCTCAAGAGGATGCTCTCCCAAGGGGCTTGAGATAGAGTCCCACGGACAGGCAGTGTTCAGTGGCACTTCTTATAAATCCAGAAAACAGCCCTTCCTGCTTTCTCCGAGCCTAGGGATGCTGGGGAACAGCCTAGACAGAACCCCAGCATCTGACTAACAGACTAACAAAGGTACCTCAGCATCTTGGTGCCCAAGACCAAGGGTGCTGATCACCTAGCACCTGGCACAGTGGCTGGCACAGGCTGCACTGGGTTCAATAAATACACCAACTTTCCAAGGACCACAAGGACTTTCCAAGGACTAAGCACCTACAATGCAAGATGCTGTGTGTGACGTGGTGGCCCTGGTGGGACAGGGACAAAGACGGAGATACAGCCCCGCTGGGACACTGCATCTGGTCCCCCACCAGCTGCACCTGCCCTGTGACCAGCAATGAGCTAGCGGCAGGGAGACAGCCTGCATATTTATTTGAACAAATCAAGGTTCACAGTGATCTTGCTCATGGAATCGTAGCACTTATTAATCTTGAACATCCATGTGTGGTTGAGTAACCTGTGTCACAGCTCCTCCATAGGCACAGCCCATCCCGAGTTCCCTCCTGACAACCAAAGACACTTCCACTTGGAAAAAGCAACAAGAAGGGCAGAATGCGCATGTCAGCTTTCCCCATGCGAATCATTCAAGCCGAAGATTGCTCCGAAGGGCATTTTAGGAGGAAGATTTCTATTCAGATAATTGTCTTAAAACGCTCAGCTTTGCTTTCCTTTTTTCTGGCATAACTCAGCCAAATGAATTCGAGTCTCAGGCCAAGCTCAGCCTATGGATGACCAAACTGTCTGCTTCCTCTGCACAATCAGTGCAGGCAGGGTTCTGCCTTGCTGTAGGACCAGTTCAGGCGGTGACTAAATAGATTCACCTTGGCCGTGGCTCAGCATCCTCTGAACCATCCATGGCTCAGTTATGGCCTGGGAAGACCTTAGAGTCCTCCACGGTGGATCCCACAGCCATCCAGACAGAGCCCAACTTAGGGCAGCACAGAAACTGCCCAGCTGTTGTTTCCTCCTACGCACCACCCTGAAATCTGGGCTAACAGTCC
Organism: Budorcas taxicolor; assembly: GCF_023091745.1. NCBI lineage: Eukaryota > Metazoa > Chordata > Mammalia > Artiodactyla > Bovidae > Budorcas > Budorcas taxicolor. The sequence goes on from NC_068932.1 coordinate 35,854,134, forward strand.
ACACTTCAGCCTCAGTGTGCTGGCCTCTTCTAGGGCCCCTGCTAACTCTCAGTGCCCCACAGGGCCTGTCTAGCTGCTCACTCCTTCACATCCTCAGCTTGTAGACCCTGACAGCAGACTGAGGTCTATTAGCCTTAGCTATCACCCGGTCAACCTTCCTTATTTTTGTTCAGTTGTTAAGTCATGTCTGACTCTATGATCCCATGGACTGTAGCCTACCAGGTTCCTGTAGCAACGTTCCTTAAGACAGTGTCTTTCCAAGTGTGGACCCCAGATCAGTATCAGCATCACTGGGAATGTTCTGGGCCCCACAAAACACTGGGCACACCAGCTCTGCTAAGCCACTGAAGGAATCAACCACCTGCTAGAAGGTTTGAGCAGAAAGTCAGCTTTCTCAAACCATCTTTGTAGTTAAAAATGCTTCAACTTGAATTTTTCAACTTGGAACATGGAAGAGGCATTTCCCATTTGCTTTGGTCTATTTCCACAGAAAGATTTTCCCACAAGACAATGTCAGGATCCTTTGCTGGAGTGAACATATATAGACAGATGACATACTCTCCCCAGACCCTCATTCTAAGAAGTTTAAAGCTGTTATATGGAGCCAGCTAACCATCCAATAGGAATTCCAATGTCCAGGTGCTCACAGGACTCTCAAACTGCCAGTTTCCCAGCATCTCTTATTTTAAGGGTTATTTCAGGCCTGAGTCCATTACAATCCTTTAGTTTCTCCCACAGCAGATGATAATGGAGCGGGGAAAGCAGAGAAGGGTTGCCTCTGACATGGTCCACATTCCACATATTGCAAGGACCAGAAGGTTACCGGGCACACTCTGACCAAGCCCCTCCCAGAGAAAAAAGCATCACCGAGTCTTGGACACAATGTGTTTTTATACGTCAGTGCAGAGTTCTGCCTGACTGCGCTGAATACAACACTAAAATGCATTATTGCACTAGAAACCAGAAGGGAGGTGCTGTCTGTCGGGAAGGCATCTCTCAGGGCAGGAAAGCAAGCTGGGCCAGACTCCCTCACTGCCACACAGCCCCGGAGTGGCAGCTGATGGGGAAGTTCAGCAGCTTCCTGGTTACTGGTACCCACTTCCACCTGGAAGGGCTGTGGCACCGGCTCCCAGCCACCTTCCCCAGCCTCACCATCCTGACCTGCTGGAGTGAACAGGCTGGACACGAGGTGGCCACACACACACACTCAGACTGTCTCAGTTCCAGGAGACCACATGGACGCTTGTGGGCACACGTCTTCCAGCCCAAGACGATTCTGATCTTAGTGCAGCAGTTCTCAAAGTGAAGTGTAGGAACCCTGGCAATCTCAGAGAGCCTTTTAGGTGTTCTTGAGTCAAAACTATTTTCCCAGTCACGCTAAGTCTTGGTTTATCCTTCTCATACTCATGTTCTCACAAGAGTACCATGGAGTTCTTCCAGAGGCCAGAGGTAACATGCGGTACTGAAACCGTCTGAATGCCGTAGCAGATATTAGAATCCAGGTGTCCTCTGGTCAGATACTAGATTTCTGAAAGTGTAAAACGATGTCACGCTTCTCCCTGAATTTATTTTTGTTTTGGAAAAATGTAAGAATTAAAAAAAAAAAAACTATGTTCTGTTATTTATGGTAACCTGTAATGAGTATCTTGGTGCTATTTTTAAATGAAGTAATAAATACATAAACACTTTTCCAGCTTTGACTCCCAATATGGCAAGCATAGATAGATTTAGCCCACATATACAAAACTCAGTAATTTTAAGAACATAAAGGAGTTCTGAAACCAAAAGTTTGAAAACCACTGTCCTAATGAGAAGCAAATCATTGGCTTGGCCAAAAAGTTCTTTCAGGGATTCTTCGCCGCCCACCCTGTAACATCGTATGCAAAACTGAAAGAACATTTTGGCCAACCCAATATGTTTAATGAGGGGGCATTTATGCCTTATCAAGAGCGCAAGGTCTCTTATTTAAAATGTTTGCTTTAAAATGAATAAATAAAGAGTTAGAAACAAAATCAGCTGCAATATCCGACTTCACACACCCCGAGAGGGTGGTTTTCAGGAGACACATACATCGCACCAGAAATAGGCAGACAGCGGACAGAACCCTGGCTCTGCAGCCCCTTGGCCCCTCTGGGCTCTGGTTCCAGTGACACCACTTGGAAAACTGCAGAAGCTGCTCAAGATCACTCCCCCTCCTCTGTGGACCAGGGAGGAGGACGTCAGCCCCCACTTCCAGGGTGGTGGAGTGCCCAGCACAGTGCCTGGCGTTCTGCAAATGCCACAGAAATGTCACCTTCTTCGTCATCACCTTCATCACCATCACCGTCACCCACACGCTCCTGCAATAATGTCCCTGGCTCTGCAGATTCTGAGCCCCTAAGTCTTGCACGAGCCATCCTGCGCCTGGCAGGAGGATCAGATGAATCATGGCACAGAACCACGCAGACGAGAGGAAGGGTCGGATTCAGCGGCCCTGAGTCAGTGACTGCCCTTTGCTCGACGCCTCACATCCCTGACTCAGACACAAGCATCTCTAAGGACACTTTATTTACGGTTACTCTGGGTCACTGAAGCAGCACGTGCCCAGAGAGGCTGCCAGGGGCACCCCCACTGCCCATTCAGTTTAAACAATAGTGAATCTAGGACTCCAGGCCCAACAAACTCGTGGCCAGCTCCATCCGCATCTCAGTGGGTATCTTTGTATGGTGATAATTGTCTCTTCTAGACAGAAGCGTTCTTGAGATGACACATGCTCCAAACACCTCTGGATTCTGTCAACCCCCACCTCCGCCTCCCACTTTTCCCTAATGGTACCAACTGAAAAGATGGTGATGTATCAATATGAAGCTTAGCAGCACAGCCTCATGTAACTGTGTTGGAATTTCCACATGCTGCTTAATGCTGTGGGTGCATAAAAGTGTAAAGCAGTAAAAACCTACCCTTTCCACCCACAAATCCTACTTTAAAGGTCTCCGTCTGCTGATGGAGCAGGGATGGGGTGGGAAATGTTGCATTTGGAATCTTATACTTCCTTTGTCCTCTATGATCAAAATGTGTGGAAAGTTTGAGGTAGGGAGAAAGGAAAAAAGATTTATTGAATGTTTGCTCTGTTAGGTGGCAGGCTCTGTGCTAACATCTTTGCCTAGATATTGCATTTAACCCTTATGGCTGCCCTGTGAAGATGGAAATCATTTATAGATGCAAAACTGAGGCCATGAGCTGTTCATGTCCTTGAACCAGCAGAACCCAGATGAGAGCCCAGGGCTGCCCCACTCACAAATACACTGACAGCTTACTGAAGGGGGAATAAAAGGCCCAACTCCAGCTTGGTGACACTTTTCACATTGATGGTTGTTTTAAATGCTTGTGTTTTTGTTTTTGGTTTTTTTTTTTTGATGCAACATTTTCTGCATAATTAATTGCTTTCGGAAATCACAGAGCAATTTCCCATTCACTGAGCCAGAAATGCCTCGTAGAAATGCAAATGCCAACGTGACTGAAGGATGTCTAAGTTGGGGTAGTGCCTGAGTGGGCATCTGGGGTGTCCTTGGGTAGAGTGGGACTCCAAGTCTGGGTGTGAGAGCAGGGCACTAGTCAAACGTGACAGCCACCTGGTGTGGGGCAGGGTGGCGGGGCAGACTTTCCTGCACAAAATGAGATGGCTCTGGGTAACAGGCTAAGGGAACCACTGTCAGCAACGAACTGCACATGACCAAAAGAAGTCGTGTGTCCTCTGGAGGCTGGGATGGGAGGGAACAGCCTCAGCTTAAGGGCCCAGTATGCCAGCCAGAATGGGTACCCATGGACCCCAAAGGCTGTTGGTCTGGATAAGGGGGAAGCCATCTGGGAATACTAGGACCTCTCTTCCCCCCAACTGTTTGCTCCGTGGATAAAACGCATGTGAAAAAAAGAAGGGTATGAAATGAAAGCATCCCCTTCTGAAAGAACAGGAAAAAAACGAGAGAGAGAGAGAGAGAGACTCCAAAATCTGTATGTTGGATTTAGGTCTAGACTTAACGGGGGAGCTAGGTGACCCTGTCTGGGAACTTCATGGGCCCTAGTACCTGAAAAGGTCACTGGGCAGAGCAGAAGAGTTCCCCTTGGAAGAGCAACAATCTGCACAAAGCAGCAGAGGGGACCAAATGGGATCTTTGACAAAATGGTCTGAAATCCTGGGTCCCAGAGCTCCCTGCAAGTCCCACACCCATCCCCATTTCATCACTTCTCACCCACCACATGTTTTATCAGCACTGCATTCAAGATGCAAGCCACAGCATGGAGGTTTTCCTATGATTCATGAACTGGCCAGAGGGCAAGGAGAACATACGTAGGAAGACCAGCACCTGGATGACCCCAAGTTGGGGACAAAACCATGGATTGTTTAGAGCCTGCTGTCACTCTGTGACAGCAGAGAGTTCATCTCCCCTGAGATACACAGCCAAGTCCCTGATATCTGCTGCCCGGGGGAAGGTGACGGTCAAGGACTCTAAACTCCAGCGACAGTTCAGCAAGGAGTTATGGAGGGAGCCCAAGCAACCAGGTGAGTGGGAACTCCTGGGTAACAGTCACGTGACACACACCTGGGACCCTCAGGTCAGACAGACTGTGCTCAGTGAATGTGCCCGAGTAAGCACTTGAGTTAATACTAAGAAAATCACTGTGGTCTGGAAAGATTTTTTCCTATTTGTAGAAACATCTCTTGCCATCAGTAAGCTGTCACAGAGAAACCACTCTATAATAAGCAATGAGTGCTCAAAAGGAAATTAGATAAAGTAAGAACTTAATGAGCATGTATTACCTGAGGAGCACTTTTTATTTTTTTTAATGTTTCGAATGATGCTAAGAGGCTGTGATGAACATTATGTCCTAAGCTCTGTGAAAACTGTCTTTAAAACTGATGCTGTCTTAGTTACTGAGCCATAAAGAGCGTCGAGATCCAGAGGCTGGCCGGGATGATCATTCTGCCTGTCTGGAACGAAAGGTAGTAAGGCTGAACGATGTAAGAACATTGCATTCTTGTCGTAAAAGACAATCGTTTGGAAAGAATGACAGAAAACAAGTTTCGGAGTGAGCGAGACCAGCTCCTCCACGTGGGCTGGGATCACAGAGACCAGTGCCTCTCATCATTAAAACCCAGCAAATGGGTTTTTGCTCCCACGTCTTCCTCAAATCCACAGCCCTGGGCCTCTATCCCATTTCTACCACCGCTGGTCTCTTCCATGTCGCTCATCCTTTCGGCCCTATTCGGAGGGCAGCTTCTCCAGGAAGTTTTGCTGACCCACCCAGGCCAAGGCCCAGTTGGCTACTCTTATCTCTGCCCTTCCATAGCACTTTGCGTCTTCCTGACCACAGACTCCCACACCAGGCTGAAATAACTGTATTTGCACCTGTCTTCTTTTTTGTATGGCTGGTGAGAAACCATGTCTTTACTACTGGCACAGTAACTGCAGACCAGCTGGATGGATGGACGGATGGACAGACAGATGGATAAGAGGATGGAGGACAGACAAGGGATGGATGGATAGGTAACTGGAAGAAGGGAGAGATATATGTATGGATGGATAGATGGACAGGTAGATTTCCTATATGCTAAGTCCATTCTGAATTTCCTCTTCCACCCTCTTACCTTTGAATGACACAACAAGGCTCATCCCACTTTTATTCCTAAGAATCTGATCTCCCTCAGCTCTGCTGAGGTCTTTTGTTGATTCTCCAACGCTCCAACTTCCTGCCTCTGTAAGGCCTTTACAGACACTTTTTACCATAAACCTGGTGTTCCACAGGTTCAGTCTTTGGCCTATTTCTCTTCTCACCCACTTTCTCTGGGAAATAAATTCCATCATATTTACACTCTCAATGACTTCTATGTTAATGATCCTCAAATCTATCCCTATATTCAACCCCCTTCTCTGACCTTCCTTCAAGTTTTACATTGATTCACTCATTTATTCATTCAGCAAATATTAAGTCTAGAATACTGTTCAAGCACAGTTTTAGGCACTTGGGATATATCACAGTTCGAGAACCCTAACTGGGGAAGTTACATTATAGTGGACAAAAGAGGCAAACAATAATCAAAACAAATAAATAAATTATATAGTATGTTAGAAGCTGATAAATGTGTGAAAAAAAGGAGAACAGGATAAGGGGGGTGGGCAAGGACTTACATGTTAAATAAGGTGACCAGTGTGAACACGTTAAAATGAGATTTAAGGAGACGTGGAGGTGATGGAGTTTGTCTGGGAGCATCTGGGGAAAGAGTGGGCCAGCAGAGACAACAGCTGGAGCAAAGGCTAGAGGTGGACACGCCTAGTGCATTCGAGGACCAGCAAAGGGCCCAGAGTGTCTGAAACAGACGAAGGAGAGACAGGGGAGCCAGAGAAGAGGCCAGACAGGTAAGGGCAAGGGGACAGTTCATGTTGGACTGTGAGATCATTAGAAGGCCTGCGTCTTCATCTCTGAGTGCCTGGCTGTATGGGCACTTCCATGTGGATGGAAGTGTGCACTGTGGACCCCATTTCATTTCCCTGAGCCTGGTACTTTCCCCTCCCTCTTGCTGTAGACACTGCCTACGGTGGCTTCCACTGGGCCAGAGGACATAGGCCCTCTGGCTGGTCCAAGGATGGGTACATGAGCCAAACAAGGCTAAAGTCTGTGGCTGGGATTTTTCCAACAGGTTTCAGAGGGGGAAGCCCACTCTCTGATGGTGAGGTGATAAGATAAGCACCTCTTATCTTGGGTGGGGGGAAGGAAGCAGAGCCCCTGAGCTGGGCAGGCGCAGGGAGGGCCTGGCTAGAGAAAGCCAGAAAGCTGAGTATATCTGGACAGGCATTTTTCAGCAACAGGCTCCAGCAGGAACAGACAAATGGCTTCACACTCGCCTCTGCCAAAGGAAAGATAAGGAGAGAGATAGGAGGCGACAAGATGGAGAAAGTTGTAGTGGGTTTCCGCTTGATTCACAGCTCAGGTTACCCCTGTGAGACAGGGACATGGCAGGCTCAGACCCTGCTTAGCTGGTGCCAAGTGGATGTGCAGGCTCGGGGGTGAAGATCTGGGAGATCCACCAGGAAGTGCGCTCCTCCCCACCATTCAGCAGATGCTGGGGGGAGACATCCTTGCTCTCTGCTTGATGAATCTGTACACATATAGGAGCTTTCCCCAACCCTGTGGGAGTCCTGGGGGGCTCCAGCCTGGAGACTCAGTGGCAGGCAGTTCATGCAGGTGGGGCACCTTAAAAAATGAGCTATCCCACCCTGCACCGCTAAAGACACCCATGTAATCATTTGAAATGAAAACTGCTCAAATGAACTGGAAAATGTTTTACTTGTGTTTTCTCATATTCCTGAACCTTTCTTTCCATGGTTCAAAAGTTTGCATTGTCTAATTGCTGATTTCCATTTGTGAATGAATCAGCGTAAAATAAAATTAAGTGACAAATTAATCTCCCCTTTTAGTTTTAGGCATTAATTATCCTCTGAGCCATTTTCTTGTGCACTTGCCACATGTCAAGACAAGCCAGGAGATCACGTGATGTCGAATCTAGTTTTCAACTCAGGAAGGTAGCCCAAAGAGCGGAGGATGTCCTTGCTCTTTAAAAGTCACAGTTTACTATGCAAAACAGCTTTGATTCCAAGCAAAGGAAATACATTCTCCCCTTTTAAAGATATATTAGTACTGTCAGGCCAAGGAAGTCACTGGAGAAGAAATTTGCTGCATGGTTTTGTGACATGTTTCCCCAGTTGTCCCAGTTAACACATTAACAACAATATATTTCCTCTAAGTATAACAGGGTCAGCGTCAGCGTGGAAAATGTGGTGTTGGCTAGGGCAGAATTTTGAAAGTTACATATGCTGTTCCTCTGGAGCTGTACCAAAGGAGACCTTCATGGTTCTGCTAAAAAAGCAAAACAAAACAAAACAAAACACAACCAGGCCCCCAGGATACAATTATAGGATCCTTAGTTCCCAGGGAAAGCTAAATCCATATATACTCGGTCACTTGGTCAAAACTACCACTCTTAGCAACTATGGGGAGGCAGAGCCTGGGTACCAAGGCGGTTTTGTTTAGTTGCTAGGTTGTGCCTGACACTTTGGCTACTCCATGGACAATAGCCTGACAGGCTCCTCTGTCCGTGGGATTTCCTAGGCAAGAATACTGGAGTGGGTTGCCATTTTCTTCTCTAGATCTTTCCAACCCAGGGACTGAAAACCAGTCTCCTGCACTGGCAGTGGGTGTATATGTTAAGTCGCTTCAGTCATGTCCAACTGTTTGTGACCCTATGACTCTTTGTGACCCCACCAGGCTCCTCTGTCCATGGGACTCTCCAGGCAAGAATACTGGAGTGGATTGCCGTGCCCTCGTCCTGGGGACCTTCCCAACGTAGGCATCGAACCTGCGTCTTTTATGTCTCCTGCATTGGCCGACACTTTCTTTACCACTAGCGCCACCTAGAGAGCCCCTGCATTGGCAGAGAAGCAAGTCAGTCTTGGAGTAGGTGTGGACAAGAAAGCCTTGGAGACAGAGGGCCCTGATCCCTTTCCTTTCAAAATTCAATATTATCAGAATCTGCTAAAAAGGTATGCGATACCCTTGACCAAGCACTGTTTAAGCCTTAAAAAAGCAATATGGAACAATATGGATGAACCTGAAGGACATTATGTTAAGTGAAATAAAACAGTCACAGAAGGACAAATACTGCATCATTCCACTTTGCATGAGGTATCTAAAATCATCAAACTCACAGACGCAAAGAACAGAACTGTCTGCTGCCAGGAACTAGGGGGAGCAGAAGCAGATAGTTTCTGATCAGTGGGAACAAAAGTTCAATTATGCAAGATGAGTAACTTCTAGAGTTCTACTGTACAGTATTTTGCCTGTAGACAATTCCATATTGCACACTTAACAACCTGTTAAGAGAGTAGATTTCATATTAAGTGTTCTTATGGCAGAAAGTGAAGAAGAACTAAAGAGCCTCTTGATGAAAGTAAAAGAGGAGAGTAAAAAAGTTGGCTTAAAGCTCAACATTCAGAAAACTAAGATCATGGCATCTGGTCCCATCACTTCATGGCAAATAGATGGGGAAACAGTAGAAACAGTGGCTGACTTTATTTTTGGGGACTCCAAAATCACTGCAGATGGTGATTGCAGCCATGAAATTAAAAGACTCTTACTCCTTGGAAGGAAAGTTATGACCAACCTAGACAGCATATTAAAAAGCAGAGACATTACTTTGGCGACCAAGGTCCGTCTAGTCAAGGCTATAGTTTTTCCAGTGGTCATGTATGGATGTGAGAGTTGGACTATAAACAAAGCCGAGTGCCAAAGAATTGATGCTTTTGAACTGTGGTGTTGGAGAAGACTCTTGAGAGTCCCTTGACTCTGCAAGGAGATCCAACCAGTCCATCCTAAAGGAGATTAGTCCTGGGTGTTCACTGGAAGGACTGATGCTGAAGCTGAAACTCCAGTACTTTGGCCACCTGATGCAGAGAGTTGACTCATTTGAAAAGACCCTGATGCTGGGAAAGATTGAGGGCAGGAGGAGAAGGGGATGACAGAGGATGAGATGGTTGGATGGCATCACCGACTCAATGGACATGGGTTTGGGTGGACTCCGGGAGTTGGTGATGGACAGGGAGGCCTGGCGTGCTGCAGTTTATGGGGTTGCAAAGAGTCGGACACGACTGAGCGACTGAACTGAACTTAACACAATAAAACTTCAAGAAAAGAAGGAAAGTGTTAACTGTAACACTCAATCCCACCTAGAATGCACTGCCAGTCGAGGGAGAGCCTGAGATGCTGTGTGCTCAAGCTGCAGGCCCGGATCTAATGGGAATCCCCTAGGACCCAGCCCCCAGGGCAAAACGTCACGTTTTGGGAAATAGTGGCTGCAGACTAAGTAGGAACTAAGAGTTGTTACTCTGCACCCAAGGCTGTGGGACCTGAGCTGCAGGTGCAGAATGACCCCGAAGGGCACGGCCACCAAACCACCAAGCATACTCCAGGCTGTTCGCAACAGCGACACCATGTGGCGGCCGTGACAGTCACAAGTCAGGAGCGCTGGCCAGTAGCCTCTGGCTCCCTCTTTGCCTGGTGTTGGAAGCAGAACAAGTTCTGGCACATAAATCTATAATTCGTAGATGAAAACAGGAGGGGGCTTGCTCAAGAGGAAGATGCTAGTTCTTTTGGTAATGAAGAACAGCGAAGGTGCCTGAGTGATTAATTAGAAAAATTAAAGAGCTATGAACATATTTGTTTGTAGCACCCAATAACCTCAGATATGCAGATGACACCATCCTTATGGCAGAAAGTGAAGAAGAACTAAAGAGCCTCTTGATGAAAGTGAAAGAGAAGAGTGGAAAAGATGGCTTAAAACTCAACATTCAGAAAACTAAGATCATGGCATCTGGTCCCATCACTTCATGGCAAATAGATGGGGAAACACTGGAAACAGTGACAGACTTTATTTTGGGGGGCTCTCAAATCACTGCAGATGGTGATTGCAGCCATGAAATTAAAAGATGCTTACTCCTTGGAATAAAAGTTATGACCAACCTAGACAGCATATTAAAAAGCAGAGACATTACTTTATTAACAAAGGTCCATCTAGTCAAAGCTATGGTTTTTCCAGTAGTCATGTATGGATGTGAGAGTTGGACTATAAACAAAGCTGAGTGCCAAAGAATAGGTGCTTTTGAACTATGGTGTTGGAGAAGACTCTTGAGAGACCCTTGGACTCCAAGGAGATTCAACCAGCCCATCCTAAAGGAAATCAATCCTGAATATTCACTGGAAGGACTGATGCTGAAGCTGAAGCTCCCATACTTTGGCCACCTGATGTGAAGGACTGACTCATTTGAAAAGACCCTGATGCTGGGAAAGACTGAAGGCATGAGGAGAAGGGGACAACAGAGGATGAGATGGTTGGATAGCATCACCGACTCAATGGACATGAATTTGAGTAAATTCCGGGAGTTAGTGATGGACAGGAAGGCCTGGTGTGCTGCAGTCCATGGGGTCGCAAAGAGTTAGACATGACTGAGTAACTGAACTGAACTGAGCCAGGGTCCAAGTGCTGAGCTTACTTAGTATGTCAGAGTTTGGGCAGAAGGAGGAGAGAGTCTCAAGTTTAAATTTTGTACATATAACCAGGTGCATCAAGGATAAAGGAATTGGTTCCCTTTAGGATCAAACCAACCAGAGCAAACTGGCAAGGGAGACACTGTGCTTCAGGGTAAGACCTGGAGGCTGTTACATTTCATCACCCCCTTCCTCTACTACCTCCGAGTTTGCTTTTCTGCAGACAAGCTTAGGAGGACCAAACAGTCAAGCTCTCGCCTCTCCCTTACCACCCCGAGAGGAAAGAACCTGTTGGCTTCTCTAAAAGGGGAAGGCAGAAAAGGCAAATAAAGTCAAAAGGCAACGCTGAAGTTGCGTCTCCTCTGTTTGAAGGCATAAGGCCGGAGAAACAGGTTTTGTGCAGAGGCACCGCTGGTCCCTGGGGAAGGAAACCTGTGTGCTTGGAGTTGGAAAACATTAAGTGCAGGGAAGTTTTAATGAGCTTCAGCAGCTCTTTGATAATGGCTGATGTTGAGATGGCAATGGAACATTTGAAAGGCGAGCTTTCAAAGAATATGCTTTTTAGGAAGCGATTTCCCCTCTTGTCATCCCTTCCCTTTGGGGATCCTCACATTGGGCCTTTCGCCATCCCACTGGGGGCACCTCCCTTCCTCTGATGGATCTAGGTCAGAGCTACTTTAACATGAATCCCCCTCCGCCAAAGCTCCAGCTGCTGCTGTGGGTAGTAGTAACTACAAGGGCTTCACTGAGATGGATCGAGAAGGGATGCAATAAAAGGCATAAAATTAAAGACAAGATTAATAAAACCTGATGAAAGAAAACACTGCCAGCCTACCTAGCAGCTTAAATTACATTTACCACATGCGACAGGGAGGGGGTAATCATGAGTGATAAGTCCAGGCTCAGCTCGGGAAAGAAATTCCAGTCTAAATAACGACAGGTAACACCAGGGGAAGTCACTGATTCACCTTCCTAGAGAGGACTCAAGACGGGGTATAAAACCCATCAATCACACTGAGGCCAATTTCCCCTGGTCAGGCCCCCAACAGTCTAGGATCTAGATTCCCAAACAGCCCAGAGCCAGAAACACGGCAGACACACAAAAGCGGCTTCTGGTTGTCACTTCCAGTCCAGTGGTGGCTGCTGTCACCGCAGCCCAACCTTGGGAGTGACCAGGCACAGTCAGTCCTTAGGTGAGGGCTGTCCAGCTGTCCCCTGTTCCTTGTCGCTCCATCAGCTGAAGTCACTCCATGCTACCGGGGCTGCCGCAATGCACATGGTCCCTGGAGCCAACCTGGTCCCTCAACAGCACCCAAACCATCCCCTTCCCTATAGATTCTTCCTGCCGCCTCCTCGGAACACTCCCAAGTTCCCAAACTTCTTGCTGTTTCTCACCGCAGCTTAGCAGGGAAGCAATCCGATTTGACTAGTTCTCCTCAACCCTCCTAAGAGTTTCTCTTTTTATAGGGCAGGCCAACTGATGCAAACGAACCCTCAGAATAGGCTTTCAGGCTGCAGAGCGGGTATCAGGAAGCCTCTCTGGACGTCTCGTGCAAGACACACCTCGCTAGAAGAGGAGGGAAGGCTCCATCACCATGCTCTCTCCCTCCTCCCAGCCGTGGCCTGGTGGACGGAGGGCTGGCTCACTGCTCCGTTCCCCCCGCTTATAGCAGCCTCCCGTCTCCAGGCCTCCTGGCTTGAACCATCAGTGCAAAGGTGACGTCTCCTGCAGAGACAGGGATGGCTGTAGCTGGCTTCCAGCCAAGGAAAACCCTGGAAAGACCTGCTCTTAGCAGAAGGACTCCTGCTCAAAGACTGAAGGGGCCCAGGAACATGGGATTCGGGTGCAGGGTCTTCAGGTGATAATCTTTAGATTTTCAGCTCCCTGGCATTCTAATCCCAGGTGAAGCTCCCGCAGTTTCTCCCTTGGTCTGGCCCCTCATCGCACTCCGTGGTAAAGAACTTGCCTGCCAATGCAGGGGACATAAAAGACACGGGTTCAATCCCTGGGTGGGGAAGATGTCCTGATGGAGGGCCTGGCAACCCACTCCAGTATTCTTGCCTGGAGAATCCCATGGACAGAGGGGCCTGGCGGGCTACAGTCCGTGGGGGTCACAAAGAGTCAGACACGACTGAAGTGAGAGCACTAGAGAGTTCTCAGAGTCCCTGGATGATTGGTTTCCCCAGGTTATGGCTGCAAGGAGGCCCTGCCTCTTCCTCAGGACCCCTGGAGCACAGCCATCCCCGATCACAGTGCTCAGCTAGGAGGGTCTCAATGAAACAGGGGTGACAGGTGAGGAAGAGTCACACTGCCTGAACACCTGACTTCTCCCACAAGCTCAGTCATTTGAGTTCTTCCTCACGTAGCTTCCATCTTGGGAAAAAAATGGAGACATTACTTCCAGAAAGTCTTCCGCATGAGGGGGGTTCTCCGGTTAACGAGCACTTTTATTTTCCTTTGGTCACTAAGGAAATGGCAACCCACTCCAGTGTTCTTGCCTGGAGAATCCCAGGGATGGGGGAGCCTGGTGGGCTGCCATCTCTGGGTTGCACAGAGTCGGACACGACTGAAGCGACTCAGCAGCAGAGCTAGTCTAAGGAAAGAATGGGACTCCGGTCTATCAGAAGAAAACTTAAACTGACCAGAACTTTTGCTCACCAGAATCCTCCCAACTGTCAGACAGATTCTTCTCTGCCTTCTGCTCCTAAGAAAGGGGAAGCTTAGAAGAAAACAAGCATATAGTCACACCTTCACCTACTTGTCCGCCGTGAAATTTATTAAGTGCGTGGGATTTTGTCAGCGACTGTATTTGAAGACTCCTGACTCTGTCCCGAGGGCAGAGTACAGGTGCTGTCCGACGATGCCCCCGTCTGCATCTCTAACCTGACATCCACCCTGTGCTCTGAATGCAGCACCAGCATTGCCTCAGGCTGCGAAGACTCGAGTCTCTGCTAATCAAAATCTACTGGCTTCCATCAGCAATGAATTCAACCCGAAGTTCTGGAAGGACACACATCAAACTGTCGACAGTGACGGCTGGGAGCAAGTGAGAACAGAAAGAAAAGACACGTTTCCTTTCTTTCTACTTAATTCTCTACAGCTTTTTTGCTCTGAAAAAAGTATATATACATAGAATATATTCATGGAGTCCCTGAAACATTAAAATAAATTAATACATGGCCAAAAAGGAAAATAAGTGCCTGTTTTCAACAACACAGCCCAGACTCTGCCAGGTCTCTGATCGGGGCTGAGATCCAGAAGCATGGAAAGCATCTATTCTCAGACAGGTTGATGATTAAATGACCCAGAACAGACCTAGGCATTCTGGAAGTTCTCCTCTTCAGGGCTGGACACAGCTCCACCCTCTTGCTGCTGTCTTCCAGCTTTGTGATCTTGATGCGAAGTGCCCCTATATTTCCACCAGCCCTCATTCCACTTACTTAGCCCTTTTTGACCCCTGGCAGCTCTCAGTTCTGGTAGTAGGGGCACATGTCTTCAAGCTCACCTGACCTCAGGTGACTCTCTGAACTTATTGAGCACAGTCCTATTTCCCTCATTCCCTCATTCTCAGATTAAAGATGGAAACCTTCCTGAGTGCAGGAGCCTGATGCCTGCCCAGTTTCTGAAGGACCTTGTCCTGGAGGCAGAGGTCAGTTTTGGCCCCATCCATCCCAACCACTCCCCTCTCCCACCCCACGCAAAAATTGAGAAAACAAGAGAGCGGGCCACTCTCTGCCACCTCATTCATCACGCAGCTGCCGGCGCACTTACCTGCAGATGTAATTGGTCTTGCAGGACTCCTGCAAGTTCAAGCAGTTGGGTTTCTCCCTCTCCTCGTAGGAGCACACGGGCACGATGGTCTGCCGCCTCCGCTCGGTGCAGGCGATGTCTCGGCAGGAACAGAAGAGCATCCCATAGCTGTGCTTGGCCGGGACCTTGTCGAAGAACTGCCGGAGGGCCTTGTGGCACTTGCGCCGGTTGCAGACGTCATTGGACATGCTGGTGGTGCACGGGGTGATGTAGGCCGACCTGTACTTCTTGCAGGTGTCGTCCAGGTTGCAGGCCTTGGCGGCGTCCAGGCAGTTGTTCCCTTTCGAGATGTGCTCCACTGCAGAAAGGAGAGAGAGGCAGGTGACCACAGGGCTAGGTGCCGGGGCGGCTCGCACAGGTCCTCTGCTTGCACTGAGATCTGGCCTCTCACCACCTGGCAGCCCTGGCAGCTCTCATCAGCTCTGTGTTTTGAAGCTAATAACTTAATGAGTTTGTGACAATGAGGAAGCATCAGGGGCACAGAGGCTGGGAACCCATGGCTGCACATAAGCTCCTAGCATTGTCTCAGAGGTATAATTAGGAGGTATTGAGTGAGGCCAAAGGAGCTCAAACACCTGCCTGCCTGGGTCTAAACAAGGCAACAGGAAAACAAGTTTACAGCTCCTGGCTGGTAAACTGAAATTAGGATAAAAGAAAAAAGCAGCAAATTATATACTTGTTTATTATATAGTATATAAAATGATATGCTGAATGTAAGTATAATTGCCATGCGATCCTCCAGGAATATAATTATGTAATAAATGCACATAGTACATGCTAATTACTATATGATTACAGAGTAATTGCATGGTTATTTGAGCCCAGAAGACAAAATATTATGCCAGCTCTCTAAACAGGAAGAAGCAACCATATCGAAGCTGTATTTAAGTTTGAGCTCACAGGCCACTGGAAAGAAACCAGAATAAATTACATAAAAATTTGCAAACCTCAATTACCATTTAACTTACCACAGAAAATGTGGGATCTATGAGTACTGAGGTTGCAGATTAGAAAAATTCAGTTAGTATTTTGGATAGAATTTCAGTGGGCTTACAAACCATAGGCCTTAGGAATCTCACAAAACATATGTTGCCTTCTGCCCAAGCCCTCTGTGCTCAGGCTTTCAGAGAAACCAGGGCCATCCATGGCCAGGAGGCCTTCTGTGAGGCTGGAGACAGAACACAGAGGAGGTGGGGCCCACTGGGGTGGCTGGGTGGGCTGGCAGGGCCAAGTCCAATGGGCAAAGTTAAAAGATGAACGGATAAGGGAAATGAAGCCTATTTCCCACAATATAGGTCTTACCAAAGAGAGGGGGAAGTGATGGAAAAACCTCCAAGAGCCAAGTTATATATAATACGGCCCATGGAAAATTGATAATTAGGTACAGCAATAACCCTCCAGAGACAGCTAGGAGGCAACAGACAGGCACCACACAACTGTGGGATTCAAACCCCAGGAAGTTTCCGCTCAAGCCTCAGCCCCTTCTTGGGTTCTGAAACCCCCTTTCATTCTCTTTATATCCCCCATTGATGGGGATCATGAAGGCATTTGAGAATTAGCACAAGAGCAAAGAGAGTTCAGCCGGATTGGATGGGACTGAAAGACAGGACAGTGTATTTAGTATCCATATAAAGGGCACACGGAATATTTTTCCACCTTAAAGAAAGAAGGAAATACGCCATATCCAGAAACATAGATGAGCCTTAAGGACATGATACTAAGTGAGATAAACCAGTCACAGGAGGACACTATCCTCTATGGCTCTACATGTGCAAGGCATTGAAAACTCTCAGACTTCGAGAAGCAGAAAGTTGAATGGTAGTTACTGCTGTTCAACGGTACAAATGACAGTTACTGCTACTCAACAGTACAAATGGTAGCTACTCCCCATTTCCTCCCTTGTTCCAGCAAGGGAGGAAATGGGGAGTTGTTATTCAAGAAGTATAAACTGTCAGTGATGCAAAATGAATAAGTTCTAGAGATCTGCTGTACAGCATCACAGTTACAGTTAACAATACTGTATTGTGCATTTAAAATCTAAGTGGCATGATTTCACTCTTCTTGATGGCTGAGTAATATTCCATTGTGTATATAAACCACATTTTCTTTACCCATTGATCTGTCCATGTACACTCTGGTTGTTTCCATGTCTTGGCTAATGTAAATAGCGCTGCAATAAACATAGGGGTGCGTATATCTTTTCAAATGATAGTTTCATCTGAGTATACGCCCAGGAGTGGGACTGCTGAATCATATGGCAGCTCTATTTTTAGGGTTTTTGAGGAACCTCCATACTGTTTTCCACAGTGACTGCACCAATTTCCATTTCCATCAACAGTGGAAGAGGGTTCCCTTTTCTCTACATCCTCTCCAGCATTTGCGTATTGTAGAGTTTTTAATGATGGCCATTCTGTCTGATGTGAGGTGATACCTCACTGTAGTTATGATTTGCATTTCTCTAATGAGTGATGTCGAGCATCTTTTCATCCATCTATTGGCCATCTGTATATCTTCTTTGGAGAAAGGTCTATTTAGGTCTTCTGCCCACTGGTACCTAAAAATTATCATACTAAGTGAACTAAGTCAGAAAGAGAAAGACAAATACTATATGATATCACTTATACGTGGAATCTACAATACAATACAAATCAACATATCTATGAATCACTAAGAGACTCACAGATAAAGAGAACAGGCTTGTCGTTGCCAAGGGGGAGTGGGGTTAGGGGAGAGAAGATATGGAAGTTTGGGATTAGCAAAGGCAAACTACTATACATAGAACGGATAAACAATGAGGTCCTACTGTATAACACAGGGAACTATATTCAGTGTCCTGTGACAAAACATGGTGGAGAAAAATGGGAAAGAATGTATATATGTGTATGGATGAGTAACTTCATAAATCAACATTGTAAATCAATAAAATTTAAAAAAGAACTATGTTAAGAATATAGTGTTAGTCGCTCAGCCAAGTCTGACTCTTTGTGACCCCATGGACTGTAGCCCACCAGGCTCCTCTGGGCCTGGGATTTTCCAGGCAAGAATACTGGAATGCGTTGCCACTTCCTTCTCTAGGGGATCTTCCCAATCCAGAGACCAAACCTAGGTCTCCTGCATCACAGGCCGATTCTTTACCACGTGAGCCACCAGGATCTCATGTTAAATGTTCTAGTTTTGTAAAGGAAAATTTCATACAAGACAAGAACAGACACAGTAAGTCCAACATTTCAGGGAATGAAAAATTCCCCTTGGTCTACTGATGGTGTGTCTCACTTTAAGAAAGTACTATGTGTAAATATCTGAAATCACAAAAAATATACTCGGACACTACCAGCAGTATTTTGTGATGCCCCAGGTTCATGTCTTTCTCTATGACACGTGAATTCAACAAGTTAACGCGCAAGGCGATAAACAAGACCTTCAGCCCTTCTTAGGTGAGCAGTGCAGGGTGCCAGCAGCTGCACCCACATCCTGCTGGTTTAACAAGCACACCTGGAACATTTTCTCCATCATGATCTTCCCAAAGTGGCTTCGCTCCTGCGTCTCTGTTTTCACACTCAGCCATTTTAGGACCCAAGGAGTGAAATATTCACCACATGCCCCAACAGATCCCCAGGGCCTCCACCAGGCCCTGGTGACACTTCTGGTTTTCTCCTCTTTTGAGAGGTGGTGCTGTTGGGCCCACTGGCAGCAGTGATTGGTAATCCTGAGGGACTACAGCTGTAGATTTCTTTGATTTCCATTTAAGGCTGTCTGGGTCTTCATTGCTGCGCCTGGGTTTCCTCTAGTTGCGGCAAGTGAGGGTATGCTCCAGCTGTGTTACATGCGCTCTGGAGTGTGCGAGCTCAGTAGTTGTGGCACATGGGCTTAGCTGCCCCACGGCATCTGGAATCTTCCTAGACCAGGAATCTAACCCACCAGGTCCCCTGCATTGGCAGGCAGATTCTTAACCACTGGACTACCAAAGGAAGTCCTGGAGATTTCTAAGTTATGCATCTTGGAATGATGATCTAAAATAAAGGAATATGACCAAACTCTGCATCATCCGGATAAGGCCCTAAAGGCTAGTTGCTAAGTCGTGTCCCACTCTGTGACCCCATGGACTGCAGCATGCCAGGCTTCCCCGTCCTTCACTATCTCCCAGAGTTTGCTCAAACTAATGTCCACTGAATCAGTGATGCCATCTAACCACTTCATCCTCTGTCGCCCCCTTCTCCCCCTGCCCTCAATCTTTCCCAGCATCAGGATCTTTTCCAGTGAGCTAGCTCTTCGCATCAGGTGGATGTTGATACACATTTCACCACCTACATTTTCACTTTCATTGGTGTTCAATGTTACTTTATGATCTCTGGCTAAAATGAAAGGAATATAGGCACATAGGTTGACTTAATACTTACATGATGTAGCCAGGGACATAGGAACAAACAGTTCATGTAAGTTCAAATGGAGAAAAATGACAGAAAAATTAAGTCATCGTATGGCACCCAGTAATGCAGGCCTGTCAAACTCAAAACAGTACATGTTGAAACAGAGAATTACATACAAACTGTAAGCACCAATTTAGTTTCAGCAGACAATATCATTTCTCATATTAAATGTATGTTATCAACTCACATTTCATAGTTTTTAATGTTTTGTTAACACTTAATTTGTGTGTGTTGTCTTTACAGTTTGTATAAAAGCAAAGAATAAGAGCTGATGGTTTTATGCTTATAAACTTCAAATAAAATTATAATGAAAATAATTAAACTTAACACACAAGGTCCAGAAATTTTACTGCTCTCTGGCAGTTCTCCATATAATACAGTTTTTAAAAATTGGCCTGGAAAAACGCTCTTTGACATGGGTTTTGGCAGTGAATTTTTGGGTATGACACAACCAATAACAACAAAAATAAACAAGATGAATTACACCAAACTAGAAAGCTTTTGCACAGCAAAGAAAACCATCAACAGAATGAAAAAGTGACTTATGGAATGCGAGAAAATACTTGCAAATCATGTTCTGATATGGAGTCAATTTCCAAAATATATAAAGAACTTGTACGATTCAATCACCAAAGTAACAACAATAATAATAATAACTCAAATTTTAAAATGGGCAAAGGACCTGAGAGACATTTTTTCAAAGAAGATAAATGAAAGGCTAGCAGGTCCATGAAAAGATGCTGATTGGTAGGGAAATGAAAATCAAACCACAATGACATATCACCTCAGGCCTGTTAGAACAACTGTCATCAAGAGAACTTGTCAGAAAGACAAGAGATAATAAGTTCTGGGGAGATGGTGGAGAAAAGAGAAGCCTTGTGCACAGTTGGTGGGACTGTAAATTGGTACAGTCACTACAGAAAACAGAGAAAACAGTATAAAGGTCACTCAAAAAATTAAAAATAGAGCTAACATTCTCACATGACTGCGAGCTATCATATGATACAGCAATTCCACTTCTAGGTATATATCCAAAGGAAACAAAATCACTTTGTCAAGGAAATATCTGCACTCCCATGTTCTTTAAAGCATCATTTGCAATAGTCAAGTGTTCATCAAGGAACAAACAGATAACGGGAATGTGGTGTAGATTTTCAATGGAACCCTATCCAGCCATAAAGGGAAGGAAATACTGCTTTTTGCAACACACAGGTGAACCTGGAAATCGTTATGCGAAGTACAATAAGTCAGACAGGGACAAATATTGTCTGATCACATTTATATGTGAAATCCAAAGAAAAATTTTGCATGAAGTGGGAACAGGATGAATCATTTTATGTCCAAACCAATAGCTCATAGTTCACTCCACTTAGCACCTGGCATGCTTCAGCCTCACTTTGAGCTGATTCTGTTTTCACTGATAAATAACACTGCTAGAGCACCATCTCCTTATCATTATTTCAGCCAGATTCCACAGTGTGCAACCTGGCACATTAAGATAGGCAAGAGGCCACTAACTGATTTCCAGCTTACAGGTAAATGAGTGACTTTTTGCTTCTAATTCTCATTCACACAAAACATTCTCATAACCCTTCCCAAATTGATACATGAAGCCAGCATTACCCTAATAGTAGAATCTAACGCAAAAAAAGAAAATTACAGGCAAATATTTCTTAGAAAAGAGTACAAAAACTAACAACTTTAAATAAACTGGTAAGTAGATTTCACTGTTAAAAACTCATCAAAAGACACTTAATTTCTTAAGAAATGAAGAAAACAAATAAGACAAATCACAGACTAGAAGAAAATATTTGCAAAACATGTATCTGATGAAGGACAAATATTTAAAACATATTTGCATTCATGCTCAGTTGCTAAGTCATGTCCAACTCTTTGTAACCCCATGGACTGTAGCCTGCCAGACTCCTCTGTCCATGGGATTTCCCAGGAAAGAATACTGGAGTGGGTTGACATTTCCTTCTCCAGGGAATCTTTGCAACACAGGGATCCAACCCATGTCTTCTGCAGGGGCAACTGGTAGGGGGATTCTTTACCACTGAGCTACATGAGAAGCCCAACATAAAAAACAACCCAATTGAAAAATGGGTTTTTCTTCATAAAAGAAGTTGTATGAACGGTCAGTAAGCACATAAAAAGTGTTAAACATCGTTAGTTATCAGGGAAATGCAAATTACAACCACTATGTTGGTGGTTAAAATTTAAATCTGACAACTCCAAATGTTTACAAAGATGTGGTGCTCCTAGAATCTCATACATTCCAACAGGAAAGTAAAATCGTCCATCCACTTGGGAAAATTGGGGGCAGATTTTTATAAAATTACACATATACCTACCCTATAACCCAGCATTTCTACTTCTAGGTATTCATCCAAGAAAATGAGGATATATGTCCATAAAAATATTAGGACAAGAGTATGACAACACTTTATTGATAATAACCAAAGACTAGTTACAGCTTATTCCTTGGAAGGAAACTTATGACCAACCTAGACAGAATATTCAAAAGCAGAAACATTACTTTGCCAACAAAGGTCCGTCTAGTCAAGGCTATGGTTTTTCCAGTGGTCATGTACGGATGTGAAAGTTGGACTGTGAAGAAAGCTGAGCGCCGAAGAATTGATGCTTTCGAACTGTGGTGTTGGAGAAGACTCATGAGAGTCCCTTGGACTGCAAGGAGGTCCAACCAGTCCATCCTAAAGGAGATCAGTGTTGGGTGTTCATTGGAAGGACTGATGCTAAAGCTCAAACTCCAATACTTTGGCCACCTCATGCAAAGAGTTGACTCATTGGAAAAGACTCTGATGCTGGGAGGGATTGGGGGCAGGAGAAGGGGACGACAGAGGATGAGATGGCTGGATGGCATCACCGACTCGACGGACATGAGTTTGGGTGAACTCTGGGAGCTGGTGATGGACAGGGAGGCCTGGCGTGCTGCAAATCATGGGGTCGCAAAGTCAGACACGACGGAGAGACTGAACTGAACTGAACTGAGAAACAGCTCATGTATCCATCAGTAAGACAACACCTAGCAATCTGTGGTCTATCCACATAATGGAATAGCACTCAGAAATAAGAACAGATGAGCTATTTATACACACAATGGCATGGATGAATCTCAAATACACTGTTCTAAGGCGGAGGGGGGAAGCTTTACAAAAAAAGTACACAATGAGTAATTTGGGGTTGGCCAAAAAGTTCGTTTGGATTTTTTTTTCCATAACATCTTTTTAGTCAACTCAACATGTACTTGGAAGTTCTGGAAAAGGCAAAATTAATTTATGATGGAAAAATAATCTGAAGAGTGGTTGCTTCTAGGGGATGGAGGTGGGGGCTTACTGGAAAAAGGCAAGAGGAACTTTCTGGAGTGACAGTAATATTTGCTATCTCAGTAGAAATTTGGGTCAAAACTCAAGAGAATGGGACACAAAGTCTGTACATACAGAAATTTTACCTCAGAGTAAAAAGAAATAAATATTAAAAACTGGCTAATGGTAAATATCCTGAAGCATTTAGGGGAGGCATATTGATATCTGCATTTTTAAAACTTTGATGAACTGCTAGATGCACAGAAGGACGCGTGGATGAATACTTACAGAGCAACTACATTCAAATGTAATGGTAGCTTCTAGAAGGTAGCTTGATGTAAAACTTTTTCCAGTTGACTGTAGGTTTGAAAATGTGCAAACAAAACATTGAAAAAAGTTGATTCACGTATATACCTTACTCTTTTTTACAAAGAAAAGTCTCACATGCACAGAATATGGAAAACAACAACCCTTAGCACTGAAAACTTTCACCTCCCTCTTAAGAGTCCTCACAAATTCACTGCCAGCTCTCTCTCAGATACTCTGCTGCAGTGAAGTTCACAATTAGCAGAGGTGAAATCACAGGACAAAGAAGTTAGAAGTGAGTTTTTACTTGGTGGGAAGATTGATGCCCCATATGTATTAAATGCATCCCCCAGTGCACCACACTGCGACCTCAAAGACGAGGGCAGAGGGAGAACTGGCCAGAAGACATGGATTTAGGGCACTGAGTCACACCCAACATCCCATCCACTCACACACGGGAGGGCGGAGGCGCAGGCGCGCGCCTGGTTTACGGGCTGGGCACGCGCACCTTCTCGCCTGTGTGGGAAGGCTTCGGAACAGCTTTACCATAACTCTGAGTGCCATCCTCTCCACAGCTCATTTTAGAGCTCAGCATTAAAATGTTGCTACCCCCCTCCTCCTCCAACTCTAATCTCCCCCTCCATCTGCTGTTATTCATTCGTTAACTTGGTAGAATGTCTGGGATGCTGTCTGAATGGGAAGCATTCTCAGAATGAAGGCTGTTTACTAGAAATTCTTTCTTCTGGGGGAGGACGTGTGCCTGTGGGTTTGGCGGGCTAAAGAACTCCCTCCAGCACCCGCCGAGCACTGTGTGATGGAGAAGCCCATTACCCAGCTTTTCCTTTCAAAGTTACACATCACCACGCTGTTACTTTGCAGGTTACATATGGCTTTCTCTGTCATTATTCTAAGCTTTTCTGGCTGTGATCACATCTGATGTGACTTGTTTCCTGTTTTCTTGGAAGGTATAACCTTCACAGCAACTGAAGGGCCAGCTCCCAGACCACAGAATAAAAAGATGTTGCTAAAGGAGCAATGAATTCAGAGTCAAGGGGTTGAAACATGGTCCAGTTACCTGAGTGCTTTTTTCCCCATTTGTAAGATGATATATCTAAGGTCCCTTCAAGCCTCAAGGTTTTTTATTTGATGCTTATAGTGTAAATTGCCTTTTCTGATTATAACATCGAGTATTTAGGATACAACTTGATCAGGGATGAACGTAAAAAATGAAAACCAAAACCAAGCCAGCTCTTGACCTCTCAGCTGTTTGCTGCTCCGATGGGTACACGAACCAACAATTTCCACCCCGACCTTCAGACAGAGCAAATGAAAAGGGTCCCTCCAATACAGGGACATGTGTAGGTGTCAAGGATGAATTACGCACTGGGAGACTCTTTCACATTCTAAATTCCTCTGGCGCAAGGATCTGCCTTTATCCCAAGTACAATCCTCACACTGTCCCAAATCAAAGAGGCTATCGCTGTGGCTGGCAGCCCTTCATTATTTACACTTAGAAAACGCTACCATTATTGGCAATTGCTCAGACCAGCAAACCAGCCAAAATGATTCAGGATGAAACACAGATGCAAGGATCTAGAAATCATTTCTATAGGTGATCAGGTGGAATAGAACAGTAGCTATATTAAAATTTGCATGGCTCGCATGAAGATGCGTTTTTATTAAGCAGAAAGTTCACAAGACACAGTGAAAGACCGTTGTTTACAAATGCTTGCCAATTTCCGGGTATCTTTCTGCCCTTCTTTTTAAGGCTGCAGAATTGAATTCACAACCAGTTTTCTCTTACTTTCTGGCTTGATTAATTACCATGTTGACATAACTACTGTTCTTCTCCTAATAGGCTCCCTCTAACGTGTTATCCCAGCAGATGAAAAATACGCAGAAAGCTCCAAGATCTTCACAGGGGTAGAACAGGCTTTTCTGGAAGCTCACATTGACAGTCTGGTCTTCTGCTGTCCACGTGGATCAGATGGCAAATCTGATAGTACAGGCTGTGACCCTCGTAATCGATCCTACAAGAGCTTGGCCTTTTCCAGCTGGGGTGCTAAAAATTACATTTAAAAGACAATGTTGGCTCTTTGGAGCCCATTTTGTCATTCATACACCATTTGAGACATATTGTATTACACAATGATGAATTTCCTCCTTGCCCTGTTTTTTCACACCTTCCACAACTACATTAAGCCTCAAGTCATATCCAAGATTTCTCTCTAGAGTTCACAGTGACTGAATTATTCTGAGTATCTGTGAATTTGGATGTAATTCTTCTGCCTGGTGAAGCCAGTGCCCTGTATTAACCACAAGTCAGGCACTTGCCCCATGCTCACTCACTCCAAGTTCACCCATTAGAGCTTCCGTTTCCATAAAGAACACACTGTGGCCCACACCCCCCACACCATCCATATCTTAAAAAATTAGATGCCTCCTGTAAGTGGTGTGTAAGTAAGTCACATGCTTGCTGCTGCAAAATGATTAATAGTGCTGTCTCAGCAAATGGGATCATTATATTTTTAATTAACCTTTCCAACCTCCTCCACCTTTTCCTTTTGTTACACATTGGATCTCTGAAGTTTTCTACTTGTTTATGTTCAACTAGGTTTGAAACAAAGGCATGAAAAACGATAGCAGGTGATGTAGGAGCTGGTGCCCAGGTGAGGTGCCTGGTGAGGTGCAGTGCCTCACTGTACACGGGGCCTGGGGACAGGCACTCGGAACTTGATGGCTGGGTTCCCATCTAATTTTTGTTTTGGCAGCTTAGCGTTATTTAATGGCCTTAGCTACCAGGAAACTGGCTTTTTAAAATCTCTTTCAACCTAATTATAATTACTGTGTATAAATCATGCAATGATCAATTATAAAAATCTCGGGTTCATAAATATTTAACTTAGCATTTAAATCCACACTGCAGGAGTGCATGAAAATTCCAAGCCCATCTCTTTGCAAATAACTGCTTTATTACAGTTCCAATGCCAATTACTGAGAATTGAACCAAGTCTGTGTTGCAGCACACTCGGGCATATATTTGAGCATAATGCCTTTCCGTGTATTAAGATGGCACAATTTAGTTATTTCTAAAATATGCATGCCTCTCATTAAAAAGACACTTGCAAAGTCTTCTACTGCCATCTTTTAATTCCTCAAGTGTGGAGAAGCACAAGTATGATATTAGACATAAAAACACTCATTAAAATATATTTTATCTAATGTACGATAGATTCCAAGATAATTGAGGTCAGATTTGTTTGGAAAATATATTATGACATGTGCAAACGCTGATGCAAAGAGGAAATGATCTCTTACAAGGATTCAAATAAAACAGCTAAATATTTTTCAGCAAAATCATAAAGCCATAATTGGATTTCAATTTAGTAATAGTCAGCCTAAGACAGGCCATTTTTAATAATCTAATTATGTGTTTGAGGGCCTACCCCAGAACTCAACCACTGCTTCAGAACTATTAATTGTCCTCAATGCTATTGCATCTTCAACCATGAAATTTGCTATTACATGTAGGACTGACTCTCACTTATGAGTATTTTTTTTTCCCAAATCTCAGATCATCTTTATAATGTCCTCAAATGCCTACTCCTTTAATTTGCCAAAAGCAAAGTCTTTAAATGACTTTCTCTGGACCAGGACACTTGATCCCAACTGGCTCAGATTTGTGGTCCTCCTAAAGTCACAACAAGACAGATCTACAAACATCTCTATCTTTGAAGATAAAAAGAGAAGCCCTTGCTTTTGTCTGCTTTTCATTAATTAGAGGTATTTAATTACTAACATCTCTTGAGCAGTAAAATTAATGAGGACTTCAACTACAGGACAAGATCTGCATGAAAGTGTGAACCTAATTCATTTTACGGGGTATACACTGTGACTCCACTAATATTTAGCCTGTGAAAGCTTCACGGATATCTAGCCATTTCAACAGTGAAGTGCTAAACACTTCTTCAAAATTAGTGCTGCTTCCTCCCAGAGAAAACAATAAACGTGAGCCAACCAAGCAACCAAGAACCTAATTTCCCACCACTTTTTCACCAATATACCAGAGAGAGCTAACTGGAAGGGAAACATGGAGTGGTTTGTTTACCAGTTTTCTGAGTTACTATAAAATAAGATAGCCTTAAAATAATGGGCCTGAACTTTCAAACTAGCGTGCCCAAATTTAGAAATTTCTAAGTGGGTGCCATGGAAAGTCTTTGCTCTGAGAAGCTGGACACTTATCCCAGAGAGGCTGCCAATACTCTGGACATTTCATGGAACTCTTCCCTAGAAGCCTGAGGTGTGTTCTCTGGAATATTCTGAGCAGCTGCAAACCTCTGCATCAGGGATGGATTTTAAAAGCCAAATGTCATATAGCACTAAGTGTGGTCATGAAATAAGTGATGATGCTGGGTAATGTTTAGGGGAAGAAAATAAGTGATAAATATACATAAGGATTTTTTTCACTGAAGTGGTTTTCCTGAACAGGTTTTGAGCCAATGAGAGCCCTGGAATAAGTGATTTTCCTCAAGGTGACTATTGGAAGGACAAGATGAATTTGGATGTGTGTGCTCTTGGTAGTTTTACTATCCATACTCATATCGATGTGCTGCATTCTCCAATGAGACAGAGCAAAAGGATGCTACCAGAAGGCAGGCTAGAGGCTTACATGTCATCATCACTATACAATCTGTAACAGTTTTTCTGACCTCTGATATATAAACAGAGAAGAAAAGTATGCATTCTAAAGCCAAACAATCAGCTGAAACAATGAAAAATGAAGAGGTTGAAGATCCTCTTAAGTCCCCTGGACGATGCTGAGATAATAATGAATCATTGATGATGCTGGCGATTGTCAGGGCCCTCACAGTGCAGGATTTCAGCAAAGATAAGCTAAATATCAGGTCTTTATTTTTAGTTAAAGAGCATAAAATCCAATGCCTTTCTTCCCACGAGCCTATTTACATGCCTGCTGTGCTACCTATTTGCCCTCACCTGCTTCCCAATTAATACCCCATTAAGCCGCTCCACCTGCAGTGGCTTTTACCTCCGCCACAGCCCGGCAACCATCACTCATCTGCTACAGCTCAATTGTTTCTTTGGGGAAGATAAACAAAAGCCGCATGAATAACAATGGCAGGGCTTTGTATTTTTCAGGGTGTGCTTTCTCAAAAGATAGTAGCCAGACGCTGAGGCTGGTTTCAGGGAGAGAAAGCCACTAGCTGGGCACAAATGTCTAGACTTAGTGTAGCCACATTCCAGAAAATGATGGGGAGAAGGGACATCCACCTTAACTGGCTTTGTGAATCTGCATTTCATCTATATGTATGCGTGCATACTAAGTTGCTTCCTTCGTGCCCAACTCTTTGCGACCCTATTGTAGCCTGCCAGGTTCCTCTGTCCATGGAATTCCCCACTGGAGTGGGTGGGTATTTCCTTCTGCAGGGAATTCTTCTGACCCAGGAATCGAACCCAGGTCTCCTGTGCCTCCCACATTGCAGGCAGATTCTTTACTGCTGATCCACCAGGGAAGCTCATCATTATGTACATATATATATTTTACTTTTTTTTAAATTCATTTAATAAAGAAAGATAAAATCCACCACGGTGTACATGCATTCCCAAACATGAACCCCCCTCCCACCTCCCTCCCCATAACATCTGTCTGGGTCATCACCGTGCACCAGCCCCAAGCATGCTGTATCCTGCGTCGGACGTAGACTGGCGATTTGATTCTTACATGATAGTATACATGTTTCAATGCCATTCTCCCAAGTCATCCCACCCTCTCCCTCTCCCTCTGAGTCCAATATTTTTTAAATGATGTTTTTGCTTTATTCAAGAAGGTGTTTCATATCAAGTTGGGTTAATAAAATTTTGTTTGGTTAAAGATTCTTAGGTGACCTATTTCAATGAAAATTAGCACACCTCTCTTTTTTGCCAACAGGTTTTAAGTGTTTGAAAAGTTCGTGGCTTCAAGCAGTGACAAACCTCAGGGGCCTCAGAATCCTCTGGAGAACAAACTTGAAGAAATAAGGAGTGGGGGGAACCCCAAACACACAGATTCCTAAGTTTTTTCTGTGCTATCCTCCCGAGAATCTGTATTTTTACAAAGTTCCCAGGCACTACCAACGGTCAGACTTGGAATTCCCTGGTCTTCAGTCAGTTAAGCATTTCTGTTTACTATCCACCTGCACCTCCATTTATTTTCCTAGGAAATCCAGACTTTCTGGTTGGTTCTGTTCACATTTTCAGGAGTGCAGTCCCTAAGAGGTACCTTCCAGTGGGTGGCTCATTCAGGCCTCATTCCATGAAGACCGAGTTGAGGAGACGATCCTCCGTGACTGTGCTTCCAGTGTAACTTCATAATGAAGCCCAGACTAGATTTATCAGGGAGTCCCAGCCCGGATACTTCTAAGGTGGGCTAAGACAAGGCCTCTCCCGCACCCCGCCCCTCACAACCTCCCATGAGCTGCAGAGAAAGCAGACAGCAGGACCAGAACGGGCATGTATGTCCGTCTATGTACATGCCTCAGTGAACCTCCGAGTTTATTTTAATGGTGTACTGGCAAATGTCCTTGCTCATTTCTAGCTTTAAATTGGTTCCAAATGCATTCACACATTTACCCTTCTGAGCCCCAGCATCACTTTCCTTAGATCCCCATTTGAATGACTATATCAGTGAGCTCAAGGATTAAGTTTAAAACCCGGGAATTTTTACATTAAAGTTCCTTAGCCAGGACCTCCACTGTGTCTGTGCAACTTAATTAATCTGCAGCTCTGTCTCCTGCAGGAATGGCAGAGTAAATACAGCTATCTCTGCATGGTATTCAGTGGGCACCAAGCCACATCTCCTCCCCAGAGGTGTTCTCCCACCTGGTTCCCATCCATGGGATGCTGCGAGGCTGCTGAGGCAGTGGGTAACCCAGAAGTCTCAGGCCGCTTCTAGAATGTGTCCTTCCTCACTGTCTCACAGGAGCATATCAGCTATAGAGCAGTTAAGTCTCTGATGTACATACACAGTGTGTCCCTGAAGAACACTGGGCTCAATGAGAGCAACCCCAGCTCCTAGAACCTGATATTTCCACTTAGCTATGTGCTTCAGAGAGCTTCCCAGGTGGCTCAGTGGTAAAAAAAAAGAAAAAATCCACCTGCCAATGTAGGAGTCATGGGTTTGATTCCTGGGTCAGGAAGATCCCCTGGAGAAGGAAATGGCAACCCACTCCAGTATTCCTGCCTGGGAAATGCCATGGACAGAGGAGCCTGGCAGGCTACAGTCCATGAGATTGCCAAGTGGTGTCCAACTCTTTTGCAAGTTGGACCTGACTTAGCAACTGAACAACAACATGCGCTTCATCAAAACAGGTACTTTGTGTGCTAAGTCACTTCAGTCGTGTCCAACTCTTTGTGACTCTGTGGACTGTAGCCCACCAGGCTCCTGTGTTGATGGGATTATCTAGGCAAGAATACTGGAGTGGGTTGCCATGCCCTCTTCCAGGGGATCTTCTCCATCCAGGGATCAAATCCACGTCTCTAATGTCTCCTGCATTGGCAGGCAGGTTCTCTACCACTAGCGCCACCTGGGAGTGGGTGCCCTTTCCCTTCTCCAGGGTATCTTCCTGACCCAAGGGTTGAGCCCAGGTCTCCCACATTGCAGGCAGTCTTTACCATATGAGCCACCAGGGAAGCCCCCTCCAGAAAAAAAGGTACAGTTTAGGCAAAATGCTTGTATTCTACCCTAAAACTTGTTCAAGTGTCAAAATGTGCCTTTTTTGATAAGAGATCCAGTTTTGCATATTAGCTAGTTTTTTGGGTTTTTTTTTGTTTTTTTTCAAGAAATGGCCACTCAAATGGTTACATTTAACCCTGGGCTGAAGCTGGATGTGAGTGCTGGGGTCAAGATGATTCCATCAACTTTATGCCTGCAGAGATCGGAATGACATTCAGCGTAAGTGCCAGGGTGCAGGCCAGCTGCTAATGCTGTCCTCAGCACCTGTGGACACGCCAGAGGTACAGGGTCACCCTTTTGCTAGGGCATTCAGGGACAACAGAAGTGAGAAAGGCCAGCTGCAGAGTGGCCAGCCACGCTGCTCATCGGTAGGAAAGGGATAGAGAGAAGAAAAGCAGCTGTGAATTTCTGCTTTATAGCAGGAAGGCCTGGGCCCCAAACACCCCTGCATTCATGGAAGAAGCTCTGTGTTGCAAAAAATCTTGTTTCAAGACACAGGAAAAACCAACCACACAAAGCCAGACCTTTTAGGTCTGTGATTTAGCCTTCTGGTAGCTCATATGGTAAAGAATCTGCCCACAGTGAGAGAGACCAGGGTTCAGTTCCTGGGTTGGGAAGATTGCCTGGAGAAGGGAACAGCTACTCACTCTGGTATTTTTGCCTGGAGAATCCCATGGACAAAGGAGCCTGGCGGGCTACAATCCATGAGGTTGCAAGAGTCAGACATGACTGAGCGACTAAGCACACACCACAATATTGCCAAACACACGGTTGGCCTTAAAAAAATGAATAATGAACAACCCCTGAGAATTTCCCTTGATGTGTCTAGAGGTGCCTCCCTTACTGGGAAAGACTAGACGGTTTCCTCCCTGTGGTACTAGCTAATAAAATTGACCCAAGAGAGCTGGGAAAGTTCCTAAAATAGAAAATTTGGTAGAGGGGACAGACTTCCGTGGAGGTCCAGTGCCTAAGACTCTGCGCTCCCAAGCCAGAGGCCCAGGTTCAATCTCTGGTCAGCAAAGTACATCACGTGTGCTGCTACTAAAAGATCCCATGTGCCATGCAGCAACTAAGACCAGGAGCAGCCAAATAAACAAAAATAAATATAAAGAGAAATATGGTAGAACTATAGGTCCTAAGGTAGAAATGGGGATTGCTCTGAATCAATAAGAAAGCTGGCATTCCCAGGACCATCGTGTGCCCTCTGAGAAGTTCTTAAAACAAAATGAAAGCCCAGTTGGCCATTTGTCGGGGAATAAAGCTTTCCCAGTTTTTGTTTTACCTATTGCATAGGACAGATGATCTTCAGGGTTAGATTTAAGACCTAATAGTTTTACTGAAAGTAGCTTCCTTTCCAAGAGTGTTCTACGAGTCCGTCAAGGATTTCACATAAGAAATCCTGTTCAATATTATAAGTGTGAACATATTTACTGGTGTTTGAGGGTGATAGTGGTGGCTTTTGCAGTTCAGAGATTTGACTTAGGAATTTATTTATTTAAAAAAAGCAAAAATTAAACATAGCATAATAACGGAGAATCAAAGTTTTGGAAGTCAAACCTATACCCTGGAATTGGGAATTAATTTCTGCATATTAGAAAGCTAAATAAAATTGTCTCAACCTATTTCTTGACACCAATGAGAGATCCTCCTAGTGTGGTAAAGACTTCTTTATAGTACTGTTAACTCAGAAGTGCTTCTCACTGGAGAGAAAATAGGAAGAAAATTATAAACGTGATTACATATAATCCACACAGTCTTTGAAGGAAAGGGATGGCAATCATCTGCTAAAACTGAACACCACAGAGGGGAAAAGGTATCCACAGGAGATGAGCGTGTCAGTAAATACATAAAGCACAGAAGTCCCACATATTTGACACGTGAAGAACAAAGTGATCCATCAATGTCCTTGCACAGATCGATCAGACAGAATGCTACTGCTGAAAACCTAATCGTATGATGGTAATAATGTAGTCATAAAACCTCTGGTCTGTAATTGACTGCTTCCACTTGAAGCTAACATGTCTAAAGCAGTGACTAATGTCCACCTAAAGATTTCACTTGCGTTGAATGACAATCAGTTACACCTGACACTAATCTCAGTGGATGACTTGTGCTGGATAATGGGCCAGGGACAGACGCCAAGGGGTAGGGGGAGAGCACATCCCTAAATCAGCGATGCTCGGGTATGTGATGCTTAAATATGGATCTCATATCTAAATGCCACCTCCTTAGATCTGATGAGGCTGCCAGTTTCTGACAAAGTCATTAGAAATGTACAAGGCTATAGAGTCCAGAACCATTACAGCACGTTCCTCAGGGCATCCAGGTCTTAGTTGTTGAGTTTTGTTTAGTGAGCACATTACTGTAAATCCCATTCCTGGGCCTTAAGAGCTTATGCTTTCTCTCCTTGCAATAACCAGATGCACAGAACCCAGATGTGTGTGGGGGAGGGTGGGAGCGGTGCAGGCAAGGCAAGGGAGGCGGGGGAAACAGCATTCACATGTCTTGGCTTTCTCTCCTCTTTTTCTTTAAGCTCCTGGATTGTCTGTGATTTGGGGGCCAGTCTGGTAAATAGTTTAGCTGATTTGAGTCTTCTTACGTCTGGGCTGCTGGCAGTAAGAACCGAAGTCTGAAAGGAAAGCTCACTACTGTTGTTAGATGACAAAACGGTAGATTACCTACCTCTCAGTACAAATTCAGAGGCGTCCATTAGTACAAATAGCTACTGCAGGGCAGAGACCCTGCTGTGGGGCTCATTCATTGTGGGCCTTTGCCACAACCAGATTGATCAAATTCAACGATGCCTGGCCACACAGCAGGATCGGCAAGGGCTGGATGACACACATCTTAGTGTTTAGTTTTGTCTTTAATCTCCAGTGGAGCTTCATTGCACCTACCTCTCTGGGGGGCTTCCCAGGTGGCGGTAGTGGTAAAGAAACTGTCTGCCAATAGAGGAGACGTGGGTTCAATCTCTGGGTCGGGAACATCCCCTGGAGGAGGGCATGGCAACCCACTCTAGTATTCTTGCCTGGAGAATCCTATGGACAGAGGAGACTGGTGGGCTATAGTCCATAGGTTCAAAAAGAGTTGGATACGAATGAAGCAACTTAGCACTCACGCAGGCACTATTTTGGGTGGTGGTTTAGTTGCTGTCATGTCCGACTTTTGCGATTCCATAGACGCAGGCTCCTCTATCTATGGGATTCTCCAGGCGAGGATACTGGAGTGGGTTGCCATTTCTTTCTCCAGAGGATCTTTCCAACCCAGGAACTAAACCCCGATCTCCTGCAATGCAGGCAGATTCTTTACCAGCTGAGCTATGAGGGAAGGCCTACGCACCATCTTGGTAATGCTTAATTTCAAATTATGAGAATTCCTCCCTTCCCTTCAACTCACACACAGGAGAGGATCCTGATGCTTTCCATTCACAATCCTGAGTAAGAGCCCTTTATATGTTGGATTCAAGTAAAATAAATCATTCCCAGTTTCCACTAAGGCCCTCCCCTGCCCTCAAATAGATTTGCAAACTCCAGCTTTTCAGTTAGCCCATACCTATTTGTTACTCAAAGCAGAAAATTTTTATGCACATTGTAAAGTTCACTGTAACTAGAAATTCTAATTAATATGTCTGGTGGCTTCTAATGGACTTTGAGTACACATCAGATTGCTTTGTGCCCTTTGATATATACTTAAAGGTAATTGGGTAGTCTTACTGATGTATTTTTAAAGAGCAAACTATTGATTAATAATGTTTCAGTATTAATATAACCACTTTGTGTGGATCAAGAGACATCAATGGTACAAAAACCCCCCCCCATATTTATCTACAAATTAACAACTCTATATAGATCTGTTACTTTAAGCTAAATGGGGTGCATCCACTCATTACCCTCCAACAGAGACTCGCCTCCTCATAATAAAGATTAAAGCCAAAGTTGGCCTTATTTCCCCACTGCATGAAATGAATGCTTCTCACCACTTCATGCCCTGGTGCAGCTGAAGAATAGCGGCAGTAAAGCACGGGTCCACTGCCCTCTCTGACAGGCCGATATTTTTAATGCCTGACTTGATGAAAACATTTCATACTTTGGGAGCTTTAATTGCCACCACTGCCGAGCAGAATGAAATAAAAGATGATTGTACCATTCAGGATGGAGGTGAGGATGATCCCAGCTTTATCCCTGCTTAAAACCAGTTGTACGGTTCATATACTCTGAGTGTATGTTCATTCAAATTGAATTACTGTGAAGAGAAAAAGCTGGGAGTATTTTGGAGACTTGTGATGAACTAGTTCCTGAGGCTGGGTTTTAGGACACTGGGCAAAGCATTTCTCAGACAAACAGGAACTGTCAGTTCCCTTTTATTTATTTTTTAATACCTAGAAGTCCTAATGACTCTCCTAAGAAGGTTGGATTGAATAAAATTCTTTGGTTGTCTTTAGCATAGCACGATGGGTCCACTGACCCTCAGGCACTCTGTGTAAACACCTGTTTGAGTGGCTAACAACCTACAAATGGCAGTGATGGTGGTTTCCAGGTTGGACCCCAAGCCAGATTTCAGAAAGGGTCACTTTGCTCTGAACTGATGACAAAATATCTGTACATTGCAACTGCTACCCAAATGTTATTTAGATTTACGGGTCGAGGACAAGATAGCAGCTGGCAGGGCTTCTGGTCCTAGTTTAACGCTGTCTCTCTCCCCTACAATGAACATGGCCAATTTAACTGTATCTCCAAAGAGCAGGAAGAGCCACAGATGGGGAAATTAACACACAGGGAAATAAGAAATATGCATGAGGAGGTCACATGACCTCAGAAAAAGCCTGGAATATGAGACTCCAGGATCCAATCTCAAGCTAATGTTTTCTCCATTCTAATGTGTTTTGACCTGCAAGGGTGACAGCTTTGCTAAAAGAGGTGAGCTGGCCTAAATGACACTGCTCTGTCGGGCAGAATATCTGAATAGGAATTCTGAATGACATTTCACTAAACAGGTGCCTTAAAATTCTGAAGAGCGATAAAGAATCTCCTGGAGAGCTTGGATCCCACTCTATAGAGTCTGATTCAGTGGATCTGGGGTGGGATCCTGTACTGTGCATTTTAACACACTTCCCATGTGATTCTGCAAGGCCACATTTTGAGAACTACTGCTCTGCTAAGAGAAAATGGCTTCCTAGAAAGCCAAGTCCATTAATGAGATCAATTTCCTGCATCCTAAAGTATAAGATAAGCCAATAATAATCTAAGCTATAGCAAGTATCCTTTAAGAATTCTATCATATAACTCATTCATCAATTCATTCATTCAATCATTCACTCATATTTTAACATTAACATTTATTGTGTTTACTATGAGGCTAAGTTGACTAAATTTTGCCCCTGTCATTCTAAGACAGGAAATGTGTGTGACTATTCACTTACATTCAGGTCAAGTGAGTGAATATTAGCTAAACAAATTGCAAGGGCAAGGTCAGACACGACTGAAGTGACTTAGCAGAAGCAGCAGCAACTTTAGTGCTGGTTACCTGTGAAGACTACAAAATAATGCCAGCTAAGCAAGTTAGCCTTTTCTTGTTAAAAATCTCAAGGAACAAGCATACCCAAGGAATAAAACACACACACATATATGTGTGTATATGTATGTGTGTGTATATATATATGAATTTATATATATATTATATATATGTGAATATATAATATATATATATATATTTGAATTTAACAAAAACTGTCCCTAGGCAAAAGTCGAGCTACTTAAAAACAGTCCTAAGACAACTGGATATTCCCTTGAAAAAACTAAAATAAAATTAGATTTCTAAGGCATCCATACCCAAAAATAAATTCTAAATGAATGAAAGAATTAAATATGAAAAATTAAACTTTAAACCTTTAGAAGAAAACATAAATTATATTTATGACTCTAAGATAAGAAATTTTTAAAGAAGACACAGAAATCCTCAAGCCACAAAGGAAATGTTAATAAACTAACTGCATTAAAATTAAAAACCTAGCAGAACAAAAAGTATCCAAACACACAGAACAAAGACAAGCCACGACTAGAAAAAGGCACTTAAACTCAAAAGATGACAACAGAAAGATATGCAAAAATCATTTAGAACTTCTCTGAATCAATATGAAAGAGAGAAATATGATGAGATTATCAATAATAGACTGTCAAACATAAAAATATACTGCATCAAGATAAGATTCTGAGAATGGAAAAATAGAATTTCAAAATCAAAGGGCAAAGGAAGTAACATAAACTTTCTAACTATTAAAGGATATCTTAATAGTATATTATTTAAATGGATGCTAGTGAGAGTCAAATCATTATACTATTTTCATTTCATTGAATTATTTTTCAATCTTCAGTTTTATCTTTAAACATCTATATTACAATGTTATGCAAATTAATCCTTTCCAACTACATAAACTTAGATTGAAATACTTTTTAGATGCCAATTAAAAATGTATGAAGAGTTACACAGTTTTTCAAAATTTTTTTAGGAAATACCTGAGCAGAAAGAGTTTACAGGTCACAGCTGTAGAGCATCTCTCACACAGATGAATAAGATTTTCATTGTGTGCTGTTTACTTCCATGTCATCATTATTATAACCCAAGTGCCCATTGACAGAACATAGGACAAATAAATTATAGTATATTCACACCTTGAAAACTATGAAAGCGTTAGTCACTCAGTTGTGTCTGACTTTGCGACCCCATGGACTATAGCCTGCTAGGCTCCTGGGTCCACAGGACTTCCTGTGCAAGAATGCTGGAGTGGGTTGCCATTTCCTTCTCCAGGGGATTTTCCTGACCCAGGGACTGAACCTGGGCAGATTCAATAGCTGTACTGTACTACAGGAGGATTCTTCACTATCTGAACCACCAGGGAACCCCATATGAAAACTATAAATCCAGCGAAAATAAACAAACAAGAGCTATATGTATCAAAATGTATAACTCTCAAAACAATGTCTGAAAATAAGTTGTAGAAGTATTTGTACTGAATTAATAACAATTTAGGGCTTCCCTGAGAGCTCAGTTGGGAAAGAATCCTCCTGCAATGCAGGAGACCCTGGTTCGATTTCTGGGTTGGGAAGATCCCCTGGAGAAGGGAAAGGCTACCCACTCGAGTATTCTGGCCTGGAGAACTCCATGGGGTTGCAAAGAGTTGGATACAATGGAGCGACTTTCACTTTCTTTCAATAACAATTTATAGAGAGAAATAATTTAAAAACAAGTGTACACACACAAACACATTTGTTTAAAAAAAAAAAAAGAAAAACATGCAAGAGAATGAGAAACACCAAATCGAGAGAGGAAGAGAATATAGCGTCTGAGCACACCACAAGTTTGGAGGTCACAGCATACACGACAGGAGGAGCTGCTCCTTTGAAACATGAACACAGAGTTTTGAACAGAAATCACGATGTGTTTATCACTGTGTATGCTACATTATCAAATACACTTCTAATAGAGTATTTCCAATGTGAGCTAGGGTTGATCAAAATAGGATAGTTTGCTTATAATTTAACATGTTGAATGATGTGACATTTTTTTCAGAGACTAGTTTCTGGCTCTATACATCTCAAACTGTTTCTCCTCTTCTACCCACAAATATCAGGTGTGGGCACCACAGGACACAACCATGTTACTCTTTGACTTCTGATCCTGTGCCCTCATGTCATGTTGCTAGTGGGTGGGAACAGTGGGCAGTGGGGGTATTCCTGGAAGCTGTGCCATCATGCCTCCATCGGGATGTCTTGCTGTAACTTAAAAATACAATGAAGTAACTGGGAGCCTCCTAAACATATCCTGCTAACTCAAACTAAAGGTATTCGCAACATCAGCTTCCCCTTATCCAGATGCTTGAGTGTCTGAGACGCATCTGATCCTCTGGACACAGGAGGGAATATGTGATGGAAGAAAGGTCAGGGTGGAAAGAGACTGCGATCTTCACCAACTGCAGCTAAAATCTCTCACTTGTGTGAATTTTGCAAAGTTTTATGAAAGTATGTAATCACTGAGACACTTTGCTAAGGCCTCTCCTAGAGATTGTGGAAGAAAGGGACCGTCATCTTAAGTTTCATTAGCTTCACAGCAAATCCTTCCCTGGGGAGCTGGGGATAATGAAGGGATCTGCAATGATTTATTTATCTGCACGTGCATGTGTGTCTGAGTCTGTGTGTGAGAGAGACAGACAGACAGACACACACACACACACACACATACATACACACACACACACACAGATTACATGCAAACGCAGCAAAATGTTAAGATTTGAGAATGCCGGGTTGGTGGGTACTTGTATATTACACTTCTGTTACTGTTTACGTTTATATAAGGGAAATATTCCATTAAGAGATACTGACGGGGAACATGGAGCCCACTGAACGTGCCTGCATTCCCAAGTCTCCTGGGGAAGGGTGGCAGAGAGCCCTGCAGAAACAGCTGTGAGAGTGGACAGCTCCAGAGGCACTGAAAGCCCGACAGCTCTTGTGACAGCTGACCATCGCCAAAGGTCAAGCTCACATGCACTACTGGCTAAAGCTGGGGGTTCACACCTAAATATATCCTGCTAAACTCAAACTAAACATATCCGCAACATCAGCTTCCCCTTATCCAGATGCCTGAGTGTCTGAGATGCCTCTAAAAATGCACACAGTGACACATCCTTCTTCCAGGAGAGGCCGGCTCTTGTCCCTGCTCCTGACTCTCCACAGAAAGGCTACCTGTTTTATCAACAGAAAAGAAAGCACCCGCACCAAGCGTGACTCTCTCTCCACATGTCACTTCACATCGGCTAGCACATGTCAAAAGGCGACACAAGAAGCTGCCAGCTGCCATGCTCTCACAGAGCACATCAAGCCTCCTTTTGTGAAACACTTCAACAGCAAGCCACAGAAAATTTCCTTTATGAACCACGATGGCCACCTCAGTGAAAGAGAGCGAGGTGAAATCTCGCCTCCTCGAACTGGAGGTGACAGAGGAGGAGGCAACCCTCCAAAAAGATCTCAAGTTAAAAATAGACCCTCCAGTCTCCCCGCCGATGAACGTTCCTTCCCCAGATACTTGTTTCCTGGGGACCACTGTGGAGGTGTCAGAAAGCCACGCGGAGCCTTTTTTGGAATATGAGTTGTAACAGTTTCTTCACGAAACGATGGATATTATAGGATGGGACTGCTGGAATTCTTTCCACTGCGCTGTCATCAAAAGTAATACTGATGCAAATTATTTGGTGGGAGGTAAAGGGGAGGAGGCGGGGAGGATGTTTTCAGAATTGTGCCTTTTGTCTTCTGGCTTAAGCTTGGAGCACTTTATTGTAATAATTATCATGAATTTTAAAACTTTAAGGCTCAGTGTGGAGATCATCTAGTCCAATATTCTCATTTAAAGGTGAGAAAAAGCCACACAGCAAAGCTAAGAGCAGAGACAGGAGAAGCACTCAGTCTTCCCACAGCAGGGACCTGAGTGGCTCTGGACAGACTTTCAACCCAGATCCCTACAGTCGTGTGACTCTGGACAAGTTACATAACCTCTATTCTTCCATCTCTTCATCTGTTAAATGGGGATATGATATTACAGTAGGAACCTCTTAGAGGTGTTGTGAGGATTAAATAAGATATTGTCTGCCTCACACAGAGACCTGCCAATAGTGTTGGCTGTTTCAGTTTTATCATTAACTAGTTCACTTGCGTTGGAGAAGGCAGTGGCACCCCACTCCAGTACTCTTGCCTAGAAAATCCCACGGACGGAGGAGCCTGTTAGGCTGCAGTTCATGGGGTTGCTAAGAGTCAGACACGACTGAGCGACTTCACTTTCACTTTTCACTTTCATGCATTGGAGAAGGAAATGGCAACCCACTCCAGTGTTCTTGCCTGGAGAATCCCAGGGACGGCGCAGCCTGGTGGGCTGCCGTCTATGGGGTCGCACAGAGGCGGACACGACTGAAGCGACTTAGCAGCAGCAGCAGCAGCAGTTCACTTACTTCTTCCACAATGCCATGACTCCACTATCACCTGCCTTGTTCCAGAAAGAGTTTTACTGTAGGTACCTACTGACAGACTAATACACAGAAAATGAGCATTTCCATATGATGGCTTCTATAAAATAATTGGCTTTGATCTTAAGAAAAAAAAATGGTTTAACACGAGGATGCAGCTTTTTCTCAAGACATGGAGAAAAGAGAGGAAGGATGAGAAGATGAGAAGTTGGTAAACTGGAAAGGAGACAAGTAAGAAAAATGCACCTATACTCTCATGGAATCAATTTTTAACTCGATTCAAATAAAATCTCCAACACAGTATTTTTTAAAGGAAAGAAATCGCTCTGATAATAAGAACCCACTGGATCTAAGGGTGACTGCACATACCTGGACAGAGGTCTATCTGGGCACGGTCACCACACGAGTGCCCCAGAAGCCTAGGAGCATGTGTGCATGCCAAGTTGCTTTAGTTGTGTCTGATTCTTTGCAACCCCATGGACTGTAGCCCACCAGGCTCCTCTGTCCATAGTATTTTCCAGGCAAGAACACTGGAATAGGTTGCCATGCCGTCCTCCAGTGCTCAAACCCATGTCTCTTGCATCTCTTGCAGTGGCAGGTGGGTTCTTTACCACTACCACCACCTGGGAAGCCCAGGGCTAGGGGAGTCACCAGCAAATTATATGGATTAACTATCTCCCACGTTACATGCGCCTTTAAAATATGCTTCCAGCATGTGTCATGTTGGAGAAGTTATAGCAAATTAATAAGGGTCTCAACATGCCTGAGAATACTTGGGGTATAACAATGAAGTCATTACTCTTTATCTCCCTGAATTCCAACAAAGCAAGAAATAGCAGCACAATAAAAGATCTTTCATATAACAGTTGATTAGAAAATATGGCCTGCAGATAGTCAGGCTCTTGTCGCACTTTGCACATTAAAAATCCAAATATGCCAGAGAAACTGGGATTTTTAACCTCCCACAGCTTTAACACAAAGGATCACATTAATAAGATACAATTTAGATTTGCATTTTTTAATAAGCTCAGGATCAAAGAAAATGCATAGCTGAGGGGGTATTAAGCTGTGTGCACACAAACTGCCTACTACACATTGAAGGGAGAAAACATGTATTCCCCCTGCAGGAAGGCACCTATAATTTGAGAAGTAGAAAATGTATTCTTTCTCTGGTACATGATCTCCACTGCTTAATAATTTCCAAGCATTTGATATCAGTCCAGGTAGATTCATTACTAATCTATTTACAGACTCAGCCTATCCCTAATGTTGTACCTTCTGATATGTTCATTGAGGGCATTCAAAAAAAGGACCCGATCTAGGACTTACCCTCTTATGCACATTTCCAGTTATGTAAAGATAAAAATAAGTCCCTTAAATCCTCCGGGTCAGTCAGATATGAGAGTGGTTTAGTATTTATAAAAATAAAGCTACTACCATTTTAAAGGGCTTTCCTGGTGGCTCAGTGGTAAAGAATCCACCTGCCAGTGCAGGAGCTGTGGGTTCAATCCCTGGGTCAGGAAGATCCCCTGGAGAAGGCAACCCACTCCAGTATTCTTGCCTGGGAAATTCTTCTAAAGCTTGGAATCAGGGTCCCAGGGGCCAAGAAAGACTCATACAGAATCTTCCTTCTTAACATGTTCCAAGTGCTCCAAGAATGACCCACTGGGGGCAGGTCAATTACAGCCTTCTAAAGATTATTGGTCATATCAATGAATATTCAGAGCTTTCTAAAGATTACTAGTTATATCAGTTAACATTTATGGAGGGTTGACTATATGTCTAGGCTGGTGTCAACTGAGCACTCTACCCACATCATCCTACTCTGTTCTCCCCATTTTAAAGATGAGCAAATGGAGGCCCAGAAAGGCGAGGTGCTGGGGCTGCGATTTGAATTCAGGCAGAGGCCTCACCTCTCGGTCCACTGTATTCCTGAAGGCCTACCGCCCCTCCTCCTCTCTCTCTCCTTCTTGCTCCCCCGAACCCCAGGCCAGCATATTCCCAGTCCAGCATATTCCTCTTCCTCTCTCTACTCTGATGAACAGGATTTCAGTGCTCTCCACTGACTGCTAAAACCAAAAAAGGGTATTGAGGCAAGACCCTTTTATAAGCCCCAAATGGGCTTTCAGTGCCTAGGTTTCCAAAAGACACACCCAGGTTCTTAGTCCCCTCTATGAATTAAGCAGACGGAGTTGGTTTCTGTTATTCCGAACCACTGAAACCACTGAGGGAGAAACATTCCAAAGGGGAAGCTTGATACTTCATGCTACTGATGAAGGAAGCCCCTCCCAGACAGGGAGGCTACAAACACCCCACCACGAGGCCATACTGGGAGGGGCACGCATTAAGTCACAACCACCGACTCTGTGAGGGCAGGTAGCCAATGATCATTAATGGGGGACTGGAGCAGTAACTTATCACTGGATAAAATGGAACTGGAGATGACACTTGAGTGGAAATGACAAATCTGCCAGGAAGATGAGAGGTTCAAGCTCCTATGGCACAATGGAAGGAAGAGAGCCTGCCCAGAATCTGTGACTGTCAGTGAAGAGGGCAGAGAGCCGGCCTGGTGGCTGGTGAGGGCAGGATGCAGGAGAACCCATCCATGATGACCACCTGGCAGGCTGGGGGCTCTGGAATCCAGGATGTGCAGAGGCTGAGGACAGGCGGTCATTCATTTATTTATTCCGTTATTGAGCATCTACTGTGTTCCAGGAGTGAACCACAGCTCAGATTCAGTGAGGGAGAGAAGCAAGAAAAACAAACAAATACACAAACAAGATCCATAATATCGTGGTAAGAGGAACAATCAATTCTACCACCCAAATATCGGGGGAGAAGTCAAGGAAGAGCTTTCCCAGATCTCAAGGATTAAGCCAAGCTTGGTGGCCTGGAGACACCAGGAAGGAGACTATTGTGTCTAGAACACAATGTGAGAGGGAGAAGGGATAGGAAATAAGATGGAAAAGCTGGCAAGGGTCAGGTATGCAGATTCAGAAGCCCAGGAAAGCATCTGGATAGTATCCTAAGTGCAACAGGAAATCACTGAAGAGTTCTCATCAAGGAAGTGACAAGACCCAACTCACATCTGCTGGGTGGACAGTGGATGGGCATGGTGGTGTTAGGTGGACCAGAGAGGAAGCAGGAATACCAGCTGGGAGGCTACTTCAATTATTTAGTACCCTCCATGCTATGTAATATCACAATATCATCTTCATGACCACCA
This sequence comes from Budorcas taxicolor, assembly GCF_023091745.1. NCBI lineage: Eukaryota > Metazoa > Chordata > Mammalia > Artiodactyla > Bovidae > Budorcas > Budorcas taxicolor. Next base: position 35,898,044 of record NC_068932.1, read on the forward strand.
TTTAACAATGTTCACCCAAAAGCCCCTCTCTAACAGCATATTCACCCACTCGGTAGCAGTCAGGTATCAGTTCAGTTCAGTCGCTCAGTCGTATCCGGCTTTTTGCGACCCCATGGACTGCAGCACGCCAGGCCTCCCTGTCCATCATCAACTCCCAGAGCCTACTCAAACTCAAGTCCATCACGTTGGTGATGCCATCCAACTATCTCATCCTCTGTTGTCCCCTTCTCCTCCTGCCTTCACTCTTTCCCAGCATCAGGGTCTCTTCTAATGAGTCGGTCCTTTGCATTAGGTGGCCAGAGTATTGGAGTTTCAGCTTCAACATCAGTCCTTCCAATGAACACTCAGGACTGATCTCCTTTAGGACTGACATGCTGGATCTCCTTGCAGTCCAAGGGATTCTCAAGTCTTCTCCAACACCACAGTTTAAAAGCATCAATTCTTTGGCACTCAGCTTTCTCTATAGTCCAACTCTCACATCCACATATGACTACTGGAAAAACCATAGCTTTGACTAGATGGACCTTTGTTGGTAAAGTAATGTCTCTGCTTTTTAATATGCTGTCTAGGTTGGTCATAGCTTTTCTTCCAAGGAGCAAGCGTCTTTTAATTTCATGGCTGCAGTCACCATCTGCAGTGATTTTGGAGCCCCCAAAAATAAAGTCTCTCAATGTTTCCATTGTTTTCTCATCTCTTTTCCACGAAGTGATGGGACCAGAAGATATGATTTTAGTTTTTGAATGCTGAGTTTTAAGCCAACTTTTCCACTCTCCTCTTTCACTTTCATCAAGAGGCTCTTTAGTTCTTCTTCACTTTCTGCAGAAAGTGCAGAAGTGAAGAAGAACTTTCTAAAACAAAAAAAAAAGAACTTTCTGCAGTCACTTATACTCCGATTTAAATATGCAGTGTCTTTTATGCATTTATTTATTTGGATGTTATCTCAAAATCGCACACCTTTGCTACCATGATCACAGGACAAAGCTGTGCGTGGACAAAGTGGACATCTTACATAATTTAAATTTATTTTAGTACCTGCTGCACTAGATAAGCTAAGCTGATGACATTTTACTATTGAGCAAATAGCTACTGCTGAAGTTAGGCAGGGAGTAGAAAATAAGTCCTTTTCCGTGTGTGTGCGCTCAGTCACTCAGTGGTATCCAACTCTTTGCAATGCCATGGACTATAGCCCACCAGTCTCCTCTGTCCATGGGATTTTCCAGGCAAGAATACTGAAGTGAGTTGCCGTTTCCTCCTCCAGGGGACCTTTCTGACCCAGGAATCGAACCGGTGTCTCCTGAATTGGCAGGCAGATTCTTTACCACTGAGCCACTTGGGAAACCCTGTAAGTTCTTTTACTGAACACAAAACCATATGTCAACACTGGACTGAGTACTTTATAAACCTAGTCTTATTTAATGGACAGAACAATCAATCAACCAAACATCCATCCATCCAACAAATAAATACCTTAAGAGGTCCTCTTTATTGTCCCAATTTTAAAGACCAAGAAACAGACTTAGGACAGTTAAGTAATCTGTTTAACAGTACAAAGGCAGCAGTCTGTGGAGCTCCTGAGCCAGGGGAGCTGGTTAGAAGATGGACACCAGGATTTTCAAAGGATGCAGAGACAAGGTAAGTAAGGGGAGTTCTGAACAAAGAAGTAAGACTTTGTCAGAGCACCCACGGCTACGATTTCACCATGCCCTTTCCCTTTATGAACCTTCTGGAATTCCTAGAGCAGAAGTGGGTTACTACAGAGGAGAACTAGGACAGCTGTGAAAAGTCAGCAGTCTCCTATGGCTACCTGGTCAGGGTCAGGTCCTTTGTGGAGCAACAGGGCTTTACAAAATCCATCCCACCTAAGCCATGCTAGAGTTCCTGACAAGTTGGGTGTTATCTGCTGCTTTGGAAGTTAAACAGTCATCACCTAACGATGTTAGCTTGGATAGCTTTCTGTTTGAGAGTTCCTTAAAAAGTAGTAATTCTACTATCTCTGAAAGTAAATAATAAACTTTCTAGAAAATAGGAAAATATATTAATGACTTGAGATAGGCAAAAATTTCTAAAACTAAGCACAAAGAGCAGTTATCATAGAAAAAACTGATGAGTTGAATACACTAAATAAACAAACTTTTGTTCATCAAATGATATCACTTCAAAAATGAAAGGCAATCTATCGTGTGGGAGGAGATATTTACAATACATTTATCTGACAAAGGGCTTGTATCAGGGCTTTATAAGCACTCTACAAATGAATCACAGAAAGACAGATGAACCAGTTGAAAAATGGGCAGAGCACTCAAACACGCATTCACTAAAGACAACTCAAGTGGCTGAAAAAAATATATATAAAGTGCTCATTATCATTAGATATCAGAGAAATGCAAAATAAAACTGCAATGAGATTCCACTACACACCCACCAAGACAACTAAAATGAAGGGACAAATTTTTAAAAAATATGTAGGGAGATTTTGGAGCTTGCAGTTCTCTTCTAGCCTACTGGTGGGAGCATCAGTTGGTACAACCACTTTGGAAAAATAAACTGGTAGCATAAAACTGAATATAAACATTATAATCTTACTTAGCATAAAAGTATGTACATACTCACCAAAAGAAACATACAAGAATTTTTACAACTTTTTATTTTGTATTGGGGTATAGCTAATTAGCAAGGCTGTTATACTTTCGAGTGAACAGCAAAGGGACTCAGTCAAAAATATACATGTATGCATTCTCTTGCAAACTTCCCTCCCACCCAGGCTGCCACATCACATTGAGCAGAGTTTTATTGGAACATTATCCATAGCCCCAAACTGGATATGACCAAATGTCTAACAACTATAGAGCAGGCAAACTGTGATGTAGTCACAAGATGGAATACTATATAGCAATGAAAACGAATAGACTGTCACTCCAGGTGTCACTCCAGGCGGCAACATGGATATGTCTCATGAACATAATAAAGTTGTGTAAACAGGTAGAAGCCTCGAAAAGCACATATTATATAATTTCCATGTATGAAATGTGCAAATGGGCAAACCTAATCCATGCTGAAAGAGGGCAGAACAGGGTGGCTACCTATGGGGGAACAGTGACCAGGAGGATACAGAGTGGGCTCCTGAATGCTGGCAATGCCCTATTTCTCCATCAGGCGGTGTTTCCATGGCTGGGTTTACTCTGCAAAGTTGCATCTAGCTGTATAATTAACTTCAGTGAAAAGTTAACTTTAAAAGTACTGACTCCTAACACCTTCATCACAAGCACTTATTGAGCACCTACAATATACCAAGTCCTGGCCTGCAGCAGAGAGCAAAGGAGATCTGCTCTCCTGCATAAGACCAGGTCCCCCCACTTCCAGCTTTGAAGTCCCTGAGTCCCACCCCCTTGGCTGCTGCTGACGCATCAGTGGAGACTATTAAATCAATAGACAATGAACCAGACAGTAGCCAGGGGATATCCAACTGAAAGCAACTCTACCAGTTCTTCAGGAAAGGGAATCACCGTGAGGAACAGAATCAACAGTCCAGAACCTTACCTGTGTTCTAGAGCGGGGGGTTAATATACTAGATATAGTAAAGCTGAAAATACTTGTTACTTTCAGTCTCCTCTTAAAGTAATACTATCCTAAGAGTTTCTCAGAACTCTTATATGTCAAGAATTTGATGTCATTTAATCCTCACAGCAATCCGAGGAGATATATCTAACTATTCCCATACTTAAAATATGAAAATAGATTTAAAGCAGGTGAAGTAACTTGCCGCCGGTCACGAAGCTGGTGACCGGCAGAACAAAGCGAATTCAATGCAGGCTCCTGCACCTTTCAGGAACTGGTGGCCCTTAAAGCAACACAGAGACACACTCTCCCTCTAAATCCTCCACCCACTAGTCAAGGTAGGGAAGAGGTAAACAAAGGAGGCCACCTGTCACCTGCCTGTCACTCAAGGGTGCGGACAGGCAGCCCCAAGGTAAGAATGATTTGCTCCGAGTCCTCCGTCAGCATCTCGAGAAGGCCCTGATGGAAACAAAGACCTTTCTTCCAGAGCCCAGAAACTGATCAAACATTAATGGAATACAAGATGATAAAATATGATTTTGTATTTCACCGCCCAGATTCACTGATTTGCTGGGCAATTTTTATCAACAGTCAGATTCAAGGAAACCCGGTGAACAAAGGCAAGCTCTGAAAGCAGTGTGCTGGGGAAAATGCGAGAAGGCACAATTAGTCCTCTAGCACCTCATGAAAAATTGAAGGGGTGGATGTCAGGGTGTAAAGAGCCCTGCTTCTGTGCCACAAAGCCTTCACGCCAGATGCATGGCGGAGCCACGGGCTGTGCCAGAGCCATAGCGCTTTATAGATTCTGTAAAAAATAGATGGTTATAAAGACCAACCCTGGGTGATGAATCTAGCCCATTGGAAAGGGAGAAGCCCTTTGTTGGAACAGGCTTTTCAGCACACCCGCTGAAAGAAAATACTAGAAAACAAAGAAGGCCACCATTCCACGCAGACCTGGGTGGCCCCGAAAAATTGGCTGCACGTGAAGCTGGTGCCTAATGAGATTATTTGCGTCTACAAATGGGTCTCTTGAGTCGAGGAAGAAAGCGATAAAGGGATCCACGTTCAACCAAACTGAAGGGTGGGATAGAACCACAGCCTTCTGAACGGTTCCTGCTTCCAGAATTTAGACGGTAGATTGGCAAGGACAACAAAAGAAGATTCCTTTTAATGAGAATAATCTATCACCACCACATCAATCGGATTAATGTAATGGGACTATTTCAAAAGGAGGAAATTACAGGTCATTAGGAGTAATTTCAAATTAAGTTATGGGCTTCAGTTTTCCACAGAATTTACCGAGAATTTTATTTTGCATGTTTCATTCAGAAGACAAGTAATATTTACATGATTTTACAAACCTTGCCTGTGTATAGAACCGTGTGGTAGTCGGAATGCTGAAATACAACTAAACCTGTTCTGAAACTCTGTCTTGCTTCCCACGTATGCCAGACCGTGTTTTTTCCAGTTCCATCGATCACACGTTCCATCCCAACTGATTCTTTATTTATTTTATTCAGTGATAAAACAAACACCTCAATTCCAGGTTGTTTACAAAGCGGTTTGATAATCTGATTCCAATTAAATGGCTAAGTACTACAATAAGAACAAAAATCTAAATCACGTTAACCATCTGTTTTTGGCTGACAAAGGCAGCAAATGGAAAGGTTACGTTGATACTCTTCTGCATTTCATCTGTGCTATTGTGGAAGGAAAACCCAATTAGAGACGATATTTCATTGTAGGCTTTACACTGTTTCTCTTTTGTTCTTTAATTTGAGTTACACCCATTGTTTTACCAAACTAGGGGAGGGTTCATTATCTCTTCCTCCAACGTGTGGCACTACCGTGCCCTCATTTATAAATTTAACATTGCTGGCTAATTATAACCAGCTACTCTCAACTAACGAATAACTCCTTTGCAGTTTAGCACCAGAAACCGTCTTCAAACCATGAGACAACAATGGACTGGATTGCAACCCGCATTGGTCTTCCAGGTCAAATGAATCAGGTGAGAACTCAGTGAAAAGGTGCTTTCAAACATTAAGCATGTAAAGGAAAGGTGAATCCAAACACTTCCTCTGGCCTCAGCTCTCTGGATGCCTTACGTGAGTGGGCAGTAAAATCTGGAGGTAGAGTATTCCCAAAGAATTCATTGAGAAAATCTTGCTGGCTGACCTGAATGCAAATTCCTCTCCAGGTGGATTCCAAAGTAGAGTTCTAGTGATTTCTTCTGAGAGTCTGATTCGCAAAAGCTGCAAGAGCAGGGTGTCAAATGCCCAGGAGAGGCAGACGTGCTGTTTCTTGCACATTTCTGAACTAGCCGCCTGGGGAATACTTAGCCCACCTGCTCTCAGGTCACTAACGGCAAAAGGAGACACCATCTGTTCTACCACTTTCCATAGAATCTAGGGTTCTGCCTTGACCAGGCCTTTATGCTTCTGAACACACCGCCCCTACGCCCTTAGCACCTCCTCGCCCTTCTGCCAATTTCCTCCTTGTCTCTAAAGAAAAAGGCTTCCCTGCCAGCTTTACCATGCTGCCTTTGTCCTCCATGAGGCTTATCTTCTTCCGGGCCAGGCCACACTCTCACAGAACGGGTGACCCTTGTCCAGCCCTTGTGGGCATGTCTGTCTGTCCTGCTAAACTGAGAGTTCTTTACTACAGAACTACCTTCATAAGCTTTGCATTCCTAGTGCCATATACAGCAATGATTCTTGATGAAGGACTGAGTGAATGGATAGACAAATGGTCACAGAGTCAGTTCTTGTCTTGAATCTCAGGGGTGGTGATGAGGGGCATCTCTGATGGGCTCTGAGGTTCCCCTGTGTTGTGGTTAGTCACTCGGTCATGTCCGATTCTTTGCAACCCCATGGACTGTAGCCTGCCAGGCTCCTCTGTCCGTGGGACTCTCCAAGAAAGAATACTGGAGTGGGTTGCCATGCCCTCCTCCAGGGGTTCTTCCCAACCCAGGGAATGAACCCAGGTCTCCCACACTGCAGGCAGATTCTTGACCATCTGAGCTACCAGGCAATCCTCTAGCTTTGCATAAACACGGCAAACCTGAACTGACCGAAACCTTCTGTTCCTCAAAGAATAAGCTTGGCAGGTCTGAAAACCTCCAACTAGGAAGATCATCATCCATCTTGGAGTTACTTCTACTAGCTAGTCCTGGTGGTGTATGACCTGTTATTCCTGTTTTCACTAGGAGTTGTCCCTGAGTTGTGTTGATGCAGAATCCCTATCAGATCCATCCTCTCTCCTACCCACCAGTGGAGGCAGTAAGTACACTCTGCAAAGAGTCGACATCCATGGGCTGGAAGGTGAGAGGGTTGCTCCTGGCCAGCATGCTGCCCAGAGAGCGATGTAGTCAGAGTGACCCCATGACTGAAACTCTCCTTTGTGCCAGCGATCAAGCGCATTCAGAAATGCCATGACCAGATTTCTGGAATGAAAGCTCCCTGAGGGCTGGGATCAATGATGGGCATGGTGGCATGCTCAAAAGATATTTGTCGAAGGAATGATTCAGGCAAACACTTGGATGGTGGGCAAAACAGGTGGTTTGCTGTACATTTTATTCATGAGGAAAGTCTGCAGGCCCAAAGAGATGGCTCTATGCAAGCTGGAGTTGAACATCAGGCGTCTAATATAAGGCAGGCATGAGGCATAAGGTCCTGGAGCGGGGCCAGGCCACTAGACAGGAGACCATCAGTCTAGAGGAGAAGCCAGCAGGGCTGGGAGGACAGAGTCAGCCTGAAGACACTGGGGTCTAGCCAATGCTCAGCGGATGCTGGATCCACCAGAGATGAGAAAGGGGGAGAAGAGACCTGTTTCCTCTGCCCCCGGGGAACACTGAGAGAGAGCAAAACAAAGAGGGTGCCCGCAGAAAGCTGGAGCCCAGAGTCCTGGGGGCTACCCTGGTGCAAGGGCAGTGGGTGCCCAGGGGCGAGCTCACTGGGGTGCAGGGTGCTCCAGGCTCAGCAGCAGTGCTGAAGGCCCCACACTGACACAACCTCTGCCCCCACAAATGATGCACCCACACACCCTGGGCCCCTCGGTGCCACCAAACACAGGCGCCGCCCATCATCCACAGCAGACTGTTGCACTGGAAGGCAAGAGTGCACTCTCACACCCTGAGAGAAACGGCTACGTTAGAAACAGATGCCAGCGTGTGTCCTGACGGTATTCAAATACGGATGACGTAGCCATGGACCAAAATGAGTGTGCGCAGGCCAAAATGGTGGACGAAGGGCAAACCAGTCTCTGCCCTGACCTCAAAGTCACAAAGATCAGGGCCCCAGGTTACCTCCTGGCCCAGCCTCTCTGAAGGGGGGGCAGGGTAACCCAGAACCCTGCTGTCCCCAGCTCCTTCTGCACCCGTGGATCTTCCAACCCAGCGCTTCCCTCACGTGCCCCTCAGAACTGGAGGAAGGGGGTCACGTGAAGAAGGTTTCCTCAGTCCAACAGACCCGGGCCATCCTGGTTCAAAAGAAGCGAAGCACATCTCCTTCTTGTTCCCCTTCCTCCCCCTGCCCCTTCCTCCCGCCTCCTGGGCCCAGTCCCTCTCCCCTGAGCACGCATTGTCACTGCAGACCTCCTCAGAGACTTTACAGGCCACCGTGTGGACGACACCCAAGCGGGTGACACTGAATACTGTGACGTGACCCCCACCGTCCTTCCCAGAATGGACCCCAGAATAGAGGAAGCCAGAGTCTTCTGTCACAGGAAACCTCCCCACCGGACGGGGCTCCTTTCAGGGTCTAAAGCTCCATGGTGCCCCGGGCCCCTGGGTCTGGCTGGCCAGAAGTGAGAATTCAGAAAGCTCTCCATACCCGGCAAGGCTCTTGTTTGGCTCACACTGTCCGCAGACAGGTGAGATGAGAGACTGTGGCCGCGAAGGAGGCGCCAGCCCGCTCTGCTGACCCCAGGTGCCCTCCTGCGGTGTGCGGGCTGCAGGTGGCCATGTCCAGAGGGCCAGAGGGTAGCAGGTGCTTCCCCACCCCTCCACCCCAGAGCTGCATTTAGATAGGTTCGGAAAACAAAGAGAACACCAATTTGCAATTTACACAACACGCTGGGCTGTGCAAGGTCACTTTGGTCTTGTTTGACTCTTTGTGACCCTGTGGACTGTAGCACGCCAGGCTCCTCTGTCCACGGGATTCTCCAGGCAAGAATACTGGAGCGGGTTGTCGTGCCCTCGTCCAGGGGATCTTCCAATCCAGAGATCAAAGCCATGTCTCTTAGGTCTCCCACCTCTGGCAGGTGGTTTCTTTATCACTAGTGCCACCTGGGATGCCCTTACAAATCATAGAAGTTACTAATTAATCCCACCTCCCATTGATGACTGAACCCTAAAGATTCCAATATGCAACACTGATTTTCTTTACAAAAACAATTATGTGATTTTTTTTTTCCCCCACCAACCAGTATATTAAGGACATCCTTCCTGGTTGCCACACAGAACCTCCTCATCCATCCCATCAACTTCACTCTACCCCCTTGTAAGAACTGTCACTTATTCCCCGGTCCCCTGTTGCTGAACATAAAAAGACTTTTTTTTCCTTTTGGCTTTTATTTTCTGTTGTTACAAATAATGTGGCAATAAGTATTCCAGACTTTATGTCTTTAGGCACCACGTTTTTACCCTAAATTCCTAGAGACGGGACAGCAGAATCATAGGAAAGGCTATTTTTAATTTTAAAAGACATTGTCAAATTACTCTCCCCAACTGATGTAACCATTTTACATTCCTGCCAACACTATAGAAGGGTGCTTAGCACTTTCCTGTAATAGTTATTTGGGTGTATGTCTTATTTTCACAACCAGCCTAGAAAATGCCTAGCGGGCAGCAAGCATCACTTATGCATCTCTGAGTAGCACAGGCATGGTGTTTCATCTCACTCACACTAGATGCTCAAGGAATAGTTGCTGGATGAATGTCAGTGAGAAATCATTAGACATCATTCAAGTGCCTGGAATGAAACCATAATCCACAAGCAATAAACTAAGATCCAGTGTTATACAACATGACAAAGGCATACAATTATCTGTAAGAATAACTGTCCTAAATGGGCTGGAGATCAATGACCAATTAATGGGCAATATAAGTTTCACAAAAGGATGTATTGCCTTTAACAAATCATGCCTTTAGACAACCCCCAAGTGGCAGGGACCACCAGGCACACGGCCATGAATAGATCTGAATCTCCACTCACATGCCACATTCAATTCTACGCAAGCCACCATGGGTTCCTGAACTACTCGGAAAGGAGGACACCTGTCAATAACAACAATGAATTATTAATTCTATGGCTACAGGATCTTAATTTACTGCTCACTTTCTCATAGGAAATCCATGCAAGAGTAGAAACCAGGACATACCAGGGGCTGTGTCTCCTTCTCAGCAGGCAACCAGAGACACAGGCTGGTTTTCAGCCTGCAGGATGGGCTGGGGAGGAAGAGCTCAGTACAGGCGTGGGAGCTAAGCTGCCAACGGGGAGAAGAGAGGTGAGCCCCAGTGCCTCAGGCTTCATTCATAAGACTAACAAGATTGGGGGAGGGGTGCATCTTTAAGCACAGTTGGGGAAATTTTCCGCTAGAAAACATACTCTCCATGGTCTTCTGAAACTCCAAGTTTTCTTCAGTGAGGTCACTGGGAGATCAATTCTCTCATCTGAGGCTTCTCCCATGACTCACAGCATCTGATGTGCTGTTTCTCCTGCTGGTTCGGAATCCAAGACTCTCACCTTCCAACTCCCAAACATAGATTCTCATGTGGGATAAACCCCACCATGTTGTACAAGAACAAATTTGGAAATAGTGGCGTTTCTGTAACAGAGCCTGGAAACCACCTATGTCAAGAAGGAAGCCGATAACAACTACGCCATGAAAAAAGGGCATCCTTTGCAAAATCCACTACTATTGTGCACAAAAATTGTAAGCTCATCTGCAAATGGCTCACATATAAGCTCATTTTCAAATGGCCCTTGTTAACAAAGCACTGAGAGCCATTTAAGACACTCAGAATTCCCTTAGGCCATAACCTCAGATAGTAACACTCAGCCAAGAAAGGGTTTGTTTTCCACGTTGCTTCCTGCATACCACTTTTTCCCTCAGGTTCAGAGGATTATCTTCCTGAATTTGTTATCTGGGACTCTCCTGAGTTCTGACCACATCATGTCTTTTCAGCTCTCCCAGATTCCAAAGGTGCCAAGACTGGGTTAAGCCAGCAGTAACTGGACCTGGAGTCTCTGCAGCCAGGCCTGGCCTGGTCCATGTCATGGATCACAGCAGGAGAGAATCAAGCCAGAGAAGGCCAGGGACCCAGGTCTAGGTAGAGAGAGGCAGAGATCAGAGATCCTATAGAGTAGCATTAACTCTAGTCTCAGAGCTCAGAGCATTACTTCTCCATCAGCTTTGGTGAACACCTGAACACCAAATTAATCAGTGAGGAAGTGGCTGGGGGCTGAGGCAATCTCGATGGCCTCCCTGAACTGCTGCCTTCCTGGGCAGGACTTCCAAAGCTCGGCTGGCTCACAGTCCCTTCTTGCCACATGGTCAGGCCTCATAGTCCATCCCAAAGTTCATCTGCAGAGCCTCTGGAGAATGTACACACACACACACACACACACACACACACACAACGTATACACACACACACACAGAGACACGCAAAAAGCTCACAGGAGTGCAAAAATCCCATGTTTAAAACTTTCAACCATCAAAATAGATTTTTAAAAAGACAATTATTCCATCCTTTAAAGGACCCTGTGCTGTGACAGTTGTACAGCTCTGTGAATATACTAACGAGCACTCTAAAGGGTGACATCATGCCTGTGTGCTAAGTCACTTTAGTCGTGTGTGACTCTTTGGGACCTCATGGCTATAGCCTGTCAGGCTCTTCTGTCCAACGGATTCTCCAGGCAAGAGTACCGGAGTGGGGTGCCACAGCCTTCTCCAGGAGATCTTCCCAATCCAGGGATCAAACCTGCACTGCAGATGAATTCTTCACCGCTGAGCCACCGGGAAAGCCCAAAGGATGATATCAGTGGTATGCAAATTATATCCCACTTGCTTAAAAAAAGACACTGGCTTAGAAAAGACTTTTGCCAGGGGTGCGCCTGCCTTGAGTGGAACGACGAGGTGACTAGATTCACAAAGACAGATTTTGGATCTGGAGGCTCTGTTTTACAAAGGGCAAGATATACCTTCATGTGGAACAGAATGGGAAGACAGCCACCTTCTCATTGTAATGGTCACAAGGCAACTGACCACTCTCATGCCCCAGGCTGCTGCTGGCAGGCGACCCCTGGTCCACAGTGTGGGAAAGGCCAAGTACCCCACGCTTAATCTCTCTGGGCCTGGACGGGGAAATCAATGTAATGACCCATAAGAGAAGCCCACTCATAAAGAAGGTCACTGAACACCTCTGGTTATTAGCTGGCTCTTCAGGAAAGAGAATACCATAAAAATCTGTGAATAGGGCATAACCCCATGCTCCATTAACACATGCGACTTGGGGAGGAAAAGGACTCATGAGTACTCTAAATAACATTTGCAGTCTCATTTCTGTACATGCCCACCACCCTTGCTGGGCTTCAGCATTCACTAAGTGCCTACAAGCCAGGTACTTGCTGGAGAAACACCGGGGCCAAAGCAGAGGCCGACACACCAGATGAGCTATCTGTTCTGAACTCATGGAAGACGTTGTTGGAAAAAAGCTTATCCACAGACCAAAATTTCCAGCATCACAATCCTTCAAGGCCCATCCTTCAACCATCGCTGGTTGTCAGTTGCTAAGTGCAAATGCCCGGCAGCATCTTAAAATTCATGTGAATTCATGAATAAATACAATTTGCTCCTTGGAAACAGGCCTTGGCCTTTCCCAGGAGGCCTCCCTCCCCGCTGGGCTGGGCTGCCTCCCTCTCCCCATAAGAGATGGCCCAAGGCAGGTCCACAGAACGCAAAGCACAGGGCCCTCACACTTAGGGGTCCTGGGCCCCCCACCTTCCCTTTGCAGACTGGAAGGCATATGGTGACTGTGGGGGTCATGGAGGCAGGGGGACCCTGGCTGAGCCACAACCTCACACTCTCCTTCAACGCTGGTCACAGGTCTTCTTCACATTTAGAGACTAACTCAAGTGAACCCTTGAGGGTCTGTGTCCTCAATTTAATCCCTCTCCCCAGCACCAGGGTGATGGCGGACATTGCATGCCAGTGGTCCCTACACAATGTCAACCGTCCTTGCTGTGGATGCTCCATAGATGTTCCCACTGAACCCCTTGGTGCTGTTCAGCTGACATCATTCCTGTCCCTGAAGAGGTCTGCACAGCCCTAGAGCCCCTGAGGGGATCAACAAAGGACAGCCGTGCTTCTTAGCCCCTCTTGTCACATGGGTTGTGTGCCCCAGACAGAATGCTGGCTAATTCAGACTGACAAGCCCAAAGATCACACTCTCCTGGATGGCCTGTCACACCCCAGCTCCTCATTACTGGATGTCTGAATGCACCGTATCCACGAACAGCAAGGCACAACCTGGGGTGAGGTACCATTCACAGAGCTTCAAACCCTCTAGCACCTCTCCTATTCTGCATTTCCCTTTGAATAAAAATTCAATACTGGCCCCCTAAAAACCTCAGACTGCTTGGTTTTTCCGTAGTTTTTGTGTAACCAATTAGCCTCTTTTGTGCTGTAGGTCCTGCTTGGGTTTGGGCTAGAGTGAACAGCATTTAAAATGAAGGCATTGTTTATTCACAAATCAAATAAGCTCCTGACAGCTGCCCCAGTGGCTTCCTCATTCAGTTAAATTAATGCCCAAGGCCTCAGGGTGAATGGTCTTCTGGGGAGAATGTGGGCATTTATTTTCGGATTCCCATTTGGTGTTGGGTCTTTTAATGCCAAATCCTATTTAATGTACTTGTGTTATGTTAAACTGTGTGCAAATTTATTCTATGGACTACTTGACAGAATTCGTACTATTAAAGTCAGATACGATTTGCACTTGAAAAATAAGATCTTTACTTCACTTCCAAACAGCAGCAACTCAGTGTCACCCTTAGCAAGTGGGAGCCTGACTGGACTTGTCCTCCCTCCAAAAACCATCTCTTGTTTTTTTCCCAACGACCAGTGTCAAAAAGGTCATTTAAAAGTACAGCTGACATCTTGTTCCTCACTTATGAAATCATTCATATGAAATTTTTGGAAGATTTCTTATTTAAAAAAAAACTATTTTTCTTTTCAGGTATGTTACTGACACTACTTCTGATATTGTGTTTTCTCATCCTACTTTGCAAGGACAGACAGGTCTTAAAAACGAGTTGCTGGATTTTATAACTGGCCTTCAGACTCTCTCCTCTGGAAATACCAGGCTTCTCAGAGCTTTTAGTCCTAAAATCTCTGCACCTGTTTTGAGTTTTGAATCAACTAGTCTTAAGTTTCTTTGGTGGTTCTCTCTTAAATACCTTGGCCTGTCTTCAACACATCCCAGTGGTCAAAAATATCTTAAGAATGCTCAAAAGAGCAGACATATAAAGACTCTGCATTGCGATATTTTGTTTTTATCCCTCAAATATGCCTCTCCTACCGTGGATTGTTGTTGTTCAGTCGCTCAGGCCTGTCTGATTCTCTGCGATCCCACAGACTGCAGCACGCCAGGCTCCCCTGTCCATTATCTCCCAGAGTTTGCTCAGATTCATGTCCATTGAATCAGTGATGCTATCTAACACCATCTCATCCTCTGCTTCCCCCTTCTTTTGCTCTCTCAGTAGTGATTCAGATCAACTACCCACCCACAGTCATTAACAGCATTTTCTTTGGTCACTTCTAACCAGGATAAGACTGGGGAATTATTGCTACTCTCCCAGCCCACAGAACAATTCTGGAAGCCACTGTGCAGCTAAGAAGTTTTCAGTTTCTGCCTTGGTCTTGGGCTGTCTGTGTCTGCCTATCTCTGTCTCTTTCTAACACACACACACACACCCCCACACCCTCCTCATATACACATGAAAGAGACAGACAGGAACGAGGCCTCATGGCTAATTAAATCCATTCCCACATCTATCCTTGTTTTGTGGGGCCGCTTCCCTTATCTTCTTGCATCTTCAGTTAATCTCGATCTCTCCACAGTCTTTTTCTGTGCATAAATATATGCAGATCCCCTCTCCAAAGAACACCTCCCCTTAGCTCCTCAAATTGCCATGGTACTATGGACAATCCCAGATCCTACCCTGGAGTCAGAAAGAGTAGAGTAACACTTCAATCTCTTTTTTTACCCTTTCCTTAACAGACCCACCCATTCCTTTAACTCTGATTTCAGCCAAAACCTGCCATGGAACTTCCTCCCTTGAAAGATCCAATGCCTTCCTTAATCTCAAATCAGACGTATTTTCTTTAACCTTGAAATAGCAGGAGACTGTCAACTGTTCCCTTCATGGGCTTCCCTCCCTGACACCAGACTCTCAAGGTCTTCCTAATTTGCCATCTGCTCTGCAAGTCTTTCCCATATCAGTACTTAGGCTAAAAAATTCCTCAAACTTGAACTTGTCTTCCTGCTGTCACCCACTGTCTGACTCCAATCCACCACTGCAGGTCCAGCTCCATGACGCCTTTGTCTTTGCTCCCCTCTGTCTTTCTCTCCCCTGAACAACTGTTAACACTTAATCTGATGCCACCCTCTTCCTCTCTACCTCAAGGTCATCTCTATTCTCATCATTCCCTCCCTGGCCATATCCTAACCTTGTTGCTGATGGAGACTGTCTCCATCCTCTTAAAACCTCTGTGCATTTGGCCCAGTGCCTAGAATGGAACCCCTGCTGCATGCTGAAGGAGTCCATTTTCAAAATTAGCTGTGACTCAAGTCATTTTTTCCTTCCCAGTTTCTTTGTTAGACTCTCAATTTGTGACCCTCGAAGACCAAAGCTGTCAGACTGTACTGTACAGAATAATCCAGATAACCTGGAGTTTAAGATGGAGATTACCAGGCTCTGCCCTCAGATCAGCTGAAGCAGTGGGTCTAGGCCCAATCTCCAAAACCTGTATCTTCATCAAGCATTCTGTGATACCACGACACACTTCGAAGAAGCCTGCTTTCTACTCAGAATCCCAATATAATCCTGCCTATGAAATACGCATGAGAGTTAACCTCTGGATCAGGTGCAAAGTTCAGTCCTAATTCATGAAATTCTTAATTCTTATTAAGAGTCAATGGTCATAACCTTTTTAGGTCAAACAGGTCAATGTGATTGTCCATCGATAATTATTCATTGAGAACCTACTAGGTACAAGGGACTGTTCTAGGTACTTGGAATATGGCAATGAGTTAGAAAAAGCTAAAAACCTGCCCACCTGAGACTTTTGGACTTTTGACTTTTGGAGGAGCCTAGGCATCAGTTCAGTTCAGTTCAGTCGCTCAGTCGTGTCCGACTCTTTGAGACCCCATGACTTGCAGCACGCCAGGCCTCCCTGTCCATCACCAACTCCCGGAGTTCACCCAAACCCACATCCATCGAGTCGGTGATGCCATCCAGCCATCTCATCCTCTGTCGTCCCCTTCTCCTCCTGCCCTCAATCCCTCCCAGCATCAGAGTCTTTTCTAATGAGTCAACTCTTCGCATGAGGTGGCCAAAGTAATGGAGTTTCAGCTTTAGCATCATTCCTTCCAAAGAAATCCCAGGGCTGATCTCCTTCAGAATGGACTGGTTGGGTCTCCTTGCAGTCCAAGGGACTCTCAAGAGTCTTCTCCAACACCACAGTTCAAAAGCATCAATTCTTTGGCGCTCAGCCTTCCTCACAGTCCAACTCTCACATCCATACATGACCACTGGAAAAACCATAGCCTTGACTAAACGGACCTTGGTCGCCAAAGTAATGTCTCTGCTTTTGAATATGCTGTCTAGGTTGGCCATATCTTTCCTTCCAAGGAGTAAACGTCTTTTAATTTCATGGCTGCAGTCACCATCTGCAGTGATTCTGGAGCCCCCCAAAATAAAGTCTGACACTGTTTCCACTGTTTCCCCATCTATTTGCCATGAAGTGATGGGACCAGATGCCATGATCTTCGTTTTCTGAACGTTCAGCTTTAAGCCAACTTTTTCACTCTCCTCTTTCATCAAGAGGCTTTTTAGTTCCTCGTCACTTTCTGCCATAAGGGTGGTGTCATCTGCATATCTGAGGTTACTGATATTTCTCCCAGCAATCTTGATTTCAGCTTGTGCTTCTTCCAGCCCAGCATTTCTCATGCTGTACTCTGCATATAAGTTAAATAAGCAGGGTGACAATATACAGCCTTGACGTACTCCTCTCCCCAAACCTATTACCAGGTCTCAAGAGAGGACAAGGCAGGGAAAAACTGATTTCCAATGTTTCTAATAGGGTCAAACCACAAGTGTATCCAGAGCCTGTGTAACCAGTTTCCACCCTGGGCAGCCCTGGCCCAAGATCCATCTGGATCAGCTACTTCCTTCCCCAAATGTCTGTCTGCTGTGTGGCATCCTTGGTCCTGGTCTGGTCCCACCTGCTCAGCAGGCCTTTGAAGGAAGGGCAGAGGGGCTGACCTGTGCAAGTAAATGCTCAGTCCCCCTTCAGGTGACACAGAAGGGGGGCAGGGGAGGGAGAGGACAGGGTAGCCCTGAGGGGTCTGGGCAAGGGGTTTTCCTAAGGTCCCCAGAGAGCCTCCCTTCCACTATCTGGCAGGCAGAGGCTGTGGGGCTGGGTGCTGAATCTTTCATGTGTATTGGCTGCTGTTTTAGAGCTGTTTTATTCATTGTTACTTTTATTTGATCCAACTGTTTCTTGACGCCAACCACATTCAGCATGCAGATTACATACATACTAGATTTTCTTTCAAAGATAAAACCCACAATGACTCTGCTGTGTAAACAATCTGTTAGTACTTCTGATCACTTCAGTAGCTTCCCTTTGAAAACAAAACCCCAAGTGGTATGTCGAGGGGTATCCAGATGGGGCAGCCTTTGCCCCTGAGAAATGGGCAGCCATTTCTCGAGGCAGGCTGTGGGCTAAGTCTCATTCCCTGACCTTTACTCACTTTGTACCCGTTCCCTGCACTGGTGCTTCTCTCCACTAAGAAGTCCTGCCTGCAAATTCAAAACACAGGATGAACTCCAGAGCCTCTGTCAGATTCACCCAGTGCCCCGTGTGGGCATTAAGATTCTCCTTGACTTGGGTATTACAGTTCATTCTTTGCCTTTCAAAGGCTCATCTGTATCCTAAACTTTAATAAGTAAAATAAAATACTCCTTCCCCCAAAGCTGACCCTAACTACCCACTCATCAAAGGCCTCAATGAACTCACTTTAAGGATAAGACTAGGAGGAAAATGATCAAGTTATCCACAACTTGACACTGAGCCTTTCTTGATATGTCATCTACTAAGTGAAGAGTTGGACCATAAAGAAGGCCGAGCGCTGAAGTATCGCTGCTTTCAAACTGTGGTGTTGGAGAAGACTCTTGAGAGTCCCTTGGACAGCAAGGAGATCAAACCAGTCAATCCTAAAGGAAATCAACCCTGAATATTCATTGGAAGGACTGATGCTGAAGCTCCAATGCTTTGGCCACCTGATATGAAAAGCTGACTCTGGAAAAGACCCAGATGCTGGGAAGGGCTTCCCTTGTGGTTCAGCTGGTAAAGAATCCACCCACAATGTGGGAGACCTCGATTCAATCCCTGGGCTGGGAAGACCCCCTGGAGAAGGGAAAGGCTACCCACTCCAGTATTCTGGCCTAGAGAATTCCATGGACTGTATAGTCCATGGGGTCACAAAGAGTCGGACACAACTGAGCGACTTTTACTCACTGATGCTAGGAAAGACTGAGGGCAGGAAAAGGAAGGGGTGGCAGAGGATGAGATGGTTGGATGGCATCACTGACTCAATGAACATGAGTTTGAGCAAACCCCAGGAGATAGTGAAGGACAGAGAAGCCTGGTGTACTGCAGACCATGGGGTTGCAAAGAGTCGGACACGACTGAGCTGCTGAACGACAAGTGAATAGGACACATTGAGAAGAATCCTTAACCATTTTTTAGCATCTCCTGGGTATGTGACATTGCAAAGAAAGAGGGAGAGGTTAACTTTGTGCTCTCTCTGGGCTACAAGGCTCACAAGCATCTCACTCTACTTTCAAGTTCTCGACAGATAATTCACGCAAAATGCTAGGAATATGACCTTAAAATCATAGTTACTCAACAGATGCTGCTCCACTCGCCCTGCCAAACTCCCACATTTTGGGCCAAATCAAAGAAAACCTGTACCTCTTTGTAACTGACTACAACAGCAGAAGTCTCTTCCACTCTCTCCTTCCCCGCCTCTTCCGTTAAACACATAAAAAGCAGATCTGACGCTGTGACTTTGGAATGCTCAATAAATATCTGAAGGCAATTTATTCATGTTGGTGAAGGCTTTGGAAATTTTGAGTTAAAGACTCAACGAGGCTCGGGATTCTATTCTCCAACAGGCCCCTGCTTTTTCCAACCTGATCATAATCAATCAAATGAAACAAGCTGGACTGTTTATGTAAATTTAAACCTATCAGTTGATAAAGCTGGGCTCAGATAAGCAAGAAAACCCCCAAGAGTTTTTTTTAGACGAGAAGGCACCAGACAAAGAGCTTCTCCTGAAAGCTTATCTGTTCTCCAGGGACCTTGATTTGCATGGTTGTTGTTAACCTGATGTCGAAAAGTTCTGGAAGAATTCATTTTCAATGTTAAATATTCACAGGACACTTCCTTTGGCTAAAACACCCTGGCCAGGGCTCCAAAGTCATCCTCACAATATTTGCAGGCTAATCTTTCTATGTTTAGTTGTAAAAGCTGTCAATTAGGAAACGCTCTCTCTGTGACAGTCAGGAACTGCCTCTTATTTTCATGTACATAGACACACTGTGAATCACAGGCTTCACTAATCCGTTAAGAGTGTTAGAGGTCCCTGGAGACTGTCGGAATGAAGGCAAACCCTGCCCTGTATTATGCTATTTCCTACTAATCCTAGGAAAATGAATGTTAATTTATCATGAAAAAGGGTTAATTATGCATTTATTTCCGACATAGGTACATGAGATCAGGCTCAGAAATAATACCGAGCCTAATTCTCTTTTAAATGAGGATTCCATTTTAAGCATTTTTATCAAACAGACGCTAAACTGGGAGCAACTGTGCTGAAGATAAAGGGTTGGCTGGGTAATGACAAGACCCAACTATAATTTTAATTAACCTTCTGATCCTGTTTAAATATATTTTGCCTTGTAAAAATCTGTAATAACATCTATTTCAATCTCCTCCGCTATTAGTTATTACATTGAAAATGAATGCTTAGACTGATTTGGCAAAGATATTCAAGAAATTTTTCTTTATTCTCTCTGGTTTATTAAAGTAAGAATTTGCAGCATAAAAAAGTTCTCTGATGGAGTAATTTAGTGTAATTAAATCACCAGATTTATTAGGCTTCCTGAAGCAGCACACACACAGCTGGAACGATGGTGATTGCTGGCAGATGCTGAACCACAATCACATCTTGGCAGTGGCTTCCCTTGAACCTCCCTGCTTCTCAGACCAAGAGTTCATCAGTTTCACATGCCCTCTCCCACGGACTCTGAGGTTTCGAACGTTTCTGCCTACTGACTCCCTCCCACTTACAATTAAAGAAGAATCCCCAGGAAGGGTCACCCTGTAGGTGTTGGTGTGGAAAGAAGCAGAGGAGGAGATGTGTCAAGGAAAAAAACACTCAGATTAGTCCCCACGCAAATGTCTCACGTCCTAGCTTGGTGGTTTCACCTCCTCCCTTCTCCTGCATCTCCAACAGCAACTCCCTGCTGTCGCGCTCACCCCACCCCCACCCCCCCCAACCCCTCCAACTGAATGCCTTCCTTTTCCGGGGGCTGCATTTCAAGACATTATCCTTGACTATCCTCGGTTCTGAGAACCCCTTGCAAACTGAGACCAGGTCAAATGTTTCTGAGCCAGATTTTGCCAAAGGCTTTATAAAGCAGAAAGAATCCAGGATGACTCACAATCTTAATAGAATATGCAGTCCCCAATCTCTTTATCAGGCCCTTTGATCCTGGGAATTGATATACTAGAAGTTACCAGGTAAGACGTGGAAGCTTTCATATCTCCATCCATCCATCCACCCTCCCAACAGATGTTTAGTGAGAGCCTATGAGGCTGAGGTGGTAGGGAGGAGAAACAAAGACCCAGGAATCCTACTCTCGCTAAGTTCAGAGTCTAGTGAGGAAGGCAGACACGGATCCTAAAAGTCACAGTCCAACATGGTAAGGTTGTTGGCGGGAAACAGGAGGAAGCTCAGACATAGGTGGAAGAGAAGATGCAGAGGCTTTCAAGAAAAGGTAACACCTGCATCCCTTCTCGAAAGGGAACAGGTCCAGAGAGAGAGGGCCAGGCAGAAAGGGGGGCCAGGAGGCAGGAGGCCACACAGGGACTGGAACTTGGGGGCCACTTGAGTAGCTCCAGCCGGCCTGCAGGGCAGTCTGTGTAGGAGGAGGCTGGAGAGCTGGCAGGAGTCATAAAGTGCACAGCCCTGCGTGCAGGCCGAGGTGTGGGGACCCTGTTCCAACAGGGCTGGGCAGTCACCACCTGAGGGTTTCAATCCCCACCCTCTTGCTTGCTGGACAGACCGGAAGCTCAGCTCTGTGCTGGAGGAAGGCATCTCTGTGAGAAGGCGGGCTTAAGAAAGGGCGTGCGCAGAGACCAAGAGCCCACTGGAGAGCTGTTGTCGACATCTAGAGCCGTGAGGACAAAATACTTGATACGAAAACATCCTCAGTGGGCCACGTGCTGCACGTTTCAAGGGTTACTTTGAAGGAGGCAGTATCAATTTTGATACGTAAATTCATTCCCTCATGCTATATAAATATATATATAGACACATATATATACACATACACACATCTGCGGAATATAGTTTGTGTCTCTGGTATTGGATACATAACTCTTTAAAATCAGAAGTTGTTACAGGCTCAGTTTCTTACATCAACACACTTCTTTTTTAATTTAATTTTTTTATTAGTGGAAAATTGTTTTACAATGTTGTGTTGGTTTCTGTCGTACAACAAGGTGAATCAGTCATAAATATCTATATCTATATATATATATATCCTCTCCCTCTTGAACCTCCCTCCCCTCCCCCCATCCCTCTCCTGTAGGTCATCACACAGCACCAGGCTGGGCTCCCTGTGTTACACAGCAACTTCCTACTAGCTACCTATTTTACACATGATGGTGTAAAATAGTGTAAAATTTTACACATGAGAGTCAATGCTGCTTTCTCAATTCATCCCACCCTCACCTTTGGTCGCAAGTCTATTCTCTGCTAGGCTCATCAGTACCATTTTTCTAAATTCCATATATATATTCCAATACTTGTTTTTCTCTTTCTGACTTACTTCACTCCATATAATAGGTTCTAGGTTCATCTACCTCACTACAACTGATTCAAATCCATTCCTTTTTATGGCTGAGTAATATTCCATCACATATATGTACCACATATTCTTTAACCAGCTGTCAATGGACATCTAGGTTGCTTCCATGTCCTGGCTATTGTTAATATTGCTGCAATGAACACTAGGTTACATGTGTCTCTCTTTTTTTAATTATTTTAACTGGAGGCTAATTACTTTACAATACTGTAGTGGTTTTTGCCATACATTGACATGAATCAGCCATGGGTGTACATGTGTTCCCCTTCCTGAACCCCCCCTCCCCATCCCATCCCTCAGAGTCTGGACTGGCGATCTGTTTCATATATGGTAATATACAAGTTTCAATGCTATTCTCTCAAATCATCCCACCCTTGCCTTCTCCCATAGAGTCCAAAAGACTATTCTATACATCTGTGTCTCTTCTGCTGTCTCGCATATAGGGTCATCGTTACCACCTTTCTAAATTCCATATATATACGTTAGTATACTGTACATCAATACACTTTAAAGAGCACTTTCATATAGATGATTTGGTCTCATCCTCACCCCTGCAGCCCTGGATACTGAAAACACCTCCCTGGTGGTTTAGAGGGTAAAGAATCTACCTGCAATGCCGGAGACCAGGTTTGAGCCCTGGGTTGGGAAGATCTCCTGGAGAAGGGAATGGCAACCCACTCCAGTATTCTTGCCTGGAGAATTCCACGGGCACAGAGGGGTCTGGTGGGCTGTAGTCCATGGGGTCGCAAAGAGTTGGACACAGCTAAGCAACTACACCACCACCACCATCACCTCTTTGGGGCTTCTCTGGTGGCTCAGACGGTAAAGAATCTGCCTGCAATGCAGAAGACCTGGGTTTGATCCCTGGGTTGGGAAGATACCTTGGAGAAAGGAATGGCTACCCACTCTAGTATTCTTGCCTGGACAACTCCATGGACAGAGGCGCCTGGCGGGCTACAGTCCACTCAGGAGCAAACAGTCAGACATGACTCATCGACGAACACTTCACACTTCACCCCTGCAGTCCTGGGTAGTGAGAACATCTCACTTCCTGGAGCGGGTGCTATGGGAATGGTGCTTTTCCAGTTGCTGAGCCACACGGTCTTGCTTCCTTTATAGGAAAGGCTGGATCACAGTTCTGTGGGTGTGTATGATGGGGGCATGATGGCTGCTACGAACCCCATCACAGAGATAGAGAAACTGAGGTTCAGCGTGTCCAGTGTCACAGGAGCTCAATGATGGAGCTGAGACCAGATGCCCCTTTCAAACCTTCCCTGTGCAGTGATTTCTCCTATACTGCACTGCCTCTGATATAAGGCACATTTTATATTTTACTCCAAGTACAATGAAGAGTACCCCTACTGCTCTCACACGACTGCCTTTCCAATAACTCTACACATTCCCTTTGAAAGGTACAACACAGATTAGTACCCCCATGGATTCAGAACAATTCCCCTATTCTAAACTGAGGCACAGAATTTGATATTTTAAAAAACAACACAGTGCATTGACTACCTCCCCTAATCTAGAAGAAGCTTTCTGTTATGTGTCTGTTTAGTTTGGACTGAACAGGTTTTTTGGCAGGTGAAAAAAAAGTCCACCAGTGGTCCGATCTGCCAACCCTGATCTTTTCGAATTAAGCTTCTTTAAAAAGAGCACTTTGCTTTTTCTTTGCAAACCTCCAAAGAGTGATCGTGTCCTTGTGGGCTAAAATACGATTCCACTATATTTCTGATCCATATAAATTTACCATGTAACCAAGAGGCCCTTTCCAGACTCTGATATATCTATATTTCAGGAAAGGGCGCTTAGTGAATTCTAACGAACAAAATGAGCTAATTTTCTGAATCTTTCAACTAGTCTTTTCTCTGCATTCTTCTCCTTAATAACCTATAAATTTTAGTCATGAGAATCATTCTTCAGTGTCTGGGGCAGTAAAACTCTTGCTAAAAATCAATAGTCTGCCTACTTTTAAGACTTCAACGTGTTGTTAGGCTGAGCAGAGGAGGCTTTTCTTTATAGAACTCCATAATGACCTAAAACAGATTTGATTCTAGAAATCAGAATTCTCACACTAATAGACTTTCATTTAAGAAGGCTCTCGTAACTGAGAACAGACTCATCAAATGGGTTAGATTTTTCAATTTTATTCCTTAGTCCATAAGTGCTAATTTCTCAGTGGAACAGTCGGATAATATACTACTGGAGATTACTGAAACCTCTAGTCACAGTTCTGAATTATTAATTTAAAAGGCTATGCACCAGTGCTAATATAAATTATCTTTTAAAACTATCTATATGGGTAACATTTTAATAAGCTTTAAACCATGATTTTTCTCTCGATATTGAAAGCAAAATATAATATATAAATGGCTTTGAGAGAGCTATGGATTTATTGTATTTTTTTTGCCAAAAGATTTGCACGACCATTTCCCGTAACTGATGAGAAAGCCCCAACCACGGGTCCTGCCTGCAAACGCACTGTCCTAATCAATTTCGGGTGGCAGGTGCACCTGGTTCCCTTGGTCCTAGGACTCCAAATGAAATCTCTTTCTTCCGCAACCTGTTAGAAAACCTGCACACGGCATTCAGGCTTCACCTGAGCACATCACGGCGAAAGGCAGGATACAGTCAGGCCCCAGGGGAAGCAAATAAAATACCAACGCTGCAGCAGCCTGCAGAAATGTCAGCTTTCCTCCAGGTTAATAGCGTTTGTTCTGAGCCGAGTGCAGAATGTGCACTGGGTTTTATCCTCAACATGGAGCCTTATCCTTGGGAGAAAGGATGACTTGGAGGAAATATGTGACTTCTAACTACGTGCCAGCTCCAAAAGATAGGCTTGACATTTATCAGAAAGCGTGGGCAAGTGAGAGCCCAGCAGGCTGCCTTCCACCAAGGACAGAGAAGGGAAAAAATGCAATGTTAGATTACCGTGCATAGATCATTAAAGGGTGAGATGAATGCGAGTTGATTTTAGGCTCATTACAATCCTTGCTGGGAAAACCTCATCTTAGGATTTCCTTGCTTACCTTGACTTTGTGGGCTAAATTATGAGCTTCAGAAAAATCAGTAAAGGTAACTGCACAGACATTTCCCATCCTCAGGGTCCATGTGTTTATGGGGCACTGCTTACCCTGCATCCCTCACCATGGGACTGCTCCATTTTACCATAGTTACAAAATGTAACCATCAATACGGTAATAAAAGGAAACAAAGAATTTAGTTACACCACTTTCCATGTTCAGGAGAAAATGGAAATCTTGATTTTCTCCTTTTGTTAGGTTCATTGCCTTATTTTCCAAAGGGACCTGGCCATTTCAACTTTGCAGGGCCTAAGCATTAAGTTAAAAAGCAGGCCTGCATGGGAGATGGAGTTCCCAGCTGGTTACCAAATGCCCTTCCTTTAGCTTTTTCCTAAGTGGAGGCTTTAAAAAATATAGGGGCTACTAATGTCTGACGCAAGCAGACTGTTTCCACCACAAGTAACCCAGCAAATGCACTGTTTTTAAAAAAGACGACAAACAAAATCTTCCATTTATAAGTAGAAAAAACCTACCAAACAGCTTTTCTTCTTTTCTTTTTCATAGCCCAAGAGTTTTAAAGCACATTTTCCATAAACACGTCCACCGGTAAATACTTACTAAGAGCCTACTATGTGCCAGTGCTCCTGGTTAGACATGGAGCAGGAAACAAGAAGTACATGACATCCTCAGGCATCAGGGAGACGAGACAGAAGTGCCTGCCTGGAGAACAGGAATCCAAATGGAATTCATTCATTCCTTTCTTCCACCTTTCCCCTTTTTCCTTCCTTCCTGTCTTCCCTAACTCTCCTTCCTTCCATCCTTCCATCTATCCAGCTATCCCTCCTTCTATCCTTCAAACCATCCCTGCACCAGTGATATCAAGCCTACCATGGACTGATCCTGGAGATATAAAGACAAGATTCGGTGTCAGCACTCAAGAAGTTACCTTCTACTAACACACCAACAGACAAGCAGGAGTGCCAGGCAGTATGGCAGGTGATGATGTAGAGCTGGGGTCTGTGTAGAGAGCTTTACAGAAAAGAGACTTCTGAGCTGAGGCTTGAAGGCTGAGCAGTCATTCTTGAAGCAAACAAGACAGACAGAGACCAACAGACAGCATGATCAAAAACGCAGAGGTTGTACGAAATCTGGCTTGTCTGGCAAAGGCAAAAATTCACTGAAAATAGAGGATGCTAGATAAGCTGAGGTGTAAAGGAACGTGGAGCCCTGACTGTGAAGAATATCAAAGGCTTATAAGAAACGAAACCTTCCTCCTCCAACATAAGGAGTCACCCAAGTTTCTTGAACTAGACAATTATAGGGGCCTATCTGTGTGTGATGATGGTGACCGCAGTGGCAGTGCAGAGGACAGAGAGAGCAGAGCCATCAAGAGGCACGTGTGATGGTCCAGGCAAAATAACTAGGGCCTGGGCTAAGAGAGGAGATACAGGAATGGGACCAATGAGAAGGACTCGAAATTGACCCAGAAGGTAGAATCCCGGATCCTAAGGAATATCCACGTGGTGTGTGGAGAGGGGAAGAACAGGAAGAAGCAGGCTGAGTCCAGGCTCAGGGCTGACACAGTGCTTCTGATAGGAAACACAGGAAGCGAGCAAGCCTGGGCTTGGGGCACGGATGAGGCAGACGAGGCTGAGGGAGAAGCATCAGAAATGAGGATCTGGAGCTTGGGAGGAAGGCCTGGGCCAGTTGGCAGGTATCAGAATACAGGTGGGTGATTGCAACCAGGAGGGCAGATGAGACTATGCAGAAAAGCGGGGGGGAGGAGGGGGGAAGGGAGCAAGCATTCACTCCCGATCTCCACAGGAACATGAGGCACCACCACCGAGATGGTACTTTAGCATGGAGAATGTATCACACGGACAAGGAACAATAAAACTGCTTCCTGAACATCTGTGTCATATCACTGTAAATATTAAACACCTCTACTCACCCCCTCCTATTCATTCCACTTGACAAATAAGTACACACACCTGTATATTTGGGAGCACCGAGGACAAAGCCAAATGTCCCAACTCCTGTTTTTGTTGTTCAATTGCTAAGTCGTGTCCAACTCTTTGTGATCCCATAGACTGCAGCACACCAGGCTTGCCTGTCCTTCACTATCTCCTGGAATTTGCTCCAACTCATTTCCATTGACTCAATGATGCTATCTAACCATCTCATCCTCTGTCACCCCTTTTTTCTCCTGCCCTCAATCTTTCCCAGCATCTGGGTCTTTTTCAGTGAGTCTGGCTTTTCACATTAGGTAGCCAAAGTATTGGAGTTTGAGCTCCAGCTTCAGGATCAGTCCTCCCAATTCTTGAGCTACCATGAAACAGTCTCCACCAAGGAGCCCAGGATCAGAGCAGCCATGAGACCCCAGTCTAAGCCCATTCTGCCATATCCACTAACAATAGGTCCTACAGCTACTGCTACAACTGCATTCTCAAAATGTGCACTTTGGCATTTCTTCCAATAAAGTATGCACATTAGACTTATAAAATGTACACTTTCAAAAGCAGGGACAGTTCTGCCTGCAGTGTTCCTTGAATTGCATATAGATTTTGTCGGGGCTTGGCTTATTCCCAACTGGTAAATTGTGAAGTTTTCAAATAAAGCTGAATTATAAACACACCGATCTTCGCAGCACCAGGAGCCCTCCCCTGGAGCACTTCAGCCCACAAGGTGTGTGTGTGGTGGGATAGGTGCTCTCTCTCCCCGACCAAAACTCATACAGAATGTATTGTTAATTAACTACTTCTTGATTTATTATTATTTAATTGTCATTTAGCCAGATGTCAGCCTTCTTAAGACAGGCAGATTTACACTGTTCTGTGAGTTCCCATGCAGGAATGCATTCAACAACTTCACCGCTTCATGAATGTAATTTAGCAGTTTGGAGAAGCAATCCGAAAGGTTTCAAAATTGGGTGCAGGAGACACATCCATAACCGATGAGTAACTGTGCCAAGTTCTAAAAGAGGGAGAAACCATGGGCACTGGACACCCAGAAGAGGGCTGGGGATTAATTACCGTCTGTGATCTGATCAAGGTCTTTCATGGTATATGTCTTTGCTGAAGTCAATTGATGCTGTTCAGTTGCTAAGTAGTGACCAACTCTGCAACCCCATGGACGGTAGCATGCCAGGCTTCCCTATCCTTCACTCTCTCTCAGAGTCTGCTCAAATTCATGTTCATTGTGTTGATGATGCCATCCAATCATCTCATCTTCTTTTGCCCCCTTCTCTTCCTGCTCTCAATCTTTCCCAGCATCAGGGTCTTTTCTACTGAGTCAGCTCTTTGCATCAGGCAGCCAAAGTACTGGAGCTTCAGCTTTAGCGTCAGTCCTTCCAATGAATATTTAGGACTGATTTCCTTTAGGATTGACTGGTTGGATCTCCTTGCAGTCCAAGGGACTCAAGAGTCATCTCTAGCACCACAGTTTGAAAGCATCAGCTCTTTGGTGTTCAGCCTTCTTTATGGTCCAACTCTCACATCTGTACATGACTACTGGAAAAACCATAGCTTTAACTATATGGACCTTTGTTGGCTAGTCAGCAAATATACTTAAACCAAGGGAACCTTGAGTGGAACCAAAGAAACACTGTCCCAAAAGGAACAGAGGTGCACAAATAGAGAAGCATCACCTGTGCCTTCCCCCTTCTCCCCTGTGCTCTTCTAGGACCCTTCCCCCAAGGGGTCATCCTTGGGGTCACTAAGAGGAATTTCAAGTCCAACCTTTGAAGCCCTTGTATGCACTGGAGCACTCTGTATATAGGGAGACCACTCTGTTTGCTAGAGCCAAGCTCTTCCCAGCCAGGCCCAGCTCTCATCTGTTTCCTTCCTTAACCATGCTGATGTGTTATACAGTGTTAGATGCAGAAGGAGCTACACAGAAGCACGGGGTTGACTGGCCCCCAAGAAGATGACAGTCCAGATGAGAAGACCAACTGCAACCCCAGCCTAATCAACTAGGCCCTCAGTATCAAATGGCTATACTCTCAGGACTCTATTTAACATATTAAGCCTAGGATATGTCAGGTACTGATCTAAATTTATAAACAGTAACTAGTTAGCTCTTCATTAAAACCCTATAGGACATTACCACATGTAAAATAGATACGCAATGAGAATTTGCTGTATAACTCAAGGAACTCAAACCAGGGTTCTGTAACAACCTAGAGGGATGGAATGGGGAGGGAGGTAAAAGGAGGCTCAAGAGGGAGGGGACATGTGTATACCTATGGCTGATTCACACTGATGTTTGGTAGAAACCAACACAACACTGTAAAGCAATCATCCTTCAGTTAAAAATAAGTATATTTTAAAATTAAAAAAAAACAACAAAACCTATGAGGTAAATACTTTCATCACCATCTGACCAATCAGGAAACTGAGGCATGGAAGTTAAGTGACCAGCCGTGGTTACATGGCTGGTAGGTGGCTGAGCTGGCATTTGAACCCATCCCCTTAGCCATCACAATACATGGTCCTTCACTCGTGCAGACACCAGAACTGGCCTCCAAAGATGACAGACACAGCCGGCCCTTTGGGGCCAGAGGTTTGAGAGAATGGTCTGAGATGGAGAGGCATGGGGTGGGCCTGGAATAAGGAGTGGGATTTAGACAGAAAGAGAGGGCCAGGAACAGGCTACTCCAGGCAGAAAAAGGCTCAGAAAGAGAGTGCAGAAAGTGCTGAGGGATCCTGAATAAACTCGCTCGGCCGGAGTGTTGGGGACAGTGGGAGAGTCAGTAGGAGAGAAGGCTGGACCGTGTCCTACGCTCATCATACAGCAAAGGCTGCCTGCCCGAGGCAGCAGGAGAAGACTTACCCGTCCTGAAGGCTCTGAAGAGTCACAAGCGTTTGGAAATGAGCAGGTACTCTAGAGAGACTCATGTTTTATGGGAACAGAAGAGGAAGGGGCAGAGTGTAGAATTCAGGAGTTGTTGGCCCAGAGAGGCTGGCCCTGTGCGCTGTCCCCCAGACATGAGGTCACCCACCACGCCGACCTTGCAAAGAAGACATGTTATTTCCTGACTCCTGTAAGGCTGGCAATCCACAATTTGTCAGACGAATTCAATTCCCTAATAATCATTATTCCCATCCACGCCACTCAGCAAATATTTCTTCCTGAACAAATACAGAATTAATTCAGACAACACCTTTTTGACTCAAAGGTTTTTAAAGTGCTTGGCTGAGGTGAACATGCAGGAAAAATAATGGTATTTCCAAAGGAAAAAATCACACGTAGTTCAATTTACAATACTGTAATAAGACTTGGCAGCATAAATTCCAGCACACTGGACAGAAAACCTATTTGTGTAGCGTGTGGGAACATAAATAAAAGCCAAATACTTATACTGTCCTCACAAATATGAAATTTTCTTTTGTGAATCTATGCTCCCTGACACATATTCCAAGAAAGTTGGGGCCCGTGATAAATATTTCGGCTTGAAGGTCTTCATCAATATCAATGCTCTCTCTCATTATTCAGTTGCTAAATAATCAGGGTTATAATAATAGAGTAACAAATAACAGAAAGATATAATTAAAGTTATGTATCAACTTTCAGTCAATATTCAGTCACTACAAATTTTGTCACTAACTTCTAAACTTTTCCTCCCAACAAAACTAATTACAAGCAGACCTCATTTATTTGATTGCACTTTGCTTCATCGTGCTTCACAGATATTGCATTTTTTGCAAATTTGACGGTTGCGGCAACTTCATGTCTACCAAGACTACTGGTGCCATTTTTTTCCCACAGCGTTTGCTCAGGTTGTGTCATAGTTCGGTAATTCTCGCCGTATTTCAAACTTTTCCATTATTATTATTTTTATTACCATGATCTGTGATCAGTGATCTTTGATGTGACCATGAAGACTCACTGAAGGCTCAGATGATGGTTATTGTTGCTGCTTAGTCAGTAAGTCGTGTTCAACTCTTTTGTCTGCCAAGCTTCTCTGTCCATGGGATTTCCCAGGCAAGAATACTGGAGTGGGTTTGCCATTTCCTTCTCTAGGAGATCTTCCCGACCCAGGAATTGAACCCGAGTCTCCAGCTTGGTAGGCAGATTCGTTACCACTGAGCCACCAGGGAAGCCCAGATGATGGTTAGACGGTGGTTTTTAGCAATAAAGTATTTTGAATTAAGGTATGTACATTTTTTAGCAATATAATGCTATTGTACACCTAGCAGACTAGGTATAGTATATATATGTTTACAGTATAAACATAACCTTTATATGCACTGGAAAACCAAAAACTGTGTGACTCACTTTATTGCAATACCTGCTTTATTGTGGTGGTCTGGAACCAAACCTGCAGTATTTCCGAGGTGTGCCTGTCCCTCATCCTTACTTTCTAGCTTCTGTCCCCAACAACAGACAGACATTGGCCTCTTTCTACCTGCTTTTCCCCTCCTTTTTATCTTCTTTTAAGGATGCTAAGCTCTGTTTCGGTTTTGAATTCTGGGACTGAAATTTCTTTTTTGTTCCAATTAAAAGCTCCATCCCTTCTCAGCTTCCATAGCTCCATCACCACCCTCTTCAAATAATATTCTTTCTAGACTCGTCTGTAAACTGAGTCTGTAGTCTCTTTAGAAAAAGCATCCCTCTTCTGAGATCTTTGTTCCATTTCTGAACAGTGTTTATAAGCCTTTCACAGATCCACAATTCTAATCAGCAAAAGCCTTGGGTCCAGAAGCCCAATCTTTTCCTCCCTTCTCAATCATCACACGCAACTGCTGTCATCCATAAGTAATGTGTTTCCGGGTAGGGAGCCGATTTTGATGAAGCTCTTGAGGTGGATGGTAATAGTGAACTAAAACAAGCCCACTGGACTCCATTTGTGAGAACCTAGAAACAAAGACACTTTTATTCTTATGCCCATAGGAATAAGCACATGCTGGGAACACTACCTTTGCACTAGAGTACGGGAGGCACTGCTCGCTCCTGTTGAGTAGCAAAGAGCAGAAAACATGGGTAGAAATGGTCTGTGAGCGCAGCCTTTGTGAGACTAATAGAACAGGATGGGAGAGGTGAAAAGCCTGGGTGCTCAGGTTCTGTGCAAGGGCTTGACAAAGATGTAATCAACAAGATGACCATGATCAGACCCTTTAATAGGCTCAAGTCACCAAGAGCTTTTAAAAAACTGAGGTCACTGACAGAGTGGTAGAAAGAGCACAGAACAGGAGTCAGAAGCGGGGCCTAGCTCTGCCCTGTACGTGTGCTAAGTCGTTTTGGTCGTGTTTGACTCTTTGTGACCTTATGGACCGTAGCCCACCAGACTCCTCTGTCCACAGAATTGTCCATGCAAGAATACCGGGATGGGTTGCCATGCCCTCCTCTGGGAATCTTCCCAACTCAGGGACTGAACCCACATCTCGTACATCTCCTGCACTGGCAAGTAGGTTCTTCACCACTAGAACCACCTGGGAAGCTCTGCTGTACACCTTCATATATGTTCTTAGGCTAGAAGTCGCAGCTTAGTTATTTGCAAAATAGCCACAATAGCACAGTTTTTTCCAAGCATTCACTATTTTGTTAAAGACTGTTTTGATACAGACCATTTTTAAAGTATATTTATTGAATTTTTACAATATTGCTTCTATGCTTTAGTTTTTTGGTCACGAGGCATGTGAGAGCTTAGCTCCCTGACCAGGGATCGAACTTGCAAGCCCCCTGCGTTGGAAGGCGAGGTCTTAACCACTGGACCACCAAGGAAGTCCCTCCAAGAATGTATTAAAATGCTCCTGCAGAAGAAGCCATGAACTTGCTCTACCTCCAAAAGCACGAGTTGATCTTTTAAAAATTTTGTGTGGAAATATAAGAAACTGAACAAGATCTGAAGTGCAATATCATTTGTGCTTTTTAAAAAATGGGCACATAAAAGTATCTTTTTCATGGATACACATATATTCATGAACACACACATTCAAGAACACAGACTAAACACATATGAGTGGGGGTCGGGGGTGGGGAGGAGGGCACCGATGAGAAAGGAAGGGGGAAACCTAGATATACCAAAGCTGGATAAACCTAGATAAACCAAAAGGGCTGATGCTGCCCCTTTGACAATGTAGTGACAACTGCCTTCCATAAATCAGGGAGGATGATAAACTGACCAAATGATGATATTAATAATAACACAAGAATTTTCTTTCTGGCTCTGAATTTCATTTAGGAACCACAGGAAGAGAACACATCTTATATGTTCACTCAAAAAGCAAACGTGTTTTAAGAGGCAGAGTTTGGACTGAACATCGTTCTGTTTGTAATCACTCCCCTGCCCCCCACCCCCAGAAGTCAAAGCCTAATTTAAAAAGCACTTCGCAAAGTTGCTGAGTAAGCGGATCTGCAGCACTCTCGACTCTGTGGCCAGCAGCAGGCACCGCGCGACATTCAGAACACCCTAAATGCTAAGGCCAGTAACAAAGCAGATCAAGCTGTTCCCCATCTTCTGAACTGGAGGTGATCCAGAAGCAGCTCCGTGACTCAGTGACTCAGGAGCCAAGAAACCACCCTGTGTCTCCTGTGCAACTTCTGGGACCCTAGGAAACCCCACTCATACCATTCTCACGCACCACAGACAGAAAGACATGCCAAGGACTCTCGCCACCACTTCGCCAGTTGTGAGAGCCGTCCAGGCTTGGGCTTGGAGTGCAGCAGGCAGGAAGCCAAGTCTCGGGCTGACGGCTGTCATCACTTGGGCCATGACCTCCACCTCCAAGTCTCACCAAGGGCTGAGCCCACCAGGAAGACACTTCACAAGAATCTTGAGACTCTGGTTCCCCCACCCTTCCAGCCTAAAGTAGCCCAGGAGTTTGTGATAACAGCACGGGGCAGTTTATCCATCAGAATCAAGGTCACCCAAAAAAAAAAGAAAGTGAAAGTGAAGTCGCTCAGTTGTGTCCGACTCTTTGTGACCCCATGGACTGTAGCCCACCAGGCTCCTCCATCCATGGGATTCTCCAGGCAAGAACACTGGAGTGGGTTGCCGTTTCCTTCTCCAGGGGATCTTCCTGACCCAGGGATCGAACCTGGGTCTCCCGTGTTGTAGGCAGACGCTTTACCATCTGAGCCACCAGGGAAGTCCAAGGGCCTCCCCAAATATCTTTCTAGACACACTTTGCCCTCTTCATTGTTCTTTACTTCCTGACTTTCCCAAGTCTTGAGTATTAAAGGGAGAAAAAAATATGTATTTTTTTCCTCTGAGAGAACAAGCATGGCATTTGTTGATCAATTTTCTTTTCTTTCACTATTTCAATACCATCTCATCAGTACATTCCAGAAAGATGAGGAAGCAGCTTTGCTCCCTGGGACTGGGGTTCAATGCTGATTGATCCCCTCAGATCAGATAAAGCCAAGTGGGCAAGAACAGCAACTCACACTGGGAGGTAACCCACCATTCAGAGAGCACCCCAACTGGTCCATCCTCATTCTAACAGTTCATACTCACTGCCTGCAGTGTGTGTCCATGCCACTGTCTACTAAGGGTTTTAAATGCATTATGTTATGAAATTGTCTCAACAGCCCGCGAGGTGCCCTTTATCATACCCATTGCATGGAGGGTCTCAGGCTGAGAGAGGTTAACTTACTCAAGATCAAGAGGCTGGATTTGAATACTGGTGGGTCTGAAGTCATGCTGTTTCACCCCCACTTTCAGCACCAAGTGGGCTGAACCCAGTGGATGGAGGGCAAGGTGCTCATATGCCATCAACTAGTAACAGCATGAGAAGCAGGAAGAGGAAGACACGAGCAGTTCTTCCCTTTCCCATCCTTCTCCACTCTGGGAAAGGCCAAGGGCTCCTCAGGCTGGGAAGAGATGTCCAGTTCATGGTCCTCCCTCTTCTTTTCACCCTGTCCCCGTTTCTTCCTTTGCTCATTCACCTACTCCTTCTCAATGTTCACTGGGTCCCTCATTCAGATAAGGGCAACAAGGGCTGATGCCCTTGACTAGGCATCTTGGTACCAGCCTGCTCTGTGTTTGGTGACCCATCACGGCTGATCTGAGCATCACTGCCCACCTGTAGATCCAGTTTCTGCTCGAGATCCCTGAAGGCTGGGAGAGTGTTTTCTCCATCTCAACATCCCCAGGGACATGCTCTGATTTCACAATCAGGATCCGGGACAGATCTCCAGATCACCAGACCAATGTTCTTCACGTCACACCACTGCCTCCCCTGGGAACTTCACTGGTGTGAGCGTCACTGCCTGGGCCAGTGCTCAGAAGCATCCCAGGGCACCAGCTGCAGAAAGTGCTTCCTGAGGTTGCATGGATCATTTTCATAAGGTGTGGTCCCCACCACACCAGGAAGCCTTTCAAGAAAGTCACCTGCTTTTGCCTAAGCCCAACTACTCATGAAATGCACACCTGTAACAGATTCTATGATTTCCGTATCCTGTAAAGACAGGCCCAGAGGGGAAGCTTTCCTGACTTTCTATTAACCAGGTTGTCATATCTCCAGGCAAGTAATGAGATGCCCTCCAAAGCCCCCAGACAACCAGGGGAGCCCCTCAAAAGCATAGGCTGCCAGGACCTCCTGACTGGCTGTTAGAGGAGAGGTTTTGGAAAGGCTACCCACTCCAGTATTCTGGCCTGGAGAATTCTATGGATGATATAGTCCACGTGGTCGCAAAGAGTCGGACACAACTGAGCAACCAGAAGAATGAGAAGTTACCCAGCTTAGAGGACGGGGTAGGCGGGCTCCTTCTCTCTAGGTCCACATGCCAGCATCCATCAGCTCCCTTAGTTTTCAAATATGCCCTCAACTCACCAAGCTAATGATAAATGACAGCATTTCCCCAGAGGAACAACGTGTTCCTTTACTGGACCTGGCAGGGACCTGCAGCTTCTGGGTACAGCCCCAAACCAATTCCCAGACAGGCTGGGGTGGCTTTTGGCCACCAGAGAAGGCTGCTCTCTCATAAGGCCCTGACCTCCAACAGGAGGTGGCACCGTAGCCGGGCTTCCTGGCTGACTGCCCCAGGACTAATTGAAACGTCTTCTCAGAGGTCACAGCAGAGACACGAGGCCCCCTCGGTGCCTCTTCCCAGCCATGGCAGGTGGCAGGATTGAGTTCTCAAAGCAGGAGGCTCAGGGAAAACTGGCCACATCAGTTACACCCTGGGGTCTTGGCTGTTTAACCAGAGCCCTGGCTGATGAACTGGAAGCCTCTTCGCCTTGGAGCCAGGATCCATGTGGAGAGTGTATTTGGCGGGACATCCCTTTCACCAGGAGCCCACATGTCAAAAGGCCTTCATCCAAATCTGCCCTGGCTTCTCCCACTTCTCTGTCCTGCCTCCCTTGCTGCCTTCCCAGTTTTTTCAGGCAGTTCTTCCTTAAGGAATCATTCGCACACACATTCTCTTCTCAGAGTCTGCTGAATGCTAGCTGGACAATAAAGGCTGGGTACCAGTCTAGGACAGAAATGGTATGGACCTAACAGAAGCAGAAGATATTAAGAAGAGGTGGCAAGAATACACAGAAGAACTATACAAAAAAGATCTTCATGACCAAGATAATCACAATGGTGTGATCACTCACCTAGAGCCAGACATCCTGGAATGTGAAGTCAAGTGGGCCTTAGAAAGCATCACTACGAACAAAGCTAGTAGAGGTGATGGAATTCCAGTGGAGCTATTTCAAATCCTGAAAGATGATGCTGTGAAAGTGCTGCACTCAATATGCCAGCAAATTTGGAAAACTCAGCAGTGGCCCCAGGACTGGAAAAGGTCAGTTTTCATTCTAATCCCAAAGAAAGGCAATGCCAAAGAATGCTCAAACTACTGCACAATTGCCCTCATCTCACACGCTAGTAAAGTAATGCTCAAAATTCTCCAAGCCAGGCTTCAACAACACGTGAACCGTGAACTTCCTGATGTTCAAGCTGGTTTTAGAAAAGGCAGAGGAACCAGAGATCAAATTGCCAACATCCGCTGGATCATCGAAAAAGCAAGAGAGTTCTAGAAAAACATCTATTTCTGCTTTATTGACTATGCCAAAGCCTTTGACTGTGTGGATCACAAGAAACTGTGGAAAATTCTGAAAGAGATGGGAATACCAGACCACCTGACCTACCTCTTGAGAAACCTGTATGCAGGTCAGGAAGCAATAGTTAGAACTGGACATGGAACAACAGACTGGTTCCAAATAGGAAAAGGAGTACATCAAGGCTGTATATTGTCATCCTGCTTATTTAACTTATATGTAGAGTACATCATGAGAAATGCTGGGCTGGAAGAAGCACAAGCTGGAATCAAGATTGCTGGGAGAATTATCAATAACCTCAGATATGCAGATGACACCACCCTTATGGCAGAAAGTGAAGAGGAACTAAAAAGCCTCTTGATGAAAGTGAAAGTGGAGAGTGAAAAAGTTGGCTTAAAGCTCAACATTCAGAAAACAAAGATCATGGCATCTGGTCCCATCACTTCATGGGAAACAGATGGGGAAAGAGTGGAAACAGTGTCAGACTTTATTTTCCTGGGCTCCAAAATCATTGTAGATGGTGACTGCAGCCATGAAATTAAAAGACGCTTACTCCTTGGAAGAAAAGTTATGACCAACCTAGACAGCATATTGAAAAGCAGAGACATTACTTTGCCAACAAAGGTCCGTCTAAAGGCTATGGTTTTTTCCAGTGGTCATGTATGGATGTGAAGAGTTGGACTGTGAAGAAGGCTGAGCGCCAAAGAATTGATGCTTTTGAACTGTGGTGTTGGAGAAGACTCTTGAGAGTCCCTTGGACTGCAAGGAGATCCAACCAGTCCATTCTGAAGGAGATCAGCCCTGGGATTTCTTTGGAAGGAATGATGCTAAAGCTGAAACTCCAGTACTTTGGCCACCTCATGCGAAGAGTTGACTCATTGTAAAAGACTCTGATGCTGGGAGGGATAGGGGGCAGGAGGAGAAGGGGACAACAGAGGATGAGATGGCTGGATGGCATCACTGACTCGATGGACGTGAGTCTGAGTGAACTCCAGGAGTTGGTGATGGACAGGGAGGCCTGGTGTGCTGCGATTACACGGGGTTGCGAAGAGTCGGACATGACTGAGCGACTGAAATGAACTGAACTGAACTGACTATCGTTATTGTTACTTTTTAAACTATAGATATTATTGTACCTTTCACAATATCCCATAGGACTAGATTCCCCTAGTTGATATCTAGGCATGCGAACTCTGTACCGTCAGGAAAGCTGCAGTTTAGGGCCTTTTATTATTTTTTTCATGAACTTCATTATTTTGGGGAGGACTTCCCAGGTGGCTTAGTGGTAAAGAATCCTCCTGCCAATGCAGGAGATGCAGAAGACTCGGGTTCAATCTCTGGGTCAGAAGGATCCCTCAGAGAAGGGAACGGCAACCCACTCCAGTATTCTTGCCTGGAGAGTTCCACGGACAGAAGAGCCTGGCCGGCTACAGTTCATGGGGTTGCAAAGAGTTGGATGCTACTGGGCACGCAGAGTTGGCTTACAATGTCGTGTTAGTTTCCTCTCTATAACAAAGTGAATCAGCTGTATGTATACATATATCCCCTTCTTCTTGAGCCTCCTTCCCACCTCGCCATCTCATCCCTCCAACCCACCCCTCTAGGTCATCACAGAGCATCGAGCTGAGTTCCCTGTGCTATGCCGCCACTGCCCTCTAGCTATCTATTTTACACATGGTAGTGTATATATGGTCAATGCCACTCCGTTTTGAACCTGTTAATTGTACTTTACTTTATTCTTTTTTTTGTGGCGGGGGGGGGTGTGATGGAGAAAGGACCACAGGGAATTTCTTCTCAGGGCCTTAGGACACTGGGTCAGCCAGCAGTACCCTTCTGTGGTTTGATCAGGCCCCCAGCACAGGATCGCAAGAAAGCCTCCAGTGCTAACTGGAGCGGCAGCAGCGCCGGCCCAGTGACAGTCCCCAGGAAAGAGCGACACTGCCGAGGGTTCAAATGCAGTTAAAACAGTTCTGGACCACCTCATCATTTCCAAACAGATTTGCATTTTACCAGTGATGAAATGTGACTCCCCCATACTTCCTCCGAGGAACCAAATGACAAGAGGAAAAAAGCCACATTACTTCCCGCAGAGGTGGTGGCAGCTCCTAATTACTGATGTGCCACTAAGCAAGGTCTTGCCAACAGCCGAGTGAGCGGGACACTTACAGAATGAGGGCATGTGGCCCAGCTGATTGGTTTACACATATGCCAGTGACACTACAGAATTCTGAAAGGCCTGACTCTGTATCTGTGTAAGTCAAAGGGGAAAGGCTCTTTTAAAAAAACTTACACTTAAATGCCATATTGTTTCCCATCCAATTATCTCTGTACTCTGTATACAGACAGGGGAAAATGCTGAATGTTCATTTTAAGTGCCATCTATCATCCGCTTAATTAATCGCAAGCAAACTCCTATTTGCATTTCAGGTGAACAGAACATAAAAGAAATGAGATTTTCCCAGCAAATGAAAGTATGGTATTTATAAGGAATATGATTTCTTCCCTCAAAGAAACAGAACAATATTAACCGCAGTTCATGTCTCAAGTCCATGTGAGCTTTAAGCAAACATCAAGCACTTTTCCTACTCACCAGCCAGGCTCAAGCTAATGTCCCTTCAAGCTATTACTCCCCAAAACTAGAGAGGACCTGTTCACACAGGGTCACATCTCTGCTCTTTCCTCAAGAACCAGTAACGTTCCTGGGAACTTGAACGTGAGAACTCAATGTACAGGTACCTTGAGGATTTTCACAGGTGCCTTCAGATAACTGCTATGTAAAGCATTGCACTTCAGTGGAAGACGAGGTTTTCAAGACAGTGAGGTGTAAAAAACAATGAGGGCAATACTTATATTTGTTTTTAAAAGTACCCAGTATTCTAGAAAAAGACTTACCTCTTCCTGAATGCAAATATTCTGTGAGTATTTAGTATTTACACATTGTTTTCTCAGAACCCTGTTCTAGTGTTTACTCAACCAGTATTTCTGGAGAACTCTGGGTGTCCCCTGCAGTCACCTCCTGCAGTTTCTCCTTCACACAGTAAGTCAGATGGACTAGGTGCTCAGTGAGGCTCCTCTGACATTTCCTAGCCTTCTTCAAAGAGTTATATTCAAATTCTCCAGGCCTGAAAACTGCTATCTTATTTTTAATGTTAATTAGCATAATAATCTAAGAGTTAGTGGCTTGAATAATCCAGTGAAGCAGCTCAGCCATAAGGCATTTTATCATTTTATCAGGCACAGGCAGGTGGGGATTGACTTTTCTGTAGAAGAAATGTTTTCGCTTTCAATTGTGTTTTATTTAGGTGGGTATTAAAATATGTTTACCTTCTCCGAGTACATACCCATGGAAGGGCTAGAGCAAAGCAGCTCACAATCTCGTTGCACTAGGAAAAGGAGCAGTCTGAAATCCAAGTGCTTGTGCTGGAAACTCTCTGTGAAGGTTGGGCAGACTCTAATGAGAATAGTTAGCATTTATCTCCGAAGCTCTCAAAACACAGCCACATGGATGACCTCATGAGGGTTCACAGCCAAGGCTAGAGCCAGACACCTTCCTTCACCCTCCGTCCACGACCCTACCCTACAGTGTTTCCTGAGCACTTATCATGTGATAAGTAAGCACTAGGTCATGCTCCAGACAGACATCTAGATGCCAGGATGCCCCAGCCCTCTCAGATCTCGTAAGCTGGTGGAGCCATCAGACAATGAAGAGGAAACCATAAACCTATACATAATTCAGGCAGACAGGAAAAATTAGAGCAACAAGGAGAAGACAGGGGCCAAGAAGGGGGAAGAGGTCTTAAGATAGGATGCTCTTCAGTGCACTGGGACAACCCAGAGGGATGGATAAGGAGCGAGGTGGGAGGGGGGGTTCAAGATGGGGGACACATGTACACCCATGGCTGATTCATGTCAATCATGGCAAAGACCACCACAATATCGTAAAGTAATTAGACTCCAATTAAAATAAATAAATTAATAAAAAAAAATAAAGATAGGATGCTCACTGCAACCCTATGGACTGTAGCCCACCCGGCTTCTCTGTCCATGAGATTCTCCAGGCAAGAATACTGGAGTGGGTTGCCATGCCCTCCTTCAGGGGATCTTCCCGGACCCAGGGATCAAACCCACATTTCTTATGTCTCCTGCATTTGTGGGTGGGTTCTTTACCTCTAGCACCACCTGGGAAGCCCTAGCACACAGCACAAGCCAATAAGGAGAATTCAGGGACCAAGATGGGCAAACAGAACCTCTTAGGATGGTTGGGGTGGGGGGCCCCTTTTGAGGCAACACCATTTAAGCCAAAATCTGCAGAGGGAGGGATCCAGTCATATGAAAATATGCCCATAGGAGCCAAAGTTGAGAAGAACAGGTACGTGTTACATAGACTCTTGGTTATGATAAACCAGTCTCCAAAAAAGTAGACAACAATGAAGTAAGCCAGGCATAAAATGACAAATGTGGTATGACTTCTCTTAATTGAGGTATCTAGAATTGTCAAATTCACGGAGACAGCAGAAGGCAGGCTCTCAGGGGCGAGGGTAGGGGAGAAAGAGGAGCTATTGTATAAGGGGTACAGGGTTTCAATCTGGGAACGTGAAAAAGTGCTAGAGATGCCCAGTGGTGATGGTTGCACAGCAGTGGAAGTGTGTTTAACACCTCTGAATTGTACACACAGAAATGGTTAAAACGTTAGGCACACCTAACATAAAATTGACCACTGTAACCACTTACGTGTGTACAATTCAGAGGCATTAAATACGGCTTCCCTGGTGGCTCAGACAGCAAAAAATCCACCTGCAATGCGAGAGACCTGGGTTCGATCCCTG
Source organism: Budorcas taxicolor (assembly GCF_023091745.1). Classification (NCBI taxonomy): domain Eukaryota; kingdom Metazoa; phylum Chordata; class Mammalia; order Artiodactyla; family Bovidae; genus Budorcas; species Budorcas taxicolor. The sequence continues at coordinate 35,939,883 of NC_068932.1, forward strand.
GGTCGGGGAGATCCCCTGAAGGAGGGCATGGCCACCCACTCCAGTATTCTTGCCTGGAGAATCCCCATGGACAGAGGAGCCTGGCGGGCTACAGTCCAAGGGGTCGCACAGAATTGGACATGACTGAACAAGTAACACGTATATTACTAGAATTCTAAGGAAAAGAGAGATGGGCTGGCAATTGGGCATTTTTAATGCACCACGGCATGCTCCCTGGGCCAGTTAATGAATCCACCTGCAGGCAGGTGGTTCTGCCTCTTCCCTGATTTAAAGGTGGAATAAACGTCCTTCCCCCCAAAGAGGGCAAGTGCTTGAGGTGGAGGGTCTCGGGGGCAACTGGCACACAATACTTCTGTTCCTCCAAATCCTAGCTCAAGAAACATTTCCTCCAAGGACCATTCTTGACCAACACATCTTGTTTACCGAAGGACTAACGCTCCCCTCAGCTCCACTGAACTCTCTGCTGTGTTCATCTACACATTCATCTTCCGCTCTGTCTCAGAATGCATCGTCCCTCTGTCCGTCCGCCACACACTCCCACCCCTACTGCAGATACACCCTGAGCCTGTTTTATCCTTTGGGGCAACATTTACATCTGCAACTAGATACATTAACTATCTTAAGTTTTATTCTCTTCAAGTGTCAAGTGCAGCAGAATTATTACATAAACAGGTTCTGAAATTCATTCATACAGCCGTTCATGGATACTTCTTGAGTGAAACCTCTCTTAGGCAAGAGAAATAAAGAAAGTAGGTTGAAAACCATTGACTTCCCCAATTATATTCAACGCTTTGAGTCTGATTTTCTATTACAGTTTACAGTTCCAGTCTTATCCAGTACAATGCTTTCTTTCCAAGCCAAAGACAGAATTTTCTTTGAAAACCAGGGATATATAATAGTTATCTATTTCTCCACTTATAGCACTCATCATTTTAGAAGGTCAAGGCAAATGCACTAGGCTAGAGGTTGGTTTGTTTGTTTGTTTGTTTGTTTTTAAAGAACTCTTTTCCTGAAGAAGGTGAAGGTGGGCATAGGCTTTCTAGAAGGAGACAAATGGCCCCCAGGGAGGCATTTCAAAACTGATGAGAGCCCCCAGGCAAAGGCAGACAGAGAAACCAACCGGAGCTGGAGAGGGCTCACATTTTGTAATTGGGATGCAGCTGAGGGGAGCAGTCGGAAGTCAGGCCCAGAGCTGGTAGAGCATGCAAACACAACGGCAGGCTCCCATCGAATAAGAGAAGAATCGTTTATTCTCTGTGAGGTTCCCAGCACCCACCATGACACACAGCGGGTGTACCCAAAACTTCACAGGTGTTTGAAATCAAACTTCTAGAACCGAATCATCCCCAGACTGTACTTCTCTCAGCCTAGACAGAAGAGCTGAGCAGCGCACCCCACTTACTAAGGTTCAAGAGCGGTGAGCTCCCAGGAGGTCAGGTGCACCGGAGCCAGGGCTCCCAGACAGGAAGTCAGGGTGGGGAGCTATCATTTCCTCCCACTGGGGGCTCCTTTCCTGCAGAGACCTGAAGATTGCCACCTGGATCCCACCCTCTGCTCCACCGCCTACGCAGGGAAACTGCAGAACGTACGTCTCCTTCAGTCCTTCCAAAGAAGTCTCAAAATCCTTCCCCCAAACGCAGAATCAGGATCTGCCAATTCCCAAAATCCATTTACATTTATGAGAGGTTCTGAAAGAAAGTGAAAAGCAAAGAGCTGAGAGAGAAGAAAAAAGGAAGTCTGATCTGACTCTGTCTAAGGGGGGGAAAAAACCCCACAAAGCCTTTCCCTTCATTCCCTTTGTGCCACCGATGTGTGTCATTTATTTGGTGACAAAGCCCTGAATGTTAATTGAATGCATTAAAGGCATAATAACACAATCCAGAGAATTGTTTTGCCATATTTTTAAACTTCCATGTGCCTGGCTACCTACAGCTGAACAAGAACAGGTAAAAGATCTCTCTGAAATAAAAAACAAGGGAACTCGAGAGGGGGAGCAGGCACCTACTTGAGTGTTCACAGGTTCCCATGGAGAAAAGGGCAACTGCCTGGTGCAAGGCAGTTTGGTATCAATGCAATAATTTCTGGATAGCTGCCAGTGCTAAGGTTAAAAAACAATATTACAAGGCTTCTATGATGACAGCCTACTGGGAGACATTTGTTGAAAATTGCTTTGCCTATCATTTAGTCAGCAAAAAAAACTCACAGTACTAGTTATGTTAGAACTCTGTTGAGTGTGCATCTATAAATGATTCAAATTGTAAGCACATAAAGCCCCCATACAGGTAGATGTAATCACCATAAAAGCCTAGAGCCTCAGCTCTGTTCTTTTACATTGATAGGCCGTATAAATTTTCACCATATGTTGCCAAATAAAAAGCATAATTATAAAGAAAGTGTATTCTGAGTTTTAAATTCAACTTTCAAAAATGAAATCAGAATTACTTTTTTTGGCACAAGGCAATAAACTTTTCAGCAGCCACACCATGAAAAACTGACATTCTAAACCACACAGCATCCTGCAACTTGACTTAATTTTAATGACACCTTTCACCCTGCAAGAAGGGACAACTCACACATTGCCAGGGAAACATGACAAGGTTTTTACTAGGCTGTCTCCTCCAAATACAATTGGCCCTCTGGAGCCACAAGTTCCACATTGTGGAATCAACCAATCACGGATCAAAAGTATTCAGAAAAAAAAAAAAAAATTCCAGAAAAGTTCCAAAAAGTGAAACATAGCATTTACATTGTACTTACAACTATTTACCTAGTATTGTTGTTGTTGAGTAGCCAAGTCTTGTCCAGCAATTTGTGACCCCATGGACTATAGACCACCAGACTCCTCTGTCCATGGGATTTCCCAGGCAAGAATACTGGAGTGGGTTGCCATTTCCTGTTCCAAGGGATCTTCTTGACCCAGGGATAGAACCTGAGTCTTCTGCAACAGCAGGCAAATTCTTTACCACTGAGCCACCAAGGAAGCCTTACCCTCTATTCGGTATTATAAATAATCTAGAGATAATTTAAAATATATAGAAGGATAGATGTAGCTTATATGCAAATTCTATGTCATTTTAGATAAGAGGCTTGCTGCTGCTGCTGCTGCTGCTGCTGCTGCTGCTGCTGCTAAGTCGCGTCAGTCGTGTCTGACTCTGTGCGACCCCATAGACGGCAGCCCACCAGGCTCCGCCGTCCCTGGGATTCTCCAGGCAAGAACACTGGAGTGGGTTGCCATTTCCTTCTCCAATGAATGAAAGTGAAAAGTGAAAGTGAAGTCACTGAGTCGTGTCCAACTCTCAGCGACCCCTTGGATTGCAGCCTACCAGGCTCCTCCGTCCATGGGATTTTCCAGGCAAGGGTACTAGAGTGGGGTGCCATTGCTTTCTCCGAGATAAGAGGCTTGAGCATCCTCAAATTTTGGTATCCATGGGAGGTCCTGGAATTGATCCTCTACAATTCCGGGGCAGGGTTGGGGGGTGGACTGTACCTAAAAACATTTTGAAATGAGCTAAAGCATTTAAAAGAAAACTGAAGGCCTGATAATTTCAGTGATCAGGATAACATGAACAAATCCAAGTTAGTTTGCAGTCAGCAGGAGGGTAGGAATTGTCTGGTAACTGCGTAGAGCACAGATGAAGCCTTTTTTTTGTTCCTCCCTATGAGTAAAGGAATAATTTCATTACTTAGTGGTTTGGGGCTTTTTGCCTGTACTGAGATAGAATGAACTTGTTTTGAATGCCCTACCCCACCCCCAAGCAATTCTTCGGCCGGTGGGCGAAGAATGTCTATCTTAAAGCAAACAAATACATCCGCATTCCGACCAGAGACTGGGAGTTGGGGTTTGCAGGCTGGGTGCCTTGAGGCCTCTCATCTAGGAAAAGAGCCGAGGTAGGTCTCTGCTTGCATCTAGCTGTTAGGGGTTCTTATGCCCAGGAACCACCATTCAACTACCTGTCCCCAGCACCACCATCTTTGACGGTGGATTGTACATATGCGCTCAGTTGTGTCCGACTCTTTGGGACCCCATGAACTGTAGCTTGCCATGCTCCTCTGTCCATAGAACTTTCCAGGCAAGAATACTGGAGTGGGCTGCATTTCCCTTTCCAGAAGATCTTCGTGACCCAGGGATCCAACTCAGGTCTCTTGAGTTTCCTGCACTGGCAGGCGGGTTCTTTACCAGCTGAGCCACCAGGGAAGTTAGCAGATGGTCTTCCCTGGGAGTCCCTGCTTCCAGGGCATCCCAAGTCAGATCAATACAAGGGTCTAGTGAGGAGTAAGTGAACTGTCCAAGGCAAATACAGAGCTGGCTTTGTCTGGAGGCTGAATCTACAAAGAGTCAAACTGAAGAATCTGAGAATCAGAAGAACCTGCCTAGTGCACCCGCATCCCAAGAGAAAACCTCTCTCTCAAAGCTGATAAGCTCCTGTCCATCCAGCCTCAGCCCGAGCACATCCTCTTAGAAGCAGGGCTTATAAAAACACGGAAAACTCTATATGAAGGTGGCTGGGCCCTCTACGGTGCTCAAGATCCAAACTGGCCGTCCGAACAACCAGTTCTGGGCACCAAGAACAGTCAGAGAATTTGAAATGCTTCTTTTCTTTCTCAACCAAGCCTGGAGAAACAGAGGCAGTCCCAGGGGAGTGTAAGAAGGTACACTTTCTGCCTTTATGTTTTCAAGTGGTCAAGTGAAGGCAGAAACAGCTGCCACCTAGGAATCAAGTCCCTCGGCCCTTCTCACAGCACCCCCCTCCACCTTCAGCTCTCCCCAGCTCCCCTCCACTCACACAGCCAACCCCCATGACAAAAAGCTGCTCTCTGATCAAGCTGGGAAACCATATTTGTCAGGCTAATTTTCGGAAGTTACTAAAGTGGCCTGAAAAAATGGAAGCCAAGGAGCATCAAGATTATGAAATAAAAATAGATTTTTTTTTCTCATTATTGAGGCATTTTAAGAGCAATTATGTTGCAGCAGTCATAACAGCCACTTCTGCAAACAGCAGGTTTAGAAAGTACAAAAGACTCCTGCCACCTCCACACCCACTCCAGGGGCTATTAAAGTTTGGGGAGGGGCAGGAAACACAAAGGATTTTTAAGACGTTGGGGTTTTTTGAGTTGGTTCTTAAAAATCGATTAACTTATTCTTTACCATTCAAAGGAAATTAAAACCAAATACATTCTGGGGAGATGAGGTGAAAAAAAACTATGTTGGGGATAAGAGATAAAGGGCTTCATTAAGTCCCAAGTTCATGGAAATGTCATCAATCCCTCACCATCAATCACATCTGTCTTGTATTTTCTGATGTAGCCAGCAGAGAAGGACTGGTCTCCTAAGAGACACAAATCCTGTCTTTGTTGGAAAAATTCTGTATTCTGCTACCTGAGAAGACAGGCAAAGCGGGTGCAGACAGTCTCAAAGCCAAGTCCAGTGGGGGCCCTCTTACATTTGAACTTGCTTCCAGGTAGCACTCCCTCCCTCCCTCCATTTACCTGTGCCAGCCCTGTACCAAGTCAACCAGTCAACAATCTATAAAAAGGAAGTTCATTATAAACTCTTAAATGAGAAGCCTTAGGATGGTGAACGAGTTACTAATAATTTGCCGTCCCTCAACCTGCTGTATATGCAGACAGTAGTTTCTAAATATTCCTGTGGACTTATTTCACTATTTAAAAATTGGGTCTGTTAGGTAAATCAATGTTACCAAAGTTGACTGATAAATGAGAACATAAAATCTAAAAATAACCACACAAATTCTTTCCCACCAGAAACTCAAGACAACAAAGCCATCTCCAATGAATCATTCCTGACCCAGCTCACCTTTCTAGGTCACCTTTAAACTACTTCTTACTTTGGGTGAACCCAGTAGACTCTCCATGCTCTCTAAATTATCTTGAAGAAATCGAAAGGGAGTTTGAAAGGTTAATTAAAATTTCTAGTATAGCTCTTGTCGATATCTATCTAAGTGCACAATGTTTAGCTGGATCAAGGACCAGTTTTCTGAATAATGAAGTATTCTGGTTGACACAGAATTACGCTATATCCATGGATTACCAATGCTCAACAATTAGAACCGAAACAAAAACACTCAGAAACTTTTTTGTGACCAACCCTTAGCCTACTGATTCACACACAGAGAAGCATCAATAATTTTTTGCTACATGACTGAATTAAGATACTCCAACATTTAGGAGCCCTTCTGAGACACTGAGAAACTCATTTCATCAGTCCATCAACATCTTCATGTTAATTCCCTCAACAGACTGAGAACCATCTCTGAAACTGCTGATTCATTTTGTCTGCTGACCAAATACCTGCTGTGGAGGAAAGGAGGGCAGGGGTTCACAAATAATAAATGTTTTCAGTCTGTAGATCACATAGGCTTTGTGGAAACCGTTCAACCACCACTATAGTGCAAAAGCGGCCATAAACAACATTCAAATGAGGGGGTGTGGCTGTGTTCCAATATAGTTTTATTCATAAAAATAACCAGCTAGCAGGCCACAGTTTATGAGCCCCCTACACTAAAATAACATTTTCATTTCCTTCAGGGCCAAGTTTAGAAAACACATCCCCCACTGAGCCTTCCTTAGTGTCTTCTGAGAGAACTGTGTCTCTATTTTAAATTAATTTACTGCTTTTGTTCTATCTTTTTTGGTTATACCTTCATAGCCAAGTTCAGAAAATATAAATCCTCCACTGAGTCTTCCTTAGTGCCTCTGGGGAGCACTTCTTCCCTACTTTAAGTTGACCTACTGACTCAGTTCTACCTTTTTTGTTATACTTTCACTATCAGACTGAGGGTCACAGCCTGCCAAATGGACTGCTACTTTGGTGCACTTCAAATTGACAGCCTTTAAACAGTATCTCAGCGTTCTTATAGGAGGCAGGCCAAGTGCTGTTTCAGGGGAGGGTACCCGGGACCATCAGCGGGGACCCTCAGATTCCCTCCTTAGTTTCCAGTGATTCAGCTCAGACTCAAACTTGCAAACTCTGTTCAGGGAACCCTAAGCCTCACTAAGGAAGAGGGTTCCTTTAGGGTTCTCCTAGTTATCCCAAACTATGCATCAGACAACCTTTTCCATATATATCTTGTATTCTTTTTTCAGAAGAGTCTTATGGGCTTTTCTAAACCATATTTGATAATGTTTGAGCACCCCTTATCTCTGCATACATGGGTGCCCTAAGCAAAGGTCTGCAAAGTCCTTTTTTCTATGCAACGTAACGTAGTTCACACGTTTCAAAGATTTCGAGGCACAGATCCTTGGTGGGCCAATATTCTGTCTGCCATACTATCTTTAAAATCTAAAAGAATAGGGGATGAATGGACAGAGAGACAGGCATTAGCTTCTGAAGGAGCACTGCGCTGCCGGCTGGGCTGTTCCCCACTGGGAATCCCCACCAGACACAGAGAAACCTTTTGAGTAAGGCTTCAAAATCTACCCCCAAAATTCAGATTGACTTTTTGGAAACCTTCATACCACTATTTCAAACAAGAAGCAGGTTCACAGAAAAGATACAGTCCTGGTGAGCTGTTGAAAAAACCAAGGCAGTCTCAGGGTGATTAACACTTAGTTCAAAGTGAGATGAAATACACATACACAGCTCACCATGCCCCTGGGGATGCCATGATGGAGGAGAGGCCTAAAAGCTAGTAACGAAGGAAAGATTCAAACTGGGGGTGGGGTTGGGGAGAGAGACAAGGTAAACAGCTTAGAGTATCAAAGCAGAAGTGGTTGGAAGTCATCATTTCATAGAATAATAGACTACACAGGGTTAGTCTTCCAGATGTTGTCTAACTCCTTTATCTCATAGATGAGAAAATTCAAGCATTGAAACTAACTTCCCTGATAACACAGTAGTTAGGTACGATCCCCCCAAAAGTCCCCAAGTCTGCTTCAATGCCAGTTTACTATGACACGAATTTTCTACTTTTCAATCTATACATTTTTAAGATTTTAGAACAATTACACTTTAGTGACTATAAGAAAACATAAGAAAAAATAAATAAAATTAAAAAAAAAAGAAAACATAAGAACCACACCTTTGATCCATCATTATAAAAACCCTCATCAAGTTCTCTGGGGTTGGGACACACAGTTTTTGAGGCAGAAGCCTGGTGTGTCTCCCTTTGTCTGGCAAAGCAATAAAGCTATCCTTTTATACTTCATCACCCCCTACCCAAAAGAAAACATAAGACAGGGATTTAAGGAAATGGCAACCCACTCCAGTATCCTTGCCTGGAAAATCTCATGGACAGAGGAGCCTGGTGGGCTGCAGTCCATGGGGTCGCAAAGAGTCAGGATAAGTGAGAGACTAACACTTATCCACTCAAACATATAAACCATGACCATACAGCCAGGGGCCTCCTTGAACAGAACAGAAAGCTAATATGTAGCATTAGAGTGGCCACACATATAATCATTTTTCTAAATTCTATACAAGGTTATTTTTCAGAATAAGGCTCACCATAAAGCTATTAGTCATTCATCCACCCATCCATTCATTCAAACTCCCATTAAATACCCACTGTGTAGCAGGCCTAGAAATAAAAAGATGACTAAGACGCATCCCACCAACAAGAAGCCTGTAGTCTAGTGGAGGAGACAGGAGAGCCATTCTGCTAACCCTAACACTACATTCTATTTCAGACCCAGACTGGCCATACCACAACTGATGACTGGCTCACTTTAGTTAGCGATATGAACTTTGAATGACCTTGAACTTATTTCCAAAATCCAGTCATCCTCATATAACCAGACATGCACTAGGAAAGGATATTAGAAAACCTATATTCTATACTACTTTTTCTTAAGGATCACGTTTTATTATTTACCAAAAAAAGAGAGAGAAAAAGTTGTAATAAGGGTAAAAACAAGCTGTACACAAAAGTCCTACAATGTAACTTCCTTTGGTTCAAAGCTGTAAAAACTGGAAAATTTGTTTGTAGATACTAAATATGAAGTCACATAGTCCTACAGTACAGAGAGGCTAGAGAAGGTCTGCTGGTGCATCAAAGCATATTTCCTTTAATAAAAAAATGAAAGTATGTACATTCTTACCAAAAAAAAGTTAAAATCATGTGTATGTGTGAGAGAAAGAGAGAGACAGAGAGAAGCAGGTAAATGGCACTAGGGTGGGCTAGAAAAGATGCAGGCACAAGCAGACCCACAGGAACTAAAATGATGAGTGAAGTGAGCCTGCTGACCCTGAGAACTAGAGGTGAGAGTTTAGATCAGGCACCAAGAGATTCACCAGGAATCAAATCCATAGGATGATCAATTCTAAGACAAACAGCAGGCCCTACTGGGTGATAGAGATGTGTTTGAGTGAACAGGAGAAAAAAATGTCAAATCCAAGTTTCCTTTTTCCTTTTTGCAGGGCGAGGAGAGGAGGGGTGACCATCAGAGTTACAATCCACCAGAGTGCTGTGCCTTCCCAGTCTGTCTATAGAGGCATATCCATCTGGCCCAGGTGTGAACAGCATCTAGCTCCCTCATGGAAGGTCAGGCCCCAGGGGAGTCCAGCTTTGGCTCTGGTGGGGTGTGCATGAAGGCTGCCTGTCCCTGTGCCTGTGAGGACTTCCTTCTGCTCCAGGACAGGCTAAGACCCCAAACTTCCCAGGGAATGTTCCAGCTCTGGCTTGGTAAGGTATGCTGCTGCTGCTGCTAAGTCGCTTCAGTCGTGTCTGACTCTGTGCGACCCTATAGACGGCAGCCCACCAGGCTCCCCCATCCCTGGGATTCTCCAGGCAAGAACACTGGAGTGGGTTGCCATTTCCTTCTCCAATGCATGAAAGTGAAAAGTGAAAGTGAAGTCGCTCAGTCATGTCTGACTCTTAGACCCCATGGACTGCAGCCCGCCAGGCTCCTCTGTCCAAGGGATTTTCCAGGCAAGAGTACTGGAGTGGGCTGCCACTGTATAAAACTATATTATTTGGGGGAGATGCATTTCAAATAAGTCATAAAGATTCTAAGGATAATATTTTTAATTTCAATAAAGCTGTTGTGGCGTAGTAGACTAAACCTCAACCTGAGGACCAGCAGGCCTGAGTTTGAATCCCGACTCTTCCAAAGGTGTGACTTTGGGTGAGTGAATAAACCTCTCTGGGTGACAGTTTTATCACCCACAGATCAAGACAACAATGCTTATCTCACAGGGTTCATTAATTTGACAAATATTACTGAGCACCTACACTCTGCTCAGCACTATTCTAAACACTGGGATATAGGGATGAACACCACAGCAAGGCCCTGGTACCTGAGTAGTTTATATTCCAGCTGGAGAGACAGGAAAACCATAAGCAAACAAAAAATGAACAAATAATTTCAGACAGTATTGGGCGCTATGGTAGTTTCTTAGCACTGTTATAACAAATGACCACAAACTTGGTGAATGAAGATAACAAAATGTATTTTCTTGCAGTTCTGGAGGACAGAAGGTTAAAATGAAGGCATCAGTAGAGCTGTATACCTTCTAAAGTTTCCAGGAGAGAATCCTCCCTTGTCTCTTCCAGGTTCTGGTGGCTCCAGGTGGCCCATGGCTTGTGGCAGCATCACTCCAATTGCTGCCTGCATCTTCATGTGACCTTCTCTCTGTAGTTCTCTGGGGCCTCTCTTCTTCTTAAAAGAATAGCTAGTCATTGAATATAGGACCCCCTCTAAATCCAGGACGATTTCATCTCAAGATCTTTCACTCACACTATTTCCAAATAAGGTCACATCGTGAGGTTTCAGGGATCATGAATTTGGGGGGCACACTAGTATTTTTAAACCATTTAATTGTACCCTTTATATCCTAAATTTTAAGAAAAAGTTTTTGCCGTCCTTTGTGGCATGTGGAATCTTAGTTAGTTCCCTAACCAGGAATTGAACCCGCACCACCTGTCTTGGAAGTGCGAAGTCTTAATCGCTGGACCACCAGGGAAGTTCCCTGGGGCACACTATTTAACCCAATACCCATCTTGTACAGTGCTATAAGGAAATAGATGAGGCAATGGAGGACCGTGTCTGGGGAAATATCTTCAACAAAGATGGCCAGGGAAGGCATCTCTGAAGAGGTGACTGCCTAACAAAGAGCAGCCTACTACAGGAAGAATGCTCTGGGGTCCAAGAATTCAAATGGATGCCTAAGGAGGTGACCGAGAACTGAATTTGACATGAGAACTGAACGCGGTGAAAGATCTCAAGAACCAGGAGGTATTACCTCCCTCCCCTAAAGGGCTCAAAGGACTGAGCTTGTAATCCCCCTACCAAAGAGAGTGGGTGGTCCACGCTCAGGAAGCCCCAACCCACAGAGGGCCTCCCTTCCAAGAGCACATTAATTTATACGCCTCTCTCCCCACCGCCCCTCACAGTGCAGGTGGTTTCCTGACGCAGGATATTAACTTTCAGCTGCTGGAGGTCCCTAACCTCCATGCTGGCCTAAAAGGTTTCGTCAGGTTTGGATAAGCCTCAGATAAGGAGCTGAACTTTTGCAGGCTTATGAGAACTGCACCTCCAATCCTTCAGAGATTCGCTCATCACGAACCTCAATCCATCTCAAATAAATCTTGTGCATACAGACGTGGTTTCCCACCATGGCTGTTTCACAAGGAAAAAGAACAGCTTTGTCTGTTCTGCAAAAGCCCTCTCTGTTGACATTGTGCCCGTGGATTTAATTTCCGAGATTTACATTTTAATTCTTTAAGATATTCAGGAGATAAATAAACAGAGAGGCCCATGGTTGAGACACAGCCCTTTCCTCAAAAACCTACTTGCCTTGTTTTCCTCTCTCTGGAGCCCTTGTTTCTTTCTCTTACCAAATTTAATTCAATTTCCTTCTCCACTCTGCTCAGGGTTTCCTCCCTATCTTTCAACCCTTTACTTTCTTTTCGGCCACCTAGTCCTCCCATAATCCCCTCTCCTTATACTGGACCTCCCAGATTGGCTGTTCACTTGTCATGGTTGACTAGTGTCCCCAACCCAAAAGTTCATGCCCACCCTGAACCTCAATCTGTGATCTTGCTTGGAAATAAGGTCTCTGCCGATGTCATCAAGTTATGACGTGGTCACATTGGATTAGAGTGGCCCCTAAATCCAGTGACTGGTGTACTTATAAGATGAGAAGAGGCTGTGTGGTGGTGAAGGAAGAGATTGGAAGGAAACAGCTACAAGCTGAGGAAAACCAAGAGTTTCTGGGAGCCTCCACAGGCTGGTTAAGAGGCAGGGAAGGACCCTCCCCTAGAACCTTCAGAGAGAGCAGGGTCCTGCCAACATCTTGGCTTCAGACCCTTGACTTCTAAAACTGTGAGAGAATAAATCTCTGTTGTTTTAAGCCCTCCAGTTCTTGGTTATTCATTACAAGAGCACCCAGGAAACTAGCAGAGCACTCAGCCTGCTCTCCACCTGTCTCTCACCTGGGTCCCCACCTCACCTGGAATCCCACAGCTGGACCCCACGACCGGCCCACTCCTCTAGGGAGGCCCAGCCTCTGACGGACCTCTCTTTATCCATGACTGTGGAGGCCATGTGATCTCTATTTCTATGAAGAACCCAACTAAGGTTTCTTTGTTTTCTCCATATTTTATATGAAGTCTTCAAACATATAGCAAAGGTGAGATAATTTGCAATGAACACCCATATAGCTAACACCTACACTAACCATTAATCTGGTCCCTCCAAAATGACTTTGTGATACGGTGGCAAGAATTTGAACTAAGTCCAATTGCCTGGTTCTGAATTCAGGCCCTGTTCTTTACTAGATGGGAGACCCTCTGCAAAGTAAAGCTACGTGAGCTTTCTGAATCTATTTCAGCATATGAAAAATGGGGATAAAAAAATGAAGATAAATGAGTACGTGAAACTCTTAGGGTCATTCTGGGGAAGAAAGGCATTAAAGTATGTGCGTGGCACATTGTACATAAGTAAGCAGAGCCCATCTTTATCCTCTGCTACCCAGCACATAGCACTTTCATCGTGTGCACAGTACACGATATTTCTCTGCTCAAAAAGCTACAATGGCTTTCTTGTGGTTCCTAGAACAAATCTAAATTTTGCTGCCTAGATTTAAAAATAACCAAGAAAACTATTGTTCAATCTATCTAAAATATCAAGCTAGCTTTTTTATGGATTAGAATTCCATCAACTCAAGGGCAGAACTAATTCACTGTAAAGATTAGAAACACTGATTGGTCAACCTTAAACAGCAAAAGGCATAATAAAATGAATAAGAAAAGTGCAATAACTCAACAACAATACTATGCACTTGGTAGACAAAATCTTTTCAATCACATTGGTAGATTTTGGGGCACAAGAAAGCAGAGAGGGTGTTGGCCCTTGACAGTCTGGGAAGCCTCCATCACTGGTCCCACCCAGTCCTAACCTAGAGCCTGGTGAGTGTACTGCACTTTCAACATCCCATAAGCATAACACCAAACTTGTCTTTGCCTCCACCTCCATTCAGATTGTCTTCCATCTGCCCACTTACAGGTCTGCCCTGGTCCTGTCCACTCAGGTCTTCCGCCTTCTTTAAACTATCTCCAGCCCCACTCTTTCAGCGGAAGAACCCCCACCCTCTATGACTTCCTCCAGCACTGAGAAAGGGTAGTGCCCATTGGCCCCTAAACAGACTGGCTTTGAGTTTCCAATAAAATTGTCAACTCTTGGAAGGTAGAAATGTGTCTGCTATGTATCTCATGCTCCTGCTCATACCCACACAGACCACAGCAGGTAATATCTGCTGATTCATTCTGGGTCCAAAACCTGACCCCTCAAAACAAAATAAAAACAGTGGTGAAGGAAACAGAACGGCAAAAAGACTTTTGGACTCATGGATAAGAAAGGATTTGGCTTTGCTGTCAATATCCAACTTATACAGTGACAGCATCTGCTTCAACCTTACTAAGCACCTAAATTGTCGAACATAAAAGGAAGTGTGTGTACATATGAGTGCACGTTCATGCATGTGCACACACATAAACCATACACACAAAATGTGGTTCCTCTGAGCTTTGTCGTTTTAGTCCACTGTTATTCATCAAACATCTATTGAGCACCCACTATGTGCTAAGCACTGCACTTGGTGCTGGGAATTCAAATTAAAAGACACAGTTCCTTCTGTCCAGGGGCTTGATCTGGGGTGGGAAGACTTACTCAAACAGATCATTAAAACAACATGAGTTGAGAGAAGTGCTGATGGAGGCAGGAGAGGGTAATAGGAAACTCCGCAGAGCAGAAGGCAGAATTCCCCACCTGTTGGGATGAGTGAGTCAGGGTAACCCAGCAGAGAGGTATCCTGAGTTTTACAAAGTGAGCAGGAGCAGGGACATATCTAGGAGAGGAACTGGGAGGGGAGCTGAACTCACAACCATTTCAAGATAAAATGTCATTGCAGGGATTGTAAGCATGGTCCTAATAAAGACATTAGAAGAGACTGTGAAAATGCAGTGAGAAGATTGCTTCTCACACACACACACACACATTGGAGACATCAGCATGGACCAGAGAGCTCATTCCCTTCTGCTTCCTGGGGACACAGAGAAAAGACAACTTTTTCCAGATCAGGAAACTAGCCCGCAGCAGACATGGAATCTACCAGCAACTTGATCTCATACTTTCAGGCTCCAGAACCATGAGAAATAAACGCTTGCTATTCGACACCCCACCCCACTCCCCATTTATGGCATTTTGTTACAACAGCTGGAACTGACACAGATAGGTATCTAATAAACTCACCCCTCTGCATCTGGGTGGTCCTGTTGAGCCTAGGGAAGGTCAAGGACCTGTGACTGCATTTCACCAGGAGTAGAAGAAAGTCCTTCAGTGGGAATCATGACAGTGTTGTAAAGCCTAAGTCAGACTTCCTGAGTTGAAAACCCTGGCTTAAGTGTCTCACCTTGGGAGTGGGAATGTGCAGATAAGCAAGGGGAGAAGCCTAGAATGATCCATGTGGTAATAACGAGAGCTAGACACACCAGTGGAGAAGGCAATGGCACCCCACTCCAGTATTCTTGCCTGGGATATCCCATGGATGGAGGAGCCTGGTAGGCTGCAGTCCATGGGGTCGCTAAGAGTCGGACACAACTGAGCAACTTCACTTTCACTTTTCACTTTCATGCATTGGAGAAGGAAATGGCAACCCACTCGTGTTCTTGCCTGGAGAATCCCAGGGACGGGGGAGCCTGGTGGGCTGCCATCTATGGGGTCACACAGAGTCGGACATGACTGAAGTGACTTAGCAGCAGCAGACACACCAATAAGAACTCACACTTAATATAGATACAACTGGTTGTATATAGAAACAGACAGGCATATATACATGGGTTAGAATACACACACATGCGTTTTTTGCTCTGTCAACTGAGAGGGCCTAAAAGAAATGACACCCCAATAACAATAAGCGTACCCAGCACCCAGATCTTGGTTTCTAACATCATTCTCCAATAAAAGGAAGCAGGGCTCCTTTAGGAAATGGCTGACTCAAGGACAGGGATGGGAAATACACAAAATGAGCATGGAGCATCTTATAGTATTAGAAAGTATTGCAGAAGGCCTCAAAAAATAATTGACAGTAATATGTCAAAGGGACACAAGGAGTCCACTGAAAAAGCTTCCAGTGGACAAGCCAAGAAAATAAATTAAATATGCATTACATTGTAATCCAAGGTATAGAGTAAAATTGTATGAGGAGAAGAGCCTGGCAAGCTACAGTCCATGGGGTCACAAAGAATTGGACACAACTGAGCAACTATCACATAGGATAAAGAATCCTTTGCCAGAGCAGGAGTTGTGAGTTGGATCCCTGGGTCAAGAAGATCCCCTGGAGAAGGAAATGGCAACCCAATCTGGTATTTTTGCCTGGGAAACCCCATGGACAGAGGAGTCTGGCAGGCTACAGCCCATGGACTTGCAAAAAGTCAGGCACAACTTAGTGACTAAATGACAACAACAAGATAGAATAAATAATCCTAAGTCCATACTGATCTAAATATATGATTGTATAAAGTAATAAATGAAGCATAGGAACCAAATCTCCCTTGTAGAAAAATAACTTGAGTAGCTAGCCTCTGTATACTCAGATGGAACACAGCTCCGCACTTTCCCTAAGAGTAGGCTAGGTGTAGATTTCCTTCCAAAGAGTACAGTGTGGAAAGGAGTCAGAAAGTAATTTTGCAGTGGAAAAACTTGACAAACACTACTTCAGCCAGGTGTTCAAGATCAACATCAAGAGTCATAGATCATGTTGACAGGAAATGCCTTTGATATGAAGTCGGGCAAATGTGATCTTCCCCAAAACCCATACCCTCAGTCTAATCATGAGAAAAACAGGATTCAAATTCCCAGAGAGGGACATCTACAACAGAGACTTCCCAAAACACCAGGACTCCCCAACACTGCCAAGGTCATCAAAAACAAGGTAAGTCTTAGAAACTGTCACAGCCAAGAGGAGCCCAAGACACGGATGCTAAAAGTGATGTGATGTCCTGGATAGGAGCCCCGAAAAGAGATGGAACATTAGATACAAACTAAGGGAATAAGAATGGGCTTCCCAGGTGGCACAGTGGTAAAGAATCTGCCTGCCACTTCAGGAGACGAAGGAGACGCAGGTTCAACCCCTGGGTTGGTTAAGCTCCCCTGGAGGAGGCAATGCAACCCACTCCAGTATTCTTGCCTGAAAAAATGACATGTAAAGAGGAGCCTGGAAGGCTACAGTCTATGGGGTTGCAAAGAATCAGACACAACTGAGCGAATGATCATGCACACATGTACTCATGCAAGGGAATCTGAATAAGCCATGGAGTTTAGCTAATAATAACGGATCAATATTGGGTCATTAGTTGTAACAAACGAACCATGTTAATGTAAGAAGTTAGTAATAGGGGAAACGGGGTGCAGGGTATGTGGTGACTCTCTAGCTTCACAATTTTTCAGAAAACCTAAAACTTTACTGTAGAATAAGGGTCTTTCAACCAAAATAAATAAATATGTATTGCCCTGGTCCCTGTCCCTTCTCCCTGCGCCCATCCCCTTGTGTCTAGGATTGTACCCTCTGCCCCCCGTCCAGCCCCAGTCCTTTCCTGAGTCCCTAGTACATAGTATAAAGTGGTTATTAAGTCTCCATGTGTCCCGGAGCCAGCTGCTGCTGCTAAGTCGCTTCAGTCGTGTCCGACTCTGTGCGATCCCATAGACAGCAGCCCACCAGGCTCCTCTGTCCCTGGGATTCTCCAGGCAAGAACACTGGAGTGGGTTGCCATTTCCTTCTCCAATGCATGAAAGTGAAAAGGGAAAGTGAAGTTGCTCAGTTGTGTCCGACTCTTTGCGACCCCATGGACTGCAGCCCACCAGGCTCCTCCGTCCATGGGATTTTCCAGGCAGGACTGGAGTTGGGTGCCATCGCCTTCTCCTTCCCGGAGCCAGGGCCCTGCCTTTATCTCAGCGTTCACACCCACTTTCCCTCCCCTTCTGTCTCCCACTCCCAGTCCTGCTCTCGGCCCAAGCCCCCCAGGGCAGACAGGTAAGTAAAGAAGAGAGCAGAGCAGAGGCTGAGGTTGGAACTGAAACCAGCTGGAAAACACTGAGATAGCATAGGAGGAGAAGGGTGGGAGACTTTAAGAAAAAGTCGGAAAAAGAGGAAAGGAAAAAAATAAAATAAAATTGACTCTGGTGGGATTCGAACCCACAAAATATAAAATAAAACAAAATAAAATCCTGGCTCTACTACTCATGACTTGTATAAACATCACTAGATGGATTCTACTCTGTGCTCAGTTTTCTCCCCTGTAAAGTGGGATTACTGGTTATAAAACCTACTTCAAAAACTACGGGGACAGATTCAACGGGAAAATGTGTACAAAGCAACTGTCCCAATGCCTGGAATACAGGAAGTGGACAAATACTGGTGGTACCGTCATCATCATTATTATCATCCCAATAAAATAAAATTTAGAGAAGAAAAATTCCTCTTGTTATTAGCAACCATCTCAACAATAAAACTTACCCCCTTTCATTGATCTGGCAATTGTGAAACTCGACTAACTGGGAGGAGAGACTCTGAGACCTCACCTGAAACGCATACCTCAGGATTGGAGTGAGGACACAGAATCTGCTACAAGGAAAAGCATTACTCGAGGCCAGCTGGCAGGGAACAGACCACCTTGCACAGCCCAGGCAGAATGTCATAAAGCATCTCAGAGAATGTGACTATTTAAATATGCCTATCGTTTTCCTACACAAGGCACTCACACAAAGTGAATCTACATGAAATTAAACGATAATGTTCAGTTTGTGCTGGAAAGATGAATGCATTTCCTACATGACTCGGAATATTCTACTGACTCTGAACAGAAAGGGGGATGATATATATATACACCATAAATATTAGCATAGAAACGTGTAACCAGGGAACCAGCCACTTTCCACCATAAGAATGTTCACGCATTTTTCTCATTTACTTGTTAGCATCATATGACAACTTGGAGTTTTTCCCTGGAGGTGATAACAATAGATTTAATTTATTCACCCAAATCCCACATTCATAAAGAAAACAATGTTTCATAATGTATAATGTTACCAGGGGGACCATAATTCATGGCTAAAGGGTCAGAGTTTTATAATAGATGGGTTTTCTGAAGTGGTTGGGAAAAACCTAAGATCCAACTCCAGCAGTTAGACCAACACATTTGAAAAATGCAAAAGAGCTGAAGTCAAGCACATTATAAATGGCAGTGGTCACTGTGATCACAAACCCACCTCAACAATTAACGAGCTAGGCTGGGCTGCCAGAAAGCAAACTATGATTTATTGTTCTTTTCAGATTAGTAAAAGCAATGCCATCCAGTGTGAATTCCATTATTAACACACATAGGAAAGAACTGATGTTTCCAAAAAGCCTTGAGAGTAGGTTACACTTCTGCAACCATGTTTCTTTTCACCTTAATTCTCAGCCACCTCATTCTCAACCTCTGTTTTCACCCATGTTCTCTGGACAATACTCGAAATCTGCAGCATGGGACATTTTTGTACTCATTAACTCAAGTTCACTTAAAACTTCTTAAAACAGAGCATCAGCAGGAAGCCACGTTGGGTCAAGGATCTCCCCAACTCTCTCATTTTACAGATAGGAAAACCGAGGCTGCTGGGCAAAGCTATTGGACCAACCTCCTCAACAAAGGCAGCAACCCTACTGGGGGAAAAACTGATGTCTACTAGGCATATTTATATATATATATACACACACACACACACACACTAATGTGCTGTGCTTAGTTGCTCAGTCGTGTTCGACTCTTTGCAACCTCATCGACTTTAACCTGCCAGGTTCCTCTATCCAGGGGGATTCTCCAGGCAAGAATACTAGAGAAGATTGCCATGCCCTCCTCCAGGGGATCTTCCCAACCCAGGGACTGAACCCAGGAATCCGCACTGCAGGCAGATTCCCTACCATCTGAGCCACCAGGGAAGCGCATACGTTAATAATGTATACATAATATAGATGATGAAAACATATGTATGCACTGGAGCAAAGTGGCTTTTTACAATCTGAAGACACATAGAAGAATATTTTATTGGCGTCTTTGGGGAGTATAATTTGCCAGCCTTAAGTCATGGCACAAGACTCCACACAGGCACAAAATATGGTGCTCAGTTGAGGTGAGCTGGCTGGGTGGGAAGTTCCCACTACCCACCACACTTCCTCAAGGGAGCGACTAGGGCCTGAGGGCAGGGCCCCATCTCAGCCCAGCTCGAGCCTGCTCAGCACTCAGCCTTGGTCCTAGTTTTAACTTCTCACATGCTGTTCTTGTGCATTTTCACAGCAGTCAGTGTGGTGCTTTTAAATGTAACTAAGACCATGTGACTCTTCTACTTAAAACTCACCACTACCACCATGGACTTCCTTCCTCTGATCCCTAGACCATGCCTGCCCTCCTCTCCTTGCTCATTTCATACAACTTCCTCTCTCACACCAGCTTCCTTCTGATTCTGGAATATGAGGGCGTTCCTGCCCACCAGGCCCCTCCCTTGCAAGTTTTCTTGCTGGGCCCCAGATCCTCCAATAGCTGGGCTTCCTTGTCACTCTCTGGCCACCCCCATGTAACATCCCTGGCCCTCTGAGCCCCTAGCGTACCATCCATGATATATTCTTCACTGCTTATGCTGTGCTGTGCGTAATCGCTCAGTCATGTTCAACACTTTGCAACCACATGGACTGCAGCCCATGGAGATTCCATGGGGATTCTCCAGCCAAGAATACTGGAGTAGGTTGCCATGCCCTCCTCCAGGGGATCTTCCCAGTCCAGAAATTGAACCCAGATCTCCCGCACTGCAGGCAGATTCTTTACCAAGTGAGCCATCAGGGCAAGCCCAAGAATACTGGAGTGGGTAGCCTATCCCTTCTCCAGGGGATCTTCCCAACCCAGAAATCAAAACGGGGTCTCCTGTGTTGCAAGCAGATTCTTTACCAGCTGAGCTACTAGGGAAGCCCTCACTTCTTGTATCCCTTTTGAAATTTATCTTGTTTATTAATTTGCATGCCTGGCACCAAATGTTCCCCAAGCTCGACCATGAGTTCCATGAGAACAGGGGAATTCATCATTCCAGTCACTCCTTTATCCTCATAGAAAGTACCTCACACACAGTTACTGGTTACAAAATAAACAAGTGCACTATGTTTGAAAGGTATCAAAAATTACTTCAGCTGGAAGAAAACCCTCTCTAATAGCAAGATCCCAGCTCCAGGTGAGAACTGAGGAGGAGGGAAGGCTATACCTCTTCGGGCACAGAGTCTATAACGGACTTCAGTTCACTGAGCAGAGAATTAACTCAATGGTGAAATGTTTATATGGTGCCTGCTGTCACTTTCAAACGCCCAGCTGAGTGGTGGTGTTCTCATTTCCAAGCCACTCAGTTTCCGTTCGATTTCAGAATCAAGGTTGAGCCCATGGATGAGCATTCAAAGGTGCTTCAGTAACTTCAAATGAGCTGTGCGGTGTGGGTGTGCATGTCTAGTCTTGACTTCATTATTAAACGATCAGTATAAAAGTGCCCTAAAACTCAAGATTCTAGACACATGCGCACGTACAGCATTTTCAATTGCATTTGATGTTGTGAAGAGCAATTCTGTGGCTCTTCAGAATTCCTGAGAGCCATCCAGTGGCTCATGAGCTCTGTGGATGCCAGATAATGTGGGTCAATTAAGGCTCCTTGAAAATGTGGCCCCATGGTCCCCAGAACTCCTACACACGGAAGGCCCAGCTGCGGACCCACTGGTCCCTGACTGTCCTCAGGCCCTGTGGTCTGTCACAGCGAGTGGCATTTACAGATGAAAGAACCGAGACAAACTCAGAAACGGCTCTGAGGGTAGAAATCAGCTCCCACGTGCACACACCACGGTACCAGCAGAGAAAGACCCGCAGTAGCTGCTGCGCTGTCATCCGCTATGACAAGATTGATCTGTAGTGAAAGAAAAGATAATGCTATCCAGAGGAAAAAACTTCGGTTTCCTCTGAGAACATCTGATGTTGTCAACTTGCAAGCCTGCTTCCCTCTTCTGCCAGCCCTGGCGTACGGCAGCCCCAACATGCAAGGATTCCTCTGGGCAAAGAGACCTCACTCGCTCATGGCCAAGAGTACATTTTTGCAAACCAGCACGCCCCAACCCAGCTGGCCTTCAGTCCCTGGATAAACCAAAGCAAGCCGGGCCTGATGCCCATGGCATGGTCAGCCCAGAGCCACTCACAGTTGCCTCGATGGGCGGCAGAAACGGCCCTGTGGCTTCTGTTCACCTGAAACCACATAGTTTTCTGCTGTTTATTTCTAGCACACTTCATGGCCCCTGTGTTTCAAGTTAATGGCACAATTCTGGTAGCAAAGTTTCTGCACACCCATCCCCCACCCCACCCCCGCCCCAAGAAGATGCTGTGCAGTCACGTTTCAGACATTGTCTGCAAGACAGAGAAGCTTTGTCTTTTTCTGAGGTTACTGTCACTGACACATTTTTACTGTCACATTTTACTGAGCATTCATTTCACAGGCAGAATGGCCAGAAGCAGAGGTAAGGAGGGGTACCAGCTGGTGAGTTCTCGGCCATCATTTCAGAGAATGTCCCTCTGTATGAAACAGTCCTACAAAGGCCAGAGCCATGTAAATAATTCACAAAAGCAAGTTCAGTTCTCCCCATCTGTAATCCTAGTACTATCTCACAGGGCCAGGGATAGCTAGCAGCTTCTGTCTCTGGAAGATGTTATTAAGTCTCGATAGTCCATGATTTACAGGTGATTATAAGTTTTGCTCTGCATATCATTGTTACTGACAGTCAAATCCCATCAATGGAATGGCATGACTGATTAAAAAGGAGGCAAACTTGACATGAGCAGTCTGATAAGCCATTTTTTATACTGACTACAATAACTGAATGCTCATGGTTGTAGGTAGAAAAGCCAGATCTGATACCAACCTTTTCTCTCTCCATTCTCCAGGGGCCTCGGGATGCTGGCTCCAACAAGACTTTTCCAAACTCACACATTTTATGTCTCAAAAGAAGACACATAGTTTGGCATTGGGGAGAGCTTGGCTCTCTAGTTTATAGAAAAAAAAAAAGAAAAAAACTGCCTCCCATAGCAGGTCATTGAACCCTCAATGTGTCAAGGAAGAAAACGCACTGTAGCCAGGACCCTGACGGCACATGCTTTACACCCAGTCGTGGCACCTTCTCAATTTTGCCCATCGCTTCGTCTCCAGCCAAATGGAACTTATTACTTCTGGCTGGTTTAGATTTATGAATTATTTATAAAAGTAGGTCTATGACTCCACACTCTTAAAAGACAACGCAAGTCCCTTCGTTGTTGCCCACAACTGCGTTTCGATCAGAGAAAGCAGACAGACCTTCTCCATCACACGCTGCATGTTTGGGGTAAAATAATCGTTGAGAAAATATCCAGCCCATAAAATTATCTGGAAGCTACTTTTGTGATGCCTGGATTTTTTTTTTTTTTACTCCAGTCTCTTTTACCCTAAGGCAGCCTGGGATTCGAGAATGAGGTGGCAGGCACGGGATACACACACTTCCCACCTTGAATATATAAACAATCTGGTCTGTCCACTTTCTCCCAGTAGTTTCAGATGGTGATGAAAAATGGAAAGAGGCAGTTGCCCTGACGGTGTATCCAGTGGGTTCGATAAGGCCATGCCCGCGAGTCTCCCAGAGTGCAGAAGCTGTGCATCCTGAGTGGGGACTTAAACATGAGCCAGAAGGACACATAGCTTAGACACAGTCTACGCTTTCCCTCTCCAGCTCCCCTGAACATATAAACTTGACTGGAAAAATATGTAAGGCACTGCACACCCTTGCCGGGTTCCTCCCAATCACTGGCCCAATTGGAGGGATTGTGAGGTCCCTCTGGGCTGAAGGGCACAAAGTGGCCAGCCAGCCATGGTCTTGCCCACACCTTTGCTCGACAGAGAAGCTCCCAGGTGGAGGTGGCGTGTGGAGACCTGACCAAGCAGAAGCTGGCCTGGATGCAGGGGCTCTGAGAAACAGGGGCCTCCACCCGATCCCCTCCAGAGACAGCTGCTCCCCACCTGTCTCACAAGCCCACAGCAGCCCTGCCCTCGGACAGGTGCCTAGGCATGAACCCGTGCCCAATGTCCTTGCCCCAACTGTCCAGTCCTCGTTCTACCCCCAAGCAAGGTCCAGAGGAAGGGGCAGAGGCTGGACAGCAGAGGTTCTGGAAGGCTGATGGCACTTCAGGCCACCCCAGACCATCTTCCTCACAGTACGTCTGTCCTAAAGTCCCCGTGGCACGTCCACAGAAGGATGGAAAGCCCCATAACCCTCTGCACGCGGGTGATACTCTTTCCCAAAAGAGCGCAAGCAATAGAAAAGCAGGCAGGAGGCAATGAGCTTACCTTGCTGGAAAACATCTGCCAGGAGGAAGGAAAAACAGGAGGAAAAAGGGAGAGAGAAAGGAGAAAAAAATTAGTAATTACGTTGCAAATGACAGTGATGAGCATCATAGCTAACATACACTGACTGTACTAAACCCTCTTAGTACAATATTTCCTCTACTCAGAGACAGTGGTTAAAAGCTTGAGCTCTGGAAGGGAACTGCGTGGGTTTAAATCCTGGCTCGGTGCTTACTAACCCTGTGGCTTACAGATTCCTAAACCACAAATACATTTGCATTGGAAAGATTAAACAAACTGTGTCGTATGTTTTAAAGTCTTAGACTGGTGTCCAGGACATGGTAAACATACAAAAGTTGCCAGTTACTATTCATTTTAATATTACTATTTTCACTACAACCCTATGAGGCAAGTTGCAATATTATCCTTACTTTATAAATAGGGATACTGAGCTTCTGGATGGTTGAGAAACTGATCCAAGACCACAGAGGAATAAGCAATGAGCTCAGGATTGAACCCAAATCTGTCTGATTCCACAAACCATCTTCTTGCCTACTACTAAGCTGCCGGGCTGGTTTATAAACAACAGAAGTGACAATGGCACACAACAGGATAAACAGAGGAAAGACCTGTGAATCTACTAAAGTTCCATATTTAAATCATAATAAGCACAAAATCTGTATGAGTTCTCCACATATAATTCACAACTAATAACACCAGGTCTTCATATTAAATCTGAAGTCAAAATCTGTGACAAGCTGAAAAAAATAATACTAATTCATATGCCAAGCACTACGTCTGGCATCTGAAAACACACATATTAGCAAAAAGCATAAATTAACAAGCACTGGCTAACGGCTGCCAACAGTAACCACTAGGCATACTTCTGGGCTCTGTGCTCATTTGCTTCAGTTATGGTCAGCTCTCTGTGACCACAGCCCACCAGGCTCCTCTCTCCCTGAGATTTTCCAGGCAAGAATATTGGAGTGGGTTGCCATGGCCTCTTCCTCCAGGGGATCTTCCCGACCCAGGGATTGAACCCACATCCCCTGCATTGCAGGCAGGTTCTTTACCTGTTGAGCCAACAGGCTTTATACAAATGAATTAATCCAATACAAATTTGTTCTATCTGCCTTCTTCTACTCTATAGTGATTATGGGAGTCATCCATGCTGTGGCATGTAGAAGGCCATTCATTCTCACTGCCAGGTGGTATTCTACTGGGTGATTTTATGATTTTATCATAATTTATTTCTCCATCCTAATGTGGATGGATATTTGGATTGTTTCTGAAGACAACTGTTGGGCAATTACAAACTGTGATGTTTTGTCCATATCTTTTGGTCAACACGAATGCATAGGTCAGGTACATTTTTTAAGATTTTTTTTTTTTGATGTGGACAATTTTAAAAGTCTTACTGAATCTGTTAAAAAATTGCTTCTGTTTATGCTTTGGGTTTTTGGTCATGAGGCATGTGGGATCTTAGTTTCCTGACCAGGGATCGAACCTTTACCCCTTGGAAGGTGTAAGTCTTAACACTGGACTGCCAGGGAAGTCCCTGCAAGGTACTTTTTGACATCAGGCTTCTACAGACTCTCAATAACCCCCAAGATATTCCTGTCTGGTCCTACTTTCTCATCCAGTAATTCAAAGATGGAGGATAGCATTGGCAAGAATACAGACACCACTATGCAGATGTAAGCCAGTTCCTGCCCTGATCATGGGGTTGTGCCATGCTCAGTTGCATCTGACTCTTTGCAACCCTAGGGACTGTAGCCTGCCAGGCTCCTCTATCCGTGGAGATTCTCCAGGCAAGAACACTGAAGTGGGTTGTCATGCCCTCCTCCAGGGCATCTTCCCAACCCAGGGATCAAACCAGGGTCTCCAGCACTGCAGGTATTCTTTACCATCTGAGCCAACATGGGGTTGTAAACAGATACAAAACTTCTACAAGATAGTTTGACAGTATGTATGGAAAAGTTAAAATATACATCCTTAACCTAACACCACCACTGCTAGGAGTGTCATCTAATTAAGTATCTAAAGGTCTTCAAATATCTAAAGTCTACAAAGATGTTCATTACAGCATTGTGTATAAAGGACAAGCAACAGAGATTGTCTATTTGCCTGTCAAGGAGAAGGCAATGGCACCCCACTCCAGTACTCTTGCCTGGAAAATCCCATGGATGGAGGAGCCTGGTGGGCTGCAGTCCATGGGGTCGCTAGGAGTTGGACACGACTGAACAACGTCACTTTCACTTTTCACTTTCATGCGTTGGAGAAGGAAATGGCAACCCACTCCAGTGTTCTCGCCTGGAGAATCCCAAGGATGGGGGAGCCTGGTGGGCTGCCATCTTTGGGGTCGCACAGAGTGGGACACGACTGAAGTGACTTAGCAGCAGTAGCAGCAGCAGCAGCAGCAGAGAACCAAATCAAAAACAATACATCTATTCAATGGATTATGGCTCAGCCATTTAAAATGGTGGAAGATTTTTATTATTTTTGAGCAAAGAAATCGGAAAGTAACATGGAACATGTATCCTGAGCCCGTGTATGTGCATGTATGGGTATATATGTCTAGAGACCTGTGATGATGGTCACAGAAATGTTAACCTTCAGGTAATTGCATCTGGGATCATTTTAAATATTATATAAGAATTTCTGTATTATTTTAAATTTAACAATGAACATGCCCTACATTTACAATCTGAATTTAAAATTTACCTGCAATGTATGGCAAAACCAATACAGTATTGTAAAGCAAAATAAAGTTTAAAAAAAAGAATGCTAATATAGAATAATTTAACATAGAAAGCCCTAAAAAAAAAAACTAAATGAGAATTATATCATCAACATCTATATTTGCTGTCAGTCTTCAGCTAAAACATCCGCTCTCACAAGGTCACAAAGAGCCAAGGGGTCACAGATGGTGTGGATAACCATGTACTTAGTGAGTTAAACAGACTGCAAGGAGAGAAGACCAGTGAGAACAGTTTTCATTCCAGGTTCCTCTGCCCATGGAAATCTCCAGGCAAGAATACTGGAGTGGATTGCCAGTCCCTTCTCCAGGGGATCTTCCTGACCCAAGGATCAAACCTGGGTCTCCTGCATTGCAGACAGATTCTTTACCATCTGAGCCACCAGGAAAGCCCCCATTGGGGCACATGTGCCCTCATAAGGGTGTCACTCACGTGCAGCACACATGCTCCCCAGGGCACACCTAGGCCAGTGGCTATAGGACAGATGAGACCAACATAGGCTTAAAACTCCCAGGGAGTTGGCTAAATCACCACCCCTCCTCTCACACTTAGGAAAGCCAACTGGAATGTAAATGGGCCACACTGGTGCCATTACAGGAAAACTTATAACCTGCTTTAATTTATACATGCCATACATTACTCTCTAACCTCAGTAGTTCATCACTGGCCCAAGTTCTGACATAGCAGTGTATACAGAGCTACTCGGCCCCCATGCCCTGACGGTCCAGAGACGATGAGAAGGATCACGTGCAGCTCCCTGAATTAGCACAGTCACGTGCATCTGCTGCCTGCAACGCACAGTCTGAGCCACCCACCCTCTGACCAGCCTGCACACCTGGAGAAGCCCTCCTCCTCCCCCTTCAAATGTCACAGCCACTGTGAAGTTTCTCAGAGCCTATCCCTGCAGAGAAGGAAGTCGCTCTTTCTGCCTCTGTGCTCCCAGAGTAACTTGTGCATGTTGCAATTAGAGTTCATACTATAATTAGTTATTTATGAAGACCATGTACTCCTGAGAACAAGAGCTATGCGTCTTGATGGCCTTTGTGGATCCTAAGTGCCTGGCATGGTGTGTTCCCACACAGGAGGGAAGGGCAGGGGGGCTGGTATCTCTCAACACTCGTCTGCTACAACCCCCTTGTTTTATAGATGAAGAAACTGAGTCCCAGAGAAGGAAGAGATCTCTCCCAAGATCACACATGGTGTCCGTGAAAGGCTGAGCCAGGACGACATGAGATTCATTTAACCTTAATGAAGCACAAAATCATCCCTATTAGTAGCAAAGTACAAATTAGAGATTTATCATTCTCCTTTAATGAATACAGACAAAAATTTCCAACATTGAAAACATCAGTGAAATGAGATTAGCCTTTCAAATACGGATCCAGCCTCGACATCCGTCCAGAAACTTCAACCTCCTCTCCGTGGCTTTCAGTACTGATCTGAGTTACTGGAAAGTATCAGTGGGCAAGGAGGGAGGAAATTCAGGCAGAGATTCAGGAATCAGAGACCTTATTCGTTCCAATCCTACTGTATATTTCATGGTTTAACAGACAAACCTACATAGAGTACTATTCCTATCATCTATCCTAGAAAACTCTCCTGATTTTCATATAAGCTATCTCAGATTCTTTTCAAATCCACTTTTCAGCTTCATTTACATTTTTCACCTTTTTATTCAAATGTAAATTTTAATAAACACTAGTATAAATATTACAACAATTTTGCACATGAGTTATCTTATAATTTGCACTCTAAATTTATGTCTTTTGTATTCTTATGACAGAAATCATTCCATTCTTAGCATTACCTAGCTCTTTGCTCTGAATAATAACTGCTTGGGTACCCTCTTTAAAATTTCACTTTTCCAAACAGAAGCAGCCATCCAGGCTCATGTTCACATGATTCATGGACAGAAGAATGGAAAATAAGTGAGAAGAAGGTAGATTCTGTGCCACTTTACATCTGCCAAAACTGCAGACCTCAAACGGCATCAGCCACAGAAATACTTTTTGTCATCTTCTATTCTGGCACATGTGTCTACCACCCACAACCCGCAAGAACTAGTCACTTATAGGAATTAAATGGCCTCAAACTTTGAGGGCAATCATCTCTGTCCAGTCTAACCAACCACTAAGAATTATCTGGGAGTCAATCACGTACAACCTTTGAACCACGCTGACCTGGAGAGATTTTAACGCTCACGCCATGGCAGTGGGGAGGTTAAGTCCGATCATTTACACAAACATTTCCTCATCCCCCACCTGCTGCAGCAGAGAATGACTGAGAATAAGACTTGGTGCCATCTTCTCTGCTCCGCCAGGAACTGGAAATCATGCAATTAAGGAGTTAGGAGTTTCCAGTGCCCAGCCTAGCCACAGTCAGGTTGAACCCAAAGGACACCAGGGACACTTGTGCAGAGGAAATGAACTCCTTCAGACAAAGCTCTGCTCATACTCACTTCCCAAGGGAAAAAACCTCAACCCTAATCATTCACGTCAACAAAGAAAAGCCTGTTCTCCGACCCCACCCCCACCAGAGCCATTCTGGTCCTATAGATAGATGAAAGGGCATCTATAAATTGGCGATTCAGATGTAGGAAGAAGCAAGTAAAAAAGAATGAACTCAGATTTGTCTTTCTTGGCCTCAATGTCCACTTTCTTCTGTTAGGAATGAGCATCAAGGATATTTGCCCACCTCCCCCATAGCTACTGAGAGATTCACACCCCAGAGATCTTTAATGCACTGAGTCCTCCAGAGACAGGAGCCATAAAAAGACCAGATTATTTATTATTATTAATAAGTTATGGCAATTAGGCTGGGTGATTCCTAAACGTTACTGATTAAAAACTTGCTTGAGTGCTACTCATCCACATGGCTCGTGTTTACCTCTATTAAAAATGATTTAACCACACTCTGGGTGAACCCTTCTCTTGTGCCTGGGTTAATAATTAGCGGTGCACAGAGCCACGCAGGTTAAGTGAGTTGGATCTCCTTTATTTATCTATTGCTTTGTTTTATGAGGGGAACTAGATGGCAGTCTTATTGCCCATTCAGTCTGCTAGGAATAATTTACTATTTCAATCCATAGCTCAGCCCACAACTATGGTTAGAGAAACCCTCACTATTATTATAATATCACATCTAGCCCACATCCCACAGCATTAAAGATATGCCAAATAGTGACAGTGTGCCTGATTTCCCTAAGACTAGGGGAAGTAGTTACTAGCCCTCGAACAATGTGATCATAGTACTCTCTCAATGTTGCTTTCTTTTCTAGGTTAAATTATGTATGAGGGGAATTTAGTTTCTTGAAAATGCCTGTACTTAACTCCCATTTAGGAAGTCTCACCTGGGGAGAGAGCTGTCTTGTGGGTCCTCCTGTGGTTTGAACTACAGAAAGAAAATTCTCTTTCAAGTACCATTCTCTTTCAAATGCCATTACAGTAAAGCCCCATAAATGCTACTGGGACCTAACTAACCAGGGGCAAAAGGAGGGATGTAGGAGCAGTTGGAATGAACATCACTTCCTTGGATGGGGTCAAGTTCACCATTAACCAAAGTCAATTTCAAGGTCAGTGGAGCTGCCCCCTCACAAAGTTTCAAAAACCAGCAAGCTCTAGGCACAGATATTGAAGAGTTTCTAGAATTCAGTCTGTATACTTCTGCAAATCTCTGTAAATGAACTGAAATTATTTATTTTCAAGGTTGACAAGTGGGGCTCACCAAAGCCTCCCCAGCACTCCAGAATAGTTCAGCTTCAAATTGAAGAAGTCTAGGTCCAAAAGTGGCAGGTGACCTTCTCAGGGAGAGCAGGGTTAACACCTTCTCTCCCAAATACAGTCCAGTGCTGAGTCTCCACATGATTCTGGCCACTTGAACCCATGATCTAAGATTGGGTCCCAGCCCCTCAACCAGGTGGAAACTCAAGGTGAAGCTTCTTGTAGCCTATGTTCTGACTTGTAAAAGCAGCTGATAGAGATAAGCTTTTATCCTACCAAAGGAGTATCATGAGGGTCAAGTTAGATCATTTAATCAGCATGAAGCTCATAGACTTCAAAGTCACATAATACCAGGCTCAAATACTTGCTAGTCTATCATCCTAGCCATCTTGGGCAACTATTCAACCTCTTTGAGTCTCAGTTTCTATATGTAAAAAATGACGATAAAATTTCTTTCGAAATTCATACGATAACCCAGATCATATATGTAAAGCACTTTTAGGACATGGAGCTGGTTTATGGTAGACATTCAATAACTGAATTTAACGTTGGTATAACAATAAGCAACAGAATAGGGTAGCAGGGTAGCAAAGAGCTCAGGTCCTGAAGTCAGGACCTCTGTGTCTCGCTGTGTGATCACAGGCAAATTACTTACCCTTCCGAAGCCTCGTTTTTCTCATAAGCAACATGCAGATAATAAAATAGCTAATTTTTGTGCTGTCTCATAAATTGCTTTGGAGATTAAACGAGGTAAAGCATATAAAGTGCACAGGGACTAAGATAGACTTCTATAACTTGTAGCATTACTAGCCAACAGACATTTATTGATTGCCTACTACTTGAAAATAATCATCATTTGTGACTTGTATGTGGGGAATGCGCTTAGGTACTCAGTCATGTCTAACTCCTTGCGACCTACGGACTGTAACCCACCAGGCTCCTCTGTCCATGGGATTCTCCAGGCACAAATACTGAAATGGGTAGCCGTTCCCGTCTCCAGGGGCTCTTATTTGAAAATAATCACCAGTTGTGACTTATACAGGACTGTAAAATATCATAAGAGGAAAATCCATTAAAATTAAATGATCGTTTTAATTCCTTCTCGTCATCGGTAGCTACGTGCCATTAAGAAACTCTAAGGAATTAGTAAATATTATTTTATGAATGAATTATTTTTAATCTTTAAGATCAGAGATCTATTGCCATCCTATCTCCAAACCCCAGTTTTTACCGGGCTGTAATGAGCACCAGATGTTCTAGAAATCCAGAGCCTGGCCTTCATTTCTGGCACCACTCACCCCTCTGGCAGTCCCTGTGCCATTGTCTCAAGGCCACCAGGGAAGGGGCTCACCCACCCCTGCCCTAGGGTGTGATGAGTGGAGGTCCAGGGTTTAAAAAAGGTAAGACTGCACGTGGCAGCTGAACTGAGAACCGCTCTGCTCAGGACAGTGGGGTTTGATGAAGAATTTGCCTGGAAAGGGTTCTGCTGCTCATCAAATAAATTAGTAAAAGTTTGAACACAACAAACCACTTAAGTGGAACCCCTTCCTGTCCGAGTGCAGGTCTGTGCTCTCTTGGAGTCCAGCCAGAGCCCCTGCTTGGCCTCGATGGCACCACACGGGGGCTGTGATTAGTTTTCTGTGTCTCCAAAGCCAGACAGCACAGACAGCTCAGGCAGCCACGTGGCTACAGACCTCATCTCCCTGCCCCTCCTGCTTCCCCAGGGGTACCCAGGCAGCTTCCCACTGCCCGGAGCCCGGTGAGTCTTGGTCGTTAAGGACCAACTGCAAGGCCTCGCTGCCCACCGCCTGCTCTCTGTGTCAAATACTAACTTGTTCTTTAACTTCTTTGATCTATATCATCACTCTCCCCTTTTTCTTCTCTGTCCCATTTTGGATGCGGGCCAGGGAAAGTTCTATTGTTTTCCTCGCTCCTGGCTCCCCTCACCTTTTACCATGATAGAAATGAAACCCCCTCCCCCCCTCCTCCGCCTGTCACTGTTGCTGAGTAAGAAAAGACTTGCAAAAGCCCCGAAGTCTCTTCCTGGTCCATCTCCTCTGGAATGGGCGACCAGCTTCAATCTGAGGCTCTGGACTTGTGACCCATCAGCTGACACTGAGTTGGGGAGGGAGTGCACAGGCTGTGAGCTAGTTAAGTCCCTAACATTTTTATGACACTCTATCCCGAGTATATCTCATTCCTAGCACAGAAGGATAAAGCTCTTAACTACTGAAAGAACATAAAAAAATAGATTTAGGAATAATACTTTTTATGATTGCATTCTGTATACTGTGAAAGTTATGTTCAAATCTGCTAGTACTTTATGGAGCTGATAAAGTAGAACAGTATGGCTTCCCAGCTAACAGGGTATTTTATATCCATTTAAAATGTTTTCTCTTAAATTGAATTACTTTTTGAGTAATTATAATAAGACTAATCTGGGCCTAATGAATTCATGTACAAATACTTTAGACTGCATTATTAAAACCTCTGTGATATGAAACTATATTAAACTCCATCCCTCTAGCAACCAGGGCTTTGCTTTGAAAAGCACAGCATATATGACTTTCTCTGAGTTCTTTTAAATCAGCTAGCTGGGAAATCATAAGAAACCACATTAATAGCTCAAACCAAGGAAGACACTGACAAACAATATTGTTCTAACTTCTCTAAATTTATTTCAGCATTAATTAGGAGTCACAGAAAATATTTTTATTAAGCACCGACATGTATAAAGGGCTGAAGAATTGGTCCATCTTGCAAAAGAAATCAATTATAGCTATGATTAACAATGCCATAAAACCACTATGGGTTAAAAAAAAAAAACAACTAAAAGTGAGCGTGTGGGTATCACTCCTTATGTTCTAAAAACATCTCCAAACTCAATAATCTAAATATCTGGATTCCAGCTCACACGATGGGCCAAGCCACTTGCCTTCTCTGGGGTTCTGTTTCTCCATCTGCAAAGTGACTTGTATTAGATGACCTCTAACGTCCCTTATGGTTCTTAAACATGATGCTTTTAAGTTTAAAATTACACACATTATATCAAATGGGCTTTACGGCCTATAGCTTATTTGTCATCTCATTCGCGCTAAATTACATTCACAGAAAAAATTTCATTCCCTACAATTCACATACATCCACAAACATATCCATAATACGGCTGGTGATTTCAAATGTATTCCAAGATCTTATCTTGATGGTAAAGTATTTTTCCCATTACAGATAAATTATAAACCATCTGAAACTTTTAAGGGTTATGCTTCCTTGAATCAGTTTTTATCCACTTCCACCCCCATCCAACATATACTTCCTTAAAGATGCTTTCATCTCCACTTCAAAGCCAACTGATTAGTTTTATCATATATGAATTCCTCAGGCAGGTCTGTGAGATCTGGGTTTTAATTTGATTGGTTACCCAGTCTCCTAAATCCAAACTAGATATTTACAAATGTCTAGCAGAATAATCTAGACAATTTTTCTTTGCCAGGTGATCATTACCAGGATGGACAACTTTTAAGTAAATGTAAGACAATGGCATCATCATTATTCTGATGACTTAGCACAAATTACTGTCACAAGAGCTCTCGGGAGCCAGAAACAATTAAAGTCTGAGTTCAGAGAAGCTGCCCCAGCATCAAGCATTGTTGATGAGAATGATTTTGGAGTAAATGTTTCAGCAAATTGGCTCAAGTCTTCAAGGAGGAGGTTTGGCCACGTGATGTTCACTAGTCTGACATCAGTTTCAGGAGATACAGGTTCTGTCCTGGCTCTTCCATAAATCTCTGAATAAATGGGGAGAGTCATCTAAGCTTTCCAGGTTCCAAAGAAGGTTTGACTAGAGAGTCTCCACAATTCTTTCCTGCTCTAAAGTTTTATAGTGAACACAATCAGGATCTTCCAGGAGGACCCTCTGTGACACACTCAAATCCCACCTATGTGTCTTCTTAGTGCACAGATACACACTTGCAATTCTCTCACACTTGTAATTCTCTCTCTCTCCCTCCCTCTCACTAAGCTGAAAGCACTATGATTCCAGGGATGTTTTGTCCACTGATGTGTCCAAATCCAGGGAAGAATATCAGGGCATAGCTGGCCCTTTTCGGCATGCTGCAGATTATGGGGTCGCAAAGAGACGGACACAACTTGGTGACTGAACAGTAACAATAACGAACATGTTTCCAAAGCTTCTCATGTATCAGGTACTATTTTAAGTGTATGACAGACTTTCCTTTAATCCTGTCAATCACCATAAGAGGTAGTTAGAACTATAAGCAGATAAGGAAGCAGAGACTCAGAGAAGGTAATAATTAAAGTTGTCAAAAGTCACAGGGAAGAAAGTGATCTGGGATTCAACCCAAGCAGTCTGGTCTCAGAGACTAACTCTACACCACTATGTTACACTGTCTCAATAACAGCCCAGATTGAGCAAACATACCACATTCTTGGGGCTTCTCGAGTGGCCCTAGTGGTAAAGAACCTGCTTGCCAATCCATAAGAAGTAAGAGATATGGGTTTGATCACTGGGTTGGGAAGATGCCCCAGAGGAGAGCATGGCAACCCACTCTAGTATCCTTGCCTGGAGAATTCCATGGACAGAGGAGCCTGGCAGGCTACAGTCCATAGGGTCGCACAGAGTGGGACACCATTGAAGCGACTTAGCACACATTCTTTCCAAGCCTTCCACCCCCAGGAGTTAATTTGAGCCATGCCCATAATATTTTTTAATACCATAATCCCTGTATGTCTAGAGTTCTAACCTTTATTATCTGCGAATTTGGGGTCCAATTGCAGAAACCACCTAGATGCACCTTTACCTTTTTAAAATTTTACAAATTCTCTTAAAAAAAAAAAGCAACTATCTCAGTAGGTTTATGACAACAGCTAAGGCAAAGGGAAAGGATGCAGAGCTGAATGAAAAGAGGAGAATTCCAAGAAGTGGATCAGGAAAAGAAGAAAACACAAGGACACACGGCTGAGTTACCACGATGTGTGCAGCTGCTCCTGATCCAGCTGTCATCTTACTAGGATTCATGGAAAGGAGGGTGTGACAGGTGGAGAGAGGCAGTGGGAGGGAAAGAATGGAAGCAACTGGTTCAGTGCAGGTAATACGCATGCGGGCTCCAGAGTCAAGAGTGTTTGCGTTTTGATCCCAGCTCTGCCTCTGGCAAAGTTAGAAGCCCTCTCTCCATCTCAGCATCTCCACCTGATACGGTGGGAATGACAGAGGCTGTTGTCAGGATTAAAGGATGTTAAGCTCCTAAAGACTCAACCCAGGGCCTGACACACAGAAGGCACTTACTGGAAGCAGGTAATCTGGACAGAGACTTGGGAGAAATTGAGTTTCAGGGTATCATTAAGATCAACGAAGTTCTTTGACACCCCAGCCACTATGCCTATATTGGGATGAATAAAATGTACTTGCATGGATTCTACAATCAAACAATCAGACTCCAGTAAAATATCACGGAGCCTACTCCCCAGGTCCACCACCCTCCAGCATGGAGAAATGCCGCTGAGGGGCAAGGACAGATATAGAAAACATCTCTAGCAGGGGAGCACGAAATCCCTCCCAGCCACAGGTGTGCTCTGGAAGCAGGTTCAATGCTTATCACATGAACAAACGTTAAACCCCAGAAGTATTACCCCACACCCTACATCACATACGTGCTAGTATTTTTCATGGGTAGCTCGAAGCAAGTAATCAAAGGTGAACTCTAGATGTATCATGAATCGGTCAGAGCACAAGTCTTTCTTGTGGAAGGCAGTACATGTTTTTAAAGTCACCCACTCACAGGCTCGGGAGTGAATGCAACTCTTGTCCCTCCATCATCCACGTCAGTCACGGCTGGGCAGCAGGACCTCACACTGCGCTGGGCTCTTCTACTGTGAAGCCAGGCAGATCAGAGGGGCAGAGAGAAGAGCTGAGGACACCTTACAAACAACCTCTGTAGCTGTAAATGTCCATCCTTGTGAAGAAGAGTCAGCAGGCAGTAAATGTGCTTACCATGGATGGTATCCCACTGAGCACCTTTGCAAAAGGTGCTCATTTAAACCCGTATATTTCACCTAGTTTCAAAAGGATAAGGGGAAGTTCATTTAAACCTGTATGATATTATTCACCTAGTCACAAAGTCACGAATGTAAATGTCATTTTCATGAAGGATTTGTGAGGTTGGCTTGCCCTGAATAAAGGGATTCCAGCATTTCACAGAGCTTAAGAAATTTATATATCTACATATATATAAGTACTGTAACATATATTGTATATGTAATATACATATTGCATATAATATGCATATATAACATAATAGGGCTTTCTAGGTGGCTCAGTGGTAAAGAAACTACCCATGAACGCAGGAGACGTAAGAGATCTGGGTTCGATCCCTGGGTCTGGAAGATGTCCTAAAATAGGAAATGACAACCCACTCCAGGATTCTTGCCTGAGAGACCTCATGGACAGAGGAGCCGAGCAGGCTACCATGGGGTCGTGAAGAGTTGGACAACAACTGAGTACTGAGCACAACCATGATAACATAATAAAAATATATGCATATACAATGTAATACATATGATATATACACAGGTATAATATTTCACACAATACATAAAAATTATAGAATAAAACTTCACATTATTACTCTTCAAGTCCAGAGGGCTAGATTCTAGTTCTAGCTCTGGCCCTAACTGGTTGTGGTTAGTAGCTTAGCCTGTCTTGGGCTCCACCTCAGTTTCCTCATCTGTAATTCAGAACAAAGTCTGCTTTAACTATTTCTTTGAGGAAAATATAAGATAGTAGATGTGATCACATTCA
Source organism: Budorcas taxicolor (assembly GCF_023091745.1). Classification (NCBI taxonomy): domain Eukaryota; kingdom Metazoa; phylum Chordata; class Mammalia; order Artiodactyla; family Bovidae; genus Budorcas; species Budorcas taxicolor. Next base: position 35,977,052 of record NC_068932.1, read on the forward strand.
GGAAAAAAAGAAAAAAAACTTAAAATTCTTGATAGTTTTTTAGTGTCCACTAGAGCTAACCCACTAGAATGAGCACTTAATAGACCCCAAAGAAGCTAAAATCCAGACTTATAGTCGAAGAGCTTATAATGATAAGGCAAGTAAGATGCACTCAAGGAAAAGGTGCTAAATTCTACACAGGGAGGAAAACAGCACCGTGAGGAAGAGATACTTCAAGGTTGGGACTCCGAGCAGTCTTCATGGACCAGGTACAATCTAAGCCAGATCCTGAAGGGCAGTCCTAAACAAATCCAACACTTATGAAGCCCTCAATTCTAAGGACTTTTCTTAAATATTCCACATACTGCTCCCCAAAACTCGAAGACGTAACTATCATTCTTATTCCCATTTAACCAGTCAGGTTAATTTGTCAAAGATCCCACAGGCAAGCTGATTGTAGGGCCCTTCCTCACCACCGCACCTCTTGGGACTCAAAACACTTAAACGAGAGAAAGGGGAACAGCACGATAAGTGAGTCAGAAAACATCTCAGTATCTACCAGCTGGAAGACTCAATATTATTAAGATACTAATTCTCCCCAAGTTGAGCTACATATGGAACACAATCCTAATAGCAATTCCACCAGACTTCTGGTGGGAAATGATAAGCCAGTTGTAAAATATATAGGAAATATAAGAATCTAGAGTAATCAAAATAATCCCGAAAAAAAGTAAAGTCAGAGGTCTAACACTACTTGACCTCAAAACATACAATAAAGCTATAATCATCAAGACAGAGAGCTGCTGTGTTGCTGTCTATCTATTTGGATAGACAAATAGATCAATGGAGCAAAATAGTTAAGTCCAGAAACAGACCTAAAGCTTTACAATCATGTGATTCCTGACAAAGGAGTTAATGCAATCCAGTGAGGAAAGGCAAGTCTCTTCAACAACTGGTACCTGAACATCCATATAGAGAATAACAAATTTAGACCCGTACTTCACTCCATACACAAAAAAATTCATGATAAGTCATAAACCTGCAGATAAATGCTTAAACTGCAACATTTCTAGAAAGAAAAAAAAAAACAGCAAAATACTCCAGTGACTTAGGAGTAGGTAAATTCATCTACAACTCACTAACAGAAAGACAAACAACCTGTTACTCAAATGGGAAAAATATTTGAACAGACAGTTCGCAAAGGAAGATATACAAATAACCAATCAGTTCAATTCAGTTCAGTCGCTCAGTCATGTCCGACTCTTTGAGACCCCATGAACCGCAGCACGCCAGGCCTCCCTGTCCATCACCAACTCCCGGAGTCTACCCAAACCCATGTCCACTGAGTCGGTGATGCCATCCAACCGTCTCATTCCGTCGTCCCCTTCTCCTCCTGCCCTCAATCCTTCCCAGCATCAGGGTCTTTTCAAATGAGTCAGCTCTTCGCATCAGGTGGCCAAAATATTGAAGTTTCAGCTTCAACATCAGTTCTTCCAATGAAAACCCAAGACTTATCTCCTTTAGGATGGACTGATTGGATCTCCTTGCAGTCCAATGACCAATAAGCACACAAAAATTGTCCAACATCATTAGTCATAAAGAAAATGCAAATTAAAACCACAATAACATATCTCTATACACTTACCAGGATGGCTAAAGTTAAAGAGATTCACAAAGCCATATGTCAGTGAGGATAAATAACAGCTGAAACTCTCATTCATTGTTAAGGGGGGATGTAAAACTGCACTACTTTGGGAATAGGTCTAGCAATTTCTTATAAAACTAGAAATACACCTACACCATGATCCTGCAGTTCTGCTGCTAGGTACTTACTTAAGACAAATGAAAACAAATTCCTCAAAAACAACTTGTATGTAAATCTTCATAATAGTTAGAAACAGTCCAGGTGTCCATCAACAGAAGAACAGATAAATAACCCTAAGTAAAACATACTCATCAAATAGAACACTACTCAACAATATAAAAGAAAATAAATAGTAATAATACACAACATGAATGAATCTCATTAATACTAGGCCGAGTGGAAGAGGCCTTACACAAAAAGAGCATATACTATACAGTTTCATTAATATGAAATTCTAGAAAAGGAAAATTAATCTAAAGTGGAAAAAAATGGCAATACTCCCCAGACTGATCTACCAATCCAACACAATCCCGTCAAAATTCCATTATTTCTTTGCAGAAATTGATGAGTCGATCCTAAAATTCGAATGGAATTGTAAGGGATCTTGAACAACCAAAATATCTTGAAAGAGAAGAACAAAATTGGAAGACTATATTTCCTGACTTCAAAACTTAACTACAAAGCTACAGTGATCTGTGGCATGGTTATATATTTGAGACACACAGATCTATGAAATAGAATTAAGAATCCATAAAAAGAACCCTCACATTTATGATCAACTGAACTGATAAGACAATTCAATGGAGGAAAATAAAATTTCCAACTAATAGTGCTGGAACAACTTGCTATCTACATGCAAAATAATTAAATTATTTAATTTAATTAATAAATAACCTCATTTCATACCATATACAAAAATCAACTCAAAATGGTTCAAAAATGTAAAACTATAAAACTCTTCAAAGGAAACACAGGTATAAATCTTTTGACTTTGGATTAGGCCATAGTTTAAGTATGGCATCAAAAGCACAAACAATAACAACAACAACAAAATAGATAAACTGAACAACTTCAAAATTAAAAACGTCAGTGTCTCAAAGGGCAACATCAAGAAAGTGAAAAAGACAACCCACAGAATTATAGAAAATAATTACAAATCACATATCTGATAAGACACTTGTACCTAAACTATATATAAAGATGTATTATAACTCAAAAATAAAAGACAAATAACTCAGTTAAAAAATGGGCAAAGAATCCAAACAGACAATTCTCCAAAGATGATATATAAATGGCCAATTAGCACACGGAAAGGTGTTCCACATCACTAGGCACGAGGGAGACGCAAATCAAAACCACAGTGAGATACCATATCACACCACTAGGGTGACGAGAATGGCTATAATCAAAAACATAACTGTTGATGAAGATCTGGGGAGACTGGAACACTGCTGGTGGAAATGTAAAATGGTGTACCCACTGGAAAATCTGGCAGGCCCTCAGATGGTTAATATAGAGTTTATCACATGATCTAGCTAGTTCACTTCTGGCTGTTTACCCCCAAAAAGGACCACATACATCCACCAGTACATGAATGTTCACAACAGTATTATTCATCATAGCCAAACCCTGAAAACACTTTAAATGACCATCAACTGGTAAATATTTAAATAAAATGTGGTATATCCATACAATGGGATATTATTTGGCAATGAAAAGAAATGAAGTACTAATACACACTACAGGGTAGATGAATCTTGAAAACAGCATGCTAAGTATGGTTCCATTTGTATGAAATGTCCAGAACAAGTAAATCTAGAGACAGAAAATAAATAGCAACCTAGCGTAGACGGCAGGAGAGGATGAAGGGAGTGACAGTTGAGGGGTGCAGGGTTTTTTCAGGATAATGAAAACATTTTAAAATGTTTTTAAACATTTTAAACATCCGACTGACTGACGGACGGACAACTCTGCAAATATACTAAAACCCACTATACTGTACACTTTACGTAAGTGAATTATATGGTATGTGAATTATATCTCAATAAACAGATTGAGGAGAGAAAGAGTGAGTCTTGGGTTGTTGGCTACCCTTCTAATAACTAGCAATGCCACTAGCTCTCTGGGCAAGCCAGTCTCATAACTGCTTCCAGCACTTCATCCTATGGACACATCTCAAGAATCATGCTTAGGTACCGGGTACCACACTGGGCAGCAAGAAAGCTGTACATAAACGAAAAGCAACATCCTCACTTCTCAGGGGATCACCACCTAGTGCTTCAGTGTAACCTAGACACACGTGGCTACTGAGCACTGAAACGTGGTGAGTCTGAATCGAAAGCGTAAAATAGACACCGAATTTCAAGGAGTGAGCAAAAAAGGTAAAATAGCTCATTAATAATTGTTTATACTGAATAGCATGCTGAAATGATATTTTGGACAGACTGGGTGAGAGTAAAAGTTAAAATTAATTTCACCTGTGCTGTTTTTATTTTTTGAATGTGATGCTAGGGACATTTAAAATTACATCTGTAGCTCATATTCTACTTCTATGGGGCAGTGCTGGTTTAGGTTTTTAAATATAAATAAAGCACTGAAACTTTCCTGACCCCCAGTGTTTTGGAAGATTATCTTCTACAGACTTCTAAATGGTAATTAACTCTGAAGTCCACTCAGTGCAGTGGTTATAAAATGCCCACTGCTCTACAATTAAGGAGGCACAAAAGGTCTCTTGTTTGCTGCCCTCTGCCAATTGGTCCCTTGGACTAGAGATGAAGATGCTCAGCTTGGCCTTTTAAATATTGGCGTGCCCGAGTCTTCACAAAGCACAAATGTTTCCCAAATAAGGCAGGCCCAGAAAATTTCATCTGAACTCTTTAAGACTCACGATCAAAAGGGTTGCCTTTTGAAAATGATTAAAGATCACACTGAAATGACAGGCGCCTATTCACAGAAGGAAAATTTCTGCTGAAAGAAATTCCATCTACAAGAGGCTTTGCATGTCATCTGCGAGGGTTCCCTTCAGCCCTCACTTGTGAACCCTGAGTTGTTTAAAGAGATTTTCACTTCTCCTTCTTTGACTTCCTCTTTGATCCACATGTCCAGGGCAATAAGAACTGGGCCTATGGGGCAGAGGCAAGCTCTACACTCCTGACCTTGTTGAAACTTTATAAGAAATCCAGAGGTATGTCTGTGCCCTTGGAGAGGACACAGGAATGGACCTCAGATGTGGCAGGCTATGGAGATGAAATGTGATCACAAAGTAGCTGAGACTCCTACCAACACATCTTCTTCTTTACTTAGCAAATGCCCAAAGAAGTGTGCCAACTGACCTTTTTATTCCTTGGCTTTCTGGAGTTAAGAGAGAAGGTTTGGGGACTTCCCTGGTGGTCTAGTGGCTAAGAATCCACCTTGCAACGCAGAGGGTGTGAGTTCGATCCTTGGCCAGGAAACTAAGATCCCACATGCCACTGGGGAACAAAATCCATGAGCTGCAACTAGACAGCCCACACTCCACAACTGTTGAGCCTGTGAACCACAGTGAGTTTCCCGCATGCCATAACTAAGATCCAAGGCAGCCAAATAAATAAACGAATATTTTTTAAAAAGAAAGACACAGAGAGAGAAGGTTTGGAGGTGAAGCAAGGTATCCAGAGTCGCAGTCCTCCTAAGTGGCACAGCCACGCTTCCAACTTGGGACGGCTGAAGTCCAAAGCTAACAGCCTTCTTCCGCACTGAACTATACTGTCATCCTTTCATTCCACAAACACCATTCTGGGGTGTGTGCAGTGTGAATAGAAGGTTAGGGTGACATGTTTTGAAAAGACAATATGCACCAGAATCCTGCCTCCTCAAGTGAGATGCTCTTCAATTCCTACACCTAATTCTGTTCAGTAGCTCCAGTAAACCGAAATGGAAGGCAAGTTTCATTGGCTTAATTATCTCCATTCTGGGCATAATGGAAGCAGAGACAAAATCTCTCAGGATCCTTCATCTCCTCTGGGCCTGCAGTGGGTAGAAGTAGGGAACACAGGGCTTCATTCAGCATCCTGTCATAAAAGACCCACTTCTTCCACACGCTCCCAAGTGGAGGGCACGCTGTGTACCATGCTCGTTCTACCACCCAAGGCAAGCCGTGCACCGTGCTTAGCGCTGGACATACACAGATGCATACAACAGGGCCTCTGCCCTCTCGGCTGTTCCTCAGTAAGTGCCTACCAAGTTATTTTAAAGGGCCTATATTTGGGGCAAAGTGGGCTGTAAAGAACAAAGCTCATTTCTGGAGCTGGTTTGTGGCTTGAGACATTGTCTCAAATTATAACAGTCGTTACCAAATGTACCTGATTTTGTGTTTCAAAAGAACCGGCTGTAACATGGCTATTTCTAGACAGCCTGTTTGTTGCAGGGCCCGGGTAATAAAAGCTCTCATTAACCATTCTCCCACCACTTCCATTTTCTCCCAGGCCTGGGAGATAGTAAGCAATTGCCTGCCTTAGAAAACCCCTGGATGGTGTGATTTGGGAAAGTAAAAAAATTATGATGGAAAGGACATTGTAGACCATCCTAAGTCTGAAGCCCTCTGTTCAAAGATATCTCAATTATCTCCAGCTAGAGACTCCTGGGAGGCCAGATGGCTTCAAAGGATAGCCAGGGCCAACACCCTCTCCTTTATCTCTGGGTATGCTGGGCAGAATAATGGCCCCTCAAAGATGCCCATGTTCTAATCCCAGGAATCTGTGTCTATTTTACCTTAATTGGCAAAAAGGACTTTGCAGATCTGATTAAATGAAGGGTCTTAAAATGGGGAGGTTATCTCAGATTATCTGGGTGGAAATAATATAATCACACGAATCTCTAAAAGCAGAGAGCCTTTCTCTAGAGAGATGCTCAGACAGAAAAGGGGCCAGAGAGATGCTGAGATGCTGATTTTGATTATGGAGGAAGAGAGCTATGAGCCAAGGAATGCAAGTGTCCTTGAGAAGCTGGAAAAGGCAAGGAAATAGATTCTCCCTTAGCGTATGCAGAAAGAACACAGTCTTATTAACAAGTTGACGTTAGCCTAGTAAGACCCAAAATAGACTTCTGACCTATAGAACTGCAAGATAACAACTTTGCATTGGTTAAACCACTGAGTTTGGAATAATCTGTTGGGGCAGCAAAAGAAAACCAACACTCTGGTTACACCCAACCAAACAGTGGGATATCAGGCAATGAGGACAAGTGACCAAGGCAGTGACTGCACAGTCAGAACAGCTGGCTTAACCAACTCGTCAATTCTGTCCCAAAGAAAGCTCAAGCCTTTCCATGGAATGACCCATACAACTCCCATCAAAGGTGAGACTGAAAGTGTAAACTCATCAAAGCGCTGGGCCACAGAGAAGGAGCCAACACTTTGGGTTGATTCTGTATGTTCTTGTTGGTCCTACAGAACTGTTGCATCATTATTCATCTAGGACCTGCTCAGCATCATAGTATCAGACAGACCTCTTCTTGTGTGGAAGGAGATTAGAGAAAGCAAGAGTAGTATTCCCAGAGTCTTGCTCCTAAGATTTTGATCCTCCCCAGCCTCCTTAAGTGTAGCCTGATGTGTTCATTGCAGATACTTGGAGTGACAAATGGAGCTGAGGAGGTTGCTCCTCTCCTGGCTTAAACCATAAACCTATGATGCTTCCATACAGAAAATTAGTTGTAGGATTGCCCTTCCCCCCAACACACACATGTTTGAAGGAAATATGTTAGTTTCTGGAACTAACTGTTGGGGCTTAGCTCATGATGGAGGGACTGGTGGGCACCCTTCTCCCTCTTCCTTTTCTCCTTAAGGAAGAGATGATGGTTTATCTTAAGCAGTTATCACTGATAAAAATAATTGTGTTGGAGCTTCTTTGAGCTGCTTTGTACTTGACCACATCATCCATCCACGTAGTCATCTACCTATTTGACAACTTTCTGGAGGTCTCAGTGTTTAATGTCATCAACCCAAAGAGCGAATCATTGAATAGCAGATAGGGTAACTGAGAACATACAAACTTGTCAAAAGTATGGTTCCTAACCAAAGGGATTCCTGATCCATTAGGATGAGTCTCAGCACCACTGCCTGAGTGCCTACCCTATTCAAAGTACTGCATATGTGTTTCCTGATTTAATCCCAATAGCATCCCTAAAAGATGAGTTCATTATCCCCAGGCAAGGAAACTGAGACGGATAACATGTTCAAGGTCACAGTGCGATTAAATAAAGGGGCTTGAATTCAGAATCAGGTCTCTCTCATGCCAGCATCCAGGTTCTTCTCACTATGTTGGACTGCCTTCCAGATGGAAAACACTTGTTCCCCAGAAATTTCTTAAAAAGTGCTACAATGTGTGTGTGTATGAAAGTCTCAGTTGAATATATATATATATATATATACATGAGAGTCTCAGTTGAAATCTAGCTTCTCTAACTAGTACAGGGACGGGTTCTTGGTGCCATAAACAAGACTGGTTTCAATTCTAGAAATACGTATTGAGCAACTACTAAACAGAAGCCATGCATATAAACAGGGCAGAGCCCCACATTCTACTAAAGAAATCAGGCCTGCACACACACATGTGCACACATGCACACAATTATAAGACAGAAAATAAGAATTGTATCAAAGCTGTCAGCTAGAAAGGTGCTAAATAAGCAGCAGCCACTGACATTAATGGGCTTCCTAGGTGGCTCAGTGGTAAAGAACCCACCTGACAGTGCAGAAGATGCACGAGACACAGCTTCAACCCCTGGGTTAGGAAGATCCCCTGGAAAAGGAAATGGTAACCCACTCCACTATTCTTGCCCATAAAATCTCGTGGACAGAGGAACCTGGTGGACTAGTGTTCAAGGGGGGCACAAAGATCAGACACGACTGAGCAACTGAGCATGCACTGAAACTAACCGAGTATGCTTCAGAGAAAAGATACACTCCAAAAGCAGAAGCAGAAGGAAAACATGGGGATGCGGAAACACAGAGCCTCTTGGTATGAATGGAGCATCTCAGTGTCCTTAGGGCAGAAGAAAACAGAGAGGACGCTAGAAAGGTAAGAGGGGGCTAGATTCCAGGTTGGGGAAGGCATTGAATATGATGTTAAGGAAAGTTTGGACATTATTCTCTATTATCAAAATATTGTTTTATATATATATATTTAAAATTCATTCCAAGGGGAACCATGAAGACTTCCGAACAGGGAACTGTTTTCATCCGTGCTTTAAGAGATTTCCAGAGAGAGGTACGGGGATTGGCAATGGCAGATGGGTCCCTGTACAGTCCTGAGTCTGTGAGGTCTGACCAAGAGCCTAGATTTCTATTCCCAGCTTATTCACCACCCTCTGACATGAGTCAAGTTACCATAACTTCCTGAACCTCAGTCCTCCCATACCTAAACTGATGAGGTTGAACTAAGTAATTGCTAAAAATCCATTTAGCTCTAAACTGCTGTGATACAAAGTTACAAATCTGTACACATCACAGCAAACGTGCCTTTGCATCAGGAAAAGCATGGAGATAACTAGTCCGAAAATCACTTGGATCTCATTGTGGAGTCAAAAGACATAATTTATGTAAAGTCTTTTTTCTAATGTATTATATATGTTAAGTAAATCCAGGTGAAAGTTTCTTATTTTGAAGGCTACCTTGATTAAATGTCTTCTTTCCCCAGCCTTAAAAAGTAGTATTCCCTTTTCCCTTTCCAAATCAAGACCTTTGTCTTAACTAAAAACAGCTGCCAAGTTTTTCCCAACTCACCTGCTTAGTGAAGAAAAATAATCTGTTGGAATATACCCATAAATTTAAATTCTAACTACAATATAAAAGCTAATACTCTGTGGCAGGCATTACTTCACATTTCCACAGCACCTAAATCAAGACCTGGGCACACAAGCTTATTTAAAATGAATTCAGCCAAGATATGAATCAACTGCACTTCCATCTGCAAAGAGGACCATTTCAGAGGGATTCTTTTTTTCTTTTTTTCAAAATATGGCTATGTGAATGATGATGTTATTCCTGGTATGGAGAGGATGGCCAAAGAGAAAAGAGAGGGGAAGCCAACCTCTCTCTTCCTCAGTGGTTCACATTCTCTTCTTTTCAACAAATATCTGATGACTCAAAGGTCAAGAGTTTCAGATAAGAGGGCTGCCTCTTTATGTCAAACTATCCAAAACTGCTGTTGAACTCTGGAAACTGTTAGAATAGATAGGTTAAAGATTAAACATATTCCATACTACTCAGAAATACCGTGAGTGAAAACATCAGTGAATTGATCCTCCTGGGGAATATACATTACAGTGTATAATTTGGGCACCCTCCAGGATCTTGTCTTAAATAGCTATTGGGTGACTTAAAGAGAAGAGTATTTTAGTGCCTTGACTTTTCTTTAAATATACACCATTTGAATGAATTCATCTATTGCAAATATGAAGGCATTGTGTTTAAAATTTCATATCTCAGAAAAAGTTCTTGGGATTTTTCTTTAAACCTTTTAAGATAGTTAAATGATTCCAAATTAAAAACAAAAGAAAACAAAACTAATCCTGGTGTTTAATGATGATAAAGAACTTGTCTATTTTTGTAACAAATCACCAGAACAAAAAGCTATTATGGAGTAATTAAACACCACATTCAGCACAGATATGGAGAAAGGAAGAATTGCAAATTACTTTTTACAGCTTGTTCTGAAGTCTTCTGAAGTGGAACACATTTTAATCATTAAACTCCTCAAAGGTGTTTTTTAAAAAAAGTAATCAGGAAGGTTATGGGGCCATACTCAATTCCGGGGCCCCAAAGGCTCAGATGTTCCCAGGATCATCATCAGTGTGGAGTGCCATCTTGATCTTGGTAAGTCACTTCAGAGGGAACTCCTGGAAAGCCCACTTCTCAGGTATTTTCCTGTTTAGGAGATCTCTGACCTTTCAATAAATACAGCTTCCTTGTTCAGGTCAAAAAACAAGTTAAGTTCAGGCCTAAACCAGAACTCTAAGACACTCCCTTCTGTTCTGTCTTGTCATAATTCAAAAAGTATTCTTATATTGAATTGAGTGAGTCAGATTTCTGAGTACACCTGGCAGTGTGCAAGCATATTAAATTATAAGGATTCCTTGTCTCAGGGAGTTCCCAGGATTAATCCCCAGTATCTCAGAGCAATCCAGTTAATGATTTCCCTGCACAGATGCCCTCGGCGCATACTGCTGCAACCTGGCCTGGCCCAGCTAGGATGCTGAGTCTCCCTGGTTTAAGGACCCAAGGCTCACTCCCCTCTCTGGTGACCCTCTCCCATCATGCCTTGTTACACCTAGGGCTCCACGGAGGCACCAGCCTGCCTGCTCCCTTGCTCACCGGGCTCCTCTCTCCTTCCCACCCAGAGCCACGACCCATGAGACACTCCCAATCTATCAGCATCTTTCTACTTCTAGCCAGCCCAAATGGCTTCCTCTTTGAAAACTCAACAATCTAAACACTTTGCCTGGCTTCTTTTAACACACTTTTTCATTTTTTCCCTCCAACACAAATTATGTATAAAAGTCCATCTCACATAAAAGGGGAAAAAAAGAATTTATTTTCCCTAAACCTCACTAACATGGCTCTGGGGAAAAGTCTTATTTACTATAACTGATGCCTGGAATGGGCAGCTTAGAATCGATTCACTTTCGGATATGTTTCCTTTTGTTTCGCTCCTCAGCCCTTGGGTTAAATAAACATTTTAAATCTCTTTACTCTTTGGGAATAGGTAGAACTGTACTTACATTTACAACTCTGATGAATGCAGAGTTTCTGTGCTAATCCAGAAAAGTTCTCTGATGACCCCACTATCACTGATTTTTAGTTACCTTTCAAGAAAATGCCCACACTGAGTTGTTTTGTTCCCTGTCCAGTGTAACTTTTAAAGTGCTGGGAAGAACTTCCAGCTACAGAAACTCATTTAATTCTTGTTTGACTGGAGTCACACCACTTACTTTTAACTGGAGAGCATCTTGGGATCTAGCAATATAAAAGGACAAACATAAAGAAGAAACCAGCTCCAACTGGTGTGGGGAAATCAGGGCTAGAATCCTAACATTTAGACAGCCTTTTTCACCTGGGATGGATATTTCTGAATCCTCAGAGTATAGCTTAAACTCAAGATACATCAAGGGAGGTCCACTCATTGGGGTCCAGATTAGCTAATTCTTCATAGACATGGGCCTGTAAACTCTTCCCTCCATTAGATTATGCATTTGATCTTTTACTGTCCCCCTTATATACACAAACACTCTGTAATGTAAATTATACTACAGACATACAAAAACTGTATTACCCAGGGCCTCTAAATGGAGCTGAGGTTATACAAGGACCGACACCACTAACCCTGAGGAGCGCTAGGAAAATCAGTCTTCAAGCTCCAAATCCACTGAGTCAGGATCATCTGTACCCCTCTCAGAGATCAGATAACCAAACCACATCAAACCCTTGGAGCTGGTTTGCCAAGGCCAGTCAAAGGGAAGACACCTGTAGCTGAAAGGACCATTGTAGCTTGTCTGAAAGTACATCATTTCCTAAGTAGCCCCAGGCTGTTAATCAAAGTTTCATTTTCTGATCCACAGACTTCCTCTTTTAAGAAATAAATCTCCAACTGCATGTACTCTCCCTAACAATGAGTGAAATGGTGCTGACCACAGCTGACTGAATATCCTAACATTTTGCTAACTCATAACCCACTCCCAGTACCTGGAATCCCAATCCAAACCAAAGAAGTCGATCCAGCCAGTGGCTGCCCCACAGTGAGTAAGATGGCAGAGTCCACCAGAATCGGTTTCAGCAACTTTCCCTCCCCAAAGCTGACAGGTGTCCGTTTCTCACAGACTGAATGTATGACCACCCTCCCCTCGAGACTGCATCCTGCTGGGACCCTACTTCCCAGTGTGATGGTATTTGGAGATGGGGCCTTTGGGAGGCAGTTAGGTAGGGATGAGATCCCTCGTGCTGAGATTAGAGCTCTCAGAAAAAGAGACACCAGAAAGAGCTTGCTCCCTGCATTCCAACCACCCCCCAACCGCCAACAGACACGAAGAGGTGATGTCAGCACACAGAGAGAAGGCAGCAACCTACAAGCCAGGAGGAGAGGACTCAGAATGAAACCTGCACCTTGCTGGCACCTTGATCTTGGCCTTCCTAGCCTCCAGTGAGAAACATACTTCTGTTGGTCAAGGCACCCAGGCTATGGTGTTTGTTATGGCAGCCCAAGGGCTTCCCAGGTGGTGCTAGAGGTAAAGAACTCGCCTGCCAATGCAAGAGATAGAACAGTCAGGAGGATCCCCTGGAGGGGAGACATGGCAACCCACTCCAGTATTCTTGCCTGGAGAATCCCATGGACAGAGGAGCCTGGCGGGCTTCAATCCATAGGGTAAACTAAGAAAGATAGCACCCCTGTGAGCTTTGCCATTGCCCTTCAGGACAGTGACAGAGGAGGGATCCAGTGAAGGGAGCCAGGAAGGTCACGTCTATTCTGACCAAACCTTTGCTTTGGCGTTTGTTGCAGGCACATAACCAGCAGGAGATGAACGTGGGCGCCCCCTAGTGTCTGCTGAGAATAACCACCCCTACCCAACGTCCCCGAGGGGAGGGGCCCCAAAACAATGGGGCTGCCACTCCCTCCCCTGCCTCACCAAATAACTCCCCGGAAAGATCCTGAAGGCAGTGCCTTTGCCAGGAACCACAGAACGGAGAACAATTCCCTTTCAGCACAGAACAGGGCCCCGGCTGGAAATTTTTCCCTCCATTTCCAAAAAGAAGGTTGTCGGGACCAGATACAAAAGTAGAAAAGTACATACTGTTTCGTATTTATGAAAATTACCAAGTAAGAACAAATCACTAGGAAGAAAACAAGCTAAATTAATACGGTTCCTGCCTTCCAGGAGACAGGTGATCGGAGGAAAAACATACCCAGAGGTGGGGGAAAATATGATTAAAACCAAGCAACTAGTGAAAACTACTGAATAAATCCTCCATATATATACAAATTAAATATCCACTGTGGCTATCCCATATGAGGGAAGAAGCAGCTGTTAGAACTAAATGACACATTTATTTAATCAAGAAAGGATCTGAAGGTATATGGCGTTGTCACCACCTCTGCAAGTCTCCTTATCTCTTCCCCAAGACACTCAGGAAACAATCTCAACTAGGCTTCCAGAATGCTTTATACCTTCCTGGCACCATACTGGTAATATCCTGTGAGTATTCTCCACTTCATAGGAAAGGCTTACTTCTTACATGTAACTTTGTTTCAACATTGCCACCACAGCAAGGTAACCTGTGCTTATTTTGAGCCAGGCTTTGGATAAGAATTTAAGGTGCATGATCTCACTTATTCCTCAGAACTAACTTGTAAGGCTCTACTATCATTATTTTCTAAGAGGCAATATATTTACATGGTGTAAAACTCCGGGAGATGGTGATGGACAGGGAGGCCTGGCGTGCTGCGATTCATGGGGTAGCAAAGAATCGGACACGACTGAGCGACTGAACTGAACTGAACTGAAAAATATTTTTAAAAACACCAGCATAAAGGTATATAGTACAGTCTCCCTCCCACTGCAGTCCCCCAAAGGCCAAGTTCCCACACCCCTTTCACACGTGCTATGCTCAGTTACTAAGTCATGTCTGACTCTTTGTGACCCCATGGACTGTAGCCTGCCAGGCTCCTCTGTCCATGGGATTTTCCTGGCAAGAATAATGGAATGGGTTGCCATTTCCTCCTTTCCTGCATTTCCATCCTTCAGGGGATCTTCCCCACCCAGGAATAAACTCGCATCTCCTGTATCTCCTGCATTGCAGGCAGAGTCTTTACCACTGAGCCACAAGGGAAGGCCTTTCACATACAACTATTATTATCCGTGTCTTATGTATCCAAACACAGTTGATGTATATATAAGCCTCATGTTTTATATAAAAGGTAGCATATTATACAATCTGCTCTGCACTTGGAAATTTGTACTTATCTTGGAGATCTTTACATAGAAAACTATCTCATACTTTTCTTATAGCTATATGGTATTCCACTCTGTGATTGAACCAGAATATATTTAACCACACTTCTACTGATAGACACATGGATGCTTACATTATGATATTTTACAGATGAGAAACCTTAAGGCTCAGAGAGGTTAAATGACTTGTCCAAAGTCACACAGTTGGTATGTGGCAGAGAAAAGGACTCAAGTTGATTCGGTTCAAGCCTAAACTCTTAAGCAATCTGCTGTATTTGTTGCCTGGCACAATGCCTGGCATGTAGCAGATACTCAATCAATATTTAATGAGTAGATTAATGAGCCAACAAAATTGCAGAAAATATAAAAATAAAAAAGAAAGAAAAAATAGCAAGAGGAGCAACTCAGTTCTTTCTTTCCTGCATCCTTCACTGTTAACCACCATTCTTCTTCACTCTCTTAGATACCCACATCTACTTCTGTGTACTGTATCATAACAGCAGATCGAAGACTTTCAGTCATTCCTGGGTCCTGCCTGATCCCTGTATATTATTTAATCCTATTCAGATTCTGGATGAAGGACATCCTAGAATGGATGCAACATCACCTCCATTAGCCAAAAGCCCCAAAGGGCTGCTCAAGGTCACAAGGAGGTGGGAAAAGAGAGTTCCTGGGGCCAAACAACACCTGTGCCTAGACCTCGGGGGTCACAATGGCACATCTGAGCATCACTGAGGATTAGACAGCCAACTTCCAGATCACTCCCAGACTTCACAGCCGGTTTTCCTCCACAATGCAGACATCCCCCAAACCTTCAGCTCCTGCCAAATGTGCCAAAATGCTGACACATGTAGCCTTCTTTTTACACTGTGTTTTACGTTCGGCTCAGCGGTCCAATAAATTTAACACCAGAATTATATACAACATTAAGTGCGTTCAAACACAGCTGATTTCTTCACAGGCCTTTGTGAGCAGCTGCTGGGAAGGTACAGTATCTGACAACAGGAAAGCTGTGTCTTTCAACACTACAGGCCCCAGGGACCACTGGCCAGGAAGGTAACCTCCCTGTGACCTCACAAGGTATCAGAAGGGTTTAATTCTCCTGACTTGTGTTAGGAAAACATTACAAACATCACCATCTGCACTCAGTCTTCCAGTCCCTCCAAAGACATGGGATGCCTGCTTTCAGATGAACCAGACTTAAAACGACTCAGAACGTGACATATTCTCTATATGTATTCTGTATACATGTGAAATTTCTGGAAAGTGAGTGACTGCCTGGAGAAAAACACACCCATCCTTCCTCTGATCCTTTGCTGTCGTGTTTGATAATCAGAGTTATTTATTCAACAAGGGCTCAGAATTACAACTTAATTGGTTGTCATCTGCTCAATGAAGAAATAATGTTCTCTCCAATTATTCTAATCTAATCCATTTAATCTAAAATCCATGCGACATTACAGATTTTCCTGAGACAGAATAGTTCAATCTCTTCCTCCCCATTTAATTCCAAACTATTGACATGCAAAACAAATGGCCATTCCTTTTAAAGGTTGCAATACCAAAAAAGAATCTATCATTTTTGCCCATCTTGAAGGCTAGCTTGCTAGCTATAGGATTAACATTTGCAATTCCCCTAAAGTGAGAAATTTCTGAAGACTCTGTGTTTGCCTTTCATTTTCCTCAACTGGGCTCACCCTGAAACACGTAGAACAGAAATCTCAAAGCAGGAATATCATGAGCCACATTCAGCTATGTTAGAAACAAATAGAAAAATGCATTTTACCAAGATGTCCAGAGAGAAAGAGACAGACAACATGCAGCCAATCAATCAACAAACACGTTCATCTTCGTTTGTGGGTTTCCACTAAAAATGTTTACAGACATAGTTCTTTCCAACACATCATGTTAATAAATGTTGTGTGAAACAAAGCCTGTGTCTAAACACTGTTATGCTTTGCATGCCTGTATTTATCAGGTTTCATACATAGTCAAAATGCAAATCACGACAGAACAATTTCTTGACATTTTTGTTTTATAATTATTATTATCACAATGCAATTCTAGTGGGTCTTTGCTGGATATATATCAGAGGTGAAAATCTTTTTAAAGTAAATCATTATAAAAATCCCTTTCCTTTATACCATGCTGGAAGTGCAGTGTCTAAAGGTCTTCTGGGAAAATAAATAATGGAAATTTTGTTATTGATCTCATGCAGAGGCAGTGAATCTAATGAGTTATTGTTATTTTACCCAGAGCAAATATTATGTGGTCCAAAATAATAACATTCAATTAAAGAAAGAAAGCCAGATAGGACATAAGATAAAAACGTAACTTAACAATGAATTCCTTTTCATACTTCCTAAATGCTAATTTAGTCTGTCATGTACTCAGAATGAAATTCTTTTGAAAAGGTAGTTTCCCATGCCACGGTAATAATTAAAATGATTATTTATCTTGTTATAGACAAGTATCATCATCAACAAAAGAAGGTTACTGGTCTTCATTAAAAGATAATTTATATTTCGGTTTTTTAAAAATCTAACAACAATAGCAAAGCTGACAGTCAAGTCTCCCAGGATTTATCAAAACTTTTGAAGAGTTAAGTCTGAGCAAAACCATAAATACCAATCTTGAAAATGTTGCACAGTGGAGCCCTGTTAGCATGGATCCTCATGGTATGAGTTGAGGGTCATCAGACTAAAAGGTCACAATGTATCTCTTAGGACTTGCTGGATCCAGGAAATCAGAGCACTTCACCTTCAGCCAGAGAAGAAGAGGCATCTACAGCAGGTGTTTGTCTGATTTCTCTATGGTGTATTATCAGAAATGGGAAGACACTGCATTTAAAAATTCTGTATCTGGTTCATCAAGCCACCAAGAAAATCCAAGTGACTTGAGTCTTCGGAAGCAGCTGCCATAATCCTAAATCCTAGAACAAAGCTCCTACTGTTTTGCCAGGCTAACCTAACACACTTGGCTTTTTACTCCCATCCTTGTGACTTAACTGCTCCACAGCTCTGTTCTTGCTGGATGGTGAGACCTCCCAACCCTGGGCTCACTGACTCCGCTTTATCCTCGCATTACTCTTTCTGGGCTCAGACAATGCCTCCGCCATCTCCCCAGGCAGCAAAAATTAAGACTAAAATCTTGGCACCCATGGCTATTTTCTTCTCCATACACAGAAACAAAACTACATTTACAAAGAGGTGTTTTCTAAAGATGGATTTCTCTTCAAGGGGTTAAGTCCTAGCTTCTCTCAAAAACCAAAGAACCCAAAGAGTGAATGACTCACTTTGAACATTTTCCCTTTATGGACACATAAATGACATCTGAGTGGGAAAAAAGAAGGTCTTCATATAGGCAGAAAACAACTAGAAAGGGTATGTCTGTCTACCATTCATCATAAGGTATCGCAGGTAGCTTTCACCTGTCTTTCAAACCCGTTAGCCATGAGCTTTTAATCTTCAAGACAATCTCATAAGGTATGTAAAGGTATGTCAAGATCATCCTGTTTTGCAAATGATAAAACAGAGGCTTAGAAAGGTTAAAATTATCCAGCTAAGACTTAAGGAGTTGGGACCTGGTATCAAACCATATGGGGCTTCCCAGGTGGTGGTAGAGGTAAAGAACCTGTCTGCCAACGCCGGAAATGTCAGAGACACAGGTTCCATCTCTGGGTTGGGAAGATCCCCTGGAGGAGGGCGTGGCAATCCACTTCAGTATTCTTGCCTGGAGAATCCTACGGACAGGGGAACCCAGCAGGCTGTGGTCCACAGAGTTTCAGAGTTAGACACGACTGAAGCAACTTAGCAGGCATGCACAA
This sequence comes from Budorcas taxicolor, assembly GCF_023091745.1. Taxonomy (NCBI): domain Eukaryota; kingdom Metazoa; phylum Chordata; class Mammalia; order Artiodactyla; family Bovidae; genus Budorcas; species Budorcas taxicolor. The sequence continues at coordinate 35,995,480 of NC_068932.1, forward strand.
AAGCATATGTTCCAGAACTTATGCTCTCAACCATTGTGCTAAAGTACTTAAGTGATTAATAAAATGGCTCTCACTCCTCAAAAGCAAGTCCTTACTTAAGACGCAACTATTTTCACATAATGGATAATTTATAATTTCACGATACAATGGATTTATAAAACGTGCATTTTTGAAAAACAATACTCTCAGACATTGTAGTATCAGGGTGTCTTCTGCCAGAACTTGAAGAACTTTAAAAATCAACAACAGGGGGAAAAAATGAATTTACACATTTCCAAGAACCTGTCACCAAGAGGTTCATGGTCCCCATGCTTTCGTCCAACTCTCTGGTTGTGAGCATTTCAAATTGCCTGGAAGAGACTGAGAAAACAGAGGGGCCCTGGAGAACCAAATCTGTCAGAACAGATCTCAGCCACACAATTTCTCAGCTCTTATCGTGCTTTCACCCTGATGCAACAATGCAGTCTCTGAAGGTCTCCAAAACCTCCTAGCCGAGAATCTCATCATTGTCCCCCTTGACCGTGTTAGCATCCTCAGCTGATCCAAGCGGCAGCCCAGCGGGTATTAATCTGTACTGCTGCACAATGCAGACGAGTTTGGGAATGGAATTAAAAGGCATTGGCTGAGCCTCCACTTTGGCAGTAAACAGAGGCTCATCAGAAGCAGGTACCATCTGGAACTGATAGGAGGGTCAAATTGGATATTTTTCTAAACACAGGAGTATTTGCCATGCTATTTGTGATTGTTAGATACAGGTGAAGACCGAAGCTTTTTTAATGTGCAGGACTTGATAGCACTGGCTAGACATCTGATTTCTCTAGAGGTTAGCTAGAAATATCACTAGATTCAAAAAGAAGCTCCTTCAACATTAGGTGCAGGAAAATCAACCTGCTACCCAGCCATTTTCCCTGGAAGGCAGAGAGTACCCAAGTATATGAAAAGTAGGTTCAAGTATACGATCCATAAGCAAGAGTTTCGATATTGAAAAAATGGTGCTTTCCAAAATGGAAATTGGAAGAAAAAAGTCAATCATACAACAGCTGTGTTTACACATACAAAGTGAAGTGGAAAACTGAGGCAATTACCCAGATGATTTCAATCAAAACATCCTCTCAAGTGAAATATCCAGAAAAGTGAAGATATAATACGGGAGACTCTTATTTTTTAGCCTGAATTATCCAGATAATTGCTTCATCTCTCCACTATTCTTATTTAGACATAGCCTAAAACCCAACCTGTGCATCGGCAATTGAAAATACAATCATTTGCAGATGTACATACTTAGGGACACAAGTGTCTATGGTTACAATTATATGCAGATATAACTCAACACAGACCAGACCACTCAAGTCTGAAGTTTTGGAAACCTGTTTTGAAATTCTGACTAAAAGCAGAGATTGTTCCTTTTAAACTCCACCTCCTATAAAAAGTCACTTTCTCAGATAATGACAATTTATCCCCAAAACCTAATCCATATAAAATAAAACAAATCCTTAAAACTGCCCTAATTTGATTCTTCGATTATTTCAGGAGACAAAGTATCTATGAAAGCAAATGCTTTAGTAATAAAGGATCCCTTCAAAAATTGCTTCCTTTTTCACTTCAGAAATATATTTCTTAAATCAGCTAGAAAAATGACCTCCTTTCAAAATATCACCTTGATTTTTGAACTGTCAGCTTTCTCCCCCGTCCCAAAAGTCCATAATTCCCATGTGCCCCCCCTCCAAATCTAACGTATTTTGGAATAGATCTCCAACTACAGAAAATATTCAAATATTCATATCACAAAGGAGAAGAAGAGAATGCCACTAACTCAAATGCAGCCCCAAACTATAAATTCATTTTAATTAAAGATATTTGATAAGCACACATGCTGAGAGGAATGAAGAGGGGAGGGCTCCAGAAAAAGACTTATCTTTTTCAGAGAAATTAAAAATCGCACGAAGAATTCAACAAGCCAGAGAGGCCTCTTGAAACCTTCTATTTAAGTCCGATTATCTAAACACATTGGTTTAAATGTGGTGCTTCTCATTTCCAGTCAATACGATCACCTGAACAGATGCAGATGTATAAACTCCTCCCTGACCCCCCAAAAAGATAAAATACTAAGCGCAAAAACAACAACAAAGACTCATGAAAGCTAGAAAAAATCCGGGGAATTGGGCACACGCTTGTGTGTGTATGCTCAATTGTGTGCGACTCTTTACGACCACATGGGCTATATAACCTGCTAGCCTCCTCTGTCCATGGGATTTTCCAAACAAGATTCCTGGAGCAGGTTGTCATTTCCTACTTCAGGGGGTCTTTCCAACTCAGGGATCAAACCCACATCTCTTACATCTCCTGCAATGGCAGGAGGATTCTTTAACCACTGCGTCACCTGGGAAGCCTCGGCATATACTTATAAGGCAGTAATTTTCAACTTACTAAATGTGGGTTGCACATTTAGAATCATCTAGAAGCTTAAAAAAAAAAATCTCTGTGGTGAGGTAGAGGTTTCAGGATACTAAAGCTCCTGGGTGATTCTAATGTATTTTTAATTGTACGTTCTGTGTACAACGTACATGGAATTCCAGTGATTCCAATGTACAGCCCAATGTACACTGGTGATTCCGATGTACATTTTAGAGGGATGTGAGGGAGCAGCCACCATGGTCACAGACCTTTGACCAGAAAATTCTGAAAGCCCTCCCTGCATGAAACCAGAGACCCAGAAGTTCTAGAACTTGAAAAGAGACCCAGAGTATCTCTGTTCACTAGCCTGGGGCAAGACACAGAAAGAAGCTTGAATATTTTAAGAGTGTGGAGTTCCAAGAATGCTCTTCACGTGATGTGTGAGTTCCAAACCCATAAAATCCATAAAGCCCAGCCAAGTAACAGAGATTACCTCAAGAGCCTATGGGCTTGAATTTGGTTTCTGGAAATAAGAAGGCAGCAATTTTTGAAGGGGCTCTCTGTTATTAAAAACTGTTTTCTAACACAACATTGTAAATCAACTATATTGCAATTTTTTTAAAAAAAACCTATTTTCATGGATACCTTCTCTCCTAAAATAATGAGAGAAGCAAAGAAGAGCCATTAAGGACGTGTTTTGTTTAATATGCATTATTTTGGGGGGGGACAAATTGTCATTCTCTGCCTAAGTGATTTTTTTATAGATAGTGGAGTTTAAATGAAATGATTTCTGTTTTTAGTCAAATTTTTAAAACATGCTTCCAAAACTTCAGACTTCACTCTGTTTATGCCAAGTTACATTGCCTTCAAGAATTTTGCAGTACTTCGAGGGAGAGCCATTGTCACTACAGATAAACTGATAGTTGAAATATTAAAACCTACCCCAAAATAGATAGGAGCAACAACTGGAAGAATGAGAGAAGAGATGGATGTGAAAGGAGTTTTTAAAAATATACATTTGGTGAGATAGAGAAATGGGAGCCACAAGAACACAGCTCAAAAAATAAGATATTTTTAAAAACATAGAGATGCTAAAATGAAAATATACTGTTTAAATAAAAACTTCCATAGATGAGTTCAGTGAAACGTAGAAGAGAGAATGACTAGGAAGACAGGCCTAAAGAACTCAGACAAATACAGAAATAAAAATATGGATCCACAGTTCTTAGAAATTGAGGAAAGAGTAAGACCTCTGCCTTACAGAAGTTTAAAAGGAAGAGAATTGAAAGAACAGAGACATATTGGAAGAGATCATCACTGAATTTTCCAGAACAACACAAAGGTACAGGTGTTCAGATAAAAGACAGAATAATACCTATTACCAAACAAGACAAATTAAAAACAAATCCTACCTAAATATCAGTGAAATCAGTGAATAGAAAACAACAGGGAAACCTTAAACTATTCAGATAAGTAGAAAGAAAGAAAAATTTGAAATAAAACTTAAAAGGTTGCTCCAAGAAACAATCAATAGACTGGCAACAGACTTCACATCAGCAACAACAGAAGCCAACTAGCAGTGGAATAATATTGTAAAAGCGCTAAAAGGAAATAACTGCCAAACTAAAGTATCATACTTAGGAAAATTATCCAAGAATGAAGACTAAATTAAGATATTTTGAAGTGTAAACAGATGCAGTGAAACACATACCTGATTTTAAAAATTACATATAAAACATATAGAGAACTCTTAAAAATCAATAATAAGAAAGCAAACAACCCAGTCTTCAAAATAAGTAAAATTCTGAACAGACTTCTCACCAAAGAAGATACACAGATGGCACATAAGCATATGAAAAAGTGTTCAACAGCATATGCTACTAGGAATTACAAATTAAAACAACCATGAGCTATCACTCCACATCAATTAAAGCGGCTAAAATCCAAAAACCTGACAATGTCAAAAGCTGATGAGAATACAAAGCTACAGAACTCTCATGCATTACTGGTGAGAACACAAAATGCATAGCCACTCTGGAAGACAGTTTGGCAGTTTTCACAATGCTAACTATACACCAAAAAAAAAATCTAACAATTGCACTCCTAGGTATTTAGGAGTTGAAAAGCTACGTCCACAAATGAGTTGAAAAGCCATTCAGTTCAGTTCAGTTCAGTTCAGTTCAGTTCAGCTCAGTCACTCAGTCGTGTCTGACTCTCTGTGACCCCATGAATAACAGTAGGCCAGGCTCCCTGTCCATCACCAACTCCTGGAGTTCACTCAGACTCATGTCCATCAAGTCGGTGATGCCATCCAGCCATCTCATCCTCTGTCGTCCCCTTCTCCTCCTGCCCCCAATCCCTCCCAGCATTAGGGTCTTTTCCAATGAGTCAATTCTTCGCATGAGGTGGCCAGAGTATTGGAGTTTCAGTTTTAGCATCATTCCTTCCAAAGAACACCCAGGACTGATCTCCTTTAGAATGGAATGGTTGGATCTCTTTGCATTCCAAGGGACTCGCAAGAGTCTTCTCCAACACCACAGTTCAAAAGCATCAATTCTTCGGCACTCAGCTTTCTTCACAGTCCAACTCTCACATCCATACATGACCACAGGAAAAACCATAGCCTTGACTAGACAGACCTTTGTTGGCAAAGTAATGTCTCTGCTTTCGAATATGCTCTCTAGGTTGGTCATAACTTTCCTTCCAAGGAGTAAGCATCTTTTAATTTCATGGCTGCAGTCACCATCTGCAGTGATTTTGGAGCCCCCAAAAATAAAGTCTGACACTGTTTCCACTGTTTCCCCATCTATTTCCCATGAAGTGATGGGACCAGATGCCATGATCTTCGTTTTCTGAATGTTGACCTTTAAGCCAACTTTTTCACTCTCCTCTTTCACTTTCATCAAGAGGATCTTTAGTTCCTCTTTACTTTCGGCCCTAAGGGTGGTGTCATCTACATATCTGAGGTTATTGATATTTCTCCCGGCAATCTTGATTCCAGCTTGTGCTTCTTCCAGTCCAGCGTTTCTCATGATGTACTCTGTACAGAAGTTAAATAAGCAGGGTGGCAATACACAGCCTTGACGTACTCCTTTTCCTATTTGGAACCAGTCTGCTGTTCCATGTCCAGTTCTAACTGTTGCTTCCTGACCTGCATATAGGTTTCTCAAGAGGCAGGTCAGGTGTGAAAAGCTAGAGCCACCACAAAAAAATCTCAACACAAATGTTTATAACAGCTTTATTTGTAATCTCCAAAAACGGAAAGCAACCAAAGCTAGAAGGAAGACATCCTTCCATGAGTGAATAGATGGGAAAAAAAAAAAAAAAAAAGACGACTGTGGCTCATGCAGACAATGGCTATCATTCAGTAATAAAAAGAAATGAATTACCAAGTCACAAAAAGACATGGAGGAAAGTTGTATAATTCCAACCTGTGGCATTTTGGAAAAGACAAACCTAGGGAGGCAGTAAAAAGATCAGTGGTTGCCAAAGGCTCAAAGAAAGGGCAAAAATAAACAGATGTAGCAGCGGGGATTTTTAGAGTGATGAAACTATTCTATTTGATACTGTTATTGTTTAGTCGCTAAGTCCTCTCCAACTCATTTTTAACCCCATAGACTACAGCCCGCCAGGCTCCTCTGTCCATGGTATTTTCCAGGCAAGAATACCACAATGGGTTGCCATTTCCTTCCCAGGGGACCTTCCTGACCCAAGGATCAAACTCATGTCTCTCACATCTCCTCACTGGCAGCGAGATTCTTTACTGCTAAGCTGCCAGGGAAGCCACGATACTGTAACTGTGGATACAAGATAGTCTACATTTGTCAGAACCCACAGAACTACATAACAGAAAAACGGAACAGTACATTTGCTAATAATAACATGTCAATATTGGCTCATTAATTGCAACGAATGTCCCACATTAATGCAAGATATTAATAATGAGAGAACTGTGGAAGAGGAGGCTATATAGGAGCCTCTATACCATCTGCTTAGCTTTTCCATAGATCTAAAATGTTAAAATATTCTTTATGATTTTAAAAAGAAAAAAAAAGGGCAGCAATTACTAGGCATGGACACTTTATGAAATAACTATTAAAAGATATGCATCAGCAAAAAGAACACCCAGAAGGGTTAGCAAATAAATCAGTTAAATATGTTAGTAAATTGAAAAATGTACTGACTACTTAAAAACAATGAAAGTGGTTTTGGAGGATTTAAAAACACATGAAAATATACATCCCCTTATATGGTATGTGAATTATATCTCAATAAAACTGTTACCAAAAGTAAAATGTACATGGCCCATAGCCCAGTAGCTCTGTTTCCAAGTATAAATTCTGCCATATACGTACAGAAAGGCCAGGAGAAAAAAACATTATTGTGGCATTATTTGTAACCTCAAAAACAAAGAAATAACCTAAATGCCCACCCACAGTGGACTATTATTCATGAAAAAACATATACAGTAAAGCACAAAACATGGATAAGATGAACAGCCCTGTGAACACTGAATTCCAGAGAGGAAGACCTCTATTCAGAAGACTAAAAGCATTTTAAAGTTTAACATGTCCAAAATGGAATTCTAAATCCTCACTTCCCAAAGCAAAAAATAGCACTCTCCCCTGGGCTTCCCCATCTCAGAAAATGATGCCATTTTTCACCCAGCTAAATGACAGCAGCCAAATTGCCTAGAAGTCATCCTGCCTTCTCTCTGTCTCCCACCCTTAATACTCAACCCATCAGTAAGTCCAGTGCATCCCTTGAATCTAACTGCTCCAAATCACTAACCCAGTGTGAGCTGCCATTGGCTCAAGAGTTGATGCTACAGTCTTCTAACTGGATTTTCTGCTTCTCCTCTTGCCCTACCAGAGGCAAGATCTTCAATCAAGAGTGCTACTTCTAAGACAAATAAGATCATGACTTTATCTTGCCACAAATCCTTCACTGGAAAAGACCATGACGCTGGGAAAGATTGAAGGCAAAAGAAGAAGGGGACGAGAGAGGATGAGCTGGTTAGACACCATCAGTGACTCAATGGATATGAATTTCAGCAAACTCTGAGAAGACAGTGAAGGAAAGGGAAGCCTGGTTTGCTGCAGTCCATGGAGTCACAGAGTCAGGCATGACTTAGCTACTGAACAACAACTACAACGAACCCTTCACAGTCCTTCCAAGAGCTTCTCGTCCCAGGTGGTACAAACCCAAAGTCCTTATCATAGCCCAGCAAGTCCTCCAACTGTGTCACCAGCCCCAGCTGGCTCTTCTACCCCCACCCATTCCATTGTCCTCCCATCGGTCACCATGTTCAGGACCCAACAGTACCCCCAGCCCTGGGCCTGGGCATTGGCTGGTTCCTCAAACACTCTATCAGATTCCACTGTTATTTCAGGTCAAACATCTCACCAGAGAAGGCTTCCTCTGTCTAAGCGAGCGCTCACCCTCTGCTCCTCTCATCTCTCTCTCCTCTCTTTGCTTTCATTCTATATCCCTTTATCATCTGTCTCCCCCTGGACAGAATGTGGGCTCCTTGAGGGCAAGGTCCTTTCCTGGCTTGTTCCTCACTGTATCCTCAACATACAGAACAGCGCCTGGCCCAGAGAAAGAATCAGAAAATACCTGGAGAATTAATCAGTTATTCAGTGATGCTTTTGTACACATCAACTTTACATATAATAGCTTCAAATGGATAACCAACAAAGAACTACTGTATAGCACAGGGAACTCTGCTCCATATTCTGTAGCAAACTAACTGGGAAAAGAATTTGAAAACGAATAGTTACATGTATGTGTACAACTGAATCACTTTGTTGTACACCTGAAACCAACACAACATTGTTAATCAGCTATGTGTGCGTTGCTTCAGTCGTGTCCAACTCTTTGCAATCCGATGGACTGTAGCCCGCCAGGTTCCTCTGTCCATGGGATTCCCCAGGCAAGGATAATAAAGTGGGTTGCCATGCCCTCCTCCAGGGGATCTTCCAGATCCAGGAATTGAACTTGCGTCTCCATCATCTCCTGAATTGTTAGGCAGATTCTTTACCGCGGAACCACACTCCAATGTAAAATAAAAAGTTAGAAAAAAGAAAAATATAGAAGGCAAACTGAGGAGCCATTTGTGTGTTCCACAAGTTGAATGAGACAGACTTGTGGTCTCAAACTCCTTGTAGACTGTGGGTGGGCTGGGGACCAAAGGGCAGGAGGAGAAAAGAGGAGCCGTCAACCAAAAAGCTCCCTCAGGCTTCTTCAGGTCCCAGAGTTCTAGAACTCATCATTTCACACTGTCTTGAATCCAGTCTCTCCCCAGAGTTGAAGGAAGATCAAAACAACCTGGTTTTGACCCGTGCAGTTCACAAAGCATCGCACGCCACGTGTCATCTCATTGCCTGCCTGCTGATGGGCTGATGAAGTACCCAGGGCAGGCGGAGTGCGACCTCGGTTCACAACTGAGGAGACCGAGCCTGGGAGGGCAGAGGGCATCAGAGAAGAGGGGGTTCTTTCTGAAAAGCAAGTGAGCGAAAGCCCTGGAAACCAGAGCTTGGGCTCAGGGCCTCTTCTTCCCAGATGACTGTAGTCAGTCCTTCCCAAATGTGACAATGACGACAATGGGCTGAGAAAACCATGCAGGCCCACAGTTCCTGCCACGGTGCATTCCGACGTTTAGGCACACAGGCTATTTGCAGGCCAGTCCTCCCCCGCCCAGTCTAACCAACCAGAGATGGCTCCTCCAGTCTCAGCTCCCACTGGTCTCCTTCATCACCTGCTCTCTCACATCACATGGCCTCAACCTCTCCCTTCCCTGCCCAGAATGTTCTTCCCACCAAGACCAAGTCTGACCCCCATTACTGGCTCTTATACAGCCCCACCTGTCTCTCCTTATGAGCATTCTTTATACCCGGAACTTTCTACATATGTGATTGTGTCTCTCTCCCCTGCTAGACTATAAACTCCATGAGGACAGGGCCAATCTGTCTGTGTTCCTTATTATATCAAGTATCTAGCCAGGGATGGCACATGTGAAGCTTTGTGGTCTGGAAACGCTGAGGACCTTCTGTGACCATGAGGGAAGAGCATGCAGTGGCTGGAAGATGTCACCCTGCAGCCCCTGGAGGGGACCCTTCAATGCCAAGAGCAGATCCAAGAGCCAGAGGTAAAGAAGCCATGTTCTTGGTGACAGTGTTCACCATTCAGTTCAGTTCAGTTCAGTCGCTCAGTCATGTCCGACTCTTTGTGACCCCATGGACTGCAGCAGACCAGGCCTCCCTGTCCATCACCAACTCCCGGAGCTTACTCAAACTCATGTCCATCGAGTCGGTGAGGCCACCCAACCATCTCATCCTGTCATCCCCTTCTCCTCCTGCCTTCAATCTTTCCCAGCATCAAGGTCTTTTCAAATGAGTCAGTTCTTTGCATCAGGTGGCCAAAGTATTGGAGTTTCAGCTTCAGCATCAGTCCCTCCAATGAATATTCAGGACTGATCTCCTTTAGGATGGACTGGTTGGATCTCCTTGCAGTCCAAAGGACTCTCAAGAGTCTTCTCCAACACCACTGTTCAAAAGCATCAATTCTTCAGTGCTCAGCTTTCTTTATAGTCCAACTCTCACATCCATACATAACATAAACTCACTTAATCTCTGGATATTTTACATAATCTAAGAGATAATAATTTATCATTCAAGCTTGTTAGGGGTGAGTTTTCCACCATTTATAAGACAAAGAATCCAACAGATGTACTTTAACAAAACTATACACTCCCAGCCTAGTTTTTGTACACTTCTGTTCCACCCAAGTGCTAAGCATGCGAAGAAGTATTGAATAATTTGTTTTCACCTACCTGGCTCCAGCTCGCTGCACATCCATTCCCCCATTTATTCACTCAACAAATTTTTCTAGGTGCCTAAATGTAGCTCCTTTGGATTGAAGAGAAAGAACAAGACAAGCCAGATGGGGTCCTTGCTTTTATGCAACTTAACAGTTAAGTGAGAGAAATGCATGAACAAGAAAATCAGCACAGAGTTTTGGATAGTGGTAAAACCTGTGAAGATAGTGAAATAAGGAGATGGAATAAGGAAGGAGGGAGAAGGGAATTACTTATCTAGGTGGTTATGGAAGCCCTCTGAGTTGAAAATGATGAGGAAAAAGCCAAAGGAAGATAACACAGAAGAACACTCCAGACAAACAGGGGAAGCCAGAGCAGAGGCTCCGAGATAGAACAAACTCGATGTGTTTGAGGGACAGGAAAAAAGGCAGAGTGGCTTAAGAATCCATCGCCCTCCCTGGGAGAGAACAAGACAAGATGAGGGACAAGACGAAGCAGACAGAGACTCAGTTATCTAAGAATTCTTCTTCCAAGGAAAGTCAGATGCCCGCAGGAACAGAGTTATCACACCTTCAACTTTCCCCATCCTCAGGCATGACTCGCTTGGACACACTGCATATGTCAGCTGGGAGAGGAATGAGTGTGGGACTTGGCCCCAGGGTCAGTGCCCCCTTAGCAAGCCCCTCAACCATTCTAGTCTCCAGTCCAGTCATCCATTCATCAGCCAAGGGCCTGGACTTGGGGATCAGAAAAGACTCTTTCATCCTCAATGGTCTACAATTAACTTCCATTTCATTGTCTTTAAAAAAGAGGCTAATCAATGGAAACCATGAATTCAGACTCAAAAGAGAACTCTCATTTAAGAATTATATTTTCAAAACATATATCAGGAGGGCAACAGAGCAAAGTCAGAAACACTCAAACACAAAGCCTCCAGGTCCAACCCCAGCAGCTGCTCTGCTCACACCTCAGAATTCTAGAGCGATTAACGGAGACACGGAACCTTTCTTGTGTAAGGTGCATGAACGTGCCTCCCCAAAGCAGGAACTGCGGCTCCAAAGCCTCCCAGTGCTCTCTGCACCCCCACCTCCACCGTGGCTCCCTTCTGACCCCCGGTGTCAGCCTTGCCTCCACCACTGGCCCCCTGCCCAGGGCAGCAGGAAGAGGCCATCACTGGCGAAACGGTGCAAGTCTCCGACCACACTGGCCTCCCTGTTCACAGAGAGGGCACCTGGGAGCCTCTGCACTCTGCTAAATGCACTCCCGTCCGTGCTGAGGATAGGTAGTTCTTTGTCATTTAGGGCTTCGGGCAAAGTCACTTGCTCAGGGAGGCCCTCCCGTTGCTCTGGTGTGGTGGAGTTACCCTCTCCCCTCTATCTGCTGTCATACTGGCCTGTCGTCTTGAGATTACTTACTGTTATCAAAAACCACTAACTTCTTTGAACTCATTATGCCTCCTCCACTAGACCATAAGCTTCCTGAGTTCAGAGCCCCATCTGTCTTACCCATGCTGTGTCCTCAGGACCTAGCTCTGTGTCCAGCCCACAGACAACTGACTCGGTAAAAATTTTTGATGAACGGAAGGAAGAAGTCATCGTAAGATCCCTGACAAAGCATCAAAGACCACAAGGCAGGTTAGAACCGACAAGTTCCCAAGGAAATCCTGCAGTTGTAGCCCAACAATTTTCAGCCAAGACAGCACACCTGGGGTGGGGTGGGGAGAGCCATCAGGATATCATAAACCTCCCCCATAGGACGATGATGGTACGTAATGCTCAATGATGCCAGGGCAGAACCACCGGCCCAGCCCTCTCACTGCTTTGCCAGAGAGGAATAGAGGGGTCTAGCAAAGGAAAAGTAACTCTTTTAATGGGATGCCCAGGTGTCTGACACCAACATAGACTTTCTCAAGGCCCCCAGTGCTGGTCTTCTTGGAGTTTAAACAAACCAGTCGACAGAAGCTGGACACCGGTGGGGAGGGAAGTCTGCCAAAGCCAGCATCCCACAGTTGGCACGTGGAGATCCACAAGGAGGGACAGGTGAGGTGGTGCCAGGTCCAAGGTCAGGGCATCCAGAGCCGAAGAGCAGAGTCACTGGGGATGGGAGGGGGAGGGAAGGGTACATGTCTAAGAGGGGCATGGGGTAAAGGTCGACTGAGAGGGAAAGTTCCAGAATGGGCAGGCCAGGAGGGTACTGCTCTGCTGTCATTCCATGTTACAAAAGGCAGCTCAGAGAAAAGGGGAAACAGCAGTCGGCTTTTTTTTTTTTTTTTTTTTACAATCATCAGATATAAAACCCTGAGTATAAATTTTTCTATTTTAGGGTCTCTAAATAACATTTAACTTAGTGAGTGTTTTACATCTAGGGTAAATATTTGCCCGGTGTTTCTGGCCCATGTCAGAGCGCTTATCTAAAAAGCTCTTTGGTTCTGCTCCCGATAGGAAAATTATACATTCAACTCAGCATCCTCACCCGGCATGTGAACCCACGAAGCACTCTTCTTCCCCCAGTCTCCAAGGTGCACCCCGACCGTAGTAGCCACAGGATCGGCGTAAGAGCACTTTCTGGAAGGTCCACCCGTGTGCGCTGCACTTTCTCTTAATTAAGGGCAAGGGCATGGAGGAACAAGTCCAGGACCGACCCTACTCCACCAGGCTGCGGAATGTTTGGGGAAATCAAGGAGCTGTAAGACAAAGCTTCAGATAACAGCAAGAAAACAGAAACAGCCAGTGCAGCTTGGCTTCACGAACTGAACCAGGCCACTGGTCACTGTGCAGCTCAAGGCGGCAACTGCAGATATACTAGGAGGTCCGCAGAAAGCAGTCACATGGTCTGAGAGAAATCTAGAAGGCTGGACATAGGACTGTCACCCCCCACCTGGGTGCAGTGCAATGTCTTGGGACTGAGGAGTAAGTTCTCATTTTTTTAGTAAGAATCATTTTTTTTTAAGTAAGAATTTCTATCATTTCTGCGTGCATGTGCTAAGTTGTTTTAGTTATGTCTGACCCTTTGCGACCCTATGGACTGTAACTTGCCAGGCTCTTCTGTCCATGGGGTTTTCCAGGCAAGAATATTGGAGTGGGTTGCCACTTCCTTCTCCAAGGGATCTTCCCAACCCAGGGATCGAACCTGCATCTCCTGTGTCTCCTGCATTGGCAGGTGGGTTCTTTACCACTAGCACCGCCAGGGAAGCCCTCTATCACTTCTACTTAAACACAATGTCTCACAACTCAGTTCTCACAATGACCCTGCAGCGTAGATATTATCCACATTGGGAAAAGTGAGAAATGGAGGCTTAATGCAGGTAAATAACTTCCTAAAGTTATGAGACGATGAAGTCAGGATGCAAACCCAAGTCTGACTCCAAATCCACATTCTTTCCACTTGGGCACTACTCTTCCCAACCTATGAAAGTATCTCCCTAAAGGTTCTAAACAAGCCTCTTCCTGGTTCCCCAGGTTTAAGAGAGGCGAGTTCAACACGGAGCACATCTGAGTTACGACCAGAATAACTCCAATACTTGGCGGCACCACCCAGCATGGACTTAGCTCAAAGAGACTCAAAGAGGGCTCCTCAAATTGAGATTACCAAGACTCCAAGGGAGATACTGGTCAGAGCAAGGGACTCAGAATAAAGTCCAGAGGAGCTGCATCAGCACAGAGGTGGAAGCAGAGACCCTGAGAACACCCACAGGCCAGACACAGTCAGTCCAGCCAAGGCAGGTACTCATCACACTACACCAGAGTTCAAGGGCAGGGAGGTATCTGGGAAAACCTCTGGCCAAGTCCAGGGCATCTTCCTTGTTGTTGTTGCTCAGTCACTAAGTTGTGCCTGGGTGTGAACCAAGTCACTTCAGTTGTGTCCAACTCTTTGCAATCCCATGGACTGTGATCTTCCAGGCTCCTCTGTCCATGGGATTCTCCAGGCAAGAATCCTGGAGTGGGCTGCCCTGCCCTCCTCCAGGGGATCTTCCCCACCCAGGGATCAAACCTGCATCTCCTGTGGCTCCTCATTGCAGGCAGAATCTTTACCGCTGAGCCACCTGGGAAGCCCTGCTAGCTAAGTTTCAACCCTCTTTAAATTAGAAAGATACTATTGTTTCTATTCTAATACAATAGTGCTGAGACCAGAGTTAACTGAGAACCCATCCTGCATTTGGTTGCTTTTGTTCCTGACCTAACAATAAAAAAAAGCAACAAGCAGAAGAGCTTACCAGAATCTTAGGAGCTGGACAAATCTGGCATGAATTCAAGATCTTCCAAAAACTAGCTGTGTGGCCCTTGGCACGTCACTTGACTTTTCTGAGTTTGGGTTTCTTCTTACATAAAATGGAAATAATGCTTCCACCCCACCCCAGGCCAACACTCAGGATGAAATGAAATAATCTAAGGAGGCATCTGGTATCTTACTGCTGGGAAGCCAGCAGGCATTTCACAAGTGATGTTCTTCACAATTGCTCTCTGGCAATCATAGCCAGCTTTGACTCTGACCTCTCAGCTGGGACTTGAGTTCCTGGGGACCATCCCCTTCAAGACTGAACAGGCTTTCGATGGACATCTCAATCCTTGCTGGCAATGCCTATTTCCCTAAGGCAGAATCTTGTCACATACACACAGAAAAAGGTACTTCAAAAAGGCAGAGGCTCAGAAACAGTGCATTGTGTGACCAACCGGCCAGCATTCAGGAAGCAGTTGCCACTAAATCCAAAAGGAAGTCATTTCCAGGCAATATTCTTCTCAGAGAGGATTCTAGAGGGATCGCAAACCCAGACAAAGGGGGCGGAGATGAATGGGCAGCGCTCAAGAATTCTGACCCTCACCTGACCCCGTGCACAATATAGTAGCCGTAACTTCACTTTCTCTGCACAGTGACACAGCCCCCAACAGCTGTGGAATGTCAAAAACAAGGCTGGTAGGGTCTAAAGTTACCCCTCCTCCATCGGAGAGGAAAGAAAACACATTTCGGAGTCTCCTTCTTTATGTTTTGCTTCTGAGGAACAAATGTCGACAAGATATAGGATACGCTGCTCTGTTTGCCACCAAGATGCACAGAACATAATTTTATACGAAGCTACACCCGCTTAATTGTGATGCATTAAGTATTATGTTCATTGTTTCTAAAAGTGGGTAGAAATGAATAATTTATTTCAGACAAAGGAAACTCTTGAATATGAAATGCCTCATCTTTTAAAATTATAATTTGGAAGACAGGGATGAAAAAATATCCATAGCCAGTGAACCTTATATTGCTAATAGAAAACAATGCTTCGACTGTTTCTACTTTGTTTGCAAACATCACATTTTTTAAAACCTTCCTGAGAATAATCAAGAAAAAGACACACTAGGTTTTCAGCATGCTCACAGCTGCTCAACACAGGGCTAGCCTATCTTATGTTAATTTTCTGGGCTAGGTTTCCTTTCCCTTTCTACCAGTGCACCTTGGCTCACCTGGAGTCCACTCTTTGCATCCCTACACCTCTATCTCCCAAAGCTTTCCTCTCTTTAACGCATCCTACTTCCCTTTGTGGCTCTTCCTTCCCGCTCCCTCCCTGGCAATCTCTGTGCCCTGCACCCTCTTCCTGGTTCCACCATCTCCCCAGCAACTAGCACAGTGCCAGGCACAGAGGAGGTTCTCAGAGAATGCAACTATTATTATTTTTAGAGAAGATAATTGATGTTTTGGACTCAACTGAATTGGTGATCATCATTTCCCGTATGGCTATTGGTGTCTTTTTTTTTTTTCTTTCAGAGCAGAAAAGATATCTACATCCACTCAGATAATCTACTATTGCTGTTTCATGCTAATAAATTGGGAGAGGAGGGAGAAGGCAGGAAGTTAGGGCGCATATAAAAGGAAGCTCCTGGCAGTCATTCACCTACCATTTCCCAAGCACTTCTCAGTGCTCATCCTAAGTGTTACCGCCAATAACTTTATGAATTGGATACTATTATTATCCCCACTTATAGGCCGAGTCTCTATTAACCCTGGGTCCCACAGCTAGTAAGTGCTGGAATGTGGAACTCAAATCTGGGTGTGTTTAACCCCAAGACTTTGCTCTTTACCACTGCTATTCTGAATTCCGTAATTTCCTAGGATCGCTGGGACCTCATTCCCCTGCCCCTCCCCAGCCCCACCCCAATCTCCAGAATGAATACAGATGGTCTGCCCAGTGGCTCTTGAGCAAAAAGCTCCCTGGCTCTTGGGTGCATTCTTACAGGAGATCAGCAGCAGCCATAAAGGGCAAAGTACAACCTCTTCCTGCTCCCACCCCAGTGGTATCATTAAAACACCATCATAAACACACTTCGGGCTCAAAAAACGAGAGAGAGGGTTTGGTTTCTTCTTAGGAACCACTCGGTGAGCTTCAGTAATTACTGGCTGCAATCCCAAAGGCCCTCCTTCCTCATCCTTCTCTCACTGGGCTTGCCCTGGGGTTAGCAGGCATCTTTTTCAATTAAGACAACTCCCTGCATTTCGAATCTTTGAGTTTTTATTCAGACAGACTCTTGCAAAATGTTCTGAAGCAAGTCGAGAATGTGGCGCAGAAAACTGCCAAGTGAGACCCAGGACTAGGGAGCCAGAAGGATAAAAGAGTATCTAGAAAAGAAATGCAGAAACAAGCCCATACATCAAGTCCTCCCAACAGGTGGACATAGACAAGTTGAGCAGGGCCATCTCTCCCAGCCAGGAGGACAACTCTGGCCTGGAGATCAAACCTGACCCATGACTAACCACTGTTCCCAAGTCAAAAAGCAGAAGCCCATCCTGATTCCAGGCTGGAGGACAGCACTGGGGTTGGATTTAGGCACTGTAGAAGGTTGACGGCAAGCATTGGAATGGCTGAGATGGTGGTTCGGTCACTAAGTTGTGTCCAACCCTTGCGACCCTATGGACTCCAAAGCCTGCCAGGCTCCTCTGTCCATGGGGTTCTCCAGGCAAGAATACTGGAGTGGGTTGCCATTTCCTTCTCCAGGAGATCTTCCCAACCCAGGAACGGAACCCGGGTCTCCTGCATTGCAGGTAGATTCTTTACCGACTGAGCTATGAGGGAAGTCTGGGGCGGTTGAGAGGTAGAGAATCCACTGCCAATTCAGGGCACACAGGTTCGATCCCTGCTCCAGGAAGATCCCACATGCCTTAGAGCAACAAAGCCCACGTGCCACAACTACTGAGCCTGTGCTCCACAACAAGGGAAGACACCACAATGAGAAGCCCGTGCACCGCAGAGAGTAGCCCCTGCTCTCTGCAACAGCCCGCTGTGCAGCAATGAAGATCCAGCATAGCCAAAAATAGATACATTTAATCTTAGGGAAAAAAAAAAAAGAAGGCAGGTGGGGAGCCATTCCTCTGGGGGATCCAAAACTATCCACATTCCCACTGACCTCCAGGCTAACCCTTTTCACCAGCCAGATCACTCAGTGGCTAAGGGGCTCCACTGAACAATTTTCCATGACACCCTTTCTCCTGCTACAAGGCAACGTGTCTCCTATAACAGCATGAAGACTTTTCATAACCTGGCCCCAGACCACCCTGCTTCCTGCACTCAGTCCTGCTGTGACCTGCTCTCCGGGTGCCCCACTCCCTTTCCGAGCCCACCCTGTGAGGTCCATGCAGCCTCACGGACTCCGGCTCTTCAGCCCGCCCTGGGGACCTAAACCGGGAGCTGTGTGCAATGGTGCCTTTGGCATCTTCTCCCCGAAAGGAGGAGGTCTGAAAGACAGAAGCTTAAACTTGACCTACACTTGCTCTGTGTCCATCAGGAGCTGAGATAAACAGGTACCTTCTGAGATGAGGAGTTATAAACCCTAACTCTATGTCATTCTCCAGTCTGGGAGCATCCAGAACCCTACGTGCTTTTACGACACAAAACTATATTAGGTTGAGCCATATGAAACGTGTGCTATTCTACCATGCTGACCTGCAAAAATGGCAATTTCATTCGATTCAACCTAAAAATCCCGATAGTGCTAAGATACACGAGCCATCATCCTTCCCTGGTTCTGCTGAGACAAAGGCCAGGCCTCTGAGTGTGAAAAACCCACCTCTCTGCCCAGCTTGTCTCCCACTGCTGCTCATACTGACGTCTCCAGCAGCTTATAACTGCAACCTGGACACTCAGCATATTTGCCCAGGCTGTTGCCCCTGCCTGGAATGCTCCCCTCCAACCACCTCTATGTAGGAAACTTCTATCCACTCCTCAAAACCCAGCTCAAAGTCCCTTCAGAAGCCTTTTCTGGTCCATATCTCCATCTAGTCAGATATTCTCTCCTTAGGGCCACATCTGAGCCTGTGTGGAGTTCTACTCATTTGCCTACCACTTTGCAACATAATCTGCTTCTTTTATACCTATCCATAAAACCTATTTTTTTTTGTTTTGTTATATACCTATAACCTATTTTGTCTAGTTTTGTTTTATTCCTATCCCTAAAACAAGAAAAAAGAAATTTTAAAGGCAACAGTAGGGTCTGAATCACCTAGGCCTCTCACGAGGCTCATCATATGTTCTCAATAAGTATGTGATGAGTGAATTTGACAGAAATGCCACTCTATCACACCAAAATACTGAAAGTCAACAGAGATCACAGAAACCAACCAATTCTTCTCTTCGTTATAGTGTACTTATTTTATATATAATATATATTACCTGTGTATATCATACACATGCCACTGCTGCTGCTAAGTCGCGTCAGTCGTGTCCGACTCTGTGCAACCCCATAGACGGCAGCCCACCAGGCTCCCCGTCCCTGGGATTCTCCAGGCAAGAACACTGGAGTGGGTTGCCATTTCCTTCTCCAATGCATGGAAGTGGAAAGTGAAAGTGAAGTCGCTCAGTCGTGTCTGACTCTTCGTGACCCCATGGACTGCAGCCTACCAGGCTCCTCCATCGGTGGGATTTTCCAGGCAAGAGTACTGGAGTGGGGTGCCATTGCCTTCTCCGATCACACACATACACACATATATATAACTCAGCACAAAATGTCTATGACTTCATGCAGTTTGTGCTCTTGACTTTCAGGGACCATCTCTCCTGTTCAGTTCAGTTCAGTTCAGTGGCTCAGTCGTGTCCAACTCTTTGCGACCCCATAAATCGCAGCACGCCAGGCCTCCCTGTCCATCACCAACTCCCGGAATTCACTCAGACTCATGTCCATCGAGTCAGTGATGCCATCCAGCCATCTCATCCTCTGTCGTCCCCTTCTCCTCCTGCCCCCAATCCCTCCCAGCATCAGAGTCTTTTCCAGTGAGTCAACTCTTTGCATGAGGTGGCCAAAGTACTGGATTTCAGCTTTAGCATCATTCCTTCCAAAGAAATCCCAGGGTTGATCTCCTTCAGAATGGACTGGTTGGATCTCCTTGCAGTCCAAGGGACTCTCAAGAGTCTTCTCCAACATCACAGTTCAAATGCATCAATTCTTCGGTGCTCTGCCTTCTTCACAGTCCAACTCTCACATCCATACACGACCACTGGAAAAATCATAGCCTTGACTAGACGGACCTTGGTCGGCAAAGTAATGTCCCTGCTTTTGAATATACTATCTAGGTTGGTCATAACTTTTCTTCCAAGGAGTAAGCATCTTTTAATTTCAAGGCTGCAGTCACCATCTGCAGTGATTTTGGAGCCCAAAAACATAGGCTGACACTGTTTCCACTGTTTCCCCATCTATTTGCCATGAAGCGATGGGACCAGATGCCATGATCTTCGTTTTCTGAATGTTGAGCTTTAAGCCAACTTTTTCACTCTCCTCTTTCACTTTCATCAAGAGGCTTTTTAGTTCCTCTTCACTTTCTGCCATAAGGGTGGTGTCATCTGCATATCTGAGGTTATTGATATTTCTCCTGGCAATCTTGATTCCAGCTTGTGTTTCTTCCAGTCCAGCGTTTCTCATGATGTACTCTGCATAGAAGTTCAATAAGCAGGGTGACAATTTACAGCCTTGACTTACTCCTTTTCCTGTTTGGAACCAGTCTATTGTTCCGTGTCCAGTTCTAACTGTTGCTTCCTGACCTGCATACAGATTTCTCAAGAGGCAAGTCAGGTGGTCTGGTATTCCCATCTCTTTCAGAATTTTCCACAGTTTATTGTGATCCACACAGTCAAAGGCTTTGGCATAGTCAATAAAGCAGAAATAGATGTTTTTCTGGAACTCTCTTGCTTTTTCCATGATCCAGTGGATGTTGGCAATTTGATCTCTGGTTCCTCTGCCTTTTCTAAAACCAGCTTGAACATCAGGAAGTTCACAGTTCATGTATTGCTGAAGCCAAATGGACACTACAGCATGGGTTCTAGAGCCAGGCCTCCTGGGTGAAAATGTGGCTCCACCCATTCCTAGGCATGTGCCCTCAGGCCAGTTCCTTACTTGGGTCTCAGTCTTCTTAGCCATGAAGTGGGGCTAAGAGTATCTTCTACTAAACAAGGTTAACACAAGCGATTGCATGTAAAACACCTAGCTCACTGCCTCTCATAGCTGTTGCTAATTATTATTTTTATTTTTCTTTAGGTCTCATGGGGAGGGTAACCATTTCCATCAGGAATATGTTTAGAGTTCACCTGGTCAGTCCTCCCATTCAAATCCCACTTGCCATTTCTAAACATATGAAAATAAAATAGTTCCATCAAGAACTCTCCAGAATTCTCTGATCTCCTGGTATCTTCTTCATCAAGAGTTTATTTGAAACTCATACTAACAGGGATCAATGAAACATTTCATAAACATGGGCTTTAGGAAACCTGCTGGCCTATTTCTACAAAGAATGCAATCAATACTTATTTTCATACATTATTAACTACACACAAAACAATAATGTACACAGGGCAACAGGAATAACAGTTGGCATGGTGCTTCTTACACCATCAGAGGGACGTGAAGGAAAGTGGTACCAGTATGACGGAATACAAATGAATAGCCTCTTAGGTCACCTTAAAGTGGGACTAAAGTATGTATTTCTTTCTTTACCACTGTGTAATGGTATTTATACAACAACATGACAAAAAAATGGCTCTAGGCATTCTGCTCTACTTTAGAATCCTTCCATCTCACACTGAAATGAAAAAAAAAAAGATACAAACCAGAAATTGCTTCTTTGGTTAATATTTCTGCAGTTCCGCAGGAATGGTTTTAATAGCACGCGTGTTCTGGATTTTACTTGTCAATTAAGAACCCATCGGAATGCAGGGCTAAGTACTAAAATAATAGATATTGGTTTATATTTCAAATTTAAAGGCCTTTTGTCAAATAGTGCTTTAAGGTGGAAGACAGAGGAAAGGAAACTGGGAATTAAGGGAAGACAGCAGGAACTACGTAGGTTCCTCCTTAATAAAGGATCAGGTCTGTGCTTAAAATTTCATCACATAACAGTTGAAAGAGCACAGGCTTTGAAGATGCAGGAATAAGATGTGAGACTTAACTCTTCTACTTATTGGCGGTGTGGTGCTGAGAAACTTAATCATCCTCTCTGATCTCAGGTTTCCCTTTCAGAAATCAGAATATTATACCTACCTTTCACCATACTGTTAAGTGTTAACTGCTCAGTCAAATTTGACTGCGACCCCATGGACTGTACCTGCCAGGCTCCTCTGTCCATGGGATTCTCCAGGCAAGGATACTGAAGTGGATTGCCATTCCCTGGAGGGGATCTTCCTGACCCAGGGATGGAATCTGGGTCTCCCACATTACAGGCAGATTCTTTATGGTCTGAGCCACCAGGGAAGCTCACCTTTTAGCATAGGTGGGGATCAAAAGGAAATAATGGCCTTGAGGGCACTCAGCAGGGGCTCCCCTAAGGAACTCCTCTCCCCACAGATCCATCCTCTTTAAAGAGACAGCAGGTCTGGAGACAACACAGCTCCAGGACTAAGGGCAGAGCCCCAGAGGCAACTGTGGTTTGACCAGAAATAGGCCATTTGATCAAATGATTAAAAGTCTGTCATATGCTAATGCTTGGACGGGGCGGACCATGGGCCAATTTAGTGGGAGTAAATTGCAATTGATTTTCGAAGAAATTGCTTGTTCTCTTGCCTTTCCTCAGCTGTGTCACACTCCCTCATACACAGCTGTCTTTGTCACAGCCAGAACCGACTGAAACACGTGTCAAGTAAGATCTTTTAGAGGCAAAATGTTTAACAATACAGACATCCACACTCACACATGCTATAAATACACACATATACACATGAACAGGCAGATATATAAATATATCTCTATCTGTGCGTGTGTATATACATGTTTATATAGATGTTTCTAGAGGGCTCAAATTCAGTAACAATTCTGCACCATGACTGTACCCTTCTGTGTGTTTTACAAATCCCTCTGTGGTTGGAAAGCTACCCTGAGTCATTTTTATTTTTACAACAACCCACTATTTGAAGAAAGATCAGAAAAGAGCACACCCCTAAAATCTCCTCTCCCTGCACTCCCCAGCTCTATCTGTGCAAATCCCTGGATATGAAAAGAAAATGGTTAAAAGATCACAGAAGATAAAAAATCATAAGAATAAAGGTTAACAATGACTGCTTTCACCCCTAATTTCTGATATGGTGATAGACCCTCTTAGAACATTAATTAGAATGGGAAGAGAGATGAAAGAAATGCCCAGGGGACATAATAAATTAGCCCCTTATGCAAATTACCCATTCGTTCTCATCACTGACCCAGCTAGTTGAGTCTCTAAATTACGGGAAGTGGTTAGTTTCTTTAACAAAAAAAAAAATCCAGACAAAAGATTAATTTTTTTTTTAAATGTGAAGTCTGGGCAGGCTTAAAGCAACAAATAACTTCTTAGTTTTCATTGCAGACAATTCTGAAGGGGGTCAGAAGATAAGAAAATGAACATTCTGGCCACTGGGTTCTGTTGCCAAACAGAGACCTATTAATTAACCCTTGTTCTGAAATAATTCCGAAACAATGGACAGCCAACCCTTTAACTGAAGTCAAAGGCTGTGCTTCTCGCTCTAACTGTGAGAACAAAGTCTGGCAAGCTAAAAGGCTGCATGGCTGAGGAGCAGGTGAAGGACAATTTAAAGGAGGTGAGGAAATGCCAGGAGATGGAGAATTTCAAATATCAATTTAAAAACAAACACATACCTAATTTTACTTGTCATCACTGTCCTGGACAATTTATGTTTCACCGTCCTGGAAATTTATGGAACTCTCAGTTTTCTTATCAGTAAAATAAAAGGATTGGACTAGAATGACCTCCAAAAGTCCTATGGCATCTACCATCGGGGATTATATTTATCCCTTTGTTTTCGCACTGTACTTCCAATAATTTGATTTGTTAAAATATAATCTTATGACATGCATTTTGTCTTCACTCCTGGCTTCCTTTTCTCTTTCCTACTCTCGTTTTCCCCTCTTCTTTATTTTCTCCACTTTCTTATTTTATCTTCTTGCATGTATTCAAATGAGACACTTTAAATACACTCTGGTGCAAAGTAAGGTACATATTGAATAAATCATGCTTTATAAATGTTATTAATATGAAAATGTATATGGCGAGATGATGATTTTCTCTGGTAGGAAGAAAAGGCTGGATAGGAAAACAGTAAGTCACAGAATAACACAAGACTCCATAGTCAGGCCCTTAGAGAAAGAAGGAAGACATTACAGGTCATCTTCAGCTGCTGCCCTCATTTTACAAAAGGAGAAGGTGTCTCTTTGGAAAGGCAAAAACTTGCCCAAGGTCACTGGCTAGCTGCTGGAGGCAGAACACAGACTCTTGATTCCTGGACCAGTGCTCTTTGGATAAAACAATCCTGATGACTTCTCTTGACGATTCTCCACTGTATCCCAGAGAATAGCAACAACAACAACAAAAAAGGACATCCTTTGGAAAAAATAAGCTCGACAGCAGAAAAATTAAGAGGTGGCAGAAAGAAATACTTCAGAAGACTAAGGGGAAGGAATGAGGACAGACGTATTGGCTATAAATAATTTTGTACCTTGTAACAATCTTCAGTTCACACAATTACCTGTCACTCACTGATGTTTTATCTCCCCTCTTTGGGTAACGGGACCTACAGTAATTCTATGCAAAATATCTGACTGTCTCTACTTCCACAGCCTGCACTGGAACATTCTGGCCGCTGCCAGAAGTATTGAGATACTGGAAAGACTTGAGCCTTACTCATGAAACTTCTCAAGGTTGACAGTTCATCTAAATAATAAAGCTTGCCTTTAGGAAGTGGTCAGTGATGTGAGAAGACCCAGATTCCTCAGGTCATG
Organism: Budorcas taxicolor; assembly: GCF_023091745.1. Taxonomy (NCBI): domain Eukaryota; kingdom Metazoa; phylum Chordata; class Mammalia; order Artiodactyla; family Bovidae; genus Budorcas; species Budorcas taxicolor. Next base: position 36,019,915 of record NC_068932.1, read on the forward strand.
AGGCAGGTAATAAGAAAGCACGTGTAGACTATGACTTCATTTTTGTAAAAAGGAAAAATATATATGTACACACAGGGTTATATATAGTCATACATATAGGGGGAAAGCTGCAAAGGCTCATATCAGATGTTTACAGTGGTTATCTTTGGGAGCTGAGACTATGAATGGTTTAAATTGGCTTTCCTTTCCTACCTGTTTGTAATTTCTTACTGTCGTACAATAAACATGGATCGCTGAGGGAGAGTGAGAGAATAAAAGCCAAAAGTAGTGGTCTGTGAAAGTGAAATGGAAGTGTACTTAGCAGGGCCTGTGGAGACGGAAGCCTTTCCCAGGTTTAAGGCATGCCCTTCTCAGGCAGCAGTAATTCTTCCCGCTATGAGGGGCGTTGCAGAGAAGATTTATGGGGAGAGGTTAGAAGAATGGGAATCAGTCAAGCTGAGAAGGGTAGGCTGATCACAAGAATCCTTAAGTACAGGAAGAGCTCCAAGCCGGGGTGACAGCCAGCTGCAGCAAGAGCAAAGAAAGGATCCGGCCCCAGAGGAACAGGGGGATCAGAGCAGGCAAAAGGAAGACCCTCCCCAACGGGGATTTAAAACCCAAATTGGGTTATTAAAAGTTGGGGCTTTCCTCCAGGGCCCTTTAGATATCGGACAGATTTCTTCTTTCTTGTCCAAGCCAGTTGATGAGCAGCCTTTCTGAAAGCTTGGGGTTGCTATGCTTTTCAAGACATACAATCATGGTTCCAGGATCAGGGAATCACGTGTGCGTGTTCAGTCACTCAGTCGCATCCTACTCTGTGTGAGCCCATGGACTGAAGCCCACCAGGCTCCTCTGTCCATGGGATATCCAGGCAAGAATGCTGGAGTGGGCTGCCATTCCTCCCCAAGGGGATCCGGCCAATCCAGGGATCGAACTTACATCTCCGGTATCTCCTGCATTGGCAGGCAGATTCTTTACCACTCAGCTACCTGGGAAGCCCTGACCAGGGAACATGGTGTGTCAAGAACGAGCCCCACTTTTGGAGTCAGGAGCGAGCTGACAGCTAACACAGCCTTGGCACAGCATTAAAAATGACTGAGATTTTATTGAGGACCAATTATATTTCAGGCAGGAGGCAAGGCTTTTCACATATAGCCTTTTTAATTTCCAAGAACCTGTAAAGGAGGTAGTATCACCATTTCATCTTATATCCAAGGATTCTGAGGCACAGGGAGATCACATGACCTGCCCAGAACAAGCGGCAGAGCTGGAGGTCCGCTCAGGTGAGTGCACTCTGGAGCACGTGTCCCTTCTCCAGCATCAGCACGCACAAAGATGAAAGAGGCACTAAGCTGCCCAGAGGACTGGTGGGATGACACCTGGTCAACCTAGTTTGTTCAGACACGGGCGACTGGGGTGAGATGGGAGGCTGATTAATAGAAGAATCTAACAAGGGAGACTGAAACCAGATCACTCCTGGAAGTCACCAAGGTGCTAAGGTAACATCTGGCGATGGGTGGCCAGGTTGAACAAGGAGAAACTAGACACAGGCATGGGGCCAGTAAGAAGGCCAATGCAACGCTCAAGTGAAAGATAAGCTAGGCAGACTAAGGGAATGGAGGGAAAGGCAATTCAAAAAAGAGCAGGTAATTTCAGGAGGACTTAGTGATGGGTCCAGCTGAAGGAGTTGAGGAGGGGAGGGGAGGTGGTGGAGATGATTCCAAAGCTTACAGGTTAGGCAGACAATGCCTTTATGTAAGACAAGAGACTCAGGGAGAGGAGGATGTAAGGAGAAAAGGGGAGAGATAATGAGATCCATTTTGGATACACTGAGTTTGAAGTAACTGAGATACATCCTGATGGATTCAGCTAGAATTCAACTGGAAATGCTGGTTTAGAGCTCAGGAGAGGATGGAGAAGAGTAGGAGGGAAGGCTCTGAGTCATCAGTGTTCATGGTAGCTGAGGTCCCAGAGATAGATGATGTCTGTTCAGACAGGAGGCAGAACAGAAAGAGGCCAGCGCCAACATCCTCTAAGGCAGTACCAGATCCAAGAAAAGGTTCTGGAGGAGACCCTCAAGCAATGTGGCCCAGGCCAAATGGCTTTCCATCTCTGAACTTCAATTTTGTAAAAGCAAAGGACTGGACCAGATCTTTAAGGCTCTTCTCTGATATTCAACCACCTATGGTTGATAAAGTCTTCCCAGGTGGTACTTGTGGCAAAGAACCTGCCTGCCAATGCAGGAGGTGTAAGAAACGCCAGTTCAACCCCTGAGTCAAGAAGATCCTCTGGAGTAGCAAACGGCAACCCACTCCAGTATTCCTGCCTGGAGAATCGCATGGACAGAGGAGCCTGGCGGGCAACAGTCCGTGGGGTTGCAAGAGTCGGACAGGACTGAAGTGATTTAGCACATATGGTTGTGCTGATGCCTGCTCAGAGCCGGGGAGGATGCTCGATGCTGAACAAACACCCGGCATCACAAGCAAATCCCCGACTTTCCAGTGAGAAAGACAGACGCATAAATAAGTCCTCTCGATAGGCTGTGATTAACAGCTATCATAAAGGCAAGAGCAAACTGCAGCGTGAGAGAATCCTGAGTGGAAGTGCCTGTCTGGGGGAATTCCAGCACGGCCCTAAGAGACGAAACCTGATCTTGGTCTTAAAGAACTAATAGAAACTTCCAAAACAAAGTGTCAAGGCATGGGAAAGCAAGTGCCTGGGAATGGCCTGCACAGTGAGCTTGACTGGAGAGGTGAAGTGGCTTCGAGAGGGAGGGCAGAGCCAAGGAGACCCAGGAAGATGGCCGTATGCTGTGTGTTCAGCCGCTCAGTCGTGTCCAACTCTTTGCAACCCCATGGACTCTAGCCTGCCAGGCTCCTCTGTCCATGGAACTTTCTAAGTAAGAATACTGGGTTGCCATTGTGCACTCGCGGGGATCTCCCCAACCCAGGGATCCAATCTGCATCTCTTGGTTCTTCTGCATTACCAAGGGGATGCTTTACCACTGCACCGCCTGGAAGGCCGTGAAGGAGTTTAATATATGCCAGAATAGAGAACAAAAGACTTCTAGGGGTTCTCAACATAGGGACACACGATTAGAGAGCTGAATAAAAAGGAGAGGACCACCACACACCCCTCGCAGCTAGTACTTACAAGCGCTTCTCTCTTGTCATGATTTGACAAGACAGCAGATGGTCTTATAAGGCTCTTCTTCAACATGTAAACATTTTAAGAAACTTTTCATTTAATAGTTACATAAATATGATGGTGCATTAAAACAGAAAAGTTAAACTTGGCTCATGATTTACAGCGTCATTCAAAAAGGAGCCAGACTCAGGAGAGCTTAGGGGCATCTGATGCTGCGGCAAGCCATTTCCAATTACTTGGGAACCAACCTCAAGATCCTGAGTTTCCTGTGAAAATCTAAGCCACTCTCTGGGACTTGGTAGGGAAATGGTTGCAAAGCCAGAGAACTAGAACTTTGTCTTTCACCAATGTGGATAAAGGATGTTCAAATACCAGCATCACTCTTGTACCACAATCTCTCCAGTTGACACTTGTTTGCAAATACCATTGACTTTGATTACCCCTGAGGAAGGTCTGACATTTCTTGACTCTTCTCTACAAAATCCGACCTCCCAACCAATCCTTTTAAATCTTGGAGCCCTTTCTTAGAAAAAATCTCTTGCTGCCTTTGAGGGGCTTATATCCACACTCTGATCCTCCATCTCCAGGCTTTTCTCAGTACCCACTCCACTTTTCAAACTTCTCACTGCTTTGCGCTCCCCCTCCAGAGTCCAAAAACAGTGCCAACAGGCTCATTGTCCTTTCAAATTACTATTTATTTCTTGCTGCATTTGAACTTTTATGAGGAAGAAAAGGCGAGGCAGAATGGAAGTGAAAGAGTAAAGTCATGGCTAAGAGTCACGGATGTGAAATTATCACTTGATAGCTCCAACCTCAGACACTCTGAGCACCCACACAGCTCTGCCCTCTTGGTTCCCAAGACACTTTCCTGGGTTTGGTCCTCTCTTCCAACGTCCTCTTGCACCGACTCACTTGTTCCTTTGTGTCCTCTAGCTCAGTGTGGTGGGACCCCTAAAAACCACACCAGCATCCAAGCACAGAAAGGGCACTTCCTAGAGCCCTTCAAAGTGCCTTGGAGGCCAATGCTTCCACTTCTGCTATTGCGCTTCCAGGAGAAGAATCCCTCCAACTCCCCACCTCAATTCTCGCCAGACTAGCCTGCTTGATTTCCCTTCTGCAGTTCAGGCTTCAGATGACAGTTTTAACATTATTCTACCTTATTTTTGGTCCCTTCCTTATTCCCATCACTGATAATATCTCCATATGGCCTTTTAACTAGCGATCTAGTAAACAGTGGCAATGACGGCTGAGGGTTTGATGAGTCCAAGGAAAATGGAAAAGCAAGAACGTCAAACATGTCTTGTTCAGTGAAAGGATTCAGCTCACCCTTAGCGTATGTGGATAAACATTCTCTTCACCTTGGGCAGAGACATCCAAATATGGAAACTCTGATGGCTACCCTATCTGTAAAAGGCAAAGGCCCTGCTGTCCCGGTTTCCTCAGAGACATTCTTAAAACAGAAGAGATGTTCTAGAAACTCAGATTCAAACCATGAAGAGCAGCATTCATCATCCCGATCCTCTGTCCCTCTCCATCCTACAAATGCCAAACTGGATCATATGCATTATTCAATGGCTCGAAACCTCTCGAGGCTCCATTTGGCTCTCTTATACCCACTTAAGGAACACAGTCACTGTAGAGGTCAAAGCTCATTACAGCTGGAACCTAAATCCAATGCCCTTGAGATATAAAATGTAGCTCCAGACAAGATCTTCCTGGCCCTGAGTTATGACTTCTGGGTCCTCGGCAGGCTGGGTCTTACAACATATTTGTTATGAGAACATATCTGTTTGAGAGAACGAGCCAAAAAAATGAATTGGTGGGACTTGGTCCAGGCAGAAGCATTTGATACCCATCAAAAAAAAAAAAAAAAATCCAGACAAGCCAGTGGTATCCAAGAACGGCCAGGTCACTTTAAGTGGAGAAAGAATGCAAGGATTGAAAAGAGGGGGATTTTGGAGATGACCTCAATCTACCCTCAGAATCATGGACTGTTAGGATTGGGGATTTTTACTTCAATGGTCTCATTATACCAAAAAAAACAGAGACCCAGAGAGAGTAAAATGAGTCTGTTACAGCCCTATAGTTCAGAACAGTATTGAAATTAAAACCCAGATGAATCTTCTTCCTTACCTATTTCCTTACTTTCATTTTCTCAGCAGGGGAAAAGGGTTCATATCCTTTCAGGCATTGGTACAAAGGCTGAGCAGTAATGCTTCCAGGGCACAGGCAGCCAGCAGGAGGCACTGCCCCTCACAGTACCAGGAAGGTCAGCCAGGTTTCTGGTACCCCACCCTAGTTGCTACTGATCTGCTAACACAAGAACTCTGATGGTCATATACTCTTGTCTGCGCATTCCTGATCCACTGTCTGAGCCACTGTCCTGGCAGGGCCAAAGGGACAAAGAACGTAAATAGGGATCTGAGGTATAAGCTATCAACATATTTAGGATCATGTATGAATGCCTCTGACACTAAACTTGTCCTCTTATATTTTATCCCAGAAACAGGCCACACAAACACACACACACACATACACACACACTTTTTCTCTGAACCAAAAAAAGAATAGAGAGGAGTGATTCTCAAGCTTCTTGAGCATATAAAGCACTCAGCCCAGGGAGCTTCCTAAAATGTAAATTCTCATCCCACAGCTCTGGGAAGTAGCCTGAGATTCCATACTTCTAACAAACTTTCAGGTGACATCAGTCCATGCTGATGGCCTGAGGAGCACACTCAGCAGTAAGAGACAAATGTTACAAAACCCTGCAAATAAATCTGAGTTTAAGTTCTGGTTCCACCAGTTAGGAGCTCTGTGATCTCGGGCTGGTTTCCTAACTTCCCCTTGCCTCAATCATCTCATCTCTAAAATGGAAATAACAACATGTAAGACACACTTGATGATGACTACATAAGCCAGTGATGAAAAGATCTTAAACAGTGCCTGGCACATAACAAGAGCTTAATAAATGCCAGCTGCTGGCTGCTTCTAAGATTCACGTCACGGGAGCAGATATAACTTCTATCTGGCTCACTGCCAAACTACCAATGGTAAGAATGCAGCAGGTGCTCAATGGATGTCTGTGAATGAATGTATGTATAATACACATAATTTCAGTATTTACATACTTTCTCGGTTCTATGACTTTCTGCAGGAAAGCATAAAACATTTAGAACACTAGAACACTCTCACCAGGACCAAACCTCCATCTCATAGAATCACATTCTATGTGAACCACCACATTTAACCACCAAGAAACAGACAATTTGTGATGGCCATGTATACTTGAGAAAGTCTGAATTGTAAACAAATAAAGACACCATCAGTCTGGAATCTGTATGTCATTAAGGGAAATTACTGCCTCACTCATTATTTGTGGGGCTATCTGAATGCAGATGTTATGAAAAACTTAATTCTAAAACGAAGTTCACTTCCAAACCAAATGTAGCTTTGCAAAGACAAACCACGGGAAGTGAGACCACTTTTGAAAGGGCAGTAACATATTCTTTCGTATATGCACACACTTGCTCAGGAAAAATTAAAAACAAAACAAAAAATGTTAACAAATAGTAGAGCTTAATCTTTTAAATCAAAGGCAGACACGTGAGTCCGTCCAAGAGTCTTCAACAATCTAAGATTATCTTCAAGCATCTTGTAAAGTAAAGCAGCATCACTTAAAAGGATCCCATTTCCAGGGCGGCACTGTGTACAGTACGCAGCAAGAAGGGAATACGATTGCCACCTACAGACAGAAGTGGCACTCCCTTTGCAAGAGTTGGCCAATCATATTTTATTGTGGGGCTGGGGCGGGTGCGGGTGGGGAGAATTCAACCAAGTCACTTCCCTCCAACCTCTTTCAAACCACCACACCACATTTACTTCATTTAGAATTACTTTCAAGTAGTATAATCATCTCTAGGCATTCTGCCTCTTCATTATCATCATCCTGTTTCTAATTTCCCAGAAACACTGTGCCATTCAACTATCTCCTTATACACTGCTTGAGAGCCAAAGGGAATGCAAGCCAACGGATTTCAAGCGGGCGAAGACATCAGAGTAGAAGTATGAATCTGCTTACCTGGTATGAATGGGACCACCCGGAATATATCAGACAATCTGCTGTTTACTGGCTCATATGGGGAATCTTCAAGCAGATCATTTCCTAAAAACAACAGAAAGATTGGGCTCAGATTGGAAAACAGGCATATTTCAGGCAGTTTTTGCTACTGAATCTGAATTCTAATTATGTTATGATTGTGTAACAAAAAGATGCTGAAACTTTCAAAGATTTCAAATGCATCTATTTGGCTCTGGTTATTTCTTTTCATTCCCTCTGCCTCTGTTGTCCTTGCTCTCCCCAGAGTGCCATGAAAACATTGGAGAACAACCCAGGCTCATCTTGCCAGAAAACTCTCCCACTCTTTGCAAAGGAAGGAAACCAGAGAGGAAGGAATCAGTGACGTCACAAGCCCAGATTGCCTCCAGGAGCCAATGGAAGAAAGGTGACCCAAAAGAGCCCCCACTGCCCCGATTTTTTTTTTTCTCCCAAAACATGGCATACGGTCAGAAAGCAGGTACTCTGGTTATTAAACACTCAGCTTCTGAAATAAGTTTTCATTAACAGGTTCTGGAGGAAGTAGCAGCTGAGAGGTCAAATCTGTATATTACAGATTTTCAGCAAGAGTCTCAGTGGAGAATAAAGGCACTGAATGTTTGTGTTAGATTTACAAACATCAGCCACCTCCTGCACACAAGGACCAAAAAACTGCCATTGAAATGGATGACTGTAACAAGTAGACCTGTCCCTCTCGGAGTCATTTCTGTATGAACCAAGGCTGAACCACACTAGCTGGTTCAACACTCAGATCATCTAAGATGACAATTTCCCCGCCCCCCCCCCCCATCTGCCTTTGATCAGGTTTGGAGGTGGGGGGATGGTAAAGATAGAATAGATTCCACTGGACTTTTTATTCTGAATTCTTTATCTTGTGTCAGAATAGAAGGGAAGAAGAGAGAGAGAAACTCCAGGCAAGACGCAGTGCAAGCTTTCCGATTATCCTGTGGAGCCAGTGCTCCTCCTTGGGGGGAAGTCGCAGGTTCCTCGAGGTGGCCTTTAATGGATTCCTAACTCCGATGTTCGGACCAAGTTTCAGAGAGGTCAGCAGGGGTCCCCGGGATGTCCCTCCACCCCATCACGGGTTTGCCAACAACCAGGCCCCGACAGTGCTGCTAGCGAGGCAGCAAACACCAGCTGCCGACGTCCCTGAGGGCCCATGAAAGGTCCTCATTCTGCAGCTGGGGAGAACTGAGTGGAAGATGAGGTCAGCCAGACCCCGGGGCCTAGGGGCCCCCTGCCTTCAGGGGCTGGGGGAGGGGACGGAGCCGGTCGCGCGTACCCTGCAGGCTCTGATACATGCTCCAGTAGATGCGCAGACAGTTCTTCTCCTTCTTCATGCCCCGCTTGCAGCGGCAGTTGTAAAGGGACTTCTGTTTCAGGGCCTCCATGGCGCTGCGGCACTCGTCCTTGGCCTCGAGGCCCGAGGTCAAGCTGAAGTTGGTCTCCTTGCCCGCCACGCACTGCCGGAGCGTGCGGTACTTGGTGCTGCAGCTCTGCTCCTTCAGGCATTGATCGCTGGCTTTCACGCAGTCCAGGCGGTCCCCGCCGCTCACCTCGACCGACAGGAGAACGTCTGCGGGCGGAGGGGAGGGCGCGTGAGTGCGGCGGGGCAGGGGCGCGGGGCGCCAGCGGGGAGGGAGGGCGCGCGCAGGACCCGGCTTCTGGGGCTCCCGGCGCACCGGGCACGCCCGCCCCGCTACGCCCCAGAGTCCATCTTCCCGCCCCGGCACCTCCTGCCGCCGGTCTCCCCCTACTCCATCCCGAAGCTTGCGGGTTTCTCGCGATTTGCCCGCGAGCCAGCGCTGCCCACCGCGAGCGCCGGCCCTGCCGCCCCGGGACCCACCGGCTTCACCCTCCGCTCGACCTCCAGGGCCGCCGGCCCGGGTTCCAGCCATTCGCTCCGCCCGGCCCGACTGAAGCCCAGGGGCTTTCGGAAGGCGAGAGCAGCGGGCTGGGCACTGGGCGCAGTGAGGGCGAGCCCTGGTCCCCGGCCCGCCCGGTGGGGAGCCCTGAGATGCTATTGGGGAAAAAGTTTTTCCCTTCCAACTTTGCTCTCCTGGTCGGGTGCTAGTCCACACCCCACCTGCCCGCCGCGCCTCCGCGAGCTCCCGTGGATTCGCAAGGAGCGTCGGGCTCGGGGCTGGAGGGCTCAGACCCTTTCATTGCCCACAGGCTAGGTCAATACAAAACGTAGGAAACAAAATCCAAGGAAGAGAAACTGCGGGCAAGTGCCGCGCCGCCCGCGCCCCACTCCCCAGCCGGCGTTGCTGAGGGTTCAGCAACGAAACTTCCCGCTCCCACCCCACCGCGCCAGCAACACAACTGGGCGGGGGGGGGGGGCGGGGGGGGGTTGCTGCCGCTAGTACTCCCGGAAAGACTCCGCAGATAAGAAAGCCAGCGGCGGCCTCGACTTACCCAGAAGAGGCAGTACGAAGTACAGGGTCGCCAGGAACATGGTGCCGGCGCGCAGCTGGTCCCCGCCCCCCCGAAAATCCCGGCCTGCCGCTCGGTCTCGCCAAGGGAGCTCAGCATGCAGTGATCCCCGGACTGCCGCGCTGTTCTGGCCGCCCAAAGTTCAGCTCCATCCAGGGCGAGAGGAAACTCCCCGGTCCGTCCGCCGCCACCGCCGCCGGCGACTCAGCTCCGGGCGGACGGTTGGCGCGAGGGCGGGAGGCGGTTCCGCTTTTAGGGGTTCAGGTCCGACCCAACCTGGAAGGGAGAGTGCGCTTTGAAACCAGAGCGGAGAGCGCTGGAGCCTCCCCCGCCCCTCTGCCCTCCCCGGCTTCAGCCTTGGGGGACTTTTTAGCGCCCGGGTGAGGGCCCACCCCTAGCCAGGTCGGGGCGCGGGGAGGGGGCCCCCGGGGGTGCATGTGCGTGTATTCCCGGGAGCCGCCCGCACGCGCAGGGTAAAGGCTAGAGAGGTCAGATGCGGGCTCCCAAAGTCCAAGGCGGTGTCTACTGGGTCCAATCCAAGAGGTTGAACGCAAGCAAATAAATAAATAACGTTACTTTCCGAGAGTGAGCCGGCCACTGCCTGGAGTCGAAGCACTCGGCGGCGGCAGCTTTCTCGCCAGCCCTGGCGCGGAAAGAGCCCCTTCTCCCGGGAAGTTCACCGCCCCCTCCCCGCGCCAGCTCTCTGGCTCAGCCAGCCCTCTCCACCCAAACCACCAATCGCTGCCCCCCATTGCCGTATCCCCTCCTCCTCGGGCTCGCCTCCATTCAGAGGCAGTCGCGAGAGGGGGAACCGATGTCCCGGTTGGGGCTGAAACCCGGCTCGCGCGCCCCTACCCGCCGCGCTGTCCTCGGTTTCCTAGCGTCCGCGCCGCGTAGACACTAGCCCAGCGCCCCGGAGTCGCGCGCATCATCGCCGTCACCCTGGCCGAGCGCACAGGGCCCGCAGCTCTGGAGCGCCAGGGGCAGGTGCAGCCCCGCGCCGCGCAAGACGCTGCGCCCCAAAGTTCAGGGACGCCCACAAGACGGGTAGAGGGGAATGAGGGCGAGGCGACGGGTTCCCAAACCGACAGAATGGGAGAAATCTATCCAAATGCTACCAACCTGGACTTAACCAGCTGCGGCGAGATGCCAGTTTATTTATTTATTTACTGGGTTGGTGGGGGGCGGGTGTTGTACTCGCCCCCTCCTTCCCTTTCCAATCTCACTTCTCTGCACTAGGAAGAAAGATGCGGTAACCCTCGAGAGCGCAGAGGACCAAGTTGGGCCAGGGTGTTTTCCGAGCAGAGCCCTGGCTCGGGAGGTCCCTTAGGGATGGTAGTGGTCACCGGGAGCTGCGCGGCGAACAGCGGGTTCCTTGGCCAGATTTCTTTGCCGGAGGACCCTCCGCCTGTTCCTGCTCCTGCCACCCCGCAGCACACCGCCAGCCCCTCAGATACTCCCCCGCAAGGACGCCGTAGACGCACACACTCACGGGCCGTGGGACCCGGGGCCGGCTCCCGCAAGCGCGCACAGGACACACAGCGCTACGCAGCCGGCCGCGAGCGCCGCTAGTCTCTCTCTCTCTCTCTCTCTCTCTCTCTCAGTTCTCTCTCTTTCACACACACACACACGCACAATGCACAAGGCCTCTTTCTTCCTTCTCTCTTAGCACAACCAAACCAGACCCTTCTCAAGGCAAAGTTTCTCCCCACGTCATCCACGGCTATGACTCAAGATTTGGCCCGTTACAACACACACTCAGACCCTGGCCCTCGGGGCTGCGATCGTGGGATGTGCCCAGCCAGTCATCCACACCAACACGCTCACACTCACACTCGCACATGCACGCGCAGTCTCTGCCTCTCTTCTCGAGCCTGAACAAGGAGACAAAAGCGCACCCCCTGGCCCACTGCATTTCAACCGAGTCAGACCTAGCTTTGGGAAATTTATAAGCTGACCTCCATCTTGGCTGTTTTAAGCGTAAAATTTAAAATAATAATAAATTTAAAGGTTCACACACGCAGCCCTTGACCCCAACCCCTGGGACCACTCATTCTCGGCCAGGCTGCTGACCCCCCACCCCGCCCTGAAAACACGCTCCCTTCTTCACACGCCGGGGGGCGCACGGGGCACCAACGTCTATACTGGGTCCAGAGAGGGGTCTGGGCAACAGCTCGCGGTGGCAAGCTCATCCAGCCGCTCAGGACTCATATATGGGATCTTTGCTGATGTGAACGTTCACCTCTTGGGGAAGCCGAGTTTGCATGAAGTCTAGGTGAGCCCAGCTGTCAAATATGCAAATCCATCGTACTAGACAATGGGGTACCCAGGAGACAGAGAGACAAAACGGTCAATTTGATCGACGGAAGGGTAGGTAATTGAAAAGGGCAGGGGCTTTGGTTGAAGTTTGAGGCCGGGATGTAAGGGCGGGGGGGGAAAGGAGAAAGGAAACGGAGGGCTGCGTAGCTCTCCATTCAACTACACATCAGTCAGGCGTGTCCTTCGTCGCGGCGGCGGCCGCTGGGTAGCGGGCTTCGCTTTGTTTGGAGTGCGCAGGGGCATCAACATGGGCTCCAAACCGAGCGGGCATCCGACGGATCTGCGGTCCTGTGCACGTGTTCCTCGGGGGCGTGTATGAAGCCCTCAACAAGCACCCCCCCTCCTCAGACGCGCCGCGCGTACAAACGCGCGCGCGCGCACACACACACACACACACACACACACACACAGTCACACCACACACGGACTTCTTGTTCAGTGTATCAGTTTACGCTTGGTTGTTGAGTAAACAAAGCAAACATATGTCACATTTTCGCGACAGATGGTTCAAACCAAAGGCTACTTGCAGTCTCAGGCTCTGTGTAACAGTCTAAGTTACAGAGTGGACTAAGTGGAAATGCAATTAAGTCTTCCAATCAATTTCTCCACGTCAAAACAGTTTATTCCCATATTTCACACACACACTAGAGAAATCCTGGGGAGGTGGTTTCAGTGAGAGAATTGCAGAAACGTGAATTAAGAGTTTATCTGAAGACTGTTTCTCCATGGACACCCAAAACATAAAACTCTCTTTCATCACTCCATTTTAAAAGTAGTGGTGAAAGTCTCCTTTTGGAAGTAATCGGATGGATGGACTAGTGCCTGTCATTGCAGACCATATGGAATGGTTGGAGGACAATGAGATTTCATTTAAGGACATCATCCACGTCTTTTATAAGGGTTCTTTGTTAAGAAATTATCCTGTGCTTTCCTACCATTCCATGGGCATCTTTTAAATAAAATTTTGACAGGGAGCAGATATAAATAAAAGTTCTCCAAATGTAAAATATAGGACTTCTTTTTAAATATTTGTAAGCTTTGAGATATTTCTGAACTTTTCACTCACTCTAGTCTTCATTAAGTTCTTACTGATGATGAAAACAGGGTTTTAAAAAAATAAGCCACAACGTGTATAACTGTATCGTCCAACTCAATAGTCACTAGCCACATTTCCATCATCAGAGAGAGGTCTGTTGAACAAAACTTTACAATGTTGGTGTAAAATTATTTCGTGTGATGTGTATATAAAGTTCACTAGCCATGTGAGTATTTCAATGAAAATTAAATAAAAGAAAGACGCAGTTCCTCAGTAGCATTGTGTGTGAGTCACTCAACCGTATCTGACTCTTTTTGAACCCATGGGCTGTAGCTGGCCAGGCTCTTCTGTCCAGGGAATTCTCCAGGCAAGAATAGAAGAGCGGGTAGCCATTCCCTTCTCCAGGGGATCTTCCTGACCCAAAGATCGAACCCGGTCTCCCGCATTGCAGGTAGATTTTTTTACTATTCAGTAGCACTAACTATATTTCAGGTACCCAATATCCCTCTGTGGCTAGTGGCCACATTGTTGGACAGCATAGATGTGGAACATGTCCATCATCACAGAAAGTTCTGTTGAACAGTCCTACTCTATAATGTTGGTATGAAATTATTTAACGTGGTGTGTATATAAAGTTCTCAGAACGTAGAACAAAGCAGGCCTAAACTGGGTGTTTCACAAGCCTTGACAGTAGTCACCATTATTGTAATGATGATGATGACGATGATGTTAATCGTTTGAAGGAAGTTGGAGAATCCATGAGAACATAGCCCACTGTTGATTCTCAGAAGGAGATCAACAGGGAAAGAAACTAAGCAAAGGGAAGTGATCTCCCAAGGATAGCTATGTGCAGAAAGATGTGGCCCTTACACCACCCGAAAACTTCTTATAGTAGGAGCTCAAAAAACTTCTGCTTTAGAACTATATCCACTACTTTCTAAAAGCGAGAAAAATACATGGCTGAAAAGCCCTTGGAATATAAAAGATAGAAATGCAGTGTGAATTACTGTATTAGTATTATCTCTGTTCCTTGGAGCTTATCTGTTCCCATGTGTACAGGACTGATCTCAGGATGAAAGGTGACATTGAAATATCAAATATTATTAATAATTATAAAGGTTCATGCCATCCTCTGTGACATGTTTTCTCAGTGGAAAATTGGTTTAATGCTACAAAATTAGGTTCAATCCACCCATAAGCACGTGAAGTGAGCAATTTTCTTGCATTTCTTGAGGTAAGTGTATTTTCATAAGTTAAAATGAGTTTTAAGGTGAGTCATGGTGAGTATGACAGTTTTATTTCATGTAGTATTTTGTCTCCTACTTTTACTGCCTTGGTCCTATAGAGTACAATGCAAAATACATTCATTTTGTCAAATTATACTGCTCACAAATCACTCAAGGGTTTTTTTTTTTTTTTTAACTCAGACTAGTCTATCAAAGTATTTGACATTAGACAGTTTGACAGGCTTCTGTAACTACTCGAAACCACTCATTATTACCTAAATGTGCCATGTTTTGTGTGTTGTTTTTTTTTTCTGCTACAAGCTTGCCCATGCTGTTCTATCTTCATCATATGCACTTTTCATCCTGCTATGTGAAGATGCAGCTAAGCTTTAACAGGTCATTAAGGATAGTGAGGACTTTGGTTAGGAAGAATCGTTGTTTATAATGTGTACTCTCATGGACCAGTTGGAGTCTTTATCACAACTGCTGTGACACTGCATTGTAGTTGGTTGCTATATCTGCAGGTTCGACTGGAATGTGAGCTCCTTGAAGGCAGGAACACTTTCTGTTCATTTTATTTTTGCATCCCCACCATTTAGAGTGATAATGGACAAACCGTCACCTCCAAGAAATGTACTGATGGCATGCATAATAAGTGATGCTGTTTCTCATTTTCCTCTGACACAATAATTCTACTGAAAGATTTACATAAAATCCCTTTACTATAGGAAAAATACTAAATATAAGTACCTCATGGAATTGCTGGTATTGCTGTTTCAATAATAGTATCACATATGTATTATTCCTTTGGGGATTTGACATTTACTTTTTTTATTTATAAAACCCATTATTGTAATAGAATGCTGTTCTTCTGGTTCATTTTAATAGTAACATATGACATATTTCATTTCTGGCAAATTATAGTTTGCCTTAGGTCATATTTTAAGGCATAAAGCCAGAGGCAGAGTAACAGTCCCACCTGAAGTTCTCTAATCATCTAGAAATGTGTCTCTGGGAGAGAAGAATTTAGAAGAGCCAGATTACAGTTAACCTGGAGGCTTCATCCTCGAAAGCAAATTTTTAGAAGCCAAATTGATCCAGAAGTGTTAGCAATTCTTTAATAAACATGCAAGACCTCGTGCGGTCTTTCAGGAAAATGAGAAACTAGAAATCATCCAAATCTAGGAGGCTGGCATAGGGTCAATATGGCAGCACCAATTTCACCCTTTAGGGCTGTACATCAACATTTGCCCTTTGGGGGTACAGGAAGAGCCCGTTGCTCTCAGATTTCAGAGCCCTTTTCCAGCCTGACTATATTAAGGTATGTCTTTTGAACATCATTTGCAAATGGAAGCTTCTTATTGGCTGTCAAGGTGCCTGACCCTTAGGAGCCTCTGGTAGGAAACCTCACTTCCTCCTTAGTTTTCAAGCACTTTCCATTGCTTAGTAGTAATAAGCCAATGCAAGGGTTTTAATGCATTTGTGAAAGAATATTGCATTTTGTGAGAGTTGGAAGTCATTTGTACTTTGGCCTTATGCCACAAAATGCATTCAAGGTGTGCAGCTCTGATCCAATAAAGTGCCTGTCATGTCTTATCGCTTGGCTAGATGGCAAGAGATACCCCATCTGCAGGGGACTTGCGAGGTTTTCTTAGCGATTGCCAAAGGTGGTAATCTTTGGCAATGAAACGCCCTGTACATTTCATTCCTCTTTATCCAGAAAGCATGGGGAAGGGCTGCACTGAGGAAGCACCTTTTCTCTCCACCGCTCTCCTAATAAGCCCTAAACCCTGTTCCAGAGGGACTGTTCCATCATGAGGGCAAGAGGGAAGCTTAATCCCCAGCTTTGTCCAGTAATTAGCCTCTCACTCTCCCGAGGCAGCAAACACAGATGCCGATCCGGATGAGCTTTGGGACGTGGAATGAAAACAAGCCTGAAAACACTGACTCATTTCTTCAGAAGCCTTTTAGCAGCCTTGAAGGCAGTAAAAACTTCTGACTTCTTTTGCTACTCATTAGGTCTAAAGTGGTAGGATGGGGCCTCTCCCAGCAGTGATGAAACAGAGAAGCAGGAAAGACGATCAAAAACTTGGGAGTGAGTGGTTCGGAGGCCCTGCCTGCAACAATGAAAAGCTCTGTAGCAAAGCACACCCTTGTCCTGCCACTTACCCAGGCGTCCTTCAATGAATGCCATGGAAATGCACTGTTTACCAAAACCAAAACCTCTGGCAGCGCTGCAGTAGGAGCCCACTAACACAATTAGCCGGCAGTTAATGATGCGGCCCCCACCAGAACTAATTAAGCCAACAGTGCTTGCAGCACAAAGGATTTGGGCCTGTTTTATAGCATCGATTGTGACATCATTTAAAAGTCATTTCAAACTCATCCAAAACTGTTGCTCAGAAAACAAATGCGGTGTAATGTTCTTCGCGTTGTTGGTTTTATTTTCCCCTGTCAAAAATCTGACAAAAGTCAGTTGAAACTGTCAAGAAAGAAAACATCACACGGTATGAGGTTTTCCCCAGACTTGAAATGTATCGAAGGAATGACAAATCTGTTATATAGATTATTCTAGCACAAAAGTAAATTAGGATAGTCTAGGAGATACACTAGTGCAATGAAAATATGAGACTGCCCTTGACGCAGTTCATAAATTTGAGGCCATGACAAAGAATTAACACCAGATCAATTTGGTTTTAATCTGAATTATCTGTTAAGCTTAAAATACAGAAGAATCAATAGGATGGATATTTGTGTGAGTGTTTTATCTGCACAATACCCATAATAAGAGACAAAAATAATTCTTCTTTTCCTATCCCTAGAGGATCTCTTGGTGGAAAGGCCCCTCTAGCCTTCAATACTCTGTCTCAAGCGTCAGTAGAGATTCACCTTTATTCTCTCTAAGATTTCATTGATTGCCCAATTGATTCATGGTCTGATTACTTTGGTTGACTTATTTATTTTCTTGTATGTATCCAGTACTGTGGATAGTACTGTGATGTACACTAGAAAGGATGCAGGTACTTGATCTTGCCTAAGGTCAGACCCAAATACTTCCTTCCCAATAGAGACTCCTAACTACCCACTAGGATTCTTCTCTCATCCTTTCAGAGTAGTACCTTTCAAATTGCAGGCCATGCTCCATTCATTGGTCACAAAGAACATTTATGAAATATAAAAATGCATTATCCAGAGAAGGGGTGAAAATAGTTTCAAAAAACTTTTAATTTCTGAGTGTGTGTGATGCCTGTATTGGATTGTCATGTAGAATGTGTTTCTTATGGTGAATCATGGTTAAAAACCTTGAAAATCACTGCTCGAAATTAATTAATGCTCTGATTTTTATTTGGACATCTGGCCCTCACAGAATAAAGATTATACTTCTGAGCCTTCATTACAGCCAATTGTGGTCCTGTGGCCTGGATCTGATGAATCAGAGGTAACAGAGAGGATGTGAAGAATCTCTGAGGGCCATCCTTACTCTACATTTTTCTGTTGTTCTCCATCCTGCTGCTGGGTGCGTTACATTTAACCAGGCGGGTGAGAAGAGCATCTAGAGAAACAGAGCGGCAATCAGAAGGGACTTGAGTCCCCAGGATGACCTCCTGAAACAGAGCTGCCTGCCTACCCTGGGCCTTCCATCTCCATAGCATTATGTGAGACAAATAAATGTGTCCTATTAAGCCACTGCTATATTGGGTCTCCAATGCCGTGCTGTGTTATGTCATTGCAGTCATGTCCAACTCTTTGTGACCGTATGGACTATAGCCCACCAGTCTCCTCTGTCCATGGGATTCTCCAGGCAAGAATACTGGAGGGGGTTGCCCTGCCCTCCTCCAGGGGATCTTCCTGGCTGAGGGATCAAACCTGTGTCTCCTCCAGCTCCTGCATTGTAGGTGGATTCTTTACCACTGAGCCACCGGAGAAGCCCTTGGGTCTCCAATACAAGCAGCCAATCTGGTTGGAACTAGTACATCCAATTTCTAATAAAAGAAAAGAAAGAAAGAAAAAGAAATTCAATAATTATTTCCTGAGACTCTATCGTGGACCAGCCCCCTGCTCGACTGCTGTGGGAAATAACAGAAGAACGTCAGCGCTGAAGGAAAATGTAATCTCATTGATGAGCTGTGTGCCTGGAATAATCAATATGGTAAAGGAGTGTAGGGTGAATTGTCAACATGAAAGGAAATAAAAAATAAAGCACTTCAGAGTCACAGGAGATAGGTAGAAAGATAGAAAATGAGTGGATCCATGGAATTGAGAAAAGGGGGACAGAGAGGGTCATGGAGTAGAGGAACATTCTTGAGAGCTTTTCAGCTACTCTGAAGGACTAGAATGAAACTAAAGACCCCCAAAGAGAAGTGTTATGCCCTTTATCTGAGGTCTCCCTAAACTATTCCTCTAGAGCCTTCAGTCAAGACTATCAGCAGGGCTCCATGCTACAGCAAAGTGGCCAATCCTCAGACTTTTTCCTTATCTAGGCACAGACTCACTCTCATTTATCAAAGCCCTTGATGCCATCATGATGGGCGGAAAGCTATTTTGTTTATACCTCATGCAGGGCTTCCCTGATAGCTCAGTTGGTAAAGAAACTGCCTACAATGCCGGAGACTCCAGTTCAATCCCTAGGTCGGGAAGATCCTCTAGCGAAGGGATAGGCTACCCACTCCAGTATTCTTGGGCTTCCCCTGTGGCTCAGCTCAGCTGGTAAATAATCTGCCTGCAATGTGGGAGACCTGGGTTCGATCTCTGGGTTGGGAAGATCCCCTGGAGAAGGGAAAGACTACCCACTCCAATATTCTGGTCTAGAGAATTCCACGGACTGTATAGGCTATGGGGTCGCAAAGAGTTGGACACGACTAAGCAACTTTCACTTTCACATGCAAGGATAGGCTGCTATCTTTGTGGGGAGTTATTCCGGCATTGGTGGGGATGACTTCCTTAGGGGGTCACAACCATCCCATACCTGCACTTTAGGATGCACTGGTGTCTGCCTTTGTTGTTGTTGCTGTTCAGCCGCTCAGTTGTGTCTGACTCTGCAACACCATGGACTGCAGCAGCCAAGCTTCCCTGTCCTTCACCATCTCCCAGAGTTTGCTCAAATTCGTGTCCATTGAGTCAGTGATGCTCTCTAACCATCTCATTCTCTACTGCCCTCTTCTCCTTTTGCCTTCCATCTTTTCAATAAGGTGTCTGCCTTATTCTATAAGTTTTCAATGAGGTTTCTAATATTTCTCTAGGTAATTCGAGCTAGGAGTTCTGGAATTCTGTTTTCTGCATACCAACTCAAAACCATTTAACATTCTGGCTTCTCAACTTGGAAGATGCATGAGTCAGAGACGCCTTGCTGGCAAGGCTGGGCCATGTGAAGAGGCAAAGTCTTATTTCAGCAGACTCACCGCAGAGGTATGTGTTAATTAAGTTAATTGCACTATCATTGATGCAAAGGATGGCAGTAACTGCTCCCCATAATGGGGCTGGGTTATTGCCATCATTTATTAAATGTGTTGGTTTTCTTAAATGCAATCACTTTCTCCTGTTCTTTAAGTGCATATGCACACACGCACGCACACCCATATACACAAGCATATACAATTTATAGTTTACCAACCACTTCGAGATGAATTCAACCACACTATTTGATCCTGATACCTACTTGATCATGGAGAGAAGATATTTTTTTGATTGAGCAGATGAGGAAACTGGAGCTCAGGACTGTTTAATGACTTACCAAAGAGTGACTAGCCCAAGGCCACCCAGCTTCTTAGCCAAGGAGCCAAGTTCCAAGTCCTGTGTCCTTCCCCTTATGCTGCAGTATTTATCCAAGATTCATAATGTTCTGAAGGGCAAAACCCATGTTTTTATATTCTACACTCCCTAGTGCACTGAATTGATAGGTGTGGAATACAAACATGTCTTTGACAATGATTGCTGAATTGTCTAATCTCTCCTTTCATGAAATGCTAAAGAATGATCAAGACCAAACACAATATGGACAAATAGAAATATGGATAATTTGAATTATTACCTTAGATCCCTTCACCTATATGCCTCTGCAAAATATTAGGAGACAGTTGGCTTAACCTGAGTCATTCTCAGTGTAATCACTGTGAAGACTAAGAAATGAAGAATAAGAAATAAGAAATGGTGAAGAACATCAAGTCAGTGTAGCCTTTCAGTGAACTAACTGAAGCTGCTGTTGAACGCTTCCAATTTTGAGTGCGTAGAAGGTTCACCAGAGGGTTCAGGACAGCTTCCTATCCTACTGAAATCATTCCCGGCTTTGTCGGCTGAGGATCCATCTTTAAGGCTTTGCTATACTTAGTGCCCCCTGTCAAACACTGACATCCTTGGGAGAATTAGCTTGAAAGTATTTTCAGCCAATTTTATTTTCATGTAACTGAGTTTGTGATCACTTGGTTGGAAGGAGAAAGAGCTGCAGATTACACCGTTTTCTGGAGCAGAGAAGCATGTCCTGGAGCAGATGAGCATCAAGCTCACCAAAAAGAGACTCATTTCTGGAAACCTGTGGTCAGCTTGGAGTTGATTTGTAACAGCACCCAAATGCTTGAGGGTAATACTTCTAAAAAGGGTATGATGAACTCCCACTTTTACCTAATGGTCAAGTGAGTTGTAGGAACAGAGATAGAAAGGTTGCTTTGCCAGATAGCTGAGACTCACTCTGTCATCTTTTACAGGCTCTTTAGAGGCGTCATCTTAATTACTAAATAGAAAAAATCTGAATTCATTGATAAGTATATCAGCCCAGCATGAGTTGGAAAGAGTGTTCCGAGAAGCTGAGTAATGTCTGAATTCACTATTCCGTGTTAGCATAAACACTTATTAGCAAAACCTAATGAATTGTGGAAAACATGTCTTTGGAACTGTGCAGGAAAAAAAGGCAACACAGCAGACCTTAAAGTGCTATCCTGGGAATGCCCTGTTTTAAAGGTTGGCCCTTAACTGGCATCAGGGAACTTAGATTTCAGGAGGGTTCCCAGCATTTCCTGACAAGAATGACTCACTGTGCCTAAATGGTTTGTGGAAACAATATGCTTTATCCTAAATACTCCCTTTTCTTCTGGGAGTCTAGAATTTTGGTTCATGCTGGAAAGAGTGTGACTATATGGCCAACCCCAAGAGAAACCTTGGCCTCCAAGTCTCTAGTGAACTTCCCTGTTACTCAGTAGTTCACATGTTGTCACAACGCCTTGTTGGGAGACTTAAATGGATCCTGTGTGACTCGTCTGGGAGAAAACTGAAATTTGTGCCTCACTTCTTCAGACTTTGTCCTGTATACCTTTTCCCTTTCTGATCTTGCATCGTCTTCTTTCACTGTAATAAACCACAGCCATGAGTATAACAGGACTTCCCAAGTGGCTCATTGGTAAAGAATCCACCTGCCAGTGCAGGAGACACAGGAGATGTGGGATTGATCCCTAGGTCAGGAAAATCTCCTAGAGAAGGAAATGGCAACCCCCTCCAATATTCTTTCCTGGAAAATCCCATGGACAGAGGAGCCTCGTGGGTTACCGACCATAAGGTTGCAAGGAGTCGGACACAGCTTAGCAACCAAGCGTGTGAGTGCAACTAGAGGCTGAAATTTTATGCATCTTTTTAGAAAATCATTGAACCTGGGGTTAGTTTGGGGGACTTCCAACACTGAAATATTCTACATGTAATACAAGAAATGAATAGACAAGCAGTGTAAGAAATAAAGGATTAGGTTAGACTCATTGAACAAGAAGTGGTTTCATGAGCATGAGATGGGATCCATGTTTACAAGGATCCTGAGCTTGGCTTAATGCTCTGCTGTTGCTATTTTGAAATTCTTAATAATTTATGAACAAGGAATCCTGCATTTTCATTTTGCATTGGGCCCCACAAGTTACAAAACTGGACCTTGATCAAGTGATAGTGAAGAAATAAAAGAATGGAATATCTTACAACCCCAAATGCTTACCCTCTAACCCCTGGCAGTTTTTCACTGAGTTTTCCACAGAGCCTCAACCTCTAGCCATCAGAGATGCACTTTGAGGAGGAGAACATTCAGGAATATTAAATGGCTATTAGTTATTCACAACATAGGGAGAACTTGTTTGCTCATACACTCACTACATATTTGCCTTCCCTTGTGTGTGTGCATGCTAAGTCCCTTCACTTGTGTCTTACTGTTTGTGACCCTATGGACCATAACCTTCTAGGCTCCTCTGTCCATGAGATTTTCCAGGCAAGAATACTGGAGTGGGTTGCATTTCCTCTTCCAGGGGATCTTCCTGACCCAGGGATTGAACCTGTGTCTCTTATGTCTCCTGCATTGGCAGGTGGGTCCTTTACCACTAGTGCCACCTGGGAAGCCCACGTATGGGGTAGCAGGGACATCATTCAATGCCTAACAAACCGTCATCATTTCCCAACATGTTTAACTATTTGAAGGCCTAACTCCCATGAACACCCCATGGAAACAATATTTCCCAGCATAGACTGAGAGATGAAGAGGAGAAGACGTGTGTGACTGCCTGGCTACAGTGCAGAGTGCCCAGAGGTGAAGGGGAGGGCGTGGGGGAGGGCAAATGGCGGGAGGCCTGGGGGCTGAAGTGGATGGGGGCCAGAAACTTCTCTGGATTCTGCCCCACGGGTAAAGCAAATGTATCAGAGATGCATCTAGAACTTCTCAGGAATTTCTCACCAGGGAAGTGACAGCATTAAAGATGGCAGTGGAGACTGGAAAGGGAAGAGGCTGGAGACAAGGAGACTGAATAACACAGCCTGGGGTGCATGGCGGAAAAGTGAAGTGAACAAAGGCAGCAGCAGTGGTGAGGGAGATGGACTCCACTTAAAAGGTAGTAAAATATAATAGATATACTTCCATTCATTTATATGTGTATAGATTAAAATATATGAATATATTTGAATATATATTCATGCCTATCACATATATTATGCATATACTTTTATTACATATGTATGAATATATTATTTTATATATAGGATCTTTAGAAAAAGATTTCAGAGGAAGTGTCTTTGCCCTTGGAGCCTTTGCTTAGCCTGGCTGGTGGCCCTCAGGTGAAAGCTCACAGAGGGCTGGTCCGGGAGGTCTGTCAGGCTGGGAGGATCCTGCTTTGTCCCTATGAGTTTGCATGAATTCTGAGAGGCAGATGGAGTGACAGGGTCTTCCATGATCAGCCCAGCTTCACCTTGCACCCTTCCCTCTCCCATTCCTAAGCTCCAGCTGTATTGACCTTCTTTCTGTTCCACCTCAGAGCTTGACAACTTGTTGCTCCCTTAGCCTGGCTGTTGACTTGACCCCTCTATTGTTTGGCTGAAGATCTTGTCTTCTAAGACCCTTCCTCTGGGAAGCCTTGTCTGCTGCTATTCCTTGGCAATGTCTCATCAGACTTGGAATCCCTTGTTCA
Organism: Budorcas taxicolor; assembly: GCF_023091745.1. NCBI lineage: Eukaryota > Metazoa > Chordata > Mammalia > Artiodactyla > Bovidae > Budorcas > Budorcas taxicolor. The sequence continues at coordinate 36,043,588 of NC_068932.1, forward strand.
GCATCTTTTTCCTCTAGACTCTAAGCTCCATGAGGGCAGACACATCAACCATACTCTGTTTGGGTCTCCAACATCCAGCAAGGGCCCGGCTCAAGTCGGCACTCTAAATATAAGTTGGCTGAATGAATGACTTACTATACACAAAGAATTTGAAACAATGTAATGGAAATAATAAAAACAGTGAAGGGACTAGATGGTGTGATAGATTAGAAATGAGTGTAGAACCCACCCTTACCAAATGACTTTTAAATTTGAAGCCAAAGCAAGTCTTAAAGAGTTTCTATTAATTTACTTTTATCCAAAGAAACCTCTTCTTTCTTAGAAAAATTAAAAGTACCCAGATTTATTTTCAAAGCTTCATAGACATCAAATTATTTTCACAAAGGAAAAAAAAAAGAACCCTTTAGATAAATGTGTGTGACTAGAAATAGCCAGAAACATGTGGATTGCATTTCCCTTAAACTCTCTTGGGTTTGCAAATCAGAAAGAGTGGTTTGGAAGAAAATGTATTTTCTATTTTCCTGAAGTCAGTATATTTGGGAAACAGTGATGTTTGATATGTTCAGGAAACTGAAAATATATGTGGGTACTTGTTTAAGTACTGTTATTTCCAGTAGTAACTAAAGTGGCTGATAAGAAAGAGGAAGTGGGCATTTTGCATCTGAAAAGAACCAATTCAAAAAAAAGATTTTTTTTTCTGTGAGGCTTTCACACAAGAGAAATCTCCCTCTGCCTCCCCCCTTGACCACAATCAATATTTTTAGGGGATGAAGGCAGAAAGAGGAAAGAGTTTATTCAGGCTTTTGTATGTGACTGAGCTGTGGAAACAGGATGAAGATTTTGCTAAATCTGTCCATTAAGTGCCTCTAAGTGCTTTTAAAACATGTCCTAGAGCAAAATGGAGGGCACAAGAAAGAGAAACTGGGAATTAAGGCTAAATTATAACATTTATATGTCTCGATAGTAGAAATGTCAGAAAAAATAGCAGGAGTGACAAGCAGATAAAACTTCAGATGCTCCACTTAAATCTTTTGTTGAGCATCCCTAAAAGCTGAAGTTGTTTTGGTTCTAAAACGGTCAAATTGTCTAAATTTTGTGGAGTGAGAGTTTCTTTTTCTTGATTTTTATCAGTATCATTCTATAGATTTCCCCCAGATGTGCTAGGCAAGAATTGAATTAAAACATACCAACCTAAATGCTTAAATAGGATTATCAGACATTTTAATAATTTACCACATCAATAGAAATTTACTTTCTAATTTAGATTTTTAAATGAATACTTTCAGCATAAAATCAAGAAGCTCAATTACACATAGACCAAAAAAAAAAAAAAAATTAATGGAAAGGAGAAAAAAATAAAAAAAAAAAAAAGGAAAGAATTTTTGACATATTCCTACTGGCAATTTTGTATATGGATTAAATAAAATTTAGATAAGATTAATCTATTGATGTTTAGAGATGATGATTAAGAATCATCCATTTTTAGACCTGAAACTTAGAGCAAATCCATTTGAGTCCGAAAGGTGGACTGCTAGAGCCCCCTAGCTGCTGGAAATAATTCTGTCCTTCTGGGTGTAGATAAATAACCTAAGTGCAAAGGCAGTAAATAGTTCACCAAGGAATCTATTGGAAAACAATGAAATAAAAGCATCCGGCATGATCCCTCACTATCATTTTGCCATTCAGGTTGGTAGTGATGGTCCACACTGCAGTAAGCGTCCATGAACATGCATCTTGGCCTGCCATAGCCCTGACCTTCCTAACAGGTCAGTATAAAGACAATACCCACACCCTTTCCCCTATTGTTTTGATCGCTTTGAACTAGATGGTCTCCAATACCCAGAAGTACAGTGAGCCCTAACAAGATGGGTGCTTCCAGTTCTGTTTTCATACAAGGAGGGTCTGTCCTGCAGACCTACGGTGTTCTGGGCCTTGGGATGAATCCAGGGATACAAACTCATGGCCCATGAACAAAAGTGTTTTATTTGGTTTACACAGAACTTTCAAAAACTCTAAATAACCAGGTGTCTTTTATAAATTGTGAAAGTTCAGGAGGAAATTCATGATACCAGCTTTTCTTAAAAAAAATAAAAGATCTGCTGGGTCTGGACTTGAGTACTCTTATAGCACCAACAGACAAAAGCTAGGTAGTGGTAACCTCTTTAGATGAACTATAGAGTCTGACCTCCACAGTACCCACCACTTTCTACTGGATATTATAAACCCAGCATGCTGAAAGCAATTTCATTACCTACTTGGAGGCTATAGGTATCTAAGCCTGTAACTCCTGGTCTAAACCTTGAATAGTTATACTCCTCCCCCTTCTAGTAATAATAATAACAGTAATTGAGCTCTTACTATGAGTCAGGCACAGTGGGAAGTCCTTTATGTGTAGTATCTCAAATTTTCTTATCAATCCCTTAAGACAATTATTATATTTATTTTAAAATAAAGTATATGAAGCTCATGTTCAGACAAAGCAATTCAATCAATATATGAATGCCACTCTGAGCCAGGTGCTGTACTAAATACTGGAGATGCAATGCTGAACAAGACATCCATAGTCCCTGCCCGTGTGGAGCATACGGTCAAATTACAGGCATGATGACTAGAGTATAAATTGCTGTGGGAGGTATAAAGCAGGGGCTATTTAATGTGGTTTGTATCTGTGTTCTGACATTTTTATATCAGCATCACCTGGAAGACTTGCAGGTTCCTGCTGCATTCCTGTTCCTTCCATTCAATTTTCTGATTTAATAAGCCAGAGAGGAAGCCAGGAATATACCCTTTCTTTTAAATTGTGGTGAAGGATAGATAGCAAAATACTTACCATTTTATTAGTATTTAACATATTTAAGGCTACAGTTTAATAGCATTAATACATTCACATTGTTGTGCAACCATTTGTACTATCTTCAGAACTTTTTTCATCTTCTTACTCTGAAACTCCATCTAATAACTCTCCATTCTGCTCTCCCTCCAGCAATAAAATGTCCTGATGTTTCTTCCTTGTGATAGCATGTATCAGAATTTCCTTCTTTTTCAAGGATGTATAATATTTTATTATGTGTGTGTATACACAGATAATATTTTGTTTATCTATTCATCTGTTGATAGACACTTGCATTGCGTCTACCTTTTGGCTATCGTGCGTAATGCTGATATGAACATGATTGCATTAGTATCTGATACTGACAAGAATCTGTACTTTGATTAAAAACCCAGGTGGATATGATACAGTGGGTCATGAGGCAGACTAGTCCATGTGGTCGCAAAGAGTCAGACTGCTGCAGCAGCAGCAGTCTAGGAGTTGGAGAAGGCAATGGCACCCCACTCCAGTACTCTTGCCTGGAAAATCCCATGGGCGGAGGAGCCTGGTAGGCTGTAGTCCATGGGATCGCTAAGAGTCAGACAGGACTGAGCGACTTCACTTTCACTTTTCACTTTCATGCATTGGAGAAGGAAATGGCAACCCACTCCAGTGTTCTTGCCTGGAGAATCCCAGGGACGGGGGAGCCTGGTGGGCTGCCGTCTATGGGGTTGCACAGAGTTGGACACGACTGAAGCAATTTAGCAGCAGCAGCAGCAGTCTAGGAGTTAAGGTAGCCTCTCAGAGAAACTGACATTCAAACCAGGTCTCAGAGCATGAGTAAGAGTTGATCAAGTCAAAGGGAGGTAATAACATTGACCCTGGATGCTTGGAAGTGAGACTTTGACCTTTACCCAAAATACTGAGATTTTGAAATCAATACAGAACATTCATCAGTCCTGAGGACTGTAAATCACTGTCAAAACTTAGTTTTTAGTACCAGAAAAAGAGTATGAGTCAATCCTTCTTTTAACAAATACGTGTTAAGTGCCCTCTGTGTGGCAGGCACCTTGCTAGGTACAAGAAATAACACGTGCTCTTTCATCCATTCACTTAGAACAAGCCAGGCACCATGCTATATGCTGGAAAATTATAGGAAATTGTTGCTGTATATAATTTTGATAATTGTTCACAAAATCCACAAAAATCACTTAACATTATTAATAATTTCCCTCCATGCTGATTGCAGGAAATGTCAAAGGATGATTTAGTACTTAAATACCTATCTGTAGAAACCTAAGCTGATGACATTAAATTTTTTTTCCTTAGGCATGAGAGAATTATCACTGGTGATAATATCTGTGTTTTGGGGGCATTCTTTATTTCAATCACTAGTCCATCCCTTTGTTACTGATCAAATATTGGCATTGATTTCTTGGTTTCCTCCTTTGGGAGTGGCTCTCACACATTTACCAGGGTTCACCAGCACTATATGAGATTATCAGGACACAAAAAGTTGACTGGAAAGCTTTTGTTCTTGGAGAGAGAAAATAGAGGAAGTCTTTCATGGCTAAGTTACTTTGAAAAGATCTGATATTACAAAAAAAGATGCCTGGTGGGACATGGTTTTTTAAATGTCTGACTCAAGAAATAAAAGTTTAGGCTGAGGGAGACTTGAAATTCAGGAGAATGCTTTTCTGAATACTTAATCCATTTAGAAGTGAAGTCACTCAGTCATGTCCAACTCTTTGTGACCCCATGAACTGTAGCCTGCCAGGCTCCTCTGTCCATGGGATTTTCCAGGCAAGAATTCTGGAGTGGGTTGCCATTTCCTTCTCCAGGGGATCTTTCCAACCCAGGGATTGAACCCAGGTCTCGAACCCAGGTCTCTTTCATTGCAGACAGACTCCTTACCAGCTGAGCTACAAGGGAAGTCCTTAATCCATTTAACTTGGATGATGTTTATTATGATAAACCTTGTATTATAGGTCACTGTGTATATTTCTTATTTTACTTTACTAGGTTGCAAGTTTCTTTGCCGGGGTCCAGCCCCGGTGGATCCAGGGAATTTGAAGCGGGGACGGCATTGGCGAGGAAAGACTTATTTATTTAATTAGAAATATAAAAGAAATTAAGAAGAAATAGTGTAGTAGGAAAATTAAGTGGAGAAAAGATGCTGAATAACTTGGTTTATATGGAAAGCCAATAAAGTTCCAGACAAGGAGCTTGCACCATCTACGTTAGGCCACCGGCGTCCTCTTGAATAGCAGGGGGTGCCCCACCTTGGGCTCCCCGTCTTGTGGATCTTAGAAGCCAGGGCAAGTAAGTATACATGGCGAGCCTCCATGCCCCACATGGGAATTCAGCCAGAAAAGGAGTAAAGAGGAGACACGGGGGAACCAGTCTTCCCAGGACCTGCCCGGCCTTTATTGTCTAGGAAGGCCTTTTATATCTTTTGATTGTACATAGAGATCAATGGGTAATACAAAATTATGCAGCATCAGCAGCCCTGATTCTTATCAAAACCAGGCTTTTCTCTCTGCATATCTAGTTGTATACGCAAGCCTTAGGTAGTTTACATCATCTTCCAGCCAAAAGGGCCAATTAACATTTTACAGCCTTTTTTCTGATAAGGGTTTGTCAACCAGAAGACTTATATGTGTTGATCTTCCCAAAGTCTGGTGCCACTCTCAGCACTAAATAAAGTTACATTCTTACATAGCAAGGACACAAGAGGAGTGCAGTGATATATAACAAAGAAAAGTAATTAACTCAGAAGTCTAGTGTTGCTAACATCAAAACTACTATATACCTTTTTCTACATGCCGATTACATTCATTAACATCCTCCCAGGTGCCTAAAAGATAAAGAATATGGAGGTCTGGCAGCAATCATTGAGTCAACAGTGAAACCCGTCACCAATATGATTTTTAGCTCTTTAGAAAGAGACTCTGTATCTTTAAGATGCTTTAAGCTTTGTGCCTCTCGTGGTTGGGGGGCTGTAAGCAATTCACAAGCTGTAAGAGGTCCAGGGGAACCTGTTAGGCAAGCTAGAGAGTTATCAGAGGGGGTTTGAGCTGAAACATTCCTTTCAAATGCAGAAGATGGAAGCCCTGAGTTAACTTTTTCCAGAGAATGTCAGAAGAGTGGAAAAGCAGGCAGATTCTGGTTTTTGGGGTACATGCTCAGGAAATACTAGGGGGAAAACCTGAGGCTTGACTTGCCTTGCCCATCAGGCCTCTGCCACATGACCTTGTCACGGGTGGGATTCCTCACGCTGGCTCCCGGCATTTCTTGAAGGTAGGAATGATTTCTTAATCATCTTTGAATACCTCTCAACAGCAGTACTGAGTAACAGCACTGAAATATCTCACAGTGTATTGTGATGGATACTTTTTTTAATAAAATGAGATCAAATAAAAATTCAGTGAATGAAAAAAGAAATGAACATGATTCGCAGAATGTGTTATTGTTCGGTCACTAAGTTATGTCCAACTCTTTACAACTCCATGAACTGTAGCAGGCCAGGCTTCCCTGTCCTTCACCATCTCCTGGAGTTTGCTCAAATTCATGTCCATTGAGTTGGTGATGCTATCTAACAATCTCTGCTTCCTCTGAAGGAAGCAATTTGGAAAGAGGCAAAAATGGGTTACCATTTGCTTAAAATTAATCTATTTATTATGTGTTAGAGAAGGAAGGCAGCAAAACAATTGTGAAAAAAAAAAATGTTGCAAATCGAACTTATTTTAAAGAAAAGCAGTACCTTAAGAAGCTTGTGACTTAGCCATCAAAAAGTGCCCTTCACAGAAGTGGGAAGGAATACTCCTGTCTGGAAGGATAAATTGGACCAAGTGCCAGGCTAGGAGAAGTTCAGGAACCCGTACTACCTGGAATAAAGAGGTTGTTCCAAAGTCAGTTATAGAACATGAGAGAACAGACAGACATATTCTGTAGTCTGTACATTGAGGCTTCAGGGGCTCAGACTGACACATAATCAGTGCTTTAGTCAGGGACAGGGTAAGCAGAGAAGAATGGATGGAAGAAAAGACATGCAGAGGGAAAGGAAAGGGGAAGTTTTAACTTGAAGTTTGAAAGACTCTTTCCCCTCTCTTCCAGGGAGAGAGAAAGAATTAAATAAAGCATTCATACAATAGAATATTATTCAGCCTTTAAAAAAAAAAAAAAGAGAAATCCTGCAATTTGCAATCAGGTGGATGGACCTGGAAGACATTATGTTAAGTGAAATAAGCTGAGTGCAGAAGGACCAATATGTACTACACGATTTCACTTATCTATGGATTCTAAAAAAAGTCAAATTCACAGAAGCAGAGAGTGAAACGGTGGTTACTGGGGGCTGGAGGGTGGGGGATATGGGGAGACGTTGGTCAGGTGGAATAGTTTTAGTTATGCAGGATGAATAAGTTCTTGAAATCTAATATACAACTTGGTGACTATAGTTAATAACACTGTATTGTGTACTTGAAATTTGCTAAAAGCAGATCTTAAATGTTTTTACACACAAAGAAGAATTATAGCTAATAAATAAATCAGTAAATAAGTCAGCAAAACAAAGATGGAGCCTCACAAGATTGTTTTAAGTACTTTGATACATTTTCTTCGGAAATAATTGTTTCTAAAAAATATTTGCATATTTGGTCATTTTCAGGGGAGAAATCGCAATTGAAGCTGAAGTTCACGTAGGCCTGCTTATCTACCATCCTCTATTTCTGAGAGTTAATCATGTCATGTCCCAGTTACTGCTTCGCTGGTTTTAATGGGAGTTCAAGAAAAATCTTGAATCTGTTTATTTCTATAGATTCTTGGTAACAGACTTCCTAAGCATTTTATAAGACTTCTAATGATTCCCAGAGCCTTTTTTTACCCCTATTTAATCAGAACACTTTTAGATAAACTTCATTTGAGGCCAAATTCTATGTGAACTAGGGGAGGCTGAATGAGCACACTGTAGGAAGAATCTAAGTCAGTTGAGAAGACTTGGAAAGACAGAGGGAAGAGTTTGCAAATCCCTCCAGTTCTCTCCAAATGCAAAAACACAAAGGTCAAGCTGGCTGACATGCTGTAACCCAAACCACATTGTTTCCGGAGAGTATAATGCTTATACATTTTTAAATCCTGTCTTCTCACCGGGATAACTTAGGGAGTCTAGACACAAGGGGTTCAACAGTGTATGTCAGCAAATCAAAATCACGTGTGTAGGCTTCCTTTCAGCTTGTTCTGGGCTGTATCTTACAGAACTGGGAATAAAGCCGGAAACACCCCCATCCGACACCATCTCATATATCATTTCTGATAACTGCACTGGCTCTGCTGAAAGAGTGGTTTTTTTAAAAAAAAAGAAAGAAAAATTTGGGAATTATAAACATAGGAAAATGACCATGAGGCGTGTTCACTTAAAGTAATATGTACCGTCTAAAAGGACACAATCTGAAGTACAACCTCAGTCTCCAGAACTCTGAGCACTGGAGAAAATCTACACAAGGCAGCTAGTCTTTTCAGTCATCTCCCAAAACCCGACCCCCTGGGAAAGCTTCACAATGTTTGTGGAAGGCAGTGGAATGTCTGCAATGATACTCTATAGATAATTGTACAGCATGTAATTAGGAAGAGCTTGCTAAATCAAAAACCAAGCAGTTGTCCATGGGAAGTGATTATGCACTATAGCAATCGTCAGTTACTCAGCCCTGTGGATTAACTCAGTCTGGCCAACAATAGACTGTTTTTATCAGGGTGGACCATATGAATTGCCAACATCTGACCATTTTTTGATCCCCCAAGTGACACTTTAATAGACTTTCATCTAATCTAATTAATATAGTATAGTTTTAGTAGGTGGTTGACCCATGTGCGATTGCTATTTTTGCAGATCAAACACTGTTGGCTACCAAGAACTTCAATCCGTCCAACCATAGTGATAAATATGTAATCATTTGTTATTAGTGGAATAGCAATAACAGCTCCTATCACCTACTGAGTGTTTACCATGTCTGCACATTTGGCGAAGTAGTTTATATAGACATTATTTCATTTAATTGTATGAGATAGGTTCTAATAATATCCCTCAAATTATGCAAATACTCCAGGAAATAGTAAGACACTAAGCTTTTAGTCATTTTCATTCCTGAGACAGGCTTATCATTGGCCCTAGTGGCATGTTTTCAGAGACATAAGAATTGAAAGCTGAAGGGACTTCCCTGGTGGTCATGTGGTTAAGACTCTGTGCTTCTAATGCAGGGGTCACTGGTTCCATCCCTGGTTGGGAAACTAAGATCACTCATACTGTGAAGTCCAAAAAATAAAAAGAAAGCCAAAGCCACAAACTTACAAGGAAACAACTTCAGTGAGGCAGGGGCTTGGGCCAGTTTTCAATTCTAGGCAGTGTTTTGTGGGACAAACTCGAATTTCATACATGGTTCCCAATTGGTCTTGAGGTCACAGCTATGCCCTGGGAAGGGCAGCGTGTCCCCTAGTGGCAGAAAAGACACACACACACACACACACACACACACACACACACAGAGGAGCTCTACAGATCATGCAGTGAAAGCTGCTAGGGGGAGCTGTATATCTCACTGGGCCCAGGGAATGTGCTGATATATGTCTGCTGTTCCTGCATAATTATTAAAAGTCCCATAAATCATCCCTAATAGCAGACTTAGAAGTAAGGGAATGAGGTGAGTAAGATATTCTCTAGGGTGCAAAATTTAAGTGATGCCAAACCCTCAGCAATCAAGATATATCATGTGTGCTCAGTCACTCAGTCATGTCCAAGTCTTTGTGGCCCCATGGACTGTATTCCTCCAGGCTCCTCTGTCCATGGAATTCTCCAGGCAAGAATACTGAGTGGGTTGCCATGCCCTACTCTGAAGGATCTTTCCCACCTAGGGATAGGATCAAACCCACATCTCTAGCATCTCATACCTTGGCAGACAGATTCTTTACCCCTAGCGCCACCTGGGAAGCCTAGATATATCATACTTTACAGCAATTAAAAAAGAAACTTAAAAATGCAAAAAAAAATCCATGACTAACAAAATACCAAAAATTTAAATAAAAGAAAGATCAGTATTGCTGATTTTTCCTTTTGCCTCAGGCTCCCATATGGCTCCACCTGGCACTGTTCAAAAGCCTACCAGTTTGAACAATAAATTATACGCTTTCCTAATTTAGAGTACTTCATAAAATAACAGCTAATGCTTACACAGCAATTCCACAACGCCAAGTACTATTCTAAGTGTTCTACATATATTAAGTATGAGGCAAACACGGTTATTACCCCATTTACAGCTGAGGACACTGAGGCTTGGAAAGATTAAGTAGTCTGTGTAGAGTCATACAACCAGGAAGGAGAGCGGTGAACTTTAAAATCCAGGCAATCTTGTCTCCAAAGTCCATAGCCATGACCCTTTACATGGTTCCAAGAAAGAACGTAGTGAATGTTGCAAATCTGAATATTATTATAAGTGATGGAGGAGGAGAGAATCACTGGGGAAAGGGAGGTAGGAAGACAAGGAAACAAGTTTTACCTGCTTCTCAATCTGGATTCAGTACAGCTCAGAATACAGCTGTTTGCCGGCTGTAACTTGGCCTTTCTGAGCCTCTGCTTCCTGTCAAATGAAAAGATGGGACCAACTGAGCTCTAAGGTCTCTTTCATCTCCAAATGATAGCCTTTTATTCTACGAATCCTCATTATTATAGAGCATTTCTCTGGCACTCTCTGGTCTTCCAAAGTACTTTTCCCTCATCCATTTTCAGTTTCCTCTCTGCTCATCCCCATCCTCCCTCCATATGGTTTCCCCTTGGTGATCTAATCCATTCTCGCAGTATCCACTCTCACCTCTCTGTGGCTGACTCCCCAATCCTTATCTTAGTGGCATCCTCTCTCCCAACCACATTTCCAGCTGTCGGCTGGACTCTTCTCCTAAGTCTCCCATCGGAAACTTTAAGTCAACATGTCCAGGATCAAATTCATCACCTCCCACCATCCTCTCCTTACCTAGACTCAGCCATCCACTGGTTTCTTGCACCCCCCACTCATGCAGCTGCTGGAACCTGACTGTTTGACTTCTGCCAAATCTCCTGATTGCTCCCCTTCTTTTCATTCCAGCTGGTGTCACCCCCATCAGCCTCTCACTGCCTTCCTCCTGGTTGTCTCCCTCCAGATGCCCCAATTTTCACAAAAAAGAACAGTACTAGGATGAGTTTTCCTAGATTCTGATAGGATCCTGGCTCTCCTACCCAAGAACATTTAGTGGCCTCCCAGTGCCTGCAGAGAAAAGTCCAAACACTGCTTTTGTTATTTAAGGCCTGCCTTGCCACATTCTGGCTCCAGTCTGCTTTTCTAGTCTTCTCTTTCCCTTCTCTACTTTCTGTATTTTATATGCCATGCATATTGGATAATGTTTCCTGAATATACTATATAATATGTATACTGTGGAGCTCAAACCATGGAGATCAATCCTAAAGGAAATCAACCCTGGGTGTTCATTGGAAGGACTGATGCTAAAGCTGAAGCTCCGATACTTTGGCCACCTGATGAGAAGAGCCGACTCATTGGAAAAGACTCTGATGCTGAGAAGATTGAGGGCAGGAGAAGAAGGGGGCAACAGAGGATGAGATGGTTGGATGGCATCACTGACCCAATGGACATGAATTTGAGCAAACTCCAGGAGATAGTGAAGGACAGGGAGCCTGAGGTACTGCAGGGTATGGGGTCACAAAGAATCAGACACAATTTAGCAACTAAAGGACAACAACAACAAAAATACATATATAGTATATCAATATAGCATATATTGATATACACACATATATTGCCCTTCGTCATGGATTCCCTTTGTTTCATATTCTTCTCTCTGTGTCTTCTTACCCACCCTTCAAGATTCAACTCAAATGTCCCCTCCTTTATGAAGTCTTCTCAATTTCCTCAGGGCAGAAACAGTCTTTTCCCCTTGTAAATATTTATGGCACTTTATCTATACATCTCTGCAGGCACTTATCTCCTTCTGCATTGTCTTAGAGTTCTATACATTTGCTTTTTATTCCACCACATTAGAGGCCTCTCAGCTGCAAGGTCAAGGCTTTCATGTCCCCCACCACATTACCTCCGTGGTGCCTATCACATCATTGCACAGGAGGTGCTTAATAAATATGCAAGCACTAAATCGCTTGATGTAATTTTTTAAATTATGAGTCTGTAAAATAAAGTAACTGACCTATTCTTCTGAGTGAGTGAAAGGACAGAATCCAGATTATCACTCTCTCCCAGAGGGAAGTTATCCTGTCTCAAGAGTGTTCCTGTCTTGCTGGCAACATTCCTTCAGTGCCTGCCCAGCAGCCTACAACTCATAATCTTTTTAACAGCTCGAGAGCATCTCATACCTAGTGAGGAGTCTGAAATTTTCTTCTTTGTGAAGATACTCCCAGGATTCTTGAGCAGTAGCTCTCTGATTTTTCTTCCCTGGTGTGCTGAACTCAAATGTTCCTTGGGTGATGACTCAGCAACTTCCAAATCCTAATCTACCCCTGTGTGTTTGTGTGGGTGCTGGTATATTCAGAGAAGGCAAAGAAAGATTTTGAGATAGGCTGCTCTTATGATTAACTGAAAACACTGGGGACACTTAGAAATGGCTAAAGATAACATTTCCACACTACATTTATATTTGGGCTTAAGAACAAACACAAGAAATACGTAAATAAGAGCTAATGATTGCAAAAGGTTGTTTGTTCTTAACCTAGCAGTTAAAAGACAACATTTAAAAAAATGCATTTCCTGTTCAAGTGTGTCCTTGGAGTAACAACCGATCATGAAATTTTAATTTAATATTACAACATATGTTGTCTTTCTGAATTTAAAAATCCATGACTTGACTCCAAAATGTTTTCAAGTTCTCCAGAAGAACATTCTCACCAAAATAAGGTCATCAGCAGTAGTATTTATAATAAATTTACAATTTCTGAAAAAATGGAATCAATATACACAATTAATATTGCAAATAAATGTCAAAATGATATACTTTTCACTGTATAAATGAACCTTGTTTCACACATAAATGTGCTCTGTGGCAATGGTTCAAAATCCTTTTTCTTCAACAGTAAGCAGATTGAATGAAATAAAAAAATGATGTGCCAGAACTTAAAGGTACAAATGGTACAAATTTCAAATTATTGATTGCTGACTGCGCTTACAGACATCAAACAATACTTTTTCAGGCAGCTATAATGGTCTGCTTCAATGGAAACATGATATATTACAGGAAAATGGAAAATGTGAGGACTATTTGACTGGTATGGTCATTTTAAATTATTAAGGTTTGGAATTTTGTTTTATTTCTAGGTTATAGAAAAAACAATGCAAATTAAGAGGAATCTCATTAACCTCAAGCTTTTCTTACCAAGCACGTTTATAAAAATTTCCAAGATATTCAGTTAGACTATAAACTCACTTTGTGTTCGTATAAATGCACAATTGCAGAATCCAAAGACAGTGACATCTTTAATGGAGGCCCTAGCAGGCCAAAGCAATCACTCTTGAAGAGCCAGAATGTATTTATATAGGCAAGAAATTTTATCAGAAGATAAATTCTGATGGATCAGTAAGACAAGTGTTCTAATAAAGTCTGAATCTGAACTCTCTCAACCTGCTCACTCCTTTAAGTTCACTCTTAGGTAACATCTTCCCAAAAGTAACAGCCAAGTATAGCTCCAAGTATAGCATCCTTTGGGCAGCAAGATCAAACCAGTCAATCCTAAAGGAAATCAACCCTGAATAGTCATTCGAAGGACTGACACCAAAGCTCCAGGACTTTGGCTACCTGATGTGAAGAGCTGACGTATTGGAAAAGACCCTGATGCTGGGAAAGATTGAAGGCAGGAGGAGCAGGGGGCAACAGAGGATGAGATGGTTGGATGGCATCATCGACTCAATGGACATGAATTTGAGCAAACTCTGGGGGAGATAGTGAAGGACAAGGAAGCCTGCTGTGCTGCCGTCCATGGGGTCGCAAAGAGTTGGACGTGACTGAGCGACTGAACAACATAGCATCAAAATTAAGTCAATGGCCCTGCATCATTGCACTTGGAATTCCCTTCCCATAACCTGGAAAAGGGAAGTAGATTGATGTATTAGAAAAATATATTGGTCAGATCACTTTCAGTTGCAAGTGACAGAAACCAAACTCCCGCTAGCTTCAGCCAAAAGATAATTTATTGCCACATGTTATTGGAGAGTGGAAGTAAGGCTGGATTCAGGGGTTCATATGATGTCATCAAAAGTATGTTTTTTCCCTCCATCTCCCAACTGTGCTTCCTCTGTAATGGCCTCATCCCGAGACTGGCTGCAACCATGTGAAAGGCCCCTGCAGAAAGCTGCCGTGGCCAGGAGGACATTTTTTTTTTCTATGCTCCACCAAGGGCTAAATTCTTTTAAAGTCCTCACATTTGTTTTGTATTGATCGGCACTTGAGGCCCAGAGCACTCTTCTGGATCTCATACCCTGTAATGTGTACTCTTTTCCCCACCCAACACACATACTCCCAACTCTTTTCTCTCTCATGGGTCCACTCAAGGGCTTCTGTGATTTCACAAGGTAAGAGTCTCTATCTATCTGTCTTGCTCTGTACTTGTTTCTCATTTCTGTTCCTCCTCTCCACATCCCTCCCAATCCATATCAAATTTTGAAATAGGACACTAATTGGTCCTGCTAAGATAACCAGCTCCCCCAAACCTGACCAACCACTGTGCCCAGTGGGATGGAGTATTCTGGTGGGCCTAAGGTATCCCATCTCCATGGGAAATTGAACCATATCTTAATGGACAGCCCCACCAAATATATGTGCAGCTGGGGTAAGGGAAGGAGTCCTTAGAAGTAAGTGTTTTACCAAACATAAGTAAGAAACCACTGAAACCCCTGTGAATAATCAGGATTTGCTGTTTTGTGTGATTTTCCCTGATCTTAGTTTTCTGATCCAGTTGAGATCTATAAAGCCAATTGAAATAATTCCAATATGGAGGTCTGTCACTGGGAGGTAAATGAGGAAAGGAAGGTTTGTTTCTATTCTACCTCCTCCTGGAGCCACCCTGACCAAAAATGTGTTGCTCAAAACTTGTGCACATGTACTCAGGCTTCCAAATGTGAACAAGGGACCAGGCCGTGGAGTAAGCTGGTGTTTCTTGCAAGAAATGTGAGGAAGCGCTGACAATGGGAAGTTTCTCTTCCCTTGGAATTTGACTAGGGAGGCTATTTCCGGTACAAATCTGGTTAAATAAAGATGGACTGCACACCTTTTACATATCAAACATTATGCGGACTTATTGGTGAATTTTTTTTTTTAATTCCCTGCCTTCAGAAAATGCACAGCTTTTAGGGAAGCACAGCAAAGTGTGAGAATGGCATAACAAAGTGTTATAGGAACAAAGAGGAAGAGGTGGTGCATTTTGCTGAAGATGGAAGGAACGAACAGGAATCAGGGAAGTGGGGAGAGAGGAATGTCAGTAGAGGTTTCCCAGGAGAGATGAATCTGACCTGCAGAACAAGAGGGAGTATGATAACTTAGAAGGAGAGCAGCATTTTAGGCAGAGGAAACAGTAACAAGAGGGAGGGAAAATCAATCAGCATCTCTCTAATAGTCACTGGCCAAGTGTCTACAGCCAGCACAAGGGGGAGGATTGAAGCAATTATTGAGAAAACTGTCTCAACCTTTCCTTTCCTCCTGGCTGTGGAAATTTGGCCATTGCTGCATTTTTGTTAAGAGCACAGAGTCTTGGTTCCAGAGACCACACAATGTTAAATGATGGAAAAATTATTTTTTAGACAAAACAGAGAAAAACAAGAACACCTGATTTCAATTGGGGAAAACTAGACTTTATGAAACAAGGAAACAAAAGCCTTTCTTCTCTCTCTCTCCGCTTTTTCCTCCACCTTTTTTTTCCACCCCCCTGGAAGTGGGAGTGAGGAGGAGGGTTTCACCTCAGAAAGCAATGTGTCTACATGCAGTGAGTGTCTTGTGAAAGCTTCATAAATAGTTGTAGTAGGATGACGGTAATTATTCAAATAATTTTTCAAGAATTTACTAACATCAAAACCAAGCTAAAGGTGAACTCCAGGAATTGCCTTCCAGGCCTTCTTCTGTATTATCCCATCTCCCCAAATGTCTGGGTGGCTTGTCAGCATTCAACATATCCTTTGAAGATTAAATAGCTTTAAGTTTTTGCCTTGCAAGGAAAGAGATTATGAATTTATGTGAAAACAAGTCTTTGGTAGAAATGCATGCAGAAATCTGAAGAGGGAAGAAATGCTGACTTAAAGTCTACGAAATGCATCACAAAGGAACAGAAAGTAAATGGACGTCAGTTTGAGTTTTAGCACCATCATAAAGGGGACAACTGAGGATGCGATGGCTGGATGGCATCACGGACTCGATGGACGCGAGTCTGAGTGAACTCCGGGAGTTGGTGATGGACAGGGAGGCCTGGCGTGCTGCGATTCATGGGGTCGCAAAGAGTCGGACACGACTGAGCGACTGAACTGAACTGAACTGAATTAACTGTGTCACTTGGGACAAGTTTTTTAACTTCTCTAGACCTCAGTTTTAAAATAGAAATCTAGAGTATTGAGTTATTTGGGGTTTTACAATGAACAATCCATGAAAAAATGTTTTACATCATGCCTGGCACACAGTATTATCTTGAAATTAATAGAGCAATGAAATTATGGAAAATTGCCCTAAAATTGGTACTAACTGGACTTCCCTGGTGGCTCAGATGGTAAAGAATCCATCTGTAATGCAAGAGACCATAGTTTGATCCGTGGGTTGGGCAGATCCCCTGGAGACGGCAATGGTCACCCACTCCAATATTCTTGCCTAGAGAATCCCATGGACAGAGGAGCCTGGTTCACAGGGTTGCAAAGAGTCAGACATGACTGAGTGACTAATTTTTGTTTGTTTGTTTGTTTGGTACTAACCACAGAAGCAGACAGGCTTCCCTGGTGGTACTAGTGGTAAAGAACCCACCTGACAATGCAGGAGACATAAGACATGTGGGTTCGATCCCTGGGTGGGAAAGATCGCCTGGAGGAGAGCATGGCAACCCAGTCCAGTATTCTTGCCTAGAGAATCCCATGGACAGAAGAGTCTGGTGGGCTACAGTCCATAGGGTTGCAAAGAGTCGGACACAACTGAAGCAATTTAGCAGGCATGCACAGAAGCAGACTTTACATCAAGATTTTAATCTGGTACCATCAATCTCATCTGTTGGTCCCTTCATTAAGGTGTTACAGTAACAAGATTTGGGAACTGTCACTATGACATTGATCCATGTTAAATATCATCAGGAGGCCAAGCAATGACCTTTAGTGCTCTTTATCCTTCTGTTATTTGCAAAGAGGAAAGACAAGGACATTGGGCTCCTTTTGCTGGAAACCTTGGCCATTTGGCAACACAAGAGCTTGGTTGAAGAGAGAGAAGGAGGGGGTGCTAGTGTGATGTTAATACTGGCCTGCCCCAAAAGGCCATAACACAAAGCTTTTTACATCCTCAAAGCAGAAATTCTTCTTGTTGTCTGAATACACACTTCCAAAACATGTCAAGCCTCAGAATTTGCTTATGTTTAATCTTTGGCTTGAGCTGTACATTCTCTTCATAAGACAGAAGGAAGCATAACCTTCTAAGTGAAGTGTAGTGTGGGTTAACAGTGGAGTTGTCTATGATTCAAAAATGATGATGAATTTTGTGTTTATGTTACCCATAAAAAGTAGGTATATAATTCAGGGCTGAATGTCTTTAAAATGTATTTGCTTGTTGGGCTCTTGACTTGGAATAGATTGCTTAGAAAGGAGCTGAAATATGAATTTGTGTGAAAACAGAAGTCATGGCAAACGTTTCAGTGGGTTGTATTGTAAATAGATCTTTGTGTAACTGCTTGTAAACATTATAATTCATCTCATTTAACATAAAAGGAATAACATATGACCGACTGCAGATATCAAATTGAGAAGAAGCTCCTGGAAGAGAATACTTAGGGCTACACAGTTTTGGGCAGAATTTCCCATGACTTTATTCACATAGCTGCCATTTAAATTCGCTTTTAGCTGGATATGTACACCAAAGGGAAATGTCGAGTGTTTGTGATTTATTGAAATAGCTGAACAGTTTTAAGACATGGCTCCTTGTGGTCATCCATCATTGTGAATGATGATTAAGTACAAAAAGGAGATACAATTTAGAAAAAGTATAACATGTATTTGGAATAATAGGAGTGAGCCACACCATGGTTTGTATTCATAATGAAATTTAAGAAAAATAATTAATGGAAAAATCATAATAGATATGTTAGATTTTGCAAAATTAAATAAACACAACTTTGCAGGATGGGTAATTAACATAATTCCTATTCATAATTAAATGCTAGTTTCTTACATCAATTTCTCAAGAGACACTGTGATGGTCTTCGGCTGTGTCTACACTGATTTCTGGCGTTTCTTTAAAAGAGTGTGAAGTTAAGAAAAAAATTTTTAATTGGACAGAGAATCTATAGACTTTAAGGCTTCTCAGTTTAGAAAAACTAAGCAAAAGTGGTGACTTTTGTGTCTAGAATGAACTCTTACCACTTGCACATTTGAACAAATCAGAACCTTCAATATCTTGATCTACGAAACAGAGACCATGATCATAATTGCTCTGCTTCCTCACAGAATTGTCATGAGCATCAAATGGGATAACAGATGTGAGCTACCATTATTAATAGCTGAAAACCAATCAATTAAGAGAATTGCAGTTATTATTTCCTCTTAGATAGCTTAGATGTAGCCTTGTGTGGAGGCAGGGTGATGATACACTATTTTCAAAGGTAGCAATTGTCTTAAAACTGAGATATCATTGTGCTATTTATTTTGCAATCTTATTTTTATTCCCAGCCTGAGGGGACATAAGGAAATATTGGTCATACTTACGTATCATGAGAAATAATGTATATGGAGAAGTCCTCCTATTCATTCGCAAAATTGATGCTGGGAGGGATTGGGGGCTGAAGGAGAAGGGGACAACAGAGGATGAGATGGCTGGATGGCATCACCGACTCGATGGATGTGAGTTTGAGTGAACTCTGGGAGTTGGTGATGGACAGGGAGGCCTGGCGTGCTGTGATTCATGGGGTCGCAAAGAGTCGGACACAACTGAGCGACTGAACTGAACTGAACTGATGTGTATGCGTGTGTGTGTACACATGTGTGATGACCAGGAATTCTGGAACCAGATGGCTTAAATCTGAATCCTACTTACTTGTTGGTAATCCCAGCTCTCAATCTTGCTGTGTCTGTTTCCCTATCTGGAAAAGAAAAAAGTCAGGTATGTTAATGTGGGTTTAAAGAATTTATAGCCATAGTAGTGAGGATGGCATTTCTATATGCTACAAGTGCTGAATAAACATTCATTATTTTTAAAAAATATTTATTTTTGGCCACACTGGGTCTTCATAGCTGCATGCAGGCTTTCTCTATTTTTGCAGAGAGCTGGGGCTATTCTCTAGTTGCAGTGTGCAGGCTTCTCCGTGCAGAGGCTTCTTTTGTGGAGCACAGGCTCTGTGGCACAGGCTTCAGTAATTGAGGCTCATGGGCTTCAGAGCACAGGCTCAGCAATAGTTGTGGTGCACAGGCTTAATTGCCCCTTGGCATGTGAGATCTTCCCGAACCAGGGATCTAACCCATGTCCTCTGCATTGGCAGGCAGATTCTTAACCACTGGACCACGGAAAGCCCAAATGTTCATTATTTTTGTCATCAAGAAAACATGTTTTAGCAGCAAAATTATCAGCTGTGATTTGCTCTGTTCAAAATGTACAGTCATGTCTTGTTCCCCTGGTGAAGACCAGTCTACTGGAATGCAAGTCTAGATCAGGAATATAACTTTCAGAATACCTGGCCGGAAAGAAGCTGAGTAGCCTATAACCAAGGCCTTGGTAGCTGCCTAGGACAGAACTCCGTACCAGGCTTGGAACCATATTATAGATTGTAAGACATCCTCGGCCCTAATACAGTTAAGTAAGTTACAGGAAACAAGAGTCATGGCCAGATTTGTTTGGGATCATTTCTTTAAACTCTACAAATTAGGTTTTTTTTAATTTCAGGATGTCTCAGAACCTTAATAAACTAATGTGCATTGTGAGTCTCCAGGGGACTGTAGAATGCCGTTACCGAACTTTTTTCATATAGAATAATTGCTCTTATTTTCTAGTGGGTCCAGCATCCTCTTATAGATGGAGGTTCAACAGGTTGTTGTGATTTCAGTGCTCTCACAGGAGGAAATGAGCCCTTCTACTCCACCATCTCGAACCAATATCTGTTGTTTTTTAAAGAAAGCCTATGAATACCTCGAGAAATATTGCATGCTAAGTAGCTGTAGTCATGTCTGATTTTTGGTAACCCAATGGACTGTAGCCCACCAAGCTCCTTTGTCAATGGGATTCTCCAGGCAAGAATACTGGAGTGAGTTGCCATGCCCTCCTTCAGGGAATCTTCCTGATCCATGGATGGAACCCGCATCTCCTACACTGGCAGGTGGGTTCTTTATCACGAGCGCCACCTAGGAAGCACAAGTGTTCCTTAAGGCACAGCTTGGAAAATACTTCTGTATGTTTTCTTAAGCTCAGATATTTTAGGCTGGTAGGTTTTGAATAGCAGGAGAAAGAACCAAAAGCATCCAAATCAAAAATGCTCTTTTGGGTGGGGTGGTTTCAGGGAGTCCTCTGCTGAAGGTCTTAGGGTTGTCTTTGTAGGTAATGAATTAACTGTGGCTTTTCAGTCATTTTAAAGGGAACCTAGAAATTGCTGTAGAACATAGAACCATAGACACCAGGAAAACTAGACTTTAGGGTGATCACTTGCCCAATTTAAAGATGAGGAGGATTTCTTTTTTTACAGATTAAAACAAAATTGTTAACTGCAGAGCAGAAGTTGGGTCAGACAGATATATTGCTCCTGAGAATGTGCTGCTGATGACTTGTATTTTATGATATCTGAAGAATTTGAGCTGCTTGTTAATGAGACCAAAGCACCATTACATTTATTATGGGCATCCCTAGAAGCTGCAGATCTATTTTGAAATATCTTTATGCTACATTTGTTCAAAGCATTGTCTTTCTGTTAAAAGAATTCACCTGCACATTGAATGCTCTCTATAATACACTACTGATAGTTTAGAGATTTATTTCTGTGTATCTCTGTCTGAATCTGGAAGCTGTGTATTTTCTCTGAGTTCCATTTCTTCTGAAAACTAGTTGTTGACAAATACAACTGTCACAGTGATTGTAAGACTGAATCACCCTGTTGATTTCCTAATTCGTTGCCTGAATTGTAATGACTCAAAAGAAGAGCAGTGTTTCTAAAATATTTTGTCATCTTACACTGTTTGAAAGATGAATGGTCTTAAACAGAATAGTTGCCGGAATTCTTTGTTAGAATTGAAGTTTTAACATCAAGGTCTATATCAGAGGCAATGTAGGTGGCAGGAGTGCTCTTTTGGGGGCTGATTTTTCTACTCCAAGCAGGGGAATTCTGTAGGGTCAAGTCTAACTTAAAAAGGAGAAGATGAAGCAGATGGATTTCTAAATCAAAAGGAGAGTTAGAATGGGTATTAAAAAGAGTACAGGGTTCAGGTCTAGATCTGTCATGAAACCTTAGATAAATCAGACAGTTGTCTAGATGTCAATTTCCAAATTTATGAAATGAAGGGAATAGACATCAGTAACCTTGAAGATATAATATTTTTTATTAGAAAGATGATATGGAAGAGGGGGCGGAAAGAGGGAAAATATGGAGGCTTTCAACTGATTCCAGGTTTGTTTGTTTGTTTTTTTTTCCATGTGCTAAATGTGGCAAAGAAAGTCATACCATTAGGACTCCTAATTCTGTATCCTTTGGTTACCATTTCACATGTGAATTAGCAATGGCTATTGCTTTGAGGGTTTCAGCATTTCCAAACTTGATTCATTTTTCCTGCCTAGGATTTTGTATGTTTTTTTATGCCTAGAATGTTTTTTGTTTTTTTTTTTCCCACTTCTCATTTGAAAGGCTTTCACTTACTATGCCTATAAGCTATGATATTAAGGCTCACTGCCAGTAAAGTTTCAGGGGAAAGAGTGAGAAAATTATTTAAAAGGACTACTTTTTGATAATGGCAGTGTTTTGACAGTTTTTGACAGGCAATTTGGAATAATGCAACCTCCTGGATTACAGCCAACCTCTGAAATGGGCTGTAATTTAGAACGATGGCAGCTCCTATGACCTCTATATTGGAGAGTCACTGGAATTAAAAAAAAAAAAAATTCTCCAAACAGTTTAAGTTTATATTTGAAAATCTGGCTTAAATGTCTGACATGGAGCCATTTTACTTCATGAAAGGATTTTCTTGTCCTAGCCACAGCTCCAAATACTTATCCTAAAGCTGGAGAAGATTTTCTGCCTTTTTCTGTGTGTGGTAGAATTCTTCTCCTCAGATTCCACTCCTAACCAGATTGAGAACATTCTAATGAGCTGGGTGTGGGCATGTTTGCTCTCTTTGTTTCACTAGATGAAATCAGACCCACTCTAGTCTGTAACTATATCTCTTTCCTACCCTGCAAGGAAGGGAAGTTTAAAGTTGTTAAAGTTTCCAACTTTCTCTTTTTACACACAGGTCTTGTCTCAGGTTCTGAGGTTGATCCTCAAGGCTCCCCGTTTGAAAAATAGATTCTATTACTCCCTTAATTGTGAGAGTTAAATGCCTTTTAAAGAGTTGTGTAAGTTAAATATGAGCTGGGCATGCAGTGTAGGGTATTTTTTTTTTAACCAAAGTGCAATTCTCCAAACATATCAATACATTCCAAAATTGCTAGTTGCAGGCCATAAAATATTTACATTACAGAGTTAATAATGTATGTTTAGTAAGAAATGATGAAATATTTACAGTTTTTCTAAAGGTACTATACGGGTTTTTTCCTCTACCACAGCCATTCTTCTTGAAGCAGGCAAAATAGGCAACTTTAAGAGCTCTGAGAACAGCACGGAACCATCTTTGAAGGAAGGGAATATTCTCGGGCAGTAGATGGAGATGTTTCTATAAGGGAAAGAAACAACAGCTGATCCCAGATATCAAGATATATATTTCATATGGTAAAGGTCTAGGGATGCATTAGCACACAATTTTGGTATTTTTACCATTAAATGGAAGAGTCACTGGGTCCAGGTCATGTCATGCAGTCATTTGCCAAAGCCAGTCAGTTGGAGTTGTGAACTCAGAAGATAGTCTGGCCATCTAAGCTTCCAAACACATACCTTTTTAAAACCTCTCCCACATGTCATGAAATCTCCATTGTGTGTGTTTAGAAAAGACCCTGAAGAAGCTCTAACGAAAGTTTCCCACAAAATCACCGGAGTCTTTCAAAGACCTTTTCAGGCCCCACCCAACCTAAGAAATTCTGGTAGGATCACTCTAGCATAGGGTCTAAACATCTCTGTTACTTTTTATTGAGTATAGATTTACAATGCTGTGTTAATTACAGCTATACATACAGTTTACATACATATACATATATAAGCAGTCTTCCCTGATGGCTCAGTGGTAAAGAATCCATCTGCAATACAGGAGTCTCAGGAGACATGAGTTCGATCCCTGGGTCAGGAAGATCCCCTTGAGGAGGGTATGGCAACCCACTCCAGTATTCTTGCCTGGAGAATCCCATGGACAGAGGAGCCTGGCGGGCTGCAGTCCATAGGGTCACAAAGAGTCAGACACTGCTGAAATGACTGAGCATGCGCACACACATTCACATGTACATTCTTTTTCTAAATATTCTTTTCTGTTGTTTTATCCAAAGATATTGAATATTGTTCTCTGTACTATAATGTAAATTCTTATTGCTTATTCGTTCTGTATGTAAAAGCTTATATCTGCTAACCCCAACCTCCCAGTCCATCCCTCCCTTAACCTCTTCCTCTTTGCAACCATCAATCTGTTCTCGATGTCTATGATTCCTTTTCTGTTTCACACATAGTTTCCCTGGTGTCATATTTTAGATTCCACATATAAGTGATATCCCATGGTTTTTGCCTTTCTCTTTCTGACTTACTTTCTTTCAGTCAGTTCAGTCACTCAGCTGTGTCCAACTCTTTGTGACCCCATGGACTGCAGCACGCCAGGCTTCCCTGTCCATCACCAACTCCTGGATCTTGCTTGAACTCATGTCCATCAAGTCGGTGATGCCATCCAGACATCTCATCCTCTGTCGTCCCCTTCTCTTCCTGCCTTCAATCTTTCCCAGGATCAGGGTCTTTCCTAATGAATCAATTCTTCACATCAGGTGGCCAAAATAGTGGAGCTTCGGCTTCATCATCAGTCCTTCCAATGAATATTCAGGACTGACTTCCTTTAGGACGGACTGGTTTGATCTTGCAGCCCAAGGGACTCTCAATAGTCTTCTTCAACATCACAGTTCTAAAGCATCAATTCTTTGATGCTCAGCTTTCTTTATGGTCCAACTCTCACATCCATACATGACTACTGGAAAAATCATAGTTTACTTTACTTAGTATGATAATCTTTAGTTGCATCAAGAATCTCTATATTTGAAAAGTTTCCCAGATAATTCTGATGACCATCTGGGTTTGAAAAATGTGGTAGACTGAATAATGCACCCAAAGATATCCATATTCTACTCCTTGGAACCTGCAAGTTTTACCTTAAGTAGTAAAGGGGAGGTTACAGATGTGATAAACCTAAGATTTTTGAAAAGGGGAGATTAGCCTGGATAACATGGATGAGCTGTGAACGTAATCAAGAGGGAGACAGTGAGCTTTGACTATAGAAGGAGGCAAAATGATGATAGAAGCAAGATGCCAAGCCTCTGGCTTTGAAGATGGAGAAAGAGGCCAAGAGCCAATGCATGTAGGTGAAACTAGAAGTAGGAGAGAGCAAGGAAAGAGATTCTCTCCTACAGCCCCCAGAAGGAGCAAGCCTTGCTGGCATCTTGACTTTAACCCAGTGAAACGGATTTTGAACTTTTGACCTTAAGAACTGTAAAATAAATCTGTGTTGTTTAAAGTCACTATGTGTGGTAATTTGGTACAGCGCAATAGGAAATGAATACAGGAAATCACTGCCCTAAACTGTATCAATTTTAGTAGTCCCTGTTGCTAAACACAATTCCTCGAGCCAGGGCTTTCAAAGCCCTAGGATTTAACCTGTTTCCAAGGATTGCTACTGCTAACTCACTTCAGTCGTATCCAACTCTGTGCGACCCCATAGATGGCAGCCCACCAGAAGGACCCAAAAGCAGCCTTGTCTCTAGAAAATATTGCTGTTCCCTGCCCCCTACCACCACACATACACCTGTGTTGAATACTTTGCTCACAGTCACATTCCCCTGAGGAAGTCACCAGTGCCCAAGAGAAAAGGCAGCAGTGTGGGACCCTGGCCAATAAGTGCCTCCTTCAAGCTTAGACATCAAGCCACAAGGATTCATCATACCCCTCCCGTGTGCTCAGCATTCTGCTGGCCGCTGTGGGGAATGCAGAGAATTACGAGAGGTTACTCCCCATTCTCTTGCTGAGCACAGACATTGCAGAATGATTCCGAACAGTTTGGCTGCATTTTCCAGAAATGTCAAAGCTGAGCTCCCCTAGTTACAAAGGATATTGTCTCATTTGGGGTTAGGGCAAATGCATCACATTTAGAGGAAAGCAGATGATGTCAAAGCATGGGCTTCCCAGTTGTACTCTGATTAGAAGACCTGGAAATCAAGTCATTTCTCCATAGTTTCAGGTTCTCAATCCACTGAGGGATGTATTAATGAATTATCGGTGCAACATTTGAAATGTAGTTTTATTTTCTGAGGTAGGTGAGCATAGTGGGGGAGGGGGGGTCTCTATATTTTATCAGTTCTTGCTCCTATCAGAACTCCTCACAGAGAAAGGGTGGGCGGGGGGTGGGGGAGAAGATGGCAGCTGCGTAGAGCTGGGATAGCATCTCGTTTCTATGACAACAGTGTCTGCTCTGCTCCCCAGTTCCATCTGGTATTTTCAGGCCTAACAGCCAGGTAGCATCTAAATGCCTAGTGTGGAAAAAAAAAAAGGTTTCAATAGCGATTGTTCAGATCAGGCACAAATGAACACAGCAACACCATGTCCTTCCTAAGAAACACAGTGAATTACTTCACCAGCAACAGGGCGTTATGAAAGCAGGCCACTTAGTACATAGGGCATGCTCAACTCTAGCTCATAAGCTAAGCAAGCACAACACAAACGTAAAATTAAAGTAGGCTGTGCGGGCTGATGTGGGCTTTTTCCTAAAGGCAATCTAACAAAACTCACACAGGGTGATTCTATTTTTTCCTCTTGCCCTTTCTAGGTCTTGCTTGGTCCTACTTAGTGGAGCTGTGTTTGCTTTAGGTAACATGGATGCACCAGTTCTTACCTGCCTCACTGACCTTCCCTCCAGATTTTATCCTTGTTGATTACTGTTCCCGGTAGCACTGCAGAATTTATGAGAAGCTGAATTTCAGTCCCCCCTCCATGGGCACTGGCTCACAGTGAAGCATACTTTTAAAACAGCACAATGCAACACAGCCAGTTTCCACCGTCTACTCCCATTTGTGAACAGAGTCTACTGACGGCACTTCCTTTTCTTCCTGCATAATACCATCATTAAGGCAGTAACATCTTCACAAAGTTACAATTTGTCTAAAATATCATACAATATGACTTTATAGCTAGATTACCATACAATATTTGGAAAACACTTATATGAAAAATTATTCATCATCTATCTGATGTTCACATTTAACTGGTCACCTTGTATTTTTATTTGATAAATCTGGCAACTGTATTTATAGACAGGAGTATAGGGCTCTCATTCATTTGATCATTTAGGTTCTGATATGGTGCATCAAAATGCAGTACATTGAATTGAGTATTGGTTTCTAGCATTTTCCTGTTATTGAAAGGAACATTTACATATTCATTGCCTACACAAAAAGACTTTGTTCATACCAGATATTTTCATATATTTATTTTTCTTCTTTTCATTTAACACAGTTACTGGGCCCCTGCTCTTGGCCTGGCACAAGATCTGGGAATTGGTGGTGACAAGACTAACAAGCACTTTCTCATGGAGGTAACTGTCTGTTGTGGCTCCTGGATTTTATTTCAGGACACTTGTTTTCCCTGCATACAAGGCATTTTTTTTTCCTTTCTTTCTTCACTGGGTCTCAGTTGAGGCATGCAGGATCTTTTGTTGCGGTGGAAGGGCCTCTCTCTGGTTGTGACATGTGCTCACTAGTTGCAGTGTGCAGGCTTAGTTGCCCTGTGGCAGGTGAGAATCTTAGTTCCCCAACTAGGGATCAAACCCACATCCCCGACATCGGAAGGTGGATTCTTAACCACTGGACCACCAGGGAAGTCCCCAAGGCATTCTGATGTACAAAGACCCACCAGATACGGCCCAGCCCTCTAAAATTAGCTGTGTCTTACCCATCTTTAAATTTCCCCAAACCTCATCAAACCAATCCCATGTAGTTCCAGGGACATTAGGTCACAGAGGAAATTCAAATTGCCATTTTTCACTTCCTTTGTGCCTTAGTATACCAGATTGAGAGACAACTGATCCTGGAAGAGCTGGACATTATCTGGTGAATCCCACCATCAGTTTCTGGGGTCTCCTCTAGCCTTGCTGGGATCCATTCACTTGAAGGTCTTTGCTCTTCCCCTTCTCAGTACTTACAGGAGATTTGGACACACAAGTGATATTTCTATTCTTTCTCTCTCTTCCTTACTCCATCTTTTTATATTTCTCCCAACTTTTTTTCCCTTTTAACTGTTTCATCTATTTGATACTGAGAACTACTAAATCAGATGGGAAATTAAAAGTCTGTAGTATTTAAAATAGTTTCTGAGATGTGGACCTATATTAAGTTTTTACTGTATGACAGATTCTTTCATGTGTCAGCTTTTGACTATGACAATCAGATTTATTTTATGCAAATTTTAAAGTAACTTATTATATACATTAAAAGATGATATTTAAATATATAACCACTGTGGCAGTCAGAATAATGTCCCCCAAAGATATCTGCTTCTAATCCCTCTATGTCAGTTTATGTAGCAAAAGGGACTCTCAAAATGTGATTGAAGTTAAAGATCTTGAGATAGTGAGATCATGACTTACCCAGGCAGGCTCAAGGGAGCCACAGGGTCCTTTAAAAGAACGTCAGAAAGGTTAGACAAGGAGAGAGATTTGAGGATGCTATGTTGCTGGCTTAAAGATGGAGAAAGGGGCCAGGAGCCAAAGGATGCAAGCAGCTTCTGCAGGCTGGAAAAGGCAAGGCAACAAATTTTCTTCTAGAGCCTCCAGAATGATGATTTTTTTAAAAAATTTTGAGGTTTTTTTGTTGTTGTTGCTGTTTTACTGCGGGACCATTTTTAAGTCTTTTTTGAATTTGTTACAATATTGTTTCTGTTTTACGTTTTGGTTTTGAGGCATGTAGGATCCTAGCTCCCCAACCAGGGATCGAATCATTTCACACCAGTCAGAATGGCAGTGATCCAAAAGTCTACAAGCAATAAATGCTGGAGAGGGTGTGGAGAAAAGGGAACCCTCTTACACTGTTGGTGGGAATGCAAACTAGTACAGCCACTATGGAGAACAGTGTGGAGAGTCCTTAAAAAATTGCAAATAGAACTGCCTTATGACCCAGCAATCCCACTGCTGGGCATACACACTGAGGAAACCAGAATTGAAAGAGACACATGTACCCCAATGTTCATCGCAGCACTGTTTATAATAGCCAGGACAGGGAAGCAACCTAGATGTCCATCAGCAGATGAATGGATAAGAAAGCTTTGGTACATGTACACAATGGAGTATTACTCAGCCATTAAAAAGAATACATTTGAATCAGTTCTAATGAAGTGGATGAAAGTGGAGCCGATTATACAGAGTGAAGTAAGCCAGAAAGAAAAACACCAATACAGTATACTAACACATGTATATGGAATTTAGAAAGATGGTAATGATAACCCTCTATGTGAGGCAGCAAAAGAGACACAAATGTATAGAATGGACTTTTAGACTCTGTGGGAGAGGGAGAGGATGGGATGATTTGGGAGAATGACATTGAAACATGTATACTATCAGGTAAGAAATGAATCGGCAGTCTATGTTTGATACAGGATACAGGATCCTTGGGGCTGGTGCATGGGGATGATCCAGAGAGATGATATGGGGTGGGAGGTGGGAGAGGGGTTCAGGATTGGGAACTCATGTACACCCGCAGCTGATTCACGTCAATGTATGGCAAAACCAATACAGTATTGTAAAGCAAAATAAAGTAAAAATAAAAATTAAAAAAAAAATTTAGTCTATTAAGACTGGCTTTGGACCTCTGATCTCCAGAACTGCAAGATAACAAATATTTTACACCTTGAGTTTGTGGCAATTTGTTATAACAGCAATAAGACAATATTCGATAGGTCTCAGTAGATATCAGAACTGACCCTGATCAGGTTCCTTGAGACCCTTTGCTAGGCCAAGCCAAGTATCAACCCTTAGTTGCCAGATAGTGGAGACCTGCATTGTCACGGAGCTGGGCAGTCTGGCAGTGGGAGTTGACACTAGAGGGCTAGGGGCATGGTTATTTACCAGCCAGTATGAGAGTATTTCAATATTTTTGCAGTCAGAATGTGTGTGCCAGGGAATTTTGCTGTGCATACACTTATGAACAACTAAATCTAAAGGATATAGAGTAGATTCTAGCATCATTCTCGAATTTTTCTTCCTTAGGACCCTGATATAAACTTTAACCAAAGGAACAAAGGCAATGACTCTAACAATTCCTAGCTTCTTTTCTATATATCCTGTGCTGTGGTGTTGCTTATCGTGTCCAACTCATTTTAACTTCGTGGACTGTAGCCCACCAGGCTCCCCTGTTCATGGGATTCTTTAGGCAAAAATCTGAAGTGAGTTGCCATGCCCTCCTCCAGGGAATCTTCCCTGCCCTTGGATCAAATCCAGGTCTCTTTCTGTCTCCAGCATTGGCACGCAGGTTCTTTACCACTAGTGCCACCTGGGAAGCCCTCTATGTATCCTACGTTGGGCTTTTCCAGAATGGGGACTGAGATGACTCCTTCTTGCTTAAAGGCTTTTATTAGTATTATTGATACGAAATTCTTAGTTGTTTGCTTTTTCAGTTTACTATCTGAAATTTCCATCTGCCACGTATTGAGATTACCATTATCATCTCTTTTGTTTCCTTCTCTCTTATACCCTTCCTCTCTATCCCCACTTGAAAACAAATGAAATAAGGAGGATAGAGAGTCAGTGACTTGTTCAAGGTCACATAACTAGTGATCAGCCAAATTAAGCTCTGGACCCAGGTCAGCACTCTGCGTTTCCATCCAGTGATGCTTAGTCACTCCTCCTCCAAGGGAACAGTGCTTAGTGGTCACCGTTTTTTCTTAAAATGCAATCATTCCCCGACAGAGTCCTTTCATGACCATCCACTGCATTTTGAACTCCTTCCACTGCCTTCAAGACTCAGCATGATTGTGCCCTGACCATTTCACCAACCCCATGTGCTTTGATCCTACTAGCTTTCTATCTGTTCTCCAGACACCAGCTCTGTCCAGCCTGAGAGACTTGATGAAACATAATGTACCAGCCACAGCCTGCAGTGGGTCTCTGCCTCAGGCGAATAGGTTTTTACACTATCACTCACTCAGTGTGTATTGAGCTGATGAACGTGTGTCTGTTATTTCCTGTGGCCCCTGTGGGCTCCATGCGGGCATCGAGCTTATTCATCCTACGTATTGTTGAGCCTGGTACACAGCCTGGTACACACATGATGTTTGTGGTCATTCCTCCTGGCCTCACCCTAAATTCCTGCCACCACTCTACTCCTAGTCCACCTCATATACCACCAAGATGGGCTGCCAATCAGAAGCTGGGACTGAATAAGGGGAAGACAAGATGCCTGGTCAGTTATAGAAAATATCATATTAAATAGATGGTACCAAAAGAAAATGGAAAGTAGCTTTCTGACCTCTCTGGTAATCAGCTTACACAGTGAAGCAGGAGATTTGGATCCCCTTATCTAGTTGTTGATGAGAATATTATGTTTCATTCACAGCTACAGCCTTCTGGACTGAAATATCATATTTGATGAGTAATAGCATCTTTAAATAAGATAAAGACATCAAAGAAGAAAATGAAAACATTTAAAATACAACAGTTGCTGGAATAAAATCATCTTTAGGACATACTTCTGACAAGTTCTCTTAGGCTTTATTAATTTCTTCTGAGACTATCATCATGAATCATTTTTATGAGTGTTTGGGTCTTGTGTTCACAACCCTTGTGTTTTTTCACTTGAATAAACAGAGTGCAGGATCTCGGCTGTTTTCTGCTTTTCTCTGTTTTCTCACCTTAGAAAAGGAAATGGTAAAGGTACATTATCAACCGGTTTAGGAGACCTGTGCATGTACACATTTTATAAGCAGAATAATGAGATATAACAAGTGCAGAATTACAAGACTGTCAAATTTCAAATGATGAGGTATACACAGCTGCAGTAAGTCTAATATATTGCAATATTTCTTCATTTATTTTCACATATTTAAATTCCTTTTACTCTCTTTATTCATTCCCTTCAATTCTATCCCAGAACTGCTTCGTATTACCTGTTAAATAATCAGTTTATTCTCTGTTTAAACTGTTTCTTAGGGAGCTCTTTTATTTAAATGCTAATTAATTGTTTCCTTTAACCATTTTACAGAGTTTCCATATCCTATTATCAACACATCTGCAATGTCAAATGAAAGGTAAGGTTTATGAGCCATGTAAACTATGATAGAACATTTTGAGCTGTCTATGGCATCATGAAGAAAAAATAATGGCAGTGTTTAACTTTTATAGTGTAATACTATTGTACTAAGGCCACTAAATTCATTTTGAATATTGGAAACAGAAAGTAATTTTACCCTGATAAATGAGCAATTTTTCAAATTATTTTAAGAATATATAGGATTTATGGTTCACTTTATCTACACATGTATATATGTACATTTTCCTTCAAACTTTCTAAAGAGTCACTGTGACTAATTCATAGAAAGTAACAAAAATATCGAAATTTACCTCACATTTCCAAATAGTCACCATGATTAATTCACTGAATTAGATAGAAATTTTCATAAAAATTGCAAAAAGAGATTAGACTATAATGTATTGATTGTTGGTTTAAATTTGGACTTAATAACTAAGGAGTCAATTATTTACTAAATCGTCATGAACTTATTAGGTAGGCAAAGAATACATTAATGACTAAAATAAATAACTGGTAAGAAAACAAACAAGTAGCATATTCCATGTTCCTGGGTAGGAAGGATCAATAATGTGAAAATGACTATACTGCCAAATTCAATCTACAGAATCAATGTTATCCCTACCAAATTACCAATGGCATTTTTCACAGAACTAGAATGAAAAATGTCACAATTCATATGGAAACATGAAAGACCGTGAATAGCTGAAGCAGTCTTAAGAAAGAATAGAGCTGGAGGAATGAACCTTCTTGACTTCAGGCTATACTACAAAGCTGCAGTAATCAAGACAGTAGGGTACCAGTACAGAAACAGAAATATAGGCCACTGGAACCAGATAGAGAGCCTGGGGATAAACCCATGCACTTATGGGCATCTTATTTTTGACCAAGGAGGCAAGAATATACAATGAGGCAATGTTATCCTCTTTAATAAGTGGTGCTGAGAAAACTGGTCAGCTACATGTAAAAGAATGAAGTTAGAACACTTCTGAAATACACTTCCAAAACACAATACACTTCCTAAAAATACACTTCTTAAACACAAAGATAAATTCAAAATGGATTAAAGACCTAAATGTAAGACCAGAAACTATAAAACTCTTAGAGGAAAACATAGGCAGAATACTCTATGATATAAATCAAAGCAAGACTCCCTGTGACCCACCTTATAGAGTAATGGAAATAAAAACAAAAATAAACAAATAGGACCTGATTAAACTTAAAGGCTTTTGCATAGTAAAACAAACTATAAACAAGGTGAAAAGACAACCCTCAGAATGGGGGAAAATAATAGCAAAGGAAACAATTGGCAAAGAATTGATTTCCAAAATATACAAACAGCTCATACAACTCAATACCAGAAAAACAAACTGAAAAGATCCTCAACATTGCTCGTTATTAGAGAAATGCAAATCAAAACTACAATGAGATAGTCAGTCAGAATGGCCATCATCAAAAAGTCTACAAACAGTAAATGCCAGAGAGGGTGTAGAGAAATGGGAACCCTCCTGCATTGCTGGTGGGAATGTAAATTGATACAGCCACTATGGAAGATGGTACGCTGCTGCTACTGCTAAGTTGCCTCAGTCGTGTCCAACTCTGTGCGACCCCAGAGATGGCAGCCCACCAGGCTCCCCTGTCTCTGGGATTCTCCAGGCAAGAACACTAGAGTGGGCTGCCATTTCCTTCTCCAGTGCATGAAAGTGAAAAGTGAAAGTGAAGTCGCTCAGTCGTGTCCAACTCTTAGCGATCCCATGGACTGCAGCCCACCAGGCTCCTCCATCCATGGGATTTTCCAGGCAAGAGTACTGGAGTGGGTTGCCATTGCCTTCTCCAGAAGATGGTGTGAGGGCTCCTGAAAAACTAGGAATAAAACCACCATATGACCCAGCAATCCCACTCCTAGGCATATACCTTGAGGAAACCAAAATTGAAAAGGACACATGTACCCCAATGTTCATTGCAGCACTATTTACAATAGCTAGAGCACTCCACTCCAGTGCTCTTGCCTGGAAAATCCCTTGGACGGAGGAGCCTGGTGGGCTGCAGTCCATGGGGTTGCTGAGAGTTGGACACGACTCAGTGACTTCACTTTCACTTTTCACTTTCATACATTGGAGAAGGAAATGGCAACCCACTCCAGTGTTCTTGCCTGGAGAATCCCAGGGACGGCAGAGCCTGGTGGGCTGTCGTCTATGGGGTCGCACAGAGTCGGACACGACTGAAGCGACTTAGCAGCAGCAGCAGCAGCAGAGCATGAAATCAACCTAGATGTCCATTGACAGATAAATGGATAAAGAAGCTGTGGTACATACATACGATGGAATATTACTCAGCCATAAAAAGGAACACATTTGAGTCAGATCTAATGAGGTGGACAAACCTAGAGCTTATTATACAGAGTGAAGTAACTCAGAAAGACAATTATAAATATTGTATACTAACGTGTATGTATGGAATTTAGAAAGATGATACTGATGAACTTGTTTGCAGGGCATCAGTGGAGAAATAGACATAGAGAACAGACTTATGGACATGGGGAGAGGGGAGGAAATGGTGAGATGTATGGAGAGAGTAACATGGAAAATTACAATACCATATGTAAAATAGATAGCCAATGGGAATTTGCTGTATGACTCAGGGAACTCAAACAGGGGCTCTGTAATAATCTAGAAGGGTGGAATGGGGAGGGAGATAGGAGGGGAGGGAGGGTTCATGGGTGTACCAGTGGCTGATTCATGTTGATGCTTGACAGAAAGCAACAAAATTCT
This sequence comes from Budorcas taxicolor, assembly GCF_023091745.1. NCBI lineage: Eukaryota > Metazoa > Chordata > Mammalia > Artiodactyla > Bovidae > Budorcas > Budorcas taxicolor. Next base: position 36,078,025 of record NC_068932.1, read on the forward strand.
TTAGAGCAATTATCCTTCAGTTAAAAGTCTTTTATTTGTCTTTTACTTCTTCCTGTGTAATCCCCAACCACTTAAATTTATTGTCATGGAAACTATAACTTCATATGAACAGATTTCAATTTCCTTGTTTATTCTTCTTTGTAATCCCAGATTCTTATTTGCCTTACATATAGAATATACATAGTAAATATTTACGAAGTAAAAGAATTTTACAAGGTGGATAACAGTGGTTTCAAAGTTCTGTTTTATTTTTGTTTTCTGGGCCTAATAGTCTAATCTCATGTGGAGTAGCCTTCCTGGATCCTGTGCTGGGTACTGGGATCTGACAGTGTAAAAATCAAGTTCAATAGCTTTTTTCTTTCAAAAACCTTGGTATTTAATGACTCCTATATGCAGAGTATATCATGAGAAATGCTGGGCTGGAAGAAGCACAAGCTGGAATCAAGATTGCTGGGAGAAATATCAATAACCTCAGATATGCAGATGACACCACCCTTATGGCAGAAAGTGAAGAGGAACTAAAAAGCTTCTTGATGAAAGTGAAAGAGGAGAGTGAAAAAGTTGGCTTAAAGCTCAGCCTTCAGAAAATGAAGATCATGGCATCTGGTCCCATCACTTCATGGGAAATAGATGGGAAACAGTGTCAGACTTTATCTTTTTGTGCTCCAAGATCACTGCAGATGGTGATTGCAGCCGTGAAATTAAAAGATGCTTACTCTTTGGAAGGAAAATTATGACCAACCTAGACAGCATATTAAAAAGCAGAGATATTACTTTGCCAACAAAGTTCTGTCTAGTCAAGGCTATGGTTTTTCCAGTGGTCATGTATGGATGTGAGAGTTGGACTATAAAGAAAGCTGAGCACCAAAGAATTGATGCTTTTGAACTGTGGTGTTGGAGAAGACTCTTGAGAGTCCCTTAGACTGCAAGGAGATCCAACCAGTCCATTCTTTAAAGGAGATCAGTGTTGGGTGTTCACTGGAAGGACTGGTACTGAAGCTGAAACTCCAGTACTTTGGCCACCTCATGCGAAGAGTTGACTCATTGGAAAAGACCCTGATGCTGGGAGGGATTGGGGGCAGGAGGAGAAGGGGACGACAGAGGATGAGATGGCTGGATGGCATCACTGACTCGATGGACATGAGTCTGAGTGAACTCCGTGAGTTGGTGATGGACAGGGAGGCCTGGCATGCTGTGATTCATGGGGTCGAAAAGAGTCGGACATGACTGAGTGACTGAACTGAAGTGAATGTGTTAATTGGGCTTCCCGGGTGGCGCCAGTGGTAAAGAACTCATCTGCCAGTGCAGGAGATGGGAGAGACTCAGATTCGATCCCTGGGTCAGGAAGATCCTCTGGAGAAGGGCATGGCAACCCACTCCAGTATACTTGCTTGGAGAATTCCATGGACAGAGGAGTCTGGTGGGCCATGGTCCATGGGATCACAAAGAGTCGGACACAACTGAAGCAACTGAGCACACACACAGATGTTAATGGAATTTCTTCATGCAATATATTTGACAACCAAAAAAAAAAAAAACCAGTTTGTTTTTCTTAATCAGTAATCCCAATGAAAGGCAATGCCAAAGAATGCTCAAACTACTGCAAAATTGCATGCATCTCACATGTTAGTAAAGTAATGCTCAAAATTCTCCAAGCCAGGCTTCAGCAATACATGAACCGTGAACTTCCAGATGTTCAAGCTGGTTTTAGAAAAGCCAGAGGAACCAGAGATCAAATTGCCAACATCCGCTGGATCATCAAAAAAGCAAGAGAGTTTCAGAAAAACCTATTTCTCCTTTATTGACTATGCCAAAGCCTTTGACTGTGTGGATCACAATAAACTGTGGAAAATTCTGAAGGAGATGGGCATACCAGACCACCTGACCTGCCTCTTGAGAAACCTGTATGCAGGTCAGGAAGCAAGAGTTAGAACTGGACATGGAACAACAGATTGGTTCCACATAGGAAAAGGAGTACATCAAGGCTGTATATTGTCACCCTGCTTATTTAACTTATATGCAGAGTACATCATGAGAAATGCTGGGCTGGAAGAAGCACAAGCTGGAATCAAGATTGCTGGGAGAAATATCAATAACCTCAGATATGCAGATGACACCACCCTTATGGCAGAAAGTGAAGAGGAACTAAAAAGCCTCTTGATGAAAGTGAAAGAGGAGAGTGAAAAAGTTGGCTTAAAGCTCAACATTCAGAAAACAAAGATCATGGCATCTGGTCCCATCACCTCATGGGAAATAGATGGGGAAAGAGTGGAAACAGTGTCAGACTTTATTTTTGGGGGCTCCAAAATCACTATAGATGGTGATTGCAGCCATGAAATTAAAAGACGCTTACTCCTTGGAAGAAAAGTTATGACCAACCTAATAGCATATTCAAAAGCAGAGACATTACTTTGCCAACAAAGGTCCATTTAGTCAAGGCTATGGTTTTTCCAGTGGTCATGTATGGATGTGACAGTTGGACTGTGAAGAAAGCTGAGTGCCGAAGAATTGATGTTTTTGAACTGTGGTGTTGGAGAAGACTCTTGAGAGTCCCTTGGACTGCAAGGAGACCCAACCAGTCCATTCTAAAGGAGATCAGCCCTGGGTGTTTTTTGGAAGGACTGATGCTAAAGCTAAAACTCCAGTACTTTGGCTACCTCATGCAAAGAGTCGACTCATTGGAAAAGACTCTGATGCTGGGAGGGATTGGGGGCAGGAGAAGAAGGGGACGACAGAGGATGAGATGGCTGGATGGCATCACCGACTTGATGGATGTGAGTTTGAGTGAACTCTGGGAGATGGTGATGGACAGGGAGGCCTGACGTGCTGTGATTCATGGGGTTGCAAAGAGTTGTAGAAGACTTAGCGACTGAACTGAATTGAACTGAACTGAACTAAGAATTGACAGTTTACTTTCATTTCTACTTTCTGACTAAAAATAAAATGAAACCCTTAAAGCATTTATATTATATATATGATTTTATCATGTTTATGTGAGTGTATATATATATATGTTTGTATATACTCACATATATATTCATATGCTTGTATATATTCATATATATTCATATATTCATATATATTCATTTGTTTGCATATACTCACATATGTATGTATGTATCTGTGTTTTCTCTACATCTGTCTACCTGTCTCTGTGTGTGTCTCTCTCTGTCTCTCTTTTCATATATCTATCTACCTGATTTCCTTAAGGAGGATGGACTCCTGCAGTAGATAATTGCCCGAGGCCTGCTCTGTACCCTAGTTGTGATACCCTTTCTGCAAACTCTTACTAGAAAGTTCAATATAGGAAAAAGATAAAAGAAGATTTGCTTTAACTGAAGTAGTTGAAAGCCACTGGTGAACAAAAAAGATCTTTTATTGGAGCAGAAGGAATTAGGAGGGAGTTCTAGACGTAGCTCTGACATTAACTGCCTGTGCAATGTTGGGAAAATCCATCATCCTCCAGGCTTCAGTGTTAACATCTAAAAAATAAGAGGATTGTGCAAGATCTTTACTAAAGTCAATTAAACCACTAAAAAATGCTTTGCTTGTAATAGAAATAAATCTTAAAAATTAAAAGAATCATAGCTCTTTCCCACAACTGAACTTTTAAAGTTTGTTATGGTTTTACTTGCAATCCCCAATAAGAAACGTGAAGTCCTAACCCCCAATAACTCAGAATGTGACCTTATTTGGAAATAGGGTTGTTACAGATGGAATTAGCTAAGATAAGGTCATACTGAAGTAGGGTAGGCTCTTTATCAAATATGACTGGTGTCCTTATAAGGAGAGAAGAACAGATAAAGAGGCAGAGACTCACAGGGAGACCGCCAAGGAACAATAGAGGCGGGGATAGGAGTGATGTATCTGCCAAAGAATTTGGAAGGCCAGAGATTACCAGTGAGGACAGTAAGCTAACAAGAAGCACAGAAAAGATGCTCCCTCAGAGGGCCTAAAGGAACCAACTCTGTTGACACTTCGATTTCAGACTTCTAGTCTCCAGAACTGTGACAAGATAAATTTCTGTGTTTTTTTAAACCACCCAGTTGTGGTGCTCTGTTATAGCAGCTGTAGGAATCTAATAAAAATATTAAGAAATGAATATAGTAATTAGTGTATTAGTATTTTTTAGACTACCCAGCTGTGGTACTCTGTTATAGCAGCTGTAGGAATCTAATAAAAATATTAAGAAACTAATATACTAATTAGTATATTAGTATTTTTTTTAGACCACCCAGCTGTGGTACTCTGTTATAGCAGCTGTAGGAATCTAATAAAAATATTAGGAAACTAACATACTAATATGTGCTATGTTATGCTCAGTCTCTTCAGTCGTGTCTGACTCTGTGACTCCATGGACTGTAGCGTGCCAGGCTACTCTGTCCATGGGATTCTCCAGACAAGAATACTAGAGTGGGCTGCCATGCACCACCCTCCACAAGGGGATCTTCCCCATTCAGGGACTGAAACTACATCTCCTGCATCTCTTGCATTGCAGGTAGATTCTTCACCAATAGTTTGTATACTAATTTCATTTCTTAGTTTTACATATCAATATGTAGCTGGTTAAATAAACATTTATAACAAATATGATCCATCTTCAATTATTTTGCTTTATATCACATTTAATTTTAACTTGTTATAGATGCATTGTGTTACTAATCCAAATTCTAGAAATCTGCAAGGTGTCTTAAAAATATGACATTAATTGGTTGATGGTAAGTATTTTTTAGAAAATGTATCTGTCTTGAAATATTAACAGAGCTGCTGAAATTGTCTCATTTTCTCCAGCCTTTTATTTTTGGAGGCAGTAGATGAAGTTATTAAGTATTTGCCTTAAGAGATTATCAGGGTTCAAATCCTGACTCTGTTACTTCTTAGCTAGTATTATGTGTGACCTTGGACAAGATGCTTGCGCTCTCTCTGCCTTGCTTCTCTGATTGTTAACTTGGAAATAATAAAAGCATTGATCTCATCTGACTGTTGGATTGATTATACTAATGAAAGCATGACAAGGTCTCAAACAGTGGTTGGAACATAGTTATTAATACATGTTAGCTGTTAGCCTTTCCTTTCTAGTGCTTCTAACCCATTGCCAGATTGACTGCGTAAAGCAATTCTGATGTGCCACTCACCAGCTAGCGAACATTATGAGAATCCCCATCACATAACATAAAAATGTTAAACACTGTCCAAAAACTGGCATCATCTAAGTTTCTGCTTTTTTTCTCCCTTTCATGCTATCTTCTGAAGTCTCATCCTCCTTTAAAATCCAGCTCATATTTTATTTCCTTCTGAAAAGTCTTCCCAGATCACCTACATCAGACATTCTTTTCCTCCCTGCCATATTTCCATCACATCAGCGTGAAGCTCTCATACACAGCCTACCAGGAATCATGCCTGTTATGTCCCATTTGATAGATTATGACCTCCAGGAGGGCAGGGCCTGAATCTTATAATTTTGTATCTCCCATAGTACCTACCAGAGGTTTTACGCTTAGTAGATACTCAATAAATGGTTGTTAAACTTGGTTGAACCTGTTTTTTTTTTTCTTTTTGGCAGATGCCCTAAGAAAATCATAAAACAAATGAATTACTTTTCTTCTTTTCATTGCAATATATATGCCCTGGGCTAGTGGATATTTGCAAGCCTGGTTTAGAACTTAGGGAAGTCATCAATCTAAGAAAGGAAAGGAAATGCATTTTAAATCACAAGAGCAATATAGCCTTATATAAGGCCTTCTAGCAAAGCAATTATCGATGGCTCAATAACCCAGGTGCTAGTGTTATTATGAACAAAAATATGAGGTTGAGAGACAGTGAGTGATCTCAACTTTTATATTCCATAGGTACGCAATTCAGTGAAACATGTACAGATGGAAAATTTAGATCTGCGAATCATATGTGGGTATCATAACACAAATAATTGGCTTTCTTTCTAAAGAACATCTGTTTAAACATCTGAAAGCAGTTGTTTATATTGCTGCCAAGATGCTGAAAAATATAATAATTCTCCAATGAGGTTAGAATATCCAGGGGAAGAAAAATACTTTTTATGTAGTTCTATTTTTATTAAATCCTGTTGTTGTTTCTCTAATATGGCACATAGGATATGCTCAATAATATTTGTTGAATGAATAGCAGAGACTCATTAAACAGTTGTTGAATGAATCATCTTTCTTTTTAGGCTTATAATATATATGTTTTCAGAAAATAGAATGCCCTAGTTTTACCATGTCATATATAATTTTTATTTGGCATAAATTTAAGTAATGCTACTTTTGCTCTAAACATTATAGAATGTACTCAGCATGTATATCTATAAGAAAAAATATGTTAACACTATGGAAAATGTTTGAATAAAGCTTAATACAGGACAGCAATATCTTAATATGTTACTTTTGCTCATTATTATGAAACACTTTTAAGAATTGTGACCTTGCATAATTGTGTTTGTGCCTATAAATAAAACTAAAAATCCTGCTAACGCCTATAGGTGTGATACCTCTAAGAAAACCCAAACTCGGGATTTAAAAGCACAAAAATATTCTGAGAGGTGAAGACTACAAAAGACGAAAAAGCCATATTTCCCATGCCCCTTCCCCAGAATTTCCAGCGGTGTTCTCTTCCATACTTCTGTGTGACTGAAGTGACGCTCCCTAAAGTCTGCCCAAATTTTTGTCTGCCAAGTTTTAGCACAGAAAGAGCATGTTAAATAATAAATGTGAGTTTGAGTGTAACTAATAAAATTAGAATGTTAAAGAGCAGCATGCTTTCGAAAACCAGCCTCCTTGTGAGGATGCTCCCACTGCAAGTCCACAGGAAATCATTCTGAAGGGAGTGATATTAATTAGTAATATAATTTATCTTATGGAAGCCCTTTCTTTTGATGGCTGCTGTGGCACAGTTCATAAGCCTCCAAACGAGTACTCAAAGAAAAATGGTTCACACCACAATTTCAGCTTTGTTTTCCATCACTGAACAGATAAAAGTCAAATTTATTTCAATATATGTAAATTTTACATATGCATCCATATGATGGAGGATTATGAAGTTTTAAAAAATGTATTAATAAAAGAGTTTTCAATGAAATGGTAAAATGCTTGTGCTGTAATAAGGAAAAAGAGCAGAATCCAAAATTAAATTCATGGCCTCTGATCTCAGATCTTGCTCTGCTACATACTAGATGTGCAATCTTGGCGAGATACTTAACTTCTGTGCCTCAGTTTCCTCAACTATGCTCTGAAGGTAATAGTAAAAGTTAGCTCAAAAGGGCTTATAGTGTTCAGAATAGTACCTGGCAAGTACTCAACAGATAATAACTATTATTGTTACTTATTCACCACGCATTTGTAAAGAAAAAATGCAAATGCACGGTGAGGGGAATTACCTGAAGGGCAATAACCAAAATGTTATTAACATTTGCTTCTGAATGATATATTTATGGGAAATTATTTTCTACTTCATTACACTTTTTAGTATGTATTTTTTATAATAAAGTTTAAAAATTAAGTTTTTGCATACAAGTCTTGAAAAAAGGTTAACATTTATAACCGATTATGCTATAGCATTATTGAAATTTTAATTAAGTTTATTATACAAATGATGTGACAGAATTTACATTTACCATTTTTTACTTAATATTAAATACACTTCTTTAAAGTTTAGCCGCTTTGAATTTAACATTTAGACAGAAAGTCAAATGTTTATTATAATCTTAATATTTTGACCTACTGAAACTAAAAATATTTTATTTTTTAATATAAAAATCCCATACCAAAGTCCCAAAGGTGCCTTTCATGTTTAAGCTTTAATTAGCAACCACTTTGGTCTCTGACACATATTACGCAGATATTGAAGTGTTAATATTACCGCAGCTTGATTACAAAAGGCAGTGATTAATTTAAAAGCAGACAAAAAAGATATGCCCTGATTACAAAGGAATGATTAAGGCGAATGTCAGACACTGCACATTTATAGCAGTCTTTCCCATCGTCAAATGATAAGACTTTGCAAAAGTTTATATTTAGAATCACAGGTACTTTGTACTTTATTATAAGACTGGGTTTGTGCCTTGGAGACAGATCACTCCAACTCCCAGGACGACCTAAAGACTGTTGGGGGCCACGTTGCCAGAACGGAACCAAGCAAAACAACTGAATGACGCATAGTGGGCCCAAAGAGATACCGTAGGCTCAGTTCCCAGAGAACCCCGCGAGGTGAGGCCTGCCAGGTCTCCAGCCCACCGTAGAGATTGCTTTGAGGACTTTCTATTTGAGACTGGGCGTTGGGGGGCGGGGGAATGAGAGGAAAAGCCCGAGCCCAGAAAGGGCTGCTGTTCCAACTGCTCCAAAGCTCAGGCCTCGGTGACTCCATTTTTTTTTCCCCTCACCCCCCACAAGAACGAAAAAGAACCTCGCACAGGGGCCAAGGCCTTGTCTGAGGGGAGCTGCGCTCAGCCAGGGGAACAAGGCAGTTTGAGACAGGTCACAGGAAAAACGAAGGCGCACAGAAGGGAAAAAAAGCAAGTCTGTCCAACTTAACGGAGGCCCGGAGTGTGGTTGAGGCCCCGGAGCCTTGGGCCTCACCTCATCCCGTACGGGCCCCGTTCTTGCGGGGGGACAGGCCTCTGGAGGCCGAACCAGAAATGACCCTGGAATCAAGCTTCTTTCTGCTTTCCAGGATCCTCAGACTCGGTTATAAAATATTTTAAGGACGAAGACGGGAGCGGCAGGAGCGCGGCCTGAGATGAGTCTGGAGTCTTTGTTCCAGCACATCATATTCTCCGAGCACCAGGCAGAGGAGAGTCGCCGCTTGATGCGGGAAGGTCAGGGACTCTGCTGTTTGAGTTGGCTTGGAGCCGGAGGGAAGGCTGGGGGCAGTGGGCAGAGCAGTGAGGGGTGGGGGAAAGACAGCCGAAAGATGTCTTATCACAGGCCCCAGAAGAGGGACTCCAGAGAGACGGACGTGTTTAAGCATTCAATTTTTATTACAGTAAGGTCGGAAATAAACAGATGTCGTGAGAAAATTAAGAAAGCAGCAGAGCAGCTGAATGAAGAGAAAATCCAGTTGGAATCTAAGGTATTGACATGCAGAGCTTGCTCATTATCACTTGAAAAGGTGTTTTTTATTTGACTTTTTGAAGATTTGATACTATTTAACTAGTTGTCCTTCCATGTGGTGGTTATGATAAAGAATCCTCCTGCCAGTGCAGGAGACCCATGAGATGCAGGTTGGATCCCTTGGTGGGGAAGATCCCTTCCAGGAGGAAATGGCAACCTAGTCCAGTATTCTTGCCTGGAGAATCCCATGGACAGAGGAGCCTGGTGGTCTACAGTCCATGGGATCACAAAGAGTCAGACATGTATGAGCATGCACAAAGACACACAGACTCACACACAAACACACACGCACCCACCCACTATCATGAAGCATGCTACTATGTTAGTGAGTGTTGTTCCATGCTGTCTGGTAATATTTAAAGTTCTGAATCCGGAGACACCTTCCACCCTAACATGAATTTGTCCTATAGAAACCAATTTAAGTCATGAAGAATTCATTGTCCGTGTTGTGGAATGGTTAACGTTTCAAAAGAGCATAATGTCATTGGAAAAAGAATGATTCAATTAAGTAGTTGGTGTGGGAAATAAGTTTAGAAGAATAAATAATTTAAGAAGTGTGCTGTGTTGATGAAACAATTGAATGTAACTTTCAAAGGAGTTGCTACCATTTTTTATTATGACTTTCTTTTTTTCACATTTTATTTTAATTGGAAGATAATTGCTTTACAATATTGTATTGGCCTCTGCCATACATTAACATGATTCAGCCATGGGTACAAATATGTCCCCTCCCTCTGGAACCCTGCTTGCATCTTACCATTTATTTTTCAGTTTTCTGCTAGATTTTGAACATGTCTTTCATCCAGAGAAATCATTTTTTTTCCCACTAGCATTTCAGTCTTTTCTGCAGCATTTGTAAAGTTCTGTTATTTTACACAGAAACAGAGGAATCTGATGATATCTTGAAGGTGGATTTTGAAATGTGGATAGAATTTTGGAGAGACAGAGTGAAATATAATAGTAAGAGAAAAGTATTTGGAGCAGGGGGAGAATATGAACAAAAGGGAGGCATAAGCAAGGCATTTGTGGAGAGAAATCTCTCAAAGCAGGGGTTGATGCCTGGGAATAGGAAGAAACCATTGTAGGATTTTGATTAGGGAATGGTGTGATAAGAGTGGGTTTTGGAAGATCTCTCTGAGCTCTGGGAGGAGGGGAACTAAGCCCATCATCCAAATAGGTCACCCATAGCCTTGCTATGAGTGGAGGGTAGACAGCCATACAAAAATATTTATCCAGCTCCTAAAGATAAATTATGTGAGCAGTGTGCAATGGGAAATCTGTTTGAGGAAGTCTGTTCGCTAAAATAAGTCAAATAGGCTTAACACTGTGAGAAATTTCCAGTTCTCTTTTTGGATAAAATAATCATAGATTCTTTCTCCACCTCTCAAGCTTCTTCAGTTATTCCTTTCAATTCTCGTTCAAACACCACCTGAGAGCCCTCCCTTGTACATCTTGGAAAGATTTTTTTTTATCATAGCATTTTGGATATCACCTTACCATTAAACAACAGAGCATACTTGTGTTTGTATCCCTCATTCTTTTGTGGGCAATGTATTGGATTTTTTTTCTTAACCACCTTTTATTCCCACAGCCTGTATTCCATAACACACAGTATTCTTTAGTGTTTTGAATGAATGAGTACTAAAAGGGAGATAATAGGGAGAGTTCAGTTCAGTCGCCCAGTCATGTCTGACTCTTTGCGACCCCATAGACTGCAGCACGCCAGGTTTCCCCATCCATCACCAACTCTCGGAGCTTGCTCAAACTCATGTCCATCGAGTCGGTGGTGCCATCCAACCATCTCATACCCTGTCATTCCTTTCTCCTCCTGCCTTCGATCTTTCCCAGCATCAGGGTCTTTTCCAGTGAGTCAGTTCTTCGTATCAAATGGCCAAAGTATTGAAGTTTCAGCTTCAGCATCAGTCCTTCTAATGAATATTCAGGATGTACTGTCTTTTAAAATATAATTTGGATATATGGTTCAGTGAGACCTTAGGTCCTGTTTTGCCTGTGAATAGTAGATAAACTAACTGCTAAAAATAATTCTAAAAGCTGATGCACGGGCAGAGTTTTAAGAATGTCATGATGTAGCTTAATTTCCTCTTTAAAAAGAATTAAGATACTTTCAGAATTGTTAACTAGAAGCTAATACAGGTAATAGGCAAAACATATGCAATTAAGTAATGCATAGCTAACACTTATCGTGCACTTACTGTATGTTGGGCACTGTTCTAGATGCTTCCCTTGTATTAACTCTTTTAATCCTGCCGGGAATCCTGTGATGAGGCACCATCATTAATTCCCCTTTTGGGGGGAGGAAAAAGAGAGGTTAAATGACTTGTTCATGGTATGTAATTTAAAAACAAATGACAATAATGAAAGTAGTAATTGAGTAATGACAGTGTATTTTATTAAAACAGTTTTTAAAGCTCATCTTAGACTTTTTTCTTCATGAAATTCACATATAATAGTGTCTGAAGCTTTTGCATCTAGTCTAAGGCAGTATTTTTAAAAGTATAGTAGTGTAAGTTTTTGTGCAAATGTGTATTTCCTGGGTTGGCGAAAATATTGACCTGGCAGATAACAAATGTTGAGAAAAAAAGGGTTTATTCTTGAATATCTTTAGAAAATAGTAGATTTACTCTTTGTAATATTTTCTCAGTTAAAAGCCTATTTTGCTGAAAATGGAAATGTAGTTTGTTGATATATATGCATACATAAAAAGCTGATTCAAATTGTTTTATTTGAGAGAAGAAAGAGCAAATCCCTAGCATTGCTTGGAAACATTTGCTGAAATTACTAATTAATATAGGCTCATGAATGCACATTGCTTTTTAATCACCTCATATATGTGGGGAGTAATACAATTGCTTTTACTAATACAATTAACATATGTGGTTCACAGTTCATACAGTACTAATTTATAACTGAAATAATTTGATTTATTATATAGTCAACATGGGGGGGGGTGTGTGTATAAAGATCTTTAAAGTAGAACCATAATTACAATGTAAATGACTAATGGGAAGAACTGAAGAAGTAATCATAAATTGATTTCTTGTTTCTTTTATTCTCAGAGTTAATTATATGTCTGCCAATAATAATGAAAATATATTTACTTGCATATTTGACTTGGCATTTATTGACCAATTCATCAAGTAGAAGCAGCATAAGGAGAAACTAGAACATAATTTGAATAGGCCAGTGCTTGAGCTATTTGCACAGTGATACATTCAGAAAGTATTTTGGGCATTTATTTTGGAAGTTGCTTGTGGTCAAAAAGTGAATTCAGGAAGTATAGTATTTATATTTTTCTGTTCTATAAAACCCAAGTAGCATGTAATTAGAACTTGAATGATAGCATTTGCCTTTCAGGGCTCAATGAATACTTTAAAATATATGGTTGCAAAAGTCTCAGATTATGTAGTATGAGTACTTTGTGAATTGGAGAACTATGATATGCCTGGTTAGGTTTGGTAATGTGAAAACAGAGAGACAAGAACATGCTGTGGATTTGTGTTAATGCTTACCAGTACCTATAGCTTCTAATCATCAAGGAAAGGTTTTATAATATTGATGACAGGAAAAATCAAAGTTAGGGACTTGCAGGACATTTGTTGTTTTTTTTAAAGCATCTGAAAGAGTTTTTTTCTTTTAAAAATAGTAATATATGGTTAAAATTGGGACATTTTAATGTTTAGAAACATATTACAAAAAACCTAACATAAATCTATCCTCCCTCAAGAAGAAGTAAATGGAGGAAAATCTGAGGCAGTTTTACTTTTTGCTTCTTCCAGTTTTAACCTATTGCATAAACATAACACTGATGAAATAATATTTCATGAATTTTTAAAGGAAAGTGGTATTGAAATAAACAAGTAGCTTAAGGTGGCTTCATTTACTTCTTTACTTCAGAATATATGCTTTCATTTTTTTAAATTGATAAAAATTATGAACCTTCCTAGAACAGCAGGCAGAGTCTTAATCTGTTAGGACTGATGCTGAAGCTGAAACTTCAATGCTTTGGCTGCCTGATGTGAAGAACTGACTCATTGGAAAAAACCCTGATGCTGGGAAAGATTGAAGGCAGAAGAAGAAGGGGATGACAGAGGATGAGATGGTTGGATGGCATCACTGACTCGATGGACATGAGTTTGAGCAAACTCTGGGAGTTGGTGATAGACAAGGAAGCCTGGCATGCTGCAGTCCATGGGATCACAAAAAGTCCAACACAACTGAGTGACTGAACTGAACTCTATTACCTAATTAGGGAAAGAACAAATCACAAATTATTATTATTTATAATATTGAAGCTGTGTAATTAAGATTTTTCCCCTTTTAAGAAGTTTAATCAAAGAAAAATTTGTCTACTACTTATGTTTCATTTCATTGTTGATGAAAAGTTGCTTAAAACATAGATAAAAGAAAGGCATTTCTTCTTTTCCAATTAACATTTGTTAAATAACAATACGTGTGAATTATTTAATCTTAATTTTGAAAAATAAAGTTCAAATTCTCTTTATCATAATTTAATATATACCTGAAGCTCTGTTAGTCGTGACCAAGACACTTTTGAGGATTCAGTTGAGTTCAGTCACTCAATCGTGTATGACTCTTTGCGACCTCAGCATGCCAGGCCTCCGTGTCCATCACCAACTCCCGGAGTTTACCCAAACCCATGTCCATCGAGTTGGTGATGCCATCCAGCCATCTCATCCTCTGTTGTCCCCTTCTCCTCCTGTCCTCAATCTTTCCCAGCATCAGGGTCTTTCCCGATGAGTCAACTCTTCGCATGAGGTGGCCAAAGTATTGGAGCTTCAGCTTCAGCATCAGTCCTTCCAATGAACACCCAGGACTGATCTCCTTTAGGATGGACTGATTGGATCTCCTTGCAGTCCAAGGGACTCTCAAGAGTCTTCTCCAACACCACAGTTCAAAAGCATCAATTCTTCGGTGCTTTTGAGGGTAGTTATACTTAATTGTTTTTAATCTCTGACCTTTCCACGTGGAATTATGAAGTTATCTTGTCTTAAACATGTATAGCTGATTTTTTAAAGTTATCATAGAAGTTTAGGTGTATTTCCCCTTTTTTATTCGCCTTAGTCAGTTGTACAAGTCCATGTCCTCCTTGGAGGAGGGTATGGCAACTCACTCCAGTATCCTTGCCTGGAGAATCCCATGGACAGAGGAGCCTGGCGGGCTACAGTCCATGGGGGTCACTGAATCTGGAGTCTCTTGTATGAAAAATAATTTTTCTTTCACATCCAAGGTACCTCATAATTGATGGTTTGATTGATGTCCTCTTCACTCCCCAGTGCTGCTTCCAGGACACGATTTCTCTACTTGCTTATGGTAGTTTATCCTGTATTCTAGACTCCGCCAACTTTCCTCCCTGCTCTTTTCTGTCATTTTACTCACTCACTGGGTAATCTCCCTTGTTCTTTAGAATTTGGCACCTGGCTCTCAGGCTTCCACTCTATCTCAACTCTTGCCAGCATCTTGTATGATGTCATTGTCTGTATGTACTATTCAGCTACCTTCCTGACCTGTTGGTTCTTTGGTCTCCACATGTTCAGTGCCCTTATTCTCCATTCTACCTCAGCTGCCTATTTCCAGAATTACATTCTGGGTGAGTCAATTATTTACTTCTATGCCAACACTCAGGAAATTCCAGGAGAGATTTGATCCAATATCTGAGACGGCCACACTGCCTGGAAAACTGCTGCATTTCTCTTTCTCACTCTCTGCAGTGACTGTTGTAAACCTTTTGCTCTCATGTATTTTGTCCTTCTTCTGAACTACTTAACTGTCATGATAACTTTGCTTTGTGATAAAAAAAAAAGCAACCTATAAAACTTCCATAAGCATAATACCATTTAAAAACACACAGAACAAATAACACATCTTGTAAGGGGTTTATATGTGTATAGTGAAATTATAATGGCATACATAGGAATGATAATAACACATCAACTTAGTGATTATCTCTGATGAGAGTGGAAGATAAATGTAATCAGAGAAGGATATACAGGGTATTTCAGCTGTATCTATAATGTTTTATTTCTTAAACTGGGGCACATAGCTATGAGATTACTTTAAAAAATAAAGATATATCTTAAAAGTTACAGAGCTGTGGCTTTTAGTCCATTCAAAAGGTTTTGCAACCATCATTATCTGAGCCCAGAATATTTTCATCACTTCAAAAAGAAACTCTGTACCCACATTAGTCACTCCTTCCCATATTAGTCACTCCTCCATCTCCCTCAAACTGCATGAGCTCTCGGTCACCACTAGTCTACTTTCTGTGTCTGGAGATTTCATGTAAGTGTAATCATACCATAATGGCCTTTTATGGCTGTCTTCTTTCACTTAGTATGTTTTCAGGATGCATCCATGTTATAGCATGTGTCTGTACTTGATTCCTTTTCATGGCTGAATAATATTCCATTGTATGGATACACTTTGTTTATCCATTCATCAGTTGATGGACATTGGGTTATTTCCACATTTTAGCTATTGTGTATAATCGTGCTGTGAACATTTGGGTACAAGTTTTTGTATGAACATTGTATTTCAGTTCTCTTGGATATTCCACCTAGGAGTAGAATTTCTTGGTCATATGGTTAATTATAGGTTTAACTTATGGAGGAAATACCAAGTTTTCTGTAGTGGCAGTTTTACATTGCCACCAGGAATATATGAAGGTTCTAGTTTTTCTGTATACCGACCATTGCTTGCTTTCTTGGGATTTTTGGTTTGTTTGATGGCCATCTTAGGGGCTGGGAGATGGTGGTTCATTGTGGTTTGTATTTCCAGTTTCCTAATGAGATTAATATTGAACATTTTTGGGGGTGCTTCTTGGCCATTTTGCAAATCTATTTTCCAGATGGCCTGCTTAATTAATGGTCATATAATTGGTTGCAGTTCTTTTATGGGAGGGTCTTGTCTCTGAGAAGTAGTAATCTTTCTGTATATTAATATAACTGAAATGATTTTATTTCTAAATGAAGTAAAATATTATTACATATAACATTTGTTGGACTCCTTTTTCTCAGCTTTGTTTTCATGATCTTAAGAAAATCTGAGTAATATTTCATGGTAATAGCAGTATAGAGCAAACCATATAACAGTATGCCAGATAGCCTTTCTATTTGCAAATGCACATAAATCACAAAGGTTGCACATTTCCTGGCTTGGATCCATGAAATGGAGAATCTGCTGCATTGCTTCTAATTGTTAAATCTACTAGTGTGCTTCTATTCCTTTTTTAAAAAGAGCTGCTGCTGCTGCCGCCACTGGTAAGGTCACTTCAGTCACATCCAACTCTGTGCGACCCCATAGATGGCAGCCCACCAGGCTCCCCCATCCCTGGGATTCTCCAGGCAAGAACACTGGAGTGGGTTGCCATTTCCTTCTCCAATGCATGAAAGTGAAAAGGGAAAGGGAAGTCGCCCAGTCGTGTCCAACTCTTGGCGACCCCATGGTCTGCAGCCTACCAAGCTCCTCCGTCCATGGAATTTTTCCAGGCAAGAGTACTGGAGTTGGGTGCCATCACCTTCTCCCATTAAAAAGAGCTACTCTAAATAAATTGTTTACCCTGAAATGTTAGAAGTGTTTTAAACAGGAAAGAAAAGAAATACTTCCTTTCCAGGAACTGAGACAATGATCTTCTAATTAAAGACAGTAAGTTTGTGGCTCAGTATTTAGAAAGTATGAGATTAACAAGTTTGCTAGCCTCCTAGGAATATACAGCACAAAAGAATACCTTTTAAAAAGTTTACCTTTTGATTTGTGATTTCCTGGAAAATCAATTAGCTATGCTCTTCACTTCTGTTATTCATTCACTCAACAGACATTCATTGAACAACTCTTAAATGATACCAAGAGTAATTGGCAAATAAATTATGTAACAAGCTTCTACCTTAATTAGAGGGTTGACATTAAACAACTTCAACTATAGAAACCTAACTGTAAATTCAAAATTCTTGATGTTCTCACTTTTTAAAAATTCTGTAATTACTTTAAATTTTCTCTAATTCTCTAAAGAAAGCCTTATAATGTTTGTCATGAATTCTTTTCTAAAATGGGGAACTACAATAGTTCACCAGATATTTTAATGTAGCACTGGCATTTTCTAGTAGCTCACCACTAGAGATAATCTGATTTTCTAGGGTGTGTACCTTTGCTGTGGGTTTTTAAATTCTTGACTAAAAGAATATTCTTGAATGTACCAGCCATTCTTTGACCTCAGGGCCTTTGCACTTGGTGTCTTCTCTGCTTGAAATGCTTCTCTCAGCTATTGGTGTTTTATACACACTTCTTTTAGCTCTCTCTCGGTAGGGAGGCCAACCATTCTATGAGAATGTGAGACTTTCAATTCTCACGTTGGAACAGCCACATATAAATCTTGATGGTTGGTTACCTTACCTCTCAGCCTAGTTGGCACTTTAGAGCCGTGGGTCTCAAAGTGTGATCTATGATCCATTGTTGTTCTGTTGCTCAGTTGTGTCCAGCTCTTTGTGACCCCATGGACTATAGTACTCCAGGCTTCCCTGTCTTTCACTATCTCTTGATGTTTGCTCAGACTAATGTCCATTGAGTTAGTGGTGCCATCCAATCATCTCATCCTCTGTTGCCCCCTTCTCCTCCTGCCCTCTATCTTTCTTAGCAGCAGGGTCTTTTCCAGTGAGTCGGCTCTTCGAATCAGGTGGCCAGAATATTGGAGCTTCAGCTTCAGCATCAGTCCTTCCAAAGAGTATTCAGGGTTGATTTCCTTTAGGATTGACTAGTTTGATCTCTTTGCTGTCCAAGGAACTCTATGCCATACCACAGTTTGAAAGCATCAATTCTGTGATCTATAGGAAGAGTTTTGTGATGTCAAACTATTTTCCTAATAATATAAAGCTATTATTTGTCATTTGCACTGTTCTGATATGTACATTGATAGTGCAAAGGCAAATATTGGCACCTCAGAACAAATTAAGGCAGTGGCAACAAACTTTTAGTAGTCATTGTATTATTCACTGCCACACGCTTACAGTGAGAAAGCAAACCCCACCAATTTAACTGTATGCCCTTGATTAAAGTGTAAAAAATATTGTTTTGAAACTAACCATTTTGTGTATGTGTTTTTAATATTGTGTGTGATGAAATGGGAAGTTTACATGAAGTACTTCTATATTCTGAAGTACAGTGACTGTCTCACAGGAGAGTATTTATATGACTGAGTTTCAGTATGAACTAGCTATTCTTTTTCTGGAGCATCCTTTTTACTTGAATAATTGACAGATAAGTATAGTTATTTAAACTTGAGTATTTGGCAAAATTTTCTCAAAAATGAGTGAAATGACCCTGACATGTCAAGGCAAATATTATTTTTGTCAATGATAATGTTCAACCTTTCACACAAAAATTACAATGTTGAAAGACTCAGATCTGTCACTGTATGTGCAGTTCATGTGTCACTCTGTGTGCACTATATGTGTCACTATTTGTCACTATATGTGCAGTTTCCCAGTACATATTTTTCTGAGTTTGTAGGTGGTATTAATAAATGTTAGTTTTTAATATTGCATTATGGAGTGTATCAACATTTGGAGGACCTGAATAATTCAGTGAAGGAATATTTTTGAAATGACCAGCGCATAGTTTTAATTTTACATGGATAGAAGATCCACTCAAAGCACAAAATAGACCAATGGTTTTTATTGTAACAGGATGAAAAATTTATTGAAATGGTTTCAGATCTCACATTGCAACTAACCTTTAAGGAACTACCACTCATTACGTTCCTGAAGAATATGGCATAATTATTCAGTTAGGGTATTAAAATACTCCTCTCATTTCCAGCTCTACATCTGTGTGAGGCTAGATTTTCTTCATATACTTCAACCAAGAATCATAGTGCAAGAGATTGGATACAGAAGCAGATATAAGAATTCAGCTGTCTTCTGTTAAGCCAGACTTAGAAGAGATTTGCAAAAATGTAAATGCAATGCTTCTTACTTCATTTTGCTTTGGAAAATGTTATTTTTATAAAAGTATATTTACTTTAATATACAACAAATTTATTGTCATTATTTCTAAGTGAATTAAATAGTTTCAAAGTTTCTCAGTTTTAATCTTTGATACTGAAAATATTTATAGATACAGCTCACAAATAATTAAATAAAAATCCTCAATAATTTTTTAAGGCTATAAAATCTTAAAGACCAGAAATCATAAGATCAAAAAGTTTGACCCTCCCCTAAGTCCATATATAAAATTACATATAAAATAACATATAAACCATATATAAACCTCATGCCATCTCTCTCTTTCCTGGCTTCTGCTTTATTTTTCTTTGTAGCTCTTAATTTCTCTTGATATATTTTTATATTGGTCTGTTTATCGTTTATCTTTCCTTGTGCTGCATGTGTGCTAAGTCGCTTCAGTCCTGTCCAACTCTGTGTGACCTTATGAACTGTAGCCTGCCAGGATCCTCTGTCCATGGGATTCTCCAGGGAAAAATATTGGAGTGTGTTGCCGTGCCCTCATCCAGGGGATCATCCTGACCCAGGAATCAGACCTTGCAATTGTTATGTCTCCTGCTTTGGCAGGTGGGTTCTTTACAAGTAGCACCACTTGCAAAGCCCTTGTTAATGTAATGCAAAGCCCTTGTGGATGTAAACTCCATATGGAATACATATTCATTTGTTTTGTTTACTACTGTTATTCTTACTTACTATCTAGAACAGTGCCTGAATTACAGTAAGTGTTACATATTATTGAGTGAATAAATTAATTTTTTTTCTTTTAGAATTCACTGTTTCTCTTTCCTCTTCTATGAATTCTGCTTGTGACATCTGTTGACCTTTTCACATGGTGGTACGTTTTTTTATGAGCCTTAAAATTTTTTATTGTGAACCTATCTTTAGCAGAACTTTCCTTTCTTGGGAGTCCTACCTAGTCTCGATAAAAAAGAGTTCCTAAGGAGCAATTTCAACCCTGCTGCCAGAACCGTGCAGAGTTCATTTGTTCAGGATGAATTTTCATGTAAATTTTTGGGCTCAGTGTTTCTGCCCTGCCTGGCTAAGAGACATTTGAATCTCACATCCATGAACAATTCAAGTGTGGCTTTGGGGGTTCTAGGGTATGATTCCTTTTCTATTCATGGATCAACAGAGGCAGCTCACTTCTCTGCTGCATCTCTAAACCGGTGGTAGAGTTTTCTTACTCCACGTGCATAGCCAGCATAGGCACTTTTTTTTTTTTTGCAAAGAACAAAAGCAGCATTTTAGTTGAAAAGTCTGATAGTGTTGAAGTTGTTATACTTATTCCCTTGCCTTATTTCCAGACTGAGAGGTAGTCTCTGTCAGCAGTTTCCTGTAGGTATTTTTAAAAATTGACATATGGTTAATTTATGATGTTGTTAGTTTCAAGTGTATAGCAAAGTGATTCTATTACATATATATAATACATATATGTATATAACACATGTTATCCATATATGTATCAGTTTGGTTCAGTTGTTTAGTTGTGTCTGACTCTGCTACCCCATGAACTGCAGCACACCAGGCCTCCGCTGTCCATCACCAACTCCTGGAATTTGCTCAGACTCATGTCCATAGAGTTGGTAATGCCATCCAGGCATCTCATCCTCTGTCATTGTCCCCTTCTCCTCCTGCATTCAGTTTTTCCCAGCATCAGGGTCTTTTCCACTGAGTCAGTTCTTCACATCAGGTGGCCAAAGTAGTGGAGCTTCAGCACCAGCCCTTCCAATAAATATTCAGGACTGATCTCCTTTAGGATGGACTGGTTGGACCTCCTTGCAGTTAAAGGGACTCTCAAAAGTCTTCTCCAACACCACAGTTCAAAAACATCAATTCTCCCATGCACAGCTTTCTTTATGGTACAACTCTCACATCCAATGACTACTGGAAAATCCATAGCTTTTACTAGATAGACCTTTGTTGATAAAGTAATCTCTCTGCTTTTTAATATGCTGTCTAGGTTGGTCTAGGGCTTCCCTTATAGCTCCGTCAGTAAAGAATCTGCCTGCAATGCAGGAGACCCGGGTTCACTTCCTGGGTCGGGAAGATCCTGTGGAGAAGGAAATGGCAACCCACTCCAGTATTCTTGCTTGGAGAATCCTGTGGACATAGGAGCCTGGCAGGCTGCAGTCCTTGGGGTCGCAGAAGTTGGACATGACTTAAAGACTAAAGAGAGAGAGGATGGTCATAGCTTTTCTTTGAAGGAGCAAGTGTCTTTTAATTTCATGGTTACAGTCACCATCTGCAGTGATTTTGGAGCCCAAAAAGATAAAGTCTGTCACTGTTTCTGTTGTTTCTCCATCTGTTTGCCTTGAAGTGATGGGACCAGATGCCATGATCTTAGTTTTCTGAATGTTGAGCTTTAAACCAGGTTTTTCATTCTTCTCTTCCACTTTCATCAAGAGGCTCTTTAGTTCCTCTTTGCTTTCTGCCATAAGGGTAGTGTCATCTGCATATCTGAGGTTATTGATATTTCTCCCACCAATCTTGATTCCAGCTTGTGCTTCATTCAGCCTGGCATTTCGCATGATGTACTCTGCATATAAGTTAAATAAGCAGGGTGACAGTAGACAGCCTTGACGTACTCCTTTCCCAATTTGGAACCAGTCCATTGTTCCATGTCTGGTTCTAACTGTTGCTTCTTGATTGCATATAGATTTCTCAGGAGGCAGGTCAGGTGGTCTGGTATTCCCATCTCTTTCAGAATTTTCCACAGCTTTTGTTGTGATCCACACAGTCAAAGGCTTTGGCATAGTCAATAAAGCAGAAGTAGATGTTTTTCTGGAACTCCTTTGCTTTTTCTGTGATCCAACGGATTTTGGCAATTTGATTTCTGGTTCCTCTGACTTTTCTAAATCCATCTTGAACATCTGGAAGTTCTCGGTTTACATACTGTTGAAGCCTGGCTTGGAGACTTTTGAACATTACTTTGCTAGTGTGAGATGAGTACAATTGTGTGGTAGTTTGAACATTCTTTGGCATTGCCCTTCTTTGGGATTGGAATGAAAACTGATCTTTTCCAGTCCTATGGCCACTGTTGGGTTTTCAAAATTTGCTGGCATATTCAGTGCAGCACTTTAACAGCGTCATCTTTTAGATTTAAAATAGCTCAGCTGGAATTCCATCACCTCCACCTGCTTTGTTTTTAGTGATGCTTCCTAAGGCACACTTGACTTCACACTCTAGGATGTCTGGCTCTAGGTGAGTGATCACACCATTGTGTTTATCTGGGTCATTAAGATCTTTTTTGTATAATTCTTCTGTGTATTCTTGCCACCTCTTCTTAATATCCGAGAGGCAATGGCAACCCACTCCAGTACTCTTGCCTGGAACATCCCATGGACGGAGGAGCCTGGTAGGCTGCAGTCCATGGGGTCGTGAAGAGTTGGACACGACTGAGCAACTTCACTTTCATGCATTGGAGAAGGAAATGGCAACCCACTCCAGTGTTCTTGCCTGGAGAATCCCAGGGATGGGGGAGCTTGGTGGGCTGCCGTCTATGGGGTCTCACAGAGTCGAACATGACTGAAGCGACTTAGCAGCAGCAGCAGCAGCAGCAGCAGCAGCAGCAGCAGCTTCTTAATATCTTCTGCTTCTGCTAGGTCCATACCATTTCTGTCCTTTATTGAGCCCATCTTTGCATGAAATGTTCCCGCGGTATCTCTAATTTTCTTGAAGAGATCTGTAGTCTTTCCCGTTCTATTGTTTTCCTCTATTTCTTTTCATTGATCACTGAGGAAGGCTTTCTTTTCTCTCCTTGCTTTTCTTTGGAACTCTGCATTCAGATGTGTATATCTTTCCTTTTCTCCTTTGCCTTTAGCTTCTCTCCTTTTCTCAGCTATAACATATGTGTGTGTGTGTGTGTGTGTGTGTGTGTGTGTGTGTGTATTCTATTTCAGATTCTTTTCCATTACTGGTTCTTATAAGATGATGATATTCTCTGTGCTAGACAGTAGGTCATTGTTGTATCTGTTGTATTTATAGTAGTATATATATGGTAGTCCCAAACTCCTAATTTATCTCTCTGCTCTGTCCTACTCTCCTCTTTAGTAACCATAAGTTTTTTTTCTTTGTCTGTGCGTCTGTTTCATAAATAAGTTGATTTGCATCACAGATTCCACAGATAAGTGTTATCGTATGATGTTTTTCTCATCTGACATACTTCACTTAATATGATAATCTCTAGGTCTATACATGTTTCTGTAGATGATATTATTTAATTCTTTTTTATGGCTGAGTATTATTCCTATGTATTATATATGTATACCACATCTTCTTTATCCATTCATCTATCATTCTTGACGTGCTTCCATGTCTTGGCTATTGCAGATAGTGCTGCTATGAAGATTGAGGTGCATGTATCTTTTCAAATTATAGTTTTCTCCAGGGATATGCCCAGGAATGGGATTGCAGGATCATATGTTAATTCTATTTTTAGTTTTTTAAGGCATCTCCAAACTGTTTTTCATAGTGGCTGTACCAATCTTCCTTTTCACCATCAGTGTAGGAGAGTTCCTTTTTCTCCACAGCCTCTCCAGTATTTATTATTTGTAGACTTTTTAATGAAGGCCACTTTGACTGGTGTGAAGTGATACCTCATTGTAGTTTTAATTTGCATTTCTCAAGTTGGACTGTGAAGAAGGCTGAGTGCCAAAGAATTGATGCTTTTGAACTGTGGTGTTGGAGAAGACTCTTGAGAGTCCCTTGGACTGCAGGGAGATTCAACCAGTCCATTCTGAAGGAGATCAACCCTGAGATTTCTTTGGAAGGAATGATGCTAAAGCTGAAACTCCAGTACTTTGGCCACCTCATGCAAAGAGTTGACTCCTTGGAAAAGACTCTGATGCTGGGAGGGATTGGGGGCAGGAGGAGAAGGGGACGACAGAAGATGAGATGGCTGGATGGCATCACGGACTCGATGGACATGAGTCTGAGTGAACTCCGGGAGATGGTGATGGACAGGGAGGCCTGGCGTGTTGCGATTCATGGGGTCACAAAGAGTTGGGCAAGACTGAGCTGAACTGAATAATTAATGATATTGAGCATCTTTTCATATGCCTCTTCGGCATCTGTATGTCTTCTTTGGAGAAATGTCTGTTTAGGTCTTCTGCCCAATTTTTGATTGTGTTCTCTTCTGATATTAAGCTGTATGAGCTCTTTGTGTGTTTTAAAAATTAATCCCTTGTTGGTAGCATCATTTGCAAGTATTTTCACTCAGTCCATTGGTTGTCTTTTGTTTTGTTTATGGTTTCTTTTGCTGTGTAAAAGCTTATAACAACCTATTTGTTTGTTTTATTCCAGACTTTATCCAGTTTCATCTCCCTTTGGCTTTGACTTTGAGTCATATTTGAGCATTTTAAAAATCCTAGCCCCTGTTGCCTGTATCCAGTCTCAAAGATACCCTTTGGACTTGAATTCTAGCATGATGACTTCTGGCATGATATTTCTCTCTTGTTTTTTGACTTCCCTATGTTAATGATATTTTAAATTATTTATATTTTATCCAGCATTTCTCTGTCTTTGAATAGAAAATGAGTCGTTTCTCGCTCTTATTTTTTTGTGGACATATTTTTGTTTGTACTTCGTGAGGACATCAAGTAGTTGATTAGCAAAAAAATTTGTACTTTATAGTAAAATTATTATAGATATATACAGTGTTTTCTCTCTGTAATTCTCCAGGCAGTTCTTTTATTCTCTTCTGTTATGGTATTTTTATAGGGTTTACATTGTTATTCTGTGAGAACTGTTCAGACTTATGTTTTGCCAACAGTTAGCACATATAAATTGTTCTTTCCTGCATTCTTGTTTTCTTGAGTTCTTGAAGAATGAACTGTCTTCTTGGAACTAAAGCTGCTGTTTGACAAGTTGATGTGAATATCTCCAACCTGTTTCTAGCATTATTGTGGAATACTTGACTGAGGTCTGATCTTCTCTTGCTTGTGTGCCAAGTTTTCTTATTATGAACAGGAAAATGTATGTTTTAAAGAAGCTGTGACATTTTATAGATCTTCTGTTAAAAGCAGTACATGAAAATTCACTACCCTCAGCATTCCATTGTTTTATATCCTGACAGAACAGGAAGATGTAGTGATAGGTAAGGTAAGGTTCTGCTTCCTAAGTTGTCAAATTGCACAGAAGTCACCTTATTTCAAAGTAGCTCCCCAGGGAGAGTCTTTCAGATTAAGAAGTATCATTACAGACTGTTCCTGGCCTACCACTATTTGTATTTTACTATTCTTTCCCTAGTCAGATTAATGCCTAGCTGAATCAGCAATTCTCTGGAAATGGGAGTTTTATTTGAGGAAAAGGAGAAGAATAATTTTGAAGATGGAGGGTTATTTTGAGACGGTTGTCTATGGACTTTGGAACCCCAGATGGGTTCAGAAAAGGTGAATGAAAATGGTCAAAGGTAAACTGGCTATGCATAGCTGTGCCTGTCATCTCAGTGCTGGTGGGAAGAATTTCTTATAGCCTTTGGTGCTTGTGTGTTCTTATGAATTGTTATAGCCTGAATTAATATTTCAAGATTAGTTGAAAGACTGCCTACCTCAGCTTCTTTGGTTCAAGCTAGTTCCATGGTTATAAATATAGTCCAGTTTTTCTTGGTTAAAATTCTAATCAATTCTTCCCAAGAGAAGACAGAAAAGTGGAAGGAATGGGAGATATGTGACCACCACAATAGAAAAATAGATCAGGCTATTACTCTAAAATGATCAACTTCTGCTCCTCTCAGTCTTTTTTTTTTGATATATATATTTTTTGAAGTATAGTACACAGCAAGGTGATTCAGTTATACATATATACACATATTATTTTTGAGATTATTTTCCATTATTGGTTATTACAAGACACTAACTAGAGTTCCTGTGCCATACAGTAAACCTTTGTTGCTTATTGCAAATGTGTCTTTTAAAATTAGAAATCTAGTATTCTATCCTTATAAGTCAAACAAGTGAAATCAAAATGTCATAAATTTTTTAGCTAGGCAAAAATTCTTAAGTTTTCTAAAATACATGTACATACTATTTATGTACATATATACAAAAGCTTTTCTGCTACACTTGATAAAGGCTTGAGAAAGAACACAAAAAAGGAGATGGAAAAATTGGAAAACATAAAACTAAATGAAATGGGAGCACTGAATATGAAATATAAAAAATGAAACAACCTAGATAAAGTAAAAGATCCTCATATAGTCCAGTTGCTTTTAATCATGGCTGCTCATTAGAAACATATCTGGAGCTTTGGAGAAAAAAAGCAATACCAGGGCATTTGTATTTTTCAAAAAATACCAAGATAATTCTGATATGCATCTGGATTTTTAAAACGTGATTATAGGTTTTTATATTAAATTATATAGATTTGGTGATATAGAATTCTATTATTTTTCTGTTGACCAATCATGATACAATGGCATTAAGTGACTAATAGTTACATAATCACAATAGTAAAATATGTTTATTAGTTTTCACAATCAATAGCCAGAGAAAAAATAAAATAATTACAGCCATAATGGGAACATTAACCTAACAGTATAAAATAATTACATACAATTTGTGGGGTCAAGCAAAGTGATGTGGTAAGTGGAAATGCATACATGCACATGTTTTCATCCACCCAGCCAGTCTATGTCTTTTGGTTAGTGCATTTTAATCCATCTACATTTAAGGTAATTGTCAATATGTATGATCCTATTGCCATTGTCTTAATTGTTTTGGGTTTATTTTTTGTAGGTCTTCCCCTTCTCTAGTGTTTCCTGAGTAGAGATGTTTCTTTAGCATTTGTTGTAAAGCTGGTTTGCGTGCATGCTAAGAGTCGTGTCCAACTCTTTGCTATCCTATGGACCGAAGCCACCAGGTTCCTCTCTCTGTCCATGGGATTCTCCAGTCAGGAATACTGGAGTGGGTTGCCATGCCCTCCTCCAGGGGATCTTCCCAACCCAGGGATTGAGCTCACGTCTCTTAGGTCTCCTGCATTGGTAGGTGGGGTTTTTTTTTGTTTTTTTTTTTTTTTTAGCCACTAGCACAATCTAGGAAGGCCAAACCTGGTTTGGTGCTGCTGAATTCTCTTGACTTTTGCTTGTCTGGAAAGCCTTTGATTTTTCCATCAAATATGAATGAGAGTCTTGCTGGGTAGAGTATTCTTGGTTGTATGTTCTTTCCTTTCATCACTTTAAATATATCATGCTGTTCCCTTTCAGCTTCCCTTTTAGTTTCTGTTGAAAACCAGCTGATAACCTGACTGGAGTTCCCTTGTGTGTTATTTGTTGCTTTTCCCTTGCTGATTTAAATATTTTATCTTTGTCTTTAGTTTTTGAAAAAGCAAGAGAGTTCCAGAAAAACGTCTATTTCTCCTTTATTGACTATGCCAAAGCCTTTGACTGTGTGGATCACACTAAACTGTGGAAAATTCTGAAAGAGATGGGCATACCAGACCACCTGACCTGCCTCTTGAGAAGCCTGTATGCAGGTCAGGAAGCAACAGTGAGAACTGGACATGGAACAACAGACTGGTTCCAAATAGGAAAAGGAGTAGTCAAGGCTGTATATTGTATCCTGCTTATTTAACTTATCTGCAGAGTAAATCATGAGAAATGCTGAGCTGGAGGAAGCACAAGCTGGAATCAAGATTGCCGGGAGAAATATCAATAACCTCAGATATGTAAATGACACCATCCTTATGGCAGAAAGTGAAGAAATAATAAAGAGCCTCTTGATGAAAGTGAAAGAGGAGAGTGAAAAAGTTGGCTTAAAGCTCAACATTCGGAAAACGGAGATCATGGCATCTGGTCCCATCACTTCATGGCAAATAGATGGGGAAACAGTGGCTGACTTTATTTTTCTAGGCTCCAAAATCACTGCAGATGGTGATTGCAGTTATGAAATTAAAAGATCCTTACTCCTTGGAAGGAAATTTGTGACCAACCTAGATAGCATATTAAAAAGCAGAGACATGTACTTTGTCAGCAAAGGTCCACCTAGTCAAGGCTATGGTTTTTCCAGTAGTCATGTATGGATATGAGAGTTGGACTATAAAGAAAGCTGAGCGCTGAAGAATTGATGCTTTTCAACTGCGGTGTTGGGGAAGACTCTTGAGAGTCCGTTGGACAGCAAGGGTATCCAACCAGTCCATCCTAAAGGAGATCAGTCCTGGGTGTTCATTGGAAAGACTGATGTTGAGGCTGAAACTCCAGTACTTTCGCCACCTGATGTGAAGAGCTGAGTCGTTTGAAAAGACTCTGATGCTGGGAAAGATTGAGGGGGAGGAGGAGAAGGGAACAACAGAAGATGAGATGGTTGGATGGCATCACTGACTCTATGGACATGGGTTTGGCAGGACTCCAGGAGTTGGTGATGGACAGGGAGGCCTGGCATGCTGCGGTTCATGGGGTTGCAAAGAGTCAGACATGACTAAGCGACTGAACTGAACCGAACTTAGTTTTTGTCAGTTTGCTACTATGTGTCTTGGGGTGTTCCTCCTTGAGTTTATCCTGCCTGGGACTCTCTCTGCTTCCTGAACTTGGCTGACTATTTCCTTTCCCACGTTTGGGAAGTTTTCAGCTATTATTGCTTCAGATATTTTCTCAGGTCCTTTCTCTCTCTGTCCTCTCCTTCTGGGACCCCTATAAAGCAGATGTTGGTACATTTAATGTTGTCCCAGAGGTCTTTTAGGCTGTCTTCAGTTTTTTGTTTTTGTTTTTCATTCTTTTTTCTATATTCTGTTCTGGGGCAGTGATTTCCACCATTCTGCCCTCCAGGTCACTTGTCTGTTCTTCTGCCTCAGTTACTCTGTTATTGATTCCTTCTGGTGTATTTTTCATCTCTGTTTGTTTGTTCTTTAGTTCTTCTAGGTCTTTGGTAAACATTTCTTGCATCTTCTCCATTCTGTTTCCAAGATCCTGGATTATCTTCACTATTACTATTCTGAATTCTTTTTCTGAAAGATTGCTATCTCCAGTTCATTTAGTTGTTTTTCTAGGGTTTTATATTGTCCCTTCATCTGGGACATAACTCTCTGTGTTTTCATCCTGATTAGCTTTCTGTAATGTGGTTTTTGTTTTAGCTGCTGTGGAATTGTGGTTCTTCGTGATTCTTCTGTCTCCCTCTGGTGGATGAGGCTAAGAGGCTTCTGTAAGCTTCTTGATGGGAGGGACAGGGTGGAAAAAACTAGGTCTTGATCTAGTGGGCAGCACGTTGCTCAGTAAAGCTTTAATCTAATTATCTGCTAATGAGTGGGGTTTTGCTCCCTCCATGTTAGTTGTCTGGCCTGAGGTGACCCAGCCTTGGGGTCTGTGGCCTCTCTGGTAGGGTTAATGCTGACCTCCAAGATGGTTTATGCCAAGGGGGACCTTCTTGGACTGCTGCTGCCAGTACCCCTATTCTGTGTTGAGCCGCTGCCAACCCACACTTCCGCAGGAGACCCTCCAACGCTAGCAGGTAATTTTGGTTCAGTCTCCTGTGGGGTCACTGCTCCCTTCCTCTG
This sequence comes from Budorcas taxicolor, assembly GCF_023091745.1. Classification (NCBI taxonomy): domain Eukaryota; kingdom Metazoa; phylum Chordata; class Mammalia; order Artiodactyla; family Bovidae; genus Budorcas; species Budorcas taxicolor. Next base: position 36,107,660 of record NC_068932.1, read on the forward strand.
GTGTTGGTGTGTGTAGGATTTTTTTGTGCGCTGCAAGACTGGAGTCTCTGTTTCCCCCCAGTCTAGTGGAAGTCCTATAATCAAATCCCACTGGCCTTCATGGTCAGATTCCTTGGATTTCCCAGTCCCTGTCAGATCCCCAGGCTGGGAAACCTGACGTGGGGCTCAGAACCTTCACAACAGTGGGAAAACTTCTTTGGTATTATTGTTCTCCAGTTTGTGGAACACCCACCTGGCAGGTATGGAATTTGATTTTATCATGATTGTTCACGTCCTACCATCTCACTGAGGTTTGTTCTTTGTCTTTAGACATGGGACATCTTTTTTTGGTGTGCTCCAAACCAGGTGGTCTGATATTCCCATCTTTTTAAGAATTTTTCACAGTTTGTTGTGATCCATACAAAGGCTTTAGCATAGTCAATGAAGCAGATGTTTCTTTCTTTTTCTGTGACTCAATGAATGTTGGCAATTTGATCTCTGGTTCCTCTGCCTTTACTAAATCCAGTTTATACATCTGGAAGTTCTCAATTCAGGTACTATTGAAGCCTAGGTTGAAGAATTTTGAGCATTACCTTGATAGCATGCGAAATGAGCACAGTTGTGTGCTGGTTTGAACATTCTTTGGCCTTGCCTTTCTTTGGAATTGGAATGAAAACTGACCTTTCCTAGTCCTGTGACCACTGCTGAGTTTTCCAAATTTCCTGACATATTGAGTGCAGCACTTAAACAGCATCATCTTTTCAGATTTGAAATAGGTCAGTTGGAATTCCATCACCTCCTCTAGCTTTGTTCGTAACAATGCTTCCTAAGGCCCACTTGATTGTGGACTCCAGAATGTCTGGCTCTAGGTGAGTGATCACACCATCATGGTTTTCTGGGTCATAAAGATCTTTTTTGTACAATTCTTTTGTGTATTCTTGCCACCTCTTCTTAATCTCTTCTGCTTATGTTAGGTCCTTATCATTTCTGTCCTTTATTGTGCCCATCTTTCCATGAAGTATTCCCTTGATATCTGTTATTTTCTTAAAGAGCTTGCTAGTCTTTCTCATTCTATTGTTTTCCTCTTTTTTTTTGCATTTTCCACTTAAGATGGCTTTCTTATCTCTCCTTGCTGTTCTCTGAAACTCTGCATGCAATTGGGTATATCGTTCCCTTTCCTCTTTGCCTTTTTCTCCATTTACTATACTTTGGATATATCAGTAAATGTATATCTAAGTAAACAATTTTTAATGGTAGCATAGTTTCCCATTAAATGGCTATGATATATTTTATGTAACTGATTTTCTATTTATAATGTGATTATTAATATCACTGTGATGATACTTTTATACATACATCCTTGTGTACTTATATTTTTTTTTGGGTAAAGTCCTAGAAATCAAATTGGTAGATACAGTTGATCCTTGAACAACATAGGTTTGAACTGCATGGATACGCTTACATGAAGATTTCTTTTAAATAAATCCTGCAGTACTGCATGATCTGATTGATTGAATGTGAGGATTAGAACTGTGGTTATGGAGATCTAACTATGAAGTATATGGTAGATTTTTTACCGTACCAAGGATCAGTCCCCCAACCCTTGTGTTGTGGTCAACTGTATTCGTAAGGCTTTTGATAATTTCCAAATTGTCCTCAGAAAAGTTCCAGATTGTATTTCCACAATTTCACTATTTGTACAATAGAAATGATTGATTTTCTTTACAAATGTGTCAACAGTGATGGCATTTATGGTTTTAATTTGAACATTTTAGGTTACTTATATTTTCATTTGTTAGGATTGTTCATAGTTACTTTGTGTATTACTTAATAATATCCTTTTTTTGTCTTTTTCTCACTGAATTCTAGCTTTTTATATGCAATAGATATGAACTCTTTCTTTGTCATTTGTTGCAAATTTTATTATTTGTAACTTTTTAAAATCAAAATTTAGAATCTTGTGTTACTAGAAATTTTATGCCTTTTGTTTGTTTCTGAAGTTCATTGTTTAAGCAATGTCTTTTTCCAATACTTTTACAAGTCTTTTTCTTACTCATAAATAAAAATGATTGCCTATTTTTCTTCTGGGTAAATGTCACATGTTTCTCATTGACTGGAAACACCATCTTTATGATGTAGTTATATATAAAACACCAGCTTGTGTTTTTGTGTGAAACTGTGTATTTGTGTCTGTTCTAATATACGCTGTATAATTCTGTTTATCTATTTGTTTTGTCACCAGTATCACATTCACTTAAATTAGCTTTATAATACCTTTGATGCTCTGGAAGAACAGTTTCTTTTTTAGAATTTTCCTGATTCTCTTTGTTTGTTTGTTTGTTTTCCAAAATGAATTTGAGATCGTTTTATCAAGATCCAACAAATGTATTGCAGTTTTAATTAAGATTATACTCAGTTTATATGGGGAGAACTGATATGTTTACAACTATGAATTTTCACATTCACGAATACAGTGTATCTTTCTATTTATTTATACTTTCTTTTATATTCCTCAGTATAGGCTTTTTCATATAGGTCTCAGATACTTCTTGTTAAGTTTACGTGTAGTTTTATTTTGTTTTTCTGTTATAAATGGGATCTTTTCCTTTTTTTTTCTACTTGTTGGTAAATAGAAAAAAATACTATTACTAGCCTTTTTACTGAACCCTTCATTATTTCTAACAGTGTCTTGGATTTACTAAGTATACAATAATTGTATTTACTCAAAGAAATGAAAAAGAGAGAGAACTCTGTGCCAGGTTTTTGAATCATCATATCTCTTGCAGAACAAACCTACATAGCAGTGGTCTTATCAGGCATCCTTATAATCTCTAGTGAAAAGAGAAGAGATGAGCCAAGACTTGATTGAGATGAAGGAATGAACCATGAGGAATCTGGAGAAAGGGATTTCTAGGCAGAGAATAGCCAGTTCAAAGGCCTTGAGGAGAGAGTGTGGCTGGATGTATGGGGAATAACAAGGAGACCAGTGTGGCTAGAGAGGAGTGATTGAAGAAGAGACTGGTAGAAGAGTTTCACCCAAACTCGTGTCCATTGAGTCAGTGATGCCATTCAGCCATCTCATCCTCTGTTGTCCCCTTCTCCTCCTGCCCCCAATCCCTCCCAGCATCAGAGTCTTTTCCAATGAGTCAACTCTTCGCATGAGGTGGCCAAAGTATTGGAGTTTCAGCTTTAGCGTCAGTCCTTCCAAAGAATACCTAGGACTGATCTCCTTTAGAATGGAATGGTTGGATCCCCGTGCAGTCAAAGGTCAAAAGCATCAATTCTTTGGCGCTCAGCTTTCTTCACAGTCCAACTTTCACATCCATACATGACCACTGGAAAAACCATAGCCTTGACTAGATGGACCTTTGTTGGCAAAATAATGTCTCTGCTTTTGATTATGCTATCTAGGTTGGTCATAACTTTCCTTCCAAAGAGTAAGCGTCTTTTAATTCCATAACTGCAATCACCATCTGCAGTGATTTTGGAGCCCCCCCAAATAAAGTCTGACACTGTTTCCACTGTTTCCCCATCTATTTGCCCTGAAGTGATGGGACTGGATGCCATGATCTTCATTTTCTGAATGTTGAGCTTTAAGCCAACTTTTTCACTCTCTTTCACTTTCATCAAAGGCTTTTTAGTTCCTCTTCACTTTCTGCCATAAGGGTGGTGTCATCTGCATATCTGAGGTTATTGATATTTCTCCTGGCACTCTTGATTCCAGCTTGTGCTTCATCCAGCCCAACGTTTCTCATGATGTACTCTGCATGTAAGTTAAATAAGCAGGGTGACAATATACTTGACATACTCCTTTTCCTGTTTCCAAAATCAGATTGATTATATTCTTTGCAGCCAAAGATGGAGAAGCTCTATACAGTCAGCAAAAACAAGACTGGGAGCTGACTGTGGCTCAGATCATGAACTCCTTATTGCCAAATTCAGACTTAAATTGAAGAAAGTAGGGAAAACCACTAGACCATTCAGGTATGACCTAAATCAAATCCCTTATGATTATACAGTGGAAGTGAGAAATAGATTTAAGGGATTAGATCTGATAGATAGAGTGCCTGATGAACTATGGACAGAGGTTCGTGACATTGTACAGGAGATGGGGATCAAGACCATCCCCATGGAAAAGAAATGCAAAAAAGCAAAATGGCTGTCTGGAGAGGCCTTACAAATAGCTGTGAAAAGAAGAGAGGTGAAAAGCAAAGGAGAAAAGGAAAGATATAAGCATCTGAATGCAGAGTTCCAAAGAATAGCAAGAAGAGATAAGAAAGCCTTCCTCAGCAATCAATGCAAAGAAATAGAGGAAAACAACAGAATGGGAAAGACTAGAGATGTCTTCAAGAAAATTAGAGATACAAAGGGAACATTTCATGCAAAGATGGGCTTGATAAAGGACAGAAATGGTATGGACCTAACAGAAGCAGAAGATAGTAAGAAGAGGTGGCCAGAATACAAAGAAGAACTGTACAAAAAAGATCTTCATGACCAAGATAATCACGATGGTGTGATCACTCACCTAGAGCTAGACATCCTGGAATGTGAAGTCAAATGGGCCTTAGAAAGCATCACTGTGAACAAAGCTAGTGGAGGTGATGGCATTCCAGTTGAGCTATTTCAAATAGATGCAATAAGGGAGTGCATCATGTAAAGCCTTATGAGCAATTGTAAGGACTAATATTTACTAACACTGAACCTTCTTGGCTTACCTATATTAGGATTACTGTGTCATAGTGAGTTATTCTTTAAGCATTCCATCTGTGGTTAAGAATTGTATTTATTAAAAAAATGTGCTGTGTACTCAGTCGCTTCAGTTGTGTCTAACTCTGCAACCCCATGGACTGTAGCCTACCAGGTTCCTTTGTCCATGGGATTCTCTAGATAAAAATACTGGAATTGGTTGCTGTTTCCTTCTCCTATTAAAAAAACAATAGATCTACTTTTTAAGTTGATATCTGCAACTGATAGAGTATTCATTGATGTACTCTAGTGTGTAAATAGTTAAGTAACTTTTTTCTTCGTCAGTACAAACACATTCTTACCCCAGTTACCATCATTATGAATGTGGAAGCTTCTACCTAACTTTCATGATGTTTTCTTATGTAATGTCTATTTTACTATTGGGCAGAGCATTTAATCAGCAAAATATCAGATCCTAAAAGTTGAAATTATTTTAAGAAACAGCATCCACAGCAAAGTGTAGATTATACTTTGTGCTATGTTTCAGTTCAGTTCAGTTCAGTCACTCAGTCGTATCCAACTCTTTGCGACCCCAGGGATGGCAGCACGCCAGGCCTCCCTGTCCATCACCAACTTCCAGAGTTTTCTCAAACTCATGTCCATTGAGTCAGTGATGCCATCCAACCATCTCGTCCTCTGTCGTCCCCTTCTCCTCCTACCTTCAATCTTTCCCAGCATCAGTGTCTTTTCAAATGACTCAGCTCTTTGCATCAGGTGGCCAAAGTACTGGAGTTTCAGCTTCAACATCAGTCCTTCCAATGAATACCCAGGACTGATCTCCTTCAAGATGGACTGGTTGGATACCCTTGCTGTCCAATGGACTCTCAAGAGTCTTCTCCAACACCACAGTTCCAAAGCATCAATTCTTTGGTGCTCAGCTTTTCTTTTCAGAGTCCAACTCTCACATCCATACATGACTACTGGAAAAACCATAGCCTTGACTAAATGGACCTTTGTTGGCAAAGTGATGTCTCTGCTTTTGAATATGCTGTCTAGGTTGGTCATAATTTTTCTTCCAAGGAGTAAGCATCTTTTAATTTCATGGCTGCAGTCACCATCTGTAGTGATTCTGGAGCCCCCAAAAATAGTCTCTCATTGCTTCCTCATCTATTTGCCATGAAATGATGGGACCAGATGCCATGATCTTCGTTTTCTGAATGTTGAGCTTTAAGCCAACTTTTTCACTCTCCTCTTTCACTTTCATCAAGAGGCTCTTTAGTTCTTCTTCACTTTCTGCCATAAGGGTGGTGTTATCTGCATATCTGAGGTTATTGATATTTCTCTTGGCAATCTTGATTCCAGCTTGTGCTTCCTCCAGCTCAGCGTTTCTCATGATGTACTCTACATATAAGTTAAATAAGCAGGGTGACAATATACAGCCTTGACATACTCCTTTTCCTATTTGGAACCAGTCTGTTGTTCCATGTCCAGTTCTCACTGTTGCTTTGTGACCTACATACAGATTTCTCAAGAGACGGGTCAGGTGGTCTGGTATTCCCATCTCTTGAAGAATTTTCCAGTTTGTTGTGATCCACACAGTCAAAGGCTTTGGCATAGTCAATAAAGCAGAAGTAGATGTTTTTCTGGAACTCTCTTGCTTTTTCCATGATCCCATGGATGTTGGCAATTTGATCTCTGGTTCCTCTGCCTTTTCTAAGACCAGCTTGAACATCTGAAAGTTCATGGTTCACGTATTGTTGAAGCCTGACTTGGAGAATTTTGAGCATTACTCAGAATTCTTTATTTACTGGAACCCAAACACTAATTTCACATCCTTGGTCATTCTCAATTTTCAAGTTATTTTGGTGGAAAAATACCTAAGGGTGTCCAAGTGGCAAGAGTAGTGAAGAGTCCCAAATAATGCCTATGCTGAAAACTGACCTAGCTGACCAGATAAGTCAACTCATTGGGAAAGCTACAAGCTCTATTGACAGCTCAAATATCCCAGGAGAAATAAGACAGGGGAAGAAACAAGCAAAATCTTTATTGCTGAAAAAGAGTGTTGGCATTGTTAGAAATTAAAATTTTTCAAAACAGCAATATTTTCTGACAAAGCGTGGCTGTTTGATTCTAGAATATAATTTTACAGCTATACACAGATATTTTCATTTCATTTGTAGTCAGAGAAAGGAACAAGATGAGAAAGAGAAATTTGAACCTTCCACCCCTTTGTTTTTATTGTTTGTAGCCCCTTGAGATCCCTGGGTAATGTAGCAGATATAGCCAGTAGTTTCTTTTTGTAAGTAACTCTTTGTTTGTTTGTTTCTTTGCTTTTATCATGGATGTCCAGGCTACTATGAGTGTAAGATAGTGCCTCAATTCAAACCTGACCCAGAGATAAGTTCAAAATATCTTTTTAAATTACAGTTTTGCATCTCTTTTAGTATCTTTCCAATTCTGATTTCTACCCATACTTTTGGAACAAAAGATAGATGAGAGAAATCTCTAATGATGATTTATTCTGTGAAATGACCTCATCTTGTGACCCTATCAGTATCTTCAGGGTTATATTTGGAATATTATATAGAGGTAGATATGGTTTTAAAAAGTCAGAATGTGAAAAATAATTTAAGAAATGAGTTTTGATAACAGGAAGAACAAAGGGAACAGTGAGAAACAATTCCACAAATAGGTGGTCTTGAAAAGCTTTTTTAGTAGTAAAATTAATAACTTATACTTGGTAGATGGAACTGGATGGATCCTAAAGCATTTGACCCCTTAGTTACAATAAAATATAAGGCCTGATAACATTAGACCCCATGTAGTTCCCACAGCCATAACTTATTGCCGCCCTCATCTTGTGAGTCAGCATATCATAGGCATCTGTTCTTTCTTAACCTTCCTAACTTGAGCTTCTCCAAAGTCCTGCTTCTTGCTTCTATTGCTCTCTTTTCCCTACTTGCCAATTCTATTATGCATTAAATGTTTTCATCACAGATCCTAAGTAAATTTAAAAATTAATGTTACTATAATCTTTCTGTAGTAATTGATTCTCTGGGACTTTTTAGGTCTTGATTAAAAGAGGAAAATGTATGAGAAGATAGAGTGTAAAACAGAAAGTAAGAATGAAGAGTACACCAATAATGAGTTAAAGCAAAGAAGTAAAAAGACCTCAAAGTGGATAATTTACATAGCATTTTAGGGAAGAGAAAATTTTCAGCTATACCTTTCTTACAGATCTTTTAAATAGTTGTCTAATTTTCATTTGGTGTATTTAGATTTCATTTTTTTCAGGTTATGGTAAAACATTCCAATTAAATGACAGTATATATAATATCTTTCTTTAATTATTATTTTCCCTTTTAAGAAAGAAGACATGAGTTCAGTGATAATTTTAGGTCTTAGTGATAGCTGTAATAGCACGCCTTAATTTCTGAGCCCTTAACATAAGGCTTTTCTGAATCTGAGTAATAAATTTGTCTTACTTTAAACTTCCTTAGTTTAATAAATAATATTTTCTCCATTTTTGGTTTTCATTGCAGATTTGACTACAGATAGTGGTAGAAGCAGAATCAGAATTTAGCAATTTTGATTCTGAAAGGCATATTACATAAAATACCTAATTGGATTAGCCCAAGATTAATCCAGCCTGATGTTTGGTCTCAAAGCATTTTTGTTAGCATTGATGGTTCTTGTTCATAATTGCAACTCTGAGAGTTAAGAGTATACTGCAGGCAACCTTTTCTCAATGAGTTCTGATAGACCTAGTATTTGGTAATTTTTCTGTCTCTTATCCTGTATACTTTCAACTTATACTGTTGTCAGAGACTGAAGTCCTGTTTTAGTTCCGAAAGTATCTTTATGTTACTGTGAAATAGTTCTAGTATTTCCATAATAGGACAATGGTTTAGAAGCAGTAAAGTCAGAAGAACTGAATTTTAGTCCTGGGTTTCCCCCTAATTAATTATATAACTTTTGTTAAGGTATTAACGTCTTTGGAACTCATTTTACTCTCATTTATATAATATATATTAAATAGCTTAGAAGTATTTTCTTATTTGAAATAAATGTAATAGAATTCATGATCATACCTTGGCTCACCATTGTTACCAGTTTGTATATGATTTTATAGATCAAGACATATGTTTTCTAATTTCTGTCTTCTCAGACAGTAAAATACTGTCCCATTCACCCCTCCCCCAATTTTGAAAGTATTTTCTGAATCCCTTTGGTCATGTAAGTTGCACCTTTCTAATCTTTCTTTATTGATGATAGAGTTGATGAAATCAGCACTAAGTGCTGAAGGTATGGGCAGATGTGCTATGATATTATATAAATGTAAGATATTTTCTGTTTTATTTCAGCTGCTTTTTTTAATGCCAGTATTTGTAGGGCTTTTTAGCCATATCATTTCAAAATGTCTTTTAGGCCAGCCCTTTGGGTCTGGACCAGACTATTCCTAAGCTCTTTACTATTCAATATCTTCTGGGACAGAGATTTCACAACCTGTCTCTCACCTTGAAGAAGCTCGTATAGCTAACATAAATCTTGCTTTTTGCAATTTAAGTTCAGATTTATTTCCTTTTTCTTTTCTCTTTGCAAATGGGAACAGACCCAAACTTGAATTGATGCTTTCTTATGAGGGCCAGTACTGAATGTAGTGGAAGGATTGTTTCCAGTCTGGCATCATTTTTAGCTTTTACATATTAAAGCTTCCTGACTTTCATTTCAATATTCATGGTCTCAAGAGATGCTATTCTTTATAGCCCAAATGAAATAACAGTTACATATCTAATATTAATGTTTATTATATCTTTTGCTAGTTAGAACCAAATGAGGTACTAAAGTAAAAAATGAGTTCTCAAAACCCATTTGAGAACTTTAACAGATTTGTGTTTTATTGGGTATAACTATAGTCATGGGAGTGGATTTTTGCCTGTGGTTTGTAGATTTGATCTCATTATTTTATTAGTCATATTGTATACATGATTTCTCCATCATATTTTCTAGTAATAAGACTAAAAACTTGTTCTTTAAAACAAGCCGTCTTGAAGCAAATTTCAATGTGTGTCATCAAAAAGCTTTAGTACCTAAGCTACCAAATGTACTAGATATCAGGAAAAAGCAAATGCTTTCTCTGCCCTTCATGTGCCTATAGTTTTATTAGAGGGAGAGATTATAAAAATTATAAAGCACTTATAAAATAATTTAAGATAGAGCATGTAAAGTAAGATGTTTAATGTGAATTTTATTTTTCATTTTAAAGGTTGATATAAAAATTTTTATACTATACAGATCTATTCTATTAAGTCAGATACCCTGAAATGTCTAATTGTTTCATTCTGATTCTTTTTTTTTTTTTTTTTTTTGGCTTTAAAGGTTCAGCAGTTTTCTGAAAAAGCCTTCCTCTTACAGCTTTTGAAAACGCATGAAAGTGCCTTAGAAAGACAGTGCAATGAAATTACAAACCAAAGGAATATGCTTCTCCAAACCTTTGTACGTCTCCAGCAACTTGGAAAAGTTTATTTTACTGATTGTATCAAAAAGTTGTGTAAAAATATGCTTTAGAAAATATGTTTAGAAAAATCATCCATACACATATTGGCAGGTAGTCCTCTTGAGATATGGAAAATTATTAAGTGCTATTTTAAACCAATTGGTAGAGTAATACAGTTTGAAAGAATTAAATTGTCAGGATGCACTATAGAAATTATTTGCTATTGTAATAAGCATAAAAGAAACATTGAAACTGAGTTGAATTGCTCAGGCTTCAAGATCTTGGTTTTAATGCTTTTGAAAGGCACAGAGATTCAGACTTCTGGCAAATTAATGGATGTGGGTGCAAAGATAAATTTTGTTTATTTTTAAAATCATAAATCACAGCAAACAGACTCAGTAGCTTTAAATGACAAGAACAGCTTAGGAATATAATCTATAACTAATTGACTTTTTGAAAAAATACATTTTAAACTGTTAAAAATATATATCCAGAGTCAGAATCAACCACCAAATGGTTACGAATGGCATGGCAAGTTTCCAGCTGTAGCTCTTAATTAGTTATGTTTCTTGGAAAAAAATTGGAAAACACAGTAATGTTTAGGTTCTACCATTGTCAAAAAGTTTAGGTTCTAGCATTGTTTAAAGTTTCTGGAAATTCTTATTTCTTTCTACTTCATGTTGACATTTTATGAAATTTAAACTGTTATTTAGAACTGTATTTGAAATGACCATTTAATTTTACCTTGTCTACATTTTAAAAGATTTTCTTGGAATTTACACTCAAAGGACAGTAATTCCTTTGAGTGGTGTAGATCTGCATTTTCAACTTTGGTCATTTAATTCTTTTACCATCCAGTTGCAATGTAACTCCTTTGAGTAAAGATTTTCAACTTTGATCATTTAGTTATTTTACCACCAATTTTGCAATGACAAAATGGCATATATGCCTGTAAGTTTAATACACAAACAGACACATGCATAATGATGGGTGGTAAAATTTCTACCTCAATAATTCTCCTAAAATATTAAGGATAAATCTTTCACATGAAAATAGTTGGTTGTTATCATGTAATGACCTCAGTTTTTAAATTAATATTGCTGGAGGAATATAACATTTTAGTACCAGGAATATAATTTTCTGTGTTATTCTCAGTATTTCCAAATGATTAAATTTTAATCATTAAAGAAGAATATTGTTGCAATTAACACCTATATTTGGTCCTTTGTTTCCATTTTTCAGGAGGCTACAAAAAGAAGAGTTACAGAGGAGGAAGAAAAATTTATTAAGGAAATTACAGACTTCAATAATGAATATGAATTAACAAAGAAACGAGAGCTTTTGATGAAAGAAAATGTCGAGATTCAAATATCTGACTTAGAAAACCAGGCAAACATTCTTAAAATGGGTATGAAAACATAGTACCACCTCATTTATCTGGCATTAATGAAGATAACTTATTTTGACTTAATGAATTTTCCAGAAACTTTACATTTTTATAAGTAAATTGGGTTATTGCATTGCTATTCTTTTACTTTTATCTTAATTGTATGTCTCTTTTACTGTGAGCTGTCTCAAGCTCTTTAGAAGTAGGTGTGATATGATCATTGGTCTTTTATTTAATAACCAAATTCTGTTTACTATCTGTTATATATTAGGCACCCTTCTAGGTCCTGGAGGCATAAAACTAAAATGTAAGGGGATGAAATATATAGGCAGATATTTATAGTACATTGTGATAGAAACTATATAGGTGATAGTGTTGCTGTGATCTTTATTCTACCATCAATACAGTTTAGGAAACACTGTTAAACAATGAGGTAGGGAGAATTCCATTTCAGAAACATTAGTATGGAGGTAATTGCAGTCTGTAATAAGATCCTGAACTAAAGAAATTATCAAAGAGAGGCTAGTGGTGAAGAATCCATCTGTCAATACAAGAGACAGGGGTTTGATCGCTGGCCAGGGAAAATCCCATATGCAGTAGAGCAGCTAAGCCCTTGTTCTGCAGCTGTTGAGCCCATGTGCCTCAACTACTGAAGCCCACATGACCTAGAGCTTGTTCTGTGCAGAAAGAGAAGCCACCACAATGTGAAACCTGCCCGCAGCAACTAAGAGTAGCACCCGCTCACTGTAACTAGAGAAAACCCTGCACAAAATGAAGATTCATTACAGTCATAAATAAATAAAATTATTAAAAAAATAGAAGTTACCAAAGAGAGGAGAAGAGAAAGAGATTTTTAGGAAGAATGACAGATATTTCACTGACTAAACAGATATAAAGATAGTCAAGCATGAACCACAGTTTTCACACTTCAGAGATTGGGTAGAATGTGGTACCAAGAGGAAGAGCAGAGATGGAGGTGAACTGTAGCCTTTTCTGGACAAAAAATTAAGTTTTGTTTCAATGTTTTTAGTTAGAGGTGTCTATGGGATAAACAGGTAGAAGTGCCCAAGTAGCAGGTTGAAATTGGTTGTGAAACTGATACAAAAGATCAAGCTAGAACATTAGGTGTGGGATTTCAGAGAAGTTACTAACATAATTCAAAGGGAACATGTAGAGGGAACATAGAGGGGTAGCAAAGACCAAAGGCAGAAAATGGAAAAGCATAGCATTTAAGGAAAGGAAGAGAATAATGAGACAGAGATGTCGAAGAGGGCAAGAGAACCAGCAGAGAGTAATATGTGATTTGGGACAAGATGTTTTAAGTTTTATTTGCTTCAGTTTCTTCATCTATGAAGATGGAGGATAATGATAATGACCTTAACAAGATTGTTGTAAGTACTCATGAAATAATATTTAATTACATAGAATGCTACCTGGATCATAATTAAACCCTTAAAATATAAGGATTATACTTTTTAATTAGCTTAATTTCATAGATGAAGGAAATGAGGCTCTCAGAGATAAGTTGCTTTGGGTAGAGAGTGTAGGACAGAGGTTCTTCAGGCATGCATGTAAGCATACGTCTTATAGGCGTACATCTGGGACGTTCATATATATATATATATATATATAAAATGATCAGGAAGGAGCACAATACAAAAACTAGAACTAGAATAAATGTATTAAAAACTATTTTTAGATATTAAGGACAAGAGACTGTCCAAGGCTATGATTCCTAAGAGAAGGAAAACACATGAGGCATGATTACCTAAGCTTCTACCTGGTTACAGTTTTTTGACAACAGGAGTGAGAGAGGGAACTTAAACAAAACATAGTAGCCTGATTGAGTCGAGGATACAAAGACTGGAGTTCAGGGAGGCTGAGTTAGTTGAAATTTTCAGGACAACGTACTGAGAGGAAAGAACTGCACAGACAAAACCTCCAGAATTTACATAGAGGTTGCTTTGAGTCTTTGGCTATATATTTTGCTTTGTATACATAGGGGAAAGTCCTCTAGACTGAATAAAGAAAAACTGCGGGGGAATCATAAGGTCAACAATTCTGTGAGCTCACACAGGACTGGGAGACATTCATGCTCCATCCTTTAAGAATAGAAAGAGCTCATTAAACAGAGGAATCCTGCCTTAATAGTAGGATTCAATTAGCCTTCGACCTAAGGCTACTCTGGATACACTCTAAATCTTAAAAGCATGGTTTGAACCTAATTATGTTACCTAACTGCATGCTAAATAGCAGGTATCAACATGCTTGAGGGGAAGAGAGCAAAATTCAAACATCAACAAAATAGTAAACAAAATGTCTGGTATCCAACCAAAAATCACTGTATCTGTGAAAAAGAAATTGTATCTCATACCAAAAAGGAAATTAGGTCAATAGAAACATCTCCAGAAATCACAGAGATAATGAAATTCACAGAGAAAGACTTTTAAAATTGATAATTATAAAAATATTCAGGACCATGAGTATAATAGAGATAAATAAAAGATATAAAATAATAAAAAAATTCAGAAAATCATTTGGCAAGATCCAACACCCTTTCATGATAAACACAGTCAATAACGTAGACATAAAAGGGACCATTCTCAACCTGATGAAGAGTATCTTTGAAAAACCATGGTGAATCTTATTTATGATGAAAGAATGAGAATTTCTCATCTAAAATCAGGAAAAGATGAAGATATTCATCCACTCCTAGTATTTGTATCCAGCATTTTACTAGAGATTTTAGCCTGGGCAATCAGGCAAGAAAAAGAAATACAAGACATCTAGATTGGAAATGAAGTAGTAAAACTATCTCTATTTGAACATAGCATGATCTTGTGTATAGAAATCCTAAGGAATCCATAGGAGAACTATTTGAGCTAATAAACAAGTTCAGCAAGGTGGCAGGTTATTAGATCAATATATACAAGCCAAATGGACAATTTGAAAATTAACATTCAGTTTGCAATCAAGAAAGAGTAAAACACATTTAACAAAAGTTTAAGACTTGTATACAAAAACCACAAAAAACCTTGTTGAAAGAAATTAAAGGAGACCTAAATAAATGGAAAGTCATCCCAAGCTGATGGATTGAAATATCGAATATTGTTAAGCAGTACTCCCAAAAGTATATTGACCCTACATTGCTTACATTTTTACTACACAAGAAAAAGTTAATCATTCTTGACAGACGTTAGGCAAAGCCAAAAATAGTTAAAATGTGTTTTTTTGCATATTTATTTCTAGAAATGAAGTCAATGGAACATGATAGTGACCTGTTAAATGAACTTCAGAGACAAAAGAGTGAATTAATACAAGAATTATTTACTCTGCAGAGAAGGCTTAAAGGTATTACATATATGAGTCTTTGCTGATGAATATGGTTATATATCTATCATTTGTTGTTCAGTTGCTAAGTTGTTGTGTCCGACTCTTTGTGACCCCATGGACTGTGGCACACTAGGCCCTCCTACCCTTCACTGTCTCCTGGAGTCCGCTCAATTCATGTTCTTTGAGCCAGTGACGCTATCTATCTATTTCATCCTCTGCTGCCCACTTCTGCTTTTGCCTTCAGTCTTTCCTAGCATCAAGGTCTTTTCCAGTGAGTCAGTTCATATCAGGTGGCCAAAGTATTGAAGTTTCATCTTCAGCATCAGTCATTCCAGTGAATATTCAGGGTTGATTTCATTTAGGATTGACTGGTTTGATCTTGCAGTCCAAGGGGCTCACAAGAGTCTTCTCTATTATAGGTTAATATTATTCTTTCAAAATGTATTTACTCATTGAGATATAGGTGATGTAAAAAGGGGATTTTTTTGATGTGGAAAAGGAATAGGTAAAGCACTAAATTGATGTGTTGAATCTGGTACTTTTAATTTCATAAATTTTAAGATCTTTTTTTGTGCCTTTAAATGGTACATTAAAGTAGAAAAATAAAAATCATTAGTACATGTATTTTACACAAAACACCTAAATTTAGAGCATTGTTCTTATGAATGAAGAAAGATAACCTTTATATTTAATTTTTTAAAGAGTATAAGAATTGTCTTAATTGTTTAGGTTTTGAAGATAAAAAAAATGGAGCCATGTGTACTACTAAATATCTAGAGGCAGAAAAAAGAAAAATCAATGAAAAACCTCAAAATGATGCTGAATGCTTAAGGTAAGAATTGCCTATTATACTTTGATATAAATCTGGTAATTTTTTAAGTTGTCAAGTAGATTTCAACATAAAGCCAAATGCATAATTATTTCAAGATCATTCTGAAATATGTTAATAAGCAAATGCGTTACTGGTTAAAAACGCATAAGTTTTAAATTGTATCAGGTTGATAATACTGAAATCAGTCATATCTTTTCCTATTCCTCAAGAACTCTTGAGTTATTCACATCCTAAAAGATAAAATGTAGAATCATTTCCACGACTCTTTTTTCTATTATTCCTAAGTTTTTGGAGTGAAATGACTGAAATTATCTTTTTTGGTCCTTCTAGATTTCAGGGGGAAAAAAATTACAGTCTACTTTACTTAAAATCTGTGCTTCTGGTTTTGTGCCTAAAGATTTGAAAATATATTTTCTTTATGGAATATTTAGATGTTTTCTGTGTATTTGGATAATGAAAGAATGGCTGAGGTCTGAAATGACATAGTTATATACCAAAGGAGTACATCTCCCCCAGTTTATTAATTTCATTGTTATTTCTTAATAATTCAGTGTTAACATTTGCTGACTTAATTTTAAAGAGCTTCCTATACTTTCTAGGTTTCATGTAAGAAACAGAAACCTCATTACTGAATCTATGAAGAGGCAAATGAAGCTTTCTTTCACATAAATCATATAGGAAATATGTCCACTAGAGCTGAACAAATGCTTCATATTAGCAGTGTATTGCCTTAGGCCATAATTTTAGTAGATTGTGAGAAAATATTTGCAATTTAATTTTATGTTAAGTTTTATAAGCATGAAATATCAATCTCTTGGGTGATATGTTTGATACAGAATGAGTTTCTGTAATGACAGTCTGCTCATTGATTTTTTTTACACTTTTAAAAATGGTCATGCCCACTGGTATCATTGTAGTTCATAGTGAAAGGCTTCCAGTATGAACTCCAGTTTTGTGGGTTTATCCCTCAGTCATAAAAGTTTTCCCTGGTTTAAAATTAAACACTCAAAGTCTGTTAAGAGGGCCTTCTCCTTCAGAGATGGTGACAGGAAATTTGGACAGAAAGAAACACCAGTTAATATGCCTAGTCCATTCTTTGCATTTTAGCAGTTACTGAATGAAATGCCAGTATTTATCAGTTCCCACTTTAAATTCTTTAAAATGTGTAGCTTAGTTTCCCTTCTGGTATGTTCCATAAAAATGATTTCAAGTATGAAGAGCAGAGTCAAAGTACTAAGTAGAGAGATTTTGAAAAAGAGCGCCATCAGTCTTATAAATAGCAAAATAACAAGGAGCTAATAATGGTAGCCAAGAAATGATATGACATTTATTGAATATCATTAAGACCAATACTAAGTAGATTTTACCCCTAAATTTTAGAATAGAATCTTTTTCATTTCTGTGTTCAAATGTATACTGAATTCTATAGTAATGACCTTCATCTTAAATTTTCTGATTTAACTACTATTGGTATAGATACTGTTTTTGCAACAGGGTTTCTCAGACTTGGCACTGTTGAGATTTTGGGCCAGGATATTCTGTTGTGGGAGAGCTGTCCCATGCAGTGTAAGATGTTTATTAGCATTCCTGGTCTCTACCAACTAGATGCCAGTAGCACTACTCACCCCCAGTTGTTATAAACCAAAAATGTCTCCAGATATTACCGAATGTCCCCTGGGCAGAGACAGGTGGGCACAATTGTCCCCAGTTCAGAATCAGTCTTCTTTTTAAGGTTTTTATCATTGTACTTCTACTTTTATTAAACTTTAAGCAGTAAGAAAGCAATTGCAAAAAATTAATACTTCATTTCTATGAGCTTATTGTTTCTGCTTTTTAGAATTAGAAAAATTTTGATACCTTTTTTATTGTCTACATTATTGAAATTCTTTTATAATGATTATAAAGTTAAAGTTTTTTAAAGTTAATCTGCCACGTTCAGGTTGTTTGTTGGACTTAATGCCATTCATTAATGAAGAGAACCAGAACTTTATATTCACAATATTTTAATGATCTCTGCTTTAGTTAATCTTTCACTATTTATAAATTATATTCGTTTATTTAAAAGATTCTGTTGTGAAGAGTATGGGATCATTAATTAACACATGTTAACGCAACTAACTTACAGAATACTGCTATGCTTAACACCTAAACTAGAGGTTGGATTAATTTCTAAGAAGCATTCCTGAGAACTTTATAACTGATCAAGCTAGTGTTTTTCACATAGTCTGGGGAGGACAGAAGTGATAAACCTCAGGGTCTCAAGAGGCAGTAGCATAGAGATTAAGGTTACAAACCCTTTGAATCCCAGCTTTGCTATTTACTAGGTTGGTGACCCCAGACAAGCAATTTGACATGTCTGTGACTCATTCTCTAAATCTATCAAATGAAGTTAATAATGGTAACCACCTCACAAGATTATAATAAAAATTAAATGACTTAATATGTATGTGTGTGTATATATATATATAAAGCCCTTAAAGCAGTGCTTAGTACACAGTAAATACTCTAAATTATTATACATAATTATAATTGTATAATTACTTATGATTTCATTTGTACTTATTATCCATATGGATTTCATGCCTTTCAAGCTTCTTTCTCATTTTTTTTCTGTCTTTTTAATGAAGAGACTTCCTAAAAGTTAGTTATTGATTGGATTTTTATTTTGTACTCTCCATGGCTTGTCCCATCTGGTCTAAAGTTTTAGTTATCATCTATAGATAATTTTTAAATCCCTGTCACTAATCCCTCCTTCCTAAGATCCAGGTGAATTCCCAACAATTTAATTATTGTTATTTTGTTCAGTTGCTAAGTCATGTCTGACTCTTTGCAAACCCATGGACTGTAGCACGCCAGGCTCCTCTGTCCTCCACTGTCTCCCAGAGTTTGCTCAAATTCATTTCCATTAAGTCGGTGATGCCTTCCAACCATCTCATCCTGTGTTACCCTCTTCTCCTCCTGCCCTCCATCTTTCCCATCATCAGGGTCTTTTACATTGAGTCGACTCTTCACATCAAGTGGCCAAAGTACTGGAGCTTCCACTTCAACAACAGTTCTTCCAATCAATATTCAGGGTTGATTTCCTGTAGGATTGACTGGCTTGATCTCCTTGCAGTCCAAGAGACTCTCAAGAGTCTTCTCCAGTACCGCAATTCAAAAGCAATAATTCTTTGGTGCTCAGCCTTCTTTATGGACCAACTTTCACATCCGTGCATGACTACTAGAAAAACCATAGCTTTGACTGTATGGACTTTGTCAGCAAAGTGATGTCTCTGCTTCTTAATCCTGTGTCTAGGTTTGTCATAGCTTTCCTTCCAAGGAGTAAGTGTCTTAATTTCATGGCTGCAGTTACTGTCCACAGTAATTTTGGAGCCCAAGAAAATAAAGTCTGTCACTGCTTCTACTTTTTTCCCTTCTATTTGCCATGACATGATGGAATTGGATTCCATGATCTTAGATTTTTGATGGAGTTTTAAGCCAGCTTTTTCACTCTTCTCTTTGACCTCTTTCAATAATGTAATATAATCAAAGAAAAACAAAAGTATAACTTATGTTATCTCCCTGCATTTCTGTCACATACTCTATTCTACTAGCTCGTCAGAATACTATTTGTGCATTTCCAAATATGCCAGAAGACTTCACACCTCTGTATCTTTCTTTTTCTTTTCCATTAGCTAAAATCTGATTTAGTCCTCAAGGCATAGCTCACATGGCATTTTTCCTGGGAATGGCTCAAACCCAAAATGTGAAACCAAGAAGGACCCTGTGGGGCACCTGGGCACAGAAGTCTTTTTGTCTCCCTTTTGTTATAGGCTTCCCTGGTATCTCAGATGGTAAAGCGTCTGCCTGCAATGCGGGAGACCCGGGTTCGATTCCTGGTCGGGAAGTTCCCCTGGAGAAGGAAATGGCAATCCACTCCAGCACTCTTGCCTGGAAAATCCCATGGATGGAGGAGCCTAATAGGCTACATACAGTCCGTGGGGTTGCAAAGAGTCGGACACGACTGAGCGACTTCATTTTCACTTTCCTTTCACTTTCTTATAGGCAAGGCTCCAACCTCCATGGCCTTCCCTGAGTTCCAAACGACAGGTTTGAACAGTTGCCAATCAAGAGAGGAGTAGCCAAGAAACCACCTGAGGCAAGATTAAAGGGACTAGAGAAGCTCCTAAATGAGAGTAAAAGAGTGCAAGCCCTGAATATACCCTAATTTTGTCAGCAAGCCTACCCTTGAACTCCTGCCATAAAACTCCTCATCAAACCCCCCTAGACTGGGATACATAGTTTTCAAGAGCAGGAGTCTGCTGCGTCCCCCTTTACTTGGCAAAACAATAAATTTATTCTTTTCTACTTTACCCCAAACTCTTGTCTTCATGATTCGATTTGGCACTGGTGCAGAGAGGCTGAGCTTTTGGCATGAAATGTAGCAGGTGTGTTTGATGTGTTCACAAATCATTTCCACCCTATCCCAGCCCATCACCAAGTTTTGTTGCTTTTGCCTCCAAAACATTTCTTGAATCCTTCCACTTCTCTCTCCACAGCTATCATCCGATTTCTAGCCACTCGTCTCTCTTCCCTGGATCCCAGTAACAATCTCTCTTCTGCTTTTCCCTCATCCACTCTTGCTACCATTGCATTGTAAATTGAGTTGCATAATTTCCCTTATTAAAATCATCTGTGCTTTCATAATGAACATAATACAACCTAAAGCTCATGCCTTGTCACCATACGGTATATGACCACATCCCAGATGTTTTTCCCAACTATGGTTACCAACAGAGGTCCATCTATTCAAAGCTATGGTTTTTTCAGTAGTCATGTGTGGATGTGAGAGCTGGACTATAAAGAAAGCTGAGCGCCGAAGAATTGATGCTTTTGCACTGTGGTGTTGAAGAAGACTCTTGAGAGTCCCTTGGACTGCAAGAAGATCCAACCAGTCAATCCTAAAGGAAATCCTAAAGTCCTGAATGTTCATTGAAAGGACTGGTGGTGAAGCTGAAACTCCAATACTTTGGCCACCTGATGCAAAGAACCGACTCATTGGAAAAGATTAAAGGCAGGAGGAGAAGGGGATGACAGAGGATGAGATGGTTGGATGGCATCACCAATACGCTGAACATGAGTTTGAGTAGGCTCAGGGAGTTGGTGATGGACAGGGAAGCCTGGCATGCTGCAGTCCATGGGGTCACAAAGAGTTGGACACGACTGAGTGACTGAACTGACTGACTGATGGTTCCCTGCTGACTCTGCTCCCTCAAGCATTCCAGGCTTTCTTCCACCTAAGACCTTTATCTATGCCTTTCTTTCTCCTCAGGTTATCAGATTGCCCCTTGCTTTATGTCTCCTACCTGATGGGGACATACCTTATCCTTTAGAGCTCCATTGAACTATTCCCTCAGGGAAGGTTCCCTGTGATCATATTATAACCTGTTATTTTTCCTAATAACACACTGTATTTTTTTCCTTTCTAACACAGAATCCATTTTGTAATTACACATTTATGTGCTTTACTTTATTCATGTTTGTCTCATCACTCATCATATGCTCAATAAGGGGAAAGATCTTACCTACTTTGTTTATTATTGTATGCTGAGTGTAGCCAGTCAGTCGTGTCCGACTCTTTGCGACCCCATGGACTGTAGCCAACCAGGCTCCTCTGTCCATGGGATTCTCCAGGCAAGAGTACTGGAGTGAGTTGCCATTTCCTTCTCCAGGGGAATACCTACTCTAGGCCAAGCTCTTTACAAAGTATCAGTCTCTCCCACTGAACTGGGAACTCCCTCTACTTCTTGTTCGTTTTTCTGTCAGTCTGCATCTAACATAGTCAAGGGCACATAGTGTTTAATAAATGTTTGTTCCAGTGAGTACATCTACATTTTAAAAAACTTTTACTACAAAGAAGATAGAAGTTCCTCATGTATTTTCAATATTCTTTGCAAACACATGGTATATATTAACCACTGGGATAGCCACATGGAATTCTTCTTCCCGCTCCTGATTGTTTTCTTCTATGTAGAAAAAACTTTACTGGTTTAGCTCTCCTAGCCATTCCCCCAAAACTCCTTCTTTCTTATTCTAAGGTAGAGAGGAGTGATTCAGTCTGATTGTTGAGTTTGGAAGGATAAACTGAAGACCAGCTCCTTTCTTTGCCTTATCTCTTTGGAGTCTGGCCTGCCTCACAGTGTGTGTTCTACTCTGCTCCTCTATCCCTTGAGTTTTATAGTGGTAGGACTTCATGGGAGAGAGCTTTTGGCATCTGCCTTTAATGGTGTGAGTTAGGTTAGTCTAATTCTGGATTCAGTATTAGTAGTAAACCCTTTGCGTGTAGATACAAGCCACATTCTCTAGTGTCTGCTGTATTAGTAGCAAACATGACATCTTGGCTTCCCTTCTGCTTTCCTCATTTCTCAGATGCACAGAATTCAGGTAGCAAAGAATAGACCCCTTCAAACTTCCAACACCTATTATTTGTTATTGTTAATCAACACCAGGATAACCAAAATACAGTTCTTCATCATGAGCTTTTATTTACTCCAAATAGTAACATACCAGACGACTTGAAACATTTCTGGCTTTTTCGTACCCACGATACTTAGAATGGTTTTACATTTTTATAATCAATGTTTGTACTGGTTTAATGCAACAGGAAGTTTGTTTCAGAAATGAAGCTGTAGAGTCAACAGCCTGGATTTTCTTTCATAGCATTTGAAGATAGTGTGGTTTTGTGAAGAGCATATTTGCAATGGAAACTGCACAAAAGTTAATATATACCTGCTACTGAGATACTCTAAATGCATTTATATGAAGTAATACATCAATGCTGTTGCCTCTTCAATGAAAAAGTCATCCAGTTAAGTTAGTCATAGAGGTCACATTGATGGTCCTTAGATTTATAGGAAAGTATAAGCACATGATGATGTTAGAATACTTCTAACCTCTCTGAAAGATACACAGATAAATATGTATATTTACATATGTATATATTTTTTATTTTACCAAATATGAATAGATAGTTTTAAATTATGAGAGTAGACTATATTGATTAAATAAAAAAATTTAGACATTACGAAAATGTAAAACATCAGTCTCCTCTCTCATGTCTTGTTAAAAGTTTGACACGTATCCTGTCAGAGTTTATAGTCTGTGTGTGTGTGTGTGTGTGTGTGCACACATGTGCATTTAACATTGGTCTGTAGTTTGCTTTATTACTTAGAAAATAGATATTTCTCATTAATACATACTGATCAACTTGATTCTTTTTAATGCTGATGTAAAAGATGCCATATTTTGTAAGCTTCCTCCCATTGATGGATGGGAGGAAGTTCTTAAATAGTCATAATTAGAAGCATTTTTATAAATGTACCCTTAAATACTTGTGGAAGTGTTCCTGTAACATCATTTAGCAGAGTAATAAGAATTGTTGTCTATATTGAGGAAATAATACACATTTACATTGCAGTACTCTTGATTATCAACAGTAATAAACTCCAAGTAGACAGGTGTAACAAAATCTCAGTTCTAAAGTTTCTAGAAAATACGAGTCAAAAATTAGATATCTGTAGCCAACCCCTATCATCTCTTTAGTTTTTAATATTTATAAGATATGAAAATCCTCATTTAATTCCAGGATCATTCTTAGCTATGTATTTTGTTGAATATTTCTGTTGACTCTGCATTTTTCTGGTAAAACTTCATCATTTATTCACTAACAGAAGTGCCTTTACAGCATTGATTATGTAGCCTTCAAGCTAATAGAAATCCCCTGTTTCGTGAATTCCTGGCACACACTGTAGTTATTAAAACTTCGAGTAAATACAAAGGAAATTTTTATGGTAGAAGTCAGTTGATTATTTTAAATGTTATATTCTGATATAAACATGCCTGTTTGTAAATGTCCTAAACTTTGAAATAATTTTTCTTATTATATGAGCCATATATAATATCATTTCCAAAGTTCATTTGTCCCTTTGATATCATAGTGCACTTTTTTTTTTTCACTTTCACATGTTTACCTTTAGAAACAACCCCTTTTGGTTGTGGGATGGGGAAGGTGATAAAAAATACCTGGTGAAAGGAGATGCCTAATCCATCTAAACCAGGATTTGAAGTAATGGAGATGCTGGTAGCACTCCTCTCTCTTTTACTTCCTTCTCAGTAGATCTCATCAGTTCAGCCTTACCCATCTGTGAAGGTTCCTATCTGTCTGCTGATGGCCTGGACTGAAGGAATGCATAATTAGAAAACTGAAATTCTACTTTCAAAGAATGAACTTTGAAACCCACGCTCATAAATAAATTGTGTATGAAAGAGCATGAGATATATATCTTTAAAATGGAGTATTTTGTGTTTAAATGGCACTTAAATAATTTTTGTATGAATTACTATAGAGAAATGATATCAAGAATGTCACACCGTAAAAAACTAGTGGAAAGTAGTAAGGATTGCTTATTAAACCTCTAGTGTGATTAAGTTAACCAAAAAGGATAAGATTCATAGACTTAACATGTTAGGTCTAAAATTCCATGTGTCAGATATGGCATCAACATGGAATGATAATCTGGGAGAAATATGTAGTACTTATGATGAACAAAGGGTAACAGTTTATAAAAAATTAACAGATAAAAAGTCAGCAAGAAAACACTAAAAATCAGTAGTTTTTAGTTTATGTATTTATCCAACAAGCATGAATTAAACACTTGCTTTTACCATACACTTTGCAGGTTACAGGGATACCAAAGTGAATAAGACAAGGTAATTCAGTTATACATCTTATTATTTAAGTGCAGATTAAAACTACTGAATATCAATTTTTTAATCAAATTTTGAAAGATATACTTAGATGACCATACTGAAAATTGGCCACAGTGTGGTACAGAGATAATTTACTCATTGCTGTGGCAGTATACATTGGTTGTATTTGGAATGCAGTTTGATGTATATTGCTTGTATTTGGAATGCAGTTTGATGTATACAAGTTATTGTAAGCATCTTTAAAATGTTTATGCCATTTAAAGCAGTAATTTCACTTAGCTGTATCCCAAGAGAAATAATCCAAAGCACAGAGGAAGCTTTATGAACAAAGGTGTTCATAGAAATGTATTTATGGTAGAAAAAAATAAGAAGAACTTAAATGCTGTACTATAAATGAATGATTAAGTTAACTGTGTTATAGCCACTTAAACTACTATATATTTATCTTAAATGGTATTAATTGGCATATGTAATTAACTGGGGGAAATATATATGACAGTATAAGGCAAAAGAAAGAACTAGAAGGCAAGATTACATAATCAATATCATATGGAAGCAAAAGACCTGAGATGAAACATACCTACATTTTAATCTCATTGAATTTGTGTACTAGGACTTTGGGTGAAAATTGTCCTTCTTTCTAATTAAATCGTACTTGTTTATATTTCTATAACTAAAAAGAGTGTTCTTTTAGTTAAGGCTTCTCCATGGCACTTAGAGGTAACTGATAAAAAATGGAATGGTGCAAGAAATTATAAAAATACATGGAACATACATTTTGCTAAACTAGCAATGTTGGCCCATCCTCATCAATATCTGATAATTTAGAGAAAGAAGACAGTAACCAATGCAAACTGCCCGTAGTTGCTGTGCAGTAGGGGAAGGAAGCTCTTCTTGACTCCTATAGGCAATCAGTCTATGCACTGAAGCATGAGATCTGCTTACCATTATATAGCTCCAGCCTAGCTGCAAATACATAAATATTCATACCGTTAGCATCCAGTCTCCTTTAAAGCTAGCAACAGTAATCTTTCCTTTAAGTGAGATCTAAATTCTACAACTTGGTTATATGCTGAATTGTGAAATGCTTCCTATAATTCATCTTAAATGCCATCCTTAATTTCAGTAGTCTCTCCTCCTTCTTGTTAGCTAACTAAAATGGAAACCAATCACCACCCAATTCTGATGGGCATGAGAGCTCTTACCAAACCATTTGAACTGAAAGGTGAAAAGGGGCAAGTATTGATGGCACAGTGGGAAGAACAATCCCTACCATTGTATGTATTTGTAAAGATATATATATTAAAATGAACATTGTATAGCAGCATATATGGTATATTGTTCCTCTCCATTTAACTTTACACTTACTTTTAAAAAATATTTACTGCAAGGGATTTTATGCTTGTGTAGACATCTAATGCTACAAATCATTAACTTTTTCTCTCTTTCCAACTTGAGCATTCCTTCAGAATTTTTATTCACTATTAAATTCCTACAAGTTCAGAACACAGTGAACTTCATATATATTAGGTATTGTTTCTCAATCCGTTCTTATAACTATTATGTTTTTTTCCCTAGCTAGGTGTTGGTTCTCAAGTACAATAATACAGTGAGAACCTGTGAACTAGGCTAAAACATTACCAGTATCTTGCTGTGGGGTCCTCCGTTAACCCACACTCCCTTCTTTACCTCAGATGTAATTGCTGTCCTAGAGTGTTTCATTTGTGTGTGTGTGTGTGTGTGTGTGTGTGTGTGTGGTATGACTTACTTAATTCATTCCTTGCTTATAATTTTCTTTGTTACTTTATGATTTACTAACTTTATGTCATGTATTCATATATGTAATCAACCTGTCATTTATATGCCTGCCAAAACAAAATATTGGTTATTTTTGCTTATTTTTGAGTTATGTAAAAAGGGTATCATTCTGTCTGGGACTTGCTTTTTATTCACTTGTTTCTAAAATTCATCCACGTTGTTAAGTATAGATATGTGAATATGCTTTTTCTCTTTTTAATGCACATTTGAGTTTTCAGTTTTTATTGTTGCAAACAGTGCTGTTTTGATCATCCTGGTGCACACTGCAAGAGTTTCTATAGGATATATGCCTGATGGAATTGCTGAGTATAAGGCATGTAAATGTTGAACTTCACAAGGTAGCAACAAGCCTTCTATCAAAGTGATTAAACCAGTTTATACTTCCATTGGCACATTACCAAATTCCCCAGTGATCTATATTCTCTTAAATGCTAAATTTTCAGACTTCTTTTTTTTTTAACATTTGAACAGAAAATTTATTACTTTCATTTTCCAAGTATTTTCTTTTTCTATTAGGGAAAAAAAAAAGCTTAAGGACAGTTGTCACTTGCTGCCAAATTGAGGGTAGTCTTTCTCTGGTGGTTTAGTCTCTTAAGTTGCGCCTGACTTTTGTAACCCCATGGACTGTAACCTGCCAGGCTCCTCTGTCCATGGGATTCTCCAGGCAAGAATACTGGAGTGGGTTGCCATTTCCTTCTCCTATTTTCAGACTTCTTATGCATTAAAAATCTCTTTCGCAGCTTATGAAGTTTTTCATTTGTTTTTGGTGTTCTTCGTACTGTTGGTCTTGGGTACATTTCTTACTTTTACGGTCATTTCTTTTTGTGGCTGTCATTTTTGTGTCTTGTTTAAGAACTCTTTCCCTACCTTAGATCAGAAGGTTATTCTCCAGTATTTTCTTTAATAATTTTTAAGGTTTGTGTTTCACATTTAGGTCTTTAGTTTATTTGGAACTAATTTTTACTTACATTGCACGGTAAGATATAGCTTCATTTTTCTCCACATGATAACCAGTTGTCTGAGCAGCATTTATTGAGTAGTTTCTCCTTTCTCTAGTGATCTGCAAAACCATGTCTTTTATTTAAATATAATAATCAGAATAACATTTGTGAATCTATTTTAAGATTCTGTTTTCTATTCTGCTAAATTGGTCAACATTCATTTCTTTCACAACTGTCTTAATTATTGTTAAATGCACGCTATTAACTTTTAACTACTTAATTACTGTTACTTTATAATGAATCTTAATCTAATGCAGAACACTTCCCTTAATCCTTCTTTGTCTTTATCAAGAATATCTTGGCTGTGCTTGACCCTTTCCTTTTTTATGTACATTTCCGAATCAGCTTAAATCCATGAAAATCTTTTATGATTCCACTCATCCTACAGTCTCTTTTGAGAGATTTTAATCTTTATTAAGCTGAGATTTCTTGTCTGGAAACAGAATATACTGATTTTTTGGTCTTAATTTTTTTAATAAAAATCTTTTGTGAGTTTTATTTTTAGATACCTTGTAGTTTTAAATGTAAATTTTTTAATGACATCAGTATTCTCTTTATTGCTGGTGCATGGAAATATAACAGATTTTTGTATGTTGATTTTTGGCCACTATCTTTGTTAAACTCTATTTTTTTAAGTTTTATTATAGAAGATTTAGAGCACAAAGAAAAGTAAAAAAGTAAGATATAGTGAATCCTAGGTACTTATCACTTAACTTTCAGTTCAGTTCAGTTGCTCAGTCATGTCTGAATTTTTGTGACCCCATGAACTGCAGCACGCCAGGCCTCCCTGTCCAACACCAACTCCAGAGTATATTCAAACTCATGTCCATTGAGTTGGTGATGCCATCCAACCATCTCATCCTCTATAGTTGTCCCTTTCTCCTCCTGCCTTCAGTCTTTCCCAGCGTCAGGGTCTTTTCAAATGAGTCAGTTCTTTGCATCAGGTGGCCAAAATATTGGACTTTCAGCTTTAACATCAATCCTTCCAATGAACACCGAGGACTGATCATGGACTGGTTGGATTTCCTTGCTGTCCAAGGGACTCTCAAAAGTCTTCTCCAACACCACACTTCAAAAGCATCAGTTCTTCAGCACTCAGCTTTCTTTATGGTCCAGCTCTCTCATCCATACATGACTACCGGAAAAATCATAGCCTTGACGGACCTTTGTTTGCAAAGTAATGTCTCTGCTTTTTAATATGCTGGCTAGGTTGGTCATAGCTTTTCTTCGAAGGAGCAAGATTTTTTTAATTTCATGGCTGCAGTCACCATCTGCAGTGATTCTGGAGCCCCCAAAGATAAAGTCTGTCACTGTTTCCCCATCTACTTGCCATGAAGTGATGGGACTGGATGCCATGATCTTAGTTTTCTGAATGTTGAGCTTTAAGCCAACTTTTTCACTCTCCTCTTTCACTTTCATCAAGAGGCTCTTTAGTTGTTCACTTTCTGCCATGAGGGTGGTGTCATCTGCATATCTGAGGTTATTGATATTTCTCCCACCAATCTTGATTCCAGCTTATGCTTCATCCATCCCAGCATTTCTCATGATGTACTCATGTAAGTTAAATAAGCAGGGTGACAATATACAGCCTTTACATACTCCTTTCCCGATTTGGAACCAGTCAGTTGTTCCATGTCCAGTTCTAACTGTTGCTTTTTGACCTGCATACAGATTTCTCAGGAGGCAGGTCAGGTGGTCTTAACAGGTGGTCACTTTAAGAGTTATCAATTTATGGCCAGTATTGTTTAATCTATGTCTCTTCTCGTTTTTCTCTTGTATTACTTGAAACATATCATACATACTATTATCTTATTATGTCTCTGTAGAAAAGTACTTTAAAAAATATAACTAAAATCCATTATTACACATAAGGTAATTGACAACAAATAACGATTCATCAAATATTGTCAATGTTCAAATTTCCAATTATTTATAAATGTCATTATTTTATTTGTGTGAATTAAGTTCCAAATAAGGTCCACACATGACAAGCAGCTAATATTTTAAATCTCTTTTAATCTAAAAGCTTCCTCTACTTAAAAAAATTTTTTTGACATATAATTGATTAGTGATGTTGTGCATCACTAATGCACAACATTAGCCATTCATATGTCTTCTTTGGAAAAAAAAAAACGTCTGTTCAAATCCTCTGCCCATTTTTTAATCAAGTTGTGTAAGAGTACAAGCCATTGTAGAATGTCTCTGAAATTAGACTCATTTGTTCCTTAGAGATTAGATTCAGGTTAAATAATTTGGGACAAGAATAATATATAAGTAAGATTGTATCCTTAGAACATTGCGTCAGAAGGCATATAATGCCAATTTTGTTTCATTTTCAGTTATGTTAGGTTTGATCGCTTAGGTAAGATTGTGTCTGCCAAGTGACTCCAATGAGAAAATAGTCTTTTCCATGGATATTTACTAAATGATATAGGGGATGACTCAGACCCTGTGCATAATCTTTTTCCCAGTAACTTTTCATGCAGTCATTTTAGCATCCACTAATGATGCTTCCCGGAGTCAATTATTACATAGGTGGTTGGAAAGTGACAACTTTCTAATAATGGAATTCCTGTTCATTTGTTAGTTAGTAAAATTCTGGGGGGAAAAAGAAGTTCCTCTTCCTGTTACCCCATTCTTTTAATTTCTCCTTTTTAAGATTTTCTGTGGACTCATGAATTTCTTTTTATGTCATGTGTTATAAATACATGATTGTCATTATTTTTGATGCTCAGATTGTCCCAGATTTGTATATAAGCAGCCCCTTGAACTAGATTTCTGTGTCTTTTGCCCTGTTTCCATTAGTTTTTGGTCGATTTCCTTCCTTCTTGTGCAACAAACTATCCTAGGCTCACCTTGAATATTACCTACCTCAGCCCTGGGATAAATTATTTCAAGGAGTCCTGGTATCTTTTGTTGGTACTGGTTTTAAAAGCTAAGATTAGCATGCTAGAAATGCTCATTACTACTGGGTGTTGCTTTCGAGTACTTTAAATGGACAGAAATAAAAATACCATCTTTTTTAAATCATAAATTTTTATACTGATTTCTTCCATTCAAATCCAAAATGACAGTTTTTTTCCTCCATCCATTTTCTATGTACATCTTTCTTTTCCTAGTGAAAACTCTGGTTTGTAACAATATCAATGTAATTATCCATTTCTTATAACTGTCTATAATCATTTTAGAATAACTAGCTGTGCACCCTCACTAACAACAAAAGTAGTAAAATTTAAGATTCCTTTGTAATTCTTACTGCCTTACAACATATCTCACTGAAGGTATATAGACTACTATTTTTGAAAATTACTTGAGTTCTTTTTAATTTTTATCTGTGATTATTAGTTTGAAAAACAGATTTAGTTTGTTCTGTTTGTGTTTAATTCAGCTGTCATTTTGTGTTAAACTTTATGGTTCTTTTTCTCAACTTTATTTAATTTTATTTGTTAAGTATATAAATAATCATCATGGTTCAAAAATATATAAAAAAAGATACATGCCGATGAGTTTCATTTTATTCCTTATTTATTCCACCCCATTTTCACTCACTGCTATAGGTAATCAACTTTGTTAGTTTCTGGTTCATCTTTCTGTGTTTCTTTTTATCTTCATTTTTTTATACTATATAATACTCCATTATATGGATGTGCTATAGTTTATTCAACCCATCTCTTAAGAATGGACACAGGTTGTTTACAATATTTGGTGATTACAAATAATAATGCAGTAATAACTGTGCATATATTGTTTTGTACTTACAGGGTGTATTACTGGTGGTGAATGGTGAAGTCAAAGGAAAAATTTAAATGTAGTTTTGTTAGATACTACCAAATTCTTCTCCTTTGAAGTTTAACCATTTTAAATTACCCTATCAATGTTTGAGGACACCTGTTTACCCAAAGCTCATGAAAAAAATGTGTCATCAAGTTTTTGGAGTTTTACCAATCTGATAGATGAGACATGATATTCCTGTGTAGTAAATTTTCAAGTATTTATTGTGAGTAATACTGAGCACTTTTCATATGTTTAGGGATGATTTTTATACTTTTTCTGTGAACTCACTTTTTATGACTTCCCCATTTTTTAATCAGCCTTTTGGTTTTTTTTCCCCTTGATTATAAATTCCTTTACATATTAGAGAGATGAGACTTTAATTAGTGATACATGTGGCAAGTATTTTCTTTAAGATTGTCATTCATCTTTCTACTCTACTCATGTGTTTTGCTGTGCAGTTTTTAAAATTAAACTGAATACTCTTATATTTCATTTATATTTTGAACCATAGTGAGAAAGTTCTTGAACACTATCAACTTATAAAGGAATTTACCTATTCTTTCACTCTCACTTTGTCCTTACATAGTTTTATTATTTTTGCACTTAAATCTTTGATCCAGTTAGAGTATATTTTGATATGTGCTGTGAGATAAAGAGGCGGTTTAAGCTTTGACAGTCCATTTATTGTCATATAGCAAATAGCTCTCTAGTTATTCTAACACAGCTGATTAAAAAGTCCATCTTCTTTTCTTTTTACAGTGATTTTAGGTGGCTCTTTTAGCATATCCTAAATGTCCATTTGTTTCTTAAGCTATTTCTATCTTCTGTGTCCCGCTACTCTATTTATATGTCAGTACTGTACTTTTTTAATTATGAAGGATTAATGGTATGATCTAGTATCTCATAGAGCTAGTTATCCTTCTTTGTTTTCTCTTTTTTTTTGAACTTTATTGAAAAAAAAATTCAAGATTTTTTCTAGACTGTTCTCTTCTCTGAATATGTGAACTTTAGAATCAATGCACCCAGCACCAGGGGAAAAAGTATTAGTATTTTTTCTTAGGATCAAGTAAAATTTTATTTAACTGGGGATAGTAACCATTTTTCTGATGTACTACTCATGAAAAACCCTGAAGGAGAAAATGGCAACCCACTCCAGGATTCTTATCTGAAAAAAATCCCATGGACAGAAGAGCCTGGTGGGCTACAGTCCAAAGGGTTACAAAGTCAGATGCAACTGAGCAACTAAGCAACTAAACAAGCCATCCATAAGAAATTCAAGTTAGTTATTTGACAAGTTAGTTGGTGACAGTGAAGGCTACTTATTTTTGTTTGCTAATTTTATATCTTGTCACCCTACTGAATTGTTTTATTATTTGAGTTGGTTTTATCACTGATTCTTGGGTTTTCAAAGTATGTTTTTAAATCACCTGAAAATTAGGTAGCTTTATTTCTTCTTTCATCTTTCAAATTCTTATTCCTTTAATTAATTTTGCTAGACTAATTTTAATGGCTAGAATTATAGAAAATTAAAATCTCTTTCCAAATTCTTTAATGTTAACTTAAAATTGTGATGATAGAAGCTACATATCTGCCACTATTCATTTAATAAAGAATTATTATAAAATGTATTGCTGAACTAATTACTTAAGTGAATTTTTCCTTTAAAACAGACTTAAAAAAGAATTAGAACTTTATAAGGAAGACGACATGCAGAGTGTTTATGATGCTCTCCAAACAGAAATAGAATTTTTGGAGTTGGTAAGCCATCACTGATTGTTTGACTTTTGTTTAGCATTTTTTTAACCTACTGATAAGAATGTTTTTACTGGAATAAATTTCATTAAATTAATGTTCTGCCCTTCACATGGCTTTGCACTAGATACAAAAAACAAAACAGCAGCAAGCAAAACTAAAGTAAAAATATGAACCTGTGAAATGTTTTCAGTCTTGGAGAATTGATGCTGCATAAGGCAAGTTATATTTAAAGAGACTATAAATTTAAAAAAATTTAAACCTGACCTCACAACATCCCCTTGACTGAAACTGTTATTAGAGGATTAATGCACTGAAGAAGTTTAACTATCATAATGCTTAAAAGCTTTTTGTTTTTGTTAAGAAGAAATTATATTTCTATTATATGTGACCCTAAAACTTTCTTATTACAGATTTTTATGATTTCAAGAATTTTGGATTCAATTATTGGAAACCTATTTTCAGATTGTGTGGGAATGCTTCGAATTGCTTTTAACCTCTTTGGTTGTTTATAAAATGAACAAGTATTTGTCATGCTCTATTTTAATAGAGGACATATATAGCTAGCTTTAAAGCATGTTAAAATATAGTTTTAATTTAGTACACTTTGTTTTCTTTCATATTTATTTTCCAAAAACATTTTCTTGTTCAAAATTTTCCAATAGATTGTGTTAGGAGTTATAGTTTATAGGATTTATATCTTTATTAAAACTTACAGTAGTAAAATTTAGAAATGCCCAGTTGTGCTAAATTTACATGAATTTTACGTAATTCTTTTGTTGAGAATTTCATTTGTCTCATGAAAAATTGTATGTTTTTGTTTCAGACATTGGCACAGAAAGATCATCAGGAAACAAATAACTTGTAAAGAATTGATCAACTACCTAAGATTTGGTCAAAGCATCTTAGTATTAGATCTTTGTGGTAGATACATGAATGATACCCATTACAACAGATTCTTGTGGAAAACTTGAGGTTAAAAATATTTAGAGTTGTTTGATATCTAGAATTGATAATTAGAACTCTAAAATATAAGTTTGGGTCTTGTTACCTACTGAAACTTACGGGTTTTTAATGTGGTTTGATTGTGTTTCTAAAAGAATTAAAAAGGAGAAACAGATACTGTGTTCTCAGATTTCTTATTCACCCTGACCCTTAAGCTCATTTGTGCTTTCCGATGTTATTCATCCTTTGTTTGCAGCTTACCTTGGATCAAATCAAACATGTATAGGTGGAAAAACTCAGATTATAGACCCAGTTTTTGTCAGTACCATTTGCACCCGCGAAGATGTTTACTTTGATTTTAATCCTTTGTAATCACAAGGTGATGTCTTTTGACAGAGGCCTTCTGAGGCCTTTCATCTTGAGTAGCCAGCTTTCTCCACTTTTCTCTAAATATATCTGTAGATTTGAGTCTGGGGCACCTGCAGCCACTTTCCAGCACTTTGTCCTGCCAGTTTTATTCCTAGTGCCAGTGTTGGTTAGAATGAAATAAGTCGTCTACTTGGGGAGGTACATAGTCTTCTTTTGGCCGTCAGGATTCACTTTTGCTGGTGTCCTAAAATATTGAAACTGAAAACAGGGTACTTATGTTTGGATCAACCTTGGTACTGTCACTAAATTTACAACATCAGATATCTTTCTGCTGTTTGAAGTCCTAACTAGGAAGAAAGGTATGTTTTCATCAGTTTCTTTAAAATTTTTAAATTATTAAAAAAAAACCAAACTTTGGCGTATAGTTGATTTACAACATTGTGTTAGTTTCAGGTGCACAATAAAGTGACTCAGTTAAACATATACACATATTCATTATATCAGATTCTTTTCTTGTATAGGCTGTCACAGAATACTGAGTAGCATTCCATGTGCTATACAGTAGGTCCTTGACGGTTATCTCTTTTTTATATAGTAGTGTGTGTTTGTTAATCCCAAGCTCCTGATTTATCCCTTCCCTCCATGTTTCCCATTATGTAACCATAGTTTGTTTTTGATATTTGTATGTATTTTCATGTATAACTCAGGACTATATATTTGTGGTGGGAAGAAAGAAGGAAGCAAGAATAAACAAAGAGGAAGAAATAAAAGGGTATTTATTACATTCTCTGTATTTACCTAGTTGGAACTATCAGAATTAGAAGTCATATGTCATAAGTACAAATTACAAATATTATGTAGGCTTCTACAGTTCTGCCTGTGTTTATCATTCACTGTATCGATCTACATACAGGAATGTAATCATGGCACAAAAAAGAAAGTATATTGAAACTGTTCAACAAGGCCCTAAATTGTGGTCGGTGGGGAGGGGAACAAAATCTATTTAAAGATATATCTCCAAGTACTGAATGCAAATGTTTTGTGATTGTAGTTGAATTAGTTTGATATCAAATATGAGATGTTTACAAATGTCTTAGATATATTGATACTAAGGTAGTCTTGTTTCAAATCAAGCTTATTTGGGCATAACTTTTTGTATAGGTTACTTTATATCCTTATTTTTTTTAAGTAGCAAAGTTAAAACTCTCCTCTGAGATGTGTAGCAGTTGCCATCTGTTTAAGTAATTTGCATATTAGAAGTTATTTTTATTTTGATTCTTTAAATATTTAATAGTAAATTACTTTTACTTAAGAAAAAAAAGTAATGGTACCAGGGAATTGAAGTCTATTTTATATGCAAATATAGAGTGGGAAGTGGTTACTGGGATTAGTCATAACTTCAGTTCTGTCTTATTTTAGTCCATTTATCTAACCACATTCTAAGTTCTGAGTCTTGTGAATATTGATTATTAAATGTGTATCATATCATTAATATGCAGGGTAAGTTTACATGTAAAGCCTTTTTTGCAGTGATTTTTGTTCTTTATTGATTTTGTAGCTAAAATATTAATGTGAAGTAGAGATCTGCCTATTATTTATATAACTTACACAGAACGTCATATATGCAGAATAAACTTACTGATGTAAAAATCTTTTCATGAATGTGTATATAGACTATCTAGATTGAATATTCAGTAATGGAGTCAGAATTCACATGAACTGAATTTGAGAAAAATGGAAGGCTCAGAACATATTTTCATTATTTCAGAATGTTTAAAATGAATATTTTAAGATTTAAACTAATTTTCAAGCAGTCAAATAATTGTTTTAAGATTGCATGATAGGCTACACTGCTCAATACCAACCAGAATAACTGGGACTGTTAGAATCAGGTAGTCAAAGGAAGAAGTTCACTGAAAAAAGGAAATACAACAATCAGTAGAAATTGCAGTGTACAAAACTACAATATATTAGATGGCTGTTCTTAATTTTTTTTAAGAATTAGTAATTCATTAAACTCTTAAGTAGGAAAAAGTAACTGAAATTACCTAAGTAAAAATATGTCTCAGACTGACTTTAATTACTCTAGAAGATGACATTGGCTATCCAAAAAGGCAGTTTTCAAATGAATGCTCATTCATTAAATGAATTCACTAAATTTTCCCTATACTTAGTTATAACTAAAGCCTAACTAACCCAGAGTAACTGCTACAGCGCTGAGGTTCCTGACTTGCTACCATAGTTCTTTCCTATAACGGAAGTTATTTTAGAAGCAACTTACTAATTCTCAGCCCTCCACTTGCTATAATACTAGGATGTATAGATAGTTTCGGAGAAGGCAATGGCACCCCACTCCAATACTCTTGCCTGGAAAATACCATGGACGGAGGAGCCTGGTAGGCTGCAGTCCATGGGGTCGCTAAGAGTCAGACATGACTGAGCGACTTTAATTTCACTTTTCACTTTCATACACTGGAGAAGGAAATGGCAACCCACTCCAGTGTTCTTGCCTGGAGAATCCCAGGGACAGGGGAGCCTGGTGGGCTGACGTCTGTGGGGTCACACAGAGTCGGACACGACTGAAGCGACTTAGCAGCAGCAGCAGCATAGATAGTTTGCTGCATGTTTTTCCTGCTGATTAATGGAGCTATTTGGCTAGGGGAAAAACAGCAACAAAATTACAGGATGTAGAGCATAACCACTGGACTGAAAATTCCTTTCTCTATTCCCTGGCCTAATTATTGAAATGGGAGGAAAAAGCAAAGAAAGGGAAAAGCTTTAAGGCCTGTACGGTCAGAAAGATTTCTAAACTACTCATCGTTCTATCAATAGTTTTCTTCTGTAAAACAAAACTTGAGGATTGTCTGCCTATCCTTTTTCTCTTAAAACTTGATAAATCATGATGAGATTCTTAAAAGTCTAAGATAAGGGTGAAGTCATTGTATCATAGTGAATTGGAATCTAGAAATGACTCTAAAACAGAGTCAATTGAGATTTGATAATTTATTATAGAGTAGATATTATGCTGAGAAAAGTCTATTGAGTCTTTTACCAGAAGGGCAGTCAGTAATTCAACTGGCTAACTGCAGCTGGACAGACAGCATGCACTGGACAGGCCCTATTCTAATCTCTGATGAGGACAAAGTCCCTTTCTATTTTGTACCAATCAATCATACATAACTGTGTCACATTATTATGAATAAGTCATTTATTTGCAGTCCAGAAAACAGTAGCAGTTCAGTGACATGATTAGAAATAAATTTGATATGCTTTTAAATCCTGGCTGTAGAAGGCTAAGGTGTTCTGTCATTCAAATATTTATTTATAGTATAAAATTTGCTACTTAAAGTTGTTAAGTATACTAAAAAATATTTTAATGTATCTGAAGCAGATATATTTTAATTCAACTTTTATGTTTCTTCCTGACTTCTCTCCTTTGTCATCCTGAAAAACTTAGATGAAGCAAATATACTTGCCTTTCAGAGTCTTGTTCAGAGCATTTTCTGCCAAGGGAATTTTTTCCAAGACATGAACTAAAAATGAAAAATATTTTCTGTCATTAGCCTAAAGCAGGGATTAGGTCTTGGAGTTTTGTGGCCCTTTTATCTTAAGACACCAGACTTTTTTTTGTTTTTAATGAAAGAACGGGAAGAATGAAGTTATCTTTGAAAACGTTGGAGGTAGGAATGCCTTCTAAAGTTGCATTTATGCATAAAGTTGCATTTATGCAATTATGCTTTCTAAAGGGCTTCACTTGTGGCTTAGCTGGTAAAGAATCTGCCTGCAGTGTGGGAGACCTGGGTTTGATCCCTAGGTTGGGAAGATCCCCTGGAGAAGGGAAAGGCTACCCACTCCAGGATTCTGGCCTGGAGAATTCCATGAACTATACAGTCCATGGGGTCCCAAAGAGTCGGACACAACTGAGCGACTTTCAGTTTCACATGCTTTCTAAACATTGTGTTTCAAATTTAACTAAACTTTTGCTTGGTCTGGTAATGATTAAATCATCCTACCAGAGAAGAACCTTTATGTTTGTCACACAAGTGTATGTTCCTCGGTTCTTTGTCTGGTCACAACAAAGATTTGGAGTGATGGACATTAAAGCCCCCTCGCGTGTCACAGCTCTCGGGTCTTGGACAGACCGTGTTATAGCTCTCAGGTCTCGAATGGACCATGTTATAGCTCTTAGACAAATCAGTGTAACAGCTCAGTGTTACAGCTCTATTTTATTTAGAATATAGCAGGAAAACCCATCTTCGAGGTGTGAGGGCACGAGGATCTAAAGACGCCAGGAGGAGAGCGCCCCAGCACGTGGTGGGGAGAGAGAGAGCTAGCTTTGGCTCCTCTTTTTATATGTTTATCTCTACCTAGGCCTGTCCTATGTAAATTGGGCCAGCCAGGAGTGTTGTTTGTTTTACCTGAGGTCTCCTTTTGTTCTATTTTCGTGGGCTTTTCCCTTCTTTGTCTTTTAGCCACCACCATTTTGGACTCCTTTTCCCTATTCTACCTACCTAACATTTTCTTACTAACTTTACTGACATTTGACAAAGGAATGATACTGAGACAGCATCAACTAATATATGAATGAAATAATACAATAACTCTGTCTCTGAGGGAAAATTCGGATATCATTGGTTCATTGTTAGAATGAACTAAGGGTCACATTCATTAAACATCAGGAAAATTTTGCAGGGTAATGCTGGTTGTAAAAGCATATTTACTTTGATTGGAAAGAAAGAAAGTATAATGAGGAAATCCATGACTGATGGTAAAACACTGTCCTAGCTGCTTCTATGGAAAGTATCAAGAGCAAAGCTTACAGTACCAAATGCTTATTTAAACAGCTGCTTTTGATATATAGCAAATTCATCTTAAAAAGACCTTTGTGAAATTGACAGCAGCAGAATTCAAATGTCTGGGAAAATAAAGAGTAAGTAAAAATGTGAAATTAATAACAGTGACTGATATTAGTAGTTGTGGGAAATGAGGCCCATAGAGTGGGAGAAAAATGATTTTCCTTTTCTCTTGCAACCAGAAAAGCTGTACTGTTCTGTAATTCTAAGTTAATTGTTGTCATACTGGTAATAAATTGTCATTCTAATTAGTTGGTAAATAAAATCTTGTTAAAATAAAATCCTCTTAATCTACATTTAATAGACGCAAATACAATTACTAATGAATATTTCTGGGTAGGGCTTTGTGATTGCTGAAAGTGTTTGTAAATTCAAACCACCAAAGTACATGATGTTGATGGCTTTTGTCGCATTTAGACAAAGAAACTCCTGGTTGGAAATGGGTGACATGAATGCAATCATAGCAATCAGTGTAATGTCAGCTCTAAAATATGGTGCCAATTAAAATCTGTAAAATAAAGGTTATATTTATAAAGATATTTTTATCCAGTAAAAGCAAAGCTTTTTATTGAGATTCTAGTTGGAAGTCTAACATATATTGCAGTTTTTGCAGGAAAAGCTGAGATTTTGATTGATGTCTGATTCATGTGAGATTGGAGAAGGCAATGGGTCTCTTTATTTACTGTTTAATTGCTTAGACTTCAACAGTCTTAAAAATACATTGTTTTTGAAAATGTGCTTATAATAAAATCTTAACACAACAGGTAAATATTAGAAGATAACAGAAATTTGAGGATCATTTAAATCACCCTTTTGCTTCCAGAAAACATTGACTAATCAGAATCAGTTAGTGTGAATCTTTAATTAACCAAGAATATCCTTTAGACTCCGTGAGAAGTACAAAACAGACTCAAATCAAGTATTATTGAAAATTCACCTTCTGGGTATCTCTTGAAATTAATACCTATTCATCCCACTTTTTTACATTTTCTGCAGACTTTTTTCAGTGCTACCCTGTAGTTATTGATAATTTAAGGTGATAACCTGAGGGATGGCATCTTCTTAAACTCATACATAACGAGTTGTATTCCTTTCTTCAGTACCTGCTAAGGCAAGAATATGGACTAATGGAGAACTTCCAGAAAGATCAGCATGTAAAAGAATCTCTGTTTAACCTAAAATTAGCGCTCTTCATATTTCTTTCTTTTTCCCTTTCTGTTGTTCTTCTGTCCATTCTTTCATCCATTCGTCCTGGCTCCCAGCTACCTCTTAGAACTCAGGTCATACCCTCTCCTCCTTGCACATTCCTCTCCAGCCACACTGCCTGTTCTTTCTGTTCTTTCTGCACCCCAAAGAGGCCTGACTCACTCTGGCCTTGGGTTCATTTCGAAGCTGTGTTCCCTCTGCCCGGGATGCTCCTCCTCCTGGTCTTTGTATGGCCATCTGTTCTGTAGTCCAGATGTCAGCTGAAATGTCACCTCCTGGGAGAAACCTTCCTTTAAATAGTCAGTCTAAAGTAGTCATACGATCACATCACACCATCTAGTTTAATTCTCTTCATACTATTGAGATTTCTGAAATCGTTCTTGTCTGTTTTTGCTTATAAAACCACAAGTTCCATGAGCAGGGGTATTATGTGTCTTATGCACCACTTTTTTCTCAGAGCCTAGAGCAGTGTCAGCATATGGGAAGTGTTCAATAAAGGTGTGTTGAAGTATGGCTTGAATAAACTTGTTCATTAAACCCATATTTATTAATTGAGTATTTCTTGGTTATCCAGTTCTTAAACTGGGTTCATTTATTGTTTATTTTCTTCCTTAGTTGAATTACCATATCCAAAATGGCAACCCACTCCAGTACTCTTGCCCAGAAAATTCCATGGATGGAGGAGCCTGGTGAGCTACAGTCCGTGGGGTCGCAAAAAGTTGGACACGACTGGGTGACTTCACTTTCTTTCTTTCTTTCTAATTTTCTTACTGTTTCTGAGCCTCTGTTTACTTAGTTGAAATGGTAGTAATAATGTTTCCTAATTTCAGAACCCATCTATATAGAACAACCAATAAAAGCATGGAAGAGAAAGTGGAAGAAAGTAATGATCCCATATGCCATCATGAGAAATGTTTGTGAGTCTCTCCGTGGTCACTTACAGCCTTCTATTATCAAGCTGTTGATTGGCAGGTAATGATTACGAATGCTTACTTTCTATCAGCTGCTAGAATAGGAAAGTGAAAATTGTAAGTTGCTTGCAAGCTACGAATGTGCGTTAAAGCAGCTTAAAAGCATTATTTCTCCACGGTAATAGAAAATTTTCAAATGTGTTTGCTTCCAGCTATGATTTATTTGTTCTTTCTGGCCTGAAATACAAAATTTAAACAATTCTGTTTTTAATTCAGCATCCCATTTAGAAAAATGTATGAGTGCCACCTGCTGGATTTCTCTGGTACAGCCTTGAATAAAATCATGTCATGAAACTGGAGGAAGTTTGGAAATAGCAAATGCTTGCAAAAGAGTGATGCTTCTTCCTTCCCTCCCTCCCTTCTTTCCTTGTCTTCTTTCTTCCTTCCATCTCCATTTATGTAGATATAAATTTAAAATTTCTCTATATATACATTTTCCAGTTGTTCTATATATAATTTTCAGTACTATGTATTTGATACTTATTTTCAAATTAGTTTCACATGTACCCTTGAGAAACTATAAAGTTTAAGAAACATAAAAGTGAAATTTCAGTAGCATTACCGTACTGTTTTTACTTTTGCTAAGCTGAAAAGAGCCTTATTGGTTTAATCAGTACATTTTATTTTTGAATTTAAAAATATAAGTAAAAGCCTTTCACCCTGAGAGCACATGAAAAGTTAATGTTAAGTTGTTGATTATTGAAATAACTTCCCTGTGTGTTTAATCTTGATTATGTAGTATTTTTCTTTAGTCTTCAAAGATTCATCATGAATTATTGGTCCATCAAATAAAGTGAAGGCATTCTATTTAGGATCTTTGGTAATTGACTTGTCAATCAGCTTTATCACCAGAGATGTGTTTCCTTTAAAGCCTTACTTTCAAATTCCTATCTCCTTGTCATTTAACATATAGGGAATTCATGATATCAGAATTTTTGTTGTTTCATGAGTTAAGTGATTGAGTATCTCCTAGTGCGGTGTTGTTGATGAAGGAAATTGGTCGAAATGTCTATTG
Source organism: Budorcas taxicolor (assembly GCF_023091745.1). Classification (NCBI taxonomy): domain Eukaryota; kingdom Metazoa; phylum Chordata; class Mammalia; order Artiodactyla; family Bovidae; genus Budorcas; species Budorcas taxicolor. The sequence goes on from NC_068932.1 coordinate 36,149,826, forward strand.
ACTCCAACAATATCTCAATAGTTGAATATTTGACAATACTTCATGTGTCAAATCCATCAGTAAATTCTGTTTGTACCTTCAAAACAGAGACAGAGTCTGGAACTTCTCCTCTCCATACCAGGACCACTGCTGTGGTGCAGGCTCCCTGGTACTTCCTGTCTTTTCTGCTTTGTCTCTTAACACTTATCTGATATATTTTACTTTTTTATGAACTCTGTCATATTCACTGCCTGTCATTTAGACTAGTATGTAGGCGATTTTTGTTTCTTGTTTGCTGCTGTCTCCCCAGTGCATTAAGCAGTATCTGACACATAGTATGTACTCATATACCTTATTTTGTATACAAATGGATTTGCTTTATTTTCTTCTTTCTCAAAGTATTTTTAAAAAGTATATTAGTAAGGACATATTCTTGGTGCTTTTTTCAATTAAGATGTCCAAATAAGTATAACCTCCTTATTATTCACACACACTCAGTACAACCAATTCCTATCTGTCATTCACGGTAGCACCTTGATAGTGTTTAAATGGAAATAGGAATAGTCCCTGGTAGGGGAGCATTTTTAAAGGAATGGAGGAAGCATCTTGAAAGAACATCTGATGACAGACTGATGTAGTTAAAAATCTAAAGTGTACGTACAGACCAGTGGAAGTTCTTCTCAGGAAAGGATGTTTTGGTTAACTCCATCCTGCATTGGAGAAGGCAGTGGCAACCCACTCCAGTGTTCTTGCCTGGAGAATCCCAGGGATGGAGGAGCCTGGTAGGCTGCCATCTGTGGGGTCACACAGAGTCAGACGTGACTGAAGCGACTTAGCAGCAGCAGCAGCATCCTGCAAGTGTGGAAAGAAGCAGACTTGGCCGAACTGAATGAGTATTATGCAGTGACGATGTTGTGTTAAACAGGCTACATGTAATTGTTTAATTCAGTTCTATTTTCTGTTTTTATAAAACTTCATTGCTGCTGCTGCTGCTAAGTCGCTTCAGTCGTGTCTGACTCTGTGACCCCATAGATGGCAGCCCACCAGGCTCCCCCATCCCTGGGATTCTCCAGGCAAGAACACTGGAGTGGGTTGCCATTTCTTTCTCCATGCATGAAGGTGAATAGTGAAAGTGAAGTCAGTCAGTCATGTCCAACTCCTAGCAACCCCATGGACTGAAGCCTACCAGGCTTCTCCGTCCATGGGATTTTCCAGGCACGAGTACTGGAGTGGATTGCCATTGCCTTCTCTGAAAACTTCATTAATTAGGTTTAACTGGAAATATAATTGGGCTTCCTTGAGAGCTCAGTTGGTAAAGAATCTGCCTGCAATGCAAGAGACTTCCTGGGTCAGGGAGATCCCCTGGAGAAGGGATAGGCTACCCACTCCAGTATGGAGTATGTAATTATTTAAATGTAAATTATTTACATTACAGTATGGAAATGTAATTATTTAAAATAGAAATAGAGTCAGTTTTTGTTAACAAAAAAGTGATGATTTTATTTTTACTTTGCACGCTCAGTTAAATGAGATTCTGTTAGCTTGCTTCAGAGAGTAAGACAATGAGTTTACATATATTGACTGGTCAATCCTATTAGTTTCCTGTTGACCCTATACACGTTACCACAGGTTTAGTGGCTTAAGACAGCAACTGTTAAATCTTACAGTTCTACAGATTAAATGTGAGTCTTTGGACTAAATGAAAAGGGTTGTCAGGGCTGCGCTTTGGCAGGAAGCTCAGCTGATCAGCAGACTTAATTCCTTTTGCAACCTGAGTTCCTCTTTGCCCTGTAACTGAACATATTCATAGGTTTCGGTGTGGACATCTTTGGAGGGGGCATTAATGTACAGCCCAATAAAATATTTGTCTTTTCCAGATGGGTTAAGCTGTCTTCTAAATTGAGCAACACATTTTGTGTTAGTTTTCCTAACAAGTCCTTTTAAATGGAGTGAACAACTCAGTATTTTAGTTAATAACATTTTACTTTGTATGACTGTATGACATATCTCTTGGCCTGACATAACATAAAATGTAGCTGAGTTATTTTTTTCACCTTCCCAGGAAACAGAATCCTGTGGTCTTGTAACAAAGACATTTATTTCATGGGCAGTTGTAAGCACATTTTTATCCTTTCCATCTCCTCCTCCTCCTAATTGTTAACATCTCTGCATTTCCTTTTAGAGCTTCTCCCAAACAAGCTTAAAAAATATTTTTTTCTTTTATTTTTCACCTCTCCTCCTGTTGCCCACACTCCTTTATCTGTCTACTGGATTGCTTCCGCTCTAGGGTAGTAAGTGAAGCTGTGTTCCTTAATTTTTTAGATTTTAAAACTTGATTACTCTCTAGCTGAATCTCCCTTTCTGATTAAATTCTTCATTTAGAAGTCTCCCTAGAGAACATAAAACTTCAGAATGACCTATATAAACTAAAGCAAGAATATCCACCCTGAGAATATCCTTTGGGAAAACCACCTTGTTGGTTCAAATGCTTAGACTCTGTTTTTATTTAAAAAAAAAAACACAAAAAACAAAAACAGAAGATAGTGCAAAGTAATGTTAACAAGCTCTGTGTCTCTCTGAAGGCTTTTCTGTCCTGTTGAGTCTTTTGGCAGAAATCCATCTCATAACATACCATTTATATTTATAATAATCATAAATGAACTGGTTCTTATATATTACTTATAGAGCTATTAAATTATAAGTCTTCAATTTAATGATATTTTGCTCTGTTGGGTGCTGTATGGGTCCCACACCTACACAAAATAAGATGTGGTCCAAATCTGTAAAAAACTTGAATTCAAATGTGCTGTGTTACATTACAAAATCAGCTTGGTTTATTACAAAAACAAAATTTATTTTATGTTCAAAATAAATGTTTTTATTTGCTTTTAACTCATGTTGTATCAAAATGGTTATGTTGGGGCTTTAGAATAAGATAAGCCTACAGTTCTATTCTGCTCTGCCCTTCCTGTATGGCCTTCAACTGGTTTCTTACCTCTTCTAGATATCAGTTTCCTAATTGGTATTAAAAGATTAAAATACATAATGCCCATCTTAGCAGACTGTGTAAATGAGACAGAGTACATAATGGAACCACCATAATTCTGACATTGGATATTTGTTCAGTGAATTATAATTTTAATTGTTGTTGGGCAGAAGATAGTATGAAAAAGATAAGAATATCTTAGCATGGTATTAATGATTTTATTGTTGCTCTTTATATGCAAAGATAAACTATCTTGTTCACATTCTTTGGTTTCTTGCTTTGAGTCACCAGTATTTCATATATGTAGCTTGTATTACAGACCTGTGGCACACTGGCTTTGGGAGAGTTGCAGTCTAAAGCTGTGAAACAGATTTTTCCCTATATAAACATAGTTGATTTCTTTTGCCAAGTCTGAAACGAATAAAACTGACCAGCCTAGTGTAACTTTTGAGGATGGTTCAATTTGCTTTGAGTACGTCCTGTTTGTTTTATATTCCGAGATACAATCAGAGTCTGGGAACATGGTTCCCATGTTCACTCTTCTAAATTCCAAATGTAGTTAGCAGACTGAACACAAACCTTTACCTCTGTTTCTCTCCCAAACTCCACTGATAAGATAGTAAAATGATTTTCTTTCAAAGTCCTAATGGATAAAGAGAAGATGATGTAGAGAGTTGATAGCAATATGATTTTGGAAGTTGGGAAATAGATGGATGAATGGGAAATGACTCATAAAATTTGATCAAGAAGAGCCCAAAGTGGCAAAAAGATGAAAACCACCTTGACTTGCCCCAAAAGAATCCTCAGAACACTTGAAAATTGGCAGTGCTATGTACTTCTGGAAATGTAAGTGAAAGTGGGACTGAAAACAAAGGGATTGATTGAATATATGCCTAAGAGACACTGAGAAGCTCAGTCCTATTTCCCATTCCAATTAGGGAACATCCCTTACTCTGGCAGAATATTTAAGCCTTATTTTCTGGAGACCATAAAACAGAGGATCTCTGGACAGAGCGCTGTAGGCGCTGTTGAGGACAGTATAGTTATTGGAAACAGAGGGATTTTTAAACCTTACATTCTGAAGATTGTAATCCCAGTATTTTAACTGAGGTCTTGTTTTGGGCAATCCAGGCCAGCCAGTATTCTCAAAGTATGTTCCTAGGACCTGCAGCATTAGTATTATCTAGGAACTTGTTAGAAATGCGAATTCTAGGTCCCTATCCCAGACCTATGAATCAGAATCTCTATAGGCAGAGCCCAGTGTTTTAACAAATCCTCACAGCTGATTCTGGGCTTCCTAGGTGGCACAGTGGTAAAGGATGTGCTATTCTGTGCTTAGTCGGTCAGTTGTGTCCGACTCTTTGTGACCACGTGGACTGCAACCCTCCAGGCTCCTCTGTCCATGGGGATTCTCCAGGCAAGAATATTGGAGTGGGTTGCCATTTCCTCCTCCAGGAGATCTTCCCATCCCAGGGATCAAACCTGCATCTCCCGAGTCTCCTGCATTGGCAGGTGGATTCTTAACCATTGGGTTTCCCCGGTGGCTCAGATAATAAAGAATCCACCTGCATTGCAGGAGATCTGGGTTCGATCCCTGGGTTGGGAAGATCCCCTGGTGGAAGGCATGGCAACCCACTCCAGTATTCTTGCCTGAATAATCCCCGGACAGAGGAGCCTGGCGGGCTGTAGTCCCTGGGATCACAAAGAGTTGGATGTGACTGAGCACACACAAGCACTAGCTGATTCTGATGCACACTCACATTAGAACCATACTGCTCTAAGTAAAAGATTGAAATATTTTGATCTGCGGAATTTTACGAGCTCAAAAGGAAAGAAAATTTTCAATGAAGCAGTTCAGCCAGATAATCCCAGATTTAAACTCACGGTTGACAAGTACCACCTATGCATCTAGAGCTTCAATTAAGCTTTTACAGTTTCATTCTTGAATAGAGACAGTCCATATTCACACAACATGCCTTTCACATAAAGAGGACCTGTCCAAACAATTAGAGAAGAAAGTAAATTGCATTGATATTCTCAGAGAGATGAGAAAATATCTGCCATTACAGGATATAAATAAATGAAATTTAAAATATGTTAGCAGATGTTTTCAAAAAGTAATGAAAGAGTTAAAAGACCTAAAGAAAGTTTAGGAAATCTTTCAGAAAGTACTGCAAAAAGACAAGAAAAAATGGGAAATATTAGAGAAGTTCATTTTGCTCGACATCTGAATAACAGAAGTTTAGAAGGGGCAGAAAAAACAGAAGAGAACGTTTTCAAGAATTAAAGGATATGCGTTTTTAGATTGAAAGACTCTTAAAGGCCCAGTGGAATCAATGCAAAACCTGCTCCAAGTGACATCATTACAAAATTTCAGAATATAAAGTGAAAAATGAGTCATCTCTTAGGGATCAAGAGTCAGAATGCTTTGGACTTCTCAACAGCAATACTTAAAGAACAGTCCAACAATTGATTTAACAATTCGCAAGGGAGGTGATGAGAGTCTCACAGATAGGGGGAAGGTAAATTCCAGAATCATAACTGTGCACCACCCTGGAGCAGTCAATCCAGATGACAGCAGCCTCCAGAGACATGTTTCCCAGAAGAGTAAATTGCTGAAATACCTGATATGTTGGCACTATTGAGAGAAATTTTAGATAATTGGGATAGAATTTTTGGTATAAATCAGTGATAAGTACGTAGAAAACAAGGCAAATTAAAAAGGCATAGAAATACCAGTAGCTCCAGAGAAAACAAAAAGTTGTGCGAGGAAGGAAAAATAATACTAATCATAATACTAGACAGCTCAGCTGTGAATATTTTCATAACCATATTAGTGTAAACACTGAATATTGATCTAACTAAAAGTGTAACACAATGTTGGAAGGATAGGAGTGGTGTGAAATGTGGTTTTGATGGTGGCAGGTGTTCTGTGGGAAAGAAGACTGAATTCATATCTTCCATAGTGGGAAACAGTCAATAATGTCAAAACCGAAAAAATAAGTAGCAGCATGAGCATGTCATGAGTGACATGAAGGCACATCCAAAATTCAACAGACAAAAGATCTGAATTCATTGTTTGCAAGAAGTGGTAATAGGATTAAAAGGGGAGCAGGGAAGGAGGTATTGATAGTCTCCATTAATACAAATAATCTGTGTAGAACTATATCTTGGAAAGTTTATTGACCACAAATCTAGACATGACATGTGATGCAGATCTTTATTTAAATATAAATAAATCATAAATTTAGTTGTGTGCTGATAAACTAGCCCTTGGGTGGGAGCTGGTTTGGGGGAGATCTGACTTCTAATGTGTTGTAAAGACTTCTGCCATGGGTGATTTTGAGCTAACAATAGTTTTAACAGCTGGCTTGCAAAGTTCTTAAAATTTTAGCAATCAGCTCTTGCAAGGCAGTGTAAATCAACTTACAAAGACTTCAATAAATGTACATGTGTTTTCTGAGTAAGAAAATCCTCTCTGACATGCATAAAAAGCTGTGTTGCCATGCAAAACATCATTCTATATTTTTCTTCGCTTTTTTTTCCTTTAAATTTTAGTCAATTTTTGAAATGTAAAAGTAAAGTAAAGTAAGTGAAGTCGCTCAGTTGTGTCCAACTCTTAGCAACCCCATGGACTGTAGCCCACCAGGCTCCTCAGTCCATGGAATTTTCTAGGCAAGCGTACTGGAGTGGGTTGCCATTTCCTTCTCCAGGGGATCTTCCCGACCCAGGGATTGAACCAGGGTCTCCGGCATTGCGGGCAGACGCTTTACCATCTGAGCCACCAGGGAATCAACCTGAAATGTAATTCACATACAATAAAATGCACAGATTTTAAGTGGACAGTTTGATGAGTTTTGACTCATCAAAGGTGGTTACCCTGTGTAACCACCACCAAAACTGAGGGATAAAACAATTTCATCACTCCTGAGAGTTTCCCATGTCTCCTTGCAGTCAATTCTTATTCCCACCCCTCAGGTAACCACTGTTTTTTGTGTTTTTTAAAAATATTTATTTATTTGGCTGCAGTGGGTCTTAGTTGTGGCGTGTAGATCTAGTTCCCTAACTAGGGATTGAACCCAGGCCTCCTGCATTGGGAGTGTGGAGTCGTAGCCACTGGACCACCAAGAAGTCCCTGTAACCACTGTTTCGATTACTATTATTATTTTTTTTACTATAGATTAGTTTTCCTGTACTTGAACTTTATATAATGAATTATACAGTGTAATGGCAACCCACTCCAGTACTCTTGCCTGGAAAATCCCATGGATGGAGGAGCCTGGTAGGCAGCAACCCATGGGGTCACTAAGTCGGACACGACTGAGTGACTTCACTTTCACTTTTAGCTTTCATGTATTGGAGAAGGAAATGGCAACCCACTCCAGTGTTCTTGCCTGGAGAGTCCCAGGGATGCGGGAGCCTGGTGGGCTGCCATATGTGGGGTCACACAGAGTCGGACATGACTGAAGTGACTTAGCAGCAGCAGCATGCACTTAAATCTAGCTTCATACAGTGTCTATTAGATTCACCTGTGTTGTTGCATAAACCAACATTTCAATCATTCAGTTTACCAAGTATTTCATTATATGTATACACCTCAGTGTTTATGATTTTGTGCTGGATACTGTGGGTGATAAACACTGTGATGAATTTTGATTATGACATCCTCCTTTAAAGAGTGTTTCATTTTTATCCCAGCATTTATTAGATTGCTCGGAAAATCTTTGGATCCTGTTAGTCTTGTTTTTAGTGTTTGGGCAGCTCTGTTTTCATTATGATCTTAGTTTTAGGGTGGGGCCCTTGCTCTAGGGTGTGCCCTCTATACTGTGTGGCTTTCCTGAAGTCTCAACCCCACCCCTACTTCTTACCCTGCACCCCCTACTCAGGCCTCTTTACTCCCGCTTTGTTCGGTAACAGCCTCCTTTTTAGTAGCCTGCCCCCCAAATTAGAGGCTGCTTCAGCTGCCTGGAACTTGGGTGGGTCTGTGCCTTCTCACTCAGGAAGAGTGAGTGCCTATCTCACCTGTCTTGCTAGGCTTACCTTTCTGTGCAACAGAAGCAAAATTGCCCCAGGTTTACCACTACTTGTCATTCCTATCCCAAAGGCTGTGATTCTGATCTCCCTGTTCTCAGTGCCTGAAAAAGTTGTCTCATATATTTTGTCCCATTTTCTCCTTGTTTTCAGTGGGATTGCAAGTCCAGGGAGAGTCCCTTGGACTGCAAAGAGATCAAACCAGTCAGTCCTAAAGGAAATCAACACTGAATATTCATTGGAAGGACTGTTGCTGAAGCTCCAATAGTTTGGCCACATGATGCAAAGAGCCAACTCACTAGAAAATACCCTGATGCTGGGAAAGATTGAAGGCAAAAGGAGAAGGGGACGCCAGAGGATGAGATGGTTAGATAGCATCACTGACTCAATGGACATAAATTTGAGCAAACTCTGGGAGACAGTGAAGGACAGAGGAGACTGGCATGCTGCAGTCCATAGGGTTCCAAAGAGCTGAACATGAGTTAATGACTGACAGTAACAATAATTCTGTCATGACTAGAAGCAAAGATGTATAGAGGAATTTGACTTAAGTTATAACTTGGATAAAACTAAAAACTGAGCAAACCAACTGACTTTTCATTCCCTCTTTTGAGAAGAATCTTCTAGAGCTTCTCAACTCCTAGTGAGAGAGATGGTCCCTTATCCATTGTTTCCATTGTTCATATTCCAAGGCGGAGCACTGAACCCAGCACTGTCAACTGTCAGTGCCAATTACATAAGTGAATAATGTACAGATCACTCAGGGACTAAATATGCAGCTATGCTAAAAACCTTGAGAAATACTAAAGCACAATATATTTGTCCTTTGATCTCCTCTCCCCCACTCCACGGGATAAATGAAGATAAGGGGGGTGGTTAGTATAGCTGGAGGCTAGGTGTAACTGATGATAAGTGGTGAGGGAGCTAGTTTAAGGATCATTTACTTGTTAGAACAAGAATGAAGATGGAAGGTTTTTCTTTAAGTTTTTGTTCAGCAGTTGCCAGCTGAAATTCTTGTTTGTATTTGGCCTCTGTAGCAACACCTCAAAATTTGTCTCTTATCAAAGAACGGTGACTATGTCAAATGAATCTTCTTGGAGGAGGATGCCACCAGTGTAATTTCATACCTGTGCTCCTGGAGGAAGGTGGATGTGGTTAAGACCTTGTGCTGTGGCAAAACTACAGAGGTACCCCACAGGTAGCCTGGAAAAGTCACGGTGTCCCTTTGGAGGTAAAGGCAAACCACAGCTGAGACTCTGTAGAAGTAGGCACTGAATAGAACATGTTAGCCACATTTATAAAAGCAAAATACTTATAGCTGTTGACCAAAGTCAGTAAGTTTAATAATATTGAGTATTGATATGGGGCCATAATGGATAGGACACCAGTGTTAAATATTAACACTGGTTAAATAATTTGACACTGATTAAATATTAACTAACACCACCTCGGATTCACTCCGAGATGGTGGTAGTGGTAAAGAACCAACCTGCCAATGCAGGAGACAAGAGGCACAGGTTCGATCCTTGGGTTGAGACAATCCCCTGGAGGAGGGCATGGCAGTGCACCCCAGTATTCTTGCCTGGAGAATTCCACAGACAGAGGAGACTGGCAGGCTATAGTTCATAGGGTTGCAAAGAGTCAGACACGACTAAAGTGACTTAACCTGCACATGCACGTCAAGTATTATAGTAATCCACCTTGCACTGCCCTTTATTTTTTCAAGGTTTAATGCCAAGTGAATTTGGTCTATTAAATGTAGAAGTCGTGAGAATGGTCACCCCTTTGTTAGTCATATAATACATTTTTATCCTTGAAGGCTTTGTTTTAATCTGCATTGGGCCTTATTAACTATTTTAACTAGAAGTCCATAAGGTCTCACTTATCAAGCTACTTTATAAGTGAAAACTTCAGTTTTCATTTGTTATTCACTGTGTTGGAGCATTTATATCCAATATGGGATATTTTAGGGCGGTGGGTACTATGACTATGGAAAATTTAGGCAAGGCTACGGTTGAAGTGAGACATACCTATTTTTAAAATTTTACATTTAGATACCTTTTACAAGCATATTGTTTAAATTTAGTGTGATCTTCAGGTATAACTAAAATTTGAGCACTGGTATTGATTAAGTCTGTGAACCTCTGTCAGTGCATTTTAGCAGCTGCTAAAGTTAATAATTCCTAAGTTTGAGCAAGCTCTGGGAGTTGATGATGGACAGGGAAGCCTGGTGTACTGCAGTCCATGGGGTCACAAAGAGTTGGACACTACTGAGAAACTGAACTGAAAGTTAATTTAGAATCAGGGTTTAAGAGTTAAAAAAGCCAATTGATGCCCCTTTTCATATATTTGTTATATAAATTCTTTAGTATATAAATTTTGGATTTCTAATTTTAAAAAAGAGATGGGTGTGCTATAAATAAGATTGTCAAAGATAGACTCTGTTTGAATTATGTTAAGAAAGAGAAATGAAGGTTTTGTGTGTATGGAAAAGTTGCAACATCGAAATTACACAGGATGAGCTCAGAAGATATATTTTCAATACATGTGTAATTTGATAATGCAGAAGAAATAGTGAAATCATGCCCTCATGAATTGGCAGTGCTCTAATTATAATGCATGTTGTTTGAATATGACACAAGTTATGCAAATCTTTTGGTTATAAATTAAGAATAGGAATTGTTCCCTGGTGCTTGTCAAGAAGAAGTGACATCATAATGGTTGGTGTAAGGGTTGATTCTGATAGCTTAATATAGATATAATGAATAAGTTCTGTAACCTTGCCTTGAATCTTTCTGTTCAGAGCATGAGCAAAATGCATAGCCTTCTTTGAACAAAACCGAACAAATCATTTCTTTGTAGTATACCATGATTCTTATGTATGACAGTTGGAGGGATGAAGAAGGAACCTTAAGACAGGTGCTTTAAGAGACATCAAAAATCTTGCATCTGTGGGGTGCTGAGAAAAGAAATGTAAGACGTCCAAAACTTAACTTCCTTTTTTGCTTATGCTGTCTATTTCTTTGACCTACAGTCTTGTCTCAAGTTTTCTGCCCAATAACCTGGTATACTTTTTAATAAGTATTTATTGAGCACTGAATAAGCTGGGACACTTTGCTTACAAAAGACCAGATATTCCACTCAAACTAGCTTAAAAAACCAAAACAGGAATGTGTTGTCTGAGGAGATGGATAAAATGGCCTGGGGAGAGTGAGCAGACTTAGAAGGCCTATGATAGTCTCTGGAAGAACTACCAAAATTTAAGAGTCAGAAAGAGGAGGAGGAGTCAGCAAAGAACAATAGGAACTGCCCTAAGAGATAGGAGCGAAAAACAGGGGAGTTTGAGGGGCAAACATTGAGGAAGACTTTCAAGAACAGAGCTTTCAAGAAGAAAGAAAGGGGCAACTATTTCAACTTCTGTCAAGAAAAGTAAGAATTAGAACTTGTCCATACCATCCATCACCTAAATTTTATCATTCTTTCATTCATCTGTCAAATATTTATTAAAGATCAACAGTTGTGTCAGGCTCAGTGCTAGGTATGAAAAAAACAAGACTAGTAAAAACTTGTTGTTGTTCAGTCACTCAGTTGTGTCCGATTCTGTGATCCCATGGACTGTAACACACCAAGCTTCCCTGTCCTTCACTATCTCCTGGAGTTTGCTCAAACTCCTGTCCATTGAGTCGATGTTGCCATCTGACCATCTCATCCTCTGCCACTCCCTTTCCCTCTTGTCCTCAATCTTTCCCAGCATTAGGGTCTTCTCCAGTGAGTCAGCTCTTCCCATCAGGTGGCCAAAGGATTGGAGCTTCAGTTTCAGCATCAGTCCTTCCAATGAATATTCAGGGTTGATTTTCTTTAGGATTGGTAAAAACTTTTAGGAAGTGGCTAATAGATACTTGTTGAATAAATGAATAATTGAGCTGTTTTTCTTAAAAATTCAGATAAGGCTGCTTGAAGATAGGATAAAACCTGTAAAGATACACATCATTTTATGACTAATATTCACCCAACTTTCTGCCTCTCCCAGTGGCTGAACAGTTTCAGTGACAGAAATCTGTTTTGGGCTTAATTAATCTGGGCCAAAGAAAGGTGTCATTGGTAGACAGAAGACTTACTGGGAGAGTATACAGGAGCAGTTAGTGTCTCTCTCTTAAAAGATCTGTTTGCAGGTGTAGTCAACTGTCAGATCTCACACTCTCTTAATTCCTCATGGGAGCTCTACCACTTTTTCATCTAGGTTCACATAGATTCTTTCTAAAAAAATTTTTTTTCTAAAAAAATTTCCTATCTTATCTAATAGCACCTGCAGAATGCTTTGTATCATTGCATCAAACCAAGTAAGATAGTTAACCAGCTTCTTTTCCTGTGGCAGAAGGTGCACAACAAATACAGTGAATACCATCAAGAGTCTTCATTTCTTGTCTGCTGCTGCTGCTGCTAAGTCACTTCAGTCATGTCCGACTCTGTGCGACCCCAGAGATGGCAGCCCACCAGGCTCCCCTGTCCCTGGGATTCTCCGGGCAAGAACACTGGAGTGGGTTGCCATTTCCTGCTCCAATGCATGAAAGTGAAAAGTCAAAGTGAAGTCGCTCAGTCGTGTCCGACTCTTAGCGACCCCATGGACTGCAGTCCACCAGGCTCCTCCGCCCATGGGATTTTCCAGGCAAGAGTACTGGAGTGGGGTGCCATTGCCTTCTCCGCATTTCTTGTCTGGGCTACATTATTCTCATCCCAGGAACATGAGACAGCGACTGCAAGGCCAACCAACATACATTACACCTGTGTTCTGTTGTCTAAGGACATTTTGTTCTCAAGGATGAGTCATAAGAATTTGAATTATTTTCTGATGCTTGTCATGAAAGATGGTATAAATGTCTTAGTGTGAGTTGGATTGAATTAATTAAAATTCAGTTTCCTGGAGATTTAAATTTAGCTGAATTTGTTATTGAATTTAAATTTAGCTGGTTTGTTAACAGAATGTGGCAATAAGAAAGCAGTATTCTCCATGATTGGTGGGGGAGAGGAGTCTCACCGAAATTAGAAGTGTATAGACAATGAAGCGTTAGCTTTCTAAAGGACTTGAGAGTAGTACAGACCCATTGTGTTAGCCATTGCCAGGATAGAATTAATAATAACAGTTTCATACATTGAATGCTTATTATACACTGGATATTATGCCAGAATCTTTATAAACATTTATCTAACTAATAGTTCAAAGTATCAATAATAGAGAAAGAAATGACTGCAAGGAGATATGATAAACCTCCTGAAGTGATGGAATTATTTTATTCCTTGGTTTGGGTGACGGTTACATGGGTGTTTACCTTTGTAAAAAGTCATCAAACTGCTCCCTTAAATATCTGTGCATTTTGTTGTATGTGAATTATGTCTCAAATAATGACTTAACAAAAAACATCCAACACACAAACACATATGCACACCCAAAACTTGGAAAACATATTTGCAACAAGTGATAAGTGAAGGGTTAACATGAATAATATAGAGGGAACTTCAAAAAGTTCTAAAAATGTAGCATTAGAAAAATGGTCAAGGGATATCAGTAACAGAAAAAGATACAAAGGTTAATATTTATATGAACGTATGCTCATTTATAATTAAAAGCAAATAAAAAGATAAAATATTTCCTGTAAACTGGAAAAAATTAAACAAAAAGATTATGCCAGTATTGGTGAAATTAGAGGAAGAGGGCATGAATATTTTTGGAAAATCTTTATCATCCTTTTAATTTTATAATTTATGATTTAGCAGGTACTACAGGGGACCAATATGCGTTGTGTGAATGTTTGTGAACAAGAATAAAGCAGCATCTGTAGTTTAAAAAAATTTGGAACTGGCCTAAATATGGGATCAAAGGAATACTAAGCAACTTTAAAAATTGAGGCATATCTGTATTATCTATTTTGGAAGATATCCATGATATATTGCTAAGTAAAAAAAAAAAAGCAATTTAGAAGATACAGTACAATAACATTTTAAAACCTGTAATGAGGAACTTACATGTCTGTTGATACTATAAATAAGAAAAAATAAAAAATTCAAAAGTTGATCCTTTGAAAGATTAATAAACTTGATATACCTCAACAAGCCTGATCAAGAAAGAGAGGAAACACAAATTACTAATGTCTGGAATGACATTGGTTCAATGAACTATTTTGTACCCTAAATGAATGTGCTGCTGTTACATTCCACAATACAGATGAGTTTCATAGGCATTGTATGAAGCCAGATTCAAATGAATACATACTGTATAACTGATTTATATAAAGTTCAAGTCCAGGTGAAACTAATCCACAGTAAAAAAAAAAAATAATAATCAAAACAATGGTAACCTGAGGCATAGGCAGGAGTGGGAGTAAGAAAATAACAAAAAACTCAGCAACATGGAAGCAAACAACCCGATTAAAAATGAACCAAAAATGAACTTAACAGACACCTCCAAAGAAGATACTCAGATAGCAAGTGAACATAAGAACGATGCTCCACTTTGTAGGGGAGTTAATGTTTAGTGGATACAGTTTCAGTCTGGGTTCTGAAGTTGGAGATGGATGGTAGTCATGGCTGCACCACAATGTGAGTGTACTTAATGCCATTGAACTGTACTTTAAAATAGATGTCCATCAGCAGATGAATGGATAAGAAAGCTGTAGTGCATATACACAGTGGAGTATTACTCAGCCGTTAAAAAGAATACGTTTGAATCAGTTCTAATGAGGTGGATGAAACCGGAGCCTATTATACAGAGTGAAGCAAGCCAGAAAGAAAAAGACCAATACAGTATACTAACACATATATATGGAATTTAGAAAGATGGTAACGATGACCCTGTATGTGAGACAGCAGAAGAGACACAGATGTATAGAACAGTCTTTTGGACTCTGTGGGAGAGGGAGAGGGTGGGATGATTTGGGGGAATGACACTGAAGCTTGCATAATATCATATAAGAAACGAATCACCAGTCCAGGTTCAATACAGGATGCTTGGGGCTGGTGTACTGGGATGACCCAGAGGGATGGTACGAGGAGGGAGGTGGGAGGGGGATTCAGGATGGGGAACACGTGTATGCCTGTGGTGGATTCATGCTGATGTGTGGCAGAACCAATACAATATTATAAAGTAATTAGCCTCCAATTAAAATAAATTTAAATTTAAAAAATAATAAAATGATTAAAGTGATAGATTTATGTTACCTATAATTCATCACAGTTTTGTAAAAAACTCATTGAAATGAACACTTAAGGTATATATATTTTATGGGATACTAACTATACCTCAATTTAAAATATTTTTAAAAAGGAGAAAATACTGAATAAATAGAGCAAATGAAAACCAGTGCCAAGGCTTTAATGCTCCCTGAGTAACTCAACTACACTGAATATTCAGTTAAGTCTGAGAAATGCTTTAATGATTCTGGTATTATTTGGTTCTCTGGGGGAAACATATTCCAGTGGGCCATTTCAGAGTTGGATTCCTCAGCACCTATGGCAGGAGACAACCCTGGTAATTCCACAGTTTTTTTGCAAAGATCTTCTTGTTAAGAAAAAAGCGAAAAAGGTGGAGCAGCCTTAATGATTACCTGTGAATTCTCAGTTTGTTTAGAGACACCTGACACTGAGCAAGACACCATCTTTGTGTCTTCATTGGACAGACTTTGATTTTTAATATAGGACAAGTGATATTGGAGTGATGAGAAACCCAGTGAGTCTTAATGGTAATTTTCTTCAAAATGATAATCCTTGTTATCTCCATCATCCAATCTGCTTGACTAAATTGCTAGTGGCAGATATGCTGCTGCTGTTAAGTTGCTTCAGTCATGTCTGACTCTGTGCAACCCCATAGACGGCAGCCCAGCAGGCTCCCCTGTCCCTGGGATTATCCAGGCAAGAACATTAGAGTGGGTTGCCATTTCCTTCTCCAATGCACGAAAGCGAAAAGTGAAAGTGAAGTCTCTCAGTCGTGTCCGACTGTTAGTGACGCCATGGACTGCAGCCTGCCAGGCTCCTCCATCCAGTGGCAAACATGAGGACAGTTCAAATAATCCCTTAGTTCACAGACTTCCCAATATCAGCATAGACAAACTGATTCACTTATTCTGACTCTGAATCAGAAACCATCTGACCTAGTGATCTGTCAGTTGCAAGTAGCAATACAACTATGATTGTGTCACAAATGTCTATTTTGTGGTTGGTGGCTAAGAGCCAAAGATAATTACCTTGTTTTTGCTACCTTTGAGTTGCACTCCTATGAAAGGTATTGTAGAAATTGGGGAAGAGTGGATTATACTGATTTATCTATGTATCTCTGTCTCTCAGTTGTTTTTGTGTTGTTGTGGTTCCCCCGCCCCCCTCCCCGCCCCCTCCGCCCGTAAGTCTGCAATGCTTGGTTCTCTTGCTTCTTCCTGGCCTCCTTTCTGTTTGGAGAATAAAATCACTGGACACTGTCCTGGCTATTAGGGGACTTATTCCCAAACCTGGACCTCATCTCTGCCCAGACTCTGACACCCGACTGCGTGTGAGGAAGACTGGCATTCGCCTTGCTCTTCCTGTCAGAAAGTTCAGGTCCAGTTTATCCAACTACCCATTTCCTGCTCCCACTTGGCTTAACTGTTTACACTAAGACCCTTAGAATGGCTTCTCTCTGTCCACTAGTTCAAAACATATGCTGCATCCTTGTAGCTCAGAAAGCAACTTGTGATCAACATAAATTATATAGGCATAATTAGACATAATTCTAGAACTTCTTAGCTCTGAAGTTGGATCAAGGGCTTCCTTTATTTGGTTCCATTTTGAAGATGACATTGTCCTTTAAGAAGAGTATTTGCTCCCTCAGCACCGTCTGATTTCCTAATGTGAAGCAGAGTGATTGTAGCTTGTGTTTGTAATGTTCTGGCACAAATTCAAGACTTAGCACCTGCTTGATATTCCAGAAAGCATCTCTGTGCTGGTGAATTTAATATCATGGAACAACATTTTTCTAGTGGGCTATAAAACAATTCAGCAGTAGTTCACATTTATTGAACAAAAATAGAGTAAAAAACTGAGTAGCTTGAAAGCACTAAATATAGGTGCTTAAGTTCTTATTTGATGGATCACTGGTGGCCTGTCAACATGTTCCTGTAGTTCTGTGTTTGGGACCTTTCTGAAGGACTTGGTGTAGTCTACTGGTGGGGTCCCACTAGTCTGAGGCCCTCTTTTTTCATTAACTTAAGTGATGTTCAGCTTTTATGCCTTTAGAACAAGAGATACATATTTTAGTTTTCAAATAAACTGGTGTAATATCTGAATCCAGATGGATTATACAGTTTTCTTTTTATAAGCTCCCAGTTCCCTGGATTATGTTTTAGGAATTTGTGAATCCCTTCTTTGCCAGACACTTTAGTAAGCTGTCCCCCTGCCTGAGTTGCTGTTGCCCTTCTTTGCACTCTTTTTAGCTCCACCAAACACTGCGCTTATCTGTGCAACAGACCATGTGGAGAAGTTGTCACTGTTGATTGACTTCCAAGACCTGCAGTCGACATTGCCAAGTCATGGCGATTTCAAGGGCGATTACTAATGTTTCCCTGCCTTAAGGTCTATGCCCTAGTGTAGAGGCCCTGAGTAAAAGCCTTTTACAGTTGAGATTATATGAATATTCATATCCAGTCATGAAATTTATTATACTATTGCTAAAGTCTTCATCCTAATGGCAGGTTCACTGAAAGTGGCACTTCCTGAGAAAACATACATACTGTATCCTTGAATTTATAAGTTAAGTTTTAGATACCACAGAGTCAAAAGCCATGCTGGGCTTGTCTCCTGGTATTCTGATGCATGTGCTTCATGTGTTCTGCTGACTCTGTGGTCAGCAGCTTTCTCCTTGTGTAATACGGACAGCATTAGTATTAGGATATGTTTCTTTAGTGTTTGTGATGCTTGGTTATATGGTCTCACCGGTTGGGGAGTTCAGTCAGAAAGTATTTGGAGTGGATTTTATTGTTAACTTCATGTTAGATTTTTGTCCTTTGTTAGATATCTAAGAAATGCAAAAAAAAAAAAAAAAAAAACACCTGAAATTTTGAAAAAGATGTATGGATCTTTAACCTAAGCAACTTAGTTCTTGGTTCCATTTGTAAAGGGGTAACCCTGGTGTCTCAGACAGTAAAGAATCTGCTGGGTCGAGACGATCCCATGGAGAAGGAAATGGCAGTCCACTCCAGTATTCTTGCCTGGGAAATTCCATGGACAGAGAAGCCGGGTGGGCTGCAGTCCACAGGGTCACAGAATCAGACTCAACTGAGTAACTAACAGAACAGCTTTTGAGAAATGCCTGATGTTAGGCTCTGATGATCATAAGAGATCTTATGAATCTTATGAGTAAAACTCTTCTACTATAAGAGAAGCAGTAGTGATGGGAAACCTTATCAAAATATGTGGGCAGATCCCATAAACTGCTCAGAGACATCTGGGGGGTTTTTTGTGTGCAAAGGATAACCATCAAAGAAATCCTGGGACATACACTGATCAACATCAAACTCATCGGTGTGTCCCAATGTGCTCATTTTAAAACAAAGGATCTACTTGAGTACCAGGTTGGAGATCAGGAATGATGAGAATTGAGTTGATTATACCTGTCTATGTCCAGTTTTCTTTTCAACAGTTTTCTTCTATGTCTCCATAAAAAAGATAAACCAGTTCTTCCAAGTAACTTTTTATTGGGTAGAAAGCACTTCTAATCTTATTAGCATTGTTCTAAAATACTGCCATATGCAACACAGGAATTCAAAAGGAACAAAAATTCTAACAGTTGATCAATGGTCTTTGACATGCAAAATGTTTGTTTAATTTCTAATCCAGTGATATTTCTTTCATCCATAGCCTGTAGTCAATCAGAAACCAATCCAAACTTTTAGATCTCAAGAGATGAATGCAAATTTTTGAGTGATTTTCACTAGTTATTTTCAGTATTTAAAATCAATAAGAGTGATTACTCTAATTCTTTGGGGTTTGCCCTAAAGTCCTAGTTAATGAGATGTTGTCATTTATCTTCTAAAATGAATTATGGCCATGACTACAAATAGAATCTCAACTATTGGTCTTTCACACATTTATGAATTCCTTCAACATTCATACTAAACTTTTGCCAATTCTCTTCCACTGTGCTAGGTGTTGAAGGCAAAATGATGACTAAAACAGGGCCCTGCCCTTGAATAACTGAATGTAATGTGGTAGTTAGACTTGTGCACAACTTTAGTTCCTGCCAATTAGGAGGTTACAACTGAGAGGTGGCAAGAATGCATTATCTTTTCTCTTTTTTTGGAAATTGACTGGACATGCTTTAATTTCCTGCATTCCCCCGTTGCCTTCTACCCACACCATGCCCTGAATTAAAAAAAAAAAAAAGCGAGAGTGAACTCTTCTTTGGTAAAACTTGCTCATAGTCAGCTATGGAGAATGATACTACATTCTAGAGTAATAGAATAGGAGAAAAATATTCCCCTTTAGGTCCACACTTGAATTTGTAGAGCCAGGGAGAGATAACCAGTGAGAGCTATTAATATTATTTAGAATTAGAGTAATCAAGTGTTTTCATCCTGTGTCTCTTAAATGATGGAATCACCTTTGCTTAGCATTAAATATTTCATACTTGTGTATTTCATGTGTGTGCCAAGTCACTTCAGTCATGTCTGACTCTGTGCAACCCCAGGGACTGTAGCCTGCCAGGCCCCTCTGTCCATGGGATTCTCCAGGCAAGAATACCAAGTGGGTTGCCATGCCCTCCTCCACGGGATCTTCCCGACCCAGGAATCGCACCTGCGTCTCTTGTCTCCTACATTGGCAGGTGGATTCTTTACCACTAGCGCCACCTGGCAAGCGTGCATATTTTATAAACAGACATAAATGTGAAAACAGACAGATTAACTGGATGACATGGTCTATAAATCCAAACTTTTCGTTTGTGAGAATTTACAGTTTGAAACATAATGCAAATATTTAAAACAAATTATAACCAGTTTTATGTGTGATTCTTTATTTAAAACAAAGATATATCTCTGTAGACTTTAAGTTTTATGTAGATATAATAGCAGATGTCAAGACAGAAAAAGAAGAGCCCATAGGTGGTATGACACGTAATTTTTTTTCAAAAAAGAAAAAGAAAAAATCTTAGCAACAGTAGCTAAGCAACACATTTAAGATGATTTTGAGGAAAAGAGACCTGTTCATTGTTGTTTGAAAGACTAAAAAATTTTATAATACTATTGCTAAAGATTTCTGTGTTATGTATTGATAATACATTGTATTATTCATTCTTCACTTACTTTAACCTAAAATATGTTTATCCTCCAGATTAATGAAAAAGAAAAAGATTTCATTAGAATTAGAAAAATATAGTATGAAAATTGTCCCAGTCATAGTTGGTTTTTTTTTCTGAGAAAGCCTTTGAACTAGTTTGTTTTTAAGATGAGAAATTTCATTAAAATGACTACTTTTTAAAAAATTAAACTTGATCTAATCAGACTGGATCGCATTCTTTGTACATATTAATCATTGTGAACATGGCTAAATTTTTTATTAGTAATGTATTAAATTTTTGGATGAATTTTAAAAGCTTATGTATATTCCACTATATATATATGAATGAATGTATTCTATATATTCAGTAATTCATGTGAAGCTTTAAAGAGAACATATGAGGTTGGTTCAACAAGTGATTCTCTCCATTTTATGTGTGAATAAAATGAGCATTTAAATGTGTTTCCTGAGACCAAGGACCTACTGAGAATGTCACTATTGGAACTGGGAAGGCTGCTCAATCTCTTATGGGGTAGATCCCTGTGTTCATCTGAATACCTTGACTGATTTTGATATGAAAGTTTGAGGATGAAGTTGTAAAGAGAAAAAATTAATCTGCCTAACAGAAGGAGAAAAACTTGGAGGTTCCTGGGCCTGATCAGGAGCAATTGTTGTAAAGACATTAGAGAGAAACAAAGAAGAGTCTAGATAACTAGGTAGAAACGTGACATTCCTAAGTTTCCTTAAATCTTTGATAGTTTTACTGATTTTCTAAAATACTTGATATGACTGTATGATTTGGAAAACCAAACTTTCTACAATGTTGATTTTCCTTGAGCATTCACCTATCCTTTCAATAATTAGTGATAAACCACTATTGGCAAGCCCTGCTTCTGGTGCTATGGACACATTGAAAATCAGACTCACTGCTCACCCTTGTGAAAATTATCATCTGCTTCCAAGTCAGCAATCTATAGCCTGCAGGCCAAATGTGGCTTACACACTAAAAATGATTCTTAAGTGGTTGAAAAAGAATCAAAAGAAGAATAATATTTTATGGCACGTGAAAATTATGTGAAATTCAAATTCCAGTGCCATTATTGTAACATGGTCACACTCATTGCTTATGTATTATCTATCACTGATTTCATACTAAAGTGCAGAAATGAGTTAGTTGTGACAGCCCATCTGGCCCCAAATGTCTAAAATGTTTACTATCTGGCCCTTTACAGAAACATTTTCCAAATCTGGGCTTCCCTCGTAGCTCAGTTGGTAAAGAGTGTGCCTGTGATGCAGGAGACTCCGGTTTGATTCCCTAGGTCAGGAAGATCCCCTGGAGAAGAGAAAGGCTACCCGCTCCAGTATTCTGGCCTGGAGAATTCCCTGGGGTTGCAAAGAGTCAGACACAACTGAGCGACTTTCGCTTTCACTTTTCCAAATCTAACATATAGTAGATGCTAAATAAGAGATTATGATTATGCATAGTAAATTACAGTAAGAGAGTTCAGGGTTATATGCCTCATATAGCTTGTCAAACAACTCAGACATAATTGGTGATATGAGTTATCTGTACTAGTCAGAAAAAAAGTCAAGACTCTGCTTGTCATAGAAACCCATCCTAAACCAGCCTAAGGCAAAAAGAGAATAGATTGGCTTATGTAACCAGAAAGACCAGGGAAAATCCTGGCTTCACAAATGGCTGGACTCAGCAATTCAAATGATATTATCCAATTTGTCTCTTTTCTTCCAGTATTTTTTTTTCTTGGCTTTGATATCTTCCTCCATGTTGGCATGACTTGAAGTAGACTCTTTCAAACAAGGTGACAAAAATGACCACAATTCTAGACTTCATTGTACTTTCAGGTAGTGAGCCCTGAGGAAAGAGAGTATCTCAATTGTCTAAACAAAAACCTGAGATGCATTATGACTGGGCTGGCTTGGATCACATCAGTTCAATTCAGTCACTCAATTGTGTCTGACTCTCCGCGACCCCATGGACTGCAGCACGCCAGACTTCCCTGTGCATTACCAATTCCCAGAGCACACTCAAACTCATGTCCGTCAAGTCAGTGATGCCATCCAGGCATCTCATCCTCTGTCATCCCCTTCTCCTCTGCCTTCAATCTTTCCCAGCATCAGGGTCTTTTCCAATGAGTCAGTTCTTCGAATCAGGTGGCCAGAGTATTGGAGTTTCAGTTTCAGCATCAATCCTTCTAATGAATATTCAGGACTGATTTCCTTTAGGGTTGACTGGTTGGATCTCCTTGCAGTCCAACAGACTCTCAAGAGTCTTCTCCAACACCATAGTTCAAAAGCATCAATTCTTTGGCACTCAGCTTTCTTTATATATACTTCAACTCTCACATCCATACATGACTACTAGAAAAACCATAGCTTTGACTAGATGGACCTTTGTTGGTGAAGTTAATGTCTCTGTGTTTTAATATGCTGTCTAGGTTGGTCATAGCTTTCCTTACAAGTAGCAAATCTCTTAATTTCATGGCTGCAGTCACCATCTGCAGTGATTTTGGAGGCCCCCAAATTAAGTCTGTCATTGTTTCCTTTGTTTCATCATCTATTTGCCGTGAAGTGATGGGATCGGATGCTATGATCTTCATTTTTTGAATGTTGAGTTTTAAGCCAACTTTTCACTCTCCTCTTTCACTTTCATCAAGAGGCTTTTTAGTTCTTGGCTTTCTGCCATAAGGGTGGTATCATCTGCATATCTGAGGTTATTGATATTTCTCCCGGCAATCTTGATTCCAGCTTGTGCTTCATCCAGCCCAGCATTTCACATGATGTATTCTGCATATAAGTTAAATAAGCACTTTGCTTCTTGACCTGCATACAGATTTCTAAGGAGGCAGGTCAGGTGGTCTGGTATTCCATCTCTTTCAGAATTTTCCACTGTTTCTTGTGATCCACACAGTCAAAGGCTTTGGCATAGTCAATAAAGTAGAAGTAGATGTTTTTCTTGTACTCTATTGCTTTTTCAATGATACAACAGATGTTGGCGATTTGATGTCTGGTTCCTCTGCCTTTTCTAAATCTAGCTTGAACATCTGGAAGTTCACGGTTCACATACTGTTGAAGCCTGGCTTAGAGAATCTTGAGCATTACTTTGCTAGCATGTGAGATGAGTGCAATTGTGCAGTAGTTTGAATATTTTGGGTGGTGGTGGTTTAGTTGCTAAGTCGTGTCCAGCTCTTGTGACCTCATGGACTGTAGTCTGCCAGGCTCCTCTGTCCATGGGATTCTCCAGGCGAGAATACTGGAGTGGGTTGCCATTTTCTTCTCCAGGGGATCTTCCCAACCCAGGGATCGAACCTGGGTCTCCTGTGTTGCAGGCAGATTCTTTACCAACTGAGCTACACCGGTCATTCTTTGGCATTGCCTTTCTTTGAGATTGGAATGAAAACTGACCATTTCCAGTCCTGTGGCCACTGCTGAGTTTTCCAAATTTGCTGCCATATTGAGTGCAGCACTTTTACAGAATCATCTTTTAGGATTTGAAATAGCTCCGCTGGAATTCCATCACCTCCACTAACTTTGTTTGTAGTGATGTTTCCTAAGGCCCACTTGACTTCCCATTCCAGGATGTCTGGCTCTAGGTGAGTGATCATGCCATTGTGTTTTTCTGGGTCATGAAGATCTTTTTTGTACAGTTCTTCTGTGTATTCTTGCCACATGGGTCACATGCCCATCCATAAATCTCAGAACTATGGCTGGCCTGCAGCACATAACATCTTCTGTATGATGGTAGATGCAGTATATCCACCTCGTAGGGACATTCCCACCAGTAGAATTGAGATAACAAAAATAAGAGATTCACACTATAAACTCACATCTATAAAATTTTTTGCAAATGTTTGAAATGTTGGAGAATATATAGCCCTCCAATCATGGTAGTCAATGTAGTCTCAAAAAAGTAAAATTTATGAAAATATCTAACAGTTTAATACAGAGGTTGCATACTGGACTGTTTCGGCTGCAGAACTATTTTGTCCAGCCTGTTGACTTGGAGTGCTTTGTTGTTTTTGTTGTTGTTTAATTGAGCCAGTCATTTTCAGGTTCTGTTTTCACAAGTTGGTTTTGGCAATACTAGACTTGCATTTCTGCATGAAAATTATCAGCCACGTCTTTTTATATAGAGCAGCAGCATTTATTCCCTTAGATGGAACATTTGCTCTTTCCTTAGCCACAATCACTATGATTCCTTATTGTATCTCTAACACTGGAGCTGATTTTAGTTTCCACTTGCACTTGTTTCTCCTGTGAAAGAAAAGAGTTTCTCTATACCCTATCTCCCGGGAAATAGTGAAGGACAGAGGAGCCTGGCATGCTACAGTCCATGGGGTTGCAGAGTCTGACATGACTCAGCAACTGAACAATAACAACAGTACCCTATCTCCACTGAAAGTAGGATAAGGATGCTTGATTCAGGCACAATGGAAGATAAGATCTTTTTCTGATGAAATGGACAATTTTATAAAATAATATATATTATGTGTTCTACATGGAGGCAAGCATTTGTAAATTGAAGTCTTACTGGAAATACTATTAACCAACAAACTGAAGTCATGTCTTAGCACTTCTAGAAAAGTTTTTTTGAAATATATTAAATTGGCTGTAGCATATTCTATTCCATAAAAATATAATGGGTGATGAGAGCACAGATATAAATGACATCACATAGTCAGCTATATTAAGTTGGTGATATTGACAAAAATTTTTTGTGCCAGAAGATAAGGAGGCTCTGACTAGAATTTAGCAAATGACTTCTCTTTATCTGTAAAAAAATTTGAAAAATGTAATATAATTGTTCAAGATGAGTAAATGTGATTCAACTTCTGAAATGGACATGGTTACTGTGAAAACTTAAACTTGAGAAGGTAACATTTTCCGAAAGACATAAAATTTAAGTCTCCTGATGATATCATTTTCCAGGAATGGCTTTGTGCTAAAAAATTTTAAATGCAATATACCTGAATGTACAAGTAATTTAACAGTGTAAACTGGATAAAATCCCACAGCATGAAATCCAGGTACTCTAGGCCTTCTGTTTATGAATCAGATGTATGCTGTGATGGCTTGTTGTAGCACATGGATTTATGTGACTGAGTATTGAAAGATATTTTTAGACACTGTTATGTTATTGAAGAGAAAAATCCTTACTCAATATTTAACAGTAAAAATTGGACTTCAGTCTTGGTCTTTGAGTTGTTGTTAGAACCTATCAACTTTGAATATTTCTCTGCAAAGGCTTTCACAAACACTACACAAATGTACAATTCAGTTATCTCTCTTGAAATGAAATTATACCTTTAAGAAACTAATTTGGCAGGGAATAACCTCACCTATTACCCTACACTGAAATCATTTTCCTGAAATGAAAGTCGTGTCTTAAGCCACATTACAAAAGCTATAGACTTGAAACTCCAAAAAGAATCTGATTTTAAAGTTTATGAAAATAAATTAACATTGAAACATTAGAAAGTCTACCTTTATAATTTTTTATTGATATGAAAAGAGAACTACAAATTGAAGTTGTTCACTTGCAAAACGATAAGTGACTGAAAATTAAGTAGTGATTAGACCAAAAGTAACCTTCATATAGAGTCTGTACATAGTAGCACTGATGTCTGTAAATTCCACTTTGCATATGAAATTGAGTAAATTACACTACTGCACCCAGTTGAAGGATTTGTGGTTTAAGTTTACGTTGTCTGATGGTGACATACTAGGTTCAACAACAATTGAAGAAACAATAAATTGTGCAAAAAGATGTAAGTAATGAAATACTTTTATTTTTTCAATTTTATTTTAAAATATTATATGTTTCTAAAAATCCCATACATACCCATTTATACTGAATTCAGGCAGTATAAAGGAAATTTGGTTGTTTTTCTGACACTTGACTTTTCTCACCTCTCATCTGCTTCACTTATTTCTATAACTGACTGGCCCTTGTAGGCATTTGAATGACTAAGCCCTGCCTTGACCTAAGCCTCTATATGGTGTGTAATCATCCTTTGATGAAAGACTGTATTTTAAAAAACGACCTGTATGATGTCTATAAACAGAGATTCAGAAAGCAAGAATTTGTCAGAGTGTCTCCAGCACTGTCTAGGGGAAAAATATACATGACCAGTGGCCTCAAGGATATTGTTACTGTGGAGATAGATGCACCAGTCTTTTCCTAGGTGGATAACAGTGGCCATAAATGTCATCCAACTAGCTATCCTTGATCAGATGCTATGCTCATCAAGCAACAGGAACATTATTGATCTGGCCTAAGGGAGAGACCATAATTATCAGACACCAGGATATCTTTTCTCCTTAAAATTAATTTTTTCTCTTCCACATTAATAAATTTTCTTTTTAGTTTACATAGTAGCCTCTTGACAGTTTGGGTGGTTAAATCAGTTTCTAGAGCCTTAATACCCTTATGAACAATGGACCTGCTACTTATTTATAACCGAGTGTTCTAAAAATGCCCACTACCATTCAACTGAATTCATAATATGTATGACTAGTTAGGAACAACAGTGAAGGCTCCCCTACCACAATAATTTAGAAATAAAAGTAATCTTCAAAAACCCATGTAAAATAGATGAGCTTAGGCATTGGTGAAAACTTTTGGAGAAATTTGGGAACTGATTAAAATGCTAATCAAAGTTGCTAGTGGGAAGTTCCAGGAAAAGATACTTACATTAATGCCTTTTTTTTTTTTTTTGCTTTATTTTAATCTAATCCAGTGACTTTACATTTTGAAAAATGTACCTATGGATTTACTGTTACACGGAAGTCACATTAAAGAAGATTGTAGGCTGAGCCGGCAGGGCTTCCAACCACAGCCTGCAGCTGCCAGAACTTCACTAAATAAGGCACAGGCCACGTGGGTAATGGCCCTGGTAGGCTTTTCCTAAATAAATTAATTAATATGGGTTTATGTTCTTCTCAGAGAGAATCAGCGTTCTCTGACATGCACCCATTAATTAATATGAGACAAAGTATTTTAATTATATAATCACACACATAAGATTTTATAACTTGTACCAAGACTGTCAATACTGGAGTCAGTCAAAGTTGAGTGACTGTGAAATAAGATTCTGAACAATTAATCTTAAAGCTAAAATAGTATGAAGAGTGAATGGAAATTATAGATGTATGTAAGTATATTATATTAGTCTCATTTCTCTGGTTTGTATTATATAAAATAATTAAGTTTTCTGTTAAAAAATCCATCATGATTATATTGGAAAGTATGTTGGTACCTGCCTTTTTAGAAATAGTTTTAAATATGCTCTATCGATTTTTTAAAACTGATTGAATTCTCAGACATGTTTTAAGTAAATTAGTTAAGAACATTTGTTTTAAGAGCTTGTGTTGGAAAAATGATTTCTTACATTTATGCAAGAAGAAAATATCTAACTAGCTGTGACTGAGACAGAAAATCAGACAATCCTGTTTTTTTAAAATTCCTTGTTGTAGTGATAGTTTTAATAAAACCATAAAGCATTTGTTGGAAAGGACCTTGAAGGTCATGTAGTTAACTTCCTACCAGATGTATAAATCTCTCTTACGTCACCCCCAAATAGTCAGGCAGCCTCTCCTTGAACAGTGCCACCACCACTGGATTTATTACCTTTCTGCTCTGTTCATAAATTTTACCTTCTGTTTGGTTTTAGAGTTCTTTATGTATATGTTGTATGACTTCAACCAGACTGTACTCCCTTTGAGGGCAGATTCAATATTTAAATCCCTAACATTCAGAAAACGAAGATCATGGCATCTGGTCCCATCACTTCATGGGAAATAGATGGGGAAACAGTGGAAACAGTGTCAGACTTTATCTTTTTGGGCTCCAAAATCACTGCAGATAGTGACTGCAGCCATGAAATTAAAAGACGCTTACTCCTTGGAAGAAAAGTTATGACCAACCTAGATAGCATATTGAAAAGCAGAGACATTACTTTGCCAACAAAGGTCCGTCTAGTCAAGGCTATGGTTTTTCCAGTGGTTATGTATGGATGTGAGAGTTGGACTGTGAAGAAAGCTGAGCGCCGAAGAATTGATGCTTTTGAACTGTGGTGTTGAAGACTCTTGCAGTCCCTTGGACTGCAAGGAGATCCAACCAGTCCATTCTGAAGGAGATCAGCCCTGGGATTTCTTTGGAGGGAATGATGCTGAAGCTGAAACTCCAGTACTTTGACCACCTCATGCAAAGAGTTGACTCACTGGAAAAGACTCTGATGCTGGGAGGGATTGGGGGCAGGAGGAGAAGGGGACGACAGAGGATGAGATGGCTGGATGGCATCACTGACTTGATGGACGTGAGTTTGAGTGAACTCCGGGAGTTGGTGATGGGACAGGGAGGCCTGGCATGCTGCGATTCATGGGGTCACAACAAGTCAGACACGACTGAGCAACTGAACTGAACAGACATGACTGAGCAACTGAACTGAACTTAATATCCTGTTTACAGTAAGAGTTTTCCTTATAACAATGTTCTCAAATGTGTTATTGAAGTAATTAATAGATTCCAATTTGAGGACATGAAGATGGTGACCGCAGCCATGAAATTGAAAGACCCTTGCTCCTTGGAAGAAAAGCTATGACCAACTTAGACAACATATTAAAAAAACAGAGACATTACTTTGCCAACAAAGGTCTGTCTAGTCAAAGCTGTGGTTTTTCCAGTAGTCATGTATGGATGTGAGAGTTGGACGATAAAGAAAGCTGAGAACTGAAAAATTGATGCTTTTGAACTGTGGTGCTGGAGAAGACTCTTGAGAGTCCCTCGGACAGTGAGGCAATCCAACCTGCTGCTGCTACTGCTGCTAAGTTGCTTCAGTCATGTCAGACTCTGTGCGACCCCAGATATGGCAGCCTACCAGGCTCTTCTGTCCCTGGGATTCTCCAGGCAAGAACACCGGAGTGGGTTGCCATTTCCTTCTCCAGTGCATGAGAGTGAAAAGTGAAAGTGAAGTTGCTCAGTCGTGTCCAACTTCATGATCCCATGGACTGTAGCCCACCAGGCTCCTCCATCCATGGGATTTTCCAAGCAAGAATACTGGAGTGGGGTGCCATTGCCTTCTCTGGGCAATCCAATCAGTCCATCCTAAAAGAAATCAGTCCTGAATATTCATTGGAAGGACTGATGCTGAAGCTGAAACTCCAATGCTTCGGCCACCTGTTGCAAAGAACTGACTCATTGAAAAAGACCTTGATGCTGGGAAGGATTGGAGACAGGAAGAGAAGGGGACAACAGAGGTTGGATGGCATCAGTGATTCAATGAACATGAGTTTGAGCAAGCTCCAGGAGTTGTTGTTATACAGGGAGGCCTGGCATGCTGTGGTCCATGGGGTCTCAAAGAGTAGGACATGACTGAGCAACTGAACTGAACTGAACTTATTAGAAAATTACTCCTTAAGTTGAACTGTTCAACTTCTATCAACTGGTCCTATCCTTTCTGAAGAGCCTCCTAGCCCAAGGTTGGGGCTTCATCTTTGATGTAAAGCAGCTCCTTATCATTGCTTCCTTGTTACTCCCTTCCACAGTGGGGGAAAGAAGCTGGTCCCAGTTTATGGGTTTCTTTAAAATAAAAGTGATACTCATTTTCCTCGAGGTCTCACTGCAAGGTCTCAGATTTTTGTTGTTGTTCAGTTGCTCATTTATGTCCGACTCTTTGCAACCCCATGGACTGCAGTACTCCAGGCTCCTGTGTCCTCCACTGTCTCCTGGAGTTTGCTCAAGTTCATGTCTGTTGAGTCGATGATGCCTTCTTCCCATCTCTTTCTCTGTTCCTCCCTTCTCTTCCTGCCTTCAATGTTTCCCAGCATCAGGGTCTTTTCCAATGAGTTGGCTCTTTGCATCAGGTGGTACTGGAGTTTCAGCTTCATCATTGGTCCTTCCAATGATTATTGAGGGTTGATTTCCTTTAGTATTGATTGGTTTGATCTTCTTCTTCTTCTTTTTATTTTATTTTTTTTTTTTTAAAAAATTTTATTTTTACTTTATTTTACTTTACAATACTGTATTGGTTTTGCCATACATTGACATGAATCCACCACGGGTGTAAATGTGTTCCCAAACATGAACCCCCCTCCCACCTCCCTCCCCATAACATCTCTCTGGGTCATCACCGTGCACCAGCCCCAAGCATGCTGTATCCTGCGTCGGACATAGACTGGCGATTCGATTCTTACATGATAGTATACATGTTTCAATGCCATTCTCCCAAATCATCCCACCCTCTCCCTCTCCCTCTGAGTCCAAAAGTCCGTTATACATATCTGTGCCTTTTTTGCTGTCTTGCATACAGGGTCGTCATTGCCATCTTTCTAAATTCCATATATATGTGTTAGTATACTGTATTGGTGTTTTTCTTTCTGGCTTACTTCACTCTGTATAATCGGCTCCAGTTTCATCCATCTCATCAAAACTGATTCAAATGAATTCTTTTTAATGGCTGAGTAATACTCCATTGTGTATATGTACCAAAGCTTTCTTATCCATTCATCTGCTGATGGACATCTAGGTTGTTTCCATGTCCTGGCTATTATAAACAGTGCTGCGATGAACATTGGGGTACATGTGTCTCTTTCAATTCTGGTTTCCTCGGTGTGTATGCCCAGCAGTGGGATTGCTGGGTCATAAGGTAGTTCTATTTGCAATTTTTTAAGGACTCGCCACACTGTTCTCCAAAGTGGCTGTACTAGTTTGCATTCCCACCAACAGTGTAGGAGGGTTCCCTTTTCTCCACACCCTCTCCAGCATTTATTGCTTGCAGATTTTTGGATTGCAGACATTCTGAGTGGTGTGAAGTGGTACCTCATTGTGGTTTTGATTTGCATTTCTCTAATAATGAGTGATGTTGAGCATCTTTTCATGTGTTTGTTAGCCATCCGTATGTCTTCTTTGGAGAAATGTCTATTTAGTTCTTTGGCCCATTTTTTGATTGGGTCGTTTATTTTTCTGGAATTGAGCTGCATAAGTTGCTTGTATATTTTTGAGATTAGTTGTTTATCAGTTGCTTCATTTGCTATTATTTTCTCCCATTCAGAAGGCTGTCTTTTCATCTTGCTTATATTTTCCTTTGTTGTGCAGAAGCTTTTAATTTTAATTAGATCCCATTTGTTTATTTTTGCTTTTATTTCCAGTATTCTGGGAGGTGGATCATAGAGGATCCTGCTGTGATTTATGTCAGAGAGTGTTTTGCCTATATTCTCCTCTAGGAGTTTTATAGTTTCTGGTCTTACATTTAGATCTTGAATCCATTTTGAGTTTATTTTTGTGTGCGGTGTTAGAAAGTGATCTAGTTTCATTCTTTTACAAGTGGTTGACCAGTTTTCCCAGCACCACTTGTTAAAGAGATTGTCTTTACTCCATTGTATATTCTTGCCTCCTTTGTCAAAGATAAGGTGACCATATGTGTGTGGATTTATCTCTGGGCTTTCTATTTTGTTCCATTGATCTATATTTCTGTCTTTGTGCCAGTACCATACTGTCTTGATGACTGTGGATTTGTAGTAGAGCCTGAAGTCAGGCAAGTTGATTCCTCCAGTTCCATTCTTCTTTCTCAAGATTGCTTTGGCTATTCGAGGTTTTTTGTATTTCCATACAAATCTTGAAATTATTTGTTCTAGTTCTGTGAAAAATATGGCTGGTAGCTTAATAGGGATTGCATTGAATTTGTAAATTGCTTTGGGTAGTATACTCATTTTCACTATATTGATTCTTCCAATCCATGAACATGGTATATTTCTCTATCTATTAGTGTCCTCTTTGATTTCTTTCATCAGTGTTTTATAGTTTTCTATATATAGGTCTTTAGTTTCTTTAGGTAGATATATTCCTAAGTATTTTATTCTTTTCGTTGCAATGGTGAAAGGAATTGTTTCCTTAATTTCTTTTTCTACTTTCTCATTATTAGTGTATAGGAATGCAAGGGATTTCTTTGTGTTGATTTTATATCCTGCAACTTTACTATATTCATTGATTAGCTCTAGTAATTTTCTGGTGGAGTCTTTAGGGTTTTCTATGTAGAGGATCATGTCATCTGCAAAGAGTGAGAGTTTTACTTCTTCCTTTCCAATTTGGAATTCCTTTTATTTCTTTTTCTGCTCTGATTGCTGTGGCCAAAACTTCCAAAACTATGTTGAATAGTAGTGGTGAGAGTGGGCACCCTTGTCTTGTTCCTGACTTTAGGGGAAATGCTTTCAGTTTTTCACCTTTGAGGATAATGTTGGCTGTGGGTTTGTCATATATAGCTTTTATTATGTTGAGGTATGTTCCTTCTATTCCTGCTTTCTGGAGAGTTTTTATCATAAATGGATGTTGAATTTTGTCAAAGGCCTTCTCTGCATCTATTGAGATAATCATATGGTTTTTATTTTTCAATTTGTTAATGTGGTGTATTACATTGATTGATTTGTGGATATTGAAGAATCCTTGCATCCCTGGGATAAAGCCCACTTGGTCATGGTGTATGATCTTTTTAATGTGTTGTTGGATTCTGATTGCTAGAATTTTGTTGAGGATTTTTGCATCTATGTTCATCAGTGATATTGGCCTGTAGTTTTCTTTTTTTTGTAGTATCTGTCAGGTTTTGGTATTAGGGTGATGGTGGCCTCACAGAATGAGTTTGGAAGTTTACCTTCCTCTGCAATTTTCTGGAAGAGTTTGAGTAGGATAGGTGTTAGCTCTCCTCGAAATTTTTGGTAGAATTCAGCTGTGAAGCCGTCTGGACCTGGGCTTTTGTTTGCTGGAAGATTTCTGATTACAGTTTCAATTTCCGTGCTTGTGATGGGTCTGTTAAGATTTTCTGTTTCTTCCTGGTTCAGTTTTGGATAATTGTACTTTTCTAAGAATTTGTCCATTTCTTCCACGTTGTCCATTTTATTGGCATATAACTGCTGATAGTAGTCTCTTATGATCCTTTGTATTTCTGTGTTGTCTGTTGTGATCTCTCCATTTTCATTTCTAATTTTATTGATTTGATTTTTCTCTCTTTGCTTCTTGATGAGTCTGGCTAATGGTTTGTCAATTTTATTTATCCTTTCAAAGAACCAGCTTTTGGCTTTGTTGATTTTTGCTATGGTCTCTTTTGTTTCTTTTGCATTTATTTCTGCCCTAATTTTTAAGATTTCTTTCCTTCTACTAACTCTGGGGTTCTCCAGTTCTTCCTGTTCTAGTTGCTTTAGGTGTAGAGTTAGGTTATTTATTTGACTTTTTTCTTGTTTCTTGAGATATGCCTGTATTGCTATGAACTTTCCTCTTAGCACTGCTTTTATAGTGTCCCACAGGTTTTGGGTTGTTGTGTTTTCATTTTCATTAGTTTCTATGCATATTTTGATTTCTTCTTTGATTTCTTCTGTGATTTGTTGGTTATTCAGAAGTGTGTTGTTCAACCTCCATATGTTGGAATTTTTAATAGTTTTTCTCCTGTAATTGAGATCTAATCTTAATGCATTATGGTCAGAAAAGATGCTTGGAATGATTTCGATTTTTTTGAATTTATCAAGTTTAGATTTATGGCCCAGGATGTGATCTATCCTGGAGAATGTTCCATGAGCACTTGAGAAAAAGGTGAAATTCATTGTTTTGGGGTGAAATGTCCTATAGATATCAATTAGGTCTAACTGGTCTATTGTATCATTTAAAGTTTGCATTTCTTTGTTGATTTTCTGTTTAGTTGATCTGTCCATAGGTGTGAGTGGGGTATTAAAGTCTCCCACTATTATTGTGTTATTGTTGATTTCCCCTTTCATACTTGTTAGCATTTGTCTTACATACTGCGGTGCTCCTATATTGGGTGCATATATAGTTATAATTGTTATATCTTCTTCTTGGATTGATCCTTTGATCATTATGTAGTGGCCTTCTTTGCCTCTTTTCACAGCCTTTGTTTTAAAGTCTATTTTATCGGATATGAGTATTGCCACTCCTGCTTTCTTTTGGTCTCTATTTGCATGGTATATCTTTTTCCAGCCCTTCACTTTCAGTCTGTATGTGTCCCTTGTTTTGAGGTGGGTCTCTTGTAAGCAGCATATAGAGGGGTCTTGTTTTTGTATCCATTCAGCCAGTCTTTGTCTTTTGGTTGGGGCATTCAACCCATTTACGTTTAAGGTAATTATTGATAAGTATGATCCCGTTACCATTTACTTTATTGTTTTGGGTTCGGGTTTATACACTCTTTTTGTGTTTCCTGTCTAGAGAATATCCTTTAGAATTTGTTGGAGAGCTGGTTTGGTGGTGCTGAATTCTCTCAGCTTTTGCTTGTCTGTAAAGCTTTTGATTTCTCCTTCGTATTTGAATGAGATCCTTGCTGGGTACAGTAATCTGGGCTGTAGGTTATTTTCTTTCATCACTTTAAGTATGTCTTGCCATTCCCTCCTGGCCTGAAGAGTTTCTATTGAAAGATCAGCTGTTATCCTTATGGGAATCCCCTTGTGTGTTATTTGTTGTTTTTCCCTTGCTGCTTTTAATATTTGTTCTTTGTGTTTGATCTTTGTTAATTTGATTAATATGTGTCTTGGGGTGTTTCGCCGTGGGTTTATCCTATTTGGAACTCTCTGTGTTTCTTGGACTTGGGTGATTATTTCCTTCCCCATTTTAGGGAAGTTTTCAACTATTATATGCTCAAGGATTTTCTCAAGGTCTTTCTTTTTGTCTTCTTCTTCTGGGACTCCTATAATTCGAATGTTGGAGCGTTTCATATTGTCCTGGAGGTTTCTGAGATTGTCCTCATTTCTTTTAATTCGTTTTCCTTGTTTCCTCTCTGATTCATTTATTTCTACCATTCTATCTTCTATTTCACTAATCCTATATTCTGCCTCCGTTATTCTGCTATTTGTTGCCTCCAGAGTGTTTCTGATCTCATTTATTGTGTTATTCATTATATATTGACTCTTTTTGATTTCTTCTAGGTCCTTGTTAAACCTTTCTTGCATCTTCTCAATCCTTGTCTCTAGGCTATTTATCTGTGATTCCATTTTGATTTCAAGATTTTGGATCATTTTCACTATCAATATTCATAATTCTTTCTCAGGTAGATTCCCTACCTCTTCCTCTTTTGTTTGGTTTGGTGGGCAGCTCTCCTGTTCCTTTACCTGCTGAGTATTTCTCTGTCTCTTCATCTTGATTATATTGCTGCGTTTGGGGTGGCCTTTTTATATTCTGGTAATTTGTGGAGTTCTTTTTATTATGGAGCTTCCTCACTGTGGGTGGGGTTGTATCAGTGGCTTGTCTAGGTTTCCTGGTTAGGGAGGCTTGTGTTGGAGTTCTGGTGGGTGGAGCTGGGTTTCTTCTTTCTGGAGTGCAGTGGAGTGATCAGTAATGGGTTATGAGACGTCAAAGGTTTTGGAGTAACTTTGAGCTGCCTGTATATTGAAGCTCAGGGGTGTGTTCCTGTGTTGCTGGAGAATTTGCATGGTATGTCTTGTTCTGGAACTTGTTGGTCCTTGGGTGGAGCTTGGTTTCAGTGTAGGTATGGAGGCATTTGATGAGCTCCTATTGCTTAATGTTCCCTGAATTCAGGAATTCTCTGATGTTTTCAGGCTTTGGACTTAAGCCTCCTGCTTCTGGTTTTCAGTTTTATTTTTACAGTAGCCTCTAGACTTCTCCATCTATACAGCACCAATGATAAAACATCTAGGTTAAAGATGAAAAGTTTCTCCACATTGAGGGACACTCAGAGAGGTTCACTGAGTTACAAGGAGAAGAGAAGAGGGAGGGGGTAGTTAGAGGTGACTGGAATGAGATGCGATGAGATCAAAAGAGGAGAGAGCAAGCTAGCCAGTAGTCACTTCCTTATGTGTGTTCCATAGTCTGGACCGCTCAGAGGTATTTACGGAGTTATACAGGGAAGAGGAGAGGGAGGAAGTAGACAGAGGTGGCCAGGAGGATAAGAGAGAGGAATGAGAAGGAGAGAGACAAATCCTGCCAGTAACCAGTTCCTTAGGTGTTCTCCACCATCTGGAACACACAGAGATTCACAGAGTTGGATAGAGAAGAGATGGGGGTGAAAAGAGACAGAGGCCACCTGGTGGAGAAAAAGGAGAGTCCAAAGGAGGACGGAGTGGTCAAGCCAGTAATCTCGCTCTCAGGTAAAATTGGGTAGTGAAGTTTGGGTTTTTAAATGTACAAAATTGACAACAAAAACCAAAGAGCAAAGATTAAAAATCTAGAGTAGAGGTTGGATTTTCAAAAATACAATATTAAAGAAAAGAAGCAGAAGGAAAAAGGAAAAAAGAAAAAAAAAGAAAAGAAAGAAAAAAAAAGCCACAAGAATTATTATTAAAAAAAAACAAACAAACACTAATAACCACCCAAAGACTATATATGGTGTTTGCCTTAAAAAAAAAAAAAAAAGAGAAGAAGAGTCGTTTTTTTTTTTTTTTTGAATAGTAATAATAGGTTATAGAAATAAAAATTAGAGGAGAAATAGAAGACTTAACTATTAAAAAAAAAAGTTAGAAAAAAAAAGGAATGATTTTAAAAATAGTAAAAATATATCTGGCCCTTCTCTGATGTTGTGGGCAGTGTGGGGTCACTTCCAAGGTGGTTCCCTCTGTTTAACTTCTTCTTTATGCTGGTTTTTTAGGCTCACTAGTTCAGTCGCGCTGTGGGGAGGGGGGATGCTGCAAACAAATAGCGCTGTCGTGTGCACACAGTGTCTCAGCCCCGCTGGACCTGTCCCTTCTCGCGGCGTACAAACCGCTCCGGCTCTACGATGCTCAGCCGGGAACCTTCTGAGGCCGGCTCTAGGCTGCATGCACTTCCCCGGTCTAAGCGCTCAGGTTCGGCGCTCAGGTAGCCCTCAGAGGCACAGATTCGGTTGGGACTGCGTTTTGTGCCTTTTCTGGGTCCGAGTAGCTCAGGAGTTTGGCTAGCGCGATCGCTGCAACTTGTCGCCTTTTCTGCCTCTGCTGCTCAGTTTTCTGGGTGGACCGCTGGCACCCCTTGTGAGGCAGATGGTGACTGTCCAGTACCCCCAGAAGTCTTAGCAAAGAAGCCTGCTTGCAGTTAGGTAAGTGAAGTCTCTCCGGGTCTGCAGTTGCCCCTTTCCAGTCCTTACAGCTCTGGCTGCCTGTCCCCGGCGGGGGATGGTCTGTAGCCGGCTTTTTCAGTTCCGTCCTTTGTTCTGTGCTCGGTCCTGGCGGTGTCTTATGTTCGAGCTTTTTGCGTGGTAGCTATCCCACAGTCTGGTTTGCTAGCCCAAGTTAGATCGTTCTGGTTGCACGTGGGGCGTTCCTGCCCAATTCTTACAAAGCACTGCAGCCCGCGCATCCCGCGCTTCCCTGCCCTGCCCCCACTTCCTAGTGGCGGATGCAGGCATCTGTGCTGCTTTTCCACTGGGGGAGTTACTGTTGGGCTTGTAATCTGCTGGTTTTAATTATTTATTTATTTTTCCTTCCTGTTCTGTTGCCCTCTGTGTTTCCAAGGCTCGCCGCAGACTCAGCAGGGAGAGTGTTTCCTGGTGTTTGGAAACCTCTCTTCTTAAAATTCCCTTCCCGGGACGGGCTTCCCTTCCCGGGACGGAGCTCCCTCCCCACCTCCTTTGTCTCCTTTTTTGTCTTTTGTATTTTTTCCTACCTGATTTTGAAGACAATGGTCTGCTTTTCTGGTTGCCTGATGTCCTCTGCCAGCCTACAGAAGTTGTTTTGTGGAGTTTGCTCAGCGTTGAAATGTTCTTTTGAGGAATTTGTGAGGGAGGAAAGTGGTCTTCCCGTCCTATTCCTCCGCCATCTTAGGACCGCCTGGTTTGATCTTCTTGCTGTCCAAGGGACTCTCAAGAGTCTTCTCCAGCACCACAATTTGAAAGCATCAATTCTTCGGCACGCAACCTTCCTTATGGTTCAGCTCTCACATCTATACATGACTACTGGAATACCATAGCTTTGACTATATGGACTGTTGTTGGCAAAATGATGTCTTTTCTTTTTGATATGCTTTCTAGATTTGCCATAGCTTTCCTTTCAAAGAGCAAGCATCCTTTAATATCATGGCTGCAGTCCCCATTTTGCAGTGATTTTTGGAGCCCAAGAAAACAAAATCTGTCTCTCTTTCCACTTTTCCCCCTTCTATTTGCTGCAGTTTGACTTGGATTTGACTGAACCTAAATCAACCCCTTTACTCACCAAAGAACACTGGTTCTTTGGGTTTCTTTTTTTTTTTCAATTGCAATCCTAGTTGTTTTCCATTCTTAAAATTACTTCATTGCCGGGAGCCAGCATGGAAGGTCCCACCCGTGGCAAAGGTCATGAGGAAGAGACCTGACGGGCAAAGGTGGATCAGGACTCGAGGGACTCCCCGACCCCACCCATGACAAGGTCATGTGGAAGAGGCCTCACGGACAAGGCAGATCAGGACTCAAGGGGTCCCCTGGATCTGCTCGAGCATCGACCCCCAAAACCAAAATCTGTCTGTTATACTACACTCCTCTGACATTAACAGGGGCTATCCTTGACCATCTTTCTCTGGAAAATTAACTTAGAGCTCCAGTTAATAGCCTCCTGCATATTAAAGGAGTGTCTCAGGTCAAACGTCTCTGCTGGCAGACTAGCTTGTGGTCAGGTTTATCCACACTCTTGCTATTATGCACATGATTGTTCACAACCTCTCAACCATAAACAGCACAGAGAGTTCGGAGTATTTTGAAAGTCTTAGTTAGCATAGGGCTTTTCTAAAGATAAAAATCATGTTGGTGAAGGGTTTCATTGCTGAATTAATGATTGCCACCAGGCCTCCATACCCTTAGGCACCTGGGAGTATGTTAATCAATGTAATTGGAATGTAGAAAAAGAAAATATAGTAGTTTTAATGTTAGCAGTACTAGACTTTTGAGTTAATGAATTTTCTCTTTGTTATAAATCACTGCACTCCTCTTTTTTGTTATAAATCGTCGTATCCTTGCTATGTAAGAATGTAACTTTATCACTATCTTAAGACTAAGCAGATCTTAAGGGAAAACAAGTTTTCTGATTGACTAACCTTAATCAATAGAAAGAAAGACGGGGCCATAAAATGTTAATCGGTCTTCAGACCAGAAGATATTGTAAACAAATGTAAGACCCTTGTAAGAACAAAGGTATGCAAAGAACACTCTGTCTTTAGATAACGGTCAGAGCAGCTGACCCTGCGTGACTCTGCTTCTTACATTTATCTCTATGTACAACTTAAAGTATAAAAGCTTCCCTGAAAAATAAAGAGACAGACCAGGACCAGTTCCACGAAAGCCTGGTTCCCCCGTGTCAATTCTTTCTTTCTCTCTTACTCTCTTTTTCAGGCTGATCCCTTGGAGCACAGGGGCCCGCTGTGTTCACTTATCTGCCTGGACTTCTAAGACCTGAACGGGAAGGCGCTTTGCGTCTTCACTCTCTCGGGAGACCGGGAGGGCGCCTGCGGCCTACGTGAACAGTGCAAGTCCCTTGTCTTGGGGCTTTATTGACTTTCTGTGTCAACAAAGGAATATCAATCTCTTTCTCTCCTCTATTTTTCTTCACTACTAATTCCTTCCTTATCTCTCTCTATATCTATATATTTTTCTCTCCTTGCCGTCCACGCTTCGGATACCCTGGATCCAACCGGGGCTGGACCCTGGTACTTGATGATATCCTGCCCCAGGAGAAGAGCTCCTTTCTGGGTGGTGCCAAGAGTCACCACCTGGCTATGATAAACACTGAGTCAGTATAGATGGCAAGAAATAATGATACTTCAGATGGTTTTATGGTTATAGCACCAGAATTATTGTGAGAGAGTTCCTCTTTCCCCTCAGGAGAAGAGCTTACTCAAATATCTATGAATATGACCCTTAAAATTCAAAGTATAGACTGTTTTAGAACCACAAAGGGCATTGTATGGCAGAGTTCAACTTCCTCATTTTATAGACCAGGGGGTCACACTCAGAATGTATTTTCCTTGGTTAGCTAATATTGGTGGTATGAGAAGCAGAGACCAGAACCCTTTATTTATGTTATTTCTGTGTCCAGAGTGCTTTCTCATACAACTTTCTTTAGTTGTCAAATTTGGTGTTTTCTGTATCGTGTATTGTCACATAAAATTTAAATATAAAATCTGCCAGAGGGAAATAAGTTCTTTGATTAAAATGTGTTTTGTGATTTATTAATTAAGGAGCTTAAGGATATGTATTCAATAAACTTCAAATAGTAGTATGTCATTCTGTCTATAGCAGCCCAAATACTGGCTTTCTTGTGATAAAAGAAAACCCAATTGTCTTCAAATTACCCCTAAGTCATCTTTTTCTCAGAAAACTTAAATTCATTAAGGTAGCAACTAGAGATTTTG
Organism: Budorcas taxicolor; assembly: GCF_023091745.1. Lineage (NCBI taxonomy): Eukaryota > Metazoa > Chordata > Mammalia > Artiodactyla > Bovidae > Budorcas > Budorcas taxicolor. The sequence goes on from NC_068932.1 coordinate 36,190,427, forward strand.
GAAATATGGAAGCACAAATTAATAAAATTGAACTTCAGTTCAGTTCAGTTCAGTCGCTCAGTCATGTCCGACTCTTTGCAACCCCATGAATCACAGCACGCCAGGCCTCCCTGTCCATCACCAACTCCCGGAGTTCCCTCAGAGTCACATCCATCGAGTCAGTGATGCCATCCAACCATCTCATCCTCAGTCGTCCCCTTCTCCTCCTGCCCTCAATCCCTCCCAGCATCAAAGTCTTCTCCAATGAGTCAACTCTTCGCATGAGGTGGCCAAAGTACTGGATTTCAGCTTTAGCATCATTCCTTCCAAAGAAATCCCAGGGCTGATCTCCTTTAGAATGGACTGGTTGGATCTCCTTGCAGTCCAAGGGACTCTCAAGAGTCTTCTCCAAAACCACAGTTCAAAAGCATCAATTCTTCGGTGCTCAGCCTTCTTCACAGTCCAACTCTCACATCCGTACATGACTACTGGAAAAACCATAGCCTTGACTAGACGGACCTTAGTTGGCAAAGTAATGTCTCTACTTTTGAATATGCTGTCTAGGTTGCTCATAACTTTCCTTCCAAGGAGTAAGCGTCTTTCAATTTCATGGCTGCAGTCACCATCTGCAGCAATTTTGGAGCCCAGAAAAATAAAGTTTGACACTGTTTCCACTGTTTCCCCATCTATTTCCCATGAAGTGATGGGACCAGATGCCATGATCTTCGTTTTCTGAATGTTGAGCTTTAGGCCAACTTTTTCACTCTCCTCTTTCACTTTCATCAAGAGGCTTTTGAGTTCCTCTTCACTTTCTGCCATAAGGGTGGTGTCATCTGCATATCTGAGGTTATTGATATTTCTCCCAGCAATCTTGATTCCAGCTTGTGTTTCTTCCAGTCCAGTGTTTCTCATGATGTACTCTGCATATAAGTTAAATAAGCAGGGTGACTAGTTAATGGATAATCCAATATTTACCCTAATTAGAAATAAATGTTCATCAATAACAAAGTTGAATTCATGGTATTATTTGTTGTAGGAACATGCAAATTTATTATATTAGGATACATATATCACTTTTATTATCTCAGTGAGAACAATACATAATAGTGATCCTTGGATTTCAGAGACTAGTAACCAGACCTGAAGTTGATTTTTTTAAGTGCCTACCTATACTAGAATATGTGAAGAATGGAATGAATAAGCTTGTAGGATTGGTTCCTTCTGTATAAGTTGTTGAAAATTACAATTATAAGAATATGGACCATAGACAAGCATTTTACTTTTTGATATATTTAAACCAAGTCAATCTGAGTTCATTTAATGTTTATTGAGATAGTTTCCTTTCTTTGTTCAGTTTTTCATTTGCTCATTTATTTATAAAAGGTCTGTTAAGAAGTACTGGATGTCCACCAAATGACAAGCCCCTTACCTGATACCAGGCAACACAAAAATGGCTATGAGACATTGATTTCCTTAACCTCAAGATGGCAATCAGTTGGCACAGTCCAATGTGTGACTGACTATAATGTAATAATAGCATCAGAGTTGGAGATATCTCTGGATAAGTGTGGAGGATCCTAGAATGAGTGATAATTTCTAATTTTGGGGTTAGGGGTGATTTCACATAGTAGATAATACTCGAGGTGAATCTGGATGAAGAATTAAAGGTTTACTCAGTAGAGGTGTGGGAGAGAAAATGGTGTAGAAATAGCAAAGATGAAGGCACAGAGACATAGACATAGATAGTGTGTTTGCAGGGCTCTAAGTGATTCCACTTGATGTGTACTTAGAGTGAGGAACAGTGGGAGAAGAACAAGGGAGAAGTTTCAGGAAGGCCATACATTACATGTGGATGAGTTTGAACTTTGTCTCATAGACAAAGCAGGAGAATGGAATGATCAGATATGTGTGCTAGGGAACAAAAAAACAAACCTGTACTAGTCAGGTATCACAACAAGCATACAATTCCATAGTCTTGGCTTTCAAGTTTACAGTTTATTAATGGAGATGAAAAAAGTAACATGAATTTTTTTACAGTTATGGGAAAGATAAAATGTAATTATATGCATTATTTACAATAGCAAAGATCCAGAAACAACCTGTGTCCATTGATGGATGAATGGATAAAGAAATTGTTATATAAAGAAACCTTGCCATTTGCAACAACATAGACGGACCTCAAAGGCATCATGCTGAGTGAAATAAGTCAGACAGAGAAAGATGAATACCATACGATTTCTTTTTTATGTGGAATCTAAAACAAGACAAACTAAAACAAACCAAACTCATGGATACAAAGAACAGATTGGTGGTTGCCAGAGGAAGGGGGCAGGAGGTGGGAGAAAAGGGCAAAGGGGGTCAAAGATAAAAAGGGGAAAAAACAAGAAAATTCTTTGGAAATTATCCAGTATTAAAAATGAAATGATAAAAAAATGTAATAAGTAGGGTAAAAATAATACAAGGTGCAGTGGATATCCATAAACTGCAGAGATCATATATGACTAAGAGGAATCAGAAAAAATATTCATGAAAGGTATTGTTGTACTTGAACTGGTTCTCAAATTATGAGAATGATTTTGCACATTGAGAAGGGTGAGGAAGAACTGGCAAGGTTGAAGAACCAGCATGAGCAAAACCTCAGCAAATGCAGTGGGTGTGAAGGGGTGTGGACTTGCAGGTGCAGAAGCTAGACTGAGGAGAGGACAGGAGGTCCTTTATGCAAGTCAAATAGTTTGTTTCATTCATTAAAAACTTTTGAGGAAAATATGATTAGAGATGTGATTTAAGATGGATGATCTGTAAATAATGTCTAGAATATGTGATTGAAGAGACCAAAGCCTAGGATAGCAGCAGCATTTCAGGCAAGAGATGAAACCCCGAGCAGGGATTCTGCAGTGTGTTTCATAGTAGGAAGCGAACGAGGGAGACACCAAAGGGGAAGCATCAACAGTCAACAGGACTGTCTGGAAGCCAGGGACCTTGAGGGTATCAAAGACCATGTGCACATTTCCTGCCAATGACTCAGCGAGTAGAAGTTCCTACAACAGGAAGGGGAAGGCTGTGAGGAGAACCTCGTTGGACAGAAAAGAGTTTCTCAGAACTTGAATATGGTAACTTTATGATTCAAATAAGACACCCAGTTAGAAAGGCCCAGTAGACAATTGGTATTGCTGGGCGAGAAGCTTTGGAAAGAAGAGGGAAAATTCTTAGACAAAAGGTGAGTCATAGGAGGGGGTTCTCTTGCCACACATGGAAATATCTACACATCTACAAAATATGGAGAAAAGAGATGACTCTTGGGGAATAATTGTGTGTGAAAATAAGAAAAGAAAAGTGAAAAAGCCATCAGCCATGGAACAGGAGAAGCTGTAGAAGTAGGTGGGAAAGCATGATTTCAGGAACCTTGAATTAAAGATGTGTGTTCAGTGCCAGGGACAGTAAGTGCAGCCAAAAGACTGGGGAGAATCAACAATCTGAAAGGCTATTGAGGGACATTGTAGTGTTTAGGGTTTGTACTGGGTGCACATCAGCTTTTGTAATTATCTTGGGGTTTATTTCTTTAACATATGTAACTTCAACTTCCTTATCTGAATAAAAAGTGAAACATATCAGGGTAATTGTGAGAACAAAATGGGCTAAGTAAATGTAACATATAATACAGAACCTGATTAGTAAAGGTTTATTACTCACATCATGAGTCTGGGAAGAGCAGGGTAGGCTCCCATGCTGGTCTAAAAATGGCTGGAGAGGGGAGAGAAAGGATAATGACTTGGGACTTTTTGGTGGTGAGGAGGTGAGGCTGGGACAAGGGTTTCCATTCCTACATGCAGGGGCTTCCATGGTTTGGACTTTCTATTCATGCCAGAAGAGGCTTTCTTAGCCCATTCAGGCTTTCTTAACTTGCCTAGTTGTGGGGCAGAAAGAACAAAAGTAATGGTGACTCTTAAAAGCTGCCAGCAGTCAAACATCAAAAAGTGGAGTCAGACTCTTACAAAGAAAGAGAGTGTTAATTGCCCAGTCGTGTCCAACTCTTTGTGACCCCATAGACTGTAGCCAACCAGGCTCCTCTGTCGATGGGATTTCCCAAACAAGAATACTGGAGTGGGTTGCCGTTTCTTTCTCCAGAGTATCTTCCAAATGCAGGGATTGAACCTGGGTCTCCTGTATTGCAGGCATATTCTTTACCACCTACGCCACCAGGGAAGCCTTTCTTTCTTACAAAGTGTTTCCCAAGATCTCCCTTAGCTGGACCCGAGAAATACTCACTGCCACTATAGCACCCCCCTAAAAAGGGGAAGTATGATGGAAGGAAACCCAGAGTGGAAAGAGGCTTAAAAGTCTTAAACGATTGCAGTGAAAGTATCTTAGCAAGTAAAACATTGCCAAGGCTTGTTCCAGGGCCTTGAAAGCACCGATACTAAAGAAGAGCCTTGAAATCCTTTTTTTGGACAAGCATTTGAATTATTTTAAAATGTGTTTGGCTGGATTTTCTTTACTCTACTTGTGCTCTTGTTGTCCTTTTTTTTTTTTTTTTTTTTCCTTGTTGTCCTTTTGATGGGTGGAAGAATGTGACAGAACTACTAGCGAAGGGTAGAAATGCTGTTGGTCATGGAACAAGAAGTGTGTGGGACAGAAGTTTAATCCACACTGAAACAAATCATCACCCTCTCATTTCTTACCTATAAGTCACCTTCTTGTCCTTGGACCTACTTTTCTTGTTCTTCTTCCTGAAATCCTTGCCCATCAACTAACCCTTTGCTCACCTATATCTGCCTACCTCATCATACTTCCTCCTGAGCCAGCCTTCTGTGACTTCCTGTGGGTCCACATTCCCTCATAATTGCATAAGCCATTTACATCCAAACTTCTTTATTGTTATTTCACTTTCTCAAAACACCTACCCATTGATGGCCTGCCTTTGTCCTAGGTTTGTTTGGACAAGTACCTAGCCTTTCTCAATGACATTCACTGAATATCTCCACACATTAACAGGAGCCTGGATTGGACCTAAAAATAATTATTATAGCTCCTAATTATAGAGTGTTTACTGTTTGCCTTGTGCTAAGCTAAGCCCTATATGTGCATAATGTCATTTTATCTTGATAGTAATACTCTATGGTATATAACTGCATATCACTCAGTCTTGGTGATCATTTCATGATTTATAAGTATATCAAATCATCACACTGTATACTTTAAATTTATATAATTTTACTTTTCATTTATACTGAATATAGCTAAAGGAAAAAGAAAAATGAATAGTTGGATTAAGGATAAAAGGCAAACAGTAATATTCAAAATAAAATTAGTGCAGGCAAGATATTGAGACATATACTTACAACTTAACATACAGAGGGAATCTGAGGCTCAGAAAAATTAACTAAGTTGTCAAAGATAGTGCTGCTAAAGAAGTCCTGCCTGGCTTGAACCCAGATCCAATTCTAAAGTCCAGGCTCCACATCACCATTTCTTCCAGAAGAACCTGCTTCTAGAAGTGAAGCCTTTTCAAACTATATTGAAATCCCACACATGATTTGCCAATTCTTAATGCAGGTATAAATCCTCCCAACCTCTCCTTTCTTTACAATTGCTTCTTCGATGGTGACATTTTTCTTTATTATATTATTCTTACTTTGCTGAATGTGAAAGAATTTAACTTTCCAAAGTGTAATTTTAATATGCCACATTCTAGTATGGCAAATTACTATTATGAAAAGTGTGCTCCTTGGAAACTTCAAGTAGCCTTCTAGAGTAACTTGTAATTATAATGAATTGTGTTGATGTTATGTGCATTTTTATTGTATATAATTTAACAACTATGTGATGACTATCTAATTATAGTCTATAGTTCACAAAGTAATAGTTTACAACATTTCCTCAAAAGTTATACTTCCCCATGAGGTTCTTGTTTTATGTCTGCATACAAGTGGTGTATTACTACAAAATGTGCATACAAATAAAGCCTTACTAACAAAAAGAAAAAGCTTTAGAAACATAATCTGTTTTAGAAACATATTTTCCAAAATTTGCAGGAAAAAAAATACATCCCTTAAACCAATCAAAGTAAACAATTCATTAAAATATTTTTGTCCCATCAAGCATTGTAAGAAATATCCTGGCAATAATTATGAGAGAAAAATACATTATTCAAGAATAAATCAGAAAAAAAGTAAGTTTTTCTACCTCTGCAAGATGCACTGGTTTTGCGCCTCGATCATTTCATCTCTTAAGCACTAAATCAAAGAACAGAGACAACAACAAAGGAAATTTTGTTGACTCTATCTTCAAACCACATCCTGAGCCCATCCACTTCTCACCACCTCCACTGGTACCTTCCTGTCCAAACCACCATCATCTTCACCTGGATCACTGTAGTAGCTTCCCAACTGCTCATCTTCCTTCCCTCTCCTACTGTCTGTTGCCAACAGAGCAGCCAGAAAGACCCTGTTATAACCAAAGTCAAATCAGACTCCTTCTCTATTTAGAGGCCACAACTGGCTTTCTTTTCTCTGAGAGGAAAAGCTGAAGTTGTTACCATGGCCAGCAAGGTCTTACCCACTCTGGCCTCCAGGCACCTCTCTGAGCTTGTCCTCTATTATCCCCTCCTTTTCCTTCTGCCCCTGACATACTGGCCTTTCTGCTTTTCCTTACAAATATGGAGCAGATTCCTGCCTTTAGACCTGGGCTTACCTCTCCTTTTTCCGTAAGTGTTACTTATCACTCTCTTTTGCTCACCTTTTCAATGAAGACACCAAAATTAATAGCAATCTGCTCTGCCTATCAGCTCGCAAAGGCCCCAGTCTCCGTTACTCTGCTTTATTTATTTCTCCATAGTTTAAGCCACCTTTTCACATACTCTAGAATTTACTGGTTTACTGTGTTTATTGGCTGCCCCTGGTAGCTCAGTTGGTAAATCCTCCTGCAGTGTGGGAAACCTGGGTTCGATTCCTGGGTTAGGAAGATCCCCCGTAGGAGGGCATGGCAACCCACTCTTGTATTCTTGCCTGGAGAATTCCATGGACAGAGGAGCCTGGCAGGCTATAGTCCATGCAGTCGCAAAGAGTTGGACGACTGAGTGGCTTGCACTTTCACTTTCCTCACTATAATATTCAAAAGGGCAGGGTCTTTGTTCGTTGGTGTGTCACTAGAAACCAGAAGAGTACCTGGCACATAGCAACCACTCAGATATTTGGTGAATGAATGAATGAATGCTAAGATTACTCAGGCACATGTCTTTATATTTCACTCTTTCTTTGCTTCCCCAAAATAGCCATGATACCGGCCTCCCTGAAATCTTGGATAATTCAAAGAGCTGTGCATTAAGAAATAGTCTACAAAGTTATTTAAAATTATAGCCATGTTATTCAGGGTTCTGACATTAATATTGAAATATTCATCATGACACATTGAAAGGTTCTCTGCCTTACTAAATTTTAAAAATAATTTATCATGCCAGGGACAGAATTAATTGAATTATTTTCTACTCGAATCAAGAATTCAACTGATGCGCTGTTTTTCCTCGATTTTGGTGTGCTTTCATATATAAGCACACATCTGATTTTGTGATCATCTTTTAAAAGCTATTGTTAATCCCTCTACGTGACATTTTTTCAGGCGGAACTGCCACAATTCCAGTGAGCAAATAGGATTCACCAGTATCTGAACCTCGTTGAACATAATTGTTAAAGTATAATGAGTCTTTAACTCTCAGCGTGATAATCTCTCTAGAGGAAGAATTTCCTTGAATGATATGAGATCAATGAAATCGAAGACTACACTTTTTTCTCAACAAAGATTGACCATATGTCTACTGTGATAGAATTATTGCTAGATGCTGGAGCCCAAAGATGAACAAAAACCAGCCCTTCTCCCAGAATGATTTAGTCTGGGGAAGGAGACAAATAGGTAATTGCCTAATTAGTCTGTGATATGCTAAGTGCTATAGCAGTTTCATTGAAAAGTTCTGTGAAAACATCGAAGAGAGAATTTTTTTTTTTCATTTAAACGTTTATTAACTACCTTCAGCACTGTGGTACTGGAGAAGACTCTTGAGAGTCCCTTGGACAGCAAGGAGATCAAACTAGTCAATCCTAAAGGAAATCAACCCTGAATGTTCATTGGAAGGACTGATGCTAAAGCTGAAGCTCGAATACTTTCTTGGCCACTGAATATGAAGAGCTGACACATTGGAAAAGCCCCTGATGCTGGGAAAGATTGCGCGCAGGAAGAGAAGGAGCTGATTGATCGAGGATGAGATGGTTGGATGGCATCACTGACTCAACGGACATGAGTTTGAGCAAACTTGGGGAGATAGTGAAGGACAGGGAAGCCTGATGTGCTGCAGTCCACGGGGTCACAAAGAGTTGGACACAACTTAGTGGCTGAACAACAATATTGATCACATGTTCATGTAGACATGAATAAGATGCAGTCTTCTGAGAGGTATTGATTATGTTATTCATGCTGATCCCACATGTGTGACTGAAAACATTGAATCTTGAAATGCCACTTGGGAAAAATGTCCAGTTATAATTGGTGAAACTTTTAGAGCACACCATTTTTGTAGTGTAGTTACTGGACTCAGCGTGCCAGGCACTGAGCTTGGTGCTGCTGCATGGTTTAGGCTCTAATCACTGCATGTCTGCGTGCCAGGGTGGACTGGCTACTGTGAGTTCCAGGAAATACTGCAACCAAAAACGCACCCAAGATTTGTAACTCGTCTTATTCAAAACCTCTCCTTTGTCTGATTCTTGCACAGTGTTACAAGTTTTTTTTAAAAAAAGGCTGAATGCTTCATAAATCATTAAAAATTTTAATGCTATTAGGGTGAGAGTAAAACATTAAGAAACACTAAGAAATACTTTCAGCCATCTTCCATGAGCATTTAAAAATTGAGAAACTGATAAGGGATATCTGTGAGTTGAATTGCTCATCACTTAATGAAGTAGCCAAAAAGACAAATTTGTATTACATTCAACTGTATGAATCCTGTGTACAATGATGTATACTAAGTGTACAAGGGTATACTTAGCTATATATGAACATAAACTTCCTCTTATAACTAGTAACATACTTGAAAATGTCAATAATAATATTTACACAATATAGTACTTACTATATATTAGGTACTATTCAAATAGTAAGTAATTCAGTCATCTAAATAACTATATTAGGAACCAGGATTATCTCTGGTTTTTTACAGGCAGAGGAAAGCACAATGAGCTTACTAGCCCAAGGTCATTGCTAATAAGTGGCATGGCCAGAATTTGAACCCAGGTGATCAGGCTCCAATCACCAGGTGAATTCTATGCTATATTGCCACACAGGTAAGACAGCCAATTAAGCCATGTTCATTGTTTAATTCATAGCATATTCTAGTAGGGCCTATTTGTATTAAGTGGATGTTTGCACTCAGAAATATGTTAGGTAATATTCCATTGTTCCCTTTCTTTATCTATTTATCCATCAGTGGACATTTAAGCTGCTTCCATGTCCTGGCTTTTGTAAATAGTGCTGCAGTGAACACTGGAGTGCATGTATCTTTTCAAATTATGTTTTTCTCTGGCATAAAAGAGAATGAAATAATGCCATTTACAGCAACATGAATGGACCTAGAGATTGTCATCCTGAGTAAGTCACACAAAGAAAGACAAAAATTATGTGAAATTGCTTATCAGTTCAGTTCAGTTGCTCAGTCGTGTCCGATTCTTTGTGACCCCATGAACTGCAGCATGCCAGGCCTCCCTGTACATCACCAACCCCCAGGGGCCTACCCAAACCCATGTCCATCGAGTCGGTGATGCCATCCTCTGTCGTCACTTTGTCATCCTGCCCACAATCTTTCCTAGCAACAGGGTCTTGTCAAATGAGTCAGCTCTTTGCATCAGGTGGCCAAAGTACTGGAGTTTCAGCTTCAGCATCAGTCCTTCCAATGAACACCCAGGACTGATCTCCTTTATAATGGACTGGTTGGATCTCCTTGCAGTCCAAGGGACTCTCAAGAGTCTCCTCCAACATCATAGTTCAAAAGCATCAATTCTCTGGCGCTCAGCTTTCTTTATAGTCCAACTCTCACATCCATACATGACTACTGGAAGAACCATAGCCTTGACTAGATGGACTTTTGTTGACAAAGTAATGTCTATGCTTTTTAATATGCTGTCTAGGTTGGTCATAACTTTCCTTCCAAGGAGTAAGCATCTTTTAATTTCATGGCAATCACCATCTGCAGTGATTTCGGAGCCCAGAAAAATAAAGTCAGCCACTGTTTCCACTGTTTCCCCATCTATTTGCCATGAAGTGATGGGACCAGATGCCATGATCTTCATTTTCTGAATGTTGAGCTTTAAGCCAACTTTTTCACTCTTCTCTTTCACTTTCATCAAGAGGCTCTTTAGTTCTTCACTTTCTGCCATAAGGGTGGTGTCATCTGCATATCTGAGGTTATTGTGGAATCTAAAAAAATGGGGACAAATTAACTTATTTATTAAGCAAAAATAGAGTCATAGATGTAGAAAACAAATTTATGGTTGCCAAGGAGGAAAATAGGGGGTGAGGGATAAATTGAAAGATTGAGACTAACATTAACACAGTACTACATATAAAATATATAGCTAATGAGAACCTACTGTATTACATAGGGACCACTTGTCTATATACTCTGTAATGACCTATATGGGAAAAGAATCTAAAGAAGAGTGAATGTAACTGTTTGTATAACCAATTCACCTTGCTGTACAGCAGAAACTAACACAACATTGTAAATTAACAATTAAAATTTAATATTAATAAAAATTTAAACAAAAATTGAAATAAAGAAATGTGTTAGGGAAAAATACACATAATATATAATCCTACTTTGGAAAATTTTTGCTTGTTTTAATGTTTCTTAGCTATAAGACCATCCCAAAGTACTAAAATAACTCTCAAGAGTGACTCAGTTTATGCCTAACCAAAATATTGCTAATGATGAAACAGCAACACCTCAGAAGTTTTAATTACCCATCACATAACACAAGGCACACCCTGCTAATTATATCTCTTAAAGTGAAGTTAGAAGTCCAGACTATGACACATTTACTTTGCAAGGCAGAAGAATTAAAGGTAGTGTGAGTCCCATGCTCTTCTGGACCTAGAACTTAAATACTAATTGATACCATTGGAAGACTGCTTGATATTTTTATAGTGCAGTGACTTTGCAAGCAAAAATTTTCAAGATTTTATATGATTTTTAAAAAATCAACTCAGATGTTTGGAATTTGGATTGCTGCACTTTTATTCTTTGGCAAATCACCAGGTAAGACTCATAATTTATAATTTCTCTGAAACAGAGTATACTGACATCTTAAATGTAATTGACATGGACTTTGAAATCTTGGCTCTGTTTAAATTTTATTCTTCATAAAATTATCTAAAGGAAAATGCACCAGTTTCATAATAATTAATTTGATGAGCATATGAAAAGCAACTATTTCCAATAAAATAAAAGTCACTGGACAGTCTTGTACTAGGCCTCCAGCTTCATCACTTAGTAGCTTTATGGCCTTGGACAAATAATTTATCCATTGAAGTCTGTTTCTTCACTTCTAAGATGAGTATGTAGCATACATATTTCCATTTTCAGTACCTGATTCACAGTAGATGCTCAATAAATGTTTGAATGAATGAATGAATGATTAATGCTGATTGGAAACTCCACAATGATTTTTTCCCTTTGTGTCATGATCTTACACATTAGCTCAATATTAATTGACTTCTGAACTTTATATTGTAGACTCCTTATGTATTAACATTACCTATGTAGTAGTTATTGGTTTCTTTTGTTCTTACCACCCTGCTTCAACATTGTATGTGTAAGCACAATAAAAGTTAGTTGATGCATTTTAGCCAAAATAGAATCAAAGGATTTCAGTGTGTTTTAGTCCCTGCTCTCCAGCTCTCCTTATGGAATAAAAAATAAAGGGATGGAACCCTTGTTAGTTTTAGTAAATGCCAGGAACTGTGCTCTATTTTCCATGATTTTCCTACCCCAGGACAGTTCCAGTTGAATGCTGAAAGCAGATTAATGAGTTCCAGAGCAGAATTAAGAAGTGAGTCAAGTATGCCCTGGTCCATTTTCTTGTATTGTCACATCTCTTCTCAGTGGTATATCCTCCGTCTAGAGTTCAGAGGCCTTCTTGCTATCTTTACTCCCAGCCCATCCCTCAAAATCCTCTCTGAACAAGGATCCGAATACATTTTTCTTTTAAATCAACAAATACAGTTGCCTACTATGTGCCAAGTACTGTGTTAAGCTCTGGAGACCCAGTTGTGATTGGTAAGTTCCCTATCCATCAGAAATATATGTTTTTCAAATATTTGCTTTTCGATAGAGAGTGACTTCTGTTTAGAAGCTCACTGAATTAAGCACAATGTATAAAATGGAAGTACCAGAAGACTGAATACAAATAGACTCTATTAAAAATTGAATAGATGTGATATAGTTTACAAAACAAATGTGATATGGACTCAGTTTTTAAATTATGGCAGCTAAGATGTGTATGTATACTAGAAATATATATAACATAAATTTTATATAACTATTTTTAAAAAAGCATCTTATCTGGCAGCTAACTGTCTCCTCAGTCCCCTCCTTACCCAGTTTAAATGCTATCAGTCATGCTCATTCCTTGGTGTGCACACTGGACTTCTCTGCTGCTCTTGATTCACTTGGTTCAACCATGACCCTGATTAAATCTGACACTTTGCAATGTTGTGACTGCACTTGTACAGCTGAATGTGCCTGGAGAAAAACACATACCATGCTGACTGTCTCACTGTGAAATCATGGTTATTAAACTAAAGTGGAGCATGAATCTGCCAAGCCATCATATTCGGCTTCCCTGGTTGTTTCATTTTCCCAGGCTCCTGGGTTACTTCATTCTTCTCCTTTCTTCTCCCCTCTACTCAAACCTCCAGTGCCTTCCTGCCCACTAATACTCTTGGCCGATAGGCTTGTTTCCTATTTCAAAAAGAAAATAGAAATAAAAAGAAGAGTCCCTCCATAATTTTCCAGTACCACATTCAACCCAGTTACCTGCATGTATTTCTATAGTAAAATCTATGTATTCACATTAAGTGGAATAAAGAATATATATATATATATATATATATATGTGGCTTTAGACCCATTTTTTTTTCTGCCAAATGAGTTTGCTGAAAACTAAAAACAAAGGAAAAAATAAAAACCCCACTTTTTTCCTCAAAGACTTTTAGATTTTGAACTTGCAGACTAAGGTGTCGTGGACCTGCCTCTCCCCACACCCCCACCCTGGTTCTGCAGTTCCGTTCAGGGCAGCCCCCTCGTAATTCTTCATCACACCAGGTGTGCTTGTACTGCTTCCCTCTGCCTGGAATGCCTCCCAGGAAATCCACAAAGTTTGCTGTTCACCCCCTCCAGGTATGGATTCAAGTGCCACTTTTCTTAGCTAGGTCTTCCCTGGCCACTCTATTCCAATTGTAACCCCTCCTGACATAAACACACATGCACCTTCACCCCTGTCATGTTTTGTGTTTGTCCCAGCACTTGCCACATTTAAACATATACCATATTTTATTTATTCTTATTCATTGCCTGTCTTCTACCCCAACCCCCACCCCCAACTAGATTATATACTCCATGGGTGCCTGAACTACTTTTTCCATTGCTGAGTCCTTAGTGCTGAGAACCACCCCTGGCACATAATAGGCACTCAGATAAATACTTCTTGAATAAATTAACGAGCCTATTTTCCAGCTTTTTTATGTCATTGAAAAAAGCTCTACACGATACCATAAAGAAAAGACTCATTTAGAAATTGAAAATTAGGGAATCTGGTCTCATCTCTTCATGGCAAATAGATGCAGAAACAATGAAAACAGTGACAGACTTTATTTTCTTGGGCTCCAAAATCACTGCAGATGGTGACTGCAGCCATGAAATTAAAAGACGCTTGCTCCTTGGAATGAAAGCTATGACCAACCTAGACAGCATATTAAAAAGCATATAGATTGCTTTGCTGACAAATGTCCATCTAGTCAAAGTTATGGTTTTTCCAGTAGTCATGTATGGATGTGAGAGTTGGACCATAAAGAAAGCTGAACTACGGTGGTGGAAAAGACTCGTGAGAGTCCCTTGGACTGCAAGGAGACCAAACCAGCCAATCCTAAACGAAATCAGTTCTGAATATTCATTGGAAGGACTGATGCTGAAGCTGAAATTCCAATACTTTGGCCACCTCATGCGCAGACCTGACTCATTGGAAAAGACCCTGATGCTAGGGAAGATTGAAGGCAGGAGGAGAAGAGGCTGACAGAGGATGAGATGGTTGGATGGCATCACCGATTCCATGGACATGAGTTTGAGCAAGCTCCAGGAGTTGGTGATGGACAGGGAAGCCTGGCGTAGTGCAGTGCATGGGGTCACAAAGAGTCGGGTCCTAATGAGCAACGGAACTGACTGAACTGAGGCGGCTCAGCAGGTAAAGAATCTGCCTATAATGCAGGAGACAAAGGAGACGGGAGTTCCATCCCTTGGGTGGGGAAGATCCCCTGGAGGAGGAAATGGCAACCCACTCCAGTATTCTTACCTCAGAAATCCCGTGGACAGAAGAGCCTGGTGGACTACAGTCCATGGGGTTGCAAAGAGTCAGACATGACTTAGCAACTGAGTGTGCATGCCAATTTATGATTTCTTAACCAGTTAAAGCTAGTTTCATATAATGTGCTATATTTCAGGTGCTCCTTAAAAGAACTTTTAGGTCAAAGAGGAAAGAAAACATTTCAATTGAAAAATATAGCAAAATATGACTCGAGAATAGAAGAAACTATAAAAGAACAATTAACTTTGAAATAAAAATTTAATAAAAATAGAGGTTAATGCATTAGAAAAACAGGAAGAAAACAATATAATTGATAAATTTATGTGGTGGTTGCTTCATAAAAGTGAGAAAAAAATAGGAAGCCATGGCATAGGAAGCATGGCAGTTTTAAATAAACAAAGGGAAATAACCATGATGTGAAAGACATTTAAATGATTACATTTGTATAAATTTATGCTAAGAGAACTGAAACTCTATATTTTATATCAAAGTAAATCCCAGATAAATGAACATTTAAAAGTAAAAGAGTGAAACAAAAAAATTGTGAAAACAGTGAAATCATTAATGATCTTAGAGTGAGGATGGTTTTTCTAAACAAGAAAAAACTCCAAAGCCATAAAGGAAAAGATTGATTATGTGGTTGAATAAAATGCAAACTTCTATATGACAAAAAGTAAAATCTATTAAACAAAAATATATAACAACTAGAATGTCTTTGCTAAATATCTGAGAAAGGGTGTAAATATTTTTAACTGTTCAAAGAGTTTTTAAACATAAATAAGGAAAAATAACCTTTTAGAAAAATGTGCATAGAACATGAAAATCTCACCCGTTAGACAATCTGCAAATGCCAGAAATACACAAAAAAGATGTTCAAGCATATAGGTAGTTAAAGAAATGCAAACTAAAATGGCAAAAGTTGGTGCATATGGCAATTTAAATGTGCACACCCTTCCGCGGTAGATTTTAGTTCCCCCTTATTTATTCTTCCCCCGCCCCGAAGGGTTCCACAGAGCCACCTTTGTCCACAGGACATCGAACGGCAGAGAATAGTGCCAAATCTGAAGACCTGCTGGAAATCTGCCTGGTTCGGCTGTTAAATCCATTTCCTCACCCCAAGAGTGCCGAACAGGGTCTGTTCCTCAAGCTTCGATGCTGTAAAAAAGGAGACTGATAGCTCAGAGCCACATCCAACCTAAAACCATTGCAGCCAGAATACAACATGAACAAGAAATGAACTTAATTTTTATAAGTCAATGAGATTTGGAAATCATTTGTCACCACAGTGTAACCTAGAAAAAGCTAATTGGCGACATACTTCCCAGTTCTGTTTAGTGATAGATTGACCTGCATTATGGTTCATTTTTGCTCATGAAACATTGAACAAGGTGATCACCTTTTCTAAGTCTTCCTTTCATCACACATGGCACATAGGGCTTAATCTGTTTTTGCTGTTTTAATTATTATTAATATAAGAGAGAAACCAATGTGGACATAATTTGGTGGAAAAGTACTCTTCTTTTTACTTTTGTGACTTTTTTCTTATTACAAAGGTAATTTGTATTCATTATTGAAAATTTGAGATCATAACTGAATAATATGTTGGGAAAAAACAAAAACCATGCTAACACCATTGTTAATATTTTGGTGGAGTTCCTTTGAATTTTATCTTTTCCCTCATACATTTTAAATGAAACTATATTCCAAGTAGTTCACTTATGTGTCTTTTCCCACCAACATTATATCATTCTCACTTTCTTTAAAAAGTTTCATTTCAAATTCTTTGTAAACATTTAAATGGCTAGATAATTCTATAATTTTAGAACTATATCCTTTGTTATTTAGGCTATTTAAATTACTGGCCCAATTTCAAGTTATTAATTTTATACCAAATGTATATTTTCAATAGCTATTAGTCTTTCCATTTTTCTCCTAAATAGTTTTAATAGCTTATGATGTTGGTAAGTTATTGTGTGTTAGTCGCTGTCATATCTGACTCTTTGTGACCCCATGGACTGTAGCCCGCCAGGCTCCTCTGTCCATGAAATTCTCCAGGCGAGAATACTGGAGTGGTTGCCAGTTAAATCACATATAATTTCTTAACCACATCTAATTTCTTCAACTTTTATGCGCTTTCTGTTGCCCTATGGGAAAAGGGCGTGATGACCAGTACCCCGGTAAGTTACAAACATAGAAAACAAGGAATATTTACAATCTTCATTTTTAAACCCAAACTCTCTTTCCTTTACTGAATAACGTAGTTGAGAACTTAGAGTGTTGCAGTGGTAGACACGTGTGGGGGCGTGGGGCATGGAATGCAAAAACTAAGGCAGCTGGACTTTCTAGGAATAGATGGTTGTATTAGAAAGCTATTATCCAATATGAAATCATTGGTTCAAATTGGAACGGAATGTATACGTGCTTTAAGAGGAAAAACAGAATGGATTCCAGGCAGGAGAAATATTGATTGAGACACAGCACTGTTCTAGGGATATATTGAAGAAGGCACATGTTCACACTTCTGACAAGAGGAAATAAAGTCAGCCAGAGAATCCTGGAAAACAGAAATGGCACACAAAAGGCATAATCTGAATGTGGAGCCAGATAAAGTGACACTGACCTGGAGTAATTCGTGTATTGTGAGAAGTAAGAGTTCATTTGAATATTCTCCTTTGAAGGGAATGAGTGTGTGAAGAGTGGAAGTGCAGAGAAGGAAATAGCATGCTAGCTGGCTCTGAAGGGAGGAAATATTTATCTAGTCATAGTAATATAAATTTGGTTTATTGATTTTCAATTTTTGAGAGTCAGTGTACAGATAAGGCAGGGGTGATTTAATTATCATCATAGAACAAGGACTGAATATTATCAGTCTTGACAGTAATGAATGTAAAATTGCAGCGGACAGATATCAGAGATGGAAGAGAGGCAGCGATGCCGAGGCAGTATCTCTTCAAACTTCGTCTTGCAAAGGTATGGAGTCAAGTTATAAGGCATGTGAGGTCTGGATCAAGACCTAGAAGATGACTATCTAAGCTTACCGTGGAAGTTAAGAAATGGGCTGAAAACAGTGTTAGGGACTATATTGGAGGAGGAGTGGAGACAAAGTGGAGAGCAGGCTACTGAGCTGTTGTTCCTCAGCTGCCAGTCACCCTTGCTTTGCCAGCACTGAGAAATGGCAAACACGGTCCACTGCTTCAGTCCCTTCCAGAGAGGCACTGTCAACAGGGACTCTCCGTTCAGTTCAGTTCAGTAGCTCAGTCGTGTCCAACTCTCCGCGACCCGATGAATCACAGCACTCCAGGCCTCCCTGTCCATCACCAACTCCCGGAGTTCACTCAAACTCATGTCCATCGAGTCAGTGATGCCATCCAGCCATCTCATCCTCTGTCGTTCTCTTCTCCTCCTGCCCCCAATCCCTCCCAGCATCAGGGTCTTTTCCAACCACTCAACTCTTCGCATGAGGTGGCCAAAGTATTGGAGTTTCAGTTTCAGCATCAGTCCTTCCAATGAACACCCAGGACTTATCTCCTTTAGAATGGACTGGTTGGATCTCCTTGAAGTCCAAGGGACTCTCAAGAGTTTTCTCCAACATCACAGTTCAAAAGCATTGATTCTTCGGCGCTCAGCTTTCTTCACAGTCCAACTCTCACATCCATACATGACTACTGGAAAAACCATAGCCTTGACTAGATGGACCTTTGTTGGCAAAGTATTATCTCTGCTTTTCAATATGCTATCTAGGTTGGTCATAATTTCCTTCCAAGGAGTAAGCATCTTTTAATTTCATGGCTGCAATCACCATCTCCAGTGATTTTGGAGCCCAGAAAAACAAAGTCTGACACTGTTTCCACTGTTTCTCCATCTATCTGCCATGAAGCGATGGGACCAGATGCCATGATCTTCGTTTTCCGAATGTTGAGCTTTAAGCCAACTTTTTCACTCTCCTCTTTCACTTTCATCAAGAGGCTTTTTAGTTCCTCTTCACTTTCTGCCATAAAGGTGGTGTCATCTGCATATCTGAGGTTATTGATATTTCTCCTGGCAATCTTGATTCCAGCTTGTGCTTCTTCTAGCCTGGTGTTTCTCATGATGTACTCTGCATATAAGTTAGATAAGCAGGGTGACAGTATACAGCCTTGACGCACTCCTTTTCCTATTTGGAACCAGTCTGTTGTTCCATGTCCAGTTCTAACTGTTGCTTCCTAACCTGCATATAGGTTTCTCAAGAGACAGGTCAGGTGGTCTGGTATTCCCATCTCTCTCAGAATTTTCCACAGTTTATTGTGATCCACATAGTCAAAGGCTTTGGTGCAGTCAATAAAGCAGGAGTAGATGTTTTTCTGGAACTCTCTTGCTTTTTTCATGATCCAGCAGATGTTGGCAATTTGATCTCTGGTTCCTCTGCCTTTTCTAAAACCAGCTTGAACATCTGGAAGTTCACGGTTCACATACTACTGAAAGGGGAACTCCCTGGGTCGGTAGGTGCCCAATATGCTACTGGAGATCAGTGGAGAAATAACTCCAGAAATAATGAAGGGATGGAGCCAAAGCAAAAACAATACACAGTTGTGGATGTGACTAGTGATAGAAGCAAGGTCCGATGCTGTGAAGAGCAGTATTGTATAGGAACCTGGAATGTCAGCTCCATGAATCAAGGCAAATTGGAAGTGGTCAAACAGGAAATGGCAAGAGTGAATGTCGACATTTCTAGGAATCAACGAACTAAAATGGACTGGAATGGGTGAATTTAACTCAGATGACCATTATATCTACTACTGTGGGCAGGAATCCCTTAGAAGAAATGGAGTAGCCATGATGGTCAACAAAAGAGTCCGAAATAGGGACTCTAGGGTGACTCTAAGTCTCCAGGAGACAGGGGGCTCCTTCCTGTTTGCTCCCCGTTCCGGTCTGTCTGCCCAGCATCAGCTTTTCACTCCACACAAACAACCATCCATGAGTAGCAGTAGTTTGAAGACTTTCCTTGTGGCTCAGCTGGTAAAGAATCCACCTGCAATGCAGGAGACCTGGGTTCGATCCCAGGGTTGGGGAGATCCCCTGGAGAAGGCAAAGGGCTACCCACTCCAGTATTTTGGCCTGGAGAATCCCATGGACTGTACAGTTCATGGGTCACAAAGAGTTGGACACGGCTCTCGGACATTCACTCTGCACAAGCAACCATCCAGGAGCAGGGCAGTAGTTTACATTTTCCTAATACTCCCAGAGCCAGATACAGGCTGCCTGCTCAAAGACGCCAGCCTCAGCCAGCTAGCACCCCCGCCTCAGAGGCCTGAATACTAGTGCCAACCCCGCCACCTCTTCTGTTTCTCTTACCAGCCCTTCTGCTAGGAGTCACTCCCTGTAGTTCCTCCTTTCCTCTTCAGGCCTCCGAAACCTGATTAGTAACAATGTATTGTGTTAAACTCTTGCAGTTAAAGTAACTAGAGTGGTTTCTGCTTCTTGCCCTGGATCATCCAGGAAATAGGTAGATTAATTAAATCCTCATTTAGAGCATGTGTGATTGATGTTGATAAATCAAAACCCAGTAGTGTAAGCACATTATTTAGAGATATGGAGGTAAGCATAAGAACTGCAGACATGTTTAAGTTGTTGCCTCTGGGGAGAGGGTTGGGTGTATGCGTGGGCAGGTGAAAGATCAGCACATATTTTTAGTGTACACACACTTCTTCAAATAAAAATATGTTTTAATTTCCTCTCATCTATATTTATATTTAACATATAAATATATATATAAATATATAAATATAAATAAATTAATAAACATACAATAAACAAATATATTTAATAATATATAATAAAATATATTAATAAATATATCTCATCTATATTTACTATGGAATCTTATTCTTAGGGAATGAAGCAAAGCAAAATTTCCTAAAACTATGAAGTTAAAAAATAGTGGACTTGAAAATCGAGACTTATTTAGTATATTTTAGGTGAAGTCACTCAGTCGTGTCTGACTCTTTGCGACCCCGTGGACTGTAACCTACTAGGCTTCTCTGTCCATGGGATTCTCCAGGCAAGAATACTGGAGTGGATTGCCATTTCCTTCTCCAGAGGATCTTCCCAACCCAGGGATCGAACCTGGGTCTCCCGCATTGGAGGCAGACGCTTTAACCTCTGATGGTAAGGGATAAAAGAAAATCCTCAAATTCAAGTTGTCAAATAGCTCTAACCAATATTAATAAATAATCATAAACTGAATAAATTATCAATTTTGTGAATTGAATAACAGTAATTGAATAAATCATAATTATGAATTAAGATAATAATTGAATAAGTTAAACTATCCCTCTGAAAAACAGTATGAAATAAAGTTTTTAAAGCATTTATTTATACAAAACAAAAAAAACAGTTGACCCATTTATCCCAGGCCCACAGCCCTCTGCCTCTGGCAACCCCCAGTCTGTTCTCTGTATCTATGAGCTTGATATATCATCATTATCTGATTTGTTTCATTTAGCACAATACCCTTGAGGTCCATTCATGTTGTTGCAAATTCCAAGATTTCGATTTTTAATGGCTGAATAATGTTCAAATGTATAAATGTATATTCTACAATTTCTGTTCATCAGCTGATGGAAACTTAGATGGCTTCTCTCCTGTTGCTGTTATAAATAATACTAAAATGAACATGGGTGTGCATGTGTCTTCTGAGATTCATGTTCTTATTTTCTTCAGATAAATACCAAGAAGTGGACTTGCTGGATCATATGGTAGTTTTATTTATTTATTTATTTGAGGAGTCTCCATACTACTTTCCATAATGGCTGTGGTGGTGATTTAGTCGCTTTGTTGTGTCTGACTCTTGTGACCCTATGGACTGTAGCCCACCAGACTCCTCTGTCCATGAGATTTCCCAGGCAAGAATATTGGAGTGGGTTACCATTTCCTTCTCCAGGGGATCTTCCCAACCCAGGGATCAAACCTGTGTCTCCTGAATTGCAGGCAGATTCTTTACCGCTGAGCCACCAGGGAAACCTGGTGAATGTATATATGTAGTATAATGGCTATACTCATTTATATTCCCGCCAACAGTGCGTGAAGGTTGCCTTTTCTCCACATGATGCCAACACTGGTGTTTTTTTTTTTTTTATAACAGCCATTCTAACAATCTGAAGTGATATTTCATTGAGGTTTTGATTTGTATTTCCCTGATGATTAAGCTGTGGGCCTGCCATATATGGCCTTTATTGTGTTGAGGTATGGGCTTTCCAGGTGACACCAGTGGTAAAGAACCCACCTGCCAAAGCAGGAGATGTAAGAGACGCAGGACATGTATGATCTTTTTCATGTAGTATTGAATTCTGTTTGCTAAAATTTTGTTGAGAATTTTTGCATTGATGTCAATCAGAAATAATAGCCCCCAAGTTTCTTTTCTTGTGGCATTCTTGTCTGATTTTGGTATTCAGGGTATTACTGGCCTTGTAAAATGGATTGGAAGAGTTCTCTTCTCTGCTATTTTTTGGATGAGTTTGAGAAGGACTGGTGTTACTTCTTCTTGGAATGTGTGATAGAATTCACCAGTGGAGTCCTCTTGTCCTTTTGTTTCCTGGGAACTTTTTGACCACTAATTCAATCTCCTTAGTAACTGATCTGTTCAGATATTCTACTTTATCATGATTCAGTCTTTGTAGGTTGTGCGTTCCTAGAAATGTATCCATTTCTTCTAGGTTGTCCAATTTGTTAGCATATAATTGTTCATAGTAGTTTCTTATGATCCTCTGTATTTCAACAGTGTCAGTACTGGGTTCTCTTTCAGTTCTGATTTATGTTTTTGAGTCCTCTCTTTCTTGGTGAGTCTAGCTGAAGGCTGGTCAATTTTATCTTTTCAAAGAACCAGCTTTTAGTTTTTGTGTTCATCTATAAATGAAAGTATAAGGTCATAGTGAAAAATGAATTAGAGTCAATGAATGAAAGAAATGATCAAGACCTAGTTTCCCCCAAACCTCTCATTTTAAAGATGAATAAAGTGAGCTCCAGAAAGAAGAAACAGTTAAAACTGAATTAAACTATGCTCTCACTTATACTCTCTACAGGGATTCCTAAGTGGTGCTAGTGGTAAGTAATCCACCTGCCAATGCAGATAAGAGCCACAGGTTTGATTCCTGGGTGGGGAAGATCGCCTGGAGGAGGGCATGGCATCCCACTCCAGTATTCTTGCCTGGAGAATCCCATGGACAGAGGAGCCTGACTAACTACAGTCTATATAGTCTCAAACAGTCAGACACAACTGAAGCAACTTAGCACGTAGGCATATACTCTGAAACATTTTTCAGACTCCTGCTGTGTGCCAGGCATGGTACTAGGCTCTGGAGACACAAAGATACCTTTCATCAGGAGTTATAAGTCTTATAAGAATAAGAAGACCCTCAGGGAAGACTCAGTATCCAATCTTGCGCCTCTGGCCCCTTTTAATGAGGACTATCCTGTGCAATAGTTCATTTAGTCTTCATAACCAGGCTGTAAGGTAAGTGGAATTATCTCCCTTTTACAAAGAAGGAAACTGAGACTCAAAAAAAGGTAAAATAATTATCCAAAGTCAGGGATGTATCATGTCAAATCTGCACTCTGATCTGCGGTACTGAAGTCCACATGGTTATGGCTGTGATATGGAGAAGGGGTAGGAGAGGAAGGGGAACGGAGAGCATTTTTTTGAAAAGACTCTCCCTGAGTCACACTTGTTTAAAGATTAATTTCAATAAACCCTCTTAGTGTGAAACACAGCCATTCTCTGGGCCTGGTTCCTGTAATACTAACACTCTATCTTTTAGCTGCAGGGGAAGAAGTTTGCTATGAAAGGGTGGGATGCTTTAAAGATGGTCTGCCATGGACTGGGACCTTCTCAAGACAGTTTGCAGGGTTACCATGGTCTCCAGAAAAGATAAACACTCGCTTTCTGCTCTACACTAGACAGAATCCCAAAGTCCATCAGGTAAGTTAACTCGCTGCCTTCACACACATTATTCTAAAATAGAAGATGCCTCTGCAAGTACAGAAGCCATAGATAACCTATTCTGATAGAAACTGTTGAGTTAAAGGAAAACATTTCTTTTTAGTGTTGTGAGCCAGATATTTCTCTCATTATTTGCCCTGGTATTTAAAAACAAAGATTGCTCTGATTACATGTTTCATATGGGATAAATTTGATATTTCATCCAAAGTATTAATTGAGAGCCTTCCACATTGTAAGACTGAAGAAGCAGCAATACCTATTATGTACTAAATTGAATAAACAAGACAGTGTCTTAAGTTTATTATACTAGTAGAAATGAGATATATAACCAAATAGCTTTATTGCTGCATGATTTTGGTCTGTGATGTAAGATAACACATGAAAGACTTTGGGAACAGAGAGAGGAAGAGATTACCTTCCCCTTGGGAGTGGGGAAGGGAGCCAGGAAAGACTTTGAGGAGGGTTTGAGTTGTGTCCTGAAGGAAGGGCAGGGTTTTCAAAAGCAAAGACAGGGAAATGGTGTGAACACACACACACAGAGGAGAAAGACAATAGGGGATGTTTGATAAATGATACCACTGTTGGATTAGACAAAGCAGAGGGGAAGTCTTCAAATGCAGAGTTAGAAACACAGTTTTAGAAACAATTTGTATAATTCCTTCCTGGGGAGATGGGCTATTACCCTGGGAGCCATGAGTTCCCATTGTGAGTTTTTAGGAGGCTTTAGGACATTTATTCCAGGTGCAGTGTACTTTCTGGCCTGGAGCTGGGAGAGCAGGGGTTGGGGGTGGGGAGCGGGAGGCATTGCCAGAGCGTTTAGCCCTGTGCTGTCTAGTCACTAGCCACATGCGGCTCCTGAAATAAAGTTAAAAATTCAGTTCTTCAGCTGCGCCAACCACATTTCAAGTGCTCAAGAGCCACACATGACCAGTGGCTACTGTGTTGGATGGCACAAATATAGGACATTTCCATCATCACTGAGAGTTCTAATTGACGGCACTGAATAAAAGCTATAGTGCAATTTGGATCAGACACAGAACTAACCTGAGCCAGAGTAATGAGAGTGAGTACGTTAACAGAAAAATGACATGCTAAACATCGTCAGCTGTCCTGAGATTTCACATATGCATGATAGGAAGAAAAATGACCCTCTTGTCTGAAAAATTTAGGGCAAAACAAAAAGTTAAATTTTTGACAAGTGAAGTTGGTATAGACTATTGGAGATGTTAGCTGTACAACTTGGCAGGCGGTCTGGAGCTACAGAAATACATTCAAAATCTTTTACCCAGAGGTGAACATTGAAACTCAGCATGCATGAGATCTCAGGGGAGAGAACAAAGTATGATACAAGACCCAGGTGGAGCATCTATATGACGGGCAGGTGGGAAAGGGGCCAGGGAAGGAGCAAAAATCATCTCCAGTTTTTACCTGCATCTATAACCTTGAGGCTTGCTTTCCACCAGACCCGTCACATGCAGGGCAGGTCTCACCGGCCAAGACACCCTCCTTGTAGGCCTTCACACCCTGCAAGCATAGCTATCTACTTACCAGACTCACACATACATATGTACACATAGCTCTTTACTGAAATATACCATCTGCTGTATAGATTACGGCTCTAGGGAGAACAAAGAAGAAAAGAGAAGACCTTACTTTGAGTACAGAGAAACTTATAAAGAAAATGTCTTCAAAAGTTTGATTTATATAACTGTCAAAAAGCAAAAAGCATTACCCAGCTGTAGAAAGGAAATGAAATTCTAATAGATCATACAATATCTTGCAAACGTTTTGCTAAACTGAATATGCCAGACACAAAAGGACAAATATTATATGATTCCAGTTATATAACATACCAAGAATAGTCAAATTCACAGAGATGGAAAGTAGAATAATATCAACAGTTACTGGGGTCGGGGGAGGGGGTGATGGGAGTTATTGTCTAATGAGTACAGAGTTTAGTTTCAGTCTGAGATGATGAAAAAGTTCTGTAAAGGTGGTGTTGCTTGCACAACAATGTGAATGATAGTGCAAGTGAATTTTACTCTTAATGATGGATGAAACAGTGATTTTGTTATGTGTATGTTACCACATTTTTTAAAAACGTAATACAAATGTTTTGGGGCACCTCTATCCATTTAGGACTTTCAGGGTGAATTTCTCTGCTCAGGACCGAGTGTATCCCCTGATGTTGACCCTCAGCCCTCATAGGACTTGCTGATGCTTTATGCTTCTGGACAGAGACACGCACTAGAACTTTGTAGAGCACAGGCAGTAAGACAGAAGGTGACGAAGACCAGTCTTCAGGCAAGGCTGAGCCCAAAGGGCAGTGAAGAGAACATCAGAAAACCGAATACTTTCCCAAGAAAGGGGCCATAAAAACAGTGCTTCCCACATCTTTCCCACTCCCTCGCATTTGGAAAGAATCATGTGTGACAACACAGATCTGTACCCGAATGTTGCAACAGAACCCTGAGGGTTTGCTGTTAATGTGGCTTTTAATAACAGCCAGGTTGGAGACTGAGTCACGGTGTGGAACCTAAAAGCAAGGATCATCACAGGTTTGACCCATGTGCTATACCGTTTAAATTTGATTACCTTTGTTTATGAGGAAGAGGGAAATCATGCAGTAGCTTAGCAATTGAGGCTTAGCAATTGGGGAGTTACCAAATAAGGAATTAGTACTCAAGGCTTAGCAATTGGTGAATTGTCAAGGATCAATTTGTTGATGTAAATGGTCTTCTGAGGCGTAGGTCTCAGCTACTTTCCTGGAAGAATAAAACCAACTTCTTTTTCCCATGAATCTGTGACTTCTTTTTCTTTCTTTTTTTATTTTTTAAATTATGAAAGCATAGTATCCATGACTACTTAACCTTAAGTGACTCATTGCCATTGGCAGTTGTGATGCATAGTTGCGTAATTACAGTGGTTCCTGTGCCTGCAGCTTTTGTCAAGGCTAGAACATGCCTAAACGGTGACTATTTTTGCCTCACTTATAGGATGGGTCGATTCCATGTCGGTTAGGCTCCATGACTGCTCACAGATAAGAATGTTTAAGAGAAAACACCCCAGCACCCAGCTAAACATCAATACTCTACTCTCATCTCTAGATAACCTGTTCTGTCCTGACATCCTTTTTAGTTTCTGTCCTTGTGGCATCCAAGTTGTCTTCTTTTGATTCCATGATGCTGTTTGGGAGTTTCCCATTTTCTAAGTTAGTGCGTCATTTTAGAGTGGTGTGCTAGATTGAATGCACAGTGAACAAAGTTTTTTTGTTGCCTTTTCCTACATTAATAAATCCTTAATGGCTTTTCTGACAACAGGAAATGCTTGGATCCCATAATACTTGTCAGATCCCCATTCTGGAGCTTGTTCGAAGTTCCACTTTTTCAAACTATTCTCATGACAGTGGAAAACTATATGCACTTTTTCTACTAAATGACCTTCCCTAAGTAGAGTTTTTTTTTTTGGTGTAGAAACAGGAATACAGTAGGTATTTAAGTGGCTCCAGCCAGAGTTGAAATGGGCATTGAGTTCTTTTAAATACATAGATAAACATCTTTGCACTTGGATTTGATTATTTAGCAGAGAAGTCCTTCCTAAAAAACCCCAATACAATAGATTTTATTATCTACATCACAAATCCTTTAGCTGGTATGCATCCCATCAGGAGAAAGCACTATGATCAGATCACAACTTGAAAGCCCAGTGGTGAAATGCACGGCTTTAGAGAGAGACCGTGTGGGTTTGAATCTTGCTCCAGGATTCATCAGCTGCAGTACTTTCGGACAAGTACAAATTACACCCCTTCCTAACCTATAAAGTTCATACCTACCTCACAGCATTGAGAGGGCCAAATGAGCTATTCTACTGGGTACATACAGGGCTTCCCTGGTGGCTCAGAGGGTAAAAAATCTGCCTGCAATGCAAGAGACCTGGGTTTGATCCCTGGGTCAGGAAGATCCCCTGAAGAAGGGAATGGCTCTCCACTCCAATATTCTTGCCTGGAGGATCCCATGGACAGAGGAGCCTGGTGAGCTTCAGAAGTCCGTGGGGTTGCATAGTGGGAAACAACTGAGTGACTAACACTTTCACTTTTTCACAGAGAACCTATAATCTAGATAGAAGCGAGTTTTATCTGTATCATAATTACTGCCATTTGTAAGCCAGCTTGGGATTCTCTTAATTTGTTTCCTCACAGTCTTGGAGAAACTTTAGTAAGTCGTATGATTAATTGTATATACTGTTAAACACAGGTAGCTAGTAATCAGTCATTCATTTCAGTTTCATGAGTATCTAAATTTGCTGCTTTTCAGTTTAAAAAGATTACCATTGTCAAACTTGCTATTTGCTGATTTGATCTTTCATTTTTTCTCTAGTTAATTGCTTATACTTTTGGCTTCTAATTTTTCTCTAATAACAAAATCACTTAAATTAATGGTATTCTAAAGTCTTCAAGAATATTGTTATAAAAACCATCTAACAAAGTACAAGAAATACAAAACAATATTTAACACCATCACATAAAATATCTTAAATATGCTGTTGTATTTCATGTGACAAGGATCTAACCTCTACTCCTCGTTCATAAAGTGTGGTGGACAGTCTGTCTTGCCACCTTTGGAATATGCATCTAAGCCTCGAATAAGGTAGTTCTCATGAGTTACATTGACAACTGAAAAATACTGTACAAAAGTAAGGCTTACTGACATTGTAATTAAAACTGAGCCAACATTGTCTTACAAACATTACCTTAAAACCAAACATTTTGATTTCTTTTCCTTATGATTAAATTTGTATGTTGCATTCTGTAATGCATTAATAATTCCTTGGTACTTTTGCAATATGTAGCATAACTATTTCTTTGATAAAAATGTATTAAAGATGGTTGTTAAAGTCAAACTTAGAGGAAAATTGAGTGAATTTAGAATAATTCTACTAAATGTTAAATAATTTTCAATTATTTTACCTTAATTTCTTTTCACCTGAAACAGGAAGTCAGTGCAGTTAATTATTTAACTATCCAAGCCTCACACTTCGCAACAGACAAGATCACACGTATCAACATACCTGGATGGAAATCAGATGGCAAATGGCAGCAAGTCATGTGCAATGTATGATGTGAATAATCTCTTCTTTATACTAGTATTAAAGTTTTATATTTAATGTGAATGTACTTTGCAAGGTACTAACATGTATTCGTAGAAATTCTCCATTCAGTTATTCACATTGGCCATATTCCAAGACCGCAGATGAATTACTCATTTCCCATTTATTTTCACTTATGAATTGTACAGATTGTGATAGAAGATTTTTATAATTATTCTTAGTAAATTCTCATCTTTGACAAAAGATTGAATGGTATGATAAATTTCTCATTTAATTTAAGGAAAACATTTCCAAGTTCACTCCAGGAAATTAATTTTCCTCTCTTCTACTCAAGATTAATAGACTGCTAACGTAGTAAGCAATTAATTATTTACAAGCCATATGGTGTGGTAGAGTCAGGCTGTCTGGAATATTATGGTTCTATTGACTAGCTCTGATGGTCATGGGCAAGTTAATTAACCTGTCTGCCTAGATTGGCTTATCTTTAAGTGAATATTAAATAAGTTAATATATGGACAAGTGTTAGGACAGGGCCAAGCACATGGTAGGTCCTCAATACTTGCAGATGTTATTTCTTGTGGTAGAATCAGTTGTTTGGGCACTCTGGTTTCCTTTAATTCTTATTTTTTAATACTTACAATAAATCTTTTTAGGTACTGCTAAAAGTAGAAGATGTGAACTGCATTAATTTAGACTGGATTAACGGTTCACTGCAATATATCCACGCGGTAAACAATCTCCGCGTTGTTGGTGCTGAGGTGGCTTATTTTATTGATGTTCTCGTGGTAAGAACAGTTGATTTCTTTAAAATTACATTGAACCAGCTTTGTATCATAACACTAAGACTTTGGGGGGCAACTCTGTGTACTTTTTTTTTATTAGTTTACACAAGTACCGAACATGTGAAATAATAAGCGTTGGTGTATGGTAGCCAAAAAGGGAAAGTAGGCAAGGGCACCCCACTCCAGTACTCTTGCCTGGAAAATCCCTTGGACGGAGGAGCCTGGTGGGCTGCAGTCCATGGGGTCGCTAGGAGTCGGACACGACTGAGCGACTTCACTTTCACTTTTCACTTTCATGCATTGGAGAAGGAAATGGCAACCCACTCCAGTGTTCTTGCCTGGAGAATCCCAGGGACAGGGGAGCCTGGTGGGCTGCCGTCTCTGGGATCGCACAGAGTTGGACACGACTGAAGCGACTTAGCAGCAGCAGCAGCAGGTTCCTTCTTGGTGAAAGAAGTGCCTGTAGTTCTACAGTTCGCCACTTGGTGGCAGTGTGTCTTCACCGGCTCCTCACCAAATCTATCCCCGCCCCTCCACCGCCCCTCCAGGTCGCTGCCTTGGTCAGCCTGGAGGACCATCTCGGTTCCTTTTCAGCACAATGTAAACCTATCCTGAACGATAGAGAAGAAAGCGTTTCTGCGTTATGAGCGCTATCTGTGCAGAATGTGAAGTGCTTTTCCCCCACAGAAACTGGGTTCTATGGCAGTGAATTAGGTCCCTAGGCCAGTCCAGGTACAACTCTTGAACCTACACATTTTCAAAGAGAATAAAATAGGCTTTGCTATTTATGAGGGCCATACTCTGAGACATTTATAAATCTCCAAATGCTCCAGCATAATAGGAAGTAGTTTCCCACCATGCACTGCCGTGAAGTAAAAAATCTAAAGATTTATGACCCTTTCAGATTCTTAAGATTTCACTCCTTACAGTCAACAAATATGTCACTCCACACTTGCTGTGAGCCGGGCTCCATTCTAGGCACTGGAGGTACACGGTGAGCGAGACAGCGTTTCTGCTCTAACGGAGTGTGGGGACAGGACTGTGGAAAAATACAAGGCAACAGGAAGGGGACTGGCAGGCGCTGCAGCTCACTTTGAGGGTCAGTCAGGAAAGCGGGCCCAACACTGAGCCCAGTTAGGACACAGGCTGGAGAAGAGTCAGGGAGCCAAATACTCACCGCTGCCCTCCCTCTTCTCTCTTCCCGCTCATCAGGGGAGGCTAGACTACAAGGAGGAACTTCGAGTGTGTCTTTGTCCACAGAGGATGGAAACGGATTATCTCCTCCTTAGAGAAAAACCAGGTCTAACTAAGCTTTCGTGAATTTCTTCCCTGATCCTGGAGCCTGAACTGTGGGCTCCTAAAGGCTCAGGAAATGAGCAGGAGGAGATTTTGCTGAACTGAAGGGGAAAGTGTTGGCTGACTTAAATGTTCAGTGAATTGTTTGCTCCTCTGGGCATAAGCTGCCTTTAGCCCGTGTGGGAGTGTGCAGGATGGTTTGGGACTCAGGAAGGATGAACATGGATTGGAAGCCACAGAAGGGTCACTGGGCTGGTCTCCTTCCTGTTCCCAAGAACTGCAAGGCCTTTTAGCACGGGGAGAAAGCTCTGACAGAAGGCATTCCCCCAGCTCACCTGATGCTCTCTCCCTCAGCTGGATAAGGATGTAGGTGGACATGGGGTTGCTTTGTCATTTTACCAGTCTCCCCATCGTGGGTGGGAGAGGGAGAAACATGTCAGCTCCTTTTTCATTTTAAGCCAGTTTCAGCCATTGTACCTGCTTTTTGTTTTTAATGCTTGTTCTGTTTTCCTTTTCAAATATCCTCTCAGAAAAAATTTGGATATTCTGCTTCTAAAGTACACTTGATTGGCCACAGCTTGGGAGCTCATCTGGCTGGGGAAGCTGGGTCAAGAACGCCAGGCCTCGGAAGGATCACTGGTAAGCCTGCCCTGCAGATGGGCCTTGAAGTTGTTCCTATTTGTTTGTGTACAAAGTATCAAATATCTGAACACAAGGAAGTCCCAGAAGCAAATGGAAGACAAGGGAAAACGTGACCCTCCCTAAACTAAAGCATGAAATGCTTCCAAAGGGTGAGTGTGTGAATCCGTTTTCAAGAGTGTTCACCATAGCATTATCTGTGATGACAGAGTGGGCCCTGTGGTCATCCGCCTGTTGGGGACGGCCGACTGAATGAGGACACATGTCATGCTTTGCGATTCCATAATGGCTTCTACACAGACTGAGACGGAAGCTCCATGCTGGTCCTGCTCACCCAGTGTAGCTGGATTGCGGAACTGTTTTGTTTAAGCCCATGCTATTCCAGTTGCTAAAATTTTGACTATTGTCCCTGAGTGTACCTGCTTCAGCAGCACATAGCCTGAAGTTGAATATTGTCCCTGAGTATAATGTTAAGCCTGAAAACAAGTTGCAAAGTAAGTCCTATGAACAAGGTGTTGGGAATGAGATTTAATTGCATCCCTTCCGAGTACTCTTGACTTCCAAATTACCTGAGTCCGTTGACTAGAAATCAAAATATCAGCTCCATTATTGGTAATGGGCTGGGCCCGCCCTTCTCTGTATCCCCCACCAACAGTCAGTCATCAAGCTGCTCGTCTCCTCCATCCTTCAGTCTTCTCCTGCATCTGCTTTGCGCCTCTTCATGGCCCAGTCACTGTCCCAGCTCAGGCCCTCTCCATCTCCTGGGTTTTTGCCATTCATGGCTGGTACCCTGCCTGGTTCTGCCTTCCAATGAAACATACGCAATGTGGGTTCGATTCCTGGTTCAGGAGAATCTTCTGGAGTAGGAAATGGCAACCCACTCCAGTATTCTTCCTGGGAGAATCCCATGGACAGAGGAGCCTGGTGGATTACAGTCCATGAGGTTGCAAAGAGCTGGACACTACTCAGAACAAGCTGGCACTCCAGTCTTACACAGCTATTGCCAGTGTCCTAATCTTTCCAAACACAGGCTGTGCCACTCCACTGCTTGAAACTTTCCATGGTCTAAAGCATCTGAACTTGTTGCATGAATGTTTCATGTTTCATCACATATTTTCATGATTCTGTGCCTTTGCAAGTCCTGTTCCCCCTCACCCTAAACACCCGCTGGTCCTCTTTTGAGAATTTTCTCAGATATTTCTTCCTCAAGACAGAGTTAATTTTCTGCTTCCCACACTCTTTGAAATATGCCTTTATTATATATGAAGATACAACTGTTGTATCACAAAGTCGAACTGATTATTCACGTGCCTGTTATTTCAGTAGACTCTGAAGTACTTAGAAAGACTTCCCAGGCCTGGCACATAGTAGGTACACACTTTGTGTTCATCGAAAGAATACATTGCAGTTCTGGTGTGTACACACACACACACACGTGCTTTAATTTCAGATTTAAATTTAAAACATTTTTTTCAAATTCTAAATTGGGTTTAAAGTATTAATATATTGCCTCTGCAGTCTCTTGGTATAATGGGCTTTTCCTGCTGAAAGTTTCCTCTTTTCCCCAGATCTCTGATTCCAACTCCAACCCTAGCCCACCACCACCATTTCTACATAGAATATTAAAATTTGTATATTTACTCTGAAGTTGTTGTTCTTTATTTGGTCCCTAAGTTGTGTCTGACTGGTTGTGACCCCATGGACTGCAACACACCAGGCTTCCCTGTCCTTCACCATCTCCCAGAGTTTCCTCAGACTTATATCCATCGAGTTGGTGATGCCATCCAACCATCTCATCTTCTGCCACCCCTTTTCCTCCTCCTGCCCTCATAATAATAATATTTCCCAGCATCAGGGTCTTTCCCAATGAGTCGGCTCTGAAGTTATTGTGTAGCAAAAATCTTCTTTGCTAGAGTGTGGAAGAAATGGGCCCAACTTGTACACATGGAATCTCATGGGCCCCAACAGCCTAGGGGGGCATTTCAGCTGTAAATTAAAAGGAAGAACATTGCCATAAATGTGTCAAAAATTCACACTAGGTTGCAATAAGTTTATGGAAATTTTGTTTTCCTGAATTCTTATTTCACAACCCAGATAATTTTTAACTCCAGGGTTTCCTGCCAAGTGAATTATCCTATTGAATAAATAGAAAATAATAAGTTTGTAAAGGCTCTCTAAACATCTGAAGAATCTACATAATTTGGATGTTGCAATCTATATTCCTTCTAAGTGCTTAGACTTTGAATAATCATGTTCCTTGGATAACAAAAGAACCAAGATCTCAAAAAAAAAAAAATTGTTGGCTTTATAATATAAACCAGTTAAAAACAAAATATGGCAGATTTTAGGACATGCATAAGTTTCACTGACTTGATGGACGTGAGTTTGAGTGAACTCCGGGAGATGTTGATAAACAGGGAGGCCTGGCGTGGTGCGATTCATGGGGTTGCAAAGAGTCGGACACGACTGAGCGACTGAACTGAAGTTTCTGTGTCTCTGGTAATTCTCTGTAACTGGTAGGCAGTTATCATAAATGGCTATAGCATGGGGGTTACGCAGTCAAGGTTTTGTTTCCTTTTATGTATAAACAGCGTCAGTGCTTTCCTATCAGAGACGAGGTTATTCTCTATGCTGATACACTCGTGCATCCAAATACATACATACTAACAAACTCAGCTCCCAAAGGCTGCAGCTCTCATCCATGCACTAAGGGTCAGGCCTCCGCAACTCAGGTCAATTAAGAGGCTGAACCTTCTAGTTCTCCCTCCAGTTGATCTTCCTCCTGAGATCTTTAGAACCACAAATCCAAGGTTCTCCCTTCCCTGCCTCTTGAAAATACTAGTTGTATTTTTTAAAAAAAACATATCTGGTTGCCTTGTCCTCATATCAACATCATTTGAGGTGTACCTGCTATATTTGGATCCATCTCCACTGAACTCCCGACATTATCGGAAGATTGTATCTAATTAGCAATTGTACATTAGCATAAACAATTCTCCCTGGAGTTGAAGATTAATCGTGAGACAAATACCTGTGCATCTTTCTTTTAAGCTTGGATATTTTGCACAGATGCCTGTTGGTTTACTTCATTGACCCCTCTGTCTAATTTTATCTTTTCACCTGTGCTCTGAGTCCCTGGCCAGCTTTGGGGACCTCACTGTCATTTGTCTGCTTTCCTCCCATCTTGTAAAGCTCTTTTCCCCAACTCTATTAGAACTGACGTGTCCCGGTTCCTGCTTAGACCACAGCCT
Source organism: Budorcas taxicolor (assembly GCF_023091745.1). NCBI lineage: Eukaryota > Metazoa > Chordata > Mammalia > Artiodactyla > Bovidae > Budorcas > Budorcas taxicolor. Next base: position 36,225,072 of record NC_068932.1, read on the forward strand.
CTTCTCACCAATACCCTAGCTTGCCTCACTCAGATTCCAACTCCTCTAAAAGGAAGTGGCCATGTGTCCTTGAGGGCTGTGCTCTCCTCAGCCCATTGCAGTCTGGTTTCTTCCCCAGTCCTGCTAGCAAAACCACTAAGACCACCCAGGGCTTCTTAGTGGGACTCTTGCAGGCCTTTCCCATCTTTACTTTCCTTGGCCCCCCTGCAGAATTTGACTCGCTAACCCCTCCTTGCTGCTGGAACACCCTCTCTTTGTTCTTGTGGTTCCCCATCTTCTTGCATTGGTTGTCCTTGGTTGTCTTTGTTCTTGTCTGACAGCTTCTTTCCAGGCTTCCTGTCAGGTTCCTTTTCTTTCACCTTTCCTTACATATTGGTGTTCTTCAAGGTTCTATCTAGGCCCCCTCTTCTCTCCTCTCCTTGCCTCCTCTCATTCTATCATTTCTTTCTCCATGATTATATGACTCAGAAAAATAAAAACAAAAATGGAATCCTATAACAGTCTATCATGCCGAGGTAATACACACCCCACAGCTGTGGCACATTCATTGCTCACTCCTGCTGCATTTTCCCAGGGGTCAGATACAGCTCAGCTCTGAGTCTCCTCTGCTCTGAGACCCAGTCTCCACTTCAGAGCAAACAGACTTTGCTAAAATACAAATCTGACTGTAAACCTCCCCTTTGGGAAACTTGTAAGAGCTGCCCATCAACAACCAGGTCATGTCCAAACTCATCGTAGCTCAGGTGATTACATCTGGCTCCTGCCTGCAATGGTGTCTTCATCTTGCACAAAATTCTAAACCCTATGCACTGGTGCTGGCCCTTGAAAGCTAACTGCAGTTTCCCAAATGTGGTTAACTCTGGCCTGATGGCCACGTATACTCTCTGTACCCTTCCCAGGATGCTGCCTGCCTTATCTTCACGCTGGCTGACTCTCTTACTCCCTCAGATCCCTGCTTGCATTTCTCATCTCTAGCAGAAGCATGTCCCAGTTTCCCAAGACTGGGTTGCCTGTTTCTTCTCTGTACTTGCATAACACCTGTGCTCACCTGTCTCAGCACTGAGCACATTGAATTGCAGTGCCTTCCCCTCCGAGGGAACAGACTAGACCTTATTCCTTGGATCCAGCTCAAAACCCTGTTCCTGGCACATAATAAGTGCTTGATAAATAATTGTCAGGTATATAAATGAGGAGTTATGTGAATGATTGTAATATTTTAGAGACCTTAAATACCTTAATCTTTGTTTTAGTAGACGTTTGAATGGGAGACAATGGACTGAAGTCTGACCACCATTTTCCATCTAATATGTAACGGTCCGTTTTGCATCTAACATATGACGACCTTGTCAAGTCCCTTCACTTTCCTGGGCTTCAGGCTTTTGTTTGTAATACAATGAATGGAACTAAGTGAGCCTTAACTGAGGACTATGATTCTATTATTTTAACTGTGTTGCTTTGTGATTCATCTTTACATTTTAAAGAGTTCTTAGCTTTTATTTATTTCTTTTACATATAAATGTTGCCTTTAAGGTGGTCTGCAATCCATAACCTTAGTTGTCTGTATGGTATTCCATGTACAGGCCCTAGAGAAGCTGCTCTGACTCTTCTGACTTTGTTAGCTGGTTTGGTATTATCCAGACACAGCCTTGCTTGTGTGTAGGAATCTGACATTGCAGTATATACAGATCCTGCATTTATAAATATAAACACATCCTACAGTTTATGTATCTCTCCTTCAGGCTGAGTGCTGTTTGACCTACATAAATCATATAAGAAAGAATACTTTGCCTTCACCATCTATCCTTCCAAAATAGCGACACTGTCAGTGTACTTTTATATGTCTTAGTTTAATACACATTATGCTTTTTCCTAGGGTTGGACCCAGCAGGGCCGTGTTTCCATGACACTCCAAATGAAGTCAGGTTGGATCCCTCAGACGCCAGCTTTGTTGACGTTATCCATACAAATGCAGTTCGCCTCTTCTTTGAGCTTGGTAAGTTTTTAACACAAATCGAAAGTGCACTGACAGATGGAGGAGAATTTCAGAAGCATGTATCTTGCTTTTTAAAATTTCAGGTGCTGGAACTATTAATGCTTGTGGTCACCTTGACTTTTACCCAAATGGAGGGAAGCACATGCCAGGATGTGAAGATTTAATTACACCTTTATTTAAATTTGATCTCGATATTTACAAGGAAGGTAAATGCTTTCTAAACTGCAGTGATAAACTCAATGAGCACCCTTCTTGGATAGAATATGCTTTTGAATATAATATAACGTAAAAATATATTTTAGCCCAAAACACAGTAGCATGTATGAAGTTCCCAGCAGCCATGAGGTCTGTGAGGCCAGGATCCATGTTTTAGTTAAGTCTATAACCCCAGGGTCTAATAGAATGTCTCACTAGTATGAGCAAGGAGGATGTAGTCATCCAATAGATATGTATTGAGTGCTTACTATGTGCCAGGCATTATTCTAGGAATAGCAGATGTAGGAATGCATACAAAAGACAAAAATTAGTAGGAGCTAATACCCTACTTTCGGAGAAGGCAATGGCACCCCACTCCAGTACTCTTGCCAGGAAAATCTGATGGACGGAGGAGCCTGGAAGGCTGCAATCCATGGGGTCACTGAGGGTCAGACACGACCGAGCGACTTCACTTTCACTTTTCACTTTCATGGATTGGAGAAGGAAATGGCAACCCACTCCAGTGTTCTTGCCTGGAGAATCCCAGGGACGGGGAAGCCTGGTGGGCTGCGTCTATGAGGTCGTACAGAGTGGGACACGACGGAAGCGACTTAGCAGCAGCAGCAGCAGCAATACCCTACTTTGCTAGAAAAACAGTAATAGAATAAGTGCTAAGGAGACCAAACAAAGAATGTAATGGGAATCTGATGTGTTGGTGACAGTGCAGGTGACCTAGGGAAAGGAGATTTTTGGTAGGGTGGACAGGAAGTCCTTACTGAAAAGATGACCTGAAGGAGTTAGCCACGCAGGTACCTGGGCAAAAAGCATTCCAGGCTGAGGGGTGGGAATGGCAAGTGCAAAGGGCCTGGGGCAGGAGCCTGTGAGGTTCATGGCAGCAAGGAGCCTATTGTGGCCAGAGTGAAACAGAGAGGAGAGTAGTAGGGCCTGAGGTTAGAGGAGGAACAGGGCAGAGGGAGACAATGTAGGGTCTTATGGACTGTAGCAATGACTTCAGCTTTTACTTGAGGGGGATGGGAGCCATGGGAGGATTTTGAGCAGAAGAAGTACATGGTTTGATTTGCTTTTTAACAGAATCACCGTGGATCATAAGTTAATTTAATCACAAATTAAACAAATAGTATTTAGCCCTTTATAGAAGTTTCCAATAGTAATAATAAGGCACTTTATAAGACACCAGAAAGTTATTATTTGGGAGTTCCATTCCTCCCTATCTCTATATCATTATCATGTAAATAATGATATGTATCATCCATAATATATGATAAAGCACAGTAATATAATGTATGATGACATGATAGTAAATTTTTGGATGATTCTAAATATCCCACTGCCTGATCCCATGTGGTCAGAATGTCTAGATGATGTAATTATTCTATCTTCCATCTGGCAGTTATAGAGAAAAGAAACACAGATCATGGCATTGAGAGTAGCTTGAATTTCCTCTTCACTAGCACTAAGTTACAAAGTTTTACTACCTGTTTTGAAAGTAAATGTAATTAGAGCAGTGACTACTTAAAACTGGTAAAACTATAAATACTCAAACTCAGAATTAAAGCCAGTTCTATCTAATGTTGGTAAGCAAAATTCTTTCAAAAAAGACCTATTATAAAACTTCTTTCTCATTATTTGTTATATTATGATTTGAAATCATTTCTATTAGGATAAAGACTAATTTACATAACTATATTAATTGTTATATACTGAGTACTTGAAATTATGTCAAATAATTAAAATAAGCCTACATTTATCATAAGGTATCATTTTGAGATACTATAATTCCTATAACTTTATTAGATTACAAGCATATTTATCATTCATGTCTTCAGATGACTTTTTAGCTTCAAAATATTTTATTTTACATTATATTTGTTACTAAGAAATCATTTACTTTTAAAATTCATAGTTCCCTATGTTCTAAAGAACCATCTTGTCTAAACTACAATTAGTTATGAATACAAATTTGTATGTAAAGAAACCTGATATAAGGGAAGTCTTCCTCAAAAAAAGGTGTCAATTCTTTATCACTGCTATGTTGCATTTCTGAAATGATCTCAGTTATCTATTGTATAACAAACCATAGTGGCTTAAGAGAACAATAGTTTATTGCCCATGATTATGAGGCTCAAGATTCAGGCAGAGCTCTGCTTTGCTATGAGTCCATTGGGTGAATGCACGTGATTGCATCCAACTGGGAGCTGGGCTGGGCTGGGCCAAGCTGGGTGGGAAGATCCAGGATAGCCTTCCATGTGTAGTGCTTTGGTACTAGCTCTCCTCTCTAAGTAGTCTGTTATCCTTCAGAGCCTCTCTCCCCAGCCAGTTCACCTGAATTTCTTAACATGGAGATTGGGTTCCAATAGAGCAAGAACAGATGATGGAAGGTCACTGAAGACCAAGGTCATGATACTTGCCCAGTGTCAGTTCCTCTATATTCTCTTAGTCAAAGAAATCACAAGACTAGCCTATAACCCAGAAAGGTTTTTAAAAACCTTTATTTAGAATCATCCAAAAATTTACTGTCATGTCATTATCAGTTCCACCTCTTGATGGAAAGAGTAGTAAAATATTGCAAAGGGGTGAGGACCTAGGAAGGAGTGACTCTTTGGAGTCCACATTTATAGATAAGTGACTTGCCACATCTAGTGACTCAAAGGGGAGCCAAGTCATGTAGGTCATGAGAAGAATAGCCCATGCCATGTAGTAAAAATGTTGTTATGTAAGGAAAAGAGAACATAAATGACTGGAATGTATTTCAGAATACACAAATGTGCCTAGAACTTTTATGAATTATTGCAGTAATCCTAACTACTAGTGGCAGTAATGCTGTGCCTGACAATGACAGAACCAATTTGTCTATAGCATTCTTTCCAATACATTCCACCTGTCACATCTTGAAACTCAGCTGAAGGTGTGCACTGGTTAACCTTGCTGGCTGTTTTGTGATTGAATAGGAGGGAGTTCAGTCATTCCTGCAGAAACAGGGAGACAGGAGAATTAATTGGTCTAAGGCAGAGATACTGTGTACACAGCGATACTTAAAACTCTAAGTGCTCATGTCAGATATCTGGGAAGTGTTGGGGATGGTAGTATCAGAACACGGTCATCTACATTAAATGTCCCGTTAGACTCACACAAAGAATTATTTGGTACAAGAAGATGATATGTAATATTAATAAATGTACAATATCTTAAACTACACACAAGGTCTGGTGACCCAGATCCAAGTCAAGAAACTATCATTTAACATTACTTTTTCTAGGGAATGTTTCATACTATCAGTTATCAGTTCATTGCTACCAGTTAATTGAAAATTGTTTTCACAGAAGTGTTTTCCTTCTTTGATTGCAACCATGCCCGAAGTCATCGCTTTTATGCTGAAAGCATTCTCAATCCTGATGCATTTATTGCTTATCCCTGTACATCCTACGAATCTTTTAAAGCAGTAAGTAAAGCATTTTGCCATGTAATTTAATTAGCAAGTCATTTTTTGAAGCATGATCAGTCAACTAAAAATTAGAACATTAAGTATGTAGCAAAAGAAATGTATCTGCCATTTGGGTAAATAATAGATTCTTTCTGTGCTGAGTGCTGAACAGTAGCTGGGGTTGCTGAAGGGCTTAAATAACTAAACCAACTATTTGTATTCTGGTTGTTTCAGTTCGTTTGAATTATATCCAATTTTGCTTTTTTGGTCATTTGTTATGCAGTTATTAGATTTTGTGTACCAGGCATAAGTCCAGCACAAAAATTTTTGTGTGTATATATTTTAAATGTTATCCTCTAAGATGCCCTGAGAAGACTGAACCAATTAATAGCTACAATCAAACATATTACTATTTACCTGGAACATGAAAATTATTTTATTAAAATTTGATTATTCATACAGAGCAGAACTGAAGCATACATAGCTAACAGGAATTCCATACAAATCAATATACATTACAAAATACCAAATCTGATTTCACTTGAGTCATGAAGCACGTGGTGCCAGATCTGAGCTGACTATATTTTTCATTTGCTTATCACTGTGAAAAGGTAAAAAGAAAATCTATTTTGTAGCGTAAAGTGGAAAGATTTTCCTGCTTCTGCTTTAGAGACCTATCCCCTGTTTTATCAGGGTAGGAAAATGTGGGGTTTCAAACCAAAGTGTGTTATAAGCAATGGCATTTTGTGAATAAGAACAGTGTTGGGACAGGAGTAAGTATTTCCCTCCTGTTACAGATCAAGAAGGTGAGTGAGCCCTCGGGCTGTCTTCTCAGGTCCTGAGCACGTCTTCCTTGTTCATAATGTGGCTGGTGAACTGCTATTCTCAGAACCCTTGCCAGACAAGCACTGACATTTCCCCTAAACCTCCTTCTCCCCGAACTCATCCTTCCTCAAGCCCCAGATGCTGCTCTTAATAGCTAAAGGGATCCTGACATTTACTACATCAAAGGCAGGTGAAAGCAGGTTCTCAGAGTCACAGTATATTCAGAGTTAGCGGGGTTTAATCAGCTAAAAACGGGAGAACTCTAGGCTCCTATGCCACAGAGATGCTAATTATGGCAATAAACTAGAGAACATTAAGTCAATTTCCTTGACTTATTTTATTGTACTTTTATCCAACAGTCATAAAAAATGAGATGGAATTTTAAAAAATAAAAAAATAAGAGGGATTTTAGTGCTAGGCCATCTGATTCACATTCTTGTGCCTTCACTTAATAGACAAACAAACTCAGACAAATTGCTTACTTCTCTGGGCTTTAGTTTCCTCATCTGCTAAGTAAGGAGACTAAAAACATTATAATAATAATATTTTGTGAGGATTAATTGACCTAAATGCACATAAAGTGCATCAAACAGTGCCTTGCACATGGTAAGCACTCACTCAGTCAATATGAGGCCTTATTAGTTTGTTAGTATTTTTGTTCATTAAAAATGGTGTTTTAAATGGGGTGTTTTACTATAATCCTAGGCTTCCCCGGTGGCTCAGCAGTAAAGAATCTGCCTGCAGTGCAGGAGAGGCAGATTTGATTCCTGGGTTGGGGAGATTCTCTGGAGGAGGAAATGGCAACCCAGTCCAATATTCTTGGTTGGAGAATCCCATGGACAGAGGAGCCTGGAGGGCTGTGGTCCATTGGATCCCAAAGAGTCAGACATGACTGTAGCGACTAAGCATGCATGCATGCTCTATAGTCCTAGCCTAAATATCTGTAGTTTGTAAGTCCGAAAGTTCAAAAACCTAAAATAGCAAATACTCCAACATTGCTATCCAGGTGTTTTAAAGTTAATATTGTTAGTTTTGCTTTAGATTTTAAAATACACAGATAAAATGTAAGTACCTTATATTTCATTCATGCCCTTCCCTAAGGCAAACTTTGAGGGAAATTTATATATGTAGTATCTTACTATACGTGTCTTTCTGAATTTGTTTTTAAATTAAATTTTGTAAGATCTACATTGACATATATAGACCTATTGTATTTAGTAGGAATTCTGTAGGAATCAGCCACATTTTATTTATTCATTCCCCTGCTGCTGCTGCTGCTGCTGCTGCTGCTGCTGCTAAGTCACTTCAGTCGTGTCTGCCTCTGTGCGATCCCATAGATGGCAGCCCACAAGGCTCCCCCGTCCCTGGGATTCTCCAGGCAAGAACACTGGAGTGGGTTGCCATTTCCTTCCCCAATGCGTGAAAAGTGAAAGGGAAGTCGCTCAGTCATGACCCCATGGACTGCAGTTCATGAGGCTCTTCTGTCCATGGGATTTTCTAGGCAAGAGTGCTGGAGTGGGGTGCCATTGCCTTCTCTGATTCATTCTCCTACTAACGTGCATTTTGGTTGTTTGCAGTTTTCATTATTAAAAGCAATTCTGCAATAAACACCTTTGCGTATCTCCTTATGTACTTGTGTAGAAGTTTCTTTATGACATATAATAGAGGTGAAATTTTCAAAGCATATGTGCATTTCCATCTTTATTAGACATTACCAAATGTCTGTCTGCAATGCCTGTTAATTTATATTCCCATAAGAAGCAAATGAGAATTCCCCACTCCATATCTTACCAATACTTGGTGTTTCCAATTGCCTTAATTTTTGCAAATCTGCTGAGTATGAAATTGTATGTTGTTTTAATTTGTACTCCTGGCAGCTAGTAAGATTGAGCATCTTTTTACATAGCTATTGACTATTGACTTTCCTCTTCTATGGACTGTCTGTCTATTCATGTTATTTACTCATTTTTCTAACAGCCAGCCCTTTTTCCTTATCCCTCAGTTGTTTTTGTTTTATTATGCTTTGTTTTTGAAAACAGGCAGGATAGTCTATTAGGCAACTTAGTCATTCTTAAATGCATATACTTTATTTAGATATGAAAGATTTATTATAGTTTAATAATACATTCTGAGTTTATTGAAGGTCAGCATGTCTAATTACATTTCTAATTACCTCTTATTTTCTGTCACCAGGGAAATTGCTTTCATTGTCCCAAGGGAGGTTGCCCAACAATGGGTCATTTTGCTGATAGATTTCACCTCAAAAAAATGAAGCCTAATAGATTATATTATTTTTTAAACACAGGGACTCTTTCGCCATTTGCCCGTAAGTATCATAGCTGATTTTTATTGTAATATCTTAAGGCACTTACCTTTAAATATTCAACAGTTTTTACTGAGTGTCTACTAAATCACTGGGCATTGGGCCAGACTCTGAGGATGCAGTGAAGAACAACACAGTGAGTTTAGGCTGGGGGAAGGAAAAGGAAATTCTCAGTTTCAACCCTGAGTAATAAACTTTCTGTTGGGAGATGCAAGGAAGGAATTTTTGCGCTCAGATCAGGGAGGCTTCCAAGGAAAGATGCCTTCAATGCTGATTCTTGAAAAGTGCATAACAGAGGGAAGGAAATAGAGTGTTCCAAGCAAAAGGAGAAGGCAATGGCACCCCACTCCAGTACTCTTGCCTGGAAAATCCCATGGATGGGGTCGCTAAGAGTTGGGCACGACTGAGCGACTTCACTTTAACTTTTCACTTTCATGCACTGGAGAAGGAAATGGCAACCCACTCCAGTGTTATTGCTTGGAGAATCCCAGGGACAGAGGAACCTAATGAGCTGCTGTCTACGGGGTCGCACAGAGTCAGACACGACTGAAGTGACTTAGCAGCAACAGCAGCAGCAAGCAAAAGGAACTGCATATGAAAATGCCTGGAGAAAACGGAGAGCTGGAATCTAAAAAAGATCCCCCTACTGAAATTGTAGAGGCCAGGAGGAAGGCAACATGAAGCGGGTAAGATAAGAGAGGCAAATCGGGTCAAATAATGAAATTATGCTCCATTTGGGAAGTCTGGGTTTTATCTTTGGCCAGGTAGAAGCAAAAAGAACCTGGGTGAGGGGTTTCCCTGATGGGCCAGTGGCTAAGACTCCATGCTCCCAATACGTAGAATGTGGGTTCAATCCCTGGTCAGGGAACTAGAGCCCACATGCTGTAACTAAAGATGGAAGATCCTGAGTGCTGCCACTAAGACCTGCTGCTGCTGCTGCTAAGTCACTTCAGTCGTGTCTGACTCTGTGCGACCCCATAGACGGCAGCCCACTAGGCTCCCCCTGTCCCCATGATTCTCCAGGCAAGAACACTGGAGTGGGTTGCCATTTCCTTCTCCACTAAGACCTGGCATAGCCAAATAAATAAAAACAAGTAAAAAGAGTTTTAATTTAAAAACAAAAGGAACTGGGTGAATGGGTTTGTCAGTTCAGTCACTCAGTTGTGTCCAACTCTTTGCGACCCCATGGACTGTAGCATGCCAGGCTTCCCTGTCCATCACCAACTCCTGGAGCTTACTCAAACTCATGTCCATCAAGTCAGTGATGCCATCCAACCATCTCATCCTCTGTGATCCCCTTCTCTTCCCGCCTTCAATCTTTCCCAGCATCAGTGTCTTTTCCAATGGAGTCAGTTCTTCGCATCAGGTGGCCAAACTATTGGAGCTTCAGCTTCAGCATCAGTCCTTCCAATGAATATTCAGGAAAGATTTCCTTTAGGATTGACTGGTTGGATCTCCTTGCAGTCCAAGGGACTCTCAAGAGTCTTCTCCAACACCACACTTCAAAATCATCAATTCTTCGGTGCTCAGCTTTCTTTATAGTCCAACTCTCACATCCATACATGACTACTGGAAAAACCATACCTTTGACTAGACGGTTCATCTAGTTTTTCCAGTAGTCTTGTATGTATGTGAGAGTCAGCCTTGTCTAACTCAGTAAATGGGTTTGAGGGATGCAGAAAGTGGAGAAGTCAAGGATGATTCCAACTGGGATGATGACATACCATATGCTGAACTTGGTAACCAGGCAGAGAGGCTGGTTTGAAGTAAGTGGATGGGCTCACTTTGTAACATATTAGGTCTGAGATGCTGTTAGGATTTGGGCATGTGCGGTTAGATTGGGTCTCAGCCTCTGGAGATCGCTGTGGTCCACAGTCAAAGATTCGAATATTTAGACAGTAACCTAAACTATGAAGTGGATGACGTAATTACCCAAGAAGAATGTATCAGATGAGAAGAAAGAGAGCAGAGAAAGTGGTCCCTGTGAAGGACACTGAGGAATGAATAAAGAGAGAAAAGGTAAAACCATGTGGGAGTCAAGAAAAGAAAGATGATGGAAAAGGGAGAATGCATTCACTGCCCCCAAAGATAGGTCCAATGAGACAGGGCCTAAAGGGGTTTGTGGGCTAAGTCCCATCACTGGTGAGTTTAGCTTTCAGTGGAGAGGTGACAGTGGCAGCAATTCAGTGGAACGGGCAAGGAGGGAAACGGAGCTTTCTGATGATGATAAATTTGTGAACTGAAAATTCTCTTTGGTAAATTTTTTCCCCTTTCAGAGGCTTTTCAAACGACTCTATGAACAACTGCATGTTTTCTGTGTTATTAAGCATACAACAATTTTGGAATTCAGAATGAAAGATCTGTTTAGTTCTAGAGTTCTTTAAAAGTTACACTTGACTGTTTGCAAGGGATTTATCCTGTTAGGAGGCTTTGTGTTGACTCAGACCTGTACTGACTGGGAACTCCTAGCACAAAGCCTGGTGGGAGAGGAAGGGACAATTCATTCTGCCTCTGAGTCATTAAAAAAACACAGACTTTCTTGCTCAATAGGTTTTCTAGATATTTTTCTGGATTAATTGTCAAACTATAGCAAATTAGAATTTGGCTATGGAAAGCAAGGAGTCCCTTGGACTGCAAGGAGATCCAACCAGTCCATTGTAAAGGAGATCATTGGTAGGACTGGATGAACATTGGATGTTCATTGGTAGGACTGATGTTGAAGCTGAAACTATAATACTTTGGCCACCTGATGCAAAGAGCTGACTCATTTGAAAAGACCCTGATGCTGGGAAAGATTGAGGGCAGGAGGAGAAGGGGACGACAGAGGATGAGATGGTCGGATTGAATCACTGACTCAATGGACATGGGTTTGGGTGGACTCTGTGAGTTAGTGATGGACAGGGAGGCCTGGCGTGCTGTGGTTCATGGGTTTGCAAAGAGTCAGACACGACTAAGGGACTGAACTGAACTGAACTGATGGATTATAGCCTGCCAGGCTCCTTTGTCCATGGGATTCTCCATGCAAGAATACTGGAGTGGGTTGCCATGCCCTCCTCCAGGGGATCTTCCTGACCCAGGAATCAAACCTATGTCTCTTGTGTCTCCTACATTGGTAGATGGGTTATTTACCCTAGCTCCACCTGGGAAGCCTAGTGAGTTGCCTTACTTGCTATTAATTCTAGGTAAATCAAGAGAATGACCAAGAAAATTAACTAAGAGAATTACTTTTGCTTTTTATACTCGAGTTTCTGCCATAAAATGATGTAGAAAGACAGAACAGATAAATCTTTGGTTTATTTTTACAGGCTGTATCCACATATCCAGACTGGGAGAAGATAGATCAAGAGTACCTAACAAATTCCTAGCTAGCAGATTAGGAACACTCTCTTTTATTTTCAAAGGGTGTGAAATCACCCTTTGTCTGCTCTAAGTCTTTCCAAAACATATCCTGAAACTCCAGTACTTTGGCCAAACTGGAGTTTCAGCGACTGAACTGAACTGAACTGAACTGAACTGACGGAAAGCACACACACCACAGAATACAAATGTAATGGATGGAAGAAGACACACACGTTTTTCTAAAGTCCAAAAAATATATGGAAAATTAAAGAATTTTCTTTAAAAATATTATTAACTATTTACTTTGCAAAATCAACATGTGATAGTTTATATGTCTTTAAAACTATAACCTCACCAAATTCACTCAAGCTATATAAAGTTGTATTAATATTTTCTCATGAACATGAAAAGCTCTCTTCCACTTTAATCCTAAAAGCTACATTTACATTAAAGTAACCAGGAGATAGTGAAGGACAGGGAAGCCTGCTGTGCTACAGTCCATGGAGTCTCAAAGGGTCCAACACAACTTAGCAACTGACCAACAGTAACAAAGATGTCATGCTTTCCACATGTTTAAAATCCTTCTCTCTCTCTCTCTCTCTTTCCTATTTTCTCTGTTTCCAGGTTGGAGGCACAAACTGTCTGTCAAACTTGATGGGAACAGCGTCACTCAAGGAAGTGTATTTCTCCGTGTAGGTGGAATGACTGGGAAGACAGGCGAGTTTGAGTTTGTCAGGTAGGCAAGGGTGATAACCTGGCCGGTAACAGTGCAGGTAACAGTGCTGTACTCAGTCATCATGCTCAGTAAGGCTCAGGCTTTTCTTTTCCTACAGTACCACCAGCTATCATCTGATAGTAACTTTTCTTTTTTCCCAATATAAAATAGAAATCATAGTATCTATTTCAGCCACAGTTCCAGCTACAGACAGAAAATTTTAGGAAATGTTAAGATGAAAATACAGATCTAGATTAAGCAAGTGGAAAAAAAAAAACTGACAGGAAACAAGATATGCTTTTAATTCAGTCTGTTATTGTTATACAAATTTTGGGCATATCACTTTATTTTCAGGGATTCCCTAATAGCTCAGTTCGGAGAAGGCAATGGCACCCCACTCCAGTACTCTTGCCTGGAAAATCCCATGGATGGAGGAGCCTGGTAGGCTGCGGTCCATGGGGTCGCTAAGAGTCGGACATGACTGAGTGACTTCACTTTCACTTTTCACTTTCATGCACTGGAGAAGGAAATGGCAACCCACTCCAGTGTTCTTGCCTGGAGAATCCCAGGGACAGGGGAGCCTGGTGGGCTGCCGTCTATGGGGTTGCACAGAGTCGGACACGACTGAAGTGACTTAACAGTAATAGCTCAGTTGGTAAAGAATCCACCTACAATGCAGGAGACCCTGGTTTGATTCCTGGGTCAGGAAGATCCACTGGAGAAGGGATAGGCTACCCACTCCAGTATTCTTGGGCTTGCCTGGTGGCTCAGCTGGTAAAGAATCCACCTGCAATGCAGGAGACCTGGGTTCTATCCCTCAGTTGGCAAGATCCCCTGGAGAAGGGAAAGGCTACCTAATCCAGTATTCTGGCCTGCAGAATTCCATGGACTGTACTGTCTATGGGGTTGCAAAAACAATATATGCCATTATTGTTATACAAATTTGGGCATATCACTTTATTTTTATAGATTCCATATGAAATATTTATATGAATGGCTGAATTTCTAATAAGCTCCCTAAGTAGTATTCACAGGTATAGGATATGTGTTAAGATAGTCAAAGTTAGGAATAATTCAGTAGCAACATTGACCATGCACTCTCATAAAAGGCTACAGTCTCCTTTTATCTTGAGTTTTCCTTAATTTTTTCTTTGATCAGCCTTAGCATTTTTGAATTACGTCTTCCACTTCCATCACTTAATTCTGCAACTCATTTCAGAATTAACATTGTACACACTAATTAGATGTTACCATTTTGTGAACTGATGAATTAATTAGATGTTTTGGCTCTGTGATTTACATCATCTTCAAATACGAGGCAGAGGCACAAAAAGCAGAGGTTTTGTGGTTATCGGTCGAGGGATATGTCGCATTAATCACTCTGGCAGCCTTTGTGCTCATCATTTTGCCTTGGTGCAGCTGCCTGTAAAGGTGAGTTCAGTCAGGGATTGTCTGGATCCCGGTTCACACACAGGCTCCAACCCACGATTTCTAGCCGTGCCTCCCACTGTTTGGCTTTGTTCATCTTCAGCTTAGCCACATTACCCTGATTACACTACCCAGCATTAAAATAGATCTCACCCTTTCCTCCCTTCCTGACTTTTATCCATGCTGTTCCATGTTCCAAATACCCTTCTCTGTCTTAGCAGATCTCATGTCCACTTGTTCTTCACATCTCCATTAAGCTCTTCCTCTGAGGATAGTTCAACATGATCTTGTGTCTGTGGCTCTAAGGCTCACAGTGCACTCATTGCCTGAGACTGTAGAATTTGTGTCCTGCACAAAGGCAGCTGACCTGGGTCAGGCAGGGAGAAATGCATGGTTCTCACCCCTCCTAAAACTTGTGAGAATGTTTTGTCATCTCTCTACTTTTGCAGTAAATGTTTCACCTTGGAATGAAGTCTGCTGAATGAATTTGTGTGCTAGTCTAGTCCCACTTTTCAGCCAAGCTTTAAGAGTCTGGCTTCACCGTAGACTGCATGCTTGCATGCTAATGCACTCAGTTGTGTCTGACTCTTTTGTGAACCCATGGACTGCAGCCCGCCAGGCTCCTCTGTCCATGGGATTTCCCAGGCAAACATACTGGAGTGGGTTGCCATTTCCTTCTCCAGAGGATCTTCCCAACCCAGGGATCAAACCCACATCTCCTGAATTGACAGGCAGATTATTTACCACGGAGGCACCAGGGAAGCCCTCACTGTACATTATATTTTAGTCTTTGGGTTTCCAGTGACACCATCATGAGGAGCTGTGCTGAGTGTGCAGTGAGTGAAGGCAGTTCATGGAGCAACAGGGAAATGACCCTTTGAAGTGAAGAGAAGTGAAGTCGCTCAGTGTCTGACTCTTTGCGACCCCATGGACTGTAGCCCACCAGGCTCCTCCATCCATGGGATTTTCCAGGCAAGAGTACTGGAGTGGGGTGCCATTTCCTTCCCCAGGGGTCTTCCTGACCCAGGTATCGAACCCCGGTCTCCCCCATTGCAAGCAGACACTTAACCGTCTGAACCACCAGGGAAGCCCAATATAACCTGAAAAAAGTTGTTCTCTGGTAATTAAATCAATTAATTCTACATGTAATGGAACAAGACAGGCCCTAGGAATAGCAGCATCCATTCTTGCATTCAGCAAACATTTAAATGCCTATTGTATGGGGAAGGAAATGGCAACCCACTCCAGTATTCTTGCCTGGAGAATTCCATGGACAGAGGAGCCTGGTGGGCTGCAGTCCATGGGGTCACAGACAGTCGAACATGGCTACGTGACTAACACATATATATAACATAGATGACCGACAAGAACTCCTGTATATAGCATAGGGCACTGTACTCAGCATCCTGTGATAACCTATATGAGGAAAGAGTCTAAGAAAGAAGGAATAAATGTGTGTGAGTAACCAAATTGCTGTACACCTGGCTCTAATGCAACACTGTAAGGCAACTATATGCCAATAAAATTTTTGAAAAGGAAAAAAAAATGCCTATTGTATACCAAGAATTGTTATAACTGCTGGGGAAGCAGACACAGGTTCTACTCTCATGGAACTCTTCCTCCAGTTAGAGGAGGCAAACCATACATTAACAAAGCAGTAGGGAAATAGCAGGACTAAAGAAACCTCATCTAGAATAATTTTGGCTTGCATAAAACATGTCTTATGTCTCAAGTCTCTTATGATTTATTCTCTCTGTTTCCGCACTCACCAAAACACCTTTCTTTATCATTAGTTTGGTTACCCGATTCTTTTTGTACAGATGAAGAAGGTACCAGGGGAAGGCTAGGAGTACATTTTGGTTAATGAAAAGGAAGCATTGTACCGCTGTGAGCTGATCAACAGGCTTCTAGTTTTTCTTTAATTTTTGTGTGAATTTAGTCTATCATTGATAGTCTGATGATTTTGGGGGTGTCAATAAACTCTAGTTTCTGATATCACAAAGCCAAGACCAGAGCTTTCACTGTGGAGAACTAGCCGCTAAAAATCAACTAGTCAGGCTTCTCATTTACCTCCCTCTCTTTTCAGACTTTAGAATTGTGCTGTTCTGAGATGCTGACCAAGATGAAGGGCAAGAATAAATCTCCTATAATCAAATGCAGGGAAATGAAACTTTCTCTTCCATGATACACACAGGTGTTGTCTTCCACGTCAATATTATGAATACCCAGCGGAAGCTTATGAGTTTTATTTTTCTGTTGACAGTGGAACACTGAAGCCAGGCATGACTTATACAGATTTAATTGATGCAGACATTAATGTTGGAAACATTACAAGCATTGAGTTCATTTGGAAGGAGTATTCATTTGAACGTTCTCAGAGTAAGCTGGGAGCAGAAATGGTGATAGATATATCTGGAAAATATGGATATAAGTAAGTCTTACTTTTTCCTTTGCATTTTCAAACACAGTTTAAACTTTGTAAATGACATTTAAAATCTATATATAATTTGAAATTTGCAAATAGTATAAAAATGTGTGCCCCTCAAAAGTTTGCAGTTAAAGAGAAGAAAAATTATTTAGAAGAAATCAATACTGTATTTGTGAAAGTGTCTATAAAATAATAACTACTCATTAAATTAGAAGACCTACCTACATTTTCTACCTCACCTACCCTGGAATCATATTAACATTGTCTTTTTTCCCCTTAAAATTTTTCAGATCTGCTTTCTGTAGCCAAAACATCGTAGGACCTAATATTGCCCAGATCCTGAAACCATGCTAATCTCAGATATATCAGATATAATCTTGATGGATTTACTTAATGGGAGCAGTGGGAAAATTAATCTCCTTCTAGCTGGCATCCAGACCAAACTTGGCCCTTGTAAATCAGATAGAAAGGTACAGTTGCTTTTTTTCTATATAGGATATTTTTCTTATTGAAAAGCTTTTATCTGAACCTTAAAACCAGACTGAGCCCTGGGACGAAGTACAGTACTGTGACTTATAGGATTCTGGCTTTCAGTGACCAAATAGAGCTGTGTTGCAATTTCTTTGAATTAAGAAGAGGTGCTCCAAGAATGGTGCTATAGACTTGTCAGTGAAAGTGAGCCTCTGTCTGATTGAGTGTTTGAAGTACATTCAGAGCATTTCCAGGTGGAATAGCCATTATTCAAAACGGTTTGAAGAATATTTGCTATGTTGTTAAATTTTGCTAAGACAAATTATGTCTATAGCTCATGATGTATAGTAGATGGTAACCCCTTGGGTTGGTACATCTAGTGATTAATAATGAAAACTAATGAGAGCATATTAGTATTTTCAAATTGTTCCTTGGTCTTCAGAGTGAGTGAGAGGTAGAAGAGATTTTGGAGCTTATCTGTGATGTTTGCATCAGTAAGTAATAGGTCCTGAGGATCTTCAGCATCTTCTTCTAGAAGCCTCCTATCACAGAATTACTTATCCCTCTGGGCCTTGAAGGTCCCGTTACAAATTTGTGTTTATTCTAAGGCAGCATTTCATTTCCAAAGCACTTGATGAATGCTTTGCATTTATAATAACAATATTGTAATTTCCAAATGTGTTGTGTTTTCTCTTTTATTTTGTTTCAATTTCATCTGATTCAGTTGTCCTCACCCAGTGAAAATAAAAGATGAGCATTTTTATTTGTTCTGTTTTCTGTCACGGGGTTCAGTGTTTAGCACTGGGCGATAAATACTATTGGAAAGAAATAATGACAGATACTCTGCAGGGTATTTCTTGATTCTCCTTGGTGCCTGGCTGCCAACTGAATCTTAAGAAGAGACCTATGGCTGTACATGAGCTTGAATTGTGATAGAAAGCAAAGAACAGAGTGGGTTTACTTTCCCACTGAACAAGGAGGAGATAGAAGGTTGACTGGAGAGCAAGGCGTAGTGGAAGGAGGAAAGATGAGGATGTCTTTAGCACGATCGAGCTGAGCATCCTGCCTCCCAGGTGCCATATCAGCCCGAGGCCCACGCCAGCCCAGGAACAGGGTGGCCAGGAGCAGCCCCAGCAGGAGGGCCTGACCCCTACTAACTGTGCCACAGCCCCAGTACTCCCGAGCAAACTGTCAGTGGAGTCAGCTGCATGGTTCCAGGGGCCAGAAACTTCCCGTGAGAGAGCCTCCCTAAGCCTGCACTACTCTCTGCTCAGCCTTTCTTCTTTTCAGGAGGGTCTCGCCAGCTGGAAGGAAGAATTATGAGCCAGGATACTGCATTAAACTTTGTGAGTCCTGGCCTGCTTCCTTGTTCAAGGGATCTCTGGGCTGGCTCTTTCTTAGCTTGAAAAGACAAATTGGAGTCAATTAATTTCTGGGATCCCTACTTTAATTAACTATAGAATTTCTGTCCTATTGTTCTTATATCTGTCCCCTTTTGTGCATTATAAAAATGTTGTGAGTATGAAAAATAGCGCAGGAGCTGGCCAGGCAGATCTGAGAGTTCAGGGTGACAACACTGAAGTGCATTTAGAGCATTTCCAGGTGGAATAGCCATTGTTCAAAACGGTTTGAAGAATATTTGCTATGTTGTTAAATCTTGCTAAGACAAATTATGTCTATAGCTCATGATGTAGAGTAGATGGTAACCCTTTGGGTTGGTCCATCTAATGATTAATAATGAAAACTAATGAGAGCACATTAGTATTTTCAAAGAGTTTCTTGGTCTTCAGAGTGAGAGGTAGAAGAGATTTTGTAGCTTTTCTCTGTATATTGCCACCTAGGAAAGCTCTTTTTAAAAAATTCTTTTTCCCTCTGAGTGCTCTGTGTTACTGTAGAAGGGTATTTGTGGTGAAGACCATTAGGAAATTCTTCTGCTTCTTGAGCGAACTGCCCTTAGTGCTGAAAAGTGACTTCCCACCCCGTTAGTCATCACTTCCTTCAGTGCCAATCGCCATCGAGCCACACTCCAAACTTGTCGTCACATCACCCACAAACACCGCCTCTAACTTTTCTTGGACCACATCTGCTTCCTCTTTAGGCCAATGGAGTGAACTTCAGATCTTACATGTAATACCATCTCTCCCACCTACACATCAGTATGAATCTGTAAACAATAAATTTGTTGAACATAACTATAATATCTATTTTATAAAAACTGACAGTAATTTTTAAATGGATTTAAGATTAATTAAAAGAATTAACAATAATTCCTTAATATTATCTTACATTCCAGTTGTTTTTACATTTCCCAGATTGTCTGAAAAAGGTCTTTTGGGCCATTGATTGGTTTAAATTTATATCCATACAAGATCCAAAAATTGCATATGATTAGTATGTCCCTGTCTCTAGCGGTTTTCCCCTCCCCCTTCTTCCACACCAGTTTTTAAATAAACCAAATTACTTGTCCTGTAAAATTTCTCACATTCAACTGATGGGATCCCCTTGATATCTTTTAGTACATTCCTCTCTCCTGTGTATTTCCTATAAACTAGTTACTTAGGTCTGGATACTTGTTGGGATTCAGGGGGACATTGACCCCTTCCATGCTCATCTGCAGGATAGACACTTTCTGCACCTTACTTACAGCTTTAAAGTTAACTGGTGATGTTTCTTTTTTAAAAAAAGTCTTTGTTGAATTTGTTACAGTATTCTTCTGTTTTATGTTTTAGTTTTTTGGCTGCAAGGCATGTGGGATCTTAACTCCCCCACCAGAGATTAAACACGCACCACCTGCATTGAAAGGGGAGGTCTCAACTATTGGACCACCAGGGAAGTCCCTGCTAGTTATCTTTTATTCATTCAAAGGATTATGCCTGTACTAGCACTTCATAGATTTGAAAGGGCTATACCAGTTAGAGTTGTAGGTAAAATAAAACATTGAATGTCTTTGACTTTAGTTGCTAAATGGCAAGGTAAGAGGAGAAAGGTGACTTGAAGGTTTACAAGGGTTTGTGCTCTGGGAGGACTGGAAGAAAGGGGCAAATTGTGTAAAGATCCAGTTACGGAAGAGGCGTTGACCTCTGCACTGTGCCTAGGGCTGGAGGAGGTGCATCATAAATGTTTCTGCAGAAGTTAAGGAAAATTCACATAGCTGCTTAAGTTGTGTGTCTGTTTCCCCAGGCTCCTCAGAACAAAGTGAACGATAGAAATCACCCTGTGTAAAAGAGCCCTCAAGTTTTGTTGACTCTGCAAGTCTTCAGAACAAGCAGAGCATTTCAGGAACAGAAGGATAATTTATGCCAAGTTACTGTTTGCCAGCCTTTTAAAATCTAAGCTCATGTTAGATAAACATAAAAATCTCATGTCCCTTCTGGGATCTTTACTCTTCTACTTGGGAAAATCAATTTTTTTTCATATACCCTCTGGCTAAAAAGATTTGGTAAATCTTTGCTTTCTTCAGATTGTGTAATAAAAATAATAGGTGTGTTTTGTGTTATGTTGTGTGATTTTTTCCCCCAAATACAAACTTATATTATAATACCAGATGGGCTTCTTGATTTTACACGTGGTTCTCTAGAGTCCTGCTCTAAGTGATTTATACTCAGGAGAGTGGAATATTTCTACTAGATTTCACTCCAATATGAGAGAATGTCTGAATGCCTATGTAGACTGGGGCAAAGATTTTTGGTAAATATTTTCTCACTTGTACAGTCTATTTTTAAAATTTATTTTTATTTCTTTTTGGCTATGCTGGGTCTTCATCACTGCATGTGGTCTTTCTTTAGTTGCGATGAGTGGGAGCTATTCTCTAGTTGTGCTAAGCAGGCTTCTCATCGTGGTGGCTTCTCTTATTGTGGAACATGGGTTCTAGGACTGTGGGCTTCAGGAGTTGTGGCACATGGGCTTAGTTGCTCAGAGGCATGTGGAATCTCTCCAGACCAGGGATCAAACCCTTGTCCCCTTGCACTGGCAGGCAGATTCTTAACCACTGGACCACCAAGGGAATCCCTATTTCCAAAGTTTGAGTTTCGCAAACATTTCACCTTTATATAGTCATATATCTTTCTTTTATTTTCATAGGCTTTTTAAAATTCATTCATTTAAAAAACATTTACTGAGTTACCTTTTATGTGCCAAGCATTGTGGCTAAGTCATGAGGTTACTTGAAATATACAAGAGAGCATTGCAGAAGACATAGGAAAATAAATCTTTGATCACAATACATCATGATAAGAACTGTGACAGAAGCAGACACAGAGGTGATAGTGGCATAGAAAAAAACCAGCTTATTCGATTAATCTCACACCTTCACCCTTCACTCACTGATCTCCTATAAAAGCAATAATGATAAAGACAGAGCAGTAGGTTTTCTTTTCTGAATTCTGTGGTTATCATATCTATTTTTATAAGTGATTCTATTTTGGAATTCACTGTACTTTATTTTTCCAGTGTCCTTTGGTCCTAGAGAAACAGAAGTGAAATTTCACTCAAACACTTACACATGAATCTATCCATCACAGATCCACTGACTGTCAGCTGTGGCCAGAAGAGCAATAATTTCCTTGAAGGTCCCAGGAAGAGAGAGCAAAGGTCATGCACAGCAGATTTAGGATGATGCCAACCAGAGCATGACTCGTCTTCTCATCTCAGGCTCCTCTAAGACACCATCCAGTGGTCTTAGTGGAATCAACTGCAGAACAATGCCCATGAGACATGAACACAGATACAGTTATCAAACTTTAATCCATCATTTAGGAATAACCACAGCGAACCTAGGCTTCTCAGATGGCGCTAATGGTAAAGAACCTGCTTGCCAGTGCAGGAGACATGAGAGATGCTGTTTCGATCCCTGGGTCGGGAAGATCCCCTAGAGTAAGAAATGACAACCCACCCCAGTATTCTTGCCTGAAGACTCCATGGACAGAGGAGCCTGGCGGGCTAAGGTCCATAGAGATACAGGAGACAGACATGACTGAAGCGACTTCACATGCACAGCAAGCCTAACATTTAAAATAACTGAAGGCTAGAGATGTATGAATGTATAGAGATGGGTGTTTATGTTAGTCACTCAGTCATGTCCAACTCTTTGCAACCCCTTAGACTGTAGCCTGCCAGGCTCCCCTGTCCATGGAATTCTTCAGGCAAGAATACTGGAGTAGATAGCCATTCCCTTCTTCAGGGGATCTTCCTGATCCAGGGATTGAACCCAGGTCTCCTGCATTGAAGGCAGATTCTTTACCATCTGAGCCACCAGAGAGACGCAAATGCTACTTTAAAGTAAAGGAAACACCATGTTTTCTGGACTTTTACCTCAAAGAGCATGTGGGCAGCAGGTAATGCCTTTGAACCTTGTTCATTTATAAGATGAGGCAAGACCCTCAAGCTCTTTGTGTAAATAAGAATTCTATTCCAATCATAACACAACATGCAGGAGTGAGAAAAAAGGAAGTGTTAGTGATTCCCTTCTGGCTTAAAATGAAAAGATATGCACACTTAGAGCTTCTGGAAAGCAGAACAGAATTTAAATTTTCTCCACAGCCAAATGTTTTTAAGTCAACCAGTCAGATTTAGACCTTTTTCAGGGCGAGGGTTATTTTCACAGGATATAACATCACCATCTAAATTCCAGGTGTTTTACTAACATTTTCATTATACACAAAGCGATTTGCTTTTTCTCTGAAGCTGCAGGAGACAATACAACATTTTTCCTATATTATTTGCAAAGGTTTCTTTTACCAGCACTTCCAAAGCCTCGTGGATTTTCGAGGGTAAAAATTGTAGTTCTGTTGGTTATTACAAAAAGAGAGATGGGCCCAAGGAGTTCCAAACACACAATTTGGAGAAAGAAAACTACAGAAAACAAATGGAATACGGGACACATACTGTTTGTACCAACAATGTGGATGATGTTTTCTGAAATCTCAGAAACAGAAGGCTATTTTTTTTGAACTTCCAAAATATCTTAAGATTTAATATAGTGAATACAGAGCATGGAATTGTGAATTGGAGGTCTGGTCCTGATTCCAGAATCAATTAACAAAAGAGAATTCAGGCAAACAATTTCATTTTGAGCCCCCATGTGTGTCCACCTTTAAAATGAAGAATATTTATGACTTCTGGGATTGCTTTTTCATTCTGAAATCCTTTGGCTAATTAGGTGAGGCTTTACATACACAAAGGCTTCCCTGTGGTTCAGATGGTAAAGAATCTGCCTGCCATGCAGGACACCCACGTTCAATCCCTGGGTTGGGAAGATCCCCTGCAGAAGGGAATGGCAACTCACTCCAGTATTCTTGCCTGGAGAATTCCATGGATAGAGGAGCCTGGTTGGCTATAGTCCATCAGGTTGCAAAGAGTTGGACATGACTGAGTGACTAACACACACATGTATTTATGAATGAGTGGACAGGTGGGTGAATCAATCATTTAAAAATAAAATTTAGATTTTCTTCAGTATTCATAATTTTTCCCAACCATATAATGCTCTCATTATGTATCTATATGCTTTCATAATGTACACTAATTGTCCCTAATAGATTCATGTTTTCTTAAAGTTTGATTTACCTTTCTATTACAGAAAGCCTTGCTTACTTAATATATTATTTATTAAGCTGCCCACTAGTGGAAGAATGAGCGTTTGGTGTCGTCCAGTGATAGCTTAATGTCAACAAACCACTGAACAACACGATGCATTTTTAATGAATCAAACCTCTGTGCTATATGCAGTGAAATCTTTAGTTCTCAAGATCTCAATATGGATTAAAGACCTAAATGTTAGACCAGACACTATAATACTCTGAGAGGAAAACATAGGCAGAACACTTTTTTACATAAATTGCAGCAAGATCTTTTTTGACCCATCTTCTAGAGTAATGAAAATAAAAACCAAAGTAAATGAATGGGACCTAATTAAATTTAAAAGCTTTTGCACAGCAGAAACAATAAATAAGATGAATAGACAGCCCTCAGAATGGCAGAAAATATTTGCAACTGACAAGGGATTGATCTCCAAAATAATACAAATAGTTCATGCAGCTCAATATCAAAGAAGCAACCCAATCAAAAAATGGGTGGAAGGCCTAAATAGACATTTCTCCAAAGAAGACATAAGATGGCCAATAAACATATGAAAAGATGTGTTTTATTATTAGAGAAATGCAAATCCAAACTATAATGAAGTATCACTTCACACCAGTCAGAATGGCCATCATCAAGAAATAATATGCAAAAAATAAATTCTGGACAGGGTATGGAGAAAAGGGAACATTCTTACATTGTTGGTGGGGATGTTAATTGGTACAGCCACTATGGAGAACGGTATGGAGGTTCCTTAAAACTAAAAATAGAATTAGCATATGCCTCAACAATCCCACTCCTGGGCATATGCCCAGAGAAAACCATAATTCAAAAAGATATATTCACCCCAGTTCATTGCAGCACTATTTACAATAGCCAGGACATGGAAGCCACCTAAATGTCCGTCAATAGCAGAATGGATAAAGAAGCTGTGGTATATATATATACAGTGGAATATTACTCACCTATAAAAAGGAATGGAGCTCTGCCATTTGCAGAGACATCAATGGACCTGGAATACAGAGTAAAGTAGTCAGAAAGAGAAAAGCAAGTATCGTATAATATTGCTTATATGTGGAATCTAGAAAAATGATGCAGATAACCTTATTTGCAAAGCAGAAATAGAGACATAGACATAGAGAATGGACATCTGGGTACTGGCCGGAGTGTGGGCGGATGAATTGGAGATTGTGATTGAGATATATAGAGTGCTATGTATACTATAGATAACTAGTGAGACCTGCTGTATAGCATAGGGAGCTGTACTCAGTGCTCTGTGGTGACCTAAATAGGAAGAAAATCCCAAAGGGGGATATATGTATACATACAGCTGATTCGCTTTGCTATAGCAGAAACTAACACAACATTGTAAAGCACTATACTCTAATAAAAATTGAATATATATATATATATATATATATATATATATCACTCTGGTTAAGTTCACTCCAAATTTTATTTTGAACCAATCCTGAAATTTAAGAATAACAACATATATTAAAGGTAGAATATAATTTTTAGCCCCCACCCTGATCATTGAATTGTTGCTCTTGGAGGAACAATGTGCGCTGGATTATATAAAACATGGAGGACATTTTGTTTACCAAATGCATGAATTATGTCAGTAAAGAAGGAGAGGCTTGTGGTCCTAGACTCTTTGCTGGTTTGTTGTTTGTTTTCCCAGCACACATATCAGGTAAGACAAGGAGTGTGCCCATGGAACTGAGAAGCTGAGAACTGACTATAATAGTGATGGTCCAGCCTGGTGGCTCAGAAGGTAAAGAATCTGCGAGATTCTTTGGGTTCGAGAGACCTGGGTTCATCCCTGGGTCGGGAAGATCCCCTGGAGGAGGGCATGGCAACCCACTCCAGTATTCTTGCCTAGAGAATCCCATGGACAGAGGAGCCTGGTGGGTTACAGTCCACAGGGTTGCAAATAGTTGGACACCACTGAGCAACTAACACTCTCATTTTCACTTTCAGCTTCACAGAATGTCTAGCGTACGGGAGGAGAAACAGCACACCTTGGGGTGTTCAGGTATCTATCCTCAGGTCATATAAGAACTTAGAGGTCATAGTCACTAGCCTCTGTTTCAGTGTAATTGTTGTTGGTGTAGTAATCAATAAAGATACTTCTCTCCAGAGACTGAACTTTCTCCTTGGTTGAACAGCACCCAGCAGTGTGTAAACACAACATTTAAGCTCTGACCACAAGCCAATCTAATACAATTAACCAGTCAGTTTTATTTATAAAAACTAACAAAAGCATTTTAGTCAAGCAGCAAGTTAATTTTTTAAACAGAATTTCACCAGCTATTGATTTAATTTTGTTAATAATATATCAATTCACTAGTTCATCCAAAAAGATAACATTTGTTGTATGTATAGAGTGTTATGGAGAAAATAGAAAGCTGTAAAGAGATATGGTAACTTGAATATCACAGGGTTACATAGCCACCTTGGATAGTATTTCATAGGGTGACGTTTGACATCGTAAGTTTATGTAACAATTCTTCATATTAAATTTAGATTATTCCTCACAGAAAAAACACAGAAAATAAGTAGCTCTATGACAACTGATTTTAAAGTAAGATACATTTCTATTTTATGGAAACATTTTATGATTAATGAATCTTTGAGGCTCTGATTTTTTTTTTTTTTTTTGCATTGAACAGAGCAAAACCTTGCCATCTCTTTGTAGCTTTTGTCATTAGATTAACTTATGTTTGCAGGGATTCTCTGCATCTTTAATCCTCACCCTTTATATCCTATCCTTCTGTTTTTCACCCCGTTGACTATAGACTGGGCTGAATGGGTAGCCTTTCTCTTCTCCAGGGGATCTTCCCAACCCAGGGATCAAACCCAGGTCTCCTGCATTGCAGGTGGATTCTTTACCAGCTGAGCTACAAGTGAAGCCCAAGAATATTGGAGTGGGTAGCCTATCCCTCCTCCAGCGAATCTTCCCAATCCAGGAACTGAACTGGAGTCTCCTGCATTGAAGGAGCTCTTTACCAATTGAGCTATCAGGGAAGCCCAGTGGGGTGCTAGAAGGAGGAAAAATGGGGCCTTGGTGGGTGAGGCACATGTTGGTAAAGTGAGTATAACCCAGGCCACCACCAGGAGAGGGACTTGCGTGATTTGTTTCCATTTTCCTCACTTCATTACTTCATTTCATTTCACTTCATTTTTATTGAAGTACAACAAACATACAAGAAAGCACACAAACCATGAATGTGCAGTTCTGTGTATTTTTACAAGGTAAACAAACACACCTTTGTACATTAAACACACACACACACACACACACTAATGACATTACAGAAATCTCCTCTGTGCATATCTCAATCATTAATCACCCAAAGGTAACCCCTCTTCTGATTTCTAATACCATAGGCTAGTTTTGCTTGATTTTCCTAATTTGACATAAATGCAGTCATAAGCATCTATTCATTCTTAGTGTGGCCTGTTGGTGGACACTTAGATTGTCTCTAACTTGAAGTTATTACAAATAATGCTGCTGTAACTGTTTTTGTATTGTGAATATTTATATTTTTGGTGCCTTATTTTGAGTATAAACCTAGGGATGGACTTGAAGATTCATGAAGTGTGCACACACTCAGCTTTGCTAGGAACTGCCAGGAAGCTCTCCAGGTGAGTGTAGCCATTCATACTCCTATCAGCACTGTTGAGAGGTTTTGTTTGTTTGTTTGTTTTGCCCTCACATCTGCACCACCAGAGCGTTTTTGTTTTGGGGGTTTTTTGCCCTCACATCTTCACCGCCAGTTCTTCTAATTTAGCCATTCTGGTGAGTGTGTAGTGATATCTCATACCACTCTGCGGTTTTCATCAGTTCTAAAAGATTCTCAGCTATTATTTCTTAAAACAAGCAAAGCACCATACCTTCCAGCATGAGGTTTATTAATAGGGGATGAGGTCAAGAACCCAAAGGCATTTTTTGAGCTCACCTTCCTTGTAATAAAAACAGGCTCAAGTCACAGTATTATAGAAAAGCTTATGAATCCAGGGTCAAGGTCAGAGACAGGCATTTTTAAGAGAGCACAGAATGAGCTATTGGTGAAATTCCTTTATCAGATGAAATTGTTGGACTTGCATAGCATTGTAGGGGAGGAAATGATACCTTTTTCCTCTTCTCTTTGCATTGTTGACTGGGACCCCTGTAATAAGAAACATTAATAAGAGAAAAGCACAGAATATAGGGTTAAAGTGACACAGGAACCTTCCTAAGGAAATGAAGACTTGAAAAAACAGTTACACTTGGCACTTTTATGCTGTTTGATGAGGTTTGATTAGAGTGGAAAGTCATGGAAAGATGTGATAAGGCAAAGAGTAGGAGCCAAGTGTAGTAAACTGGGGGAAATTATCAAGGCTTGTTCATTCACATTCCTCTCTGTGTCCCTTCTTCTGAATACAGAAAGTGACCTCTCACATGAGGGTTTTATGACCTGCTTTGAGGGAAGGGCAGAAAATCCTTCCTGTACTTGCCCTTTCTCAAATTCCTTCAATTTAAAATATTCAATATGCCAAAGGGTCATATTTTGGGGTAGTATGTCCTAAACCCCATTGGTACCCATAGCACACGACCCATGGAATTGCTATCATTTATGTTGGAGGAGACTCTTGAGAGTCCCTTGGACTGCAAGGAGATCCAACCAGTCCATCCTAAAGGAGATCAGTCCTGGGTATTCATTGGAAGGACTAATGATGAAGCTGAAACTCCAATACTTTGGCCACCTGATGCGAAGAACTGCCTCATTGGAAAAGACCCTGATGCTGGGAAAGATTGAAGGTGGGAGGAGAAGGGGACGACAGAGGATGAGATGGTTGGATGGCATCACTGACTCAATGGACATGAGTTTGGGTAAATTCTGGGCATTGGTGATGGACAGGGAGGCCTGGTGTGCTGCAGTCCATGGGGTCGCAAAGAGTCAGACATGACTGAGCGACTGAACTGAACTGATGTGAACTGAACACATACAGCTGCAGAAAACCAGACCTGTAAAGCTGTGTGAGGGAAGATGTCTGATGACTTCTCCTCCTCCCACTTGCTGCTGGGGAACAGTAAACGACTGGTTTGTGAGCCGTAAGATAAACTGGAAAAAATATACTAGGGACAGTATGAATAGCATCAGCTGTGTTGGCAGCAAAAATACTGTGACTACACAACTGAGAGTCACCAGAAGGCCAGCTGATGCGTGGCTGGATTCACAAGGAACAGTTGACAAAACGCCTTCTAATCCTGACTTGGTGTTGAGAAAAGTGGTGACATTTTTAATATGATCATATTATGGCCGTGGAAGCTATGTTTGGCGTGCTGAGTGCAGAGAACTGTGATTAATACCAAGGGGAAGTGTGTTCACATGAAGGAGACCAAAACACTTTCAACACCTGTTTTCAATACCCCAGTGATACCTGATCCTGGATTTTAAGTGAGGTACCTTGGCATTGTGTTCATTTTCCTGAATAGCCTAAACTTCTCACTTCTTCGATAACTTAACACACAAGTTTTAATGTTGATGATAAAACTTGAGATTTTCTAAAAAGAGCAAACTCTGGCGGAAAACTGCTTGATCTCCAAGATTTCAATATTTCCCAACACTTGTTAATTTTCACCTCCATCCCCAGAATCCCTATTCCTGTCCGCAAAATAGGCATATTTTTGAGAATAAAGAAGAAACCTCCTAAACATCCTCCTTTAGGATGTTTCGAATGCTGGATTCTCAGCTATTCTTCATTCCCTCTGCAATATACACCAACCGGTATCTATAGCACAGTGATTTAGTTATGTGTCTATACTCATGCATGATCTCAAAGATATTTGCCCATTGTAACTTGTTGGTATCGGGACCCAGTTTAATTAAACTTGGTGCCATTGTCCTTGTAAATCATCACCTCACTTTAACTATAAAAGTACACCCCAGAATCTCATGGGGAGCTTTAAAAATCCCAACATCTGGATCAGTCTCTAGGCCAGTTGATACCAGCATCTCTGGGGGTGAGTCTCAAGCATCAGCATTTTTTTAAAAGATCTTCAGATAATTTCAATGTGCAGAAACAAAGATTGATCACAAGGCTAATTTAAGTAGGGAACAAAAGAAAAATTTCTGTACAAGTTATTAGCTTGGTTTTATTTCTCCTTTTTGTTTTGCAAATCACAGCTCACAACGACCAGACTATCTTCACTGGTTCTGAGGAGTTCTACCTCTTTCTTTTTGGGATCCCTTTTGCTGAGTGTGGCATTTGACAAGTCTTCTCATTACCATTTTGGGGGCTCTAGGATGTAACCTAGCTTTATATAATTGCTGATGAAGTTTCAGATAGTGTGAAAGAAGGCCATTTTCCTCCACCTACCCTCTGTCCCTCAAAAGTCCTATATGCAGAGGCCTAGTCTCCTTTTATGTTGTTGTTCCATCACTGTCTGTCTGACTCTGATTCTTTGTGACCCCATGGACTACAGCAAACCAGGCTTCCCTGTCCTTTAGTATCTCTCAGAGTTTGCTCAAACTCATGTCCATTGAGTCGATGATGCCATCTAACCATCTCATCCTCTGTCTCTCCCTTCTCCTGCTGCCTTCAATCTTTCCCAGCATCAGGAAATGAGTCAGTCTTCCAGAGTCAGCTCTTTGCATCAGGTGGCCAAAGTGTTGGAGCTTTGGTTTCAACATCAGTCCTTTCAATGAATATTCAGAGTTGATTTCCTTTAGGACTGACTGGTTTGATCTCCTTATTGTCTCCTTAATAACATGCTAAATAGACATAGAATACTTAAAAGACGTTGAGAAAAAAAAATATCACAGCGAGGCTGGGCTGGAACACAACACCAAAGGGCAAGATTTCATGCCTAGGAGAGAATTACTTTACAGATACCCATGTAATGTCAGCATAGCTGCATGAAACATTGATGAGGAGGCTCCCCAGTGTTACCAGGTACGGTGGAGGCAGGAGGCAATGCTTTTGCTTGAGCAGAGTGAAGGAGAGAAAAGAGAGGGCAGAGGTGATACAGGTGTCAGCCCTGTATCCCCAGGGCCTTTGGGGAATCCCACTCCTCTGCTGAGCCTCATTCTCAGAATCCAGTCTCTGTCCCCTTTCTAGAATCCATGTGGGAAGACACAAGAACAATTGTTGGCTTTTCTGCAAGTCTTTGTTTCTTATACTTTCAAACTCACATTCACTTACTTATTCAACAAATGTTTGCCTCAAGTAAGAACTTGCTTATTGTGTTTGAAGAACAGTACAAGGTTCAGGGTGGTCAGAGCCCAGAGCACAAGGAAGAACGTGAGAGGGCATGACATCAGGGAGCAGAGTGACCAGCCTTACAAGATGTGGTGAGAAATTCGGAATTCATTCCAAGAAAGTTGGGGGACCAGTGGAAGATTTTGTGCTTTCTAAAATTTAACCCCCTAATAAAATAACTTTGCCATTAACTTTTGCAGAGCTGTTGGCTAAAGATGTGTCCAATTTTTGTGAAGACGTTTCCCATTAACAGACTAAATCAGTCTGGGAAATTTGATAATCTTTTGTGCTTTTTTTTAATTCTTAACTTCTTATTGGGTGTTTTATTTAATGACTTGATTCTTCTGAAGAATGACTTCCTTGCAACTTCTCTGCAAGTAAACATCTTTTCTTTTTTAAATGCTTTTGTTTCCAAGTCATTCTTTCATCCAACCCACAAGCCTTAGTGACTTCGCTGTGCTCAGAAAGGAGAGCAGATTCATGAGAACTGTGTTCCCTCCTCCAGCAGCTATAATGGGTGTGGACCTGAGCTGGGCAAGGGTGCTTGCTCATGGCTGGGCTATCTCAAGATGTGATGTATGTTTGGAGGACAAGTTTTGGTGGCAAATCCAAGCAGCCCACCTTTGGCATCTTAGTGCTCTCTGTGTTACTGGTCCATTGGGCAATTCAGCCTCACAGAAATGGTGTCTGAAGACCCAGGCAGCATGGGGTAAATCTGCCCTGGGATTTGGGTGTCGCTTGATCTCAGACTGCCTGGGAATCACAGTTCCAACAGGAATAATAGGTAACAACAGTTGTAACAAGTGCCTACAAATCATGGATTTAATTTAGCGACAGCAAATGGAAAGGGACCTTTTTTCTCATGTGCTTCTTTTAAGATACAAGGGTTATAAGCAAATATCATTTCTTCAGAAATACTGATAAGTATGGCCCAAACCATTAATGATGTTTGCAGCCCTGTAGGAGGGTTTTTTTTTTTCCCCCCACTTGAACTTTTAATGGACTTTAGGGGGAAATCATTGGAAAATGAAATACTGAAATATTCTAAACTACTTTTCTACTGGGAAATAAATGGCACTCTAGAGGCCTGAATAAATCATTACAGCTAATAAAATTTCCTGATAGTGCCTCCAGTAAATTTGCACCAGGAAGATTGAATTCCCACAGATTTATACAACCAAATAAGGTCAGTCTATATAAAAGTCTGCTGTTTATCCAGCATGGGGGCAACATAAATTTAAACTATTCATTATGTAACCACACTTTCAGTGGGAGCCCTTTGTAGTTTTCCTGAGATTGGAGGCTAGAAGGCTTACATTGCTAGTAGTGCTTATTACTGCCAGTAAGAGAGGACTCTATAGGATTTGTTCCAGGTGATTTGACTCAAAAGTCTATGTCTTTAGTCATGATGGGCTTTGTTTTTTACCTCATCAAACTGATATCTCATTTTAATTTGCATCTCTCTTGCATACTTCATTTTTGCATTTTATATATTTTGTTTTTACATATAATTTTCACTTTTCATTATTATATTTACACACATTTTTAATTTCTGAATATCCTTTTTATGTGCTTTGCCTGTTTTATCTGAATGGTTTGTCTTTTCCTTACTGGTTTATTAAAAACTCTTTGCATAGAAGAGGTTTAATTTTTTGTCTGACCTACATATTGCACTTATTTCCCCCAGGTTGTGATCTGTATTTTGTTTTTATACTGTGGAGATTTTTTTTTTTTTTATTCTTATGAACTGTCAGGTTTGGTGTAAGAAATGAGGTTAGGATTGACTTTATTTTTTTTCAAATGGTCCATTAATTATCCAAAATTCATGCTGTTCCGCTGGTTTAATGACACCTTTTATTAGATTATACTTTGATAGTTAGTTAGGGCTAATGCTCCTTTCTCTACTCCCTTCTATTCATTTGTCTATTTTAGTTTCCCTGCCTTGCACTATTGCCATTTGTGGGCCAGATTATTCTTTATTTGGGACCAAATTATTACCAAGGGTAGGAGTGAGGGTTCTGTTAGATTTTTAGCAGCATCCCTGACTTTTATATACCAATGCAGTCCCCATCCCTGAGCTGTACAATCAAAAATGCCTGCAGATACTGCCCAATCTTCGAGGGGCAAAGCTGCACCAGTCTGAGAACCCTGGTCTGTTTCTACTCCAGTACCTCATTTTTCTAGTAACTGCGGCTTTATAGTACAGGTGGTGCAGCGGTAAAGAATTCGCCTGCCGATGCAGAAGACGCAGGAGACACAGGTTCAATCCCTGGGTTGGGAATATCCCATGGAGTAGGAAATGGCAACCTACTCCAGTATTCTTGCCTGGAAAATCCCACGGACAGAGGAGCTTGGTGGACTACAGTCCGGGGGGGTCACAGAGAGTCAGACACAACTGAGTGACTGAGAACACAAGGCAAGTTACCTTTTTTTCCCCCAGAATTTCCATATTTAGGTTTCCAGAACTTAGAATCATTTGACAAATTAAGAAAAAAATCCTGATATGAATAATCGTAAATCAATACAATTTTATATTAAAAAATGCTGTCAGGATTTTATTGGGTTTAAATTAATTCAAATATAATCTGTTAAGAACTGACATCTTTCATGACATTCAGCCATCCTCTTCACAACATGTGTTAGTGTTGGTTGCTCAGTCATGTGCAACTCTAGAACCCCATGGACTATAGCCCACCAGGCTCCTCTGTCCATAGAATTCTCCAGGCAAGAATACTGGAGTTGATAGCCATTCCCTTCTCCAGGGGGTCTTCCTGACCCAGGGATTGAACCCAGGTCTCCTGCATTGCAGGCTGATTCTTTGCTGTCTGAGCCAGGAGGGAAGCTCTTCTTTGTAACATATCTTCCCTGAATTGGGTGTTTCTATGATCTATTAGTAGAGTCCTTTGGTTTAGTTTGTAAAAGGTAGAGGGAAAAAAGAAAAAAAAAAACCTATGAAAGAAAAAAAAATAACCCAGTGAAAATGGTCAAGACTTGCTTAGTGATCATGAACTTCGGTTGAAATCTTAACTCTACTGTGTTCTATGCATGACCTTGGCAAGTTATTGAACCCTTCTGCAGCTCAGTTTTTTCAGTTACAAAATGAGTAGTAATAATGCATAATCATAGTTTGTTTTGAGGATTAAGTGATAATGTAAAAAATCCCTCACCCTCCATAAGGGCGTTAGTGGCAAAAAACCCGCCTGCCAGTGCAGGAGATGTAAGAGACTCAGGTTCGATCCCTGGGTTGGGAAGATCCCCTGGAAGAGGGCATGGCAACCCACTCCAGTGTTCTTGCCTGGAGAATCCCACGGACAGAGGAGCCTGGCAGGCTACAGTCCATAGGGTCGCAAAGAGTCACACATGACTGAAGTGACTTAGCACACATTAGTTACTCTTGGAATTCCTACGTATTTATTGTCATTGTTTTGGTGAGCAGAATCTCTTCTTTTGTGATATGAATTATTTCCATAGAAATGAATCTGTTGAATTTTGCATATAACTTTTACAACTGACCATGTTACAGAATTCTCTTATTGTTTTTGGTAGTTTTTTCATAAATATAGTGATAGCTTCTGGAAATAAGAGAATATCACCTCCTCCTTCCCAGCTGGTATATTACTTGTTATTGAAATGTTGCATTATTTGGCACCTTCACAGCAACTTAAATTATGATAAATAATGAACATCTGGTGTAAATGAAAAATTTTCTAGTCTTTCATCATTAAGCATTTGTTCCTGAGAGGTATTATTGTTATGTTAAGGAAGTAGCTTTCTATTCTTACTCTCTAAATTGTTTTTTAAATGCGATGTTGTTAATCAACAGGTGTAAAGTTTCAGTTACTTTTGTTGCTCAGTTGTGTCCAGCTCTTTGCGAGCCCATAGACTGCAGCACGCCAGGCTTCCCTGTCCTTCACTATCTCCCAGTTTGTTCAAACTCATATCAGTGATGCCATTCAACCACCTCATCCACTGTCACCCCTTTCTGCCCTCAGTCTTTCCCAGCATCAGGGTCTTACCATGTAGGGCCACCCAAGACAGATGAGTCATGGTGAGGAGTTCTGACAAAATGTGGTCCACTGGAGAAAGGAATGGCAAACCACTTCAGCATGGTTGCCTTGAGAACCCCATGAACATGTGAAAAGGCAAAAAGTTTCAGTTATACAAGATGAATAAGTTTGAGAGATCTGTTGTATGATATTGTACCTATATATCTGTACTGTACACTTAAAATATGTTTAGAGGGTAGGTCTCAAATAAAGTGTTCTTATCACAATAAAATAAAAATTAAATTAAAATAATAAATGTTGAGTAAAAAGCAGACAGATCAATGGAACAAAAGATGAAGACCCACAAAAATATGGAAATGGTACAATTTTGAACTGGAATCTGCAGAACAGTGGGAATAGGTTGGATTTTTTAACAAATAGCGCTTGAAAAATTTGTTATACATATGCAGTTGGAACCTCTACCTCATACTGTGTAGTTTAAAAAAAAAAATTATTCCAGGTGGATTGACTTACATTTTAAAGGAATAGCTGCAAAACAATTAGATATTATAAATCAACTATCTTTAAAACTTTTTAAGAAGGATAACTGACAAAGGAAATACATATTTAATTACACTAAAATTAAGAACTTCTGTTCATGAAAAGAAAACATAAAGTAAAAAGTCCATGATCCCACAATCAGAAGATATAGTGACACATGTAACTGATAAGCTGTT
Organism: Budorcas taxicolor; assembly: GCF_023091745.1. Taxonomy (NCBI): domain Eukaryota; kingdom Metazoa; phylum Chordata; class Mammalia; order Artiodactyla; family Bovidae; genus Budorcas; species Budorcas taxicolor. The sequence continues at coordinate 36,260,781 of NC_068932.1, forward strand.
TATATCCAGACTATGTAGAGAGTCCTTACAAATATGAAAGAAAAAAATAACCCAATAAAAATGGTGAAGAGGCACTTTATAGAGGAAGAAACCTAAATAGCCAAAGAAAAGATGCTGAATGTCATTAATAATCAAGGAAACACTGAAATCATGAGGTGGTTTTGTTGCCAACAGATTGGCTAAACTGTAAAAGTCTGATAACATCAAGTTATTGTAAGGGTGTGGAGCAACCAGAATAGATGTGCTGTGCTGATGGAAATGTAGATTGGAACAACCTCTTTAGAAATATCAGCAATTTGACACAACCACTAAAGAGCAAGAACAAAAGAGCCTACAGCCTATCAAGTCCAGTCCTAGATATGTAATCTGAAAACACAGCCACACAGGTAGTGTGTAAGAACGTTCACAGAGAGTTTTTGTAACACCAAAACCAGATACAATCCAAATATCAATAAGCAGGAAAAAATGGATAATTAGTGGTGGTCACAAAATTTTATTTATTCAGTTTTTGGCAAAAACTGAGCCAAAGCTACTCACAACATGGATGAACTTCAAAAACGTAATGTTATTGGAAAAACTAAATCGCAAAAGAATGCATACATACAGTATGATTGCATTAATAGAAAGTCAAATACATGAAAAATGAAACCATATGTTTTTAAGCATGCAAACACATATTGTATTTCAAACACACAAAGTAGTTTTTAAAACTGCAGGGTGGTGATAAAACAAGGTTAGATACGCAGCCACCGCTGATCGAGGAGAAAGGGATGGAATGGAGGAGGGTCATGGAGAGGATTTGTCCTGTTCCTTCAGTTGGGGGCCATATACAGGGGTGTCTCCTCATATACACACTCACCAAATATTTACCCAGAGCCCTCAGTGTATCAGGGGAGACGACCATGAACAAGACAGACGTGCTTTTTGGAGCTGACTTCTGGCGCTAAAGTGGTAAAGAACCCGTCTGCCAAAGCAAGAGATGCAGGAGACCTGGGTTCAGTCTCTGAATCAGGAAGATCCCCTGGAGAAGGAAATGGCAACCCATTCCAGTGTTCTTGCCTGGAAAATCCCATGGACAAAGGAGCCTGGCGGGCTATCGTCTGTGGGATCGCAAAGAGTTGGACACGACTGAGCATGCACACATCTGGTGATTAGAAATAGACAAAAAAATATGATTAATAATAATATGAGTTATTTAGTGATAAAAACTAAAGATTTTTTAAATGAAGCACAGAAAGAGATGAGGAAGGAAGTGTTGACTCGGATGAGTTGAAATTTTATGTAGGGTGGCCAGGGAAGGCTTGCTGTGGAGATGGCATTTTTCCAGTAGTCAGGTATGGATGTGAGAGTTGGACTATAAAGAAAGCTGAGCACCGAAGAATTGATCCTTTTGAACTGTGGTGTTGGAGAAGACTCTTGAGAGACCCTTGGACTGCAAGCAGATCCAACCAGTCACTCCTAAGGGAAATCAGTCCTGAATATTCATTGGAAGGACTGATGTTGAAGCTGAAACTCCAATACTTTGGCCACCTGATGCAAACAGCTGACTCATTTGAAAAGATCCTGATGCTGGGAAAGATTGAAGGTGGGAGGAGACGGGGACAACAGAGGATGAGTTGGTTGGATGGCATCACTGACTCAATAGACATGAGTTTGGGTCAGCTCTGGGAGTTGGTGATGGACAGGGAGGCCTGGCGTGCTGCAGTCCATGGGGTTGCAAAGAGTTGGACACAACTGAGAGACTGAACTGAACTGACAAGGGAAGGCTTGCTGTAAGGTGGCATTTGGATGAAGTCCTGAAGGTAGCGTGACTCAAGCCCTGTGGCTGTGTGGGGAGGAGAGCTGCAGGCAGAGAAAAGTCAGAGGCCTGCTATGGGAGCAATCAGCCCTCCAGGAATAAGGAGAAGTCAGGTGGCTCTGGAGCCCAGCTGAGGAATGGAGGGTGGGAAGGTTAGGGGTGTGGGAGGGCAGGGAGGGTGAGTAGGAGACACATTGGAAGGTGCCAGGTAGAAGTGCATCACAGGGAAGATTTTGGTTTTATTCTGAGGGAAACATGATGCTATTGTGGTTTTAGACAACAAATTAACTGGCACACATATTTTACAAGTATTCTTCTGTGACAATTCAATATGAATTTTTAAGCATATTTAAGAACTAAAGTAAATCTTTCTCCCTCTCCTCCTCTCCTTCTCTCTGCTTTATTCCCATGGACTTATGAAGCAGGAGACAGGTGAACATGCAACTCAAACGTTTAATTAGTAAATAAGCTTAAAACACAACTATAAATAGCAATAGTCATCAGGGACTCGAAGGTGTACTTTCTAAATAGCAGCCAGAAGAAGCTATGGAGGACTCTCTTTTGTAACAAGCCCAGACTTAGTCTCTGGCTGTGACTGAAAGGTTAGCTTGATATTCACATGACCAAATGCCTTGAAGAATTAGGACTGTGATTCTTAGAAGTTTCTGTCCTCTGGTGTTTTAACCCAGTTCTGAGAGAACGAGAGCTCATTAAAATCCCCACGCAAGATTTTACAGACAGCTGGTGTGATGATGCCCATTGAACAAGATAATTCACTCTTCCTCTATCCATAACTAATCTGACTTTATCAGAACTGGTTCTTTTCTCTGTGTGTGTCACTACAAGCAGGTCACTCACCAAAACTTCTTGATCATTCATTATACACAAAAGCCTCTGCCCTTTTATTCCTCTTGTTTTCTTTTTTTCTGCACCTGCTCTCTTATCTGGGCACGGAGTCATCATTTTTAGGGACACATATTCAGGATTCAAAGGCACTGGCTCTTTATCATGAGGCTCGGCTCCTGGCCTCACAGAGCACATCTGAGCAGGTAGATTAGACAGATGCTGTACACATAAACCTCCAACTCTCCTCAAGAGAATATCTTTTCTGTTTGTTTTTTTTTTTTTTTTTCTGGACAGAATTTTCCAAGTTGAATCTCAGCTTATTCTCTCCCTCATAGTTTCATCCGATGGTCTATAACTTGTTCTTCCATTATGCGTTAACCACAACTCCTTCACTTAGCTCACTTTTTCTTCTGCATTATTGTTGAGAGGTAAATTGGTCGGGCATACTTTATTCTAACTTAAAATACACTCATTTTTCTAGAATGACTGAATGACTTGGTTGAGTTTGCAGTGAAGAATTATCTTCAATCTCCTATTTGTGAATTTACTGTGGTTTTGTCAAGCTGCTCAGGAGACGGCAATGGCACCCCACTCTAGTCCTCTTGCCTGGAAAATCCCATGGGCGGAAGAGCCGGGTAGGCTGCAGTCCATGGGGTCGCTAAGAGTTGGACAGGACTGAGTGACTTCACTTTCACTTTTCACTTTCATGCATTGGAGAAGGAAATGGCAACCCACTCCAGTGTTCTTGCCTAGAGAATCCCAGGGACAGGGGAGCCTGCTGGGCTGCCGTCTATGGGGTCACACAGAGTCGGACACGACTGAAGTGACTTAGCAGCAGCAGCAGCAGCAGTCAAGCTGTTCACAGAAAAAAATACATGGGTAGGTAATTTTTAGGGTTTATTTGGCAGCCTTCCTTAACAGGCTCCGTGGTAACAAAGTCCTTTTCAATCACAAGCATATTCCAGAATTGTGGAATTAAAAAGAACCACATTGAAATAGTGACTCATTTAAGCATTGCTTCAGTTCAGTTCAGTTCAGTCACTCAGTCGTGTCCGACTCTCTGCGACCCCATGAATCGCAGCACACCAGGCCTCCCTGTCTATCACCAACTCCCGGAGTTCACTTAAACTCATGTCCATCGAGTCAGTGATGCCATCCAGCCATCTCATCCTCTGTCGTCCCCTTCTCCTCCTTCCCCCAATCCCTCCCAGCATCAGAGTCTTTTCCAATGAGTCAACTCTTTGCATGAGGTGGCCAAAGTACTGGAGTTTCAGCTTTAGCATCATTCCTTCCAAAGATATCCCAGGGCTGATCTGCTTACTCAGATGTAAGGAGAAGGGCATGGCAACCCACTCCAGTATTCTTGCCTGGAGGATCCCCATGGACAGAGGAGCCTGGCAGGCTGCAGTCCGTGGGGTCGCAAAGAGCAGACATGACTGAGCAACTAAGTACACACACACTCAGATGTAAAGATAAATTTAATGTATGCACTTATGACTTTCCCTCAATGTTTAATGATAAAGTTTTTCAGTGGTTAACATTGGAAACATTTTGTGTTCTCTTTCTTTGGAATTACAAGCAAAGGGAAACATTTACCCATAAAAGGACATTTCTATTCTAGCACAGTATATGGAACATCCTGAAACTGCCTGGTGAATGGGGAAAATTTGTCCTATTAGATATTGCAAATGCTTTTCTTAAAAGACATAAAACATACTTCATACCTATCTACTTTAAAGTTAAATTTAAATATATCGTGGCTTTGAGTATTCGGAGTCATATACACTTAAAAAATGTCACTGTTAAATATCCTTGAGGGTTTTTTAGGTATAATTTACATAAAGCAAAGTATACGATACGACTTGAATGTAGGGCCTGATGCACTCTTATGTACTCTGTGTCACCTCTACTCAGATCAAGATGTGGAACATTTCCATCACCTGAGAGAGCTCCCTTCTGGCCCTGCTCTCAGCCTCCCCCACTCAGAGGCAGCCACTTCTCTGACTTTGTCACCGGAAGATAGTTTTCTGTTTGTGACCTTCACATAATAGGAATCATATAGTATTATTTCATGTGTTTGAGTTTTTAAAAACTGAATTATTAAGTAAAATCACCATATGATCCAGGAATTCCATTTCTGAATATAGGCCCAAAGAAATTGAAAGCAAGGCTTCAAACAGATATTTGTACACCCATGTTCATCGCAGCAATATTCACAATAGTCAAAAGGCAGAAGCAATGAAGTGACCATTCATGGATGAGTGGATAAGCAAAATGTGGTACATACAAATACTACTCAGTGCTAAAAAGGCAAGAAAGAATACACAAGTAACATCATGGATGATACTTGAGGATATTGCTCTAAGTGAAATAGATCAGTTACCAAAGGAACAATACTGTGTGAGTCCGGTTACATGAGGTACCTAGAGTACTCAAGCTCATAGCACAGAAAATAGAATGGTGGTTGCCAGGAACCATGGGGAGAGGGAAGTATAGAGTTATTCTTTAATGGCACAGAAAATCAGTTTAGGTGAAATAAAACTGAAAGAGAGGGATGGTGGTGATGATAGCACAGCAATGTGAATGTATTTAATGCCACTGAACTATATACATCAGAATGGTTAAGATGGTAAACTTTATTATTAGTGTTTTACCACAATTTTTAAATCAAATATTATTTCAGTCATTTTTCCAGTCTTTGAAAGCTAGATTCAACAGTTTTTTGCACTTGTTTGTAAATGCTGCTGTTGGGGGCAATGGCAGAGAAACACAAATACTGTGTTTCAAGAATTGTCCAATGAAAGCCTTTGTAAAGGGCTAAACCCTATACTTTCAAATTACTCAACAGGTAAAAGTTTGGCTATGCTGCATATTTTTTTATTTAAAGTCTATATTCATAAAATAGCCTTAGAATCTTGAAAGAAAGCCATACATTGTTTTATTTGTAAGTGCATTTGAATCCAGAATACCTCCAGCTCAAGCCAGGGATAGAAAAGTTCATGCATGAAAAGGGAAGTCTTCTGACCAAGATAGGATCCTTATGCTCGAGTTTAAAGCCTAAACCAAGAAAAATTTAAAAAAACTAGTATTTCTCCTCCCTCTGACTTAATGCTCTTGGCCACCAGCATTGAGTGAGTATGAGTGACCTGAGAAATGTCAGGGATAAGATACTTCTCTGCTTAGAAAAGAGCATTTTTGCTGATGATATGGCAGTTAATTGTTGACACATTTGTTTGGATGTTTGGATGTAAGTTGCTAGGACAAAGGAGAGAGGGGAACGACATACCTGTACAATGTGTGTGTGTGTGTGTGTGTGTGTGCACACGCACGTGCATAGGAACACAGTGTGAGATCTACCCTGATAACAAGTTCTTCAGTGTACAATACAATATCATTGACTGCACGTACAGCATTGTACAGCAGATCTCTAGAGCTTATTCATTTCCCTTAACTGAAATTTTATGCCTTTTGATTTGTAACTCCCCATTTCCTTTCCCAGCAACTGGCAATCACCATTTCACTCTGTTTCTGTGAGCTTAACTATTTTCAGTACCTCATATAACTGGAATCATGCAGTATTTTTCCTTAGGCAACCTTATTTCATTTAGTTCATGTCCTCATGGTTTATCCATGTTGCCACATATTACAAAATTTCCTTCCTTTTAGAGGCTGAATAACATGCCATTGCACACATGTGCCTTGTCTTTATCCAATCATTTGACAATAGACACACCTCAATATCATAAAAATTAATAGCCCAATTTTAAAATGAGTGAAAGACTTAAGTATCCTTTTCTCCAAAGAAGACATTAAAATGGCCAACACCTATGGCTGATTCATGTTGACGTTTGACAGAAAACAACAAAATTCTGTAAAGCAATTATCTTTCAACTGAAAAATAAATAAAAATTCTAAAAATTTATGAAAAAAGTGCTCAGTGTCTCTAATCATCAAGGAAATGCAAATCAAAATGACAATGAGGTATAGCCTCACCTGTCAGATTGGCAATTACCAAAAGAACAGAAGACAACAAGCTTTAGTGAGAATGTGGAGAATTTGGAACCCTTGTTCAATGTCGGTGGGAATACAAAATGGTACAGCTGCTGTGGAAATCTATATGGAGGTTCCTCAAAAAATTCAAAATAGGACTACCATGCAATCCAGCAATTCCATTTCTAGTTAATTATCCGAAAGAATTGAAGTCAAGAGCTCAAATAGGTATTAGCATCCTCATGTCCACTGCAGAATTATTCACAATAGCTGAGATGTGTAAACAAATTTTATTTTGACTCATCATGTACCATTTGACAGAGGAAGGTCCTTAAATGTTTTAGATAAACCTGAAGCTCATTTTGGAATGCTTTCCATGTAATTTTCCATGAGCAGCCATTTGGAATCCTCCTCAGGGAAAGATATGAATATCTGCTCCTCTAAGGATAACAAAAGCAAACTTTAGGACTACTTTTTTTTCTTTTAATGCCTATGTATTTTATCTAATCAAAATGAAGTTAAACTTATAAACCTTTTTTACTTATGATGCTCTAATTCTACTTTTGATATATGTTCACCTGTAGTTAGAGTTTATTCTTGCCAAAGAGATGTGTTCCCAAAAACTCATAGTATACTGCAGTAGCCAAAAACCAGAGACGTCTCATTGTCTGCCAATAACAAGGTAGCTAAATAAATTGTGGTATATTCATGCAATGAAATAACACACAATTTTTAGAAAGAAAGGACTACTGATATATTCAACAACATGAATTATTCTCATAGAAATAATATTGAATGAAAACTGTCAAACATGAAAGAATACATACCATATGAGTCCATTTATATGAAGCATAAAAACAGGCAAAACTAATAAACAAAGGTGATATAGGTCAGAATAGGACCTTTGGGAGTAATTTCTGACTCAAAGGGGTCCTAAGGAAGTCTTCTGGGTGCTGAAATATTCTATATCTTGATTTGAGTAATGGTTACATGGATGTATACATGCATAAAAATTCATCAGGTGGAGTACTTTTTTCTATATAAGCCCTTAATTTTTAAAATGTTAAAGTCTAGAAAACTTCAAATAGTGAAATTGTGTGTTTGGAGATCTTTAGAGTCAGTAAGCCCAAGTCATTTATATAATTTACTGTTAATTAATATATTACATGGGTATTTTGTTCTTCCATGTAATAAATATATTCTATTATTGATTGCTTTTTTGACATGAAATGAGGCTTTTGGTAACATTTCCTCATAGGTCTATTTTTAACCAACTTTGTCATAAATTTTGTTATTTAAAATAAACTGCACTCAATTAAAGTAGATGATTTGATGAGTTCTGACAGTTGTATAAGCTGTTAAAACCTCCACCATAATGAACATATATCCTCAAAAAATTCCTTCTTTCTCCTTTACAGTCCATTCTTCCCTCCACCCTGGCTCTAAGCAACCATTAGTTTTTTGTATATGCAACAAAGATTCACTTGTATTTTCTAGAATTTTAAATAAATTGCATCTGACAATACATATTCTTTTGTTTCTGGCTTCTTTCACTCAATGTGATGACTTTGAGATTCATCCACGTTCTTGTGTGTGTCAGCAAGTCACTCCTTTATATTGATGAGCATTATTTCATTGTATAGACATGCCACGGTTGTTAACCCAGCTATCTGTTGATGGATATTGGGTATTTCCAGGTTTGGCTATTGGAAGAAAGACGCTATGAACTTTCATGTATAAGCCTTCCTGTGTACATATTTTTATTCTTCTTGTGTAAATACCTGGAAATCAAATGGCTGCATCATTTAGTAAGTGTATATTTAACTTTAAGAAACCAAGAAGTATTTTTCCTAAGTGGTTATATATTATTGCATACCTACTAGCACTGTATTTTTCAGTTTCCCCATATTCTTGTCAACACTTGGTATTGTTAGTCTTTTAAATTTAAGCCAGTCTAATAGGTATAGTGGTATCTTATTATGATCTTAATTGCATTTTGCTGATTATGCTAATACATTCAGTGGCATAAGGAAAATTATGTCATAAGGAATGAACACAGAGAAAATCTTAGAAGTAAAAACTATACAAAAGAATCAATTAGAAATTTCAGCATGAAAGCATAAAATATATTAAAAATTCCACAAATGGCTTAATAGGTTGATGATGATAGAAGAATTTGACTAGAGATCAGTAGAAATTATCCAATTTTAAGAACAGAGAAAAATATTGAAAAATAATAAAGAACAGAACCTTAACAACCTGGTGAACCATATCACAAAGTCTAACATACATACTACAATTTAAGTACTAGAGGAAAAGGGACAGATGGTACACTACAAATATTTGAAGAAAAATTCCCAAATTTGCTGAAAGATGTAAATTTACAGATTCAGTAAGCTTAGCAAACTCCAGAGAGGATTAATGCAAAGAAACCACACCTGGGCACAGTATAATCAAAATGCTGAAACCAAAGATAAACTCTTGAGAGCAACTGGAGAAAACAACATATTACACATGATTTAAGTAATGCTCACTTCTCATTAAAAATCTAAAATCCAGATGAAAATAGAATGTCTTTAAAATGCTGAAGGGATAAAGCATCAGCCATATGTCTATATCCAATAAAATACCCTTCAAGACTGACATGAGAAGAAAACAAAAATACTAACTCAAAAAGATACTCACATTCCCATGTTTAGAGCAGCATTATTTGCAATAACCAAGATATGGAAGCAACCTAAGTATCCATCAACAGAGGAATGGATAAAGAAGGTGTGATACCCTACACAAGCACACGGACGCACAAAACTTGAACAATGGAAGACGTGCTCAGTCACTCAGTCATGCCCAACTCTTTGCAATCCCAGGGACTATAGCCCGCCAGGCTCCACTGTCCATGGAATTTTCCAGGCAAGAATACTGGAGTGGGTGGCCATTTCCTTCTTCGGGGAACCTTCCCTACCCATGGATCAAACCCAAGATTCCTGCATCTCCTGTGTCACAGGTGGATTCTTTACCACTGAGCCATCACGGAAGCCCAGTGGAATGCTACTCAGTCTTTAAAAAGAATAAAATATTTTCATCTGCAATAACATGGATGGACCTTGAGGGAATTACGCTAAGTGAAATAAATCAGACAGAAAGACAAATACTGTATGTTCTCACAAGTGGAATCTAAAACCAAAACTAAGCAACAGCCAAGAAAATCCCAAGCTTATAGGTAGAGACCAGATCAGTGGTTGCCAGCAGTGGGGGTAGGGATGGGGCAAGTGATATGGGTTCAGGAGACCCAAAATTACAAATTTCCAGTTATAAAATAATTCATGGGATGTAATATACAGCGTGGTGACTATGTATTGCATATTTAAATGTTGATTAGAGAGTAGATCTTAAAAGTTTTCATCATAAGAAAAAGAATTGTAATATGTATGGAAATAGGTGTTTACTGGACTTATTGTAGTGATAATTTCTCAGTATATACAAATATTGAATTATTATCTTGTATACCTGAAACTAATGAGATGTTATAAGTCAGCTATAAATGGTGTGCTAGGTTACTTCAGTCATTTTTTACTCTTTTGTGACCCCACCAAGCTCTTCTGTCCCTGGAATTCTCCAGGCAGGAATACTGCAGTGGGTTGCCATTTCCTCCTGCAAGGGATCTTTCTCACACAGGGTCGAACTCGTGTCTTTTATGTCTCCTGCATTGGTAGGCATGTTCTTTATCACTAGCGCCACCAGGGAAGCTTCTTCTGCTGCTACCTAAAAAAAAAAGATAAGTGGTGTGCCAAGTCATTAAGATGACAGAGGATGCGATGGTTGAATGACATCACTGACTCAATGGACATGAGTTTGAGCAAACTCCAGGAGATAGTGAAGGACAGGGAAGCCTGGCATGCTTCAGGTCATGGGGTATCAAAGAATCAGACATGACTTAGCAATTGAACAACATGTCAACTATATTTTGGTTTTTAAAAAGAGATTTTAAAAACAGTTCAAGGAATTGGGGAGACTTCTCTAAGAAAAGTAATGAAAAATTATGAATGTAGAATTAGGCATAGAACCTTGAAAAGACCCATGCACCCGAAAGGGGCTCTAAAATTTAAGCCAGGTAGATCTGGCTTGAGATGATTCCTGCTGGCATTCTGCTTGCAGAAAAGTTTCTCCTTTTTCAAAGACATAATACCAATTCTTAAAATACAAGCCTTCTGTCTTGTCTGTCTTGACTAGGGCTTAATAATTATCCTTCTATTCCTCATTCTATTTCTGTTCCTAATTGCTGTTTCTCAATTTGAGTTAACTTGAGCGCTGTCAGAAATGGAAGTTTCCTGGTCAAGCCCTTTACAATGCAAAAGTCCTCTGCACTCAACAACCTTTCTTTTGTGGCCTGAATCTTATTGTATCCCATGATTTTAGGCAAGAACAGTATTTTTATATTGAACTTCTTTTAACCTAGAGGTCATTTGTGTTTGTATCCAGAGCACTTTCCTCAGTAATCTGAAGTCTCTCTTGTTGAGAGGTTTTTCTTCCTTTTCTTGTCAATGCAAAACCATGCATTAGTCACTTTTGTCAGATAGCACTAGTGGTTAAAAGAAAACAAAACCCTGCCTGCCAATGCAGGAGACATAAGAGACACGGGTTCAATCCCCGGGTGGGGAAGATTTCCTGGAGGAGGAAATGGCAACCCACTCCAGTATTCATGCCTGGAGAATCCCATGGACAGAGGAGTCTGGCAGGCTACAGTCCATAGGGTCACAAAAGAGTCAGAAACAACTGAAGTGACTCAGCACACTCACATAAGCATGAATGCATATTCTTGCTTATAAATAACTAGCTTAGTAGAAAGATTGTGGAATTTCACATCAGAGGATCTGGATTTAAGTGCTGACTTACTCTATGTACAATCTATGTTGTCTTGAGTAAGTCACTTAATACCTATTCTCAATAATTTGTCATGAAATGGGGATAAGGTTACTGTGAGAGAAAATCATATGGGAAAGCAGTTGTAAAAGAAAAGAATGTGCTTTAAAAACAAGAGTAAAGTGAAATGAAGCCATTTTTAGATCAAAGAAAACAAAGCAAATGTAGGCCTGCTAGACTACAAGAAATTCCAAAGATGGAAACTTGCAACGAAACACATCAGAAATGGTAAATATGTGGGCAAATAAAACAGATTACCTTTCTATCCATAACATTTTTTAAATCTGTGGCTTGATTGTAACATCATCCTGTGGGGTGTGTCTTATTATATACATGTAATAGATATGACAACTATAGCATAAAGGGACAGTGAATGGTAGGATATTAACCTACATAGCTGCAAAGTTGTTAACATTTATGTGAAGTGGTACAATGTTAACTCTAAGTAGACTGAAAAGTTAAAGATACATGTCTCCCTAGAGCAACTACTAAAAACCAATAGAGAGGTTAAAATAACACAGTAGAAATTAAAATTGATGAATTTGTATAATCAGAAATAAATACCTGAAGGGATGCCTGGAGCATAGCTTAAGGCCAGAGGTGTGTGGCAGGAGGAACGCAGTTCCACCTCTAATGAAGAAAACAGCAGTATTACCCCATGCTCAGCCCCAAAGTCAGGGGTTTCTAGGGCTTTTCCTAGGCAGATAGATAGACTGACAGATATTGACACTTATCAGTAGAAGTGGAGAATAAAGCTGCATTAGAGACAATTGGGGAAAGCCTAGCAGCTTGGAAAGCTTGGAGTCTGGTCTGGACTCTGCAGTAACTGATGCTCTGTCCCCGTGCAAATTACTTTCCCTCTTGAGCCTTGACTTCTCCAATTTTGGTGAAATTGAGAATGTTAAAGATTGTTTCACATAATACTTTGGCCACTTGATGAGAAGATCTGACTCATTTGAAAAGACCCTGATGCTGGGAAAGATTGACGGCGAGAGGAGAAGGGGACAACAGAGGATGAGATGGTTGGATGGCATCACCGACTCAATGGACATGAGTTTGAGTAAACTCCGGGAGTTGGTGTTGGACCAGAGGCCTGGCGTGCTGCAGTCCGTGACATCGCAAAGAGCTGGATACGACTGAGCGACTGAACTGACTGACCAACTGACTAAAAGATTATTTCTAAGATTGCTTCCTTTAAACGAACAGGATTTGGAATGAGATTAGGATATTTTTAAATTAATTACTTTTAAGTTTTGTTGGTGGTGGTTTTCGCTTTCCCTCCAGCTCTGATATAGTAAGATTTCATTTTTTAATTTTGCTTATGATGTTCTCCTCTATCATAGACACCCCATATTATAAAGCTTTGGTGAATATCTGTATGTTTTCATCCGAAGTAACTTTCCACTGATATGTATTAATGGTAGAGATGTAAAAGTCATTTGATGTTTTTTAATGGTCTTTTAATCATAGGGGAAAAAAAACTTTTTTCGCTTCCCTTCAATATATTTAGTTAAGGGGCCCTCTAGTGGAAGAATCTTGCATATAGCACTACAGTAGTTAAAATGCTTACAGATTGATGGCTCGGATGGTGAAGAGTCTGTCTGTGATGCAGAAGACCTGGGTTCTACCCCTGGGTCCGGAAAATCCCTTGGAGAAGGGAATGGCTATCCACTCCAGTGTTTTTGCCTGGAGAATTCCCTAGATAGAGGAGCCTGGCGTGCTGCAGTCCATAGGGTCACAAAGAGTCAGACATGACTGAGCGACTGAACTGAACTGATACATTAAAAAATAAAATATCTATGCTTATATTACGATCAAATTCCCCAAATTCACTCTCTCATTTAAATTAAACTTCTAGTGAATTCAATATCAAAATATAAGACTGCACAGATAAGATTATAACAGTTAAATTCTTTTGGTCCCAATTATTGCTTGTTGCCATTAGATTAACCGTGCGCATGAGACTATAAAATAGAAGTGATATTGTGTTATTATGTTATTCCCCAAAAATGTGTCCAAAGAAAAGACACTTGAGTCCCATATCATTTACCTCTTTCCTAGAGAGTGTCTGCATTTTTCAGGTGAAAGAAAGATTGTGTTGACTGGAGAGAAAGTACACTTAGAACATGAACTTGGGTCTCACAGAGGGATGGTGGGGGCCAACGCGCATCTTTTTTGGGTGTCGGCCAAGTAATTGTGGAGTCGGGTAACACTATGAAGTGTTTTCCCGAGGCATTTCCCCTTTTGCTTACATGGTCAAAGGAAAATCACAAACACTTCTAGCTACAAAATATGCCTTATCAAAAATAAACAAACAAACAAACAAAATCTGACCTGTTACCAGGTTCCACAGGTTCCTCCCTTAGGAATTTGTTCTAAATCAGTTGCATTAAGTGTGATAACCTATACACATTCTTCCCTTAATTCAGCAGAAAAGTACTGTGAAAGGCAATGATTTTTAAGCCTCATTCAGAAGCCAGCTTGACTTCATTTGCAGTCAGTTTTGCTTAAAAGTTATAAATATATCTAAAGAAATTTAACTAATTAATCTGGTATTTATACTGAGTTTCAATCCATTACTAGTTTTAGCTTTAACAAACTGATATAATCCATCTAAAATATCAAATCAGTTGTATTAAAAGGAGCCTCAAAGGGCAAATGAAAAACTGAACTTAGCAGAAAGAGATATGAAAATCATCTTAGACTTGAATTTCATGAGGGTAAGTAACTATTTTAGAGCTTCCCTGGTAGCTTAGTCAGTAAAGAATCTGCCTACAGTGCAGGAGACCTGGGTTCAGTCCCCGGGTCAGGAAGATCCCCTGGAAAAGGAAATGGCAACCCACTTTAATATCCTGTGGATGGAGGAGCCTGATGGGCTACAGTCTGTGGTGTCACAAGAGTAGGACATGACTTAGTGACTAAACCACCACCAAGTAACTATTTCATTATTAGTTTTAAAACAGGTTCCTAAATTGGTTTCTGATGAGAAGAACCTTAAATGACTCATCAGTAAATTTAGCTTTCTTTTCACAGTACAAGGGCAAGGTAATAACTCATGACAACTACATTAAGAGTTAGATGTACTCTTATTTTCTTTATAAAAACAAAGAAAGAAAACATGGCTAAAAATATTTCGAATGCTTTTATATCTTCCCTTGAGTGGACCTAAATCCCACTGTTCCTCTTAGATATTACTGTCGGATTATCGTGAAGTTAAAGTGCCAGAGGTTTCCACTGCATATGCTATTTTGTTATTGATTCATTTGGGAACGTTCTGAAGCAGTTTACTCTCTGCAAGTGGGCACTTGTCTTCTGAGGTTCACATCACTGGAGACTCCTGGCTCCCAGTCTCCTGGCAGGGCTGAAAGGAGGGCAGATGGGGCCACCAGGCAAATCACAGCCTGTCCATCCTGCAGCTCTGGGTAGGAAGGGCAATACATTTAAGTCCCCTGATTATAATCCAACTGATAGTAATCTATCCCACTGGTGTATCCTGACCAGGATAATAATTAGGAAAAAAGAAAATAGTCTTTAATGTATAATCAAGGAAGATTTCACTAGAGAATTTATGATGTGTAAACATTTAAGAAGTAGTTATTCTAGTAGCATTCTCAACTCAGAGAGTTTTGCAGGATATCCTTGCCCTTCCTGTAACGTTTAATTGAGAAAAGTATTTGTCATGATATGGAGATGACTAGGGAATGGATATCACCCATAAAAAATAGGACAGTATTTCCAGTAATTTTAATGACTCATACAATTTTCTCATACATTTAAGAAATTCTTTATATAACTGCTTATCCAGGAAAGAGTATTTTAGAGAAAGTGGAATTTAATTTAACTTTGAACTATATTTAGTATGACTTTAGTTATCCAAATGGCTGCCTCATCTAAAGTATTTACTTTTCAGCAACGTGCTCAGCACTCTCCAGACAAAGTTATAGTCATCCTGTAAATGAAGAAAACATAATTGGCTTAATTATCTCTTACTGTGTTAACTGTGATTTTCCTTATGTGCTTTCAATTACTTGTCAATTATTTCTCATAATCAAGTATAAAAATACACATATTTATTAAACTCAGACTTGGTGAATATGTATCATTTCACAATTAAAATATCAAATTATATGTTAGGCATGTATTTTTAATCAGAGGTAAGATATTTTGGCTTAGAAGGGGGAAAGATTGAGTTTAATTAGAAAAAAATAAAATAGATTGTTAGTAAATTCTGCAAAGCCTTATAGAAGCACAAATAGGAAAAGTTCATCAGAAGAACAGTTATAACAATAATAATAAATAAATCGTCTACTCTATACCAGGCCCCATTCTACTGCTTTCCTTTATCTACTCCTCACAGGAGCACAGTGAGATAAGTTTTATAGCATCTCTATTTTACAGATGAGGAAATTGAACTACAAAGATCATTAGATTTCATTAGTTTTTTATGATGTGCACCTGTGTGATTTTCACTGGATTTACCCTGCTTGGGGATTGTTGAGTTTCTTGTATGTATGAATTCATTTTTAAAAGTCAATGTTAGACATTTTCAGCCATTATATCTTCAAATGTTTAATTTAGCATCTTCCCCAGGATTCCAATTTTGTATATATTAAAATGCTTGTTGTTTTCTCACCAGTCACTGTGGTTCTATTCAATTTTTCAGCCTTTTCTTCTCTATCTACTTCAATAAAATAGTTTCTATTGCCATGCTTCAGTTTACTGATCTTTGCTTCTGTAGTGTGCTATCTTTTGTTACATCCATTGTTAAAATTTCTATTCCTAACTCATGTGTCCATGTTTTCCTTTAGATCTTGAATATATTTATGGTATGTGTGTGTGTGTGTGTGTGTCTTAGTTGTGTCCAACTCTTTGTGACCCTATGGACTGTGGCCCTCCAGGCTCTTCTGTCCATGGGATTTCCCAGGCAAGAATACTGGAGTGGGTTGCCATTTCCTCCTCTAGGGGATCTTCCCAACCGAGGGATCAAACCCATGTCTCCTGCACTGGCAGGCAGATTCTTTACCACTAGCACCACCTGGGAAGTTATGATAGATATTTTTAAATTTTTATTTTCTAATTTTATTATCTCCATTAATTCTGGATCTCTTCCTATTAACTGATAAATCATATTTTTCTGCTTCTTTGCATGTCTAGTAACTTATCATTGCTGGTCATTTATAACTTTACATTATTGAGTATATTATTGTCTTCTACCAAAGAGAATTTTGAGTTTAATTTTTCTTTTTTAGTTGAGTGGAGGACTCAGTTAATTTACTTGCAGATCAGTCTAATCTTTTTAAAATTTGTTCTTATGTTCTGTTAAGCTAGATTAGGATTAACCTTTATTCTTGGGCTATGTTAGCTCTCCTCCTATGGCATGGCCTTTTGGAAGGTATCTATTGAATACCTTGATTATTCAATTAAATCTATTACTGTCTTAGGCCAGATGTTTCCCAATTGTGTGTGAGCTGCAGGAGTTTTTCAGATTATAAATTTTTCCCCAAACAGTTGATCTTTTCCTAATCACTTCAGTTCAGTCACTCTTTGAGACCCCATAGACTGCAGCACACCAGGCTTCCCAGTCCATCACTAACTCCCAGAGCCTACTAAAACTCATGTCCATCGAGTCAGTGATGCCATCCAGCCATCTTATCTTCTGTCATCCCCTTCTCCTCCGCCTTCAAACTTTCCCAACATCAGGCTCTTTTCCAATAAGTCGGTTCTTCACATCAGGTGGCCAAAGTATTGGAGTTTCAGCTTCAGCATCAGTTCTTCCAGTGAATATTCAGGACTGATTTCCTTTAGGATAGACTGGTTGGATCTCCTTGCAGTCCAAGGGACTCTCAAGAGTCTTCTTAAACACATCAGTTCAAAAGCATCAATTCTTTGGTGCTCTGCTTTCTCTATAGTCCAACTCTCACATCCATACATGACTACTGGAAAAACCATAGCTTTGACTAGATGGACCATTGTTGGCAAAGTAATGTCTCTGCTTTTTAATATGCTGTCTTGCCGGGGTCTAGCCCCTGTGGATCCAGGGTGATTCGAAGGTGGGGACAGAGTCGGCGTCCTTGGAAAAATACATATTTAATTACAGATATATAGAGAGATTAGAAACGGATAGTGTAGTAGGAAAATTAGTAGAGAAAAAGAGGCTGAATAACTTGGTTTACGTGGAATAGCATCCATGCTCCAGATGGGAATTCAGCCAGAAAAACAGGGAGCAAGAAAGATCGACATGGGGGTATCAGTCTTTCCGGAAACTGATCCAATTTCTTTATTTTTGGGTTTGCTTATATACCTTTTGTTACATATAGGGATGAATACAGAGTCACGTGGGGGTCAGCAGTCCTGACCTTTATCAAAATCAGGTGCTTCACATAAAAAGGTCTTAGGGATTTTACATCATCTTCTGGCCATGAGTAAGATCTGCTGACATTTTATGATCCTTTCTTTCTGATAACCAAAAAACTTATTTCTTCCAAGGGTGTTTTTTCTTAAACCAGGCACCACACTCCAAATAAAGTTACATTCCTATAGGGTGAGGGTGTAGTGAGTTACAATCAAGAAAGGAATTTATTTAACCGAAGGTTAACATGATTAATCTTCAAGGTTAATACTTATATCTCCTATATGCTTAAAGGTTAATACTTATTTCTCCTATATGTTAGTTATATTCATTATAAGGGCAGGGAATATGGAGATTTAGCAGCAAACATCAGCCCAACAAATGAAAATCCTTTCACCAATGCTCCCCTTAAGATCTATTTAGTCTTAAGATAGTGATAAAGTTACATTTTACATAGCAAGGACACATTGATTTATAACAAAGTACAGTGATCTATTACAAAAGAGAAAATTCATTAACTCAAAAAATCTAGTATTGCTAACCTTAAAAACTACTATATTTCCTTTTCTATATTCCAAATACATTGATTAATATATTCCCAGGTGCCTAAGGATATGGAGGCCTGGCGGCAATCATTGACTCAACAATGAGAAAATCCCAATGCTAATTAAGACTTTAAAAATACTCCAAAACTCTCTGTGCTGTTTATGGTTGAGAGGTAGTAAACAATCATGTGCATAGTGGCAGCAGTATGGATAATCCTGTCACACAAGCTAGTCTGTCAGCAGAGAGGTTTGACCTAAGACACACTTGTCACACCCAGGGCAGGGAATTAGCAGTAATTATTGGCACAACAAATGAAAAACCCTTCACCAATATAATTCCTAACTAACCCACTATACTAATAATTTCCAACTCCCCAAAAGAATTTGCCTTTAGTAAGTCTAAAACATCTCATGTGTTAGGCAGGGTGGTCAGCTCAGTGAGGTGCATAACAGTGCCGGGGACCTGAGTCATGTTTCCTGTTTTCTTGAAGAACATTCCTTAACCAAATAAGGAAAATTTTCTATATGCGATAGCATAAGGAAGGCGTTACATGAGCTCATTCTGCCTGTCCAATCAGGTATCGCCAAGTACCCTGTAACTGAGACAAAGAACTGACTGTATATAAACCGCCATACTGCTTTGTTCAAGGCTCTTGTCTGATTCTGCTGCGTCGGATGAGGCTTGAGCCCTAGCGCGCTAGAAGTAAAAATTCCCTTCTTGCCTTTGCATTACCACGGTGGACTTGTTCACTCTCTCAGTTGGTTTGGAGATACGGGCTCGGTGCATAACATTTGGGGGCTCGTCCGGGATCTCCGGCCTACCGGGGAGGACAACTCTCCTGGTAGAAGGGAATAATCTCGTTAGGAGTTGAGAGCTCTGAGCACCGGTGCTAGCAGTGCAGAGGCCTAGATTAAGTCCGGGGCCCAGTATCGTACTGGGGAGGCATCTAGGTGTAAGGTGAAGAGGCAAGCCCAGCGTAAGGCCGGGTCCCCGGTAGCGAACCAGGAGGGCAGCTGGCACCGAGGACGTCCTGACGGTAAGACACTTGCAAGTAGAGAAGGGGTCTCTAGTGCTATAAAGGAGACTGAAAGTAATATTGAGAGTTGGAATCTGTTTGTTGTGTCATTTTTGTGACTCTGTGTGCCAGCACTGTCTGTGTGAGTCTTGTTGTCATTGTCCGTGTTCTCTGTACCCATGGGGCAATCTACTTCTACTCCGCTGTCTCTGATGACTGACCATTTTTCTGATTTTAAGTCTAGAGCTCAGAATCTTTCGTTACTGGTAAAGAAGAGCAAACTGGTGACTTTTTGTTCTGCCGAGTGGCCCACCTTTGACATCGGATGGCCACAAGAGGGAACCTTCAATCCCCAAATTATCCAGGCAGTTAAAGAGAGGGTGCTTACCCCTAGTCCTGCTGGGCACCCAGACCAGACTCCCTACATTCTGGTCTGGCAGGATCTAGTGAGAAACCTGCTGGAATGGCTTAAACCCTTTGTTCTCGCTCCTTCTAAACCTCCTAAACCTCCCCGTCCCTCTTCCCCGACTCCAACCTCGCTAAACCCACAGGTGCTAGTCATGAAAGCTTCTGAAGAAAAAGTAGAAAAACAGGATGAAAAACTACCTAAGCCGGTGTTCCAGGAATCTTCTTCTCTGTATCCTAATCTGATTGACCTGGAAACCGAGTTGTTCCCACCCCCGTACGCGTACGCGGATCCATATCCGCCCTTGCTTCCACAGGTTCCACAAGTTTCATCGGGAGAAGCCCGGAGGAGGGCCGAGCCCTCGGCTCCTCCTAGAGAAGGGGGCCCTGCCCAGGGAACTCGGGGAAGAGCAAGGGAAATGGCCAGCACAGCGGAAGAAGAAGGCCCGGAAATTCCCTCCTCCACTGTTCACGCGTTTCTGGTCCGGGCGGGGCCAGCCAGAGAGGGTGGGGAATGGACATATCAGTATTGGCCCTTTGCCACTAGTGATTTGTACAATTGGAAGACTCAAACTCCCTCTTTCTCTGAGAAACCGCAGGGTCTTATTGATCTTTTAGAATCTATCCTCTTTACTCACAATCCCACTTGGGATGATTGTCAGCAACTGTTACAGGTACTTTTTACTACAGAAGAGCGCAAACGGATCCTGTCAGAAGCCCGGAAAAATGTGCCAGGGGTGGATGGGAGGCCCACAATACAGCCTCACCTCATTGAAGAGGGGTTCCTCTTGGTGCGACCCAACGCGCTGAAGGCAGGGAGCGTCTCCGAGTGTACCGTCAGACTCTCATGGGTGGCCTTAGAGCGGCCGCCAGAAAGCCAACTAATTTGGCCAAGGTAAATTCACTGAGGCAAGAGCCAAATGAGAGCCCGGCAGCCTTCCTTGAAAGGATAATGGAAGCTTTTAGACAGTATACTCCTATGGACCCACAGGCAGATGAGTCTCGAGCAGCAGTTATGCTAGCATTTGTGAATCAGGCAGCCCCCAATATTAGGAGAAAGTTACAAAAGATAGAGAGGCTGGGTGACCAGTCCCTGCAAGATCTAGTGAGGGCAGCAGAGAGAGTTTTCAATCATAGAGAGACCCCAGAGGAGAGAGAGGACCGCATTAGAAGGGAAGAAAGAGAATTTAGAGCTGAAGAAAACCGTAAGAACCAAAAAGAGCTGGCTCAGATATTTTTCGCCGGAATTTAAAACAAAAATAGGTTCCAAAAAGGGAAAAAGCTAGACTCAAAGACTGAGGAAAAACCTGCAAGGCGCAAGCTTGAAAAAAACCAATGTGCGTTTTGTAAGGAGATTGGACATTGGAAAGATAAATGCCCCAAGAAAAACTTAAAAGAGGGGCCCAAAAATCCCAAGAACGAGACTCGCTCTCCTGACCGTCATATCCTCTACGCGGGTGAGGATAGTGACTGGGGGGGTCAGGGCTCGAAGCCCCTCCCCGAGTCCTGGGTAACTATAAATGTGGAGGGGAAACCGGTTGGCTTCATGGTGGATACGGGAGCTCAATACTCAGTCTTAAACCAAAGAGATGGACCCATGTCTAAGAAAAGTAGCTGGGTGCAGGGAGCAACCGGGACTAAGCAATATGGATGGACTACAAAACGGCATGTGAACTTGGGGACCCACCAAGTGACCCATTCCTTTCTGGTGATACCTGAGTGTCCAGCGCCCTTGCTGGGAAGAGATTTACTGTCTAAAGTAAATGCCCAAATTCATTTCAACCACGGGCAAGTGTCAGTTTTAGATGGAATCGGGCATCCTCTTCAGGTCTTGTCTCTGGCATTAAAGGATGAATACAGACTGTACTTGCCAGAGGCCCCAGCGACAATAAGTCCCGAAGTACAGCCATGGGTTCGGAGATACCCCCAGGCCTGGGCTGAAACAGCAGGAATGGGACTGGCCAAACAGAGGCCCCCTATTATTGTGGAACTGAAAGCCAGTGCC
The DNA here is from genome assembly GCF_023091745.1 of Budorcas taxicolor. Taxonomy (NCBI): domain Eukaryota; kingdom Metazoa; phylum Chordata; class Mammalia; order Artiodactyla; family Bovidae; genus Budorcas; species Budorcas taxicolor. The sequence continues at coordinate 36,282,655 of NC_068932.1, forward strand.
ACACCGGTGAGAGTGCGGCAGTATCCCATGAGTCAAGAGGCTCGGCAAGGAATTACTCCTCACATACAATGCCTCATAGACGCTGGGGTCTTGAGAAAGTGCCGGTCCCCCTGGAACACTCCCCTGCTTCCCATAAAGAAGCCTGGGGGAACTGATTTTAGACTGGTTCAAGACCTGCGAGAAGTCAACAAATGGGTGAGTGACATTCATCCTATGGTTCCTAACCCTTATACATTGCTAAGCAGCTTGCCACCAAGCTACGTTTGGTATACTGTTTTAGATTTAAAAGATGCCTTTTTCAGTCTGCCTCTTGCCCTTGCAAGCCAAGAGATCTTCGCCTTCGAATGGCAGGAAGACGGTGTTCAGACTCCTGTGCAGCTGACGTGGACTCGCTTACCACAGGGTTTCAAAAACTTACCCACGTTGTTTAACGAGGCCTTGGATGAAGACCTCCGTGAGTATCGGGTTGAACACCCTACCATTGTTTTATTACAATATGTTGATGACCTTATGCTGGCAGCGACTACGGAAAAAGAGTGCCAAGAGGCAACAGGTGACCTTCTCCAAACCTTGGGGACTTTAGGTTACAGGGCCGGTGCCAAAAAGGCCCAGATTGCCAAGCAAGAGGTTACATACCTCGGTTATAAGATAAAACAGGGCCAGAGGTGGCTAACACAGGCTATGAAAGAAACCATCCTCCAGATCCCTGAGCCAGCCAACCCTAGACAAGTGAGAGAATTTCTGGGAACTGTGGGATATTGCCGATTATGGATCTTGGGGTTTGCAGAAAAGGCCAGGCCCCTGTATGAAGGGACCAAAGAAAACAAAGACTGGAAATGGACTGAGTCAATGAAAACGGCCTTTCAGGAGCTCAGGCGTGCCTTGCTGGAAGCTCCTGCCCTTGCCCTTCCTGACCCATCTAAGCCTTTCCAATTATTTATGATGAAAGGCGAGGGATAGGAAAAGGGGTACTAACACAGAAGTGGGGACCTTGGAAGCGTCCCATAGCTTACCTTTCCAAGAAATTGGACCCAGTGGCAGCCGGATGGCCAGCTTGCCTCCAAATCATCGTGGCCACCGCGCTCCTAGTCCATGATGCTGATAAGCTGACTTATGGACAGAGACTCTTGGTCTACACTCCTCATGCTATAGAGAGAGTTCTGAAACAACCCCCGGGTAAATGGATTTCCAATGCCCGCTTGACACACTACCAGGCCCTGCTACTTGACACCTCATGGATTCATTTTCAAACGCCATGCACTCTAAACCAGGCTACTCTTTTGCCCAATCTGGAGGGGGATAGCCCCCTCCACGATTGCGATGAGATACTGGCTGGGGTAACGGCAATACGGAAGGACTTAACAGAGACGCCACTGGGTAACAGTGAGCTAATATGGTTTACAGATGGAAGCAGTTATGTAAAAGATGGACAGAGACGGGCGGGGGCCGCAGTGGTAGATGATTCTGGATGGACGATATGGGCGGAGACTCTTTCCCCAGACACCTCAGCACAAAGAGCGCATTAATACAGTACAGCTGTTCGTGCTTCGGCAGCAATATCAAACAGTATCTCAGGACCCAGAGGAGGATTCCTCTGTATGATCTAAGAACAGGGGGGAATGTTAGGCAGGGTGGTCGGCTCAATGAGGTGCATAACAGCGCCGGGGACCTGAGTCATGTTTCCTGTTTTCTTGAAGAACATTCCTTAACCAAATAAGGAAAATTTTCTATATGCGATAGCATAAGGAAGGCGTTACATGAGCTCATTCTGCCTGTCCAATCAGGTATCGCCATGTACCCTGTAACCGAGACAAAGAACTGACTGTATATAAACCGCCATACTGCTTTGTTCGAGGCTCTCATCTGATTCCGCTGCGTCGGATGAGGCTTGAGCCCTAGCGCGCTAGAAATAAAAATTCCCTTCTTGCCTTTGCATTACCACGGTGGACTTGTTCACTCTCTCGGTTGGTTTGGAGATACCGGCTCGGTGCATAATATCATGCCTCTCAGATTGGGAGGCTGTAAACAATCACATGTGGCCGGAGGAACCTATACAGGCGGGCTAGATAACCTTCAGAGGAGTCCGTAAGCTGAAACACTCTTGTCACGCCCAGGAATTTTTATTAACTTGGAGCTGCAAGTTAACTCCTTCTCCGAGAGAAATGGTTATGGGGGAGAGCCCCCCGTAAATTCAGAGGTGTAGGTGAGAGCATAAAACAGACTCTGGTTTTGGGGTAGATGCTCAGGAACAGGGGGTTTCCTGAGGCTTGATCACGCCTTTGCCTATGCCAAACCTCCTTCCTCATGACATTTGCCATGGGCGGAGTTCCTCACGCTGGCCCCTGGCACTGCTAGGTTGGTCATAGGTTTTCTTCCAAGGAGCAAGCGTCTTTTAATTTCATGGCTGCAGTCACCATCTGCAGTGATTTTGGAGACCCAAAGATAAAGTCTTTCACTATTTCCATTCTTTCCCCATCTATTTGCCATGAAGAAATGGGACCAGAACAACAGACTGGTTCCAAATAGGAAAAGGAGTACGTCAAGGCTGTATATTGTCACCCTGCTTATCTAACTAATATGCAGAGTACATCATGAGAAACTCTGGGCTGCAAGAAGCACAAGCTGGAATCAAGATTGCCGGGAGAAATATCAATAACCTCAGACATGCAGATGACACCACCCTCATGGCAGAAAGTGAAGAGAAACTAAAAAGCCTTTTGATGAAAGTGAAAGAGGAGAGTGAAAAAGTTGGCCTAAAGCTCAACATTCAGAAAACAAAGATCATGGCATCTGGTCCCATCACTTCAGGGCAAATAGGTGGGGAAACAATGGAAACATTGTCAGACTTTATTTTGGGGGGCTCCAAAATCACCGCAGATGGTGATTGCAACCACTAAATTAAAAGACGCTTACTCCTTGGAAGGAAAGTTATGACCAACCTAGATATCATATTCAAAAGCAGAGACATTACTTTGCCAACAAAGGTCCGTCTAGTCAAGGCTGTGGTTTTTCCAGTGGTCATGTATGGATGTGAAAGTTGGACTGTGAAGAAAGCTGAGCGCTGAAGAATTGATGCTTTTGAACTGTGGTGTTGGAGAAGACTCTTGAGAGTCCCTTGGACTGCAAGGAGATCCAACCAGTCCATTCTGAAGGAGATTAGTCCTGGGTGTTCTTTGGAAGGAATGATGCTAAAGCTGAAGCTCCAGTACTTTGGCCACCTCATGCAAGGAGTTGACTCATTGGAAAAGACTCTGATGCTGGGTGGGATTGGGGGCAGGAGAAGAAGGGGACGACAGAGGATGAGATGGCTGGATGGCATCACGGACTCGATGGACGTGAGTCAGAGTGAACTCTGGGAGTTGGTGATGGACAGCGAGGCCTAGTGTGCTGTGATTCGCGGGGTTGCAAAGAGTCGGACATGACTGAGCGACTGAACTGAACTGAACTGATGGGACCAAATGCCATGATTTTAGTTTTCTGAATGTTGAGTTTTAAGCCAACCTTTTCAATTTCCTCTTTAACTTTCATCAAGAGGCTCTTTATATCTTCTTCACTTTCTTCCATAAGGGTGGTGTTATCTGCCTATCTGAAGTTATTGATATTTCTCCCAGCAATCTTGATTCCAGCTTGTGCTTCATCCAGCCCAGCGTTTCACGTGGTGTACTCTGCATATAAGCTAAACAAGCAAGGTGATGATATACAACCTTGACCTACTCCTTTCCCGATTTGGAACCAATCTGTTGTTCCATGTCCAGTTCTAACTGTTGCTTCTTGACCTGGATACAGCTTTCTCAGGAGGCAGGTCAGATGGTTTGGTATTCCCATCTCCACAGTTTGTTGTGACCTACACAGTCAAAGGCTTTGGAGTAGTCCATAAAGCAGAAGTAGATGTTTTTCTGGAACTCTCTTGCTTTTTTGCTGATCCAGCAAATGTTGGCAATTTGATATCTGGTTCCTCTGCCTTTTCTAAATCCAGCTTGAACATCAGGAAGTTCACAGTTCACATGCTGTTGAAGCCTGGCTTGGGGAATTTTGAGCATTACTTTGCTAGCGTGTGAGATGAGTACAATTATGCGGTAGTTTGAACATTCTTTCAACCCAGTTCAGTTCAGTTCAGTCACTCAGTTGTGTCTGACTCTTTGCGACCCCATGAATTGCAGCACACCAGGCCTCCCTGTCCATCACCAACTCCCAGAGTTCACCTAAACTCTTGTCCATTGTGTCGGTGATGCCATCCAGCCATCTCATCCTCTGTCGTCCCCTTCTTCTCTTGCCCCCAATCGCTTCCAGCATCAGAGTCTTTTCCAATGAGTCAACTCTTTGCATGAGGTGGCCAAAGTACTGGAGTTTCAGCTTTAGCATCATTCCTTCCAAAGAAATCCCAGGGTTGATCTCCTTCAGAATGGACTGGTTGGATCTCCTTGCAGTCCAAGGGACTCTCAAGAGTCTTCTCCAACACCACAGTTCAAAAGCATCAATTCTTCAGCACTCAGCTTTCTTCACAGTCCAACTCTCACATCCATACATGACCACTGGAAAAACCATAGCCTTGACTAGATGAAACTTTGTTGGCAAAGTAATGTCTCTGCTTTTCAATAGGCTATCTAGGTTGATCATAACTTTCCTTTCAAGGAGTAAGTGTCTTTTAATTTTGTGGTTGCACTCACCACCTGCAGTGATTTTGGAGCCCAGAAAAATAAAGTCTGACACTCTTTCCACTGTTTCCCCACCTATTCGCAATGAAATGATGGGACCGGATGCCATGATCTTCGTTTTCTGAATGTTGAGCTTTAAGTCAACTTTTTCTCTCTCCTCTTTCATTTTCATCAAGAGGCTTTTTTGTTTCTCTTCACTTTCTGCCATGAGGGTAGTGTCATCTGCATATCTGAGGTTATTGATATTTCTCCCGGCAATCTTGATTCCAGCTTGTGCTTCTTGCAGCCCAGAGTTTCTCATGATGTACTCTGCATATAAGTTAGATAAGCAGGATGACAATATACAGCCTTGACGTACTCCTTTTCCTATTTGGAACCAGTCTGTTGTTCCATGTCCAGTTCTAACTGTTGCTTCCTGACCTCATATAGGTTTCTCAAGAGGCAGGTCAGGTGTCTGGTATTCCCATCTCTTGAAGAATTTTCCACTGTTTATTGTGATCCACACAGTCAAAGGCTTTGGCATAGTCAATAAAGCAGAAATAGATGTTTTTCTGGAACTCTCTTGATTTTTCAATGATCCAGCAGATGTTGGCAATTTGATCTCTGGTTCCTCTGCCTTTTCTAAAACCAGCTTGAACATCAGGAATTTCACGGTTCACGTATTGCTGAAGCCTGGCTTGGAGAATTTTGAACATTACTTTACTAGCATGTGAGATGAGTGCAATTGTGCGGTAGTTTGAGCATTCTTTGATGTTGCCTTTCTTTGGGATTGGAATGAAAACTGACCTTTTCCAGTCCTGTGGCCACTGCTGAGTTTTCCAAATTTGCTGGCATGTTGAGTGCAGCACTTTCACAGCATCATCTTTCAGGATTTGAAATAGTTCAACTGGAATTCTATCACCTGCATTAGCTTTGTTCATAGTGATGCTTCCTAAGGCCCACTTGACCTCACATTCCAGGATGTCTGGCTCTAGATGAGTGACCACACCATCGTGATTATCTGAGTTGTGAAGATTTTTTTGGACAGTTCTGTGTATTCTTGCCTCCTCTTCTTAATATCTTCTGCTTCTGTTAAGTCCATACCATGTCTGTCCTTTATTGAGCCCATCTTTGCCTGAAATGTTCACTTGGTGTCTCTAATTTTCTTGAAGAGATCTCTAGTCTTTCCCATTCTGTTGTTTTCCTCTATTTCTTTGCATTGATTGCTGAGCAAGATAAGAGATTTCTTATCTCTTCTTGCTATTCTTTGGAACTCTGCATTCAGATGCTTATATCTTTCCTTTTCTCCTTTGCTTTTTGCTTCTTTTGTCTTCACAGCTATTTGTAAGGCCTCCACAGACAGCCATTTTGCTTTTTTGCATTTCTTTTCCATGGGGATGGTCTTGATCCCTGTCTCCTGTACAATGTCACGAACCTCCGTCTATAGTTCATCAGGCACTCTCTCTATCAGATCTAGTCCCTTAAATCTATTTCTCACTTCCACTGTATAATCATAAGGAATTTGATTTAGGTCATACCTGAATGGTCGAGTGGTTTTCCCTACTTTCTTCAATTTAAGTCTGAATTTGGCTATAAGAAATTCATGATCTGAGCCACAGTCAGCTCCCAGTCTTGTTTTTGCTGACTGTATAGAGCTTCTCCATCTATGGCTGCAAAGAATATAATTAATCTGATTTCAGTGTTGACCATCTGGTGATGTCCATGTGTAGAGTCTTCTCTTGTGTTGTTGGTAGAGGGTGTTTGCTATGACCAGTGCATTGTCTTGGCAAAACTCTATTAGCCTTTGCCCTGGCTTCATTGCCTTTCTTTGGGGTTGGAATGAAAACTGACCTTTTCCAGTCCTGTGACCACAGCTCAGTTTTCCAGATTATCTAAGATTCAAGTGGACCCCCGTGCCATTTTCTGAAAATTCTTCATCTTTATAGCTTCCTGCACTCCTGTGCTTTGCTCCGCACCTTCTAACTCCTTTAGGCTCAATGAACTCAGCTCTTTTTCTCCTCAGCTCAATTAGTCTGCCTTGCTCCAGCTGGAACCTCCCTCCTTGTCCTGAGGTTCAGGAAATGCCTCCAGGCATATAGCTAGGTGATCAAAAGTCTCACCTCATTTGCTTTTCTTTTTACCCCATTTATTACAATCTTGCACCACCCATTGTTCAGTCTTCACAAATCATTGTTATATTGCCCAAACTTTTCATTATGTATAGTAAAAGAACAATCCTGATACCAGCTGCTCCATCATGACTTGAAAGAGAAATCCACTCACTTATAATTTTTTAAGTGGATTTTGCCAACCTTAAAAGGTTAGTGATGAAATGCACATGGTGAGACAGCCTCTGGCTTTGCCTGCCCTCTGTCAGTTTCCTCAGATCATTTCTAATTGTTTGATCCCCAAAACATCTCAGGTATAGAACAAAAAAAGATTTTTGTACAAATTATTATTTTAGTATTTTTCTTTTCCTTTGTTTGTTGTCTCTCTTTTGTCCCTCTTTCATCATAGCTCTCAGTACCCAAGCTGTGACCTCTGAGTCTGTTGAATTTTGCATGTCTCTACCTATTTGCTATTTCTTCCTGCTCAATGACATCTGCTGAATCTTGTTATTCCATTCTTTAAGTACCTTGTAGTTGCATCCTATTAAAACCTCTTGAGAGCTCATGTCTTGAAAGGAGTTCAGAGTGGCTGGAAAACGGTCCAAATGGGTATACAGCAAGGTTGAAGACCTCAGGGAAGCTAATCATATCTATAAAGTCTTACTTGTAGTGAGGAATACAGCAGACACTAGCTACATGTGGCCACTTGTAATGTGAGGCATATTGAAATGATAATATTTGGAATATTTTAGATTAAGTTGTTAAAATGTCTTCACTTATTTCTTTCTACTTTTCAAAATGTGGCTTACAATACAATATTCCTATCAGGCCATGCTGACCTAGAAAGCACAGGGCAGGGAAGGAGGCTAAAGTTTTAAGGACAATAGTGTGGCCAGTCGGTGTTTTAAACCTGACTGTCAGGCAGTGTAGAGGATATACACTGTTCTTCTGGGAACAAGGAAAGCAATTAGAAGACTACTGTGATGGTCCAGGAGAGAAACGATTATCATGTTTAATATCACAATGGTTTTATTTCCGTTGGAAAAAAAAATGTCATTTGCTGCATTAGTAGTAAGGGAGCAAAATACAAATAAAGCAAGTTATCAAAAAATATGTGTTATTTTCATTTGGAAAACAGATACCCAGTCTTATACACAGATATATACACCCACATTTAACATTGCCTACTGTACCCATTCCTGACCATTTTTTATATCAACTCTGGTGTAACACAGTCCCGGAGGGAACATGGCCTTTTGTGAATTTATACAAGTCATCTGGGGCTGGAGGAAAGAAATTGTTCCCAAGACACCTCTGATGGTTACCAATGGCATGAGCCAGGAAAGCTTGCTTCAAGCCTCTGAGTCTCACCAGCCTCATAAGTAAAACAGCTGAAGCATCAAGTGTTCTGCAGGAGATTAACTACAAAAACTTTAGAAGTATGTAAAACTGAAGAACTTCTGCTCTAAAATTTTAAGTATGCTTGTTCTTCTTTTTCACAATATAAACCATCTTCATTCATAACAGAGGGGGGTTAGCTATTATTTCAGTCCCTGAGTCTGGGGGACCTGAAACCCCTCACATTTGGTGGGACAGATGCTCCGGAAGGTTTAAGACACAGTAACCCCCAGATGACTGCCGTCTCCTTCTGCTCAAGGGGCGTCTGGCTTCCCCAGGCCGGTGTGTTCTCCATCCCGCTGAAGGCCTTGGTGGTGGGCGGAGCCAGATAAGGGAAGACAGACAGGCTCTCTGAAGGTTAGGTAAATGAGACTCTGTTTGGCTAACATGCTGGTTATCTGGCCACACAGGTGTCCCAGGGTCTTTCTTTCCCTCACCTGGAATTTGGTATCATGAGGTTGCCAGAATCAGAGCCTAAACGTATTAATATGTCAATATTTAACTCCTTTGCAAACGTAGCTACTGGCTTAGAAACTTCTAAGTTTAGATTTTTTACATTTAAATGTCCAAGGTTTGAGGGTCAAAACTGAATCAGTGTCATGTAGTGCTTTGCTGAATCTAGGAGAAAAGAGTGTTTTGAATTATTTTTCAATTAAAGGCCACTTTCAGTGCCATACAATACCTGGGGAAGGACTACTATGGCTCTGTCAGCCCTTCCTAGGGCTCACCCTGTAGCTTGCAATCCTGAGATGTCAGGAGTAATAAAAGCTGATGGAGAGCAGAGTTCCGGTGGTAGCTCCAAGCCACCTATCTATGATGTTTGAGAACTTCTTCTATATCCAGCACACCGAATTGCTCTAACTACACATAAATTGCATCTGGGGACCCAGGCAACACTGGTTGAATTTTTACTAAAACTCGAGGTATCATTTGGCTTCAGATTGCTTTTTAAAACAATGGTCACCCTCAGGGTCTGAACTGAAAAATGTCCATTAAAATTAAAATTCTACAAAAAAAGGAGTGAAGAGTAATTAATTTTTTTAATTTAGGAAGAAAGGAGTTTTTTAAAACCAAGAATTGGAAAATAATCTGTAAGATTATTAATGTTTTGCTTAATATTTGCATCCAAATCTCATGGTAAAGTTTGCAGCCCAGAATGAAAAATCCCATGGACAGAGGAGCCTGGTAGGCTACAGTCCATGGGGTCACAAAGAGTCGGACACGATTGAAGTAACTGAACACACACACACATTCAATGTTTGGTACCAAAGCTCTTCTTAGAAGGAGGAGAAATTGTACAATAAAATAATCTCCATTAGTTAAGTTAATGCTAATTGACATAACCTGAAATACCAGTGGCTTAACATAATAGGAATTTATTTCATGCTTATAGAAAGTTCAAAATGGATGTTTGTGATTGATGAGCAGCTTTCCTCTAAGCAGGGAACCCAGGCTCCTTCCAGCTTGTGGCTCCACCAGCTTCAACACATAGGCTTCAAGGTCACTGTTCTTGTCTGCATCAAGCCATGGGAAAGAAGGAGCATGGAGGGTCACGTGTAGGTTCTTTATGAACAAGTCTAGAACTGATACACATCTGTGTACTCACATCTTATTGGCCTGTTGATCTTGTGCCATATCTTGCTGCAAGACAGACTGAGCAATAGGGTTTAATTCTATTCTCTGTGGGAAGAGGCGAGCAATCTCTGCTACGAACTCTATAAACAGCCATTCCTAGATAGCACGTTTCTGATATGAATGAAACAATATGGTTCATAAAATTTTACAAGATTGAATTTAAGAGAAGTTATTCATCTGAAAGAGACATGATAGAGTGCTGATTATGTACAATTCCTTTCTTAGCTTTTATAACAGTTTTGGAAACTGACTCTTCCCAAAGCACTCTAAAATTTGAGCCTATCTCAGTTCATAAAAAATTTCTCCATGGACTCTAGTCTCTGTTTCAGAACTTAGTGACTTTTAGTCCTAAATCTACAATCTATACTGAACAAAGATCACCTAAACTATGGATTAAATTTGTACTATCTAAAATGCCTACTTAGAAATTCTGTATGAATTACTTGGTAATTCACACGGAATGTATTTTATTTTATAGTAAACTCCAATGTAAAGAAAGCTGAACACCAAAGAATTGATGCTTTTGAACTGTGGTGTTGGAGAAGACTCTTGAGAGTCCCTTGGACTGCAAGGAGAGCCAACCAGTCCATCTTAAAGGAAATCAGTCCTGAATATTCACTGGAAGGACTGATGATGAAGCCGAAACTTCAATACTTTGGCCACCTGATGTGAAGAGCTGATTCATTTGAAAAGACCCTGATGCCGGGAAAGGTTGAAGGTGGGAGGAGAAGGGGACGACAGAGGATGAGATGGTCAGATGGCATCACTGACTCAATGGACATGAGTTTGAGTAAACTCCAGGAGTTGGTGATGGACAGGGAGGCCTGGTGTGCTGCAGCCCATGGGGTTGTAAAAAGCTGGACACGACTGAGTGACTGAACTGAAACCCCAGTGTGAACCTTGTTTCCCTCACCTCTTTTTTTCTTTTGTTTGCTTGTTTTAAGTTAAAAATCACAGTTTTTAATGTGAGTTTGTGTAGGCAGTTGTTACTATAGCAATGATTCAAGCTGTATTGTTTTTTGTATTTATTCCCTCATTTGTTTGCTCATTCTTGCAAGGGGCATGTATTCAGGGACCGTCTCATGCCAACCTGGCTAGATACTGAGATGTGACATGGCCTAGAGAATCCCAGCCTGGTCAGTTTCTGATCCACAGCTGCTTGCGATGGGTGTCATATGAGGCTAGTTCTGAAGGGAAGTGTTTCTAGAGGGGAGAGGGAAACCAACCTCATCAGGATTGGAAGAAGTCCCTAAGGATGGGATTAAATGCTGAGACCGGAAGGATCCAGTGGGACTTTGCCATGGCTCCTATCCATGGAATCCTTTCCTTGCAGCTTCTGTCCTGGTGTTTTTATTTCCCTTGTTCAACTTTCCTGAATCTTCTTCATGCACAAGTCATTTTGTGTATGTGTGTGTGTGTGTGTGTGTGTGTGTGTGTGTGTGTTTTCTGTATCTGTAAACTCTGTCAGGGAACTGGACTATTTGACCATTTTTGACCTACAAACGTGGCTATTTCAAATCATTCAACCAATATCTGTGATGCTGTCAGGCCAAATGCTGTGGTCTCTTAAAATTATGGTATCCTATCACAGTCTTTCTAATATTAATTTTAAGCAATCTATCACCCATTGATAGATTAGGTGATAGACTACTTGTCTTCATATTATATTCCCCAGACCATTTTCTTCCAAGTTGAATTTGGTTTTTCTCTTATGGATAATTTCATTTGGTGATAGGGTCACTGATTTCACCTCCGTGTTCTTAGAAGTACCCCAAGTTCCTTTCACCAGTTCATTTATTCTGTCTTCCATGTTATTGTTGAGAAATAAACTAGTCCTATGGACTATCAAAATAAAATATCAACAGCTTTCCCCAAAGAAATGAAATCTCCTGAAGAATTGCCTCTATTTCATTGTTTTGGAGGGTAAGGCAAGATTGTATGAAATTGCATGAGCTGGTAAGCTCTTAGTATTTGTTGTCAAGACTATGGCTGTCAAATCCGTGGAAACAATTTAGTTTCACACATACCCACAGACCAGCCCAGAAAACTATAAACTAAGAAAGGGACAGACCAGAAACTTCACTACAATGAACTTATGATGATTCTAAACATTATAATCCCATTAAAACAGAACTATTCATATCTACCGTTTTCTCATCTTTCGAAAACTACGGTGGAAAACTTTACTTACTCTATCAGTCGTGGTTTATTTATGACTAAAATTAGAAATACATCCTTGGAACCTCCTCTTTTCTCATGCCACTTTTCCATGGCACTGCTCAAAAAGATAAGATTTGCCTATAAAAGGACCTCTAGGTGCTATCTGGTTGTGCGCAGAGCTCGACAGAACTGCCACGGTGAGTCTGAAGCTTGTTGTCTAATTTATTCGAATTTACCCATTCAGACTTGTATTATGCCAATCTTTTAAAAACTTACTTACCTGGACTCAATTATATTTTAAAATTTTATTTAGATGCTGCTAATCTGGACACTTTCACTGTTGCTGGGAGCAGTCGCAGGTAAGAAAAAATATTTATGTCATGCTGGAAGAGACTTACTGCTCAATACTTGGAAGAAAGGCTATAACAGCTGAATTCAAGCCACTATGAGGATGAGGAATAAGTAGGAGAAATCCATGATTAGGAAAACAGGTATTGGGAGTAAGGCTGCTAGGTAAAAGCTAAGACACCCTGTTAAAATTGAATTTCAGATAAAACCAAGAATATATGCCACAGTCATATAAATAATAAAATTTATCATTATGAAAAGTAGAATTCAAATTTATTGTTATTTTTACAATAAAAATGTATTGTGTATCTGAAACTCCAATTTAGCTTGCATTTTCCTTTCTAAATTTAGCAATCCTCGCTTGGAATCATGTGTAGACTTTGAACCCGGGTTCCACCAGCTACAACTGTATTTCCCTGAGCAAAATTCTTAACCTCTCTGTGCTTCACTATCTTCATCTGTCAACTGGGCATATAATACCACCCCTACTGTAAGATAATTGTGAGACGTAGGTATGATAATGTATGTAGATCATCTTGCCTAGTACCTGGCACATAGTAAGTTTTCAAGAATGCAGCCCCCACAACTGCTACTCCTACTGTTAATGGTGGACCGCCTGGATAACCCTTCCTTTGTGTTGTTCTTTTATGGGTTAACATTCAAGTGCAGAGTTGTGTCAAACCATGGACTTTCTTTTTATTTTAATTTAATTAATTAATTAGTTTTTGGCTGTGTCGGGTCTTTGTTGCTGCGCTGGTTTTTCTCTAGTTGTGGCAAGTGGGGGCTACTCTCTAGTTATGGCCTGTGGGCTTCTCATTGCCGTGGCTTCTCTTGTGGAGCACGGGTTCTAGAGTGTGGGGGCTTCAGTAGTTGTGGGACATGGGCTCAGGAGTTGGGGCCCCCGGGCTCTAGAGCACAGGCTCAGTAGTTGTGGCGTGTGGGCTTGGTTGCTCCGTGGCCTGTGGGATCTTCCTGGATCAGGGGTTGAACCCGTGTCTCCTGCATTGGCAGGCGAATTCTTTACCACTGAGCCACCAGGGAAGCCCCACCATGGGCTTTATATTTGATTATTTGTGAGCAGCCTTTTTCATCACAAGAAGTTAGGATGCCCCTAAATATATACAATAGGGTGAGACCTAAATACTCACCCAGGTAAATATATAAAGCTTGGGCATTTGCAAGAAACTTAAGCTGTCAACCCCAAACCCAAAGTCAGAAGATGGTTGAAAGAAGGTAAGCATTTCATCCCCTACTTCAAGGCCTGGGGACACAAAGCTACTCCTTTTTTGGGCACCGGAGGCCCAAAGAAGACATCTGAGTTGAGAGTCTTAATCAAGCCATAGAATGGGACCGGACAGGGACAGAAGGGGAGTGAGGGAGTCCTACGTGGTAGAAACGAAAAGCAGCAACATGTCCTTAGCTGGGATGTTGTGTGTTGAAGTAGTTTTGTGAGTGTGTGAATAAGAAGGTATCTGAGGATGTGGAGGAAGAAAACATGTCACAAAAAGTAATTTAACTCAAACATTGGCAGGGAGACCATTAAAAAGAGCATTCTGGTGAAACTAACACTGCTGTGTGATTGCAGGAAAAGAAGTCTGCTACGATAGACTTGGCTGCTTCAGTGATGATTCCCCTTGGGCAGGAATTATAGAGAGACCCCTCAAAGTATTGCCTTGGTCTCCAGAAGAAGTCAACACTCGCTTCCTCCTATACACTAATGAGAACCCAAACAACTTTCAAGTAAGAGTGCTCATTGTTTTCAGAACTAAGTTTCATCTGTTTTATGTAATAAGGATATGGAATTTTGTCTTCTAAAAAGAACAGGTCACACAGTGGAGATTTTTAGGGCAGAGAGCTTAAGTGTTATTTCTTCTAACTTGTTATTAAAGTCTGGTTTGATAACTTGTTTAAAGTATCCATTCCTCTATGGTACATTTAATATAATATTCTAAAAATGGTTATTATATGTAATCTCCAGATGTTGTGTGTAATCTCCCAACATATTTTGTATCTATAAAATACATACATATGTATTTTCCATCGGTCAAAGATAAGACCCCACCACCAGTATTGTGTTGCTGTTCGGTCTCTAAGTCATGTCCAGCTCTTTGTGACCCCATGGACTGCAGCACGCCAGGCTCCCTGTCCTTCACCTCCTCCTGGAGTTTACTCAAATTCATGTCCATTGAGTCCGTGATGCTATCTAATCATCTCATTCTCTGCCTTCAATATTATAGCAGACACATTACCCAAGTAAAGCAAATGCAAAAATTTTACAACCTCTGAGAAATAGTCACTTGGTAATGTTTGGAAATAGCTTGGCTGTAATGAGAGACTCCTTACTCCCAAGGACCCTGAGACTCAGTAGTCTTCTCCCACCTGCCACTTCCCTCCTCGTACAGGCAGTCCTACCGGATACTCTCAGAAACTTGACGTTAAAACATTTTTCTCCCCCAAACAGGAAATTGTTGCAGATGCATCAATCATCGCAAACTCCAATTTCAAAACAAGTAGAAAAACCCGCTTTATTATTCATGGATTCATAGACAAGGGAGAAGAAAACTGGCTGCAGAGCATTTGCAAGGTGGGACTGTAACTCTCTTAATGAAGTTTGTTTCCAGAGTGATAATTTACAACATACAAGGCAAGGCCCCACCCAGTCAGGACAGATTCCTGTCAGCAGGAGGTTGGAGTATCCTCTGACCTCACTGGGCCTGGGGTTCCCAGAGGAGGTCCAGGAGGTGACACAGGGTGGAGGTCAGACCAGCAAAGCTGGCAGGCATATGGCGGCTCTAAGTAATGATTATTTAGTAACTAATACAGAGATATTTCAAAATTTTCACAATAGATGTTGCCATACTGATGCAGCGTTTGTTGCATTTCATTTCATTTCATTTCCTATTTCATTTCTTCAATAGGCTTTGATTTCTGTGTGAAGAACTAAGATAACTCATTTTGCCCAAACTAATTATTTCCCTGTGATTTTCGCTTGCTACTCATTGATCTCCTATGGTAGCGATAGCTCGGAAAACTGTGTAGATTTTAACTTCTGGCTCCAGTTGTTTCAACAGTAGTGATCCTATTTTCTTGAATTTGCCTTTGGCTATGTGCCCTGTGATAATGAAGAATTAAACGACAGAAAATCAAACAGAGTACATTTTCTGAGTAACTGCTAGTGCTGGAGGAACATTATTGTTGATTCATTTCTTCATCAAGATTTTGTGGCCAACTGTGGCACCAGGATGCAGTCTCTTCTTTCGAGGTCTTATTTCAGGCCTGCCTATGACTCAAGTTACAAGCTGGATTAACTCAAAGAGAGTTTTGACTGATCCTGAAGACAGTTAAGATTAGAAATAATCAGTAAGGCCACAACTTGTCTTCTAAAATACTTTATAGTTGATTATTGAGCTGGGGGAGGAGGGAGGGTAAATAATAGATTTATATATTACAGTGAAGAAAAGATAAGTTTACGATTCTCAGCTCCAAAGGTATGTAGATTTTCAGATATATGTATAGTTTATTTTTGAGATCCCAAAGGCAGCTGTGTTTTTCTTGCATTTGGTTGGCTTTGGGCATCAAGAAGGAGGAGTGAGTAGGTTAAATTAGAAGAACAAATGCCCTAAATTCCAGTTCTGACTCTATCCTTAGCTAACCAGGACACTCGCAAACTGTTTCCCCTCTTTGGATTTTACTCTCTGTAAAATGAAAGAGTTGGAGATGGATTCTAAGGTTGCTTCATTCTCAAATTCTTCTTGGCAAAAAGGTGGGGATATGCATACATACATACTCAAATAAACAAAATTTCTGCCAGGTCTAGCATTCATGAAACTATCACTGATCCTGACTTCAAGTAGATATCTGGAAGGTTATATTTTTATGTGAAATAACTTCAGTGATGTACAATAAAACACAGTCATACAAAAATTTAGATTTATCTTTCTATCATGAAAGAGCCTATTCATTTGCCTTCAATATCTTTATTTAAAGAGTCCTGTCACAGTCTTTCACTTATTCCATTATTTAGTAAATATTTATTGAATACCTACTATATGCCAGGAACTATCTAAGGCACTGAGCATACATCAGTGAACAAGACAGGTGATGTCCTGGGGTGCATTCTAGTAAGAGACAATGTAGTCTTGTGAAGTTGATGATGTGCTAGTGAGACAAACCACTGTACATTTTATACACTTTTCCCCGAAACAAACATCCATGCATCTGTTGTGTAGACATCCCAAGAATCCATTTCCCATTATGGTCAAACCTCTAGTTTAGAGCCAGTGTTAAGCTTTAAAAAGTATTCCGTAACTGTAACAGAAGTTTTGTTCACTGACATCGGGTTAAAAAGCGAGCATGATGTTGTGTAGGTCAAGAAGAAAATTGATCCTAGTCTTCAAGAGTGTTAGTTAGTAGTTAGTTAAGATCCTGAATTGTTTACCTATTTATTGTGTCCCTCCCACCAGAACCTGTTTAGCGTGGAAAGTGTGAACTGCATCTGTGTGGACTGGAAAGGCGGCTCCCGCACAGGGTACACGCAAGCCACACAGAACGTCCGGATTGTGGGTGCAGAGGTGGCATATTTAGTGGATGTTCTTAAGGTAACTAACTCTGGGTTATATAAAAGCCCATGCACATGGCTCTCTGAATTCTCTTCCCCTCAAAATTGCTGCATGTATGAGAACTGATAAAATATTTTTTCTACTGAGAGTTGCATTCTCCTTGATTGAAGAGAAAAATGCAAAAAAATAATCTTGATTTAAGCTTCATCAGTTAAATCAATTTGAACTTCATCAATTCATCACCCATTGAGTTAAAATTAAACTAATTATAAGTGCTATTATTCAAGCAACCAGGTAAGGTCTATCTACTGAATTCCACTGTTAGTTCTTTTAACATAACCAGTTATTAAGCCAAGTTGACATGATAATTAAACTAGGGGTTTTGTTTGTTTGTTTGTTTGCTTGAAGAGAAGCACAATGATAACAAGTTAAGCTGATTTGCTAACTAAAAACTTAGAAAATATGAAACTTGAAAATGCTTAAGTAATTGCTTTCATGATTCTTTTCTTTCTTTAATTTTTTTCTTTTACTTTTTTAAAAAATTGAAGTAAAGTTGACACACAATACTCCATTAGTTTCATGTGCCAATATATATAATTGCAATGTCTGGTTCATGGAGCTAGCAGAACATTTATTGATTAAATTCACCATCCACATGTGTGTGGTTTGTGGCACCCCAAAACAATTACAATAGTAATATCAAAGGTCACTGATCACCATAAGAAATACTATAATAATGAAAAATTTTGAAATATTCTGACAGTTACCAAAAAGTGACACAGAAACACAAAGTGAACTAATGCTGTTGGAAAAATGGTGCTGTTAAACTTGTTCAAAGCAGAGTTGCCAAAATCCTTTAGCTTGTAAAAAACAGACAAACAAAAAACAACCACAGTGTCTGTGAAGCACAATAAAGCAAAGCTCAGTGAAACACAGTATGTCTGTACTACATCTTCTTTAGGCACCTATTGACAGACTCTTAGGTTGTTTCCATAGCTTGGCTATTGTAAATAATTCTGCAATGAACATAGGAATGCATATATCTTTTGGAATTCATGTTTTCATTTTCTTAGAAACAATACCCAGAAGTGGAATTGCTGGACCGTATGATAGTTCTGTATTTAATTTTTTGAAGAACCTCCATACTATTTTCCATAGTGGCCGTATCAATTTACATTCCCACTGACATACCTGAGGATTCCCTTTTCTCCATATCCTTGCCAACACTCAGTATCTGTTGTCTTTTTGGTAATAGCCGTTCTGACAAGTATGAGGTGTTGTCTCACTGTAGTTTTGATTTGCACTTCCCTAATGATTAGTAACCTTTTTCAGTGAGAAGTGGACACAGTACCAAACAATTGAACTCATCTCACATGCTAGCAAAGAAATGCTCAAAATTCTCCAAGCCAGACTTCAATAGTACATGAACCATGAACTTCCAAATGTTCAAGCTGGATTTAGAAAAGACAGAGGAAGCAGCAGAGAAGGCGATGGCACCCCACTCCAGTACTCTTGCCTGGAAAATCCCATGGACAGAGGAGCCTGGTAGGCTGCAGTCCATGGGGTCACAAAGAGTCGGACACGACTGAGCGACTTCCCTTTCACTTTTCACTTTCATGTGTTGGAGAAGGAAATGGCAACCCACCCCAGTGTTCTTGCCTGGAGAATCCCAGGGATGGGGGAGCCTGGTGGGCTGCCATCTATGGGGTCGTACAGAATTGAACATGACTGAAGTGACTTAGCAGCAGCAGCAGAGGAACCAGAGATCAAACTGTCAACACCCGTTGGATCATCAAAAAAGCAAGAGAGTTCCAGAAAAACATCTATTTCTGCTTTATTGACTATGCCAAAGCCTTTGACTGTGTGGATCACAATAAACTGTGGAAAATTCTGAAAGAGATGGGAATACCAGACCACCTGACCTGCCTCCTTAGATATCTGTATGCAGGCCAAGAAGCAACAGTTAGAACTGGACATGGAACAACAGACTGGTTTCAAACTGGGGAAGGAGTAGGTCAAGACTGTATATCGTCACCCTGCTTATTTAACTTATATGCAGAGTACATCATGAGAAACACTGGGCTGGAGGAAGCACAAGCTGGAATCAAGATTGCTGGGAGGAATATCAATAACCTCAGATATGCAGATGACACCACCCTTATAGGCAGAAAGTAAAGAACTAAAGAGCCTCTTGATGAAAGTGAAAGAGGAGAATGAAAAAGTTGGCTTAAAACTCAGCATTCAGAAAACTAATATCACGGCATCTGGTCCCATCACTTCGTGGCAAATAGATGGAGAGCAATGGAAAGACTTTATTTTGGGGGGCTCCAAAATCACTGCAGATGGTGACTGCAGCCATGAAATTAGAAGATGCTTGCTCCTTCGAAGAGAAGCTATGGCCAACATAGACTGCATATTAAAAAGCAGAGACATTACTTTGCCGACAAAGATCCATCTAATCAAAGCTATGGTTTTTCCAGTAGTTGTGTATGGATGTGAGAGTTGAACTATAAAGAAAGCTGAGCACCAAAGAATTGATGATTTTGAACTGATGTGTTGGAGAAGACTCTTGAGAGTCCCTTGGACTGCAAGGAGATCCAACCAGTCAATCCTAGAGGAAATCAGTCCTGAATATTCACTGGAAGTACTGATGCTGAAGCTGAAACTCCAATGTTTTGGCCACCTGATGTGAAGAACCAACTCATTTGAAAAGACCCTGACGCTGGAAAAGACTGAAGGCAGGAGGAGAAGGGGATGACAGAGGATGAGATGGTTGGATGGCATCACTGACTTAATGGACAGGAGTTTGAGTAAGCTCCTGGAGTTGGTGAGGGACAGGAAGGTCTGGCATGATGCAATCCATGGGGTTGCAAAGAGTCAGACACGACTGAGCAACTGAACTGAACTGAACTAAATGATTAGTAATGATGAATATCTTTTCATCTGTCTGTTGGCCATCTGTATGTCCGACTCAGAATGTCTATTCAGATCCTCCCTTCATTTTTTAATCAGATTATTTGTTTTTTTTTATATTGAGTTATGTGAGCTCTTTGTCTGTTTTGAATGTCAACCTCTTATGGAATATATAATTTGCAAATATCTTCTCCCGTCTAATAAGTTGCCTTCTTGGTTTGTGTTGGTTTCCTTCACCGTGAAAAAGTGTCTCAGTTTGATTAGTTCCATTTGTTTATTTTTGCTTTTGTTTCTTTTGCCTGCTTTTGACACATCCAAAAAAATATTGCTAAGATGGATGTCAAAGAATGTATTTCCTATGCTTCTTCTGGGTGTTTTATGGTTTCAGGTCTTACGTTTAAGTTTTAATCCATTTTGAGTTTACTTTTGTGTGTGGTTTAAGAAAGTGGTCCAGTTTTATTCTTTTGCATGTAACTGTCCAGTTTTCCCAACATCATATGTTGAAGAATCATTATTATTTTCTAATCCAAATACTTGCTTCATCACCTCAGGACAACACGTCCTCATACCATCAAAGATTTCCTCTATGAAGTGAAACAATAAAAAAGAGTGCCACTTCCACCAGTTTAAGCACTAAACTATCGCCATTTTCTATTATAAATGAAAAGAATCCCTGAAAATTGATTGCTTTGAAGGGGCAGCCTGTCTTCTTAAAAGTTGAGTTTTCAGAGCTTTCTCTTTTCTGCCCATCTTGAATTTTGCCAATTTGAAAACATTCTGAAGAAGTTTTCTTTTCAACAGTCATCATTTAAATACTCACTTTCTGACATCCACGTCATTGGCCACAGTCTGGGTGCCCACGCTGCTGGGGAGGCAGGAAGGAGGACCAATGGGACTATTGGACGTATCACAGGTAGGTCAAAACAGTAAAAAGCTGCAAAATTGGATTAAGTGAAGCCTATATGGGGTCTACAAGGATAGAAATTTGACAGAGAGACCTGCTTTTTTACCTGAGGAGACAAGATTTTACCTTTTCCGAATTAGGTCACAGGATCAGAGAAATCAGTGTGTGCTGCTGCTGCTGCTGCTGCTAAGTCGCTTCAGTCATGTCCAACTCTATGCGACCCCATAGACGGCAGCCCACCAGGCTCCCCCGTCCCTGGGATTCTCCAGGCAAGAACACTGGAGTGGGTTGTCATTTCCTTCTCCAATGCATGAAAGTGAAAAGTGAAAGTGAAGTTGCCCAGTCGTGTCTGACTCCTAGCGACCCCATTGACTGCAGCCCACTGGGCTCCTCCATCCATGGGATTTTCCAGGCAAGAGTACTGGAGTGGGGTGCCATTTCCTTCTCTGAATGTGTTCTGAGACCTTATTAATTGTTTATTAATACTAATCTTTGGTCTACAGAGACCTGTTTAGCATATAAATACTCACATGTGACTAAAACGTGACTTAAGAACATCTGGCGGTCTTATTCGTATCTATTTTCTCTTCGTCAGATATTCACAAAAGATGAGTTTAGTGAATAAAATAAATAGCATAAATAATAGAATAAATAGAATTAAACCCAAAGAGATCAAAAATGTATTAATTAATTATATTCTGCTTCACAGCAATTGGTCATTATTCCAGTCCTCATCAACCACAACCCAAGTGGTAGGGGCAGATAGTCTGGGAGCCTGGGCTGCCAGAGCTCAAGCTGCTAATTAGATCAAAACTATTATTTCACCAATCTCAGACTGGTTGCATTTAGCAAGTGGAGTCGTGTATTGGATACCCAGGTCCTGCAAAAACCTTGTAACTTTCTAAGAAAGACTTTGCTTTCCTGGATCTGAGAGGTGACTATTTCAGGGAATGATTACTTATTCTTGCATCTTCTGACTCTGTCCCCAAACTCCTGATTCTCTTTTTTTTAATACTTCAGATAAGTTGGTTATATTTGGATTGGTGAGGGCACCTGGAATATTTCTCTTGAATTTGCTGGAGAGAACTTTCCTTTTCACAGTGCATTAATGACCAGTGGAACCTGCTCAGTCAGGCATTGTGTCAAACTGTGGTCCCAGTGACTGTGAATACCAAGATCCTCGCCCTCAGGGGAGTTAGTGTAGGTGGAACTCTTTTAGCCTGAAAATCTCTTAGGAGTCCAGTGCTACCTCCTGGAGTCTGACCTCTTTCGTTGTAACTGCACTAGTGACAGAATTGACCCAGTGACTAAGTATCCACGAATATTCCACGACTCAAGGAAAATTCACTTTAAAGCAAATAGTAAATTAGACATAGATTTCCTTTCAGAAAAGAGTACCTTACGGAAGAACTGACTTATTTCTTTGCACGCCCTACTCGTGATTACCACCTGCGCTTGCACTCGGGTGTGTTACTAGTGAGAGAGGTAAACATGTCTGTCCACTGATAAGACACTGATATGACGCATCCTGTCTGTTTTAGGGTTGGATCCAGCGGAGCCTTGCTTTGAGGGCACACCTGAATTGGTCCGATTGGACCCCAGCGATGCCCAGTTTGTGGATGTAATTCACACAGACGCTGCCCCAATGATCCCCAACCAGGGTGAGTCCCTCAATTCATCCTCCTGGAGTGCTTTTTGAATTTACACATAAGCGTTTTAGAGTGTTTTGAGTCTGTATGTTGACATCAACTTTCCCATATTTTAAAATTTCTCAGGGTTTGGAATGAGCCAAGTTGTGGGCCACCTAGATTTCTTCCCAAATGGAGGGAAAGAAATGCCTGGATGTCAGAAGAATGCTCTGTCTCAGGTTGTTGACATCGATGGGATCTGGGAAGGTAAACCTGTTTATTATGTACATAAGGAGATTTCCTTGGGGCAGAATCTGCGTTTTCTTTTGGTAAACATGCTACATATTTTGATATGGTACAGGTGTCAAATTTTCTATAACCAAGGACTTTTTATCGTATCCCCATGATACACATTTTCACCGAGGGAAGTGGACATGAGCAGACTACAGGAAAGAAAATGTACTTGTATTCAACTTTCCAAGAATCTAACTCAGGGAATACATTACTAAATTATACTTGTATCTATATGGACGGATCTTTTCGTCCTAGCATTATTTTTCCATTTCATTCATCTGTGGCATCACTATTATAATCTGAACTTCTGATTACATCTCAAATAACAGCAATCCTTCATAAATGATTTTGTTCTGTGGCTGCCAGGAGTTTGCACTAATTAGAGAAACCTATTCAACAACTATGTTCCAAACATGACATTAACTTGGAAAAATAACATCTGTCTCTGATGTGTAATCATGTCTGATTTCAAAGGAACGCGTGACTTTGTGGCCTGTAATCACTTAAGAAGCTACAAGTATTATGCTGACAGCATCCTCAACCCTGATGGCTTTGCCGGATTTCCTTGTGCCTCTTACAGTGATTTCAGTGCAGTAAGTACATCATTTCTTGCACCTGAAGGATTTTGTGACCATTGCTTCTCATGACTTGTGTGGTTCACCTCATACAGTATGCACTCAATGAATGTTACTATATGACTGATACCTTATTTATGCTTTCAATCATACATGTTTATTCTAATAGTGACAAGGCAAGGGAAAACTTTAGAGAAATGGACTTGTAAACTGAAATGCCTGTGTCCATCTTGTTCTTTATCACTTCTGTGTGTGTTGGGTAAATGTGAAAACTTGCTTTGGAAATAATTTGAAGTGCAAAAATTGTCTCTGGAAACCTGAGCTATGGCTGCAGGACACTGATGACCATGGAAAAGTTGTCTTAAATGTTAACCTTACAAAGGAATAGGATTGTGGGCATGTGGACATTTCTGTGCAATCACATAATTGCCCAGATTTTTTTTTATCATCTTTTTTAGTAACCTCTGGATATCTAAGTTAGGATCCTTAAGTCTGATCTTGAATGTGTGCCTGTGTGCTAAGTCGCTTCAGTCGTGTTCAAGTCTTTGCAACCATATAGACTGTAGCCCACCAAGCTCCTCTCAATGGGATTCTTCAGGCAAGAATACTGGAGTGGGTTGCCATGCCCTTCTTCAGGGGCTCTTCCCGACCCAGGGATGGAACTATGTTTCTTTTGTGTCCTGCATTGGCAGGCAGGTTTCTCACCGCTAGCGCCAATTGGGAAGCCCTGATCTTGAATATAACATATCAATTGCCTTTTTTTTTTTTTACTATTGCTTTTCCTTTCACTATAATTTTTTTCAAATAAAAATGTATACTGTGTGTTATTTAATATGTACCACATGTACATATTTACTATGTACAATATTTAATATGCATTTGTACATATTTAAATATGTACATTTTCAGGTAACATGCAGGTGAAGTTATAATTATCAAGTAGATATACTTTAGCAATGAAGAGAGAGGATCTGATTCCTAGTTCCACAGTTAAAAAGGTAAATGATTTGGGGCAAAACATTCAGCTTCTCTGAATCACTTTCTTCATTTTAAAATATAAATAAAATGGTAAATTCCATATGGTAGGAGGAATTAATGAGATAACATGTTCTAATTTCTTAGCCCAGAACCTAAGGTATAATAATTAGCACTTAACAAATGTTAGCTCTAATGTGTAAGGGAAAGGAGATGGGTACATATTTTATTCACAATATAGCTTGCATGTACAACAAGAACATACTGGCTTCTTTTTTATTTTCTTCCCAAACCCCCATTTTCTAGGTTATGGGGAAAACAAACAACACAGAAGCTTTAAATTTCATCCAGTTAAAACTTAACCGGATTCAATAATATAAAGTCCTTTTAGGCGATGCTCAGACACTTTTATAGGAAAGCATTTTCAGTTTTGCAGATTTGTCGGCCTTTGGGCCACCTATCTCCAAGTTGGTATTGGGCAGGATGATCTTCGTGGTGGCGCTGGTGGGGTGTGTGTGTGTGTGTGTGTGTGTGTGTGTGTGTGTGTGTGTGTGAAGGGTCAGAAAGGAAGACTTGGGGATCCACCACCTTGATGGACTCACTGCTGCCATCTGCAGGTGATGTCTGGGCATGTCCACTCTTGCAGGTTGGGTATTTCTTCCGGGCTGACTCCATTTCCCCTTAGCTTTTGCTGGATGCAGACCTTGAGATTTGGCCCAGTCCCCATCTGGTCCACTGATTCAGGAATTCACCACTTGCCTCTTCTGTGGGGCAGCCTTGCCCTTGCATAGTAGGAATTTCTGTATCTCTCTACCTGTCTACCTCCCCTCTGTTCATTTTTGTCCCTCTTTTCTTCCCATCGTTTCTTTTTTTTTTTACTTTATTTTACTTTACAATACTGTATTCGTTTTGCCATACATTGACATGAACCCATCGTTTCTTGATCCAAAAAGAAAGGACATTTTCCTATATGATATAATCTTCTTCAGACCCTCACCTCATGCCTAAGTCTTAATAACCAACTAGAACAAGTTCCCTTCACACTGGGAAGATTCTGGGATTTGAATCTTTCAGACCTTGATATGCTAAAAGTGGGAACTAAAGAAATTGAGAAAAATGACTTTTAAGTCTATTGTCCTCCCAGTGGATCATATTTTATATATCAGAAGCTGATTATCACCTTGCTCTTTCTTTTTCAACTTTTCTAAAATAAATTCTGACCACCTAAAACAAGAGAGGTGTCTTGGGGCAACTGGAGCAACTTAAGAGAGGCAAAAGAGAAAAGGTTAAATATATATATATACACACACACATATATATATATGTATATATATATTCTTAAGTGACTTCTATAATTTTTTTCTTAATATCATGTTAACAGTGAAATAGCTGATTTATTGTTGTAAATAATGAGACTCATTTTTAACCTTTGTTGAGACACCGTTAAAATCTTCTGTTACTATCAGAACAGAATTGGGATTAGAGTATCTGAGAATTCAACAATACATAGAATAAGATCGTACGCTATTTTTAAAAAGAGCATCCTTGTTCACCATTTGCTTATATTCCCTAGAACAAGTGCTTCCCCTGTCCAAGTGAAGGCTGCCCCCAGATGGGTCATTATGCTGACAGATTTCCTGGGAAAACAAAATCAGAGGGCCAGATATTTTATCTAAACACTGGTGATGCCAGCAATTTTGCCCGTAAGTTCCTATTTTATTTGTCTCAAATTCTCAATACTATGTATATTATCATGTCCAGTGGAAATGTGTGAAGTTGCTTTTCTGTACAAAAGTTTTAAATACTCCTCTCCAAAATGGAAAAACACTTCAATGTCATGCTTGCTGTAAACATGGCTAAATTTGAGGGGCAGAACAGAATTTAGAGCCTGATCCTAGGTGGCACAATGGCAAAGAATCCACCTGCCAACGCAAGAGACATAAGAGACGTGGGTTCAACCCCTGGGTTGGGAAGGTCTCCTGCAGGAGGAAAGGGCAACCCACTCCAGTATTCTTGCCTGGGAAATGCCATGGACGGAGGAGCCTGGTGGGCTACAGTCCACGGGGTGGCAAAGAGTCAGACACAACTGAGCAACTGAGCAGGCATGCATGCACAATATCAATTGATACAAAAATAATTTTCTCCACAATTGATACCGGTGCTGAATTCAGGAGGCTTCTTCTGCTCCAGCCTGTTCATACTCTGTTAGAAGTTTAACTGTGCAAAATTATGAGGTTTTTTTACAAACCGAAAAGTAACCCATGCGAGAGATAGCAGAGGTTATGGAAATGGAAAGGAGGTGACAGACTCAAGAGATATCAGGACTGTAGACTCCATGGGTGATGGAAATCGGAGGATGTAGGAATGGTGAGGCTTGGGGATAGACCCTGGGTTTCTTTTCTGGGATAGCAGAAGAAAAAAACTATTTGTATAGGAGTTAATAGGGTTAACTGCATAATAAAAACTAAACCTAAATTTTATTGCCTTCCCAATTTGGCCCAGGCTAGCTCTAAATGGCAAAAAACGGCGATTCACTATGAAGGAAAGTTATGACCAACATAGACGGCTTATTCAAAAGCAGAGACATTACTTTACCAACTAAGGTCCATCTGGTCAAGGCTATGGTTTTTCCAGTGGTCATGTATGGATGTGAGAGTTGAATTGTGAAGAAAGCTGAGCACCGAAGAATTGATGCTTTTGAACTGTGGTGTTGGAGAAGACTCTTGAGAGTCCCTTGGACTGCAGGGAGATCCAACCAGTTCATTCTGAAGGAGATCAGTCCTGGGTGTTCTTTGAAAGGAATGATGCTAAAGCTGAAACTCCAGTACTTTGGCCACCTCATGCGAAGAGTTGAGTTATTGGAAAAGACTCTGATGCTGGGAAGGATTGGGGGCAGGAGGAGAAGGGGAAGACAAAGGATGAGATGGTTGGATGGCATCACCGACTCGATGGATGTGAGTTTGAGTGAACTCTGGGAGTTGGTGATGGACAGGGAGGCCTGGCATGCTGCGATTCATGGGGTCGCAAAGAGTCGGACATGACTGAGTGACTGAAATGAACTGAACTGAACTGATAAAATGATTATCAAAGTGCTGGAGTTTCAGCTTTAGCATCATTCCTTCCAAAGAAATCCCAGGGTTGATCTCCTTCAGAATGGACTGGTTGGATCTCCTTGCAGTCCAAGGGACTCTCAAGAGTCTTCTCCAACACCACAGTTACTACTACTACTACTAAGTTGATTCAGTTGTGTCCAACTCTGTGTGACCCCATAGACGGCAGCCCACCAGGCTCCCCCGTCCATGGGATTCTCCAGGCAAGAACACTGGAGTGGGTTGCCATTTCCTTCTCCAATGCAGGAAAGTGAAAAGTGAAAGTGAAGTCACTCAGTCATGTTCGACTCTTCACTACCCCATGGACTGCAGCCTACCAGGTTCCTCCACCCATGGGATTTTCCAGGCAAGAGTACTGGAGTGGGGTGCCATTGCCTTCTCCAGAGCATCAATTCTTCGGCACTCAGCCTTCTTCACAGTCCAACTCTCACATCCATACATGACTACTGGAAAAACCATAGCCTTGACTAGATGGACCTTAGTCGGCAAAGTAATGTCTCTGCTTTTGAATATGCTGTCTAGGTTGGTCATAACTTTTCTTCCAAGGAGTAAGCGTCTTTAATTTCATGGCTGCAGTCACCATCTGCAGTGATTCAATACAATTCCAGTGATGATGGAAAGTTGACTTATAGAATATTTGAGATAAATATAGGTTATTTCGACCAAAAGATGATAGTACTCTAAACTTCTGTGATCTATAAAAATGAAATAAACTGATGAAAATATCACGTTATCTTTTAATATAAAGTTCTTATAAGATCCAGAATACATTGTTAGGTTAAAAAAGTTGAAAGCAAAATATATTACTTAGTCCCTTGGCTTGAAATCTTTTGACCTTGGGACGAGTCTGTGTTCCTCCCCCACCCCCTATTGTTAGCCCTCTGAACATTTAGTTAAAGGAACATCCATCACTATGTGATTAGAACTACCAAAACCAGACAAAAATTATTCAAAATTCAGCAGTAATGGAATCCTGTTTTCGGAGTAATTTTTCTAAAAGTTGATATTTTGCAAACATTTCCCCTTTGTAGGTTGGAGGTATGAGGTGACCGTCACACTGTCTGGAAAGAGAGTTACAGGACACATACTAGTTTCTTTGTTTGGAGATAAAGGAAACTCTAAGCAGTATGAAATTTTCAAGTAAGTAAACTCTAAGCTCCTTAAATGTTGGAATCCTTCACACATATAATGTATGTCATGGACATAAGAGCTTATTCATTACCAAATGGGAATGCAGGGAAAGAAAGTTTTGCTTTACCTTTCTTGGCTGTTTGGCTAGTCTAGTAATAAAATTAATATAGGACAGATAACAGGAGAAAAGCTAATACATATGGGGCTCCTGTAATATGAGACCTACAATCAAACAATTGGGGCTTATATGCCACTTGAGCTAAGGAGAAGGGAGCAGGGGTCTGGGACTTGAAAGGGAAAGATGGGAAGACCAAATATTTGGGGAACAAAGGTTTGCTGTGCTAGGCAGAGACAACGGGACATGGAGAGGAATTTGGATCTCCAGGCCCACGGAGCTCCATGCCAGCTTATCACACCTAGGCCATATTCCTTGTACTTATCTCAGGTGATATTTCTCTTCCTGAGCCACGCCTTCTACCTAAATTCTTTTAGGCAGGTAAGGTAAAAGTAGAAGTTATTCTTGAATCTGACAAATCTTGATTTTCTTCAACTCAAAATAGTCCAGCTGCCAAAGCGGCACATTCTGGAGAGACTTGCTCTGAACCCCTTCAGAATTATAGAACTGCCATGTGTCATTAAAAGGAAGATATTATTTCACCCTTGTACCTTAATATGTTTTAGAATTCTGTTCCTAAATTTTTTCCCTACTATTTCCTGAGAAAACCACAGTTATTTATTTTGATGTATGGCATCTGATTTATAATCACTAAATAATTATTCTACCCATGAAACAACTGGAAAAGAATGACATCATGATGTCATCATTTATTAAATTGTGGGAGGATTGTGTTTGAAGTTTTACCAAAGTAAGGCTGACTTTAAAGTAACATGAGTTATTGATGGCAAATGAACTACCACTGACTGAGCATGCATGTCTGTGTTTATTTAACCATTAGACTGACAAATGTACCCCAATCATCTTACTAGAGATACATTGTAAGCTGGTTTCAGAAACATATATGTATATGTATGTTTACGTATGTTCATGTATGTGTTTACCTTCACTCCCAAGCGGTACTCTCAAACCAGACAGTACTGAATCCAACGAATTTGACTCAGATGTGGATGTTGGAGTTTTGCAAAAGGTGAAGTTTCTTTGGTACAACAATGTGATCAACCCAACTCTACCCAAAGTGGGAGCATCCAAGATCACTGTGGAAGCATATGACGGACAAGTGTAAGTAATATAAATCCAAAGAGATTGGAAGCATTGTCACATTTATAATTCTACTCCCACTGAAAAACAACTTTAAGTTAAATAATCTGCAGTGGTTCTCCTCTGTCTCAGCAATAGCTGCTTCCTAACCCCTTTTATTTCTTTGGGAGAAACTGTAGAACTTTAGGAAAACAACTTTAATAGATTTGTAGATGACCGTCTGGGCTTCTCTGGTAGCTCAGAAGAATCTGCCTGCAATGTGGGAGACCTGGGTTTGATCCCTGGTGGAGAAGGAAACAGCTACCAACTCCAGTATTCTGGCTGGGAGAATCCCATAGACTATACAGATCACAAAGAGTCAGACGCTACTGAGCGGCTTTCACTTTCATTGTGTGATCTGATACAAATTAAGCGTTAGATTGAGAATCTTGTTTCATGAACCTAATGTGAAAAGATTGGTTTCATCTGGCAGTTGTGCTTTGTGCTATGGGTGTGCTTAATATGTGTCTCTTCCCCATACTTCCTGGATTCACCAAATCACCTCTTCAGTCACCAGGAAAACATGCAATTTATCAAAGAACACAAATAGGTTGTCCTGTATCATTGGCCCTTTTAGTGAAGACAAAGATCAACCCTTGGTTCTAATCAAGGCTGAAGTGTGAGTGAACCAAAGGACATTTACCATAGTGAATCACCAGAAACAGTGAGTTGAGGATGACGATACTCATGAAAGTACTAATATCAGCCCAGTGTATTGAGTATAAAGCCCGATTCCGAGGTACAGAGCTACGCGGCTTCTTCCATCATATCCTTCAGTCCTCCTGTAAGTCCAATGGGGAGCTTTTGCTTCTCGCAAAGTGGAGACACAAGAGACCAGATTTACCTTCCCACTGAAACAGACAGAAATTCAGACAAAATATGTCAAACCACAATTTTTAAGATACTGAACATTAGGCAATGAAGGAAAGTGAATGTTGAGAGATGATAAACAAAAAATGTAATCTTGAAATTGTCCTGGCTTACAGCCTTAAGAGAATAACCAGGATGTCCCACAAAGAGGGAAAATTCAGGCAGAGCCCACTACCTGGCCTGAAGAAACAGATCTGAGAAACCAGAAAATCCAAGACAAGTAGATTTCATAGGCCTGAGGACCAGCATGGAGAAAGCTACCGAGAGGGAATCTCATAGAGCTGGAAAATCTCCTTAAATACTCAGCAGACTGCTGATCAGCTCACATGTGTGAGCAAACTACCCAAGGCCATGAGTGGACTAGGATGGGAAGGAGAGACTGCAAAGGACAGGAGAAACACTGCCAAATAATGGTTATGTTTACGCTCTTGATGGTGGTAATGGGAGCTAAGTGCTACTAACATCCCCATTTTACAGATACTTCAGTGAAGTCTCAAAGCCACAATTCAGGGGCGGGAAATCTGACTTCAGCAAATTCTTCACTACCTCAAAACAAATTCAATTCAACTTTATTGATATTTATTGTGTGCCCTTCGTTTCTTGTGACCCTTTTGAGATTAGTTTTTAACCTTTAATTTGCTATTTGCACATCTGCTAGCCATTAAATTACAGGGAAGAGAATGAAGATGAAAAGAGTCTTTTCTGAGCATTTTTTATGCCTCAGGCATTTACATATGCTTATGTATTTTGTTGGACTTCCCTAGTGGTTCAGATGGTAAAGAATCTGCCTGCAATGCAGGAGACCTGGGTTCGATCTCTGGGATGGGAAAATCCTCTGGAGGAGGGCATGGCAACCCACCCCAGTAAGAAAATGTGCCTCCTAAGTATCATTCGGAGAAGGCAATGGCACCCCACTCCAGTACTCTTGCCTGGAGAGTCCCATGGATGGAGGAGCCTGGTGGACTGCGATCCATGGGGTCGCTGAGAGTTGGACATGACTCAGTGACTTTACTTTCACTTTTCACTTTCCACTTTCATGCATTGGAGAAGGAAATGGCACCCCACTCCAGTACTCTTGCCTGGAGAGTCCCATGGATGGAGGAGCCTGGTGGACTGCGATCCATGGGGTCGCTGAGAGTTGGACATGACTCAGTGACTTTACTTTCACTTTTCACTTTCCACTTTCATGCATTGGAGAAGGAAATGGCAACCCACTCCAGTGTTCTTGCCTGGAGAATCCCAGGGACGGCGGAGCCTGGTGGGCTGCCATCTATGGGATCGCACTGAGTCGGACACGACTGAAGCGACTTAGCAGCAGCAGCAGCAGCAAGTATCATTCAGTCTTAATGAGTAAAATTATCATTTTAGTTGAATATTGAATTAAAATAAGAACACCTGGCCAATGTAACACCAGGACCTCAGGATTTTTACTCCGGCTTCTTTCTTTTTCCTTTTCTTAAAAACTCTGGCTGATTCCTTGTCATGCTGCCAACCCTCTTATTCCTCACTGCATTCATTGACAACATGCCATGTTTAGTAGGTGCTCCAGGGATGTGACTGGTGGATCTTCCCTGTCCTTTGAGAGTCCAATAATACCTTTTCTGTCTGCTATTGCATAGTCACGGCATAAAATTGGAAAGGAAAATGCAGTCCTTTATACCCAAGAGGTATTCCCTCAGCCAGTATCTAGTCTCAGGCACAAGGTGTCACACTCACTCAGACTGACGGCAGAGAAGAGGCTGTCATCACAGGTGACACACCAGCTGTGTGCCAGGAAGAGCTGACGTCTTGTTTTCTCTCCCCAGGTTTGACTTCTGTAGCCAAGACACTGTGAGGGAAGAGGTTCTTCTCACCCTCAACCCATGCTAGGAACTGCAGCCATGTGAATACTGAATCTTACTGCTAATAAAATCTGGTGGTAAAGCAATGCATTCCTTTTTTTGCCATCATGTCCATTATTTCCAGTGAAATTTTTGGATAATAGGGTTAAAGATCCGAAATTTGGAGTTGGTCTGAAGAACTACAAATAACTGTTAAATTTTGCTGCATGTTACTTGGCATTTGAACTTGGGAATATTGTTTACTTGGTACTGGCACCATGCTCTTTATTGATGTTGCTGATGTCATTCTGATCACTTAAGGAAGACTTCCAGGTCCAAAATGAGCCTTCTGTTGGTTGTGGGCATATGTGATCTGTACCCACCTCTGCCAATTTTTCCATCATCTTTAATCAAACGATATGTTATGTTTTGTGGACCATGTTTACACAGAGGGAGTTGTAGGAGATGGGACTAAATGGGTCTTGATTGACCGTTTATTCCCCTCAACGAGCACTTGTTGAGCACATGCTGTGTGTAAGGCACTCTGCTACGTACTAAATATACACAATGAGCCAAGCATGGACCCAGTGCCTGGTCCATAGCCATCAGATGATGGAAGACTTCCGTAATGATGAGCAGAGACCCCAAAGGGCTTTGAGAAGGGCAATAACTTGACCCACATATGGGGTTTGTGTCAGTCCCTTTGGTACTTGCATGGAGTACAAATTCTGATCATTTTCTAATCTAAATCCTGCTCCAGCTGGCCCAGAACTTTCCTACTCTGGGATTCTGAAAGTTGGGGCTGTTTTGGAAATTCTCTCACCCCCTATAAAAGTTATAGACTTTGGGGCCTAATTTTCCCCAACTGGCACCAGGTCTACCGATCTGAGACTTTTGCTTAGTAGTCAGTCCACACGAACTGGTGGAAATCTACCAATGGCCATCAAGGGCTTTGGGAAGTCTAAGATACACTCAGAACCTGAATTCACTTCCCATAGACAGGAGATCTCTAATAAAAGAAAAAGAAAGAGGACAATAGTTGACAGATGATAAGGCAAAGTCTTGCACCCCACTTTCCTTTACAACAAACACAGGGAAAAATTAAACCAGGTCAAGGGATGTTTCAAACTGTAATTCAAACAAATGTAGGTGAGGGTCCAGGCTGTGAAAAAGACTAAGAAAACAGATTTTTCAGGACAAAAACTTCTTTGAAATTAAAGGCCTCCTAGAACCCAGCTTGAACCAACCTTCTCTTCCCCTAGAACTTGCGAGATCATTGTCTTATGAGATGACAAGATATCTATACGTAGTGAACTTGAAATTAAAGGAGAAAAAAAAAATAGAGCTGATTGGCTGGAGGAAAGCAGCTATTTGGCTCCATCTGGACATGTGGACATGACAAATGATGGCTAACAATCTTAATCTCTACCTTTGTGACTTCTTAGGAGTCATATATCTTGAAGACTGGAGAGTTGTCTGGTGGAACTGAACTTACATTTTCAAAAGAGATCCACAGATTCGCATGCCTCAAATCTCTGAATCTGACCAGGATACAAGTTCATTCAACATATTTCAGTTGTTCTTCTCAGTTAAAAGCCCCAACCAGGAATCTTTCCATCTTGTTGTTCAGACACTAAGTCGTGTCTGACTCTAATCTTATCTGGGTCTCTCACATACTTAGGAGTCAGCTGGCTTTGAGCTGGTCCAAGATGTTGCTGCCTTCACATTTAAAAACCAAACCAAGTCACACAACCAGCCAGATTCAAGTGGTGGAGAAATATACTCCAGTAATTGATGGAAGGAGCTGCAAGATCACTTGGCAAAGGGCAGCTTCAGGAAGGGGAGGGAGTAAAGAACTATGACCATTTTCACAACCCATCCATCATCATCTCTAACCTATTTTCTCACTCCAGGGAAGCCTGGGGCTGGAAAAGGAACAGGTCAAGTGTCAGAAAAGTTTTCACAGCAATGGGTCAACCCAGGCTCCAGACTCTGGTCTTCTTTACCTCATGTGATTATCAGAAGTGAGGGTGCCTTTTAGGTTCATTTGCTTTTGTCTTTTGTAGAATACTAAATGCTCCAGTATAGCACACTTCTTCTTAGACAACTAATGCCCATAAGTACTGATGGCTTCTTCTTAACACAATGCAACAGTACTGATCAACTTTCCTGATCAGCAAGTCCAATCGCCAGAGTTTCCAGTCACTCTTGATGGCTCAGTGGGTAAAGGATCCATCGGCAATGCAGGAGACATAGGAGATGCAGGTTCAATCTCTGGGTCAGGAAGAACCCCTGGAGGAGGAAATGGCAACTCACTCCAATATTCTTGCCTAAAAAAAAAGTCCCATAGACAGAGGAGGCTGGTGGGCTAGGACTACAAAGAGTCAGACATGACTGAGCATGCATGCAAAGACAAGGACTTGACAACTCAAAAGGAAGAGATCATCCCTTTATTATTTCAAATTCTGATAAACACAAGCAATACTCTTACAGAAATCCCCTACCCACGGGCACTGCCTCACCACCTGTTCACTCTGGTACAAAGTGAGTAGATCAGTTGATATAGGATTGTTATTTGATTCTGCAGAACCACATACCTCTTGCAGTGGCTGCCCAGCTCACAAATTCAGTTCCATCTTTGGGCATAAAACCAGATCTGCCCAACAGGACCCACATCCTATTACTAATTAATTCAGGGACAGCTCCTGGCCTCACCAGACTTTTAATCTGATAGATTAAAAGTTCTGGGCTGAGATGTTCAAAGCCAGGGAGCCCTTGCAGCAGAATCAGGCTTAAGGCAGAGGGGCTCTGAGGACTATTTGCAGAGATCTCCAGGGTGGTCCCATTTCTTGGTCTTGGTCCCTGAGTGTCACCGTTCAACAGCTTCATGGATTCCATGAGATGCCCCAATATTCTTCCAACAAATATCTTCTTTTAAAAAAAAAAAATAGCTACTCAGAATTGATTTCTGTTGCCTACAACTCAAAGTCTCACAACGAACATACCTCTAAAATGTTACCTATTTAAATAGCGAATGGTCTCTCCTTCACGCTTGTTTCAGGATTGGGGTGGAGAGAATAGCCAACATACACAAAGATTTCTAGTAGAGTTATCAGAACATAGAGGCAGAGTGGTAACCACTACCAAATGTAAAACGTACTGTCTTTTGTCCCTTAAATTCCATTTTTTAAAGGAATTTACCCCACAGATACACCATCCATCCAGAAAACAAATGTATCATATTCATAAGGCACTATTTCTAAGAGTACAAGATTGGAAACAACCAAATGTGCATCAAGAGAACTAATAGTAAATACCCAAATGTCAGAAGGCTATGCAGCTGGTAAAAAGATTGGACTTTTTATGCACTGATACGGAAAGGTTTTCAAACATATAGTTAACTTTAAAAATCAGTTTGCAAAATAATGTACAGAAGGTGTTAATCATTTATATTTTTAAATAAAATATTATATATATATATATACTTATAATGCATAGACTACCTTTGGCAGGACACACAAGAATCTGGTGAGGCATCATTTTTTAAACTCTGTATTGTATCAGCTGTAGAAGGGCATATATTACCTATCTACAAACATGAAAGAGAAAAAAATTTTAGGAAAGAAAAATTAAGTCCTAAATTCCCATAGTTCTACACGTGAGTGTCTGGAGTCCACACGCACTCTCACTGCTCAACTGAGTGGCTGCTAGGGATGAAACCTTCCTTTCCTGCCCAGAGGATGTCCCATCAGCTCTGATAACCTTAAGGCGGTTTCAACCACTGAAGCCCTGACTCAGGGGTGCGCATGGAACCCACAGATGAACTTGGCAGTGAGGTGAGCTGAAACGGAAGCAGGCAAGGGAAACTAACCTCTGGGAAAACTCTGCCAGATCATGTGATGATTGTTTCTCCTGAATCTAGTCAGATGTTTGTATTCTTCCTGCTTTTCTGAAGAAAATATCTTTTTTTCCCCACCTTAAAATTGTCCCCTCTCACCATTCCCAGCCATGAAATCCACTCTGAGAATAAGGATAAAATGTCTATGAACTCTATTCATATGTGCATTCTTTCTTTCATTAATTCATAAATACCTGTGTTGGTCATGGTTCTAGAAGCTGGGAGCACAGCAGTGGCCAAAGCAAAAGAGGCTGTGTCCTTGTGAAATTGCATTCTAGATGGGAAAAGCAAGAATGCAAACAACTAAACAGAAAAACAAGAAAGATAATTATAACTTGTGATGAATAATGAGAAGGAAGCAAATAAGGTGCCAGGGAGCAAGGGTCTGGGTGAGTGGAGGAGTTCCAAAGGTGGCCAGGGTTGGCCTCACTGAAGAGGTGACATTTAAACTAATTGTTGAATGACAAGAAGGAGCCAACCGCACAGAGGTCTAAGGGAGGAAGTTTCAGGCCAATGCAAAGGCCTTGAGGTGGGAAAGAACTTGTCATGTGTGATGGGGGCCACTGTGGTATGTGGGGAAAGTCAAGTGAATGGTAGGAAGAGAAGAGGTCCAGGGAACAGATAGAGTTATCCAACATCTCCTATATAAAAAGGCCAAGACATCATTTTGCCTACAAAGTTCCAAAAACCAAAAATGTGGTTTTTCTAATAGTCATGTACAGACATGAGAGTTGGACCATAGAGAAGGCTGAGCACAAAAAGAATTGATGCGTTTGCATTGTCATGCTGGAGAAGACTCTTGAGAGTCCCTTGGACTGCAGGGAGATCAAACCAATCAATCCTCAAGGAAATCAACCCTGAATATTCATTGGAAGGACTGATGCTGAAGGTGAAACTTCAATACTTTGCCTACCTGATGTAAAGAGCCAACTCATTGGAAAAGATCCTGATGCTGGGAAAGATTGAAGGCAAAAGGAGAAGGGGTCAGCAGAGGATGATATGGTTAGATAGTATCAGCGACTCAATGAACATGAATTTGAGCAAACTCTGGGAGATAGCGGAGGACAAAGAAGCCTTGCGTGCTGCAGTTGATGGGGTCACAAAGATTTGGACGTAACTTGGGGACTGAACAACTAAAACAACAACCACCCAATTTACCTGTTTTACCCAGGTTTTATCATAAATCTCATCCCACATTAGTACTGGAACATCAAAGAAAAGCATTTGTCTTCTCCACAGTCTTCATCAAGTGCCCCAGTACCTTCCAACATCACATAAACAGATTTCCAAAGCTTGAATACCTCATCAGTCAGGTCAACAAGATGGTTCAAGTCTGGAGTAGGGAGAAATTTATTTTCTGTTTCAATTTATTCTATGTATTTCCCCCATTCTTGGCAGCTGACACTCAACAAATCTTGTTGATAACTTGCTCAAAATAACTGATATTCAACAACTCCATATTTCATTCCGGATAGTTCTGGATTCAGAGCCCATTTTATCACTCATTGTCTGCATGATATTATAAGCATGATATTAAAGGCTGGTGCCTCAGTTTCCACATCTGTTTACCTACCTAATGAGGTTGTTGTGAGACTTAAAGTCTCCATACATGTACCTTTCAAAGTACATGAAAAGTACTCTGACCACACGTACTAAGCCTCAGTAACTGCTGGCTGCTATTCCTTATTAGTCTAAGGGAAGTCCTTTCTGTCCCCTTCACAGGAAGGGGGCCCTCTAGCCTGTGCCCTAGTGTCCTGTTTATTCAGGAGCAGTGTGGGCTTTGACAATGAGATATATTTAACTTGGAGGTGGTTAGGACACCAAAGGCTCGGCTGTGTGAACCAGCCAAGCTGCTCACAGACACCTGGGTAAGTGGGTAATTCATGACAGCTTCACAAGGTAGTCTCATAGAACAGGTATGCAAACGTCAGGGGGTCCAAGGACACTCAACAGACATTATGTGGTCTGGTGACATGGGCTTTTATGGGCCCCTGAACCCAGCTATTCCAAATTATAGCAGGAGAATATGATTGCTTTTGTTTTAAACCCTTATGTTTTGGGTTGGCTCTCCCATAGCAATAGGTAATTAGAACGCTAGTTAGTGGGGAATTGTAGCCAGAGGATATTACTGGGCTGTTGACTCTGCCTTCACTGCTCGTATGCTCAAGTATTATTAGACTGCCAGAGAGAGATGAACAGAAGGTTTCCTTAGACCCTTCCATTTGCTATCAGCTACTTGCAAGGGCATTTCCATCCATTCTAAGTGAGAATGGGTTCATTCATGGTTAGAGTTTGCTGCGGTGTCCATCTTGGGACTCGTAAAGTACTAGATGATCAGATAAAAAAAATTGGAAAGTGGGGTCCACTTGGCTCATAATTACACGCACAGGTACATAGGTGCAAAGTTAGACCTTTCACCTCCTTTTAATCAAGCATCCTTCATCTTCCTCGACCTGTGGGAAGATTTGACCTCTGTTACTAATCTTGTTTTATGTATTTGTGCAGACTGAAATATTAAGTGCACACAGCATGCTCTGTCATCACCTGCCCTTTCTTTGAAGAAGTGTACCAGTGATAAGGCTCGAATATAAGGAAATGGCCCAGGCACTTGATCCAGGGAGAAGAAAGATCTGGAACATCCAACAGGGTAAGTCTTCCCATAGCTGTGAAGCGGGGAGGCAGGGCAGAGAGCCTTGAATTGCTGAGTCTTTGCTCATTACTCTGGTCGTGCTTGGTGAAGATGAGTGTCTGAATTTCTTGTAGATGGTGAGCATCTGGACAGTTGCTCTTTTGCTGCTGGGAGCAGCCAAAGGTAAGAAACATCCCACCTGCCTTTTGGGAAGGACATAAACTCATCATCTCAGCACTGGCCAGAGAAACCTCAGCCATGGCTGGGCTTCCAGCAGCTCCAGACAGCTCCAAGGTTTCACAGAGAAGTGTACGGGGCTGCCCCAGTGCCTGGGAGAGGAGGCAGTTTGTGGCAGACCCACCTCAGAGTATTTCTCATCAGCCCACCTTTATGCCCAGGGTGCCTGAGGCCAGACTTTTCCAGATAAAGCATTAAATCCTTGTCTGGGTTAACATATTGACTGACCAGTGCCTGTTATCATATTAGTAATCAAATAAACACATCTGAAGCTCTGGGGATATAATTTTTTTTTTAAATTCAAGGGAATTGCTTTACACTGTTGTGTTGGTGTCCATTGTACAATGTGAATTAGCTTTAAGTATACATATATCCCCTCTCTCTTGCCTCTGGGTCATCACAGAGCGCCAAGCTGAGCTCCCCGTGTGGTATAGCTGCTTCCACTAGCTATGCAGTTTACACACGGTAGTGTGCATATCTCAATGCTACCCTCGAAATTCATCCCCTCTCCTTCCCCTCTGTGCCCACACATCTGTTCTCCACATCTGCCTCTATTTCTGCCCTGCAAATAGGTTCATCAGTACCATTTTTCTAGATTCCATGTATATGTGTTAATGTACAATACCAGTTTTTTTTTCTTTCTGACTCACATCACTCTATACAAGAGGCTCTAGGAACACAGAACTTTTAAGTTTGCTGGTGGTTTGCGGCAGAGAGGTCTCTGTGGGATTCAGTGGGACAGGTCCCTAATCAGAAGATGGGCGTGGGGGCCAGGCAAGGAGACAGTAGATGGAGCTGAGGCAAGACTCTGCCTGGTCTTCAGCCTGTCCCCAAGCAGGGGAGTGACCAGCCCAGCCTTGCGAGCTAATCTCTGAGCAGAGTCATCCTTTCTTTCCAGGAAACGAAGTTTGCCATGATTCCATCAGGTGTGTCTCTGACTCCGAGCCCTGGGCTGGGACTGCAATCAGGCCCTTGAAAATTCTCCCCTGGAGCCCGGAGAAGATTGGCACCCACTTCCTGCTCTACACCAACAAAAACCCAAACAACGTTCAAGTGAGACCTCTGCTATTCTAACGTTGTTGTAAAGGAGTGAGCGGCTGTGTCTACTCGGGGACCAGAAGTTCCCTATTCCTGTACCTCCTGTCCTCCTCCTCCACCCCATTCTACCAGTTGCTCCCCCAGGCCTAGCCAGACCTGGACAGAGTAGGTCTCTGGTTAAAAAAAAAAAAAAAAAAGGCTTGAATGAATGGTTCACTTTTGTCAGAACCTCTGGCTGGTTGTGTGATTCTGGCCTGTGGCAAAGAGCTTACCATAAAAACCTACGGAAGGTAAGACCATGAATCACAATCCAGACCTAGTACAGGTAATGATTCCTGACTTGTGAAGGTAGGGCAGGGAAAGGTCAGGGTGGGCTTCCTGGAAGAGGTAGCTTTTTGCTAAACTTTGAAAAGTTGTGGCATTGGAATGGGCAGAAATGGGGCAGAAGGAGACAGGCCAAAGTGGCTGGGCTACAGAAACATGGAACCCTTCTCTGTGTGTCATGGATTCTCCTTTCCTCTGATCCATCAACAATTGAGGCGTCCAGTTTCCAAATAGCCAAGAAGACCCGGTTCATCATCCATGGCTTCATCGACAAGGGAGATGAGAGCTGGTTGGTACACATGTGCAAGGTAGGGCCCGGCTCTAACCCCTGTGGCCTGTGCCCCAGGCATCTGCCCTTCTTTCCCATGAATGCCTCCCCCTCCCTTTATGCAATCTCAATTAGTGAACTTGGAAACAGGAAACCCTGACATATTGAGGTTTTACTATGCAATTAAAATGCCTCTTCACAGAAATAAAAAGCCCTTTCCACGTCTCTGGACTGCATCAGCAGCCTGAAGCAATGCCATTTGCTGTGTGAGTGATCACTTCCACTCGCTCGTTTCTGATTAGATTATGCCTAAATGTTGTCTGCTTCATTTCAGTGAGGCTGCTTTGTATTTCCATAGATGAGGGATTATGTTCTTTTTGTTCAATTATTTTCCCACTTCCCTAAGAGTCAGAGATATGTGCTATGACTGTTTATTTGAGATATGAGGAGCTAAGGCTGACCAGGTGCCCCAAATGGCAGAACGTGTGCATGCTTAGTTGCTCACAGATTCTCGTGTCCAACTCTTTTTGACCCTATGGACTGTAGCCGGCCAGGCTCCTCTGTCCATGGGATTTCCCAAGCAAGAATACTGCAGTGGGTTATCATTTCCTCCTCCAGGGGATCTTCCCTACTCAGGATTGAACCCATCTCTCTTGCTTTATCACCTGGGAAGCCTTTGCACTGAACTGCAGAATAGAAAGTGCCAAAACCCACTGTAATAGAGCGTCTTTAGGATAGACAGAAGGATAGACAATGGAATAACACACGTGTACATGTGCACATACACACATGTGTACACATACACACAAGCGTACATGTGCAAAGGCACACAAACACACACATAATATACCATCCACCCCTTCTTTTCTTGTGTTCACTGATTCAGTGTTTTTCTGACACCTAAGAAGTTATCCTAACAGCCCGCCTGCCACACACACATTAATAACTCCAACCTAAAATATCAACAGGAAAAGTTACAAACCCTGAAAAGTGAAATCATTCTGCATTTGACCTCGGTTTTTACCATGTTTTTAACTCTTAGTGTCGCTTCTGTCCCATCGTTAATAAGTATCTTAATGTGTAGACTGTAAGATATAGTTTATACTCTAAATTCTCCAAGTTTGTAAGAGATTCCTCAGGGCTGCTTTAAAAATAAAGGTCCTGAGAAAACAACTGTAGGTATTTGTGTGTGTGATCACACATACTAGTATCATGTATGTGAAAAGATTCTTGATGGATTTTTAATTTATAGCACCATTTTAGACTCAATCTGGTCCTGTGTCTTCCCTGGCAGAACTTCTAAGCATATATCAGTTCCTGTGACATCCAGAAAGAAGTTTCCCTTTCAGAATTCTCCAATATATTTTAAATCAGTACAGTTCTATTTTTCAAATATCTGCAGTGTGTCTTTCTTCTGTGAAATACTATGCTATCCTAACTCTAAAAATAGTGACCCTTCCCTCCCACCTTAGAACTTACCCTGTAGCCTAGGGTGAAGCAAGCCCAGGCTTTGTCAAGAGGCTAAAAGGACCCCTAGTGGTCAAATCCACAAAGTCAGTTAGACCCCAGCTTCCAGAGAATGAATGCACTTGAGATCTTTTCTTTGCTCAACAGGGCTCTTTAAATGATGCCCTGGTTTTATCCACCTTACTGAATCCACCTTACTGAATCTGGTCAAAGAAAACCAGAGTGGTCAGCTTTTAATTAATCTACAAGCTAGAGAGGAAACTAATTTGCCTTTCTCATAACATACCCGCTGAGGGATAATTCCTCTTGGCAACAGGATTCCTAACAAAGTCAAGTTCACCCAGTGCCCCTGCTAGGAAGGGACAGAAAAATGGCCAGTGATAACTCTCAGAGACTATTTCTGAGCCCTGCTTGGATGTGGATTCATAAGCCCCATGATAACCCCTTGGAGTCTCTCCAACACCGGAACATGTTTGAGGTGGAGGAGGTGAACTACATCTGCGTGGACTGGAAGAAAGGCTCCCAAACACTTACACTCAGGCTGCCAACAATGTGCGCGTGGTGGGCGCCCAGACGGCCCAGATGCTGGCCATGCTCAAGGTGAGTGATGGCCGGGCTGCAGAGGAGGTATGTGACACCACTGGTCTCTGTGCAAAGATGCAACTGAGGGCTCTATGTTTAAAGAGGAAATATAATTGATAGCTCTCTCAGAGTCTTACCCCTAAAACTCACTTTGAATCGAGGCGCTGTGATCTGTAGACCTGTAGTAAACAAGTACCTTTGGGTGAACATCTCTGAGACCAGCGGGTGTCAACACTTTGAGCTTTGTGCTGTTTGTCCATCCAGTATGTAGGAGCACAGTGTCAGGAGCTCTGCCAGGATGTAAAGAGGACAACTGAGGTCCCAGGCCCTGGGGGAGTTTACAGTGACAATA
The DNA here is from genome assembly GCF_023091745.1 of Budorcas taxicolor. Taxonomy (NCBI): domain Eukaryota; kingdom Metazoa; phylum Chordata; class Mammalia; order Artiodactyla; family Bovidae; genus Budorcas; species Budorcas taxicolor. The sequence continues at coordinate 36,325,767 of NC_068932.1, forward strand.
GGGTGTGATCAGGGTTCTGATGTGGGGATGGGGAGGGGGTAGCTACAAGGCTTTATAGGAGCACATGGGGGTCAGTGAATCTAGTCTAGAGAGGGGGGCCCGTAATTAAGGATGTCTCCCAGAAAGAGACATCTAAGTTGAGAGCCGATGGCTAAACTGTAGATGACAACAGGAAGTTGTCTGTTTTCAACAGACAACTTATACAGACCCAAATACAACATATTTGAGGAACTGAAAGTTCCTCAAAAAGTTTGGGTAGAAAAAGAGTCTAGAAAAATAGGTGTTGAGTCAGGAAAGCTCTGAGGCTTTTGTAATGAGTTGGGTTTCATCCTAATGGCAGTGGAAGGTTTTTAGCAGAGAAGTAATGGCTTTAGGTTTGTGAAAACCACAGCAGAGAAATATCCTGACAATACAATCTTCCCTTTCCAGTCGAACCACAGCTACTCACCTTCCCAAGTCCACCTCATTGGCCACAGCCTGGGGGCCCATGCGGCGGGAGAGGCAGGGAGAAAAACTCCAGGCCTGGGCAGGATTACAGGCAAGGCTCGAGGGCCAGGGCCCCAGGTTTTGTCCCCAGTAGCCCCAGGACATGATACAAGACTCACTAGCTTGGAGCTGGTCCAAAGGAGTCCGTCCCCTTGGCTGTGGCAGAGCTGGCTAGTCTGCACAGGAAAGCTCCTCACAAGCCTGTCTTCGTGGCAGGGGAGGTAGGGGCTTTGTTCCCTTTGCTCCCTCCGCTCTGTCCGCATTCCTCCTTTCTAGACCCATGTTTTCTGTTGGTGTGGTTCTCTTAGCAGGACTGGGCACTCAGGAAGATGCAGAGCAAGACTGAGATGAACATGAGCAAACACAATTAAAAAGGATCCGTGTCGTCATTCTTTGTCCCCTTCTCTGATATCAAGGGCAGAAGAGAACGCAAAAATTCCACTGCCATCATTGGCAGAAGAAATACTGTCATCATCACACCAAAAGCATCCTTTTAACCCAAGCAAAGCCTTTAAATTATGACAACAAATTACATCAATGTAATATAATCATTATGAAGCTAATATAACTATTACAGTAAGCATAGATCAAGTGCCCACTTATCCCAAATACTTTGCAAAGTGCTTTACATTTTTCTCATTTAATCTTCAGAACTAAAGAAAAAAGCTGAGGGAAGCAAATGACTCTCCCAAGGTCACACATCTAATCAGTGATAGAACTGACACTCAATACTGTTTCTCCTATCTTATGGCTTAAGCAAGGCTCTACCTTTATAAGAACCCTACCATTTATCTTCAAGAGACAGTTATGTTTGTGCCTTTACAACTTCTCTGATAAAATCTTCAAAGACAGCTGTTAAATCCAGGAGTCCTGTCAAGAAGGAGATATAGTCAGTAGTGTCCAACTCTTTGAGACCCTAAAGAGCCTGGAAGGCTTTGCCACAAGCGTCACCGTATAGTCAGGGAAAAATAATACTAAATATTTACTTACACACCCATAACAATGTGCCAGGCACTTTGCTAAATGCTACATATCCTATCTCATTTAATCTTATCATAGCTGAATTATTACCCTTATTTTATAAATGGGGAAACTGAGGCATAGAAAAAGCCAAGTGATTCACCCAAGGTCATGCAACTTGCTCAAGAAATAGCCAAGCAGAGCTTTGGAGCCAGGCAGCCTAGTCCCAGAGGGCCTCCCAGAGGGCCTCCCAGAGGGCCTCCCAGAGGGTGCTGGTGGTAAAGAACTCGCGTGCCAATACAGGAGACATACGTGGGTCCGATCCCCCCATCGGGAAGATTCCATTGGAGGAGGGCATGGAAACCCACTCCACTATTCTTGCCTGGAGAATCCCATGGACAGAGGAGCCTGACAGGCTATGGTCCATACGGTCATAAAGAGTTGGACATGACTGAAGCAACTTAGCATATACGCACACATATATGCATCCTAGTCCCAGAATCTGTGTTTTGAATCAGGATACCTTACCACTTCTCCCCTTTTCCCTTCAAACTTGGGAAGGGAATTCCCAGTTGTGTCCATGGCACACAATTCCCAATTGTGTCCATGGCAAACCCGTTTGCATGAGAGTCTTCTATGTGGGACAGCAATAAGAAGCAATCACAGGTAATGAAGGTCAGAGCAGAGACCTGCTACTTAATGTGGCTGTTCTTTATCAATGGTCAGCAACTGGGATTAAGGGCATCATTCAGATATAGCTCTCTGTATCAGATGAAGTCAGAATGACAATGAATAGTTGAAATTTTCAGCCAGACTCATCATTTGGCCCCACAAATGATGCAATATTTTTATTGAATGTGAGCATAATGACTTTGTAGGGATGAACAACAGCAAAGCAAATGTTAAGGCTGAGGACCAATGTGTTTGTCTTTCATGACTTTATGAGGCTTTGAGAGAATAGAGTAGCCTAGACTCTCCATCAGTAACAGTCAAGCAAGTTCAGGCCAGGTCTGGAAGGTGTGCTATGATAGCGACCACTTGGCAAGAGTTTGTAGGGGCCAAGGAAGGTTCTAAGAAGGAGCAAGGCATCGTGAGAGTGAAAGGGGTGCTCACATAAAGCCACCTAAGGCTATTCAGGCTTCCTTTTTATTTGCCTAAGTCTGTCATGAGAATGTCCTTACCTTTGCTTTTGTCATGTCTGGGAGGTCATGTCGCATCTGATTGTGTCCTCAAGAACCTCCAGCCTGGTGCCTGGGACACAGGACAGCACAGAGGTTAGAGGCCTGGGCTCCAGCACCAGGGAGGCGTGGGTTTAAATCCCAGCTCCGCCACTCCTAGCTGAAATCTGAAACCTGAGGCTGGAGTCTATATGACTTTCTGTAATTAAGGATGGTGTGTTACCCATCTTTGAAGAAAAGTGAAAGTGTTAATTGCTCAGTCATGTCTGACTCTTTGCAACCCCATGGACTGTTGACCACCAGGCCCCTCTATCCATGGGAAATCCTGTTTGCATGAGAGTCACCACTCTTGTCCATGGAAATCCCATGGACAGGCAAGAAGACTGGAGTGGGTTACCATTCCCTTCTCTAGGGGATATTCCTCATCCTGGGATCGAATCTGGGTCTCCTGCATTGCAGGCAGATTCTTTACTATCTGGGCCACTAGGGAAACCCCTGAAGAAAGGTAAGGGTTATAGGGACAATACATGTAAAGAGTTCAAAACATTTCCCAGCAATCAGAAAGCAGGCTTTCTATGTTACCTATCATTTTGTGTCTGGATTTTGGACTTATCTTAAATTTCTGAATATATAGTCCCATCCCGCTTGGAGGGAAAGGCTGAGAAGTTGTCACAGGACCCCAGCCACCTGTGCAGACTTCCTCCTTTACTTCCCCAGGAACCCGGGACTTCGTGGTTTGCAATCACTTGAGAAGCTATAAGTACTACTCAGAGAGCATCCTCAATCCCAGTGGACTCAGCGCATACCCCTGTGCTTGCTACAGGGACTTTGAGTCTGTAAGATGTTATCCCACCTTGAGTCCGACGGTGGTGCTGTTGTCCTGCTGTGTTGGGGTCTGCAGTACTCTTCACCAGTTTCTGCTGCTGCTGCTGCTAAGTCACTTCAGTCATGTCCGACTCTGTGCGACCCCATAGATGGAAGCCCACCAGGCTCCCCCATCCCTGGGATTCTCCAGGCAAGAACACTGGAGTGGGTTGCCATTTCCTTCTCCAATGCATGAAGGTGAAAAGTGAAAGTGAAGTCACTCAGTCACGTCTGACTCTTAGCGACCCCATGGACTGCAGCCCACCAGGCTCCTCCGTCCATGGGATTTTCCAGGCAAGAGTACTGGAGTGGGGTGCCATTGCCTTCTCCGTCACCAGTTTCTGATCATCCCTTTTTTTTTTGGCACTGCGTGTCAGAGTTCACGTGGCGTGAACCCCTCTGTGAAGTGAAGGGGAAAAAAACCTTTAAGCAGGAGGTAGCTACAATTCTAGAAGAGTCATATGGCAGAGGATGATTCTGGGAAATCAGAGAGTAGAGCAATCAGTTCAGTGATCTAGGAGGGCTTCCTGCTGGAGGCAAAGTTTGAATCTTGCTTGGAAAATCATAGATTTTAGAAGGAGGAGAAGGAGTGCAGATTTCTGACTAAAGCAGAACAAAAATAGAATGTGTGAGAGAAGAATATACACACCAGAGAGAAGGAAAGCTGGGCGCCAGGCTGGGGGCTGGGGGTGGGGGGTTGTGTCTTGTGCAGCTGGCAACGAGAGAGACAGAGTAAATGATACACTCGAGCCTGGTGTGACCATCTCCCCCCAGCTCCCCATTCAGCGACATCATGTTGGTAGCCTGAAACTGGCCACAGTCAGAGAGTATTTATAGCATGGAAATTGGTAGGCATTACAAAGGACTTTTTGTTCCAGTGGTGCCTATTAATCATTCACCAGCATACCACCTGATGGAACCCATATTGGATCTAACCTGGGGAAAAGGCATCAGTGTTTTCTGAACCTCCTGAAGAAGTCCTAACGTGATGTGCCTCAGGCTTGGGTACCACACCCTAGATGAAGGTAGTTTAGAGACCATCTATTCCAGTCTCCTTCCAGTTATAAAAGAGGAAACTCAGAATGTAAGAAAATTGCCCAAGATATCATAGAGAGACAAACATACCTTACAGCCAGGTCCATCTTTCTCGTTAGAACAAGTGCTTCCCCTGTCCAGGTGAAGGGTGTCCCGCAGATGGGATGCTATGCTGAGATTTGCTGGCAAGACATGTGAGGAGCAGCAGAAGTTCTTCCTGAACACAGGAGATTCCAGCAAATTTGCCCGTAAGTTGTGTTGTGACTTTCCTGCCCTGTTAAAGAAGGTTTGGTTTCTGTTTTACATAAACATAAATAACCTGAAATATTTGTGGGTACATTTTATCTTAGTAAAAGGACACATCCACTCAAACTACCCCATTTAAGACTCAACTGAGGATTTAGAAAGGGTCTGCTTTACTTCCAGTTTATTTCTATGGCATAAAATGAGCTCACGCAAATAGCATGGCTAATGGGCTAACAGTGATTTACATGTTTCTGTGGCCATCTTCTCTGGACTTTTGCCACCCCACAGTCTTTTGTTCTCAAAAATTGTCTCATCCACATCTGTTTTCCTATTCATTCAAAATTTATTTGAAACCAACTCTTTGCCTGTCCAACCCACTTAGAAGCCCAACTCCAGTCTCTCCATTTCCAGCCTTCTGTACATGTGTCCCTCTTGATCATGAGTGTGGGGGAGGGGTGACTGTCTGGTGGAGGGTGAATAGGAATCAGAAAGGGGTAATTTCTCTCCAAATTCAGCTGAATGAGCTCAGACAAAGGGTAGAGATGGACATGTTTCAGCCACTTTGTGCCAACCTGCCCATGAAAGTTCCTTAAGACGTTGCACGGTAAAAAAAAAAAAAAGAGAGACTGTGTATATACAAATACATAAATATAATACAAGTCTTATATAGTACTTTAAGTCAGGTTTATTGAGATATAATTTATGTACAGCAAAAGTCAGTCTTTGTGGTGTATAGCTGTTTCTATGGGTTTTGATAAATGAATAGTCATGTAGCCATCTCCACAGTCAAGATAGGGAATATTTCCATCACTGTATACATATTTATTGAAAAAGACGTTGATGAATCAATCCTTCTTCTGATGTGGTGATGCATGAAATACATGCCCATATTTTAAAACAACAAATTAAACATTCAAAAGCCATATATTCATTCCTCAACTAACATTTATTTATGGACCACAGACTGTGCTAGACATAGGGGGTACAGGGAGGATGTAAATACTCTGGTATGAAATTTATAATACAGCAGAGAAGATGGAAACTGAGCAAGCAGCTCCAAGTGCATTGGGCTTGGCAGATTGCTGCTGGGATACTGGGGGGACAGAGCACACAGCCTTGACCAGGGGAAGGAGGAGAGAAAACACCTCTGCGGACCTGAAGGACACGCGGAAGTTAGGCAAAGGGTGTGTGTGGGGGTGTGTGTTTACATTCCTACGTGTGCATGTGTGGGAATGTGAGTGTGTATGAGTATGTGGGTGTATGTGTACATGTGAATATGTGTGTATTCATGGGATTTTCCAGATGGTGCTAGTGGTAAAGAACCTGCCTGCCAGTGCAGGAGGTATAAGAGATGTGAATTCAATCCCTGGGTCAGGAAGAGGCCCTGGAGGAGGGCAAGGCAACCCACTCCAGTGTTCTTGCCTGGAGGATCCGTTGGACAGAGGAGCCTGGTAGGCTATAGTCCATAGAGTCTCAGAGACTAGGACACGACTGAAGCGACTTAGCATGCACGCACGTGTGTGCTTAGGTATGTGTGTGAGTGTGTGGTCATAGGTGTGCAAGTTTGTGTGCACATGTGTGTGCTCCTAGGGGCCAAGACAACTCTTCAGGTATAAAATCTTGATGACCTCTGTGCTGGAGACTGCTCAAGCCACAGAGAAGCAAAGGAAAGACAGACCTGGCCCTTGAGACTCTGAGGATGGCACCCGGAGTTGCCTTTCAAATGTGGGGACAAGCGCTCGCTCCTTCTCCTCTCACCTTCACTCACACTGCTGTCCTTCTAGAGGGGAGCTGCCCAACAGAACTCTAGTTCGCGGTGGCGATGCTCTGTGTGGCCCAGCACAGCAGCCATCAACCATGTGTACCAATTCAGCACTTTCCATGTGGCTAAGCAAAGTGAGGTGTGTTTTTTTTTATTATTTGGATTTAAATTTAAGGAGCCACATGTGACTACTGGTCCCTTTACTGGGGTGGGGCCACTGCCAGATGTGTGCTTCTCCTTAGGGCCTAGTTCCAGTTGTAGGTTAACATGTAGAACTTTCTATCTCAATGCCTCAGTGTAAGGAATGGGGAACAGGGATCTGAGATGTGGGTTCACTATCTTGAGCATGAATAGACTAATCTCATTTCTATGCCCCGTGCAGGCTGGAGATATGGCGTTTCTATAACACTGTCTGGAAGAACAGCCACTGGTCAAATCAAAGTTGCTTTGTTTGGAAATAAGGGAAACACTTGTCAATACAATGTCTTCAAGTAAATTTCCTTTTTTGACACCATCTCTCACTTGGTGATACACAGGCCGTTCATAGGCATGCACTGACATGCTTGGCATATTTTTCTGAATGGCTCTTAAGTTATTTACTTTATATACAGAAGCTAATTTCAGATTTCTGCTAACAAGTGTTCTATTCTTTATTATAAATCCAGGCATTTAATTCTTTTTCTTTCAATAGATAAGATTTTTTTAAGATTAAATCTAATGTTATCCCAGATATCATGTTTTCTGACTAGCCTAGTCACACATGTGTTTTGTGTTAAAATAAGTGGATAACTTGTTATTATACAAATAATTCAACCAGAAAAATATGAAAGAATTACATGATTTTCTATAACAAAGTTTTGAAGATAAATGAACTTACATTTGAAGAAATATTTAAATAGTAGTTTGAGGAACTTCCCTAATGGCCCAGTGGTTAAGATGCCTAGCCTCCACTGCAGGGGGCACAGGTTCAATCCCTGGTTGGGAAACTAAGATCCCACATGCCATGTGGCATGGCCAAAAATAAAATAAATAGTAGCTTGAGACTGATGGCATTGTAACTGAGTTTTTCATTTCATTTCATTCAGATAAACGTTAGACCTTTATCTGAGAATTAATTTGGATAAATTATTTAGTTAATCTTGAGTAGAGAAAAGTGGCAGGAACTTATATGTTCATTAGAACTTATGAATGGGAATGTTTCAGTGAATGGGAATGAACAGTGAATGGGAATGTTTCTATTTCTCTATTTCAAGTGGGATTATCAAACCAGGCTCCACCCTTTCCAGTGAATTTGATGGAGATATTGATGTTGGAACAATTGAGAAAGTCAAGTTTCTTTGGAATAACAACGTGGCAAACCCAACCCTCCCGAAAGTGGGTGCAGCCAAGATCGCCGTGCAGAAGGGAGAGGAGAAGATAGAGTAAGTGTCTTTGCTGGCTTGTTCCTGAGGATGTTCGTAGAAAGTTGCATTTGTCATGGAAACTCACCCCAGAAGGCCAGTTAAGGTTCAGCCAGTGTCCTCAGCACTCTCTTTGGGAAGCACAGATGATACAGCTCCACTTTCAGTGAAAACCCGAGGAGGAAAAATAAGACAGAGAAATAAGAAATAGTTTCTGAGGGATATAAGGTTATAAATATGGGTTGGGAGATGGCTACGTGTTAAAGAGGGGACGATCCATGAAGGCTCAGAGCAATAGAGGAAGAAATCAGTTTTAGCAAAAGATATAAAATTTGAGATGAGACAAGAGAGAGCTGAGGTGTCCATATTTGCAGAATATTCATCCTGACCCATGATGTCCCCAACTGTCCCAGCTGTGGGGGATATGGGGGTAATGAGCAAAGCTCGGACCCCAAGTCCAGCCAGGAGGACACCTCTTTGTGGCTTGGCAGAAAGGGGCTCCTGGGCTCTTGGTCACTGACTGAGGTTTGGGAGGTCTGGTGGGGTCACTAACCTCAGGCCCCAGAGAATGTCCCTCCCCTGGCCAGAGGGACAGCAGGGTTGGCAGAACTCACAGCCGTCCAGAGGCTGGATGACCTCTGTGAGGTTCTCCTTGTCTCTCTGAAGGGAGGATGGAGAGGCTGGCCCAGGCAGGTGGTCAGCAGAACAAGAAGGTCCTCTCAGAGAGGGCACAGCACCGAGGAGGTGGGTGGGGAGCGCTGGGCAGGCCAGGGGTGCAGCCGAAGCCTCCCGTGCTGGCCCCACCAGAGAACACTGGGGCTTGAAGGCCAGTTCCCCAGGCCCTGTAAGGAAGTAGAACCATTGCCTGCATCCTGGGACCATGTGATTAAAATCAGGTCAGAAGAATGTGATCTCATTGGAATCTTTACAACACGAGGGCAAGGCGTTCCCAGGAGATGACTTGCTCACAGGTAGATCTGAGAAAGGAAAAAAAAACCAAGACCGAACCAACCAGGGCGATGCACCCTGCAGTGTCTTTCTGCACTTTCTAGAAACAGAACAGAATGTGGTTGAGGCCGTGCCTGAGGCCCTGAGTCCTTCAGCTGCCACCTCAGCTCTCCAGAGGCCTATGTGCAGGTTCCCCACCTGCCAACTCCAGAGGGGATCTATCCAAAAAAAGCTGGATGGTGGACATCAGATATTTTAAATATAGGAAGATCGAACCTCACCAACTAGTCTGGGGAATAACAATGCTGAATTCATTAACTTATTCAAATATTTTGCTGTTGGGAAAACAGCCAATAAGTAACATTTTAAAAAATAATAATAATTGGGAGACCAAAGAAAAGTAAGACTTTGGTCCAACTTCCTCTCAGATATCCCTCAGATTTTTTTTAGTTAATATGTGGAAGTTATTGTGGTTTCAAGTCCTACCAAAGAATCTGCTGACAGGAATTCCCTCCAGTGACATGGTGTCAAAAGAAAAAAATGTAGCTTTCTCCCCTTTATTTCTCTCTCCCCCCAACACTGGCCTCCTCCCTTCCTTCTTCTCTGACTTGGTTAAGTGCCAGGTCTGCCAGGAGTACAGGAGGGGGATGCAAAGACCGAGGGGAGGATGCTCTGGAGGGCTTAACAATGTAGCTGTTGGAAAATTAGACTTATAATTCATGCAAAAGGTCAAAAGCACAATAAGAACTCCACATGAGGGGCCCAAAGAGAGTGCCTGGGAAGGCAGGCAGAGGGTCCTGGAGGAGAGGAGGGGCAGGGGGAGGCCAGGCTGCTGAGGGTGGGCCTCCCATGCAGAGGACCAGAAGATGATTAGGTTAGGGTTAGGGCTTCCCGGAAAGACAAATGAAATACAGAGGGAAAATGGGGAGGGGCCAGTGAAGGTGAGGAAAGAGGATGAAGCTTCAGAGCTCATAGGTGGTGAGACCTGAGAGAAGCCCGTGTTTCTTAGAAGAGCTCTAACCATCACCGCTTACGTCTGCCATGTTTTTTAATTAATTGTAAAGCTTGTTTACATGTATTGTCATGAGATGTATTATCAACATGGAATTCTCACTAGTCACAGGGGAGAGCTATGCCCTCTTCTACAAATGACACCAGTGATGAGACTCAAGTAACCAGCTCCCTGTCATGTTGGGAAGGCAGGAGCGGGGAGCCCCAGCAGAGAGCCAGGCCCCCAACTCCAGGCGCGAAAGGCAAGGTCACGGTAGCTTTGGAGTTGACCCAACCATAGAAAATGTGGGCCATGACGTCAGCTAGACCTGTATTTGCATCTTGGTTCTTCCACATATTAACTGAGAGCCTTCTGTGCCTCAGTTTCCTCTCCTGTGATGTAGGACTTGTGACAACACCCCCGCATACGTGTGCTGTGAGAAGGAAGTTCACATCGCATGCGCAGTGAACAGCTCGTGCCTTTGCAGCTAGTAGGACCTCGGTCTACTGCAGCAACTGTATTTTCTGGAGCTACTGTAAGGTTGAATCGGGTCCTCCGAGTGACTAGGCAAGAGTGAGTCCATCTGTAAATCCATATGCCAGGGTTTTGGGGTGTTCGCCTGGGTTGTGGAGAAGGAGAGCTGTGAGAGGCCCAGTCCCTGCTCCGAGGAGCTCACAGTCCTGGCTGTCAGAGTGTCCAGAGACCATCCACCCCCATCGTGTCCTGAGACCAGCCAGCCATTCCCACTGGAAGCCCCCAGGCAATCAGCCCTCCAGTAACTGTTCGAAGCTACCAGCCTAGGGCAGCCTTTTGAATTGTAAATCAGCAATTACCTCCACTGAATGAGGCCAGTTGCCAGGTACGGATGCCCCGGCACTTAGAAAAAGCATTCCTTTTCTCTCCAGACACAGTTTCTGCAGTGAAACTGTCCCATGTCATGACACCGTGAGAGAGGATGTCCTGCTCGCTCTCACACCCTGTTAAATGCCAGGCTGGTGCCGCTGGCTATGACACCAATAAAATCTGTTCATGCATCTATCTGCTCACCTCTGTTGCTGATGTCAGCTACCCCCTCTGGGACATTTGGAAACTGAATATTTTTAAATGTCCTGCACATTTTCTATATATTTGGATTTCCTGCCCTTGACCTCCAGTTACCACACCTTCTCCCCCCACCCCACTGCCCAGTTTCCTTGGTCCTTATGCCCACTGTCTTCTCCTCACCTGAGGGGGTGGCAACAAGCAGCGGAACTAGAGGGTGGGCATTGAGGGGCCTCAGCAGAGCTTTAGCCCTGCCCCTTCATCTACAAGTGAGGCAAGAGTCCCAGAGCGGGTTTGGGGAGGGTGGCAGGGGGGTGTTCGCTGTTCGAGCATACAGAGTGGGTCACTGTCCTGTCGTTGGGACTGAGGGTCAGGCCTCAGACCATGGCTGCCTTGAGATCACGGAAGGCCATGCTAGGACGTGGCCTCTTTGTGGTGGTAAATTGGGTGGTGATGGGCCCACCCAGAAGCTTTGGCTCTTGGTGAGGTTAAAGGGGCTCCGGCTTCCAGAGGCTGTGGTGGGAACGTTTGCAGAGCATAGACAGTCTCCCAGCCCCCACCCCACCCTGCCCCCTGTGGTCCCTGGACCGAGGCTGCCTCAGAGCCTTCTCTCTGCCTGCAGGGTGGCGCCATCCTAGGCAGGAACAAGTGCTGAGAAGGGGTCCAGGGAACGGCTTCTGAGGGGAGTGTCCAACGCAGACTCTGTAGAGAGGGACTTTTCTGACATGGGAGGGTGGGTATGACTCCGCCAACCAGACCTCACCACGAGTCCTAACCCACAAAGGTATTCTGTACCTGGTGCAGGGAGGGGTCTTCAAGGTGGTCCAGCCTGTCCCATGATCAACCCTGGGGGGCTCTGAGGGACCAGGAAGGTCATTGCCTCCGCTGAGTATCTCCCCGCTTGGTCACCCAACCACCACAGCAGTTTCTAACCCTGGTGGCACGTCAGGTATTACTGAGCTTCAGACTTGAGGACAGGGCTTCCCTGAATGGCTTAGTGGTAAAGAATCCACCTGCCAAGGCACGAGACGTGAGTTTGATCCCTGGTCTGGGAGGATCCCACAGAGCAACTAAGCTCGTGCACCACCACGATTGAGCCTATGCTCTAGAGCCTGGGAACCACAGCTACTGAGCCCGGGTGCCACAGCTACTGCAGTCCCCACGCCCTACAGCCCACGCCCCACAACAAGAGGAACCCCCGCAACGAGAAGCCCACGGACTGCAACTAGAAAGCAGCCCCAGCTCGTTGCAACTAGAGGAAAGCCCACTCAGCAACAAAGACCCAACACAGCCAAAAATAAAGAAAGAAAATTATTTTTAAAGAAACAGAAAACTCGAGGTCGAGTGGGCTCCAGAACAGTCCTTACAAGCAGAGAGTATGATGAGGATTTACCGAGCAACTGTAGGAGAGGCTTCATAGTAAAGGGTAGGGGGGGGTGGGGGTGGTGCTCAATAAACAGTGTAATGAGGAGGAGGGAGCACCGAGCAGGAGAGACCTGGCCCTGGCCAGGAACCCACTCTGGACGAGGCGGCAAATTCAGTCAACAGGATATAGACTCTGCAGACACTCCCAGTGCCAGCTCTGTGCCAGGCATTGGACTGAGGGGAAGCGGCCTACCGTGAGGCAGTGCTCTCGGCATGCCAGCATGCAAACAAACACAGCCCTGCTGCCCTCTGCCTGCCAAAAGCAAGGCGCATCCCAGGATAGGACCCAGAAGAGGCAGGAGCAAGACGGGGAAGGCTCCATAGAGCCGGGAGTTCTAGGCCCAGGCTTGCAGGAAGACGGCCTACTGAGACTGCAGGCTGGGAGGCCAGCAAGGAGGAGGAGGCCCCTGCAGACTTCCAGGGGAGCAGTAAGGAGACCCTCCTTGATGGGAAAGACCCTGATGCTGGGAAAGATTGAAGGCAGGAGGAGAAGGGTTGGGGACAGAGGATGAAATAGTTGGATGGCATCATCGACTCAATGGACATGAGTTTAAGTAAACTCCAAGAAATAGTGAAGGACAGAGAAGCCTGGCACACTGTAGTCCATGGGGTCGCAAAGAGTCAGACACAAGTTAGCAACTGAACAACAACAATGAGACCCTTGGACGGTGGTGCATGGAAGTAGGTATGTTGGAGGGGATGGTGAGAGGGCCCCCCTGCTCAAGGACAGCCTGCCTCACCTGCTCCCCAGACTAACAGATACAGGCAATAACTTGGAGGAAGTGATTTTAAAACAGCAGGAAAGCTAAGAAGAAACTGAGGACAGGGAAAGCAAGCTGCTGAGGATCCCTTAGGTTGTTGGCCGCACCATAAGCACACAGTGGAGGCTCTGCCCTAAGCCTCAGGTGACCTGAGCGACCTTGGATTTGACAACAGGTGCAGTGATAGCCATACACCCCAGGGACATGGAGGGCAGCTGTTGGGGCCCCAAGCTGGAGTGGGGCCTCCAGGTCTCTCCACCCAAGTTCCTCTCCTAGACTAAGCGTAGGTCCTGTTATCAGAGATACTTCCTGAGAAAACTCCCAGGAAGGTAGAGAACAGAAGGCCCCACAATTATTGCCTTGGATGCTGTGTGCGTCACAGAGCCCAGTGATAAGGCCTGGTAAGAATCACAGACCTGGAGACACACAAAACCTGGAGGGCCTTCGTTAACTGAACACAAACAGCACACAACACAGCTTAGTCAGAGCAGGGAAATGAGGAAAGGGAGTAAATGAAACACTCTAAGAAGAAGGCGGGAGGGAAGCACGCCAGTGAGAGCAGAGGTCTTGGGCTGGCCACGGGTCTTGAGACAGCCATGAATGGGAAGTCGCCCCCTGCTCTGACAGGGCCTCAGACAGTGTCTTATCTGCAACAGGTCAGCACTGTGGGATCAAGTCCTCCAGCAAAGAGCCTTCTTTTTTTAAATTAACTTTTATTGGAGCATAGTTGCTTTAAAATGTTGTATTAGTTTCTACTGTACAGCAAAGTACATGAGTTATATACATATGTCTTCTTTTTTTAATTTCCTTCCAATTCAGGTCACCACAGAGCACTGAGTAGAGTTCCCTGTGCTATATAGTAGGTTCTCATTTATGTTTTATACAGAGCATCAGTTCAGTTCAGTTCAGTCGCTCAGTCGTGTCTGACTCTCTGCGAACCCATGAATCGCAGCACGCCAGGCCTCCCTGTCCATCACCAACTCCCGGAGTTCACTCAGACTCGTGTCCATCGAGTCAGTGATGCCATCCAGCCATCTCATCCTCGGTCGTCCCCTTCTCCTCCTTCCCCCAATCCCTCCCAGCATCGGAGTCTTTTCCAATGAGTCAACTCTTCGCATGAGGTGGCCAAAGTACTAGAGTTTCAGCTTTAGCATCAGTCCTTCCAAATAGTGTATATATGTCAAGCCCAGTCTCTCAATTCATGCCATTCCCGCCTTTCCCCGCTTGGTATTCATACCTTTGTTCTCTACATCTGTGTCTCTATTTCTGCTTTGTAAAGAAGATCATCTATACCAATTTTTTCAGATTCCACATATATGCATCAATATACGGTGTTTGTTTTTCTAGTTGCTGGGCTCAGCATTTCTCTTCAAGGAGTGTGTCAGTAGGTGTAACTGTTGCACACAAGATATCTTTTCTGTATTGATTGCTCCTTCTGTTCCAACATATGTTGCCCATCACATTTCTTATCTCCATCAAATTTCTTATCTAAAGTACTGCTCACTTTATCACTCTAAGACACTCACAATCCCACAGCGAATGCTTCAAGACATCTAATACAGAAGTTCTCGTTGGCCACTGTGACTCCATTTTGAACTGTTTAACATGGCTTAAATCCTGTAAAGTTTCCCCTAAAGTAAGTAGGAATTCTAGCCCAGAAGAAAAGCCAAATTATAACACCTTGGCTACTCACTAGTGTAGCTATAAGACCCCATTTCCTGTCATCTCTGAGGAGTCCAAGTTCTGCATCACACATCCTTGATCCTAACACACAGGCTGGGAGAAGGGTGTTTAGGGCTCTCCACGGTTATTCTGGGGGACACTTGCAGTGTCTATGTGGCCCTGTGTGTGTAAGTCACTTCAGTCATGTCTGACTCTTTGCTACCCCATGGACTGTAGCCCTCCAGGCTTCTCTGTCCATGGAATTCTCCAGGCAAGAATACTGGAGTGGGTTGCCATTTCCTTCTCCAGGGGATCTTCCTACTTAGGGATGGAACCCGGGTCTCCTGCATTGCAGGCAGATTCTTTACTGTCTGAGCCACAAGGGAAGCCTCCCATGTGTCCCTAGCAGACGTGAAATCCAGATTTCGGGGGCAGCATGGGACCAGCTTGATTAGACTTCGTTCCCTTTTGTTTTTTAACTAACAGAGGTGGTGCGTTTTCAGAATGCATATGAACATGGCCTTTGGAACAATGAAAATGCGTCACATTCATAGTCAGTGTGTTAACACATTGTGCTCAGAGGGACAGTCAGTCTGGTTGGAAGCAGCAAGAAAAGACACTGAGTCAGCAGTCAGGGTTCTAGTCAAACTTGGTGACCCTAGGCCAGGACTTTCCACCTCTCTGGGTCTCAGCTTTCTCAACTATAAAATGGAACAGAAGACTCCATCCTTAAGTCAGCGAGCTGTAAGATGAGGGAGGTACCCTATGGAGTGTGGCCACAGTCTGACCTCAGATTCAAAGCTACCAGAAGGGAGCAGGAATGGGCTTCCTTAATGGCTCAGGGGTAAAGAATCTGCCTGCAACGCAGGAAACAGAGGTTTGATCCCTGGGTCTGGAAGATCCCCTGGAGAAATGGCAATCCCCTCTGGTAGTCTTGCCTGGAAAATCCCGTGGACAGAGGAGCCTGGCAGGCTGCAGTTCCTGGGGCTGCAAAGAGTAGGACACGACTGAGCTAAACCACCAACCACCACAGACACAGAGCAGTGCCTGTTAGGGGGCTTCTAGCTCACCCAACTCAGGCCTTGTGTGCTCACCCCAAGGTGTGGGAAACTGGGCATCTGAGGGCCCAGGACTGGTTGAGGAAGCTCCAGGAGTGCCCCATGCAGCCAACAAACCAGATCATCTGGGAGCTTGAAAAACCTGGGGTGGGAGGGAGGATCCCAAGCCCCACCCTGACCAATTCAAGAACAAGCCCAGGTAACGGAGGCCTCTTTGTAAGCCCCTCAGGTGCTTCTCCTGTGCAGCCGGGTGACGCTGTCCCAGGATTCAGTGTTTCCCGACTCCTCTAAATGTGAGTCTTCTCATCCAAGGTCCAGGTGCGCTCTTATCTGGGAATTTATTGTGTTTTCATTTTGATGATAATCTTTTTTTTTTTTTTAGCCAGTTATAAAGTTTTCTCTTTGTTGTGGTAATTTGGAGTGAGAGTTTTGTTTCCTAAATTGCACTATAAAATAAGGCCAATGGGGAACTTTCCTGGCAGTCCAGTGGTTAAGACTCCGCACTCCCATTGCAGGGGACACAGGTTCAAACCCGGGTCAGGGACCTAAGGTCTGACCTGCTGAGTGGCGCAGCAGGAATAAATAAATATGTAAATAAGTAGACAGATGAATAAATAAAATGAAGCTAAGGGGAACGTCCCAGGACCAGGGGAGTGGGGGTGCTATGAGAATTTTTTGTGAGGATGGTGTCCCTGTCATTACTCAGGTCTGAGTAACCTTGGCGAATATAGTCTGGGACTGAGAATGTGGAAGATACGCCCAGTGTCACAGGCTGTGAGAGCAGAGAGTCAGCTCTAAGACCAGAAATGAAGGCACAGATGTGGCCAGGGAGGAGAAGGGTGGATAGGGGAGGAATGAGCCTTGGGGTGGGGACAGGGGTCAGAGGTTCCTCAGTGGGTAGATACAGCTGACATCCCTGGCATGGGGACCCACAGGTGCAAAAGCTCAGAAGAGAAGAACAGGTTCATCTTCAGGACTGTGTGTCCTTCCACACAAGCAGAGCTGCCACAACAAAGGCCCACAGATGAGGTGGCTTAAACTGCAGGAGAGCTTCCCTGGTGGCTCAGATGGTAAAGAATCCGCCTGCAAAGCAGGAGATCTGGGTTCAATCCCTGGGTTGGGAAGATCTGGAGGAGGGCATGGCAACCAACTCCAGTATTCTTGCCTGGAGAATCCCATGGACAGAGGAGTCTGGCAGGCTACAGTCCATGGGGTTGCAAAGAGTTGGACACGACTGAGCGACTAAGCACAGCACAAACAGCAGAACATTATGATCTCACAATCCTGGAGGCTGGAAAGCCCAGGGCCGAGGCATTACAGGGCTGGGTCCTTCAGGCATCTGTGAAGGAGACCCTGTGGAGACCCTGTCTGTGTCTCTCTCCTTGTGGTGGTTGCTGGCCATCCTCACTGTTTCTTATAGGAGCATCACCCAGATCTCTCCATTTCTGTTTACATGGCCTGTGTGCATGTCTCTGTATCCAAAGGTCCCCCTTTTCATCACGACACCAGTTATACTGTATAAGGACCCACTCTAATGGCTTCACTTTACCTCCGTAAAAAGTCTAATTCCAAAAGGTCATATTCTGAAGTCCTAGGATTTAGGACTCCATCATATCTTTTGAGGGAGAATACAGCCCAATCTATAGCAGCAACCAACTTGCATGTCTGGCTCAGGAGCCTGGACTCCACTTAGGCTGGATCCCTCTCCATCCAGTATCCCCAACTTTTCTCTTTTGTGAAAGCTCAGATTATGTGGTTCTGGTACAAACCCTCATAAACATATGTCTTTTTGTTAGCTCATTTTGTTTGCCATTGTATATTTATTTTGGGCAAAGCAGCATCTGTGACCCAAGGGAGCATCAGTCCCACAAAGCGCAGGGCAGGAGAATACTCTGTTCCCTGTTTTACCCTCAGGCTGGAAGAGCATCCAGTACACTGTGATCATATAAACATGAACATGAAGGAGTGAACAAACACACAAAACAAGCATCTAATACTGTGGTAGTTTCAAGGAGGAGAAGGCGATGGCACCCCACTCCAGTATTCTTGCCTGGAAAATCCCATGGACGGAGGAGCCTGGTGGGCTGCAGTCCATGGGGTCGCTAAGAGTCAGACATGACTGAGCAATTTCACTTTCACTTTCACTTTTCACTTTCATGCATTGGAGAAGGCAATGGCAACCCACTCCAGTGTTCTTGCCTGGAGAATCCCAGGGACGGGGGAGCCTGGTGGGCTTCCATCTATGGGGTCGCACAGAGTTGGACACAACTGAAGCAACTTAGCAGCAGCAGCTGCAAGGAAGCTGTGGGGAGATTGATGTAGCAGCCTAGAGAGAGGTGATGTCAGCCCCTCAGGGGCAAGGGCAGGGGGAGGGAGGGAGGGGACAGACAAAGGAGGTGATGAAGATGAGAAACATGCCTCAAAAGGCCTCAGGGTGCTGGCAAAGGAAGACCCAAGCCACCCCTCCCCAGGGCAGCAGCTGGGCCAGCAGGCAGCACTACTCAGGCCCTGACCCAGCCACCTGTGGCCAGTAAAAGACTTTTCCCACAGGTGCTGGCCTTCACTTCCTTCCCAGGGTAGATAGCTGGCAGGACTTCAGAACCTCGGGCAGGCCCGCCAAGAGGAAGGAGGAGCTGAGCTGGCCCTGCTGTGGTGGGAAGCCAAGTGGGACGCAGCCTGGGGCCCTGCCGGCCTGCCTTGGGCCAGCCACCTGCCACGGAGACCAGGCAGGCTCCGGACTGCTAGGGAGCACCCAGTGGGTTTATCCCCAATCACTGGTGACTGCAGCAGGGGTGCCCAGGCCCCCTGGGGAGCAGCGTGGTGTAGGGATGGTATTCTTCAACCCACCTAGAATCCCCCCACTCCCATTTACAGGTCATCAAACTGAGACCTACAGAAGGAGAGAGCAGCAGCAGCAGCACAGTAGGAGGTGGTGCCTAAGAGCAAGGCCTCCTCAGGCTTCCCCGGTGACTCCGTGGTAAAGAATCCACCTGCCAATGCAGGAGACACGGGTTCGATCCCTGGTCCGGGAAGATCCCACATGCTGCGGAGCAACTAAGCCCAAGCGCCACAACTTTAGAGACCTGCACTCGAGAGCCGGGGAACCACAACTGCTGAGACTGCACACCCTCACTAGAGCCCGTGCTCCGCAACAGGAGAAGCCACGGCAGCGAGAAGGCTGTGCAGCACAGCTAGAGAGCAGAGCCGCTTGTTGCAACGAGGGAAAAACCTATGTGGTAATGAAAGCCCAGCACAGTCAAAACTACATACATAAAATCACACATATATATAATCTATGTAGATTATATACACAATATGTAGATCAAGAGGAGGCCTTGATCTTTTATAGATATATAAAATTTATATAGATTATGTAAATTTTCTTTCTATATAAATTTTATATATCTATAAAAGATCAAGGCCTCCTCTTCCATTCACCCTTAAGTAAGCCCCTTGTTTCCCCAGCCTCTGACACCTGGGCTGTAGAATGGGAATACACAAGGCCCTTAGGAGCTGGAGCTACAATCTGATTGATCCCTGCTGTTTCCTCTCAGGACACCTTTTGAACCAATACCACCTATTTCTCCTCTGATATCTAGCTCTCAAGTCCTCAATATCTCCTCTGGACACTCTTCCCAAGATGCGTTTGTTCAGCATATTTCTCACGACTTAGATATTGCGGCCTCATATTGGGTGATTCCTCACCCAAATTTCCTTTCCCAAATTTCCTGTAGGATCCCAGATTCGAAAACAAGCTTAGAAGTAGATCACCGGTGTTGCCCCTCACCTGGCACTGGGCTTCGGCCCACCTCTACTCAGTCACAGTGTCATCCAAGTGAGGAGGGGTCCCTCCCCTCCAACAAAGCTCTGTTCTATTTCCCAGTGGCTCTAGCCTTTAGGAAGTTTTTCCTCATATTGAGCAAACCCGCCTCAGTGAGTTCCTTGAGGACAAGCGTGATCACGACCTGCCCTCGGCATTTAGAACGGAGCCCGGTGACCTGAGGTGAGGTGACTGAGTCGCGCAGTCGCTCAGTCGTGTCTGACTCTTTGCAACCCCATAGATTGTAGCCTACCAGGCTCCTCCATCCATGGAATTTTCCAGGCAAGAATACTGGAGTGGGTTGCCATTTCCTTCTCCAGAGGCTCTTCCTAACCCAGGGATCGAACTCAGGTCTCCCACATTGTAGGCAGACGCTTTACTGTCTGAGCCACCAGGGAAGCCTTGGTGACCTGAAAATATCAAGAATCATCTCTTGCCTAAATGAAACATAAACTTCCCCTTTCTTTCCAGCTCTGCCCTCTCTTTGGCTGTTGACCAGACGAAACACCACTGGTCCCTTTGTGGGGAAGATTTCCTGGATTCCTTGACCAAACTGTAGCTGGAACCAGGAGAGCATGGAGGATGGGACCCAGGGATTATCTGAACGTGTTTCACTAAACCTTTGTCAAAAACTAAATCTAGTCACAGAAAGGCTTGGCTGCTATTAGCGTGTGTGGTGAAACCAAAGAACTACACAATCCCAAACTTTCCTAATGAGGATGGAAAGGTCATCAGGAATAGAGAGGGCAGGGGCAGTGCCTAAGACCCAGCTAAGCCCCCAGAAGGACCATGGGCCTCTGAGACTGAGACTGGGACTGTCTCCTTTCAGGGGAGGTCCAGTGGCTAGGCACACCTTCCAGAGCCCCAGTGGCAAGAGACGGTCACTCCAAGGGCTGATCAGAGGGACTGTTTACAGAGCTGTGGACAGGGTCAAGGGAATCCACTAGGGAGGCTAAATCACCCAGGGATTAGCAGCCCCTGGAAGCTTCTACTTTCCCAAAGTCTGAAGCTTAGCTGGAGGGAGCTGTCATGAGAGTCTAGAAGGAACTGGGGGTCAGATGACAAGCTGCTTGAGGAGCTGAAGCTGGCAGGAGAGAGGGGCAGCTATCACAGGATCACAGCACAGAAGGGAACGAGCCTGGGGAAGAAATACCCCAAACTCTCCCTCCTCCCACCTCCTTCCCATCAATGGAAGCCAATCAGAAGGCCAAGGGCAAGTGGTGCAGAGATGCTGTCCATTGAGATAGCTTCTAGGGCACAGAGCAGGAAGGAGAAGGCAGGAAAGATCTGGAATGCATTCAGCTCACCATTAGCTTCCACTGTCCTATTCTTTCATCCAATAAGTGTTTATGGATCACCTAGGATCTGTCAGGTGCATGGTTATGGGAGTGGTGGTAGAGGCATCCCAAGACACTTCTGGCTGCCAGAAATGTTTTTCAATCTGGTGCATATGCATTTGTTCCCTGGTAGCTCAGATGGCAAAGAATCTGCCTGCAGTGCAGGAGACTCAGGTTCAATTCCTGGGTCAGGAAGATCCCCTGGAGGAGGAAATGGCCACCCACTCCAGTATTCTTGCCTGGAGAATTTCATGGACAAAGGAGCCTGCCAGGGTACAGTCCATGGGGTGGCAAAGAGTTGGACACAACTAAACGACTAACACTTCATCTTCATACATGTGTCAAAGTTCATTAAACTATACTTGACTTTTTAAACATAGAATTTATGCACTTTGGAGCATCTAAATTATATGTCAATTTTTAAAACAGTGGGATGGCACCTGGCCATTCACCCAGGATCTCCTCTTGGCCCTGAAGGAAAGAAAACACCTCCAATCTTATCTCTGGGTCTTAGACGATACTGTTTCCAAACAAAGCTGTATTTGAACAGTGTTTATTTTACTCTTTTGAGTGCCTCCAACTGCAGGGCTTTTATAACTCTGTCCGGGTTCTCTAGAAGGATGCTCCCCGCCTACTCTACCACCAAAGTAACCAAAGGCTGTCTTCATAAGCCGCCCCCTCCTGCATGGCTCTGCCAGGGTCTGCAGGGCAATGAGATGAGTCTAGGGTTCCTGTTTCCCTAGGGATTTTTGAACAGGAAGCCCTGCAGCTTTGGCGTTTCCGTGTTATCCCTAGGGGAGCACAACCTTTGGGCAACTGTACCTGTGAATTCAGGTTAACAGAGCCCTTTGAGATCCCACAAAGTCAGTTTCCCTTTCCTCAAATCTCACTTCATAAACAGTCCTGCTCCCCTGGTTGAGCTGGCTTTGTGTGTTTATGATAACCTAGGTTCAAAGCAGGCATGTGCAGAGCGCTGTCTGCCCCCGCTTCCCCCACCCTACCTCGCAGCAGCTCCCTGCCCCAGCCCCCCTCCACCCCGCCCTCTGGTCCTTTCCTGAGGAATCCAAAGGATCAAGCCTGGTTATAAAAAGCCTTGACCAACCTGCTGGGCTGTGCCTGGAAGCCCTGGGGCCACACGGTAAATCACTTGCCCTGTGAGGGCAGGGAGAGTGGGAGGGGCTGGGGCTGCCAGAGGGACCTGGCCCAGAAGAGGGGTGCTGAGGCTGAGTCCAGGATCGGAGAGAGGTGCTACCCGCCTCCCTGTGCGGGGAGGCTTCAGGGTTCCTGGGGAGGGCCCCGAGGGTACTGAGGGACACTTACCATGTTCACCAGCCTCCTGCCCGTGCATCTGGGTGTCCGTGTGCATCTCTGGCTTCATCCACAAAGATGCTGCCCTTCTGGACCATCGGTCTTCTCCTGCTGGCCACAGTCAGAGGTGAGGATGCGGTCACCACCCCTTGGTGACCATGCCTGGGCTGGCCTTGCTTGGGCTGAGACAGACAAGAGGCATCATTGTCACCATTGTCTTAGTAACAGTATCCTTATTTCTTGATAAAACCATCAGTACCATTCAAGGAGTTTGACTCTATGGCAAACACAGGGCAGCTGGCTCAGCACAGATGACCCAGCTTGGTCCCATTTCTCCAGTGTCTGGAGCAGGTGACAGAGATGGCAGGCCGCTGGGGCAGGTGGACAGTGTGGGGGGGGGGGGGGCGGGGAGATCCTTCTCAGGCCCCCAGTACCCTCAGTCCCTGGGTGTGGACAAGGGCTCTTCTGCAGACTGAAAGGCATGGATGTGTCCCCCTGAGAACTCCCGTCCTGGCCCACCTCCTGCCCAGGGAAGATGCAGAACCCCAAGTTTTTACTTGTCCTAAAACCTCCCAAAGGCCCCTCGAGCCCCAACCTGCTTATTCCTATCCATGCACCTCCTCTCAGGGGTGCCTCCCAGGTGCTCTCTTTCCCAAGCTGTCCCATCTTTGCACCTCTTCTCCCATCAGTCAGAACCCCTCACTGCCTGGCTCAGGCCCCCAAACCCTGCTGAGCACACTCTCGCCAAGAGCAGATGTGGTCTCCTCCAGTCCTTTCAAGGACTTTCTTCTGCAGCCAGACTCTTGTCCCTTGTCTCCTCGGCTTGTCCCCAGCCCCTTCTTACCTTCTAGAATTCCACCTTGGCCTTGCAGCAAGACCCGGCCCCTAACAGCAGAGCCCTGGATGAGCTCTGGCTGTCCCTTCCGCCCTCGTGGTCTCCTCCACTGCTCTGCTGCTTCCTGCTGCCCACGGGGCGCGCATTCCCAAAGGTCAGTCCCAGACATGCTCCTCACCTTTCTCTTCCTCAGGGTCAACCTCTTGCCTAGTCTCCTCCAACACCCTCTTAGCCCTCCCAAGTTCCAGGCAGCTCCACTAGGGTCTTCCCCCACTCCTCAAACTCACTCGTGCCAAACCACACTCAGCCATCACCCTCACTTCCAGCTCCCTACTTTTGTCTTAACTCCCCTCAGAGAGCAGAACGCCCACCCCCTCTCCAGGCCCACAGCCGCCGCACCCCAGGCTCTGCTGTCTCTCAGCCTCTTATACTTGGCTCCTTAAAACACCTTCGGGAGCACAGCCCTGCCCACCCCACTGGCCAGCTCAGCATCCCCAGCACTTCCCCACTATCCACCCAACAGCCCAGGTGTCTTCACTTGGCCTCAAAGCCCCCACATTTATCACCTGAAGCAAAGATTGCTTTAGTCTCCTGGGCCCTTCGGGCAGGACTGTTCTCTCTTCCCATAGTGTATCCAACACTATCATTATTCCTTCCCAGTTACGTTTCCTCTCTTTCAGGGCAGGGTTTGGATCTGATTTATCTTTGTGGCTCCCCAGCTGCTGGGTTTCTCTGATGGCTCAGGCAGTGAAGAATTCCCCTGCAATGTAGGAGACCCAGGTTTGATCCCTCAGTTGGGAAGATCCCCTGGAGAAGGAAATGGCAACCCTCTCCAGTATTCTTGCCTGGAGAATTCCATGGACAGAGGAGTCTGACAGGCTATAGTCCAGGGGGTCGCAAAGAGTCAGACACGACTGAGTGACTAATACTCTCACACTTTCACACACACCCCAGCTCCTACCTTTATTCCCAGTTAAGTTTCTGGGGTTCAAATCATGGATCCACCACTGGCTGTGACCTTGGGGAGCTTCCTTTGTCTCTCTGTGCCCTGGGTTCCTCGTCTTTCAAACAGAGGTAAATTCTTTGATCATAGGGCTGTTTGGAGGCTAAAATGGCTAATACTGATAAAGTGCTGGTGTGGTATCTGGTACATTGCAAACAACAAGTATTAACTATAACCAGTTTTTGAATGAATGACCAACATTTGACACCATCAGTTGAGGAAGCCTAAGAGAAAAAATCCACCGTAATCCTCTAGATTTGAAATTATGTCACCCTTGGTCATACCAGGGGTGACATAACTGTGAAAATGTCTCATGGACTGGAGAAAGGACCTTCAGATTTAGATGAGGTTATTTGAGTCATCAGTTGCATGCATGGAGCCTCTTCTCTATACAGTATGATGTGAAAATAAATTCTCGAGCTGTTCTTAGGGCATTTGCCTTTTCAAAGAACAGCAGGGAAATCTGAAATGGTAGAGAATGACTTGAGGGGAAAAGGTGCATTAAGGGATGACATGAAGACATGTAGGTTGAACAAATGCCCGAGAATGCCTACTGTGTGCATGGCCTGTGCCGGATATAAGGGAGACATCAAGACTCATCACGTAGCATCTCTGTGCCACGGGCATTCATAGGCACTTGATAAATACTTGATGGTGGATGAATGGCTAGAAAGGGCCATCTGGGAGTTCCCTGGAAGAGGTAGTTTTAGGGCCAAAGATTTCCAGATTTTTCAGCAGTTCTCCAACTTGCCTGATGAACAGGGGCACTTATTAAATATGCTGTTTCCAGGGCCCCACCCCAAACCCTCCAAATCAGAATCTCTGAGGGAGGGACCTGGGAGTGTGTATATGCTCATTCACCCCAGCATCCAGGTGGTTCTTATTACCCAAAAGTTTGAGGAACACTGACAGCAAAGATGAAGATGAGATTAGCCTTGGTCAGCCCTGGGCTGCGCCCTGAAGGCTCAGCTCGCAAGCAGCTGAGTGGACATTGCTCCTTCTTAGAACCTCACAAGGGTCCTGTTTGTTCCTCTTCCTGCCCCAGGAAAGGAGATTTGCTATGAACCTTTTGGCTGCTTTTCTGATGAAAAACCATGGACTGGAATCCTTCAGCGGCCTTTAAAGTTATTTCCTTGGTCCCCTGAGGACATCGATGCTCACTTTCTTCTATATACAAATGAGAACCCAAATAACTACCAAGTAAGAGGGGCATAAAATGACCGTATAATGGTGGTGGGGTGGGAGAGGATTTGGACACCCACACTGGAGCCTTCATGTGGTTGCTTAAGGAATAATTCATGGCCTTGGAACTTTCCAGAAGGTGCTTCCTCACCAGTGATAGAGTTAGAACTGTCTGAACTCTAGGGATCTGATGAAATCTATGGATGCCCAACCTGGAAACTGACATATTCACACATTTGTGCACAGAACTTCAGGACTTCCTAGGATTAGAACCTTGTTCGGGGGAGAAAGTGGGTATGAGTAGCTTTTATGGAGAAACCCAGGCCTTTGTGTCCCTGGGAGGGTCTGGTTTCTTTCTGCACCAAGAAGTAGAGGGAGCGAAGCCCCTCAGAGGGTGGGGACCGGGAGACAGAACTCCTTCCTTAGGAGCTAGAAGGGAAGCAGGGGACATTTAATGACAAAGGAGAAAAGTTGGGGACCCTCGCAGCAATCTTCAGTCCCCAAAAAGGTTGCCAGGTGAAGACCAGCAAGCTTACTCCAGGTGCTCATGTAAAGTAACTATACTCCAACAAAAGTTTTTTTAAAAAATAGGGAATGAGACTGGAGCTCCTGAAAGGGTAAGATCATGAGAGTCTTTCTAGCACATCAGGATGTATGGACTTGACCCACCAGGGAATGACTTTCCTAAGGCAATATACCCGATTGTGCAATAAGCGCTTGCATGGAAAAAAAAATTGTAGAATTAAGATTTTAAAGATTAAGAGAATTTGCTCAGAACTCAAGCAGCTCACAGCTCTGGCCCCAAACCAAGTTTGAGATAGCACAGTGTCTAGGGTCACCTACTGTGAAATTCTAAGTGACAAACCCAGCACTCAGAGTCCCCATTACAAAAAAAGTAGATTAAAAAAGAAATGAAATTTATGCAAAAAAAAAAATCCTGAAAGGGAATGGTAGATGTGCACAGATAGCCAAAGAGGTCCTGGGAGAGAAAAGCTGAGGAACCCCTGGGCTTAAAGCAGCAGGCATGATGGGAGATACAGATTCATGGAGCAGAAAGGGCTTTAAATACGTAAAATAAAATGCATTGGATACAAAGGAGTCATCTTCTCTGGTGGTTCAGATGGTAAAGAATCTGCCTGCAATGCAGGAGACCCAGGTTGAATTCCTGGATCGGGAAGATTCCTTGGAGAAGGGAATGGCTACCCATTCTAGTACTCTTGCCTGGAGAATTCCATGGACAGAGGAACCTGGCAGGTTACAGTCCATGGGGTTGCAAAGAGTTGGACACGACTGAGCAATTTTCACTTCACAAAGGCTTCTAACTATATTGGAAAACAGTTATCAGAACATTTAAAAAGATTAACGTGGGATATGGTAAAATAAGCTGCTGCTGCTGCTGCTGCTGCTGCTGCTGCTAACTTGCTTCAGTTGTGTCCAACTCTGTGCGACCCCAGAGACGGCAGCCCACCAGGCTCCCCCGTCCTCAGGATTCTCCAGGCAAGAACACACTGGAGTGGGTCTACCAAAGCTAGTATATGGTAATAATTAGCTGCTTTATTATCTTGCTAAATAACAAGGTCTAGGAGTTGGTCTAACAACTTCAGTCATTTTAAATAGTAATAGGTGCAAATGATATTTTTAAACATCTAAAACAGCTATAATATTAAATGAAAATAACTGTGACTTCTGTTGGTGACAGAGTATGGCTCAGACTACTGTGGTTTGTTGCTCATCAGTTAAAAAAACACTGTATTTCAGTATATAAAAATTCATAAACTTGGACATTCTGAATTCTATCCTCAAACCCAAATAGGTCAGGAACTCCTTTTCTAGACTTATCCAGGTTCATGGGGGTTGAACCTGTGACCTCAGTCTTACGGGAATGGGCTCTAAAGGGCCTGTGGCTTGGAAAAGCCAACATTTAAATTCATCTTTTCTCATTTAACCAGCGGATCAATATCACTGACCTAGCCACTGTCAAGGCTTCAAACTTCCAACTGGACCGCAAGACACGCTTCGTCATCCACGGCTTTATAGATGATGGGGATTCGGGCTGGCCTACTGACATGTGCAAGGTAGGCACCCACCCTCCTCATCTGGTGAGACAAATGCCACCAGCAGAATCAAACACTGCAGCCCTGAAGGCTGGGAAAGAATGACCTCCAGGGAAAGACAGATTCTTCCTAAAACCACCGAGGAAAACTCAGATTCTCAGAGGCACCCACTCTCAAGTTCTCCCAGCTCACCAACTGCCAGGCAAACATCTCCTTATGATGCTGAAAAGACCCAGAGTCCAATCAAAAAGTCCCAGAGGTGGAGATGACAGCCAATTATCTGGCATTTGTCTCTGATGGTTTCTGTAAAAACCCCTGTGTGGCATAAAAAATGCATTATCCCATATAGCACTGCTATCCAGTAGAACTTTCTGGGATGATGGAAATTTTCTATATCTGTGCTGCCCAAATCAGGACCCCCTTGCCACCTGGGCTTATCGAGAAACTGACATGTGGCTAATGTGACCAAAGAACTGAATTTAAAATTTTATTTCTTTGTAATCAATTGTGAAGAGCCACGAGTGGCTAGTGGCCATGGTACTGGGCAGTGCAACTTTAAAGAGATCATGAATATTGGTAATGAATTATTATTCATACCGTCCATTTCCTGAACAGTTACCGTGACTCTGGCATTGTGCTAATCATTCCACAGTCAGTCCTTGTCCTGTTTAACCCTCCCAGCCTAGCTGTAAGGTAGGTACAGTTATGGTTCTCACTCTATAGAGGAGGAAATTAAGGCCCCCCCAAAATTCGGTACTTGCTCAAAGTTGAATCCAGAGGTGGAATGCAAAACCAGGTCTTCCATGTTCAAGATACCACAACTCCGAGTGTCTACAACTTTAGCTTGTAAGAGGTGCCCACGCATGGCTCTTAGAGGCTTCGGCTGCACTGGGATGGGCCTGAGCAGCTCCTACTCAAGGTTCTCTGCTCCCCTTGGGCTGGATGTTCACAAGTGTCTCCTGAGGCCCATCAGGCTGTGTAGGCCTGGAAATTGGAGAGCCTGGCGCATGCAATCCACCATGTCATCCTAACCACCAGCCAGCTCTTCCCAACCTCAATGAACAATAACGAACAAAGGAAATAGTGTACATTTCCTCTATGAAATGGAGGCCTCCCCGAATGAACAAAGGAAATAGTGTTACCTTTTCTGTTATTTGGGCTTCCCTGGTGGCTCAGACGGTAAAGCGTCTGACTGCAATTTGAGAGACCTGGGTTCAATCTCCGGGTTGGGAAGATCCTCTGGAGAAGACAGTGGCAACCCACTCCAGTACTTTTGCCTGGAAAATTCCATAGACAGAGGAGCCTGGTAAGCTACAGTCCATGGGGTCACAAAGAGTCGGACACGACTGAGTGACTTCACTTTCTGTTATTTATTTATTTGGCTGTGCTGGGTCTTCACTGCTATGTGGGGGCTTCTCATTGTGGTGGCTTCTCTTGTTGTAGAGCGTGGGCTCAGGAGTGTGACCCACCGGCTTAATGGTCCCACAGCATGTGGGATCTTCCCTGATGAGGGATTGAACCCCTGTCCCCTGCATTGTCAGGGGGGTGGTTCTTAGCCACTGCACCATCAGGGAAGTTGTTTCTCTTTCCTCCAAAGGGACCAGTATCTGTGCTTGGATGATACCACATGGCACAAAAGATGCATGTATCCGGTAGAGTGATATCCTACTTCTGTCTAAATTTCATCTTATCAGACTTCTCCCTCAATACAAAGCATTGTTGGGAATATGAAAGCAGCCTCTCTGTGGCTTCAACTATCTAGTATAACAGTCTGCAAACTTTCCCATAGAAGAGCTGGTAATAAATACTGCAGCATTTGTGGGTCGCATGATTGTAGTTCATACGGTTTCTCTTGTGGCTATGAAGCAGGGGTGGACAGTAGGTAAACAAACGGATGTGACTGTTTGCAATAAAACTCTTGGGCTTCCCAGGTGGTGTGGTGGTAAAGAATCTACCTGACAATGCAGACAAGAGACATGAGTTCAATCCCTGGGTCAGGAAGATCCCTCAGAGAAGGAAATGACAACCCACTGCAATATTCTTACATGGAAAAATCCCATGGACAGAGGAAGCTGGGTGGTTACAGTCCACGGTGTGGCAAAGAGTAGGATGTGACTAAGTGACTGAGCACACACAGGCATAAAAGCAGGTGTCACTCAGGGAGCAGCTTGCTAATCCCTGACCTAGTAAGTCATCTTTCTGACATGGTTGTGTCAACGACCTTCTGTAAGGCCTTAGACAGGTCACTTTGTTCCAGGCCTCAGTTTCCACATCTGCTAAGTGGGAATAAGTATATTCCCAATTCATAGGGCTGTGGTGCGGACCAGGACAAAAGTGAGGAATATTAAAGCCTTGACGCAAACAAGCTAGGTGCTTGATAGATGTGAATTCCTGTCTCTGGAGTGTGCAACCGGTGGCTGTTAATAAACTGGTTTCTCTTCCCCAGAAAATGTTTAAAGTGGAGAAGGTGAACTGCATCTGTGTGGACTGGGAACATGGGGCGTGGACAGAATACACCCAGGCCGTCCACAACACTCGGGTCGTGGGAGCGGAGATAGCGTTCTTCGTACAAGGGCTGTCGGTAAACCCCTGCCCGGGACGCATGCTGTGGGGAGGGGGCAGGGAGAGGGCCAGGTCAGCACCCCAGAGCACCCAGAGGCATCCTGGGGACCCATGGGGTCAGGCAGAGCCTGGAAGCCAGGAGCCAAGGAAGGCCTTTGCTTCAGGAAAGTGCAAACTTCCCTCCCTGGCTGTCCTGAAGATCCCTAGCTGTGAGGCCCAGGGAAGACTAGCCTCTTTGAGCCTCAGTTTTCCTTTTTGAGATAAGCCTTCCTTGAAGGTTGGTCTGGGAATTGGAGAGCGAGCTGGGCTGCCCGGCAGCTCTCAGCCCAGCAGAGTCTTCATCCTTAGGGAAGGTCCCTTACAGCCTTCGGGAAGGCCATGAACTACACTCTGAACTGGCCCCTGTGGGGGACTCCAGGAGGGAGGCCCATGGTGGGGTATGGATGGGACTTCACCATGCGCACAGCCAGTCCTGGCCAAGGTGGCCTGCAGATGACACGGTGGTTGCTGGTCAGCACCAGTGCCTCACAAGCCAGCTGGACCCCGGGACCTGCAGACTGTGGCCAGCGGGAGGCCGAGTCACGCTGTCCTAGGTGGCGGCCTGGAGCCAGAGGTTATTCCTCCCAAGCTTCCAGGCCGGGTCCTGTCCCCATCCCCGCTTCCCCAGAGCCAGCGCATCTCTCTACTCATTCCTCTGGTAACTGACGCTCCACCCCTCTGCAGACCGAGCTGGGCTATGGCCCGGAGAACGTGCATCTCATTGGCCACAGCCTGGGTGCACAACTGGCAGCTGAGGCCGGCAGGAGGCTGGGGGGCCAAGTGGGCAGGATCACAGGTAGGGACGCAGGGTGATGTAGGATGGGGTAGAAGATGGGAGGGGGGAAGAGGGAGGGTAACCCAGCCAGGGGGTGGTTATTGTATTGTTATTGTTATTATCCCCACTTTCCAAGTTCAGGGAGAACAGGCACTGAGCAGCACCGGCACTAGATGTCGGTCATCGAGTCCTGGGTACCCCACTTCTTCCACCCTCAGCTTCCATTTGAAGATGAAATTGTCATGGCCCCTGCCTCAGGAAGGGCTTCCCTGCTGGCTCAGCTAGTAAAGAATCTGCCTGCAATGCAGGAGAGCTGGGTTTGATCCCTGGGCTGGGAAAATCCCTGGAGAAGGGAATGCCTACCCGCTCCAGTATTCTGGCCTGGAGAATTCCATGGACTGGATAGTCCATGGGGTTGCAAAGAGTCAGAAAAGACTGAGCGACTTCTCACTCAATGCCTCAGGAAATTCATAGTCTAGTGCAGCAGACAGACGACTAAGTAGGCAAATAAAATCCAAAGTAGAATTAACACATCAGAAGAAGCCTATACAACAAGGAGGGGGGATGGGCCGAGAAAGGAGAGGCCACATGTTCCACGAGGAGCTGGGGTTTGAGGGACTCTTGGAGGGGCGAGGTTCAGATTAGGGGAGAATGTGGGGAGGTGAGCTGCAGGCTGGGGGCTGCCTGAGCAAAGACACCAGGGAACAGACTGTGTGGGACTCAGAGGCTGGGCAAGGACCGGGTCAGGCCCAGGAGATCAGACTTGGAGAGTAGCGGCCCCACAGGAAGGAGTGAGGGGAAAAAGAAAAAGGGAGAGAAGGGGAGCAAGGGCGCCACCCCAGTTCTCCATGGAGCCAGACAGTGGGGACTTCCTGATGCTCTTTGGCAGCCAACGACCCCACTGACAGCCTTCTGAATCCTTCCAACTATGACTGCTGGGGTGTGGCACCCTTTGTCCAGAGATCTCCGTGGATTTCACGGGTACAGGGTTTAGACCCTGGCTGGTCTTAGAGTGCGGCCTCCCTGTCCACCTCCCCTCCCCAATCTCAGGGCTGGACCCGGCACAGCCATGCTTCGAGGGCACGCCCGAGGAGGTTCGGCTGGACCCGTCCGATGCCATGTTTGTGGATGTGATTCACACGGATTCTGCCTCCATAATCCCTTTCCTGAGTGAGTCCCCTCACCTCACTTCTCAGGGACCAAGGCTGTAACTGATGGGAGCAGTTCCAGGCCCAGGCGTGCAACCCCTGCCCGCCTCCCCCAACCCCCCACACATACCGCAGGGTGGTACACGAAACAGGTAGCCACAGGAAACAGTTTGGGCACCGACTAGCCAAAATAGGTGTCAGTCACAAACCAACAGTTCAGTGCCAGCGATAACAACCCGAGGCCCCTGGTCGGACAGCAGACGTCTATAGGCCATGGGAGGCTCACTCATCTACATCTCTGCATTCTTCCCTGGTCTGCCAATATCGAGAGTGGCAGATGTATTTATTATCGACGTTTGACCTGTACTTGCAAAATGCAAAGTGAATGTTTGAATTTTTTTTCTTCTTATGGCAAAGCTTTGGTTAAAGTTTTGCTTTGTCAGAGATTAAATATCCTTAATTCTTCTGAAATCAACTCATGAAATGTGCCAATGAAGAATATGTTTTCATGATGCTATCACTTATGGAGCGTTTACCATGTGCTGCATTGAACATTTTGTACACCTTCACTCATTAATCATTGTGATTTCATTGCCCTGAAAAGTGGGTATTGTTATTACCATTTCATGGCTGAGGAAACTGAGGCTCAACAAGGTCAAATGCTTGCCCAGGATCACAGATCTGTAAGTAGAACCAGAATGTGATCATGGGCCTGTGGGCTTCAAAATCCAAACCACCTACCCACTATGCTCTGGTTCTCAATACAGCAACATAATTTATGTGGTCTCAGCATAACACTATCATGTAGAAACCAAAATTTTTAAATGAGTAAAGTCATAAAAATTGCACCAGCCCTGACATGTGTCTTCTGGTGCATAATGGTATTAGGACACCGATAATAGTATCCAAGTTGTTCAGAGTCTCTCCAAGACAGACAGACAGACACACACACACAAATACATGTGTGCCCACTCACCCAGAACCTACCTTCCCCCTCATCTCCTGTGCTCCATTCTCTCCTCCCTTGTCTTGCCAAGTGCTTATCTCTGAGAACTTTCTATAGAGCCAGAGACAGGGTGGCCGTGCCGAGGACAAAATTTGCCAAGCAGTTTCTTGCTCCCTCTGGAAGGAGCTGAATGCTTTCTGTAGCCATCACCTGACTCTGGGACCGCCTTCCTCCCGCTCCCTGTTCACCTCTACTCCCAATGTTTCAGGTTTGGGAATAAGACAAAAGGTGGGCCACCTGGACTTCTACCCAAATGGAGGAAAGGAAATGCCTGGATGTCAGAAAAACATCCTGTCAACTATCATAGATATAAATGGAATATGGCAAGGTACGTGAATGAGAGACATGAGCCCAGCTGCTCCACTTAGAGAGAAGTCAGGGTGTGTGGTATTGACAGACATTCTCACCACAGTGGCCTGAGATAGTGACTCTGGTTAGCCCCATTTTACAGACGAGGAAACTGGCTCAGAAAAGTGATAAAACTGGCCCAAGGCCGCCTTATATTGAAGCCCGTTTTCCGGCTGCAAAGCCCAACCACATGCCCAGCCTGTGCCATCCCCTGCCCTGCACCAGGATGCTGAGACACAGGCTGCTCTTGCCCATCGGCTAGGACCCAGTTCTGGCTTTGGCTCCCTTGCTCTCTCCAGGATCGGCCCCTTGGAGAACTGCAGGGTGGAAGCAAAGATGTGAAAGGGTTTTGACTTTCTTGCCATTTGCTGTTGTCAGATGCTAGGAATGGAAAGGAAGTGAGCTGGCAAGAAGACAATGGGGAGAGGGAGGAGGGCGTGCCCTGGGGTTTTGGAGGCCCGTGTGAGGAGGCAGAGGCTGGGGGTCTGGGAGAGGGGGCTAACCTTGTATGTGTCTCTGCTCATCTGAGAAATCAGGCTCAGTGCCGCTAATGTTACATGACCTGAAGCACCATCGCCGTCAGCCAGCCGTCCCTTTTTCTGCTTTGGGCTGTTCCTGTTACCACTCCAGTGAGAACAGGTTTCCCTCTCCTCCCCGAAAGTGGAGACTTTGAGTCTGCAATCATCTCATTTCAGTCTTTATTTTGCGGAGCTGGGAGTTCCCCAAGGCCAAAGGCTGTGTCCCGGGTCTCCGGGCCTCTCCTCGGTACCCTGTGCTGGTCCAGAGCAAGCTCTAGTCCACCATTACCTTGAGTTGAGTGGCCTCCTGTGGCATCTTAATATTGCTTGTACTTCATGTGAAAGAGCAGAGTCGGTAAGACAACAGCCAGCATCCATCGCCAGTCGGTGGAGCCTTTGACCTCCCCTCTACTCAGCACCTGGCAACCCACTCCAGTGTTCTTGCCTGGAGAATCCCAGGGACGGGGGAGCCTGGTGGGCTGCTGTCTATGGAGTTGCACAGAGTCGGGCACAACTGAAGCGACTTGGCAGCAGCAGCAGCAGCTACTCAGCACCAGGCACCTCCTGGTGGGGTGTGTGTGTGGGGTGTGCTCTTCTGTTGATCTGCTCTCAGAATGAACACCAGAGTCACAATGAGGGCTGCCATCTCCCAGCAGTGGCAGGCTGGGCACACATAATAGGAAGGAGCCCAGGTTTAATTAGAGAGACGACAGGGAGAGAGAGAACAGCCTAGATGCTGGAGCGGGTTTCTATTGTGTGCACACCGGGTCACCCTGGTGCAGGCACTGAGGAACAATTACCTCCACTTGCTCCTCTATTATGCAATCCCTGGGTAGCAATTTTGGATGAAAGAAACAATTAAGTTTGAAACAGGCTCTGTTGTCTGGTAATGAGTGCTGGTGTGGGACACGCAGGACTTGGGGCACTATGAGGTGATAATTCTCCCCCAGCACAAAGTGCAACCTTCCTTTCCCCCGTGTTGAGGGATAAAGCCCAGCAGACCTCCCAGACGTGGCCACCAGGTAGGTCAGGGTCACTGTGGATCACTCCATGGGAAGTTTTGTACCGAGTATTAATAGCTGGAGAGATTTTAAAAAAAAAAGCAATTTCCCCAACAAGAGGACTTTGGTTTAAAGAGAAAGGTAATCATAAAATGCAGTGAGAGTGGTCAGAGGCCACGGTGACCTTGCCTTCTACTGCTTTTACCTTGTGCCTGGAGGAATAAGGAGAAATTTCTCAGCCTGAAACGGTAGACAGAAAAGCTGGCTTCATGTGAAAGGTGAAATATATACGTATATGTATACTCAGTCACGTCTGACTCTCTGTCTGACTCTCTGTGACTCCATGGACTGTAACCCACCAGGCTTCTCTGTTCATGAAATTGTCCAAGCAAGAATGCTGGAGTGGATTGCCACTTCCTCCTCCAGGGGATCTGTCTGATCCAGGGCTCAAACCTGTGTTTCTTGGGTCTCCTCCTTGGCAGGTGAATTCTTTACCGGTGAGCCACCTGGGAAGCCCATATATATATATATATATATTGCTAGCCACACCTCTAAAGCCCCCAAGCTTTCATCAATCATTTACAATACATGCCTGGCCCTGGAGGACTAGATAAATGTGCTTGTTAGAACTTCTCACTCCCCAACACTTGCCTAGCCCTGAGGAGGACCTCCCCAGAAAATGGACAGTACCAGGGAGAAGAAAGCAACTCCAGCCAACCACCACTACAAACAAGCCCCCAAATTTTCTACTTGCCAAGTATGTCAAGGTCAATGGTAGAAGATTTGAACTGTGGCCAGGGTGTTCAGGAGCAGTGATACCCACCTGTGAAATGCAGAGGTGATTCCTCTCTCAGTCAGAATGGTTCAGGCTTCAAAAGTTTAATGCCTCTTGTGAGCCTCTGTGGCCTTTGGTTTCCCAGGAGTCCAAGACTTTGTGGCATGCAGTCACTTAAGAAGCTACAAGTACTACTCAAGCAGTATTCTCAACCCTGATGGCTTCTTAGGCTACCCATGTGCCTCCTACGAACAGTTTCAGGAGGTAAGGCACACCAGGGGCCCAGGGAAGATGGTGGTGGTGGTGGTTTTGTCCCTGTGACTTGGAACAGAGTAGAGATGTAACTCTGTGGCTGAGGAGAGGCTTCCTCCTAGGAGTAGGAGGGACAGGAGAGGAACAGCACAGATCTGAACTGTATTGGGCCTTCCCTAGATCCCCAGCTTTTCATTCTGGAAAATTCCCAGTGGATGCATGGATGGGTAGATGGATGCAAGCATGCATGGATCAGTGTGGGGTCCTGGGGAGCAGGCACAGAATGGATACCTGAATGGAAAGATGGATAGGTAGATGAGAAGATGGATGAGGGATGGATGGATGGATGGAATAGAAGATGAATTGACTGATAGAGTGAGTGATGAGTCCAAGGCCTATGAACCACAGACAAACTGTTTTCTTTCACTAGGGTGGCTGTTTTCCTTGTCCAGAGGGAGGATGTCCCAAAATGGGGCACTATGCTGACCAATTCCAAGGGAAAACCAGTGCCGTGGGACAAACCTTTTTCCTGAACACAGGGAGCAGTGGTAACTTTACAAGTAAGTTTCCATTTTATGAATTTAAAAATTCTTGCAAATAATTTTAAAGGTGTTTCAGCCTTCATAGGACCCTCGGTAGCAATTTAACAGAAACTCAGCTCCAACCATTTTAAGCTATAATGAAGGACAGTAAAATGGCATTTGTCTTAGGTCTCAAGTTCACCCTTTAACCAAAAATCCCAGTCAGTGGAATAAAGTACAGTGATTGGCCCAAGCTGGGTTACAAGTTCACTCAACCCTGTGGCCAGAAGGATGGATCCATAACAGAAGAAGAGCGTTCAGTTCAGTTCAGTTTCTCAGTCGTGTCCGACTCTGTGTGACCCCATGGACTGCAACTTGCTAGGCTTCTCTGTCCTTCTCTGTCTCCCGGAGTTTGCTCAAACCCATGTCCATTGAGATAGTGATGCCATCCAACCATCTCATTCTCTGTCTTCCCCTTCTCCTCCTGCCCTCAATCTTTCCCCGCATCAAGGTATTTTCCAATGAGTCAGCTGTTTGCATCAAGTGGCCAAAGTATTGCAGCTTTAGCTTCAGTATCAGTGCTTCCAATGAATATGCAGGACTGCTTTTCTTTAGGTGAGGTGGGGCAAAGTCGCTGTAAGTCAAGAAGTCTCCCCACTAATTATGTCATATCAGTCCCCCTACATACACACAATCATGTTGTGTTTTTGTTGTTTTGCCCAGCTTCTCATTTAAAAAATACCAGATAATGAAACGATCAAGATTCATGTGTTATAAGTAATGGTAGCCGAATGAAGAACAATTGTTGTTCAAAGGAGTTTCAAATTTTAAAAAGTTATGTAGCACTTTATAAAACACTTCATGTAATCTTCACAATATTTGTCATGAAAGATCACAGTTTGGCAGTCTCTATAATGTCTTATATGCATAAGACTTTAACCTAGTCATTCTTCTCAGAATTTACTTAGGAAAAATACTTGCATGTGTGAATGAGAATATGTGCTCAAGAATGGACCCTGCAGCATTGTTTTTAATACCAGAAGATTGGCGGTTGGGGGAGGCCAGGGAGAGCAACCTGGATCTTAGGACACCAACCCTCACTGAAGAAAATCATCATGTGTATTCAGTCCTACCCCTCACCCACAGAAGACTCAGCTTGGAACAAGACTGCCTCCATAGGGTCATTTTTTTCAACAAGATGAGTTAATTTAATGATTGCATTTCTTTGGACAGGTTGGAGATATAGGGTATCCGTCACACTGGCTGGAACAAAGAAAGTGAGGGGGTCCATCAGAATTGCTTTGTATGGAAGTAATGGAAACTCAAAACAATATCAAATTTTCAAGTAAGTTTGATAGTAAAGGGAAATGACCAGACTTTCCATGGTAGATTACTCATATGAGATTAGGTATAAACTGCTTTATAAACCTAGCCACCTATGATACGGAACCATTGAATCCTGAAATGTCGAAGCTGGATGGAAGTCTAGGATCTGGTTCAATCATCCTATTTACAGACGAGTGAAAAGAGGGAGAAGTCGCTATTTAACATGAGACAAATGCGGGCTTCTTCTGAATTATCATTTGTTGCTTCCCGACTTAGGTTTTATGAATATCCAATTCTCCTCAGGCCAGGCGCATTTGTGTGGCAACTCCCTCCTCACCAACACGCACACTTCATCCCCTACACATACACACAAAGGAAGCCTGAGGCCACCTTCTCATTGCTGTAGTAGCCTCCGTGCCTACTTCTGCTGGGTATATGAGGTGCTTGGTGAATATATGTTGGACAAATGCATAACAATGCTGTAAAAGGGCTTCCCTGGTGGCTCATTTAAAGAATATGCCTGTAAGGGGACCTGGGTCAGGAAGATTCCCCTGGAGAAGGGAAAGGCAACTCACTCCAGGATTCTTGCCTGGAGAATTCCATGGATAGAGGAACCTGGTGGACTACAATCCACGGGGTCACAGAGTCAGACACGACTGAGCAACTGACACTTTCACACTTCCAATGCTGTAAAAATAGATTGTTTCTGCACTAAGTTCTACATAATAATTTTCATATTAAAACTCTTTGACCACTTCCTGTGCTACATATGAGGTGATAACAAATGACTTCAGCTGACCCGCAGGCATCTTTGAACATAAGATATTGCATTAATTAGTCCCACAGTAAACCAACAGGGTTAATGCTGCTGCTGCTAAGTCGCTTCAGTCGTGTCCAACTCTGTGAGACTCCATAGACGGTAGCCTACCAGGCTCCCCGTCCCTGGGATTTTCCAGGCAAGAACACTGAAGTGGATTGCCATTTCCTTCTCCAATGAAGGAAAGTGAAAAGTGAAAGTGAAGTCGCTCAGTCGTGTCCGACTCCTAGTGACCCCACGAACTACAGCCCACCAGGGTCCTGCATCCATGGGATTTTCCAGGCAAGAGTACTGGAGTGGGGTACCATTGCCTTCTCCAACAGGGTTAATATGCAACCCCAATATGCAACTCCAAATATTTAACTTCCCTCTAGGGACAAACTGTGTGTGTGTACTTAGTCGTTCGGTATGTCTGACTCTTTGCGACTCCATGGACTGTAGCCTGCCAAGCTCCTCTATCCATGGAATTTTCCAGGCAAGAATACTGGAGTGGGTTGCCATCTCCTACACCAGGGAATCTTCCTGACCCAGGGGTCAAACCCGCATCTCTTGAGTCTCCTGCATTGATAGGCAGATTTTTTACCGCTGTGTCACCTGGGAATCCCAGGGAAAAACACAATGGAAATCTAGAGTCTAATATTTTTAAAAGTTGTACTGTTTACAAACACCTTTGTGATTTACCAGTCCCTGGATGTGTATGAAGTTATACAATTTATTTGCAGAAAATCAGCAACAGTGGCTGTTGTTTGGAGAAACAATAGATTGCTATCAACCTATGTATTTATATATACACCTGATAAAATATTTTATGTCTATGTTTTCAGAGGATCCCTCCAACCAGATGCAAGTCATATGCATGACATTGATGTGGACCTCAATATTGGAAAAGTCCAGAAGGTCAAGTTCCTTTGGAACAACAATGTGATAAATCTCTTCCGGCCCAAACTAGGGGCTTCCAGAATTACAGTGCAAGGCGGTGAAGATAGGACTGAGTGCGTATCTTTTATTCCATCTAAAGTTTTATTTTCTATATTTAGCTATCAGTCTGTTCACCAGCCCATCCATTCATCCATCCAATCACCAACCTATGCATCTATGCATTTATCCACTAATACATGCATCCAGCCCTTTCTGTTCATCCACTTATCTGTCCACTCATCTATCCAGCCATCTATCCAGACACCTGTTGTCTCATGCTTCTGGCCATCCAGCCAACTATCCATTCATCTACCCAACTATTCATCTCAACTCTCCATCTATCCATCAATTTACTTTTGAAAAATAAATGATTTCCTTAAGCCAAACTCATGTTGGCAGGAGCAAGGCATCAGTATTTAGGCATATGTTCAAGAAGGGCTGATTCGTGTTGATGTTTGGTACAAACCAACACAATACTGTAAAGCAATTATCCTTCAATTAAGAATAAATAAACTTTTTAAAAAAGAAAAGAAAAACAAAATCATGTAGACCCATGAAAAAAAAGAAACGGGCAAATATGAAACTGTTTTATCTTAAACAATAAGGAAGACACCTGGGCAGTACTTGGCGGAAACCTCTGAGTTAATTTCAGCTGGGGAGCAGTTAGGAATGTAAATTGCTTTGTTTGGAGACTATGGTATGTATTGGATCTAGCTCATAGTGGCAAACTCTTCTCTTTCAGAGGGAACAGAACCTTACCTGGTAGGAGCTGGGAGAGTATCCAGCTGTATCTAAAAATATGAAAAGAGAAAAGTCCACCTTAAAAAAGATCATCATTGCCAGGCTCAAAACCCTCTGGGTTTTTTGTTTTCTTTGCTTTTGCTATTTTATTTTTTTATTAGAGTATAATTGCTTTACAATGTTGTGTTAGTTTCTGCTACAACCAAGTGAAGCTGCTATATGCATACCTATACCGCTCTCCCTCGAGTCTCCACCCTACACTCCCGTCCCACCTCTCCGTACGTGTGTGCTAAGTCACTTCATCGACTCTGTGCAACCCTATGGACTGTAGCCCACCAGGCTACTCTGTCCGTGGGATTCTCCAGGCAAGAATTACTGGAGTGGGTTGCCATACCTTCTTCTAGAGGGGGGTCCCCAACTTAGGGATCAAACTGTGGGAAGTTTCCCATGTGTCCTGCATTGGCAGGCAAGTTCTTTACCACTAGTGTCACCTGGAAAGCCCCATCCCATCCCTCTAGGTCGTCACAAATATCATACATTAATGCACATATATGGAATCTAGAAAAATGGTGCCGATGAACATATTTGCAGGGCAGGAATACAGACACAGATGTAGAGAACAGACATGTGGGTGCAGCGAGGAGAAAGGGAGGGTGGGGTGAATCGGGAGGGGAGCATTGACATTTATACACTACCATGTGTAAAACAGATAATCAGTGGGAAGCTGCTGTATAGCACAGAGAGCTCGGGGATAACCCCTTGGGTGTTGAAAATCCTGGGTCTGACCACTGACTCACTCTCAGCTCTTTAAAAGTCCAAGGAAGAGAGGAGATTGTTTGAGGGGGTTTGCTTTCTGAGCATCACCTGGACTCTGCCTCGGGTAGCAGAGCATTTCAGTCAAAGGGGTCTGAATTCCAGCGGATTAGCCAAAAACTGTTTACTCACCTGAAGTCACTTTTCAACAAGCAAAAGAGCCTCATGCCAGAAATGTTTTCCTCCACAGGTATAATTTTTGCAGCAACAACACGGTGCAAGAAGATGCATTACAAACCCTCTACCCTTGTTAAAAATGTGGTGCCCCTTTTATCTTTGTGATAATAAAATTTCAATGGTCTTGTTCTGATGTTGTTAGTTTGACATTCGTCATGTTCTGAGTCACATTTAAGAAAAGATTTGGGGGACTGGAGCCAACTTGGCCACAAGATTATGTCTAAAACATTCTACTGGTCCACCTCCTCCACCATCTCTCTCTTCCAGGATACTTTGTGTGGTCTGTCCTAATGGATTTTATATCCTTAGACAGTGGAATTCTGTCCTGCTTGAAAACTTTGCTTCCACATGTTGCCCACTCAGCTTGCAGTATCCTGGGGTAGAGAGCAGACCCCATGTAAGAGCAGCCTGTGGCATGAGTGACTCTGGGCGTAATCTAGGTGGAATCTGCCTCCACCATGGAGGGAGAGGAGCTTTAAAAGAATTTACTACACAAACATGGCACAAAATGCAAACGATTCAGAAGTGAGCTTTTACCCAAGATCCTGTCCTTCCAGCTTTGCCCTAGGGCCTCTCACTTCCTCTTCCCAGAGACAGCTCAAGTTCTCCCTGAAATAGTCTCTGTACAGAATATTTGCACACCTATCTCACATATCCCAGCCCTATATCTCTCTTTTTAAAAAAAAAAAAAGAGAGAGAGAGAATTTATAAGCTATGACAAATGTAGACAGCAACGAAGATTCCCTTAGTCAAAGCTATGGTATTTCCAGTAGTCATGTGTGGATGTGAGAGTTGAACCATAAAGAAGGCTGAGTGCTGAAGAACTGATGCTTTCGAATTGTGGTGCTGGAGAGGATTCTTGAGAGTCCCTTGGACAGCACAGAGATCAAACCAGTCAATCCTAAAGGAAAGCAGTCCTGAATATTCATCAGAAGGACTGATGCTGAAGCTGAATCTCCAATACTTTAGCCACCTGATATGAAAAGCCAGCTCATTGGAAAAGACTCTGATGCTGGGAAAGATTGAGGGCAGGAGAAAAGGGGGTAACAGAGGACGAGATGGTTGGATGGCATCATCAATTCAATGGACAGGAGTTTGAGTAAACTCCGGGAGATGGTGAAGGACAGGGAAGCCTAGTATGCTGCAGTTCAAGGGATCACTAAGAGCCTGACATGGCAGAGCAGCTGAAAAACAAGTGTCCTACTAATTTTCTCAGAAAAATTAAATTCTCTGAGTAAGTATAAGTCCTATACATACAAGGTATTTGTTCTTCTGGTTTTGATTTACTTCTTAGACGTTTTCATCTTTCTGGACATCCAACATTTTATAAACCTCTTGGCATTTTTTTTTTTCTTGGATCCCCAAGCATTACTCAAAAACAGGGCTGCAGCTCCCCCCGCCCCTTTTTTTTTTACTGTTAACTTCTAGTTATCAAGAGACAGGAACTTGTTCACAGTAGTTCTGTTGGTTCCAGAATCATAGAAATAATTCTGAATGAAGGTTTTGCCTGCTTCTTGCCTTGAATCTCTCAAATCTTGGTCTTTTAGCCTTATAGCCAAATAGCTTTTATTCTGGACAACAGTCTGTAGTTTTTGTACTTTAGCTTTCTTAGTCACTTCTCTTTTCAAACAAATGGAAACATACAATACACACTGTTCTCACCTTGCTTTTCTCACTAACAGTAAATTTGGATATTATTCTCTAATGGTCCAGAAAGGGCATCTTCATTCTTTGTGTGGCTTCACAGAGTCCGTCGAGGGATGTATGTGGTGTGGTTGTTTTTGCTGATGGGCACACAAAATTTTCCTATTAGGAATATTCATGCAATGATCCTTTTATGCTATTCTAACATGATATAAATTTGTCCAAGAAATGCTTAGGATGTTTATTTTGATCAGTGTTGCCAAATTGCATTCCAATTTACACGCTGACCAACAACACGATAGGCTGAACTGTATGAAATTGTTGCTCTTGGGAGCCAAAACAGTCAAATATTGATAATTCCACATGGTTTGTTCTAATACGAGAGGGTTTTGCACCTTCACCAGCCTGGTAAATTGTCAAGCTTTTTGTCTATTAGGTACCTGAAAGTGCTTTTCCTTTTGCTGCAATTTGTGATTGTTTTGTGATAAATGAAAAGTGAATATTTTTTCAGTGTTTAATGGCCTTCGGTGTTTCTTTTTCTGTGAACTGTCCAAATTGTGTGTTGATTTTAAGATTTTTAAAAATATATTTACTCTAAAGAATTCTATAATACTAAGAAATTGGAGGACTTCCCTGGCCATCTGGTGTTAAGACTGCGCTTCCAATGCAGGGGTGAGGATTAATCCCCTGGTTGGGGAACTAAGATCCCAGATGCCATGGGGCAGGGCCAGAAGAAAAAAGAAAATTGGATTGTTCTGTCGCAGGAAGATACTTCACCCAACTTATCCCTCTCCCTGGGAGAAAACCAGAAAGTCAGTGGAAAGGCCTAGAGCAGTCACTCACAGGGCCTGTAACTGCAGCCTGGCCTCAGGTCCTACAAAGTTTCTGCAGATGCTGTAACCCTGGGCTACCCAGAGGACTCACCTCCCTGACCTCATACCTGGTCAGGGTCAGGTTTCAGCTTTCCTTCCTGAGCCGGCTAGGGCCTTGGCCTTTGTGGTCTTCATCCAAGGCCAATGAGTGGATGGGGAGTCTGTGCCCAGAACT
The DNA here is from genome assembly GCF_023091745.1 of Budorcas taxicolor. NCBI lineage: Eukaryota > Metazoa > Chordata > Mammalia > Artiodactyla > Bovidae > Budorcas > Budorcas taxicolor. Next base: position 36,369,551 of record NC_068932.1, read on the forward strand.
AAGGGGGCTCAGTGCCACCACAGGCGGAGCTGCCAGGATTGCAGCAGAGTGTGGCCCTTCCATCTTGGCCTCCTGCCCATGCTCGGCCTCCCAACGGCCCCCAGATGACCTGCTCAGTCAGTCCTGGGGCCCCCGTGACTAAATAGGCTGGTTGGAGGAAGAGGGAGGCATTTTCAGGGCCTGAGGATGGCAGAGGAGGGCACACTTATTGGGCAGAGTGGGTATAGCCACCACTCAGTTCTGAGAATGCAGAAATGGCTCCTTTAGGAATTTTGTGAATGGCATCGTGGTCCCAGGGATTGGGATTGAAGAGAATGGCAAGTGATTCAGCCCCTGAGATTCTAAGAAAGAGGCCAGAGGGAGTCTGCCCCTTCCTTTATAAGAAAGCCTCTTATTTGCAGCAGAACTAAAGGGTCTGGGTTCAGTACCTTGGGGGTTTTCTTTCATTCTCCTTTTTTCTTTGTATTTTCAAAAATGTTTTTTCTTGAAGCCCTATACAGCATGTATGCTCTCAGCCTGATGCTGTGAAATAGGTCCTTGTCTGATACCTCCTAGACTTCCTAAATCTCAATAAACTACAAATTAAAGAACAAAGGTTCTCAGCCTTGACTACGTAGCAGCATCGCTCTGAGAGATTAAAAAAAAAAACAAAAACTCACTTTCAGGCAACACCCAGCATCAGCAGCCACACCCAGTTGAGGCCCAGCATCTGCAGTTTGTAAAACTCCTGGGAGACGCACAGCTAAGGCTGAGAAATGCCATATGTGTTTCCTTCTAAAAGTTTGTAAGGACACTTTCCCATCTTTCCTCTTTTAAGTGATACAGGACTTAAATGCCTGGCTCTGAAGGAAGAGGGAGTTGGCCTTGGGTTCCCAGCTCTTTCTCTGTCCGTATCACCAGGGCTGGCTCCTTCCCTTCTCAGCCTCAGTACACCCGGGAATAACAGTATCCCTTCTCCCCCACACAGGGTGGCTTCGATGATTAAATAAGATAGTTCAGTGCCCAGCACATGATAAACAATCAATAAAAGAAGCAGAAAGGGCAGGCAGCCCTGAGCTCTTCTGTAAGAGTGACAGACACCAAAGATCAGGACTGAAGACAAGCATAGCCTCAGAGAAGGTATTTGAAGTGGACTCAACAAAGGATTAGTATTCAGAATACGGGAAGGAAAGACCAGCCACATAGAAAAGTGGACAAAATGACATAAGCAGGCAACACATAAAGAGATACCTGGATCACAAATGTTTGAGATTCATTACCGCTAGTCACTGAGGGAATGCAGATGAATTTTTTTTTAAGTACATGTAAGTGAAGTCGCTCAGTTGTGTCTGACTCTTTGTGACCAGCCTCCTCCATCCATGGGATCTTCCAGGCAAGAATACTGGAGCGGGTTGCCATTTCCTTCTCTAGGGAATCTTCCCAACCCAGGGATCGAACCCAGGTCTCCTGCATTGTAGGCAGATGCTTTACCGTCTGAGCCACCAGGGAAGTAATTTGCACCCATCCAGTTACCCAAGATACAACTTCAGTAACAACAGAGAAGGAGCTGGGGTCCACATATATCACCATGAGTACATCTCCCAAATGTTCTGTTGAAAAGAAAAGCAAGCATCAAGAAGATAGCATCTAGACACAGAAGTTACCATTTATACACATTTCTGTTCACAAAATACAGCTACTCGCCGCAGATGTGGTTGTTATTGTTTAGTCGCTAAGTCATGCCCGACTCTTTGTGACTGCATAGACTGTAGTACACACTCCAGGCTCCTCTGTCCACTATCTCCTGGAGTTTGCACAAATTCACACCCACTGAGTCACTGATGCTATCTAACCATCTCATTCTCTGCCACAGATGTGGTCCAAAATATCAAAACAAGGCTATTTAAAATCCTTCTTTATTGGTGGTGTCATATTTTTAATTAACAAAGGGATTTGAAGCATTATGACAAAAGGCTTATCTTGGCTAATTCCAGGTGGTAATTACAATGGTGTTGTCATTATTTTTTTGTAGTTTTCACTTTTTATCCAAATTTAAGAGGAAAAAGGAGAGGGGAGTTACAATAATTTGGAGTTCCGGATCTGTGGCTGGTAGGAGGCATCGCAGATGAAAGGTTTCTAAGACCTCAAGATGGTCCCCGTCTGCATTTGGACTTGAACCCTGACTTATCTATTACTGTTCCCAAGACACAGAGCAAGAGCCTTCCTCCTCTTACTCTTGGGGACTTGTGTCTGTTGCACCAAAACTCTCCATCATCAGCTCCGGACAGTCTTGTCCTCAGTGTTTGGCTGTCAGCCCTATGCCAGTGGCCACTACTGATAACGACCACATCCAGCACCCAGGCAGCACCCTGATGGAGCCAGCCAAGACCACGCTTAAGTAAACAGCTCTATTTCTTAGCGTTTACCGCCGCAGGCACAAACCTCATAACTCTACGAAGATCTCACTGAGCCAGGATGTTAACAGCAACAAAGAGGCAGCACAAAGCCCTTCACTAAGAACCAGCATCTTCATCCTGTCTTCTAAGCCTCCGTAGGGGGAAAAAATGTGAATACTTTACAAAGCTCTTTCGCAAAATGGTATGTTAAATGAACAACAAATTACTTTTTCTTTGACTAGCTTTTAATGCTAATAGTGCCATTTATTCCTGACCTTCAGGAATATGAGATATTTTAAATGACAATGTAAAAAGAGTTCTTGTTTGAAAACGCAAGCTACTTTAGACTGTGTATTATTACTTGTAAGTATAGCATATGCCAGCAACACTCATTTCAGCATCCCATTTATATCTAACTGGTATATATTTCAGTTGACATTTATTGTTCTCCTGCATACGTGTCAAATTCCTTAATGATGACTCTGACAAAGGCACAGACCTCGGTATATATAAATTACATTTGCTACCATATAATCAGTGTTATCTATTAGAATGCTATTTGTGACAAATCATGTTCCAAATAAAAATTGAATTGATTTTTCTGTTATTTTAATATTGTGCCGCTTGCAGCGAGCCTTTGATTGAATCTTAAACACTTTAATGCTCTGTTTTTGTTTGAGGCAGATCAGAAATGGAGTTTGCACGATTCACAAAGCTAAAATGATTTGTAAAACAACAAAATCAAATTTCAAAAAACATCTTTATTTTCAAGCCAAGGGAATAAATTTGGTAAAGCTATCGTTACAGGGTACACAGCCTAACGACGAAAGCCTCGCATGCATGGTTAATTTCTATGCATCCATTTTCATCTAAATTAGATTTTAACTTTAATGCAGGGTATGAAAAACCTCTACAGGTTTTTATTTCTACCTTTTCTCTCAAGCAACCACAAGCCTTCTCCTGACTAATCTGAGATTGACATCACTCCTGTCCTCTCCCTCTTGGGAGTGAGTTTGAATTACATTGTGTTTTCTGGGGCACAAGGGGGTCGATCTGTGATCCTCCTGAGGGATCTCTCTCTCAGAAGGGCACTTGCTTGACCTATCCTGTTACTAAAGAAAGAACTTACAACTTAATCCTGACTAGCATCAAACATTTGGGTTAAGTTCTGGTTTAGAGCAGGGGTCAGTGACTTGGGGCCACGGGCCACATGGTTTTGTACAGCCCGCTAGCTATGAATGGTTTTCACATTAAAAAATTTTTTAATTCAAAAGAGTAATCTTTCCTGATACATGAAAATGATATGGAATTAACATTTCAGTGTCTATAAATAAAGTTTTATTGGAACACAGCCACACATACATTTACATATTGTCTATCTCGAATTTCCTGTGCAAACAGCAGAACTGAATAGTTGCAGTAGAGAACATATGGCCTAAAATATTGACATTCTGGCCCTTTACAGAAAAAGTATTCAGCCCCCAGGTTTAGAAGGAAGGGCTGCAGTGATTTTTGCTCATTGAAAGGATGAGTACCCTCAGAGCAGGAGGCTGAGGTAGCACCAGACAAAACACTACATTCATGGCCATAAACCTCATAGAAAGGTTTTTCAGACACTGGTTAGTAGTAGTATTAGTCGCTCAGTCTGTCTGACTCTTTGTGACCTCATGGACTATAGCACACCAGGGTCCTCTGTCTGTGGGATTCTTCAGGCAAGAATACTGGAATGGGTTGCCGTTTCCTTCTCCAAGACACTGGTCTTCAAAATGTTCAAAAGTAGGTAAAAGGAGGAAAAGGACAACCAAGGGAAATAAAATGTTACAAAGTTGCAGATATGATAAATGTGCACACAAATCATAAAACTGGTCTGAAATGCTCTTAAACTAATTTAAGAGAACCTGCCAAAATTGGGTTGAGCTTAAGCAAATAGGAGTGATTTGAGGTCAACTGAAGCTGGAGTCTGGGAGTGTGGAGGGCAGTGGGGCGTGTCCAAGGCAGACAAGAGAGACCTGGGGAAAGCTGCCTTTGGTGTGACCTTCAGGGGAACACAAACGAGAAACAAGGTCTGAGGACTTTGGGGCTGGGTGGCCAGCTCCTCTAGGTTATGGAGTGCCTGGTGCCTGTTCTTGGTGGTTCCCTATGCTGGTCAGGAAAGGGGGGACAGGCACATGCTTCTTCTTAGTCTTTGGAGAATCCAGACAAGCCCAGTTTGAATCCAAATACTGACATGCGACTTTTATCAGGGATGGATCAGCTGCCTTTGAACAGCCACCAGCATTTTTCCCTGGGAAAAATGGCCCTGAGTGAATTGTTTAACCTCTGTGTGCCTCAGTTTCCTCATCTGTTAAATGAAAGTATATATACTAAGTAGTATTAATTAAGAGCTTCCCTGGTGGCTCAATAGTAAAGAACCCACCTGCCAGTGCTGCCAATGCAGGAGATGGGGTTCGATCCCTGGGTCGGGAAGATCCCCTGGAGAAGGAAATGGCAACCCACTTAAGTATTCTTGCCTGGGAAATCCCATGGACAGGGTAGCCTGGCAGGCTACAGTCCACTGGGGTAACAGAGAGTCCGACTGAGCAACTAAACAACAACAATACTAATTAAATAAACTATTCCAGGTAAAGGACCAGAATCTGACGTGAGCAAGCATATTAATGGGGTGGTTGCTGCTGTTTTATTTTCGGCCAATCACATCTGTTCTGCCTGCCTCGCAGGGTTAGAATACCTGGAAGAAAAGCACAGAAGTGAGAAGAGCACTTTACTAGGGGCTAAGAGCCCTAAGTTCTGAACCCTCTTCCATTGAGAACCCAGTATGTGGACTCATCACTTGCCCACCCTCAATCCATGTCAGCTCTAGCAGTGTACCCCAGGTTCCTTCACCCCAAAGGTAAGGGATAATATTTACTGAGCATAGGCGGCTCAGATTTATATACCTAATCTCTTCAAATTCATGAAATTGGGTTGGCTCTTCTGCTATCTTCTGTTTCTATCAAAATAGAAATCTGGGCTTCCCCGGTGGCTCAGCGGTAAAGAATCTGCCAGATGATGCAGGAGACACAGGTTTGATCCCTGGTCCGGGAAGATCTCACATGCCACAAGGCAACTAAAGCCATGGGCCACATGTATTGAACCTGTGCTCTAGAGCCTAGGGTTGGCAACTACTGACCCCTCATGCCACAAATACTGAAGCCCAGGTTCTCAGCAACAAGAGAAGCCACTGCAATGAGAAGCCAGCACATTGCAAGTAGAGAATAACCCCCACTCACTGAAACTAAAGAATATCCCACACAGCAATGAAGACCCAGTACAGCCAAAAAATAAATAAAATCATTAGTTTTTTTTAGATAGAAATATAAAGCTCAGAGATTAAGGAAAATATCCAGAGTTACATAGCCGGGGGGGGGGGGGGGGGGGGGGGAACAGAGTTGAGATCTGAACTCAAGGAACCTCTGACTCCTGGCCACATGCTTTGCAGCCATGCTGAAACAAGGTTAAACCCATAGCTGAGATCCTGTTTAGAGCCACCAGTCATGGGATGGGGACAAGAAACCCAGGCATCCCCTCCCAACACCCAGACTACAGAGAAACTGTCAATTCTCCCACAGAAAGAGAAAGAAGGGACCCCAAAGGAGCACTTTAACTGCCACAGAATTCAAACGGTCCCCACCAAAGGTCCCATTGTCATAAGAAAACATACGAACCCATACCCTCCGTTTCTTCAGCATTTCCAGATCCAAAGGATTTTGTCTCATCAGGTAATAGAATTGTTTTTAGCGGCAAGAGTGAGCTCATTACGGATGCAGCTTGTGCTAATAATGATAATTTGCTATGCAGTAAAATCACCTCTCGCTCTCCTGACAGACGACGCTCCAGAAATTATAGGCTAGGGAGAAACAGAAAGGATAAAGATTAAGGGAAAGAATTGCAATGCGGAACTGTTTTAACAAAAGGAGTTTGATTTGCATGTTGAACTTGATGATCTTAATCATGAAGTTGTAGAAGAATTAGATACATACTATTAGACAATCTTTTAATTGCCTTTGTTCAATTTTGTAATTTCTGCCATTGGGTTATTGGTTTTTGTTTTTGTTTTATTGCTCAAGTCATTTTTAAAGGTCAGTGCCAAATGAATTAGCTAGTGACTTCAATATTGACACGAATTGGTTCCGTGAGTGAAATTAAGATGAGGGCTGTTGCACAAAGTGGTTTTGGTCCTAAAGTGTTAGTTGCTTAGTCATGTCTGACTCCTTGTGACCCCATGGACTGTAGCCCACCAGGCTCCTCTGTCCATGGGATTCTTCAGGCGAGAATACTGGAGTGGGTTGCCATGCCCTTCTTCAGGGGATCTTCACGACCCAGGGATTAAAAGCAGGTCTCTTGCACTGCAGGCAAATTACTTACCATCTGAGCCACCAGGGAAGCCCCAGCCACCAGGTATGCCCCAGATTTTGGTCCTGGTATTCCTTAATTTTTTAAAAAAACATAGTCTGCCAGAGAAGGGAATGGCAAACCACTTCAGTATTCTTGCCTTGAGAACCCTGTCAACTGTATAAAAGGCAAAAAGATATGACAGTGAAATGAACTCCACAGGTCAGTAGGGGCCCAATGTGCTACTGGAGAAGAGTGGAGCCATAATTCCAGAAAGAATGAAGAAAAGGAGCCAGAGCAAAAAAAAACACCCAGTTGTGGATGTGACTGGTGATGGAAGTAAAGTCTGATGCTGTAAGGAACAATATTGCGTAGGAACCTGGAATGTTAGGTCCATGAATCAAAGTAATTTGGAAGTAGTCAAACAGGAGATGGTAAGAGTGAATATCAACATTTTAGGAATCAGTGAACTAAAATGGATTGGAATGGGCGAATTTAATTCAGATGACCATTGTATCTACTACCGTGGGCAAGAATCCCTTAGAGGAAATGGAGTAGCCATCATAGTCAACAAGAAAGTACAAAATGCAGTTCTTGGGTACAATCTCAAAAACAACAGAATGATTTCTGTTCGTTTCCAAGGCAAACCATTCAATATCACAGTAATCCAAGTCTATGCCCCTGACCAGTAATGCTGAAGAAGCTAAAGTTGAACGGTTCCCTGAAGACCTACAAGACCTTCTAGAACTAATACCCAAAAAAGGTGTCCTTTTCATCATAGGGGACTGGAATGCAAAAGTAGGAAGTCAAGATATACCTGGAGTAACACAGAAGAACTATACAAAAAAGATCTTCATGACCCAGATAACCACGATGGTGTGATCACTCACCTAGAGCCAGACATCCTGGAATGTGAAGTCAAGTGGACCTTAGAAAACACCACTATGAACAAAACTAATGCAGGTGATAGAATTCCAGTTGAGCTATTTCAAATCCTAAAAGATGATGCTATAAAAGTGCTGCACTCAATATGCCAGCAAATTTGGAAAACTCAGCAGTGGCCACAGGACTGGAAAAAGTCAGTTTTCATTCCAATCCCAAAGAAAGGCAATGCCATAGAATGTTCAGACTACTGCACAATTGCACTCATCTCACATGCCAGCAAAGTAATGTTAAAAATTCTCCAAGCCAGGTGCCAATAGTACATGAACCATGAACTTGAAGATGTTCAAGCTGGATGTAGAAAAGGCAGAGGAATCAGACATCAAGTTGCCGACATCTGCTAAATCATGGAAAAAGCAAGAGAGTTCCAGAAAAACATCTACTTCTGCTTTATTGACTATGCCAAAGCCTTTGACTGTGTGGATCACAACAAACTGTAGAAAATTCTCCAAGAGATGGGAAAACAAGACCACCTGACCTGCCTCCTGAGAAATCTGTATGCAGGTCAGGAAGCAACAGTTAGAATTGGACATGGAACAACAGACTGGTTCCAAATCAGGAAGGGAGTATGTCAAGGCTGCATATTGTCACCCTGCTTATTTAACTTATATGCAGAGGGAGAAGGCAATGGCACCACACTCCAGTACTCTTGCCTGGAAAATCCCATGGACAGAAGAGCCTAGTAGGCTGCAGTCCATGGGGTCGCTAAGAGTCGGACACGACTGGGCAACTTCACTTTCACTTTTCACTTTCATGTATTGGAGAAGGAAATGGCAACCCACTCCAGTGTTCTTGCCTGGAGAATCCCAGGGATGGGGGAGCCTGGTGGGCTGCTGTCTATGAGATCGCACAGAGTCAGAAACGACTGAAGCAACTTAGCAGCAGCAGCAGCAGGGTACATCATGAGAAACTCTGGGTTGGAAGAAGCACAAGCTGGAATCAAGATTGCTTGGAGAAATATCAATAACCACAGATACACAGATGACACCACCCTTATGGCAGAAAGAGAAGAACTAAAGTGCCTCTTCATGAAAGTGAAAGAAGAGAGTGAAAAAGCTGGCTTAAAACTCAACACTTGGCAGCAGCCCTAAGATGGCGGAGGAATAGGACGTGGAGACCACTTTCTCCCTCCACAAATTCATCAAAAGATCATTTGAATGCCGAGCAACTTCCACAAAACAGCTTCTGAATGCTGGCGGAGGACACCAGGCACCCAGAAAGACAGCCCATTCTCTTTGAAAGGAGATAGGACAAAATATAAAAGACAAAAAGAGAGACAAAAGAGTTGGGGACAGAGACCCATCCCAGGGAGAGAGTCACGAAGGAGGAGAAGTTTCCAAACACCAGAAAACCCTCTCACCAGCGGGTCTGTGGGGAGTTTGGGAATCTCAGAGGGCAGCATAACCAGAAAGGAAAACAAAACAAAACCCACAGAATACATGCCTTAAACACAACTCCCAGCAGAGAAATAGCCCAGACGCTAATGTCTGCCACCAGCGAGTGGGGGAGGTGCGGGTTGCATGCTTAGGGTAAGGATTGGGCCTGAATGCCCTGAGGACAATCTGAAGGAGCTAACTTGAGAAAGCAACCCAAACTGTGGGACAGCCAGAGAGAGAGAGAGAGAAAAAAAAAGAGAGAGAGAGAACTTTCCTGCAAAAAGCTCTCACCTAAGGCACAGCCTGCCTGGCTCACAGAACAAAGGATTGAGTGAATACCAAAGGAGAGCTAGCTGGCTGCGGACAGGCCCATCACCCCACTGGAGGCAGAGAGGCAGGCGGGCAACAGCCAGAGCTGGAAGGTGGGAGGAAATCTCAGCCCCAGAGATGGCATCCTCTACCAAACTGTGAGCAGGCTCCCAGTTGCTAACCAAGTCTTCCTGGGATCCTGGATGGTTGACATCTGCCAGTAGGGTTGCAGCCTGAGATGAGGCCCCCAGAGGAGACACATGGCACACCTGAGATGGTGCTCTTGCAGTGCACCCAGGAAACTGAGCAGCTGGGAGCGGGGAGGTGATAAGACACACTGCACACCTGGGAGAGTGTGCTCACCAAGCACACTGGTTGCCTGAGCTCCTTGGACCTGGGGAGGGGGGCGGGGGGCACAAAATGTAGGCCCAACTGAGATAGGGAGTCTATCTGAAAAAGAATTCAGAATAATGATAGTAAAGATGATCCAAAATCTTGAAAACAAAGTGGAGTTACAGATAAACAGACTAGAGACAAGGACTGAGAAGATGCAAAAGTGTTTAACAAGAACCTAGAAGAAATTTTAAAAAAGTCAATCAATAATGAATAATGCAATAACTGAGATCAAAAGCATTCTGGGAACCAACAGTAGAATAGCTGAGGCAGAAGACAGGATAAGTGAGGTGGAAGATAGAATGGTGGAAATAAATGAAGCAGAGACGAAAAAAGAAAAAAGAATTAAAAGAAATGAAGACAACCTCAGAGACCTCTGGGACATGTTAAACCCCCCAATATTAAAATCTTAGGCATGTCAGAAGAAGAAGACAAAAAGAAAGCAATGAGAAAATACTTGAAGAAATAATAGTTGAAAACTTCCCTAAAATGAGGAAGGAAATAGTCACCCAAGTCCAAGAAACCCAGAGGGTCTAAAAGAGGATAAACCCAAGGCGAAATGACCCAAGACACATATTAATCAAATTAATGAAGATCAAACACAAAGAGCAAATACTAAAAGCAGCAAGGGAAAAGCAACAAATAACACACAAGGGGATTCCCATAAGGATAACAGCTGATCTTTCAATAGAAATTCTTCAGGCCAGGAGGGAATGGCAGGACATAATTAAAGTAATGAAAGAGAAAAACCTGCAACCCAGATTACTGTACCCAGCAAGGATCTCATTCAAATATGAAGGAGAAATCAAAAGCTTTACAGACAAGCAAAAGCTGAGAGAATTCAGCGTCACCAAACCAGCTCTTCAATAAATGCTAAAGGATTTTCTCTAGACAGGAAACACAGAAAAGGTGTATAAACTCGAACCCAAAACAACAAAGTAAATGGCAATGGGATCATACTTATTGATAATTACCCTAAATGCAAATGGGTTGAATGCCCCAACCAAAAGACAAAGACTGGTTGAACAGATACAAAAAAAAAAAAAGACCCCTTTATATGCTGTCTACAAGAGACCCATCTCAAAACAAGGGACACATACAGACTGAAAGTGAAGGGCTGGAAAAAGATATTTCATGCAAATGGAGACGAAAAGAAAGCAGGAGTAGCAAAACTCATATCAGATAAAATAGACTTTGAAATAAAGGCTGTGAAAACGGACAAAGAAGGACACTACATAATGATCAATCCAAGAAGAAGATATAACAATCATAAATATATATGCATCCAATATAGGAGCACCGCAATATGTAAGGCAAATGCTAACAAGTATGAAAGAGGAAATTAACAGTAACAAAATAATAGTGTTTAATACCCCACTCACAACTATGGATAGATAACTAAACAGAAAATTAGCAAGGAAACACAAACTTTAAATGATACAATGGACCAGTTAGACCTAACTGATATCTATAGGACATTTCACCCCAAAACAATGAATTTCACCTTTTTCTCAAGTGCATACGGAACCTTCTCCAGGATAGATCACATCCTGGACCATTAATCTAGCCTTGGTAAATTCGAAAAAATTGAAATCATTTCAAGCATCTTTTCTGATCACAATGTGGTAAGATTAGATGTCAATACAGGGAAAAAAAACTATTAAAAATATAAACATATGGAGGCTAAACAACATGCTTCTGGATAACCAACAAATCATAGAAGAAATAAAAAAAGAAATCAAAATATGCATAGAAATGAATGAAAATGAAAACACAACAACCCAAAACCTATGGGATTCAGTAAAAGCAGTGCTAAGGGGAAGGTTCATAGCAATACAAGCTTACCTCAAGAAACAAGAGAAAAATCAAATAAATAACCTAACTTTATACCTAAAGCTACTAGAAAAAGAAGAAATGAAGAACTCCAGGGTTAGTAAAAGGAAATAAATCATAAAAATTAGGGCATAAATAAATGAAAAAGAAACAAAGGAGACTATAGCAAAAATCAACAGAGCCAAAAGCTGGTTCTTTGAGAAGATAAAAAAAATAGACAAACCATTAGCCACACTAATTAAGAAAAAAAGGGAGAAGAAGCAAATCAACAAAATTAGAAATGAAAGTGGAGAAATCACAACAGATGACACAGAAATACAAAAGATCATAAGAGACTACTACCAGCAACTATATGCCAATAAAATGGACAACTTGGAAGAAATGGATGAATTTTTAGAAAAGTATAACCTTCCAAAATCAAACCAGAAAGAAATAGAAAATCTTAACAGGCCCATCACAAGCATGGGAATCAAAACTGTAATAAAAAATTTTCCAACAAACAAAAGCCCAGGACCAGATGGCTTCGCAGGTGAATTCTACCAAAAATTCAGAGAATAGCAAACACCTATCCCACTCAAACTCTTCCAGAAAATTTCAGAGGAAGGTAAACTGCCAAACTCATTCTATGAGGCCACCATCATCCTAATACCAAAACCAAAGATGCCGCAAAAAAAGAAAACTACAGGCCAATATCACTGATGAACATAGATGCAAAAGTCCTTAACAAAATTCTAGCCAACAGAATCCAACAACATATTAAAAAGATCATACATCATGACCAAGTGGGCTTTATCCCAGGGATGCAAGGATTCTTCAATATTCACAAATCAATCAATGTGATACACCAGATTAACAAATTGAAAGGTAAAACCATATGATTATCTCAATAGATGCAAAGAAAGCCTTTGACAAAATTCAACATCCATTTATGATAAAAAAAAAAAAACCCTCCAGAAAGCAGGCATAGAAGGAACATACCTCAACATACTAAAAGCCATATATCATAAACCCCCAGCAAACATTATCTTCAATGGTGAAAAATTGAAAGTGTTTCCCCTAAAGTCAGGAACAAGACAAGGGTGCCCACTCTCACGACTACTATTCAACATAGTTCTGGAAGTTTTAGCCACAGCAATCAGAGCAGAAAAAGAAATGAAAGGAATCCAGACTGGAAAAGAAGAAATTAAACTCTCACTGTTTGCAGATGACATGATACTCTACATAGAAAACCCTAAAGACACCACCAGAAAATTACTAGAGCTAATCAATGAACATAGTAAAGTTGCAGGATATAAAATTAACACACAGAAATCCCTTGCATTCCTATACACTAATAATCGGAAGATACAAAGAGAAATTAAGGAAACAATTCCATTCACCATTGCAATGAAAAGAATAAAATACTTAAGAATAAATCTACCTAAAGAAACAAAAGACCTATATAGAAAACTATAAAACACTGATGAAAGAAATCAAAGATGACACAAATAGATGGAAGAATATACCATGTTCATGGATCAGAAGAATCAATATAGTGAAAATAAGTATACTACCCAAAGCAATCTATAGATTCAATGCAATCCCTATCAAGCTACCAACAGTATTTTTCAGAGAACGAGAACAAATAATTTCACAATTTGTATGAAAATACAAAAAGCCTCGAATAGCCAAAGCAATCTTGAGAAAGAAGAATGGAACTGGAGGAACCAACCTACCTGACTTCAGACTATACTACAAAGCTACAGTCATTTAGACAGTATGGTACTGGCACAAAGACAAAAATATAGATCAATGGAACCAAATATAAAGCCAAGAGATAAATCCATGCATCTGTGGACCCCTTATCTTTGACAAAGGAGGCAAGAATATACAATGGAGAAAAGACAATCTCTTTAACAAGTGGGGCTGGGAAAATTGGTTAACCACTTGTAAAAGAATGAAACTAGAACACTTTCTAACATCATACACAAAAATAAACTCAAAATGCATTAAAGATCTAAATATAAGACCAGAAACTATAAAACTCCTAGAGGAAAACATAGGCAAAACACTTTCTGACATAAATCATAACAGATTCCTCTATGACCCACCTCCCAGAGTAATGGAAATAAAAGAAAAAGTAAACAAATGGGACCTAATTAAACTTAAAAGCTTTTGTACAATGAAGGAAAATCTAAGCAAGGTGAAAAGACACCCTTCTGAATGGGAGAAAATAATAGCAAATGAAGCAACTGACAAAGAATTAATCTCAAAAATATACAAGCAGCTCATGCAGCTCAATTCCAGAAAAACAAACAACCCAATCAAAAAATGGACCAAAGAACTAAACAGACATTTCTCCAAAGAAGACATACAGATGGCTAACACATGAAAAGATGCTCAACATCACTCATTATCAAAGAAATGCAAATTAAAATCACAATGAGGTACCATCTCACGATAGTCAGAATAGCTGCTATCAAAAAGTCTACAAACAAAAATGCTGGAGAGGGTGCGGAGAAAAACGAACCCTCTTACACTGTTGGTGGGAATGGAAACTAGTACAGCCACAATGGAGAACAGTGTGGAGATTCCTTAAAAAACTGGAAATAGAGCTCCCATACAACCCAGCAATCCCACTGCTAGGCAGACACACTGAGGAAACCAGAAGTGAAAGAGACACATGTACATCTGATGTTCATCACAGCACTGTTTACAATAGCTAGGACACTGAGGCAACCTAGATGTCCATCGGCAGATGAATGGATAAGAAAGCTGTGGTACATATACACAATGGAATATTACTCAGCTATTAAATAGAATGCATTTGAATCAGTTCTAATGAGGTGGATGAAACTGGAGCCTATTATACAGAGTGAAGTAAATCAGAAAGAAAAATACCAATACAGAATATTAATGCATATATATGGAATTTAGAAAGATGATAATGATGACCCTATATGTGAGACAGCAAAAGAGACATAGATGTAAAGAACAGACTTTTGGACTCTATGGGAGAATGCGAGGGTGAGATGATTTGAGAGAACAGCATTAAAACATGTATATTACCATATGTGAAATAGATCAGCAGTCCAGGTTCGATACATGAGACAGGGCGCTCAGGATGGGTGCACTGGGATGAACCTGAGGGATGGGATGGCGAAGCAGGTGGGAGGGGATTCAGGATGGGGGACACATGTACACCCATGGCTGATTCATGTCAATGTACGGCAAAAAACACTACAATATTGTAAACTAATTAGACTCCAATTAAAATAAATTAATTAATTTTTAAAAACCTCAACACTCAAAAAACTAAGATCACAGCATCTGATCCCATCACTTCATGGCAAATAGATGGGGAAACAATGGAGATAGTGAGAGACTTTATTTTTCGGGGCTCCAGATGGTGCAGATGGTGACTGCAGCCATGAAATTAAGACACTTGCTCCTTGTAAGAAAAGCCATGATCAACCTAGACAGCATATTAAAAAGCAGAGACATTACTTTGCCAACAAAGGTCCATTTAGTCAAAGCTATGGTTTTTCCAGTAGTCAGGTACGGATGTGAGAGTTGGACTATAAAGAAAGCTGAGCACTGAAGAAATGGTGCTTTTGAACTGTAGTGTTGGAAAAGAGTCTTGAGAGTCCCTTGGACTGCAAGGAGATCAAACCAGTCAATCCTCAAGAAAATCAGTGCTGAATATTCATTGCAAGCTGAAGCTGAAACTCCAATACTTTGGCCACCTGATGTAAAGAACTGACTCACTGGAAAAGACCCTGATGCTGGGAAAGATTGAGGGCAGGAGGAGAAGGGGATGGCAGAGGATGAGGTAGTTGGACCGCATCACTGACTCAATGGACATGAGTTCGAGCCAGCTCCAGGAGTTGGTGATGGACAGGAAAGCCTGGTGTGCTGCAGTCCATGGGGTCACAAAGAATGGGCCACGACTGAGTGACTGAACTGAACTGATCCCTTAATTTCATGGGCAGAGACTTCAAAACTTTAGTTCCAGAATAGACATCTGCAAACTCTGTACGTTAGGGAGAGTGGAACAGGCATAATTGCCTCCTGTGTTCTTCATTTCTGAGGGGCCAGTACGCATGCAGCAGCCTGCAGCAGATGAAGGATCGATCTCCTTCCCAGGACTGTGGGATCATTCTCCCAGGGTATTAAAAAAAAAAAAAAAAAAAAAGCTGGAAAAACTCCCAACTATTCACTTAGCTTGGTCCTAGCCTCTGAAGGATCATGCAGCTACTTTCTATTGAGTAGCTTTTTCCTTTAAACATGGAATCTCTAAAAGATTATTTATTAATCGCTTCAAAAGAGGATTTTATCAGTTCAAGTAAGGAAAACAATATTTTTTGAATGTGAAAACAATACCTGTTGGCTGTAGAAAATTGGGAAAAACACAAGGTAAAAAACAACAATAATACCATCAGCCAAATAATCACTGTTAGTATTTGCCGGAGTCCAGCTCCAGCAGCCAGGGATTCAACCTGAAGAGGTGAACAGTGTCAGCGAATGAGACAGCATCTCATTTTTCTTTTGGACTGCCTACTTATTTCAAGTTTAAGATTCTCTTTTATACTTTTACAGAAACATTAGGTCAGAGGTTTGACATTTTCAGTTTCCCCTCTCCCAGATTTATTATCTCCATAAATCATTGTTGCTCTTCAGAGTTCCTGCTTCAGTGATTCTCTGGGAATTAGCCTTATCATGATTATCTACCTCCTCTAATGTGTCCTATAGTTAACTTGTGATTACACTGTAACTCATGCTACATTCCTCAGTTTACTACTTATCTTCCTAAATCCTGTTTGCCCATAACATCCTGAGCTCACTATCTCTTAAAAAGGCTTCTAGCTATAGTGTCTCTAAAAATTCCTAACTTCTATAGTTCAGTTCAATTCAGTTCAGTTGCTCAGTCGTGTCCAACTCTTTGTGACCCCATGAATCACAGCACATCAGGCCTCCCAGTCCATCACCATCTCCTGGAGTTCACTCAAACTCACATCCATCGAGTCGGTGATGCCATCCAGCCATCTTATCCTCTGTCGTCCCCTTCTCCTCCTGCCCCCAATCCCTCCCAGCATCAGAGTCTTTTCAAATGAGTCAACTCTTCGCATGAGGTGGCCAAAGTACTGGACTTTCAGCTTTAGCATCATTCCTTCCAAAGAAATCCCAGGGTTGATCTCCTTCAGAATGGACTGGTTGGATCTCCTTGCAGTCCAAGGGACTCTCAACCGTCTTCTCCAACACCACAGTTCTAAAGCATCAATTCTTCGGTGCTCAGCCTTCTTCACAGTCCAACTCTCACATCCATACTGACCACTGGAAAAACCATAGCCTTGACTAGATGGACCTTAGTCGGCAAAGTAATGTCTCTGCTTTTGAATATGCTATCCAGGTTGGTCATAACTTTCCTTCCAAGGAGTAAGCGTCTTTTAATTTCATGGCTGTAGTCACCATCTGCAGTGACTTGGGAGACCAAAACAATAAAGCCTGACACTGTTTCTACTGTTTCCTCATCTATTTCCCATGAAGTGATGGGACCAGAGGCCATGATCTTAGTTTTCTGAATGTTGAGCTTTAAGCCAACTTTTTCACTCTCCTCTTTCACTTTCATCAAGAGGCTTTTGAGTTCCTCTTCACTTTCTGCCATAAGGGTGGTGTCATCTGCATATCTGATGTTATTGGTATTTCTCCCGGCAATCTTGATTCCAGCTTGTGTTTTTTCTAGTCCAGCGTTTCTCATGATGTACTCTGCATATAAGTTAATAAGAAGGTTGAAAATATACAGCCTTGACTTACTCCTTTTCCTATTTGGAACCAGTCTGTTGTTCCATGTCCAGTTCTAACTGTTGCTTCCTGACCTGCATACAGATTTCTCAAGAGGCAGATCAGGTGGTCTGGTATTCCCATCTCTTGAAGAATTTTCCAGAGTTTAGTCTGATCCACACAGTCAAAGGCTTTGGCATAGTCAATAAAGCAGAAATAGATGTTTTTCTGGAACTCTCTTGCTTTTTCCATGATCCAGTGGATGTTGGCAATTTGATCTCTGGTTCCTCTGCCTTTTCTAAAACCAGCTTGAACATCTGGAAGTTCCCGGTTCACGTATTGCTGAAGCCTGGCTTGGAGAATTTTGAGCATGACTTTACTAGCATGTGAGATGAGTGCAATTGTGTGGTAGTTTGAGCATTCTTTGGCATTGCCTTTCTTTGGAATTGGAATGAAAACTGACCTTTTCCACTCCTGTGGCCACTGCTGAGTTTTCTAAATTTGCTGGCATATTGAGTGCAGCACTTTCACAGCATCATCTTTCAGGATTTGAAATAGCTCAACTGGAATTCCATCACCTCCACTAGCTTTGTTCATAGTGATGCTTTCTAAGGCCCACTTGACTTCACATTCCAGGAAGCCATGCCCGCAGGGCAACCCAAGACGGGCAGGTCATGGTGGAGAGGTCTGACAGAATGTGGTCCACTGGAGAAGGGAATGGCAAACCACTTCAGTATTCTTGCCTTGAGAACCCCATGAACAGTATGAAAAGGCAAAATGATAGGATACTGAAAGAGGAACTCCCCAGGTCAGTAGGTGCCCAATATGCTACTGGAGATCACTGGAGAAATAACTCCAGAAAGAATGAAGGGATGGAGCCAAAGCAAAAACAATACCCAGCTGTGGATGTGAGTGGTGATAGAAGCAAGATCCGATGCTATAAAGAGCAATATTGCATAGGAACCTGGAATGTCAGGTCCGTGAATCAAGGCAAATTGGAAGTGTCAAACAAGAGATGGCAAGAGTGAACATCGACATTCTGGGAATCAGTGAACTAAAATGGACTGGAATGGGTGAATTTAACTCAGATGACCATTATATCTACTACTGCGGGCAGGAATCCCTCAGAAGAAATGGAGTAGCCATCATGGTCAACAAAAGAGTCTGAAATGCAGTACTTGGATGCAATCTCAAAAATGACAGAATGATCTCTGTTCATTTCCAAGGCAAACCATTCAATATCATGGTAATCCAAGTCTATGCCCCAACCAGTAATGCTGAAGAAGCTGAAGTTGAACGGTTCTATGGAGACCTACAAGACCTTTTAGAACTAATACCCCCAAAAGATGTCCTTTTCATTATAGGGGACTGGAATGCAAAAGTAGGAAGTCAAGAAACACCTGGAGTAACAGGCAAATTTGACCTTGGAATGCGGAATGAAGCAGGGCAAAGACTAATAGAGTTTTGCCAAGAAAATGCACTGGTCATAGCAAACACCCTCTTCCAACAACACAAGAGAAGACTCTACACATGGACATCACCAGATGGTCAACACCGAAATCAGATTGATTATATTCTTTGCAGCCAACGATGGAGAAGCTCTATACAGTCAACAAAAACAAGACCAGGAGCTGACTGTGGCTGAGATCATGAACTCCTTATTACCAAATTCAGACTTAAATTGAAGAAAGTAGGGAAAACCGCTAGACCATTCAGGTATGACCTAAATCAAATCCCTTATGATTATACAGTGGAAGTGAGAAATAGATTTAAGGGCCTAGATCTGATAGATAGAGTGTCTGATGAACCATGGACTGAGGTTCATGACATTGTACAGGAGACAGGGATCAAGACCATCCCCATGGAAAAGAAATGCAAAAAAGCAAAATGGCTGTCTGGGGAGGCCTTACAAATAGCTGTGAAAAGAAGAGAGGCGAAAAGCAAAGGAGAAAAGGAAAGATATAAGCATCTGAATGCAGAGTTCCAAAGAATAGCAAGGAGAGATAAGAAAGCCTTCTTCAGCGATCAATGCAAAGAAATGGAGGAAAACAACAGAATGGGAAAGACTAGAGATCTCTTCAAGAAAATTAGAGACACCAAGGGAACATTTCATGCAAAGATGGGCTCGATAAAGGACAGAAATGGTATGGACCTAATAGAAGCAGAAGATATTAAGAAGAGGTGGCAAAAATACACAGAAGAACTGTACAAAAAAGTTCTTCACGACCAGATAATCACTCATCTAGAGCCAGACATCCTAACTTCTATAAGCTATAGTAAAATATGCTAACTTTACAACATTCCTTAAATCTTTAACTTCTAACTATTTTAATTATTTCTAAGCCCTAAATTCAGTAAACTCCTTTGCCATAAACATTTTCCTCACAAATAAGCTTCAGATAGCAATTCCTCCCATGGCCTCAAGCTGCAGCCTATGTGCTCATCCTGGAACACTCTTCTGTAAAAATCCTTAAACAAATGTCAATGATTAACTTTATGAATTATTCTCTGAGCACAGCTGCAGAAGGCTTTGTGCCTTCTCATGCTCCTCTCAAGAACAATAAGCACCTTAATATCCCTTTTCAGTCAACTCAGCCGAGGAGAGGAAAAGACAAGTCAGAACTACAAGGCCTAACTCCTTCATCCCAGGACCGTGCCTGCAGAATGAGGAGAGGGGTCTGGGGCCGTGCCTCCATTTTGTCAGTAATGCCTAACGCGGCCCCCGACAAGTATTATGGGTTAGCTCCCTTTACCCCTCTGACCTTATTTTTAAACAGAAAAACAGAATTATTTTGTGTGTGTTTGCGTGTGTGCGTGTGTGTGTGTACTCATGGTTTTGTTGTTTGCTGTTTTTTTCATGTACTATTACCATAAATATTTTTTCACACTAGCATTCTTCTATCACGTTATCTTTTTAAATTAATGATTTATTTTTGGCTGTGCTATAGATTTTTGTGGCTTTCTCTAGTTTTGACAAACAGGTGCTTCTCTTCATTGGGAGGCACAGCCTTCTCATTACAGTGGCTTCTTGTGTTGTGGAGCACAGGCTCTGGGGCATGCAGGCTTCAGTATTTGCAGCATGCAGGCTCGGTAGTTGTGGTGCATGGGCTTAGCTGCCCCATGGCATGTAGGATCTTCCTGGACCAGGGACTGAACCTGTGTTTCCTGCATTGGCAGGTGGAGTCTTATCTATCGTACTACCAGGGAAGTCCTACATTATCTTTTAATAACAGGATGCATTGTAGTGTCACGTCCCATTGGGTTTGGGGTGTTGTTTTGTATGACATTCATCTTTTACATACATCTTCAGTAGTTCCCCAGGTAGGGTTCCTTCCCATTTCTGTGCCCTGGCTGTCTGGTGAAACTTGGACCTCTTCTCATATAACAATGTTTTTTCATGTGTAAAGTATAATACATGAGAAATATAATTAGCAAACTAATTATATTGAAATACTATCAAGAAACTAAAAAGAAAAAATTTGTGATAAGTGTTTGCTTATACATACACTGAAGAACAATGTTGGAGAGTAGATACAATATCTTCAATAACAACTATAATTACAAGTACTGATCAACATTATTTCAAGCTGTTTGCAACAAATGTCATATGATATGAAAAGATCTGGGATTTATATTGGGCCAAGGTGACAGGTACAGCTGTGGTTTGTTGCCTACATTCATCAACAAAGGAAATATTATATTTCACTTGGAGGTTAGAGAAAACAAAGGTGTAACTTTTTTCTCATCCCAGTTCTTTATTTCCCATCAGAATCAAAGACATGACTACTGATTTCTACCCATGGAAACTTGGGGATCCAGAGAGCTCAGGTGAAAATTTCCACCTCAGGGAAAACTCCCAAGAGTGGCTCAGTTCATCTTTTGCCCCAGCAGTTTGTTTTAAAGTCTTTATTGAATTTGTTGCAATATTGTCCCTATGTTTTTGTGTTTTGGTTTTCTGGCCATGAGGCATACAGAATCTTAGCTCCCCAGGCAGGGACTGAACCCACACTCCCTGCGCTAGAAGGCAGTCTTAACTGGGGAAGTTCCTGGCCTGGCAGGCAGTTTTGAAATTTTGATATTAATAACAATGGCCTCATGACCCCAGGAGCTGCTTTTGATTTCTTCTTTGTTTGTGCCAACGGCTTCAGAGTAAAGTCAGTGAGAGGGCCCGTCAGTGATAAAAATTCAGCCAGTGTTAAGGGTTGAACTGTGTCTCCCCCTGACCCCCGGCTCCCACCCTCTCCCAAAAGGATATATTGAGGCCCTAATCGCAGTACCTCAGAACGTGACTTGTTTGGAAATACGATGGTTGCAGGTGTAACTGTAATTAAGAAGAGGGCATACTGGAGAAGGGTGAGCCCTCAGGCAGTATGACTGGTGTCTTCACCAGAACACAGCCATGTGAAGATACAGGTTCACAGGGAAGCCACACGATGACAGAGACTGGAATTACGCACCAAAGATCACCAAGGATTAACAGCAAACCTCAGGAGCTCCCCAGGCAGCTCAGAGGTAAAGAATCCGCCTGCCAATGCAGGAGACGCAAGACACTCGGGTTTGATCTCTCGGTCAGGAAGATCCCCTGGAGAAGGAAATGGCAACCCACTCCAGTATTCTTGCCTGACGAATCCCATGGATGGAGAAGCCTGGCGGGCTGTAGTCCTTAGGATTGCAAAGAGTTGGATGCTACTGAGCACACACATGCGCGTGTGCACATGTGCGTGCGTGCGCACACACATACCAGGGGGTGAGGAAGAGCAAGGAGTGATTCTCTCCCAAGGTTTCAGAGGGTGCCTGACCCTGCTAACACCTTGAAAGAGGACTTCTAGCTTCCAGAACTATGAGACAATAAATTCTGCTGTCTTATCGCACCCGGTTTGTGGTACCTGTGCAGCAGCCTTAGGAAACCAGTACAATGGCTTTCCTGGCCTGGGGTTCTGAAACACTGGGGTTGGGGTGGGCACGGTTCTGTGCCCATGTTGGGGACTGCCACACCACGACCCAAGGTGACCGATGGGGACTGACTCATTAGAGGGCTGGGCTAGAGCTTCAGCCACAATGTTACCAAGCACAGCATGTTACCCTGGGTTCAGGAAGAGACGGTCCCATCAAGGTCAACGGAACCTGCAGAAATCCACAGAACGCTTCAGAAGGCTGAGCAGTATTCCTCTTTATACTCACACGACAATAAAAGGCCTTTATCAAGAATGACATGTTATTGCCCAATGGTCAGGATGCAGGTGGCAGTGAAAAGGATTCTTAGGAAATTTCCCATGTCTGTCAGGTGTGTGAAGCACTCTTGTGTGAGGACGGGAAGCTTCTGATCCCCGGGTAACGTCCGCCTCTCCTTAGGGAGCTCCCCACTCCTACACTTCCATGTCCTTTCTTGCAGACAGCGGCTCTAAGTAAATCTTCCCGCTGCACCAAACACTTGGCCTCTGAGTACAGCCACACATCATCTGGGGTCTGGGGTCCTCCATCAAGGCTCGGCTGAGGGTAGGACACCTCACACCTGGAAAAGAAACCAGCCCCAAGCATTGCAGGCGGGTGGTCCAGCGAAGAAGAGGGGCTACTGCAAACATCCTGTCCCGCTTTAAAAACAGCAGGCCAGGAAAGAAAGTCCCTCCTTACCTGGAACAGAGAAATCTGGATATTTTGGCAGCAGCCCTTCATGCAACAAAGCTTTTGGAGGAGGAGTAGGAGGAGGTGGTGTGGACTTAACTCCATATATTCTAAAATAAGAACAAAAGTCACAGTTATTTCTTTTACTGATAAAAATAAGTAAAATCTAGGCAGGTCCCATAGGAGCATGGTATATTCATTTCTGATCCTGACAATTTACCCTCAAGGATCGTCATCTCCATCTTACAGAATAGAAAACTGAGGCCACAAGAGCCCCACTCCCAGCAGTGTCCTACCATGTCCTTTCTTCAGCAACCTTGAGCCTCAGGTCGCTGCCAGGTTGGGGAGGCCCTGTTGGTTTTTACTCCCAGCCTCTCCCTGCAAACCAGCGAAGACCAGAAGCAGGGCTCCTGGAGCTTGTTGGGCGCAAGTGGGGAGCTGGGGAGGCAGGACGTGGGGGCCGACTTGGAAGACCCTGCAATTACAAACATGGCTGCCTTGCAAAAACAAATCAGACACACAACAAAATCAGTCTTAGCTTTGGGCTGGGGGCACCTGGAAACCCTGATCGGCTCTCCCCCTGGTTCTCTCTCTCTGCAGTTGCCACCCAGGCCAGACTTACTCCTCATATGGTTTCAGGTGTGCTTGTTTGGCCCGCTCCACGAGGTCCAGGAAGTCCCTGTAGCAGTTTCTGGCCATGACGGTGTACCGCGTGGAGCAGCCTAATTCAGTGACCCTGGCTCTCGGCAGGTAGCCTGCCCAGCCAGGGATGGGGGGCTCGTGGAGAGGTTTCTTTATGTTCTTGCATTCTGTGAAAAAGATGCCATGCTTCCTTGAGGGCTTTGAGAAGCCATCCGGTGGGCGGCACTGCCAAGCCAACCAGCATCCCAACAATCAGCCCTGGAGAGAGCCCTAGGCCCCAAGACATGATGAGGACAGCTACCACTGGTTGGTTTATTCTGTGTGTCTGCATTTGGTGGGGATTTACATAGGCTCTCTCTCTCATCTCATTGTCTTACAAACTCTAAGAAGTCGGTGCTATTGTCACCAACACTTGCGTGGAGCAGGACATTGACACCTCAGAGAGGTGAAGGGAATCTTGGCTGAGGTCACATAGCAAGGAAGTGACAGAGCCAGGATTTAGAC
Source organism: Budorcas taxicolor (assembly GCF_023091745.1). NCBI lineage: Eukaryota > Metazoa > Chordata > Mammalia > Artiodactyla > Bovidae > Budorcas > Budorcas taxicolor. The sequence goes on from NC_068932.1 coordinate 36,393,678, forward strand.
CTGCGTTTCTCTGATTCCCAAGTTATTGCTCGTAAATGGATCCCACTCTTTTCTCAGACTAACAACAACAACACAGAAGCTTCAGGCGTTTGATGCTCCTTGATGATTTAACTAAGGGAATCAAGAGAAGCATGTATGTCAGGAAAAGGCACATCACGCCTAGCTCTGGCCGCCTGGTGGGCTGACCTTCAGCAATTTCACATTTGTGAGATGAAAGATAACTGCCTGCCTCTGTCTCCTACAGATACTGTAAGAATTGAATTAGACCCGAGAGTCCCAGAACCTCGAAGTTGGAAGGCACCCTAGGGAGTGTCTAGTCCCTCCTTCCCTGCCTTAGATGAAGGAACTGTAGCCCAGAGAGGGGAAGTCACCTGCCCTAGGTCACACAGCAAAGAGTCACAGAGCTGGGCTAAAGCCCAAACACTTAGGCTGGTGCTTCTTATAATGGCTGGGAAATTTCTAAAGCATGACAAACATGTGAGTTAGCATGTGCTGAAAAGTCCCCCGTTACAGTAATAATAATAAAGGCAATCAGTCCATTACTTTTCCTGTTGAATATTAGACCTTAAAAACCAGCTGGGATAAATCACTGTTTTGATGATTAACATTATACAGTCATATCATCAGTTGGTTTTTTCACTGTTATTATGGTTGTTATTCAGTGCAAAACCCCTTCCTACCCAGCTAGCACCTGGAGGAGCTGGGTTCAAACCCCAGGTCTGACCTCAGACAAGGGACACTATGCTCAAGTGGGAATAATGGTATCGACTTCATACGGCTGTCATGGGTGGCTAATGAAATAACAATGCTGGGCACAGAGAAAGCAACTAAAAAGCCGTAACTACTGAGACCACAGGGGCTTCCCAGGTGGCGCTAGTGGTAGAGAACCCACCCAGTACAGGAGACATAAGAGGTGTGGATTCAATCCCTTGGTCAGGAAGATCCCCTGGAGGAGGGTGTGGTGACGCACTCCAGTATATTTTGCCTGGAGAATCCCATGGACGGAGGAGCCTGGTGGGCTACAGTCCCTAGGGTCAGAGTCGGACACAACTGAAGTGGCTTAGCACACATGCACACTGAGACCACAGCTGCTCTCTGAACCTCTGTGATGACCACCCAGGGAGGTGAGTCCCAGAGTCCTCTCCCCTAGCTGTCTCCCCCTCCCCCTGGATATGTTTCTTTATCATTTTAAGCAACTGAGCCTCTCCACTTTGCATAGACGCCTGGGGATCTGGAACGGTACTCTTGGTGGCCACTCAGCGAGCCAGCCAGGCCCTGCAATGGGGCCCAGTGTGAAGGGGGGGGGCCAGTACCCAGACTCAAGGGATGGTACTGCCGGTAATACTGGTGCAGTGTCCGCAGGACCGTCCCTTCCGAACGGACAGGTTTCAGCTTGGGAGCAGTGGCCACAGAGCAGTGGAATTCCTCCAGCTGGTCTTTATACCGCTGTGTGTTCTCCTGGAAGATTTTCAGACAGTGGGCCATGTTGTCCTCGCTGGAGGTGCCCTGGCAGCTCAGGTAGGGCACGAAGCCTGTAAGAGTCGAGGAGGGAATCATAATCTGCAGCAAGAGATTCAGATTCTGCCCAAACCCCCAGAATCTCCACCCAGCCCTGGCCATTTCTTCCTTGGCCGACAACGCTGCATTTTCCCAAAGGCCATGAATACAAGCTGTGCTATTGTTTCCACTGCTGCTGGGTCCTCCCAAGGCCACAAAAAATGACCTTGGAGTGGGGAGGGAAGGCCTGTTTCCACAAAGGCGATGACAGTAATGTTCTTTGATAGCAAAGCCCCCGATGTCAGCCCGTATGGCAAATGGGGAAAGCATTTAATGGGCCAAAATGATAGTCTGAGGAGTAATTGAAATTATTCATCTTTTTAAAGAGAAAGCTTATTTTCCTTGACACTTTCCAAATGCAATTTGGGATCTTTCTTGTCGGACCATCAGAAAATTGCGGGCTTATTAAAAGCTGAGACCTATTACACAAAAAGGTAAATTCATTATCTGTGAGACCCACCCTGAGCACAATTTTTCAGCATTTCCCACAAAATAACATATAATTATTACAATTAGTATGGGTAAAACACAACTATTTATTTAAACTGGATGCTGAATCCTAAGTACTATAATGTTGTCATAATAAGGCCATTTTTAAAAAGAACAAAGAATGGAAAAAAAAACTGGTTAAGGCTTAGCTTAAAATTGCAAATAAATAAATAAATATATAAGTCTCATTATTGAAACTCAACATTTTTGCTCTTATCCCCAGGTAGGAAAAGCTGGCTTCAGAGTTGAAGGCAGTAACCCTCACCCTCTGCACCGGCAAGAAGTCTCCTCTGGAGGACTCGAATTATTAGGCTGTTCTTGACAGTGCTGGAAGCCTTCCATCCACTAGCCAGGCTCCCAGTTGGACGTGGGAGATTAAAAGACATGTTAGACAATTAAAAGACAATTAAAAGATACACTAACAACATGGAGGAGAACCTAGACACCCAGGGACCTCATCACAATTGTTCTTCTTCATCAGGGTCTACTTTGATCTGCATAGATTTTACCTGATTGTGTATATATATGCACGCGCGCACACACACACACACACACACACAGAAATACAAACAACTTTTATTGAGTCTTGCTAAAGGCCAAGATATTTCAAATGTACCCCAGCTCCTTTTCTTGGGCTTTAAAATCACTGTGGATGGTGACTGCAGCCATCAAATTGACACTTGCTTTGTAAAAGAGGAGAGTGAAAAAGTTGGCTTAAAGCTCAACATTCAGAAATCTAAGATCATGGCATCCGGTTCCATCACTTCATGGCAAATAGATGGGGAAACAGTGGAAACAGTGGCTGACTTTATTTTTTTGGGCTCCGAAATCACTGCAGATGGTGACTGCAGCCATGAAATTAAAAGACACTTACTCCTTTGAAGGAAAGTTATGACCAACCTTGACAGCATATTAAAAAGCAGAGACATTACTTTGTCAGCAAAGGTCCATCTAGTCAAGGCTATGGTTTTTCCAGTGGTCATGTATGGATGTGAGAGTTGGACTATAAAGAAAGCTGAGCACAGAAGAATTAATGCTTTTGAAGTGTGGTGTTGGAGAAGACTCTTGAGAGTCCCTTGGACTGCAAGGAGATCTAGCCAGTCCATCCTAGAGGAGATCAGTCCTGGGTGTTCATTGGAAGGACTGATGTTGAAGCTGAAACTCCAATATTTTGGCCACCTGATGCGAGGAGCTGACTCATTTGAAAAGACCCTGATGTAGGGAAAGACTGAGGGCAGGAGAAGGGGATGACAGAGGATGAGATGGTTAGATGGCATCACTGACTCAAAGGACATGAGTTTGGGTAGACTCCGGGAGTTGGTGATGGAAAGGGAGGCTTGGCGTGCTGTGGTTCATGGGGTCTCAAAGAATTGGACACAACTGAGTGACTGAACTGAACTGAACTTTTTATAAGGAAAGCTATGACAAACCTAGACAGCGTATTAAAAAGCAGAGACATCACTTTGCCAACAAAGGTCCGTATGGTCAAAGCTATGGTTTTCCCAGTAGTCACGTATGGGAGTGAGAGCTGGTCCATAAAGAAGACTGAGTGCCAAAGAACTGATGCTTTTGAGCTAGGGTGCTGGAGAAAATTACTGAGAGTCCCTTGGACTGCAAGGAGATCAAACTAGTCCGTCTTAAGGGAAATCAACCCTGAATTTTGAAGGACTGATGCTGAAACTCCAATACTTTGACCACCTGATTCAAATAGCCAACACATTAGAAAAGATCTTGATGCTGGGAAAGAATGAAGGCAAAAGGAGAAGGGGGAAAACAGAGGATGAGATAGTTGGACAGCATCTCCCACTCAATGGACATGAATTTGAGCCAACTCCAGGAGATAGTGAAGGACAAGGAAGCCTAGTGTGCTGCAGTCCATGGGGTCACAAAGAGTCAGACACCACTTACCAACTGAACAACAACAAAGCTCCTTTAATCTTCACAATAATCTTATGAGAAGATCATATCTTCTATAATCTTATAAGAATCCTATATCCCTACTCCATATAGTGGGTTGAATCAATAGATCTACCCGAGTCCTAACCCCTGAAACTTGTGAAGGTGAACCTATCAGGAAATAGAGTCTTTGCAGGTGTAATTACGGATTCGGAAATGAGATCATCTTAGATTTAGGATGGACTCCCACATCCAATGGCTAGCTTCCTTCTAAAAGAAAGGAGAGGGAGGTCTGAGAAACAAAGACACAGAGACACTGAGCAGATGGCCACAAGAAGTGTCACGAGAAGATGGGGGCAGAGACTGGAGTGATGCTGCCACAAGGCAAGGAACACGAGGGCCCGTCAAAGAGTGTGGTCCTGCCCATACCTCATGTCAGGAGACTCCCAGCCTCCAGAACTGTGAAAGGATAAATATCTGCTGCTTTACACAACAGCCCTAGGAAACCAATACAACCATTTTATAGAAATTTCTCTTTACCATACAGAGGTATGTAACCTACTTACAATCACATAGATAATGGCCAGGAAGAGATTGGAATCCCAGTTTATTAAAACCCAAAGCTTATTCTCTTAACCAACCAGTAGGACCAAGGATGGGCAACCTTGGAATATTCTCCATGAATCTTCCCTCCTGAGAATACCTGTATGTGAGAGCAGAGGGCTTCTGGGGAGCACTAGGTTCATCACCCACCGTGATGTGATTTAGTAAATTCTCAGTAGCCGAGAAGGCCGAGAAGGAGAAGCCTCAGGATAGAGTGACTAGTTCTCCTGACTTGCCAAGGGCTGACGGGTTTCCTGGGATGCAGGACATTCAGTGCTAAAACTGTGACCATTCCCAACAAACCAGAGTAATTGGCCAGCTTCCCTCTAGGGGACACAGGAAGAAATGGGACCATAAGGACAGCCCTAGTGTTTGAGAATAGCACAACCTGGAGAGAGGAACAGAGCCTCAGTTTACTCATCTGTGTCTCCCCAGGTCCAAATGCATGAGATAAGTTCTTCCTGGATACCAGACCATCTCCTGGGAGATTTGAAAGTGAAAGTTGCTCAGTCGTGGCTGACTCCTTGAGACCCCATGAAACAGTCCATGGAATTCTCCCTAGATTATATTTCTCCACTTATCAGAACCCAGTGATCTTACCATCTTCAACAATGGAGCACTTTCAACAAGTCTCTTAAATGCTGAAGTGCCTGTATTAGTCCATTAAACCGGTCAGACATGGACAATGGGCCAAGGAAGAGACAGAAATGGTCCCCCTGCCAGGCCCGTCACCACTTACCACTGTAGCCTGGTGTGATCGGCATCTGTCTCATGAAGGTCTTGGAAGATTCCATGATTTTGCTCTCTGTTAATGAAGGGAAAAGGGAATGAAATCATCTCATCAGAAGTCCCTTCCTAGAGAACTCACTGCACATGTGCCAGAGCCCTTGGAAGTAAGACTAACCTTGCCAGGGAATTGGGACAGAGAGAAAGCTGCGGCATTAGCCAAGGATGCCACTAAACATTCAATGTGCAGGACATAATGAAGAATTAGAGTCAGCTGTGGCTGGAAAGGATCAGAAGTCTCTAAAGTTGAAATGGAGTCCAAGCTGCGGTTGCAGGGGTCAGCGGGGTTGGGTACCACACAGCATCAGTTTACGTGGATTCTATCTCTGGATCCAGACCCCTTCCTCCTTCTGGGATGGCCTGTGCTTGCCTTAGTACAAGCCAGGTCCTGCATCTGGCATCTACCCTGCCCAGCCAGTTAATCTCAAAAGTGATACCTTCGTGGCCAGGACAAATGGCCTCAGGGGTAGAGGAGAGGGTCTCCATCATGGTATATTCAGCAGTGATGGGAATTTTAACAGTTCAGACATTCACTTGCCACCACACAGCTGAAGGCAGGACTGCATTCCTGCCATTTCCTTCTCCAGAGGATCTTCCCCACCCAAGGATCGAACCCTGGTCTCCAGCACTGCAGGTAGATTCTTTACCATCTGAGCCACTAAGGGAAGCCTTGTTAAATCCTCACCGCCACCCTCAGGGTTAATTTCTATTTCAGCCCCCATTTTACAGATGGTAAAATAAGACACAAAGAGGTTAAGAAACTTGTTTGAAGATTTCTGCATCCAAGGAGGTCAGTTCAGTTCAGTTCAGACGCTCAGTCGTGTCCGACTCTTTGGAACCCCATGAATCGCAGCACACCAGGCCTCTCTGTTCATCACCATCTCCCGGAGTTCACTCAGACTCACGTCCATCAGGTCAATGATGCCATCCAGCCATCTCACCCTATGTCGTCCCCTTCTCCTCCTGCCCCCAATCCCTCCCAGCATCAGAGTCTTTTCCAATGAGTCAACTCTTTGCATGAGGTAGCCAAAGTAATGGAGTTTCAACTTTAGCATCATTCCTTCCAAAAAACACCCAGGACTGATCTTTAGACTGGACTGGTTGGATCTCCTTGCAGTCCAAGGGACTCTCAACCGTCTTCTCCAACACCACAGTTCTAAAGCATCAATTCTTCGGGGCTCAGCTTTCTTCACAGTCCAACTCTCACATCCATACATGACCACTGGAAAAACCATAGCCTTGACTAGATGGACCTTAGTCGGCAAAGTAATGTCTCTGCTTTTCAATATGCTATCTAGGTTGGTCATAACTTTTCTCCCAAGGAGTAAGTGTCTTTTAATTTCATGGCTGCAGTCACCATCTGCAGTGATTTCGGAGGCCCCCAAAATAAAGTCTGACACTGTTTCCACTGGTTCCCCATCTATGTGCCATGAAGTGATGGGACCGGATGCCATGATCTTCGTTTTCTGAATGTTGAGCTTTAAGCCAACTTTTTCACTCTCCTCTTTCACTTTCATCAAAGGCTTTTTAGTTCCTCTTCACTTTCTGCCATAAGGGTGGTGTCATCTGCATATCTGAGGTTATTGATATTTCTCCCGGCAAGCTTGATTCCAGCTTGTGCTTCTTCCAGCCCAGCGTTTCTCATGATGTACCCTGCATATAAGTTAAATAAGCAGGGTGACAATATACAGCCTTGACATACTCCTTTTCCTATTTGGAACCAGTCTATTGTTCCATGTCCAGTTCTAACTGTTGCTTCCTGACCTGCATACAGGTTTCTCAAGAGGCAGGTGAGGTGGTCTGGTATTCCCATCTCTTTCAGAATATTCCACAGTTTATTGTGATCTACACAGTCAATGGCCAAGGAGGTCAGACAGTCTAAACTTTGGGCGCAGGACTATTGTTGTTGGTGGTTTAGTTGCTTACGGACTATAGCCTGCCAGGCTTCTCTATCCATGGGATTTCCTAGGCGAGAATACTGGAGTGGGTTGCCATTTCCTTCTCCAGGGGATCTTCCCAACCCAGGGATCCAACCCACGTTTCCAGCGTGGTAGGCAGATTCGTCACTGCTGAGCCACCTGAGAAGCACGGTGGGGACAGGAGTGCGTGCGCGTGGTTGCGGATAGGGCGGCGATCTGCGCGGCTGGGTGGTGGGCTGCTCACCACGCCTGGAGGCCTGCCTGGAGGAGGCAGAAGGGAAGAGGCTGGGGAGGAGCTATGCTGGGGGTGGGGCCGGAAAACCAATCAGAAAGCGTGGACACCCCGCCTCCCCACCCTTGCCCCCCTCCAGGGTCCTCACCTAGGCCGGCCTGGATCACGGCCCCACGGGGCCTCCTGCCCAAGCCTGGCCTCCACTGGACCACCCGGCCTCCCGGCCTTTGTGCGCTCACCCCAACCGCGGGACTAAGGGAGGAGAAAGGGGGCGGAGTCGCACCCCCAGCCTGCCCCTCCCTCTTCCTCAGCTTTCTGCCTCTCAACTGGAAGCCCCCCCAGGAGCCAAAGGAGACTTGCTCAGCGTCTGCTCTTGGGGTAAAATCCAGGGATTTTCCCAGCAAGGATTTTGCCTCGGAAGCTGTTCTCTGTTCGGGGTATATGGTCTCCCGCCGGTGAGGCTGCTCTGGGTGTGGAAATTGGGCCGGGGAGTGCAGTAAGGAATCCGTCTCAAAGGCAGCTTTTCTTATGTGGACACTGGGGAGCCTGGGCTTGGGGGAGAGGATTGGTGGGAACAGGCCTTGGCAGGGTTGGGGGGAGCAGCCTGGGAGGGAAGCGGAGGCTCTGTCCAGGCGGCTTCCCTTGGGAGGCCCCCTGCACCCACAGCCTGGTGTCCCTTACTAGGAGAATCTCCAGGTGGACCAGGACAGGTAAGCGTGAGAAGGGGACCAAGCACCCAGTGAAGGATGCTGGGCAGGCAGGATCACACTCCTTCTGACCAGCCTTATTTTATGGGAGCTGAACTTTCACATTGGACTGAAACCAAGATGCCCACTGTGTGACCCAGACCAGGGATCGCATGGCCTGAACAGACTGCCAGTTCCAGCTGTTCCCTCTACAGATGAGGAAACTGCATCCAGACGGCCTGATGGCCCTACTTTCACGATACATGTTTCACTCCGCCTCCCAGACTTCCCCACCTCGCCTCAGGGCCATTGAACTTCAGATGAAACTTCAGTGGAGCTACCCGCTTAGGAAGAACCCATACCGTGATGCTGGGGAAGATTGAAGGCAGGAGAAGGGGATGACAGAGGATGAGATGGTTGGATGGCATCACTGACTCAATGGACATGAATTTGAGTAAGCTCTGGGAGATGGTGAAGGACAGGGAAGCCTGGCGTGCTGCAGTCCGTGGGGTCGCAAAGAGTTGGACACGACTTAGTGACTGAACAACAACAGGGTCCTAGGGCTCACCTCTGGCTATCCGGAAGTTTTAGAGCCTTCTCTGGATGGAGGTTGACCCAGACTTAGAGTCTGGAATAAGCACAAAACCCTAGATTCAGCAGCCAGCTAGGTGTGCCTGCTGGGACACCAGAGGACAAGCCAAGTCATCCACCCTTGGCCTTTTGCTTTTCTTTTTACATGACTTTCATTTAGGTGCAGTGGGGTTGTCAGTGGTCACTGTGGCTTTTCTGCCTTCTTTCAGGTGGGGCTGCTTTCTTTGGCTTCAGGATAAAGGGGGCTAATGGATGTTGATGAAGGTTTGGTTCCCAGTAAACAGAGGAGCCAGTCTTACTGGTGTGTGAGCTTAGTCACTCAGTTGTATCCAACTCTGAGTGACCCCATGGACTGTAGCCCACCATCTACGGGATCCCTAACTTGTCTGCCATTCAACATTTATTAATGCCTGCTGTGTACAAAGGAAATCCTTTGACAGTTCTTCTAAGAAACGTGAACCTCAGATAATATTCCAGACGCAACTGTCAAGACAACAGACTTCTGCCCATGGAATTTTCCAGGCAAGAATACTGGAGTGGGTTGCCATTTCCTCCTCTAGGGGATCTTCCCGACCCAGGGATCCAATCCATGTCTCCTGTGTCTCCTGCTTTGCAGGCAGATTCTCGACCTACTGAGCCATCGGGGAAAGCCTGTCTTATTGGACTGAAAGTTAATAAAGCTTGTAACACCTAAGAAAGGACGTGAAAAACAATTTCCACTGGAGATGGGGTACAGGGGAAGGTCAGTAATGTATCTATAATTCCATTTACAAATTTAATGAAAAAAAAAAGTCCAGGCCACATGAGATCCAGAGTTTTGCTTTATTAGACATCTGTGAAGAAGAGTTTGCAGGTACAATCAAATTGTGAACTGCTGCAAAGTTCTCTGAAGTTTTAATTTATCCTTTAGTGAACAGACCCCAATGGCTGATATTTTAGAATATAGTTCCATATTCCAAGCAGATGAGAGATGTGATGTTATGGCCAACAACTTTTATACTAGTCATCCACTTAAGCCGTTTCCCAGCATAAAAATGCAGTTTAATCACAGCTATTTCATCTCTACAATGCGTGATTCGATCTTCAACTAATAATGCATTTGACTCCTGTTTATATTGGTGCATGCGATTCTTAGCCACACTGGCAATTAACCAGACCTGGACTCTAAAAGCTAAACTTGATCTAAATAACATTCTAGGGGTAGGGCAGGCTCTGTAATCTGGACTCATCTTAGCCATCAGTCTGCAAAAGCACTTGTATATCTCCTTTTTCCTATCGTGTCTGTCTGTAACTTGTATGCCATTCAACATTTATTAATGCCTGCTGTGTACAAAGGAAATCCTTTGACAGATCTTCTTCTAAGAAACTTGAACCTCAGATAATAGGCCAGAGACAACTGAATAATGGGTCAAGACAACAGGCCTTTTAGAAACTTTCTAAGATTAGAAAATGTGCCCAAGTGTACCTATCCGGTGCTCTTACTCTGGAATATTTGCAGGGGGCGGGGGTGGCGTGGAGAGGGGAGGGATGGATTTGAGGAATCTAAGTGTGATTATTAGGACTGCATCTCTGGGGCCAGAAGAAAATCCAGTAAAATCATCACCCCCTCTCCATTATCTTTTTGCCAACATTGCAAATTTCAACCATTTCCTTGAAGAGAAATAGTGGAAAAGGAGACATCCTTAACACGCAAGGTGGGAAAGGCCTTACCTTAGCCACAAAAAGGACTTGACTCTATTACTCACACTTAATCCAGTAGGAAGGCTGAATTTGTGTACTACCCGATTCCTTCCTTTGATTCTGGTGTCCTGAAAACATCACCATTTTGCCCTCAGAGTGACTGCGTTGCCCCGAAAGGAGAGGTTGACAACCCTGCAGGACACATTTTTTGGAGGTTTCTCTAAACAGTCATGTGGCTTACAGAGCCAGACGCTCTCAAAGACTGGACAGGAGAATCAAAACATTATTATGCTTCTTTAAATATAAACTGCGAACCTTTGGGAAGGATGTGCATGTGTAGAAAGCTCTGATGAAGCTGTCGACCCATCTGGTCTATTTCTTAGAGTACTCTGACCCTAGGCACCTCTGTCTATTTTTAAGTCTACACACACAATCCATAGCTTAGCATCAGTATAAATTAAGCATGGTCAAGAAATGAAGCCATGGAAAATTAAAGGCAGCAATGTCATCAACAAAATTCAATGAGCATTTTCCCTTTTTTCTTTTTTAACAAGAAAAGCACATTGTAGAAATCAAGATTCTGTACAATTTTCTAATATTATATGTACATAAAATTATATTATAACTCAATTGAAAAGTCTTATTTGTAGAGTATGGCTGGCAACACCAAAGAATGACCCCTAACATTAAGCTTTTGAAGCAGAGCAGGCAGCAAGAGGACCCAGATGCACACACCTTTGAGCCTGGATGCAAAACCCGGCTCCTAAGGATGTGTCTAGCATTCTCCAGTTCTCTGGTGTGTTCGTGTTTCACAGTCTAGTAGGGAATTCTGCAGCAAGCAATGTGAAAAAGGAGACACGTTGAAATGAAATGGAAATGCTGTTTAAAATCTGCATATGATAATAGGCTGTGATAATGGGTTTGTGAATCCAACTCGCATTCAAAGTTAGTGGCTCAGCCACCTTCCCCTCTTTTATTATGCATGCCTCCGGTGATTTAAAACTGACTGAACTCCAGCAGGTGGAAAAGACAGCTTTGAACAGATCAGACGGGTTGTGAGTCAGGTTCTGGATTCTTTTCCTGCAGTTGGCTCCTGAAGTGGAAGACTGGCTTTGCAAGTGGGGAAGGATGGGGAGCAGGCACACACACCAGTTGGTTCATCTGCCCCATTCTCCGGCTGCCTTTCTTGCAATCTCTTTCCTCCCAGGTCCTGCCATCCCCAAGCCAGGTGGAGCTCCAGCCCCACTCCCCAGAGGGCAAGGGGTGGGCTCCTGGCCCTTCACTTGTAGATCCTCTCCCTCAAGGAACCTAACCAGAGGCTGCAGTCTGTGCCCCAGCTTTCGAAAAACCTGGAGTTGGGAGTTTCCAGATTCCAATTCAGCCACAGTCCCCTTTGGCATTTACTAAACATCGCAAATTCAGGTTCCCTCTCCAAGACTCAAGTTCATAAAAGGGAGAGGATCCAGGACCCTGTTTTTAAGAAGCCCCCAGGCAGTTCTTGCACGGGAGATCCACAGATCTTCTTTGAGCAAAAACAGAAACCAGCTTCAATCGTTCAGTATCGATCTCTGAATGCCTGTAGGAAGAATCTTCAGTTCAAGTTTAGAAATGGAAGATTTTAACGAAACATTTCGTAGAACAGATTCTCTGCCTGTGTATCACTAATGTAGTCTTCCCAAAATGTGGAATTAAATGGCCAAAAACTCTTAGGGAGATGAGGGCGAGCGGGGAGGAGGGAGTTAGTTGAAAATATGTGTGCTCTTTGAGGAAAGGGGCTGTTTCAAAGCCTGTTCCCATGTTCACACCCAGGCTTGGTGATGTGAACAAGGCAACTTGCGACTTCATTTTCTCACACAGAATCCTACTGAGGTTAACTCGAATTACTTATGAATTCAGAAGTCAGGATTTGGGCTTTGGGGAGTTCTTTCCCAGCATATAAATAACCCGGGATATGTCAGTAGCTCGATATCCATTTCCCTCGAAACAAATTTTCACCTGCTGAAAAGCTGAGGTGTCAGCACTCCCACTCACAAATCCTAGAGGATTAGCTGAAGCTGCAGTTATTCTTCACTGAGCCTATTTGGAAGTTAAATTATGAGAACCTAAAATAGTGCCCAGTGTAGGCAGGCTTCTCCCACCGGCTTAAAACACCCTCCAAGCTCACACCGAGTCACCGCTTTCAATCACATGATGATGAAAAGGAATTAACTGCAGATGGATGGTATTTTATATGGACTGCCATCCAAAATACGTGAAAAGAAAAGTCTCAGAGAGATGAAGAATCTCCTCTTGGCTCAAAGATCTTATTTCAAATCTGGAAAGGTTGTGATAGGGCATCCTAAGTTCTGCAGAAGGGAGATCTCTTCAATCCCAGCCCGATCACTGCTGCAGAAATGTACTGATTCCCTTGTCAGGTGGGCGTTTCAACACTTCTTACCTGTGAACACTAGCTGCTCTTCTAGGATGCTCAAATTTCCTCTTCCCCAACCTCCATCTTCACTGCCAACAGCTTTTCTGACTCCAGTGTGCCCTCAGAAACATCCCCTAATTATGTCTAGCCCTGGCTGTTCTCATCTTCCCCGCTGGAATTCAGATGGGTAATGGCAAGGGTCAAGGGCAGGGTAAGAACAGTCAGGGTTGAGGTCAGCAGACGCGGGTGAGCCGAGTCCACGGCGGGGACCGGCGGTGGGGAGGGCCAGTTAGTAATTTAAGAAGTCGATCCCAACCTTGACACTCTTGGAAGTGGCTATATCAATGGCCGTGGCCTTGATCTCGGTGTCCCCGAACTGCATGAGGGTCTGGATCTCCCTGCGGGCGGGCACGTTGGTACTGCTGGCCCCGGTGAGATCCAGGCGCAGCGTGCCGCACTTCTTCACCCCGGGGTCGGTGATGAAGCTCACGTCGTCCAGCTCGGAGCTGTAGATGTTGATGACGATGACCAGCTGGGAGGGCTTGGCCGGGGTGTAGCTGCGCTTGACCAGCTCGCCCAGGGCCACGGACTGGTCGGCGGAGATGAACTTGTCGAAGACGTCGGTGCACCAGCGGGTGCCGTCCTTCACCAGCAGCTTCTCGGGCGGGTGCTTGCCCTCCACGTAGCGGTTCAGCACGCCCACCCCGTAGGTGAGTGGGGACCGGCGCACCTTGATGACCGCGGGGTCCAGGCCAAAGAGGACGGCGCCCTTGAGGATGGTGAGGCCCACGTCCTGGGGGATGATGACGCGGCACTTGTCGCCAAAGGCAGCCTGTACCGCCTGCTGCAGGAGGGGCGCCTCGGCGAAGCCGCCCACCAGGAAGAGGAACTTGACCGTGGACACCTCCGGCTTCTGAAACAGGTCCCCTGAAAGGGAAGAGGAGGGGACAAGCGACCTGTCACCAGAAGCCACGGGGGACTGGGTGGCCTGAGGAGGTGGGGAATGGACCAACTGGAGGACACTCTTGGTCTGAACTGGAACAGATTACTTTTGTAGAGCTAGTCCTTTAAGGAAAGGAGGTTTGATGGGCCCCCTGGTGGTCCAGTGGTTAAAAATCCACCTCACAACGCAGCAGACACCAGTTCGATCCCTGGTCCAGGAAGATTCCAGCTGCCGCAGGGCAACTAAGCCTGTGTGTCACAACTAGTAAGCACACTCTGGAGCTTGTGCTTGGCAACAGGAGAAGCCCACAGGCGCACCGCAGCTGGAGGGCAGCCCCCACTCGCTGCGACCAGAGAAGGGCCTCAGGCAGCAACAAGACCCAGCACAGCCAAAAGTAAATGTATGTATAGATTATTTTTAAAGAAAGGAGGTCTGTACATCAGTATGCTCAGGAATGAAAACTCAAGCTACTGCTAAGTAGAAACCCATTTTCACAGCTAGACGGTGATCAGTTTAAGCAGTTCTTTGTTAGGTGTAAATGAATACCCCTCGCCCTCTCCAAACCTGCAGTTCTCTTAAATGAGTCAAGGCAGGCTGTTAGAAATATTATTCTTTGGTTTTCATCAAATTCCCATCCCATCCCTGGGGGTTCTGATTGGCTAGGTATGGAGTGGGAAGTGGAGGCCCTGGATACTGGAAGAGGCCCTGGATACTGAAAGAGACCTTGGTGAGTCTACTGTGTCCCCAGGTGAGGGCCCTGGTGTGTGTTTGGTGGGAGAGGTGGGGATAGACCTTTGGTTTATATAACCGTTCCTCCATCCCAGCAGAGGTTATGGTTTCCAATTTATTCTGATAAAGCAAGGACCATCCCTTCACTAAGGCCAGTCACTCGATGGTAATATTGCTTTAGATGTCCCAGCTCTCTGACTTTTGAAGCCAGACAGAAAGCCCAGATGAGTAGGGGCTTTCAGCCACCCTCGTACATGCCCAGGCCCTGCCCACTCCTGCCGGGACCCTGACCCGTGGCGCCAAACCCTGGACCCCCTGCCATCCCGATTTCACATATACTGGCGGGTGATGCTGGAAATGCCAGTCCCCATTCTTGGCTCTGCCCCACCAAGTGGCCAAGCCCTGGCTGATCACTTACGGAGATGCTCAATGATGCTGTCGATAGTCGGCTTGAAAAGGGCATTCATGGCATCTGGACTCATCCTCAGCATCCCCTGCGAGGACCACTTGACAAAATCCACACTGTGGGGCGAGCAGAGAGAGAGTGAGAGTGTAGAAAGGATACCCAAGTCACGGGCCCTGGCAGAACAGCTGTCACGTCTGAGTGGGCAAGGGGGTCTGAAAGTCCAAAGATCCCTTAGTAATACCCTAAACCACCAGGATCTAGACCCTTAGGAGCTTAAAAGCTAAGGCACAACCTCTTCCGTTTCTCTTTACTTTGGGCTCTGGCCCACCCTCTCCTGATACAGTGAAAGCCAAAGTCTAATGCAAAAGACAGGGTGATGATTCATTCAACAAATATTTACTGAGCACCTACTCAGTGCTCAGAAACCCACAACAGAACCCACAACAGGTTCTATTGTGGACTCTGGGGACAAAGCAGGAGCCAAACTTCCCTGCTTTCATAAAGCTTATCTTTTTAGTGCATAATCATAGCTAACACATAAATAGCACCTTCTAGGTCCCAGGCATTGTGCTAAGCGTATATGAATTCATATCATCCTCACAGCAACCCTTTGAGGTAAGTGGAATTATCATGCCCATGTTCCAGATGAAAAAACTAAGGACCAGAAAAGTTGAGTCACTTGCCCAAGGTCACACAGCAAGCGTGTAGGATTGGAACTCAGAGTCCACACCCCCTTCCTCCCTCCCATCAACATGTTCTACCCTCTGGACTGTCCTGAGCCAAACGTGAGCCGACTCACTTGCTCTTCCTCAAGGCGTGCTCCACGCTGTGTCCCCGGAACTTCTTGTAGTAGTCAATGAAGGAGAAGGGCAGGGTGATGTTCAGTGGGTTAGTTCGGTCTGGGGCAGCCGCTCTTTTTCGAGACTCAAATGCAATCATTAAGTCAACCCAGGCCGCAGGACGCTTGATTTTAAATTGCTCAATAAAATCCTCTCCGAATATTTTACACAGAAGCTTTTCAAATTCGTAGTCTACTCCTAAAGATCCATAGGGTCCACCTGGGTCAAGAACAAAATGGGAGACCACTCTGTCAAAAACAGAAACAGAATCCGAAGTCTGAGTAGCAGCCTACCCTGGGTTCTGCCAAAGACAGCAACCCAAACGTGGGCCCACTTAGCCAGCAGACCACGGCTGTGTGTTTTTACTTACTCTTTAAAACCCTTAGGTTCTTCTTATTCCACATGGGAAAACTTTCCTATAAAAATCACTCATCAAAAATCGGTTTTAAATTATTTACATTTTAAATAAAACCAATGCCTTTAGCTAATTGGGAGCATCGTGGTATTCCTGCCCAAGAAATCTAAGGACAGAGTCAGTGAAGCCAGCAGACCTCACCGAGTCCCTGTGACCTACTAATTACTCATCCTTTCCATCCTAAGAGGACAAGACGTTCTTTGGTTTGGTGGTCTCATCCTGGGACCTCCCAGGAAAGCTTAGCCACAGCACCAAATCACAGGTGATGATCATGGCCAGGATCTGCAACAGGCTCACTTTAGGCCCAGACCCAAGTTATGGCGGTTTGTGTTTAAAGGCCATTTAATGGCATTTTGCTTTCTGGTCTCACACATCCATACTGCTCATAATCCCACGTGCTGATGGCATTGAAAGAATGAGATGCTGAGAGAAATCAGAAATGAGTAAAACAGCTCAGGTATGAGAACATTAGCCACTTCCCTCATTTTCTCAGGCTTACCTGTTGCTTTGTACAGTTCTTTGAGATGCCCCTCTGGTAACCGTATCTGATGGACTGTCAGGTCAACGGTGCCACCGCCACTGTCCACCACCACATACTTGTCACCTGGTATAAAACAGCCATCCTTTATACAGACCACTTGTCCACTGTGTCCTGGAACAATCTGGCAGGTGATGACGGTGTACCTAGCTAAGCTCCATCAACACCCAGTAGTACAATGGTTTTGCTAATCAGGAGCACAGTGAGTTATTCATGACTAAAGAGAATGAGATAATGTCTGCCCAGAAGTGCTGGTTAGCATGGACTGTGAACACAGATGAACGAATCTTTAAAGCACTCATGTCACACGACACTGCATACCTGGCACATACAAGCCGACAAGGTAACAGCACCATCGAATGACCTGCTGTTTATAACATAAGGCTTATCCTGGAACTGGTGAGTTCCAGCTCCTACTTTTCTTCTGAAGAGCCTATATGGTTTTAGAACATGAAAAATTACAGCTCCAAAAAGAGCTCTCCCTGGGCAAGCAGGTCTGTGAAACCGACTGATTTGGAACATTTCCCAAAAGTGTAAAAGGAACAAATAGGAATGCATTTTTGCCAACACACACACACACACACACACACACACACACGCACACACACAAAATCCAGCAGGGGCAAAGGACATTCAAGGACACTACCTTCCTCCAGCTCGGACCAGATTTCTCCTATGACATTCTCCACCAGAAAGGTCCGACTCTGCCGATTACGTCGTATGTGTTCCTTAGCTAGTGGCCAACACAAAGAAAATAACGGGTGAGAAAGCATGAAAGAGCCGCAGTCCCTGAAGTCAGTGGAGGTGAAAGAGCATGGGAGGTTTGGGAACAGAACATTCGGTGATCTCGATCGGAATGATTACATAAGTACAACAGGGGGAATGACAAAGCCAGCTCTTCCACAGCAAGGAGCTTATTTCCACCAGCCTCCATCTATTCATCTGCCTGGAGCTAGCCAGCGCTCTGCTGAAAAGCTCACCGTGGTGAGATTCCCTTCCTCCAGGAACAGTTTCAGGGGAATGGAAATAAAATAGGTCAGTTTCCTGGCTCTGCTGCCCTAGGGAGGAAGCTGTCTGCCAAATGGCCTGCAGTGCGCTTGGTTAAATAATTTCACATCAAGGAACTTGGTCTGATACATGGAATGCGGGGTATGTTTTCCTAACTGGATCTGGGAAAAACCGGCCAGGAGCCCTTTCCAGACTCCGTTGAAGTCGATATGCTCTTCCGCCACAAGGTGGCGCGGCTGAACCTAGCAAAGCCGACGCCGCCTTTTTCCTGCACAACGCGGGACAACCTAGGGGTGGCTGGGGTACTCAGTGGCTGTGATGCCATGCATGGGTATTTCATCTCCCGCTGGCTCCCGACAGCCCCGTGAGACGGACAGGGCCCAGATCATCGTCCTGTGTTCAGACGAGGAAACCATGTCAGGGAGGTCAAGGGACTTGCCGTTCCCACGACTCTGTCTTGCAGCCTGAAATGAACCCTCAGACGGCAGACCCCCTGCCTTTGAGACTTAACAATTTAGAGTGAAGGCTGAAAACGCTGAATAGGAATGTTAAGAGGAGGGAAAGATGCTGTGAGAGGGAGCCTGGGAAGCACCAGAGCATACGCACGATGGGAATTGGGGCAAATCACTTAACCTCTCTCAGCTTCAGTTTCCTCATCCATAACATGGGATGATACTACTTGGCCCAAGTTCCACGCAGGCTGAGCAGGGACTGGCCCTCTGATTTGTCGTCAGCACCCACTGTGACACCAGGCACACAGTAGGTGATGAGGAAGGCAAAGCACCAAGTATGAGACAGTGAACCCAACAAATGGCCCCTACCATGAACAGTTTAGAGCAATCCTGGTTTTACAGACAAAGGCTCTAATCCACCGCTCTGCCCCCCACCAAATCTTTAGTCTCTCAGCCCTACATCTGCTGCTTGTTATCCAATAAAGGACCCTTGACCCCCCAGCTTCCTTCAGCAAGGAGCACAGTGCATCTCCTCTGGGGATTAGAATGGCAAACATCAACATTGGGCCAGCCTTAAGCTCCTCAGGCCACCCCTGATTAAAGAGCTCCGGCAGGCCTGTGGGGTCCCCGGACTCAGGGCTTCTCTCCTATGCCCAGCTCCAGATGAACTTACACTGAACACTTTGCCGTGGGGACTGACTTTCCAAAACAGTCTAGGTGGCCAAGAAAATGGCATGTGTAAAAAACGGCCAAGTGAAGCTAGTAAAATATGTTCTGAGCGCTCAGAAAATCCTGTTTTTCAGGCAAATATGCCAAAGATTGTGAAAAATGTAGCCTTTACTAATGTCGTTAAGTCTTTTTGGAGTCAAATAACGCCAACAGTGGCCCCTGCAGCGCTGGGGACAGAGTGCCAGCTCTGGTCTCCTCAGTGGTGGCCACTGGATGTCCATCGGGGAGTGGCATCAGAGCGCAGAGAATGGCCCGGGATGGGGGACTCAGGCTACTGATGCCATCCTGGGTACCCCCTGATTAAGCACTCTGCCAGGCCTTCCCACACAGCACTCTGTCCTTCTGGGAGGGAGGTTCTCACCAAAAAGCAAGGTTAAGATGGAACCCCTGCCTCACTGACCCTCTGAGTGATGGTGGCCAACAACATGAGGATTTCAAAAACCAAAGACACCCCTCTGAGCACAGAAAACAGCAAATCCCACAAGGCACAGGACACAGACATGGAGCAGTGTGGGCATGATAGGATACATTAAAGGAAAGAAAAACAAAATCTCTTGAGCTCTTGGGAAGGGCAGGCATTCTAACAGTTCCCTTCTATGCGAATGTTGTGCTTAAGAAGTGTCAAGGAGAACTGTGCTCAATCAGCTAATTCTGGCATGAGTGGCTATCTATGAACAATAAGTAAAGATCAGTATATGAAATAGAGAGCCCAGGCAGACATTCCTCTTTCTTCCAATTAAAACAACGATCCTGAATATTTAAAACGTGAACACTAGCTAGCCTTGTGAGAAAAAGGCAAATCGAGCCCTGAGACTTGGAGGGAAGCCTGTTTCCGTTTGCTCTGGGTGAATCAGATCCAGGTGGCGAACACATGGTCCTGGCAGGCTGAGGGGGCAGCAGCCTGGTGACAAGTGAACTTCTTGCCACTGTCTCATGGCTCAGGTTCACAGGCTCCTCCATCCTAGGTTAAAAATGCAGAGCAGTGGCCGCTGGGGCAGAGTCACCTTGTAAAGAGGAAGAGAGCTCTGTCTGGACAGGAATGTGTGCCCTCCAAGGGTGAGCCTGGGGCCCAGTCCCCCAGGCAGTGCAGAAACAGCCTTCAAGCTGAGGAACAAGGAAAGCTCCAGGACAACTGGTGACAGTCTCACTCACATCATCCCTCTCCTCCTCCAGGACCTGGGCCTTCCAGGGCAGGATGGAGGTGGGCTGGCGTTAAGGGGGGGGGGGGGGGTGCCCTTGAAGTCCTCACTTAGGCAGAGAGCTCAGAGCTCGGGTGCACAGTGCCACCCCCCACAGCTCCTTAGCATCCATGTTCACCCGCGTGGCTCTGCCTGACTCAGGGTATCTTCAGACTCCATGGCTCTGGACAGATCTAAAGAGCCCTACATTCCAGGGAAAACAGTTCTGAGGAGCAAGCTTGTGAGCAACTTGCATATAGGTCAATATCAGGTTTTTCCATAAACTGTCACGGAAGTTTTGGCCAACCCAATATTGGAGAGAAAAAAGGCCCTTAAAATGCCCAACCTGGGTTTCCCTGGGCAGTGTTCCTTCCCACAGTTAAATGAGCATCAACCCCTCAGGGAAAGTCTGCCCTTTTCACCTCTAGCCTCAACTCTCCCCAGGTTTATAGTTAAGATTCACAATGAGCGCATCACGTACAAAGCGGCCCCAATGAATGAGTCAGCAATAAACCAACAGTCTTAATGGAGGCATTAATAACAGGCCAGTGGAATTAGATTAAGAATCAGTTAATAGACAGGAAAGACTTAAAAGCGGAGTAAAATGCATGGCCAAGAGCCACTCTTGGACTGCTTCACATGCTTGGGAGAGAAGGGTCCTCCCCTTAGGCACTAGGGTGGGTGATGAACAAGGGTAACCACTGATGAGTTTACAGTGTCCTTGGAGGGGCCAGGTTGTGGGAGGGGGGGAGCTGAGCACAGAGGTACTTAACTCCAGCCTCTTCCAGAAGCATCTTGAGGTCTCCAGACCACACTGAGTGCCTTCACAAACTCCGAGGCAGAGACACATGCAGGGGGCCAGAGTGGGGCGGAGGGGCGGGTGGCGGGGAGGGGAGAGAGAGAGCAGGTACCCTGTGCAAACCCAGCTCCTACTGTGTCACTGGAGCTGTACCCGTTGACCGCGACCTTGCTGCTTAGATCAGTCATCTGGTGCAGCCGCAGCTTCCGGCAGTAGATGGAGGCTGCCTCGGGCTCCAGGGCAATGATGAGCTGCTCCGAGTTCTCCGGGGAGGCCAGGCCTGCCTGGAAGACAGAAGGCAAGGCTGGGACCCCTCCGAGGACACCCCCACCCTGGGAGTGAGCACCCCCAAGGAAGGGGTGCTTGTTGGGGAAACTCCCTCTACAGGCCCCTGCAGAACCTAAAATCGGGGGTGACTGGGTGCTGAGCCCTAAGCCAGGTACCCAAACATCACAGGGTGGGCAAAGGAGAGAAAGAAAGAGAAAGTGAAGTCGCTTAGTCGTGTCCAACTCTTTGCGACCCCATGGACTGCAGCCTGCCAGGCTCCCCTGTCCATGGGATTTTCCAGGCAAGAGTACTGGAGTGGGGTGCCAATGTACAAGTATTCTTGGTGAGTGCCAGGCTCTGTGACCCTCAAGGCTGCCTGCATGTTTGGCCCGCTTGGCCCACAGCTGAGAATCCCAAAGGGGCAAAGGACCCAAAACTTAGAAAACCAACCCAGGATGGAAGGCCGATGACGGTCTGTTTCCGGTTCCAGAACCAAATGGTAGGACCGAGGCCTAGCAAACCCCAATGGTCGGTGGCCTAGGAAACAGAAAGGCCATCGCCGGGCCTCAGCTGTGCAAGAATCTGAATCTGCTATGTGGGCATCTGACCTGTTATCTCCAGAGCACCGAGGGGGCTCCAGGAGAAAGCCCCTCACCCCCGCCCTGGAATCCACAGAGTCCCCAGGTCCTAGATGCAGGGGAAAGCCCACTGGCAGTTATCCTATGCAAAGCCCCTCTCCTGTTCACAGCAGACGTGAGTCTGCCCTGTGACGCCTGGCTTGCTCCAGCCACAACCCCTCCAGGCCTCTCGAAGGGCAGCCAGGGGGCTTCAGGAACACCCCTCTGAGGGTGCGCAGAGACACAGACTGGCTTGGCCTTGACCTGGAGCATGAGGTGTGGCTTGCTTGTTGAAGCTGCCCATGCGCATGGATGTCCTTGGTTGCCAACACAATGGGAAACTAAAACTAGCTCATTCCGGTACTGCTGTGTTTACTGTCTTTGCTGCCATTTCCGAGGGAAGCCGGGATGCTCCCCAGGTGCAACATCCACTTTGGAGAAGGCCCCCAGTTCTCCCCAGGCCCCAGGAGAAGGCAGCCAGGGGCCTCCCCAGGCTCATCTTGTCAGCCAGGGACAAAGGTCTGCCTAACATCACACTTGTAAATGCCCATGGGGAAAAGCCAGCCTAGGGTCATGAGCAGAAGGGGCTCTGGAGGGTCAATTATTGGGCAAGGAAGGGAGGGGAGTTGAGGTTAGAAACTGCAGACACCTTTCGTCCAATTCCTTCACTTTATGCAGAAAGAAACCAAAGTTTAGAGAGGTAGGGTGACCAACTGTCCTGGGTTTCCTGGGACACTGATCTTTCAGTGCCCAAACTGGGACAGTCTTAGGCTCCAGGGTAGCCAACAGAAGTGAGAGCCAGCCCAGGCCCCACAGACTAGCTCTTGAACTGGTTCTGAGCTCTCCTGCTCTTAGTAACTCCAGTTACTGAAGTGGGGCCCAGTCCTCCATGCTTTGACAGAACTCCTGGGTGCCCCTAACACTCCCCTCCTGAACTGGTTTGAAGGTGCAATCTCCACTCATTTAGTCTGGGCCAGGACTGCCTTATACCTGCTGCCATCTGTTCTCCCAAATAACCGTATTATCCCAAATGAACCAATCAACTAGGTCTCAGATACCATCAGCCGGCAGGTGACAAAGTCTCTACTTTGCCAAAACTAAATGTCTGCCAAGGGCAGAAACCTTCTGGAAGACTGTCCTTTACAAAACCAGATGGAACCATACATGCCTTCACTCTCCACCAGGAACCCGCCTCCTTCCTGCCTCAGCTGAGCCCAACCACACAAGCAGGATCTGTTGCCCATCGGCCGGGCCCCCAGGTTGAAGAGGCCAGGTCTGCCCTGAGCTTACCCGGGTCAGTGGGTGATTGGCGCAGGTGTGTGCCAAGATTCCGGTCCCAGGGATTAAACTGCCCCCTCCCCCAGCCTCACTTTCTCGCAGGATCTCATCAGACAGCCTCAGTAAAAAGGCAGCTAAGGGTTAAAGTGCCTGATGAAAGACGCCACGGGCCACCCACGGCAAGTGCCGCCAGGAACAGGGAAACCTCTGAACCTTTCTCCCCAGGATCCCAGAGGGAAAACTCCAGAGTGACAGCAGGAGGAGCCCAGTCTGCAGCGCAGTGCTCGTGGACTGGCTCTTCCGTCCTCATAAAGCCGAGACCCTTCTAGAGCAGGAGCTCACGGGCCTGGCTTGCACCACGTGGACTGAGGAAGAAGGACAGGTGGACAGCAAAGCAACGGTGGGCCTGGGAGACACAAGCCTCTCCTGCAAAGCTTGGGATGGGCGGAGGCTGTGGAGGGCAGAGCAGAGCACGCCCGGGACTCGGTGTGAAGGAGGAAAGGCACATTCCTGTCTCCGGGTCCCGTCAGCCGGCCAGGCGGTGCCCACGTGGCTGGTGAGAATAGCTGGGTCCAGGGCCTGTCTGGGGCAATGGGGACTGCAGGGGACAAAGGAGCAAAGAAGACAGACACCTTCATTCCTCTCCAAGCCTTCCCGGGAATTCTGAACAGGCTACCCTACATGTGAAATACCCATGGAAAGTCACATCAAGTCCAGAGGAGTGAGGGCTCTTGAGTAAAATGATACAATTCAAGGGCGTCCGAGGGTCCCTGGTGTTTGACTGAGAACACCTCCCACCGGGATGCTCCCACATCCTGAAGATGTGAAAGACAAGCAGACTGATCTGAATCTGCCCCCAGAGAGCTGGGGCTGCACCCCTCGGGGGACCATCCACCAGTCCCTCCCCAGCTGGACTGGCTCAGCTCCACAGCAAAAGCTTTGACCCATTTCTGTGAGGAGTTCCCCACAGTACCCGGGTGAGGATGCAGATGGAAGTGGAAGTGAAGAGGACCCCAAACCAGAGGGGAGGGAAAGGCAAGATCAGTGGCGGGGGGGTGAGGGGGGTGGGCCGGCAGTGCCCGGGAGGCCCAGGACCAAGTAACCACACTCCTCTGCTTGAACCAGCCCCCGTCCCCGCTCCCCAGCGAGACCGAGGCTCCATGTCTCCACCAGCCAACGCTCAGGGAGGCCACAGGCAGAGCGGAGAGAGAGGCCAGAGAAGACAGCTGTCTCCACACAGATTCCGTCTCCCCAGGAGGCTTCTTGGAGCTGCTGGGAGACTCTGAGAAAAGGAGGAAATGCAGATATCTCCGCCAGCCTCTTACAAACCCAGATGTCTTTCTCTCTGAGCAGAAGGATGCCTTGCACTGAAATGCAAGCTTAGTTTGTCTCTAAAACCACTCCCTGTCCTCAGCAGAAGCCCCCTGGCCTAGGGGCTACAACAGACCCCAGGGGTCTTTGCCTGGGATCTGTTCAGGGTCAACCAGGACAGAAAAGCTTGCTCTCCGCTCCCGGTAACTCTATCCCTGGAGCTGGTATCCCAAGGCCACGGTTCTGTTCGATGTGAGCTCTCCCTCTGCTCAGCCCCCGGCCCAGCACGTGGCATATTCTGCTTCCCACCGTCGATCCGTGCGGGCCTGTCTAACCTCTCCTGTAAGGAGGGGTGTTTTCTAAGGGCAGCTGTCAGGTCTTCTAGGCCTAAAGCACACAGTAGGTGCTAAGAGGGCAGCTGCCAGATGAAAGAGTCGCCCATCCCTCCAGCTAGGCTTTCTGCGATCCTCTGGCCCCTCTCAAGAGAGCTTTGCAGGCATGACCTGAGGACTGTACAATCAGAAAGCCTCTGAACCAAGAGTAGGCTGCTCCATCTGACTCTCCACATCTGGGCCAGCAACAGCTCCGTCGTAGTATTAGTTTTTAGAGCTCGGCTTCCTGGTCACAAGCTCCACTGGGAGGGGTGGCAGGGTGAGAAAACCACACTCCAGGGAGGCCAAGGACGAGGGTGGTTACCACCCCAACTTCTCTGCTCCTCGGCCCTGCAGTCAGCCAGGAAAATCTGCCAAGGGGCTGTGTCCACAGCTGCGTAAAAAGGCCAGACTAGTTGTGCTGGCCTGGCATCGAGCTGCAAAGAGCTACAGCTGCAGGGCTTCTGAATGTCACGGGGTTGGGTTTCCTTCTTGATGTGATTATCTTTCACTGCGGCTTGTTCAGAAAGGGAGGTAAATGCAAGCTCTGTGAGATGAGATCATCATGGGTATGGCAATATAATTTATTTAACAGGTTTCTGGAACCTATGAGAGTCACACATTTTAAGCAAAATTCATCTAGAAATATACTAGACTACTTCCTATCCATGATTCACGCAGGACAGAGTGGAACTAACTCTTATTCTAGCTCTTTTCTGAGGGCCTCAGAAGAGGCATCAGCTGTTCTTTCTGCTGCCATCTTTCCAGTGAATGCTCTTAAAGGGTCTAAAGCTGCCCCAAGAAGGTGGATCACGAAAGATGGAGCTTTAACCCACTTCTTCAGCAATCACTTGACACAAGAGGGGTTTGGGGGGTTTCACAGATGAAGCTGCTCCCATGTCAAGTGCTGGGCAGCCCTCACGGGCCATGAGTCACAGACCGTCAAGTTCAGGTCCCAGGCCCACTCCTTGCAGGCCTGCTTCTCTCAGGGATTGCTTCTGTCTCTCTCTTCATCCAGGCCTCTTCCTCCTCTACTAGGCTGATGGGAAGTTGATGTTCAGCCATGTGACAGTGCCATGAACTTGGACCCAGGAGCCTGGAAGGAGGGGCTCCATTTGCCACATGTAAGCAGGGTGGGCTGACCAGTTTCCCAGCTGCCCTGATGGAAAACTATCCTGCTCACCCTGCCTGCTCATCTGCATGAAGCCAGGCCGATGGGCCACGCTTCTGGTGGAAGGGCTGCTGGGAAGGCTCAGGTCTCAGAAGCTGGGTGGGCCAGGAACTGTCCTTTTTGCTCAGGTTCTGTATTTGTCAGATTTCTTCAGAGAAACAGAACCAGTAGAATGTTTGTATATGTAGAAAGGGGTTTATTTTAAGGAGTTGGCTCACATGATTGTGGAGACTGACAAATCCTAAGACTTCAGTCAAGCTGGAAGCCCTGGAGGGCAGACGGTATAATTCCCTTGCCAGCAGGCTCAAGACCAAGCAAGAGTCCAGTTAGAGGCCAAAAGCAGGGGAAACAATGTTCCAGTTTAAAGGGAGGCTGCTGCTAAGTCACTTCAGTCATGTCCGACTCTGTGCGACCCCATAGATGGCAGCCCACCAGGCTCCTCTCCGTCCCTGGGATTCTCCAGGCAAGAATACTGGAGTGGGTTGCCATTTCCTTCTTCAGTGCATGAAAGTGAAGGCAGGCAGGCAGGAGGAATTCCCTCTTACTTTGTCTAGGAAGGTTCAGCTTTTGTTCTAAATCAGGCCTTCAACTGATTGGATGAGACCCACCCACCTTAGAGAGGGCAATCTGCTCTATTTAGTCAATCAATGTAAATGTTAATCTCATCCAGAAACACCCTCATGGCAATACTTGGAATGATATTTGACCAAGTATCTGGATACCCCTAAGCCCAGTCAAGCTGACACATAAGAAAATTAGCAGCCACCATTCTCACTCTGTATAATAAACAGGAGGTGAGGAAGGAAGAGTTGGAGAAATGCTAACTTGGGAGAGTAGCAAACTCTGTTCACTTTGTCCTGAAGACTCTTCCAGAAGACAGGCTAAAGAGGGTGCCCCTAACATGCTACAGACCCCTTCCCAGAAGTACAAATGGCTTCAATGAGCCACTTGGATGTGAGCAATTTGAGAGCAGGGCCCCTGTCCCATGACCTGAGCACCTAATGCATCCTGGAAAAGAAGGCTGCTAACACAGGCTTGTTTAATGAATAAATGAAACAGTGAACAAAGAATGAATGAACAAATGGTCTCTGCCATCTTCAAATCCATCCAGTGACTGTAAACTGAACACAAGTATCAAAAAGAGCCCCAAATTAAGCTGCACAAACAGTGCCCTGGACAAACGTTACCCGGTAAGGAGAGGACAGATCCATTGGCAGGGCATCTCCTGGCCTCAGGAAGCAAATCCTCCCACCCCTTCATCCATGCTTGTCACCTGGGCCCTGCCCAGGAACTGCGGGCCCTCCCACTGCCCGAGGTGCCAAAGCCCAGAGGACACCCCATCCACCCCAGCCTGGCTCCCCACCTTGGCCTCCTCAGTGTAACGGGTCTTTCCCTACACTCCCCTGCTACCCACCCAGAGAGGCAGCCCTTAAAGAGCTGGCCCAGGACTCCACAGCCCTGATGAATCTACCAGTCTCTGCACCTCTTACTTTTTCAGGCTAAAAATAAGAACTGTCCCGTTTCCAGGTCACATGTTTGTTGCTGAAGTCTTCCTGAGGGCTGGAAAATGAAAAAAGTCCAAATGATGAATCTTGAGGATCCTTCCTGGGAAAACTCAGGCCCCTGGACAGCGTCTCAGCAGACACCCGGGTCCCTGGGTCCCGTCTCTGGATCCTTGGACTCTGCCTGAGGGCTGACACCCAGGAAGAGCTCCCTGATGCCCAGGGCTCCCATGGGCAGTGAAACTGCACTTGAATCTCTTCCTATTTAAAGAGGTTGTCTGTTTCTGGAACTTCTACCCGCTTTCCTCATCCCTATAAAAACAAATCTATTTTTGGCAGATGCATAGACTGAACCAGATTCTCACGCTGAACAGAGGAAGGGGAGAGCAGAGGAGACAGGCTGGGGCAGTGGCGGGAAGGAGGGGAACAGGGGTGGGGTGAGGAGGGGACACTGTCCTTCCCTGAACTGCAGTAAAGCCACCTGGAGTAAAGCCCCAGGCATGGAGGACAATTCAAGGTGCCCAGGGCCATCTGACTGGAGCTCAGTACGTGTGTGTGTTAGTCGCTCAGTCGTGTCCGACTCTTTCAAACCGCACGGACTGTAGCCTACGAGGCTCCTCTGTCCATGGGATTTTCCAGGCAAGAACACTAGAGTGGGTTGCCATTTCTTTCTTCAGGAGATCTTCCTGACCCAGAAATCGAACCCAGGTCTCCCACGTTATAGGCAGACACTTTACTGTCTGAGTCATCAGGGAAGTCCACGTGATTTTCCAGGCAAGAATACTAGAGTGGGTTGCCATTTCCTTCTCCAGGGTTAGTGCTCAGGGTGGATTCAGTTGAGGTTTTTGAAAGAAAAGGTCCTTTGAGTCTGTGGCCACACACTAAGCATTAGAGGTATGTCTCCTGGGAAGGGCAGCTCACTCCAGGAGGCATGGCAGAAGACATGGGTGATGTTCCCCAGCCTGCTCAGGTGGAAGGTTCTGGAAGCTGACTCCCAGGGTGAGCACTCATTTATTAACCCAGGAGACTAAGCACAAAGCATCCCACGCTGTCCCGGGATCATAATAGCAGGTCAGTATGGCTGGCCACTCCCGCCATGAAGTCAGCCCCTCATGGGAGCCACTCCATGGCACAAGTTGTCTGCAAGTGTGAGGGGTGGAGGCCACGAGGGTTTGTGGCCCCAGTGATGCCCTCCAGCACCCATGAAGGATGGGCTTGCCGTTGGCGCTGCTGGTGTTCCTACTGCCCAAGGTGCTAAAGCCCAAAGGACACCACCCTCCCTGCCCCATAGCCTGGAATCCCCCTTAACCTCCTCAGTGCAAGGGGCTTCTCCCTACACTCCCCCGCTACCCACTCAGAGAGGCAGCCCTTGACCTCAGAGAGAAAGGCCTTGACAACAAGACCTGGAAATGAATAAAGCCAGAAAGAAAACCGAGGCCAGCCCCTCCTATTTTCCATCAGACCGCTTATCCTCACCAGGGAGGAAGCTGAGGAATGAGAAGGCTCCTGACCTCCTGGCTGTGGGCCACCTCTTGCTGCCTCCTGAGGAGGCCTATGAATGCTGGGGGACAGCTGAGTGGGGTGACGGCCACCACCGTGTGCATCTTGGGCCCCCCGCCTGCCCCCAGCCCCGCACTCACCTGGTAGGCAGCTTGTCTCATGAACTGCTTGGCCGGCTGCTTCCAGATGGCGGGCACTGTGATGACCCATCTGACATCAGAGTTCTCGAACTCCGAACCCGCCTGGTCGCTCAGCTCCTGAAGCCAGAGAAAATGCAGCAGGTCAAGTGGGCAGAACTGGTCCTCCCGCGGCTTCGTCAAAAAATCCAGGTTTCTTGGCCACAAACTTTTGGGTCGTCTATTCTGCAGCCCCTTGAACCTAACCAGCATCAGGAACAAGAATCTGTTGTCTGAATTTTCAGCAAACGGAGCTAACCGGCTGCTTCATTCACCGGATGTGGCCGCAGGTGGAGGCGGGCAGATCTGAGGCTTTTGGTCACTTCCTAGTCCTGTGACTTAGGGCAAGTGACCACCTCTCAGGCCTCAGCTTCCTTATCTGCACAACGGGGATAATAATAAACTCATATCATTGTTGGGAGGATTGATCGTTTTCTCAGAGCTCCACTTCCTGACAGCTTCCTCTGCCATGTCAATCTTGTTAAGCTCTTTCCTTACCCCATCTCCATGAACCCATTTGAGAATCCTGTCTGGAAGAGGCAGGCACGGCCCCTTTTCTACAGATGGCAAACTAAGGCCTAGACGTGTTCAGTATCTCTGTGATGACTGACCAGCTAGAGAGGTGCAGAGCCAAACTCTGCACTCAGACCCGGGTCTATCTTGATGCTAAAGGCCAAGAAAGGTCTTAACGAAATTGTTACTTTTGGTCTCAGATCTGAATAGTGCCTGGCCTATAGGAATGTTTAGCAGCTGGTGGCATTTGTAATCAGAGTTGTCACTCACTCACCTTACTGCAAGCCCAGCACACCATGGGGGGGAGGTTTCCTGGCAGGTTGGGAAGGGTATGAGCAACATGACCTAGCAAGAATGGTGCTGCCCTTGACTTTCAGTTAACGTAAAACCTATCTACACACAGAAACAGGCTCACAGACACAGAGATCAGACTCATGGTTGACAAGGGGAAGAGGGAGAGGATGAGGGATGGACTGGGAGTTTAAGGTTGGTAGGTGCAAACTACTACATTTAGAATGGATAAATGATAAGGTCCTGCTACACAGCACATGGAACTATATCCAGTCTCCTGGGATAAACCATAATGGAAAAGAATATATATTTTTTAATGTATATATGTGTATAACTTTGCTGTACAGCAGAGACTGGCATAACATTGCAAATCAACTATACTTAAAAAAAAATCAGTGAGACCCACCTGGATAAACAGGATGGGTAGAAGCATCAGAGGGCTCAACCAGGCCCATGAAGGCTAAAGAAGACCTCTGAACAGTGCTCACGCCACCTGCCCCTCCCCTCCCGCGGCCACATTCCCCAGGCAAATCTGAAATCAAACCCAGTGCTGCTGTTTTAGTCACCAAGTCATGTCTGACTCTTGCAACCTCAAGGACTGTAGCCCTCCAGGCTCCTCTGTCCATGGGATTTCTCAAGCAAGAATACTGGAGTGGGTTGCCATTTCCTTCTCCAGGGGATCTTCCTGACCCAGGGATTGAACCCATGTCTCCAGCTTGGCTGGCAGATTCTCCACCACTGAGCTACCTCAGAAATATATACATACATATATATGTATATAGATATATACATATGTATATAGATATCTATATATGTATATAGATATCTATATACATATACATATGTATATAGATATATATATATACTTCTTCAAATTCTTTTCCATTATAGGTTATTATAAGATGCTGAATACAATTCCCTGTGTTATACAAAGGTCCTGTTTTTTTCCATTTTATACATAGTAGTGTCTGTTAAGGGCTTCCCTGGTGGCTCAGCTGGTAAAGAATCCGCCTGCAATGCAGGATACCCCAGTTTGATTCCTGGGACAGGAAGATCCCCTGGAAAAGGGTTAGGCTACCCACTCCAGTATTCTTGGGCGTCCCTGGTGGCTCAGATTGTAAAGAATCCCCCTGCAATATGGGAGACTTGAGTTTGATCCCTGGGTTGGGAAGATCCCCCGGAGGAGGGCATGGCAACCCACTCTGGTCTTCTTGCCTGGAGAAGCCCCATGGACAGAGGGGCCTGGCGGGCTCCAGTCCACAGGGTTGCAAAGAGTCAGACATGACTGAGCGACTAAGCATAGCACAGCACGGTGTCTATTAATCCCAAACTCCTAATTCATCCCTCCCCACCCCTCTCCCCTTTGGTGACCCTAAGTATGTTTTCCATGTCTGTGGATCTGCTTCTTTTCTACAGAAGTTCATTTGTATCACTTTTTAGATTCTACACGTATGTGATATATGATATTTGTCTTTGACTTACTTCACTAATACAACAATCTCTAGGTCCATCCACGTTGCCGCAAATGACATGATTTCATTCTTTTTCATGGCTGAGTAATATTCCATTTTATATTTGTACCATGTCTTCTCTACCTATTCATCTAGTCAATGGACATTTAGGTTACTTCCATGTCCTTGTTATTGTATAATAAATAATGCTCCTATGAACCTTGGGGTGCATGTATCTTTTTAAATTTGCATGTATATTTTCATCTTTTCTGGATATATGTCCAGGAGTAGGATTGCTAGTAAAACAGTCATTTTCTGTTTGTGTCTATTTTTGTGTTTATTTTTTTGATCATGTTTTATTTCCTTGAGGGCTTCCCTGGTGGCTCAGCTGGTAAAGAATCCACCTGCAGTGTGGGAGACCTGGGTTTGATCTTTGGGTTGGGAAAATCCTCTAGAAAAGGGAATGGCTGCCCACTCCAGTATTCTGGCCTGGAGAATTCCATGGACTGTATAGTCCATGGGGTTGCAAAGAGTCAGAAACGACAGTGACTTTTACTTTCTAACAGGAGGTCAAGGTGACAGTCTTGGACTGCAAGGAGATCAAACCAGTCAATCCTAAAGGAAATCGGTCCTGAATATTCATTGGAAGGACTGACGCTGAAGCTCCAATACTTTGGCCACCTGATGTGAAGAACTGACTCCTTGGCAAAGACCCTGATGCTGGGAAAGATTGAAGGTAGGAGAAGGGGGTGACAGAGGATGAGACAGTTGGATGGCATCACCAACTCAATGGACATGAGTTTGAGCAAGCTCCAGGAGTTGGTGATGGACAGAGAAGCCTGGCTTGCTGCAGTCCAGACTCTTTGGGGTCGCAAAGAGTCGGACATGACTGAGCAACTGAATTGAACTGAACTGATTTCTCTGTAGGTCTGCATTGGGCTGTAAAAGTAGGTGAGACTGTAATGGGTTGAGAGGGATGCTAAGGGTGCCGCCTATATTAACCATCCAGCCTATTTTAAACTCTTTAAACAGGAAAAGGCTCAAAGATGAACGACGGGCTTTCCTAGTCATATGGAAAGTTGTCTGGTTGGGCTGTTTGTTCACCAGAGGGTGGAGACCAGCTTGGAAGGGAAGGAAGCTGGCATTGACTGAACATTTCCTGTCATGATACTTTCACCAACTGTCCCTCGTGAACAACAAGACCGCTCCAGGGATGCGATTTCTGAGAATATCTACTCGAGCTTATTCAGGTCCAACATGCAACAGTCTGCTGCTCTGAATCCACCTGCCCTTTGAACACCAGCCAGCCTCTTGGGAAGGACCCAGTTCCTATATATCTCCTCAGACTTCTTCACAATGTGTTCCCTGCTGGGAGAAAGTTCCTGAAGGCTCTGGCTGAGCCGACAGGTACACAACCACCCCTCATTCACCCATATTGTGTCTGATGACCTCTGCCCCCTCCCATCCCTTCCTCCCCTGAAAGATAGGCTGCTCAGGCCTGTCCTCACGTCATGGCCAACCTGAAACACACTCCAGAGTCACAGACTTTCTCAAGTCCTCCGTTTTCCCCGAGTTCCTGTGGCTCCTCGTCTTAACCTGAAGACACCCTGCCCCCACCGGCCTCCTTTCATGCCTGCATCTTCCTCTGGGCACTCAGTCAGTCCCTCTGGAATTCCTCTCTTCAGGCCCACAGAGGGCCACCTCCTCCCCTGCTTTGAGGCCTTCTTGGACCCACGGCAGCTCCCTTTCACTGCAGCCATGAAATTAAAAGATGCTGGCTCCTTGGAAGAGAAGTTATGACCAACCTAGACAGCATATTAAAAAGCAGAGACATTACTTTGCCAACAAAGGTCCGTCTAGTCAAAGCTATAGTTTTTCCAGTGGTCATGTATGGATGTGAGAGTTGGACTATAAAGAAAGCTGAGCACCGAAGAATTGTTGCTTTTGAAATATGGTGTTGGAGAAGACTCTGAGAGTCCCTTGGACTGCAAGGAGATCCAACCAGTCCATCCTAAAGGAAATCAGTCCTGAATATTCATCGGAAGGATTGATGCGGAAGCTGAAACTCCAATACTTTGGCCACCTGATGCGAACAGCTGACTCATTGGAAAAGACCCTGATACTGGGAAAGATTGAGGGCAGGAGGAGAAGGGGACGACAGAGGATAAAATGGTTGGATGGCATCCCCGACTCAATGGACGTGAGTTTGAGTAAACTCTGGAAGTTGGAGGTGGACAGGGAGGCCTGGCGTGCTGCAGTCCATAGGGTCGCAAAGAGTTGCACACGACTGAGCGACTGAACTGAACTGGACCCAGGGCAGCTCCCTTTCCATGGGTCCCCACTGGCCTCCCTGCTTCTGTGTCTTGACTGGTCGCTACCTGCTTCCTGAAGTGAACCCACCTCTGTCTCCCTCCCACTCCCTTCCCTAGAGTCCTCTCCCCACCCCCTTTCATAGAATGACCCACTCCCTCCCTCCATCACATCGGTTTATCTCCTTGGTTTTCACATCCTCAGATGAGCCCGCAGGTGGCGTGTCAGCCTCGCCCTCAGCTCTAGGGCCTGCGCCAGCGTCTGAGAGACCTGCCAACAGGTCACTCCTCTCCCACTGCGGGCCCTGAGGACCACAGCAGTCTCCCCTCCTCTAACACTGCCCTCGAGGCCACTCACTGCCCTGAGAGAAGTCCCGTGAGGGCTCCCACGACCCAGGAAGGATTCCTTCTGCTGGCATTCAAGACTGCACAATCTCGTCCCCCGCTTACTGTTCCCGCTCTCTCTGCAGCCTTGCCCTTCGCCGCCTGCTCCAAACCGCCTGCTCCCCCAGCGATTGGCTATGCTTTCTTTCCCCTGAGCTATTCCTGGGCCGATCTACCAGGTGAAACACCTGCCCTGCCAGCTGCTGTGTGGCAGAAGCCCCCAACCCCTCTCTGCCGGGGGGATTCCCTGCTGCTGTTGTTGGGTAGCATCTCTGCATTCACTGAATCCCCAACACCCACTAATCGACTGCATATTCCACTGCAGTTTGTTTCCACACAACCAGGACTCACATAGGACCTGGCCCACAGGAAGTACTCAAAACAAAAGGCACTTGAATGGATGAAAGCAGTGTCACATTTTCATTGCTTTGGCTCCTGAAGCAACTTAGCAGCAGCAGCAGCAGTAGCCCTATTTCTGAACTTCCCAAGTGGCGCTAGTGGTAAATAACCTGCCAATGCAGGACACTTAAGAGATGCAGGTTTGATCCCTGGGTCTGGAAGATCCCCTGGAGAAGGGCATGGAAATCCATTCCAGCATTTTTGCCTGAAGAATCCCATGGACAGAGGAGCCTGGCTGGCTACAGTCCATAAGGTTGGGGACACAACTGAAGCGACTTAGCACGCACGTACGCGGTCCTATTTCTAGAATTCTATTCTATTTCAAGAATTCACTAAATTCCTTCTGTTTGTTTTGTTATTTTAGTCACTAGGTCGTGTCTGACTCTCTTGCCACCCCGTGGACTGTAGCTCCTCTGTCCACGGGATTCTTCATGAAAGAATACTGGAGTGGGTTGCCATTTCCTTCTCCAGGGGGTCTTCCCAACTAAGGGATCGAACTCACGTCTCCTACTTTAGCAGGTGGATTCTTTACCACTGAGCCACCCAAGAAGCCCCAAATTTCTTCTAGTGATCCCATAATACCAAATGCTTCTGAGGTTCCCAGTTCCTTTGAGACAGAGCTCAGTACAAGGCTTTTTAATCTCCTGATTTACACCCACTCGTCACCATGCCCACGGGAGGGGACTCTGAGCAGACCGCTGTATTCCACTGGGACACTAGCCATTTTCTTCATTCTGAGCCATCATTGGACAAACCTTTGCGAAGGGCCAAACAAGGGGGGCTTATTCACCGGGTCAGCTTCTTCCATGGGGTCTGGGGTGCGAGCCATGGAGAGAAACAGCAGCAACTATTTGCCAAGTGTTTACTCCTTCCTGAGCCCCATGGGAGGCATTCGACATTCAATCTTTCACTTATTATCAAACGACCCCCAAGGAAGTTGCCTGCCTCCCTCTTCACATTAGGTACATGGGTATCAGAGAGGTTGAGCACCTTGCCCAGGATCACACAGTTGCGACGTGGGTCTCCTATCTTTCTTTCTTTCGTTTGTTTTACTGAGATATAATTCACATGCCATTAAACTCACCTTTAAAGTGTACAGTTCAGTGGGTGTTAGTATGTTCACATGGTGGTGTGACATTCCCACTGTCTAACTTCATCATCCCCCCAAAGAAACCCATATCCCTTGGCATCACTCCTCACTCCCACACCCCCCACCTCTGGCAATCACTCATGTACTTTCTGTCTCCATGGATTTGCCCCTTTTGGACATTTCCTACAAATGGAATACTGCACTAAGTGGCCTTTTGTATCTGGCTTCTTTCCCTTAGCATCATGTTGTCAAGGTTAATCTGCGTCACAGTATATATCAGTACTTCATTCCTTTTTAAGGCTGAATAATATTCCAGTGTATGGGTGGATCCCATTTAGTTACCCATTCATCCACGGATGGACGTGTCGGTTGTTTCTGCCTTTTTGGTTATTATGAACAGTGCTTCTGTGAACATTCACGCACAGGTGTTTACGTGAATACATGTTTTCTTTTCTCTTGGAACACACCTAGGGTTGGAGCCTCCAGCTCACACTGTGTTTAACCTTTTTTTCTTAGTTAGTTTTCGGCTGTGCTGGGTCTTCCTTGCTGCATGGTTCTCTTGCTCCTTGCGGGGAGCAGGGGCTACTCTCTTGTGGTGTGGGGCTTCTCACTGCGGCGGCCTCTCCTGCTGTGGATCATGAACTCTGGGATGTGTGGGCTTCAGCAGTTTCAGCTCTCAGGCTCTAGCGCACAGGCTGTGACACACGGGTTTTAGTTGCTCTGCGGCATGTGGGATCTTCCCGGACCAGGGATCGAACCCCCGTCTCCTGCACTGGCAGGCAGATTCTTTACCACTGAGCCACTAGGGAAGGCCCTGTGCTTAACCTTTTGAGGAACTGCCAGGCTGTTCTCCACAGCAGTTGCCCCATGTTCCCTCCCCACCAGCAGCGCACATGGGGGCATCCTGGTTTCTGAATACGAAGCCCACATTCTCTCCCCAGAAACTGTCTAGCAGGAGGTGCCCCTTCCCAGTACAGGCTCTGGTATGTGCCTACCTTCAGTGCTTGCTCCTTAAAGTACTGCAGGGCATAAGCAAAGATTTCAAGCGCTTTGACTTTCTTGCCGTTAGCTGCTGTCAGCTCTGTATCCATGGTGAGGTCCTGGAAGGGAGAATGAAGTGAGACAGGAAGAAGAAAGCCTCCCTTCTGGCTTTAGGCACTGCCATTCGGAGGCCCAGGAATCCCAGTGAACCATGTTTGTATTTCCCACAGACTAGGATGGCATGCCCCCAGGACAGGGCTGGCAGCATCGCCCCTTTACTGTGTAGGAGGCCCTGGCTGCCCCCTCAAATCCCATTTCCACTGCTTCCCTCCCTCCCTCTTTTCGACCCTCTGGGAGCACAGGTCTTGGGGCAGCAACAGAGCTGGGGTAGAAAGAAAAGGCAGCAGCCGCCACTCCCGATGCAATTTACATACTATTTCCACACGTGGACACACATGGTCACCCTTGGGAACCCTCCTAATTGAGGCCTAGATAATTATGCCAACTCGCTGATGTGCATGGCACTAAACAGGCATGAAGCTTTCACTACCCGATGAGCTGCCAACCAAGTCACAAAAATAGAAGGGCTCCTATTTTAAGGCTTGTGCTGTCTAATCCACTGGGAGCCCAGCATCACTGCCTTCTTCCCCTGCCAGAAGCCACAGCAGCTGCTGCGTGTGGTCCTCGGGTGGAAGATGCTCCATGAGATGCCAGATGGACTGAGGTCATTAAAAAATGATGAAAATAGTCCCCAGGGAGTGGGAATGGGCAGAGCAAACATCAGGAGGAAGCCCTTAAGTCTCCTGGAACCAGCAGACTTATCACCACTGGGGGAAAAAAATCAGTGTGGCCTCTGGATTGATCCAGGTTGGGTAATTAGCCTTTGCCTTTGGAGCATAAAGGAATATCAAGTGCTAAACTAGCCTTGTGGGACCTGCCCATCATCACAACCCATCTGCACAAGCTCACTACTCCAACACCTAGGGTTAAGCAAAGACACCCCAGCTTTGGGATGGTGGCTTCCAGGCCGTTTCCAGCCACCAGGAAGACATGGGCTTGGAATTGAAAAATTCAAACTGAAGAAATTCTGGGCTTCCACTTGCAGGAGACTGCTATAAGCCACTGAATCCCATCAGGTGAAACAGGAAGGATGCTTTTCGAGCAGATGTTGGTCTGCTTGAGAGAGAGACCACCACGTGGATGAGCACAGAGCCCCGGAAGGCTGAGTGCTGGCTGCAGGATCTCCCCAGTCACATCTGTTTTGTCATCTGCAAACCCTTAACAGTAGACAGATAAAAGCGATACTAATAGAAGGTAGCAATTGACTTTAACTTGCTAAGGACTGGCCTGGTTCTAAGGGCTTTGTGTATTTTGATTCCTTTAATCCTTACATCCCCATAAGAAAAGCACAAGTAGTGCCTCCATTTCACAGATAAGGTAAAGCAAGGCAGGAGAGGCTCAGTGACTTGGATTAAGTATCGCAAAG
Organism: Budorcas taxicolor; assembly: GCF_023091745.1. Lineage (NCBI taxonomy): Eukaryota > Metazoa > Chordata > Mammalia > Artiodactyla > Bovidae > Budorcas > Budorcas taxicolor. The sequence goes on from NC_068932.1 coordinate 36,431,660, forward strand.
GTGGCAGAGGCGGGATCTAAACCCAGACCATCTGGCTTCAGGGTCTGTGGTCCTAAACACTATCAGCATCCTGCATCTCTAACTGTGCATGTTAAGGAAAATTTAAGGGATAAGATGCTTAAACTGAAAAATTGTATCCTATGGACCAACATTTTGATGAAGCTCAGGGGAGGGTCCTAATCGACTTGGCCATCTTACTGAACCCTGGAAAGTAGGGAACAAAACTGCTTCAGGCACTGAACCTCCAATTATTGGGGGGAGGCTTGATTTCCTGAGCCACCTCCTTCCCCACACAGAGGGTTAAATGAGCTAGCTGTTCTGTTACTTCCAAACTGGTTCATTAATAGCCACTACCCTGAGCCCCTAAAAGGCCTCCCAGCCCCCAAGTCCTTCCTTCAGGACCCCTTGATTTCCCATAATCCAGCAACTGAAGGGGGATTTCCCAGAACAGCAGGGCCCCCCCAGCCCCCTATGCCTGTGCTCCATCCAGCCAGTGTCTCTCTGACAGGTTGATTTCCAAAGCAAACAAGTTGCTAAATAGTCTGAATATCTCCCTGTGTGTGTGTGCATCTGAAAATGTACCGTGTGGTCCAAAGCGTGGCGTGCCCCAGGCTGTTTCTAAAATCAGGTGAGTGGATGTTCGTTTCTGCTCGGGAGAAACCTGAGGGCCCCCAAGGGTCGGGAGGGCTGGAGGAACCTCAGCTCTCGGGCACTTGGGGCCCGGGAGAGGCTGGCTCACCCCAGTCGTGTGCAGCTTCATCTTGAATTTCTCCAGGTACAGCCACTGCTTGGCCTCATTGGGGTCCAGGTCGTGGTAAAAGTCCCTGGCGGCGTACCCGAAACTGTGGAACTTCCTCTCTGGAGTCAACAGGATGGTGGTCGGAGTCTTCTGGTTGGACACCCCAGGGTCGCCTCCCTCCCATCGCCTGCCGCGAAGGAAAGGCAGAGGTTATGGGCCTTCTTGCATGGATGTGAGCACCTACTGTGTGCAAGGCTGGTACAGATGTGGGTGCTCACAGTGGCTGCTACAGGTGCCCTCATAGCAGATGGATTCTCTTTGAAACAGGCAGGGGAGAAACACACACGTAAATACCTGCCTCATCAGATGGAGATGAAGGGTTCAGGGAGATAGCCCAGAGAGGTCAAAGGAGGCAGAGAGATGGGGGCCTTGGAAAGAATGCAGGTTTCAGGAGAGACTTGAAGGATGGACAGACAGCCGGATGTTGAAAGAGGGACGGACTGCAGGCTGTTCAGAGAGGGGCAAGCACAGGCCATGTATGGGGAATGCCAGGTGACTGTGTGGGTTGGAGAAAGCGTGTAAATGAGGAGAGTGATTATGCTCGGGTGGGGAAAACGAGACTGGAAAGGTGGTGAGGACCCTGAAGAGTGAGAGATTTAATCAGTGAGTAATAAGGAGCCACTAAAGGTTTTAGAGCAGGGGCAGGACAGCATCAGAGCTGTTGTTGACCCAAAGCAAACTGGACTAAAGGGAGGGAGACTGGAAGCCAGGAGGCTGAGAACAGAGCTCAGGTCTCAAGGTGAGGGAGCTCGTACAAGGATAGAGAGTTCTGGGAAGACAGAGAGGGGATGATTGGGAGGAACCACCCAGAAGGAGAACCAAGCCAAATGGCCTCACTGGTGAGCAGGCGCCAGGGCACCCCACAGGTTTCAAGCTGGGGAGTCTGGAGGAGAGAGTGCCCCTCACAGATGCCAGCAGTCCCGGCCAAGAAGTAGGCAGGAGGAAACATGGAGAGCTTTATTTGAAAGTGCTGGCATTGAACTCCCAGGATGGGCTTGAAGGTGCAAGCCAGGAAGAGATTCAGGCAAGAAACAGACCCGGGCGCCCCCATCCTGGGTGACAGTCACAGTGGCAGGTGGATGAGAGCGCTGATCAGAACGGCTCTCATCAGAACGGCTCTGATGGAGGGAAGGGACCATATCCTGCATGTCTGTGTGCTGAAGAGGAGCCAGGAGCCAGGAGGGGTGAATGCAGACTGGAAGATGCGACGGGATTAGATCCTGAAACCGATGGGAAGTGTGATGGAGCAAAGAGCGGGTAGGTTGAGCCCCAGAAAAGCTTCCATCCTCCTCAGAGACAGAAAAAAGGAGAAAAGTAAAGAGAGTGGAGAAGACAGGTGACTGGATGCTTCTCCCTTCTTTGGGGCCACAGCAGCGAAGCCCTGGCTGCCAGGGGACAGGATGCTGTCTCCTCTACCAGGTCCTGGCTCAGCAGGTGGCTCCAGTCCTGCCACGTGACCCCTACAAGCAGCCTCTGGGGGAGACACAGTGCACTAGGGGAAGAGCATCTTTCTCCCCAGCCTGCCCTCTGGGGGAGGTGGCGGCTCTCCTGGCTGGGCTCACACCTGCCGCCGCCATCACAGTCCGGATGGAGAGCCAACCTTCACCTAGACCTGCCTCGCAGATGGGGCTGGAGTCATCCCTGGCCAGTTTCCCAGTCAAGCCCCATCCACCCAGGGAGCCAAGTCCCCATGGTGACCCTGCTGAGATGCAGAGATGATCACCGTCCCAGGCTGACATTGGTGCCTGGACCAGGGATGCGTTCCACACACAACCTTTCAGAAATAGGTTTTCCAGGACTATGAACACTGACATTTCCAGCAGGTAATGGAATTCCAGAGTTTTTGCCCTTCAAATGTTCAATTCTCCATTCCTATTTAAATATAAAAAATTAAACTTTCTCATTCATAATTCTGTCAGTCTGGATCAAAGTGATATTAATATGTTCTGACTGAAATAAAATTCAGGTAGAACCTTCCTCCAAAATCTCTACAATTACTAAGATAACACCCCTAGAGACCCTGAACTCTGTGAAGGCTTTGTAAGAATTCCTCCCCAGCAAGTTCAAAGTTATTTCTGCTCCTTTCTCTTTTGTCAATTTTCACTGTATGACTCTCCCTTTAGAGATAAATTTCTTAAAACAACAGTACAGAAGCCGATAAATGTTGATTCTAGTTTATGGGGGCTTTCCTGCTGGCTCAGATGGTAAAGAATCTGCCTGCAGTGCAGGTTTGATCCCTGGGTTGGGAAGAGCCCCTAGAGAAGGGAGTGGTAACCCACTCCAGTATTCTTGTTTGATCCCTGGGTCAAGAAGATCCCCTGGAGAAGGGAATGGTAACCCACTCCAGTATTGTTGCCTGGAAAATCCCATGGACAGAGGAGCCTATGGTCCATGGGGTCACAAAGAGTTGGACACGACTTAGTGACTAAATAATAAGAAAGCACTTGATAGGAAATCTCACCACATTTGCACACACACTCTGAGAAGCAGGTACTGCATTATCCCCATTTCACAGATGAGGAAACTGAGCTTTAGAAGGTTCATCAATTGCCTGAAAGTGAAGTGAAGTGTAGTTGCTCAGTCGTGTCCCACCTTTTGCGACCCAATGGACTATAGCCTATCAGTCTCCTCTGTCCATGGGATTTCCCAGGCAAGACTACTGGAGTGGGTTGCCATTTCCTTTTCCAGAGGATCTTCCCAACCCAGGGATCGAACCCTGGTCTCCCACCTTGTAGGCAGACACTTTACTGTCTGAGCCACCAGGGAAGTCCTTTGCCTGAGGTCACACAGAGAGAGACCTGGATCTCCTCCATCACAAACATCCTGTAAGTCAGTGCCTCTTGCCAAGGCGGCATGCTGGAAGTTTCCAACATACTCTCTAGGCCCTTTCCCAAACCAACTAAGTCAGAATTAAACCAATGACTTTACAGACCAGGAACCTGAAGCCCAGAGATCAGAAGTGGCTTGCCCAAAGTGGCATGGTGAGATTAGGCCAAGCAGGGCCAGAATCCAGGAAAAGACCTGCCTACTAAGTACCATTCATCTGCTCATTGGATTATTCCCTCTCCCCTCCCCCAGAGTCCTCCCCCAAGTCTCCATAGTGACAAGTGACTGGCGCTAGCCCCTGCCCCTCTGATGCTCACCTCATCACATGGATGCATTCTGGCTCCTTGGTGAAGCTGTAGGCATAGCCGCTGGACGTCGTCCCGAAGTCAATGGCCACCACCACGAGAAATGTCTGCTGCTCAGAGACGTTCGGGTCGGCATCATTCTGCAGATACACCAAGTGGGGTACAGGGTGTGGGTGGGGGCAGTCAAGCCCAGCTTTCTGGAAGGTTCCACCCTGCCCCACTGTGCACCCACTGCAGACAGAAGGACATTCCACGTTTGGTTCAAGTCTGCCACATGGTGACCCCTGGGGAGAGGACATGCCTGCCTCCTGTCCACGCCGCACCCCCACCCCCGACCAACTCAGGGAGAAATGGAGGGTCCTCCTGAGTGGAGGGCCAGGCCAGGTCACTGGGGAGGTCACCTGCCTACACATGTGCACCACATCCTTTATCAACCATGCGTGAACGTGGCAAATTACAGAAACACTTCCATTTGAACCAGAAGCCAGTGGTTCCCCTTCCCCCCACTGGCCTCCCCCAGGCCCTACACAGACCTCCAGACCCTGCTCAGCTGTGCCCTGTGTACCTGCCAGGTGACCCCTCCATCTGCCTGGGTGTGTGGGGCAGGGGTGTAGGGCTCAGCATACCAGGAACCCTGCCCAGTCCTGCCACAGTCAGCCACGTGACCCTTGGGGCCCAGAGCCTTTCCTCATCTGTCAAGTGAGTAGGTCAAGTCATTCCAGATTTCCCCCTAAAATTTAGACTTCCTTATCAACACCCACAGAACTTCAAATTATACCAATCAACTTGGGATCTGAAGAGTATTGATTGGTTAGAGCAGGGGGTGACAGCCCCACCTACCTGGCCTTTCGTCACACTGCGCCCCATCCCCTTAGGTGACCCTGAAGCTTTTCCAGGGAACCCTCGGGGTACAGAGTTTGAAAATCAGAGGACCCGGCTCTTCGGTGCCCAAGCCTCTCAGTTTTCCCAAGCCAGAGGGAGTTCCAGAATGCACGCCTTTCCATGGAAGCCAGGACAGTGCCGGGAAAACCAGGACAAGCTGGCGTCCCTCCTCAGTGATGGCTCTGAAGTTCTCAGCAGTGTCTTCTTTGCAGGTCTGAGCAGCTCGTATAAAACCGCCCTTCCCTCCACGTACTTCTCTCTGGTTGGCTACATGTGAGCACCTTGAACAGCTGCCCCACAATATCCATCTGGGGCAACGTGGGAACCAATGCCCAGTCTCTAGCGCCCCCCTCCCAATACCCCCTCCAGCCACTCCCACACCGCCCAGGCAAGCTGGTACAGAAGCAGCTACAGCCACAGCTTTTGGTCACAGCACTTAACTGCACTGGAAAAACCACTGCTTTTCACTGATTCGCCCACCGGCCAGATGTGGCTGCATCCTCCCAAGAGGGTGCCCTGCAGTCTCTGAACCCTGAATCTTTAAAGAGCTGCTCCCCCCTGCCTGCTCATGTTATCCACACCCAGGCCAATGGCTGCAGAAGCACCAGTCACACCATGGAAAGCCTTTTCTGACCCAGAGTAGGGAAAGCCGACTCAGAAAGCAAAGGTGATCAGCACATACATTCCCCCCTCCCTACCCCCTCCACACATACATGCTTCTTACCACAATGTGGGAAGGGGACAGAGGTGTTATTCCTGTGTCCCCCAGGCTCCGGGCCGGAGATGAATATGCAGACGTGGGGGCCGTTTCTGAAAGGAAAGACAAGTGCATCCTTAGAGGTGGTGCAGGCTGAGCTGGAGAGCTGAAATGAGGACTGCGTGGCTTTGCTCCTGCAGGGAGTGTTCTCATCCTTGGAAAGCCAGCTTATGTGGGGCCAGGCTGAACTCCACCCAGAACAGTAGGGTATCTGATCTGGTTGCCCCATATTTGGTATTTAAAACTTGAACAAATGAGATGCTCCTCTTCTCCCAGTGACCACCAAGCCTCTCACTAAGTGCAGTCAATCTCTCAGCACTTAACACAGAGGCTGCCCAGTCCCTAAACCTACCTTCTGTAGAGCCCATTCTTAACCCAGGCACCACTGTATGGACCAGAGAAGACTGTAGCCCCCCTGAGATGATGTGCAAATTTTGCGTTCATTTTCTTGGAAGGTCATCCACAGCCTTCAGGTTTCCGAAGGGTTATGGGACCCCATCCAAGATTAACAACCCTAATCACCAGAACAGAGGACAGGGGTTCGACTTCCAAAACTTCTTTGCTTAGTAGAGGCATCACCTCCTCCCTCCTTCCTGCATGAGGCCCTGCCAGAACACAGGGAACTCGCTTGCTTCAGCAATGCTGAAGGGTTTGGACATTCAGTAAGAAAAACCACAGCAGAAAGACAGATAGATTAGCGTTCCTGGGCCCACAGTCAGGGTCCCACAACAGACAGAGGTCAAGAGAGAAAAGAGCCAGGAGCGAGGCAGCCTGAACATCATTTGGTCGATTCCCCTGCTGCTCTTCCAATTATTCAGACAACTTCTGAAACCCTGCCAGAGCCCCATGGCTCTCCCCCAGGGATGAGTTCCCAAGGGGGAGTCGTCCCCGGCCCTGGTCAGTGCTGGAAGCTCCATCCCCTCTCCCTGCCCACTGCCCGGGACTGAGATCCTTCAGGGCAGCAGATCAAGGATGGTGGGCTTCCCCTGGAGAGGTGATGGCCAGGCTCTTGGCATCGACAAGTCCCAGGTACCATCCAAGGAGTTCTGCAAATACTGCTCCATTCAGTATATAGACTAATTACTTCCTGGGAAAAAATGAGTAATTTGCTACAACAATATATGGTCAAGGAAACCCAGAGTCTATGAGGTATCTGAGAAAGACCTGTCTGCTTCTGGGGAGGCACCAGGAGTGGCTCCATCTGCATCTGCTGCCAAATCACTTTGGTTAATCCCACGCGCTTACTGATCTCTTTTCCTGCTTGGTGAGAACTCAAACAGCATCATTACAGTGGGTGCCAAACGAGTTGAGGGAATAAAAGGAATCATGAACGAGGGAATGCAAAGCCTCGAATCTGCACAGCCACCTCCCCACTCTGCAGGCATCTGTTCCCTCTCCTCCCGATGAGGCTCAGTTCCAACCTTTGGGAGAAAGGTGCAGAAGCAAGTTAAGTACAGAGACCAAAAATCAACCTGTGGGGGAAAGGACTTAAACAGACATTTCTCCAGAGAAGATATGCTAATGGTTGATAAGCACGTGAAAGAGGCTAAACTCATTAGTCAATAGGGAAATCAAAACCACAATGAGATTCTGCTTCATACTTCCTAGGATGGCTACAATATATATATATTTTTTAAGTAAATAGCAAATGCTGGCAAGGATGTGGAAATATTGAAACCCCCTGTATATATCTTGTGGGAATGCAAAATGGTACAGCTGCTGTGATAAACAGTTTGGTAGTTTCTTAAAATGTGAGATATAGTCTTACCATAGACCCAGTCCTTTCCTAGGAATTCCACTCCTGCGTACCTACCCAAAAGAATTGAAAACAAGGATGCTTGTATGTGCACGTTCACTGCAGCATTATTTACAAAAACCAAAAAGTGAAAACCACCCAAGTAAACATCAACAGATAAATGGATAACAAAAATATGGTACATCCATTCAATGGATTATTATTCGGCTGTAAAAAGGAATGAAATTCTTATAGATGATACACTGTGGATGAACCAGAAAAAATTATGCTAAGTGAAATAAGCTGGACACAAAAGGGACAAACATCACCTCATACTCAGAACAGGCAAATGAAATGTAGATAGCCAATACGAAAACAGAATAGGCAAATTCATAGAGACAGACAGTAGATTAGAGGTAGTCAGGAGCTGAGGGAGCAAAGACGGATGGGGAATACAAAATTTCCATTTTGGATGATGAAAAAGTTTTAGAAAGAGCAGTAATGGTTACACAACATTGTGAATGTATTGATGCCACTGATTTGCACACCTTCAAATGGTTAAAATGGAAAATTTTATGTTATATATACTTTACCACAGTAAAAAAATTATTTAAAAAAAACCAACTTGCTCATCTGAGAGAGGAAGCAGTTTCAGGTTCTACTAGCATCCTGGCTCAATGGTCTTGAAAAGAAAATGGAGACATAAGCCTGGCTCCTGGACCAGCCCACAAACTTCAGCTTCTTTGCTCATCACCCAGCACAGGGTACCTCCTTCCATAAAAGCAGGGGAAGTTCAGCATCTCTGCTACTGAGAAGTCTGCCCTGCCCCCACCACCCCTGGGGCAGGCGGCATCAGAGAGATGCCATCCTGTACCTGGAGCCACCCTCTCTCCACCTGCTACCTGGAAGGCCTGGGGCCATGTGTCCATATTTGCACAGAAGGTCTTGGAGGAAACCAAATGTCTAATTGCCCAGAAAATCTGGTGTTGGCAATTAGCAAACAAGCTATTATCAGCAGACAAACTATCCACCCCGCTGACTGCTTGGGTCTAATTATTCCATCACTCAGCCCTTCTCAGAGCATGGCCCACTGACTTGTAAAAGAACATGTGTTGGGCCACACCCAGAACACATGCCTTGGGCCCCAGGAGGACTCCGGGATATGTGAGGACAAGAATCAAAGATTTTTTTTGGTTCTCCCAGTACCTCCTTCCATCTCCCTCCCACCCTGCCTCTGGTTCAGTGGAAATAAATCATTTGACATGATCGCTCAGCCAGGCCTAGAGGCAATTGAACTTCACGGCTGTTCTCCATTAGAAATTAAAATGCAGCTACATTGTGTGATGATTTAAAACTGATTTGCATGGAGAGTATGGAGGAGTAAGATCTTTATAGACATTTGCATATGAAGCACGCCCCTATCTGTAGCTCTATGGATCCCAAATCAACGATAATTCACCAGTTTATGTGCATCGATCAACCACAGGAATATACAGAGTCTGCAGTGACGACTTTGTTCTCAAGCTAATATTTCTTTTAACTATTTAAGATGTCAAAGGTGCTCAAAGATTCTTAGGGAAAAGAATATGGAAATCACTACTTTAGCCCCTGAGGGATGTGTTGTTTTCTGATGTGCTAATAATTCCAACCAATCTTTCCAATTTTTTTTAACGTATTTCTGTTTAATTTGAGGATAATTGCTTTACAATGTTATGTGGATTTCTGCCATATATCAACATGAATCAGCCACAGGTCTGTCTCCTCCCTCTTGAACCTCCCTCCCACCTCCCACTGCATCCCACCTCTTTAGGTTGTCACAGAGCACTGGGTTTCAGCTCCCTGTGGCACACAGCAAATTTCCACTGGCTACCTATGCTTCAATGCCAACCAATCTTGAGAGCTTTCACTTAATAGGTGATTAAAAAGACAACAGGGTCAGTGGAATATTATCTGTTGTTCTGTGGATAATTGGCAGATCTAAGCTAATAGTACCCACTCTAGTACTCTTGCCTGGAGAATCCCATGGATGGAGGAGCCTGGTAGGCTGCAGTCCATGGGGTCACTAAGAGTCAGACACGACTTCACTTTCACTTTCACTTTTCATTTTCATGCATTGGAGAAGGAAATGGCAACCCACTCCAGTGTTCTTGCCTGGAGAATCCCAGGGACGAGGGAGCCTGGTGGGCTGCCGTCTATGGGGTTGCACAGAGTCAGACACGACTGAAGCGCCTTAGCAGCAGCAGCAGCAAGAGAGAGTTGATAACATGGAATGTCTAGCGTACAAGGTACGTCCTGTGTATTCTGGCTACCAGTTAAACCTGGGCCATTATCTACAGTAAGAAACACCAACTGCCATTAATTGTGACCCTGTTTATGCTTCTCTGTAAAGCCTATATAATAACACCTGCCCTGAGATGCCTCCCACCTACACGATATCCCAGTTCAGTACACATGGAGTGACTTGGGCATTTCAGGAGCAGAGGAGAAAGGCAATGCTAAAAGTCTGACAAGAATAGAGAATTTTAGAGTGCAGGTTTGGAAGAGAGAAAGGAAACGGATGAAAATAAAACTGATGCCCATCTGCAGAGGTAGGGATAAGTGCTGGTAAAACAGATTAAAGAAAAAATGCTTTACCAGAAGTGTGGTCCAGGGCAGAGCCGAGGCATCTGGGAGTTCTAAGAAATACCTACTCCGCTGTTTCAACTAGATTAAACAGATCCTCAAAACATCTTCCATTTCAAGCACTATGTACCCTGAAATGCAGTAACATAGAGGGATTTGATGATTTCACATCATGGAATCAGAAAAACACAGAATATTTCAAGAATGCGAAGTACCAGCCATAGAATTAAGCGGAGGAGGAAGAGATCGGAAGCTTTCTACCACCAGAAAATAATCCTCAGGTCGTTTTGACATTAGTCATAGATGATTTACCATTACTTAGGTCATTTACCTACTCTGTATCTTTTTTAGTTTAGTGAATATAAAAATAAATCTGAGTTTTCCTCTAGAGCTCGTTATGCAGAGTGAAGCAAGTCAGAAAGAGAAAAACAAGTGTCATGTATTAATGCGTATATATGGAATCTAGACAGATGGTACTGATAACCCTATTTGCAGGGCAGGAATAGAGGCTCATAGACAATGGACTCATGGACAGAGCAGGGGCAGGACAGGGTGGGATGAACTGAGAGAGTAACATTGAAATACTGATATATACATTACCATATATAAAATAGGTAGCTAATGGGAAGTTTGCCACAGGACTAGAAAAGGTCAGTTTTCATTCCAACCCCAAAGAAAGGCAATGCCAAAGAATGCTCAAACCACCACACAATTGCACTCATCTCACATGCTAGTAAAGTCATGCTCAAAACTCTCTAAGGCAGGCTTCAGCAATACATGAACCGTGAACGTCCTGATGTTCAAGCTGGTTTTAGAAAAGGCAGAGGAACCAGAGATCAAATTGCCAGCATCTGCTGGATCATGGAAAAAGCAAGAGAGTTCCAGAAAAACATCTATTTCTGCTTTATTGACTATGCCAAAGCCTTTGACTGTGTGGATCACAATAAACTGTGGAAAATTCTTCAAGAGATGGGAATACCAAACCACCTGACCTGCCTCTTGAGAAACCTATATGCAGGTCAGGAAGCAACAGTTAGAACTGGACATGGAACAACAGACTGATTCCACATAGGAAAGGGAGTATGTCAAGGCTGTGTGTTGTCACCCTGCTTATTTAACTTATATGCAGAGTACATCACGAGAAATGCTGGGCTGGAAGAAGCACAAGCTGGAGTCAAGATTGCCAGGAGAAATATCAATAACCTCAGATATGCAGATGACACCACCCTTATGGCAGAAAGTGAATAGGAACTCAAAGGCTCTTGATGAAAGTGAAAGAGGAGAGTGAAAAAGTTGGCTTAAAGCTCAACATTCAGAAAACTAACATCATGGCATCTGGTCCCATCACTTCATGGGAAATAGATGGGGAAACAGTAGAAACAGTGTCAGACTTTATTTTTGGGGGCTCCAAAATCACTGCAGATGGTGATTGCAGCCATGAAATTAAAAGACGCTTACTCCTTGGAAGGAAAGTTATGACCAACCTGGATAGCATATTCAAAAGCAGAGACATTACTTTGCCAACAAAGGTCCATCTAATCAAGGCTATGGTTTTTCCAGTGGTCATGTATGGATGTGAGAGTTCTGAGCGCTGAAGAATTGATGCTTTTGCACTGTGGTGTTGGAGAAGACTACTGAGAGTCCCTTGGACTGCAAGGAGATCCAACCAGTCCATTCTAAAGGAGATCAGCCCTGGGTGTTCTTTGGAAGGAATGATGCTAAAGCTGAAACTCCAATACTTTGGCCACCTCATGCAAAGAGTTGACTCATTGGAAAAGACTCTGATGCTGGGAGGGATTGGGGGCAGGAGGAGAAGGGGACGACCGAGGATGAGATGGCTGGATGGCATCACGGACTCGATGAACATGAGTTTGAGTGAACTCCGGGAGTTGGTGATGGACAGGGAGGCCTGGTGTACTGGGATTCATGGGGTCACAAAGAGTCAGACAGGACTCAGCGACTGAACTGAACTGAATGGGAAGTTGCGTATAACACGGGGAGCTCAACCCGGTGCTCTGTGACAATCTAGAGGGGGTGAATGGAGTGGGAAGCAGGTTCAAGAAGCAGGGGACATATGCATACCTATGGCCGATTTATGTTGATGTATCCCAGAAACCAACACAATATTGTAAAACAATTATCCTCCAATTAAAAATAATTTTTTTAAAAAAGAAAAATAATGAAAGAGTATCTGTAACATTTTAAATAAATAAACACACGTGTTCCTAAGTTCACTCTTAAGTTGTGACTCAGCCCCCAAAACATTCTTCAACCAAGTCACTTAAAAAATAATTTTTGCAGCAAAGAGGAATATATAAATAAATGAAAATATTTATGCCGCCAAGTAGAGGATATCAGTAAGTAAAAATTGGACTCAACCAACAAGTCTCCTGCCGCAGGATTTTTTAGACCCCAAAGCAGGTGACAGAGGAGGAACGAGTTGAACTTGTGAGGTTAATACTCATCACTTGCCTTAACGGTGTAATAATTAAAATACAGGCTTCATCAGAGTTCCTGCTATAAAATGCGAGACATGTAAAAGCCAGACACCTTTTTATTTGCTCCTGGCTCTAATGGCTTTAATCAAAGCAGACGCTCCTAAAATAAAAAATAGTCGACAAAAAAACCTCAGGGACAGCCATAATTCATGAATGTGCTTGTTGTTCTCTGCTGGAGACATTAGTCAGCAAATGGCCGTGAGCAGAATCGTGGACTTTCTGAGATACATTAAATCGATCCTGCTCCATAAATACATTTTAAAAGATGAAGACAGAACCGTTGGGCTGACGTTATTTTACAAGGCTCCAGGCTCATACGAAATGACAGGTGGTCTCAACTCAAACAATGGTGACTCCCCAGATTTTTCAAACAGGCCTCCTTGCTAGCTTTCAGATTTATGTTCTATCACACAAATGCTGAACTTCCAAAGGGTTTTTAAGATCTAGTCCTTACGATTTCTAAAACTGTGATATATATGCTCATTTCTTTTCTCCTGTAACAGTGAAACAACGGGTATTTGCTGACAGTTGCCTAAAATCAGGCTCTTTGAAAAAAAAGCTCTCCCTTTCTTTCTCCTTATATCCCCTCCTTTTAGTATCATCTTTGAAAATTGATCAGTCCAAGGTCATGTGTAGGTTACTGGCAAATACCTTTTAAGAAGGAAAATAAAAATTTTTTATTACCCCGTAACAGACTGCATGGCTAGCTGAACTAATGCATTATTACCGTAAACTCAACTTCCATTTCAGTAAATAATTTATGGGTTTTTTTTTTAATCACCATGGTTGATGTTTAGAGTAAATGGAAATTTTATTGGTGTGAACCAGGAGACCCTCCAAGCTTCAAAGAACACTGAGTGTAAAATAGCTTCTCTCTGCTGAATAATAATGACAGAAATAAGCATTTACAGTGGCAGAAAAAGCAGCATCAGGCAGTGCGGGCCTGCATCAACCCATCCTAACACTGAGCAGCATTTTCCAGTAACCCTCCCAGTCACTAAATGGTTGAGGAGATGAGATGCCCCAGTGAGAGAGACCTGAGCAGTGAGGTTTCCCCAGAGGCAGTGAGATCCCCAAGTTCCTGCAACCTCAGACCATGAGTGGGGCACAGTTCATAATTTCTCTCTTAACCACAAGTTCACAGGCACTTGTGTCCAGGCAGCTGCTGTGGGGAGCTGAGGAAATGCCTTATAAACCAACAAGCTTTCCTATTAATTTTCACGAATTATATGCAGCAACCTCACAGCCCCTGCCCACTAGGACCCAGCATTTGGAGAGGCTCCACCAGATCACCCCATCTTAAGATACTTCTCTTTCACTTGGCTTCTCTTTCACAGACTTTGGGCTCATCTGGGCAAAGCCATGCCTTCTTTATCTCTGATTCCTCAGCTCATGACCTGTTACAGGCACTCAGTATATGTTGGATGGATAAATGGTTTGATAGATGGACATATGGAAGAATGGATGGATGGATGGATGGATGGATGGGTGGGTGGTTAGAGGGTATATGAGTGGTTAGGTGGGTGGGTGGGTGGGTGAGTAGATGGCTGAGTGGGTGGATGGATAGATGGGTAGTTGTGTGGGTAGATGGATGGATGGATGGATGGATGGGTGGGTGGATAGATGGGTGCTTGAGTGGGTAGACAGAGGGGTGGGTGGATATTTCTATGTGTGCCCAAAAGTGGACTCAGTGACAATCTATAGACTTAGAGGGCCACTGAGGTCTTTCCAATTGAGGCATCAAACATCCCCTCCCCTGGGTCAGGATATATTAGTAATTAACATGCTGAGTTACCCCCAACAATGTAGGCATACATGTGTGCATGTGTGACGAAATCCATCTCTCCTCAGATGTCCCCTTTGGTCAATGCAACCACCATAGCTCCCAGAAGGGGAATCTCCTAGATTACTCCTTGCCTTCTCACTGCACTCCCAAGCTCTGTCATTCCTACTTCTTAGCATCTCTCACAGTCATCCTTCCTCTGCAACCTCACCATCACAATGTTGGTCCAGACCCTGCTGACCCATATCAGGGTTCCCGCACCACCTCTCTCTGTCTCCCCACTCTGAGTCTCTCCATCCAAGTCAGGATTCCCTGCAGTCAGAGGCAGCTGGTCAGAGCTGAGGTCTGCTCACATTACTTGACCAGGCTAGGGCCTTCTGTTTCCATCCCCCACAGGATAAATCTAGCATACAGCTCACACCCGGGCCTTTAAAAGTCCATTCCACCACCCTCTGCAGCCTCATCTCCCTCCATCGCCCTCAGCCCTGACCCCATCTAGTCCTTTCACTTTTGTGTGGACTTTAAAGACTCTGAAACACGTGTGCTCTATCCAGCCTCCTGACCTTTGCACATACCATTCCCCTGCCTGGAGTGCACCCCACTTCCACCTCATCCTCCTGGGAACTCCCTCTCCGAAAGTCAGTCCCCTCTGTTTGTGGGAGAGGAGATTTCTCTGTTCTCTCCAAACAGAGGAGAGAGGAGCTTGCTCATCAGCACCTGGGGACTGACCGGCTAAACCCAGACTTGTGGACACACTAAGGGCAACAGCCAGTTTTCATCAGGAAATAAGTTACAAGGAGGAGGGGAAACTATAGATCAAAGGGTCTCAAACTCTGAAATGCATCAGAATCACCTGGAGCACTTATTAAAACATATGTGCAGACCTCCCTCCCCTCAAAGTTTCTACTCCGGTGGGTCTGGAGATGCTGAGTAAAGGCATTTCTAGTGAGTCAGCAGGCCATCTGGATCAGCCCCAGAAATAGACTGCCATAGCTCAAAAGAAAGACAAAGCAACTCCAGTCACTGAAATGCTTGGGGCTTTAATGGACCATGATTCAGATGAACAACAAAATTTAAAAGACAACTGGAAATGTAAAGACTGACCAGACATTGATAACATGAAGAAATTACTGCTAATGGTGGAATTATGTAATTTTTAAGAGTAGTTATCCACTAGCGAACCATTCTGAAATATTTACAGATGAAACAACACGATATCTAGGATGCTCATCAAAATAATACGGGAGGGGAGGGACAGAGATTAAACGATATTGGCCACAAACTGATAGTGATTGAACCTGGTGACAGATTCATGGGGGACTGAATACCTTATTTGCCCTCCTTCTGTATGCTTTAAACTTTGATAAAAGAGTAGGGGTTTTCATATACCAGTTTCATGTCCATCTCCCTCCTGCTGAGAGGGTGCGACTGATGTTTTTCTTATGCTGTGTTATCAGTGAAAGCACCTGGCCCATATACGGTAGGTGCTCCAGACATTTGTCAAGTGAATGAGCAAGCGAGTAAGAATATATGTTCACTTAAACCTAGTATGTGGACTTTAAAGGCCTAGGAATGTTTCAGACCCAGGTCACCAGTGGGTGAAGGGTACAGGTCCAGGTGGTTTCTCAGGAGCTGGGGCTGTGGGGACAGCCCTTGAAGGAGTCTGAATTTCAGCAGGTGCCACCAGATCCCCTTGCAGGCAGCAAAGCAGACGTCCAGCCACCAGCTGAGCGGCTCCCACTCTGAGGCGGGCTCCTGCCCAGCTTCAGATACAAGGGCCTCCTAGACTGAAACAAGTTCTGCAAGCTCAGGGTCTCAGAGGAGGCAGGGGCTGCCCCACACACACACTTCTGGGTCCCTCCATGCTCTGAGAAATCAAGAGCCACCCCTGTAGATAGGCAGGGTTTCTCCAAGCCCAGGACACACCCTCTGAGCTGTGTTCAGACCCGCTGGGCTCCCAAGCCTCCGTGAAGGCCTTGGCGTCTCCTCCCTCCGCCTGAGGAACGGCCAGCAGCAATGCCAATGCCGATGTCACCCTGTGACCCTTTGTGCTTAAAGAACAAACGCCAGAAAGGGAGGGGGTGTCCCGCGGGGAGGGGCTGCAGGCAGCGTGTCCTCCAGGTTCAGGCAGAGCAGTCAGCCTGGGCCACAGGCTCGAGGGCCGTGTCTCCCCAGAATCAGGGCGGCTTGAGAACAGGAGCGACACTGAAGTTGGCTCCTTGGCCACCGTTCTCAGATGAAAGTAAGGAAGCAAAATGGCTCCCGGTGAGGATGCAGAACACGGCGCAGCAGGTGGAGAGCCTGGACGCCAGCTTGTGAGCCTGGAGAAACGACCTCACCTCGCAGGCACATCTTCTCTCCGTGAAGTGGGAATTCAGGTTCTCAGGGCCTCTGTCACTACTATCTCAATGAGCAAAAGAGGTAAACCCTTGGAAATAGATAACAAGCGTCACTCACCATTAGATGAACTCCTTCATGGAGTCAGATATTTATGTCTGGTTGTTGTTTTTTTTTTAATTTAGGCTATTTTGCAAGTTTATTAAACTCAAATTATTAATTTGAAATTATTAGAATACAAACTCAGAAATCTATTAGGAAAGCTGTCATGGTCGGTGCTCACTGAACGCGAGCTTCATGCCATGCTAACAGCAGCTTTTAAAGGTGGCTCAGATGATAAAGAACCTGCCTGCAATGCAGGAGACCCCGGGTTTGATCCTTGGGTCAGGAAGATTCCCTGGAGAAGGGAATGGCTACCCACTCCAGTATTCTTAGGCTTCCCTGGTGGCTACCCACTCCAGTATTCTGGCCTGGAGAATTCCATGGGCTATATAGTCCATGGGGTTGTAAAGAGTTGGACACGACTGAGTGACTTTCACTTAAGAGTTTTACAAGTGTGGCTGGAGGAAGCCTGGGCTTCCCAAGTGGTGTAAAAAAAAAAAAAAAAAAACCTGCCTGCCAATGCAAGAGACATAAAAAATGTGGGTTCAATCTCTGGGTGGGGCAGATCCCCTGGAGGGGTCATGGCAACCCACTCTAGTATTCCTGCCTGGAGAATCCCATGGACAGAGGAGCCTGGTTAGCTAGTCAGTGGGGCCCACAAAGAGTTGGACACAACTGAAGCAACTTAGCACACACGCATGCAGGAAGCCTGCTATTTAGGGGGCTGGAAGTACTGTCATCATTCCCACTCAATGGATGAAAAACTAAGTATGGTCTAAAAGGTTAAGAAAGAAGCCCGCACTGTTCGGATGAGGCCCAAATGAATTCAGAGCTCACCACTTCTGAGCCTGTACCCCTGCACCCAGTACCAGGTCCCACACAGGTACTGTTTCTCTTGAAAGCTGAAACTACGAGAGAGGTGTAACCGTAAATCCCGATTTCAGAAGCAGGGGAAGTCAGGGGGTCACAATCACAGGGCATCTCCAAGCCCCAGCAGCTGTCTCTGCCTCCAGGCTCAGAAGACTGCGTGGTTTGCCCCTCCTTGGGCTCCACAGCCTCATGGGGCTCTCCATTTCAAAAATAATAATTCTTCTAATGCAAATACCAGGGTGGGAGGAACTATGATAACCCAGAGGTTCAGAGTCAGGAAAGTCCAGCTCAAGTCCTAGTATGGCTGCTTCCCAGAGACATGCCCTAAAATGAACTACTGAGCCTGTTCAAACCTCAGTTTTCTCACCTGGAAAATGGAGAGGGGAGGGATCATGATGATGGTGATACATTGTGATGATCATTGCCAAATAACACATGAATAAATGAAATAATGTCTACAAGACCTGGCGCATGGCATGTGCCTAAGTTATAAAAGCGAAAGTCGCTCAGTCATGTCCAACTCTTCAGGACCCAATGGACTCTACAGTCCATGAAATTCTCCAGGTCAGAATACTGGAGTGGGTAGCCTTTCCCTTCTCCAGGGGATCTTCCCAACCCAGGGATTAAACTCAGGTCTCCCACATTGCAGGTGGATTCTTTACCAGCTAAGCCACCAGAGAAGCCCAAGGATACTGGAGTGGGTAGCCTATTCCTTCTCCAGCAGACTCAGGAATCGAACCAGGGTGCCCTGCATTGCAAGTGGATTCTTTACCAACTGAGCTATCAGGGAAGCTCTACCTAGATGGTATTTATTATCCTCTCCACCATCATCATCAAATAGGTCCAACAGCTGTTAAGAAAAAACAGCCATGTGCTTATACCAGGGGACAGGCAGAGCCCTCACTTATGCACAAGGGCAGCAAATGCATTTCCTTTACATCAGGCTTCTCTGGGCTTGTTAATCAAGGATAAAATGTCTCACCAGATAGAAACTTGGCAAACAGAACCTTCAGGAAAGCTCTTAATGATGGGAAACCTGAGGGCTTTGCTGCCATGGGTAAGGGAGACTGTCTGACCCTGACTTCCCGCTCAGGCCATCTGCTCATCTCAGGAGCACTTTCAGAATAACCAAGGAGAACTTGGGAAGCCACGTGGTCCTTTTCACCGGGCAATTAAACTCAGGCCTTCTTGGCCTCTGTTGAGTTGGCCACAAACTTCATTCGGACTTTTTGTGACATCTCATGGAGAAACCCAAACAAACTTTTTAAGCAACCTAATACAACGAAGCACATTTTTGAACTGACCAGGTTAAAAAAAGAATCACTCTCCAACCAAGGAAAAGATTGCATTTGCCTGGCACCTGGAAGGCCAGGGATTAGACTTCCCCAGTTTCTCTGCGAACAGCCAGGACAGCTCAACCCACAGAGGCCACAACACAGCTGGCACTGACTCTACTGAGACTAAAGCCAGGGGCAACGGCACTCCAGCTTGTTGGTCTCCCCTGGACAGGCATCATTCACCTCCCAGACGCTCACCGTCTGTCCCTGGGGAAGGGAGAAGAGGGAGAAGCAGAATGGGGGGTAAGGGTTGATGAGACAGACAGCTGGTTCACTCCCCTTAGCTGAACCCTCTGATACAGAGAACTGTGCCACCTCCAGGCAGGGAGGACTGCCCTTAGCCCACTTGCTCCCCAAACCAGAACCCAAGCACTAACCTGCTGCACTCTGCCAGGGTCTGAGAGCTGAGATTTATGCACCTTACATACCCCTCTAAGGAGTGTATTGATAGAAGAAATGTCCCCAAACAGTGGCGCAGTTTGTGCCCTGCACAAAGGCACTCACCTTGGGGGATATCTCTCAAGCAGGACTACATCCACCCCTGGGCAGGGGTGCCATTTTCTTACCACAAAGCGGCCCTCCAAAGCCATGCACTGAAGAGCTATGTTGCCCAGAATGAACACCTTATTCTAATTTTTGCACCCAGAGCAGATCTATTTCTAATTCATCAAAAAGCACCATGAAAGGCAGCCATGGCACTCTATTCTCAAAAAAGGGAAGGAAATGCCTGGGAAGGTACTGAATTTCACATCCCTAGAGGAGCTCAAGCGGAAGCCAGGCAACCATTCCTCCATAGAAGATCAACAGAGGGTCAGAAAAAAAGGAATCGGGACTGGGGAGGAGCAGATACCAGGCTGTATGGATTAAGGCTTTCAACCAAGATTCACTGCACACAGGCCTCACTGTCCACTGGGAGCTGCAGAAGCTCTGTGGCACTGCTGTGAAGCTCAGGAGTGTTGGACCTGTTGGGACTGGTTCAAATCTCAGCTCAGTTACTTACTGATCTGTGTGTATAGCCGCATCCACTAAGTCGATTCGGTTGTGTCTGACTCTTTGTGACCCTAGGACTATAGCTCATCAGGCTCCTCTGTCCATGGGATTTTCCAGGCAAGAATACTGGAGTGGGTTGCCAGGGGATCTTCCCTATCCAAGGATAGAACCCATGTCTCCTGTGGCTCCTGCACTGCAGGCAGATTCTTTACCACTGAACCACCAGAGAAGCCTCTCCCTTTTTAACTAAACACCAGTTTTATATGACTGGGGGGAGAGGTGTGACTCTTCCCAAGATCCAGGGTAGATCCTGAGTAGTCTGAACCAACCATGGGAACTCCTATCCCCTTCCAATGATGGATATGGGAATGGGTTTGTGACCCACCATTCTGGCTGATGGAGCATGAAGGGAAGTCTTGAAGCATGAAGCTTGGAGCATGAAGGAGGCTCCGGGGAAAGAAATGCCCTGACCCTCAAGTGAGCGCAAGAGGCCAGTACCTGTGGCTGCCATCTTGCCACCAGCCCAAGATGCAGCCAGCATAGAAAGAACCTCCATTTATCCTTCGTGTGGGGGGCGGGGGTCTATGAGCTGCTGAATACCTGCTTTGGAGCCCACTAGATCTCTGAATTTCCCATTCATTGTGATAACTGATTTCCTCCTCTAGAAACAAGATAAAGTCAGGTTTTCCATGCTTTGCAGCTAAAAACCGATTCATAGTGTGCAAGCTTGAACAAATAACTAAACTTCTCTGCGGTTCAGTTTTCCTTCCATATTAAACAGGGATAATAATAACTTTTACTTCCTGGAATTAATAAGAATTCAATAAGAATAATGCAGGTCAAGGTCTTAACAAGGGTAACTATTATTCCTTATGGTGTCTCATTTTATCTTTACAAACAACCCAGCGAGGTAAGAAATAGGTAGTTATTAGTCCCATTTAACAGCAGAGGAAACCAAGGCAGAGAGAGGGTAAGCATATCCCCCAAATCTCACAGCTAGTAGGTAACTGTCTCCAGTGCCCAAGCTCCTTCTCTCCACCACCTTCCAGTCCTGAGGTTCCATGACCCTAGGACTGGCCCAAACCTGTACCATTGGTAACTTGCAGCAAAGAGCAGTGAAAACTCAGAGCTCTGTGTGGAATGGGAATTTGGAGGGATTGCTAACGGATATGAGTTTCTTTTGGGCTTCCCAGGTGGTGCTAGTGGTAAAGAACCTGTGTGCCAATGCAGGGGACCTAAGAGACAAGGGTTCGATTCCTGGTTCAGGAGGATCCCTTGGAGATGGAAATGGCAACCCACTCCACTATTCTTGCCTGGAGAATCCCATGGACAGAGGAGCTTGGCGCACACGACTGAAATAACTGAGCATGCACACATGAGTTTCTTTGAGGGGTAAAGAAATTGGAATTTGATAGTGGGGATGGTTGCAGAACCTTGTGAATATACTAAAACCACTGAATTGTTTTAAAGGCGAATTTTATAATATGTGAATTATATCCCAATTAAAAAAAAATCAGAGACCTGCAGGAAACCACCTTGTAAGGACAACTGTCCCCTAATTAGCCTGCCCTCAGGAGCACAGCGCTCCTTCCTGGGGTGGCATCAGCTGCTTCAGCCACCCTGACTGCCGCTCCCTCCCTGGACAGAGGCCAACCTTTCTGACAAGGCAGGGTTCAGCAATTCTCCCGGGATGCCTGCTGACGACAGCCAGGCTGGGGGCAACAGCTGGCACCGGTCTGTCCCCAGACACCCCACTCTTTAGCAACATAAGAATGTGGGCACAGAGCAGGGTCAGTGCCCCAAGTCACCGGCTGTGTCTTCACTTTTCCCCTAGATGCTCTGAAGCCGGCTGGCTAGACTCCCAAGGGCCAGGCATTCCGACAGAGAACTGCGGACAGAGGGCTTACCGATGCTTCCCCTCAGATAAGCAGTTTCAAGGGATTCTAGAATAAACAGCAGGATAAGTGCCCAATATCCTGCAGCCACACTAACCCTTGACAGGAGTCACAGCCTCATCTTAGCAAGAGGGCCAAGTGCAGCGGAGTGAAAACAGTTTTCTGTTAATTATTCACAAGTGCCTGTGGACTGGGCCTGGGTCCTGGGCTGAGCAATACTCAGGAATCTGTCTGAGAAATTCCTGCTTCCAAAATATAAAGGAAAAGAGAAGAGAAAGACCACAAAAGGGCTCAAAAGAGCCCCTGGGGAGGTCCAGCATGGCCCATCCACTGCAGCCTGAAGCAAGGCTTTCAAGGAGGCAACCAAATGCCCTCAGCACAGGCAGCCTGGCACCTACCCATCACAGACCACTCCTCATATGCTGGGTGAAGACTTCATGTCAGCTGGAGGGAGAGAAAGTCTTACCAGAGACCTTTTAAGACTAAGTGTGAACTCCCTAATTCTTATTTTATACAAAACCTTCACATGCACTGACATTCTCACAAAGATGGAATCAGTAAACCGGAACTTAGATTTTGCTAAATTAAGTTTACATGGCACAATTTCAAGAGTAACTATGCTTGAAAAGAGTTAAAATAGATCTAACTTCCAGAGCAGTCATGGGAGATTTAAAAAAAGAAGAAGAAGAAAGAAAAACTAGTGGACAATTCCCCTAGGACAGAATTTGCTCAGAAGTTTGTGTTAGTCGCTCAGTCGTGTCTGACTCTTTGCTACGGCATGAACTGTCGCCCACCAGGCTCCTCTGTCCATGGGATTCTCCAGGCAAGAATACTGGGGTGGGTAGCCGTTCCCTTCTCCAGGGGATCTTCCCAACCCAGGGATCGAACCCAGGTCTCCTGCAGTGCAGGCAGATTCTTTACCATCTGAGTCACCAGGGAAGCCCCGAAGAAATTAAACACCAAAGAGTATAAATATTCTTCTCCCAAAGAACATAAAGACCATCTTAGGTACTTTTCCCAAGAATGAGGCTTACTTACTTCCTCAGGCTACTCCACAGAGCAGCAGGAAACCCTAAGCCCCAGGACCCAGAGGGTCCCCCAGAGCACCCCAAGACCCACATAAGGCCGAGCAGCTATGATGACCTGGCAGAGCCTCCCCACCGAGACACCAGAGCCAGCTCCTGTCCCAGACCAAGCAGGTTCTGACCACGGAACTTTGATCCATTTTCTCGTATGAACTTAAAGCAAGTCAAATTATAATGAAAACAAAACAGCAAAACTCCTGGTGTGAATCGCTACAGCAGGGTAGGAGGAAACACACCACAAACCCCTGCTAATCCCTGTACTGCCCCCCGCCCACCCCCACCATGCTGCAATGCAAACGTAAGTCCTTCCAAACCCTCTCCTAAGCTGAGGAGGGGACAGCAAGCATCAAAACCATGTGAATCTCAGGAAATAATACACATATTATGTTTAGGGGCCATGAGGAGGCCACACAGAGGGCCCCAGATGCCAAAACACTCAGCTCCAACTCGGGTGCCCACACCCTAGTGCACGCCTGGTATTCGGGCCATGTGGCTTCCCAGGATCCCTTGTTCCACTCTCTAGCGCCTGGACAGGCAAGAACCAAGGGCTAAGGAATGGAACTTTGTACCCTGGCTGCTACCTATGGCTGGCCAGCTGCCCAACCTCAGGCTTAAGAAGCCATCCCACCCTCCACAAGCCCAGAGAGGTGTTTCTTGGCTTTCCATTGCTTCTGCACCAAGGCTCTGTCCCTCCTGGCACCCAGATCTGCTCACTGCATTAAGTCTAACCATACGCCGTGACGGCTTCAGACTTCATCGTTATCTTTAACAGCTCTGCCTGGAACTCAGTTAATCAGCGGCCACCTCCTCTTCGGAGCAGAATGGTCCAGATGCAGAGTGACCAGCGTGCCTCCCACTCCCCGCACATCCCCGCCCACTGAGCTGGAATGTCTGAGCACAGGGCAGTGACCTCCGGGAGGGGCCCACAGGAATGCCTGGGGCTGGGAAAGTGGCAGCTGGTCACGGGGACATCCACACAGCCCGTTCCCCACCCCCGCCCCCGCCTTGTCTCCCTGCCCCTCTCTCTCCACAGACCTAATCCAGGAAGATCCCCAAGGTGTGGCCACAAGCCTGGGGACAGTCTGAGCTAGTGAACGAGGAGACTTCCAGAAATTAACCGTGCAGCAGGGAAGCTGGCAGGGGCCACAGGGCATCACTTCAGCATCCCAGCAAGTCCATCAGCAGAGCAGACAAGGGCCCCAGCCCCTGTGTGCCTGCCCACACCCTCCCCTGCCCCCCACCCCGGGCTGCCATTCGTCTGGTCCAGTGGTTACACATCACAGGAGTATTTAATGTGTTAGGATCCAACTCTGAGTTTTCAGGCCACTACAGAGCAAGTGATTTCCATTTAAATGTTATAATTAAGAGCACTGGAAACTTCTATCTTGCTCATGAACTCTTTATTAGACACTATGGTGAGTGCCATGGGGGACTGAGGTCGGAGGGGGCAGGCCCAGTATGGTGAGGTTCAACTGGCCTCTTGAGGGGCAAATTTGCTGAGTGGGAGGGAGCTCTAGGCAGACAGAAGAGCACAAGCAATGACACAGCGGTGTAGAGCTTCCCAGAGGCCTTGCACCCTGCCTCCAGGCTGCCCCCCCGATTGCATCACAACCACCAATCTCATCAGGTTACTCCCAGCCTCAGGCACCTGCCCTGGCTCTCCTCCGCCCTTCGTATCAGACCTAACTCTTTAACCAATCAGACAGCTCCATTAGCCTCTCATCACTGCCTCCCCCATCATGACAGCCCCCAGACAACCCCTGCACCAGCTGGGCTGTGTTCTCTGCCATCTGGGAAGCCATCTGCCATCCCCCTGGCCCGCTTGTGCACCCGTGTGCAGGGAGAAAAGACCCCCACTAACCTTCCCATAGGAGTAGCTGACCCTCGTGGCTGCCCTCCAACCAGGCACAGCTTTGAGCTACTCTGCCAGGGGTGGGAAATGGGATCAAGGTCACAGAGTTAGCTGGGCTGAGAAAGAACACCTGGTTCCACCCTCACCAGCTCTGCCACAGACAGGACTCTGCCCTGGGCTCAGTTTCCACAGCTGCAAGCTGGGCTAATGACCACTCCCCATCACAGGGCTATGTGGAGACCACTAGGGAAGGCCTGTGAGAAAATGCCAGCCCCAAGCTGGGTGCGGATCAGGAGTGTGTGTGTGCTAAGTCACTTTAGTCCTATTTGACTTTGTGACCCCATGGACTGTAGCCCGCCAGGCTCCTCTGTCCGTGGGATTCTCCAGGCAAGAACACTGGAGGGGGTTGCCATGCCCTCCTCCAGGGGATCATTCCCAACCCAGGGATTGGACCCATGTCTCTTATGTCTCCTGCACTGGCAGACAGGTTCCTTACCACCAATGCCACCTGGGAAGCCCCAAGAAGCACAGGCACACCCATCATCCCTGGGGCCAGGGCACACACCTGCTGGCTGAGGTTCTCCACCTGAGAGCCACTAAGCCGCCTGCCCTGGACCAGAGGAAGCCCTCCCCCACCACGTGTGCACCCCAGAAACCACTGCAGGCAAGTGAGGTGGCCAGCCGGGCTGAGCCGCGCTTGTGCTTCACAACCCCAGCATTTCTGCTTGAGCTGACCATCCCCACCCTGTGAGCCAGCAACTCCATCACCAGGACTCTACCCAAGAGAAACGAGTCTGTGTACACATCCACCAAAGGATCTGTTCCAGAAGGTTCACAGCAGGCTTTTCATCATTACCAAAACCCGGAAACAATCCAAACATCCGTTCACAGAACAGATGAACCAAGTATGGTGTGGCTGTACACTGAAATGCTACTTAGCAATGAAAAGGGAGCACAATCCAATACACCCAGCAACACGAACAAACCTCAGAAGCACTGTGTTGAATGGAAGACCTTGAACATGAAAGAACAGAGGCTCTAAGCTTCTAATCATATGAAGTTCAGGTACATGTAAGGTGAAAGGTGTCATCATTAGAACAATGGTTAACTCACAGCAGAGATAGACAGAGACTGGAATGGGGCATAAGAGAACTTTCTAGAATGATGAAGATGTCCTCTGTCTTGCCTAGCATGGCAGTTATGCAGTGTATCTGCCTCCTACTGCTGCTTTCAAAAATTATCACAAACTCAGTGACTTCAAACCAGACAGTGCTGGAGGTAAGAAGTCTGACACAGGTCTCACCAGGCCAAAATCAAATAGGACTACATTTCTCCTTCTGAAGGTTCCAGGGGAAAATCCATTCCGTTGCCTTTCCCAGCTTCTAGAGGACACCTGCATTCCTTGGATTGTGTCCCCTGGCTCCTTCTTAAAAGCCAGCAGCATAGCACCTCCCAATCTCTGACTCTGACCCTCCTGCCTCCTCTTTTATGTATAAGGACCCTTGGGGTTACACTGAGCCCACCCCGATAATCCAGGACAATCTCTCCTTCTCAAACCCCTTAATGGAATCACACCTGCAAATTCCCTTTGGCGGTGCAAGGTACCACATCTGAATGTCCCGGGGAGTAGGACATGGACATCCTGAAGGGCGATCACTGGGCTCATCACGCGAGTATCAGTTCAGTTCAGTCACTCAGTCATGTCCGACTCTTTGTGACCCCAAAGACTGCAGCGTGCCAGGCCTCCCTGTCCATCACCAACTCCCAGAGCTTGCTCAAACTCATGTCCACTGAGTCAGTGATGCCATCCAACCATCTCATCCTCTGTTGTCGTCCCCTTCTCCTCTTGCATTCAGTCTTGCCCAGCATCAGGGTCTTTTCCAGTGAGTCGGTTCTTGGCAACAGGTGGCCAAAGTATTGGAGCTTCAGCATCAGTCCTTCCAATGAATTTTCAGGACTGATTTCCTTTAGGATTGACTGCTTTGATCTTCTTGCAGTCCAAGGGACTCTCAAGAGTCTTCTCCAACACCACGGTTCAAAAGCGTCAATTCTTCGGCACTCAGCTTTCTTTACAGTCCAACTCTCACATCCATACACAGCTACTACTTGTGTATACCACACAAGTATATGCTGTGTGTGTGTATATATATGTGTGTGTGTATGTATATAAATATATACATGTGTGTGTGGATAAAAACCCATGAACTGCACACTTAACATGTGTAGGGTTACTGTATGTAAATTATACCAATAATGAAAATAAACAGCATACAAGAAGGACACCTGTAACCTGGGCTGTGGGGGTTACATCTGGGGCATGGCATTGCCGGCACCATCTCACTTAATCTTCACACCTGCCCTGCATTATCAACTGCTTTCCAGAAACCGAGGCATGAGGAGATAGAAAACTTTGCTTGCAGCTGGAAGAAGGCAAAGGCAACTTGAATGCAAGCTCTGTGTGCCCCACAAGATCACTGAAGACAGCCAGGGATCCAGAGGGTGGAACTAAGGGGAGCAGTTGTCCTTTGATGACCCCCTCTTACCTACATGTGGGTACAAGAACATTCCCCCAACTCCACCCTAAGGAAAACCATGTGAGTGGGGTGAGAAAAGAAAACTCAAGATAGGGACGGTAGAGGTGATGGGAGGCCCACACTGGGGACCCCAAGTGTGGTCCAGAGGGTCAGCCGTGCTTTAACTCCACCCAACGGAAGAATCAGAAATCCAGGTGGCTAGGTGAAATCTCTCATGCATTCTACAACATTTTATTTATTTTTTTACTTTTGTTTGTGCTGGATCTTTGCTGCTGCGTGTGGGCTTTCTCTAGTTGCAGCGAGTGGGGCTGACTCTCAAGTTGCAGTGTGCCAGCTTCTCACTGTGGTGGCTTCTCTTGTTGAGGAGCATGGGTTCCAGGGCCTTGGGGGCTTCAGGATCAGCAGTTGCGGCTCATGAGCTCCACAGGCTCAATAGTTGTAGCACAGGGGATTAGTTGCCCTGTGGCATGTGGGATCTTCCCAGACCAGGGCTCAAACCCGTGTCCCCGGCATTGGCAGGTGGATTCTTAACCACTGGACCACCAGGGAAGTCCCTCTCCTTCATTTTAATTATAGGCGATGGAATCAAATGAATGAGCAAACCTTTGTCCACAGGTGGCACACGCCATTGTGCCCTTCCTACCTGCTCCTCAAGGCTCACCAGCAAGCAGCAGCCTCATCCCCTAGAACTCTCTACAGGGCGTGGGCACCTGCAGGGAAACTGCCAGACGGACACAAAGCTGCTTCTATGAGACGGGGCCTGACTGCTCCTAAGGGGGCCCACAAGGCTGCTGCAATGAGGCCTCCTGCACGGGGACACACACTCCAGACGGGACAAGGGGCCCCGCTCCCGAGGTCCCTGCTGCTCCTGCCACTAAGGCACCCCCAGAAAGAAGGACTCTCAGGTGTGTCTGCCTTTTTGCCAGACGCCCACCTGACAGCACCTTGCTATCTGGGCTCCGGGTCACCTGTGTCCAGGTTCAGACAGCTCTG
Source organism: Budorcas taxicolor (assembly GCF_023091745.1). Lineage (NCBI taxonomy): Eukaryota > Metazoa > Chordata > Mammalia > Artiodactyla > Bovidae > Budorcas > Budorcas taxicolor. The sequence goes on from NC_068932.1 coordinate 36,459,862, forward strand.
CTGAGCCACCCACAGCCCAGGCCCTTCAGGCAGCACAGCCCTGAGCTCTAAGAACAGAGAGCTCAGTCACTTTTCCAGAACCCTTGCCCCTCGTGCCCATGCAGAGCCTGCACTGGGGCAGTGCCCAGCCCCTCTTGCTCCCTGGATGATTGGTGAAAGGGACCCCAAGGGTCTTGTGGAGCGGTTTTCTGGTGGCTGGAGGCAAAGCACGTGAGGGAGTGTTAGAGAAATTATCCAGGACAAGGATTTTTGAAGAATACAAAAATCCAAGTTCAGAAACCATCAGGTCCACCACCCGCTCTCTCCCCATGGAGTCTTAACCAAGAAACATATCCTTTCAAGCCTCTGTGTCCTCGTCTATAAAAGGAGGATAACACCCCCTTCCCCACGGAGCTGGGTTTTGTGAAAGCTCGTCTATTGGCTCTGTCTCGCGTGAACTGGCAGCTCTGAGCACCAAGGGGTTAACTGGGGCTGCCTGTGGGTGTGTGGTCCTGGCTGTTTCCGCCTTTCATCCTTTGGATTCGATTTTCCATGATGAACGTGTAATGCTTTTGTTACGAGAACCAAACTTATCTTAGGTTTTTCCCAGTCTCTGTCCAAGATGTCATGCTGCTGCTGCTGCTGCTAAGTCGCTTCAGTTGTGTCCGACTCTGTGCGACCCCATAGACAGCAGCCCACCAGGCCCCCCTGTCCCTGGAATTCTCCAGGCAAGAACACTGGAGTGCGTTTCCATTTCCTTCTCCAATGCATGAAAGTGAAAGTGAAGTCACTCAGTCATGTCTGACTAGTAGCGACCCCATGGACTGCAGCCTACCAGGCTTCTCCATCCATGGGATTTTCCAGGCAAGAGTACTGGAGTGGGTTGCCATTGCCTTCTCCACAAGATATCATGAGGACAGAGATGTTGGGGGTGGGGTTGGGGGGGTGAGCAGGGTACGAGGCTGGCTTCCGTCTCCCCGGGGGCCCTGCTGCTCAGCCAAGGTACTCAGTACTCCTGCACGAATTCTCACCTACTCCTGTTTCCCACAACAGGACCCCAGCCTCCATCAGCTCACAGTGATCACCCGGTTCCCACACTCTGGGGGCCACTTTCTGTCTGGCAAATCTCCCCAGTGACCACATGGGGTAAGCTTTATCTCCCAGCTCCACCCTAGAGACGAGGAGACAGAAGCTCAAGAAGGTTTCTAGGCCTGCCCAAGGCTCACAACGAGTCTGCCGCAGAGCTAGCCCAGGACTTGAGCTGGTCCCACGATTCTGCACTGCCTCCTCTCACAGCTGAGGGCTCAGCTCAGGGACCTGCCTAGAAGGAGCTCTTGAACTGCCTTGACTTCAGCCTCCTCCAGGCCCAGGACTTCAACAGGTATTGCTCTGGCTCTAATAGTCAACCCCCTGTGCGTGGGTGTGTGCTAAGCCGCTTCAGTTGCGTCCGACTCTTTGCAATCCCATGGACTGAAGCCCACTAGGCTCCTCTGTCCATGGGACTCTCCACGCAAGAATACTGGAGCGGGTTGCCATGCCCTCCTCCAGGGGATCTTCCCCACCCAGGGATGGAACCCGAGTCTCTGGTGGTTCCTGCACTGCAGGCAGATTCTTTACCACTGAACCACAGGGGAAGCCCAGATAACCCCCAGCATGTCCCCAAATAAATGTCCCCTGCCTGAAGTGGGCCATCCTCAGTGCTGAGACAGATATCTTGCCACTCTGTGAAGGGGCAGGCATCCTGCTTGGGTCCCAGGCACCACCCTGAGCTCCTAGCTCCTCTGGGCTCCAACTTTCCCCCCCAGCACTGCCCTCAGCTTTAATCAGTCACATCCTGGTCAGGATCCTGCTGTTCGGCTGTCACATTTGGGGACACGCCTGGAGCTGGCAGTGTGCGTGGGATGACCATACGGCTGCCCGTGGGCTCTGGGCCCTGAGGGTTCATCTAGGGGTTGGGGGAAGCAGGAGAGGGTCGCCTTGAGTGGTAAGCATATTCACAGGTGGAAACCAATCCACAAATTCTTCTGAAGGTGAATGGCAAAGCTAGCTGTGAGCATGGGCAGCGGTATGGAGAGGGAGACGCTTTGCTGGAAGAAGGAGGTGGGGGGGTGCTGCTATCTTGGGACATGAAACCCCTGACCACTCCCTCATGAGTCATAGGATGAGCCGGGCCACCCCTCCACCACAATCATTATACTTTTGGCTTGTGTTTATGTTTTGCTGCTTATGGCAACCTCATTGCTAGTATTTTACTAGAAAGTGGTCTCACCCTTCCCACCCCCATCCACTAAGATTTTTGAGGGGCAATGTTAGCATGAGCCCCCTGCATTCTTCAGCATGCTGTATTCTATCTTAAGGTCTTACTCTATAGGAATACATGCCTATTTCATAAGATAGATAAATATATATGTAATATACATATATAATTCAGTGAGGAAGTCTGCTTTTTCCATATAAATATTCATTCAACACACAAGGCTTAGATCAAAAAATAAGTAGGAGAAAGTGAAACCGACTTTCCTATTGCATCTTGATACATCCCATCCTGTGGGCTCATCTTCCTTCCTGAGAACCTCGGGCTCTGACCCCAGCAGGTAGCAATTTGGGATCTCACTGGTGAATGTTCAGGGAAGACCCAAGGAGTGCAGTGGCGGGGCAAAATCAGTGTCCACAGCCAGCCAAGTCTTTGTGGGTTCATGTTTAACGAACCATACAAAACCCAAGGGAAGATCTACCAGAAGCTTCTACAGTCTCTCCTTCCCTCTGTCTTTGTCCCTCTCCTTCCCTCTCCTCCATCTCTGTTGTTCCCTCCTCCTCTCTTGCCATACCTGCATGCACACACATACTTATGTGTGCACACATACACACACACACACTCCCAGCAGCCTGTCCTGAGATAGGTCTGGAAGTACTCAGAAACACTACTGAGCGACTAAGCACAGCACCGCACATCAGGTCTTTGCTGGGTCTTTGGCACCAGTGTTCACCATTCCCCTTGGGACTAGACCATCCCTTCCCCCCAAGTCCCCTCCAGGGCCCAAGCTGGGTGCTGCCAGCCCACTGTCTGTACCCTCAGCCTCCCGGTCCTCATATCTCAACCCAGACAAGCAGAGTCTTGCCTTGCCTTGAGAGACATTCTCCAACTAGGTCACTGTCTGCTCTCCATGTGACTGCCACTTTCAGGATTCCGTTTCTTTATCAGGAAAATTGAAGAGGTTGGCTCACAGATACTGAAAGCCCTATTATACCCTCCAGCTTTAACCACTTCTCACTCTGATCATCAAAGTCACACTAACTAAGTGCTAATGGCTCCTGAGGACCCAGCAACTCCTCCCCGAGATCTCCACTAATTCTGGTTCCCTGACGGCTTAATTTACCAAGCAATAAAATCCCCCTATTTGGCCCTAATAAAGTATTGTTAAGTTTTTATTTCGCCAAGGACAGACATAAAAACTTTTTATTAAATCTATTATCTGCTATTATATTCAATCCATAAAAGAAAGGAAAATAGGACCATACTAGTTATCTATTGCTATTAAGAAAAAAACCTTTTTAACTCCAAAAATTTAGTGGCTCGAAATGACAATCACTTGTTTGCACAGAACTCTGCAATTTGGGCTTTTCCCACCTGGGGTCAACTCATGCATGAAAGTCATTTGAAGGCTTAACTGGGGCTAAATGATCCAAGACAGCCTCACTCACTGTGTCTGATGTTCTCCCGGGCTGCTGGGTGGGGAGGCTCAGTTCACCTCCATGTAGCCTCTCCAGCAGGACAGCCCAGGTGTCCTACACAGCAATGTAACAGGTGGGCGAGTCCCAACGCACAGATGCTCATCAAATCTCTTCTGGCTTCATGTTTGTGGACGTCCGTTTGGCCAAAACAAGTCACTTGGCCAAGCCCCCGGTCAAAGCAGGAGGAGACTGTGCAACGATGTGGTTACCTTTAATGTAACAATCTATAATATCATACGGGCATATCAGAAATTCTCTTTTCTGGATGGAGTAGATTTAGCCTCATGGAAACCTACAACACAGTCATCTGTGCAACTTCCTCACAGACCCATTAGGCTTCACGCATCAGAGCCATTTCCAGCCCGAAGGCTGGTATTTGGAAAACACAGCATCTATCGGTTACCATCTTCTTTCCAACTAGACAGAGGTGGCCTCAGAATGCCTCTCAACACAGCATTCCAGACTCCTCCCAACTGACCAGAGAGGGCACACAAAATTCAAGTCTGCTTTCCATCGCTCACCTAAGGGTTTTCTCTTCAGAGAAGTTATCTTTTGAAAGACAACATGGGAGAAGAAATGCTTAACCCAAAGGAAGATGGCGGCAACTCCAGGCACTGTGGCCAGGGTCAGGTGTAGAACCTCCCTCCATCCTCAAACCACAACCACTGAGATCAATCTTAATGTTCTCATGCGCCAGCCAATGAGCCTCATGGACCAACACATCCCTGCACAGATGGCCGTTGGCAAGCAAGACCATGGGACCTTCACTTTGGGCCAAGCCACACCAGCCGTGGCACTTTACACAGATGTGGCCCTTGCCTCAGTTCATGCCAGCCTCCGCCTGGTAGCACTGCCCAGACCCGGGCCCGACCTCTGTACCCTGCAGGTTCCCCTTTCCTTTCTCGAAACCAATGAGGAACCAGCAGGGAAGGACTGCTGAAGCCCCACCCCAGCCCTGAGCAGGTGATAGCCCCAAGGTACAGGCTTGGGTCTTATCAGTGAGATGACCTTGGGGGTCCCTTTCTTAATGGGCAAGGTCTGGGCCTTGGGGTTCTCACCAACTAAGTGATCCCAAACCAGAAGGATCCTATGTGGACAATTTCTGGATGACAAAATCTTCCCTATTGAAAATACTCTATGTGTTGATTTGCTTGTGGTTACACGACTGTACTCACTAGTCAAAACTCATCACACTGATACCGAAAAACTGTGAGTTTTACCTTTTGTAAATGACACCTCAATAAGTGCAACTTAAAAAAAATCTCCCTAGCAGGGAACCACGCTGCACCTGCTTCATCAGGCCCACTGCCTTAAATGACCTTTGTGAGCACCTACTATGTACCTGGTGGGTGCTTTAAATAGTAAAGTTGCCACACACGGAATGTGCATGTTTTGTGTGCAGGGAAAACCCTTCATGTACTTGACTTTTATCTAATTCTCCAGACCATCCTGTAAGGGGTTGTTACCCACACTTTACAGAAAGGGTCACAGGAGCTCAGAGAGGCTGAATAAACTGTTCAGGTCCAGGCCATACAACCAGAAGGTGTGGAACCAGGACTCAGATCAGTAACTCCTAACTTAGCTAAGCCTGTTTCACTCCACCAATTTCCCATCCCACGCTAGCTCCAGGCAGGGTGTTTGGTGTTTTTTATGCATAAAAGAAACTAAATGACTTGCCTAAAGATCATATTGCTAACAAGAGGTGACATCAGGCTTTGAAAAAAGTTAATTCCAAAGCCCCTCTGCCTTACTGCCCATGGGGGACATCTGGGGTCCCTCACACCCCATTCCACCTGCTAGGCCCTCCCTTCAGGGACTATCTGGCTCCAGGTGACTCCCCTCCCTTCGTCCATCCTCCTAGCAACTGTCCTAGCTGGTGTCCTGGCCAAGATCGTCAGAGGCCCACCCCAAGGGATGGTCTGTTGCTAATATCTTTAGACATCTTGCCAAGGCTGGTCTGAAACCAAGAGAGGCCTTTCAAGGGCACCTGTGTAGCCCTAAACATCTGGCTCTGATGGGCCTAGGCCCAGCCGGGTTCCCAAGGCAGGGACAGACACCACTGCCATCCCCCAGGTCCCCATTTTTTCCTGCAGGAGAACCCGAGGCAGAGAGGAAAGGTCACGCCCCAGCCTTGTTCCATCAGTCTGCTCCAGCGTCCCCCGAGTGGGCCTTTGTGGATTTGGCCAGATACATCCTTTTTATTTTTAATTTTTTTTAATGATACATCCTTGATGGGCCTTTCCACAGCTGAGTAATAGGCCTCCCTGGAGGGTCCTCACATCACTCCTTGTACTTAAGACAGAACAGATGCTGAAGCAAATGCATCGGTTGATGTATTTGGCATCATTGGACAAATGATGTGTCCCTTCTGCTACATTCTAACTCAGGAAACCACAGCTTGACCTGATGCCCACGGCCCCTTCAGAGGGGTCCAGGTGGGCAGCACCACATGGCTGAACCATGGCCCAGCGTGCACCAGGAGAACACCCCATGAGTTTGCACTTCATTTCATGGGAGAGGCCCAGAAGTCAACTACTCCACTCATTATGAAGTACTTACATGGAAGAACGCAATTTCCTCCATGAAAGAAAAAGGAGTAAAATTTCCAGTAGGGCGTACATTTATTCTCCACCTGTACGGATGTATAGCCCTTACCTAGAAACCATCTCCTGCAGATGACGTATTTGGTTACCAGCACCATAACTACCTGTAGGAGGGTCATTCTCTGACCACAGGATATGTTCCCCGGCTCACCCCACAGGAAAGGAGGCTCTGTCCCCTGGCCAGGGGTAACAAGCAATCATGCCTGGACCTAGGGACCTCCTCTGGGAACCTGGATTTGGGAGAGAAAGACAGATTGGGGAGGGTAGAAGTGGGCCTGCAGGGAGGGAAGCCATGCAGAGCAAAGCAGAAGTAAGAAATGGGGGAAGAAGCAGGGAGAACTCCAGGCTCCCAGCTCTCTAACTCTTACACCTGGCGGCAGTCCAGGAGCCATCCTAACATCCTTTCTATAAAATGTCCTTTTCGGCTTCCTCCAGGGAGAAAAGGTTTGGTTACCTGCAACCAAAAGCCCTCCTCCACACTCCTTTAAAGCAAACACTCTGCCAAGGACCAGGGCACAAAGGATGGGGAACTACCAATGTCGATTGAGAAAATATGCAAGAAAGTGGAAGAGAAAAGGCTGTGGGGGTGGCGACAAGTCAGTAATTTATTAATGGCAAAGAGGTTTAGATTGGCGTGCCATCTCTGACTGATGGAGAGAGGCTGGCTGGACTGCTGTGCTGAGGAATGTTGACTGAGAAACACACACGCAGCCTAAAAGTAGAGAGTCATGTTTTATTCAGCCGAAATGTTTAGGACTTCAAGCCCAGGAGTGTGTATATTCTTCAGTCGACAAGAGGGTTATGAGGCGACCTCTAGGTTCAGCTGGGAAGTGTGTAGAGGGAGGGAGTGATCTGGATTCTTCACCTGGCTTTGCCAAGTGTTTGGGGGCAGTCTCTTTAGCCCTCCCTGACCTTTGCCCACCTGTAAGATGAAAGGGTAGGCCCAACCCAGGGTAGGCCCAACCCAGTCATTGACAACCCAGGTCTCAAGAGGCTGCAGAAGTCACCTAAAAACTCTGTTTTCTCAACAACATTAATCTCCGCTTTGGGAACAGGACTCCTGACGTTTGTGCTGTAAACAGTTTCCTATTCCAACTGGCAGAGATGGCTCCTCAAGGACAAAGAGAAAAGGAACAGAAAGGAAGGAAGTGACCAGAGGAATTCAGCCTTTAGCCCACGGAAACCTGGGGGAGAAACAGACAGAGGCCAGCCTGGGGCCTCCGCATCAGAAGGCTCCAGTCCACCGCCCACATCTTCTGTGTCCCAAACGGGACCAAGAATCTGGGTTCAGAAATCTGTTCCCAGTCACTGAGAAACCACAGGGTCTGGTTTACCAAAAGCAGAAGGCAACAAGGGAAATCACGTTACTGGCAGTTTATAGCAATCAAAGAAGACCAGCAAAACCCATTGCCTTCGGAGGTCTTGGGGGGCGGGGTGGGGGGAGGAGGGCAAGTGGGCTGGAGGAACAAGAGCTGCATCCTACAGAACTCACTACCTTCCTGGAGCCTTGGTTTTCCTGATGGTCATATTGGAACTTAGCAGGCAAAACTACCCAAAAGGTATGCAGAGCATTCAGGAAGTAAAACAGTCTCCATTGCGTGCATGTGCAAGTCTGACTCTTTCTAACCCCATGGACTGTAGCCCACCAGGCTCCTCTGTCCATGGAATTTTCCCAAGCAAGTATACTGGAGTGGGTTGCCATTTCCTTCTCTAGGGGATCTTCCCGGCCCAGGGATCGAACCCATGTTTCCTGCTTGGCAGGTGGATTCCTCACCCTTGAGCCACCTGGGAAGACCTAATATGCTCAGCAATGAGGTGAAAATGAAAGCAGTACCCAGAGGCTCTCCCTGTTGGCTGACTCCTTTGAGCCCCTCTCCACCACAGGGCCAATATTTTTAAATCGATACTCATCCCACAGCAGAAAAGAACACAGACATTTCTGCTACACTGCCATGTATTTTCTTGAAAATCTTCACATTTGACAAAAATGCACACTAAAAATAACAGGCTGCAGGGGGAAAACAGGATTGGTGCATACCAGTTAACACCTACAGAACCTTGCACCTGAGCCCCTCCAAGACCAGCAAGGGCTCTAGGACATCCTGGTCCAGCAGCCACTGGGCCTGAACCCAACACCACCCAGTGAATAAGTCATTGGTTCCTGTTCCTCCTTTGAGAAGGAGGACCTCAGGGGCACTCATTCTTACAGAGACCAATCTCATCAAAATGAAAAGCCCCATCCAGAAGGTCACCTGCACCACTGATTTCTTATAAGGACAATGCTTTCCAGCTCCTTTATCTGCTCTCTGAGCTTCCCCATACAGCTTAAGGGGATGGAAACCTATGAAAATGGCCACGACTTGCCCTAAAGGAAGGTGCCTCTATACATTTTCAATTTTTTTCTTAATTCTGATTGATCTTTAACTATGAGAAAGCCCACCCTGATCTATCAAAATATAAACACACTGGAAAAAATTGCCAATGAGCCAACACAACTTGCATCTATATCCACATCATCTCCCCATTTGTCAATCATAGAAATACACGCTGTAACAATTTCCAGAGTAAGATACTTGAAAGTGGCTTTTAAGATCATTTGACTGTGAGTAACATCTGATTTATGGATGTGAGAGTTGGACTATAAAGAAAGCTGAGCACTGAAAAATTGATGTTTTTGAACCATGGTGTTGGAGAAGACTCTTGAGAGTCCCTTGGACTGCAAGGAGATCCAACCAGTCTATCCTAAAGGAAATCAAGCCTAACTATTTATTGGAAGGACTGATGCTGAAGCTGAAACTCCAATACTTTGGCCATCTGATGCGAAGAACTGACTCACTGGAAAAGACCCTGATGCTAAGAAAGATTGAAGGCAGGAGAAGGGGATGACAGAGGATGAGATGGGTGGATGGCATCACCGACACAACGGACATGAGTTTGAGTAGGCTCCAGGAGGTAATGATGGACAGGGAAGCCTGGTGTGCTGCAGTCCATGGGGTTGCAAAGAATTGGACACGAGTGAGAGACTGAAATGAACTGAACTGAACATCTGATTTACAAAGGGCTGATTTCTGGACAATTGGCATGGACTCACAGAACATCTTAAAAAGTGAGAAAATCTAACCAACAAGTTGCTTGAAAATGTACAAGATTTAAGGTTTGTACTTTTAACATTTTAGTCAAGCTGACTCTGTTAGATTAAAAATAACCACAAATTTTTCACAGCACCTCCCATTAAGAGGTGGAGTCTCTTTCTCCACTCCTTGCATCTGGCTGCCCTGGTCACTTGCTTTCAGCACTAGGATGCAGGAGAAGTGATTTTATAAGACTCCTCAGGAAGCCACTTATTTTGCAGACATTTCACTAATTCGTTACTAATTTACTACTTTCCCCCACTTGGGCATAAGTCTTTGATTCAGGTATCAGTGATTCCTTAGGCTCCTGAGAAGGATCTAATTGAGCCCCCGGAATGGCAGTGTCTCCGAACACCCTACCAGGATTTGTTAGAAGCCAAGGGCTTGACTTCCCTGGTGGTCCAGTGGTTAAGAATCTGCCTGCCAATGCAGGGGACACAGGTTTGATCCCTTATCCAGAGAGATCACACATGCTGTGGAACAACTAAGCCCCTGTACCACAGCTACTGAGCCTGCGCACCCTACAGCCCATGCTCTGCAACAAGAGAAGCCACGGCAGTGAGAAGCCTGCACACCGAACTGAAGAGCAGCCTCCACTTGTGCAACTAGGGAAAGCTTGCACATAGCAACAAAGCCAAGGCAGCCAAAAATAATTTTAAAAGAAAAGCCAAGGACTGACTAACAACCCAAACTCCAGGAGGGCATCATTCAGCAGGTTCACGAGGAACCCAACAGATATACAACCCAGAGGAGGGACAGTTCGCAACATTCACATTGCTCCTGGGTGATGCTGAAGGCTGTCTAACTAACGCACCTAAATCTTTCTGACTGTGGTAGACAGTCCCCCAAATATGCCTATGTTCTAATCCCTGGAGTCTGTGAATATAGGAAAAAAGGATTTTTGTAGATATGATGAAATTCAGGATCTTGGAAGAGGGGGAGTACCATCCATGTTCAGCCATTACATCTCCCCAATCAAACCAACAATAATAATAATTAATTGTAGCCACTTCCTGAGCCCCCACCAGGCTTCTGCCCAGCCCTGGACATATCATCTCTCATAGCACCCCAATTGTCATAGCACCCCAGTGGAGCAGAATTATTAATCATCCTTGTTTTAGCAGAAGAAACTAAGGCCCAGCAACATTACACCCAGATTTTAAACACATCTGAAGCCAGGAGTGTCAGAGGCCAAAGCACAGATTTAACCACACACCCTCCTGCCTTCCTCATCCCACTTGAGGTCCAGGTGGCTGAGAAAAGGACGGGGATAAGTGACACAACAACATAATTCATCTTCCAAACTGAGATACTCAGAAAGTGGATGGAATCGTTATTAATACTGTCACTGACAAGAGGCACAGACAGGAACTGTCCCGGCAAACCTGGACACACAGTGACCCTAAAGACGTTGTTGTTATTGTTGCTTCAGTTGCAAAGAGTCATGTCTGACTCTTCGCGACCCCATGGACTGCAGCACTCCGGGCTTCCCTGTTCATCACCAACTCCCGGAGCTTGCTCAAACTCATGTCCATCGAGTCAGTGATGCCAACCATACAACCATCTCATCCTCTGTCGTCCCCTTCTCCTCCTGCCCTCAGTCTTTTCCAGCATCAGGGTCTTTTCCAAGGAGTCAGTTCTCCACATCAGGTGGCCAAAGTGTTGGAGCTTCAGCTTCAGCATTAGTCCTTCCAAACAGTATTCAGGGTTGATTTCCTTTAAGATTGACTGGTTGGATCTCCTTGAAGTCCAGGGGACTCTCAAGAGTCTTCTCCAGTACCACAGATCGAAAGCATCAGTAGACTAAAAACAAGGCAAATAAGTTGCTGTTCCCCAGAAGGCATGCTGTGAAGCAGCCATTGACCCTTCCTGACATCACAGCTACCAAGACTAGGTCAAGGCTGGAAGAGGAGCGTGGTCCTGGCAGAGCCCAGAGCAGAATGTGCAAAGCTCCAGACTTGGGGCATCAGCACAGTGGGCCAAGTGTGTCCAATGGTGGTCTGGAAGTCCATCTAAGGGCGGAGGCTGGGGAGCCCTGGATAGAGTCCTGGATACAAAGAGACCTCATTCCTCACTGGTAACCCAGTCAGAAACCCATGTGGAGCTCAGAGCCTTGATAAAGGACCAAGTGGAAACCAAACAGCCAGCATCCTGAGACACCAACGTGGTGGTGGAGACACCAAAGTCTCCTCCAAAGTCGTGGGCCTGCTGGACAAGAAGCCACACTGCCTGGGGCTCAGGCTGGGTCTGCTCCTTCCCAGCACTGAGATCATAGCAGTATCCCTTCTCAGCCCTCCTTTTCCTCTGAGCCTCCTGGGCGAAACTCAGCCTCTGATAACTGCCCGACTCCATCCACAGGACTCATAATAGTGAATGATAGCAAACACTCACCGTGAGTCAGGAAGTATACTCAGCACTTAGCAAGAGTTACAGGAGTAAATAAAATCCACTCTGGAGTAGGCACAAAGGTTATTCCCATTTTACAGATGTGGAAACTGAGGTGGAAGGGGGAGTAAGGAACTTGCCCAGCATCCCACTACTGGTACACAGTGAAGCTAGGATTGGAATCCAAGGTGACTTCCCCTGTAAATTCCCACTGGAACATTCTCTCTTTCCCACCTGGCCAACCCAGAGCCATACACTCCAGTGCAGAGACAACCCCCACCCTCCACCCACCCACATACACACCAACTCCAAGGGAGGACCCCAGTTCCCCTGGTGGCCAGGGACGAGGAAGTCACATTTCACACTAATTCTCACCCAATTATAAGACTCACTGATGGGCTGTGCAAACATATCCCCAGGCCCCATTTCCCTGGTGGGCCTAATTTCAAAAAGCCCAGGAATGAGAATTTTAATGACCCCCACCCCAGGTGATTCCTAAAGCTCTTCTCATCCTGTTCAAGTTCCTTGTGAGTCTGATTCTATGAAAGAGTCTAATGATCCCATGTCCTTGACTGCTTGTAAAACTCTCTAGTCTCCATCTGCCCCCAGAGCACAGTCTTAGCACAAAACCTTCTCCTGGAAGCAGCATCTGCCTAAAGTTTATTAACTCTGTGCAGGTTCCATAGCCCTAACAATTTGGACTATGGTTAGGGCTTCCTTGATAGCTCAGTTGGTAAAGAATCCTCCTGCAATGCAGGGAGACCCCGGTTCAATTTCGTGAGTTGTGAAGATCTTCTGGAGAAGGGAGAGGCTACGCACACCAGTATTCATGGGCTTCACTGGTGCTCAGCTGGTAAAGAACCCGCCTGCAATGCAGGAGATCTGGGTTCAATCCCTGGGTTGGGAAGATGTCCTGGAGAAGGGAACAGCTACCCACTCCAGTATTCTGGCCTGGAGAATTCCATGGACTGTATAGCCCATGGGGTCACAAAGAGTCAGACACGACTAAGCCACTTTCACTTTCCCTTTACTTACTGTTTATGGTAAGTGATACAAGTTTTCTATTGTGGAAGTGATATAAATAAGACTCTTATAATAAGTGCATTAAAAAAACAGTAGGTCAATTTTTTAAATAATCATACAGTACATTACAGTTTGAGCAGTCAGTACACTGGTGGAATCACAAACAAGGAACAGAGTGGCCAACAGAGAAGAAAATGGCAACCCACTCCTGTAGTCTTGCCTGGGAAATCCCACGGACAGAGGAGCCTGGCGGGCTATAGTCCATGGGGTCGCAAAGAGTTGGACACCAATGAGCCCACACTGACAACAACACACACAAGTGACTGAAGACTGAGAAACAGTTCCCTGAGGATAGGAGGTGTCTGAGGAGGCTTTTCTGAGAGGCTGAGTTCTCTTCTAGCAACACCCACAAGAGGAAGGTCACAGAGAGGGGGACGCACTTAATTCGATTCAGCCTTAGTTTCCCCTTGTGTAAAACCACCCACTTAATGGAGAATTTACAAGGATTAAGTGAGATGATAAAAGTGAAGTATTTAACACGAGGCTGGTGCTAAAAACTCCCTGCTGACTCAGACAGTCCAGCACTGGGGAGTGGACCGTGTCAGCTGCTCCCTGCTCTCCTCCCACCACGTGCTGAAGTCCCAAGTCTGAAATGCAGACATGTGAAAACTCACTGATTCTCCAACTTGTCTGCTCCCCCAAAGAGGTCCGGATAGAATAGTTTCTGGGATGGGCATCAGGACGAGGGCACCAGGAATTTTAAAACATTCTCCAAGTACTTCTAATAGGAAGCCTGGATAGAGAACCACCTGTGGTAACTAACACCAGGGAGTGTCCAGCGGCCAAAAAGTGTGGCTCCTGACACCACCTATTCCAGACCAACCCTGGATGACAGCTGCCCTCATTCTTGCTCCCCAGCAATGGAATCTGCAGAGTTGAGAAAGGTATTGAAAGGCATTCAAGAGCCTTCTGCCCACCCATGATCTTCACTATCTCCACAACAGAGCCAGCAGGCATCATGCACCCCTTTCACTGACCAGGCAAGGAAAGCTGAGGTGGAACCAACCCGGAGTCTTAGGGCTCCAAAGCCACTTTGCTCCTCCAGCCCTCTGCACCTCTAGGGTACATCTGACCAAGAGCGGGGACTGGGACTTATTTGCAATAAAAGGTATGTGGGAGGATTTGCAGAGTCCAGTCCGTGTCGGTGCGGTCAGGGTCATTTCTGAGCAGGACTTGCTCTTCCAGATCATCTTGTTGGCCCACCCTGCTCTCCTGGTGAGGCCCAGACCCGGGTGGGAGGCGAGCGTTCCCGGCCACATGCTGCTCATTCATTAAAGCTCCGGTTCCTCCCTGCCATCCTAATTATGCACCGTGATAATAAAGACGCTTTCTCCCTCACCAAAGAGGCCTATTTGTGTGAGAAGAGCATTTCGCCCCCACAAGATTGAGTCGTCACTCACAGCCTTGTTGGAATCAAAGTCGCATCTCTTCAAGGGTTGACAGAGCCCCACCCGCCTCCCTCTCCAGCCTCCGCCCACTGCTGAGCATCTGAGTTTCTAGAAGCGCCCACTTCCCTGTCGAGTGGGCAGGACTGTAGATGCCATTCCCTACTGCGGTGCTCCCTCACAGCTTGCACACTGAGATGCACTCGACACACAGTAGGACATTTATTGAGTGCGTACTGTTACTGTATGCCCTTCCTCAGTTCAGTTCAGTAGCTCAATCATGTCCGACTCTTTGTGACCCCATGGATTGCAGCATGCCAGGCCTCCCTGTCCATCACCAACTCCTGGAGTCTATTCAAACTCATGTCCATTGAGTCGGTAATGCCATCCAACCATCTCATCCTCTGTCGTCCCCTTCTCCTCCTGCCTTCAATCTTTCCCAGTATCAGGGTCTTTTCAAATGAGTCAGTTCTTCGAATCAGGTGGCCAAAGTATTGGAGTTTCAGCTTCAACATCAGTCCTTCCAAGGAACACTCAGGACTGATCTCCTTTAGGATGGACTGGTTGGATCTCCTTGCAGTCCAAGGGACTCTCAAGAGTCTTCTCCAACACCACAGTTCAGAAGGATCAATTATTCAGGGCTCAGCTTCTTTATAGTCCAACTCTCACATCCATATAATGACTACTGGAAAAACCATAGCCTTGACTAGAGGGACCTTTGTTAGCAAAGTAATGTCTCTGCTTTTTAATATGCTGTCTAGGTTGGTCCTAAGTTTCCTTCCAAGGAGTAAGCGTCTTTTAATTTCATGGCTGCAGTCACCATCTGCAGTGATTTTGGAGCCCCCCAAAATAAAGTCTGACACTGTTTCCACTGTTTCCCCATCTATTCGCCATGAAGTGATGGGACCGGAACCCTTCCTAAGAGTATGGAAATGAAAGGCATAGTCCCTGCCCGCATTGAGAGAAAAGGGACTGAGAGAAAGAGCACAAGCTTTTAGGCTCCAACTCTAGCATTCAAGATACCAAGTTCCTCAAAGGCCTCAACTGCCTCATCAACAAAATGGGTTAATAATAACACTCTCCAACCTCATAAGGCTGTTGGGCTTCCCTGGGTCGGGAAGATCCCCTGGAGGAGGATATTCTTGCCACTCCAGTATTCTTGCCTGGAAAATTCCATGGACAGAGGAATCTGGCAGGACACAGTCCATAGTGTCGCAAAGAGTCGGACACGACTGAAGTGACTTAGCACGCACACGTAGGGCTGTTGGGGAAGTCAGTGGAATATTCGCATGTAAAACGGAACATGAGTTGGGATCACCAAGGGTCAGTACCAAAGGCTCTGGACCACACAGGTGGGATCTCATCCAGAAGGAGGAGTCTAGGAGGGCTTCCTGAGAAGTGCTACCTGAACTGAGTTTTGAAGGATGAGCAGGAGTTTGCTAGAGAAAAGTGAGGATGTTCCAGACAGGGGGGACTGCATGAGGGCCAAAGGAGGGGACAGGGCTCTGGGAAACGCAGGAGGCGGTTTGGCAATCATGCACAAGGGGTACATCACCGTGACAGGGGACAGAGCTGCCAGGCACGTATGGACATGGATGTGGATCCCATGACTACAGCCCTACCTAATGATACCCAGAGCATCACTTCAGCCTTTTCCCGGCTCCTCTGGGAGCCACAGCCAGCACCTTCTACGTCCACCTGTAGTTTAGTGGCCACAGGAAAGTGGAGCGACTAGTCACACTGTTAGTCACACTCACTCACCCAGATACTCAGCACAATTCCCTGAGGGCCCCGCATGTGCTGGGATACCACCTCCTAACCCTCACTCAGTCCATTTCCAGCTGTGCCACGCTAACCTGGCAGCTTTCTCCTCAGCAAATCTGGGGGGAAAGGGCCCCCTCGTAGAGTCATTCATCCAGGAACAAATGTGTGTGCGTCCTCAATCGCTCAGTTGTATTGGGACTTTTTTTTTTAGTTTATTTTTTAATTGAAGGATAATTGTTTTACAGAATTTTATTGTTTTCTGTCAAACCTCAACATGAATCAGATAGGTATACATATATCCCCTCCCTTTTGAACCTCCCTCCCATCTCCCTCCCCATCCTACCCCTCTAGGTTGATACAGAACCCTTGTTTGAGTTTCCTGAACATAGAGCAAATTCCCATTGGCTACCTATTTTACATACGGTAATGTAAGTTTCCATGTTACTCTCTCCATACAGTGCCTGACTCTTTACGACCCCATGGACTATAACCCACCAGGCTCCTCTGTCCATGGAATTTCCCAGACAAGAATACTGGAGTGGATAGTCATTCCCTTCTCCAGGGGATCTTCCCAACCCAGGGATCCAACCTGAGTCTCCTGCATCTCCTACACTGGCAGGCAGATTCTTTACCACTGCGCCACCAGGGAAGCAATAACAAACGTGATCAGGGCTAAATAAGATAATTCGATACTCTTAGATTTTAGAATAAACTAAGTCCTCAGTAAACATCATTATTTTAAATGGTTACTTTTATTATGATTACCTGTCAGGATGGTGGGATTCCCTGGTGGCTCAGACAGTAAAGAATCTGCCTGCAATACAGGAGACCAAGATTCCATCCCTGGCTCAGGAAGATACCCTGGAGAAGGGAATGGTAACCACTCCGGTGTTCTTGCCTGGGAAATCCCGTGGACAGAGGAATCTGGCAGGCTACAGTCCATGGGGTTGCAAAGAGTCAGAATCCCACCTCCAAAGTCCAAAGCACCACCGCCAGAGTTACCTGCAACTCTGGCAAAACCCCTGCTGACTGTGCATTTTCTTACCCTCCCCTGAGCCTGGAGCAACTACCTGGTTTCCACTGACCACATCTAGGCCTGACTCGGTCACCACAGGAGCTAGTCCAGCCTCAGTCAGCCCCGCCCTGCTGCATCTCATCTCATCCTTCTAGGGCTCCAGGTGTCAACCAGCTCAGCTCTTGGCGGGGGCAAGACTGAAGGTCATCTCAGCCTTTTCGGTCCAAAGCTCCAGGGGTTAAAGGGCGGCCCTTCTGATTTTATAAATTAACTAATTTAAATGTTCTATTAAGGAAATTTGCAAGCACATACAAAGCAAACAGAATAGTAATGAATGGTCATGTACCCACCACCCAGCTTCAATTACTACCAACCTGACATACTTGTTTCACAGGCACCTCCCCACCACCATTCCCACTTGATTTATTGGTAAAAGCTTTATGGCCAGCCCTTCTAGCATACCCCACCACCCAGGGCTCCCACTGCTCACAGGTCCCAACCACTTTGATGCCTCTGGCACCAAAAGAAATCTTGAAATAATCCCCTGAAGAACAATCATCTTTATGTCCCTAACAGACTGGTAATCACTGGCCCACAGGGGCTATACAGGATGGTGGTGAAGGGCTGGAGCCCTGGAATCAGACAGCCTGGGTCCAAATCAATACTTATTAGATGTGTGACCTTGGATAAGTCATTCTACCTAGGCTTAGATTTCCTACCCAGTAAAAGGGCAATGCTGGTCACAGGTTTCTGGTGCAGCTTCAAAAAATAAAATAACACATGTTCATTGCCCAGCACAGAATATGCAGTGAGGAAGCCTTAGGAATAGGTGTGTCAGGTGGTGGCTAAGCAGGCTTTGCTCTTATGCTGCTGCTGCTGCTAAGTCACTTCAGTCGTGTCCGACTCTGTGCGACCCCATAGATGGCAGCCCACCTTGCTCTTATGAGATACTATTAATATCTCTCATTTTATAGATGAAGGGGTGGAGGCCAGAGAGAAGCAGGGAGCTACCAGGGACACTCTTTCTGTATCCCAAGTCCATGTGCCTGGGATTGTCACCGTGCACTTTGAACCACAGGGCCCTGAAAGTGAAGACACTCTAGAACGGGCAGGCAGCAGTGGCAGGTGGCCCAGCACACCCAGCATGTATCCACATACTGGATGGGGAGGGGAGACAACTACACAGTGCCCGTGTGTGTGTGTGTGTGTGTGCAGGGTGTGTGCTAAGTCGCTTCAATTGTGTCCCGACTCTCTGTGACCCCATGCACTGTAGCCCACCAGGCTCCTCCGTCCATACAGTTCTCCAGCCAAGAATACTGGAGTGGGTGGCCATGCCCTCCTCCAGATCTTCGTGATGCGGGGACTGAACCCTGAGTCTCTTACTTCTTCCGCATTGGCAAGTAGGTTCTTTACCTCTACCACCACTTGGGAAGCCCATGTGCGGGGTAAGTGTGCGAAATTCCATTTTTACCAGACAGAGTGGGGGTGGGGAGGTTAGTGCACATTTCCGCTCACTCTGATTGACAAGCCCTATGGCCCACCTTGCATTGGGTACAGCCATTCACTCTTCTAGCAGGAAAAGCAAGAAGCTGGTTCCCTAACTTAAGCTTTAGCAATCCTTAGCCTTTCTGATGTCCCTCCCTTTCGTCCTATATATATATTTTCCAAATTAAAGGAAACGGGTGGGGAAAAGATAAATCAAACCAGTCGCTGAGTGATGTTCAGACAAAAGACATTCTCCAGCCCACTGCGGGCGTTTGTCACCTCCTCCCCAGGAAGAGGAGGGGAGGGGGGCAGATTCGGGATGCTGCGTTTGGGCCCCGCCTGGACTCTCCACGTCCCTCCCGGGAGTGAGCGGTGTCAGGATCTCCCTCCCCCCCAGCGCTCCCCCACCACTGCAGTGCCGAGTCCGGAGGCACCTCCCAGATCCGCAGGAACAATGGGCTGGGGAGGGGGCAGGTGCGGCTCCGAGCGCAGCAGAGGGCGGGAGACACCGCCACAGACCCCAAGGCCGGGAGGACACTTCTCCGGGCGGTTGTGCTGACCCCTGCCTCAGTTTCCCCAGCTGTACTGGGGTCCCCGCAGAGCCGGGCGTTCCTCCGCTGGATGCATTTTCTCTTATGCCTCGGGCATTTCGATTTCATCCGCTCTAAGAGGCTTGCCTAGTCGCTCCGGAAGCAGCCGCCGGGCTACGCTCCCCATCCCGCAGCTGCTCCTGCTGAGGCTTTGCAGGTCAGGGACGCGCGGCAGCCTCCTTGCGCCCAACTTTCCCCACTTGGGACCCGCAGTCCTGGCCAGCCCGTCTCCTCTACTGGCGAAGCCCTGGTTTATAGCTCTGGGCTCCAAGAGCTGCCCTTCTGCTTTCCCGTGCTTTCTTCAGGTCCCGCCTCTCTCCTTACCCGCCCTCCCTCCCCTCACTTTCTGAGCCCGAGCCACGCTTCCCCCAAGAAAGCAGCCCTGGCACATTTGCGAAACGCGAGCGTCTGTCCTCTCCACCGGGCGCAGTCTCCTCGCCGCAATCCCGGGCAAGAGGTGGCCGCTTCGCTCCTCCTCGGCCCTGAGAATCCCCGGGGGATGGGCGGCGGTTGAGAATGGGCTGCAGTAGGGCCCGGAACTACAGCCCGCACTCGGAGCGCGCCGCTCCCGGCCTCGGCGGGGTGAGAGAACAGGTCCAAATCTCTGACTCCCGCTGGTGCCCACCCTCGCCTCGCTGAATCACGAAAATGAGCGGCCGGGGACACCGTATCACCCGAGGCCGGCCGTTTAAATGGCCAGCGCGGGCATCCCCCGCAGAGCATTCAGGGGATGGACAGGGGAGACGAGGCTCTTCCAGACTCGCACTGGGCCCCGCAGGAAGCGACATCCCGCAGCGGGGGCAGCGAGGTGTCCGGGAGGGGGCTGCGGTCCTCGCCGCAGTGTCCGCACCCCAGCGCGGAGCGGAGCACGTGACCGGCGGGCCACCTTCTAGTTCCCCCCGCCCCCGCCGGACTCCCGGCCCCGCCGCGGTGCTGCCCCTGACCCTAAGAGGGAAGGGGGCTGGGGAAGGCGGGCACGGGGCCGCCTACTTTCCCGCGACCCACGATGGGGCTGCGGGGCGCCGGGCCGAGCGCGCCCCCTCCCTCCCCGGCCCGCCCCGCCGCACCCCAGGACCCCGCGCCGCGCGCTCACCTCGGGACCCCGGGTCGCCGCCGCCGGCCTCCTTGTCCGCCATGGTCGCGCAGCCCCCGCCCGCGAGAGGAGCCCCCGGCGCGGCGTCCGAGCCCGTGCAGGTCCCGGTGCGTGTTCTCGGCGGCGCTCGGGCCGGGACTGAGCAGCCGGGCAGCGGGAGCACTGGTCTGACGAGGCCGCCGCCGCAGCTCGAGCTCCTCCCCGCGCTCCTCCCGGGCCCGCCCCGCGCCCAGCGCCCCGCCCCGCCCCGCCGGCCCGTTGGGGAAAGAAGGCGCGGCGTCCGGCCCAGCCAGAGAGCCCGGGGTCCTCCCGCCCCGACCCGCCGCGCCTAGCCGGGCCCCTCCTTTCCGGGGCTCGCCCCTGAGGCGGCCGCGCCCGGGGTGATGGGCGCGCCCCGGGCCCGGTGTCTTGCCAGCTGGCTGGATGCAGGCGCGCGCTGGGCGCTCTGATGGGCGAGCGGCAGGGACTGGATGTCAGGTCCCTTTGGCCCCGCGGAGCGTCCGGCCTTTGGAACGGAAGGGTGTGAAGTCCTGCACCAAGCACCGCACAGGCACCCCACTCTCCAGAGGACGTCCGCTCTCCCAGGGTCCCAGAGGAACAGTCAAGGTTCTGCGTGAAGGAGGAACCCGGCGCCGCCAGCGCTCAGGCCGCGGGCGGAGGACCGGTGCGCGGACCGTGCTCTGGGCCATCGCCACGGGCATCAGCCTCCAGGCCACCTGCCGGACTCCATGGCAACTCGGAAGCGGGAGGCGCCTGCTGCAGAGGCTGAACCGAATCTTCCATATATGGGCTCCGCCCGGGCCCTCCTTACAATCTGAGAATAACGACATTAATAATTCAGGGACTGCGAGTCAGTGATTCATTCTCCCTGTCCTCTGGCTCCACACTCGCGCCACCCGCACCTGTTTGATCCTGGCCAGGTGGCTTTTGAGTCCGCTATGCAAAGAGGCAACGAGGCTATGATAAAATTCTAATGATCACAGTTACTGGATCCTTCCCCTAGTGCCTGACACTATGCTAAGCCCTTAAGAGCCTTATCTCATTTTCTCTGGACCAGAGATCCCCATTTTGCAGATAAGGAAACAGATTTGAAGGTGTTAAGTGATGATTCCAAGAACACACATAGCAAGTAACTGCCCAGGCTGGAATCTCACCCAGGTCAAAACCACCAGCTTCTCCGCCCTGAGATGGGCCACAGCTCCCAAAGGGCACTTAGCCTTTAGTCATCATGCACTCGATTGATGGAGGATGGGGTAGGCAGAGGGCTACAGGGAGAGCCTGGAGACCAGGGTCTGCTTAGAAAGTAATGGTAGCGTGATGAGTTAAAAGGATGAACTTATTATCTATCTGCGTACATTAAAAATCTCAGGCTTCCTTAGTGGTCCAGTGGTTGGGAATCCACCTGCCAATGCAAGGGATACAAGTTCAACCCCTGGTCCAGGAAGATCCCGCGTGTCAGGAGGCAACTTAGCCTGTGTGCCACAACTATTGAGCCAGCAAGCCCTAGAACCTGTGCTCTGCAACAAGAGAAGCCACAGCAATGAGAAGCTAGAGCACTGCACAACAATGAAGACCCAGTGCAGCCAATAAATAAGTAAATAATTAATTTTAAAAACCCAAATGTATAGTCTCTGGCTGTGTATGAAACCACAGGAAAGTTAGTTAACCTCTCAGAGCCTCAGTATTTTTATCTGTGAAATGGGTACAACAGGAGAACCCACTTCCTAAGACTGAAGAGGACTAGATGAGATGATGCATTTAATATGTTTCACTTGGAGTCTGGCGCATGATAAGCAGTCCAATAAATATTAGATATTATTAAATCAGAAGCTTTTTAAAAAGTGGACAAAGGCCAGTTGGGCAGGGCAGTGGGCAGTAGGAGCATACGGAAGGGGGCTCCCAGAGTAGAGAACAGTGTCTTCCCCCAGAGAACCCTCTCCCTACCAAGGCAGCTTGCTTGCTGAGACAACACCCCACCAGCTCAGGGGCAGACCCAAGAGATGATCTGGAGGCCAGGAGTATGTAACA
Source organism: Budorcas taxicolor (assembly GCF_023091745.1). Taxonomy (NCBI): domain Eukaryota; kingdom Metazoa; phylum Chordata; class Mammalia; order Artiodactyla; family Bovidae; genus Budorcas; species Budorcas taxicolor. The sequence continues at coordinate 36,482,135 of NC_068932.1, forward strand.
CCCAAATGCGAGTAAGAAGAAGGGTTGAAGCAGCTGTTACGGTGACAACCTGGACAACCAGGCTCAGGACGAAGAGCGGAAGGGCTGCCACTGGCCCTGCATCAGCCCTACAGCTGCCTTCCTATTCTGCTCATATGTCCTGATTTCGCAAAAATGGCCAGGCTGAGGCTCCTTAAGTTAGAACATGAGAGGGCAAGGGCAGCCCCCAGCCCTCTCTCCACTGAGCATCAGTGTCACATGGACACCTGCCTGGGCAGTGATGCCAGAAAGAGCTTTCTATTAAACACGGTTCTGACTGAGTCTCTCTTGTGCTCAAAATCATGCTGGGCTCCCCTCTTCCATAGGGAAAAAACCCTAACTCTTGAGAGAGACATTCAACACCTTTCACCATAAGACGCCCAAACTTCCCGTTCAGTAGTCTCTCCCAAAAGACTCCTCCACCAGCCTTCCTCGGCCATGGCCATCTCTGTTGGCACCCCATTCACTTCCCTCCTCCACCTGCACGTATCCAGACATCCTTCAAGGTCCCAGTCCAAAGCCATCAGTCCAAGGAAAGCTAGGACACTGCCCCCATCCTCAGGCTCCCATGGTATTCTACATACGCACACCTCTCTTTTTTCTCCTCTCTCTACACTGTCTGCTGGGCTTCCTCAGTCACTCCGCCTACAATGCAGGAGACTCGGATTTGATCCCTCAGTCAGGAAGATCCCCTGGAGAAGGAAATGGCAACCCACTCCAGTATTCTTGCCTGGGAAATCCCACGGACAGAGGAACCTGGCAGGCTACAGTCCATGGGGTTGCAAAGAGTCCGACACTGTGCTGCCCACACAGTTCAGCACTCAGGATGCTCCTCCGTTTATCTCCAGACTCTCACCTTCACACCCAGGGCTGCACCTTCCTCCAGGGGTCCAGACCTCCTGAGAGTCTCCCCAGGGTGCCTTCAGGCCCTTCCCACTCAACCAAAACCCAACTCATCCTCTGCTGCCCTCCCTCCCAGGTGCTGGGGCTCAGTAAAGGCCACACCACCTACCAGTTGCCAAGCCACACACCTGGGCATCAGTTTTCATGGGTCCCTCTGCGTCCATCCAAGTTTGTTCAGTCTCCAAGTCAAGTGTTGCCTAATTGACCTTGGAAATCTCCTTTTTGTCCTCACGGCCACCTCCTAGTCCAGGACCCATCATTTCTCACTGTCTATGGGCCTGCAGGGCGCCCTCACTGGTCGGACCCCTAGGTCCTGTCCTGCCCACTCAGTCCATTCTTTAGGAATCCGGTTTGCTCTGCTCACCTCTCCAGGTCCATTTTTCTCCTGTGACCTCTTTCAGTCTCTCCCACTCACCTCTGCCTCTCTTATGCTGGGATTTTCTTGTTGTTCAGTTGCTAAGTCATGTCTGACTCTTTGTGACCCCAGGAACTGCAGCACACCAGGCTTCCCTGTCCTTCACTATCTCCTAGAGTTTGCTCAAACCCATGCCCTTTGAGTCGGTGATACCATCCAAACATCTCATCCTCTGTCACCTCCTTCTCCTCCTGCCTTCAATCTTTCCCAGCATCAGGGTCTTTTCCAATGAGCCGCCTGTCTGAATCCAGAGAGCACCCTCTCCTTATCAAAGCAGCTTGCTTGCTGAGACAACGAGCTGTCAGAAGCAGCAGGCAGCCCCAGCCCCGAGCCTCCTGTCACCTGCTGTGGAAAGGCCTTGGGCATCATCTGCCCTCTCTGCTGGCTCCCAGTTGCAGTGACAGCAGAGAAAGTGAGGAAGATGGCCAATGACACGCAGGCCCGCGCTGAGGGCAGAGAGTGGACTGTTTTGATTTTCAGGGAGCGTGAAAGGCAAGGCACACGCTGCCTTGGGCTTGCCCTCTTGTGGCTTTAATAATCATCACGGTAATTAGTAATCGCCCTGGTGAGCACGCTAAGCAAGCCAGGTGCTGGGCTTGGTCTCACCTAATCGTGGAGGTGGCCCTCGCCGTTTTCCAGGACATGGAAGCATACAAAGGCTGAGGCACCTGCTTGGCTTCCTCTGGCCGTGAGCAGAAGAGCTGTATTCAAGGCCAAGTCCTGCTCTCTCTCTCTTTTTTTATGTGAATCATGTTAAAAATCTTTATTGAACTTGTTACAACACTGCTTCTGCCTTATGTTTTGGTTGCTTTGGCCGTAAGGCACGTGGGCTCTTCTCTCCCCAGCCAGGGATGGAACCCACACCCCGTGCATTGGAAGGTGAAGTCTTAACCACTGGACCACCAGGTCCATCTCTTGCCACTGGACATCAGGAAGGTCTCCTCTGCCCTCCCCTGATGTCCATGGTCTCTTCCCCAACAGCTGCCAGAACGAGAGCTATTGCCCTTCTGTTGCCACTAGAGCCAACAGGAACTGCCCTCCCAACACCTCTTGACTCTCCTTCAGCTCTCCCCTCCTTCAAACCAAAACACACCCCACCCCTCTGAACACCCCAAATCTGGCCCCCTCTTAGGGCCTCTGCTCTCCTTGGTCACATTCCCCAAGATAGTCATGGGCCCTGCTCCCTCACTGACTTTGGGAACTGCCACCTTCCCAGGCCATTCCATGTAAGCAGCTGCCTCCTCCCAGCTAGGAGGGAAGGAAGCTCCATGAAGACAGGATGTTGGACCAAGGTGCTCACCTCTGTATTCCAGTGCCAAGAGCAGTGTCTGGAATGGCGAGCATTCAACAAATGCTCGATGGTGGATGGACTGACGCAGTTAGTGAAATCAGAACACACCAGGCTTCGCCTGGCTGGAAGGACCAAGCCCACCTTTGGGATGTTACTGACTCCTGGGGGCTTTCCCAGACATTTCAGAGAATGTCCAGATTTATGAGAGGTTACTTGGCTGCATGGAGTTCCTTGGACTGCAAGGAGATCAAACCAGTCCATCCTAAAGGAAATCAACCCTGAATATTCACTGGAAGAACTGATGCTGAAGCTGACGCTCCAATACTCTGGTCACCTGATGCGAAGCGCTGACTCATTGGAAAAGACCCTGATGCTGGGAAAGTCTGAGGGCAGGAGGATAAGAGGGGACAGAGGATGAGATGGTAGGATGGCATCAGTGACTCAGTGAACATGAGTTTGAGCAAATTCCGGGAGATAGTGAAGGGCAGGGAAGCCTGGTGTGCTGCAGTTCATGGGGTTGCAATGAGTCGGACACAACTTAGTGACTAAACAGTAACAACAACTTGGCAGCAAGTCCCATCCAGCTCCCCTCCCACAGCAGCCTCCATATGATTTATTCTATACCCTCTGGGCCACTGGGGCAGTGACGATGTCCCCCTTCTACCAATATCAATTTCAGGTCTCAGTTGGACACTTGAGTCCCAAAAAGAGACCCTGGCCAGAGCTAAGTCACCGCCTTCCAGCACCCTCATGCTGGTCACTCCAGCCACATGGATCTGTCCTCAGGTTTCAAAAGGCCAATGTCTCCACTGGGAGTGCATTCTCCCCTCATTTTGCTAGGTAAGCCCCTCTTCTCCTCCAGGTCTCAGCTTAGATATCACTTCTTCCAAAAAGCCCTCCAAGACAGCATAAGGCCCTCCCCTGTACTCTGCACGTGAATCCCCAAGCCTTCCTATCCTAGCACTTATCACAACTCAGGGTTCAGTATTATTAACCCATTGTATAGATGACAAAACCGAGGCCCAGAAAGGCCACCTCAAGAAGTTCGTGAGCTGAGACTATAACTCTGAGACGAGAATTCAGGTTTTTTCAACTTCAGGCTGCCCATTTCCATCTCCAGCTGGAGCAACCCAAGGGTAGGTGGGCCATGCCTACCATTGGGGATAGGCTTTGTATCCCCCAGACGCTGGCATAGTGCCTGAAACAGACACTTCAAGACAGTTGAATCTTGAAGAAAAACAGCCTCCTCAACTTCAGGCCCTCATCTTTCTCATCCTCTCCAAGATCCTTTTCACTCACCAACCCACAGACATCTCCCACCCATAGCGTCCTTCTTTGTTCTTTGACCCAAACAAAGACATACCCTCCCTCCTTTAATATTAATTCATGCAAGTAGAAGCCGGAGCCCAGTGGCCCAGCTAGCTAACCACTCCACCGGGCAGTCAGGATACACTGTCTGTCTCCTGCACCCACCGCCCACTGTGAAAGGGCTTGACACGTGGACAGGTGTGCTGTGGGTGGTAGAGGGTGGTGGCTGAGTCCTCTGGGCCCACCCAGCTGAGACAAGACTGCAAAACATTTGCTGATGGACCCTACCACAGAGGGTGCTAGTCCTGTGGGCTCATGGGGACCCAGGACAGAGGATGTACAACTGGAGGAAGCAGAGTGGAGGAGAGCATGGTTCATGGGCGTCAGCCAGACCAGGGTCCAAATCTGGGCTGAGCCTCTCCCGGCCCACTTCAGGTGACCTGGGGACACACCTCCCTAAGTCTGTTTCTTCATCTGTAAAAATGCTGAGAATCATCGGTAGGATAATTATGGGAGATAATGTATGTAAAACTCTCAGCATAGGGCTGGGCTACATCTGTTGCAATAAATAGGAATTCTTATTATTTAACCTGCAAATCTGAACCACAAAAATGCCTCTTCTTTGTGTATCATAAATTATAGGATGGATCTAAGCAAACTTTTCTTGGCTGGCAAAGACACACAGAAGATTCGGGGGTGAGTGGCTGTTTTTTTTTTTTAATGTTTATCCGAAAAAAATTTTTTTTAAGTTTGAGAAACACTGACACTCATCCAAATCTGAGCTTTTATGTGGGAAGTTTCCAGTAAAAGGCTGCTCTGGATTTTATGATTATGCCACCAGAATTTTGTCTATAAGCTAAATATCCTAAAAATGACTCTTTTATAACAAGAGCAAGAGTCAGATGAGCTAAGGCAACATAGAAACCCATGGGGAAAGCCTGGACATGTGTCAGGTTCTTGACCTCTGACCTTTAGTACATTTTAAAAATCCAGCCTCATAGCCGAATCACCATGTACCGTTTATACATCCTTTTCCCTTGGATTTCCATCCCATCTGGTGTGAATCAGTACCTCCATTAACATTCCAAAACACACTTCACGTATACAGCGTGGACTGCTGCATGACTCTTGCAGGAAAGAAATTCAAGGGCTAGAGGAAATGATCTCTCAAGATATTACAGTCACTCAAACCTGCAATGTAAACTTTAGAAATGCCAGCTCAGGTAATGAAGGTTTATCCAAATATTTTGGGTAAGTATTTTAAACAGGAGAGTGAACGTCTGTGGTTACTCTCTCAGCAACATCCTTAGAACTGCTCAAACCCTGGTTCTGCAAGCTCCTGGTTCATGATAAAATAGAACATTCAGGAAGACACATCCCAAGGGGGACATTGCACAGTGAAACAAGGCTCAGGGAAGGAAAACTGAAATGACGGCATGGCCAGGAGAGCTTTCGCGAGAGCTGCAAGGAAAACTAGACTATTAGGGCCAGAAGGTTTCCTGTTACAGAGAAAAACTACTTCTTTCATCTTCTCTGGCTCACAGTCTAGTGCCTGGCTCACAGTAGGTGTACAATAAATATTTGTTGAAGAAATAAATAAATGGTCAAATAAATCAACAATGGAGTGGAAACTGGGGCTCTGAGACACTAAATCTCTGGTTCAAAGTCACACAATTAGAGACAGATCTGGGGCCAGACTCCAGCCCCCTGCCTCCAAGCTCAGCTCAGTTGCCCCCCAACCCCACCACCCCACCCCAGGTTCCCCTCTACAAAGGGCCCAGGGACTTCCCTGTTACTCCAGTGGCTAATCACTGCACTTCCAATGCAGGGGGCCTGGGTTTGATCCCTGGTAAGGGAACTAGATCCCACATGCCACAAATAAGAATTTATATGCTGCAAATAAAAGATCCTGCATGCCCCAACTAAGACTCGGTGCATCCAAATAAATAAATAAATTTTTAAAAGGCCCAGCAGGAGATGGCTCCCTCTGTGATTGATTGGTCATGACTGACTGGAGCTGTGGTAGAGGAACTGAGGCCCTTTCTAGCTCTGTGCAAAGGAGTTCAGTAATGATTAACAGTGTCTGTCAGTGTAGATGATGATATCCATGCTTTGGCATCTTGACCCCAAGGATCCTGCCTCTCTAACTTTCTAGAATCCTGTAACGGGCGAAGAGCATTCTGTACAGCGCAAAGATAAATCTGAGCAGATCCAGCCACCTACAGCCTCAAATGCCAGGAAGAGCCCTTGAATAACCAAGTCTCCCCAATCATGGTGCTGCCTGGTCACCCATGATTCAGCAGCCGCCTAGCCAGATGGTTCAACTCCATCCCAGGAGCATTTGCACTAGATAGAGGCAGGCTGGTGTGCCCTCTGGGTCTGCACAATCGTGCATTTTCTTCCTGGTGGCAGACTTGTCATCACAGTATTTGCCTGGAAAAGAGACGTAAGAAGCACTGGGCTGAGAAGAAAGGAGATTCATCTTTGGGTCACCAAGTCCCTGAGCTTGGCCTGGTGGGATCTTATTTCTGAGCCTCGATCTTCTCACTAGTAAAGCAGGGAGGTTACATTAGGGGGCTTTTAAGTCTTTCCCAATAACCCATGAGAAGATATCCTTCAGTTCTCAAAGCCGTGAAAGTGTTAAGTCACTCAATCCTGTCCAACTCTTTGAGACCCCATGGACTGCAGCCCACCAGCCTTCTCTCTCCATGGAATTCTCCAAGCAAGAATACTGGAGTGGGTAGCCATCCCCTTCTCCAGGGGATCTTCCCAACCCAGGGATCGAACTGGGGTCTCCTGCATTGCAGGTGGATTCTTTACTGTTTAAGCCACCAGGGAGGCCCTCTGAAAGCCATAGGCCTTCAGTTACTCATTTCATAGATATTGACTGAGATTTTACTATGTACCAGGCACTGTTCTAAGCCTGGAAGAAACACAACAGCCAAAATGTATACTTTTGGCCAGTGAGTCTCTTATCTTTATTTGGATGAAAGGGTGCCACAAAACCCTTTTGGGAAACTGAGAGTTGTGGCTCTTCTCCCCAGAACCATGCCCAAATATTCACCCATACCCCTACCCTCATACAGCTCCAGGGTCTCAACACCTTGAAGCTCAGCCAAGGTCCCTTAGATGTCAGGGTAATAGCCAAACTCCAAAGCCTCTGCTGCTTAGCAACGGAACAAAACGGCAGCTCTTCTACAAGTGGGCCGTGTGGAGGAGGCTGCCTTGTCCGGGAAGCAGCTTGTGATGTCACTGGCTGGTGAGGCTCTGGCATCAGACAAGCATGGGTGACCCTGGGAAAGTTACAGACCTTCTCAAAGCCTCCACCTCTTCCCGTAAAATGTAGACAGTGATGGCACTTCACATGGCAGGAAGATTGTTGGAGACATTGCTGTTGGGGACTCAAACAGTGCCTGGCTCAGAGCCAACATGCCACCCCCAACCACCACCATCTCCAGGCAACAGCTGGGGCCGACCCAAGTGAAGCCATTGCTCCAACGCTGGCCCTTCCACCTGCACCTCCCTCTAGTCCCAGCCTCTGAGATTTGTTCATCCCCACTCCCTTCATTGGAGAATTCCAGATGCATATGCTTGAGATGGAATTTCAGTCTGGACAAAGCTCCAGGCCAAGTGGGAGCTGAGCACAGGCACTTTGAGTGAGGAGACAGGGAACTGGGGGTGCTTGAGGACTTCGCTGCTGCTGCTGCTGCTGCTGCTAAGTCGCTTCAGTCGTGTCCGACTCTGTGCAACCCCAGAGACGGCAGCCCACCAGGCTCCCCCGTCCCTGGGATTCTCCAGGCAAAAACACTGGAGTGGGTTGCCATTTCCTTCTCCAACGCATGAAAATGAAAAGTGAAAGTGAAGTCGCTCAGTCGTGTCCGACTCCCAGTGACCCCATGAACTCCAGCCTACCAGGCTCCTCCATCCATCAGATTTTCCAGGCAAGAATACTGGAGTGGGTTGCCATTGCCTTCTCCGCTTGAGGACTTTGGGGGCTCACAAAGAAATAGCCTGTGGCTATCAACTGTCCTAACCTCCGCCTTCTTCTCCACATCTCCCTTTGGTTTTTACTTTCCCTTGGCCATTTTCCTGGTTAACAAGTAAGTGATGAGCGTCACTTCTCTGCACGGCCAGCATCCGCACACTGGCACAGATCACCCCTCTCCTCTCTCATCAGCTTTGGTCCCCCAGCCCTCCAGCGCTACTCATGTGCTCCCTTCAGTTCACCTTCCTGAAGCCGTCTGACAGATGGCTGGGAAGTTTGTAGAGATCCAGTTCTCGTCTGGCCATATCCCCCCACCAAAAGACTTCCCATTGGAATTAGGGTCAAACCCAAACCTGTTTCCCAGGTCTATGAGGCCCTGCAGATATGGCCTCACTTACGCTCCCTGCCTCATCCTAGTCACAGCCCAGGTCCCATTCTCCAGTTTCTGGGCCTCTAAACCCAGATGACACATTTGTGACAATTAGAACTAGAAGCCTCTTTCTCAAGACGCTTGACTTCCAACTGCTGGAAAACTGGTATAATGTCCTGACTTAGTCAAAATAACACACTCGTTTCAGGTGCTGAAAAATGGAGGGAAAAATACATGCAGACCCACAACGTCTAGGATGTCCCTGGGATTTTTGATCAGGTCACAACCTGCCCAGCTTTCTGTGACCCTACAGCAAACCCATCTTCCTGCTTCACCCTCTGCTTACCTCTGCCCCCCTCTCTGCCCACCTCTGCCCCCTTCTCTGCCCTGTTTTACATCATCCAATGACTTGCCTTAAAGGTCAGCTCCGTAGAGAGGCCCTCCCTGGCCTCACCTGTTGCTCCATGTCTTATCACTCCACACCATTTTTCCCCAGCACATGTATACTTTAAAGCCATTTATATTTGTTTATTATGAGCCTGCTCCACTAGGCTATAATCTCACTGTGGGCTGTAGTAATAATAAATTTTTATTAAGCACTTGCTCTGTGCTAGACCCTGCTAGGCACTTCTATAGCCCCATTCAAACTTCACCATAATGCAGAAGAAGAAACTATACTATGATTGTCCCCATTTTACAGACAAGGAAACTGAAGCCCACCCTGTTACCCAGGGGTAAGTAGCAGTCAGAATTTGTACCTGAACAGGCTGAGCTCAGTAGAATGCCAGGGTCTATCCTGAATCCCGTGGAAAGTTGAGCAGAGCTGTGTTCCCACACCTTGTCTGGCACCTGGCACCTAGCAGAGCCTCAAGAAACATGCTGAATGAATGAACAAACTGTCGAATGTGGAAGGCAGAATTATAGTTTACAAAGCATACTCACATCTTGCTTGAATCATAAAGCACTGGGAAGGAGGCATCACTAGTCTCAACAATTTTAAGATGAAAAAATTGATGGCCTGGTGAGATCAGGAGTAGCCTTCACTGAGATTGTAATTCTAAGGGGCTGCTTTAAGCCATTCCTTTATTTTTGTGTTTTACTTTAAAACTGCATGTATACTTTGCATTCTATTCAATGATACATCTGCGTTTGTTTGCTAAACAAAACTGAAATCTCAAATTTCTATTACTTGTTTTTAAAATGTCTTATTTCAAGCATCAACACAAGTAGAGAGACTGTTATAATGAACCCCCAAGTACCTATCACCCGAATTACTAAAACGAACTCTTTGAGTGAAATTGACTCTCCCAGGAAGAAATCACAGTAGCTGTCATTTACAGTTTTATATAAACATGCTCATTTAATGTTCTCAGCCCTCCCGCTAAGAAGTATAAATTAATATCAGCCTCTATTTACAGATGGGGACATTGAGGAAAGTCAAGTCACATGCCGAAAGTCTCGGAGCTAGAAGGGGCAGAGCCCGGAGTCACCCAGAACTGACTAGCAGTGCTTGGCAGTAAAGTATATGCTCTAAAACAAGTCAAGGAAATGGGTCCATCTCCTCTTTCTTTTAAAGTTTGCATTAAAACCTCACCATTTCCAAAAACATCCACTGCCAATCAGCTAAGACACCTGGCTATCCATTTATCTTTTCCTGCCTTCTTTCCCATCCTTTCTCTAGTTCCATCAGACACGTGCAGACCCCTCATGTGCTAGGACACAAAGTCCAGCCAGACATAGACTCAGCCCTCTAGGAGCTCCTAATATCAGTGGAAAGGATAGAAACAGAAACACAGTCAAAATTTAAGCAGCCCTTGACTGGTACGCAAGCATGCAAAATTTATCAGGGATATGCTCTGAGCCTCACCTACCCTCTGCCTCTCCCACCAGAGAGCAAGGCTCTGGAAGGCAGTGGGCAGAGAGCAGAGTGGTTAAGGGGTGTGGATTTGGGAGCTGGATTAATTCCTTGGACAGAGGAGTCTGGCAGGCTACAGTCCAAAGGGTCGCAAAGAGTCAGACATGACTGAGCACGCCCACATGCACTGGTTTAATTCCAGCTCCATCCTTTCCTAGCTGTGTGGCCTTGGGTAAGTCACCTATCCTCTCTAAGCAACTTGTAAAGGAGCGTTGACAAAACCACATACTTTTGAGCCACTGGAGCATACATTAGATAATACTGAAAATACTAAACCCAGTTCCTTCAACAAAGGAAGCTTTCCATCAATACTGGCCATTACAATTGGCTTTTACTTGCAACCAGTTCCCAGTCATGAGTCCCACCTTGCCTGAATGAGGCATTTTTCTAAAAGAGTATACACAGTTCCCAGTAGGATTTTTTTTTTAATCAGCCTCTCCTCAGAAAGTCTGCAGATTTGGAAGATTTAAAAAAAAAAAAAAAAAAAGGTCTCAGCCTTCCCTACTCAGCTGGCCAAGGATGTCAACCACTTGTGAGAAGAACAATCTGGTGGTCAGTGGAGCCAGGACAAGGAGGCCGTGATGTTTCCCAGCCCAGCGCTGGCCCACGTCTGTGAATCCAGAAGCAAACCTATGACCATCAGGCCTGAGTGTCCAGAGCCAAAACCTCAGACTCAGGCCATCCTGGGTCCCATCCAGCTTCTCTCCAGGATCTCCTCCTAGGTTGATAAGGACCAAGAAGACTCCAGAGCACCAGACACACTGTATGCACTTTGCCAGCAGAGGTCATCACAGTTTTAGCAGTGAGACAGCACCAGACCTGGTCTCCAGACCCCCAGCTCCAAGAACCAGGGGCTGCACATATTTCCTGTGCAGCTTTGGGCAGGTCACCAAGCTCTCTGGTATCCAGTCTCCCCCTTCGTGCAGCACATAAAAATCATCCCTTCTATTTCATCCTGCCTGCCACAGACCTGGAGTGGAATCCCAGTTTTGCCACTTTTGTGACCTCAGTTGCTTGAAGCCTTACTTTCATCATCTGTGAAATGGGAATAATGACTGCATCCACCGCCTAGTGCTGCTGAGATTAAATGAGGCAATGTGCGTAGAATGCTTGGCCCAGGGGCTGTATGTTTGTGTGTGCGTGTGTGTGCTCAGTCATGTCTGACTCTTTGCAACCCCATGGACTGTAGCCCACCTACCATGGCAGAATGTATGTCCATGTCCATGGAATTTTCCAGGCAGGAACAGTGGAGTGGATTGCCATTTCCTCCTCCAGGGGATCTTCCCGACCCAGGGATCGAACCTGGGACTCCTGTATCTCCTGCATCAGCAGGCGAATTCTTTAGCACTGTGTCACCTGCAGGGGCTGCCACATAGTAAATGTTCAGTGATAGAGAATGGATGTTCCATGGTAAAGAATGACTGTAACACTGAGTTTCATCATCAGTTCCTTTTTGTGTTTGCTTATTTTATGCTGGGCACCAAGCCAACCATTTGACTTACAATATTTCATTTCACCTTCACAAGACAGCTGGCCTCATACACAGGACTGGAACAGCCTTCCTGGGCAACATGGTAAGTCCACAGGTCAGCCTCTTCCTGCCACACCTCTACATGTGTCAGCTACATGCCGTTCAGTCCCCACTGGCTACAGAGCCAGGGCTTAAAACCATCCCACCGTAGGCCCTCCCAAGCTGGCAGGAGGTAGAAGGCAGAGAAGGAAGTAGGCTCCTCCCATAACAAGTCTGCCCCTGGACAGTCTTCACCCATAAAGTGAGGAGAAAATGTACTGTCTTGAATCCCTAACTCTCCCTGAGGATGTAAAGTGCTAAGGTCTGAGTAAAAGTAAGAAGGTATTATCTGTTTTACCTTCTAAAAGGTCTGTCATTCTCTTCATTTTCCATTTTGTCTTGTGTCCTGATAAGCTTCTATGTTCAGAGCAAGAGAAGAAGTTAAAGAAAAAGAAAAAAAAAGAACAAAATATTGAACCTAAAAAATTGTTTCTGCTTTTCAGAAACAAAACAAAGTGAGGTTAGAAGGAAAAAAGATAAGGAAATAGTTGGCATCACATGTGATCTAATAGGAGAGTCAGTGTGTATGATTATTAAAGTATGAGAACTAAATATGCAAAGATCACCAAGAAATATCCCCAAGGACAAAGCAAACAGCTAAACACATGAAAAGTTATCAATCTCATCAGTAATTTATACATGTATGTATATGGTTAAGGGCTTCCCAAGTGGTGCTAGTGGTAAAGAACGCTACTGCTAGTGTAGGAGACATAAGAGACGCCAGTTCAATCCCTGGGTAGGAAAGATCCCCTGGAGGAGGGCATGGCAACCCACTCCAGTATTCTTGCCTGGAGACTCCCATGGACAGAGAGCCTGGCAGGCTGCAGTCCAAGGGGTCACAAAGAATCAGACACAACTGGACAACTTAGCATGCATGCATGTATGTGATTAAACACTTAATAAACATGGTGTAAATTATAAAACTGTGAATCAATAATATATATATATCTGATAATTATGAGATTATGTTAAAATCTATACTTTCATACAAACATACATACATAGTGCCATGGTACACCTAGTAGGTTCATAATTTAGAAAATTATTATGGTTACATTAAAAACACTTCAATCAATTAAAATTCATGGACATGTATTCTACATCAAAAGAAAATAACTACATTTATCCACGCTCAGTCACTCAGTCGTGTCCGACTCTTTGAAACCCTTTGGACTGTAGCCCGCCAGGCTCCTCTGTTTCGTGGGATTTTCCAGGCAAGAATACTGGAGCAGGTTGCCATTTCCTCCTCCACGGGATCCTCCCAACCTAGGGATCCAATCTGCATCTCCTGTGGCTCCTGCATTGGCAGGTGGATTCTTAATCACTGAACCACCTGGAAAACCCATATATTTATCTGTGTATTTTTAAATTAAAGGAGTACAGTTGAATGTATTTTTCATGCAAGGAGTACAATTGAATAAGATTACAAATATAAATATTAAGGTGTAGCAATGTGGGACAATGTCACAATACAATATGAAGTGAAAAAGAGCAGAAGAAGCATATATACATAATGATCATAACCACTAAAATGATGCCTGAAAACAGACAGATCCTGGCATGCAGAAAAGTCAAACGTTGTATTACGTGAATGGGTAGTGAGGGAGGCATTGGTCCTTTTCAGATTTCCTTTATGGCTTTATCCTTCTTTTCTATCTCCCTTTTTCTCTAAATTCTGCCCTGAGACAGCCCTTCCTTCCTGGAAGGGGCGAGGAACCACACCCTGCCTCCATCACTGCTCCAACCCTCCCCATTTGATTTCGTTCCTAAATAGTGTTGCTGTTTCTTGAAACTGCAGTTCTCAAAACAAGCTGATCGGAGGGTGTGTGAGTTCAGACAGCAAAAGAGCTCCAGCAAATACTTCATTAGAGCCAACACATTCAACCTTGTGCTGGGGCCAAGGAATTTCACATCTGGACACGAAATGTCAGTCCGCACAAAAGGCCCTCTGAGGCCCCAGGAGTGAGCTCAGAATGCTGCCCTTCCCCGAGCTCGCTGGCCTTGGTGCTGGAGGCCCCAGGCAAGGGCCATGCAGGGTGGGGGTTACTCTCCCCGGCCCAAGCTTGTGGCCACCTCTCAGCCCGTTCTGAGTCACATGCCCCATTGAGAATCTGCTAAATGCTCAGACTTTGCTAATCATTTTCAAATGTTCATCGATTTATTTGTTGGGAGTCCATTCACTCATTCATTCACCCATTTGTGCACTAAAACAAGCATATATTGAAGGCCTAGTGTGTACCCAGGCCTTGAGGATCCATACAACAGTGGGAAAATCTGGTCCCTGCCCTGGAGGAATCACAGGGTCTACAAGTAGAGAGACAACAAGAAAATGCAATTTCTGATGAATATAGGTTGGGATATTCTGCGTATAAAGTTATGCTAATATCCAAAGCTAATATTTACTGAGTGCTTATGAATGAGCTTCCAGGCTTGGTTCTAGACTCTCTATATTATTATTATTATTATCGGGGGTTATGTGGATTATATGGATTATATGTGGGCTATATGGATTATGCGGGTTATTGTGAGTTATGTTTAATTCACTTACTCTCCCAGCAACCCCAGAGGAAGATACCAATATTATCTTATTACGAATGAGTTCACTGAGGCACAAGAAAAATGCAATAACTTGTTCCAGGCTAAGTTTAAGACGTGGGACCTCGACACTGCTCTGGCTGATAACCAAGCAGTCCCTGTCACTCTCTGATTCACTCAGGCACAGAAGGGGCTGATCAGCCAATGGAAGGAGGTCCGCAGGACTCCTTGGGCTCCCCCTGTGAACAGATGCCTTGGTGTCCTGGATTATGCCTCATTCCTGAGCTGGATTAATAGCTGGAGCCTCCCTGGGAGAAGAAGTCCCCCAGGAGGAGGGCTGACCCTTCTGGGTTCTGAGCGATGGGGAGAGGACCAGGCCCCAGACAGGAAACTGCTCACTTAGGTCCATGCTAAGCGCACGTGTATGGACAGCCAGGCTCCTCTCCCTGGGGTCACTTGACCTCCCTCCAAACACCCCTTCTCTTCCACAGCACAGGGTGACTCCAGAATGAGACTCAGCAAGTCCACACATGCTGGATGAAGCTGTACAAATACAATCACGTTGAGAGACAGAATGTTTTTTAGGCTGAAACTAGGAAGAAAGAATAGCAGCTAATGGAGGTCACAGGTTAAAACAGAGGCCTGGGGACCTCCCTAGTGATTCAATGATTAAGACTTTGCCTTCTAGTGCAGGGGATGCAGGTTCAATCCCTGGTCAGGGAGCTAAATTCCCACATACCTCTTGGCCAAAAAACAAAATATAAAACGAAAACAATATGGTAACAAATTCAACAGAGACTTTACAAATGTTCCACATCAAAGAAAAAACTTAGAAGAAACAAATTTTTTAAAAAAGAGGCCTGGGTTGGATATCTTACAATGTGATTTTGGCATTTCTTGACATCTCAGATTCTACATCTCTGAAACGGGGATAGTAATCTGCTTTATAGGAACGGTATGAAGATTGAATGAGTTAATATACGTGCATAGAACAGGTGACTGGCACGCAGTAAGTACCAACAAATGTCAGATTCTATTGAACGATCAATAGATTGAATATCTATTCGGTTGAATGATCACAGTTTGAAGGATCATGCTGGCATATCCACATATCCAGATAAATACAAGTAATATAGGTTTACTTCTCTCTCTACAATAACTACATGTGCATTGAAATCACTGGAAGAAAAGACACATTACTAGTGGTGATCTCTACACGCTGATATGAGTGATTTTTTTCCCATATACATCTCCCACATTTTCAGCAAATAGTATCTTTTTCTTTTAGAGTCAGAATTAAATCAATAGATGACTCTTTAAAACTGAATCAGTAGATGTGGGATAGGTGGCTAAGAGACAGGGTGGGTGGAAAAGCATGGCTCATGCTGGGCACCTGACATGGCTCAACATGGCTCAAAATGACTAGATAAATGATATTAAATTGTAAGTGTGTATAGCCTTCCCCTCTGCTTGCTTCTAAAAGGATGCTTCTGTGTATGTACTTGATGTTGACTTTCTACGATATTAATGGGATGAAGGCTAAATCACACACACACACACATACACACAAAACTTGAGAAGCCAGAGACAAGCTGATGCACGTGGGAAAGAAAACTATAAACCTCACTGGAGTTAAAAAGAAAAAGAAGAGACTTCCTTAGTGATCCAGTGGTTAAGAATCCACCTGCCAATGCAGGGGACACAGGTTCAATCCCTGGTCCAGGAACCAAGATCCCACATGCCACAGGGCAACTAAGCCTGTGCCACAACTCCTGAGCCCACACTCTCAAGCCCATACTCCGAAACAGGAGAAGCCACTGCAATGAGAAGCCCACACAGTAGACCCTGGTCACCGCAACTAGAGAAAGCCTGCACTCGGTAGCGGAGACCCAGCGCAGCCAAAACTAAACGAATAATGAATAAATGAATTATTTTTTTAAGAGAAGGAAAGGAAAAAAAACAGCCGTAATCTAAAAGGTGAAGGCGGAAAAAGAAAAAGAATGGACACTAAGAAGGAAGTTTGCAGATCTGGAAAGGGAGGAGAGATGTTGGAGGTGACTGCCATGGATATGAGAAAATAAGAGTGGGGAGAGGCAGGCAAATATAACTGAGCTTCTCTACACGCCAGGCACTGCCGCTGGGCTCTGAACACACAAGCTCAGGTCTTCTCCGAGTTTGTGATGCAGTATAAGCAACTGGCCCTTCCTGCACCCCACTTTTCCATGCTGGGGGTCACCAGACCCCCACAGACACCCACATTCACTCCTCTTCTGCCCCTTCAGCACCTCCTCAGGTCAGGCCCCTGCCATCTCTCTGGGGATTAAACTCTGTCAATGGGCTTCCTGCCTCTGGTCCCAACCCCTCCCTCGAAATCCATTTTCTATGCTGCTGCCAAAATGGAAATCTGATCATGACTCGCCTCTACTTTAAATCTTTCAGTCTTGACTTCCTCTTTACCCCTTACCAGCAGAAGTCATAAGGCCCTCGGGATCCGGCCCCTCTTCCCCTACACCCTCCGCATCTCAGTCTCAAATGTTCACACTGTCTGAAAGACCCACCAGAGTCCTCTTTTAAACTCAGCTGGCCCTCACCCCTCTTCCCTGGGTATCGTTCACCTTGCCCCCACCTCAGACAAAGTGAAGCCTTCCCCTTCTAGGGCATTTCTCTCTTTACACTCAGTGATTTGTGTACATCTGCGCCTCATACTCAACCGCCACCAACTTGGGGACAATAATGTATCATGGTCACCTTTAGCATAGCTCTAGGCATGGGACAGATGCATAAAGAAGCTTTGTTGCTGATGGTGACAGAGATGACAGGGGACAGAAAGATACATCCTGCTGTTAGGAGGGGTTGGCACTGCCAACTTAGTAATTCCACTTGAAGTTATGCATGGTGGAAACTTGCTGTTTTGAATGGATATATTTCTTCCTATCTCATGGCATATGTGGACCAAGAAAAGTCAATGACCTTTCAGCTAATGAAATGTCCTCAAATGACACAATGAAACATTTTCAAACAAAATCACCATAAAGAAGAAAATAAAAATCTCCTGGAACACCCCACCTAGAAGTAGCCACTACTGACATTCCTCCAATGGGCTCTTCAGAACTCTTTCCATGTGTGTGTTATATGTGTCTGTGTAGTATTTTATGATCCAGTCTTTCCCTGCCCAAAGCACCCCAGCTTTCCAGAACCTTGGTGGAACTTCCTCCAGTTGGGTGGGGCCAAGAGACCTTCCATCTGGGGCTTTGGCCCTGGGCAAAGGCATAGCTGGCCCATGTCCCAACTTGGGGCCACCTCCAGGCCAGCACAAAGGGGGCATTTTTCTTTCCCTCGTGTACAGAGTGTGCTCCAGACTGAGAGCTTTTCTGGGTTATGAGATTCAACTCAATTAGAAAAGATCATTTGAGGTCTCCCAAGAAAGTCAGATGTAAAGACCGCACAGACTGAAGTTTTATTTTTGTCCAAAATAATCATGAATTATGAAAGCTGGGGGAACAGCTGGCTTTTGTGGAAGAAAAAAAAGAGTATGGGTAAGATCTACCCACTGATGGGACCATGGAAATGACTCTGAAAGGACCATTGAGTTATGGAAGAGACTCAGCAATGAGTCTCTCTCACTTCCTGGTGTCCTCCAGTGGGGTGTTCATAAAAGGAAATCTATGACTGGAGGATATGTGTGAGTTAATGTTAGGATTTGCTCAATGCCATGGCTGGAGGTCCTCCATTATGGCTGTCAAGGAAGTGATGAATTCCTTTATAACCTACTTTGGGGAAAATCCATCAGTTGGCACCACCCTATGGAAGCCATAACTACATATGGATTTATAACTTGATCCAGTAATCGCACATCTACCTACATAGACGAAACAACGATATAAAATTTGCAATTGGTATTATTTGCAATTGCAAAATACTAGAAACAACACAAATGACCTTCCTAGATTAGTTGAATAGAAACTATGGTAATCCACTGAAAGAAATTCTATGCAGCCATAAAAATGAATGAAGAAAATACCTTTGAATTGACATGGAACAATTTCCAGCATACGTAGCATTAAGTAAAATAACCAAAAGGGGTGTGCCAACTAAGCTTATTAGAGTAATTACTTCACATAAAAGCATTAAATTATGTTGAACACCTTAAACATACACAATGTTATATGCTGATTATACCTCAATAAAGCTGTATGTTAGTCACTCAGGTGTGTCCGACTCTATGTGACCCCATAGATTGTAGCCTGCCAGGCTCCTCTGTCCATGGGATTCTCCAGGCAAGAATACTGGAGTGGGTTGCCATGCCCTCCTCCAGAGGATCTTCCCGATCCACGGATCAGATCTTGGTCTCCCTCATGGCAGGCAGAATTTTTACCATCTGAACTACCAGGGAAACCCCCAGACAGTGAGGTGCTTATGAGCAGTACGGCTCCTGCCGTGACTCAGATCAGGAAACACCTCAATAAAACTGGGGCGGGGGGCGGGGGGGAAGGATATTCAAATTTTATAGAAGTTGAAAGGGAAAAAGAAACATGAGTGAAGGGAAGGACATGTCAGCCAGATGTTAGCAAATGGGTCAGGAGATCCCCAGTGGCCAGTTGTTCCCAAAAAGGTGATAGCGCCCCCTAGAGGAGGGCCTTACAATGTAAAGTCTCCGTGTTCTCTAGTGTGGTTATAGGGACAATCAGTGTCTCTACAGACAAGCACATACATATGTATTTTCTCCATTTTCTTACCCAGTGGGAATACACTATACTCTGTTATGCACCTTTGTTTTTTTCTTCCTGAAACACAGAACTTGGACGCTGTTCCATGGCCTGTGGAACTGACTGTGTTCCTTTCGGCAGCTGCTTGCCATTCCGTTGCATGAACAGACCATAGTTCACGCTACCAGGTCCTGTATGAAGGGCACGCACTCTCTCTCATGCTTTGGCTGTGCCCGTCTCTCTCCTTTTCCCATCCTTCACCTCTTTACCTCCTTGCCACACCCAGAGTTGGGCTTGATCACTAATGTCCGCTCTGAACGTGTAAGGTGACCAACTTGTCCTCGTTTGCCTGGGACTGTCCTGGTTTGAAAACAAAATCTTGCATCCCAGGAACTCCCCCTGTCCTGGGTAGACCAGGGTGGTTGTTCACTCTACCTGGGTGCAAAATGGCTGCTGGCCTCAGGAGAAGACAAACCATTCTCCCGGGTAGTATTCACCCTGCTCCATAAAGCTCCCCCAGACACCTCTGTCGAGGCCTCAGCATCTAAAGACCTGTTCGTGAGAAAGGAACACTTTCTGCCAATCTATGATCCCTGAGCCCCTCACCACGACTGCTCGACCCCCTCTCAGAGGCGTTCACATAAAAGTCCAAAGCTCCCGCAGTGATTTGAATGCCTGGAAACGGCATAACAAAGTAACCCAGATTGTCGTTTCCTCCCCGAGATTCAATCAGCTTGGCCTGGCTCAGGGGAATCCCCTTGTTTTAATCATGTTTCTCTTCAAAATCATTCTTGCTACGAGCAAGGGACGCCATTCACGTATCTTTGGTTCAAATCATCTCTCACCTTGTCTTTCCTCGTAATTTAATAAGCTAGTAATTTTATTGTGTGACTCGCTTTAAATAATATGCCAGAGACTTAAAAAGGAAAAGGGAATGTTGGCAAATGTGAGTCCCCAGGGAAATGCTAGGTTTGCCTCCACCAGTCATCCCCAGAAAGATCCATCAGGCTGACAGCCAACAGCATCCTGGGCAGGGAATGCAGAGCAGCAGGGCTCCCGGGGACACCTGCCAAGATCTGCTCCAGACCTGTGACCCTGAGATGGGCTAGAGTGGGGAGCAGGGGGCTGCCAGCCTCTGGGGCTGGGGATGGTGCCCTGCCTGGTTCTAGTAGGTCCCAATGTGTCTGCTCCAGAGCATCTCCTTATCTCCTGATTGACCTGGAGGGAAAACTGGCCCAGGAGACACAGGTCCTTGGAAGGAGGCTGCAGAGACAAGCAGAGGACAGGGGCCTGGGACCAGGTGGACCTCACAGGCTGGAAGGGGCTGGAGGGCTGCAGGGGAGGAGGCTGATGCTCTGACTCCTCCCTCACCCGTGGTCCAGATCCTGTGTCAGCATGCTTTCCCCACCAGCGATGGCAGAAATCTGCCCCCGGGGGAGGGCCAACAGGCACTGCTCTTCCTGTCACCTTTACCCACTAGGGCTCTGTGCCAGTCTGGGCTCAAGTCTGTTAAGGAAGTTGTGCTCAGCCAGCTGCAGGTTATTCCCTTCTCCTTCTCCCCTGTCCTGAGACAGCTTCTCTTGGCTGTTTTACTTGTTGTTCATCAGTCACTAAGTCGTGTCCAACTCTTTTCAACCCCAAGAACCGCAGCCTGCCAAGGCTTCCCTGTCTTTCTCCATCTCCCAGGGTTTGCTCAAACTCATGTCCATTGAGTCAGTGATATGATCCAACCATCTCATCTTCTGCTGCCCTCTTCTCCTCTTGCCCTCAATCTTTCCCAGCATCTGGGTCTCTTCCAATGAGCTGGCTCTTCGCATCAGGTGGCCAGAGTGTTGGAGTTTCAGCATCAGTCCTTCCAATGAATATTCAGAGTTGATTTCCTTTAGGATTGACTGGTTTGATTTCTTTGCTATCCCAGGGACTCTCAAGAGTTTTCTCCAGCACCACAATCTGAAATTTTCCTTAATTACCCCCTTTCAGTAGGGGGTGACTACCTCTTCTAAACTCTTGTAACCCCAGTATCTGACATGTAGGGCTACAAAAGCGGTCCTTGGACAGTTTGGCAGTTCCTTAAAAAGTGAAGCCAAGAATTATCAAGTGACCCAGCAGGCCTGCTTCTAGATGTACACTGAAAACCCATTTTCACACAATGAGTAGCACAGGAATGTTCATACCAGCCCTACTCACAATAGTCAAGAGGTGGAAACAACCCAAATTCCATCAGTTGATGAATGGATAAATAAGATGTAGTTTATCTGTACAGCGGAATGTTATTCAGGAATAAAAAGGAATGAAGCCTGACATGAGCTACAGCGTGTAGCTTGAAAATATATGCTAAGTGAAAGAAGCCAGACACCAAAGGATAAATATTACATGATTCCATTTACGTGAAATGCCCAGAGTAGGCAAATCCTTAGGGGTGAAAGCAGATTAATGGCTGCCCGGAGCCGGGGGAGGGGCATAGGAATGGCTGCTAATAGATATGGGGTTTCACTTTGGGATGATGGAAAGAAATGTTCTGGAA
The DNA here is from genome assembly GCF_023091745.1 of Budorcas taxicolor. NCBI lineage: Eukaryota > Metazoa > Chordata > Mammalia > Artiodactyla > Bovidae > Budorcas > Budorcas taxicolor. Next base: position 36,503,675 of record NC_068932.1, read on the forward strand.
TTAGACAGTGGTGATAACTGCACCACACAGAAAATTCTGAAATCCCACTGAACTGTATTACTTTAAACTGGTGAACTCGATGTTTTGTGAATTATGCCTGATTTTTTTTTAAGATTTGGTATTTCTTTTCTCTATTTTTGGCTGTGGCAGGTCTTTGCGGCTGCACATGGCCTTTGTCTAGTTGTGACAAGCGGGGGCTACTCTCTAGGCACAGTACACGGGCTTCTCACTGTGGTGCCTTCTCTTGGGTTGGATCGCAGTCTCTGGAGCACAGGCTCAGTAGTTGTGGCCCACGAGTTTAGTTGCTCCCAGGCACGAGGGATCTTCCTGGACCAGGGGGTCAACCTGGAGTCCCCTGCATGGCAAGGCAGATTCTGAACCACTGGACCATCAGAAGTCCTCATTTTTTTTTTTTTAAAGAAAGCAGTGCTGTGGGGTCACCCTGACTTTGACCCCTGCACTGCTCCATATTCTTGGCAAGCCTGTTCCTCTAAATGGTCTTGAAAGTCCCTGCACTTCCCTCTGCTTCCCACGCTCAGGCTCTCCTCTGCACTGGCCCAACCTGCAGATGCTGCCTAGTTCTTCCCCGCCCCAAACACCCCTGCTGCTGGGGAGCAGACAGATTTGGGGAGACTGAGAGGGTGACAGTGTACTGAGACAAATCAGGCCACACCACGTCTCTATCCCTGGAAGTCTCCTGGCCCAGCCTCCAGCAGGGTCTCCCCTCTCACTAGCCATCACTCCAGCAGCCCCCCTTTCTCCAGCCACCAACCTTCCTGAAGGGCAGGCACTCCATGCGGGACTGTGAGGTCCAAGGTGTGGCCTCACTTTTTCTTTTTTTAATTAATTAATTTATTTTAATTGAAGGCTAATTACTTTACAATATTGTAATGGTTTTGCCATACATTCACATGAATCAGCCATGGGTGTACATGTGTTCCCCATCCTGATCTCCACTCCCACCTCCCTCCCCATCCCATCCCTCTGGGTCATCCCAGTGCACCAGCCCTGAGCGCCCTGTCTCATGCATCAAACCTAGACTGGCGATACATTTCACATATGGTAATATACATGTTTCAATGCTATTCTCTCAAATCATCCCACCCTCGCCTTCTCCCACAGAGTCCAAAAGTCTGTTCTTTACATCTGTGTCTCTTTTGCTGTCTCGCGTATAGGGTCATCGCTTCCATCTTTCTAAATTCCATGTGTATGTGTTAATATACTGTATTGGTGTTTTCCTTTCTGACTTACTTCGGCCTCACTTCTTTTAAAATATCTTTTCTTCCTTCCCTGCTATGACATCGTCATCGGTCCTTTGCTCCAGCCCAAGAAACGGAGACTTTGAGAAAGTCAAGTCACCCAGCTACCAAGAGTGGGTGTGAGTCTCCAACATAGATACTTGGGGCCTCCCATGGTGGGGGCTGGGGCTTAAGGGGGCCAAAAGCACCAGGAATTTGCCCTCAGGAGCCATGTCTCCAGTCTGGCTGTTACTTATACTTGGAATGATTCTCTGGGTAACATCTGTCCACCTTCCTTCCTTCTTCCCTGATTTGCCTGGCTCGGGCCAGCTTCGCAATCAATCCTCCCATCTAAGCCCAGGACTCGGAAGCAATTCGTGGCGCTGAAACATGCTAATTAGGTTTAGGCAATAGAGCTGGATATATTAGAGTAAAACAGCTATTGATTTATCAACAGTTATCAGCTCTGCCAGAGATGCACAAAGCAGGGCTCCAAAGACAACAGGAGGAGAAACAAAGAAATCACCCGAGAAGCCCATTTACTCCGCAAAGGCTTGGTTTCATAGCAAACTGTTTAAAGAAAACGCCCTCTAGGGGAAGACAACAAACGCAGGCCTCAGCTCCTTGATTTAAAACTCCTTCCATCTCAAGTACAGTCCCGACAGTGCCAGCTTGCTGGGAGTAAGCTCAGGGAGACAGTGGCCTCAGAGTCCTGAGGTCATTCAAGCCATTCCCCTGCCTCAGAGAGATGCTGAACTCAGACCTCTACCCCACCTCGTTCAGAAAGAGGAGAACAAGCAGGGAGGCGCCGCGGCTTTTATTGTGTGGTCTCGTGCAGGTGCTCAACATGCTGTGTCCCTGTCAGTCCTCAGAAGAGGCTGGTGAGCAAGGTGTGCGGTGATCCCCGCTTTGTGAAGGAGGAAACGGAGGCTCAGAGAGGTCAGTGACTAGTCCACGGTCACACAGCTGCCAAAAACTGAGCAAGGACCCCCGGCTCTCACATGCTTATTAAGAGTTTGGCTTATGTGGGCCCTAGCGAGCCCTCCTGGGGAAGCTCAAAGTACATCCTAGGATGAAAAGCTGCCTGCGCTGTCAACACAGGCGGCAGGAACAGACAGGGCTGGGGTGGGGGCGTTAAGTCCCATAGAGACCACCCTGCGCGCCCATGAGAGCCAGCTCCCTGTGGACAGCCCTGGCTGGACCAGTCACAGGTCCTCTTTGGGTTTGTGAATTCATGAAGGAGGCAGAACGGCTCAAAGCCACGAGGCCTGTGGCTGGGGGTGGGGTGGGGCAGCGCCAGGCAAGGGGGAGGGTGGAACAGGTGACTGGGGCCAGGTGGGAGGAGCAGGTGGCAGAGAGAGAGGTTGAGACCCCATGGGGCCCACTCAGAGCCACAGCTGGCATGTTGGAGGGTCCCATTTTCCTAAAGGCCCACCTGGCCCGCCTGGGTGTCGCCAGGTTTCTCCCCCTCCCCATCCCTCTGTGTGCCCAATCCCCACCAGCCCTGTTTTTCAGAACAAGGAGCGCTTCTCTGAATCTTCTTCAAACATAAACACCCCAGCAGCCTGAAAGCCTTTTCTAAAGACACTCAGGAATCTCTCTGGGTGAGATTTGCATTTTTAAAGGGAAGAACTCTCCCTCTCTGCATGGGCTCTGTGTATACTGGGAGAGGGCGCAGCTGAGAGTAGACTGGGGCCTTCTCAAGTGTGGTCAAGGGGCTTGTAAAGCAATCCAGGGCTCCTGGAGAGCAGGGGGTGCAAGGGAGAGTGGCGGGTGGACGCAGAGGTGGTACAGGCTCGGGACAACCCAGAGATCCCCTTTCCTACAGGTCAAAGGCCACTGATATTTGTCCCCCCCCCCAGGGGACCTGGCTGACATAGTCTCAGCCGAGGCACATTCACAGAGAAAATAAAACTAGATGCTCACTCGGAAGGCCTGCTCATCCAAGCAGGGGGGCAGGGTGGATGGAAGCCCTGATGGCCATTTGGGACAGAGGCCCAGACCGGAAACCTAGGGATGAGCCCTGCCATGAGGTCAGTGTCAGGCCTGGCGGGGCCAGCATCTTCTAGAAGCTGAAATGGGAACTGATGGAAGAAAAAGGATTTTAAGCTGCATGGGTACCCGGCATAAAGTGTAGTCTGAATCATTTCTAGGGCCTGGACAGAGGGGCCACCAAGGGTATTTCCAGAAGGAGGGAATCCACAGAGGTGGGGCTGCAGTTTTGAAATCCGGGCACAGGGAATCCCAGCCCACCCAGCGTGTTTGACGGGGGTTCTGGGGGAGGAATCCAATCACGGGGAATCCCAGCCCGCTCAGTGTGTTCGACGGGGCCTCTGGGGAAGGGAGGAGAGGAGACGGGCAGTGTTCCCCTGCAGTGGACGGTGGGCCCCTCCCAGTCAAGGGAGCTTGTCACAGGGTCTGGGCCCCCAGGTCGGAGGGTGATGAGAGTGAAGGGAGACTGTCCCCAGGAGCCTGGGGGCCGGAAACAGCGGAGAGGCCTGCGGGAGCGGGGTGGTCCCTTCACGTCCACACTGATGGCAGCACTAGTCCAGGCGGCCGTTCCAGAGGCTGCAGCCCCACCCCCGGCCATGCGCGTCCTGCAGCTCCAGCTGCTTCTGCTGACTCCGTGAGCTGTGAACCCGCCCCCGTGGGCCCTCCGTCCTTCTCTCCTTTTCCTCCACAGAGCCAACTTTCAGCAAGCCAACAGCAGACCCACCCAGGCCCAGGATATTTGCCCCACCTCCCCTCAAGGCCAGGACAGACATCTGGGCTCTATGTGAGGCCCTGCTGAGGCACGGAGGTTCGTTTAGCTGAGCAGCTGCAGTGGTACAGAAGCAGGCCTCACACACAAACAGTAAACAGCATGTTATTTCTCAAACCCTCAGCTCTGGCCAAGACACTCCCCGCCCACCCCAGGCAAAACTAGCCCAGCAGGCCTGTGAAGGGTAGGAGGCCTGGACACTGAGCCTTGTTCAGAGTCAGCCTGCATGCCTGCATTCTGAGCTCAGTCGTGTCTGACTCTTTGTGAGCCCACGGACTCATTGCAACCCCATGGACCCTCAGAGCTCACCAGGCTCCTCTGTCCATGGGATTTCCCAGGCAAGAATACTGGAGTGGGTTGTCAAGTCGTCCTCCAGCAGATCTTCTGACCCAGGGATAGAACCTGCATCTCCTGCGCTGGCAGTCAGATTCTTTACCACTGAAGCCCCTCAGAGCCAGCCTGGTGAGTGAGAATTGCTTTCACTGCTCCCAGTGGGTTCCTAGGAAGGGAGCTGGGACACCTCTCTCTGTCACCTTTAAACCTCGCCTTCACTCCCTGCCCCTGCTTATAATAAATAAGTAAACCAAAAACCAACTCTGACCCACCTCCTTGTGCCCCGTCCAAGCCCTTAGAGGGTGCCTCAGCCAACAGTCATCAATTACAGCCTGAGAAATTGGTTCTCACTGACCCACTCCAGGAAGGAATTCAACTCAGCTAACAGTGATTAAGCTCTATATGGTCTCAGGCCCTGGATAAGGGCAAAGCTGAAAAACAGGCCAGCCTCAGGAATTTACAGTGCAAGGGATGAAGGTCACTGTCATGGTGAAAGAGCAGAGGGCTAGGTTCTGGCAGACCTAACTACAAAAGATGACTCTACCACCATTCAGCTGTGTGACCTTGGGCAGATGACTTACCCTCTCTGATGTGAGTGTCATTAGCTATGAAGTGGGGTGGGGGTGAGTGTGCAGAGAGAATGCTATGAGGATCCCAGAAGATACTGGCCCAAGACCTATATCAGTGGTTCTCAAACTGTGGTCCCAGCAGCAGAAACATCACTTAGGAACTTACTAGAAATATAAGCTCTGGCCCCACTGTATACCTACGGAACCAGACACTCTGAGTGAGTCTCAGTCACTGTGCGTTAATCAGCTCTTGTCACAGCCTGAGACCCTGTGGGACAGGAAACATCAATGGTACCCTCCTTGGTCTCTCCTTGTTGGGATTTGCCTTTTGAAGCAGAGTCTTAGCAGGAAATACTGGAGGGTGGCAATTAAGAAGCAGATCTGTGTGTCTTCAGCCCCTGCCACCAGAAAACCCGAAGGCCATCATCTAATAAGCTTCTCCCCAGGGTCGGAGTCCTACCCACATGGCAGTGGTCTGATTCCACAGGGCAGATCACTCAGGCCTTGAGCCCCTTCTCCCCAGTCCTCCACCCCTGCCTCCTGGCTTGCTGCTTGGAGACACTGCCCATGACCCAGGTCACTCTGATGCCCTGTCCTTCTCGCCTTCCTTCCCCAGGGGTCTCAGGTGACCCCACTCTCTTAGCCAGATTTTTACCACTGGCCCCCTCCACTGACCTCCTCTCTCTTAACGGTTTCTTATCACTTACCAGCGATGCTCCTTCTTTGGAAGACTCCAGCATTCCCCGCCCCCTCCCTCCCATCTTGCAGACAGAATGAGTGCTGATTCACCCTTCATCCATGTCCTCCAGAAAGTCTGGCAACGGTCCTCAAAGGGGGTGGGCCAGAAGCCAATAACAATAATTGCTGCCATCAACACTGTACTCATCACAGCCAAGAATGTGAAAGTCCTTCACATCAATATCTCCATGATTATCAAACCTGCAAAGGGCTCTTATGGCCCCATTTTACAGATGAGTGAACTGAGGCTCAGAAGGGAAGTGACATCCCCAGAGACACACAGTACCACACAGCAAGCAAGAGGAAGGTGTGTGTTTTGAACTTCTGCCTGTCTTCCTGAGAGAGAATCTCAATGCCTGGAACTAAGCAGTATACGTTCCAGAAATGGGAAAGCTAACACTGACCGAGAAGTTGCTTCCTGTCTGTTCTGTATTAGTTCACCCCTGCCCAGACCTTCCGGAGAAGGTGATGGCACCCCACTCCAGTACTCTTGCCTGGAAAATCCCATGGACAGAGGAGCCTGGTAGGCTGCAATCCATGGGGTCTCAAAGAGTCAGACACGATTGAGCGACTTCACTTTCACTTTCCACTTTCATGCACTAGAGAAGGAAATGGCAACCCACTCCAGTGTTCTTGCCTGGAGAATCCCAGGGACGGGGGCGCCTGGTGGGCTGCCATCTATGGGGTCGCACAGAGTCGGACACGACTGAACTGACTTAGCAGAAGCAGCAGCAGCCCAGACCTTCTGGACAAGTCTGCTCCCTGAATAGCCTCTTGACCTTGGACTTCCAGAGTGCCTGATGAGAGGTGATGGCCTTCCGGGCCGCCTCGGGGATCCCCAGAGCCCTTGGGATGAGCCCTGACTCCCCTCCTATCTCAAGATGGCCCTGGGCCATTTCCTTTGATTGTTCAGGGAAAGGCTGAGCCCTGGAGGCCAAAGCCCCGGGGAACACCAGGTTCAGATTTCAATCCCTTCCTAGCCAGTCACTGAGCAAAAAGCCTGGCCTTTCTGCAGCCCCATGGCCGCTCTGTCCATGGCCTCTTGTGGAGGGCGGAGCTGTGCTGCATGGGGGCTCCAGGGAGTGTGGCTGTGTCTTTCCCGTGGCCCCTTCACAGAACCCTGAAGACAGACGGGCCTGGGACACACTCCTTGTGTGCTGACTCTACCAAGGGCTGCAGGGGACGGGCAGTCGGGGATGTGGCCTTAGGGTGGTGTGGGGAGGGGCTGCGGGCGCACTGCTGTCCTTGGGGTCCTCTCTGGCCTCCAGTTAGGTGTGCCATCCCATCATCTCCGGCCTTTGAGTGCCCCCAGCACCCTCAGCCACTAACCTGGGCCTCTGCCGCGGTCTTGGCTGCCAGGTCCCCGCTCACGGTCCACCTCGCCCCTCCCACCTCTGCCTGTCCACTGTCATCCTCTCAGCATCTCCGTCCCTCCAGAGACACCTGAACTCCCAGACCTTCTGTAGGAGACACACTGGTCTCAGGTGTGCACACCTGGGGCACTAGCTTGGGCTCGTCTATTCAGACGCCTCTCCTCACCTCCGGGTTCTCTCAGAGCTCCTGTGTCTCGCTCCCCATCCCCCAGGTGCGTTCCCACGCTGTATCTCACCCTGAGACCTCTCCCGGACAGGGCTCAATACTCTCTCCTTGGCTTTCCTGTCCTCAGAGAACTTCACTTCCATCGTATCCTGAAATCTTTCTATTTGTGTCTCATAGTGAAATTCTGTGATCAAAGCTCCTTGGAGATATTGACGCTTCATATTTAGAGGGAAGCTCTAGAATTTAGAAAACCTCTTTATCTCTTAACAAAGCCCGGCTTTCAAGACTACTGTTTTGCCAAGGAGGCAACACAAAATAAAAAAGTCAACTTTGATTGTCAAAGCTGAGCAATGAATTTATTACTCTAGCAGAAACCTATCCATTCCCTGAAGCACTTAAATTCATCGATTCAATGGATGCCAGAGAGCATCAGGATTTAAGGGCAATTAAAAATACATCCATTTTATTCCTTAAAATTATCTCCAAATACGATGCTTAAAACTCTACAAATTCGTACAAATGGACTTAATCTAATCTCAGTTAGAATTATAAACAACATTTAGGAATATATATATTTTTAACAGATATCTTTAAGTGTGATGCAGGTGTAGCAATTTGGGAGTGCAATGCATCATATAAATTGCTTAATGACTGTAATAGGAACCTGGACTATGTTCAAGAATTGGAGATGTGGACAACTTGGACTCCATTCAAGTTTGCTTTTAATTTGATTTACTCCCAAAGCATCAAAGAAGCAACGCAAGGGATAAACAGAAGCCAATAAAGCATCTGGGGGGACCACTGTCACATTATCTCTTCTAGTTGCCCTGTGATGGAAGCCCAGCGGTGGAAGCCGCCCACCAGGCTGGAGTAGCCAGGGGAGGGGAGCTGCAGACCACCTTTCACTTCGGTGGTCACCACGTGGCTGTGAAAGCCCTGCTGTGCGGCACTGCGCATGCTCTGCATTTTGGGGCCAGCACAGCAGTCTTTCCCATTTAAGCTGCCCCGGGGGTACTTTCTAGGGGCAGGTCCGGACAGGCCTGCCACCCTGAGAAGTGGTCAAAATGATCTATAAAAGAAATAACTTGAAATCGCTGAATTAAAATAGTTCTTGCCTCTCTTCTCCAAACCCTCCATTTGGCAAACATTTAGAAGGCGTCCTCAGGTGGACAGAGCCGCGGTGCAAGGGGCCTGTCTCTCCCCCATCCCTCTAATCTCCCCACCATCACACCCTTCCCGGGAGCCCACTGCTGGGCTTCTGCCGGCCCAGACCCGAAGGGGACACTTGCGGTTGGAGGGGATGCGCCTCCAAGCCAACTGTCTCAAGGCTGATATGCGGACTGTGCAGATTTCTTCGCTGTAAACACCCCACCTGGCCCAGTTAGCCGCCAACATGATGTCACCGAGCGGTGGAGCTGGGAAAAGATGTGCGGTGATGCAGTGTCTCCATCACACAGGAGACCTTTTTCGGAGGAAACCTCAGAGCATGCGTGCCTGCTAAGTCACTTCATGTCCGATTCTTTGTGACCCCATGGACTGTAGCCCGCCAGGCTCCTCTGTCCATGGGATTCTCCAGGCAAGAATACTGGAGTGGGTTGCCACGCCCTCCTTAATCCCAACCCAGGGATTAAGCCCAGGTCTTCTGCATTGCAGGCGGATTCTTTACCGCTGAGCCACCGGGTAAGTATAGTAATTCTTAAGGGCTGAACTTGTGTACCCTACTTTTGGTTCGACTAGACTCTTGCCTGGAAAATCCCATGGACAGAGGAGCCTAGTAGGTTGCAGTCCATGGGGTCGCTGAGGGTCGGACACGACTGAGCGACTTCACTTTCACTTTTCACTTTCATGCACTGGAGAAGGAAAAGGCAATCCACTCCAGTGTTCTTGCCTGGAGAATCCCAGGGACGGGGGAGCCTAGTGGGCTGCTGTCTATGGGGTCGCACAGAGTCGGACACGACTGAAGCGACTTAGTAGCAGCAGCAGAATCTATTCAGTCGTAATACTCTATCACTTAATGTTTAATAATAGCTGTGTTTCACAGCTGACCCATAAAATTCCTGAAAATTTAGCAGTCAACTCTCAGGAGCTGCTACGAGACGGGTGCAACACCTCACCGGGCTGCCGCGGGCGTCACAGCAGGTTGGAAAGAAGGACCTGGCCCTGAGAGAAGACACAAGATGGTTACTTGACATTTTCAAACCATACAGCCTTAAATACGCACTTGATTTCACTAATGCAGAGAGGGATGTCCCCTCCGACCACCCCTCGCCCCGTCGCCGCCCCAAGCACGCTCGCTCTTGCTCGCGCGCGCACACACACACACAGACTCACATGCACTGACTCTTGCGCAAGGCAGTTAATTCCCAGGACTGCACGTTGATGGACCGGTCTCACCAAGGCCTCTAGGTGGCGCTCTAACAGCAGCCCTTGGCTCAGAAAAGGCTCTAGTTCTTCAAAGGCCCTGCACCCTCCAGAAACCAGTCAAAAGAAGCCGCACTCTGAAACTTTGCGCTGTCATGTCAACACATGGATGAGAGAGTCTCCTGTCTTGCCAACAATCCTCATAATGCAAGCCCGGCTTCACCGAAAACTGCACAGCAGAGTGGAAGGGTCCTTCTGCTCTTGGGTCACAAAGGTGCTGAACGCAGATGTAGGTCAGTTCACTCCCTTCAACTTAAGCCGCAAAACATCCTTGTTAAAATGCTCAAACCAGCCACCGTCACTCGCGGTGGTTTGTGGTTTCAGAGCCCTCTCAGGGCCTTCACTGCTGTTGCTTCTCTTTGCAACATCGCAATCACCAACTCATGGATGAACTTCTAGGAGTTACACACAGCTGCCAGAGCAGCACAGCTTAGGTCTGCAGGACAGCTCCTTGGGGAGCGGAAGAAAGCTTGAGAATATGTGGGCAAGGAGACACCCTGTTCCTGTAGCACACAGACAAGGGCTAGTCTCCCCCTCCTGAAACCTAGTCTACTGAGGCCAACCTCCTAATTAGAGAAGGACCCAGAGTGAGCAGAAAGCACCTACAGGTTTTCACCCAAAGGGCTGGGATCCACGTGACCACAGGCCTGTGAAGCCTGGAGCACCAGGAAGAATGGGAATTCCTGCATGTCTGCAAAGCTATCACTTCATCTCCCCGACCCTTCCCACACACTTAGTTTGTCTGAGAACATGAGATTCAGCAGCTGACCTGTGGGAGGAGAGTCTTCACCCCAGAATCCCATTTTCAACCTTCCCTGTTTCATGGACCCTTTAGTTATCTGGGGAAACCTACGGATCCCTCCTCAGAATGTTGTTTTTAAATACATAAAATACACCATCAGTTCAGTCCAGTTTAGTTCAGTCGCTCAGTCGTGTCCGACTCTTTGCAACCCCATGAATCGCAGCACGCCAGGCCTCCCTGTCCATCACCATCTCCCGGAGTTCACTCAGACTCACATCCATCGAGTCAGTGATGCCATCCAGCCATCTCATCCTCTGTCATCCCCTTCTCCTGCTGCCCCCAATGCCTCCCAGCATCAGAGTCTTTTCCAATGAGTCAACTCTTCACATGAGGTGGCCAAAGTACTGGAGCTTCAGCTTTAGTATCATTCCTTCCAAAGAAATCCCAGGGTTGATCTCCTTCAGAATGGACTGGTTGGATCTCCTTGCAGTCCAAGGGACTCTCAAGAGTCTTCTCCAACACCACAGTTCAAAAGCATCAGTTCTTCAGTGCTCAGTCTTCTTCACAGTCCAACTCTCACATCCATACATGACCACAGGAAAAACCATAGCCTTGACTAGACGGACCTTAGTCGGCAAAGTAATGTCTCTGCTTTTGAATACACTATCTAGGTTGGTCATAACTTTTCTCCCAAGGAGTGTCTTTTAATTTCATGGCTGCAGTCACCATCTGCAGTGATTTTGGAGCCCCCCAAAATAAAGTCTGACACTGTTTCCACTGTTTCGCCATCTATTTCCCATGAAGTGATGGGACCGGATGCCATGATCTTCGTTTTCTGAAGGTTGAGCTGTAAGCCAACTTTTTCACTCTCCCCTTTCACTTTCATCAAGAGGCTTTTTAGCTCCTCTTCACTTTCTGCCATAAGGGTGGTGTCATCTGCATATCTGAGGTTATTGATATTTCTCCCGGCAAGCTTGATTCCAGCTTGTGTTTCTTCCAGTCCAGCGTTTCTCATGATGTACTCTGCATAGAAGTTAAATAAGCAGGGTGACAATATACAGCCTTGACGTACTCCTCGTCCTATTTGGAACCAGTCTGCTGTTCCATGTCCAGTTATAACTGTTGCTTCCTGACCTGCATACAGATTTCTCAAGAGGTAGGTTAGGTGGTCTGGTATTCCCATCTCTTGAAGAATTTTCCAGTTTATTGTGATCCTCATAGTCAAAGGCTTTGGCACAGTCAATAAAGCAGAAATAGATGTTTTTCTGGAACTCTTGCTTTTTCCATGATCCAGCGGATGTTGGCAATTTGATCTCTGGTTCTTCTGCCTTTTCTAAAATCAGCTGGAACATCAGGGAGTTCACGATTCAGGTATTGCTGAAGCCTGGCTTGGAGAATTTTGAGCATTACTTTACCAGCATGTGAGATGAGTGCAATTGTGCAGTGGTTTGAGCATTCTTTGGCATTGCCTTTCTTTGGAATTGGAATGAAAACTGACCTTTTCCAGTCCTGTGGCCACTGCTGAGTTTTCCAAATTTGCTGGCATGTTGAGTGCAGCACTTTCACAGCATCATCTTTCAGGATTTGAAACAGCTCAACTGGAATTCCATCACCTCCACTAGCTTTGTTCATAGTGATGCTTTCTAAGGCCCACTTGACTTCACATTCCAAGATGTCTGGCTCTAGATTAGTGATCACATCATCATGATTATCTGGGTCATGAAGATCTTTTTCGTACAGTTCTTCCGTGTATTCTTGCCACCTCTTCTTAATATCTTCTGCTTCTGTTAGGTCCATACCATTTCTGTCCTTTATCGAGCCCATCTTTGCATGAAATATTCCCTCAGTATCTTTAATTTTCTTGAAGAGATCTCTAGTCTTTCCCATTCTGTTGTTTTCCTCTATATCTTTGCATTGATTGCTGAAGAAGGCTTTCTTGCTATTCTTTGGAACTCTGCATTCAGATGCTTATATCTTTCCTTTTCTCCTTTGCTTTTCACCTCTCTTCTTTTCACAGCTATTTGTAAGGCCTCCCCAGACAGCCATTTTGCTTTTTCACATTTGTTTTCCATGGGGATGGTCTTGATCCCTGTCTCCTGTACAATGTCACGAACCTCATTCCACAGTTCATCAGGCACTCTACCTATCAGATCTAGGCCCTTAAATCTATTTCTCACTTCCACTGTATAATCATAAGGGATTTGATTTAGGTCACACCTGAATGGTCTAGCAGTTTTCCCTACTTTCTTCAATTTGGGTCTGAATTTGGTAATAAGGAGTTCATGATCTCAGCCACAGTCAGCTCCTGGTCTTGTTTTTGTTGACTGTATAGAGCTTCTCCATCTTTGGCTGCAAAGAATATAATCAATCTGATTTCGGTGTTGACCATCTGGTGATGTCCATGTGTAGAGTCTTCTCTTGTGTTGTTGGAAGAAGGTGTTTGCTATGACCAGTGCATTTTCTTGGCAAAACTCTATTACTCTTTGCCCTGCTTCATTCCACATTCCAAGGCCAAATTTGCCTGTTGCTCCAGGTGTTTCTTGACTTCCTACTTTTGCATTCCAGTCCCCTATAATGAAAAGGACATCTTTTTTGGGTGTTAGTTCTAAAAGGTCTTGTAGGTCTTCATAAAACTGTTCAACTTCAGTTTCTTCAGCATTACTGGTTGGGGCATAGACTTGGATTACTGTGATATTGAATGGTTTGCCTTGGAGACAAACAGAGATCATTCTGTCATTTTTGAGATTGCATCCAAGTACTGCATTTCAGACTCTTTTGTTGCCCATGATGGCTACTCCATTTCTCCTGAGGGATTCCTGCCTGAAGTAGTAGATATAATGGTCATCTGAGTTAAATTCACCCATTCCAGTCCATCTTAGTTCACTGATTCCTAGAATGTCAACGTTCACCCTTGCCATCTCTTGTTTGACCACTTCCAATTTGCCTTGATTCATGGACCTGACATTCCAGGTTCCTATGCAATATTGCTCTTTATAGCATCGGATCTTGCTTCTATCACCAGTCACATCCACAACTGGGTATTGTTTTTGCTTTGGCTCCATCCCTTCATTCTTTCTGGAGTTATTTCTCCAGTGATCTCCAGTAGCATATTGGGCACCTAATGACCTGGGGAGTTCCTCTTTTGTTATCCTATCATTTTGCCTTTTCATACTGTTCATGGGGTTCTCAAGGCAAGAATACTGAAGTGGCTTGCCATTCCCTTCTCCAGTGGACCACATTCTGTCAGACCTCTCCACCATGACCTGCCCGTCTTGGGTTGCCCCGCAGGCATGGCTTGGTTTCATTGAGCTAGACAAGGCTGTGGTCCTAGCGTGATTAGATTGACTAGTTATCTGTGATTATAGTTTTAGTGTGTCTGCCCTCTGATGCCCTCTTGCAACACCTACCATCTTACTTGGGTTTCTCTTACCTTGGGTGTGGGGTATCTCTTCACGGCTGCTCCAGCAAAGCACAGCCGCTGCTCCTTAACTTGGACATCATATAGGATTACAAAGAAATAAGTATTTGTCAGTATGATTATCAAAGGGGCTTTCCTGGTGATTCAGACAGTAAAGAATCCACCTGCAATGCAGGAGACTGGGGTTCGATCCCTGGGTTGGGAAGATCCCCTGGAGAAGGGAATGGCAACCCACTCCTTTATTCTTGGCTGGAGAATTCCATGGACAGAGAAGCCTGGCAGGCTACAGACCATGGGGTCACAAACAGTCAGACAGGACAGAGCGACTAACACTTTCACTTTTCACACATGATTATTAAAAGACATTTTAAACTGTTGTCACAGTAATTAGTATATGTGCTTCTTCATTAGCACATTAACTACCAAAGACTTAGTAGATGTTTATAACAACTACCCTCTTGAAGCAGATATTTCAAAATATGTACAAAAAGAGCAATGTGATGTAAACATACCTGTAACTTTTATGAGTAACAAGCCCCAGGCATTGCTAGCACTGTTCGCTTTGTTGCCTATGCTAAATTTTAGCTAGTGAAGTGAAAGTCGCTCAGCCATGTCTGACTTTTTGTGACCCCATGGACTGCAGCCTGCCAGGCTCCATGGAGCTCTCCAGGCCAGAATACTGGAGGGGGTAGCCCTTCCCTTCTGCAGGGGATCTTCCCAATTGAAGGATTGAACCCAGATCTTCCACAATGCAGGAGGATTCTTTACCAGCTGAGCCACAAGGGAAGCCCAAGAATACCGGAGTGGGTAGCCTATCCCTTCTCCAGTGAATCTTTTTGACCCAGGAACTGAACCAGGGTCTCCTGCATTGCAGGCGGATTCTTTACCAACTGACCTATGAGGTTAGTAAAAACAAGAGCGTACATTTTTGTTGCCATCCCAATTCACCAATGCCTTGGCTTATAGCCTGGTTAAGATCTCCTGCTCTGGGCTGCCCTGCGGCCCACTCTCTCCACTGCCCAATCAGTGTCCTATGTCCCCATCAATTATTATTACACAGGCTGAGCAGTCATCCCTGAGTGACTTCACACGCACGTGCTTAGATGCCCTCCTCACTCTATAGTTTACCCTTCCTGGGGAAAAGATGCCTGTCTCTACGAAATGTCCCACGAAAGGCTGATGGGGCGGCAGCAGGAAGCACGTGGCAAGGGGGCCAAGGTGAGGCCAAGGGGACAGGCCCTCCCGCAGCCAGAGCCAGTGCTTTGTCCTCAGGAAGTCCTTTCCTCAGCCCATTCATGGCGATTGCTTATTGGTTGCTAGAAGGATCAAATTCAAAGCACTCAGCTTCTCTCTGTCTTCCCCTCACACCTCATCCAGGCTTTAATCAGTCTCCCTGCTGCCAGGTACACCGAGTGCCCCTGGGGCTGCCCCGGGCTCTGCCTCTCCAGGGGCTGCTCATGAGTCCTTGGGTCCAGGTGTCAACTCAACATAGAAAGGATTTCTTAAATCTCAAAACGTCCAAATCATAAAAGAATCTCAACATTTCACTATGATAAAATTAAGAACAGAACATTCATCAAAAGATACCGTAGAGATGGAGAAGGCAGGCCACAGACAGGGAGATGATATTTATTTCGCCTGTGACTGACAAAGGACTGGAATCCAGGATGAATGAAATGCTTACAAATCAATTTTAAAGTGACAAAGCACTAAAAAAAAATAAGAAATGGGGAATAACTGACTGGGCACTTCCCAGACGAGGCCACACAAAGGGTAAAGAGAGACATCTGCAGAGATGCTCAAGCCCAGACATGACTTGCAAATTATGGCAAAGCAAGACCGTAATGAGATGCCAGGAGGTACCCTGACATCTTGTGTTTATTGATGGTTTATCGTCTTCCTCCTCCTATAGGAGTGTAAGTAACTCTGTCTGCTTGTTCATTTCTGTTTCCAGCACCCAGAGTGGAGCCTGGACGCTGTGGGTGCTCAGTTAAAATCTGTTGAATAAATGGGTGGATGAGTGAATGAATGTCTAGCAGATATGCCCAGGGAGTCAGGTGTGGCTTGTGGCTGACGCCAGTAAGGGTGTCCACCCAGCGCCCCTGTTAGCAGGAAATACCCCTCCCTCCATATGGCTGCACTTTGAGTCACCATGTCCTTAGAACAGGGCCTATGTCTCTTGTCCTGGTTGATCAGCTGAGGAATGAGTCCCTGACTGAGCTGGGCCAGCTCAGTCCCTTCCTGGGACCTTTGAGTTAAAAAAGTGAGATAAACAGATGTCAACAGAGATGGACTTTCTCAGGTGCAGCTGAATCTGTAATGTCACAAAGGGTCAAGGGATGACACGACACCCTGAGCAGGGACCCAGGGAGGCCTAGGCCCTGGTGCTGTCCTCTCCAGGGCATCACGGAGCCCTTATCCCCTAATTAGGTGTCCCTTGTCTCCTTACACTAATTTGAGAAGGGTTTGTTATAATCAAGAGCATCCTGGCCAATGCAGGACCACCAGCCAGTACCAGGCTCTGGATGCTGAATCCAGAGTAGGCATTTCCTGGCCTTTGAGAGATGCGTCCTGAAAACCCCTTTCCCCTGAACCCAGGCTCCCGAGAAGTGGCAGCTCCCTGAAGTGTCTGTGCACATATGTCCGTGGCTTTTATCTCAACAGAAGACAGCTCCCTCTCGCCCTCAGTGCTCCCCCATCCCCACTGCCAACTCTGGCTCAGCCCTGAGGCTTAGCTCAGGATCTGACCCCAGGAGACCTCAACGTGCCCCAGCTGAGTTACCTGTACCCCTCTCTGCACCGTGTCACCCCCATCCTCAGAGTCCCCATCACACGGCACAGCCCTCTGAGGGCAGGCACATTGGGAATTCCCACAAAGTTCATGGAGGTCAAATGAAGTGTTAGTCACTCAATCCGACTCTTTTCAACCCCCATGGATTGTAGTCCACCAGGCTCCTCTGTCCATGGAGTTCTCCAGGCAAGAATACTGGAAGGGTTAGATACTCCCTTCTCTGGAGGATCTTCCTGACCCAGGGACCCAACCCAGGTCTCCCGCCCCACATGGAGGACCAGGTTTTTCTGCAGGAGGACAGATGGGATTCTGGAGCGGAGGCTTGCAGCTGGTGGGACACAAAGCTGGGTCTAGGTGTGGCTTCAGGCAGAACACCAAGGCCAGGGTGCCACGGGGGAGGCTAAGGACAGACTGGAAGGACAATTCCAGGCCTGGCCCTTAACCTGAGGCTAAGGAGGAGTCCCAGGGTCTGTGATCACCTGAACTGAGGCCAACAGACATGCACATTTTTTCTGGATAGAGGATCCAGTGCTTTTGTCAGAATCTCAAAGGATCTGAGGTCTAAGAAAGATCTAAATCACTGTTCTCAAAGGAAAATGTCCACCCTTATTTATAATTAAAGAAATGTACGCTTAAAACAATGAGATACTTTTCACCTATCATGGTGGCTTTCCTCCCTATCTGCCCATGAAAATCTCCCGGGAAATTCTGGGCCAGTGCCCAGTCGCCTTCTCCTCCCCACAAGGGTCCCTCCATCCCCAAACAGAGACAAAACTGTCTGATTTAATCAGCCTGGGATACGGCGCAGGCACTGGCATTTTGAGAAAGCTCCCCAGGTAACTCTGACCGCAGTCAAGGCTGAGAACCAGTGACCTGGAAGATAGCCACGGGCTCTCAATCAGGGATTGTAGCTCGTGCACTGTACCGGAGTCTCGACCAGTGCAAAAGGTCTTCGGAGAACAATCCGGCAATGAATGTGAACTTGACCAGTACCTGCACCCTCTGACCAGCCCGCTCCACTTTTAGGAATTGAGTCTACGGTAGATCTTGCTCCTGAGCTTACAGCTATCCATCCTAAAGCACCACTGCCTGCAGCTCCTGAGAATAGAAGATTGGCAAGAGCCCAAACGTCTCCTAAGAGGGGTAGTTCCATCAAGCAGGGTGCATCCACGCAATAGAATACTCTGCAGCCAGTATGAAATACTCTGTAGCGCTCTGTGAACTGTCGAGGAAGGACTTTCATCATCGCTGGTGAGAGCAAACCAGGAGCCCAGCTGTGTGATTTGTGAACATGGTCCACGTACATTTCCATTTGCACAGGCGCCCAGATTCTCTGGGAAGGTGTACATTGCTAAAACCTCCTAGCAGTTACAGGGGAGAAAACCGGGCAGCTAGGATGGACGGAGGGAACACTTGGTTTTCACCTGCTTCCCCGCCTGTATTGTTTGAATTTTTGTCATGAATATGTATTGCTTTAAAAATAATTAGAAGGTGAAAGAGAGAAGGGAGGAGAAGGAGGGAAAAGAAAAAGAGGCAGCTACCGTGGCAAGGAGACTAAGACGCGGGTGATGCTGGTCAGAAAATGGGTGAGGGGGTGGCAGGCCCCCTGCTCCACATCAGCTTCAGCGTCTCCGTGTGGGTGCAGGTTCGGGGTGGGGGACCCTAAATCCCCCAGGCTGAAGTTAGGCCCTGGAGGCAGATGTAGGGTGGGCCGGGGTTGATGTGGGGGTGCAGTGACCTAGATTGACCGGGTAGAAGGGTTGTAGGGACGGCTTGGAGGGCGGTGCCACGCTGATCTCTCCCTCGTGTGCCACCTCCACGCAACCCCGTTAAAGGAAAAATGCGTATCGTGACGCAAACTGGAAGTCACAGGACATACAGCTCATCTCTGCTCTGGTCACAGAGATGACATCCTGCAAAATTCTAGACCCTGGCGAACAGCGGGAGGCGGTCATGCGCACAATGGCCTGCAAACACCGCCCTCTGGTGGTGCAGCCGATGAACTGCGATCAGGTCTACAATCGTGCGGCCTATGTGTTCCGAACTGGAGAAGGAAAAAGCACAATTTAATTCTTAAGTGAAAAGTTCTCAAGGAGAGAAACACCAAACCAAAAAAAACTCATGTTTGAAGCACAGTACATGAGCCAGCTCCCAGTGAACTCTTCTCCAAATATAAAATAGCTCCCCCTGCCAACAAATATATATTCAAATCTGCACAGCAGTAATACTGTAAAGCCTTAAGGAGAAGAAACAATTGAAATCATTAGGTTGTTACCAATAACTCCTGTTAGCATTTTAGTGAGCATCCCTCCACGCAGTATATAAATATATACACACAGAGACACATCCAAATTTACATCAATGGGAGGATGCAATAAATATTATTTTGTAGCCTGATTTTTTTCTCTCTACAATACATACTGGACACCTTCACAATAAATACAGGTACCTGATGTGAAGAACTGACTCATTGGAAAAGACCCTGATGCTGGGAAAGATTGAAGGCAGGAGGAGAAGGGGACGGCAGAGGATGAGATGGTTGGATGGCATCTCTGATTCGATGGACATGAGTTTGAGCAAGCCCCTGGAGCTGGTGATGGACAGGGAAGCCTGGCATCAGACAAAACTCAGCAACTGAACTGAATCACCACTTTTAATGTTTTCAATTGTACAAGTTGCAAAAGTATACCCAGAGAATAACACAAATGAAATATATATGTTTATATATATTTATATATAAATCTTTTAATAACAGACTGATTGAGTGAATTATGGTATATCCATCTAGTGGAATAATATACAGCTATTAATATAATGTACTGATGTGGCTATGTGTCAAAGACAGTTCATATAATGAAATAGTTATAAGATAATATTTACAGAATTATTTGAATATTTATAAAATTTATAGAATAGCTACAGAACTATTTTAGTTTAAAAGAATATGTAGATATATGAATCTATAGCTATCTATCTATCTCTATGTATATGTATATGACTATATCTGGCTTCCCTGGTGGCTCAGATGGTAAAGAATCTGCCTGCAATGCAGAAGACCTGGGTTTGATCCCTAGGTCAGGAAAATCCCCTGGGATCTTCTCCAATATTCTTTCCTGGAGAAGTCCATGGACAGAGGAGCCTGGCAGGCTACCATCCATAGGGTCTTATACCTGAGGAGGAAATGTTGCTTGAAGGATACTATAGAAACAATCTTAGGACACATGATTGGGAAGACAAAGGAGCTGTGAAATTTCTATCTTTCACTTTGTCTCTTCCGTATTGTATGATTTTAAACTATATTATCATCTTGATGATATTAGCCTGAATGCACCACGACTTACTTATATAATCCCCTATTGACTGACCTTTAGGTTGTTCACAACTTCCCTACATGGACCCACCCTGCATATGAGTTACTCATTGTGCATTTCTCTGATTATTCCTCTGGGCCAATTCCTGGGTGGGGGGCTGCCTGGTCAGGTTTGAAACAAGTATCATCCCTGATATTTACTATCAACACATCACAGAGCAAATCTGACGTGGCTGTCCTTGGCCTGATGGGATTCTTAAAGGCATGGTTCTCTGGCTACACTTTGTATTTCCGGAGGCTCTTATTTTGCCAGACTATGGGTCAGGTTCACTGGCTTTTTTAGGCCCAGATGTCCCTCTTGATGCCCTGACTCCATATTTTGCTACAGCTCCACACCTTCTGTCATCCCTGTTCCCTTTTCCCCACAGCTGCCAGGGTGAGTCTTTCCTAGCAGACCCTGCTCTCAACCCCCCAGGACTCTACTCCACACTGGCAATTAACCAAGCTTTGTACCATGGCCCCCGAGTGGCCCTCTACCATATGACCTTTCCAACCTCATGTCTGCCTCCTCTTCCTGTCCTTACCTTGCTCGTGCTACACTGGCTGGCTTGCAGTCCCTGACACCTTAAGCAGACACCAGCCCCAGGGCCTTTGCGCTGGCCATTCCCTTTGCTTGCTACAGAAAGTGAAAGTGAAGTCACTCAGTCGTGTCCCACTCTTTGCGACTCCATGGACTGTAGCCTACCAGGCTCCTCAGTCCCTGGAATTTTCCAGGCAAGAATACTGGAGTGGGTTGCCATTTCCTTCTCCAGGGGATCTTCCTGACCCAGGGATTGAACCCAGGTCTCCCGCATTGTAGGCAGCCTCTTTACCATCTGAGCCACCAGGGAAGTCCTGCTTGCTATAGAAAGTGAAGTCGCTCAGTCGTGTCCGACTCTGTGCGACCCCATGGACTGTAGCCTACCAGGCTCCTCTGTCCACGGGATTTTCCAGGCAATAGTACTGGAGTGGATTGCCATTTCCTTCTCCAGGGGATCTTCCTGACCCAGGGATTGAACCCAGGTCTCCCACATTGTAGACAGACGCTTAACCATCTGAGCCACCAGGGAAGTCCTCCTGCTTGCTCTAGCCATGCCCTAAATACCTTCAAGCCTCTCCCTCAATTTATTCATATCTCAGCTCGCAGGTTGCCTTCTCATAGAAGCCTTCCCAACCACCTTGCCTTAAAAGGCACCTCTCCCTTCCCTCCTCAGCCAGTTTTTTTTTCTTTCTAGCCCTGAGACTGTATTAGACATCTACGTGTTCACTTGCCTTTGGTGTTTCTCCTTCACTAAGTTATAAGCTCCATGAGAGCAGGGAGCTGTCTTGCTGTCTCCAGTACCCAGGACAGCACCAGGCACATGCAGCTTCAGTGAGGATGTGTCATTTGAATAATATATGTATGCATGCACGCTAAGCTGCTTCAGTCGTGTCCAACTCTTTGTGACCCTATGGACTATACCCCACCAGGCTCCTCTGTCCATGGGGATTCTCCAGGCAAGAATACTGGAGTGGGTTGCCATGCCCTCCTCCAGGGGATCTTCCCAACCAAGAGATCCAACCTGCGTCCCTTATATCTCCTGCATTGACAGACAGGTTCTTCACCATGAACACCACCTGGGAAGCCTGAGGTGAATGAATGAGAAGCTGATAACATAGAAAAGTGAAGTTTGAATAGCCTAGAGATGCCATCTCTCTCATCTGCTCCAGAATGAGGTCAAGTGTGTTTAAATCATCCTTTCAATCTCTGTTGAGCTTTATTAGGAAAATCTGACAGAACCTTTTTAGTGCAACCATTTGGGAGAAAAAATTGCAAATGGGGCATTATTCAGGAAAAATACTTTCCCTCCAAACCAGAGCAGCACAGCTACCCCCACATACTTGCTCCTTCAGAGAAAAATAGAAAGGTTAATATTGCCCCATCAAAGGAAAGGAGCCAATTAGCTAGACTGTGATTCAGAAGAAGAATAGAGGTTAATTGCTTGGAGTCCACATGTCTCAAATGCCTAATGCTATATCATTATTTTTTAGCTACATATTATTCATTTCATATACTTAAGTATTCCACCTTATTACTAATTAGTAATTCCTTATCCTTAAATTTTACCCAATTCAGGCTGTCATCATAGAGCCCCCCGTTTTGCCCCAAGGTGTAACAAAATTGTGGAGAAAAAGTTGGCACCTCCTATTCATCCCTTGGCACCTCAGACCCCCACCAGTGTCCCCCACATTCCCCCTCCTCTTTCACCGCCCACTGGAACTCCTTTCTCAGCTTCAGTTGGACTCCAGGGGTTGCTCTGTATCTTCCACATCCCCAGCACTGCTGTAAGCTATCGGGCAAAAGATGTAAATATTCCCAGTTCAGGTGACCTTGTTCTCTCAGAAAGACCCACAACTTGGCACCTTGGAGATGTTAACTGATTGCTTTTCCTGGGTCTGTAAAAATAATGGCAGCAATTATAATAATGATGAGAGATGTAAAATGCTTTTGGAACATTTTTACATTGCCAGCGCTGTGCCAATGGATTTTATATGAGTGATTTTAATCCCTATGAAGCGATGTACATCCGTATACATGGGTCATCTGAGCAAATGAATGGACCAACCCCAACCCAGCTTCAGTTCTGCAGCTACTCAGCCTGGGAGAGTGTGTGAGAATGTCATCTTCTCTTTCAGTTTTCCTTTCTGTCACACAGGCTGTCTGAGGCCCCCATTCTCCTGT
Organism: Budorcas taxicolor; assembly: GCF_023091745.1. Taxonomy (NCBI): domain Eukaryota; kingdom Metazoa; phylum Chordata; class Mammalia; order Artiodactyla; family Bovidae; genus Budorcas; species Budorcas taxicolor. The sequence goes on from NC_068932.1 coordinate 36,526,296, forward strand.
CCACTGTCCTGTTCTATCCCAGGTCTAGTCCCACATGCCTAGGGAGCCTTTAGAGGACCCCTCTCCATTTTGGCTCATTTATCTGAGATTGCAACCACGCTCTTCCCATTTCCTTGTCAAGCAGACATGGTTGAGAACACACAGGATGAAAAACAAGCCACAGTCCCAGTTCAAACTTGGACTTGTTACATGGCTGAAATGCTGCCTTAGGAAATGACACCATTTGGGGGCTTGTCCCTGGAAGTAGAGCAGCATGATGAGGCATACGTATGGGGGTGCCCTTTGTGGGGAGAAGATGCTTCTGATGAAATGAACTGGGGCATGGTCTCTCTTTTTCCCACACTCTTAGACTATAATCATGCTTACTAAAGAAAAAAGCAAACAAACAAGCAGGGAAAATGCACAGAAAACAAGAAAAACCATAGCGATTTGGAAAAGGACCAAACAGAATTTCTAGAATTGAAAGATATTAGTTAGAACCTCTTGGATAAGAGAATCTTTAGTTAGACCTGAAGAAGCTATCCATTCAGAATACAGACCTTAAGAAATTATCCATGGAAAGATAAGAAATGGGAAAATATGAAAAGAGATTAAGAGACACAGAGTACAGGATAAGAAGCTCTATAAGGAAAAGAGCGTGCAGCGGCCGCAAAAGAAGACATAAAGGCTGAGAGCGTTGCAGCGCAGATGGACGCAGCCACCCCCTGGGTTCACAAAGCCCAGTAAAGCCAAAGCAGGGAAAGTGAAAAGAAATCCATGCCCTGGCACATCATAGGGAAACTGCTGAATACCAAAGACAAAAGGCAGAGCTTAGATGCAGTCAGAAGGGAAACAAAGAAGGTTTTCAACCGAAAAACAGACCAAGGATTGACTCCTTATCAGCACAAATGCGTTAGGAGAATGAAAGGATACATTCCATGTGCTGGGAGAAAAACAAGTGTCAACCTAGAATTCTATACCCACTGAAACTACATTTTAAGAACAAGGTGAAATATAGACATTTTCAAACCAACAAAAAACTAAGAGAATATGCCACCAACAAAACCAAGCAAAGGAAACTCTAAAGAATGAACTTCAGGCAGAAGGAAAGTGATTCCAGTTTGAAGATCTAAGATGTAAGAAGGAATGAAATGCAGAGGCAGTTAAATGAATATTGACTGTGTAATGCAACAATGATAATGTCTTGTAAAGCTAAAGAAAAACAAATAGCATTAAAAGACACTACAACACTAGTATGTAAATAAGGAGATGAGACGGGAAGGGTGAAATTAAAATGTCTTGAGCTCTTTGTATGGCACAGAAGGGAAGGTAAAACTATTCATTATCTTTAGATTCTGATAAATTAAGTTGGAATATTGTAATTTCCAGGGTAACCCCTAAACTAATGAAAACAATACATAACTTCCAATCTAGTAGAGGGGGATAGCAAAATGAGAACAAATAATTCAAAAGATAACAAGAAAAAGAGAAGAAAAGAAAAACAGCATAGAATGAGATGGTAGGTACAGATCTGAATGTATAATGATCACATTGGTAAAAGAAAAAGATTTTCCAAAATTCAACCATTTGCTATTTATAAGGCTTACAACAGAACTTAAAGGGAGAGATAGGTGGGAAGTAAGTGTGGGAAAAGATATACAGGGTGAACAAACAGAACGTTAGCAAAAACAATATATATGTGGGGCATAAAGCAAGTCCTAAAAAAATTATAAAGGACTGAAAACATGCAGGTCATATCTGTTCACAATTCTGATCTCAATTTACAACTCTCATCACACAATTTGTAAACTAGAAATTAATAAAAAGATAAATACTTTTTTAGAATCCATATGTTTGGAATTTAAAAATATATTTCTAAATAACCTTTTCAAGGGGTTCAGGATGTGGTACACGTGTACACCCGTGGTGGATTCATGTTGATGTATGGCAAAACCAATACAATATTGTAAAGTTAAGTAAAAAGTAATATAGTAAAAGATATAATATAAACCAATATATCAGAAAAAATGAAACAGAATACTAATTATATATATATATAAATATATATAAATATATATATATATATATATAAAGTTAGGAAAATTAAATAAATAGTCTTATTTAGGCTTCAGAGACAAAGCAGAGCGGGTCTCTGACCTTGCTTCTAGCCTGCCTGGACACTGCCCTGACTGGGAATGACGGCCTGCTCTGAGTGAAAGACTTGCGGCACCTTAGATAAGATGGGGGAGGAATCTTGAGGTTGTTGAGCCCCTGAAGGCAGCCTGGACAACCAAACCCCAGGCTTAGTAACAATCCAAGTTTACAAGACAAAACATCATTAGCATGAAACCAGGCTTGCAATTTGGTCACAGATTGATGATGATATCAGTTTGTGTCTGTCCTTGGATTATAATGGGAACCCCAAACTGCTATCTTTGAAGTCTCACCCTTGGAGCAGACTGTCTCTGACATTTTCCCAATTGGGATTTCAGATATGTTTTATATGGGACTTCCCAGCACTGTTTTAGTTTGGATGTTGGTCAAAACACAATTTGGTGATGTATCCTCTGCTGTTTCTATTTCTCTTTTCTTTTAAACTTAGTCTATTGAAAGTAAGCTCTATAATTCTCTAATAAATATTTGTATTATTTATCCATTAAAAAACACAACCTTTTCAGAGACTGCCCTGGTGGCCCAGTGGTTAAGAGTCTGCCTACCATTGCAGGTTTGATCCCTTCAGAGAATTAAGATCCCACGTGCAGCAGGGTATGGCCAAAAAATAAAAATAATTATAATAACCCTTTCTTTAAAGAAAAGATGATAATCAAAATTAAGAAAATATTTACAAATTAAACAATAAAGAAAATATTCCATATCAAAACTTATGGGATATAGCTAGAGCAGTAAAGAAATTTATAGCCTTAAATAGCTCATACATTTTTTAAAAAGAAGAAAGGCTGAAGACTAATGAAGTAAGCATCTATTTTAGACACTGGATGAAGAAAAGCAAAATAAACCCAATCATTCCTAAAGCAAGTCTCTATGGAGTACAGCCCACACTCAAATCCAAAAATGCAAAATGGGCTTTATTCACCCTGCAGGGCTCCCTCCCACCCCCTCAGGGTCCTTTCCTCTAATGTAGTATTTCCCAAACACGTTACGCTTTCTGCTGGTGGTATAGAAGATGATTTTTGATAGTATTCAGGCATATAGTTATTTCAGTTTTTTAACATAGTTTCCTCCTACTTAAGAACATGTAATGTAGATTTCCATTTATAGTAGGAAAATAAGATTTCTTTTAAAAATATATTCATTTAATTTAATAAGAGGATTAAATTCAAAGAATAATGTTAAATAATAGAATAATGTTATTTAGCAAAAAAAAAAAATCTCATTTCTAAAACAAGAATAATATGTGTGGAGAAAAGGGAACCCTCTTACACTGTTGGTGGGAATGCAAACTAGTACAGCCACTATGGAGAACAGTGTGGAGATTCCTTAAAAAACTGGAAACAGAACTGCCTTATGACCCAGCAATCCCACTGCTGGGCATACACACTGAGGAAACCAGAATTGAAAGAGACACGTGTACCCCAGTGTTGATCACAGCACTGTTTATAATAGCCAGAACATGGAAGCAACCTAGATGTGCATCAGCAGATGAATGGATAAGAAAGCTGTGGTACATACACACAATGGAGTATTACTCAGCCATTAAAAAGAATACATTTGAATCAGTTCTAATGAGGTGGATGAAACTGGAGCTGATCATACAGAGTGAACTAAGCCAGAAAGAAAAACACCAATACAGTATACTAATGCATATATATGGAATTTAGAAAGATGGTAACAATAACCCTGTATGTGAGACAGCAAAAGGGACACAGATGTATAGAACAGTCTTTTGGACTCTGTGGGAGAGGGAGAGGGTGGGATGATTTGGGAGAATGGCACTGAAACATGTATAATATCATATAAGAAACGAATCGCCAGTCTAAGGTTCGATGCAGGATACAGGATGCTTGGGGCTGGTGCACTGGGATGACCCAGAGGAATGGTATGGGGAGGGTGGTGGGAGGGGGGTTCAGGATGGAGAACACATGTACACCCGTGGTGGATTCATGTTGCTGTATGGCAAAACCACTACAATATTGTAAAGTAAAAATAAATAAATATATATATAAAACAGGAATAATAATAGTTTCTGTTTTATCACATTGTTATGAGGATTAAATAAGTTATGTACAATATAATACTTCAGGAATTAATACATCATTGTAAAGCTTTCTAGGGCTTCCCAGGTAGTGCAGTGTTATAGAATCTGTCTGCCAGTGCAGGAGACACAGGAGACTTGGGTTCGATGCCTGGGTCGGAAAGATCCCCGCAAGGAGGAAATGGCAACCCACTCTAGTATTCTTGCCTGAAAAATTCACTGGATGCAGGAACCTGGTGGGCTACAGCCCATGGGGTCACAAAGAGTCGGACAAGACTGAGCAGGCATGCATGCCAAAGCTTTCTAACAGTTGCTGGTACTTAATGAAAACTTCGTAAATATTAGTTATCATAATAATATTTATTGTAATTATTACTTGAATGATGAGAATTTGAAAACCATTAATCCCAGTGGCTCAGTGGTAAAGAATCCACCTGCAATACAGCAGATGAAGGTTTGATCCCTGGGTGGGGGAGATTCCTAGGAGAAGGAAATGGCAACCCACTCCAGTATTCTTGCCTGGGAAATCCCATGGACAGAGGAGCCTGGCAGGCTACAGTTCACGGGGTCGCAGAGTCAGACATGACCTAGCGACTTAATAACAACAACAATCCGATAAGGCTCCAAAAGCCAACGTTGGACCAGTGACAAGCTCTGCAGGGCAAAACAGAAAGTGAAGAAAGCTAGTTTTCACAGTGCCCCTGCCGCCTTCCAGGCCTCCCTGGTGGCTCAGATGGTAAATGATCTGCCTTCAATGTGGGAGACCCAGGTTTGATCCCCTGGAGAATCGAATGGCTACCCACTTCTTGCCCAGAGAATCCCACGGAGAGAGGAACCTGGTGGGATGGCAAAGAGTCGGAGGCAACTAACACTTCCACTCTATGCCTCCTTCCACACCCTCTGTCCCTGGCAGCACTGGCCCCTGCTCTCACATCCCCAGCAAAACCAAGTTGTCAGGAATGCTGACATTCACACCACGGGACTCAGGATGTTCCTCTTTGCCTAAAATCTTTGTTTAAAGGAGCGAAAGCCTTTACTATTGGGAGATAGAAAAGTCCAGCTATGGTCTTGCAGCATCCCAGTTGAGGAGAAGAACAGATTTGGGGGTGGGCCTCCCCATCTCCGGGCATCTCCTAGAGGGACACCTTCAGCCGCCGACCTTCTGCCTGAGGTGGAGGACGGGGTCCTAGAGCTGAGGGCAATTGGCCTTCATGATTTGACAAGCGTGATGTCTTTGGGTGTTTGAGGGCTTTCTGCACCAGGAGAACTTCCCGATTGTCCTTTTCAAAATAACATATCGTTTCCCCTCCCTATTCAAAGATGATTCTAAGAGATACTCGAGGCTTCTCCACTGCAATGATTTTATTTTCCCTGAACGACTGCTCCTGCTGCCTGGGGCCTATTCTTGAGATCTAGGAAGGAACCCCCAGAGATGCGGAAGCCACTAGGGGCAACTTGTATTCTATCTCCTATTTCCTTACCAGGAGCCGACTGACAGCACTGACTCTCTGCAGCCACCAGGGGGAGCTCCAGCTTTCTCGTTGGAGCCCAGGACCCCGCTGTCAGGCGTTCCTCGTTCAGTAAGCAGAAGGGCTTGTGAGTAACTGAAAGTCGCTCTGTCGAGTCCAACTCTTTGCGACCCATGGACTGTAGCCCGCCAGGCTCCTCTGTCCATGGAATTCTCCAAGCAAGGACACTGGAGTGGGTTGCCATTTCCTCCTCCAGGGGATCTTCCCAACCCTGGGATCTAAACAGGTCTCCAGCATCGCAGGCAGATTCTGAGCCACCAGGGAAGCCCGAACGGCTTGTGGTACCCTAATAAACTCAGGGGGCGTGTCTGCGTAAGTCCTATCTACTTCTACTTCTTGACTGTGCACAGAGCTGCCAGCGCCTCGTTGAGGGATGCTACCTCGTTCAGGGCCCCTTAGGTGGTGGCCCCAAGGTCTTACAGTCTGATGGTGGGGGGGGGGGGGGGGGGTGTTGGGTAGTGGAAGGATCCGCGGACCCGGGGGTCGCTTGCGGTACAGAACCTGTGCTGTGAACGCAGCATTTGCGTTTTGGTTAAGTAGCCAGTGTCACAGGAACACATACACCACTCACCCAATGGAGGGGCTAAGGAGGGAAATCGTCATCTCCCTGGAAGGGCTGTACCAGGGGAAAGCTTCCCAGAGGACCAGAAGGGACCGCTGGCTTCAACTAGAAGCCCAGGCAGAGGACACCCCAGCAGAGGGCACAGTCTATGCAGACATGGTGTTTGCAGCTTAGAGCAGTTTTGATGTTTCTGGAGCGACCGTGGCAGAGGCAGGGGAGATAGGCAGGGCCTTATAACAGGCTACAGATCCTGGCTGTCAGGCAGTGGTGGTGGACCTTCCAGGGCTTTCTGCAGGGGAATGAGGTGATCAGGCCACTCCTCTGCAGGATGGAGGAGGAAGGATCTGGGTGGGAGGACCAGCGGGGGAGGGGACTGGCAAGGGGGGCAGGGAAGAGGCAGGAAGCCTGGTAAGGAGGCCACTGCAATGATTCAAAAGCTCGGCTAATATTTTATGACACCAGGGCGACCAACCAGCCTGGTTGATGCAGAACTGAGGGGGTTTCCAGGGCTTCAGATTTCCAGTTTAAAGATCCAGAAAGTCCTGGGTTAACTGGGACAAACTGGTCACCCAATTAGTCACTAGCCACTAATCAGCTGTCTCCCTTCCTCTTCTCACTTGTCATCACAGTCCAGATGAGCAAATCTCAGATGAGTTTTAGTAACAGTACCATCTTTAGGGCTTCCCAGGTGTGCTAGTGGTAAAGAACCCGCCTGCCAGTGCAGGAGAAGCAAGAAACTGGGTTTGATCCCTGGGTTAGGAAGATCCCCTGGAGGAGAGCATGGCAACCTACTCCAGTATTTTTGCCTGGAGAATCGCATGGTCAGAGGAGTCCGGCAGGCTTCAGTCCATGGGGTCACACAGTCGGAAGTCTGACATAACTGAAGCAACTCAGCACACACACATGCACCATCTTTAAATAAAATCTCACACAGAAATTCAGTATAGGGAACAGTGAAAGGCAGAGCCACTTGGGGTGAAGTGGGGAACGGGGCTGGAGGGGGATTAGGGACCCACCTGCCCTTCTCATCCAGGCCTAACTCACCTCCACGAACCACAGCCTCAGGCCACCACTGACCTCCACATCAGAGGGCCCCCCTACCCCCAGCTTTCTGACTCTACATTCATGTGCTGAACTCAAAGCCCAGCTGACCTCAGATCAGTATTTCAATTCAATTGTAGACTCTACTGAAGATTAAAATTTAAACCTACTCTAAAACTGGTCAATCCCTTTGAACTGGAATGAAATCCATATTGTTTCCCTAGTAAATGTTTTGGAATAAAATCCAATCTGCTCATGAACTGACCTTTACCCAAACAGTCACATCCTTCTGCTTGAGTTCCAGCCGGACTTATCCACGACCATCCTCTCTGGCCTGGGCCGTGGGCCGGGAACGCAGTGGACAGGGCAGGGGGCAGGATGCCCACTCACTGGTAGCACTGGGCCTCGTGCCACCCTGGGGGCCTGGCTGCTCCCTCCCACAGCCTGGCCAGGGCCCGCACCGGTCTCCAAAGCTCTGTCTTCTCCTGTACCCTGACCACTGTTCCCCCGCCCCCAACCCAGGGTATCTAGGATGTCTCACTGTCCTGAATGTGAAGCCGTCTGCCATTCCTGGCCACGGACTGGGCTTGCCATGACCCTCAGCCCAGGCCCTTGGGCATCTCGAAGCCTTGACGGGGCTTCGTTCCCGACACAATTCTTGATGCCTCTTCTGCTCACCTCCCACAGGCTCAGGGCCATCCCTTGAAAGCCAGGGCTTCTGTTGGCTCATCTACTAGACAGCATCTTTGGATCCAGCTGCCGGACTGAACATTGCATTTGGAAGCAGGAGATGTGAGTTCTGATTCTAGCTTCCCGTGTAACACTGGATGACCTGAGCAAACATACACACTCACATGCACACACACTCACACCACGGCATCTTTCCTCTCTTCTTACAAGGCCCGACTAAACGGAAAGGGGTCTAGAAACTCATTAGAGAGAACATCAAACCGCTTAGCTTCCAGAAATCTCCTAACACACGGCCCCACCCCCAGAGGTGGCCCTGCCAAGCCTATACTCGCAAAGTAATGATCTCTTCACTTCTTTGTCTCTCATCTAGACTGCAGACTCCATGAGGGCAAGGACTGACCTTTTCTCTCTGCCTCCAAGTGGTACACATGGAGTAAGTGCCCAACACGTAATGATGTAATGAATGAATGTAATGAATGATGTAATGGTAATGAATGACTCACTTCCTTTCATTCAGAAATATGTAGTGAGAATTTATTACGAGCTGGGCACTGGTTTTAGGTGCCAGAAATACAACGGTGAACAGACAGTGAAAAAAAAAACCAAAACCTCTTCCTACACAGCACTTAGATATCTCATGGGCAAATGGATATGTGGGTGGTGAAAGTTTCTTGTTGCTGTGGTTTTGTTTGCTTTGCTTTCTTCCCCCCAACAGTATCCATTAGGAAAACGGCTTCCTCCTACACTAATTCCATGTCTCCTTTCTAATACCCACAATGGGAGAGGATGAAATAGGAACCCGCTCCTCCCAGAAAATGAAAGCATGGGAGCTGATAGCTGTGAACGACTGGATTTTTGCTAACAGAGGGCTCCAGGGTAGAGCTATGTGTGGCTCTGCTTTGGTAGTAGCAGAGTACATTCTGCCAGCAACAAGCTGGTTTTAAAGGGAAAAAAGTTCCTGTGGAAGCCCCAGCCCTCCCACCCACTCATCCCCACCCAGCTCTGAGAGCTGATGACGCCACCCGCTCCAGCCTGTGGATCAGGGGGCTGCTCACTGACACTTGAGGGGGTGTCACCCAGTCACAGGCCCCCATCACAAAAGGGTTAGACTGGGCAAGTTCTACAGTCCTCTCCAGCTCCTAAGACCCCTCTGTGTTCCAAGAGCAGGGGTCTTGGCTCAGCAGGAAAGCTTCAGGCTCACTCATGCGAACTGAGGTCAACTTTTAGGGGGGAGAATTTGTGAACTTCCCAGCACTGCCCAGCTTTGCAACAACCCCTCCTGCACCCGCTGGGCACCCCAGAGCCTTTCTCATTCTGTCTTGACTGCCAGCTGAGATCAAGAAATTAAAAAACGCCTTTGCAGTCCACCTCCAGGCCTGATTTCTTAGCTGGAGGGAACAGGGTAATTCAGAGAAAATTTGCATGTGCTTGGCACCTCGCCCCACACTCCAGGCTGCCCTGAACTAAGTGATGCCCAGCACCTACTAGGTCACACGTTTGCACCATTACTTTCTCTATTCAAACAGAAGCCCCCATGAAGACCCTGTTTGGAGACACAAGGCAAGACCACCATCAAAATATTGAGCCTTGAAAAATTCTCATTTCACTCCTAATGTACCAGAGCTGCAATGGTGGGTGAGGTGAAGAGAGGGATGAGGCAGAGTACAGATGCTTCCAACGTCACACGTCCTTGCCTGGGACACTGCCCACCTACAATTTGCTCTGACTCTCTGTCTTTTTGTCTGTTTCAGAGAAAGACAACTCATGGTGAAACTCTACCAAATAAACAAGCTGTGTTTTAAAGTTTCTGTAAAATCTACAATTTTAGAAAGGCTTGATGTGGTTGACACTAAATTGATTTCAACACATGCTATTTCTGGTCTAATGTTGGGTTCTTTTCATCAAGAGCAAATGTCCTCAATAATGGCTTGATTCTAAGTGAATGGACTCTGTATAAATACATAGGAAGCGCAGGCACTCACATCAATTTCCTTCCTTTTTTAAATAAAATGAGATGGCATGTTTTACTTCCCCGAAATTAATTCTCCATAAAGTTTTCTTATACACTCATTAAAGGTTTTCAGAGCCAAATAATCACCTTGCAAACTGAAAATCCTCTTTGAGGTTTCCATTTTAGCTAACAACAGAAGCCTGGTGCTTGCCAAGGTCAGGAGGTCTTCTTGGGTGTCAGAGTCCCTGTCCTGAGGGTTTGAGGGAAAACTGGGTTGGGTAAAGTGAATTCCTAGCATCTGGTCACCTCACACTGAAAACTGGACAGCCTGCTTACACTGGATTTAGATTCAAACATTCCCACCATCATAGCAACTCAAAAGAAGGATGGAACGACCGCAAAAATAAATTGCACAAAGGAAAATGTTCTCTTTCTTATAAACAAACCTAATATTAATATATGTTTGGTTTAAAATGTCTGTGGCAAATCTGTGTGTGTGTGTGTGTGTGTACTCAGTCACTTAGTCACATCTGAGTCTTTGCAACCCCATGGACTGTAGCCGGTCAGGCTCCTCTGTTCATGGGATTTCCCAGGCAAAAATACTGGAGCAGGTTGCTATTTCCTCCTCTAGGGAATCTTCCAAACCCAGAGGTCAAACCCAAGTCTCCTGCATCTCCTGCACTGGCAGGCGGATTATTTACCACGGGGCCACCTGCAAAGCCCAGCAAATCTATATATGAGATCAAATTTCATAAAACTATTCACCAAAAGAAAAACAAAAAAGGTGATGTAAAAACTGGTAAAATCCTAACAAGTCTTAGTTAATAGTGTACCAATGTCAATTTCATGCTTCTGATAACTAACTATATACTATGGTTATGTAAAAGGCTATCTTTGGGGAAACTGGGTAAAGGGTACGCTGATCATACCAATTTTGTGTACAAAAAAAAAAGAAATGTACAATGAGTGGTTGAACTATGTTTGCAATTTCTACAGCAAAACTAAAAGTTTTAAAAAATACACGGGCTGGGTAGAGTGGAACAGACACTTAGCCACACTGGTGACGGTGTACGTATTCTTCCAGAGAAGAATCTCAAAGAGTCCATCAGAATGCAAAACCTCCTAACCTAGCAATGCCACTTCAAAGAACTCAGCCTACATAACTGCTTGTACATGCTAGTATAGAACATTCTTTGCACCACTGTTGTAAAATAAAAAAGGAAAAAAAATTAAACTTCTGTGCAAACATAAAAAGAATAAAGCAGCTCAACACAGAGATATCTGCAGTGCACTGCTAAGTGAAAAATGTGACCACAAAATCATAGATATGGACAGAAACATCCTGTTTACCTAAAATCTTATTTATGTGTGTATACACATTCTGGTTGTACAAGTTTGGAGAATGTCTGAAATGATACACCCTGAACAGGTCACAGCGAGTGCTTCTGGGATGGAAAGTTCTTCATTGGAATGGCAAGAGTCACCTTCACTTTGTTGGGAACTATTGGGTTGGCCAAATAAGTTTGTTCAGGTTTTTCTATACGATCTTATGGAAAAACCCAAACGAAAATGTTTTGGCCAACCCCATACAACACAGGAAAAATGTGTTGCTTTTAGAATTGGAACAACAACAATAGAAACATAAAAGAAACAAACAAAATGGAGGCAAATTGGGAGGCCAGTGAAAGAGTACAAAAGCCCGAGTCTAGGAAAGGCTGACTTCAAAAGCCACAGGAAAGTGCTGGCTTAGCAAGAGCAACTGTAGCCCACCAGGCTCCTCTGTCCATGAGATTCTCCAGGCAAGAACACTGGAGTAGGTTGCCATGCCTTCCTCTGAGGGATTTTCCCAACCCAAGGATCAAACCTGCATCTTTTGTCTCCTGCATGGGCAGGTGGGTTCTTTACCACTAGCTCCACCTGGGAAGCCCAGCAAAGGTGCTATGTACGCCCAAATTCTAACTACCTCTTTGAGTTACTCATCTCAAAGTTTCTCCTGAGTGAGGTGCTACACACAATATAAACTTTTTTCTGTTGTTAATCTTTTGTTGAGCTGCCCTGGGGGCTCAGTGGTAAAGAACCCACCTGCCAACGCAGGAGATGTGGGTTCGATCCTCGGGTCGGGGAGATCCCCTGGAGAAGGAAATGGCAACCCACTCCAGTATTCTTGCCTGGAGAACCCATGGACAGAGGAGCCTGGTGGGCTACCGTCACATGACTTAGCAACTGAACAACAAATCTTTCTTTGGTCTAATTTCATGGGGCCCCAGATGGAGAACCTAGGAGGGGTGAAGCAAAAGGTTTTTTCCTCCAATGCAATATCATCTCTTGGGAAGACAAGGCTCACACAAGCAAAGATAAAGGTACACTTGCTTGGAGTTCATGGGACAACGCAGTGCAGTGAGGAGAGCCTGCCACTGGCGATGGGAGGAGGCCCTTCAAGAAAGAGGATCCCACAGGCATGTCTCAGCTATGGTTTCTGGGTCAGCATCTGATGCCCACACACACGAACAGGACTGGGACACTCTAATGAGGCAGGAAAGCCGCCCACAATAGTTTAATCACCCTCCGCTTTAGACCAAGGGTTCCAAGAAAACACCCACCACCTGGAGATCCCGTGTGGTACCTCTTGTTGCTGGGATGGGTACTCTCCGTACTGTGGGAGAGCCGTTCTCTGACGATACATCCTGTGTCAGCTGGAAACGACAGGAGTCTGAACTGTATTTCCGGAAACCAGCGGTTACCCGCTTTGAACAAAGCACATTTTTGTGCAAAAGGCATTCTCTTAAAGGAGCCAAAGCGGTGTGAGCTGGAAGGAGGGTGTCAATACCAAGTTTTCTCCTCGCCGCTTCTTTTCTCGGGTGACCAAGGCTCATTCCTAACCTGCTTCTTACGAAGAGGTCACTTGTAAGTTTCTTCTCCAAGTCTAGACATTTCTGTTTAAATCTTATGCCCTCCCCTTTTTGAAAATGACACAAGTAAGCCATGATTAGGTTTCCTCGGTTAAAGATTCAAAAGGACATTAAGCAAAATGTGAAAGTCCCTTGACCACACACCTCCACCCTCTCCCTGGTGACTCACACGCTTGTGCAACCTCTCGTGCCTTCACTCCCGAAAAGAGAGACACGAGCCTTCATCCACGCTTGGTTTTCTTCTCTCCCCCTTCCCTCTTTTCCTTCCTCTTCCCCGCAGAAATGGGAAGCATGCATCTTTCTTTTAAACCACCCATGACTCTTCTTTTCTCCTCCAAACCATTCCCGGGACTGGCTTCCTGAAGATTTCCATTTCTTTGCTTGCCTGTTTATTGGTTTTGGCTATCATGGATGCTAGACTCATAAAACACCCATGCATTGAGTTCTGTCAGGGGTGCCAGGGGTAAGGAGGACAGAGGCTGGGTTGGCAGGAAGTTATTCAAGTCGGCCTGGGGCAGACGGAGCACCGGACTGCTCCATCCTGGGATTTGAGGGGTTAAGCTTTGGGAGGCCAAAGCTCGGGGGTGTCTGTATGCCCTGAATTTCCAGAAGGGGCTGGAGAGCCCATATCCTGCATGGGATCTGCTCTCCCCAAGTCTCTGCAATTCCCAGCTGACTGTACTGTGGTCTCAGTACCCTCATTGCCTGCCTAGGGCTCCCCATTCCCCTCCCCGCGTACCCCTGCCTAGGACCCAGCAAGACCCCTCCACTGAGGCATCAGGCATGTTTGTGGGAAGAAATGTTCCTGAGTGTTCCCATGAAACCAAATCAAGTGTGTGTGTAGGTGTTCTGTGTTTTTACAAACTCTCCTCCTTGGTTGTTATAAGATTAAAACAATTTTCTCCCTCAGTAAATGCTTCCCTTCAAAACCACTGAAAGTACATAATTCACCAGCCCATTTGTGGCTTCTATTTTCTTTAGGCTGGGAGGAAATCATGATTGCGAGCCTGTTTCCTTCTAAGAAGCTAGGGCTGAGCAGGTGATGGGCAGGAAGAAGTAATGTTTCAATGACAGCTCTGATCAATGTTTCATTTATTTTTGAAGTTCAGAAAAGATAGGTGAGCATCGCAGGTCTTCTGGGAAGGCAGGGATAGTAGGTTTGGAGGTAAATTACTCTCTTATCCTCAGTAAACTTAATGGACACTTTCATTAAAACTGCAGGGAATTTTAAGGTAGTTCTAGTCCTATTTTAAAACTATAGTTGAGGATTCTCTTTTTAATGCTTGGATCGTTTTTTGCTGCTGAGAAATCTAAACATTTTAGAGATGGGGTGCATTTTATTTTCCTTCACAATGATGGGGAATCCACGCACACCTGAGGACACAGAAACATTACTTAAAATCATAATGGATTTCAAGGAAAAACGTACACAAAGGGAGAAAATGAAAAAGCTGGCCCGGCAGATCAGGGGGCAGATACCAACTTGGGTTTGTCCTTGAAAAAAAAAATTCACCTGTCACTGATCAACGGTGCCAGTTTGCCAGTGTGCGATTGAAAAAGCATTCCTGCTGACTGTAAAGGGCTCCTTTTACGTGACTGTTTACATAATTACACAACGAAACATTGCAATCTTTTGGATTTAATACATGTTTTAACAAGCCCTTCAACTATGGTGTAGGCTTCTATAATCAAATCAAGTCTTTTCAATTAAAATACAATTAGAAAAGGTGTCATGGAGTCAGTGTTACACTTTGCTGCGTGAAAAGATTCAAGAATGGCTTGGCTGGAAACCTGAGCTGAGTTATTAAAGATGCCTGAACTTAAAGGCCACGGTAGACCACCAGGGAGGGCACCCTGGCTGTGGGCCTTCAGTCCTGCAGGACAGACGCAGGTCCTCAGCCTCGGGCTTCTACTTTGTGATTAACTGGTGGACTGCGGTGGCCTAGAGAGCTTGTGGATGTCTGTGGCTCTGAGCTTGATGCCCAGGTGCCAGCAAGCATGTCATGGGCAGGAGGAAGATATCTCCTGCATGTCACAGGGTTACCAGAGAGATACTCACCTCACCCTGGCATTACCTGCAGCATCATGGGATTCTAGCTGCAGCTGCTGCTACTGCTGCTGCTGCTGCTGCTGCTGCTAAGTCACTTCAATCATGTCTGACTCTGTGCGACCCCATAGACGGCAGCCCACAAGGCTCCCCCGTACCTGGGATTCTCCAGGCAAGAACACTGGAGTGGGTTGCCATTTCCTTCTCCAATGCATGAAAAGTGAAAAGTCAAAGTGAAGTCGCTCAGTCGTGTCTGACTCTTAGCGACCTCATGGACTGCAGCCTACCAGGCTCCTCCATCCATGGGATTTTCCAGGCAAAAGTACTGGAGTGGGGTGCCATTGCCTTCTCTAGAGGTAGAAACTATTCTGTTGCTGTTGTTTAGTCGCTAAGTCATGTCCAACTCTTTTACAACCCCATGGACTGTAGCCTGCCAGGCTCCTCTGTCATGGGACTTTCCAAGCAAGAATATTGGGGTGAGTTGCTATTTCCTACTCCAGGGACCCCATGGACTGTAGCCTGCCAGGCTTCTCTGTCCATGGGACTTTCCAGGCAAGAATATTGGAGTGAGCTGCCATTTCCTCCTCCAGGGATCAAACCTGCATCTCCTGCATTGGCAGGCGGATTCTTTACCACCAGGCAAAGAAACTATTTTAGGCATCACTTAATCTCACTGCTTCATGTAAAATGGGCTCTCAGAAGATCCAGACAGCCCTCAGTATTCATGAGTTCCACATCTGCAGATTCAACCAACCATATTTTTGCAATATGGAAAATACTCAGAAAAAAAATTCAGAAAGCTCCAAAAACCAAAATTTGAATTTGCTGCACAATGGCAACTACTTACATAGCATTTACATTGTCTCAGGCATTATAAGTAATCTAGAGATGATTTAAAGTATGCATGAGCATGTACTTACTACATCATGTTAGATAAGGGGCTTGAGCATCCGCAAAGGTTGGTATCCTTGGGAAGGGGGTCTTGGAACCAATTCCCCCAGGGATGCCAAGGGATGAACGGACATGATCTGTGCAGGGCCATAATGTTAGTCATTCTGTGAGACAAGGTAAGAGTGTGTACCCTCCCCACCACCCCCACTTAAGGATCATTATCTAGTTAGAGCAGATATGCAAAGGAGCTCACAGAGCTAAAGGGTGGCCTTCAGGAGAGCTGGTTCAGTTCCAAACTGACAACTTGGTAACAAAAGTCAAGGTTGGTATGGTGGGTTGAATGGTGATTTCCACCACCACCCCACCCCCCCGCACCCCCCCCCCACAAAGATACATATACATCAAATCCCTGGAACCTGTGAATGTTACCAAATTCCGATAAAAGTGTCTTTGCAGATGAAGTTACAGATTGTGAGTTGAGACCATCCTCCATTAACTGGGTGAGTCCTCACCCAATGTTGTTGCTGTTCAGTCTGATTCTTTGCATCCCTTTGGACTGCAAAGCACGCCTGATCCAGTGACAAGTGTCTTTACAAGAGACACACACAGGAGACACACAAGAGAAGATACGAAGATGGAGATAGGGATTGAAGTGATGCGGACATAAACCAAGGAACACCTGGAGCCACAGGAAGCCAAACAGGCAAGGAAGGATTCTTCCTGGAGCCTCCAGGGGTACTGCAGCCCTGCATACACCTTGTGAGCTGGCAGTGCCCTCAACTCCCACTTCCTCTCAGAGCAGCCCTCCCCAAGGGACTCTGGGTCCCAGGACTGGCTCCATCATCACCTTGCAGGTGTAGGCCTGTTTAAGCCTGGCTGCTACTAGCCATGCATGCATGCATGCTCAGTGGCTTTGGTCATGTCTGACTCTTTGCAACGCTATGGACTGTAGCCCCCCCAAGCTCCACTGCCCATGGCATCGCTTAGGCAAGAATACTGGAGTGGGTTGCCATTTCCTACTCCAGGGGATGTTCCTGACCCAGGGATTGAACCCAGGTCTCCTGCATTGCAGGTCGATTCTTTACCTGCTGAGCCACCCAGGAAACCCTGAAACTCTGCTCCTACCTTTGCAAACAGTCCCTTTACCAAAATGCCTTCAAGTTAATCAAGGTGAGCATGCCATGTGTGCTACCAAGACTTTGTTTAATATGGTCTGTGCAAGTAGTGACACTTCTACATCCTTGGACAGTACATTTATGTAGGTCAGTGGATTATCACCATTCCCTTATGACATAGGGGTGGTGGGTGTGACTGTGCCCCTCTGCCCGTGAGGCTCACAGAGATAAACTTAATTCATGACGTTTATGATACAAACGACAAATCTGCACATCATGCCCATGAACTGTTTCTTCTAGCATCCCAATGGGCTTCTCTCATTTTGTTTTCTCCCTAGTTTGGACTCTCACTTCCCTCATTAATTGTGAATCTCTTGGTGTACTCTCTAAGATAGGGATTAAATGGTGAGCTGGTGGGAAGCACTCTTGAAATCTCTTGGCTGTAGCACCTGCTGCATTTCAAGCATTGTTCCCAGCAACCCACTCAGCCCCTCGCCCTGATCCACCTGCACCTCCATGTACCTGACCTTTTGCCATTATAAACTATACTGTTTAACAGTATCAGTAGGTGTTAACACTTCCTGATTGAGAAAAGGTTTTTTTTTATCCTTCTACTGCCTTCCCTCCCATTTTATGTCTGAAAGTAATGTTTCAAAATATCTCTTGCATTTATACATCCTGTTTTTATAAGTACAACACTCTTACATTCATTATTTCAATTTGATAAAAATTAACAATGAGTGCCTCAAGGGACCTGAGGCAGAATAATCAAATCCAGTGGTTCTCCAAGTGGGGCCTCCTGACCCGCAACATTATTACGTGAGTAATACAAAATTTCTCCAGACCATCACAGTTCTTCAGGCACTCTACTAGATCTAATCTCTTGAATCCATTCGTCACCCCCACTGTAAAATCATAAGGGATTTAAGTCATATGTGAAAGGCCTAGTGGTTTTCCCTACTTTCTTCAATTTAAGCCTGAATTTTGCAATAACGAGCTCATGGTCTGAGCCACAGTCAGCTCCTGGTCTTGTTTTGCTGAATGTATAGAGCTTCTCCATCTTTGGCTGGAAAGAATACAATTAATAGGATTTTGGTATTGACCATCTGGTGATGCCCACATGCACAGCTGCTCTTGTGTTGTTGGAAAGGCTGTTTGCTATGACCAGTGTGTTCTCTTGACAAAACCCTGTTAGTCTTTGCCCTGCTTCATTTTGTACTCCAAGGCCAAACTTGACTGTTATTCCAGGCATCTCTTGGCTTCCTACTTTTGCATTCCAATCCCCTATAATGAAAAGACATCTTTTTTGGTGTTAGTTCTAGAAGGTCTTATAGGTCTTCACAGAACCATTCAGCTTCAGCTTCTCTGGCATTAGTGGCTGGGGCATAGACTTGGATTACCGTGATGGTGAATGGTTTGCCTTGGAAATGAACAGAGACCATTCTGTCATTTTTGAGACTGTATCCAAGTACTGTATTTTGAACTCTTTTGTTGAGTATGAGGGCTACTTCATTTCTTCTAAGGGATTCTTGCCCACAGGAATAGATACAATGATCATCTAAATTCACTCATTCTAGTCCCTTTTAGTTCACTGATTCCTAAAATGTCAGTGTTCAATGTTGTCATCTCCTGCTTGACCACATCTAATTTACCTTGATTCATGGACTCAACATTCTAGGTTCCTACGCAATATTTTCCTTCACAGCATCAGACCTTCCTTTCACCACCAGTCACATCCACAACTGAGCACTGTTTTCGCTTGGCTCAGCCTCTTCATTCCTTGTGGAGCTATTTCTCTGCTCTTCCCGGGTGGCATATTGGACACCTTCCAACCTGAGAGGCTCATCTTCCAGTGTCATATCTTTTTGCCCTTTCATACTGTTCATGGGGTCTCACAGCAAGAATACTGGAGTGGTTTGCCATTCCCTTTTCCAGTGGACTGCATTTTGTCAGAACCTTCCACCATGACCCGTCCATCTTGGGTGGCCCTGCATGGCACGGCTCATCGCTTCCCCGAGTTCCTCAAGCCCCTTCACCACGACAAGGCTGTGATCCATGGAGGAGATAAGTACAGGACTCTTACACTCATTACTTTAATTTGATAAAGTTAAAGATAGATACCTCAGGGGATCTGGTTCTCAAAGTGGGGTCCTCTGGCCAGTAACAGCAACATTATATTAGTAATGCAAAATTTCTTCTGAGCTGCTGAGATTCTAGGCATGAGGCTAGTTATCTGTTTCTATAAGCTTTCCAGATTATCCTGAGACATGCTCAAGTTTGAGAACCACTGCACTAACCAAATTTCCTCTACAGGGGCTCCCTACTTAACAGATTTTAAAACTGAGACCCATGGTAATATAGTCACAGTCATTCTCTTACTCATTCAACAAGTATTCAAGACTTCTAGGGATTAGGGGTGCATAATAAAAAAGACAGATGTGGCCCTGCCTCCATGTAGTTTACTTTGTATAAACAAAGAACAATGAAGATCATGACAGGCTGTGGTTAGTGCTGTGAGGAAAGCAAACATGGGGATAAGACTGAGGCTAACTGAGGAAAAGTTACAATGGATGAGGTGTTCAGGGAAGGCTTCCTGGAGGAGGTGATATTTGAACTGAATTTAAAGAATGAGCAGGAGGTGGCCATGACAACAGATGGAGGAGGCAAAAGCTGATGCAGAAAGCTTGGCATGAGAAAGCATTTGGTCTCTTCCAGAAACAGAAACCCAGCTTTGGCTAGAGCTTGGTGAGTGAGGAGAGGGGCTGATGAGGGGCCAGGCAGTGGATGCTACAAAGAGGCAGAGAAACAAGCAGAGCTTTGGTCAGCCTTATGAGAATGGAGGGACAGAAAGGGAGGGATCTGTAGAGGCTGGGATTCTTCTGGAGAAGCAGGACAGACAAGTCAACCCAACACACTTCTCACTTTCCCCTTGGAGACCCTTGCCAGCTTCTGAAACTGACAGAGGAGGCTGAAAAGCTAAAGCAGGAAGCTCTGAGATGCTGAGTGGAGTCTTGGGATGTCAAGACAATGAAGATTAAAGTGAAGGTCCTGCTATAGAGGAGGGGCCCTGGTGAATACCCTGGGCTCAGGTAGAGGGCTCCTAAAAGGCATCTGATTTACCAACAGGTAAACAGAGCAAAGTCCCTAACAGGATTATAGCAACCAGCTCCCACTTTATCTGCCACGAAGAAAAGGGGCCCATCTGGAGAGTTTTCATTTTTCTTTTTTTTGTCTTCACATTTGTATACATAATGTCTACTATTCAATTAGAAATTACTACAAATGTCTATTAACAGAACCAAATGACCAAAATCTTAAAAAGCAAACAAAACAATAGAAGCAGATCCCCAGGTAAATCTAGGCACTGGAATCAGCAGACGAGGACTTTACAATGGTTACACTAGATATATTCAAGAACACAGATGAAAAGATAGAGAATTTCATCAGAAAATTAAAATTTATTTTTAAAAGAATTGAACAGACATTATAGAACTGAAAAATATAAAATGTCCTAGCAGTCCAACAGTTCAGATTCTGCACTTCCACTGCAGGGGGATGGGTTCAATCCTTGGTGGGGGAACAAAGCTCTCCCACGCCTTGTGACGCACCCCCCTCCCCAAAAAGAAAAATAAATCAGTAGATGGCTTGAAGGGTAGATTAGAGTCAGCAGAAGAGAAGATCATGAATTTGAACATGTCAGTGGAAAATATTCAGACAGGACAGAGTGGAAAATGTTGGGAAATCCAAAACAGATGGTAAGAGACATATGGAAACACATGAAAAAGTCTAACAGGTAAGCGGAGTTCCCAAAACAGAAGGAAGCCATCCACTGGTGAGAGTTGATTTGGGGGACCCTTCCTTTTGTCCACTTGGCCTGGAGCCCTGCCTCCTAGTATCTCCCTTTCTTTGCCTCGTAGCTCAGCAAGTAAAAGGCCACACTTCCTGTACATAAGCACCTGCAAACAAAGATGAACTTTTTCCCATGGGCTTCAAAATGCTTGCTAACTTGTACAGATCTCTGCTGGCAGAGACCCTGCACCCATCCGGATGACTCCCAGCTGTATCCCAGTGGAAGGGCCAGACCAGGCTTTGGGTCACCTATAAATCTGGCCAGAGTCAGGGATTTCCTCCACTTCAGATCCAAAATACAAAAATAAAATAAACAAGCAATCAAACAAAAACCCTAGGAGGGGACTGGGAGATCAGCTTTACACAAGCTGAGTCAGTTGTCCAAAATAATGAGGGCATGGTCAGAATCTGCCCTTTTCCTTTGGACTGCTCCCTTTGGACATCGCCCGCAAGCTGCCAGTGATGAATTCTAACTTTTCAATTGTTCTGCCTGCTGCTCACCGTCTCCTGTGGACGATGTTCAAAACCAGAAAGCTTGTTTGTGGTTGGAAGGACTGCATTCCTAAGTGGTGCATGCATCTGACAAAGTTAACTCCGTAGGATTCTCATTTTTGGTCCAGCTCTTAATTTCTACACTCTCCACAATGAAGGAGTTGGGCAATTTATATTAACAAATATTAATTGAGTATTTACTGTGTGCCAGACACGGTGCTGGACTCTTTAGGTTTATCATCTCGATCAAGCCTCTTACTTATCCTCTTGGGTGGATATTGTTTCTTCATTATAGGAAGGAGGAAATGGGGGTTTAGAGAAGTTCATGCTGGCGACAGAGGCAGTGAGTGGCATGTCCAAAACTTGATTGTCATCTGACTGCAGGGTCCTCATGCTTAACTCCGATGGTTTAACTTGCCTAGATGATCCCCGAGGCCCCCTCCAACCCCAAGCATCTTTTCTGAAACCTCTGTATCTTCTGGTGCCCAACAGAGGAAGAGCTCACTGTAAGACTGACTGTAAAATCCCCGAAACCATTGTTCTCCCTGTGACACAGAAGGTGCCTGGCCCATCTCAGGCATCCCCGCTGTCAGAGCAGGGAATGTTGGCCACATGCCAGGCCAAACAATGCACCAAATTACAGTTTGATCCACGCCCTCTTGACCTTTTCTCAGAAGCATAGAGATTTCAGTAGCACTCAAATCATTTCCCTGAAGGAGGAGGCAGAGGAGGCTTTTCAGCCACCCTCCTGACTCAGGCGTGCACAGCTGATGTTACCTGGAGTAATCAGAAGCATACAAGGTAACATCTTGCTTGCACGAGAAAACTCTGATACCTGATTCAAATGGCCTGTGTGGCCAAGGTCTCCAGGAAAATCTGCTGCTCACAGAAATATTAAGTGGAGGGTTTCCCTTACTTTCCTGGTGATACAAGTCTTTCTAATGAGAAATACCCAGCTTACGGTTGCCTCAAGTCTTCAACAGAGTTTTTGGTACAGGGCTTAAAAGACTCCTGCTAATGCGGGAACTTACAAAATGCTTCCAGCTACCCATTTGCTCAGCTTCTTTACTGTGACTTTGTTTTTTTTTTCTTTTTCTGATAGGCTGCTTTAAAACAATTCTCAAATGTATCAGTGAGGAAGGAAAAAATTCCAGTCACCTGAAGAAAGCAGAATTGAAGTACTATTTCAGCCATTCAAGTCATGGCACCCACGTCTAACACCGCTCCTCCATGCAAACATATTGGAGAAGGAAATGACAACCCACACAAGTATTCTTGCCTGGAACATCTCAGGAAGAAGCAGCCTGGTGGGCTATAATCCATGGGTGCAAGGAGTCGGACATGACTTAGTGACTGAACAACAAACAGTTCAGTTCAGTTCAGTTCAGTCGCTCAGTCGTGTCCAACTCTGCGACCCCATGAATCGCAGCACGCCAGGCCTCCCTGTCCATCACCAACTCCCGGAGTTCACTCAAACTCACATCCATCGAGTCAGTGATGCCATCCAGCCATCTCATCCTCTGGCATCCCCTTCTCCTGCTGCCCCCAATCCCTCCCAGCATCAGAGTCTTTCCCAATGAGTCAACTCTTCGCATGAGGTGGCCAAAGTATTGGAGTTTCAGCTTTAGCATCATTCCTTCCAAAGAAATCCCAGGATTGATCCCCTTCAGAATGGACTGGTTGGATCGCCTTGCAGTCCAAGGGACTCTGAAGAGTCTTCTCCAACACCACAGTTCAAAAGCATCAATTCTTCGGCACTCAGCCTTCTTCACAGTCCAACTCTCACATCCATACATGACCACAGAAAAAACCATAGCCTTGACCAGACGGACCTTCATCGGCAAAGTAATGTGTCTGCTTTTGAATATACTATCTAGGTTGGTCATAACAAACAACACACATATATATAGCATCCATATTTAACACTGCTCTGCCATATGTATATATAGAAGGAAATGGCAATCCACTCCAGTATTCTAGATACATATTAATGTATGTATATCTCAACTATACTGTTGAACATTGAAAATGAAAGTTATAGTTTGCCAGAATCATCTGGATTGCTAACTCTAAGCTGCATTCCAGAGTCAGGCAGGAATAAATAATTACTGGAAGCCAGTCCCTCCCGCCACCATCCAGATCTGTTTATTTCACATTTAATTTTTTTTTTAAGAATTCACAAGGGAGAACCGCCATCTGTCATTATTCCCTAGGGATCTGGAATTGAAACTTCCACTGCTACTGGCTTGTGATTTCCCCCAGCTCTCTAAAAGCTTCAGAGACCTTATTTTATCTAACAGAGGCTTTGTCTATAGTGAATGGAACCTTGGCTATGAAGTCAGCTTGGTTAAAACAATGGGAGTTACACAGACAATAGGAAAGAAGGTGCTGGCTTCGTGCGCTGAGCGGTAACCCCCACACAGCCATCTGCGGTGATCTGAGCCCAGCCACTCCTGACGCTGTCAAGTTCAGGGACAGGCTGGTCTTCTATTCACTGCTTCCGTGGCTCCAGTAGAGGAAATCCAATGGGGGATATGGCATCCTCATATCTACACGTAACAATTCTCTGTTTAAGATTTCTCTGGGCTCCACACTAACAATGTTAGGCTGCCAACAGAATGAAGAGAAGGGGAGAGTCGAAACCACTGCGTGAATATTTCAGGCTTGTTTTCCCTTCCCTCTGCATCTCCTCCCCGCAGAAAACCCCTGCTTCAAAAGTGTGAGTCACTCAAGATAATCTGCAGAATATGAAGATGGTGCAAGATTGTCTCACCGTTTTCCCTGAGGGAGTTGAAAGCAGCGGCATCAATTTCATTGCCCAGGTCAGACACCTGACAGTCATCCTGACTTTCACAGCACATCCAATCAGGCACCGATTCCTGTTGTCCGACCTCCACAATGATGCTCTCATCTCCAGCGTCCTCTTCCCGTCCAGTGGTCGGGCCCTGGGCCTGGTCCTCACTGCCTCTCACCTGAGCTACTGCGTCAGCTCCATCTGGCCTCCCTGCCTCCTGCCTCTCCCCTCACCACACCCTGCCATGGCAGTGAAGGTTTAGTTGCTAAGTGGTCTCCGCCTCTTACAACCCCATGGACTGTAGCCCGCCAGGCTCCTCTGTCTGTGGCATTCCCCAGGCAAGAATACTGGGGTGGGTTGCCATTTCCTTCTCCAGGGGATCTTCCCAACTCAGGGATCAAACCCAGGTGTCCAGCATTGCAGGTGGATTCTTTACTGAGTTAGCCACCAGGAAGGCCCCAAGCACTGCCATGGGTTTTTCCTAACAGAAACAAACCTGATCACATTCATCCTCTGAAGAGCTTGGGTGGTTCTCCCTGATCTGTGGAATAAAGTCTCAACTCCTTGCTCTGGCCCATGAGCCCCATCCCGGTCGGAAATCTATGAGCCCTGCTATCCCTCTTGGCCCCTTGAGGATTGAGAAGTAGACCAGGGTCGGATCAAGGCGAGGCCCACCCCTCAGGGGAAGCCCAGCTCATCCACTCAATCTTTATCCTGCTCAGATGCTTGACACCAACCGTAACCGCGGTGATGTCAGGGAGAGGGACACAGGCACATCTCCCAACGCTGCCCCCCTCCAAGGGGATGCCGCAGCCTACCCCACAACACAAAAAGGCCCGATGTTCCAGAGGAAAACAGCACCTGTCAGAGACGGGAAATGTCAGAGCAGGGAACGTGGTGGTATGTGGTCTGTAAATCATGTTCATGGAGGGAATGTGAAAATCAAATTTGTCTTAATAGAAATTAAAAACAAAGAAAAATAATGGATGCCAAATGGTGGAGAGATTACTCCACCACATCCCAGTGTGCCTCCCAGGGGGAGAGTCACACCTGCCTGCACTCCGGGGTCTGTACCCTATCCTGGTCTGTTAACCCTTTGCAGCCCTCAGTGCCCAGGGGCGCTCACTTCCTATCTCTCTGGGCCTCTCCAGTGTTCACAGCTTTTTGGAACAGAGTGACATAAAGGACCGCCCCTACCCCCTGCCCGACTCAGGGACCGCTGATTTTTCTTCCTCTTAACAGATAGTTGCAACTTGGGCAGCCCAAACCCTGCATCCTGTGAGTCTCTATCTGCCAACAGTGGTTATTCACTGGCTCCAATCTCACTTGCACTTTCCCAGCTCCAGATGGTAGAGAATCTGTTTGCAAAGCAGGAGACCCAGGTTTGATCGCTGGGTCAGGAAGATCCCCTGGAGAAGGCACTGGCAACCCACTCCAGTATCTTTGCCTGGAGAATCCCATGGACAGAGGAACTTGACAGGCTACTGTCCATGGGCTCACAAAGAGTCAGACACGACTGAGTGACTAACACCACCCCCAAATGTCTTTCATCCACCAGGGACCCTCCAACCTCCTCCTACATACAGGGCTCCACTTCTTCCTGGACGCACCCATCTCCCATCCCCAGCACACAGCACAGAACCAATTCCCATCACGTGTGACCTAGGATGGGAAGGGTGACCCAGAGAACAGTGACAATACAGGGGACATCATTATATTAAATAATATGTGTGTAGGAAATGTACCTCCTAAGGGAATTTGTATGTGATCAAACATGTTTAGGAATGATGAATATGTGTTTAAGTGGTAGAAATAGGTTGAACTGGACCAGTCGTATTAAAATTAATCAAGTATGTCCAAGTTAGCAAAATGCAGAAAACAAGAAAACCAATACAGTTTCTGAATTTTGACAAACATCTTAGGAAGACCATTGTCGACACAGGAATATCAAAGAAGAAGAAACTCGTTTTGCCATTTTAGGGATCACAGTGGAGACGGGAGGACCAGGGTGGAGCTGGAGATGAGCCCAGAGGACAGTCGCTGGGATCACCTGGGGAGGGATGCAGCCTGCATCTCACCCTGCCCATTGTCTCCATCACTGCCGTGGCCACGAAGACCACGAGTGCATGTCAGTTCTCAGCGCTCATCAGCCGTGGCCAATCAGCACCACTTGCCATGGCAGCGTCTCCTCCTCCTAGGAGACCTTCATCATTCAACTTCCAGGGCCCATGCTTTTCCTCTCCTTCACTCGCACAGCATCTCAGGCTTTTCCATTTCTTCTTTCTCTTCTCCACAAGCTCCAAATGTGGCTGTACCCAAGGCTTTAATCAGCAGACATGTCTTTTCCATCAACACTCTTTCCTTGAGGGAGTCTCTTCCATCTTCTCTTTTTCAGCCACGCCACGCAGCTTGTGAGATCTTAGTTCCCTGACCAAGGCTCAAACCTGTGTCCCTTGCAGTAGAAGCGAGAGGTCCTAACCACTGGACGGCCAGGGAATTCCCTCTTCTATTTTCTCGGCTTTAAACCCCATTGATGTGTGAAAGCTCCCACCTTGATATTTCTAGCCCAAGCCCCCCACCTCCACTTGCACGTGTAATAGGCAACTCTGATAAACAGGTCCCCTCACCTCCCCTTCTTCCAGTCATCTGCACCTCAGTAACTGTTAACTTCATCTTTCCAGTTGCTTGAATCAAAAATGCCGGCATCTTTTTTGCTCATCTCTTTCACATCCTATATCCAGTTGCAAGAATCCCCAGAGCCTACATTCCCACTTCTCACCACTTCCACCCCGTCGTACTGACCCAAACCAGCAATGTCTCCCATCTACACCTTGAGACGGCTTCCAAATTGGTCTCACTGCCTAGGCCATTCCCCATCAAAGTCTCTTCTCAGCACAACCACTGGGATCCTTTAAAAATGTAAGTTAGATCATGCCATTATGTCCACTCAAGACCCTTATTTCCTGTCTGAGAGGTAAAGCTGGAATCCCTGACTGAGGCCCTCCCTGGCCTCACCTCCCAGCTATGGGGCCTCCCTGCTGGACCTCTAACACTCAAGGCAACACCTACCTCAGGACCTTCGCACTAGCTGTTCCTCCACCCAGGATGCACTTTTTCAGATATCCACATGGCCTGATCACCCACTCTCCTCAGGTTGCTGCAAGTGTCCCCTTCTTTGTGAGGCCTCCCTGGACTTCCTATTTTCACCTCGAACCCTATCACTCCCTATCTCCCATTCAGCTTTTTAAATTTTTTTTTAATTTTTATTTTTACTTTATTTTACTTTACAATACTGTATTGGTTTTGCCATACATTGACATGAATCCACCACGGGTGTACATGCGTTCCCAGACATGAACCCCCCTCCCACCTCCCTCCCCATAACATCTCTCTGGGTCATCTCCGTGCACCAGCCCCAAGCATGCTGTATCCTGCATCGGACATAGACTGGCGATTCGATTCTTACATGATAGTATACATGTTTCAATGCCATTCTCCCAAATCATCCCACCCTCTCCCTCTCCCTCTGAGTCCAAAAGTCCGCTATACACATCTGTGTCTTTTTTGCTGTCTTGCATACAGGGTCATCATTGCCATCTTTCTAAATTCCATATATGTGTGTTAGTATACTGTATTGGTGCTTTTCTTTCTGGCTTACTTCACTCTGTATAATCGGCTAATTTTTATTTATTGATTTAGCTGTGCTGGGCCTTAGTTGTGTCACACGGGGTCTTTGGTCTTCATTGTGGCATGCAGGATCTTTTAGTGGTGGTATGAAAACTCTTAGTTTCAGCATGTGGGATCAAGTTCTCTGACCAGGGATCAAACCCAGGCCCCATGCACTGGGAGCATGAAGTCTTAGCCACTGGACCAACAGGGAAGTCCCTCCCCCCATTCATCTTTATTTTTCCTCTGTACCATTTATCATTTATTTGTCAAATTTTGTATACACACACACACACACACACACACACACTAGAGTGTAAGCTCCACAAGGACAGGAATTTCTATGTCTTATTCACTGCTGTATTTTCAGGTCTAGGATAGATGCTAAATAAATATCTGTTGGCTGCTTCGTAGTTACACATTGGCTCATCTGTGTCACTTGCCATCTTGACCACATGGGACCTCAGGGGACAGGATGACAAGTCACATCCTACCACAGTACCCACAGTGGAGCTTGATGGCACTGGATTGACCTGTCCACCTTTTCTGTGCCTGTTATATCTCAGGATTTCCAGAGCCTACCTGTGTGTGTGTAAGTTGCCTAGTCATGTCCGACTCTTTGCAACCCCATGGATGATAGCCTGCCAGTCTCCTCTGTCCATGAATTCTCCAGGCAAGAATACTGGACTGGGTAGGCATTCCCTTTTCCAGGGCATCTTCCTGACCCAGGGATCAAACCTGGGTCTCCCGCATTGCAGGCAGATTCTTTACCATCTGAGAATCCAGGGAAGCCCCTAGTTACCTGGAGCCTGGAAAAAATGTGAGTAAATGCTTATTGAATTAGTGAAATCCAGATAATTCAGGTCAAAGAGGAACCTGAATTAAATGAAATAACAAGAAATCACAGATGTCGGTTCAGTTCAGTTCAGTTCAGTTCAGTCGCTCAGTCATATCCGACTCTTTGCGACCCCATGAATTGCAGCACGCCAGGCCTCCTTGTCCATCACCAACTCCCGGAGTTCACCCAAACCCATGTCCACTGATGGACACCTAGCCATCTCATCCTCTGTCGTCCCCTTCTCCTCCTGCCCCTAATCCCTCCCAGCATCAGAGTCTTTTCCAATGAGTCAGCTCTTCGCACGAGGTGGCCAAAGTACTGGAGTTTCAACTTTAGCATCATTCCTTCCAAAGAACACCCAGGAGTGATCTCCTTTAGAATGGACTGGTTGGATCTTCTTACAGTCCAAGGGACTCTCAAGAGTCTTCTCCAACACCACAGTTCAAAAGCATCAGTTCTTCGGCGCTCAGCTTTCTCCACAGTCCAACTCTCACATCCATACATGACTACTGGAAAAACCATAGACTTGACTAGATGGACCTTTGTTGGCAAAGTAATGTCTCTGCTTTCGAATATACTATCTAGGTGGGTTATAACTTCTCTTCCAAGGAGTAAGCGTCTTTTAATTTCATGGCTGCAATCACCATCTACAGTGATTTTGGAGCCCCTCAAAATAAAGTCTGACACTGTTTCCACTGTTTCCCCATCTATTTCCCATGAAGTGATGGGACCAGCCCAGCGTTTCTCATGATGTACTCTGCATGTAAGTTAAATAAGCAGGGTGACAATATACAGCCTTGACGTACTCCTTTTCCTATTTGTGGGTTAAAAGATCCCTATTCATGTTCTTCCCATCCACTGGTGTTTGTTCCGGCAACTGCGTCACTATGCATAACACACAGCAGCAGTATTTCACTGTGGGTACAGGAAGCTGTCCACCTAAGTTTACCAAGGATGTGGAGCTCCTGAGTTTCTGCCCACATTCATACTGGCTCCTGCCACCATCCACACATGAACTTTCTCCATCATGAGTGGAGGGGGCTCAGGATAAGTCATCATATGCCATGGATTCTAGTCTTCCCTCCACACTTAGCACACTTAAGTGTGACTTTACTCTTTGTGATTCTCTATTTCTTCATCTGAAGTTAATTCTTTTACAATGAAAGAATAACTGGCTTGTGAGTTTGGGAGAAAAGGTTCAGGATTAGCTGTTAAAGGAGATGTATGGTTTATGAACATGTAGAAAGCCAAGATCATTAGGACTCACAGGGGACTCATAGAGGAAAAGCTCTGTCAGATAAATGTGTTTCCTTCTTTGATGGGATTATTAGACTGTATAGAAATGAAGCAGATCAAAGATTTATGAATTCAGTTGGTTTAGTTCAGGGGAGGCTGACCTACGGATTGAATGCATGGACTACTGAGCCAGGTGTAAGGAAGTTGTTTCTACAATATATAAAGAGTACTTACAAATAAATAATAAAAAGATAACCCAGTGTTAAAATGGACAGAGGATAAGAATAGACATTTTTCCAAAGAAATTTTACAAATGACCAATCAGCAAATGAGAAGATGCTATCATTAAGCATCCTTGAAAAGCAAATCAAAACACAATGAAATATCACTTTATACCCAGGAGAAAGACTATAATCAAAAAGACAGATTAACAGCTGTTGGCCAGGTTGTGGGGGAATAAGCACCCTCATACACTGCTGGTTGAGATATAAAATGGTGCAGTGGCTTTGGAAAACAATCTGGCAGTATTTCAAAAAGTTAAACACAGAGTTACCATGACCCAGAAATTCCACTCCAAGGTATATACTCAAAAGAAGTAAAAAATGCATCTGCACAAAAACATGTATGTAAATGTTCACATCCCCATTATTCATAACAATCAATAAGTGGAAACAACTCAAATGCCCATCGACTGACTAATGAATAAACAAATTGTGGCTTCTCCATACCATGCAATAACTGAGCAACAGAAAGTAGTCAAGTACTGGCATATGCTCTAATATGGATGAACCTTAAAAACATTGCACTAAATGAGAAAAAAAACAAGTTACAAAATGCCACATCCTGTGTGATTCCATTTATATGAAATATCCAGAATAGGCAACTCGTAGTATCAGAAAACAACTGGTGTTTCCCATGGTGGGGGTTTGGGGAGGGGGAATGGAGACTGACTGCTTTGGGAATAGGAGGTTCCTTTTGGGGGTAATAAAAACATTTTAAAATTGATCTGGTGATGGCTGTACAATTCCATGACACACTAAAAATCATTGAACTGTACCCTTTAAATGAAAGAATTGTATGGTATGTGAATTGTAGCTCAATAAAATTACTATTAAAGCAGGAGGCATATCAACAAACTGGATCTCAGAACGACAAAAGGCTGTCAAATCACATCCCAGTAAGAAAAGCTGAAGACACTGGGAATAAAACAGAAGATGCTATAGTCAAATATTTAAGGGCTCAACGTGGAAAGGGAATTAGGTGCTTGGTGTGGTCTTCAAGAAGACTCTGCTCCTCCTTCTGGATTGTTCACTGCCCTCCCACCCCCAATATCTCCTACACATTTACGAGTTCCAGCTTAACTGTCACCTCCTAGGGACATTTCCCCAACTCTTTGCTGTGCACACCTGCTCATCACGACATGTTTATTTAACTACAGGGTTACAGTCTGAAGAACTCGGTGAATTACCAGCTCCATGAAGGGAGTGTCTAGAATTTCAATCACCTTCATCTCCCCAGAATTTATCACTGTGCCTGGCATAGATGAAGTGCTTAACATGTATTTATTAAATGAACAAATGAACAAGAAATATACCTATCAGAGACTACAAACAGACAGTCTGAGAGTCTGAGTTGAGAGAGACTCGGTTCTCTAAAATTGATCTGGTGATGGCTGTACAATTCCATGATACACTAAAAATCACTGAACTGTACACTTTAAATGAGTGAATTGTATGGTATGTGAATTGTAGCTCAATAACATCATCACTAAAGTTGGGGAGCATATCAACAAACTGAATCTCAGAATGACAAAAGACTGTAAAGCCACATTCCAGGAAGAAAAGCTGAAGACCCTGGGGGTAAACAGAAGATTCCGTAGTCAAGGGAGAGTGGAGAGAGGGAGAACCTTCTGAGAGTCAGAGTTGCCAGCAGATTGGACAAGTTGCCCTCAGTACCTCCGCACCTCCCTTCATGGGAACTGTTCAAGCATGTGGGGGACAGAGGCGTCAGGGAACAGAGTAATGTGCCAAAGAGATGGTTAGCCAAAGAGATGGTTAGCTGGGATCTCTTTCCCTGCTGTTGGAAATCCCATATGTAGTCCATGTGCTCCAGAAAAGTCCTGAAAGGCAGATAGGCGCATGCTTAGTCACTCAGTCGTGTCCGACTCTTTGTGACCCTATGGACTGCAGCCCACCAGGCTTCTCTGTCCATGAGGATTCTCCAGGCAAGAATACTGGAGTGGGCTGCCATGCCCTCCTCCAGGGGATCTTTCCAACCCAGGAATTGAACCAGGGTCCCCTGCTTTGCAGGCAGATTCTTTACCAGCTAAGCTACCAGAAAGAAAGTGAAGTCGCTCAGTTGTGTCTGACTCTTTGTGACCCCATGGACTGTAGCCTACTAGGCTCCTCCGTCCATGGGATTTTCCAGGCAAGAGTACTGGAGTCGGTTGCCATTTCCTTCTCCAGGGGATCTTCCCAACCTAGGGATCGAACCCAGGTCTCCCGCATTGCAGGCAGACACTTTACCATTGCAGGCAGCCACCAGGGAAGTCACTAAGCTACCAAGGAAAAAAGCTACCAGGGAAAGGCAGATAACAGAAGTAATTTGTCAGTTGAATCACCCATAAACTCTCTACCAAGCAGCAGCCACAGATAATAGAGCACCGCATCCTTCCAAATGATGGTAATGCAGCATTTCACGTGGACAAATACTGCTTTAGTTAATGAGGGACGATGAACACCTCACAACCTCTCACGTAGCTCATGCTTATTGGATGCTTAATGGGTGCCAGGCACTCTGCTAAAAACTTCATGTGTGTCTGATTCTCTTCAAACCTACTGAGGCAAATACGTAATATCATTCATAGTTCATGTCACAGGTGGAGAAACTGGGGTGTAGAGAATCATGTAGCCTTCTCAGACTAGCACATGGCAAAGCCCGTTCAGATCCCCTGGAACCTGAGTCCAGACTCCAACAAAGGTTCCACTGATGCCTGCTGAGTCACTGGATGAATGGATGAATGAGGGCTCAGCTCCCACCTGAGGAAGAACTGAGCTTTTCTTAACCAAGTGCTTTGTTCTTATCTCACAAATGCTCTATATCTTAACGTCACTCATCTCTATCTGGATCACCCTATTCCAAGGCTAAAAATGGGGTTATGTAACAGCATTTCTTTGGCTCCAATTCCCACCTGTTACTGGAAGAGTATTCCTCCAACTGAACTGAACTGAAGTCGCTCAGTCATGTCCAAGTCTTTGTGACCCCACGGACTATAGCCTACCAGGCTTCCCGGTCCATGGAGTTTTCCAGGCAAGAGTATTGGAGTCAGTTGCCATTTCCTTCTCCGGGGATCTTCCTAACCCAGGGATCGAACCCAGGTCTCCCACATTGCAGGCAGACACTTTCCCATCTGAGCCACCTGGGAAGCCCCTAAGTCTTCCTCCAGTGGAGCCTCAAATGCCTCCTTGGATGGGCCTCCTCTCTGTTGTCCAGGCTTTTGTCTCCCACAGAGCTGCTGCAGGGCCCTCATCACAGGAGGCAGAGCCACTCTGGGCCGTGGCCAGCCACGCCCCCTCCCCCCCACCTTGGCTGAAGCTGACCGGCCCCTGCAGCCGCTGCGATGTTGCTACATCCACTTGGAAGGTGTGGTGCCACCTCCTGCTGGCACAGGTGCTGCCCGTGCTGGTGCCACCGCCACCGCCAGTGCTGGTGCCACCGCCCCCACGCAAGTGCCACCAACACTGCCAGCGCCGGGCTCACCGCCTCTGCTGCCGCCGCCGTCATATCACTGGAGCCACCACCATGTCGCTGGGTCATCACCGTGAGCAGCTGGGCCGGCGCCCCCCTGCTCTCAGAACGGGAGGTACATGGGACAGCGAGGGGCTTCTGTCATTCGCTCAAGCCTGGGCTATAGGCAGGTGAGGGACAGACTGAGTGACATCAAAGAAAAGAAAAGAAAGTGAAGTCGCTCAGTCGTGTCCAACTCTTTGCAACCCCATGGACTGTAGCCCACCAGGCTCCTCCATCCATGGAATTTTCCAAGCAAGAGTACTGGAGTGGGTTGCCATGTCCTTCTCCAGGGGATCTTCCTGGGCCAGGGTCTCCTGTATTGCAGGCAGAGGCTTTACCGTCTGAGCCACCAGGGAAGCCTGAGTGACATCACGACATACTCAAAATGACCTTCTCTTCTGAGAGAAGCATCACTCTGCCCTACCTTTGGGGTTTCCTGGGAGATGACCAGTTCCTCATGCAAACAGTTTCCTGGAAAACTCAACTCATGTTCCTGATATCTCCACATCCCATGGAGAAACAGTGGAAGCCAAGCTGAGACCTGCTTCATCCCCTCCCCTTCCAGCTGATGCACAGACACCGAGACACATGTTTGTGGCTCATCTTTCAAAATCCACAGGACCTCATGGTATGCATCTGTGACCTCATTTACCCTTGACTTTGCCTTGGTTCCCTTTCAGTCCTTTTTCTTGGGTGTATCATTCTTATTATTATATTACATGTATGTCTAAAAAAGTCCCTTTTCAAGACAGGAGAGATTACAGAAACAAAAAGAAATTGAATGAAGAGCAGGAATGAAAACTTACACGCACATATTTGTAAAAGGAAAGCCCATTTCTAAATTTGGTGTGCTTCAATGGGAGTTCTTTCTGAAGAATTCAAATAAGCAGAAATTCTTGGCCAAGTGACTTGGTGCATGCATGCTCATTCGCTCAGTCATGTCCAACTCTTTGTGACCCCATGGACCCCAGAGGCCCACCAGGGTCCTCTGTCCATGGGATTTTCCAGGCAAGAATACTGGAGTGGGCTGCCATGCCCTCTTCCAGGGGATCTTCCTCATCCAGGGATCGAACCCATAACCCCTGCATCTCCTTCACTGCAGGAAGATTCTTTATTGCTGAGTCACTGCAGAAGCCCAAATGACTTGGTAGTTCCATGTGAAAAACGAGGCTCTCTCAGGAAGCCTTACAGAACATGAAATACAGAACAACTGTTCATTCCTTGTCCTCTGTAGACAGACATGAAGAACACTGCTGTGCATGGCTGATCCTGGGCAAAGCTGGCCTTCAGGGCCCCAACCTCCTTGACCTTATAGCACCTTCAGCCTAGCCTAGAACTCCTTCCTTAAAAGAGGCTCTCGTTAAGCCCTGGGTAGACCACAAGAGACAATTCATGTCTCTGCCACGTGCTGGCCCTATGCTAAGCACCACAACATCAAGTGATTTAATAACAGCGTCACCACCCTCCAGGGCCTCACCATCCAGAGAGGAGAAAACTGAAACCACACACCCAGGCTTATCAGCATGGCAGCCACTTATAATGGGAGGCAGCGTACATGGGTGGTTCTAGGTGAACGGTGGTTAGTGCACGTGCTCCAGTCCTCTTTCACGCACCTTAAACATGCATCTTGAGTGTCCTCATCAGTAGTGAGCACCTACCTACAACAGCAAAAGCACGTACACTTAGCTGGCAAACAGAAGGCCGACAATAAAAGGGAACTTGTACCATGATGCTTTTGAACTGTGGTGTTGGAGAAGACTCTTGAGAGTCCCTTGGACTGCAAGGAGATCCAACCAGTCCATCCTAAAGGAGATCAGTCCTGGGTGTTCACAGGAAGGACTGATGTTGAA
The DNA here is from genome assembly GCF_023091745.1 of Budorcas taxicolor. NCBI lineage: Eukaryota > Metazoa > Chordata > Mammalia > Artiodactyla > Bovidae > Budorcas > Budorcas taxicolor. Next base: position 36,561,737 of record NC_068932.1, read on the forward strand.
GCTGAAACTCCAATACTTTGGCCACCTGGTGTGAAGAGCTGACTCATTTGAAAAGACCCTGATGCTGGGAAAGACTGAGGGCAGGAGGAGAAGGGGACAACAGAGGATGAGATGGTTGGATGGCATCACAGACTCAATAGACATGGGTTTGGGTGGACTCCGGGAGTTGGTGATGGACAGGGAGGCCTGGCATGCTGCAGTTCATGGGGTCGCAAAGAGTCAGACATGACTGAGTGACTGAACTGAACTGAACTGAACCATGATTACACTCTGATTACTGAGAAGAATGTGAGACTCTGCAGGGGGATACAAAAGAGAGAAAGGTCAATCTAACATGGGGGTGCCAGGAGAAGCTTGGTGGAGGACATGGCACAGTGAGTAGGTGGTTTGACAGGCAAACAAGGTGGAGAAAGGCATTCTAAGGATAAAGAAGAATCTGTTCAAAGGCCCTGAGCCTTGAAACATCCTGATATGTCGATAGAACTGCCAGTACGTCAGGACGACCAGAGTAAAAGTTTAAGGTCAAAGAAAACAATGGAAAAACAAAATCAGATTTGCCTTTCAGAAAGGCTTAGGTAATATCGGTGCGTGCTAAGTTGCTTCAGTTCTCTGCAACCCCTTGGAGTGTAGCCCACCAGGCTCCTCTGTTCGTGGGCAAGAATACTGGAGTGTGTTGTCATTTCCTTCTCCAGGGGATCGTCCCGACCCATGGATTGAACTTGCATCTCTTATGTCTCCTGCATTGGCAGGTGGGTTCTTTACCACTAGTGCCACTTGGGAAGCCCCAGATACAGCTGAACATAATTCCAGTTTTCCAGGGTCGCCACTGTAATGATCAGTTATCATGCATACAGTCGGGAGATATTAATGCCAGAGGACTTCTTGTAATTCACACGTTCTTTCCTCTGTTGGCAAGTTCTCGAAAGAGTTTTCTGTTTCAGTTTTAGTAACTAATTCGCTTCTTGTTCCATTGCTGGTTTAGTGGCTGCATTAGGTTTTCTTTACCACTAATATCCAACAGAATGATTTTTAAATGCTCATCTTCCTAACCACAAGGCCAGTCTTAAGTGGCCACTTCCTGAGCGTTCAGTAAAAGCCAGAGCAATCAGTTGGCCTCAGAGGACACACCCAGCCACAGTGGTCTTGCAGATCAGGACTTGAGACAGAGGCAGATACGGGAGGCAAAGCACAGACAAGGGTCAGTACTGGGGCCAGAAGTGGAACCACATCCCAGGATAGAAGCGGTACAAGGAAACACAGGAAGCTGCTGAAGAAAAGGAAAAACAGCATGTGCTGCGGCACAACATGGATGGACAAAAATGCAAAGTGGATCTTTTAAGGGAATTTAGTGACAAAGGGGGCTTCCCTGATGGCTCAGATGGAAAAAAATTCACCTGCAACGCAGGACACCTGGCTTCGATCCCTAAGTCGGGAAGATCCCTTGGAGGACGGCATGGCAACCCCCTCCAGTATTCTTGCCTGGAGAATTCCATGAATAGAGGAGGCTGGCGGGCTACAGTCCATGGGGGCTGCAGAGAGTCAGACACGACTGAGTGACTAACACTTTCACTTTTTCTTTTTTCAGTGACAAAGGTGCTCCCTGGAGGGAAAGTGGGAGACAGGCAACTAAACTGGTTGAAAATGTCTAGATTCATCTGCTCATTCACCATTCATGAGGTCAGCCTATTAGTCAAGTCCATTAATTCTCTTTGTTCAAATATGTCCTGGGTATTGAGAAAATAGCTTAACACCACAGAACAGCACATGGTCTCCAACCGAGAAGAACCCGGGACAGCGGGGAGGGAACTTCGCACCATCCAGCACCTGATATATGCCAGATATCGCCCTGGGTGTGCTCAGTACACTGTCTCCTTTATTTTCACAGCACTCCTTGATAAAACCAATAGACAGTCTGTTTTTTCTGGCTCTACTTCTCACTATCCCACGTTAGAGAAAACAGGGGCAGCAGGTGGGAAAGGCATCATTGTGTGACGAAAAGAAGCTGCAAACTTAAAGTTTCAGACACCCATCACCCAAATCTCCCATCTCCTTCTTAGAACTGCAATCCTGGGGTCTGGTCTTAGATTTTCATAAGCATGGCTTTTTTCAGTTCACATTTTCCCCTTTAACACAGCACTGCTCCCAAAACCCTATGTATTAATCCAGTCATTCCTTGTCTACTAGGCCTGCTAATAGGCTCAGTTAGTGTGTGTGTGTGTGTGTGTGTTCCTGCGCACACACTCAAGTGCTAGTAGGTTGAATTCAGGCACAAATCGGCCAGGGTGTCAACTCCAAATTCTAGACACTGATGTCCTATCACTGTTACTGGACGGCCTTTTTGTGTCATAGTTGCTGTAGCCCAGGGCCCCAGCACCAGTGGTATTTTGCTTGATTTCAGTTGTTAAAAAAAAAAAGGAAAGAAAAAACAAAAAATAAGATAATCATATCACCCCATCATTTGGCACATCAACTTAGTACATATTTCACAGTCAACTAATAAATTCAAACAGCACCGTAGAAACAATGTAAGTAAGCATGAGAAATAGCAGGATCTCTATCAATCACTCTTTGCTTCTCAGTGATTTTTCTCCTGGAAAATCAAGTAATAAATTATTTATTCAGCTCCTACTATGTGCCAGGTTCTCTATATCCAGTGGAACATGTTAGGGTTTTTCACTGTTGTCTTTTCTTCAGTGAAAGGTTAAAGGCATTGATTAAAGCACTGATGCTTTAGCTGTTTTCTCCTCAAGGAATTTTATTATTATGAATGTCTTCAGAAGCTTAATGCTTTGATGGCTATGCAGAGCTTTCTGGGTCTTTTTCGCTTTGTTTTGTTTTCTTCTACTATTGTTTTTCACCTAAAACTTTTCTTTCCCTACCCTCTGATTTTTTAGGGAGAAAAAAATATCTAGCATCTGGGGTCTGAGACCACTTGAAATGTCTGGGCTGAGGATTGCTAATGACCTCCCAGAGATAACCCAAACTGCTGATTTAGCAAAGCCCATTCTTGACCTTGACACAAGACAAGACAGGCAAAGGGGAAGGACTTGGGAGGGAGCCCTGAAAGAAAAAGGATCATAGAAGCGCTCAGATCTCGCCAGGCCCCCTCCCCCATTCAGCAAACACCTGGCTGAGTTGGAAAACATGACCGGCCCAACCTTCCTATTGGCATCAATTGAAGCTGTCAGCTCCCGGCTTGTCACCAGTTGCACTGGGAGGCCCCGGGCAGCCACAAGAGGCCTAATTAGGCAGAAATGACACTTCTACAACTGACCTGCCAGGACCTTTGGCAAACCATTTAACATCATTAGTTAACATTTTTTAAAAGTGTGAATGTAAATGAACAGCCAGCGGCTTTCAATGGAGTTTGTCGGTGGCATCTCTCCCCCCTTCCCTGCTCACTCTTTCTCTTGTTACATGAATAGTCCGCTTGTTTTCTCCAGAATTGGGTGGGGTGGGGGGGTGGTGCACTGGGGAAGAAGGAAGAAGAGGACCAGTCCTCTGAGAGGAGAGACGTGTTAAAGCATAAACAAGCTTGGCTGAGGGGAGAGACCATCTCTTCCTGCCTTAGCCCAGTGCCTGGAGAGCAGGAGGCCGGCATACGCCAGGCAGGCTACATGGAGGTCAAGTCCCGCTCCACAAGCCCTGCTTGTGAGCATGGACCCCGACCACCCTGGGCTTCGGGTAGGTGGGAAATGACTTCATGAGCCAAGTGCCTGAGATCCTCTTTCTCTCACACCTCTCACAACGTGTTGGGATTCTGAACAAGCCACTCTGAGCAAGCCACGATTTAGCAAATACCTTAGGACAACGTGCGCACATATGTACAAGTACCTCGTCCCTCTCTAAAGGAATGGCGTGCTGGGGGTGACCACTTCAGATGCGCTTGATACTTACACACATCAGCTCATTTCCTACCTGAAGCGGTCATCTCCCACCTGGAATCACACTTCATTTTGTTCTTTGCTGTACACCCACAGAATCTGTATACGCCAACACTCTCCATCTGTAGGAGGGGGAAGAGAGTTACACTGTGAACACATCACTTTGGGTGCCTCCAGGCTGCTCTCAAACTGTGTGCTCAGGGGGCCAGACAGGCTGAGAGGCAGCCCAGGGTAGAAGGGAAGCCACCGTTTGTGGGGGAGAGGGCAGGGGAGCAGTTGCTGTGGGCCTTTGACTTACCACCTATTCCTTGTGGGACCCTGGGCAAGGTGCTTTGCCCTGAATCTCAGATGTTTTCATCTGTAAGATAGAGATAATGCCTTACTACTTCAAGTGAGGGGGAAAAAAAACAACATGGAAATATCATGAGAACTGGAAAGTGGTGGGTGAAAGTAAGGAGTTCGGACGCTTAGGAGCTGCCAAAATCGAGGTTCTCATCTACCATTTGGGGATTCCCTGGTGGCTCAGAGGGTAAAGCATCTGCCTGCAATGCCGGAGACCCGGGTTCGATCCTTGGGTTGGGAAGATCCCCTGGAGAAGGAAATAGCAACCCACTCCAGTATTCTTGCCTGGAGAATCCCATGGACAGAGGAGCCTGGCGGGCTACAGTCCATGGAGTTGCAAAGAGTCGGACACGACTGAGCGACTTCACTCATCTATCATTTATCTTGGAGATTTGAAATTGCCAGTCTGTCCTCTGGACTCCCAAGGCAGGCTCCACAAAGCCACAGCACCACCAGCACCTCCCAGGTCCCTCCCTACCCCACCTCCGCTTCTGCCTATTCTCAAAAGGGCTGCAAGTATCCAGTTAGCCCCAAAGTTGTTAATTTTTTCCTTAAGATGTTATGGAAAAATCCCAACGAACTTTTGGGCCAACCCAGTACTATACAGAAAAGTGCATGGGTGCAAAACAAATGCGGCTGTATCAGCCACTTCGTCTCTCTGCTGGATCCTTAAACAGTACAAGAAGGGGAGCACAGTCTTGTTCATGTCTGGGTTTCCAAGAGCCCCAAGGACAGTGGTAGGTACACAGCTGTTTGCTGTTTAGTCCTTCAGTCGAGTGCAATTCTTTTGTCACCCTGGTGGACTGGGGCCTGCCAGATTCCTCTGTCCATGGGATTTGGCAGGCAAGAATACTGGAGTGGGTTGCCATTTCCTCCTCCAGCGGACGTTCCTGACTGGGGGATCGAACCCACATTTCATCTTCTGCACTGAAGGCAGATTCTTGACCGTGAAGCCCTCAGGGAAGGTACTCAGAAGATGCACAAAAAACGTCTGCTAAGCTGAAACGCAATTGCCCTGTCCAGACCTGTGCTTAGGGCAGCCAGGATGCGTGCGCTTTAGAAAGGCGGCAGAGACCATCAGTATTACTTGTCCCTGAATTAAAGACGAGTAAAATCAAGCGGGCAGCAGCAGCGTGTGATGGAGAATGCCTGTAAGTAGTCATGAGAGAGGAGCGAAAGAAAACAATCTTAGTTTTGGGGCGGAAAGCGAAAGAAAATACGGGGGAAAATGTCCTTAATAACAGTAAATGGGAAAGGGAGAGAGCAGCTCGTCGTGATGGAGCATTTAGTGCTTTTAAGCTAAATACCTCAGCATATTAAGCAAATAGAGAAAAGCCGGCTAGTGGATGTCAGCAAATTGAACCGACGGGTGCGCAGGAAGCCAATAGGAGGTGGCTGGCGGTGACCCCTTTCCCCATCACGTGCCTGCTCCGCGCCGGCTTGTTTGGTGTTGCTTAGTCCCTCCAGCTGCGGAGCTTATTGAAAAGCTCTCGCTCCCTGCCTGGTTTTGGCACATTTTCTGCAGGTGCCTCCTACTGCGGCCACAATGGGCTGCTAGGGAGGTTTAGACCTGTCAACAGCGACCGGGGAGGGGGTGCGGGGGGTGGCTGTGGGGGAAGCACGGCCATTGTCTTAAAGGGCCAGCGACATTGTGCGCCGCCGCCGCGGAGCCCGCAGCCCCGCACCTGCTAATGAGACGAGTCCTTTTCTCCCGCTCTCTCTTTCTCTCTTTAATGATTTAACTTGATCGCTTTGGTTCCTTTCTGGAAGGGGAATTGCTCCATTGATCATATAAAGTAATTGCCCGTAAAACATGGCTCTGCAACGACTGCTACTTCCCTGGCTGAAAATGTCACAGCAATTGAAAAGCTCTTAGCCCAGTTCAAGAATGGGGTTGCTCAAGAGAACAATCTTTGCATAGGTTCCCGCCGCCCCCTCCCCGCGCTGGCGTGTCGCGAAAGTTACAAGTTTTGGGTGCGCTCTGTGGATCTGTAGGACAATTTCCCTTCCCTGTAGCGAAGCATGATTTTGCCTGAGACTGTGGGAGACGACCCACATTGAGCTAAAAACAGCCTCAACCTGAATACTGGATATATTCGTTGAAGCCCAAGAAACTGTTTTCTGATTCACCCCTGGGCTTTCTTTTTTCAGAATCCCTGAATTCCGGCGCGGGGGGCACCGGGGGGGTGTGACGCCCACGTGGGTCGAGCTGATTGAGGAGAGCATTCTTCCTCAGTTCCTGTCACCTAGGAAGACAGTCTCTCTGTCTAGGGGTAGCAGGGGCCTTTGCTTGGAAAGAGGAATCGATTTTCTAATTGCTTAAGATTTGCTGATTTTTTCCAGAACTATCACTTGGCGGCAGCAGTGACACGCTGTGGGAACGGGGACCACACACTTAAGGAGTTTTCATAAATAACTTTATTAGCCATTGCTGCACCGATGTAAGGGAGTAATTCACCTGGGGAAAAATTACTTTGTCATAGGCATGAAGCTGCAAGCGAAATAAACAGTGGTTTGTGATGGTTTCATTTTCCTCTGACAAGTGAAAGCTTAAGTTTGTATCTGAATAAGAGAGAGAGAGAGAGAGGGTTATTTTCCCCCCCAGTTGGTGGGAAGCACCACTTGCTAAATGAGATGCTGCCGAGTTACTAATTTGGGAACCAAGCTTCAGGTGAATCACCTTCCAACTGGATGAGCCATAAATATTTTTTGTAGCTGATGAAGGGCAGAAGACATGCTTGTTATTGCACTTAAAAAAAAAAAAAGGCAAAAACATCTGCCTGCTTACTTGAAAGAGTATAGGGAACTTGGCTATAAAAAGGTCATTTTAACGCAGCTGTGTATAACGGACTTTTGGACTCAGAGGGAGAGGGAGAGGGTGGGATGATATGGGAGAATGGCATTCTATCATGTATACTATCATGTAAGAATTGAATCGCCAGTCTATGTCTGACGCAGGATACAGCATGCTTGGGGCTGGTGCATGGGGATGACCCACAGAGATGTTATGGGGAGGGAGGTGGGAGGGGGGTTCATGTTTGGGAACACATGTAAGAATTAAAGATTTTAAAATTAAAAAAATTAAAAACTTAATACTAAAAATAAATAAATAAATAAAAATAAATAAAAGTATAAATCTGAAGAAAGCCATAGAACTTTTTACATCTAAACCCTCTAAAAGGTCGTGGTACAAGCTTCATAACTATAAACAGGTACAACACTTTTTTCTTGGAATTTTGGGTTTTAGACTTTTAAATTTTTTAATATTGTCGGAATATACATGATACCAGGGCAATTACACATATTATACCAAAATACACTATATATATAATAAAAGCTGTTTTCCCTTTATCTACACATATGATGAAGAAAATCTTAAAACTCTTTACGTTTAAACCCATTAAATAAACTGATTCCTGCATAAAAAGAATTACGTTCATCAATCAATCTTTCATCAGCAACAGGAATTTTTTTTTCCTATGTGCTTATTATAAGGGAAGATCTTTTTCTTTTTGGGGGGAGGGAGATCTGTAAAATGAGGGAGTGGACGTTCTGCCCAGCTCTGTGATTTACCTATTTATAAGAATGATTCCTATCATGGCAAATAGTGAGATGAACACTAAACATGATCACAGTTATTTCTAGCCGCTCTCCCTATTAGACAGGCAGTCAAGACAAGAGGACAAGTGGGTTGAGTTAAGGCCCTGAGGCCAAGACCAGATCCCAGATATGTAAAGCATAGCAGGAGCAGAATAGTGATGGGAAGGTGGCGTTCACGGTGGGGGCGGGGTGGGGTGGGAGGGTGGCTGGCCTGCGGCTGATGCCCTGCCCGGCGTCCTCTATGTGAACTCCTGGAGCGGGAGCCTGTATGGACCCTATTGACACTGGTTCACCATATTTCTGGAAGGGGGAAGAGAAAGAATATTTGAAACGGAAGAAAATAAGCCAAACCAGCGCATCATCAGGGAATGAATATAAAATCTGCCCGAAGCCAGGACTGGTTTCACTTTTGCATCTTCCTGCAAGAGGTCTGCATAGAATTCCAAAGTTCAGAGACAACAAAACGGGGCTGCACGTCCTATTCCTCATGTAGATCTTCACAGCACATGTTAAACCACCTGACTTTACAAAGTAGAACTTAACCTTGGGTTACATGTGTTTGAACTTCATACTAAAGAGAGTTTGTCGAGATGTTTGGCATGTGTTTGTTTGTTTTGCTTTTTGGTTTGGGCAGGGGTTGTTTCTTTTGTTTTTAGCCGTGCCATGCAGCTTCTGAGATCTTAATTCCCCAACCAGGGACGGAACCTGGGCCTCTACAGTCAAGGTGCAGAGTCCTAACCACTGGACTGCCAGGGAATTCCCAGACTCATGTTTAAAAAGAAAAAAAGAAAAAAGAATGCATTTTAAGGTGCTATATCATCTCTATGTCTATGCACACCTATCCAATGAAAGGTGCATGCTTATTGTTCTGAAAGGGAAGACCTAACATGCTTCATAATCAGATTCTGTAAATTTACTTTCGCAATGAAAGCCACAGGCTTCTCAGCCTGAGCCCTTTATTTACTCAGTGTTCACGGATTACATCCACTAAAAGTTAACACACAGAAATGTTAAGACCCTTTGTGCTTAAATAAAAAGTTAACACCAGGCAGTTGGGTAACAGTACCTGTTGAAATGTTTGTATTCTCTATATAAGGTATGCTTGCTTTCCAGTTAGAAAAGGATGTCAATTTGAAACTTGCTTTATAGTTCCTGAATTAATATAGAACCACCAGCTAAGAAAAGAAAAAGATTTTACTCTTTTATCCCTTGGTTCAATGCATGGATCATCCAGAGAGACACTTCAGCTGCAGTTTTTCATGACTAAGTCAGACATCACAGATGCTATACAAGCAGGGACTTCCCTCCCCCATGAAAAGCTCGAGCCTACTTTTCTTGTGCCTTACAATTTCCTTGCTGCAAAGTTTCCTTCCTTTCAAAAGTCAGAAAGCATTAAGTGCTCCCATACTGGTTTTCTCCAGTTTGTTTGATACAGGCCCCTTTCCTCCCATCATATTCTTTCAGACTTATAGCTTATTACAAAATATCTACTGGAAATAGACACACATTAGTCATCAACACAAGTATGACGCACCCACGGGACTAGTTTATTAAAAAACACTAAAATTTTAGCTATGCGTTTTGTCAAAAATGGATGAGATAGGATGGGATGAAGTGTACAGTTCTAAAGTCTAAATTTGGAGAGCAAGGTGAGTTGCTCATAAACATAAAAATCATGTAGGCTGACTCAGAGGTGGCAGCTGAGCCTTTACCCCAGAGGGTATAGGCATGTGTGTGTGTGTGCGTGTGTGTGTGTGTGTGATGGTCTCTGGTCCACCAGCCAGGGTCTGGTTTTATGTCAAGTAGGGTAGTATATTTTTATCTTAGCATCAGGGCTGGGAAAAGAGTGTGAAAAGTTCAAGGCATCCCCTGGTGAGTCACAGTCAAACCCAGGCAACAGACACAGGGGAAGGTAAAATGGTTATCTTTCTAGTTAAGAAAAAAACACACGTGGTGATTCCTTTCGTTCTCATAGGACAAATAACACTTGGAGACAAAAAGTCTATTGCAAATATAAATGAAAAGAGAGTTATACTTTTGAATTCTTCATTTTGATTGCATTTTTGCTTTTTTAGATTTGTAATTATCCTCCAAAAAAGAAAACTAATTTTCTAACATTAGGCTTATGAGAAATATACAGAAAACAATATTAATTGGATATCTGTATGTTTATATTTTTCTATCAATGGTCATAGTTAAGAATTCAAAATGACTGTTTTCAGTAAAGTAATAAATGATACATAGGACAATATTCATTCTAAGCTTATAAATTGATAACTACTTTACCTATTTCAAATATCATACATTAAAAGCTTTATTTTTGTTCTTATGCTATAAAACATACTCTTTGATTCTTACCCTACAAAAGACAGCCTTTGATTTTGTATACTCAGAACAAGCACAGAAATTTTATTTTTCCCTTATATCCTGTCAGCTTGGCTATAAAGAAAAGAAAGCAGTTATGATTAGGCAACCAAAGTTCAGGTCAAATCCACAAGTGAATAAAAATTCTAGTAAGGGCTGGCATGGAATAATTTTATACCCCCAAAAAAGAAATCTGGTACTAGTTCTCTCAAACAGGGACTCTAATTTTAAAATTTTAGAGGTAGAAAAATTTAGAAGGTACAGACATCTACAGTTAACTGAGATGGCTCTTCTCTGTGAAATTCCCTGCCTCGTGAGTTCATTTCACAATCTTCTTCATTTTCAAATTCCCAGAAAGGTCACACAAATATATGGCCGTGAACTTTGGGAGAGATGCTTCCTTAGAAAAGCTCAGGGACATATTAAGTCACTCTGTTGGTCATAAATGAACTCACATTCTTACAACAGTCTAACAGTAGCCTTTGAACAAGTGCAGCTCCTTCTGGGAGCCGAGGAGAGGGTGGACCCTGGATTACTCTCAATCCTGCTTTTGGCCGCATCTCTGCACACAAAAAGAAATGGACACCAGTGGGCACCCTGATACTTCTATTCCAAACCTTACTTTAGCCTCAATTACTTATTTCAAATGCAAATACCATCATACAAAATCACCTAATACACCTCAGCTCTTTATTTTTGTCCGAGTATTACTGTGTTAGATTCTCTCGTATGTTTCTTTTCCTTCTTTCCCCAATTGTATAGCATTTAAAATATGCTTATGCTGACTATAGCCCAAGACAAAGATAGGCATCACTAATGATGTATTAAAATTCCTTCCATTTTAGAAATAATATTTTAATTTTTCACTGTACTATGTCTCTCCTTCAAGTATTAATAGAAACAGTATTTGCTTTTCTGAAAAAACTGATTCTGATGATTACTACTTTCCTTTCTATGATATCCTCCTAAGGTACTGAATGCACAATCACAAAATGTAATAATTATATTACTAAATTAAAAATAGGATCCATTACCCCTTGCTAATATACAACACAATTAAATATGTTTTTTTAAAAAAAACTATACAGGAATTGAATTTAACACATTAGATCTGCATTGGAGAATCATTTGCAAGTGTCTCCTTAAATAACTTTGGAGACCAATGATAAAAATTTACATATGATTGTCATATATGAAAGAGATGTACTTAAATCAATATTGAGGAATTTGCCTATTTTATTCACTAAAAATTCATGGGAATTTATTCCCTCAAGTCACAATTCTTCAAGAAATAATTCTCATCGCATCTATGCCGGTATTGTTTTTTAATATTCAAAGAAATTCTCAAACTTATCAAATATGAGAAAAAAGGCAAATCAAGGAATAAAAAGAGAAAACAACATGAACAACAAACAATCCTGCATTTTGCCAATAATAAATGTAAAGAGTCAAATCCTAAATTTTTGACAAGTGAATTTTTCAAATCTCCCAAATAATTTTTTGAAGGTTTGACATTACCATGAGATTCATGACCAGGCCTATAGAAATGATCAATTACAAAGGAACAGACAGTCTTTTGATTTTGCTAACATGAAATAATTCCTCTGAAGCAGATTAAAGTACATGTTCTAGGAAGCAAAAATTCCCTTCAGGTTCCCTTGGGTTCTTATGTTTAATTACAAAAGTCAAGCAATTTATTAATATTAGCTCTCGCTCAAGTGCAACAACAAAATAGGCAGGCTCACAACTTTCAGGGGCCAAGAGACAAACCCAATCAATATTTGTGCCAGTAATAAGAGAAAACATTTTTAGCTATAGTTTGATAAAACATCTAACTGGTCCTCTTAACCAGGATTCCTCTCTTCTTTGCTGCCCCCTATGTGGAAAATACATTTAACTTTTTCTTTGTTCATAATAAATGCAATTACTACATTTATTTTGCCCCTTTTATATTAAAAAAAGTAAATTAGAAAACCTGGCCTTTGTTGGATATTTTATATGCATTCATTTTGCTTTATGAGCCCCATAATTATGTCACAAAAATACTCTTTAAGTTGTATCTATTTCTATAAAGTTAAAAAGTATCTATTTAAAAATGGCAAAATAGCTTGCTTAAAATAATTTCTTTTGCCTAATTCTTTCCTTTTCTCCTTACAGTCTGAACTCTCTGGATTAATTGCCCTGTTTCCAGTTTCATTCTGCCTATATAGAAATCGTGTGTCTACACCCTGAAAAATACCAATTAAACTGCCAGCAGCAGCATCTCCAACAGGATCTTTCGGTCTTGTGTCAAAGCCCTTTGAACAAATGACCAGAAGGCTGAATCAAAAACAGCCTTTGACAGGATGCCAGTTTTGAACACTCACTTTATGACTATGACTCCAGCTTCCTGCTACACTTGGGAAGCAAGAGAGAAATAACACATCAACTTTATAATTCTGTGAAAATGGTTAAGGTTTAAAGGTCACTAATATTGTTCTAAAGGGGGGGTCCCCTTATTTAATTCAATTCCATCTGAATTCTGGTACAAAGCTAAATAAAGGTTTTCAGACAATACCACCAAACTGCAAAAAATGCTACATTTTCCTTTTCCTTAATTTCTTGGGTAATAATGACATCATTTACTATGATTGAGGCACAGCAGGAAGAAGGTCACATGGATTTTTAAATTTAAATCATAGCAATTCTGTTGAAAATACTCGTCAATGGGAAAAAAATTGGCTCAGAGAGGTTAAGTAACTTGTACCAGGTCACACAGCTGGGAACTGGAAGAACCAGGACTTGAACCCATGGGGTCTGATTCAAGACCCAATACTTCCAGATCATCTTGGCAGCATTCATTATCAACCCATTCCTGGGTAAAGCTGTAATCATTCTCTTCATGACACAATCCATGAAGAAATCTTTTAGAGCAGTGGTTCTCAACCTTGGCTGTACATTAATATCACATATTAAAAGAAAATACCCATGCTTGGGTCCCATCGCTGGAGATTCCATTTTAAGGGCCCAGGCATCAGCATTTTTCAATTCTACAGCATAGAATAGGTAATCCTTCTTGTGGTACTTAATTCTAATGGTGCTAAAATCCTGGCAGAATCTAACAGAATCCCCAGATAATTCTTGTGTATAGCCCCGACTGAGAACCAGTGATCAAGAGATTACCACCTTTGCCCAGGCTCCTTTCTCTAAGCTCAGTGTGAGGAACCCCGCTGGCTTCTCTTGGCCGAGTCTTGCAAAAGATGACACGAGGCATCTGAATCTGCCTGAAAGTTCTAGATTTGAGAGGCAGTGGAGCATAGTAAGAAATGTGTGGGCACTGGAGTCAGCCAGACCTTGGTTCAAATTCCATCTCTGCTCTTTATTAACTGTGTAACCTTGGGCCAATCACTTACCTTTTGTGACTGTTGTGCAGATTCAATGGAATGATACAAGGAAAGACCCAGGCATATAAAAGTGATCCATCAATGATAGTTGCTGTTGGTTTTTGTTGTTGTTAGTACTATTACACTGGAAATGACTACTGCCAGGAGGCGTCAGTAATGAAAAAATTGAGTTAGGAAAAACATTTTTTATTAGTCAAATCATTCCTACTTTTATTACTTAGCATTTCATTTACAGCTATTTATATTGCAATTAGCTTGGCAATCATATTTCTCATTCATGACAACTGGGTGAGGAAGGGTTACATTATTACTCCCATTTTCTAGATGAGGAAAATGCAACATCTCCATCTATTCTGTCTCCAGCTCCTATGATTCTATGATTAAAGGCACCTGCAATCATGTTCATTATTCCCTATGAAAAATTATATTCCACACAGATGGGAACTGCGGGAAAGAAGAATTAACAAGCACTTGATAGCAACCCTGAAATAACATCTAAATAATCACTTTTGAAGATTAAAGTCATGGCAAACAGGTTCTAATTTATATAAAGGTGTTGGAAAGGATTAAGAAAAAATGAACAAATACATCTTTATTCATCCCCATTCATTTAAGAAATGTCTGACATAGCTTAGAAAATCTTTTTGAAATGCAGACTGAAAAATGATTAATTTTCTCTACGAAGGATCTTCAATTAGCAGATAGGAACAGACTAACAAGTCCTGGTATTTTATCTTGACTCAGAGCTACAAGTAGTACAGATCTGAGATGAAGAGACCCAGGTCAGTGCTTCTCACTCAATCAAGGTCCGTGAGAAACCCGTGGATGTGGGCAAGTGGCCTGTAATTCCAAACACACACCAAACACACCCCCGACACTGAAGAATGGCTTGCCTGTAAATGTATTTTTGTCATATGTACAAAATTTCCATGAATGAAATACAAATGCCTCTAGAGGGACCGCTGAATTCATAGACACTATGACAGTCATAGCCACTATTATATGGGCTGTGGAGGGGGAGGGGGCTGTCTCCATTTTTTGTTGTTTAAAAGAAGTCTTCATAATGAAAAAGGTTAGGAAACACTGATCTAGTCCAACCCTCTCATTTCATTCATGAGGTCCCAGAAGATCTTGGAGATCGCTGGGACTCCAATCTGAGTTTTCTAATTCCCAGACAAATGGTCCTTGTCCCACACTGTCCATCCTTTCCAATGAGGAAAATGTAACAATGGGGCAAGTGCCCCATTCTCTACAAGAGGAGAGTATAGTTCTACCCTCTCTTGCTGGATATGTTCCAGAACGTTCTACATCACCTGAGCTTTTCCTTCCCTTCATTTCCCACCCCTCATGTATTCCCCATCTTTAGGGTGAGCTGCACTCAATCTTTTTCAAGTTCTGATGCTCTTTAAGTGCCCTTGGACATTTAGTCTCAAGATGAAATGGAAATACCGTCACCAAGGTACTGACACAAGACATGTGTTAAGTCTATAACTTATGTATATGCATAAATGTATTTTACAGCGATAACCCTAATATTTCTAATATCTATGGAAAAGAAGAAAATTGGAATATTCATGAATAATTCTATACTCTGGATCTATCAATACCAATAGGCTATTAGACCCCCAGCATACCAACTTTTCAAAATGCTTTCGTATCTATTATTATTTCAGTTCAGTGTCCCAGTGGTTCACTAGGATGTAAGTGCTACTGAAGTGCCAATAAAACTTAAGTGGCACGAAGAGAAGAAATGTTACCCACTTTATTCACTGTGTTTCCTCCAGGGCCTAGAACAGTGCCTGACACATGGTAAGCATTAAATAAATATCAGCTGATTGAGTGAATGAGGGAAGCAAACACTTACTTACTTACTAAGCCTGCCTGTAGTTTTTATTTGAGAAGATGAAATGATCCATAAGGGAAGAACTGAGTTCCTAAAAATATCTTTTCTGTCTTCAATTCTCCTACAACATTTGATCTAATATCTTTCTCTCGAAAATTTTTAATGTAACGCTTCAAAGTGACAGAAGTGATACACTCATTTCAGGGAAATCAGATACTACCAATATACAAAAGAAGAAAATAAAAGACCCCATCACCTAAGGATGACACAATTAACATGCAAATGTGTATGTTTTTAGACTTTAATCCATGCATATGTACACACACATCTAACAGAGTCCCCAGATTTTCTGCACTAGACTCCGGGATGTGCACTTTTTTCTTGTTTCTCTTGTCTTTTTCGTTTGTTCCCCCTGTCCTAGATAAATTCATTCCTGAATATTTAGGTCCTGAGTTCAAGATGATTGGTTTCTCTTTTCCTTCCAGAGGATTTATCTATTCTCATGCAACAGTAAATTCTTTGTGGATGCCTTCCATCTGCATCGTCAGTCCTCCGTTTCCTCTGGGATATCCCAAGCTCCACACATCTAAAACCAAATGCACCATGTTCCTTTAATCAAAACCAGATCACTCTCTCACTTAGCACATTTCTGTCAACCAAAAAAGAATTCTACAAGTTAGCCTCTGGAGTCATCTTTGGTTCCCCAACCTTACATCCAACCACTCAGGGATTTTTATCCTCTATTACCTATCTCATTGTTCTCTTCCCATTGCTACCATTACTGTTTAGGCTCTTACATCTATGTTTGTTTGTTTGTTTTAATAACCAAACACTCAATAAGCCTACCCACTGCTGCCAGTTAGCCTCCTCCAACACCACTTCCATCTTGCCCAGTCTATATTTACAAGGTTGGGGGTGCTCCCCACTCTTACAGAATGGTATTCCAGTTCCTTCATGATCTCACCTCAAGACTACTTTTCCATTCTTATTTCTCATTGTTCCTGAAAATAGAGGCTTTGCTCAAGCCAGCCTGGTGTACTCATTACTCACTAACCACAAAACCTTTATGAGTTAAGTGTTTATTATGTGTAAAATACATCCATTCATTCAACACATTTCCTGAATATCTATTATGTCAGATAAAGTACTGATGCTGGAAATGCAATGGTGAACAAGACAAAACAAGTCTCTGTCCTCAAAAACCTAGTAGGCCAGTAGGTCAGAGAGGGAAGGCTCTGAGACATCATGGTCCCAGCCCAGGATGCTTCCAATCTTCCAGTAAGACATCACATGAGTCAAGACATCCCTGAGGGCTGAACTCTGTGACCCACACTGCAAGCAGGGAAGGAGTTCAGTAGAAAGGAAGGGCTGGCCACAGTGAGAGCTATAAGCGTGGGGCATGGCTTTTTTGAAGATGTGGGACTCAACAGAAATTGAAGGATGGGTGCATGAGAAGGGGAGGCTTCTATCTAAAGAGATATGAGGAAAGGTGCAGGGAGGAATGGAAACAGCAGCAACAGCAATAGCTTATTTTGAATAAAATTTCTCTCAACACCTATTCAGCAGAGGACATGTTCTGTCCCTGTGGGAGGCCCAGGCTCTGCTGTACTTGTGAAGATGACTCAGACTTGGCTTCACCATGGAGAGGTTTCCAAGGACAAGGGAGGCCCATGATGATCAATCACAACCCAGAAAGTGAGATGTTCCATTAGCAGCAGTCCCCAACCTTTTAGCACCAGGGAGGGGTTTTGTGGAAGACAATTTTTTCAAGGACTAGAGGTGGGGGGAAAGTTTTGGGGTGATTCAAGCACATTACATTTATTGTGCACTTTGTTTCAATTATTTCTATCTCAGCCCACCCCAGATCATCAGGCATTAGATCCCAGAGGTTGGGGACTCCTGCATTAGAGAACTGGAGAAAACACCCAGAGTTCAGAAAGAGATACACCTCTGGGTTCTTTAACAATATTTATAAAATCACTTTATTTTTATACAAATAACGACCTCTATTGCAAATAACTATCTTGTTTCAAAGTGTTTTCTCACTCACTTTCTCATTTTATTCTAACTGACTTGTGAGTTAAGATTAGTTAGTAGTTAGTAGCAGAGTAGTTAAGATTGTTTTCCAGACGAGCAAAAGTGCAGGATGAATGTTTTGAATGGTCTGCTTAGGCCAGGAACAAGGACAGAGGGGAACAAGGACACCGGGTCCATCTCAGCCCTTATCTGCAACAGAAGAATCTAGAACAGAGGGCGCACATTAAGAAGCGGTATAAGTGCACGAGACACCTGGCAGGTGTAATGAAGCCAAGCAGGCAGTCTGGATTTAAAAGGGGCAGGACGCAGGCAGCCTCTGAAGAAGGTTCTGGAGAAGGAACGTGACCCAATGACAGTTCTCCATTCCTGCTTCTCCTCCTCAAGTCTTGCCTGTAACACCTCCACCCTACGCCCGGTCCTTAAGGTACATCCCAAATTCGGGGGTGGGGGGGCACACTGTTCTTCCTTCTACGGTAAAATTTCACCTCACTTATCTCCCAGAGGAGGGTGAGTAGCCGGTTCTCTGCTGGACATCGCGGTATCCACAGCCAGCACACTGCTCGGCTCAGGGCAGGTAAACATCAGCCTAAGGAACGAACTGCGGAGTCCTCCACAGCTTAGGGAAGGACACCCAGCGTTCCTACACCCTCCGCAGGAGAGGGGGCCGGCACAGGCCGCCACCCGGCCCGGAAGAGCTCCCTGATCGCGAGGAACGAGGGGGAAAGTGGGGAAGGCCTGATGGCCCGAGTCCCAGGGCCACCTGAGAACTGGCGCCACCCGGGGTTCGAGTCCCCAGCTGGAAGCGGAGGGGCTAACCCTCTCTCACGTCTCCGCAAAAAGCGCTTCGTGAGAGTGTTAACCGTTTTCCCATCTGAAAACCATCAGGGAAACACGTCCTGGAAAACGACGCCAGGTCGGCGCTTGTCTCAAGAGTAAATAAGCCCAAAACCCGGGGGGGAATCAAAACCTCAGCGATAGGGAAGGAGGAGGGCGGAGGAGCCATTCGCGTCTGCCGCAAGCGGGAAGAACCCAAGCCAGGAAGCCTCGCGAGATCTGAGGTCGGGATTCTCGCTGCGTTGCCTAGCGACAGGGAGGACGCTCGCGGGCCCCCAGGCTAACCCCCGCTTGTAGCCTTAAATCTCCTACCATGGGGGAAGAAGGCGGCGGCCGCAGCTGTGGGACCACTAGGGAGCTGCAGAAGCTGAAGCAGCAGGCGATGGAGTATTACCGCGAGAACGACGTTCCGCGCAGGCTGGAAGAGCTGCTCAACTCCACCTTCTACCTCCAGCCTGCCGACGTCTACGGGCACCTGGTAGGGACCTGGGACCAGAACCCTCTTCCCTCCAGCCCCTCTCCCCCCGCCCCGCGCTGCGGCAACGCGGGGCGCTTGCGCCGCAGAGTCGCGCACGCGCGCCGCCGCTGGGCCCCGGCTGGGTTGACGCGGCGCAGGGACCCTGAAGGGAAGAAGCGGAGTGGAAACCTGGCTAAAGGAATCTCGAGAGAGAAAGTGGTGGACTGGAAACTGCTGGAGGAAAGAGGGCTCTGGGCGGATTTGTAGCTACGGCGCGACAGCTCAGGGGCTGGCAGGCATCCTCACTACCTCGGGGCGGACCTGTCCGGCTGCCAGTTATCTCCTTTAATCACAGTCCTTTATACCTCATAGCTCAGTTTACCAACCTTCGGCGGCCTCCTTTTGACCACGGAGCGAACGCCTTTGGCTTTCGCTACAGCGTAGCCTTCAGCCCACCCCGGGGCCTCGTACCCAGCAGGCTCCCATCGCTTCCAAGCTTCGGTCGATTTCAAACCTCGGCTCCTTGACTTGTGGGCCCTGCGGGCGCTCCGGGGATGCCTGTCCCACCTGACCAGTTCTCACCTAAACTTCAAATTCAGATCAAAGTCTTGCCCCCCTTCGCCCTGGACTGATCGTCCTGCAGCGGCCTTGTAGCATCCCCTATTTTGTATTGAAACCCTCCTTAGGCAGCTTGTGAGCTCCTGTGGAGAGGGGTGGGGGCGGCGGGGCGGGGGTTCGTCTTTTCACATACCCCTTAGCTCCTCTGCTCAGCGCACCATCTGGTGCATATTTAGTTTTAAAGCCGTGGGCAGTTGAAACAAAGGCAGGCGTTTTCTCACTTCCAAACCCGTAAGTACTAACCAACACCCACCTTCTGAAAGGTATCATGGTTGGAACTGGTAGGGATTCGCACTACAGTGAGGCAGAATGACAACACCAAGCAGAGAATGTAAGTGCAGTGAAGAAGCAATGTGTCTACAGGGTTCAAAATCACATCTTGTCAGGGCAGTTAATATAGGGGATGTTCCACAAATATTTGTTTTTTTCGGTCTTGGCCAATACATCAAATCGGGGGAGGGGGGAGGGGAGGTGTTTATCGACGCACCTTGTGTTATGTGGTTACTGTGATATCACTTCATCCCTAGGACCATGGTGAAGTAAACCTTATGATTCCGTATTACAAATAAAGGAACCGTAACCCAGTGAATTTAGAATTGTTTCTCAAGGAACACTGTGAATGACAGACATCAAACCAGGCCTGTGTCCCTAGTACCTGGCAGAGTGCATAGCGGACACTCACGATGAATAAGTGAATGCAGCGCCCAATTCCATTCTCTTTCCGCAGTCTCTTGCCAGAGGAATTCTTGAAAGTTAACTAGTCCAACTTCCTCATTTTAGAAAGACCCCAAGCTCTTGTCTCGCAATGAATTAATGCAGAAGTTAAAACTGGAAACTTGGACCCTTGCCCCTAGTGTAATGCTCTTCCCAGTCTATTAGGCAACTAGGACTTTGGTTTATACAGCTCTTTGGGAACTTATACCTCAATTAGGGACAAGGGTCACTGATACATGAAATAACTGGAGTAATGGATAGGGTAATACAGAATTGTGTGCCAGACTGAGGAACAGACCACTGTGGGTTTGTTAAAGAAACTCAGGGGTGGGCAATATCCCTGTGGGCTGTGGCATGTGGGGGTTTTGGCCTGGGCTTTGACGAATGTTCAGGAGTTGACATAAAGGGACCTCCATTTCATTTTCTCAGTTGCTGCTCCAGTTCTTCTCAGTTGCTGTCGCAGGTCTGGCCCTCTTTATTCTCAGTCTCTCCCCCTCCCCCATCAAGTTCATCCCACGAATGCTGCCAGAGTAGTGTTCCTCATCCCAAATCTGACCATCGTTCTCTCACTCAGAACTTCCTGTGGTTCCCTCTTGCATGCTTAGTAAGATCCAACACATTCTAGTGTGTATGACTCACAGCGCTTGCCCCTACTTTGGTACACAGGCTTATCTATGCTTCCCTCCCCTGCTCCTCTACATGGGCCCGCTGACTTTTTTAAAAATGTTGTTTCCCAGTTCCCTCCCCTTCACTTATCCTATTCCCCCTACCTAAAGTATCTGCCTCAACTTCTCCCTGTTGTCTGCCTGTGGAATACTACACAACCTCCTGTGTTCAGCTCAAATGCCATTTCTTCCATGCTTCTCTTACATATTAGAGGAATTCAGGGAAGGGAGAGATCCCTGTGGGCAGTAGCAATACTATTTGCTCCTTCATAAAACTTATGATTAAGAGTTTGTGACTGGAAATCGGGCAGATTGGATTTGACCCTTAGCTCTGCTGCTGTGTAGCAGTAATGAACTGTTAAACTGATGGTCCCCAATGAACCACACCAACAGAATGAACACTCTGAAGTCCCTCCTATATTGACTGGGGTCGTGGCCTTATGACTTGCTTTGATCCGTAGGACCTTGGCAAGTATGATGCAAACAGAGGTTTGCTAAGGGCTGGCATGATGTACTCTTGCAATACTCTTGGAAGTTAGTCATGCTGAAAGGAAATCTGATTGCCATGCTAGAGAGAGTGAAAGAGAGAGAGATCCTGTAGAGAGAGGCCCTAGCAGATGTGAGAGACCTCCCAGATACACTGTGAGAAAGACAGATGACCTGGCAGCCCCTGGATGTTCCAACCATCCTGGCTGAGACACTGTACATATGAATGAAAGCATTTTGAGTACTCCGAATTGAATCAAGCCTACAGATGACTGAATCTGTATAGGAGACCCCAGGCAAGATCAACCAAAGAATTGCCCAGTTAAGCCCAGCCTAGATTGCAGAATCATGAGCAAGTAGATGGCTTGAGCCACTAAGTCTGTTACAAAGCATTAAACATTGGTTATTTTAAGACATTGGTTAATGAAGACATTGGTTATTTTATCTCGGACAGGTTTCCCTCTGGAATTCAGTTTGCTCATCTGTGGAACGGAGGTGATACTACCTTAAAGAGTTGTTTTGAGAAGTTAATAATATAATGTATACAAAGTGCCCAAGGTTGCATTAGACAGGTTGTGTCTGGCCTTTATTAATGTATGCAGGATTCAAATTTTGTTCTTGTTGTTTAGTTGCTAAGTCATATCTGACTCTTTGCAGCCCCAAGGACTGCAGCATGCCAGGCTTCCCTGTCCTTCACCATCTCTTGGAGTTTGCTCAGACTCATGTCCATTGAGTCAGTGATGCCGTCCAACCATGTCATCCTCTGTTACCCCTTTCTCCTCCTGCCTTCAATCTCTCCCAGCATCAGGGTCTTTTCCAACGAATCAATTTATGGAATCCCAAATATACCAGGCACTGTGGAATGTGATACAGTGATAAACAAGACCAAGTCACTCCTTTAAGGTACATACTAAACATTTTTAAAAAGTTAGTTCCATTTCCCTCCTTACACAATATGTGGTACATTGTAGGTGCACATTACTTGTTGAACTGAACTCAGTAATACACAAAAGTTAAACTAGATAATATTTTTCTTCTCAGGTATAGAGTAAGTAAATATTAATACTTACTCTATACCTGGGCTTCCGAGGTGGCGCAGTGGTAAAGAATCCGCCTGCCAATGCCAGAGACTCAGGAGACTCCGGTTCGATCCTTGGGTCAGGAAGATTCCCCTGGAGGAGGAAATGGCAACCCACTCTAGTATTTTTGCCTGGGGAATCCCATGTGCAGAGAAGTCTCATGGGTACAGTCCATGGGGTGGCAAAGAGTTGGACACAACTAAGCTACTGAGCACACATGCACGCACAGTCATATACAAACTATCATCCTGAAAATGCATGGATGGCTTGAAAATTGGCTTTTGCTTTAGCTCTGCTGGGCACCACCTCGGTGCTGGCACATTGCCGATGGATGTGAGATGACCAGTTAGGTAGGTTGTGGTCATTGGATGTTGAACTGAAAGATCAGAGGCCTAGTCTGCTATGTGGAAATAAAGAGTGAATACTGTCTGAAGATAAAAGAGGGTGAGGGGGTGGGCCTTCTCTCACCCTTCTTCCTTCCCTCCCAGCTCCTGGCCCTCTGCACAGGGGCCCAGTCGTGAATCTTTTAATTTTTATTATTGTATCTATTTGGCTGCGCTGGGTCTTTGGGGTGGCATGTGGAATCTTATTTTAGTTGCAGCATGTGGGATCTAGTTCCCTGACCAGGGATGGAACCTGTACCTCCTGCATTGGGAGCTCAGAGTCTTAGCCCCTGGATCAGCAGGGAAGTCCCTTGAATCTTTTTACTCAGTCTCCTTGAGAGGATTTTCTCCCTCAGCTTCATTCTCTTTCTTCTGTTTCTTGGATCAACTTCCAAATGACCTCTGTTCTTCCACATCAATGAAACTGCTGTCACTAAGGTTCCAACAGTCCTCTTTGAACATGTAGTTCTATGCATGAACTGATGGTAAATGAAGTACAGCCAATGTATAAGTCTTCACCTTTTAAAATACCTGCCTTGTGGGGAGGAATAATAATGAACCCACTTAAGGCTTCCTGGGTTTGAATGCATCGCAGTTTTCTAGAAGCCAATTGACTTCAGCATCTTGGATGGAAGGATAGGTTAGGACCCATAAAGAATGAACCAGGACCTTTAAATAAAGACATGCCTGTGAGCTTCCCATGAGAGTTCAATAGACAAATTTCCCCATGTACCAGAGGCTAAATCCAAGTCTCTTTATGTTCCCAAAGAGCTGTTAGACTAATCCCAGAATGAGGACATTCACAGAGAGCTTTACTAGAAACTAGAGTAAATGTGAATGACCTTTCAAAGATAAATTAGATGTGGTATTTTTGTGTTTTTTTTTATGTGTGTGTGTGTTGAAGGCAAACTGCTTTTCTAAACTTGCAAAACCTCCCACCATATGCAAAGTTGTGGGGAAAAATGTGCTGGATGGACTTGGGCTTCCAACCCTCCAAGTGGAAATATTCTGCACCATTCAAAATTTTTCCAAGGTAGGAAGTAACTTAAACTTGTTCTTCTCTTTGTCTTGGCTCCACTGCATTTATTAGCATTTACTGTCTAAATAGTGGGAAATTAATGTTTTGAAATTCAGTGTCTGTGAAATACACATACAGTATTTGTAGGCAGTTATGAACCCAAAGCATGAATCATACAATCTGCCCTGATGGTTTATTATGCGCACTGTTGGTACAGACCTGAAGGTGATCTGAAGATTGAGACATGAAATGGGGCAAAAATAGTTTTAAAACTCTGACACTGCTAATGTCATGAGTTCTATAATCTGCAGATAGGGTTATAGACTCATGTATTTACATAAAGATTTACATAGATTTGGTGGCTCAGATGGTGACGAATCCGCCTGCAGTGCAGGAGACCTGGGTTGAGTCCTGGGTTGGGAAGATCCCCTGGAGAAGGCAACGGCTACCCACTCCAGTATTCTGGCCTGGAGAATTCCACGGACAGAGGAGCCTGGTGGGCTACAGTCCATGGGGTTGCAGAGTCGGACACGACTAAGCGACTCTCTCTCACTTACACAGAATTATAGATATGTAGACTGATCTACATTAAGAAAAATTCATTGTTATCCAGGAAAATAATTATGATTAAATCTGTCTCCTTTTTGCTATTTTTGAGAGAGGCAATGATAGAAATGAAGTTCAGTGTAAGGTTTTTATAAGAGTATTTTAACAAGGTAATAATTTTAAACATTCCTTGAAGTCGGGTTCCACCGTGTTTCAATAGCTATAAAAATCTCAATGAAAATTATAGATTCTTATTTTCTCTTTGAAATTGGTGATAAAATATCGTGTACCTTAAAGTTGGATACATTCAATTTCCTATTTCCTGTGAAAGGCAGGGAAAATGTAGAGCACATTTCTATTGTTTTCAGAACATATGTTCTGTGGTGATCGCGACGCACTTTGAAGCCCACGAGAACACTTCACCTGAGCTAGTTGAAGCCGAGGAGTTAGAAAGGGTGGATGCTGTCAGTACCGCAGTGCAGTGGGTCAACGAAACTCTCACTGAGGAGCTCCACGGCCTGGTGCCCTCCAACCAGGCTGAGGTGGATCAGGTACTCAGGTCAGTATGAAACCTTGAAACGTAAGTGTCCAGTATAATTATGTACCTATTTTCTTTCCACTTCACCTGCCAATGAAACAGGTGTGTCCTATCTATAGGGAAGGACTTCCTAGTTGGGAAATCAATTAGGAAACATGCTAAAGCATCAACATGCAGCATGAAATGTTTTTCTCCTGAAAACCCTCTTATTAAACTTTTACTGTGTAAGGCTACATAAGGCCTTTTGGCCTCTTTTTATGCATAGGGCTTTCCTAGGATTCAAAGTTTCTGTGGAAAAGGATGAAGAATTCAGACATCATCTTTTTCCCCTCTGTACCTCCTCACATGAGTCATCCCCATGAGCCTCTCTTATCCTTTTGTATGACCCAGTGGGTGGTGCTTATGTTCTGATCTCCAAACACAGCCAGATATTCCAGGCCTTGCCCACAGGTTGACTCTAAAATGTGCAAACCAAGGAAGAATGGCTATGTGAGCATAGTTCACATAGCTAACCCAACCACGTGTGGGTTAACATTACTTTTCCTTTTGTGTAGATCAATGCCACAATCCTCATGGCCAAAGAAAGTCAACTGGATTCTCTTTCTTTAAGTTTTATCATTTGCTTAATTGTGTGTAACTTCACATTTTAGTTTGCATCAGAGTTGTAGCGTGAACTTTTTTTGAATAGCTTTTTACAGGTTTTGAATGCTATATAATTTAGTGTGAGTTCTAATTGTGTCTTTTATAAATAGCATGTGTGTGTGTGTGTGTGTATGCACATGTGTGTGCTCAGTCGTGCCTGACTCTATAACCCTATGGATTGTAGCCCTTCAGTTTTTGAATGCAATTCCACTTCTTTGTGTGTGTTATTTGCTATTAACATATCCTTAATTGTTTTCCTAATCTCTTAGTCATACCTTCTACTTCATTACATTCCTTTTTTTCCTGGAACTTTCCCTCCCAAATCTCCCATCTTTGAGTTGTTCCTCTCTAGACCTACTCGGAGAAGGCAATGGCACCCCACTCCAGTACTCTTGCCTGGCAAATCCCATGGACGGAGGAGCCTGGAAGGCTGCAGTCCATGGGGTCGTGAAGAGTCTGACACAACTGAGCGACTTCACTTTCACTTTTTCACTTTCATGCACTGGAGAAGGAAATGGCAACTCAACTCCAGTGTTCTGGCCTGGAGAATCCCAGGGACCGTGGAGCCTGGTGGGCTGTCACCTACGGTGTTGCATAGCGTCGGACACGACTGAGGTGACTTAGCAGCAGCAGCAGCAGACCTACTACAGCGATGTCATAAGATATCCCTTCATTGTTCTCCTGTTTCCTGGATCCCATATCTTCCTCTTTCTTGAATTACTGGATTACATCCTGTAAAAGTAAGGATGAAGGCTTCTCTCATGGTACAGTGGATAAGAGTCCTCCTACCAATGCAGGAGAACACAAGTTTGATCTCTGGTCAGGGAAGATTCTACATGCTGCCGAGCAACTAAGCCCACACCTGCTGAGTCCAAGCTCTAGAGCCTGAGAGCCACGACTAGTGAAGCCTGCGTGCCTAGAGCCTGTGCTCTGCAACAAGAGAAGCGACCCCAAGAAGCCCACACACCGCAACAAAGAGTCGCCCTCGCTTGCTGCAGCTAGAGAAAATACTCACCCAGGAACGAAGACCCAGCAAGGCTATGGTTTTTCCAGGGACCATGGAGCCTGGTGGGCTGCCACCTATGGTGTTGCATAGCGTCGGACCATCCATATATGGTCATGTATGGATGTGAGAGTTGGACTGTGAAGAAGGCTGAGCACTGAAGAATTGATGCTTTTGAACTGTGGCGTTGGAGAAGACTCTTGGGAGTCCCTTGGACTGCAAGGAGATCCAACCAATCCATTCTGAAGGAGATCAACCCTGGGATTTCTTTGGAAGGAATGATGCTAAAGCTGAAGCTCCAGTACTTTGGCCACCTCATGCGAAGAGTTGACTCATTGGAAAAGACTCTGATGCTGGGAGGCATTGGGGGCAGGAGAAGGGGACGACAGAGGATGAGATGGCTGGATGGCATCACGGACTTGATGGACGTGAGTCTGAGTGAACTCCGGGAGTTGGTGATGGACAGGGAGGCCTGGTGTGCTGCGATTCATGGGGTTGCAAAGAGTCGGACATGACTGAATGACTGAACTGAACAGCCAAAATATATATATATATATATATATATATATATATATATTTTTTTTTTTTTTTTTAAGTAAGGATGAGAAGAGTATTTGGGATATAAATTTTTGTAAGGGTATTCTTACATGTGAAAATGTTAGCATTTTGCCTTCATGTTTGACTGTTTAGCTGAGTATAGAATTCTCATTTGAAATCTGTTTCTTTCATTACTTTAAAGGCACAGCCCCACCAGCATCTGATGGAAATTTGATTCCCAAATCTTTTTTTTATTTTGGCTTGTTGTTTTTTGTCTCTGGAAATTTTTACCCTCTTTTTATTCCAGGGAGCTGAAATTTTATTTAGAGGTACCTAAGTTGGGGTTACCAAAAAATTTTTAGCTGTTCATTTTAAGCACTCACCTCAAATTTTAAAAAAAAGTTAGTCCTGCATATAGTGCTATGTATTTCACTGTCTATGCTTGCCTCATTTTTTGTCTGATGGTCATTTATTCAAAAAGAAAATCCAGTAGCCCTTAATCAAATTATTTCTTCAAATTTTACTTTAAAAATAATAAGCAGGGCTCAGATAATATTTAAAATGAGCACCCGAAATCTTTATACATTTATTTCCAGGCCAAAATGATTTTCAGTTCTTGAACACGGTTTTATAACAGTGTCATTTTTCAGTCTTGGAAATTGAAGCAGATTTGTTCTTAGGTAGCTTTAAAAGCAGAGTTAGCTACTGAAATATTTTAGGGTCAGCACTAAAACGGGACCAAAGTTACAAGCGATCTTCCTAAATAATCTCATTATAAATCCATACTTTCTTGACGTTAAGGACATTCTATGAAAATAAAGTACAAGAAGATAAGGAGAGAAAAGAATTGGAAAAGAACCTAGGAGACTCAACAGCACTTTCACCCCAGCTGCTGCTACCACCACCTCCTCCTCCACCTCCATCCAAGAAAAAAGGACAAAAGCAAGGTCAGTGGCTTATCATCTTGTAGAACCAACCATAAGTAACAAATGTGGGGGAAGAAAGGCTGAAGCTTGGACTGCATTTTCAAGTTCAGGTCTCTCTGCTGCACACCTGGGTTGGGTTCCCACCAGGTACCATCCATCCTCCATGCCATTTCCTTGCTTGAAGCTACAATGTTAGGTCAGCATGGTTTTACCCCATCTTGCCCTCCAGTTTTATTTGTAAGATAAAAAATATTTCTTACCCAGATGTAAGCACTTAGTAAGCAAAGGACTCTGAGCAATACTTTGGACAAAGTATTCTGAACAGTACTCTCTGCTGAAGGGCAGAGAGGGTGGCGGTGGGGGATGACATGGAGACCTTCAACTGCTTCTCAAATTTCCCATTAGCTCATCAGAAAGCCACTCCATATTTTAAAATTTAATGGTATCCTTTGATACACATAACCAACATTTCTGCAGTCCCAGGTAACATATTAAGGAAAACTTTCTTTGGAAGACCTTGCCATTTTAAGGCATATAATTGAAGTTATCATGGCCCTTTGCTCCACGCCTTCCAACATACTGTTCACCTCAGTTCCTCTAATATATTAATTCCAGAGCTGCTGCTAGTATTGTAGCAGTGTTTTGTATGTCCATCCAATTACAACATGCTCCTTGAAGGCATGAATCATGCCTCATTCAAGTTAGAACTGCCAGTTCCTAGCATGATGCTGGGAATAGACTAAATACCAGATGAGTGTGGATTCCATTGAGTAAGAAACCACCAGAACCATAGACCAAAGAGATCATGAAGACAAGGTCTCTTATTTCATAGATTCAGATGCTGAGGCCCAGAAAGAGGAGGAGAGTTGCCCAAGGCAGAAAAATCTTGTTAGACGAATCTTCTGGAAGGTGGGGATGGCTGCTGCTGAATCATAGGTAGAGACCACCAGTGGGTGTTCATTTGGTGGTTTCTTTTGACTGATAGAACTTGGAATGTAAGACGGGAAAAAGTAGGAGGGAACCGTAATTTGCCAAACGTTTAATGTGTGCTGGGTGCTTACACATCTGACTCCACTTACCTTACGTACCTGACTTAGGTCAGCAGCTGTGGGAAAGCAGAGAACAGGAGGGGAACGAGAGATTTATTATGGACGCTCTGGTGCCTGATCAGACTAAGTGGCTGAGAGTATATGAGGGTGAAAGATGGCTGGGGATTCTGAGTGGATGGTTAGATCTGGAAGGAATTCCTCATAGAAAAAGACATCCACTTGGGGCTGGCAAGCAAGATAACCAGTTAGATATACACATGAGATGTTCAACAAAAAGCTGGGTATGAAAGAGTGATGGTGGAACATAGAAAAACAAAGGGTTTGGAATTCAGAGACTGTCCAAATGCTCTCCTTAAATTCACGTTCTGCTGGATGTGGGAAAAGTCTTTAAGCCTGCGCCCTCATTTAGATGAGATAACAATTTCTACCTTATATGACTGTGGAAGGAGTTAATACTGAATATTCTAAAATGTCTTCGGCAAAATCCATGGCTGAGGACTGTTTGGACGTTAGAGAGTAGTGACATCAGACAGAAAGTTCTCGGGGGTGGAAGTGGTGAATATGTTCTTCCCAGCCTCAGTTCTCAGCCTTTGCATCTGTAAGTAAAACACTGAAAAATACAGTTTTATCATAGTCACACTTCTGCTTTCTGGAAAGCAATCTTTTATCAAATTTTTTTTTTTTCAGGAAGGATGGAGACTTCTGCAGAAAAACCAATTATAGCTGCAGAACCTCCTGAGCCTGTCCTCTGTGGCAGCATGGCCATAGGGGCTGTGTCACTGGCCGTTGCCAAAACCAGTGCTGTGCTGGACAATAATCCTCTCTACCTGAACATTGCATTATTGAAGCACCACCAGGTTAGTGGCCATTACACACCTTTACAAGGACCATGAGTGTCTCAATACGAATGAACCATGTTTCTCATTTCCTCTTGCCGCCCCCCACCCCCATTTCAGGAACAGCCAGAAAAGCTAACTATACCTCTTCTGATGGTGTCGCTGGTCAGCTGTGGGAAGTCATCACCTGGGAAGCTGAATTTGATGAAAGAAGTGATCTGTATACCCCATCCTGGATTAACAGCTAAACAAGTACCTTACATTATCTCAAACTACCTTTTCTTTAAAAAAAAAAACAAAACTTCATCATTAGTAAGTTTTTAGTGGATGCCCCCAAGGCTTATGATACCAATGGGAAAGGAATTAAATTAAAAATGAGAAAAAAATTTAGGAAATTAGGGAAGCGGGAAGAAAACAAGACCACAAATGAAAGGGGACCACATTTAGATCACCTTGGATCTCCGGCTCTTTATAATATTGACTCCTGCTAGAGGATCACAGTTGAGTTTGAGCAAGCTCCAGGAGTTGGTGATGGACAGGGGAGCCTGGTGTGCTGCAGTCCATGGGGTCTCAAAAGTGTTGGACATGACTGAGCGACTGAAATGAACTGAGAGGCTCAGAGAGAAGCCTTGAGAGTGCTAGAAGGATGTTCTTTGGGGGCAACTGAGATATCTTTATTTACTAGTCTATGCACAATGGCTGCAGCAAGAGAAAGCTGGCACTTTCATAGGAGCCCTTCTGTTAAGTAGGAACTTCAGAGCCTAGCAGATTGCCTGGCACATAAGAGAGGTTTAGTGCACGTTTATGGAATATGGAAGGAAGGAATCCTAAGTGGCATGTTTACTACTCAGAGGTCTGTCAGTGCCTAACTGTTCTTCAGTGGCGTAAATGAGTCAATACACCTCTTTATATCTTCGTGAAATATTCTGCCAATTAGGCATTAGGGAGAACTAAGCATTCGTATTCTGTAGTGGATGTTTACAGGAAAAGGACAGGAAGCTCCGTCCCCTCTGGGCAACATAGTGACTGATATTTTATCCAACCTAGTGAAAATCTTTTTTTTTTTTTAATCTCAAGATGATTTCTTTATGATAAAGAATTCTTTTTATTTTTTTAAGGGAAATAGGCATTACCTCGCTTATATCAGTTTTGGAAGACTCGGATTTATATCTGGCGCACCATCTGTCAGATCCCGTGCAGATCCTGGTGCCAGGATCTTCCCTTCAGTTAATATCTGTTGTGCTATTTGGGTACCAGAGTGTTTGGCATGCCATTCTTCGTCTGTCTCCATATTGCAGATCCCACCTCAGCAGAATACATCCTCCCCCTTTCTAAGTGACAGTGGATTTATACTAATTCAAACACTCCCATGCAGAAGCCCTTGATGACCTGCGACATGTGTTGCAAGAAGGTTGGTCAGGAGACCATGAAAGA
The DNA here is from genome assembly GCF_023091745.1 of Budorcas taxicolor. Lineage (NCBI taxonomy): Eukaryota > Metazoa > Chordata > Mammalia > Artiodactyla > Bovidae > Budorcas > Budorcas taxicolor. The sequence goes on from NC_068932.1 coordinate 36,592,955, forward strand.
GAGTGAAGTTAACGTGACTCAACCAACTAAACCAGCCAGTTCTGAACAGTGAAGAGAGGATAAGGAGGAAGAGCCTCTCATTCATTTTCACCCAAATAAAAATGGAGAGTTGAAATAAGCATTTAATCCTCTGATATTGTAGGCCATATGTAATTCACTATCCAGGATGTCTAATCAAAGACCCTACAAATATTCTGAGTTAGAAATATTCATGTGTGGTGTAAGTGTTTATATTTAAAATTCTAGACTGCAGTTGTGAAGTGTGAAGTGAAAGTCACTCAGTCGTGTCCGACTCTGAGACCCCATGGACTCTACAGCCCATGGAATTATCCAGGCCAGAATACTGGAGTGGGTAGCCTTTCCCTTCTCCAGAGGATCTTCCTGACCCAGGGCTCAAACCTGGGTCTCCTGCATTGCAGGCAGATTCTTTATCAACTGAGCTATCAGGCAGTTGTGGAAGATCACGGTTATTCTGCTTACAGGGTGTGGAGATGCTTCTGGAAATTCAGAAACACATCAACAAAGCAATTGAAATGGTATGTAAAGAGGATATATGGTATGTACTAACTGATGCTTATATACCTTCTGGTGTCAAAATTATAGTTCATATGCAACATGATCAATATTGTTGCTACAGATAGGAAAACGTATTCATCTTCTTTGAGTTTCGACCATGACCCAAGCTCCTATGTTCCCTCATTGGCTATGTGGCCAGTTTCTAATGGAATTTAATCATCTCATTTTGATTTCTGAGGCAGCTGGCCCTGTGCGAAGATTATGAGGGAAAGACTTGGCCCCTAAGATCATGAGAGGCTGCTTGGTGTGATGGTGAAGGCACGGTCACATGTGCCTGCTCAGAATCCCAGTGTTGGGCAAATAAGTACCCTTGACTGAGAAGACTTGGGGAGAGATGTCACAGAGGCTGCATGAGGGCAGCTGTAGAGGAACCAGGTGGTTCCATCATATTCTTTTTTTAATTTAAATTGGAAGATAACTGCTTTACAATGTTGTGTTGGTTTCTGCCATTCAACAATGTGAATCAGCCATAAGTATACATATATTCCCTCCCTCTAGAGCCTCCCTCCCATGCCACCCCCATCCCACCCTTCTAGGTTGTCACAGCACACCGGGTTGGGCTGCGTGTGTTATACAGCAGCCTCCTATTAGCCATCTTACATATGGTCGTGTATATGTTTCAATGCTACCCTCCCAATTTGTCCCACCCTCTCCTTCCTCCACTGTGTCCACAAAGTGCATCTCTGTGCACGGATGCATCAGGAATACGTGTTCAGATGCAGGAATGTACAGTCATGTTCTGACTAGGGTCGTGCACAGGGCACAGGCTGAGGGGCCCAATCCTTGACTTTAACTTTGGAATAATGCTGCATTTATAGAGAAGCTGCAGAGTCGGTGCAGAGAGTTCCCAAATACCCCCTCACCCCAGTTTCCCCCAGGGTTAACAGGATACATCACCGAAGCACATTTATCACAACTAAGAAACCAAAAGGCTACGTTACTACTAACTGAACTCCAGACTTTATTCAAATTTCACTGATTTTTCCACTAACGTCCTTCTTCTGTTCCAGGATCCAATCCTGAGCCCACAGTTACATAGTGTGAGGCTTCTAAACTACATGATTAGGACGCACTAGCTGATTCTCCTGCAGGATGGGGGCCAAGATGCCATCTCAATATGATGTGAAGGAACTTTGGCTCCAGTGCAGTCTTGCCAGCACTGAATCAGTGATGGGGTCAGGTGGCTGGCGCCCATGCCCTACAGTTGATCAGAATTGCTTTAAGCACCTGGCTACCCACTCCAGTATTCTTGCCTGGAGAATCCCATGGTCAGAAGAGCCTGATGGGCTACAGTCCAAGGGGTCACAAAGAGTCAGACACCACTGAGTGACTAACACTTTCACATATTCATACTGGAGCCAGTTTCCAGGGTGATTTCCAGGAGGCCAACTTCCTTATAGGTGACCAGCCTGCAGAGATTCAGACTTGGACAAGTTAACCCTCACCTTGCCTTTTGTGTTGCCCCTTTACCAGCTGTGGGCCCTTGTGCCAATTACGTAACCTTTCTGCCTCAGGCTCCTCGCCCACAAAATGGATATGACACATTTTGAGGAGTATACAAGTTGAATATATGCAGTGTGCTCAGAGCCGACCCAGCCCTGAGCAGTGCCTAGTGGTGGTGGCTGTCAGAGCAGGTGGAGGAGACCCAGCTTAGAATATTAGAGATTCAGGATATTTGAGCTTTCTGCAGTCATCCTGACTTTCAAATTTTTAATTATACAGTTTATTTTTAATTATACAAGTAGATCATGCATGTTCTTATTAAAATTCAAATTCTGGTAGAGCCAGTCCCGCCCACCCCACCCCTGTGCTAACTCTACCTGCCTGGACCCCACACTCACCACCACCCTCAGTTCCAGTTCCATCTCTAGAGCTGACCACTGTTAAAAATTGAGTGTGGTCTTCTAGCCTTTGTTTTGTATTTATACACACAAATATCACACATACAAGTATATAGCATGATTTGTATTTAAAATCATATAAAATTCTGCACAAATCTCTGCAGATGCTTTATTTCTTTACCCTTTTTGTGTTCATCTTTTACTGATAATTTAGGAATTCTTTCTGTAATAAAGGCTTCAATCCTTTCTACATGTTACATTAATACCTAATTTCCTCTACCACATTGCCTGCCTTTTTAACTGTATTTTATGAAGTCATAGAGATATTTTTTCTTTTTCAATTTCGACAAAATAGAATGTATCACTGTGTTCTTCTAAGGCAGTGGTTCTTAGTGGGGAGTGATTTTGCCCAAAGGGACAATTGACAATGCCCAGAGACGTTCTGGGTTGTCCCAGTTTGAGGCTCTCCTGGCATCTAGAACACTGAGATCAGGGATGCGGCTACACTTCCAACAGTGCACGAGGCCGCCCTTCAAGCAGAGGATCACCCAGTCAAAGTATCAAGAGTGCCATGGCTGCGAAACGGCTTTTGCCCTTGCTCAGCTCTGGGCCACGAATATGCTGCTCTTTACCTGGAGGGTTCGGCACTCCCATGTTCCCCCCTCCCACCAGGTATCCGCTTCTTCCGAGTCCCCTTCAGCTCTGCACTCCCCATCACACCGCCTTCTTCCTGGTTGTTACCTGCATCTCACTATCTGCCATCACTAGATCACAGCTTCCTGAGCCAGTGCTGTGTGTGTGTCTCGCTGTCTCTCTTGGCACATCACTTCGCTTCCTATATTATTTTTATTAATACCAAGGGATAGAAAGCTCAGCTGACTCCACAGTGAAAAGAAGCAGGATGACTTCTGTATTTGTGTATACTTGAGTATGAACCTTGTTGATTCTTGACAAACATGCCCCCGCTTATAGAGGCAATAACTGCTGGGCATTAAAGTGTGTCGTCTTTTTGGGGGGATGGCTGTGCTGGGTCTTTGTTGATTTTGCACGGGCTTTCTCTTGTTGTGCTGAAGCTGAAGCGCCAATACTTTGCCCACCTGATGCAATGAACTGACTCATTAGAAAAGACTCTGACGCTGAGAAATATTGAAGGCGGGAGGAGAAAGGGACCACAGAGGATGAGATGGTTGGATGGCATTACTGACTCTTCAGACATGAATTTGTACAAGCTCCGGGAGTTGGTGATGGACAGGGAAGCCTGGCGTGTTGCAGTCCATGGGGTCGCAAGGAGTCAGACATGACTGAGCGACTGAACTGAACTGAACTTGTTGTGGAGCACAGGGCCCAGGCACATGGACTTCAGCAGTTATAGCATTTGGGCTCAGTAGTTGTGGCATACATGGGCTTAGCCATTCTGTGGCATGTGGAATCTTCCTGGACCAGGGATTGAGCCCATGTCCCCTGCATTGGCGGACAGGTTTCTGTCCACTGCACCACCAAGGAAGTCCCAAAGTGCATCCTATAAAAGGCTAAATCCATGTTACAGTGTGCTGTCAATACTGCAAACTGTGGGAGCGTATCATTGGTAATTTGCTTTGCTTTTAGTATCACATGACATTACATACATCAGATCCAGCAGATTTAATGACCATCAGCTATTTCCGAAAGTCAAACCTATCCTGTAGGTGAGAGTGTTTGCACCATAAGAATATTTAAAACAATATGTTGGGCCTTTAAAAGCAAATCCCACACTGGGGTTATTCCTTATGGACAAGAAGGGGACTTAATACCCTCCTGTAAAAAAGAATTCCTGAACACAGCAGGAGTCAGGACATGATGAGGGAATACTTACTTATATAAGTAAAAATGCATGAACATGTATACCCATAACCCACACATGTGATCAAAGACAGAATGTAAGAATGAATGAAAGGGAACATGTACCTGATTTTGAGAAATGGTTTGAGGTTTATGAAGTTAAAGAGTGGTTGGCATCACCCATGTGTGTGTGTGTGTGTGAGAGAGAGAGAGAGAGAGAGAGAGAGAGACACGTGCAGCGTGACCAGCTTGGCCCCAAAGCAGTTGCCAGGTCAGAGGACCAAAAGCTCTGCCTGCTGCCACAGACGTGTCTGAAAATCCCGAGTGACATATCTTTATCTTCTGTCCCACAGTCCCCTCCTCCAAAGCCAGAGACGAAAAAAAGTCACGATGGAGGCAAAAGAGGCCAAGTAAGTAAATGCATTTCCCCCACTCTGTATGACAGGTCATTTATTCCCCGCCCCCTCCCCTCTCCCATAGTCACTCTGCTCCAGGACCAGGCCTCACATAAACAGAAATTGCATGGTGACTGGGACCTACGTGGCCAGCCCCCAGAGCTGGAATATCATTCCATCCCTGCCTCTCCAGTAACAGGCTGCTGGGCCACCACTGCCTGCAATCGTCTGGCCCACTGAAATCTCAGACTTTGATCTTTCCCCAAGATCATTTGGGTCCTCACACCTTCTTCCACTGTTGTGCATCCTCTGTGCTGTGTCCTTTCAGCTGGAGTTGCCCATCCTTTTTAAAACCTTCCTTGAAGAGTTACATTTTTTTAAACATTTTTACAGATGTGCTGCACTGTGCTTAGTCGTGTCCAACTCTTTGAGACCCCATGGACTGTAGCCTGCCAGGCTTCTCAGTCCATGCTGATTCTCCAGGCAAGAATACTGGAGTGGGTTGTCCTGCTCTCCTCCAGGGATCTTCCCAACCCAGAAATCGAACCCAGGTCTCCTGCATTGCAGGAGGATTCTTCACTGTGTGAACCACCAGAGAAGCCCTTTGAACAGTTCAGTTCAGTCACTCAGTTGTGTCCAACTCTTTGCGGCCCCATGGACTACAGCACGCCAGGCTTCCCTGTCCATCACCAACTCCCGGACCCTACTCAAACTCATGTCCATTAGGTCATTGATGCCATCCAACCATCTCATCCTCTGTTATCCCCTTCTCCTCCCGCCTTCAATCTTTCCCAGCATCAGGGTCTTTTCCAGTGAGTCAGTTCTTTGCATCAGGTGGCCTTTTAACAGTTATATCCTTCTAAAGGAAAATGGGACACAGGGAAGAGCAGGTCTAGAGGAAGAAGGCAGAGTTAGGGACAGGTGGGACAGACACTTATAGGGACAGACTGAAGACTCACCAGCCTGGTAGTCATGGCTCAGGTCAGCCCGTGTTCAGTGGTAGAGCCAATAGAGAGATGACATGCGCAACTAAAGAGAGAGGAGTGTGTTCCCAGGTCAAACTTGAAAACCTCGGGAGTAAGAAAACTGTTCCCAGATACTGCAGAACACTTATCTGCCCAGAGGTCATGCAGACATGAGCGGGAACTAGGACAAGGTGAACGGAGAGTCAGAGGACCTTGTGTTTGTAGAGCTGAGTCTGGTTATTAACTGCCAACCACCAGAAGCTCCAAGAACCTTAGCGTGTTATATTCACATGCGTGGTTTTCTTGATCCTGCAGCAGCAGATCACCAGCAAGATGTCCCATCTTGGCTGTTTGACCATTAATTACGACACTATAGAGCAGCCACTGCTCCTCATACAAGGAATCTGTGCGAACCTGGGGCTAGAATTGGGAACGAACCTGCATCTAGCCATCAACTGTGCTGCACATGAGCTGATGGACAATGTAAGTTTCCACTCCAGAGTTTTTGCCTTTTGTTTCGGTCCCATTATTTTTAAATTAGAACTCAAAAGAGGAGCCTATCTGTTTATATTTCCAAACAAATTCTATTTTTTCAAGTAATATCATGGAAGGGTCCAAATATAAATGGAGTTGGGAAAGCCAGGTTAGCTAATGACCAGACAACGTGCTTTGCTGTGTTTAGTCACTCAGCCGCGTCCAACTCTGTGCAGCTCTATGGACTGTAGCCCGCCAGGCTCCTCTGTCCGTGGGGATTCTTCACCAGGCAAGAACACTGGAGTGGGTTGCCATACCCTTCTCCAGGGGATCTTCACAACCCAGGGATCGAACCCAGGTCTCCCACATTGCAGATGGATTCTTCACCATCTGAGCCATCAGGGAAGCCTACAGTCTTTTTCTGATGGACAATAATAACATAACCATATACCTTTAAATATTAACAGGAAATGTCATAATAATTATATAGAGAAATTCTGTAATAAAAGTGACTAAATGGATTGCTTACATTGAAATCATGAGAACTGCTGAAAAATAATTTAACAAATTGGTATGTTCTGCTGAGTACATTCATTTGGTTGATGAATGCTGAATTGGTCAAGCATAAAGAGTGAGTCAATTGTAACTATGACTTGACAAGCTCTTCTAGACACATGGTTCTTGGAGTTTTTGCTGGTGACTCACTTTTTAAATATAAAAAGTATTTCCAAGTTATTGAAGTTTTTGGAGAATAATTAGTAATGGTAATTAATGTCAAATTCAGGGGACATGACCAAATAGGATTCCACTTTAATTTGCAATTCTAATTTTTTACTTCAAAGGAAATCTTGAATAGTATATTTGAAACCTAAGTATCAGCTGACTTCTAAAGTTTTTAGTTTTCTAAAGAAACTAAGCACAGAAAAGAATGTTTAAGGTAATTTTCTATTCTTCACATAATGATTGGTTCCTAGGCATACCATTAAGAAAAATAATTGCATGTTTTCATCTACAACGTATACCATGAACTATGAATATACTGACTGCTAGCGCTAACGAGACTGGATATTTATTGCTTATATTAGGTAAAATGCATTAGCTAGATAGCAGATAATTCTTATGTTAGTTCAAAGTCACTGAAAAAGTTAGTTCAAAGCATTTGCTCTCTGACAAGACAAGATTGTATAAGTTTTGCAGTATAGAAACTAAGCGTTCTTAACCACTTTTTAACGTGAAAAAAGTACAGAATCTCTTCAATGATGGAGTTCTTAGGAACCTGCTTAATTCTAATGGAATCCATTCTGTTAGCAGCCATAGGAAGGCATTAGTAAATCAGAGTCATTCTGGTGCACTCCACCTCCCTCCCCACACCAAATGCCCCAGGTATCACTGCTGGACACAGATTTGGACTGGAATAAGGGTGCTGTGTTTACAGACATCATACTAAATTCTCCAGGTCCGTTCACTCCTATATGAAAGTACCTGGGGGCATTCCAGACTTCAGATGAACAGGCTACACTAGAATTCCACTTCCAAAACAATAGTTACTACTAGGACATGCCTGCTTGCTTTCACCTAAGTCTCTTTACGTTTCATATTGACTGTTCATATCTCAAAAGTCTAGCCCTGCCTTCAGATTTAAAATATTCACAGTAAAGGAAACAAGCTAAATTCATTCACTGTGAGCTGAACAATGGTAGTTCTAGTGAGTAGGCAGGTTTGCACTGCTATTCTGTTTATGAATTTATGTGATTGCCCATCTTCCAAGCACCCAGGTATCTGGCATCACATCCTAAAACTGACGTAAGGAATTACTCCTCTCCTTCTCTGCAGGCAGTTGTTTTGTGCAGAAGGTTTCATCTGAAGTCCGTGGGAAGAGCTGTATGGGGCATCCAGAGAAATGCAGACTTGATTTTCTCAGGTTGATATTTAACAGATATTTAAAGTAAAAGGCACAGATTTCTCGTGTGAGGGTGGCCTGAAAATAACCCGCAGTCTTTTATATGAAATGAATGAAAATGAAGTTGAATTGCATCTTTAATGTTGGAAGAACTCATCATTCAGCCTTTAATATCTTCTTTACACTTATCAGAGTAAAGGAAAGTATGAAGTGATGATGGGGACCTACAAAAATGCAGCTGAGATGGTTGACCTGTATGTGGATCTGATCAACAAGTTCCCTTCAATTATTGCCTTAATTGATCCTTTCAGGAAGGAGGTAACGGGATTCACCTTGAATTTCATAATAAAACAGAACAAAGTCTCATTCTTTTTGATCTGTAGATTTGAAATGTAATTTGGGCTGGGATATTTTATTTGGGCATTTATGAGAAAAGGCCCTTACCAGGCAAATGACTAGCAGAAACAGAATTACCTAGGAGTGTGCCCATCTGCGGGATAAAACACGTATCCCCCAGCACTTCAGAGTACTTGTGTGTTTACCAGCAGCCTAAGTGATGTCAGACGAGCCTGCTGTGCTGGCTGGTGCTTCAATAGGTTAATCACACATCATTTCCAAGTGCTCATGGAAACAGAACTTCAACTAGGCCAAATGTTTTTTAACCTAAATTCAGTTACTACACATGTATAGACATTAAAAAAAATTCTTTAAAAGATTTGAGATATTGGGGTTTTCTGACCTGTTCACACATCCAACAAGGATTGTCTGTGTGCCTACAACTATCTCTCTTCCTAACCCACTTAAACTTCAAAACTTACGTTCTTGATTTTATGAACTTGAGAGCCATCAGATATAGTGAGCAGATATCCTCTTTGAGATAACTCAGCTATTAAAATTTGAGGGACAGAAAGAGAGCTGGATCTTACTGGTGCCCCAGGCTCTCTGAGTCCCATCTTTCCTTTCACAGCCTGGGTTGCATCCCAGCACTTGTAGAAGATGCTGAGCCCAGATCTTGCATCCCACCGGATGTTATCTTCTGCTTCTTGTCCCTAGGCTCTTGCCACAGCTCTTTTTTAATGTGATAAGATGCACCTGTATTGTCTGTCCTAATGGGACAGGTGGAACTCTAGTACAACAGCTGGGAAGACTGTATATTTCTATTTAAATAAGCATCTCATTTCATTTGGTGGTCTCACCAATTAAAAATAAGGGTGTTGGGAATGAGGGTCTACAGCCCTGCTCATTTCTTTCCATTGTCTTTTTACCAGAAATAACATTAACATCCTCCAACCAGCCAGTCTTTAGCAGCATTGTGGATAACACAGTGGGTGGGAAAAGCCTGTGCTTGGAGGATGTCAGAATCAACGTGGAGAAAAGCATTTAATGTGTATTAACATTTTATTCATTATATCTTTAAGCTCAAATTTGATCACTTTAGGTTTCTATTCCACGAAGCCTATTAACTTGTGTGGCTGTGGTACAAGCAGCATTCAGCTGAAAAATGCAAAAAACAAACAACTCCCCCCAAACCCCTAGCTTGTATATCTCAGAAAGGTGTCTAACTTTGATTGTCTACTATATGATTCCTGTTGTTTTGTGATGATGCTCCATTCACTGTAATGACGAATTCTTAAATATCCACCCAGGACTCTGAACAGTGGGACAGCATCTATAATGCTCTTGGTTCCAGGTGTTACATAATTGCAGGCACCACATCCAAAAGCATCTCTAAACTGCTAGAGGAGGGCAGCATCAGCATCCTCAAATACAGCGGGCTGATCATAAAACACACAAACCAAACCACGATGTCGGACTTGGTGGAAATAACCAATCTCATTGACGGTGAGTGGAAATACAGATCCGAAAGACTCATTATGAACTTAAATACACAGTGTATCAGGCACTAAAAAGCATGGAATCCATCTTGGAAGAAAAAAACACCCCAGCCATTTGTGAGTGATTTGGTGCTAAATAGCAAAATGTACCTTACTACTGATTCAGTTCATAATGTTCTAAGAACAGCCGCACCCAGGAGGTCGCCCCTTTCAGGGAGGGCTACCACAAACACATGGCTGAGGCTGCTGTTCTCTCAGTTTCACAGGACACCACAGTGATTTCTTTTTTTCAATCATTAGCCCACACTGGCTTTTTTTTAGTTTCTCAAAAGTTTCAAGCTCTTTACGACCTACAGGTCTTTGAACATGCTGTTCCTTCAGCCTAGAATGCTTTGCCCTGTACCATTTAGTTGACTAACTAGTCCTGATCCTTCAGATCTTCTTGACCTAAATGAAACCTCTTCAGATGCCTTTTCCTAATTTTCCCCACCCCTCACTGGCTACTCTGAATCTTTCTCATCCCATATTTTCAACTGTAGTAACTAGCCACAATTTGTTCAGTTGGGTCTGACTCTTTGAGAGCCGAGGCTTCCCTGTTCTCCACTATCTCCCAGACATCACACTCATGTCCATTGAGTTGATGATGCTATCCAACCGTCTCATCTTCTTGTTGCCTCCTTTTCCAGGGTGTTCTTGGGAGTCTTGTTCACTTATGCACAGGGCCTGAAACATGAGTACCGTGAGTGGATCTCGGGGACTAAGCAGAAGGCTAGTCTTAGAGCTGGTGCAAGACTCAGATGGAGACTGGGAGCCAGGGGCCTGGGCTGGTGGCAGCAGATGGAATGAAATGCCTGTGGTCCCTTTGCCTGCAGCCTGCCCCGGTCTAGGGCCCAGGCAGGGTGGCTTGCAGGTGGTGGGAGAGACGCCCTGGGCCTGGCCTTTCTCCCTGGGCCTGGCACTTGGCAGACATTCTGTTCCATGCCAGATCACTGCTGTAACTCCTGCCTGTAAGACACAACACTGTCACCACAGGAAGAACTCTGGATTGCAGTCTTTGTGGGCTTTGGCAAATTTTAAGGGAGTTTGAGATCTTTAAACGTGATTGATTAAGTACTGTTAACACTGCTCTTCTAATAAGTCAACATTCAGAAAGACAGTTTTCCTTTGAACAAAATTTTACATGAATTGTGAAATCTGTTATTTAGGCATATGATGCCCTTGTACTTACTTGTATTTTGACTCTAAGATGCACATTTTTCTACATTGAACATGGATGATTGTCTTACAGCTGTGGTCTGAGAAATGTGTCAATCTAACTTGAGCGTTTTTCTTCTTTAGTGGTAATAATGGTGCCTCTTACAATCGAGGGTATCTTAGATTCGATGAAACATAGCATTCATTTAATGTTCATTATCTACACAGATATAATCAGGGTACTAGAAATGCAAATTTCTAGTTAGAATTCTCAGATGGTCAACGAATTGACTCTTCACAGTTTTAAACCTCTGGCAGACTTTAAAGTTTTATTCTGGAGGCTTGTATCTGCTGATTAGATTCATACCATCTAAAATAAAAAGAATTCCTCTGCTTACAGGTAAGAAGCTCATCGCTGTCTTTGGAAGTACAGAAGGAGAGTCATCTGATGACAGCCTTGTCGATTTGGTAAGTGCTAAAAACCAGTCCGTTGCAGAATTGCCAAAACACTGCTTTTATCACAAAATGGTGTTTCAGAGCGGTGGACTTTGGCAGACAAAGTCATGTAACCTTTTATGAAAGATTTGCTTCCTCCCAGACAGCTGCCTTTTGCAAAGAGCTAATCTTTGAACTTTTAAAAACAAGAAAAATTGAAGTCCTGGGAAAATGATGAGCATACTTAAATGACTGGGGTGCGCACTTGCAATCTTACCTCCGAAAATGAAGTGATAAAGGCCAGAGTGTTCTTATATAAAAGTCAGCACACTCCCATGACTAGGATAGCATCTGACGTACAGTCACACTATCTCTGTACCGCTGAGTCTTCTCGGCTTGTAAGCAGGCCGCTTTACTGATGTAACGTGAGAAACTGACTTCAAGGCCGCTTTATACATGTAAGATGAGAAACTGACTTAGGAGAGTAAAACCAAAACACACAGGGACAGTGTGTGGGTCCCTTCTCCCTCAAGAGTTTAGTTTAGCAAAATATGACTCCATTTAAAATAAGCTGTTCCTCGTCCCTTTAGGCTGTTGGACTTGGTGTCCGGTTTATCAAGTTGGGAGGTCTTTCTCGTGGCGAACGGGTGACCAAGTACAACCGCCTCTTTACTATAGAGGAAGAACTTGGCCAGAATGGAACACTGGGTATGTGCTGCTTTCTGCTTTGTTTTCTTTTAGCCATGAATAAGAGAACAAAGATTGGGAGAGGGAGGAATAGAAGTCGCTCAGCAGGCGGGCAGGGGAATCCAAAGACTATAAACAAGTGCTGACAAAACCAGGATGGCATTCGCCACAATGTGCCTTGTTTTCTTAATGGATTATCTGTTTACCTGAATGTTTAAAACTCTCGCCCTTTTTTTTTTCTTTTTTTTTTTTGATGAATAGGCTGTGTGATGCTTTTCAATAGACTTAATTGATTGGAATTTCCAAGCCTACCTTTTGTTATGGCCCAAATTATACTTAAGGTTTCTCTGCACAGCCCAAGAAAGTTAAAGACAGATGTTTCCCTGGTGGTTCTTGGCAACAATTTGTCTTAAGTAGACAGCATGTTAATTTAATGTACCTTGGGAAGACTAGTCTCAAGAGAAATGAACCAGTCACTTATGACATCAAACTTTGTAAATCTGCATGGATAGAAGCAGCTTATGTACCAGCTACCTGGAGAGAAAACCCCCAATATGCATTTTTACTCTTTATGTATCACTGTGACAGCCAAAAGCAAGCATGCAAAGACGTTTAAAGAGACTAATACTTGTCTTTGCAAAATTCTAAAACTATTTGCATTTTAAAATGGAATTAACATACTGCAAAAAAGGATGTTATTTAAGTAGTGCTGACATACTTGTTACCATAAATCAGGCCAGGGGTCCCCAACTTGCAGGATCTAATGTCTGATGATCTGAGGTGGATCTGATGTAATTAATAACAAAGTGCACAATAAATGTAATGCACTTGAATCATCCCAAAGCCATCCCCTCACCACCCTCCCCCTGGTTCATGGAAAAATTGTCTTCCACGAAACCAGTCCCTGGTGTCAAAAAGGTTGGGGGCCGGCCACTGCCATAAATGTAACTCTTGAATGAGACAGATATATTACAGAAAGTATTGTGGAGAAGCAAGGAAGTCCTACTCAATATAGGCACTTTTTTCAGGGACCAGTAGAAATAGTAACTATAAATTTGTCACATTTAACATATGTAATGACCTTGACACACATCCTAAGATTTATGGAAAAAAAAAGATATAATGGGGAGACTATGTCTCAGTCATGTAAGGGCAGTCAAAAGTTCGTATTATTTAGTGTGTAACATGAGGGCTTTTTTTTCAAATGGGTAAAATTATATGGCTCCTACCTATTGTCTGATTAATTTTTGTCATCCTGACTCGTGGAAGCTTTAGATTCCCTAAATGACTGATCACATTTCCAACCAGACTTCACCGCAAGGGGAACAGCTGCTTTGGGGCAACAAAAAGGACTCTAGTGACCGGAGGCCCAGCTCCTCCCTAGTGACAGTGCTGGCCCCTGAGCATTCCGGAATGGATTAACAGATTAATGAGGATTTTGCTGAATTGGCAGTGGTCAATACATGTGAAGGGGGACCAAAAAAACTGGAAAAGCAAACCACTCCACTGAGAGGTTGCGTAGGAAATCTTGGCAAAAGTTCAGCCCTTAAAACAGTGTTCCTGCTACGGGGACCTGAGTGCAACAGTCTAAGCCGACAGAGGCTGACCTTGGAATAGTTAGTTGGCAATGATTTGTCTCATGAAGAGCACTGGCCTTCCCTCCAGTTCATCTTCCTCTTATCCTATGCTGCTCAGCCTCTGGCCAAAGTCCGCTGTACACCAAACGTTCCAGAATGTTGTCTAAGGATACAATGCAAACTGAACAGAATATATTGCAGCTAACGTATAACCAATGACAGGCCCGCTTTTTGGCAGTTCTAGAATCCTTTCTAATGGTGTGACACCTCTGGACAGTTCTGAAGCTGCTCTCCTTTAAATCCTGTAACGAAGATTAAAAACTGGAACCAGGGGCTTCCCTGCTGGTCCACTGGTTAAGACCCTGTGCTTCCAATGCAGGGAGCATGGGTCTGATCCCTGGTCAGGGAACTAAGATCCCACATGTCACATAGCCAAAAAAAAAATAAAGCAGCCACTGAATTAGTAAACTTTATTGTTGTCATTTTTTAATAGGCTTCAATGAAGAACACACATTTTTCTACTGGAATGAGGAAGCTGAAAAGGCTAGCGAGCTGCCCGAGGTCCCTGAGCCCATCTTCCCCACAGGGGTTGTGGAGGAACATGCCAAACTCTGAGCATCTTCCCACCGGGGTTGCACACACCCCAGCTGACAGCCACACCACTCAGACTATTAGACTGATTGACCTGGAGGAAATCTTCATTTTGCTTTTGCTCCAAAAACTTCACTAACTCGTGTGCTTTTTCTTCCTTTACGTTTACTGTTTGGTGAAAGACAGAGATAGTATTTTGCCTGAAATTATACCTGTGAACCTGTCTTCCAGCTGTCACACTGCTGTGGGGATCCTGTTTGTACATGCTCATGCTCTGGTTCAGGGAAAAACTGTCTTGCACATGTTCGTATATGTCCATTTGAGGGGGAGGGGTCATGACGCAGTAGAATAGTCCAATATTTTTGCCACCAACTCCACGCTCAGTTCAAACACCTCATACTTTACTAGTCAGAACATCTCTAAAAGCAAACATCTTTTACACTGGGAGCTTTCTCTGCCAGGAAAAGGTATACATCTTCTCTTTTTATCTTAAATATCCATGTAGAAAGCACACACACAGTTTTATAGCCAACCTCGAGCAAAACTGTGGGAGTTTCACATACTGTTTTAAGAGCCAAACAGCTTCCTCTAACTTTCCTACCCTCAAATCCATTTTCTCTGATTCCCACCTCTTTCTAAATTTTAATTCTTCATCTATCATTTATATCTCTGGGGAATCTCCTTAGAGCCTTTTTGGAATGAGTATAAATGAGAAAATAAATGAGTATAAATTCAGTAAACACTGAATTTATTCATTCAGTGAATGAATAAATACACTTAAAGCCATTAAATGCATAATTATTTTTATTATAGCATCTAGTAGGTGATTAAAAATGATACGACATATAGATTGTCTTTTCTGAAAGCTGGTTTTGGGGTGATCGAGGAGAGTCAAAACCAACCATATTCAAACACTGACCTGTAAATATAATAATATCCAGTGGCTTTATATGACTTAAATCCTCTGTTCAGTTACCATGTTTTCCCCCCAAATTACATAAATTGCTACATACTGACCTGTGAGAAAGTTGGCTAAGTTTAGATTTCTGGTGTAGTCTCTAAGTTTTTCTAAGCACACCAAGGACCTCTCCATTTGAAGAGTACTAACAGGGAGATGTAATGATCTTTTGGCAGAGCCAAGGCCTTCCTCTCAAAGCAGTGACTTAAAACAGGCTCCGCGGCAGGTTCGTTCAGAGCCCAAGGCAGGAGGGTTGGTTGGTATCACTCTTAAGTTGAAAGAGCTGTGTCACAGTGCATGATTGTGGTTGCCTTTCCTGATTCTTAGCAATAAACAATGGGTAAGTGTTCACATAGCCTCTGCACATGTACACCCCCCTGACACACACACGAAATATGGGAGGTCATGTGAGAGTATGCCCTGAAACTGTGATACAAATTATAACTGAATGAAGCCACAACAAAAATGTACAACTAAGTTAGTAACTGAATAACTAAATTAAATTAACCAAAGAGATGACTTATTACCTCAACCAAGTCAACCCTAATTTCAGTGCTGAGCACTCCCTATTCTCCTTGACCTCACTTGAGGCTTGGGGTCACCAAATGGACATTAGCATTTTAAGCTTCTGAGAGTGATAAGCACTGTTTCTATTTATATATTTTCTCTCTCTACACACGTTACAGGACATGTAATAGATATAAACCATATCACGGACCCAATGGACATGAGTTTGCGTAAACTCCAGGAGTTGGTGATGGACAGGGAGCCCTGGTGTGCTGCAGTTCATGGGGTCGCAAAGAGTCAGACCCGACTGAATGACTGAACTGAAGATATTACATATAAAGAGATGAAAGAAACTCATCATACCCTTTATTGGAAATGGCAGGGGGACTGGGGAATGTTAGTGCGTGGAAGAAACTTCAAATCCAGTCCTTAAGTAAGGGCTGCTTGATGACCTTCCTAAGGTCAATGATGATGAGAGATGTTTATCCATTCTCTACAACTTATTGCCACATAAGCTGAAGCTGTTCCATGATTAAATATGTATTGGAGTGTGTTGCCATTCTCTTCTCCAGGGGATCTTCTCAACCCAGGGATCAAACCTGTGTCTCATGCATTGCAGGCAGATTTTTTTACCATCCAGCCACCAGGGAAGCCCCTAAACATGTATGGTGTGCATTTATAAAAATCATCCAAGCCTTGTTTTTAACATTCTGTGAAACAGAGTATCATTTACCTGACAAATAACCTAAAAATAGCATGGAAGGATAATGAACAGTAATCTTTACCTGCCCTACTCCATTTCTAATAGACATTTTACTGTTAACAAAAAAGGTAAGGAAGGAGGAATTACTGGTGAGTAGTCTGAAGACAGTAAAGAATCCGCCTGCCATGTGGGAGACCCAGGTTTGATCCCTGGGTTGGGAAGATCCTCTGGAGAAGGAAATGGCAACCCACTTCATTATTCTTGCCTGGGAAATCTCATGGACAGAGGAGCCTGGCAGGCTACAGTCCACAGGGGTTGCAAAGAGTCAGACACAACTGAAGCTACATAGAGTCAGAGCCAAAACGTCCATTGTTTTTACTCAGGCCAATCAAGGTTGCGAGGTTTTAGCCCTGTTAACACCACAGGAATTTCCACAGGAATGACCAAGTGCTGAAACCAATGGACGTGAGTTTATATGAGACTAGCTCAACTACAAAAAGGTACTAGAATTAATTTTATCAAAGTAATTTTAAATACTTTGTGATCATGGTGAAGGAATAAGCAGCTCAGAAAAAGTAAGAACCCTTTCAGAATACCAATGACTAAATGTTGCCTGGTCCAGCTAACACATTTCGCCAGATGACTGACTCTTTACCCTGGAAAGGGTGTGTGATGAGAGATGGAATTACATATGTACAGAATTTTGAATTAGTAAATACCTTTAAGACATGCCAGCAGACTGACAATATACACAGGAATGGGGAAAGCAGGAAGAAACGTAGCGTAAAATTCCTCAAAAGAAATCATTTTGTGGATTATTAAAAATTACTAAACTTATCAAGTCTTATACAATGTTTTTATTAAAGGATGTCAAGTTTGGGGAAGTAAACGAAAAATATCAATAACCACAAGTGACCTTTAGTGGGAAACTATTGGTGCTTTTTAATAAATGTGCTGAGGAGAGTTCAAATCACAGCATAACAGACCTTATTTCAGTGAATTAATGCCATCTGTAATTTGTATATCATACAGCAGTATTGTTCAATCAGGGGAAGTCACAGTTGAAAAGCCTTACATTTTAATTCCCTATGAGTAAACTGATAAGTAACTGTAAAAACATCACTGGAAGAAACATGGAAACAGCCAAGCATAACGAACCTACAGAAGGATAATTATCTCCAAATTTAGGAAGCACATTTACCTGCCTAACCACCTTTTCAAGCCTATGTTTAGCATACGTGCAAAAATAAAATACAACTACTGCAATTATTACTATCATTTTCTTCCGCCCTTAGGTGAGAAACACCTGACAGCTTCATGCTGAGCTATGCTAACAAAACTAACCCTTTCACTTTCTTTAATAGTAAAATTACCATTACTGAATCATTGTCATAAGAAAATGCATTCAAGTACATTACCACTTATTTTAAATAAACACCAATTTTGAAACAATCAACTTTGAAAAGCTGCACAAGTCTTTTTTTTTTTAATCCCTGATTACATTTCTTTATTCACTGTGGTAGATGGAAACTTTGTATTTTTAGAGACTATCACCTAATTTCTTTACAAACAAAACAAAACAACAAACTTGTGTAATGTGAAACAGCAGTGAAGCAAGAAACTGTATGCTTGTCACTTATCTTCACTGTACGTAAGAACTGTGATAAAATATGGTATTTGTGCCACATGAGTACATGAGAAAACACAATTGACTCATAGCACTGAACACACTGCTTACCAAGATAATACTCTATTAAATTCAAGCTTTGGACTTCACCTCAATTCTGCATTCAGGCCACTAGAGCATTCCCTCCAAAGTCTTTGGGAGGCTTTGGACACAATCATCCCATAGTTAATAATGTGTGTAATTAACACTGAGTATGAGACTGCTAGCTTGACATCAGCTCCCGAAATTTTAAGCTTATCTCAGTATATCCTAGAAAGTAATTTGTATACCACAGTGCCTAACAATTTCCATGCTACTGAAATTTCTCCATCAAAAAAAAAAAAAGGAGCAGATACGCAAAACAGAAGCTTCTCTGGGTTTTTTTTTTAAATCACCTTATTAAGCTAGTCAGTTCTGTTTATCCAATTATACACAAGTGCTGCAACCTTTCATCATTACATTTGATTAGCGGTATGCACATTACCTAAGAAGATAACATCTGAATTTTTTGTTATCTTCTAAAAGAAGTCACATTTAATACAGTAATTAGAAAAAAATCTTATCCCTATAAACATTAAAAAAAAGCTACAAAGAATGTGTATTTTCCTAAATAGCTTACTTATATATTTATAGGTGAACTACTTACAAAAGTGACATCAGAAAAGAACCTATATTCTGAATACAGTGACAAGAACAGAATGTCTATAGCTCTTGCCAATACACCAAAACTAATCATGTGCTCATTACAAAAGGACTTCTGAACGTGCCAGCCTTCGGTTTACGGATTAGCAGTTGGAGCTGCTGGTGTCTCTCTCTCTCTGTTTGTATCCTGGTTTAGTTTCAACGTCATCATCCTTGTGTTGAGCTGGATCTTTCTCAGCGACCTGGGCTTTGGTTTGAGGTTCGTGTGTGGAAACAGGATCTAAAACTACAACCGGTTTGGCTTGTTTTCCACTGCCAATGTATTGTTTCCGGTATCCAGTGTTACTGGGAGGCCTAGGGGGTGAACAGTTAAACAAACAAACAAAAAATTAAAAGCAGAGAGAGAAAGCATTGATCTTTCCGTATTCCTGGATTCAGAGGAGCAAAAAACCCAAAACATTCTAAGTCTAATCAACATGCAAAAAGTGGTCTTTGAGGTGCCAACCATTAAAAAAAAAAAAAAGCTATTAGATTACATATTAGGAACACAAGGCCAGGAGAAAGGCGGAAAAAGTCAGAGCAATTAACTGCAGAAGTGTTAAAAAGCCAAAGGCACCTACCTGCTTAATCGCATACTCTGCTCATAGAAGCACAAAGCTCACAGGTCCTCTGCGCATACCGCCCCACTGCCTGCTGCCCCCGACTCCTGCCCCACCTCTGCTTAGCTGGAAGGAGGCAGCGAGTCCCTCCCGTGTATGCCCAGAGCACATGGAGTTGCAGACTCGCTCTGAGGAGACTGCGTGGAGGAGGGAAATAAATCACCACCACCCCCATGGGGCAGCTGAGAGACGTGCCAGCTGCTGCAGTTTGCTGGCAGGAACGATTCTGGTCAGACCTGGGGAGCAATGAGGGCGGATGGGAGAATCTAGAGAGTCAGCTGAAATGCCAAGTTACCACTTTTTCTAAAACGGAGAATCACATTTGAGAAATTTCTTATTGAATTTCAAATAGCAGTTTCTTTTTCCACCGAGGTTTCCTCTCTTCTCTTCTGATGTAAGAAGTTACTGCTTCTCCAGCTAAATAGGCAATAATTTCCTTGTGGAAATGGAGATGTCCTGAAATGCTCTTCTCTTGCCACGTGTCAGGAGATTAGGCTGTGGGCACCTAGTCCTCTCAGAAGACAGGACAGCAGCAACCATCTGAAGGGGCTGGACTGCTGATCTGATGCCTGGAGGTTGAGGGGTGTGTTGTAGGCAGGGCAGAGGCTCTTCAGAATTATCTGGTTTTCCTGGTGGTTGCTAGGATGTTAACCATGGCCCAGCACACCTCTGTCCCATGTCCACCTCTGGATGTCAGGATGAGTACTGACGAACTGCTGGCCAGGTCTCCCCACTGCTCTACTAGTCTCCCTGATCAGCTGATGTCTATTATTCCCTGACCCCTAGGTCAGACCTGCTGGTTGACACTCCCTTACTGCCTCACACTTCTCCCTTGTTGGGACTTACCATAGTTACAGTGAAATAACTGGTTGTTAAATGTCTGTCTCTTTAAGTAAAATGTAAGCATCCGTGAGTTGGACTGTTTAGCTTTGTTCATAGTTATACGCCAGTAGCCAGAGCAGACCCATTTGTGGGGTAAACAAATGAGCGAATACTAATGAACTACTGTGTGTGAAAGGCTCAGAACGAATGCTCAGAAACCAAGGCTTTTGTGTGAGCAGGTCTGGATACCTCTATTGTACAGCAAAAGCAACAAGAACAAATGATCAACTGTTGAGACAAAGTGGCCTGCACGAGCCAGCCACAGGTAACAAAACTCCAACCCAGGGACCACGGTTTTATCACCTAGCACTATGAGATCTGTCCAGATGTTTGAAAACCACTATAGGGCTTTCCAGTTATACTGTATGACTTGATTATCATCAATAAGTAACTAGCACATAACTGTCTTCTTTGGAGGAGTAAAAGCAGAGAGATGACCAGAGGCCTGAGAGGAAAGTTATGCTGTAGTGAGGACAGATTCCTTTATTTTTGCCTGAAGCTGGCAACACCCTTTTCATTAGCAGACAGCTCTGACACTGCCCACCTACTGTGGCCAGAGATCCACTTCTCAAGATATCTGTTACTGTGTTCTAGCAATCACCATGGGATGAATTTACCCCAGTGGTATCTGGCTTGACTTTCTCTGACCCAGGGAACACCTGAAAGCCCGAACCCATGGTCGGAGAAGCAGAACCACCATGAAAGGCATAAGGATTCATGACAGGTTAGACCTCAGGCAATGGAGAGAGCCAGTCAGGCAGTCTACGTGAGTCTGTGTATGATACTGGGCCTGAAATCAGCGCGTCATGCAGGTGAGAAGCAGCAAGGAGCGGAGGACAAACAAGAGCCCCATCTCTTTCACAATCCCCAATCCTGATGAGGCAGGCGAGCTTCAGGGTAAACCTGGAGCCCTTCCACATGGATTCACACATGCATCTGGCCCAAGATCTGGGGAAGCTAGAAGGGGAGATGGGGGCAGCCGTGCCACACGCCAACTAGGTGACAACGCGCATGAGCAGTAAAAGCACCTGCCCTACACACACTTTCAGAGCATTAAAAAAAAAAGAAAAGACTATTACGTCACTTCCACTTTCTAAATCTCATGCCAATTTCTCTTGTGGTGAAGCCTAACCTGGAAACAAATGGGTAAGAGAATTCAAGGGAATTCTTCAAAGTCACATAAAATCTGCCAGTCAAGTCCCCAGTCTGGTTCCGCGACACTGGGTCTAAGCCCACTGCTGGCTTAGACCAGATAAGCTGGCCAGTCTGCTCGACACATGCAATGGAGATATCAATCTCATTCCAGGTGAGCAATTTCCATCAACTCATACTGACCTTCATTCATCACTTTTGTAGAACTACCATGGATGTTTTCATGCCCACATGTGTCTGCAGGTGAAGGGGTGGTGAACGTATCCTAAAAATGCTTTCTTCATCAGCTGGAGGCTGAAAACTTCCAGGAGGTGCTCTTGGGGCTCCACAACAGCAACAAATGATGTTGACTCAACTGAAAGTTCAGAAACTCTGTATGGCCAGGCTGCAATTTTCCTGGAATCGTCTCAGTCCAGAGAATTGCTGTTCTTTCCTCAAGTAAGCTTCTCAATAATAGATTAACCTATTATTAAGTCACGTGTAGACTCCAATTTGAGAACTCCTTTGCTTATCACTGAGCTTGGCACAGTGGAAAACTTTGAATCCATGTGTTGAGAATCAGAGTTAACTAGTTTCTTAAAGATAACGACCACTGGCTTGGAATTCCAAAGGGCTGAAGCTAAAAGGGACTACGGCGATCATCTAGCCCAGCTGGTTCTTTTACAGATAAGGAAAATGAGGTTTGGAGAGGGGAGGGGCAAAACCTAAAACATACAGCTTATTGGTGGCAGAGCTAAGACAAGAATCAGAAGTTCCTATCTCCCTGTTCCTGATTCTCCCACAATATCACGTAACTTTTTACCAAAGGCATCTTCTAAAAACACGATGATGATGCCACAAGCTAATTCTGGTATGTTTACAGATTCTTTCTAAATCCTTGTTTTCACCTGCATCTTTCCGATCTATAAATATGAAATTCATCCTTTGGAGTTATCCCTTGTTTTTTTTTTTTGCCTTTGTGACTTAAACCTAGCTCTTCCTGGTTTGACATCATTAAGTCCATTCCTGGTTCCCACGGGGGAGCTGCCCAGGGCTCCTTCTGGAATAAGGGGCCTCATCGTACCTCCAGTCTGATCTTATAGGAAGAGCCAGAAAGCCCCACAGTGATGGTACCCAGAACCCAGGCTCCTGCGCTAGGCAGCCACGGTGGCAGGTTCTAGAAGGTTAAACTGAAGCTTCTCCCCAAGGTGAAAAATCCCAGGTGCTCAAACACAACAATCCAATAGGAACTGCAGTATACCATTGTTTGGTTCAGTTTTTCTACTTTAATTCATCTAAAAGCAATGATCCCAAATAAGGAATTAAAGTCAGTATTCTTAAAGAGGATGGCAGACCTTCTCCTGTAAGCTGCAAAATCTCCAAGCAAAGCTTAAATTTTAGAGCTGACATGAAGACTCAAATCATGGACTGTTCAGGCTGAGAGGGATTACTGACATGAACTAGTCCATCCTTCTCATTTGTCAGGTGAAGACACCAAAGAACAGTGAGTTAAATGCTTGTGTGGGCACACAATTTGTTAATAGGAGATAAGGATTAACATTGTGGCATCTTGACTTCCTGTCAAGTATTTTTTTTCTTACCACAACAGAGTAGCAGTGATTTTTTGATCCATTCAAATAGGTGTTTTTGTGAGTCATTTTCAATCATTTGTTAAGTGCTATTCCAAGACAAAAAGAAAAACCAGAAAGCAAAATAAAAGCTAGGAGAAAATATACTAATCTATGCCACTCTATGAAGCCTAATGCCCAAGTATTGGGCAGGCCAAAAAATTCATTCGGGTTTTCCCATAAAAGCTTATGGAAAAACCCAAATGAACTTTTTGGCCAACTCAACACTACTTGGTGGCCCTTTCAGAAAGCAGTTAGTTTTCCCTCCCTGCAAGAGGGCCAGAAGGTGAGGCCGGGGCAGATGGGGCCACTAGCTAGTAAAAGGGAAAACCTGACTCCAGCTGGTACTGGTACCAGAAGAATCAGAACAATTGCAAACGGTAATGCCCAAAATTGAACTTTATAATAAAGGGACTCAGTGATTTCTCAGACTGTGTTACAAGAGACGAAAGTGCAGCTTTCTAATTCTTAAAAAAGCACATCATTGTTTGCATTCAATGAAATTTCATTCAAAATCAACTTTCCACGTTCCAATTATATTCAACAACATTCTAGCTAACATTTCGGCTTCAATTCAAATTAACTAATGCCCCCAAAGAGCCCTAATAGACATGGTTCTGAGCTCAATTGAATACAATCAAAGCTCATGAAATGAAGGGGGTAAAATGCTTATTTCATGCAAATTTTGCATATCACTCAAGCTTAATTTTACTGATAATATAAAGGTGGGACATTTTGAACATTACAGTGAACGAAACTTTTAAGCGGCGAGAGTTATTTTATAAAATGCTACCTCTGAAAAGCTGATTGCCAAACAGTATAAAAACGGTTTGAGGCATAAATGCCAAGTTCATTTCTATTTCACTTCTGAGGTAACTATCTTTCAAATCGCAACAGCTGGACTATTTAACACAATCTGGTGAATCAAAGTATAGTTCTTCTCTGGTCTCCCAGTGGGACGCCTGCATTAGTTGGTGGCAGCCATCCAACAGATGACGCACAGCCGGACGGTCTGAACTCTGCTTCATTTACAATAAAAATGGGTAAAGCCGCAATCGTATTTACCACCTTCAAGGACAGAAAACGGAAAGATTTAAATGTGTCTTTATAAAGTAGTTTCCTGGGAAAACTTCAAAAAGGAAGTCAGTTTTATATTTTCCCTTGTGTAAAAATAAGAAGTCTTGCTGCCCGCCCCCACGCCAGCCCATCCCCAAGCCCCTTACAGAGTTGCTGCAGCAGTGAAGAGCAGTGGCATTGCAACCAGAGGAAGTTTTGTTTCTCTTAGACGTCCTGTCTTTCAGGGCATTTTCACACACTGGTTCAAAATCTCCCTGAATCGAGTTTCAAACAAGAGATGAAACTTTCTATATTATTGCTCATTCTACTACTTGTAAACATCGTGACGGTAAGAATGAAACTAATTCCTTTTGGCTTTGTGTACTTTTTGAAACTGCATTTAAGCTCAAAGAATAAATTAATTGGCCAATTTGGGTCAGCTTCTGTTTGAGGGGTAAATAGATATAGTTTTAAATTATGAAAGATAAATATAGTTAAGCAGCAGAATACTGCCACGCATGGTTGAAAATCTGACATCGCCTTCTGGATGCCAATTTGCCATCAGGATTAACAAGAATCCCTTTTTAACAGAGGTCAACAATGGCTGGGCAAAGACTTCTGTGTCCATGTTGAGCCAGTTTCTTTGGTGGAGTAACTGCAGCATAGCTTCTCAACGCACAGGTTATCTCCCAGACCACAGTGAACGCTACGAAGCCTTGTTCCAGTTCTTTTATTCCTCCAGTGTAAGCTGGGCTCTGCGCATTTATAGATTCCAAATACACTGGCCCAGGGAGGCCAGGAAACTGGACCATTCTCACCAGCAAAATCAATGATAAAGGATGAGCTAAGACTGATTGTAGCTCAGGCAAAGATTCTTTTCGTAAATGTGTATGACACTTTTGGGGGCTACTTATAAAGATTTTTGTAATTTTGTACAACTTAAGTCACCATGGACAATTCACTGAGATCTCAGCTATGAAATGTGAATGCTATCTAAAAAAGAAAATTTAAGGGACATAGTCTTCCACCAGAGCCACCATCTATAACATGGGCACCTCAAGAAAGCTGTCATGCACAAAATGTTTATATTTTCATTTGTAATTTTCAGAAAAATATTTTTAAAGTTTAAGAGGTTTTTCTTTATATTAAATACTTTATACTCTCTTTTAAGATGGTAAGTTGTGAAGAATTCAGTGTGCTACTTTTCATATAGTTATATGACAAAATATATATCAGATGAAAAGCATTTATCAGGTTTCAGAAGTTAAATCAATTTATCCTCAGATCTGAAACTACACTTAACTTTTAGCCAGAACTTCTATTTGAACAGATTTATGTCTCCACTACTCCACTATATAAAAATAACAGGAAACACAAATACGGCAGAGACTGCTAAGAGAGGTTTAAAATAAATGACAAAGCACCAAAAGCAATTTGGCTCTCCATGCCGAAACGATATACTTTACGCTAAGTTTCTAAAAATCATAGGTGTTGGCAACGGGAGGCAAATGTTACAAGGCAATTCATTCTTTGAGAGAACTGAGAATTGCTCAGCTGTATTTTTAACAGTTATTCTGAGATTTACTCAATAGAATTTTAGCACTGGGTATAACAGAGCCTCAACAATTAATCTGGAAGCATTTGCTGTCTGCGGAGCAACTCGGAACACCTGTGAGACAAAACCGACAGGCGGGTCTTCTGGGCAGCCCACAGGAAAACTCCTACGGAGGGGGCTGAGTGAGGCAATCTCAACTTCCAGAACATCCAGTTGTTCCGCTAATTTTGTTGTTAAAACTTAATTGTCCATGTGCAGGCACACACGGAGAACCTTTGTCGTAGTGCTTAGCTGAGCAGAGCTGTTTCCTGCAGTGTCCATACACAATTCAGGGGTACTAAGATTACAGTGGAGAGCACAGCAAATCCTTTAATTGTATAAGAGCATCAGATTAAGCAGTGACGTCCATGCGGTTCATTCTGCTAGCTAGTCATCTCTTCTCAGAAATAAACGTTTACTAAGTACACGGAAGGTGCCCTCCTTTCTCTGCTCTGCACCACACAAGCAAACACACACACACACACACAAGGAAAGAAAAGAGGTGGGAGGGGGGCGATGGGAGTAACAGGAAAAAAAAAAAATGCACTCTGTCCACCACAAGGACTAAAAGAACTTGGCTTTATTCTATCTGAACAAAATGTTGACTTGAAAGAAATAGCTGTATGACCAACCAAGTTAACTTCCAGGTGAGATCTGAGACAATTTTATGCCAAGCTTCCCTAAAAATGAGTTGAGAATCTTAATTTCTACTTGGCAACATATTTCAAAAGCTGAAATTCTACAGCTCCAATGCAAAAGAGCAATTTCATTTTTCTACATCAGTTTCACACTGGAAATAATGGGGAAAACCCTGAAGAGAGACTACTTAAAAGTCAATCAATCTTTTAATTCAAACCCAGAAATGGCAATTAGATTTTCTTTCATAGAAACATTTGACTGATTATATTAACCATCAGACATCTAAAATTTATCTTTTATCAACTATACTTTGGTAGTCAGTTAATGGCTCAAACAAGATGAACTCTCACAAAAATAAATCTGTGTGGGGCCAAAAGTCACATGTATTTAGAGATACCATAGATCTAGAAATTAAATGCAAATTGAAATAAAAATGGCTTCACTGGAAACGGTCATTTTTCTATTGAAACTGAAGTCCTGTAATTGCTACATTAGTTGTTTTTTCTTTTTTTAATTCTTCTATGGGGCACAGTGTGACCTGTTTTGACCTCCCAAACAAAAAAGGCAAGCTAGCCACCTGTCTGATGGTTAAAAAGGAAATTTTAAAAAGCCTGATAAAGCTTAGAGTTTGGGGGAGATCTGGGACTGAAGAGAAACATGATGAATTAGAGAAGTGTTAACTGGAAGGGTCTCTGGCAATTGTGGCTTAAAAGCATCTTTGAGAATGGCCAAGAGATGAGGATACAGCTACGAGATGACTGCAAATCACACCAATTACAACAGAAACTGGGTTCTCCCCTGTGAAACAAGGTTTTAGATATAACTGGATGAAATGAAAAATCATCCGTGAGGTTGACCACTTTAATTGTAACTGTCAGGAGGAAATTCACCTTTCTAAAAGTTATTAATAGAAAAAGTGAGCATAGATGAATAAAGCTCAGTACCGACAAGTAAGGCCACTTCTAAGATGAGACTGTTCAGAGACAAAAAGGCAAGATGGCGAAAACACAACAAACTCCTGGGCCTCTGCCTGATTGTGCTGCAGAACTCCTGTAATATCTGCTTACTTCTTTCTCCATGCTGCTGGCCCATTTGTCCTGCCTTTCTTTATAACTACCCATCTTTCTATATGTAAGAGATGTCCCAAAATATGATGACCAATGGACACTACAGCCCAAACTCAAAGGAGCTAACGGGGAACTGACCAAAGGCGGAACTGACTGACAGAGGTACAGCATGAAGTGGCTTCAACAGTGAAATTTATTTGGGGCTGTAGAACGTATGTTTTGAGAAAAGAGTATTCACAGTGATTCATCTTTGTATTATCACACTATCATTTAGTAAAACATCTTTCTAATCCAATGGTTACAGTCAGATATGTTCAAGGTACTTGACTTCTGGGAATGAACTAATCTTCAGCATGCTTGAAATGTCAATAAATTTAAAACTTTGTAAATGAAACTTGGGCTTCCCTAGTGGCTCAGTGATAAAGAGTCCTCCTGCCAGTGCAGGAGACGCAGGTTCAATCTCTGGGTCAGGAAGATCCCCGGGAGGAGAAAATGGTAATCTACTCCAATATTCTTGCCCAGAAAATCCCATGGTCAGAGGAGCCAGGCGGGTTACAGTTCATGGGGTCACAAAAGACTTGGATACAACTTGGATACAACAAATGAAATTTATGCCAAAGACTAAAGGAGCTAAGGCAGGTATTCTAATGTATTAATTTCCAAAGTTTACTTGTGAAGCATGCTCCTTTACTGGACATTTGACATGAAAAACATTAAAACAATTTCTTTCCAAATTCCTTTCCAGCAACTCTTTCAAGTCTTATTGCTAATTTAGATGGACTCTGCTTTTCAGAATTCTTGGTTTTACTGGGTAACATTTTCTTCCCATGGCAAAAGATATTTTAATTGTTTAGGTTAGCCTTGGGAAGAGGAAAGATAAAAGAGATTACACCATCTAAGAGTATGAAGGGTCAGAGGAGCAGGATGTGAGTAACATATGCCAAATGAACTACACTGCTTCCTATAGGGGAAACCTTATAGTCATTTTCTTCGCTTCCATTCCTAGAGCTCTGAATACACTCAATGAATATGCTGTCATTCAAAAGCATGGGCTTTGAAGTTAGAATGAAAAAGGTTCAAATAAAATCTGACCCAACTATCGAGTAGGAATAGAATTTGGGGGAAATTATTTATGCCACTAAAACTCAAGTTTTCTTATCTGTAAAATGGAGATAATGTCCAATCTGTACCTTTGGGAGAATCAAAGTAACACATGAAACTACTGGCTTAATAAATGTTAGTGAAACTTTAGTAACAACAACAAAACATCACAGAAGCAAATTCCAAAATTCTGAACCTCCAAATTGGAAACTGGCGCCATTACTCATAGCCTCCATCGGATATCTTATGCTGCGCTAAGTTGCTTCAGTTGTGTCCGACTCTCTCCAACCCTGTGGACTGTAGCCCACCAGGATCCTCTGTCTATGGGAGTCTCCAGGCAAGAATACTGGAGTGGCTTATCAGACCCTCCTCCAGGGGATCTTCCCCACACAGGGATTGGACCCACGTCTCTTATGTCTCCTGCATTGGCAGGTGGGTTCTTTACCACTGGTACTACCTGGAAAAGTCCATCAGACATCTTGCCTACAGCAGTTTAAGCACATTTCCTCTCTGATGAATGGTGCTATAATATGGATACATATAAATATATACTGATGAAGACTAATAGAAAACATTAACCTAAAAACAGGTGCAACATATACAATGGAAGGTTATAAGCTTTCATTCCCAAATGTTTTCCCAATTCACTTCACTTATGTCAATCAAGAACATCAGGCTTTCCCATTCTGTTGATAATAGAGCTAACGTGTCTCACGGGATAAAATGGAAGACAACTTTACCCATACTTAGGTACTGTACTGCATTTTCTTACTTATTGCTCAATTTATGTTTGCTACTGAAATATTAATTTCCTAGCTACCCTTTAATCAATGCCCCAGAATATGTAAATTTGGAACCAGTCAACCTAACTAGAGTTAAAGAAACACGCTTTGATTTGTCTGTATTGCACAGTACTTTTCTGTACATGTGGTTGGATGTCATGGGTCTGAGTCACATTTTTTTAAAATGCATTTGTAATGGTGGCAAACTGATGGCTATTTCCAAATATTGAATCAGCTGGCAAAAGCCAAGTCATTTGGGAAGATGTTGAACATACAGTGGTGGTTAAAATAGATCATATAGTTTATTGACCAAAATGAACACTGACACTAATTCTCTTACAGGACTCGCTGAGTAGCACTAAAGCACTCTACTTCTCATCTACTTTTTCCACTCCAAATTAAATGGATAGGAAAGACCTTCCAATTTACTTCCTCTGTGGTCAGATATCTCTAGTCCAAGTAGGTCTAAAAGCATTTGGGGCAATAGTGACAGAGCTGGAATGAGTATCCTGGCCATGAAGGATAACAATCATTTCAATTGGGATTTATAAGTTCCCTTCCCTTGATATAGTTTGAAAATTTTAAATTTTCAAGAAATTATTTTACATTTCTAGGTTTGTGTGTGTTTTCTGTAAATCTATGTTTAGAGACATATTAGGAGTAGAAAACATGTGCTTAACTCTTTTCTTAACTTTGAACATTTTTATCAAGCAACCACATTTGTGAGGGATTATTGGGCTTCCCTGGTGACTAAGATGGTAAAGAATCTGCAATGCAGGAGACCCAGGTTCAATCCCTGGGTCTGAAAGATCCCCTAGAGAAGGGAATGGCTATCCACTCCAGTATTCTTGCCTGGAGAATTCCATGGACAGAGGAGCCTGGCGGGCTACATATAGTCCATGGGGTTGTGAAGAATCAAACATGACTGAGCGACTAACACTTTCACTCACTGGGGTTCTAGATCTGAAAGAGAATCTAGAGAGTACCTCAACTACTGGCCTCCATTTTAAACAAGAAAAACAAAAACAAAACGGAATAAGTTACATGATTTTCCCAAGAAAACTTGGCCCAGCCAATAACCCAGGTGTTCAGTATCTAGTGGAGAAGGAAATGGTAACCCACTCCAGTATTCTTGCCTGGAGAATCCCATGGACAGAGGAGCCTGGCAGGCTACAGGCCACGGGGTCGCAAAGAGTCAGACACGACTAAGCGACTTCACTTCTTCAGTATCTAAGCTTTCAACTCTAACTTTCGTCTCTGATCATCCAGTAATAGCCCAGCATTATAATTAAGATAAAAAAGGAATTTGTTGAAATACGTTTCATTATTATTTAATTTACATGACAACCCTACAAGGTTACCCTCATCATCCACGTGAGGAACCAGTCACTGGTTAAATAACTTGCCTGAGGCCATAAAGATAATATAGCTAGCAAACCCAAGATATCATTGTAGAGCTGGCATTCTGGAAACAATTCAAAGCTACTTGCCACCCCGAGCATATGTGAGAAAACACTGGTTTATGAACCTGACCACACTGTGCTTCCTTGTTACTCCTTGCCCACTGTACAGGCTTTTACTGATGAAAATACAAATCGTTCTTGTTCATTTGACCCTGTGCAACATTCAGTTTATTTCCAGGTACTGTGGCTATCAAGAATAATGAAAGTTATCTTTTTAAAATTCTGTAATTTGGAATTTTCCCTATTTTATATTGACCAACATGGCCATTGATTGGCTTGAATCAATGAGTCTTACTCTATTTTAACACGGTCAGTTTACTCTGGATCAGCTGCAGAGAGCGTGAGAGCAAAAATAAAGCTTATACTCTTCATCTGGTTGGCCAGCTCCTTACCTTTCATAGTATAAAGGGAGATTATAAACATAATTCCTGTCTGAACAATTACTAATCAGAATTAATGAAATTCAAATTCACTGTTAGATTTAAGATATTATTACCAGACAGTACATACTTATTGGGCTTCCAAGGTGGTGCTAGTGGTAAAGAACCTGCCTGCCAATGCAGGACACATTTCAGGTTTGATCCCTGGGTTGAGAAGATTCCCTGGAAGAGGACATGGCAACCCACTCCAGTATTCTTGCCTGGAGAATCTCATGGACAGAGGAACCTAGAGGGCTACAGTCCACAGCGTGACAAAGAGTTGGACACGACTGAAGCGACTTGGCACACACACACATACTTATTAGAAATAATTAAGAGGACACAGATATTCCTAAAGCTATTATTAAAGGAAAAATAGAAACAATTAGATTTCTCCAAGTCCCGATTATCTTCTTTTTCATTTTTCTTCAGAAAAACAAACAAAAAACCTTGCTTGTGCAGGCTGGTGACAAGAATGTTAATTAATTCTTACAACGAAGTATCAAAGGTGTCTCCTGCCATTTCCTAAGTCCCTAAGAAATAAACCCATGTATCTCTGTCTCTACAATTTACCAAACAGGACTTACTCAGTTATTTGGAACACACACATATAATTTTAGGGATTTATTAAAAGGAAAATAAACTTTCTGGGAAGAGCTTGATGCTACTTAATTTTCTGGATAAGTGAAGATCGTATGCAGAAAGCATCTATGTTTCTTCCTTCACTTTACAAGTAGTAAAGTAGTAGTTAGCAAACTTTCCTGTCCACTTGAGGCCAATCAAATGAGCACAGGCGAAACGTTCTTTTACAACTGGGCATTCTGCAGCCTCCGGTCACTCTATCTTGTATAGCTACAAAGATGCAAAGAAGTGAAAGTGAAGTTGCTCAGTCGTCCGACTCTTCGCAATCCCATGGACTGTAGCCTACCAGGCTCCTCCCTCCATGGGATTCTCCAGGCAAGAGTACTGGAGTGGGTTGCCATTTCCTTCTCCAGGGGATCTTCCCGACCCAGGGATCAAACCTGGGTCTCCCGCATTGCAGGCAGACACTTTAACCTCTGAGCCACCAGGGAAGCCCAAAGATACAGAAGACATGCAAAACCGAGCTCAACGTAAATGACTCCGGGGCATTTTTAAAAGGTTTCAAAAACCAAATAAGCAACCAAACAAACCAAAATATGTAATATTTGGGTACACATATATCTGTATATGTGGGACTGTTGAATAATGGGGTAATGTAGGTTAACTGAGTTGATATTCTGTTTCACTAATAAAAGAGTGTATTCATTCATTCATTTAGTCAGTAAGTATTTCCTGAGAGCCTACCATAAGGCAGGAGTTTCTCCAGGTGTTTGAAATATACGAGTAACAAAAAATTTCCTATCCTCCTGGAGTTCACATTCTAGGAGAGAAAGAGGAAAAAACAAGCATATATATATATATATATATACATACAAAGTATATAGTATGTTAAAGGTAACAGTTATGGGGAAAATGGAGTAGGATAAGGGTTTTTAACTGAAAATAAGAATTGCAGTTTAGAGGAGTTGAGTTACAGTTTTAAATAGGTGGTTAGCGTAGGTCTCACTGAAAAGTTGACATGTGAGCAAAGAAATGATGGAGGTAACATAGTGTAGCGACTGGAGGAAGGGCATCCCAGACAAAGGGAAGGAAAAGCAAAGAACTGGGGTAGAAGGAATGACACTAGGGCAGAGAGGCCAAAGTGGGGCTTGGAAGGAAGCATGAATGGCAGGGACTCGTGTGTATGTGTGTACATGTGCATACGTGTGCACAAAAAATAATGTTATGTATTAGAGGCTACTGTGATTGGTATCCTCCCTTGACCTTGACGCTGCTGAGCGACTGCCACTTTCACTTGACCTTGATTACCTGTCAAGAGACAATAAAGCCACTCACCTGAAATACACTACGGTGGAGTTGCCACAGCTCAAGATAATGGTGCCATTGTTTTTTTGTTTTTTAGTTGCTAAGTTGTGTCTGACTCTTTTGTGACCCCATGGACTGTAGCCTGCCAGGCTCCTCTGTCCAGGCAAGAATACTGGAGTGGATCGCCATTTCCTCCTTCTGATCTTCCTGACCCAGGGACTGAACCTGCTTCTCCTGCATGTCCTGAATTGCAGGTGGATTCTTTATAGCTGAGCCACCAGGGAAGCCCTTTAACTGCTGATCTCACTTCAAAGTGACAATTCAGATCTGTGAGGTAAGACAGTGTTGTTGCCTCTACCTTATGGCTAGTATAACAGAGTGAACCTATATAACAAAGTGAAACTATTGGTCAAAGCCAGCCAGAAATAACCCTTCCCATTCCTGGTAGCTAAACCACTTTCAGGAGATCCTGAGAAATCACATGGGTTTTTTACTTTTCAAGCTCGCATCCAACTACACTAAGTTAAACTTCTTTTACTCATTAAAAAGCTAGGTTTAAACACAAATGATTAGAAGTGCATCTGTTTGGGAAGTGAATAATTACCATGGACATACACAAGATACTTGGATTGATTTGGATGATTGTACTTAAGAAACACATTTTTCAGAAAGCCATTCTTCTTTGCTAAATGGCTGTCAATATGGAAATGCATGGCGTTGGTTATTTCAGCTAAAGCATGTCAAGAACTGAATAATCAAGCGTTAGGTTACAAAGTTTAAAAGTTAATACAGCAGCACTGAGTATTTGTATTAGTGCTTTAAGTAGATAAATTAAATTGAAACGTGTCTCTTAAGCAGTCATTGAACAAGCAAGATGAGAAATAAATTGAGCTTCACATAGGCCTTTATGGTGTCTAACAACTGTGTCTGTCAACACATGGATCCTTTTCACTGTCAATTCAGCACACATTTTGCAGACCTTGGGCCTGCAATTATTTCATTTCCTTTCTTGGAAATGTAATTTCCACTTACTTTTGGAGAATAAAAGGCAGACAAAAGGAGGAAGGAGTTGCAGTATTTTCTGATTAAGATTATCTGTGTAAAATGGTAAAGGAAAAAAAAAATCTATACACACACACACACACACTGAAGCATTTCTCAGAAACTAACTTGTCTCAGCCAAATTGCTTTTGTGTCTGGATATTGGTTCAAATGTAGCCAGACTGCTGATGTCAAATTAGGTGCTAAACAAATGTAATAGGAAAGATGAAGAATGAATATAGATCATCTTTCTGTTAGAACTGTTCAAATGACTCCCGTCAAAAGAAGGAAATGCATGACTGCAGGAGAAAATGTACTTTTAAACACAATGAAATTAGATAAAACTGTAAATCAGCAAAGAAGGTCATTCATTCCAAAAGAAGGGGAAAAAAAGTTAATAGTACCAATAAGAGAAATACAAGACTGGAAGAAAATACCCACTGGCAAAAATAGATCTAAACTGAATTTCAACTTCATTTGTCCAGGCTTCGCCTTAAAACTAAGACAGGTAGAGTTACCAAAAAAGGGGGGTTCTTTCTTTCCTGATAGAACAGGAAATCAGAGGTTTAATTAACCGTGATTACAATATTCGCTGATCTGATTTGTCTCACCTCTTCCTTTTCTTTGTGTGACAAACCAGCTGACATCCTGGTAAGAGAACTAAAGCAAAACTAGACTAATTTCAAAAAGAGCTTGCCATTGTTATAAAACAAATTGATCTTCCACCAGAACTGTCTGAAACACATTCAATAGCAGGATTAACTCTTTACCAATCAAAGTGCCACTTTCGAGCCAGGTAACTCTTTACATAGCATGTCTTCAATCTCAGGACAGAGCAATATTAAGGTACGTCTTTAATTGAGAATCAGAAAATAAGGTTGTAAAAACGTACCTTCAAAGTAAGTTTGAAGACCTAGTATCTTCTGAAAGATCTAGTATCTTCTCTGGCCACTCATGAACCATTAAGAGGAATGATCTAAGTATTTAATCTTGAAAGAATGATTAAATGTCTTCTGATGCTGAATAAGGATCATCCAAGTCAATTCTTTGTGCAGAAGAAGAATCAGATTACCAAACCAGTTAGGGATGGACTTCTCTTTATATATATTTGCTTTGCATCAGCATTAGACCTCTAAAGCTAGGAGCCTAGAATCAAAAGTTGGCTCATCAAACAGAGGAAGAAGAGTATCTATCGGCTAACCAAGTCAAAAGCTCTCTAAAAGAGAAACAAAGCAAAGTAGCACACAAATTAGTCATCACAGATTTATTCTACATACTACTTAGTAAAGAGCAGCATTACTTACTGAAATGTAACCTTGGAACTTGAGCATCCTTCCCATTTACACGACCCTTCACCTGGCTCAGGTGTTGGGGGGGGCGGGCTGTTGAATTCTGCCTCCAGAGTTTTCTTGTTCAAGGCTGTTTTTGTTACACTGGATACAGAACCCAACACGGGCATGGATTTGGACTCTGAGGTGGCTAATATTCCAGGTGGACCTTAAAACCAAACACATACCTCAAGTTTAATAATTCTGTTCGATGCTTATTAATATGGAACTGAAAAACAGATTAGCTGAAAATCCCCGCAGGAAGAGAAGAGGCCAAGACTTGCTAAAATTTCAAGAGCATGCTGGAAAATCTTCCTATTAGAAATCTACTCTGCTTGGCTGGCACCACTGCTTTTCAGGGTGGCAGGACCATGCTGAGAAACTGTGTACAGACCTTTAAGCAACTATAAAACCCCAGGCCATGGTTCCCTCAACTGACCAGAGTCCTTGGTAACACTGGAATTGTCAAGTCTTTACTTCTCACAGAGTATGGCTTTCTGGCAGCCCTACTTGAATCATTTGGCCTCTCAAGAGTTAATTCTTCCCCAAACTCAGCTCTGATTTTAAAGAGAAATTGGAATGATGTCAAAAAGCTGTTTCTAAAAGGCTCATGAAGGCTTCCTGAGCATTAAACAGCTTTTACGAACATTTTCATTTTAATGTGATTGAGAAGTAAGTGGATTTACTTCCTGTTAAAATACAGACACAGGATTATAAAAATTAAGTGGCAAAGAGTCTGGCTGTTTACCTTTTGGACTTTTCTACTCTTTTTAGATAGGATCAGAAAACTGTAATAGGGCTTGTTACTACAATTATTGGCATATCAATCTGAAACTTCTGGCATTGAAGCTAAACTCCATCATTACTTTTTTTCTATCTTCTGTTAGGAAGATGCTTGCTATCCTAGACAGCTTTTTCAAAGCAAGATTCTAATATGTCTTTCCTAAAACTTCAGAAGGAATCCTTAGGTATTCTTTTAAAACAAAATAATTTATAAAATGTCACAAAGGTACAAATAAAATCAGAACTTCTAAAAAATTAAGCTAAAGAACAAACGTGAAAGGCGTCACTAAGAAGAAAACAAAACTTGGGAGTCTCTTTATCCTTAAACAAAGTCATATCATCTCCTAAAATGGAAAAGTACTGGTGGGTACAATCCAAAATGTTACCTAATCCTTGATCACTAATATTAAGCTCTGGAATTTTATTCTTCTTTTTGCATATAAATGTGTCATGTATTATAGCAGTAAAACATATGAACTCCAAAAATGAAGTTCTACTTTGAAAAACTTGTGTAAGAGAGGCTAGAAAATTGTTCAGCCATTCTGTGACTGCAGCTCCTTTAGACTTAATCCCCCCTGGTCTGGTGGAAAGCCTCAGCTCACACAGCATCACTGTCTGCCTTTCTCATTGATTTCTTCTATACCATCAAAGCAGAAAAATTGGTAATATTATAGAATATTCTGGGTCAAAAGGCCTTTCTCTCCTGCCTGTGGCAAGCTTCATGTTGCATGGCAATGAAGGAGCAAAGAGAAAAGGGCAGAAAGATCAAGAAAGTCCAAAAAAAAAAAAAAAGAAAGTCCATTCCAAAAAGTCCAAAAAGTGTAACAACTAAAGGTGAGCTCGAGATTTGCTTCAGAGCAGCTCTATTCTGCTCTTGGGTAACTGCTGACTGCAACACCCAGTAGCTTTAAACAATCTGTCCTTGTAGAAAAGCAAGATCTAGTTTTTTGAATATACACCAACGCCTGCTGCTTGTTCTGCAACTAAGCCAGTTAAAAAGTGGCGAGGGTGGTTGAGCTGAGCCAGA
The DNA here is from genome assembly GCF_023091745.1 of Budorcas taxicolor. NCBI lineage: Eukaryota > Metazoa > Chordata > Mammalia > Artiodactyla > Bovidae > Budorcas > Budorcas taxicolor. The sequence continues at coordinate 36,630,206 of NC_068932.1, forward strand.
ACTTGTATTTTTGTTACATACAAAAGAAAAATATGAAGAAAAATGCTTAATGCTTAAGATGATGATGATGTTTAATATTATCATTATTATTGCATCCTGTTTAAGCTGTCCAAATATTTTCTGATCCGCTCCCACCATGCAGCTGTGCTACTTCAGCTCCTTATTTGTTCCCCTGGAATTTCACTTTCTCATTCCATGACCTTTATAAAAAGATTTACATAATAAATACCTCTGCCAGCTTGATCCTTCAAAAACATCTGAACTATGTTTAAAAAAAAAATGGTATGATTTCTTTTACTAGGTGATAGAGATTGAAGTTTGTTTCCTCTTGCTTTTTTTTTTTTTTGCTTTGGCTACTCGAAAGACTATTTCTGCTCACCTACAAGCCACTTCCTTTAGTATGTTTCTTCTCTACCCTGCCAATGACACAGTTCTTATTTCTCTATCTAAATGTTAATGATTCTACTGAATCTCTTATTATAACTTGCCTCAAATGATACCTTGATTATCTGTATGCTGGTGGCATATAATCAATAAAATGAAAGATTCTCACCATGCCTATAAAATATGTTCCTACCTTTCTCCACATTTAAAATATTCAGCTTTCCATACTGACTAAAATGAAAATGTTTCCTCACTTCTCCCATGGAAAACTAACTCTGAAATAGTGAGTGCTACGTGTTTGACCAAAAGAGCGAAGTAAGAATGTTTCTGGAGGAACATAAAGGTCAGTGGCAAAATAAAAAATGTAAATAACAGAGCACTAAAATGGCATTCACAAAGTCCCAAAAATGAATGAAGACTATGAATGACTACTACACAAATACTTTCAGGATGAAATGCTGGAAAAGTCACAGCACTGATTAAGTTGCAAATGAATAACAGTTCATTGTGGAGGCTGGTAAAAACTTGTAAAGCACATGTCAAGACAAAAACTCTTCCATGGTATCCTTTATTTTTCCTGAGGGGTGGTTATTTTTTCTAGGGGTGGAGGTTGTTAATTCTTATAGGATATTAACAGAATTTTTAGTCCAAACTAAAAACTGGATGGCTAATTTTTTTAAGGAGGACACAAAGGCTTCACTTTTTTATTAAAAAAAAAAAGTTTTGGCTGGTTTTATGCTGCTTCTGGTTCAACAAACCAATTTACTCAATTGAGTAAATCCCTATATGCAAACTGGGCTTCCCCTGTGGCTCAGATGGTAAAGAATCTGCCTGTAGTGAGGGAGACCTGGGTTTGATCCTTGGGTTGGGAAGATCCCCTAGAGAAGGGAAAAGCTACCCACTCCTGTATTCTGGCCTGGAGAATTCCATGGATTGTATAGTCCATGGGGTCGCAAAGAGTTAGACACAACTGGGCGACTTTCACTTTCACTTTCTATATGTAAACTAGAGCTTGATTATCAAAACCCCAAATCCTTAACATTCTAGCAATTTAAACGTGCTAGATATGATGACAATGCAAATGTAAGCTGTTGTGACAGACTAATTGTAGTTGATTTAACACCGTCTGAAAGATTCAGTCCATTAGCTATGGTCACAGTTAATATTAGTTTACGGTGGTTTTTCAAAACTAGCCTCCTGGCAACAAGGGGGAAAACCTCACAAAGGTTCCTGCTACTTCCCATGACCAAGCTGAAGGAAAAAAAACTGTAGACATACAAACTGAGTTCTGGAACACATGATAAAGTCTCATACATGTGTGTCATGACAGCAATGCAAACTGTGACCTCGAGATGCTCAAATGGTCATTTACAGTGGGTGATAGAGCTGGACTTTCTCATTCACTTGGTTCACAGGCAGAGGCAATAAACTAAATGGATATGAAAAATAAAGACGATCTCTCTACATTTGTAACTGATTTGTAATTACTACTATTATTACTAGTGATTATGTGCTTTGTCCCAGGCATTGTGCTAAGCACTGTTTATATATATATTGAAACGTAATGACTTGATCCTTGAAATAAGTCTATGAGGTAGTGCTTTTATTATTCTCGTTTTATAGATGAAGAAACAGAGAGGTTGAGCAATTTGCTTGTAGAGCAAGCAATGAATTAAACTCATGCCCTCTGGTTAGGGAGCCTTCCCTCAACATTGTTACCAAAGCCCCACCTGAATGTTTTTAACCACAGGGCATCCTGCATTCAGCAAAGCGGATCCATAAAACCCCCATTCCCTACAAATAACTAAACAAACATGCCAATAAATAAAAATACATAAAAGCTCTTATGAGATATCCCTAAGTACCTTTGCCCATCCATTACTTCTCATTCACATCAAAAAAATGTTAATAATAACTTTAGAAAGATCATTTTATGTTAAAAAGAGACTGAAAGGAAGATGCTTAAGAGAGGAAGAGTAGAACTGTGGAGAATTCAAACCAGCTTACTACTGCTATCTGCTTCTGTTGTCAACTTTCTGCGACGCAAAATCCTTTCTAACTCAGTTTCACTGTTTTCAATGTGAAGGGATTTTAAGCTTCTTGAACTAGTGGATTTGTTAAGTGTCCCCTAAAGTGAAAACAAAACAAAAACAAAAAGGTTAATGTCTTAATACAATACACAAAAGAATATAAAAGTCAAACCACCAAAACATTACCAGATTTGAATGGAATTAGGAACTAAAAATGAATTTGCTCTATATGTATTTTTAATGTACACATCTTTAACAACACATAGTGTTGGATCACTTAAGAAGACGCTACTGATGATGTAAGATGTCGAGCTTTCATATCAAAAGAACGGCACAAGAACACCTCTCGATGGGCTAACTATATGAAATTCAGTGGTGGGAAGGTACTTGCACATTGATGATTAAGATTCTGATGTGTGTTGATCGACCACGTGGAGAAGAGAACGGATATACTGAACTCACCTGAGAAGTTTATCTTGATATGGCAGCCATGAGTTATTGAACCCATATCCTTGCAGCACTGAAATATGTGGCTGATTCTTCAGAGAATGACCCTGGCTGCACACCTGGTGATAATGGTGTCACGCTGCCAAAGGAGGCACAAAGTGCTCTCCGGTGGCTTACCCAAGGAAGTGCTGCACTGAACACACCACGACTTCATTGTGCAAGAGGAAAGGTCATAATCATACAGGGAGGCAAGGAACGGCCGGCACCGCCATGCCACACTGCTCAACGGAGGAGGCGGGGAATGTATCAGTTAGGACCCAGAAGACGCTGAAGGGAAAACAAGACAAGGACAGCACAGAGCTACGCTCCTGCTGAAAGCAGTGCTGACTTTCAAGAGGACTGAGAGAGACCTAGGGAGTGCTTCCCTGCCCTGCCTCCTCCAGGAAGTACAGAGGACAGCTATGGTTTTCTGGCCCCATTACTGGTCAAGTGTTTGTACAGAGCACTGGGTGACGCACTTCTCAGATTTAAGGGTAAGGATTGAGCATCCCACCACTACAAGTGGTCCATTTTCTTTTCTAAGAAATGCCCATTATTTCTTCAAAATAGCCCTCCTCAGCTGTGCCACAGGCTTGTGGGGGAGCGGGGATTTATAAAAAAACAAACAAAAACAAAAAACAAAAAAAAAAAACAGTTGAACCACAATCTTCTGATTAGAGAAAATCAGAACCTCAAGTCAGGTATAACTTTCCAGACTTCATGGCAGAGTTGGAAAGCAGCCTTTGTCCACCAAGGCTAATAGGCCAGCCTTTGTCATCTCAGCTCACTGTGGGTTTGCCTTAATCCTGCTCCCTGCCCCCTGCCAACTTCCTGAAGGATTCTAGGAATCCTACTGGCTAAAATGGTAACTCATGTTTCTTCTTTAGCCTATAAAACAGAAAAAGTAGCTTGTAAAATTAGGTAGTTGCAAATCTCACATGATATAGGTTATTTACTATGCTGTTTTGTTTACAAAGGTGTTTTTCTCCACCTAACAGCACAAAGTTACAGAAAAGCAGTCTGTTGTCACAGGAAATTGATAAGATTAGGAGATTATAGTCTTCTGCTGTTTGGCTAGCTAACCAAAACTGATGTGTAAAATACATAAGGCTCACATTTTAATCATGGCATCTAACATTTTCCCTCTGGAAGAACCTCTTTCTCCTCTTGATTTATTGCAAAAATTCATAAAATACATTAAAGGAAAATCATATTACATGTAACACTATAATTATTTTATAATTTTTAAAAATCAGATAATTTTATTTAACAGTTAATGAGGATCTATACCCACTCATCGAAGAGTTACACAGTAAGGCAGGATTGACACTGATAAAGTAATGAAAACAGAACTAAATCCAACTTAGATAAAATTTTTTTAATGTATTAGAAAAAATAGTCCCAAATCATTTGTGCTGAAAATTTTTAAAAAGTTGTACCATTTGCAAACAGAAAAACTCACGGCCATTACTATTAAAATCACTCATAAAACTATGAGTGATATCCAATTTGATATTCAAATTATTTGAATATCAATGACATTCTGCATGCTATTTCCAATGGCTGGAGTTAATTCAAGAAAAAGTTATGTGTCTGTGTATGTACATGTACATACCCATACACTGTCCAGGGACATCTTTTATTGAAGAATTTATCTTTCACAATATTCTCTATTTTTGTTTGGATAAAAGCATTATTTCCCCAAACTCCTGACTGTGGCAAGCTACCCTCTCATCACACCTGATACTTGAAGGAATCCATTTTCCAAGTTCTAATCCCTGAATTCCCAACTTCTTTCTCCATTCACTGACTGAGATGGTTGATTCAGTTAATATCTGAGCAAACTTTAAATATGGAGGCAATTCTGGAGGAAAGGTTTCTGCACTGATCTCAACCGACATGATCCAGGAGTTCAGCTAATAAAGTATTGAGATTGTCTTAATTATCTATTTATATTATAATCATAAAATTAGAGAATCAGAAATTACCACAGGGTACATACAATTCCTTCACAGAGAAAAGAATCCCTAGGGGTTTGGGGCCAGGTCCCACAGTAAGTGGGTAATAGGGCTGAACCTTGAACTTGGCTTTTCTAATTTCTAGAACAGTATTCTGTTTCTACTTCAAGCCACTTTCATCATTTACCAGTTTTAACATATTACTGACTGGGAGATTTTGCAAAAATTAATGCCAGTGGCCAGTGATTTGTTATGTAAGTGAATACTGAAACGTCTCTAGTCAATAAATTGTTAATCTTCATGTTAGTTAAACGTTCATAAAACTGACAAATCTAATTGTCAGGGAGTAATTTGACATAAACTCATAATGTTCAAAAAGACCTAAAAGAGAATTTTTTAAAAGCTGGTTTTGTCTCTTTGATTTAGAGGCAACTGAACTAGAGAGGAGACTTTCATATTAATTTCTACTGATTCATTCTTTGGAAGTCATCATTTTCACTTAAGAGTGGCTTTTAAATGGCTGGGGTGGCTCCAGAGATTTCCAAAACCCTTGTGTGACTATGAGAAGTGAACTGTATATATTTCTATCCACGGACTATACAACTTTAAAAATTAAGTGCAAACAGACTTGGAAAAGTAAGTTCAGTCAACACTGAGACTTTTAAAAGTTGACCTGAAAAGTGTACAAAAGAGTGAGGTTTTCCAGCTCCACAAAACATGAGATGTGTTTTTCACCCATGTGCTAAGTTTCAGCAGTAGGCTTACAACTCAGGTCACTTTCATTTCAGCAAAAACACCTGAACACTGAGCTCATTCTTGGTTTCTGTTCAGGAACAGAACTGAACCCAGCGCTTCTGGGTTTCTTGGTATCTCTTGGTACCAGTGCTCACTTTCCACTTCAGTCCACAATCGGCAGACTTTTCATGTTCTTTTCATGCTTGTTTCTCACATGCCACAACTGTGAGGTTGGTGGAACTAACTCCTAATAGTCTGAACTCCAGCAGGAAGCACCAACAGAGCCCCACCTGATGGGGCGGGGCGGAGGGGGGCCCTTCGTTTCTGTCCTAAAAGAAGTTGTATGGTGTCTTGGCTCAAGGTGACTAGGAGCTCCAAGTGATCCATCAGCCCTCAAAGACAACTTCTATAGTGATAGTGCAAAGTTGCCATTTGGGCAGAGGAAAGTAGGGGAGGGCATCTTGAGTTCCACTTCTTAAAAATGTAAGGAGAAGAATAACAGCTGTTAGCGATACACATTAATACCACGTAAGGAAGGGAAATCTGATGATAAATCCAGGGCAAAAGAGGATGGGGGCAACCTGCCGAAAAGAAAGATGTTTTGACAGTTTTTATAATTTGCAAATTATTCCACAAAAATCTGTTCATGAATTTCTCTCCTCAAAGTGGCACAAAACTATAGTGAGTATGAGTGTCTAGTGAACATGACCTTTAAAAGCAATGCTGTGATTCAATAAACTTGCTACCATCCAGCATTATCAGGAAGTGGGATAGCTTGGGTAATCAAATATCACGTGTCTCATGTCGATGACTGATTTTTCCAATAAACCTAATTTTAACAACAAACTGAGGGCAGTTTACCTTTTCACTGAGGATCAGAACTATAACCCTAGAACCTCAGAATGCCCTGAGGGCATCTTTATGAACAAGAATTAACAGTATAATGTAGAGACAACAAAGAAGACCATCATAGGGCATCCTCCTTACCAGAACACTGGATAACAAAATGTTCTCACCAAAGAAACCATTAGATAATAACCACCTAGCTTTTCAAAGATTTTAATACTTTATTCTGCAGGGAGGCCACCACTGCTAAAGCCAGTGTTGCATACCTCTCATGAGTACTAATTCCACTCACCTAAAAACTACAGCAAACTAATTAAGCCATTCTGAGTTAAGTCTACTGTTTCATGCTTGATGAAAATAATTTTGTTTACCACAATTATGTGGATGTCTGCATGCAATGCATAATTAGCGCAGTAACAACAAACATGGGAATATTAGCTCTGTACCTCCGCCCCCATGTTTGTTGACTTACTGTGCATAATAACTGGTATTGAGACTGTAACGGGATCTGAGAATAGAGCTCTTAGCATCTGAAACATTTTCTAAGTGAGGCGTTTGTCTGACAGAAACTGTTGGACAGGACAGTATTCATTTATTCTGTTGGCAAAAGCTCAGACTTTGGAAAGAAGAAATATGACTAGAGATGGGCATTAAGCATGTTCTCCAATGGGTGTGAATTACTTTCAGAGAATGAAATCAGTAACATAAAGAAAGGAACTTTTATTTTATTCTTCAATTTACGATCAAATGCCTTTTTTTAAACTGTGAGGGAAGCAGACTGACTCTGATGCTAACACATTTGGGTAGAAGCTCAGATTTATATCTAGGTGCCAAGAATTCTGCTTTCAGTCTCCAAAGTTACCATTCATGTGAGATACTACTACACAATAAACTGTTATTTTCTACTATACTTATTGTAGATTTACTTATAAATAAATCTACTATAATCTATATAGAGATTAACTTATAAGATTATCTACTATAAGACATCTATCTACTATATTTATAATATATATACTATATTTTTGGTATCAGTAAGCATCTGCTGATTCTCCCATCTGGCCAGACACTTTATCTTCATGCTGCAGTGCAAGGATTGGAGGTCAAGAACAGGAGACAATGATTTGGGGGGAAGTGTACCCATCCTTTTAGAACAGAAAGAGCAGAGTACTGACACATTATTAACACACCCAATGCAGGAGTCCACAGCACAATCGAGCAAACTATCACAAGTAATGGGGCTTCTTGTAAACGGAACTAAAATATATCAAAACCAATTATTCATCAAAATAGAGTTTAAAAATATTCTTCCATTTTCCCATTAACTAACTGAGATCTATTCTTACCAGCATTCCTTTTAGTTCATTCACTGCACTTTCAGAGCCTTTTGCAGATTCCGGCTACAAGTTTAAAAAGAAGAAAAACAACTGAGTAATTCGGTTTTAAAATACCAAACAAAGATTTTTACATGGCAAAGTGTTGGTAACTTATATTATATTGACTATGTGTTTTAATAATTAGGTTGATGTCTAACAGTTAGGAAAAAATATTAGACATGTTAGTGCTCCCAAGGGCGCAGTTAAACAGAAAATTAGAGGCGCTAGTCAAAGCATAAGGACTCGAGCCACTATTCGTCTACATGTTTTGTTACTTCTTGTTATCATCACATAAAGAAAAGATTTGGTAAACATTAAATTTCGAAGATTTAATTCCAGATGATTCAGAACATTTTACAACAAACTTTGCTCCACTCTCATTGCTGGACTTGAGCCAGCAAGGGAGGACCAGAAAAGTAGCAGTGCAGAGCAGAAAGCAAGCGACAGGGCAGAAAACCTCTCAGCTCCATCAGCTCCAGGCGAGGCCAGCTCACAGAGGCCTGGGAGGTCTCGTCTCACCAATTTCGTAACAGGGATCAGCAAAGAACCCAGATTATAGGAGAACGTTAGCATCACCAGCTCTCAAAGCAGTAAAAGACTTCAGAGCATGTGTAGTCCAAGCACTTCACCTTTTTTTAAAAAATATTTATTTGTTTATTTGGCTGTGCCAGGTCTTTGCTGTAGCATGTGGGATCTAGCTCCCTGACCAGGGATCAAACCCAGGCCCCCTGCATTGGAGGTGTGGAGTCTTAGCCACGGACCACCAGGGGAAGTCCCTACTTCATCTTATTTATGAGGAAAGTTTCATCTTGAGGAATTCTGTATTTGAGGCAGGTGTCTTGATGACAAGTCCAGCTCTCATCTGGCAACACCCTGAATAAAATCATTTGAAATGAAGTTCTGGTTAACAGTTGCCTGCCCCACCATACCTAACAGTTTCTGTGGACCGCTCAACTGATTTAACAGAAGGAAAATGTGTTCATGAGGCCCTCAATGAAAAGACTGAAAAAAATAAAAAAGAAATCTCTGATTTTCCTTATACCACTTCCTTTCACAAAGGATAGAGGTAAAGAGCAAACCTGCAAGTCACAGTGAAAGGGATCCCTCAGGCCTCTCATTCCTAGAAAAGAGGCCAAGCTAATCTTGCATCAAGAAATGGGAGGTGATTCATTGCAACCTATAATCCTTTCCTCTCAAAAGGTAATAAAAGAATAAGATCCTATTCCAAGTTTTTAAAATTGTACAGTCAGAAAAAGTGTTTGGGGGCTGGTTTGCTCATCATGTACAAATTAGACTAAGGCATCCGATTTTCAGAGCCTCAGTTTTCTGTGACGTATACATGCCATCGGTGCCAGTCAAAAGCTCTAAGACACTCATTTTAACCACACCAGCACCACCAACAGCATCAAGGAATTCAGTAATGTGCAGTTAAATGCGTACCCTCAAGGCAGGCCTGACTTGCAGGTAAACTGTTTGGTGAGAAGTTACGACTTTTGAACAAATGCCCTGGCTACAGGCATACTCAAAGGTGCTGCTATGCCATTCAAGTTGCCCTCTGACTGCACAAGCTTTCTAAAGCTTGGACTGCATACTCTCACGACTGGTGACATATCAGGGAAGCACTGATGGTTCTGGGGCAAGAAGTGTGGACTGCGGCACGCGGTGACCATTTCTTTTAAAGGTTACAGACCAGGTCATTCAGCACTATATCTACATAGTTTAATGATTACCAGCCAAAAAAAAAAAAGTTGTCCACTGATCCTTGTTCAGGTGCTTTCCAGATTTTGAATTGACATTAAATAATGTGTAACTGTTGAAAGAGCCACGGCATGAAAGAAAAAGGACACAGATGAAAGTACATACAGAACACTGATTGCTTACGATTTAAGAAGTTTTCAACATTTTTCTAATTTTGTTTCTTTTATGACACTGCATTTTTCCTCTAGTAATAATTTGGGTTTGCTATTCTTTCCCAAATAGCTGTGACATGAAAGCCATAAAAATGTATTCTCTTTCTAAGGTTCCACTTTGACCCTGCATTTTAAAGTGTTTTCACATTTTATTCCATTTGACCCTGCTGACAACTGTGTGAGTCACAGATGGTATTCCAAGCAGAAGAAGCCTGGGAAGCTGGGTGACTCACGTGCAAGTACCCAACTCCAACAACAGTGTTCTTCACTTACTAGACACTGGCACTGGGTGCTTACACACACAGCTTCTCGTCGCTTTCAGAGCACCAGCATAGGACTGAATTACTCTCCATAGCTGGCTGAAGCTGCACGAGATGTAAATCCTCTCTTGGAATGAAATATTCATTCCCTCTGCCCAGCCCCCTCCCCGTGGACCGCCCACACCATGGCTATTTCTGCCTTGCCCAGCGATCTTGTCTGCTGGTGACAAAGAGGCAACTTTAAAAGCCCAGCAGAATTTCTAATGAACAGTCATGACACTCGAGAACACTGAAGCAGCTGAAGAGAAGGCATCCTTGAGAGTGAGAAAGAACCACAAAGTTCAGTTTAAAAGAAGAGGAAGAGGAAAGAGAACTTTGCTAATACCTTGTTTGAGTGAGGAAAGAAAAAAACATTTTTCAAGAAAGATGTCAAAAGCTCTATGACTGGGTCTATTTGAATAGGACAGACATACAGGGGACAGGAAAAGTTCTGAATTAGACGCTGGGTGCTTGCATAGTCCTGGAGCTTGATTGGGTCTATTTGAATAGGACAGAAATACAGGGGACGGGAAAAGTTCTGAATTAGACGCTGAGTGCTTGCACAGTCCTGGAGCTCACTGCGGTCTAGTTTAGAATATATAGATTTATAATGAGTTTCTCCTTGAAGTGACCTGGAGTGGGTTTGTGAAATTAATGAGGACAATCTTCTAAACCTATTTTTCAAAAGCTGCCTGAGGTCTATTCTGATATTATTATCCTCAACACACTGAAAAGAAGCCCCAGGAAGGCAAGAATCTCTGTCTCTTGTTTACTGCTTTATTCCCAGTGCCTAAGATAGTACCTGGCACATAGCAGATACTCAATAAATATTTGTTGTATTATACTGTCTCTTTCAAGTAGACGGCAGCACCCTGCAATCACAGGACTTTGGGGTTGGCCAAAAGTTCATCTGGGTTTCCCGTAAGAGCTTATAGGAAATCTAAACGAACTTTCTGGCCAACCCCATACTTCCTGGAGTGTCCGAGGTTTACCATGAGTCAAACAGAGTCCTCCCAAAACGTGCTTTCATGGAAGCAAATGTTTTTATGACACATTATCCTTAACCTCAGATTTGACAGTCAATTCTGATGTAGCTTTCATCAAATTTTACATTTGAAAAAAGAAACATCAAGGGGGAAAAGCATCTAGTCATTCCATACCTTTGCACTGGGCCTAGCTGTCTGATTAACCGGTCTGAGATGAACACCCTTTTTGATTCTGTCCATCATCTCTTCAACCGCTTGCCGCTTCAGGTCTGTGACTTCTTCAGCTATTCAAAAAACATACACGTAAATCATCTTACGTTACAAGAAAACAACTACTTCCTGCTTCTGGGGACTTGGAAAGATTGTAATTAACTATGTAATTAACCACAGTCATTTTTCAGACAGAGTCACAAAACACCAATAATTTACTAAGGTTAACAGCTCCCAGGTAGCAGTATGTTTTCAATAAAAAACCTTTTAATAAGCAGTTTGCTTTGAGAAATAAGAGTTATAAAACTTAAGGTCTAATTTTTAGCCTGGAAATCAATATTGGCTCATTTACGTTAAACAAAGCCGATTTTGTTCCACTTTGTCAACGTAATAATAGACCTGGATCTCTCCAGGTACTCAAAAATCCAATTTTGTACCTAACTCCAAATAATCATTCACCTTTGCCTCAGAGATATTTTTGTAATTTGTAGTATAACCTATATAAAAGAAATTAGCCCAAAGCAGGAATAATCATCGAAAAGCCCATTAGAAAATAAAGGATCAAAGAGATCTTTTTACCTGTTGGAAGAAATCCACAGTCAGAAGATGAGCAGCAAATAGATAAAATCTATTTTTAAACTGTCATCTTTTGTTTAGAAATCACATGGGAAGGAAACATTTAAACAAACCTTTTCAAGTCTTTTAAAACTGTCAAAGAAATGTGAAATGTAAATGTGAAAGAAAACATACATACAGAAATGACTGCAACTAAGTAATTAAATTTGATAAAAATAATTCAGGGTCTATAGTTTAATCTTTATACTCTTGCTGCAAAAACAATAAAGCTGTGGGAAAATGTATCAAATAGATAAATACAACTGAGATGAACTAACACTTGTTTGTCAGAATAGTGAAATTTGTCTCTTGCAGGACAGCTTGACCAAAAGCACTGAATCATTTTGGAACGTTTATCACTATTCATGCAGCTCTAGATGTGTTTATCTGCAGCTAAATCATTGCATCCACTACATTTAAGTTTAAATATCTCACAAAGACCCTCCAATTAGCAACTTGAATGGACTCCACACTGTGGGGCAGTCATATGGTGGACACCCAGCAAGTATCTACCTATTGACGGACTTGCCAAAAGTTCAGGCTTCAAATGGCCTCCATAGTTTTACTATTTGAGCAGAAATAATTACACCTCAAAAGGATGGCTTCTAAATGTAGGCAATCACAATTACTTACATATCCCTCAGCTAATTCACAGCGGTGTCAGGCTTTGTGCTAAGGAGGCCTAAATCATGGCTTCTTTTACTGCTACATGGCAGACTTCACTCTAACTCAGAGGAGCTACTCCTCTTACCCAGGCTGGTGGAAGAGGAGGGTGGGAGCGACACAGAGAATGCAGAAGGATTCATCATCCTCTATTCTACAATATCACAGTGACTGGATCACAGCTACATCCACCATATAACCTAGGTTTTCTCACACAGTCCTGATTTCAAATAGTGTTTGGGCATCCTCATAAGCCACTGAAAAGCTGGGAATTCAAGTTTCTCAGTATCCAAACAGCATTTTACAGTTCTAGAAGTCAAAAACGTATCTTTTGCCAGACAACATGGGAGACATGGCACCAAAGTGAGAACGCATCCACCAACAGATGGATGACAAAACTGCAGACGGATCAACTATGTGCCCTTAAGCAGTATATTCTACGGCCACCTCTGCTGATGGCTCACGAACATCAACAAGGGGACAGACAAAAAAATTACTATGAACAGAAATTCATTCATTCACTCACTCATTCACCAACTCCCTCATTCACTATCTAAATACCTAATGCACATCACACAGTGCTTTTGCTGACCCTTTTCAGAAAGAGAGGAAGTAAGACCCAGATCTGTCATTCAAGCACCTTGTGTGGGTATGGAATTTATTCCTGGGAATTAAAAAAATAAAAGTCTTCAAAACACATTTGATTTTCAGAAAGGCTGCCATTTTGAGTAAGACTTGGGAAGAGCCGCACGGCAACGGGAACACCGCCTACAAACAGATTAGCACTCTGTAAGGAATGATTGAAACCCAATTAAATGCACCATACAAAAACTAATTAAGGCAGACAGATGGAGAATTATGGTCAACACCATTCAGATCTGCTGCAGCATCTAACATAGCAGGAATTTAAAGTAGTTTCTTATTTTTGCTTGCCAGAATCATAGTGATAATTCAGAGAAGTGCCACTATCTGCATTGTGTACAGATGATAAACCAGGCTTGAATGTCTCAGTCTTTTTCAAATGTAAAGGCTTAATTGGTCTTAAGGAAAAGAAATCATTCTGATCAGATTCCCTACTCAGGCACAATACAAGGCTTGGTTAGCTACACAAGCTCTCTCTCTCACCAGCCCTGTTTTTGAACTAGCAAAAAGCAATCTACACGAACTTCTGAACTATTAAGCAGTTCTAATAAATCTGCAAGAATCACCTACAGAGAGCTCATGGTATGTTTTGTAATTCTTTTCTGCAATCACGCAGTTGGTAATTGTCTCACAAAAGCATGTAATCAGGGGGACAATAGAAATATGCAGGATACTGGAGATTAAAGAAAAGGGACAAACGAAGACAAGGGGTGTAATGTTATTGAACTGCCACAGGAAAATAAAATCAAATGTTCTTTGAGTTAGTGCTTCAAGGTCAGTCTTGGATCAGAAAGCTACATGTAATTAATTGAGGCTTACATTTTAAGACCCACTTGAAAAATAAGTTAGTTCTTCAAAAAAAAAAAAAAAAGACTCACAGACAAAACCACTACATTATTGCTCAGTAAAACCTTTTGTTACTACCTAGAGGAAACTAAAATGAATTTCTAAATTTCACTGGTTTACTTTCCTCTTTCGATAACATTTTTTTAAAGGCATTTAAAAAATCTTATGTCATCATGAGGTACAAAATTTCTAAAGAACACGTCATGGTTGAATAAGTTTGGATTTGACCTAAGATCGTAAAGTTAAGAAAATTTCCTTAATGACAATGATCACAAGAGTCTGCCAAATGAGGATTTCTTCCCTTCATGGTGGTTGGTACCATGTCTGTATTTTTCTACTTAACATTTTGAGTATTTTCTATGTTCTGGGCACTACTCCAAATACTTTACGTGTGGTGAGACTCGTAATTCTCAGAACAATCCCACGAAATAGAAACTATTATTCCCATTCTACAGATTAGCAAACTGAGGTAAGACAATATCAACAAGTTAAGTGACCTAAATATCAAATACAATAAAGAGCAAGCATACCTCTCAAATCTCAGAACTTGTTCAATAAATGCACTCTTATCAAAATCACTTATTAACTGTATGTAATGCTTTCTTGTATTGAGATCTTACGACTACTTCTAAAACATTTCACAGGCCTTTCCTACAATCAAGCTTTTTAAGAGTCATAACCTAGCAAGAAATGCTTCTCCATTCCAAAATGGAACAGCGGACTGACTGTATAGTAAAAGCCATAATATGACGCTAATGCAGGAAAACACCGTGACAGCCGGGCTGGTTCCTACGTTATAAATGCAAACTCCAAAGTGTCTCAGCTGACCCCAGTGTGTGACGCTCTACATCCATTCATGATGCATTTGATCACTGTCCATTGAATGACAGTTTCTAGTGCAAATGATTAACAAGACACTATAGACAACTACCTTGCCTGACAAAGTATGGATATGGTACCTATCATTAAGGTAATATGATTTTAGGATGGCTCCAGTCTAAAAGTCTCCTGGGCAATGCCTTAATATCTAAGTAACTACTTAGATTCCCTAAGTAACAAGTCAATAGCTCAAGGATGAGGAAGAAAATGCTGCCATATTTCATGAATTGTAAATGAAATATCATTTGCTTAAGGAAACTGCATGGTTTCTAATACTTGGAGTTAGTAAGTTCCAGAACACTTTTATTTTAAATTTAAGTGTGCTGCTGAGGTTCATCAGTTCAGTTCAGTCACTCAGTCATGTCCAACTCTTGGTGACTCCATGCCAGGCTTCCCTGTCCATCACCAACTCCAGGAGCTTGCTCAAACTCATGTCCTTCAAGTCAGGGATACCATCCAACCATCTCCTCCTCTGTCGTCCCCTTCTCCTCCTGCCTTCACTCTTTCCCAGCATCAGGGTCTTTTCTAATGAGTCAGTTCTTCACATCAGGTGGCCAAAGTATTAAAGCTTCAGCTTCAGCATCAGTCCTTCCAATGAATATTCAGAACTGATTTCCTTTACGATTAACTGGTTTGATCTGCTATTTTGATAAGCTAATATTCAATTTATTGAGAAGGGGAATTTATTTCATTCTGACTGCTTTCCTGACCCTGTAAGACTTAACCAGTTTCCCCAAAATGAGATTGAAACAAACAAAATTTGAACCTTAATTACAAGTGTCAGGGAAGACTTGTAGCCAGTAATCAGTAATCCACGAACATGGCTGCCCTGCAGATCACAGAAGTCAAGACTTCTAAATCCTGCAATGCCCTGGCAAAGCAGAATTTACCTTTTAGCAGCATTACAATGGGCTGCAGGAGGCAAGCCAAAAAAGTCAATCCACACAGATACAATCAAACAGCTTTTGTCTGTAATGGTGCTGCAAGGTGCTTGCTTAAGAAGAAATGACTAAGTCTAAACTTTGATTCAATCAATATGCATGAAAGCTGTGGATGGCTGCAGAGAGGAGTGAGCCTTCAAATAGTCTGCAATCTGCTCAGGGGGAGAGATGTAGAAATAACTCGAACACCAGAGCAGAGTCTTGGGGTGGGACATTAAATCCTTATGGGAACAAAATTTGAAGCCAACTGCCATAGCAACACATAGCAATGAGCCCATTCATTCTGGATTATTGATACTAATAAATAAGAGAAGAGGAGGAAGAGCCAGGGAACACACCAGGCAATATGCCTGGAATCTGATGGGAGATTAGGACAGCACCTTGGTAGAGGGACAGCAGGAGGACAATTCTGGGATTAGGAAAGACAGGAACGAACACACAGGGAACTTATAGGCAAGGGTCAACCATATGGTGAGGTACATGTGATAAGAAATGAAAGTGAAGTGTTAGTCACTCAGTCATGGCCAATTCTTTGTGACCCCATGGACTGTAGCCCGCCAGAATCCTCTGTCCAGGGGATTCTCCAGGCAAGAATACTGGAGTGGGTAGCCACTCCCTTCTCCAGGGGATCTTCCTGACCCAGGGATCGAACCTGGGTTTCCTGCACTGCAGGTGTTACCAGGGCCACCTGTTTACCACCTGGGCCACCAGGAAAGCCCTGTCAGAAATGAGGCTACATACTAAAGGCAGAAAACCACCTCTAAGCAGACCACAGGGCTTTGGATTCTATTCTGCCTCAGAGGGCAGCACAGAAATGTGGTAAGATGAAGGACAACTTTGTTAGACCCAGGACCTGAGAACACTGCACTGCAGAGGTATGAAAATGGCTGGAGTGGGGCTAGGAGACCCAGAGGCAAGAAAAGGGAGCCAAGAAGAGTCCCCTCATCTGGGCCTGAACCAGGCAAACCCACCATGCTCTATAAGTAACAGGGGTTGAGCAAACACTGCGGAGTTTAATTTAGGTTCTACGGTTCTCAGGCATAAAGGGCCAAGATTCGGCCCTAGCATTTCAAGCTTTTGTTTTCAACGGGGCCACACATCAAACCACCCACGGCTCTGAGCACTGACTCGCCACGTACCCACCTGGTGCCTTGGCTCAGCAGGAAAGCTCTTCTCTCTCCATTCCCATCTCTCCCTATCCTCAACATCTCTCTCTCCAAAGAATCAGAGTCCTGTGAATGTTACTTCCCTGAACAGCTCCTGACTTTACCCATTTCTTTCTCTCTCTGCTACCACCCTCATCTCAGCCCAGGCGATGTTTGTCTGAATAAGTGCAGCAGTCTCCCCTTATCCACGGTCAGTCCTATGCAGTCTTCTCTCTGTTCTCTCACTGTAGCCAGTGTGATTTTTTACAAAAGATGCATCTCATGTTACACTCCTACTTAAACTTCTACTGTCCTTAGAATAAGTACCAAAATCTTGATCACTGCCTCTAGAATCTGGCTCCTGCTTTCCTAGCAGACTTCTCTTGCATCCATCTTCTAATAATATCAACTTCTTTTTTCCAGTTTCCTAATATGCCAAGCTCCTTGCCCACTCCAGACCTTTGAATTGTTGCCCCTCTGTGTGATCTATTATACTTTACCTGAAATACCTTGACCTTCTAAATCCACAACTACTCAGCTGAAACATCACTTGCTGACACCCAGCAGTCTACATCTATAACCTCTTAAGTCAGTACCAACAGTCACTCCTCCACAGTACTGATTCAAAAATGTATTTAAACAATTATATACTGAATTGGTAATTATTGATCTACTTCCTGCTTGCCCCACTCAAATGTGACTCTACATCTTGTATCTCCAGTTCACAGCCCTGAAGGGTATATAGCAAATACTTGACAAAGTCTCAGTTCACTTGCTATCAACTGTAAAAAGCCTTTTCCCAAATCCCTCATCTGGAATTACACCCCAAAGTACCTCGTCCCTTAGTGAAAACACGTTTCCAGCATCCCTCACATCACAGTGACATGTGTCCATCTGCTCCAGATGGTAAGCCACATGAAGGCAATGGCTGTTCTTTGGCTTATTCTTATAGTTGTTAAGTCCACATTTCTCCCCCAAAATCTGTTCATAGTCAAAGAGCTCAACAAGTACATCTATTGCTGAAAAACTGTATGTCATCAACAACTTAAAAAGTGAACCCAGGGCAGTGGGTTAGAATTACTTGTTTCTGGTTGAGCCGCCTTTTCTTTCTTAGCACCGCCGCTGCTGGAGTGGGATCGCTTCCGGATCATGGACATGAGTGATCTTTGGGAGAAAGAAAAAAGATTGACAGGAGATTAGCAGATGCCATAAGAGCCAAGAAATAGAAGGTACAGGTTCCAAATAATCAGTAAAAATCCAACTTTTCTCTAAGTATGTGAATATAAAACTAGAATTTAAGTAGCCTACTACTTAATAGTGGTATAGTAGTATAAGTAGCCTACTTACACTTTTAATAAATTGTGAAATTTTTCATCACTGTAAGAAAGAGAAAGATGTCCCATCCTTTTTCTGTGTAAAACCAAACTAATTACTGGAAGAAGGAGACTGCTAAAGTGAAAGAAAGAATGTGAAGTTGCTCAGTTGTGTCCAACTCTTTGCAACCCCATGGACTGTAGCCTAACAGGCTCCTTGGACCATGGAATTCTCCAGGCAAGAGTACTAGAGTAGGTTGCCATTTCCTTCTCCAGGGGATCTTTCCATCCCAGGGATCAAACCCGGGTCTCCTGCACTACAGGCAGACGTTTTATCGTCTGAGCCACCAGGGAAGACGTCCAATTACTGGAAGAAGGAGGCTGCTAACATTATTATTAATATGATGCAGAGACATCTATAAAGTAAAATAGATACAGAAAACCTTTCAATATCCATATTTAAAATTTAGAAACAGGTGCAAAGATGGGCTCAATAAAGGACAGAAATGGTCTGGACCTAACAGAAGGAGAAGATATTAAGAAGAGGTGGCAAGAATACACGGAAGAACTGTACAAAAAAGATCTTCACGACCCAGATAATCATGATGATGTGATCACTAATCTAGAGCCAGACATCTTGGAATGTGAAGTCAAGTGGGCCTTGGAAAGCATCACTATGAACAAAGCTAGTGGAGGTGATGGAATTCCAGTTGCGCTGTTTCAAATCCTGAAAGATGATGCTGTGAAAGTGCTGTACTCAATATGCCAGTAAGTTTGGAAAACTCAGCAGTGGCCACAGGACTGGAAACGGTCAGTTTTCATTCCAATCCCAAAGAAAGGCAATGCCAAAGAATGCTCAAACTACCACACAATTGCACTCATCTCACATGCTAGTAAAGTAATGCTCAAAATTCTCCAAGCCAGGCTTCAGCAATTCGTGAACCGTGAACTCCCTGATGTTCCAGCTGGTTTTAGAAAAGGCAGAGGAAACAGACATTAAATTGCCAACATTGGCTGGATCATGGAAAAAGCAAGAGAGTTCCAGAAAAACATCTATTTCTGCTTTATTGACTATGCCAAAGCCTTTGACTGTGTGGATCACAATAAACTGTGGAAAATTCTGAGAGAGATGGGAATACCAGACCACCTAAACTGCCTCCTGAGAAATCTGTATGCAGGTCAGGAAGCAACAGTTAGAACTGAACATGGAACAACAGACTGGTTCCAAATAGGAAAAGGAGTACGTCAAGGCTGTATATTGTCACCTGGCTTATTTAACTTCTATGCAGAGTACATCATGAGAAACGCTGGATTGGAAGAAACACAAGCTGGAATCAAGATTGCCAGGAAACATCTCAACAACCTCAGATATGCAGATGACACCACCCTTATGGCAGAAAGTGAAGAGGAGCTAAAAAGCCTCTTGATGAAAGTGAAAGTGGAGAGTGAAAAAGTTGGCTTAAAGCTCAACATTCAGAAAACGAAGATCATGGCATCCGGTCCCATCACTTCATGGGAAATAGATGGGGAAACAGTAGAGACAGTGTCAGACTTTATTTTTGGGGGCTCCAAAACCACTGCAGATGGTGACTGCAACCTTGAAATTAAAAGACACTTACTCCTTGGAAGAAAAGTTATGACCAACCTAGATAGTATATTCAAAAGCAGAGACATTACTTTGCCAACAAAGGTCCGTCTAGTCAAGGCTATGGTTTTTCCTGTGGTCATGTATGGATGTGAGAGTTGGACTGTGAAGAAAGCTGAGTGCCGAAGAATTGATGCGTTTGAACTGTGGTGTTGGAGAAGACTCTTGAGGGTCCCTTGGACTGCAAGGAGATCCAACCAGTCCATTCTGAAGGAGATCAACTCTGGGATTTCTTTGGAAGGAATGATGCTAAAGCTGAAGCTCCAGTACTTTGGCCACCTCATGTGAAGAGTTGACTCATTGGAAAAGACTCTGATGCTGGGAGAGATTGGGGGCAGGAGGAGAAGGGGACGACCCAGGATGAGATGGCTGGATGGCATCACGGACTCGATGGACATGAGTCTGAGTGAACTCCGGGAGTTGGTGATGGACAGGGAGGCCTGGCGTGCTGCAATTCATGGGGTCACAAAGAGTCGGACACGACTGAGCGACTGAACTGAACTGAACAGACTGGATAAGTATTTAAAGTAGTTTAGGGATATACATGTAGGCAAGAAAAAAAAAAAAACTTTTAAGGTAATGAAAGGACTCGAGGGGAGGAAGGAAATAATGTAAAATTTACTTTTTTCCATTCTGTCAACTAAAAGGCAGGAGAATACAGGGTCTACTTGTTAACATTCCAAAGCAGGGTAGGGTGCATGGAGGCAGGGGCTGTCACAAGTTGGGGGCCTCTCACTAGTCTCAGACCTCTCTTTAACCTCTCACAACACCATAACCACCCCACCTCTGGTTCTGAGAGGAAGTTTTGGGAATGTGTGTTACTGTACAAAAAGATTACAGAGCAAGAAGTTATTTGTACTGCTCATAACAGTTGTATATATTTACATAAATGAATGAGAATAGATGTTCTTCCTTGTAAACCACCTAAGTGGATGAGAGAAAGTGTGAGCTTTAAATGTTCTATACATTTGAAGTACAAGTTGAAGACTGGTGCAGTGTCTATAACAAAGTCATCTGTACTATTATAAAGAACTATCCAACAAGCTGGTGCTAAGATTAAAGAGAAAATAGACAGTGTGGGTTTCACAGGACAAGTAAGAAGATCAGAACAAGACATCTGGGACCAGTCAAATCTCTAGCGAAAATTGCCACAGGTGGAAATATTCATCTTGAAATTGTTCTAGTGTTCTTCACACCCACTTTGATGGTTAACTTTGTGAGTCAACTGGACTGGCTCATAGGGTACTCAGAGAGGTGTGTGTATGTGTGTGCGCGCGCTCAATCGTGTCCGACTCTTCATGACCCCATGGACTGTAGCCTACCAGGCATCTCTGTCCATGGGGTTCTCCAGGCAAGAATACTAGAGTGCATAGCCACTCCCTTCTCCAGAGAATCTTTCCTACTCAGGGATCAAAGATGGGTCTCCTACACAGCAGGCAGATTCTTTACCATCTGACCCACCAGGGAAGCCCACTCAGATATATGGCCAAACAGTATTCTGGGTGTTTCTGTGAGGGTTCTGGTAACATCTGAACTGGTAGCCTGGGGACTTCCCTGGTGGTCCACTGGTTAAGAGCTCACCTTCCAATGCAAGCATATGGGATCCCACATGCCTCTTGGCCAAAAAAACAGAACATAAAAGCAGAAGCAATATTATAACAAATTCAATAAAGACTAAAACATGGTTCATATATGTTAAAATCTTAAAAAAAAAAATAAATTGGTAGCCTCAGTAAAGTGGAATGTCTTCCCTAATGTGGGATGGGCTCCAGTCAGTTGGTCAAAGGCTTGAATACAACAAAAGGGTGAGCCTCCCCCAAAGAAAGGGGATTCCCAGGTGGTGCTAGTGGTAAAGAAACTGCCTGCCAATGCAGGAGACGAAAGAGATGCGGGTTCAATCCCCGGGTCAGGAAGATCCCTGAAGGAGGGCATTTTGAAATCCACTCCAGTATTCTTGCCCAGAGAATCCCATGGACAGAGGATCCTGGTGGGCTATGGTCCACAGGGTCGTAAAGAGACAGACATGACTGAAGCTACTTAGCATGCACCCCTAAGTAAGATAAAATTTCTCCTGCGCTGAAACTAGGACATCTGCTCTCTCTTGCCTTCTAAGTCACGAAAACTGAAACACTTCCTCTCCCTGGGTCTCCAGCCTGGTGATCTTCAGACTGAAACTACACTGCAGGCTCTCCTTGGCCTCCAGCTTGCTGATTTATCCTGCAGATCCTAGGACTGGCCAGCCTCCACAGTCACGTGAACCAATTACTCAGGCTACTTTCTCTTTTTATGTATATGATGTATATGTACACATGTACACCATCCCCCCACTGCTCCTGTTTCTCTGGAGAACTCTATAACCCTATACACTAATATACCCTACTCTTTCCCCATGAGCCTGTCCTTTCATTCGGCTGCTACAAAATGACCAAGGTATGCTTTCTTCCTCTCTTATCTGTCTCCCAACCGTCCTCCTGGTCAAATGAGCAGGAAGTGGGACGGGGGTGGGGTGGAGGGGCCCAATAAAACCCCTGAAAGAAGCCACAGGCCCTAGTCGTTTTTTTCCCAGTTTCACTTCTATCCAGGACCTACATCACCTTAAAACAAACAGTTCAGGAACAACGCTGGAAAACCTTGTGAAACTCAATACATATGCAAATATATTTGACAAGAAAGTACTCCTTATCAAAAAATAAAAATCTCTTTCTACTGAGAAATTGTCTTTGTCTTATACTATTTAAATTCATCTTAAAAGAAAAATCATTCATGTTATTCAACAAAAATTTTCTGTAATGGGCCTTACAAGAGTTCATGTTTTAGACACACATATTCGGCATTCTAGTTTCATTTCTCAGTATAACCATAGGGTGCTCTTTGAGAAAATACTCTATTTAGGTTATAGTTTACTTTTAATTTGAAGGGCTCTCAAGATTTCAGACTAAAACTTAAAGGCCAACAGTAGGATTTTAATTGGTTTTTAATAGTTCCCTCTCCTCACAGACACAAGTGAACTTTCTTATCAAGCTCAAAATTCTAGACCTTAGCAAAAGATCAAAGTGATGAATTTCCTATTTTAAATGTCAAATTCAGACTATCTCCTACAGCTTTAGCGACCCAGGAGAGAAAGAATTTAAAATACCTGAAATTCTTTCAATTGACTCTTGGATCGATCACGTGTAAAAATTATTTTGCCTTAACTACTTCAATGGCTTAAAGTGGATTATGTCATACCCTACTCAGTAAGGAAAACTAATGAGAATCTTTTTAAAAGGCAGAGTTCCATTTTCATGGTCGTGTGGGAGGACCATGCTACTCATTCTATTGAGATGGATCCGCAAAGGTGCAAAGTACGAATAAATGGACTCTCTGTGTGAACGGATTAAACAAATCACATGAGTTAATGAAAGGTAAAACTCTTAGCAAAACTTTAAATTTCATTTGATCAAGAGTAAATTACACACAAGTGGTTAACAGCATAAAATGAGGAGGTAAACTGTCATACAGCAGGTAGGTTGGCTTATGTACACGGATGGTAGACTGATGAAGCACAAGAGGCAGAATTTGACCTGAGATGTCCTGGGGTGTATTGTGCTTAGCTCAGGCTCCTTGGCATCATCAAGTCACCTCTGGCTCAGAAAGAGCAAATTTTTGTCTGCATATGTGATTTCCTGTTGCAAGAATTTAAACATAATTTCTCTTTATGGAATGTAACTCACTCAGCATTATTAAAGGTTTAAATATGAGATTAAGGAGTTAAAAATAATTATACTTTTAGTTTAATTACTAGTTTACAACAATAAGAGCTGTAAGGTTTTTATTAGTTCACTATTTTTTTTTTAAATGACTGAACAAACTGTAGCTTTTCAAATTAGTGAGAGACAAACATGAAGACATTCTGGACAAGCTCAAAATTCCTTGATCTTCTGGTTAAAGGGTAAAAGAAAATCCTAATGACATGGACTGAAAGTTTAAAACTGAGGTATCAAAAAAATTTTTTTATGTCTAGCTCCTCAGCTTGGAACGTCCACATGAAACCAGAATATCTATAAGAACACTGTAGGCCACAAGATGTCTTTGCCAGGTATTTAAGACCCTAAATAGATTACAAGAGATGGGCTTCCCTGGTGGCTCAGTGGTTAAAAAAAAAAAAATCCACCTGCAATGCAGGAGATGCTTGATCCCTGGGTTGGGAAGATTCCCTGGAGAAGGAAATGGCAACCTGCTCTAGTATTCCTGCCTGGGAAATCCCACGAACAGAGGAGCCTAGAGGGCTATAGTCCAGGGAGTTGCAAAGAGTCGGACACGACTTAGCAGCTAAACAACAATATATTATAAGAAGGGAATGATACACTGGCCTTCAGAAAATTCTCTGAAACACCTGCTAATATCTTTCAAACATTTTACCCGTGTCTAATGATGCATTCTAAGCCAGTATTTTTTAAAAAAGGATACCAATAACATAAACTTCAGTTTCTATGACAAGGACTAACATTTGATGTCGAGCCATCTTCCCGGATGTGCTTACCGGATAGGATTGGGGGGAGGAGGGGGAGGAGGTGGGGGTGGAGGAGGTGGTGGTGGAGGTACTGAATTCTCAGACTGGTTCACCCGTTTCTGGAGTTCATCAACTGCACAGAGAGCAAGCATTCAGAAAAAAAAGATGAAATAAGCAACTTAGCACCTTACATACATGTAAAGGAAAAAAACCACCTGTTCAAAATCACATTCTTTTACTAGGGCAAAGTTAGAAATTCCAGTATGAAGCTGGAGAATTTTTTAAACTTTTTATCGTCAGTGAGAGAGACCTTATATACATTACCAAAAAATTACCATCTTTTTGCTATATGTACAAACTATGGAAAAGGAAAAAAAAATCAAGACAATGGCTGGATGGGTGGGAAGTAAGGATTGAGTAGGCTGAAGAAATGTTGTTAAGAATGGAATATGCCACCCAAACACTAAGAAATTGTTAATATTTGACTTTTAAAGTGTATAGACCAAGAATTGAATTAATTTTAAAGATGACATTTAGTAATGAATTTCAATAGCATACTTTCCTCCTCCACTTAATCTCCTTCAAAGCTGCAAATCCTAGAATTTGTCATTTTAACCAGACTCAGACTCCCAAATGTCTAACTCAGAAACTTTTTGTTCTTTTGAAGAGCATTCTGGAAATA
Source organism: Budorcas taxicolor (assembly GCF_023091745.1). Classification (NCBI taxonomy): domain Eukaryota; kingdom Metazoa; phylum Chordata; class Mammalia; order Artiodactyla; family Bovidae; genus Budorcas; species Budorcas taxicolor. The sequence continues at coordinate 36,655,289 of NC_068932.1, forward strand.
TAATTTATTCATTCAATTCATTCAAGCCATTAATAAAACAAGTACTTACTAAGCTCCAACAATGTGAAAAGAGCCTGTCCTTGGTGCTGTTTAAGACATGGTTCCTGACTGCCAGAAAACTCAATTTATAGCAGAGATGTGAATGCCTCTCTAACTGAGCTCTCATGGGCTACAGGTACTGTTCTCAGGAAAAACTCTCCCTCTATGTAGTCATTCTACTTTCCATGACTAACTGTACTCCAATGACCTGTCCATTTGTTTTTACTGCCAGCACTTTAATGAGCAGGGTAGGCTAGGTTCTCCAACACCAAGTATTCTCTAGTTATTTCATATACATGTGTCTATTTCTCTAAAGGGAATCTGAGATCCTCGTGGACAATAAAGCATGGTTTCTTTTCTTCTATATTTCTTATAGCACCCCAGGGTACTGGGTATGGCTGAGCATATACACAGCAGACAAAAAGAATGAACTACTTCTTAATTTTAGATAAATTTAAAAAAATAAATTATAGTTCATTTTCATTGTGGATTAGAAAGCTCTGAATATTTTTTAAAGAAAAAAAAGCCTACTTGATTCTTCTGTACAGATTTAAAAATTCTAGTATAAAATTAACCAAAAATATCTGAAGTGAATATTGAAGCTGTTATACAGGGAACAACCTGACTCCTTAAATTACTTACTTTCCAACAGAAACTTATTATTTATCCCTGTGTAGTAATCTAACTCACACATTCCCGTTAAGCCTTCTAGAACTGAATGAATACATCATTTAAGTACCCCTTGGTGTTTTAAAGGTTTTTCCATTTAATACACATATTGTTGCCCATTTTATTGATAGGTGTGATATTGAAAGCATTATTTCATGTGTATAATTAGACATCAAAGATGAAGGTAGTATGAACCTGAAAAGTTACTTTTTAAAAATACACCCTAAAATGAACAAAATAAGTACTTAATGAACACTCGTCTCTGAAGCCCTGAGAAATGCTGAAGTTTTGGTCTTCCCGTATTAATTGTATCTCTGTCTCTTAATTCTGTATGTGATGCTCATAAAAGCTCTGAGTCCAAAAAGTAAGTCTAAATATTTATGAGTCATCTCATTACAGTGATCATTCTACTTAACTGCAATAGTCAGAAATGAGGGAATTTAAAAGAAAGCTTGGAATTTTTCTATCGAATTCAGAGCATTCAGTAAATGTACTAGCCATGAAAGATTCGCATATTAATACTAAGACATAATAGCCTACGCAATGGTTTTACCGGAATGCTTTAAGTTTCTAGCTTTCTCCTCAGAATTCTGATATTTCAGTTCCAGTTCTTTTCTATCTTCTTCGAGAAGCTCCAGTTGCTGTTTGAGACTGTGTATCTCCTTGTGGAGAGCTTCGTTCTGCAGTTGCTCCTCTAGCTCTTTGACCTATAAATCACAAACAGACTTTTATACAGCGATAACAGTTTTTCCTTTGTCAAGGAAAACAAGGGGAAAAACAAATTTTTCTCTTTTACTTTGCATTTCAGAGCAAAGAGATTCCAATTCATCTTTAAAAAATCACACAAACCCTGGGATACAGATAATACTGGGTCTTCCCTGGTGGCTCGTTGGTAAAGAATCTGCCCGCAATCTAGGAGACTGCCTACAATACAGAAGGCGCGGGTTCGATCCCTGGGTCAGGAAGATTCCTTGGAAAAGGAAGTGGCAATCTACTCTAGAATTCTTGCCTGGAAAATTCCATAGACAGAGGAAGCTGACAGGCTACAGTCCATCGAGTCCCAAGAGTTGGACACGACTTAGCAAGTAAACCATCACCACTACCACCACAGATAATACTGATATTATCAGTAATGTGATTCATATAAATTTATTGGAGACTTATATCCGAGAAAATTTAGTTTTTAATATTCATATAAGTAAAAAATTCATTTAAAACAGATTAACACTTCTATGCCCATTTGAAAACAAAAACTTAGGTAATAGTAAAATGAGTCCTGGTGGGATAATTTGGTAACAACAAAAACCATTAAAAAAAAAAAAGGAAGGAAAGCCCCTTTGATTCAGTAATATTACTTCTAGAACTTGTTTCAGAGAAGTAGACAGGTGTTCAAATATATTCATTAGAGCATTCTCTGCAACAAGGGAATTTTTGGAAATAAGCTACATGTCCACCAATATTATTGATTTAATAAATTACAGTGTTCAGTAAGTGAAATATCAATACTATGCAAAAATTTTAAATCACATACCTCACTATACACTGACATAGAAAGATATTAATTTATTACCAATGGAAAAAAAACAGGTTGTAGAAAATATGCTTGCAATGATCCCATTTAAACTATATTCATAAAACTATATATTTATACAAAGTTTGGATATGTACCAAACTATGGAATTTTTAATTAATCTTAGTTTTCTGCTTTAGCTTTTTCTGTATTTTTAAGATTTCCTTATTATAATAATAAAAACAACACAGTTGTGTTTTAAAGATTGCTGAATTTGCAAGGGAACTTATAGACAGGTAAGAAATATTTTCCAACCACAAACCTGAAAGATTATCCAGAATAACAGTACAGTAAAACAGGTTTAGAAGTATTGATTGCTCTAACTTCATTTATAACTTATATATACTCTTCAGTACCCTACCCGAACAAGGTATACACCCAACAATTTAGTCCCATCCTCAATATAATTTACTAGGTTCTCGGCAAGCATTATTTAATGAGGTAACTACATGTAGAAGAGGGCTTCCCAGGTGGCTCAGCAGTAAAGAATCCACCTGCAATGCAGGAGGCTTGAGTTCGATCTCTGGGTCAGGAAGATCCTCTGGAGAGGGAAATGGCAACCCAAACCCACTCCAGCATCCTTGCCTGGGAAACCCCATGGACCAAAGAGCCTGGCGTGCTACAGTTCATGGGGTTACAAACAGTCAGACATGACTTAGTGACTAAAACGGTAGTAGAGCTTTTTTCAAATCTGAAAATTCTAGTAGTAAGCTAAATAAAAATAAACATTCTTTCATTCTCTTTATTTGAAAAGGTAATTTCTGCATATGGGGACCAAAAAAAAAAATGTCCCTTCCATCCTATCCCCCAAGGCACTTTCCTAGGGCCAAGCACTATTACCATGTATTCATTTAGAGCTTCCCTACATGTATACCAACATTTCTTATTGAAGGAAAAAAAATTTAACTCTACCTCACAACTTGGTAAAAACTCCAGGAACATCCAAGGATTAAATGTCAACAGTGTTGCTTAAAGAGACTTCCACAGGTGCTAACAAATGGCAACTAACAGCCTCTCCCTCTCCAACTAGGGACACTGTAAGTAGCATGAATATTGATGCAATTTTTCTTAAGTGGTTTCTTTAATTTGAAAGGCTTTGTTCCACCTGTTTGCCTGTCCTCCTCTTGCCTCTCCTTCTCACCCACCACGATGACTATCCTTTCTGCTGAGCACACAGAGGTAGGCTGTGTCAGCTGGAGTAACTCTACTCAAACAAATTGAAATAACCACTTAGGAAGCCTTTAAACATATACATTTGTGCAAGTTTACAAAATCAGAAATTTTCTCTAAGCAAACAATTACTATTAACACGGACTTTTCCTCCCTCTTTGAATAAAACCTATGCCTTCCAACAAGCTCTTTGAGACCAATCACAATACACCCTCCTAGTGTATGCACTCTCCAAAAACACAATTGACTTATAGATTTCCAAACTGCATTATTCAAGCTCTTTTTGAGTTGTCTCTCTGCCTCACTTCTTCCAATCCTTTGGATGGTTTAAAAGTCACTATAAACCCTACTAGCGGCTCAGTGGTAAAGAGTCCGTCTGCCAAAGCAGGAGATGTGGGTTTGATCCCTGGGTCAGAAGATCCCCTAGAGAAGGAAACGGCAACCCATTCCAGTATTCTTGCCTGGGAAATCCCATCCCATGGACAGAAGGAACCTCGTGGTCTACAGTCCACGAGTTCACAAAGGAGTCAGACATGACTTAGCAACTAAACAACAACAATAGAGCCTACAAAAAGTGCACTATAAATTTTAGATGGGTACTAGAAGTTCATTTGGTAGTTTTTTCCCTAAAAGGTGAAAACACTGGAAAGACTTAGTAACTCAAGCAACATAAGGAACTATGAGCTTCTGGACTAACTCCTCTCAGTGTAAGGATGTGTGTGCATTAAAAACCCAGAAGAAAATCTGTTACCTTTTGTTGATGCTGAATTCTCTCTTCTTCAAGGAGCTGGACGAGTTTTGCATTTTCATCTAATGCGTTCAAAAGCTGCCGGTCAGGAGCAGAGCTCTGTAGCAGAAGGTGGCTTTGTCTCTTTAGCTTGTTCTGTTCAATAAACATCTACAAAAGTTAATTACAAAAATGTTTGTACCAATCATGCTCACAAGCCTCCTCAATGGAAACTTGAGCAAAAGGAAAGGTGGAGTTTTCATTAAAAAGGTAAACGCAATTTCTGAATGGTGGTATGATGATTTTAGAAGTAATGAGTACTATGATAAGTTTTCATTCATAGCTTTCATATAATCTTTAGAACCTTTACCTTTGTCTCCGCACAGTATATATACAATAGTTAAGTCCCATACTGCGGCTTTTAATATTTTATTATTGCTTTAAAATATATTAATACTTAGTAGTAGCAGCTAATATATATCAAGAACTTATGCCAGGTATTCTACTAAATATGGTCTACACATTGTTTTAATCCTTTTACATCAATCCCTGTGAGGTGAATGCATCTGCTTTGAGAAGCTAAAACATATTCAAGACTACAGGATAGGTGTGGCAGCAATCATTTTACATGCAGTTTATCATCTAATCCTTAGAACACTACTGTCAAGTAGACACTATTATTATCCCACTTTTACTAATAAGATAACTGAGGCTCTGAGGGGTTAAGCAGCTTTCCCAAAGACACAAGTGAGTGGCAAAACCCAGGATTTAAACCCAGATCTGTCTAATTTACTGGCCCATGCTCTTCACCATCTGGCTAATCTCTTTCTCTGTTATTTACTAGACCTAAGATTTTTGTCTTAAACCAATCAGCTTTTCCCCAGTGACAAAAGTAGTTAACAGTAGGAGGGTAAAGAGGAGAAGGTGAAAGGTATATTAATTAAACCGAGCCTTTTATTAAACAATTTATATATATGCTTAACCTAATCTTCACAACTTTTCATGGTTGAAAGCAACATTATTTCCTATTCACCTATTACTTCTTTTCCTTAATATGCTATACAAGTCAGCCAGTGGGCGAGTCTGAACACAAAATGTTTTACAAATTCTGAAATCAGGCCCATTTTATAGTAGAGCAACATTTGCAAGTGAAATTTACATTCTTCTTCCATCTGATGCCTGTGTAAGAATAGGAACAGAGGATGAGTAAGTATCCATGAGTGCACAAGTGTTGGGCTGGAGAAAAGTGAGACTGGAAGAATCTACGCACTAGGGAAGCATAATCAACATTCCATCATAGTATCTTAAATTTGAGACCAATAGTCTAATGGAAATGATTTATTTCAGATTACTATTGAATAATAATATTACAGTAATTTATTTTTTATACATTTTCCCCTCTTAAAACTCAATTGGTTGGAGTCCTGTGTTGGTATCTTAGACAATATCTCACAGTCAACATGAAAGGCCAACAAATGCAAGTGAAACAACTGAGATTCTCTGGCTCCCCAGCCAGTGAGGCCTTTCACCAAGAGTGCTCCGAGTCTGGGAGCAGACAGAGAGGAAGCAGCCAGGGGGGCTGACCAGGGCAGGGCGAAGGGCCCAGCAGTCAGACAATGCAGGGCACAAGGACCACCGAGGCCAGGGGTGGCCTTATGACTCCCTGCACTGCTCCACTGTACTCTGGTTCTCCTGGGGAAAGTTATAGCTCTCAGGAAAACTTGCTTAACTTACATGATTATAAACTGTTTCAACTGTTATTTTTAGAGAGAAAAGAATAAAGACTGTGTCTTAGGGATGTTAATAACATGAATTTCTCTTGCAAAGCCCTGTAACAATCCCTAAATTGCAATATAAGATGAAAAGAACATACAGAAAAGAAGTTCCTTTCAATAACAATGGCAACCTGAAAAATATTAGTCATTAGACCACCTTTTCTAGACTTTAAAGTACTAAAATAAAACACTACATAATGCCTTTTCTAAAGATGTATTTAAAGAAAATTCAGTTATCGAACACTAATGAAATTAGGCTTTTAGCTATGGAAAGAACTTCTTGGTTAGAGTTATTAAGTGGGTCCCTTATCAGACAAATAATAACATTGGTATCAGAATTTCAGAGAAATTTTCCTACATCTCTTCAAAGAATGAGAAGAAAATTTAGTGTCATTAATATATAACTCATTCTTTCAAAAATAACATTAAAATATTATTATCTCAGTTGTCTGAAAACAAAACTTATTATGTAACATTCCCTCAGTATATTAGGACTACATGTTGAAAAAGTATTCACATCTTTAAACAGAGGAAAGAAAACTACACTAAATAGCAAAAAATATACATTCAAAAAGTACATGAAAGGTTTCAAGAGTTGAAATTATGTTGAAGAAATACAAACACTTAACATAGTTATGAGGACAACTGACTGTTCCCTCTTTGTAAGTGATCATGCATTTGGTTTTTTAATTGGACAAATGTAGAAGTAAGGAAGAAACACTCCATTTTTAATTTACACACTTGAGAATTGTTTGCATGTTTACAGGGTATATATTAACTTTACAAAATGATTTCTATGGCTCTACACTATATACCCCAACAGGGCAGGAGTCGTATTTGCTTTCTTCACCATGATATTCCCACTACCCACACCATGTCTGGCTTGAAAGATATTTGCTGAACACAATAAGAACAAAATGCAAAAGTGGTATTTCTCTAGTTAAGTCAGATACTTTTTATCAGCAGTTGTCTGTTGAAAACCTGAGAATCTATAAACCATGTAAAAGGGAAGATATACCAGTTCTAATGCAGTTTTGTCTTTTCTTCTTACTATTGTGTAGATCAAGCCTCAGATACTGTAAAATCATCGATCACTGTTGCAAATACTTATGCTACCAGCAATGGGGAGCAGGAAATGGCAACCCACTCCAGTATTCTTGCCTGGAAAATCCCATGGACAGAGGAGCCTGGAGGGCACAGTCCATGGGGTCACAAAGAGTCGGACATGACTGAGTGACTTAGCGCACGCATGCACGCGCACACGCGCGCACACACACACACACCAGCAGGGTAAGTATCACTGCTCTCGCTTTCCCTCCTCAAACATCTCTCTCCTTATTCTGGATTAACCTGTCAGCACTGTTTGCGCCAATCACTACGGGTTGCATGGCAGAATGAATCATTCATTTTTATATTCTTAAAGGAATCTTACTTCTTCCATCTATCCTCTCCATTATTGCATGGCCTTCAAGTTTTTCTCTGAGCTGCTTTGTATTCTAACATCATTCTGCAAACAAGAAATGGAAACTGAAAATGTCTCTCAAAATTAAGACCCTTGCATGCAGGTCAAAATCAGCCAACATTTTCAGTTTTGCAATGGAGACATTTTCACATTATCTCTACTCTCCCCTCAGCCATTTCTTTAGCTCCATTATTTATATGCTGTAGATTTTTCCAAAGGGCTCTAACACACTTCAATTCTTTTTCCTCCTTCCAAGAAATAAGAGAATAAATATTTACCCACCTTTCATTAAACTCTCTGAATAAACTGAATCATAATATTTCAAATCATATTTTCTCATAATAAACTTTTATAGGGTTCATTACTACCACAGTTACCTGCAAATATGGAAAAACTCTTACACAAAACCATCATCTGATCTTCAAATATCATTCCCATAACCCTGCACTTTGTCTCCCTTCTATACCTTGGATACTTCCACCTAAGAATGCTTACATTTCCTTAGCTACCTTCCTTGAACCCACAGTAGGCACACAGATTCAAAATATTTATACATGATGGAGAAGATCTCATACAGATCATATCATAAGCTGTTAACACATAACACATCATAAGCTGTTACAGCTCAGCCAACTGATGCCTCATCATTTCCCTGGAAACCAGTCACAGAGCCATGGAATACCCAACCACCACGTGTCCAAAAAGTTAACCCAGAGCATGAGAAGCTCAAAGTTCATCTCTAACATGAGAGGAAAGGCTCAGATAATGGATGTATAACATGTGTAACAATGTTCCACAGCAAGTGGCAGAATCAAGGCATATAATGAGAGCACTGAACAGTCACTGAAGACCATGATGTTGCTCTTTCAGATGGTATACTGAGATGTAACCTAGTTTCTTAAGGCTTTTGGAAATATACAAAAGTCCTATACTCAAACCAGACTTTCAATCACAAGTAATGGGATGGGTATTCCTAAATACAATTTATTTTCACAGTATAGCATTTTCTAGTTTATAAAATTCTTATGAAGACTCATGCCATTTGATTTTACAATCCACTTGGTGAGGTTGGTACCATCACCCATTTTACAGATGGTGAAAGTGAAGCCCAAAAAGGTTAAGAACTCCTAGTAATGAACAACTACTACCCGAATGACACGGCAAAATGTAAACCCAGATCTCTGACACCAAGTTCAGTGAACTTGATACTATTCCAAATAGCTCCCTAGATCAGATGATCTTTATTCAGAGTGACAAGTGTTTGTTCAACTTCAAAAAATGTTTTTATATGTCATCTGCAAAGCTCTTTAAAATATAAAACTAAAAAACGAGGTCTCTGCAAAACATTTACCTCTTGTGCAAATGACTCTGCTTTCTTTCGAAGGTCCTTCTCCAGCTCCAAGTTCACCTGCATCTCCTCATACTCTTCTACTGCTAGCATGGACACTTAAGAAGACAAGGAAAAGAAAACTGACAACAGGCCACACCAATTATCAGGCAAATGGATGAAAAAACAGCATCAAAAAGATTCCTTATTCAGGCAGACACACACCCACATTAATTGCTGGCTGGAATATAAATTAGATAACACCTTTTCAGAGAGCAACCTGGCAATGTGAATCAAAAATCTAAAACTATTCATACCCTTTGACTCAACAATTCCACTTTGAGAAATGTATTTATTCTCCTAAAAGAATGAATCACAAACCTACAGAGATCTAATTGTAAAGGTGCTCTCTGCATCATTGCTGAAAATAATGGAACAATCTAGATGACCCAACATTGAGGTGTCAGTAAGTAGAGAAATATACAAGAAATATTCTGCCAACAGATTATGTTGTACTGAGTGAGTTGCAGTGAGGTGGCTGAACCTAGAGCCTTTTATACAGAGTGAAGAAAGAGAAAAACAAATATTGTACATTGATGCATAGATAACAAAATCCAGAAAACCAGTACTGATGAACATATTTTCAGGGGAAGAATGGAGATGCATTCATAGAGAACAGATGATGGGACACAGCGGGGGAAGGAGTGTGTCGGATGAATTAAGAAGGTAGTGTAGCTATATATACACTACCGTGTATAAGACAGATAATTAGTGGGAAGTCGCTGGATAGCTCAGGGAGGCCAGCCTGGTGCTCTGTGATGACCCAAAGGGGTGGGATGGGAGTGGAAAGGAAAGCTCGAGAGGGAAAGGCTCTATATAACGATTGATTTGCACTGTTGTGCACTGCTGTATGGTAGAAACCAACATAAAAACATAAAAAATTATATTGTAGAGGCATATTTCCTAAATGGGAAAGACCTTCTTGATATATCTTTAAAATGAACTCATTCCTGTTTCTTAAAAGCCACATATAAAACACATCAATAAAAGTTTCACAGAGGAGGAAATATGTAAAAGGCCAACAAATATCTTTATCAGTAACCAAGTAAAGTAAAGTAAAGTAAAGCTACGGAAAGTAAAACCATAGCTTTCTTTTTATACTCACCAAAGAGGTGACTGCCAAAAATTTTAAAGTATAGCTATATCAAGTTTGGACAGGGCACAGAACAATGAAAACAAACACACTGTTAACAGGTCTATAAACTTACAGACCTACTTTAAAAGTAATCTGGCATTATGTAGTGAAACTGAAGACAAAATATTACATTTGGTGTGTACGTTAGTGAAACTCTTTGATATTTGCACCAGAAGACATGTGTAAGAATTCTCATAACAGGATGACTTGGAATAGCAAAAACCTGGAAACAAACTCAAACATCCACCAACTGGATACTGGATAAACAAATTTTGGTATAGACATCAAATGAAATATTATACAGCAGTGAAAAGAAACATATCACAGTACAACCCCTTAATATGGATGAACCTCACAAATGCAAAAAGTTGCAGAAGGACACAGGGAAAATGACAGCATATATAGCAAGTTCACGCAAAATTAAATAATATGCTGTTCAGAGATATATTCATATCCGAAAAACTACAAATAAAAACTATGATAAAAATTCAATGAAGAAATATAAGTAGAGATTGACGTTCAGGGGCTTGTAAAGTACCAATGGATAAAAAGACTATCCTTTTTGTTGGTAATTTCTTTATACTTCATATATATTATAAACATATTTAACAAACAATTTAACCTGTATATATAGGCTTTTTGACTGAAATATAGTTGATGCACAAAATTATGTTACAGGTGTACAGTATAGTGATTGATAATTTTTAAAGGTTATGCTCCATTTAGTTATAAAATACTGACTATATTCCCTGTGTTGTATAGCATATCCTTGTAAATTATCTTATTACATATTAGTTTGTACCTCTTAGTCCCCTACCTATAAACTGTCCCTCCCCTCCTTTCCTCTCCCAGAAGAATAAACACTAAAATGTTAACAGCGCTCATACCTGGACTATAAAAGTTGAGATTTTTTTTTCCTTTTCCAATATGCATTTATACTTCCCACCAAAAAAAGTATGTTACCTGAATAAAAAGAAAGAAAAATGTGTGTGTGTGTGTGTGTGTGTGTGTGTGTGTGTATTAGTTGTTTCGAAGTGTTCTCCATGTTTATAAAGAAAAGAAACAGCCTTAGATCTGTAGAGACCCAGAGTCAGAGCTTTGAACTAAAGAATCCCTGTGGGCAGAAACCGTCAAAGGGACTATCCTGTCAAATAGAAGCAACATGAATTCTTTCCTACTTCTTGACATTTTGTTAAATAATGATATAGATGGGACAGAGGGAGTGATGGCGTCATCACCAACTAGGTACCACATGGGTGGACAGTACATTGATCTCTCCATCAGATTCTGGCCAGGCACTCTCAACTCTGAGCTGAGTCATAGCGATAAAAAGCTTTAAAAAGGCTCTCTTAATGGCTGCTTTCACAAGCTGTTCCTCCGGGGCACTTCAGTCTTAACTGACTAAGAACTGGTTTGCTGTGTAATGACATAGAATTTCAAACTTCGTACTCGGTCAATCTACCGCCTCCTCAGAGGAAAGACTAACAGCCTTGCTCAAGTGAAGCCATGTAAGTGGTGGTTTGTGATGTGAATTATAGGTCCCTGAGAGCTAAATGATTCTCAAACCTATTTTTAAAAAGAAGTCCTGGGCAAGATAATTGACTTTCTTTCCTATGACCAGAACGCTATGATAAAAAGTGAATTTTCACATGTCCTGGTCCTCTTAGATCCTGAAATAAATTGGGTTGGTCCTAGTCACGTATTTATTTACATAATCTCTCTCTCTTCCCAGATAGGAGACTCCCTGAAGGCAAGGGCCATCATACTAACCTTTGTAGAACCCTGTTAATAGCATAGTGTATCACAACTGAAAATTCTTCTATGCCATTTCTATCTTCTTAAATGCACAAAGAGCAAAGGAAATGTTACAACCCAGTGCATCTCCCACACTTAGCTATAAGTTGATTTATTAAAAAGGAAAGAATCTCAATTCATGAATGACACAAAGATACAGAACCACCACCACTACCAACAGGGAAGGTCCTGGGTCTGAAAGGTTTCCTTTTCGAGTCGTAGTTTCTGAACTAGGACAGTGGCTGAAGGCAAAAAGGAGAACAGAAGGCACAGGAAGAAACCCTGCTCCCCTTGAGAATTACGTTTGCACTTTGGCATAACTCCTTTGTCCTAAACCCGGAGACATAAGAAACGGCATCATGAGATTAGATGCTATGCTTTATGACTAGGATGATAAAATCAAATTACACAGAATTTTCTCTAGAAGAAAGTTCCTTCTTAGCAGGTCTGCTTCTCCTGACGAAGAGGTAAGTTTTTCTGTGATTCACAGAAAAGATCACAAATCTCTCATGGCTCTGGCTCCCAGAGAGCTCACAGGCCGACTTCAGGCACACAGGCAGGAAATGTGCAAAGACTTGGAACAAGGAAGCACTTTGTATCTGAACACATACTTTCACTTTCCCTTTGTCCTGTTTTCCATATCCTCTTTTCTTTAAATTTTTTATTGCAAGATATTTGTTTTACAACATCGTGCTGGTTTCTGCCATATATCAACAGAATCAGCCATGTCCCCTCCCTCCTGAAACTCCCTCCCAACTCCCACCCCATCCCACTGCTCTAGGTGTTCAGAGAACACGGGCTTGAGCTCCCTATGGCACACCGCAAATTCCCACTGACTGTATTTTATATATGGTAATGTATATGTTTTCATGCCACTCTCTTATATGGCGTTAGTGGTAAAGAAACTGCCTGTTAATGCAGGAGACATAAGAGATGCAGGTTCAATCTCTGGACTGGGAAGATCCCCTGGAGAAGGAAATGGCAACCCACTCCAGTGTTCTTGCCTGGGAAATCCCATGGACAGAAGAGCCTGGAGGGCCACAGTCCATAGGGTCACAAAGAGTCGGACATGAACAAAGTGACTTGGCCCCCACCCCTTCCACACTGTGTCCATGAGTCTGTTCTCTATGTCTGCATCTCCACAGCAAATGGATACAGAAATTTTGGTACATATATACAATGGAAAGCAACTCAGCTTTAAAAAAAAGAACGCATTTTAGTTAGTCCTAATGAGGTGGATGAAACCAGAGCCTATTGTACATGGCAAAGTCATAAAGAGAAAGACAAATATTGTATGTTAACATATATGTATGGAATCTAGATAGTACTGATGAAACTATTTCCTTTTCCTCTTAATTTAAAATTTTATCATCTAATGTTGCATGTATTTATGTAGCTATCCCAATCTCTGCTGGACTGAGGAGAGGTTTACTGAATAACCCTACCAGATACATAAATACCAGTACGGCCATGGTCCCAGGATACATGTAGGACAAAAGAGGATTTAGGTCTGAAGTTTCAAAATGAGTGGGCTGTGAATTCCTTAAGCAGAAGCACTTTTAAATTTCCTCCGCTCTAACTTAGGTGATAAAAGAACAGGAAATGAGAGAGACTCATTGCTAGACGTTAAGAAGACACAATATAGAAAACTTTTGCTACAACACTCTTTAGACACAGGTATAAAATAATACAAAATATATATAAACAAAGTAAGTTACAGATTTGAAAGAATAGACTAGAAACACATACCTCTATTGCATTTTTCTAAGACTTTTCTCTGTTCAAGAACTTCCAAATTTAAAACATCTTTTTCTTGTTTAACTTTATTTACCTAAAAATGTGATATTGTGAGAGGAGAAAACATCCAAAATTGTAAAACATGACATGATGATGGGTGACTTAAACTGCTGTTCAATTTTCAACACGATGCTACATTAAAGCAATAATTGCCTTCACTGTGTTAGGCTTTTATTAAAGCATTTTTATAGCCTCAAAGTATCTATTTAATTTAGGATATATATCTGGAACTTCTTTACATATTCCAGATAGCATTAGCATTGCTCCTTAAATATGGCAATGTTCTAGTCATCCAACGTAAATGATATTTCAAAAGGAAAAATCCAACAAGATTGCACCCAAAATATACCTGAATCATTTAATCAGAAATACAATATTAAATTTTGGCATTCATTTTACACTTTGATGACATTTGGCTTACGTAAAACATACATAGATTTTTTTTTTAATAAAAAATGCTTTGACCTTTGGCTTAAATAAAATACATATGAAAACCTCCCCCCAAAAAACTTCAATTTCTGAAATAATTTTTGGCATCACAGGAAAAGAGAATATCATAGTAAAGTTCTAAAAAAAGAATGTAAAGTTACATATAGCAAGTGGATAGATCTCAAAAGCATTATGTTGAATTTAAGAAGCAAGTTTATATAGTTAAAAACATTCAAAATACTAGTTATTGTAGTAGATATGTAAATATAATCACTGAAATCATAAAAACCAAGTTCAGAATAATGGTTGCTTGGAGAAACAGGGCAGGGAGTCAGGAGAAGGCACTCAGGGAGAGATACACATGTGTTTCAATAACATGTTAACGTTTTATGGACTGAACTGCATGGTCAGCATATGGATGCTCATACTTTTCTTTACTTTTTATACTTTTCAGATGTCTGAAATAATCATAAAAAAACTAACTTCTGAAATGGCTTCCAATAATACCTCTAAATGGGAGGGAAGTGAATCATCAATAAATAATGATAACTGAGAAATGGAATGCATCAAAATGTCTTTCTCTCCTACGATAACACTCAAGAAACAAGCTAAGACGATGGTCCTGAAACGGCCCCTGAATCCATCAGCACTTCCAGAGAGTCTGTGAACTGGTCTCTTTTAGTACAAAGTATACTGTTGCTTTCTGTTTAAATTAGTAACTGGTATACCCTGCTCAGTACTTTCAAAATATCATTATCCTTCTTCCCACTCACACTTACTGAAACAGTAACTGAGGCTGGGAGGTAGATGGGCACTGCTTCCCAACCTTTTTCACATTCTGGTCCTTAAGAATATGTGTATGGGAACTGGATGAGGCTGCTCACTGAAGGGACCAATACTCTGGGACACTTGATATCACTGGCAAGATATCAAGGTGCTATAACACATCAGTGGGGAAACCTTGGGATACCGACTCTGAGAACCACTGACACAAGTTAAATTGAGACTGCAAAGGCAGATTCTTAAAGATTCTCCAAATACCCACTTGAACCCATTCTACCATCTACCATATATGCCTGTGTTGGGAGGTACAGAGGAGGAGAGCCTTTCTCTACTGAGTTAGCCCTCGACTAGAGAAGCAAAATCATTCTTCACCAGCAGCAACAGTGTTTGATTTCAGATACAGGTATCATTGTCACAAATCTGCAAACAGTGAAACATGCGCGATAACAGGAAACACTTCGATGCTGTTTTAGTACATTATTTCTTGAGCTACAGAGTGGGCCCATGAATGCTTATGATCTTATTTTCTATACCATTTTGTAGGTCTGGAATAGTGGGGACAAGAGAAGATTAAAATTGGTACATGGTTCTTATGTCAGAAATTAGCTTTCAACAGCAAGTTTTTGATGCAGCCTGTCCCCATCTTAAAACACTAAAGGTCCCGCCTTTTGGGCCTAAGATACATACTTCTTCTGTTACTTCTACAAGTTTGCTCTTGAGATTTTCCAGTTCGATGGCTAATATCTTCTTTTCCTCCTGAACAGATACAATTTGATCTCGAAGTTCTGCATTTTTAAAGAAAAAATAAAGCCTTATTTTTAAAAGAAGAAATCAATCTTGTCAGAAGAATTGAAAATACCAGTCCATGAGCAGTTTACTGTCAAAGGTTTTCAACGATTAGAAGGAAAAGGAAGCAGCAAAAGACAATGGAAATTTCACTTGTTCCCCACTCCTAATATAGCTATGTTTCTTAAATTTTCTATCAGGCATTCTCACTATGTTAAATGTACTAGATTATGTTTTCTCTGCATTGTATCAAACCTATATTCTAGAAACCGTCTGGCATTTTAGAAGAAGGATTTTTTAAGCTTTTGGCAAAACAAATTAAGGCATTGTACTAATTTCTTTTTTATTTTATAATGGCCATGGGCTCTTGTCACAATGCAATACAAACAAACGGGGCAGCTAACAATTTGGAGATTTTGATTTAAAGAAAAAAATCCTGACGTGCTGCCAATTTATAGCCCTTAAATATTATTTGAACTGACTCAAAATATAACCTATTTGAAAAAGGGTTAATTCTAATAATTTTCTCTCCAGAGTTGTGGGTGTTTTGTTTCTTAATTTATTTCATATTTCATGTTATTGAGATTAACTGAAAACTGTGTTACTAGAGTAAAAATATTAGGCACTATAAGAGCAAAAGCTTCTGGTGTTATATTAAAGTTACATCTACTGCTCAAATGTTAAAAAAAAAAAATACATGGACTAGCATAGTACTTAAATTAATACCCAGGCCCACATAGTTTTGCCACTTAGCTTTTAAGTGCTTTTAATTTCTTACCCTTCTCCAAGGACAATAAGAAACGCACTATATGGTTATTTACTAATAAATTAAATCAAACTTTTTACATGAACCCAGATTAATGAAGGGGCTCTCAAGAAACTTATTTCAAAACCACTTTCTCCACTGCCAGACTAATCTTGAAAAAGAATCAGAGACCATACTATTCAAGATCTAACAGAAAGGAGAAACAGAAACAAAAGGAAAGCCTTTAAACTTCCTCTCCCCATTCCTGCCAACATAAATACAATTTTTTCTTAGGTGAGAGGGTAAGAGGGGCTTCCCAGGTGGCTCAGTGGTTAAGGAATCTCCCTGCCAAGGCAGGAGATGCAGGAAACGCAGGTTCGATTACAGGATCAGGAAGATCCCCTGGAAGAGGAAATGGCAACACACTCCAGTATTCTTTCCTGGGAAAGCCCATGGATAGAGGAGCCTGGTGGGCTGTGGTCAGTCCATGGCATCACAAAGAGTTGAATACGGCTTAGCAATTGAGCACACACAGGGTTAAAATGGCTTTCTTTTTACTTTCTTCTTTCTATTTCCAACTGAAGTTTTATCTATCAGACCAACAAATATTATTCTTGACATGTACAGTAAGTTAAAATGCTCCAATAATTACCAAGCCCTAGACTGTTTTCCTACATCCTAAACTATATGTGCATGTTTATTTATTAAAAGAGTTAATGTGTACTTCACAGATGTATTATGTGGTTTTGTCTTATAGAATCATTTGGGGACCAACACATTTGCTTAATACTACATATTGCTTCTAGTTCATTGCCTGAATCTTAGGAGAAGTTCTTAGAGGGCAGAGACAAAGCAATTTCGGGAGGAATCTTCCCCAAAGATTTCAACAGAGAAATCCGACTAATAGAAGGTGTTGGCCAAATAAATTTTTATTCATTCTTTCTTTCATTTAACAAAAATATCTTAACACACAGTCCTATCCTTAAGACATGTATAGGTTAACTGACTGTTCCTGTCAAGATGGCGCTTTCAAAAGTATCTAATCCCAAACAAGAAAGTAACTCATAAAGCTACAGTCATCATGATTCTCAACCAGACTACCCTCGGGGACAGATAATCAGAATTTTTTTCCAAAAAACGACGCAGGCATCAGTATTTATTGAAATCCTTATGTAATTTCAAAGTGCAACCAGGGTTGAGAAGCATTATCCTAATAGGAGTCAAAACCATGTTCAATAACTAAGCCAGGAATCCTACCTTTGATCTGCTTCTGACACTGTACTGAGACACAAGTCTTGGCAACATCCTCCGGGTCCATGGCTGAATCTTCATCATCAATGTTAATCTCCTCAGTTATTACATCTGGCCCCAGCTTGGCCATGTATAACATGCTGATTCTTTTCAATGCTTTATTTTCTTTATTTAACTAAGGCAAATATAAAGACAGTTATTTTAATAGCAAATGAGTGTCTTGGGTTTTTATACAACGGTCAAATTAAGTGTCTTTTTGTCTACACATGCATCAACATTCACAGCATGAAACAGAAGAGTCACTAAATATTATTTTATTTATACTTTTTAACATTAAACTAATTAAGACCTATGCCTTACATGTGAAAATGCTAGTTATAACGGATAAATACAAGAAGAATTAAGATAAAACACCAGAATAGATTATATCGAATTTCAATTTATCCAGTCATTAATAGTCCTAATTTAAGACACTTTATTTGGTTTGATGCTGTGCTGTGAACACCTTTTATATGTTTGTCCCACACTCCCTGTTTTTGAGACACTGCCACTGCCTCTTCATGTTCCACACAATTTCTGGAACAGCCAAGTTCTCCCAAAGCAATTCCTGTTCTCCTGGGCAGGAACTCCTGTCCATGTGTCTGGATGTACAGTAGCTACTGGCAACCACACCACGCTACTCAACTGAGGAATAGAGAAAGGCAGTCTGCAGCAAGGCCAAAATGGAGCCAATGTGCAGAGACAGAGAAAAGCAACAGACACTGGGTTTCCCACAGGGTTCCAGTCTATTCCTAAAATGCAACTAGCTCATGGATTCTATGGGATTCTCCAATATCGCTCTGAACAAACTCCTACTTTTTCCCCCTTTTCTTGCTTAAACTAATTCAAAACGTGTTTCTGTCTATCCCTAGAATTCTAATAATACACAATAGAAGAAAGTTCAAGCTATGTTTCTATTATCTCTATGTCACTGCAGATAAAGCAACCTAATTCATTGATGTATTTAGCACGCCCTTTATGTAAAAAATGAGTTGGTTGTTAATTATCATTACCTTCTTTAGCTCCTGTATTCATGTGCATATAAATGTTATACAAAGCACACATAAAGACTAAACCTGATCCAAAGTCCACTGAAGGAAAATATGATTTTGCTTTAATCCCAAGACTCAAATATGAAAGATCTTCTCTTATTTAAGTAGGAAGTGTTTAGTAGATTGCTTTCTCTAGTATAAAATGTAAGATACAGAAATGTGCTTGCAGTTAGTAAGGGCTGTTGGCCATCAAAACAAGTTCCGAATTTAATAACTGACACTGAATATAAATACAAATAGAAATATTTCACCAGAACGCTAAAGGCCCTTCTCTATGTAAACCTTACACCAGAATAAGATGTTTAGTATGGCACTTGTCTGGCTTTGGTCCTTCATTTGTCATCATGATTAGGACCCCTCAGGATTTCTCTCAGAGAAAGCCCAGCCCATATCACTAGCAAGGTCTGGAACACAAGAGGTTCCCTGACCTCTCTGGGGAATCAGGAAGGATCACTCAGGAATGGCTATGAACCCTTTCCTGGATTCTTCCTGGGAAGGCTGGCGAGATCCATTCAAAGAACCAGGCACAGACTTTTACTCCCAGTCCCCAGACATAGCTCCAGCTTCTAGCTCTCCATATCACAGGAGAGGATCAGAAATATGATCTGAGACCTACGATTTCCCAGTCCCTCTTCCTTCAGATGGACAATTCAAGTAAGCACTGTCGTGGCTTCTTTGAACATCGATGCTAGAGCACGGCACTAGAGGCTCAAGGATCATTGTAAATTCTCAAAGGATGATATCTCTTCAGAATGCAGGGAAAAAAGAACAATTTAAGAAAAGAGTGGAAAAACTCAAGAGCTAATTTGTAATTCTGCCTCCTAATAAACAAATGGTTCCCAGTCCAGCACATTACAATCTGTAGAGTTTAAAAAAAAAAAAAAAAACTTCCCATATTTGACCTGAGGAAGCAGGCCCTCCCACCAGGCCAAAAATCTCTGGCAATAGAGTCCAGCATAGTACTTCTTCAGGGCTTCCCAGGTGATTCAAATGTACATCAACACTGAGAATAATTGATATGGAGGAATGCAGTACTTGGGTATTTATTCCTATACAATTAGCAGCAGCAGTATTATAGCAGAGCTGAGAACACAGCTCTGCAATCAAATTCTGTCTCTGCCTCTAGAATAATCATTCAGTGTCAGTTTTCTCATTAGCTACTAAGGATTAAAATAGTCTCCATCCCATAATATGCAGATTAAATGACATATTATATATAAAGCATTTAACATAGTAAGTGACTTACAGTAAAAATTCAACAAATATTAGCTAATAGTAACAAAAGAGATTAATCTTGTTACTAATTAATTTTCCTCCAGAAATCATTTATAAGCTAGTATTCTTCAACCAAGGCATTTATCTATACAATGTTCCTTTCCCCAGGATTCATGAAAAACTGGAAATACTCATTTTTGCCATCTGATGCTTAACATACTACTTCCCAGGCCACCATCAAAGTAACATTTGATAACGTAATAGTTAACAGTTCTGCTCTCAAAAGAGTTTAATGCTCCTATCAAACTAGGCACCAATATCTACCAGCTATTTGGCTGTAATACAATTACTCTATTCAACAAAGTTACTTTCTCAAGAAAAAAAGCCAAACATAATTTCAAAAGTCTTCTCTGGAAACATCATTTTCATATTCTGAAAGAAGAAAATATAAGATTTATATACATGAAATCTTATGACCATATGAAGTAGAAATTTTTGAGAACTCTGAACTCACAAATTTAAGCTAAGCAATGTCACTGCAGTTATTAGCCATCAGATTATATAGGTTAATGCACGCTACTTCTGTTTCAGAACTCTTCTAAGTTAGAAGGCAAAAATAAACCTTTCATAACCCTACAGGAACAGAACCTTATGCTATATTCAAATTTAAACAGGGTTTTTATATAGAGCACAGTTTAATGGATAGTTAAAGATACAAAATAGGCATGTTAAACAGACCTGGATCATACAATTTAAATAACTGGTCTATATTCTATTGGTTTAACTGTCACATTTCAGCAAAGCAAAGCATCCATACTTGCTTCTAAGGAAACAATCCAAATTGCATCATAAGAATTAAACATTCTATTTGCCCTTAATTTGAGAGCAAAGACTTAGAAAAATAAGAACTTACAGAAATTTTGCTTTTTAGAAAATGAAAACTATTTTCAAAAATGACAATTAATACTTAAATCAGGATGTGTTACTTTCACTTATTGATCACACATATAATGAGGCTTCCAAACTTTGTATTCAAAACTGCAGCTTCTTTCACATCTAATGAGCATATTGATAGCATTTAATCAAATAGATTTTTTTGGTTTTTTATTCTAAAGTCCACATACACTGTATCCTAAAGTACACTGTAGCCTCAAAAACAAACCATTTGTCCATTTTCAAAAGGGCTTCTTAAGAAGACAAACTCTACGTTAAGGGTTCTATTATCAATACTAAACTGTAAAAATGACCCCAGAGATTAGTAACACACTGTCATAACCAGGGATGACTATACAGTCACCTGGCGACTTTTTCAACATTCACATGCCTGGGCCATACTCCTAGAGCAGTGGGTCCGGGTATTCTTAAGAAATCAATCCTGGTCTACTTTGAAAATTATGACATGATAATTGCAGGTTAGATGCGTGAATTCTTCCGCTCAAAATCAACTGTTAAATACGAAAGGGAGGAAAATAATAAAATAATTTTTAAGGGGACCAATGATTAAAGTTATCATAAACTTTAATCCCATTTTCACTTTAGTCCTAATTCAAGGTTATCCTGTCATTTAAGATGAGACAACAGCTGTCTAGGGAACAGAATTAACCTGGTCAAAGTCACATATGTCCAAAATTATATAACTGGTAATAAAACCTGTATATACTGCCTCCCAAACCACTGTTTTCCATAAACTGCCAGTCCTGAGAGATAGGGTTCTCACTGAGGATGTACTATAGCAACAGGAATACTTATCAAAAACAAGAGAAAATATAGAAACTATCCTTACCCACTACAAGATTCAGAATAGCTAGTATGCTCCAAATACATGTTTCCTACTTGGCCCAAAAGAAGAAAAGGAAATGAAAAGAAATTCAAACGGTATTACAAACCTGTGAACACTAGAGATATACAGAATAGAACCTCCATGTTCTCATTCTTTTTAAAGCAACGGCCTCTATCACTATAGATTCTTTGGACAAATAATGGAAGAGAAGCTATATACACGCATTAATATACTTATTTAGGTTCTGCCTGCATATCTTATGAATTCTAATGTAGTGTCGTTATGCAAACAATTAAGCAAATACCTCTAGCAAGCACAATGCTAATGCACGTAGATTAAATTGACTGATTGACTGTCTGATATATAGAGTTTCAGGTGCATCCAAAGAAACACTATGGAGGTAAGTGACAATGGAGAGAGGAAAGAAACAAAACCAGCATCACTAATGAAATCTGGCTGAAAATCGCTGTAATCCATTTTCTGATGAAGTGGTTCAGATGCATTTTGCCCAACCCAAAATACGTAAGACAGAGATAAAAAATATTCCTTAATAATAATGTACTTCTGATGAGATAGAATATAGAAAATTACACACTTGGTAAATTCATCAGCTAGAAGCAATCAGTGGTGCACTGGAGGTCACCTTTAGCATGCCCTCACTCTGCCTTCACAAATAATCACCTGAAATGTACAGTCTGAGGCTGACTTTTTCATCTGATTCAAACAGGAAACACTCATTGCTCTTTTATGCCACTTTCAGTTAGTTTTAAACTTGTTTAGCATTTTAACCAAACGCACAGACATCAGGAAAGTCGAGTTCAACAGACCACTCTGGGACCATTTTCATAGGCAAAAATCACACACACACAGAAATATTGAGATACACATATACAAACACTTCTTTTTTTTATAATCAAAATAATCTTGGCATTAAGGCAGATATTTACATAATCACATTTCAGGATTCTGAGACCTCTGATGAGGATCAGAATCAACTGATTAGAGAGCTAGAAAAGCAGAAGAAAATAGAGGTCACTATGTAGAAAAACAAGTCGAACTTTAAAAGCTTAGGTAGAATTCCTTTATATGAAATGTCTCACCTTTGTTGCCAAAGCTTCAGCACTTTCTCGACAAGTCTTCTCTATTTCAAGATGGTTCTGCATAAAATTCACTTCCTCTATAACCATGTGAGAAACTAGGAATGAGGGGGGAAAAGTCTTAGCATTCAGAGATTAGTCAGCTATTCCAGAAGCCCACACATCTTGTCCCATGATTAAGAATACTGTAATTCTTTAGCTGGCCAGACCGTTAGCTATCATGGAAAAAAAAAAGTGTTGAAGATGCTGCTCTGATAAAATCTTAGCTAATATTTGAATGTAGAAAGAAAGAAGACAACAAAGAACTTTTATGGCTATTACACACATTTTAGGAAAGCTACTGAGAATTTTTTTGAGTCTGTTTTCTATGTAGCTGTCTATATAACTATAGACATATCTGCTAATTTGAACAAAAGAACCTCTCATAAATTAAAAGTGACATATATTATTTCCTTTTCTTTGCAGAATACTACTTATGCATCTTCTCAGGAAAACTAGCTAAAGAGAAATGTTTAAAAATAAATCTTACATATTGATCTCATAACTAGAATAACAATGTGACAGCTTAACTAAATTGAGTATTTCAATAGTAGTCTTTATTACTGACAAAGTATTTCATAAACTCCAGGGCAGAAAACTATAGCAACAAGATTTTTGTACTAAGTGATGATAAAAGTTGATGGTAACAAATTGCTTCTCACATCACAGACTGCCAGGAAGATTAAAAAAAATAACAAACTTGATGTTTAAGCAATGTTTCAAAAACAGCAATTCTCAGACTTTTCGGTGGCTGGTTTATATAAATGAGATTCAAAAGTACAAAATAATTTAGAACTTGAGTTACACTTTGAAGATCAGTAAGAAAAATGCCAAATCCTTTCACCCATAATTCTAGTTGAAAAGAAAATGCTCAGAACCTCAAACTTAACTGTAGACATGTATATTTATTGATATTTGTTTGGCTTAAAAAAAAAAGAAAAATTAAGGGCACCAAAATGTGAAACCCAACAAAGTTAGGGAAAAAGCACTGGGCTCACATAACACAAAGAGAGATTACTTTTGCTTCATTTAAGCTTAATTAACCTGCAATTATGATTAAACTCAGGGGAAAAAATTTCTCTCCAAATTAAATACAACAATGTATTACTTCCTAAGTCCATCCAAAGTTCTTATTATGTTAATATTCAAATTCATAAAGCAGCACTAAATGGCCAGAAACATCTCTAACCTTGACATTTTTTCAGGAGTAATAATGATCCGCAGCAAATGCAGGCCAACCAAAAACCACTTAACTAATTAGTAGTTGCAGTCACCGAGAAAAACATGAATCAACACTGTTATTACAAGTGGCACATTTGAGTGGCATCTAATTATGACTTGATGAGCACGATACTTGCATTATCAACATTACTACTGCGTCCCATCAGGGCCTAAAAGCTGCTGATGGCATTGACTTCGAGAAACTCCCACTCAATGGTACAGCAGCACCCAACAATCGGCTTGGCAGGGGCCCCCCTCACTAAATGACACGTTAAGCGTAATTACTGGTAGACATTGTAAATAAACAGGATTGGAAGTGAAAATTGTACCAAGTGCATAAGACACAATCTGACACATTGGAAGTGGCAGCCTTAATTGAGAGTTTCTTTGACTGCTCAAGATCATTTCAACTGCATTTCTCAGAGGACAGTGATTATAACTGTGGAGACAGACGGCATAATGGTATCAGCACTGCTGACAGAGCAGTGAATTAAATTGTATCTGCTGCTGTGTGAAAGCCTTGATGAGAGGTACAGATGCCGTAGTGGTCTTATCATTATAACACAATGGTCATGTTGTCATCAACCTTTCTGGCTCCAATTGAAAAGAAATGATTGTGTGTTGAAGCTCTCCCCCACCCCCCCCACAGCACCCCCCCTTCTCCTCTTCTATCTCTTGTTCTGAATAGAACCAATTTTCAGAGAGCTATGAAATCACGCAATAGGTCCTAAAATGCAGCTGCTTGGCATACAAACGGGTCCCCATTAAACTGGAATCACACACAATATGTGTTTATGCCAGAAGAACAAATAGAAGCTGAACACAGGCCAAGTTTATTCACATACACAAAGACCATGTAGCTCTTCATCAATATAATTGCCTTTTATATTGTAGTTTAAATAATAGGCTCTATTATTTCCTTAAAGTCCTAATATTCCTGGCATTTTATCACTATGTTTACAAGGTAGGTTCTTCAAAACTGTGAAGGAAAGAGAAAAGAAACCCACACAATTTTTACAACATCAAATATTACTTCAAATTTTTAGCCTTAACTACTTGACATCTTCTACCACAATCTGGTATTTCTAACTCTCATAACAAAAACATAAACACTCTGCATTTTTCATAGGAATTTGACTTTTTATTCAATAATATTCTTGCTCATGGAAGAGTAAGAAAAATCATTCCACAGTGAAAGGTTTAGCCCCACACTAGAAAGGTTCAGCCCCAGTAAAGAGAGAGAAGAAAACAACAACAACAACAACACTTATTTTTTAAACATTTTGTAAAAAGTTGCCCTGTAATTTAACTTGATAAACTTAGCTGGGCAACGCTAGTCCACATTTTCTCCAGTTCTGATACAGTAAACTCCATCAGGTAGGTTTTTATTTCTTCTTATAAGAAGGAACACTGGAAAACTTAAACTGTGCTTTAATTTTCAGTTTAAAAAATTATCCCAATGCTAAGCTGACACCAGAGAAACCTATTTACAGACTTTCTAGATCCAAAAGAAACGAGCATATTTCAAAGGGCATTTATATCTTTACAAAGGATGATCCAGTTTCCAAAACCAAAAGTCAGGTCACCTGACATGAAACAAATTATTTTTTGTGTGGCACTGTGTGGCATGCGGGATCCTAGTCCCGCCACCAGGGATCAAACCAGTGCCCCCTGCAGTGAAAGTATGGAGTCTTAACCAATGGACTGCCAGGGAAGTCCCAGAATTTTTTTTTTAATATATAAATGTATTTGCTTTCAAATGATAAAGATTTTTCAAAACTTTAACTGTTCATATAATGATTTGCCTATAGCCCTAAATTCAGGCTTTCCTCATAATATCCACAATCCATGACCCAGTGCTGTACCTAAAACACCTATAATTTGGATGACAGGTTTAAAAAAGAAAAAAGATGAACTTTAAATAAAGTGACCCTACTGCAGCTATGTTTTTAAAAAATCCTAGTACTTTAGGGACAGAGGAGCCTAGTGGGCTACTGTCTATGGGGTCGCACAGAGTTGGACATGACTGAGGCGACTTAGCAGCAGCAGCAGTACTTTAGAAATACATACTGAAATATTTACAGATCAGATTATATGATGACTGGAATTAGTTTCAAAATAATCTGAGGTCAGTGAGAATAGGTGTATGAATGTACAGAAGAAGGCAAGACTGGACACAAACTTACAACTTTTGAAGCTGTGTGGTAGGTACGTCGTGGGGGCGGTTCATTATATATTTTTTACTTTTGTACAAGTTTGACACTTTCCATAATAAACGTTTTTCTTAATGACTCTGAGAATTCAGAAGTATAGCCTGAAAAAGTATCAACTGCTGCCTCCAGCAGTCTAGTCGAATTAGCAAAGTCTGTCTCTCCTGTTCTCTGACCCCAAAACATTCTCATATACTTGCCATCATAGAATGTATCACACTGTAGGGGCACTGGGGTTCTTTTAATTTGCTTTGTCTTCCACTGAGTTGAGCATCAGGGCAGAAAAATTCTTCATTCATGGCTGACTCTCTTACACCCAGCACAATGCTATGTACAAAGTAGGTATTCATGTCTGTGTGTGTCTGATGACTGAAAAACTGTCTCAGGCCTAGGTTCACATGTGAACACCCCTTTCATAGGAATGCTCCCTGTAGCACAGAATGGCTTAGGAAACAACCACTCTCACCGTTTATTGGGCCAACAATGTGTCTATTGTGTGCTGAGCCCTTCACATGTGTCTGCTCAAAGATCCTCACAACAATCTTACGAGGTAGGCATTACCATAGCAGTTTTTGTATTTGAGAACACCGAGGCCTGGAGAAGTTAAGGAACATATCCCAGATTACATAGTTCTAACTGGTAAAGGCCAGCCAAAGCTATGTCTGCTGCTGCTACTGCTAAGTCACTTCAGTCGTGTCCGGCTCTGTGTGACCCCAGAGACAGCAGCCCACCAGGCTTCTCCGTCCCTGGGATTCTCCAGGCAAGAACACTGGAGTGGGTTGCCATTTCCTTCTCCAATGCAGGAAAGTGAAAAGTGAAAGTGAAGTCGCTCAGTCAAATCCGACTCGTAGTGACCCCATGGACTGCAGCCTACCAGGCTCCTCTGCCCATGGAGTTTTCCAGGCGAGAGTACTGGAGTGGGTTGCCATTTCCTTCTGCAAAGCTATGTCTAGAGGACTCCAATTTTCTATGTTCTTTTCTAATTGCTCATATTTAAAAGTGCCACCCCACCCAGGATGCTGCTTTCTGAGCAAAATTCCTCTCCATTCAGCCCATTCTCAGCAATCTTTAGATGCAGGATATCTCTAATGTATACGTGGCAAACATACCATAAATTCTCCTGCAGTATTGGATTACTTAGAAAGGTTTTCATGTAGTGAGAAAACAATCATGAAAGCTAGCAGATATGCAGGAAAATTGGTAGGCCCTAAAAGAGAGCAAAGGATCTAATGCTGAGTGGCCTAAAAGACATGAAAGAACTTCACTTTTACTTCCATCTGTCTTTCCAGGGAACATGGCTTTGCTCAGCAGTGGTGTACTTTGTCCAGAAAGACAAGAGAGAGACTCAGGAAGAGCTGGCAGAGGGCCAAGAATCACAGGGAAATATGGGCAAAACCAGCTAGGAAAAGTATGCCAGGCTAGGAAGAGTTGATCCCGACAGTCTAACAAAGCTTTTTCTCACCCTCTTTTGGCTGTTCTTCCTACACTAAGAGAACTAGAGCTAGAAGGGAAACATTACAGGGAAGCAGATTTCAACTTGGTACCAAAAGAAAACTTCCCCTGGTGCTGTCCAAATGTGGAGACTGTTTTCCAAAACTAATTCATGGAGGGTAAATGATATGAACTCACTACTGAAGGGCAGTCAAGCCCTGGATGGCACAGTAAATGAGATGATGGTGGTAGCAACAACTAGTATTTGTAGAGTGCAGTGCCAAGCACTGTTCAGCACTTTTTACATGGGTTATCTCATTTAATCCTCAAATAGCCTACAAGGTACGGTCATTTATTTCACTTTTACTAGTACAGAAATTCAGAGAAGGCAATGGCAACCCACTCCAGTACTCTTGCCTGGAAAATCCCATGGATGGAGGAGCCTGGAAGGCTGCAGTCCATGGGGTCGCTGAGGGTCGGACACAACTGAGCGACTTCACTTTCAGTTTTCACTTTCATGCATTGCAGAAGGTAATGGCAACCCACTCCAGTGTTCTTACCTGGAGAATCCCAGGGATGGGGGAGCCTGGTGGGCCACCGTCTATGGGGTCGCACAGAGTCAGACACGACTGAAGCGACTTAGCAGCAGCAGTGCAGAAATTAATTGCTCGGGGTATACAGGGATTCACAACAAATCGTGCTTTTCACTGGTGAAAACTGCCTCATTCCCTTCCAAATCTGAATTGCCACCCTCTGTTCTAAAGTCATGAACCATTTATCTCAGGCACAGTTTTTTAACAGATAAAGTTTTCTTAGTTTTCATTTTCTGTTCTTTTCAGACTGAGTGAAGAGTCAATACTCTGTCTCCCTGCCATCCAAACTTAAACTAGGCTGACGCAGTAAAGGTAAAAACTGAATGAATAAAACAATAAAGGTAAATTCTTTCAGGCTCTGAGTTGTTCATAAAGAGAAATGAGAATTTTTTTAACTATCAAAGATATTTAGAGGAAGAGAAAGGGAAAAGAGAAATGGTAGATGAAAGCAAAGTTTACATGTTATTCTAAAGGTAATTATTTTCTTTTTAGATTCTACATATAAGGATGTCGTAGGGGCGATCCTCAGATGGCGGAGGAATAGGACAGGGAGACCACTTTTCTCCCCCACAAATTCATTAAAAGAACATTTGAACACTGAGTAAATTCCACAAAACAACTTCTGAATGCTGGCAGAGGACATCAGGCACCCAGAAAAGCAGCCCACTGTCTTCGAAAGGAGATGGAGAAGTCTTGAGGCTACTGTAAGAATAAGACTGAAAACCAGAGTCAGGAGGCTTAAGTCCAAACCCTGAGAACACCAGAGAACTCCTGACTCCGGGGAATATTAATTGATAGGAGCTCATCAAACACCTCCATACCTACACTGAAACTAAGCACCACCCAAAGGCCAACAAATTCCAGAGCAAGACACACCATGCAAATTCTCCAGCAACACTGGAACATATGAACTCACTCAGGAACATAGCCCTGAGCTTCAGTATACAGGCTGCCCAAAGTCACTCCAAACCCATTGATATCTCATAACTCATTACTGGACACTTCATGACACTCCAGAGAGAAGAAATCCAGCTCCACCCACCAGAACACTGACACAAGCTTCCCTAACCAGGAAACCTTGACAAGTCACCCATATAACCCCACCCACAGTGAGGAAACTCCACAATAAAGAGGAACCACAAACTGCCAGAATACGGAAAGGCCACCCCAAACACAGCAATATAAACAAGACGAAGAGACAGAGGAATACCCAACAGGTAAAGGAACAGGATAAATGCCCACCAAACCAAACAAAAGAGGAAGAGATAGGGAATCTACCTGATAAAGAATTCTGAATAATGATAGTGAAAATCATCTAAAATCTTGAAAACAGAATGGAGTTACAGATAAATAGCCTGGAGACAAGGATTGAGAAGATGCAAGAAAGGTTTAACAAGGACCTAAAAGAAATAAAAAAGAGTCAATATATAATGAATAGTGCAATAAATGAGATCAAAAACACTCTGGAGGGGACCAACAGTAGAATAACCGAGGCAGAAGATAGGATTAGTGAGGTAGAAGATAGAATGGTAGAAATAAATGAAACAGAGAGGAAAAAAGAAAAACAAATTAAAAGAAATGAAGACAATCTCAGAGACCTCTGGGACAATGTTAAACGCTCCAACATTCGAATCATAGGAGTCCCAGAAGAAGGAGACAAAAAGAAAGACCATGAGAAAATACTTGAGGAGATAATAGTTGAAAACTTCCCTAAAATGGGGAAGGAAATAATCACCCAAGTCCAAGAAAACCAGAGAGTCCCAAACAGGATAAACCCAAGGCGAAACACCCCAAGACACATATTAATCAAATTAACAAAGATCAAATACAAAGAACAAATATTAAAAGCAGCAAGGGAAAAACAACAAATAACACACAAGGGGACTCCCATAAGATAACAGCTGATCTTTCAATAGAAACTCTTCAGGCCAGGAGGGAATGGCAGGACATACTTAAAGTGATGAAAGAAAATAACCTACAGCCCAGATTACTGTACCCAGCAAGGATCTCATTCTAATATGAAGGAGAAATCAAAAGCTTTACAGACAAGCAAAAGCTGAGAGAATTCAGCACCACCAAACCAGCCCTCCAACAAATGCTAAAGGATCTTCTCTAGACAGGAAACACAGAAAGGGTGTATAAACTCAAACCCAAAACAATAAAGTAAATGGCAATAGGATCATACTTATCAATAATTACCTTAAATGTAAATGGGTTGAATGCCCCAACCAAAAGACAAAGACTGGCTGAATGGATACAAAACAAGACCCCTAAATATGTTGTCTACAAGAGACCCACCTAGAAACAAGGGACACATACAGACTGAAAGTGAAGGGTTGGAAAAAGATATTTCAAATAGAGACCAAAAGTAAGCAGGAGTAGCAATACTCATATCAGACAAAATAGACTTTAAAACAAAGGCTGTGAAAAGAGACAAAGAAGGACACTACATAATGATCAAAGGATCAATCCAAGAAGAAGATATAATAATTATAAATATATATGCACCCAACATAGGAGCACCACAATATGTAAGACAAATGCTAACAAGTATGAAAGGGGAAATTAATAATAATACAATAATAGTGGGAGACTTTAATACCCCACTCACACCTATGGATAGTTCAACTAAACAGAAAATTAACAAGGAAACACAAACTTTAAATGATACAATAGACCAGTTAGACCCAATTGATATCTGTAGGACATTTCACCCCAAAACAATGAATTTCACCTTTTTCTCAAGCACACACGGAACCTTCTCCAGGACAGATCACATCCTGAGCCATAAATCTAGCCTTGGTAAATTCAAAAAAAATGAAATCATTCCAAGCATCTTTTCTGACCACATTGCAATAAGATTAGATCTCAATTACAGGAGAAAAACTATTGAAAATTCCAACATATGGAGGCTGAAAAACACACTGCTAAATAACCAACAAATCACAGAAGAAATCAAAAAAGAAATCAAAATGTGCATAGAAATGAATGAAAATGAAAACACAACAACCCCAAACCTGTGGGACACTGTAAAAGCAGTGCTAAGGGGAAGGTTCACGGCAATACAGGCATACCTCAAGAAACAAGAAAAAAGTCAAATAAATAACCTAACTCTACACCTAAAGCAACTAGAAAAGGAAGAAATGAAGAACCCCAGGGTTAGCAGAAAGAAAGAAATCTTAAAAATTAGGGCAGAAATAAATGCAAAAGAAACAAAAGAGACCATAGCAAAAATCAACAAAGCCAAAAGCTGGTTCTTTGAGAAGATAAATAAAATTGCCAAACCATTAGCCAGACTCATCAAGAAACAAAGGGAGAAAAATCAAATCAATAAAATTAGAAATGAAAATGGAGAGATCACAACAGACAACACAGAAATACAAAGGATCATAAGAGACTATCAGCAACTATATGCCAATAAAATGGACAACTTGGAAGAAATGGACAAATTCTTAGCAAAGTACAACTTTCCAAAACTGAACCAGGAAGAAATAGAAAATCTTAACAGACCCATCACAAGCATGGAAATTGAAACTGCAATCAGAAATCTTCCAGCAAACAAAAGCCCAGGACCAGATGGCTTCACAGCTGAATTCTACCAAAAATTTAAAGAAGAGCTAACACCTATTCTACTCAAACTCTTCCAGAAAATTGCAAAGGAAGGTAAATTTCCAAACTCATTCTATGAGGCCACCATCACCCTAATACCAAAACCTGACAAAGATGCCACAAAAAAAGAAAACTATAGGCCAATATCACTGATGAACATAGATGCAAAAATCCTTAACAAAATTCTAACAAAGAGAATCCAACAACATATTAAAAAGATCATACATCATGACCAAGTGGGCTTTATCCCAGGGATGCAAGGATTCTTCAATATCTGCAAATCAATCAATGTAATACACCACATTAACAAGTTGAAAAATAAAAACCATATGATCATCTCAATAGATGCAGAGAAAGCCTTTGCCAAATTCAACATCCATGTATGGTAAAAACCCTCCAGAAAGCAGGAATAGAAGGAACATACCTCAACATAATAAAAGCTATATATGACAAACCCACAGCAAACATTATCCTCAATGGTGAAAAATTGAAAGCATTTCCCCTAAAGTGAGGAATAAGACAAGGGTGCTCACTCTCACCACTACTATTCAACATAGTTTTGGCCACAGCAATCAGAGCAGAAAAAGAAATAAAAGGAATCCAGACTGGAAAAGAAGAAGTAAAACTCTCACTGTTTGCAGATGACATGATCCTCTACATAGAAAACCCTCAAGACTTCATCAGAAAATTACTAGAGCTAATCAATGAATATAGTTAAGTTGCAGGATATAAAATCAACACACAGAAATCCCTTGCATTCCTATACACTAATAATCGGAAGATACAAAGAGAAATTAAGGAAACAATTCCATTCACCATTGCAATGAAAAGAATAAAATACTTAGGATTATATATC
The DNA here is from genome assembly GCF_023091745.1 of Budorcas taxicolor. Classification (NCBI taxonomy): domain Eukaryota; kingdom Metazoa; phylum Chordata; class Mammalia; order Artiodactyla; family Bovidae; genus Budorcas; species Budorcas taxicolor. The sequence continues at coordinate 36,687,950 of NC_068932.1, forward strand.
TACCTAAAGAAACAAAAGGCCTATATATAGAAAACTATAAAACACTGATGAAAGAAATAAAAGAGGACACTAATAGATGGAGAAATAGACTGCATTCATGGATTGGAAGAATCAATATAGTGAAAATGAGTATACTACCCAAAGCAATCTATAGATATAGAGTCAATGCAATCCCTATCAAGCTACCAATAGTATTTTTCACAGAGCTAGAACAAATAATTTCACAATTTGTATGGAAATACAAAAAACCTCAAATAGCCAAAGCAATCTTGAGAAAGAAGAATGGAACTGGAGGAATCAACTTGCCTGACTTCAGGCTCTACTACAAAGCCACAGTCATCAAGACAGTATGGTACTGGCACAAAGACAGAAATATAGATCAATGGAACAAAATAAAAAGCCCAGAGATAAATCCACACACCTATGGGCACCTTATCTTTGACAAAGGGGGCAAGAATATACAATGGAGAAAAGACAATCTCTTTAACAAGTGGTGCTGGGAAAACTGGTCAACCACTTGTAAAAGAATGAAACTAGAACACCTTCTAACACCATACACAAAAATAAACTCAAAATGGATTAAATATCTAAATGTAAGACCAGAAACTATAAAACTCCTAGAGGAAAACATAGGCAAAACACTCTCTGACATAAATCACAGCAGGATCCTCTATGACCCACCTCCCAGAGTAATGGAAATAAAAGCAAAAATAAACAAATGGGACCTAATTAAAATTAAAAGCTTCTGCACAATAAAGGAAACTCTAAGCAAGGTGAAAAGACAGACTTCAGAATGGGAGAAAATAATAGCAAACGAAGCAACTGACCAAGAATTCATCTCAAATATATACAAGCAGCTCCTGCAGCTCAATTCCAGAAAAATAAATGACCCAGTCAAAAAATGGGCCAAAGAACTAAACAGACATTCTCCAAAGAAGACATAGAGATGGCTAACAAACACACGAAAAGATGCCCAACATCACTCATCAGAGAAATAAAAACCAAAACCACAGTGAGGTACCATTTCACGCCAGTCAGAATGGCTGCCATCCAAAAGTTTATAAGCAATAAATGCTGGAGAAGGTGCGGAGAAAAGGGAATCCTCTTACACTGTTGGTGGGAATGCAAACTAGTACAGCCACTATGGAGAACAGTGTGGAGATTTCTTTTAAAACTGAAAATAGAACTGCCATTCGCCCCAGCAATCCAACTATTGGGCATACACACTGAGGAAACCAGAATTGAAAGAGACAAGTGTACCCCAATGTTCATCGCAGGACTGTTTACAATAGCCAGAACATGGAAGCAACCTAGATATCCTTCAGCAGGCAAATGGATAAGAAAGCTGTGGTACATATACACAATGGAGTATTACTCAGCCATTAAAAAGAATACATTTGAATCAGTTCTAATAAGGCAGATGAAACTGGAGCCTATTATACAGAGTGAAGTAAGCCAGAAAGAAAAACACCAATACAGTATAATAACACATATATATGGAATTTAAAAAGATGGTAATGATAACCCTGTATTCGAGACAGCAAAAGAGACACAGACGTATAGAACAATCTTTTGGACTCTGTGGGAGAGGGCAAGGGTGGGATGATTTGGGAGAATGGCATTGAAACATGTATATTATCATATGTGAAATAAATCGCCAGTCCAGGTTCGATGCATGAGACAGGTGCTCAGGGCTGGTGCACTGGGATGACCGAGAGGGATGGGATGGGGAGTGAGGTGGGAGCGGGGTTCAGGATGGGGAACACATGTACACCCATGGCGGATTCATGTCAATGTGTGGCAAAACCAAGACAATATTGTAAAGTAATTAGCCTCCAACTAAAATAAATAAATTTATATTTAAAAAATAAGGATGTCATACAATATCTTTCCTTCTTTGTCTAAAAAAAAAAAGATATACATGAACTTACTTACAAAACAAAAACAGACTCTCACAGACTTAGACAAGGAGCTTTGCCAGTTGGAGGGGATAGTTAGGGAGTTTGGGATGGACATGTACACACTGCTATATTTAAATGAACAATCAACAAGGACCTACTGTATAGCATGGGGAACTCTGTTCAATGTTATGTGGCAGCCTGGATATAAGGGGAGTTGGGAGAGAATGGACACACACACACACACACATATATATATGGTTGTGTCCCTTTGCTGTTCACCTGAATCTATCACAACTATTAATCAGTTATACTCCAACACAATAAAAATGAAATAAAGTGCAAAATAAAAAGTTTTTTAAAAGATAGTATTTAAAATTCCTTCAAAGGAAAAAAGGTAAGTTGATTTGGTAGAAATTTGCTTCCATTTTTGCATAATACAAAAGGTAAAATCTCTACTACCTACCTGGACCAAAACATTTTATGATAATTCCAATCATAAGAATTTGAACTATTCCCACTGCACACAGTAGGCCAACCCAATATCAACAACTAATTCAAATACATTAACTTTCAAAAATGTCAATGGTATACCTCTTTCAGCTGTAACTCAGTGTCAGTTTGAGTGTAAGAAATTCCCATTAATCCTCTATTAGGGAAGGAGAAAGTCCTAAACAATTGCCATCCACACATTCACAGATAAAAAAAAATATTTTCACCTATGGCATACTATGACAGTAAGCCAGTCATAGCATACTGGCCACCAAAGACAGGTTATTATCAACAATATCCTCTTTAGGTTTTCCTTGTTACAGCCAGACACCTGAAATAAACTAGCTACTGAAATTTAACTATCCTGCTGCATTTTTATAGCTGCTTTACCTCCAGCAAGAATAAATGTTGAAATGTTTTGTAGTGTAGTTACCAAGTCAACCCTTTATGATATAATCAAACAACCTGACTAACGTGGCATCTGAGAAGGATGGCGAGGCCTTGCTTCCAAGTGGGAGGGTCACTTTCCCAGCTAAAGTCTGGCTTTCCTGTGACATATTTCCTCCTGAACCTTCTGAGCATGATCAGATTTGCTCTATTTTAGGGGATAAAGTAATAACAGATTTACATCACATAAAAAAATTACAGCAAAAATTAAGAAATTATACCTTTTGTGAGACTATCACTTTCCTCGGTGAAAGAGCTATCTCAACCATTCAAATTCCTAAAATGTGTAAGTTCTGTAAACCTAGAATTCCCTTTCTATGAATTAACCTAAGGAACTAATCAGACCACTGTAAAGATGTATGAATTAGAATTCTTATCATGGCATTACAAATAATTCCTAAAAATCAGAAATAATACATCTATCACTGAAAAACTGTTTAAATAAATTACAATACTATCTTATGATAGAATACTATGGGTAACACTAAAAACTGATATATTTCTCTACTAACATGCAAAGATGACCATGATATACTATTTACTGAAAAGAGTAGGCTGCAAGATTGAGTGCAAAGCATGACTGCATTTTTTGTTGATATATTTCACAGATAAAAGAGCAGGAAAGAAAGACTATAATACACTAATGTTGGCTTTTATCAGAGTCAAAGTAACAATTTTTGCTCTCTTTTAACTGCATAGTAAAAATTTTCATAACAAGTACAAACTGTACTTTATGTATATATAAATAATATACTTTTAAAATGATAATGCTCATTATCAATCCATTTCTTTAAAAATCACAATAATGCCAGAGCATTTTTTTGGCAAATGGGAAGACAATTCTTCCTTTCTTGGCTGCCCATTGCATCAGCAACTAAACACAGAGTACATGCCTACCCACATAACCCCAAAGCACAGCTGTATGTGTTTGAACAATTCCACCAAAATGCTTACATACTTTTCTGAAATTCCTCCAGTTTTTTAACTGCTTCATCTCGTTCTTGCCTAATTTTGTCACACTGAAACGAAAACAAAACAAAAATGTTAAGTTTGTATCAGAAGTTTGGAAAGACAAGAAAGGGTAAATTTATAAACAGTTTTAGGAAAAGAAACAGAAATTAAAAATCTTTAACAAGCATTAATGATATATCCAGAAAAGACCAAAACTCTAATTCAAAAAGATCCATGCACCCCAGTGTTAACAGCAGCACTATGTACAATAGTTAAGGAAGCAAACTTAAGTGTCCCTCAACAGATGAATGGATATAGAAGGTATGTGATATATATATATAAGCTATGACAAACCTAGACGGTATATCAAAAAGCAAAGATGTTAGTTTGCCAACAAAGGTCTGTCCAGTCAAAGCTATGGTTCTTCCAGTAGTCATGTATGGATGTGAGAGTGGGACCATAACAAAAACTCAGCACCGAAGAATTGATGCTTTTGAACTGTGGTGTTGGAAACTCTTGAGACTCCCTTGGACTGCAAGGAGATCAAACCAGTCCATTCTAAAGGAAATCAGTCCTGAATATTCATTGGAAGGACTGATGCTGATGCTAAAGCTCCAAAACTTTGGCTAACTGATGCAAAGAACTGACTCATTGGAAAAGACCTTGATGCTGGGCAAGACTGAAGGCAGGAGGAGAAGGTGATGACTAAGGATGAAATGGTTGGATAGCATCACCAACTCGATAGAGCTGAGTTTGAGCAAGCTCCAGGAGTTGGAGTTGGACATGAAGCCTGGGTGCTGCAGTCCATGGGGTTGTAAGGAGTCAGACATGACTGAGGGACTGAACTGATATATATATGACCATGTGAATATAGCACTTTACATTTGAATTCTACCATGTCAGATAAACACATCTGGGATATGCTTTGGGGGCGGGGGGATGGTTCATACCTCTGGATATATCCACAGTAAGGGAATATTACTCACCCATAAAAAAGAAACAGTGCCACTGCAGCAGTATGGATGGACCTAGAGACTACCATACTAAGTCAGCCAGACAGAGATAAATGTATCACTTATATGTGGAATCAGGGCTTCCCAGGGGCCACTAGTGGTAAAGAGCCTGCCTGCCAATGCAGGAGACATAAGAGACACATGTTTGATCTCTGGGTCAGGAAAATCCCCTGGAGGAGGGCATGACAATCCACTCCAGTATTCTTGCCTGGAGAATCCCATGGACAGAGGAGGCTGGCAAGCTACAGTCCATAGGGTCGCACAGAGTCAGACACAACTGAAGTGACTCAACACACACACACACACACACACACAATCTTGCCTGGAGAATCCCATGGACAGGAGGCTGGCAAGCTACAGTCCATAGGGTCGCAAAGAGTCAGACACAACTGAAGTGACTCAACACACACACACACATACACACACACACACGGAATCTAAAAAATAATACAAAAAATTGATTTGTTTATAAAATAGAAACAGACAGACATAGAAAACAAACAACTATGGTTACCAAGATAGAGAGGGAGGGAGATAAATGAGCAGTTTGGGATTAGACAGATACATATCACGGGTTCCCTCGCAGCTCAACTGGAAAAGAATCTGCCTGCAATGTGGGAGACCTGGGTTCAATCCCTGGGTTGGGAAGATCCCCCAGAGGAGGGCATGGCAACCCACTCCAGTATTGTTGCCTGGGAAATCACCACGGAAAAGGAGTCTGGGGGGCTACAATCCACGGGATCTCAAAGAGTCAGACACAACTGAGCGACTAAGCACAGCACAGCATATATAAAATAGATAAACAACAAGGATTTACTGTTTAGCACAGGGAATTGTGGGCTTCCCTGATAGCTCAGTGGTAAAAGAATTTGCCTGCAATGCAGGAGACACAGGCGACATGAGTTCGATCCCTAGGTCACGAAGAATCCTCAGGAGAAGGAAATGACAACCCACTCCAATATTCTTGCCTGAAAAATCCCATGGACTGAGGAACCTGGCAGGCTACAGTCCGTAAGGTCACAAAGATTCGGACATGACTTAGCAACTAAACCATTTCAGCAACTAAACCACAACAATCACAACAGGGAATTACAGTCAGTATCTTGTAATAATCTATACAAGGAAAGAATACACACAGAGAGAATAACGGAATCACTCTGCTCTGTACATGAAACTAACATAATATTATAAATCAACTATAGTTCAATAAAAAAAGAAAACATATTTTTAAAAAGAAAAAAATACGAAGAAAAAAAGGCATTAATGGCCACATAGTATTTATAACCACTCACCAGCATGATACTTGTACCATTTGTATCTGGCCAATTTTCTCAGACCTTCTAAGATAATGAGTCACCTTCCTGCTTATTATCTCCTCAGTAACAGACCAATTTAACATCCTTGAGTTAAAATGTATTCATTCTTTAAGAGAATATTTGTGCCTCTTCTCAAGCAGGTATTTTGCTGGCATAGTAAAAACCCCACTCACGCACAGGGCAGATTCCTGAAACTGGGTCGTTTCAACTATCCAGAACCCTGGGGAATATAGGAAGTGGTCACTACCTGGAGACAAACTCCTCCTCAACATCCTATGCCCTCTGTCACTCAAGAAGAAACCATCCTTGTATCCTTACAATTCTGAATAGAAGAAGGTATAGCAAATTAAAACTAAAATCATGGCATCTGGTCCCATCACTTCATGGCAAATAGATGGGAAAACCATGAAAACAATGACAGACTTCATTTTCTTGGGCTCCAAAATCACTGCACATGGTGACTGCCACCATGAAATTAAAACACACTTGCTCCTTGGAAGAAAAGCTATGACCAATCTAGACAGAATATTAAAAAGCAGAGACATTACTTTGCCAACAAAGGTCCGTCTAGTCAAAGCTGTGGTTTTTCCAATAGTCATGTACGGATGTGAGAGTTGAACTATAAAGAAGGCTGAGCGCTAAACAATTGATGCTCTTGAACTGTGGTGCTGGAGAAGACTCTTGAGAGTCCCTTGGACTGCAAGGAGATACAACCAGTCCATCCTAAAGGAGATCAGTTCTGAATATTCACTGGAAGGACTGATGCTGACACTGAAGCTCCAATATTTTGGCCACCTGATGTGAAAAATTGACTCATTGGAAAATGAGTGGAATGTTAGGTTTTTTAAAAATTCATTAATACCTTCAGGGCCAGTTTAGACATGTCTATTGAGTCAGTGATGCTATCCAACCATCTCATCCTCTGTCATCCCCTTCTCCTGCTTTCAATCTTTCCCAACATCAGACACATTCATTATGAGCACGGAATTTCATAAAATAGGAAGTATAACACATTTTAGGAAGATTTTTGTCAAAAATGTGATTTTAGCTGTTAGAATGATAATTAAAATTTTAGTTGTGTGAGAATACTATTACACTATATATAATATAACACAACTTTATATTTTAATTCTACCACGTCAGATAAACATATCTGCGATATGTTTCTGGGGATTTCATACCTTTGGATATTTTTACTTTCAAATGTCAGTGGCTAAAAATTATGATGCCACTGACAATTTGGAAAAACCAAATTAGAATAATGAGATCTTCTGATCTAACAGGCTGGCAAAAACTGAAAAGGTCTGGTACCAGGAGTCAGAAACTCTCACATACTTCAGGTGGAAATGTCAACTGGCATATCTACTTTAGAAATAAACTAGCAAAATTGAAATTGCAAGGACTTCCCTGGTGGTTCAGTGGTTAAGACTCTACGCTTCCAATACAATGGGCATGGGTTTGATCCCTGGTCAGGGAACTAAGATCCCACAGGCCTTACAACAAGAAAAAAAGTTGAAGTTGCATATACCCTATGGCTCAGCAATTATACTTCTAGATTCTATCACTACAATCTCTAGTAATGTGTACCAGATGACCTATACAAACATGTTCTGCATTTATAACAATACACTATGGTATATCCATATCATACACTATAAATAAAGATGAATGAACTAATGTTTTATGTATCAATGTTTTACATCTATCAATAAATATAAACCAGATTCTCAAAAATCATAATGCTGAGTAAAAGGAGTTATAGAATATATATATCAAATGATACCTTAAACACACAAAAGTACTTCATATATTTACACTGCATCTGTATATTTCCTGATACATATGGTATATATATAAAAACATGGAACAGAAGGATACATATAAAATATATGCGAGTAGTTGCCTCTTAAAAGCCAGGGAGGGGAAGGGTCTAGGGTTGGGTGACACTGGGGACCTTCAATTTTACTTTTAAATTTGAAAAAGTAAGCTAATTCTGTGACATGTATGTGTGTCATATTATTCTCTGCCCTTTTCTATGCTTTTAAAATATTTTTAAAATAAAAAAATTAAGCTATTGTTCAGTTTTGGCCATTAGTCTATCAAGAACTGAAACTTTTTAAAAGTTTTAGTTTTAAAAACCTCCGTCTATTTGGGTAAACCCATTCTGGCTAGCATACACAAAATGAGTACACAGTGCTAAACTAGCAAAGCTATTTACTTAAATCCTGACTCAGACCCTCCATAAGAGGGATCACACAGGACCATGTTCTAAAGGAAAAGGAATATCCTTTCATTAAAGCTTTCTGGTGGGAATTTAACTTCTGCTAAAAAAAAAAACAAACAAAAAAAAAAGAAAGAAAGAAGAGTAATTCTAATACAGTTTCTAGTCCCAACTTAACGTGTAAACAGAATTTACTGTTTTTTGGTGTTTCAAGTTCCAAGCACTGGACTCCTGTATTCTCAACTAAGTTTATGAGATCCTTTCCCCACCAGACAGTGTAACACCTAGCTTTAGGAGTGTGCTAGCCAGCTGACTCGGGAATGCTCCTCTCATTTTCATGAATGTGGCACGTGTTTGCTTTGTACTTCCCCACCAGTTTGCCAATCTGCCCACCCATGCCCAAGCTCTCCTCTCCTAAGGCCCAGGGAGACACGCTTTGGTTAGTAACAGGTCTCAGCAATCACAGTCTTATCCCTACATTCAAGCAACGCGTTTCTACAGTCCACCTATATGCTTTCACACTAACTCTACAGTCATCACCAGCGGCTTCAAAGCGGTCTCCCAACACACCAGCTGTGTTCTATCAGAGGTCTTCATGTTGCTTTCTATTTTCTGCAACCATATTATGATAGAACTGGCAGCCACAGAATTTACCATCTGCTATGGATACTGAAAGGGGTTGTGGGGGTGGGGTGGGGGGGAGATTTACACATGCTACAAAAGCAACTTATTTATTCCAAACCAGAGCTGAGCAAAATATGGAGGATACATCTGTTTACTAAGCAGAAATCCAAATATCTACTTTTTTCATCATTTTAGGTGAACCCAGAAATATATCTTGTAATCTTTATCTCATTCCACCAACAGGAAGAAACGAGCAAAGACTCTGGAAGGGTGTTACCTCTTTATGTCCCACAGAAGCCCCTCATCCCTCCCACCCCGTCCTGTCTCCTGTTTGCGCAGCTGTGCCAATTGGAGAAACTGCTTCTTTTTGTGTGAGAATTGCTCATGAAGACTCTGCAATAGCAACAGATGTTCTTGGGCCCACATCACTTAATTATGATGCTCAACGATTCTCTGCAGCTCAAGGCTGGGGTAGACCAGCAGCATGAGTGCTGCCTGGCTGAAGCAAGCTGGGTAACATTACATCTATTCTAGAGTCTCTATTCTGGCTCATGAAGTGGCGAATTGGCCGGTGGTTAGCCTTGCTGGTTTTGAAAGCTCTTAATATTAGAAGCCCTGGCTGTTTTCCAGAACTCTTCCTTGAGGCTCATCCAGGCAGCTACCTGGCTTCAGAAACTACACCAGCATTTCAAAGCACTGGCAGGCTGACTTACAAAGGAAAGTCTTTCCAGGGTGAACTGGCGCTCCCTTCTCCCCTACCAAAATGGGCAGCTCTGTTCTTTCTGCCTCACATATCATCCAACTCCAGTTTATACTAAGACGTCTGCTCACTGGGGCTCAGCAGAAGTATAGATAACTGATTGAGACACTAAGATATCTTCAAATTTTGCTATGTGTATGTTTTATGCAAGAAAACCTCTGATGTTCTGAATTGTGTCTAACTTCCACTAACATAAACGTTCATTTTTAGCTCCATGATGCACAAATTTAACCAAGGGCTGTGACCCTATAGAAACACCAGTTTGGAGCCCAAGAAGTGCACACGTGCACTGCCTACACAGGCCAACAGAGCCGAGGATCTGGACAAAGACTACTGCTACCTTACGGCTGACTGGATTAGACTTCTAAGCAGGTATCTACTGTAATCCCTGGAAGCCTTTATTTCCTTCCTCCAAGTACTGAACAGATTATTCATACAGGCACTGTGTTAAGCAGGAAAAAAATACAGTGAGAAACATATCAGGCAAAGTGCTCTCATAAAACTTACGATCAACCAAGAAAGATCAACAATGAAACGAGCAATTTATAACAGCACAGCTATAATGAGAGAAATACTGCACTAGGGGAACACACAGCAGAGGCTACAACATTGAGTCTGAAGAGGTCTCAACCCTACACCATTTTTTACTTATTTTTCCTGAACTTCATTCCTTTTTGTCCAGTTACAATATTTAAAAAGTTTAAAAAGGCTTAGCATTCGAATTGTGCACATCTACCTGTTTTAGTATCTTCGGTGATGCAGTTCAAAAACCATCAAATCATTTTTAATAAAAATCACCAATTCTATTGTTCTACCTCTGTAAGTCTGGCTAGAACTCAGCTGAGCTTATCTTTAGAGAACACAGTAAATTAAATCATTCCCACTAGGATGGAATTCTTTTCACTCTCTTTCTCTTGTGCTGGTGTTCTTTCTTCCAATTCAAAGTTCTTTCCCTCCAATTTTCACAGGCAATAAAGTAGTAGCTGCCCCCTAAAGCTGTCTTACAGCATTCTCCAAATTCTAGGTATTGTGTGTTAGATGGAAACACATGTCATCAGAACAGAGATCCTTGCTCTTTGTTTCTGGATAGATTGCTGTTAATAAGAGACTCATTTTCACTTTCAAACTGCTAAGTAATTACTTTTTCTCTGGCACAACCACTTGCCACTCTGTTCTAAAGAAACTGCATGTATGTGAATGTATTATGCATGAACAGTTAGCATAATGGGTGCATATCTTGCTCTTTAGAGTGGCTTCTTTATTGATTTCTTAAAAATAAAATACTTTGGGACCTTCACCTCTGAAATTTACACAAGATGAAGAAATTTTTAACAATAGACAACTGAGCCAAGATGCAAACAGTATCATCTATCTTGCTTCTTGAAACCTAAGTCTTGGAAAGTGTCTGTCTCATTCCCTTTTCATTCATTGTTCCTGGCAAGCTGACAGAACCGCCTGATGCAGGGTTACAGTAGCTCACCCAAACGACTTCTAATCAGCCACTTAAACATTTATTCATTTCAAAACTCGATCTCAGAACATAGTATTAAACATAAATACTTACTGTTCAAAGGCAGACATTCTTCTATTCTACAGATTTCTTTCTTTTTATGCACACTCCACACACACCCCCACCACCCTGAGAAATGTGAAAGCTATTCCATTAAAAGCTCAAAGAAGCTTTGCCCCCCGTACCTCCGTATATAGGAAAAAACCACAAAGGACTATGACAAAGATTCTGAATGAGTCATAAAGAATGCCCTTCAATTGTAGAAGCATGACTAACACATTTAAATATGATAACTGCTTCACAAGCAGAGTGAAACTTCATTTGGTTGACTTCAAAATATACAGTCCTCTATTTTTCTTTTACCCCCAAAATAATTTGGAAGGGTTATTGAAATCAATGTGATAGGCCTTCCCACCTTCTAACATATTGTTGATAATGCTACTTAGGCAAAAAATAGTGGAAAGTAACAACCTTTCCATCATCTCCACCTTTAATGATGTCTTAAAAAAAAAAAAAACTAATCCAACCCATACAACTTACCTGTGCCCTATATAATATTTTGATAATGAATTTTGGTTGATAAGATGTGATAAATACATAAGAAATATACAGGTGTTTCACTACAAAGAAGCAACAATCTTGCTTGTGAGAGACAGAAGACTTTGAAAAAAAAATTTAAGTGATATTTAAGCCAAGCATTAAGAGATAATAAGGGTTTGTGGCTTGGAATTGGGTAGGAATCTTGTCTGTTCTTTTTCCCATCCTACCCCCAAATTCTGGATATGAACACTTAGAACATGTGCATTCATGTTCTAAGCACAATTCATCACAGTCATTTGTCAACTTGCCTGTATCCCTCATTAGAGTAGTTTTATACTTAAGAGTGGGATATTCGCACATTTTTCTTTACATCCCTGTGCTCAGAAGGCATTCAGCAGAAAGTTTTCCTTTCAATACAAGGTTTCCTCATCAACTCAGATCCTGATTCTATCCTCAAAAAAATTGATAAAAACCACAAAATGATCATGTTACACTGTTCTTAAAAAGGGAGAACTGCAAAGGGAAAGACCGTTAAGACATTGGCCCACCCTCCCAAATCTCCTACTCTGACCCTTGGGTTGCACTGTGTCAGAATCTATACACACGCATGCACAGGCAGGTACACATGTGCAGACACACACAGAAACACACACACGTCAGAATTTTTCTAACGTAAGATTGATTTAACATTTAACTTTCAGTTTTTAAATACAAACCAATATATGGTGAAGAAGAACGATCCAGAAAAGTATTGAGTCTGATCATTTCTGGTGGAAAATTCCTGAGCTAACAATAAAAAATAAAGAATAAAACCAAGACTTTTGTGGGAAAAGTCAATTAGCTCCCCTAAGTCTACCTGCTTCAAAATGAGTATTTGTAGTCAGGATACCTGTGTCTGAATCTGGACTCTGTTAAGCCCTGAAAAGGAGGTTGTGAAAGCATTATTCACTCAGTCATGTCTGACTCTTTGTGATCCATGGACTGTAGCCCATCAGGCTCCTCTGTCCATGGGATTCTCCCAGGCAAGAATACTGGAGTGGGTTGCCATTCCCTTCTCCAGGGAATCTTCCCAACCCAGGGACTGAACCTGGGTCTCCTGCATTGCAGGCAGATTCTTTACCTTCCACGCCACCAGGGAAGCCCATGCTGAGCCCTGAGGTCCTGATTTCTGTGAAACAAAGCTGGCACAGGGTTGTTAGGAGCATCAGATAAGATAGATAAGGGGATGTACATGACCTGCAGTAGCTTCTTAAAAAAACAGTCTCTTCGGCAACTACCTGTTCTGAGGAAATTCACATCCCACCACTTGTCTCAACAGAGGAGATTCCAAACAGGGTATAAAAAGATCTACCCAAAGGAATCATACCCAGTGTCTCTTCCCGCTGATAAGGTTCATGACCAGACAACACGGATGGTTAAACTTAATGTGGACATAAGGAAGGAAAAACCTTGCTGTTTATTTTTCTGGTCCCTTCCATGTCTGCAAAATTTGCCCACACTGAATTAACTACGGCAAAAGGAGTCTTACTTTAGACTCCTATCCTTGACGCATTTAACTGAACTTGTTTGGGGTCATGAAGTAAGAACAGCCATGAATATCTGCTGATGTGGTCTGCACAAAGCTCACACAGCCAGGCAGAAGAAAGTGCTTTGCCAGAGAAAATGGTGTTCTCCATTTACCACCTCCAGAACTAAAGCTGCTTTTACTCATTCTGTGCTGTATAAAAAAGGCTTTTATTATATGCTTCCCTCCTTTGTCATACAGCCTCCTTTGGGGGAAAAATCTGCAGTAATAAGCCTGCTAGTCTTTTAACACAAGATAAACAAGAGTGTGGTAAACTTAAAACCATCCTACTTTGTTTTATCGACCACACAGCATTCCATATCGCTTTCATGTCTTTTCTTCCCATTTCTGTTAATAGTTATTTTTAAAGAATGAGTATAGGAGCAGGTCAATAGAGATGTTACAAAACTTTCTGGACATACTCTGTGTAGAGAAACATGTAAACAGGTAAAAGGCCAAGTTAATTTTTAATCCTTCTTTCGCCAAACGCATTTTATCTGCTGTTCACTTGTATTACAGATGGTTCACTTAAAAACTCACTGCAGAAAGTGGCTCGCAGTTAAACAACCTTCATCATCACTAATAACAGATGTTTATAGAATGTCTACTATTTTTAGGGCAATGCTAGGTCTACAGATAAGCAAGGATTAAAGAAACATAAGAAAAAATACAAAAAAATTTGTTCCTCTTATGTTATTCATGCTCTCCTAGATCCTTCTTTCTCTGTCATATGGAGACATGTTTGCTATCCCTAGTCCTATTTTCTACGTAAATCAAAGAGTTCTCCTGAATTAACCCTTCCTACTTGATTTGCTCTTTCACTCTTGGACCAGAAACATCTATGGAGGAGACTCAATTGCTAAGTCTTGGCTCTTTCTCCCCAAGCTGGAAGATGGGTGGGTATCTTAAGGAAAGAGGCTCTAGCTATCTGGCTTAAGCATCACCCATCAGCTTTGCTTTAAAACTATGGGGCATCAGGGACTGAGGATCTAGGCGCACACTCCCCACCTGTTGGCAGACTTGGGACATTTGTGATTTTGTTGTCTAATAATTGAGAACTAGAAAACCTGTCTAACTTAATTCTGTGACCTTCTTACCATATTAGATGCATGTACCAGCCATCTTCTATCACAAATATTCTCATTACCCACCTACCATTTCCTGTACTGCCTAGTAAAAGGAAGGGAAGATACTTACAATTTTACAGAACACCAAAGGTTTATTTACAAATGAGCAAAGAGGCAAGAAATCTGAGTGAAAAATAACGATCTAATAATCCGTGCTTTGAACGAGAGTACTTACCATTAATACTACCACACCAACATCTATATAGGTGGCAAATTAATATGAGTTAAAGTTAAATGTTAAGAGCTTAATATTAAAAGTCGATTCTTAACAGCTCAATAAATACCCTCCAATATGCCACAATTTATTATTTTACCCCTCCAAAATATTTAGCTGTCTCCCAATTTTCATTACATCTCTTACTCTGAAATTTTAAAGACAAGGTTGAATAATTTGCAGCAATGATGAGCACCTTCTTTAATAACCAAAGAATCTGTTTTATTAATTTTCCACCACAGGTGTTATGCTTTGAAATATTTGGTCTATCAAACAAATTTCTAAAAATAGAAAATTTTAACTTCTAAAATAAACTTCATTTATATCTAAATAACAATAATGGACAGCTCTCTCTCTCTCTCCTCCTTTTCATTCTCTACTTAGTCCCTGTACTTCTTAAAACTCAGCCTTCCCTTCTATTTGTCCCTTCCCTAAACTTATAGGGAAAAGAAGACATACGTTTAAAAAAAAAAAAAAAAAACCACTCATGAATCTTAAATGGGTATGTTCAGAGACATAAAGGTAAGTAGAATTCAACTATTTAACAATTAAAAAATAAAACTGCCAGAGCCTAGGAAAATATTCACCAGGCTCCACCATCTTCACATTGGGTGTTCTTCAATTTCCAACATATTATTCACATATTTAGAGGAAGCAAACATACAAAGGGTTTATGGAGACATTTGAGCTAAACGCCAGTGGACTGATTCCAAAGAGTTCCCTCCAGATCTAAGATGCTTAAACCCCAAAGGTAAATGTCTCAGGCCTTCAATGCCATCACTAGAATCCCAAATCTGACTGTTGGAAAAAGTACACTTCTTGGGGGCCTGAGATCCTTGGCCTGGTGCCTTGCTGCACATTTAGCTGTGTAGTTAATCTCCCAGAGCAGCGCCCACTGTGGCATGCCTGCTATTCTTTACCATCTGGAGCCTGGAGTTGATATTAGCCTGAACCACACATGCAGGAGAAAAGAAATTTTTAAAAAAACAACTCTCATTCGCATTTAACTGAAACTGGTGGCAGAACAATGCACCATGCTGTCTAGGCTTTTTACACATATAAGAGAAGAAAGAAAGAGTAAAATACAAACCTTCTCCTTTGTCTTCTGGTTCTCTGCTCTAAGGTCTTCATATTCACCTATCGCTAAAAGAAAAAAAGGAAAGAAATGTCACAAGGTTTTAAAAGTTTACTGTGGAAGAACCTGGGAACCCAACTAACCCCTACTGTCTATTTACTAGACTGGGGGTGGGGTGGAGAAGAGGCTACAGAAGATGGGCTCCTGCTTTAAAGAAAAAGGAAGAAAAAGAGACCAGAGCGGATGTGAGCCCCCTGAGCCAAATTTCAGTTCTCCTGGGTCATTAGGAAGACTTGTGAGCCATAAATGCCGGTGACAAGGCACATCTCATCTCTGATGTTCAGCAATTGTGAAAGGAGACAGGTGGGTGTTCCCTGAAGTTCCTTCCAGCATCATCAGGCTGCAGTACTGTAATCAGAGGTGTATTTTTGAAAACTGGCCTCCAGAAAATAAACTCAGTGTCACGTATCTGCTCTACCCACAGATGAAAGTTTATGCTATGAGCATTCAGCTAAGAACAACTATTTTCAGGCACTGCAAGATCATCAACCACCAAGCTATGACCAGATCCTAGCCAGATTCATTTCTCTAAGTTGCAAGAATATGGGAGTTGTTTGCAAATATATCCAACTATGTGGGGAAAGTAGCAGTTTTCTACTTAAAATCCTCTACTGCCAGAAAAATGATCAGAACCCCCGCATTCAACTTTTAGCCAAAGCACCATTTTTAGATATCCTCACAGTTGAGAATGTGATGTTCAGAGTTTATGGTGGGAAGAAAGAGAATGATCTAGCCTTAATGATGGAGCAGAATGTCTAAGGTGGGCCCAGGAGAATTGCTGTCTACTCCCAGAACAACACCATTTTGACTGGTATGAGAGAGCCAGGCAATAACCAAGCTTGGATTTTTATACTTTGACTTTTAAAAAATCTAATTGGTATTTATCTTCAAAAGCTCAGTTTTGGTCTTCCTGATGGCTCAGTGGTATAAAGAATCTGTCTGCCAGTGCAGGAGACACAGGTTCAGTCCCTGGTCCTGGAGGATCCCACACGCCACAGAGCAACAAAGCCCATGGGCGCAACTACTGAGCCTGAGCTCTAGAGCCTGGGATTCGCAACTACTGAAGCCCATGTGTCCAGAGCCTGTGCTCTGCAAAGAGAACCCCATGCATGACAACTAGAGAACAGCCCCAGCTCCCTGCAACTAGAAAAAAAGCCCACACAGCACAGCCAAAAATAAATAAAATAAATTAATTTAAAAGCTCAGCCTTTCTTTAAAAAAAAAAAAAAAAAAAGAGCTCTCTATATCTATGAAGAACCTGAAGGCAGAAATAAAAAAATCTGAAACCTGTAGTTTTAAGGACATTCCAAATAATCTGGTCATTAATGCTAGAGTATATGATTCTAACCACTGGAGCAGACACCCCCAAAACAATTCATATAGTATAGTACATGCTGTCTCTTTCAATAGCAATCTGAAGGGTAGTTACTACGATGGCAGGACAGAAATCTTAAAATCCAATTCAAATAAACAAATATTTATGGGATTATATCATCAATGCCCAGAAGTTTTACCAACGCTTCATCTAAATAAGAATAGACAATTTTTAGCAAAGCCACACCCAAAAAGAATCTTTGAAAATTAGCCCATAAATAGCTTAACGCATACATGTAAAGATATACCCCTTTTAAAAATAGTTGCAACAGAAAAGATTTGATTAATCACAGACTGAAGCTCACCAGCTCCTTATCAGCCACCATCATACAAACCCAACCAATGAGTATGAACCAAATTGTCCTCAGGTCTGAAAATTCAATAAAATGTCCCGTCCCTCCTTTTTCAACAAAAAGAAACAAGAACTAAGAGATTCTGAGACTAAGAACTAAAAACTAAGATTCTAAGAACTAAGAGATTCTATCCACTTACATCACCGGGTAGTCTATGGTCATGGTCCCAAATCTTATTACTACATTTAATATTGTTTCAAAAAAAGAAATAAATATTTTAGTGAGAGACTTTGCTTCAGTTTACTTAACATTCAAAAGTATTCTTAGATAAAGTTGAAAAATCAAAATTGATTTACTGCTCTATTCTTGATGACCTACATTACAGATATACAAAAAAAAGCAGTACAGGATTGTAAACCATGATCTCACACTGACCTTAAGAAATTTTTTTTCCTATTTAAAACATTACATAATGGCTTTGAAGGCCTTTTCAAAAAAACTGATACTCTTCTTCCATTCCACTGCCAGTAGAGTCCAAACTCCCAATTACTGGGTCTTTATGAAAAGCATTAATTATGAACCCTTCACCTATCATATCTTAATGGAAACCACAGAAAATATGTTTTCAATGACTGAATACAATTAAAAAAAAAAAAAAAACCAGGTACCTGCCCAGGGGTAGAAAAAGTATGGGAAGAATTCAACCATTTAGTAGTGGGAAGGGGCACTTGGGGAATAGGACATAGAAACATTTACTCATATATTTCTATTTCTTTGAAATTAAAAAACCAAGCTCACTGCCCTAAACAATAGTCACATATACATACATCATAGTGAATACATATATAACCCCATTTTTAGCAAACTTGTAAACACTGTAGTGACCTATGTTATTCAGCTACTTCTTTTTTGGCAATGCCAAAGTGTCACAGAGTAAGCCTTATCGTTTCATACCTGGCTCACAGTTTCAAAAACTTTTACCATGAATTGCACAACTCAAGTGATTTGATGAGAGAAATCTTCCAAATGCTGAATTAATCAACAAAAAAGATGAAATTATTTGACCAACTCTTTCACGGGAAAGATACCTGCAGCTTGGGAAGACGTTATCCCTTAAAGTATATTTCACTATAAAGTCACATAACACAGCAATTTAAAAGTGCAGCCCAAGCACTTCACTTATCCACGGGCATTGGGCAAATTAGTTATTCTGAGTCTCAGATTCCTCATCTGGAATATAGGAATAACAACTGCACATCTCTCATAGCATTGTTATTAAGAGTAGGTGGACTAAAATGTAAGATACAAGGATGCTTAGGCATAGTAAATGTTCAACTGTTGCGACTTCCCTGGAGGTCTAGTGGCTAAGACTCCATGCTCCCAAGGCAGGGGGTCTGGGTTCGATCCGTGCTCAGGGAACTAGATTCCAGTGCCACAACTGAGAGTTCACATGCCTTAACTAAAGGACCCCATTTGTCACAAGTAAGATCAAAGATCCTGAGTTTTTGTTAAAACTATTACTGTTCCATCAAGATATGTCAATCCTTACACAAGGTATGTGTATGACAAGAGATCAGGCTGCCCCCTAACACCCTTCCGTCTCAGGCTAACTTCTGTCATACGTGGCCTGAAAGATGGCAAAATCTCTGAAATGCTAAGTACTATTACCCTCCACCAAATAAAAGGAGATGAGAGGGGGGCTAAAGATCAATTGTAGTTTGTGTAGTAAAAAACAGAAGGTGCCAAAGAAGTGTAGGCATGTCTGTACTTTTCAATCCTGGCTGCCTGTTAGAATCACCTGAGGCGCTTTTAAATCCCACAGCTACCTAATTCCCTCTCCACTCCACCCCAACCCAAGATTCTAATTTAACTAGGTGGACCTTAGACAGCCATATTTCTTATAAGAAGTAAGCACCCCAGGTGATTTTAATGTGCGGCCAAAGAAGAGACTCACTACATAGGAGAATGGAATGGAAGAACAAGGAAGATGTGGAGAAAACAAGGAGAATATAAGGCAAAGCACGTGCTTCAAGAATCATGCTGGTTTTCTATTTTCTAACCCCCTAATGCCAAGAAAGGGGATTTTCTTTCCAAGCTGCAGACCATGCCATAGCCATCCCAGGAAGCAGCTAAGGAGACTTAGTTGTTTGAGAAGCATGACAACTAAAGTCATAATTACAGGCCAATAACACCTCTGGCTAGGATGAGCAACAATCAGTTTGCCTGGACCTTTCCAGTTTTAGCATTTGAGAGTCCAGTGCCCCCTCTCAATCCCAGGAAGCTTAACCACCCCATCCTAGCCTTAGCTCCAGATCAGTATTTCCAACCACCACAAAAGACCTGCACTGTCAAATCTGGTAGCCACTGGCCACGTGTGGCTACTTACATTTACGTTAACTAAAATAAAATTTAAACTTCAGCTCTCCAGCTGCTCAACAGCTACACGTGGCTAGTGGCTACCACTGTGGTGAGTGAACACAGAACAGTCCCATCGCAGCTGGAAGTTCTACTGGACAGTATTTCTGGACATCTCTGCCCAAATACCTTACAAGCACTTCAAACTCAACATGTTAGAAAGGGAACTTTTCAATTAAATTTTGCCCAACCACCCTACTTCCTGTACGCATGACCATCATCTACCTAGTTCTTAAGCTACTATCGCAGCATCAAGGGAATCATCGCCTTGATTCCCCACCTCCCCCTCACCACCAAAGGATCTTCAACCTACTCAGATCTCAGAATGTCTCTCCAACCTGCCCTTCCTCTGTAGTTAGTGCCTCTTTCGAACTGTGGTGCTGGAGAAGACTCTTGAAGAGTCCCTTTGACAGCAAGGAGATCAAACAAGTCAATCCTAAAGGAAATCAGCCCTGAATATTCATTGGAAGAACTGATGCTGAAGCTGAAGCTCCAATATTTTGGCCACCTGATGTGAAGAACCTACGCGCTGGAAAGGATCCTGCTGCTGGGAAAGACTGAAGGCAGGAGAAGGGGGTGACAGAGGATGAGATGGTTGGATGGCATCACCAACTCAATGAACATGAGCTTGAGCAAACTCCAGGAGACAGGAAAGGGCAGGGAAGCCTGGCATGCTGCAGACCATGGGGTCACAATGAGTCAGACACGACTTAGCGACTAAACAACAACTCCTCCTCTAGCCTCTAGTTTCCCTGTATATCAAGTTCATTCTTTACAAAATAGATAGTTAGCATTGTAACAAAGCAATCTGGTTATTTCATTCCTTGTTTAAAAGCCACCAAAGATGTTAACGTCACATCTGGGAACCCCACTCTTCTCTCCTCCCTCCATTCAGAGACCACAACTCACTCCATCACCCCCAAAGTTCCAACGTTTCCCTAAATCCTCTAAGACCTTTCAGACTCTGCTGTCTTTACAAATATTTTCCCCTCTGTCTACAAGGTCTTCCCCTCCCGATCTTCCCCACATCCTCCTTTTCAATGCACTTCAACTGTCATTTCTTCTAAGAAACTCTCCCCATATACCATGGGCAAAAATCAGCATTTATAGTGACCTCCTAGGTGGCTCAGTCGGTAAAGAATCTGCTTGCAATGCAAGAAACCCAGGTTCGATCCCTGGATCAGAAAGATCCCCTGGAGAAGGGCATAGCAATCCACTCCAGTATTCTTGCCTGGAGGATCCCATGGACAGCGGAGCCTGGCAGGCTATAATTCACGGGGTCGCACAGACTCAGACACAGCTGAGTTACTCACATTTTAATTTTCACTAGTGTGTACTGTTCACTTATCTCTACTGGAGCATCTACACGCTACGTTAATAAGTTGTCTGAAAATAAGTCTGTTTTCTTGCCTTTTCTCCCACTCAATTAATTCATTGCTTTAAACCTTACACTCAACTGAATACTAAGCCAGAGTCCATGCCTATAATGAATGAATGGCTGGTTCATATAAACCTATGCTGTAGAGCAATTAAGCCAAATATTAACATCCACTTTTCTTTAGTTACATTATTTTTATTTTTTTAATATAAATTTATTTAATTGGAGGTTAATTACTTTACAATATTGTATTGGTTTTGCCATACATCAACATGAATCTGCCATGGGTGTACACGTGTTCCCCATCCTGAATGCCCCTCCCCCCTCCCTCCCCATACCATCCCTCTGGGTCGTCTCAGTGCACCAGCCCCAAGTCTCCAGTATCATGCATCAAACCTGGACTGGTGATTCGTTTCATATATGATATTATACATGTTTCAATGCCATTCTCCCAAATCATCCCACCCTCTCCCTCTCCCACAGAGTCCAAAAGACTGTTCTATACATCTGTGTCTCTTTTGCTGTCTCACATACAGGGTTATTGTTACCATCTTTCTAAATTCCATATATATGCGTTAGTATACTGTACTGGTGTTTTTCTTTCTGGCTTACTTCACTCTGTATAATAGGCTCCAGTTTCATCCACCTCATTAGAACTGATTCAAATGTATTCTTTTTAATGGCTGAGTAATACTCCATTGTGTACATGTACCACAGCTTTCTTATCCATTCATCTGCTGATGGACATCTAGGTTGCTTCCATGTCCTGGCAATTATAAACAGTGCTGCGATGAACATTGGGGTACACGTGTCTCTTTCAATTCTGGTTTCCTCAGTGTAACATCCACTTTTTAAATGTGAAGATACAAATGCATAAAAAAGTCAAATCCCACGGCAAGAAATAGTGGAAGCAGAACCAGTTTATTGATTCACAAAGTCATCCATGTAAACAACGTTTACTGTGTGTGATGTGCACTGCACTGTGCGCTTACTTGCTCAGTCGTGTCTGACTCTGTGACCCCAGGGACTGTGCCCTCCAGGCTCCTCTGTCCATGGGGATTCTCCAGGCAAGAACACTGGAGTGGATTGCCATTTCCTTCTCCAGGGGATCTTCCCAACCCAGGGATCGAAGCCAGGTCTCCCCCCATTGCAGGTGGATTCTTTACCATCTGAACCACCAGGGAAGCCTGAGCACTAGACAAGAAATAATCCTCTGGAGTGAAGACTGTGTCTTTATCCATCCACTGTGCCCTCTTCTGGCACAATGCCTGACATATAGTAGGCACTCGATAAGTGAGTGAGTGAAAGTCACTCAGTTGTGTCTGACTCTGCGACCCCATGGACTATACAGTCCATAGAATTCTCTAGGCCAGAATACTGGAGTGGGTAGCCTTTCCCTTCTCCAGGGGATCTTCCCAAGCCAGGGATCAAACCTAGGTCTCCCACATTGCAGGCGGATTCTTTACCAGCTGAGCCACAAATAAAGCCCAAGATCCTGGAGTGGATAGCCTATCCCTTCTCCAGTGGCTTCCCAACCCAGGAATCGAACCAGGGTCTCCTGCACTGCTATCAAGCACTTGATAAATGTGTGCTAAATTCAGGAAGAAGGAAGATCGGACCTAGGTCTTCACATGAACAACTTATGCAAGAGCACATACTTTCTTCCCCAAACTAAAAGGGCCTCTTATATCATATGCTACAACAAGATACTTTAGAAAAATGAAGCTTTAAAAAGCCATCAAACACAACCAAAAGGGAAAAAAAAACACTGCCTCATGAGAACATCTCATATACATTCTCATCTGTTGAGCCTGCATCTCTGAAACCCACGGAGCCTTGAAACATCTCTTACTAACGGAGTATAAGGACATAAGTCATAAGAGATAATGTTTAATTAGGACATTATTCCCTTCTCCACACATCCCAATAGGTCCTGCTCTTAAAGGCAGAATAGAAAGAGAAGTCATTTACACCTCAGTTGTTAATGAAAGCATTAGAAGAGCCAGGGAAAACACTGCTGGAAAACGTAATCAAACACAAAGGTGAGACATTTCATATCTGAAAAGAAGTTACGGCAAACCTGAAATTCAATCTTTACCTGATAGAACACACAGTACAGAGCTAATGATTTAATGATGCTTAAGAAGTAATCTCAATAAACTATATGAAGGACTTCAAGTTAACCAACAGAAAGGAAGGAAACTAGGTAACTTTAAAATACATTTATTAGCCTGGTTTCTGGTCTGGCATCTAAGGAGCTTGTACGCTCACACTGTGGTTCTCACAACAACAACAACAACAACAAAAAGCTGAACAAACAAAATCAACAACTCTTCTTAGATCCATGAGAGAATTGAAGACACTGGGCAAACAGCTACTCTAAAAATCAGAGATACACTCAGGTAGATACAGAGGATCACAACCTAGTGGAGAAGAAGCCAAGGTACAAAATCCCCTCCCGTGCCAAGACAGGGGAAGAAAAATTAAACTGTAACTGACAAATTGCTAGAGGTTCAGCTGCAACAAGTTTGGAAGTTAAAAACTCCAGGTGAGGGGCAGGGTTAGGAAGCCCTGACACTTTCATGAGTTCTACCTCCAGGAATGCTACCAGGACCTCACAGTGAATACTGAGAAAACTTCCCTACTGGTTTTGGCAGGGGACAGGAAAAAGATCCATGATGAAATATGCCCAGAGCCTTCTGTTCTTCTTAACAAGGCCTTCCCTCAAGGGAAATTCTTTTATCAGAGCCTAACAGATTGAAGAGACCGTAATAACCACTTCCAACCCTTTGCAGTCTTGTCTGACCGATAGGGAAAACTAAAACTAGAAGCACTTATGAAAGTCACAGCCTAGGGTGTAGCTCGCTGAAACACAGAGACCCTCTACTAGGTCCCTTCCCTTCCCCCACCTCACCACCGCGTGAATGTTTACAGCCGCTTTATTCATAACTGCCAGAACTCGGAAGCAAACATCATGCTCATCAACAAGTGAATGGAGAAACTGACAATGGTACACCCATACAATGGGGTATTATTCAGTGATAAAGAGAAATAAATGAGCTCTCAAACACAAAAGACACATAGGAAGCCCACATGCATATTGCTCAGTGGAAGAAGCCAATCGGAAAATGCAACTTTCTGTACAATTTCAAATATGTAACAGTACGGAAAAAGCAAAACTGACGGAGCCAGTAAAAAGATGGGTGGCTGCCAGGAGTTCCAGGGTAACGTAAGAGGAATGAACAGGTAGAACAGAGGAAGTTTTTGGAGCAGTGAAATTATTCTGTTTGATAAATGTTATGATGGGTACATGTCATACATTTGTCTAAACCCACAGAATGTGCAACATAAAAAATAAACCCTAATGTAAAATACGGACTTTAGTTAATAATAATGTAGCAATACTGGCTCATCAATTCTAAGAACTGTAGTACAGTTCTGTAGTACAATAATCTGTACTCCACTAATATGAAATGATAGAGAAAAGTGAGGGGAGATGAGGGATTATGCAGGAATTCTCTGTACTTTCTGTTCCATTTTTCTACAATCTAAAACTGCTCCCCAAAGTCTTATTAAAAAAAAACAAACCAACAAATACATATACATATATGTGTGTGTGTATGTGTGTATCAGTCTCAGAATCATACCCTGAATTACACCATACAGGATCTGAGATAGAATCAAGTAACTAAAAGGATCCTAATATATTACTGTCCACTGTATCATACAAAAATTTCAAAACTCATGTTTTAATGTTTACAATACTTAGATATTTCAATTTTTTAAAAAATGAAATAAAATGCTTAGCCAGCATGGGAAGCAGAGAAGACCAAAAGGAGTGTTCCTTCCACATTTTAAAGCGAAGCTTGGCTGTCTTAACAGCTCTGAATAAAATCTATAGCACAACAAAGTTTAAAATACAGAGACTTTTGTGATTTCACAGTTCCACTCCTGAGAATTCTTCCTACAGCTGCACGTACAGCTATATGTGTACAAGGATGTGAGCATTACTGTTTTTAATAAATTTTTATTTTATAAACTTTAGATCCATAACAAAACTGCCCACAGAGTAGAGCTCCCATATACCATACACTCAGTTTCTCCTATTATTAACATCTTACATTATCGTGTTACTTTTCTTTCAATCAATGGATGAATACTGACACACTATTATGAACTAAAGTCCATAGCTTATTTCCTTAGTTGTTATCTAGTGTTCTCAGAGAAGGTGATGGCACCCCACTCCAGTACTCTTGCCTGGAAAATCCCACGGACAGAGGAGCCTGGTGGGCTGCAGTCTATCGGGTCACTAAGAGTCAGACACGACTGAGAGACTTCACTTTCACTTTTCACTTTCATGCATTGGAGAAGGAAATGGCAACCCACTCCAGTGTCCTTGCCTGGAGAATCCAGGGACGGAGGAGCCTGGTGGGCTGCCGTCTATGGGGTCGCACAGAGTCGGACACGACTGAAGCGACTTAGCAGCAGCAGCAGCAGTGTTCTTCTTTTGTTCGAGGAGCATTCAGATGCCACACTATATTTAGTTGTCATGTCTCCTTAGACACATCTTGCTGTTGTTCAGTTGCTCAGTCATGTCCGACTCTTTGCAATCCCATGGACTGCAGCACACCAGACTTCCTTGACCTCTCCCAGAGTTTGCTCAAACTTATATCCATTGAGTATCTAGGCTGTGACAAATTTCCCAGACTTTCCTTGTTTTCGATAATTTTGACAGTTTTGAGGAGCACTGATCAGATACTTTGTAGAATGTTTCTTAACATGGGATGTTGTCCTCATTAGACTTGGACTACAAGTTTTTAGGAGAGGATTACAGGTGAAGTGCCATTTTCATCAACTCTTATTAGAGGTACATATATACGATTCTGAGTGCATGCTTAGTCATGTTTAACTCTGTGAGGTCTGGTAGACTGTAGCCCACCAGGCTCCTCTGTCCATGGGATTTCCTAGGCAAGAATATTGGAGTGGACTGCCATTTCCTCCTCCAGGGGATCTTCCTGAACCAGGGATCGAACCTGTGTCTCTTGCGTCTACTGCACAAGAAGGCGGATTCTTTACCCCTATGCCACCTGGAAACCACTTCCCCTCCAAAAAAAAAAAAAAACTCCTTTGGAGAATATAATAAAGACTGGGAAACAATGAGTTAGAAGGAGTAGCTAATTGTACTTTTTAGTCCATATGCTTTTTTTCTTCTATAAGCATATGTTTACTCTTACATCTAACAACAAAAAGAATGTAAGACTGATCTACCTAATTGCAGAGTTAAGGTGGGAATACCAGACCACCTTACCTGTTTCCTGAGAAATCTGTATGCAGGTCAAAAAGCAACAGTCAGGACCAGACATGGAACAATGGCCTGGTTCCAAATTGGGAAAGGAGTATGTCAAGGCTGAATACTGTCACCCTGCTTATTTAACTTATATGCAGAGTACACCATGTGAAATGCCAGACTGGATGAAGCACAAGGTGGAATCAAGATTGCTGGGAGAAATATCAATAACCTCAAATATGCAGATGACACCCCCGAAATGGCAGAAAGGAAAGAGGAACTAAAGGGCCTCTTGATGAAAGTGAAAGAGGAGACTGAAAAAGCTGGCTTAAAATTCAGCATTTGAAAAATGAAGATCATGGTATCTGGCCCCATCACTTCATGGCAAATAGATGGGGAAACAATGGAAACAGTGACAGACTTTATTTTCTTGGGCTCCAAATCACCACAAATGGTGACTGCACTCATGAAATCAAAAGACGCTTGTTCCTTGGAAGAAAAGCTATGATCAACCTAGACAGCATTTTAAAAAGCAAAGACATTACTTTGCCAACAACGGTCCATCTAGTCAAAGCTATGGTTTTTCCAGTGGTCAGGTATGGATGTGAGCTGGACTATAAAGAAAACTGAGTGGTGAAGAAATGACACTTTTGAAGTGTGGTGTTGGAGAAGACTCCTGAGAGTCCCTTGGACTGCAAGGAGATCAAACCAGTCCATTCTGAAGGAGATCAGTCCTGAATATTCATTGAAAGGACTGATGATAAAGCTAAAACTCCAATACTTTTGCCACCTGATGCGAAGAACTAACTCATTGGAAAAGACTCTGATGCTGGGAAAGACTGAAGGCAGGAGGAGAAGGGGACAGCAGAGGATGAGATGGTTGGATGGCATCACTGACTCAATGGAAATGAGTTTGCACAATCTCCGGGAGTTAGTGATAGGGAAACCTGGTGTGCTGCAGTCCACGGGGTCTCAAGCAGTTGGACATGACTGAACAACTGAACTGAACTGAACAGTGAAATTCTGACTAGACTGTCTAGTTCTTCGGGCCATGCTGAATGTCCATCTCCAGCCAAGTAACCCAGCTGAGGTCTCTTCAGCAGTGGCTCAAAAACTTTAGGAAAATGCCTTCTCAATAAATACTCTGGTTTACAAAAAATCATACAGCCCACAAAGCCTAAAATATTTATCTCTGTCATTTATAGAAAAAGTCTGTTGACCCTTGATCTCTATCTAGTATATTAGCTTAAAAAAATTTTTTTTTGGCTTATTCATACAATGGATGAGCAATCTATCTTAGGGTTCTGGAGAACAGAAGTGCAAAATAGGTTTCACTGAACTAAAATCCACGTGTCAGCAGAGCTATGTTCCTTCTAGAAGCTCGAGGGGAAAATCCATCTCCTTGCCTTTTCCATTTTGTGGAGCCTGTTCACAGGCTTCCCAGGTGGCTCAAATGGTAAAGAATCTGCCTGTCGATGCATAAGACATAGGCAACGCAGTTCAATCCCTGGATCGGGAAGATCCGCTGGAGGAAGAAATGGCAACCCACTCCAGTATTCTTGCCTGGGAAATCTCACGGACAGAGGGGCCTGGTGGGCTACAGTCCATGGGGTCACAAAAAGTCGGACACGACTGAGCAACTGAGCACAATGCAAACAAATGAACTACAATATGCAACAATATTAATAAATATCATACACATAATGAGTAAAAGAAGACAGAGGCAAGTAATACATACTGTATGATTCCACTTCTGTAAATTTCAGAAACTTGCTAAACTTATCTTTGGTGGTATTGAATATCTTTGGTTAGAGGAAGCTGATGGTGTCAAGGGGTTATGAGGGGCTTCTGGAAATGTTCTGATTTAAGTGTTGTTAGAAACATGTTTGCTTTTTAAAAGTAATTCACTGAGATGCTCATTTATATTTTGCGGACTTTCCTCAATCTATACTTTGTTGTAAAAGCAAAAAGTTTAAATATAAATCTTATAAAAATGTAACCAGATGAAGAAAAATAAATTTATCAGCCTTTTCATAAACAACTCAGTAAGTACGTATATTCCCTGACTCTTTCAGACACAGTTGGCCCCTTGACCACACTTAGAAAATAGTGGTATAAAGTCAAGTTTGCACCTGACACCAAGGCAACCAGTTAGTCCCAAACAGCTTTCTAGGGACCGACTTTGTATGGATCCAAGATTGACAATGCTTCGGTTTTGCACACTAATATGGTAATCGTGGTGGACAACAGCTTTAGTCCCTTTTGTCAAAATAATGCTCTAGCTACTTTCTAGCCTAGAAACCAAAGGAACACTGGAAGAAGCCCCTTTTAATTACTATCTCAGCCTTAAGAATAAGCTTGACTAAATTTTCATCTGAACTTTTGAGCGCTGGCTCAATAATTTTGGAGAAAATGATACCAACTCTCAAGGTGAAAGGTTATCCTGCCTTAAAACCAATTATCTTGCCATTTAAAAGTTTTAGTCCAAGACCAGCCCATATTTATTTATTTGTTTGTTGGTGGTGGTCTTATGTTAGAACACCAGTTTTACTAAGCGGGAATCATTCTCTACAAAATTCCTCCACAAGATCCAAATGACATGGCATTATGACGGTGACAGCTTACTGGACATCTGCTGTTTGTGTCTGCCCAGCTTGCACGCCCCTCTTCTGGTAGTGGCACATCATTCTATTTTGGACTATTCCAAACCTTTGGTCTTTGTGGAGGCTGCTAGTCAAGATGCCCCGCTCTTCCTTGGCCAGAGGATTTTAAATACATGACCCAAATGAGGCCACCAACTCTAGACTAGGAACTCCACGAGCAGGGACAAGATTTTTTGCATCTCTGATGCCTAGCACAGTGCCTGGCTATGAATATTCAATGTATGTGGGCTGAATGAAATACAAAGAAAATCATGTACCTTAAACAAATGCTGAGCTAAGTCTATCATTTCCCAGCAGAATTCTGGAAGGGGAGCAAATTGTAACATGTTTTGTAAGAAAAATGTCCACTTTAGTAAACTAGGAAATATGCATTGGAAATAGTATCCCAAGTTGCCATTTCTCAGTGCATTAAAGATGTCAATCAGTCAAAAAAAGAAAAAAAAGCCCCCAAAAAGACAAAAGGAGCATTACCTCATTACCTCAACATCTGCTTGAACATAAGCAATCGCACACTGGCTAATTTTTTTTAAAGGGACATAATATAACTTTCTAGAAAGACATAATATAGCTAATTATACCATTCACTAGAAGAGAACATACAATGTTTTGAAGTAATTCAGAAGTGGGTGTGATTTATAAGACATAGAGCTTAGGGAATGGTAAGTATAAATTAGAGATTGTTCGTATTATGACAGACTCCGTCATTACATTTCACAACTTTTGTCAAAAGCAACCTTATTCACCACACCACTAAAGGCTTCACATTAGGGAAGGCTGCTGTCAGCTCTGCCATTCACAGTGGATGGGAACTTTCTTTCTGAACACCCTCCTGAAGAATGGGTGCAAATTTTAGACTTAAAGCACTAGGGAAGGAATGATATAATGAAACCTAAATAGTCAATAAACATGTAAATAAGATTTCAAACCTCACTAATAGCCAGGTCAAACATGTTTTTGAAAGGTTTACCATTTTTGTTCATCAGATAGGCAAAAATTAAGCAAACTGTCAAGATGTCAACAAAGACTACATTGGTCAGTGTTGACCAACGCGCTGGAAAATGGACACTGCTGAGGGGAATGTGAACCGGTACAGCCATTTGAGTGGGCAAGGGGGCATTTCTGCAATGTCTAGCAAAACTTTATGTGTATATGCTCTCTAAGCCAACAAAAGAGGCCTAAAAATCTATCCTAGAACAACAAACTTCTAATTGTACAAACTGATCTGTATGATTATTTGATTAATGACTGTCTACTAGACATTAAACTTGCCTGTCTGGTTCACTATCTTCTCTCCCAGTGCCTAGCACATGGGCCTCACATGTGATAGGTACATGCTATTTGTCAAAGGAGTAAATGAATATGTTTACTCAGCATTAGAAAAAAAAGCTTTTAATCAATAATGGTTCTTGTTCACATTAACGAGAGGTAGTGGAATTATTCACAATGTTAACAGGCAGTAAAAAGTACTGTTTACTTTCAAAAATAAATCACACACATCAGCTTACAAAACTGATCACAATATTGGTAAGAGTCCAAACACCTAGGTGCCTATTTTTACACCTCAAATCCCTAGCTTCCCAAGTTAGTTCTGTAGGTTCAACAGCAACAAAACACTCTTGAAACAAGTCAATTGCTATCGAAGTCTATGGTGGGGTGATGTTAGTCACTCAGTTCATGCCCAGCTCTTTGTCCATTGACAAATAAATGCCCCCATTTTGAAATGTATAAAAATTACACTGCGGGCTGAAGAAGAAATCACAATACCTGTGCAACCAGACTCAATATCCTTTTTTTAAAAAAGTGTACTCTTTAAGAAACACAAATTTCAAAGTCCAGCTGTTCTACCCTCTTTGACATGCCCCAATTGAAGAAATATATCCTCTAAAAATACAATGCACAGATTTCCCAATATAATTGGAAAAAGAACCAGAAACTAAAGAATCATCCCTTTTCCTCAGCTCTCAAATCCAACACAGAGATAGAGATGTGTTCCAAAATCAAATATAAATAACTTGTGGATTATGTGTATTGGTAAATTACCCCTGAAATTATATATAGAATAAAAAGTGAAATTTAAAATTTTAACATTATTTGAAAACTGACCATCCAACAAAAGATCTGATATCCATTGACAGATATCATCAATAATAAAAGTTTCAACAGTCTAGAATATGAATTGAGACAAGTGTGTTGGCGGTGCGCATTCATGTTCAGTTGCTCAATCATGTCCGACTCTTTACAACTCTATGGACTGTAGCATGCCAGGCTCCTCTGTCCATGGGATTTCCCAGGCAAGAATACTGGACGGGGTTGCAGTTTCCTCCTCTGGGGGATCTTCTCGACCCAGGAATCGAACCCACGTCTCCTGCATCTCCTACACTGCAGGTGGATTCTTTACCACTGAGCTACAAAGAACCCCTTATGTTGGTGGGGGTGGTATTATTAGCAATAAAATACTAATAAAATCCAGCCCCTCACTAAAACACTTGAGAAATTCCAGATAAAGGCATTGTGCTCACCCACTAGGCTAATCAAGGATGGGAGCTGAAGGTACTAGGAAGGCAAAAGCCATTAACATGTATCCAGCACTTTCCAGATGCTGGATACCACAGAGAAATGTGTTGTGCCCATTTTGGAGAGGTTAAATAACTTCTCCAATGGAAACAGTGACAGACTTTATTTTCTTGGGCTCCAAAATCACTGCACATGGTGACTGCCACCATGAAATTAAAACACACTTGCTCCTTGGAAGAAAAGCTATGACCAACCTAGACAGCATATTAAAAAGCAGAGACATATCTTTGCCAACAAAGGTCCATCTAGTCAAAGCTGTGGCTTTTTCAGTAGTCATGTATGGATGTGAGAGTTGGACTATAAAGAAAGCTGAGCACTGAAGAACTGATGCTTTTGAACTGTGGTGTTGGAGAAGACTCTTGAGAGTCCCTTGGACTGAAAGGAGATAAACCAGTCCATCCTAAAGGAAATCAGTCCTGAATATTCATTGAAAAGACTGATGCTGAAGCTCCAATACTTTGGCCAACTGATACGAAGAACTGACTCATTGGAAAAGATCCTGATGCTGGGAAAGATTGAAAGCAGGAGGAGAAGGGGACGACAGAAGATAAGATGGTTGGATGGCATCACCGACTCGATGGACATGAGTTTGAGCAAGCTCAGGGAGTTGGCAATGCACAGGGAAGCCTGGTGTGCTGCAGTCCATGGGGTCGCGAAGAGTCGGACATGACTGAGCAACTGAACTGAACTGAAATAATTTCCCCAAGGTCACCCAGTTACTAAACAGTCATGATGAGATTTGTTTTCAGGAATGTGGACCCCAGAGGGATCCATATACCCTATGAACAGCTTGTTTGTGATCTCAGGGAGCAACAGGTCTTAGTACTGGACAGATCGCATGACATCATCTGGTTTAGCTCTTGCCTGTAGTCAAGTAAGCCTTGATTAACCATAAGATCCATAAAAGAGAAGTGACTCTCCCAAGTTCACAGAGTTGGTGAGTTGAGTCAACAGAAGTGAAAAAGCTGGGACTAAACACCAGGATTCACCACAGAGCTGGGCCCCTTCCACGACCTGGTCGTGTCAGCAAGTTATTCAGAAAAAAAGTATGTTCCCACACATTTTTACTTCCTCAATCTGTATGGTTTCTCTCTTTCTTGACCTGCATTCTCAGGTCACCTTTGGTCAGGGACATAATCATTTTAAGTTGAAAAGGTGTTCGGTTCACATGCGATCTTAATTTGGCTTTGTTCAGACGTGTGGCCAAGCGATGAAAACGACTGACTAAAACTGTTAATTCTTAGGATATTAAAACAGTTCTGCATCTAGTTACCCGGCAGTGCAGAAATGCAGGTTACAAGGCCTGGCTTTTCTGCAAACCAGAGCCAAGTCCTAAATCAAGAAGCCCTACACCATCAGGGTGCGGCCTCACTGGCGAATCCACTGCTAGAAATGGGAAGCGATAAAGCACACCGTGGCCTGCAAATCCCAGCTGGGGAAGGAAAGAGGAACTAGGCCAAACCAGAATGAAAAGCTGGAGAAAGGCTGTCAAACCGCGCGGCAGGCCTCCCAGCGCCAATGTGCAAGGGTGGGGCCGCGGCCAGGGAGCCAGGCCAGCGGAGCTGCCCACACTGCGCCCTCTCCACGACAACCAGCCCCACTCGCCTCTCCCGCGTGGCACTGGGGGGACCGTGGGGCCGTGTCCGTGCCGAAACCCCGTCCCTTTCCCTAAACCCCCATCTCCAGCTAAAGCCACCAACCGGGAAGCGCTTCCCGCACGGCCCGGCGCGACCCTCCAGGGCACAGGCACATTAACCCTCTGCCCCGGGGCTCGCCCAAGCGCGGGGGGCGCGGCGGACGCCTCTCCCCGGGGTGACGGAGCGACTGGGGGTGACGGTGACGGTGGCGGCCGCGACCCCTCCCGTCCAGCTTCCACCCGCTCCGCACCCGGCGCCCCGGAGCCGTCCCCGCCCACGGGCCGCGGCCGCCCGCACCTGGCGGCTACGCGCCCGCCTACCTTGCTCCTTCAGGCTGGAGATGAGCTGCAGCTGCTTCTCCTCCTCCGAGCTGTTCATTTTGGCAGGTGGGGCCGGGAATAAAAGGAAAGGAGGGAGAAGAGAGGGGGTGCAGCAGGGGTGTAGGGGGTGGGGGGGAAGAAAAAAGCAAGATGCCGCTGGCGGGCGGCTTCGCTACCCGGAAGTTGGATGTGCTCCCGCTCCTCCTCCTCCTCCTCCTCCTGCAGGCGCGGGGCGCGCGGGTGAGATCATCCCAGCGCACCTACTCCGCGGCCTCAGCGGCTTTACCTGCCGGCCGGCGGAGAGGCGGGGAGGGGGGCGGAGACAGGCCGGCAGCCCCGGGGGCAGCGGGGAAGGGTGGGGACGCCGGAGGCACACTCGGTGACCACGGGACCGTCTACCGTGCTAGCCCGCGGCGGCCGCCGACGCGCTCGGCTTCCTCCGCCGCCCAGGCCGGCGCCGCAGGATGCGCGGGCGGGAGGGCGTGCGCGGGCCCTGCATTGAGGTGGCGCTGGCTGGTTCCTGCACACACACACACACACACACACACACCCCCGCCGTCTCCGCCTGCACCCCCCTTCTCCGCCACCACCCTCCTTTTGGACCCTCACCCCCACCCCCGGCCAGGCGCGTGTTCTGGAGGAAGCCTGCCCTGGGTCTGCGGCGTCTATGAGAAGCCCACTTTGAACGCTGTCAAAGGCCTCTCCCCACGAACTGCTGATAATGCAGAGAGCGAGACGTAATGAGCTAATAAACACCCAGATTCTTCCCCAGTTCTTGCATAGTGGACCCTGGGGGTGGGGGCTCCGTGTGGACAAACCTAGGTTTCCTCCCTCTTCCCCTGGGAGCAGGCTCTGTGTTGTACATTCGGCATTTTGCAAAGCGTACAGATATTGAAACAGACCAGACAGGTAAGGTACACAGTGAGCCAGGGAGGGCGTGGTAAATTAGTTAACTGCTCCTGGCTCCTGGGCTGGCTTCCTCCACCTGCACTCGGTTTTAGAAATGGTCAAAACTGAGCCCTGCAGCCCGCAGATTGCCAGGCCCTGCAAATCATGTGGTCTGTAGTGGAAAGATCTCTTCAGGGTGGAGGCCACTGCAGTCCGAATGCCTAAGGCCACACAGCTGCCTGACATCAGAGGCTGGTGACGTTTGACTACCTTCTCCTCTGTTTGAACCCAGCTCTGGGTTCGAGCCTGACCAAAAGAGGGGTGGTAGGCCTGCCAGATTTCAAAATGGCTCACCCCTACCCCCAGCAGCCAGTCCTTAGTCAAGTTTCCTGATCTCTTTGAACTTCATCTGAAAAAAAAAAAGGAAATAATACGAATATCCACTCTCCCGGAAGAGTTGTTAAGTGTTCAACAAGGAGAGGAAGATACACAAAACGCCACATCCATAATTTGACATACACTAGGTGTTCTTTAAAAAAAAAAAAAGTTTACAGCTCTGTGAACAAAGCGTTGTGGATGCTAAAATGGGCACAGGCACTTTTACACTAATCATTAAGTATACAAAGTAAATCCAAACTCAATTAGGCTCACTACACATCTTGAGTTTTTTTTACTATCTCAAAGCTCTTCATGTGGGTTCTACACCTGCACAGTGCTTCTGCTCATTCCTCACTTGCTATTTTATGTAAATACCCAACTCTGTTTACAGAATGGATCTCCATGATGGATGGTGGAGGAGTGCTAGAATACAGGTAAATACTGTAACTAGTATCTGTCTGATACTCCTCCCAAGTTCTAATTCAAAACAAACTGGAAAAAGATGGTAGCACTACTTCCTCTTTTTCTAAAAAGGCAATATAACATTTTAGCATGAGTGATTTAGTGTTAGAATGATCTAAAAAAGGCAGCACAGTGTTTTTAAATAGAGTGAATTAAAATTTTGAAAATTTAAAAATAATTTTGGCATGAGGTCTTATTGTTCAGTCCTTTCCCTAGTTTTTCATGACAGTTTAAGGAATAATAATAACCAAATGGCCTTTGCCTTAAGATTATCTGAGATGGTATCTTAATTCTCGGAGTTTAAAGAAGGCCCAGTAAAATCCTCGGAGTTTAAAGAAGACCCTGAATTGCTTCAGACTCAAGTACGTGAAACATGAATGAAATGTGCTTCCACCAGTTATTTTGCATCATGAGAAATCATTTCTTTCCAGAAAAAATAAAAGATTTGAGTAACAAATCATGGCCATCTAGCTTTCATACTGCAGCCAGGATTATATTAATAACTGATCAGGCACTCTGCTGGATAATGCCAGAGGCCTCCTCCAAATCTAAATAATCAATTATTTTCTTACATTAAACCAAATACCAGCAGAGTGCCCATTAAATATTTGGATTAGTTCACAAGCCTCCATTTTTTAAATGGCTGATTTTTCTACTCCAATTATACAGTAATTTAGGTATCACTTTTGGACTTCAAGAATGAGTTAATTAATTATCAAATCTATAATCAAATTGAGTGCTTTGGTTCCACTCTGCACCCCCTTGAAACTAATCTTGTTTACCTTCCTTGAAATTAAAATACCCTCCTGAAATACAATATGGTGTTATCCTGAGGGCAGGGAATGAATTATTAGGATGGCTATTAGAGTCAATTATAGGGATTCAGCTCTCCCATTACACTATGGTTTATTTATATGATATGAATATTGATGGAAAGGATAGAAGTGATAATAATTAGTTTTTGTTCTATTTAATAATGCATATAGGGATTTATGTTGCAAGCATCACAATGGATTCATTAATCTCCATAAAAAATGTAATTAAAAACCTTTAAAAATGTGTTTTTAATATATACTAAAAGAGAGAGGGGAAAGAGAGACTTTTCAAAAATGAGTTGAAAGGATATGTACCAAGCTCGGGATGATGGTTGCCTCTAGGGTTAGAGGGCTTCCCTGGTGTTTCAGTGTAAAGAACCCGCCTGCCACTGCAAGAGACACAGGAGGCATGGGTTTGGTCCCTGGGTCAGGAAGATCCCTTGAAGGAGGACATGGCAACCCACTCCGCATTCTTGCCTGAGAAATCCCATGGATAAAGGAGCCAGGTGGGCTACAGTCCATGGGGTCACAAAAGAATTGGACACAACTTAACAACTAAACAACAACAACTAGGGGTAGAAAGTAGAGGAACAGGCCCAAGGGGTGAGGAGTGGAGTGGGAGAGAGCAGTGATCAGTAGATTTTCTCTTAATGTTTGTGTTGCCAGGAAATTAATGTAAAATCACATTATTTATGTAATCTTTTGAGGTATACAGACAAGACTGAAATACAATAGGAAATGAAGGTTCATTTCCTCTGCACTAATTCCATATTAGGTAATCTACCCTAAAAGCCTTTACTATATTATCAATTATGATATAAAAATAATAACATTGGAACGCTATTTAACAATAAAAAGAAATAAAAGTATGGATACATGCCACAGCATGGATAAACTTTGAAAACATTAAGTGAAAAAGCCAATCAGAAAACACCAGACATTGTATGATTCCATTGATCTAGAATGTCCAAGATAGGCAAATCTGCAGAGAAGGTTAATCAGTGGTTGTCTAGGACTGTAGATAGGAGACGGCAATGGCCCCCCACTCCAGTACTCCTGCCTGGAAAATCCCATGGACGGAGGAGCCTGGTAGGCTGTAGTCCATGGGGTCGCTGAGGGTCGGACACAACTGAGCGACTTCACTTTGACTTTTAACTTTCACTTTTCGCTTTCATGCATTGGAGAAGGAAATGGCAACCCACTCCAGTGTTCTTGCCTGGAGAATCCCAGGGACGGGGGAGCCTGGTGGGCTGCCATCTATAGGGTCGCACAGAGTCGGACACAACTGAAGTGACTTAGCAATAGCAGTAGCAGGATTGTAGATGGTTGGGGAAATGGTAACTGGCTGCTAGTACGTATGGGATTTTTCTTTGGGGTGGTAAAATTTTTCTAAAATTGATTGCGGTGATGGTTGAACAACTCTGTGAACATATCGTACACTTTCAGTATATACTTTGCATGGGAAATTTTGTGGTATGTGAATTTTATCTCAGAAGAGTTATTATTTTTAAAAAAACGGGTTTTCAGAGGAAGAAAATTTTACCTTAATAGACTACTTAAATAACTCTATTAAATTTATAATCTTTTTGTATAAGTAGTTTTCATTTTTCAAATATTTATATAAATTCTACTTTTTACTAAATATTATGTCATATATATTATCTTGCATCAGTAAAGTCTGCATACTTACTCAGTATCACTCCATTATATCAATGAATACTTCAGTTCAGTTCAGTTCAGTTCAGTCGCTCAGTCATGTCCGACTCTTTGCGACCCCATGAATCGCAGTACACCAGGGCTCCCTGTCTATCACCAACTCCCGGAGTTCACTCAGACTCGCTTCCATTTGAGTCAGTGATACCATCCAGCCATCTCATCCTCTGTCGTCCCCTTCTCCTCCTGCCCCCAATCCCTCCCAGCATCAGAGTCTTTTCCAATGAGTCAACTCTTCGCATGAGGTGGCCAAAGTACTGGAGTTTCAGCTTTAGCTATTCTCAAATTCTTAGACATTTGACTTGCTACTAGTATTTGCCTCTATAAATAATGCCACAGAAATACAAGGACCACTCCTAGACATTTCATAGTCAAATTGTTAAAAACTTAATGTAACAATCAGGCCTTAAAAGCAGTCAAAGAAAAATACATATTACATACAGGAGAACAACAATAAAAGTGATGGCAGACTTTTTATTTAATGTTGTAATCATTAAAGGATTACAATAAAATTCAACACTCAACAAATACATTGAAAATAAAACAATGAAAAAATATCCCATACAAATAGTAACCAAAAGAGAAACGGGGTGGTACACCAATATCAGAGATACAGACTTTTAAGTCAAAAATCTATTACCAGAGACAAAGGAGGACATGATATATTCACAAAAGTGTCAATTCATCAAGTATATATAACAATTATAAGCACATATACAGCAAACAAACAACTCCCAAAACATACAAAGCAAAGACAGAACTGAAGGGAGAAATAGTTTAACAATAATAGAGATTACAATATCCCACTTTCAATAATGGATACAAAATTTAGGTAGAAGATCAGTAAGGACAGAGAGGACTTAAACAACACTAAAAACCAAATAGATAAAACAGACATATATAGAACACTCCAAACAGCAGAAGCATAATTCACATTCTTCTCAAGTGCGCATGGGAACATTCTCCATGATAGATATTATGTTTGGCCAAGAATTTAGTATCAGTAAATTTTAAAAAATTAAAATCATATAATGGTACAAAGTATTTTCTTCAGCCATAATGGAATGATATTAGAAAATCAGCAATAGAAGAAAATTCTGGAAAATCCACAAATATAGATATTAAATAACACCCTCTTCAATAACTAAAGGTTCAAAGAAGAAATTACAAGGGAAATTAAAACACGGAGAGGATAAAAAACAAAAATATACAAAAATGTATGGGGTGCAGCGAAGGCAGGTGAGTGCTCCCAGGGAAATCTATAGCTGTAAATGGCTAACTTTAGAGGTTGAGAGAAAAGAAAAAGAAGAGTAAAATAAATCCAAAGTTAGCAAAAGGAAAGAAGTAATGAAGATAAGAATGGAGATAAATAGAGTAACACAAAAGGATACACAATAGAATCAATGAAATCCAAAGTTATTTCTTTTAAAATATTAACAAAATTGACAAATCTTTGGCTAACCTTAATAACGAGAGATGATAAAAGTAACTAAAATCAGAAATGAAAGTGGAGACGTTACCAACAATATGAAAATAAAAAGAATTATAAGAAAATAATATGAATAATTATATACCAACAAATTAGAAAACCTAGATGAAATGAACAGATTTCTAGAAACATACAAATCATATAGACTGACTTAGGAAAAGAAAATCTCATTAGACTCCTAACAAGTAAAGAGATTGAATCAGTGATCAAAAACATTCCAGTGAAGAAAAGTCCAGGATAGATGCCTTCACTAGTAAATTCTACCAATTATTTAAAGTACAATTACCATTTCCTCTAAACTCATTCAAAAAATAGAAAACAAGGGAACACTTCCTAATTCATTCTATGAAGTCAACATTACTGTCATATCAAAGCCAAATAAAGACATCACAAAAAAATTTTAGACAAATAACCCTTGTAAATACAGATAAAAAGTCCACAACTAAATACTAGCAGCTAATCCAACAGAACGTTACAGAGATTATACAACATGACCAAGTATCCCCAGGATATATTATGTTTTTAGCCACAAAATGTTGTAACAAATTTAAGAAGACTAAACCATATCAAGTATCTTTTCCAGTCACAATGGTAGCCATTTTGAAATACACCCAGAGAATTCTGTTATCCTTAACAAGTCCTGTCTTCAGCGGAAACTATTTTACTGAGATTTTTTTAAAGCTTAATAACCTGGAGAATGAAAATACCCAACTGAGCCCTGATCCACTCTCCCACATAGAGAAAGAAAAATACCCAACCCCAGTCCCTTCATGTGGCATAAGGGATTACCCAACTCCAGTCTTCTCATCTACCGGAAGGGGTAAATTATTTTTAAGGTCACAGCCCAGGGGCACAGTTTCACTAAAAGACCAAGGTCCAATCATAGGTCTATAGAATGCATCCCTTCCCCTTTAACTTTATCATCACATCTG
Organism: Budorcas taxicolor; assembly: GCF_023091745.1. NCBI lineage: Eukaryota > Metazoa > Chordata > Mammalia > Artiodactyla > Bovidae > Budorcas > Budorcas taxicolor. The sequence goes on from NC_068932.1 coordinate 36,728,380, forward strand.
TAGCATTCCTATGTAATAATAGGGGATTTCAGTGGAAAGAATTACATGTCTAAGATCTTAAGTCTTTACAGAAACCCCAAAACACAGAAGAGACAAAAAAAGGTCACTAGAGGAAAATTTAGCCCCTGACAGCTACAGATACAGCAAACAGTAAACACAGCTTACTGCCTAGCCACGTAAACATAAAAGTTCACAGTAAAGGCCTATTTACCTCAGTTCTTTTTACCCAGTACATCATGAACAGGTTTAAACAACAAATTACAAGGCATACCAAAAGATCAAAAACAAAAACAGCTTAAAGAGACATAGTAGTCTTCAGAACTGGCCTCAGATATGGCAAAGTTTTAGAAATTTCAGACCAGGAACTTAAAACAGCTACAAATAACATGCTAAGAGATGGAATGAAACAAGTGGACAATGTACAAGATGGGCAATGTAAGCACAGAGACAGAAACTCTAAGAATGAGTCAAAAAGAAATGCGAGAAATAAATATTTTAACAGAAATGAAGAATGCCTTTAATGGGCCCCTGAACAAACTGGACACAAATGAGGAAAGAAACTTCCCAAACTGAAAAGCAAAGAGGAAAAAAAAGCAACACAGTATCCAAGAAATGTGGGACAATTACCAAAGGTTTAATATACATATAATTGATCTTCCTGACCCAAGGATTGAACCCTTATGTCTCCTGCATTGGCAGGTAGATTCTTCACAACTAGCGCCACCTGGGAAGTCCAACTGAAATGCCAGAAGAAAGAAAGAAAAAAATCTAAGAAATATTTGAAGTAATAATGACCGAGAATTTTCAAAAGTTAATGACAAACACCAAACTGCAGGACAGGAAGCTGAGAAAATACCAAACAGAATGCAAAAAAAAACCCTACATGTTGGAATGTCATATCAAAAATGTCAACAAAAAAGTGACCATGAAAAAAAATGGCCAATTTTACACAGGAAAAGATGTGCAAAATCATTAGTCACTGCTAAGTCATTTCAGTCGTGTCCGACTCTGTGCGACCCCATAGACGGCAGCCCACCAGGCTGCCCCGTCCCTGGGATTCTCCAGGCAAGAACACTGGAGTGGTTGCCATTTCCTTCTCCAATGCATGAAAGTGAAAAGTCAAAGTGACGTTGCTCAGTCATGTCTGACTCTTAGCGACCCCATGGACTGCAGCCTACTAGGCTCCTCCACCCATGGGATTTTCCAGGCAAGAGTACTGGAGTGGGGTGCCATTGCCTTCTCCGCATTAGTCACTAGGTAAATGCAAATCAAAACCACAATGAAATACCACTTCACACTCACTAAGAAGGCTATAATCAATAAGAGAGACAATAACAAGTGTTTGAGAATATGTGGAGAAATTGGAACCCTCACACATTGCCAGTGGCAATGCAAAATGCTGCAGCCATTGTGAAAACAATTTGGCAGCCCCTGAAAAAGTTTAAGAGTAACCATATGACCCAGAAATTTCACTCCTATGTATATACCCAAGACAATTAAAACCATGTGTTCACACAGAAACTTGTATGTGAATGTTAATAGCATTATTTGTAACAGTCAAAAAGTAAAAGCACCCCAAATGTCCATCAGTTGGTAAATGGAGAAACAAAATATGGTATGCCCATACAACAGAATGGGAAGGTCACCTGGAGAAGGGAACGGCTACTTACTTCAGTATTCTTGCCTGGAGAATTCCATGGACAGAGGATCCTGGCAAATTACAGTCTGTGGGGTCCCAAAGAGTCGGACATGACTGAAGGACTAACGCTTTCACTTTTTTCATACAATAGAATAGTATTTGTACAAGAATGAAGTACTGATACATGCTGTAAATGGACAACCTTGAAAACATTATGCTAAGAAGACACATATTATATGATTCTATTTACATAAAATGTCTAGTAATCAAAAATCGGAGACCAAAATTAGATTAGTGGCTGCCAAGGGCTGGAGGTAGGAGGGAATGAGGAATGGGTATGAGGTTTCTTTTTGTAGTGATGAAAGTGTTCTGAAATTAGATAGCAATGACATCTGCATTTTTATGACATCTGTTTTTAATATATTAGAAACACTTTTAAACTGTACAATTTAAAACAGTGATTTTATGCTATGTAAATTGTATCTTTAAAAATTTATCTTAAAAATAGAACTTTCTGACTATGTATGGTAATGGATATTAACTAAACTTACTGTGGTGATCATTTTGCAATATATACAAATATTGAATCCTTGTGTTGTATACCTAAAACTAATATATACAGTTAATTATATCTCAATTTTTTAAAAACCTAAGGCAATGAATGATACTGTATGATACTATAACAACGGATACATTTGTCCAAACTCAGAATGTACAACACCAAGAGTAAGCCATAATAAAAACTATGGACCTTGGCTGATTACAGTCTGTCAATGTAAATTCATCAGTTGTAATAAACATCTCATTTTGGTGTAAGATGTTGATAATGGAGCAACTTAGCAGCAGCAGCAGCAGCATGCATGCATTGGGACAGAAGGTGCATGAGAAACGTGTACCTTCCGTTCAGTTTGCTGTGTTCCTGAAACTACTCTAATAAATAGTCTTCAAACATGGAGGGGAAGACTTTAAAAAGAGTAATTTACATCATTCAACACTGAGAAATTATTAAACATGGGTCGTGTACCAGACACTGTTAGACTTGGGTGATAAGAGAAATGAATATGAAATGACCCTCACTCTCAAACACAACAATCTGTTAATTAAAGCAAATATAGCAAAAGATAGCTGCAATACAAGTATCTGCTACTTTTTGAAAGTTCACTGTACAACAACTTCTTTTTTACAGAAGATCTACAAAAGGCAGAGGAACCAGAGATCAAATTGCCAAAATACATTGAATCATTCAAAAGTATGAGAGTTCCAGAAAAAATATCTGCTTTATTGACTGTGCCAAAGTCTTTGACTGTGTGGATCACAACAAACTGTGATAAATTTTTAAAGAGATGAGAATACCAGACTACCTGACCTGCCTCTGAAGAAATCTGTATGCAGATCAAGAAGCAACAGTTAGAACTGGACATGGAACAACAGACTGGTTCCAAATCAGGAAAGGAGTAGGTTGAGGCTGTATATTGTCACCCTGCTTATTTAACTTATATGCAGAGTACATCATGAGAAATGCCAGGATGGATGAAGCACAAGCTGGAATCAAGACTGCTGGGAGAAATATCAATAGCCTCAGATATGCAGATGACACCACCCTTATAGGAGACAGTGAAGAAGAACTAAAGAGCCTCTTGGTGAAAGTGAAATAGGACAATGTAAAAGTTGGCTTAAATCTCAAGATTCAGAAAACTAAGATCATGGAATCCGGTCCCATCACTTCATGGCAAATAGTTGGGGAAACAATGGAAAGAGTGAGAGACTATTTTGGGGGGGCTCCAAAATCACTGCAGATGGTGACTGCAGCCATGAAATTAAAAGATGCTTGCTCCTTGGAAGAAAAGCTATGACCAACCTAGACAGCATATTAAAAAGCAGAGACATCACTTTGCCAACAAAGTTCTGTCTAGTCAAGGCTATGGTTTTTCCAGTAGTCATGTATGGATGTGAGGGTTGGACCGTAAAGAAAACTGAGTGCTGCAAAATTGATGCTTTTGAACTGTGGTGTTGGAGAAGACTCTTGAGAGTCCCTTGGACTGCAAGGAGATCCAACCAGTCAATCCTAAAGATCAGTCCTGAATATTCGTTGAGAGGACTTATGCTGAAGCTGAAGCTCCAATATTTTGGCCACCTGATGCGAAGAACTGACTCATTGGAAAAGATCCTGATGCTGGGAAAGATTGAAAGCAGGAGAAGGGGACAACAGAGGATGAGATGATTGGATGGCATCACCAACTCGATGGACACGAGTTTGAGCAAACTCCAGGAGTTGGTGATGGACAGGGAAGCTTGGCATGCTGCAGTTCATGGGGTCACAAAGAGTCAGAAAAGACTGAGGGACTGAACTGAAACTGAACCTGTTTTCACTTTTACTAAAAGAGGTGTAAAGCAAAAACAGTGTTCAGTGTTTGTTTTGCAGCAAGTCCAGTGGAGCTGCAAGAGTGTCACACCAAGCTCCTTCCCTGGGAACTCTACTCAGCATCAAGTTGCCATAGCTTTGAACTCTGTGAGCATCTCTGCTTTATTTTGATATATTTTGTTCATATGTTAGCAAGATGCATTCTAAGGTAATTGCTTCTTTACCTTATGCCATTTCAGCTTAGGAAAGATTTCAGAAGGATGTTCTACTTTTGAATAGTCATACAAAACCTGTACAGTATGATGGATTTATGATGGTATCAATATTCAGAGGCAGTAAGTGAGATAAAGGAGGCAATGATTCACTCTGTAAGAATTAGGACATATTTTCTTGAGAAATGGAATTTCAAGGCAGATCTTGAAAAATGAATTGCAGTTTGCAGGGGATTTGCAGAGAAAGAAACTCCAGACACTGCAAAAGATTATGCAAATACACGTAGGTTTAAAAAACAAAAGGCTAAAAGTCAGTTCAATGGTATAGTCTTAACCAACCCCCTTGAAGAAGAATTGAGTTGCCTTCCTTGAATTAGCTGTCATCATATCAATGTGAACAGTCTCCTGAAGATCAGGTTTCTCCGAATGGAAATGCTTTTTACAACTATAAAAGGGGCGGGGCATAGTCCAGTGGAAGTGAGGGGAGCCATACAAACACCCCATGTACAAACAAACCCTAACAGTAACAATAGTAACAAAAGTAACATAAACAAAAGTGCATGACAGTAACTCTTGGAATATATAATTAACATTATGAATAAGATTAAGTGGATCTATGTGCTGAGGTAATGTAAATATCCCCATCAACTCAATCAGACCCAAATAATGATGCTAGCTTAACTTGTCTAGATAAATAAAAGCTCTTATTGTTTTCATATTCTTAAAACTAGATAATCAACACTCATTCATGAAGCGAACATAGCTATGATTAAATATAAATTCCAGATAGGAATTTTACAACTTTCCCAGCTGATTAGACACATTGGCACAATCCTGTTACCTACCCCCTTCTCTGAGGCAGACTTCATCAATCTAGAAAATGAAGGCAGGCCATTGATTGGAGGGCAAACCTGAAAAGGATTAAACACTTAGCATGGCATTCTAAAATACTGTAATTACAGTGCAATTAACCATACTGCATATTAAACGTGCAACTCTGAAATGTGTTCAGACTCCCCAATTATAACTAGTTATTCTTCAAAGAATTTTGCCGCCCACATTGAATTTTCTCTAGTGCTTCTTTGTTATAATTCAGGTGTGACAGTCACTAATATATCTAAGAGGACAGGTAATAAAAAGTAGGCATTCTTTACTGTAAACCTAACACATGCATGCCAGGTAATACCCAACCATTACCACTAATAATCATGTTTCAGACAGGCAGATCTCCTATACAATTGGACTCTGCCCTCTTTAAAACATATTTAATGGTCAGCTATGAAGAGGCACTGAGATTGAGGCAAGAGTAAAGGCCTTAGGTGGGAATTTAGAAACCTGTCTACTTATTTTCTTTGTTTAATTTTCCCACTTAGCCTTTCTGAATCTCAATTTCCTCATCTGTCAATCGAGGTTTGCAACTGCCCGGCATTTTGGTGAGGATCAAAAGGAGAAGTCTTTAAAAGTTGATCATCCCACCCAAATCTAAGGTGCTACTCTGTTATGGGTTCAGATTGTATTTTTTTATATAAATTTATTTATTTTAATTGGAGGCTAATTACTTTACAATATTGTATTGGTTTTGCCATACATCGACATGAATCTGCCACGGGTGTACACGTGTTCCCCTCCTGAACCCCCTCCCTCCTCCCTCCCTGTACCATCCCTCTGGGTCATCTCAGTGCACCAGCACCAAGCATCCAGTATCATGCATCAAACCTGGACTGGCGATTCATTTCATATATGATATTATATATGTTTCCATGCCATTCTCCCAAATCATCCCACCCTCTCCCTCTCCCACAGAGTCCAAAAGACTGTTCTACACATCTGTGTCTCTTTTGCAGTCTCACATACAGGGTTATCGTTACCATCTTTGTAAATTCCATATATATGCGTTAGTATACTGTATTGGTGTTTTTCTTTCTGGCTTACTTCACTCTGTATAATAGGCTCCAGTTTCACCCACCTAATTAGAACTGATTCAAATGTATTCTTTTTAATGGCTGAGTAATACTCCATTGTGTATATGTACCACAGCTTTCTTATCCATTCATCTGCTGATGGACATCTAGGTTGCTTCCATGTTCTGGCTATTATAAACAGTGCTGCGATGAACATTGGGGTACACGTGTCTCTTTCAGTTCTGGTTTCCTCAGTGTGTATGCCCAGCAGTGGGATTGCTGGGTCATAAGGCAGTTCTAGTTCCAGTTCTTTAAGGAATCTCCACACTGTTCTCCATAGTGGCTGTACTAGTTTGTCTTCCCACCAACAGTGTAAGAGGGTTCCCTTTTCTCCACACCCTCTCCAGCATTTATTGCTTGTAGACTTTTGGATTGTATTTTAAAAGAATGGTCGATGGAAAGGGGCAGACAGAGATATTTGCGGTCATAGTTAGGCCAGGGAAGGTATTCAAAATAACTAACCACAGCCCTAACCAGTCATAAAGAAGTGACCTTTGGCAACTGATAGAGCCTACAGGGTACAGATCAGTTTTAGATCATCCTAGGTTAAAGATGTGCGTCCACAAGCGTGGGCGGCTGCGACAGCGCACAAGCCCGGCGGAGAGGAGCTATCCCACATCCGAGGTCAGGGGCAGAAGCCGGGAGGACCCCATGCCCGAGGGGCGGCGGCCAAGAGGAGCTACCCACGTCCGAGGTCAGGGGCGGCGGCCAAGAGGAGCAACCCCACGTCCAAGAAGCGGTGGCTGCGTGGGCGGCCACAGGAGGGCCTAGAGGAGCTACTCCACGTTCAAGGTCAGGAGGGGCAGCGGTGAGGAAATACCCATCATCCAAGGTAAGGAGCAGCAGCTGCGCTTTGCTGGAGCAGCCGTGAAGAGATACCCCACGTCCAAGGTAAGAGAAACCCAAGTAAGACGGTAAGTGTTGCAAGAGGGCATCAGAGGGCAGACACACTGAAACCATACTCACAGAAATCTAGTCAATCTAATCACACTAGGACCACAGCCTTGTCTAGCTCAATAAAACTAAGCCATTCCCTGTGGGCCCACCCAAGATGGGCAGGTCATGGTGGAGAGGTCTGACAGAATGTGGTCCACTGGAGAAAGGAATGGCAAACCACTTCAGTATTCTTGCCTTGAGAACCCCATGAACAGTATAAAAAGGCAAAATGGTAGGATACTGCAAGAGGAACTCCCCAGGTCAGTCAGTGCCTAATATGCTACTGGAGATCACTGGAGAAATAACTCAAGAAAGAATGAAGGGATGGAGCCAAAGCAAAAACAATACCCAGTTGTGGATGTGACTGGTGATAGAAGCAAGGTCCGATGCTATAAACAGCAATATTGGATAGGAACCTGGAATGTTAGGTCCATGAATCAAGACAAATTGGAAGTGGTCAAACAGGAGATGGCAAGAGTGAACATCAACGTTCTAGGAATCACCAAACTAAAATGGACTGGAATGGGTGAATTTAACTCAGATGACCATTATATCTACTACTTCAGGCAGGAATCCCTTAGAGGAAATGGAGTAGCCATCATGGTCAACAAAAGAGTCCGAAATGCAGTACGTGGATGCAATCTCAAAAACGACAGAATGATCTCTGTTCATTTCCAAGGCAAACCATTCAGTATCACAGTAATCCAAGTCTATGCCCCAACCAGTAATGCTGAAGAAGCTGAAGTTGAATGGTTCTTTGAAGACCTACAAGACCTTTTAGAACTAACACCCAAAAAAGATATCTTTTTCATTATAGGGGACTGGAATGCAAAAGTAGGAAGTAAAGAAACACCTGGAGTAACAGGCAAATTTGGCCTTGGTATACGGAATGAACCAGGACAAAGGCTAATAGAGTTTTGCCAAGAGAATGCACTGGTCATAGCAAACACCCTCTTCCAACAACACAAGAGAAGACTCTACACATGGACATCACCAGATGGTCGACACCGAAATCAGATTGATTATATTCCTGGCAGCCAAAGATGGAGAAGCTCTATACAGTCAACAAAAACAAGACCGGGAGCTGACTGTGGCTCAGATCATGAACTCCTTATTGCCAAATTCAGACTTAAATTGAAGAAAGTAGGGGAAACCACTAGACCATTCAGGTATGACCTAAATCAAATCCCTTATGACTATACAGTGGAAGTGAGAAATAGATTTAAGGGCCTAGATCTGACAGACAGACTGCCTGATGAACTATGGACTGAGGTTCATGACTTTGTACAGGAGACAGGGATCAAGACCATCCCCATGGAAAAGAAATGCAAAAAAGCAAAATGGCTGTCTGGGGACGCCTTACAAATACCTGTGAAAAGAAGAGAAGCAAAAAGCAAAGGAGAAAAGGAAAAATATAAGCATCTGAATGCAGAGTTCCAAAGAATAGCAAGAAGAGATAAGAAACTCTTTCTCAGAGATCAATGCAAAGAAATAGAGGAAAATAACAGAATGGGAAAGACTAGAGATCTCTTCAAGAAAATTAGAGATACCAAGGGAACATTTCATGCAAAGATGGGCTCAATAAAGGACAGAAATCATATGGATCTAACAGAAGCAGAAGATATTAAGAAAAGGTGGCAAAAATACACAGAAGAACTGTACAAAAAAGAGCTTCACGACCAAGATAATCACGATGGTGTGATCACTCACCTAGAGCTGACATCCTGGAATGTGAAGTCAAGTGGACCTTAGAAAGCATCGCTACAAACAAAGCCAGTGCAGGTGATGGAATTCCAGTTGAGCTATTTCAAATCCTAAAAGGTGATGCTGTGAAAGTGCTGCACTCAATATGCCAACAAATTTGGAAAACTCAGCAGTGGCCACAGCATTGGAAAAGGTTAGTTTTCATTCCAATCCCAAAGAAAGGCAATGCCAAAGAATGCTCAAACTACTGCACAACTGCACTCATCTCACACGCTAGTAAAATAATGCTCAAAATTCTCCAAGCCAGGCTTCAACAATACGTGAACCATGAACTTCCAGATGATCAAGCTGGTTTTAGGAAAGGCAGAGGAACCAGAAATCAAATTGCCAACATCTGCTGGATCATGGAAAAAACAAGAGAGTTCCAGAAAAACATCTATTTCTGCTTTATTGACTATGCCAAAGCCTTTGACTGTGTGGATCACAATAAACTGTGGAAAATTCTTCAAGAGATGAGAATACCAGAGCACCTGACCTGCCTCTTGAGAAACCTATATGCAGGTCAGGAAGCAACAGTTAGAACTGGACATGGAACAACAGACTGGTTCCAAATAGGAAAAGGAGTACGTCAAGGCTGTATATTGTCACCCTGCTTATTTAACTTATATGCAGAGTACCTCATGAGAAACACTGGGCTGGAAGAAGCACAAGCTGGAATCAAGATTGCCGGGAGAAATCTCAATAACCTCAGATATGCAGATGACACCACTCTTATGGCAGAAAGTGAGGAGTAACTAAAGAGCCTCTTGATGAAAGTGAAAGAGGAGAGTGAAAAAGTTGGCTTAAAGCTCGACATTCAGAAAACGAAGATCACGGCATCTGGTCCCATCACTTCATGGGAAATAGATGGGGAAACAGTGGAAACAGTGTCAGACTTTATTTTGGGGGGCTCCAAAATCACTGCAGATGGTAATTGCAGCCATGAAATTAAAAGACGCTTACTCCTTGGAAGGAAAGTTATGACCAACCTAGATAGCATATTCAAAAGCAGAGATATTACTTTGCCAAGAAAGGTCTGTCTAGTCAAGGCTATGGTTTTTCCAATAGTCATGTATGGATGTGAGAGTTGGACTGTGAAGAAAGCTGAGCCCCGAAGAATTGATGCTTTTGAACTGTGGTGTTAGAGAAGACTCTTGCTAGTCCCTTGGACTGCAAGGATATCCAACCAGTCCATCCTAAAGGAGATCGGTCCTGGGTGTTCTTTGGAAGGAATGATGCTAAAAGCTGAAACTCCAATACTTTGGCCACCTCATGTGAAGAGTTGACTCATTGGAAAAGACTCTGATGCTGGGAGGCATTGGAGGCAGGAGGAGAAGGGGATGACAGAGGATGAGATGGCTGGATGGCATCACCGACTCTATGGACATGAGTTTGAGTGAACTCCGGGAGTTGGTGATGGACAGGGAGGCCTGGCGTGCTGTAATTCATGGGGTTGCAAAGAGTCGGACACGACTGAGTGACTGAACTGAATTGATAGTAATGGTAGAGATTAAGTTGTTTTCCAGGAACTTGAAGTTGGCTCCAAACCTACCAAGACTGGTCATGACCAATGACCCCAAAACTTGGCCTGCTCAGTTTTCTGATAAAGGCCTGTTGACATCAGAGGCTGCAAAGTCCACCCTTAGGTCACACTAAGGGCCTCCATTTTTTAACACACCACATGAAGAAGCATGTAACTCATATACCTGCACAGACACTGATTACCTTACCTTTTCCCTACTGCCAGTCACCTTTCTTCATGCCTAAGACCCTGCTTCTTTATCTCATAAATAGCTCAAGCCCCTTGCCTTTGGGGAGGCAGATTTGAGACTATTTGTCCCCTTATTTGGCTGCATTGTGAATAAACCCTTTCTCTGCTGCAAACCTCGGTGTCTTGTTTTGGCTTGCTGTGCATCAGGCAAATGAACCCAGTTCAGTAACAGAAGCAGACCAGGTGTCCACCAACTGATGAATGAATAAACAACAGGTGGTATATACATACAATGGAATATTATACAGCCTTAAAAAAGAAGGAGATTCTGACACATGGTACAATATTGATGAACCTTGAGGATATTATGCCGACAGAAATAAACCAATCACAAACACTGTATAATTCCACTTATATGAGGTACCTACATAATCAGATCATAGAAGCAGAAAGTAGAATGATGCTTACCAGGGAGAAGAGGAGGAATGAATGGGAGGTTGTGTTCAATGGGCATAGAGTTTCAATGTGATAAAACAAAAAGAGTTCTAGAGATGGAATTCATATTGTTAGCACCACTGAACTGCACACTTAAAAACTGTAAAGATGGTAAATTTTGTTATATATATTTTTACACAATAAAAAAATTGGGAAAATAAACCCTCCAAAAAAAAATGACAACACCAAGCATCAGCAAGGATGCAGAGAAACCAGATCACTCTAACACTGCTGGAAATGTAAAATGGTACAATAACTCTGGAAAACAGTTACACAATTTCTTATAAAAATAAACATTCAACTATCATACAATCCAGCAGTTGTACTCTTGGCATTTTTATCCTAGAGAACCTGAAAGATGTTCACACAAAATCCTATACATAAATGTTCATGGCAGTCATATTTGTGATAGCTAAAAACTAAAAACAATCCACATGTCCTTCAACAAGTGAACGGTTAAATGCTCTGTGATACATCAGTACCATGGAATATTACTCAGCAATGAAAACTAACAAACTCCTGATACACAATGACTTGGATGAATCTGCAAGGGATTATGCTAAGTGAAAAAACCCAATCCTGAAAGGTTACATATGTATGATTCTATTTATATAACGTCCTTGAAATGACAAAATTTCAAAAGTGAGTACAGATTAGTGGTTGCAGGGGGTTGGTGGTCAGGGGAGGAGGAATGTGGATATAAAAGGACAATAGAAGAGAACTTCCAGTTGTACAAGCTGGATTTAGAAAAGGCAGAGGAATCAGAGACCAAATTGCCAACATACACTGGATCATTGAAAAAGCAAGGGAATTCCAAAAAAAAAATCTACTTTTGCTTCATTGACTATGCCAAAGCCTTTGACTGCGTGGATATCAACAAACTGTGGAATATTCTTAAAGAGATGGGAATACCAGACCACCTTAGCTGTCTCCTGAGAAAGCTGTATGCAGGACAAGAAGCAACATTTAAAAACCAGACATGAAACAACAAACTGGTTCCAAATTGGGAAAGGAGTACGTCAAGGCTGTACATTGTCACCCTGCTTATTTAACTAACAGGCAGAATACATCATGCAAAATGTCAGGCTGGATAAAGCACAAGCTAGAATCAAGACTGCCAGGAGAAATATCAACGACCTCAGATATGCAGATGATATCACTTTAATGGCAGAAAGTGAAGAGGAACTAAAGAGCCTCTTGATGAATGTGAAAAAGGAGAGTGAAAAAAACTGGCTTAAAACTCAATATTTAAAAAACTAAGATCATGGCATCTGGTCCTATCACTTCATGGCATTTAGATGGAGAATATGTGAGAAAAGTGTCAGATTTCACTTTCTTGGGCTCCAAAATCAATGCAGATGGTGATTGCAGCCACAAAATTAAAAGCTGCTTGCTCCTTGGAAGAATAACTATGACAAACCTAGACAGTGTATTCAAAAGCAGAGACATCACTTTGCTGACAAAAGTCTGTGTAGTCAAAGCTATGGTTTTTCCAGTAGTCATGTATAGATGTGACAGCTGGACCATAACAAAGGCTGAGTGCTGAAGAACTGATGCTTTCAAAATGTGTTGGCAATCCCTATCAAGCTACCATCAGTATTCTTCAGAGAACTAGAACAAATAATTTCACAATTTGTATGGAAATACAAAAAACCTCAAATAGCCAAAGCAATCTTGAGAAAGAAGAATGGAACTGGAGGAGTCAACCTGCCTGACTTCAGACTATACTACAAAGCTACAGTCATCAAGACAGTATGGTACTGGCACAAAGACAGAAATATAGATCAATGGAACAAAATAAAAAGCCCAGAGATAAATCCACACAGCTATGGGCACCTTATCTTTGACAAAGGGGGCAAGAATATACAATGGAGAAAAGACAATCTCTTTAACAAGTGGTGCTGGGAAAACTGGTCAACCACTTGTAAAAGAATGAAACTAGAACACCTTCTAACACCATACACAAAAATAAACTCAAAATGGATTAAAGATCTAAATGTAAGACCAGAAACTATAAAACTCCTAGAGGAAAACATAGGCAAAACACTCTCTGACATAAATCACAGCAGGATCCTCTATGACCCACCTCCCAGAGTAATGGAAATAAAAGCAAAAATAAACAAATGGGACCTAATTAAACTTAAAAGCTTTTGCACAACCAAGGAAACTCTAAGCAAGGTGAAAAGACAGCCTTCAGAATGGGAGAAAATAATAGCAAATGAAGCAACTGACAAAGAATTCATCTCAAATATATACAAGCAGCTCCTGCAGCTCAATTCCAGAAAAATAAATGACCCAATCAAAAAATGGGCCAAAGATCTAAACAGACATTTCTCCAAAGAAGACATAGAGATGGCTAACAAACACATGAAAAGATGCTCAACATCACTCATTATCAGAGAAATGCAAATCAAAACCACAGTGAGGTACCATTTCACGCCAGTCAGAATGGCTGCTATCCAAAAGTCTACAAGCAATAAATGCTGGAGAGGGTGTGGAGAAAGGGAGCCCTCTTACACTGTTGGTGGGCATGGAAACTAGTACAGCCACTATGGAGAACAGTGTGGAGATTCCTTTAAAAACTGGAAATAAAACTCCCATATGACCCAGCAATCCCACTGTTGGGCATACACACAGAGGAAACCAGAATTGAAAGAGACACATGTACCCCAGTGTTCACTGCAGCACTGTTTACAACAGCCAGGACATGGAAGCAACCTAGATGTCCATCGGCAGATGAATGGATAACAAAGCTGTGGTACATATACACAATGGAATATTACTCAGCTATTTAAAAGAATGCTTTCAAATTGGATTGAATCGGTTCTAATGAGGTGGATGAAACTGGAGCCTATTATAAGAATGAAGTAAGTCAGAAAGAAAAACACCAATACAGTATATTAATGCATATATATGGAATTTAGAAAGATGGTAACGATGACCCTATATGCAAGACAGCAAAAGAGACACAGATGTGTAGAACAGTCTTTTGGACTCTGTGGGAGAAGGCAAGGGTGGGATGATTTGAGAGAATAGCATTGAAATATATATATATTATCATATGTGAAATAGATCACCAGTCCAGGTTCGATGCATAAGACAGGGTGCTCAGAGCTGGTGCACTGGGATGACCCTGAGGGATGGGATGGGGAGGGAGGTGGGAGGGGGATTCAGGATGGGGAACACATGTACACCCATGGCTGATTCATGTCAAGGTATGGCAAAAACCACTACAATATTGTAAAGTAATTAGCCTCCAATTAATAAAATTAATTAATTTTTTAAAATGTGGTGTTGGACAAGACTCCTGAGAGTCCCTTGGACCAAGAGATCAAACCAGTCAATCCTAAAGGAAATCAGTCCTGAATATTCATTGGAAGGACTGATGCTGAAGCTCCAATCCACCTGATGCGAAGAACAGTCTCATTGGAAAAGACTCTGATGCTGGGGGAAATTGAGGGCAAGAAGAGAAGGGGGCAACAGAGAATGACATGGTTGGATAGCATCACTGACCCAAAGGACATGAGTTTGAGCAGACACAGGGAGATGGTGTTGGACAAAGAAGTGTGTTGCAATTCATGGGGTCTCAAAGAGTTGGACACAACTTAGTGACTGAACAATGACAACAACATATTGAGAGTATTCTATATTTTGACTGTATCAATGTCAATATCCTGATTGTGATACTACAGTACAGTTTTGCAAGATGCACTATTGAAGGAAACTAGGTAAAGGATCGGAGAAGGCAATGGCACCCCACTCCAGTGCTCTTGCCTGGAGAGTCCCATGGACGGAGGAGCCTGGTGGGCTGCGGTCCATGGGGTCGCTAAGAGTCGGACACGACTGAGCAACTTCACTTTGACTTTTCTCTTTCATGCATTGGAGAAGGAAATGGCAACCCACTCCAGTATTCTTGCCTGGAGAATCCCAGGGACAGGGCAGCCTGGTGGGCTGCTGTCTATGGGGTCGCACAGAGTTGGACATGACTGAAGTGACTTAGCAGCAGCAGCAGCAGGTAAAGGATACCTGGGGATTAGGTATATCAGCATTATTCTTGGCAACTGCATATGAATGTATAATTACCTCAAAATAAAAAATTTGATTAAAAATAAAATTATTTTTTCATTTAAAAATGTTGTTATTAACATTTAGTGGGTATATTATTATTTTTAATGGAATGAAATAAATATTTTTCAATTTAAGTTTTAATTTCTAATAGAGTAAATGTTAATAAGTATAACCCACTTAATGAAAAGCTCTTTGGGTCCTCAATAATTTTTTAAAATGGACAGTTTCAGAACTGCTCCTGTGCCCTATAGCTAATATTAATAGATTCAGATTCCTCCATTCATGGCAAAGCATGAATAGTGATTTTTTAACTTGGAACTCAGATGATTTCAAAGATTTAAGAAACAGTAATTGATATGTAAGGTCTTTCCAACCTTGACTATCTATATAACAGCTGCCAACAGTAAGCCAACCAAGGCAACATGCCAGAAGTGTACACAATACACATGAACTTCACCTTGAGTAGATAACATGGAACACAAAGGGTAACCAATTTCAACCAGATGATGCTGTTTTCATGATGACTGTATTGCCTTGAAGTTTGTTTCACAGCCTAATAGCTCTTTCAAGAATTAATGTTACAGAAAGTTCTGATTTTTTTTACTTTCCCTTATAATTTTATTTATTCTTTCATTGCAATATTTTATTGTAGTAAAATATATACAACATGAAACTTGCTATTTTTTTTAATTGGAGGGAAATTGCTTTACAATGTTGTGTTGGCTTCTGCGATACAAAAACTCAAATTAGCCATGATCATACATATATCCTGGAGAAGGCGATATCACCCAACTCCAGTACTCTTGCCTGGAAAATCCCATAGATGGAGGAGCCTGGTGGGCTGCAGTCCATGGGGTCGCGAAGAGTCGGATACGACTGAGAGACTTCACTTTCACTTTTCACTTTCATGCATTGGAGAAGGAAATGGCAACCCACTCCAGTGTTCTTGCCTGGAGAATCCCAGGGATGGGGGAGCCTGGTGGGCTGCCGTCCATGGGGTCGCACAGAGTCAGACGTGACTGAAGCGACTTAGCAGCAGCAGCAGCATACATACATCCCCTTTCTCTCGAGCTTCCCTCCCCTCTCCCCACCCCTTCTCTCTAGGTCATCACAGAGCACCAGGCTGGGCTCCCTGTGTTATATAGCAACTTTCCATATGGGAAGTAAGAGGAAAGGAAGGTTAGGAATGGTCACATCTTTAACAAAATCCTGAAGTAATACAGTGCCTAGAACAAAACATCTCTGCTTGAATTGTCTGTTAGAGACGTTGGCTTCTAATTTTAAAATAGAAGGAGAAGAAGAACTAATATTGAACCAGCAAAGAATCCAGTTTGAAAGAAACATTTTTTTTTAATTTAAATTTATTTATTTTAATTGGAGGCTAATTACTTTACAATATTGTATTGGTTTTACCATACATCAACATGAATCTGCCACGGGTGTACACGTGTTCCCCATCCAGACCCCCTCCTCCTACCTCCCTCCCCGTATTGGTCAATGTTTTCTGGCATTGTCCGTATGATGTTAATACATTATTATTATTATGGATATTCAAGATGAAATCTACAATTATTGTACTGCCTGAAACTTTGATATGTATCTAGATAACAGTTATCTTTTCTATAGATTTTGTACAGAAAGGGCAAGTCACTGTACTTAAGCTTCTGAGAAACCTAACAATCAATAGCAACTAATTAACCTACTTCTATAAGCCATATTCCAGGCTACATTTTAAAACAGCACTCCCTTACTAATGTGTGCATGGTGTTTCTCTCATCTGAACTGTAGGTAAAGTATAACCTATTTCGTGGGTTTTCTTCAGGTTTAAATGAACTCCAAGCACTATTTAGCTTTTACATTGCTACTAACCTCAAAAAAAGGGTCAGATGGTATTGAAAAGGAATTTAAGCTCTTCTTCCAGAAGAATTCTTTTCCCCTTCAATCACTGTGGCCTCATCAAAATACTGCAAAACTGTTCACACTGGTCTATCTTAATTAAAGTTTGTGTTCTCAACAAAATAAGCATATTAAAAGTCAAACACTGTTGAATATCATTTATTGAATACCTACTATGTTACAGGACACAACATGCGTTAGCAGTCACTCAGTTGTGTCCAACTCTTTGCAACCCCATGGGCCATAGCCAGCCAGCCTCCTCCATCCATAGAAATTTTCCAGGCAAGAACACTGGAGCAGGTTGCCATTTCCTACTCCAGGGGATTTTCCCAACCCAGGAATTGAACCAGCAACTCTTGCTGGTTCCTACACTGGCAGGCAGATCCTTTACCACTCTGCCACCTGGGAAGCCCTATAGATATTACAATGTCTCGTTTAATCCTCACAACAAACCTACAGAGGAGGGGAGTAAATTTTATGACATTTTCACTATGAAGAGAACTATATGACTAATGGATAAAAGTGAGAAAATTTACCCCACAGTAAAAGCAAAAATCAAAAAAAGTTTCTTGACTATAAATTTGAAGTATCGTTAGTAAAAAAGGTAAGTCTGAGACACTAAAGATCCTGAGTGGTGGGTCTCCAGCTCACCTAACACAGAATTCCCATTGGGAATTTTCTTACCAGTGAGAAGAAACTCACCAGAGAGAAAACTTACATTTGGAGGGTCATGGTGAGGAACTCATCCCAGGTCTAGGCTGGATGCTGCACTAGAATCGTAGGAACACAGACTTTAGGTCAGAAAGTCCTAGTGCAAACACCCGAACTGCCATGTATTAGTTTCATACGTTAGCTTACTTCCTCCAGTCTCAGTCACCTCTACCAAAAAATAGAGAAAATAGTGTTCACTTTGTAGGTTTGTTGTGCGGATTAAATGAGATGGAATGCCCTCTAATGCACTGTAACATACAGATACTTCACAAATGATATCTACTTAGCAGGTCCTTTTGTAGAACTCATAGGTCTCTACTGGAAAGAGAATGTATGAATCAATAAGCTTTAAGTTAAGCAACTGGGGAATTCACTAGATAATGTGACCCATAAATGGAGATGACTTTGTAAGCCCCAGAAGGGAAGTTGTCATTATTATAATACACAGTGCTGCAATTCAGGGATTCTAACCCCTCCTCTCATTTAAAACTTGTACTGACTCACACTCATTGTCTCTAATCCATCATTTTCTACTCTTTTGAACACCCACTCTTTTCTGCTCTGCTTCACAATGTTGTGGCCAAGAGTTTAAAACTACACTCTCCTATTAATTTCTACAATACAACATAATGAATGGCAGGAGAACAGAAGGCAAAAGGTAGGGGGAAAGTTCTCTCTTCTCTTTTCACTGTCTTTCTTCTCTCTTAATCGCCTCTCTCCTGACAGCAAGTTAAGTAGCTCTGTCCTTTGGGGATTGTAGCTCCTACACCAAGACCCCTTCTCCATCCTACTCCATGGTCCTAACCACCTGCCACATGGGTCCTTTTGGGCACTCCTGGCTTCTACCACCACAGTTCCATGGGGTTGAAACCTCAAAGTGTGGTACTAATATCAGGTTATCTCAAAAGAAACACATTGCTTTTCAGCCCTCCAGTGGGGTATAAACAATTTCCTTCTGCTGAAACTAGAGAAGTTTCTGTAAAAGCCCAAAGCCCTTGTTGTGGCCTCGAGATCCTACATGATTGTATCCCTACCTACCTCCCAAGCTTCTCTATTGATCATCTTTCTCTGACCCTCCAAGGCCTTTGAAATAAACTTCTTCAAATACTCCAGTCTCCATCATGCCTTATTATCTTCACACATATAATTCCTTCTACCTGAAAAATTCTTCCTTACATTATTCACTTGGGCAATGTTTATTTATCCTTCAGATCTCAGTTTAAACATCACTTTCTCAAAGAGGTCTTTCTTGCAATCCCAAATTGCAAGAAATCAGATTTTACATTCTCACAGCACTCAGGCTTCTCCTTCATAACAATTATGACAATTGTGTTCATATAAAACTGTGGAAAATTCTGAGAGAGATGGGAATACCAGACCACCTAACCTGCCTCTTGAGAAATCTATATGCAGGTCAGGAAGCAACCGTTAGAACTGGACATGGAACAATCGACTGGTTCCAAATAGGAAAGGGAGTATGTCAAGGCTGTATATTGTCACCTGGCTTATTTAACTTATATGCAGAGTACATCATGAGAAACGCTGGAAGAAACACAAGCTGGAATCAAGATTGCCGGGAGAAATATCAATAACCTCAGATATGCAGATGACACCACTCTTACGGCAGAAAGTGAAGAGTAACTAAAAAGCCTCTGGATGAAAGTGAAAGAGGAGAGTGAAAAAGTTGGCTTAAAGCTCGACATTCAGAAAACGAAGATCATGGCCTCTAGTCCCATCACTTCATGGCAGGTAGATGGGGAAACAGTGGAAACAGTGTCAGACTTTATTTTTTTGGGCTCCAAAATCACTGCAGATGGTGACTGCAGCCATGAAATTAAAAGACACTTACTCCTTGGAAGAAACGCTATGACCAACCTAGATAGTATATTCAAAAGCAGAGACATTACTTTGCCAACTAAGGTCCGTCTAGTCAAGGCTATGGTTTTTCCAGTAGTCATGTATGGATGTGAGAGTTGGACTGTGAAGAAGGCTGAGCGCCGAAGAATTGACGCTTTTGAGCTGTGTGTTGGAGAAGACTCTTGAGAGTCCCCTAGACTGCAAGGAGATCCAACTAGTCCATTCTGAAGGAGATCAGCCCTGGGATTTCTTCGGAAGGAATGATACTAAAGCTGAAACTCCAGTCCTTTGGCCACCTCATGCGAAGAGCTGAATCATTGGAAAAGACTCTGATGCTGGGAGGGATTGGGGGCAGGAGGAGAAGGGGACGACAGAGGATGAGATGGCTGGATGGCATCACTGACTCAATGGACATGAGTCTGAGTGAACTCCGGGAGTTGGTGTTGGACAGGGAGGCCTGGCATGCTGCGATTCATGGGGTCGCAGACAGTCGGACACGACTGAGCTACTGAACTGAACTGAACTGAATCTCTTGTTTACTTATTTGCTCAATATTTGTCTTCCCTTTATCAACTTTAAGGGACACAAGAGCAGACTAGGTCTGTTCTCTGCTTTATACTTGGTGTGCATCAAATAAAGTCAATATTCAATAAGTCTCTGTTAAATAATAATAAGTATCCTTTACCCATACTTAGAAAATGGTAAACAAAACATCTTCACAGCATTATCTCCTTTGATCTTTACAATAGCTTTGTGAGGTTAAATCAGGCAGATATGAGAAAAGAATGAGCCCCAGTTTCCAAGAGATAGAAGCCAACGTGTAGCTCAGTCAACCTGAAATGACCCAAATCTGACCAGACAGAGCTGTGGTATACTCCAGAATGAAATAAACGTAGAGGCCACCGGCACAGTTGAACACTTAAAGAAAAATAAAAAAAGAAAGTCTTTTGGCTCAATACTGAGAATCTAAAATGAAGAGGTAGAAACTGCTTGTTGACTCCTCTGTTCTACTTCAGGTTCCAGGGGAAAAAAATCTTATGAACCTGGGACTGTTAACAGCTGTCTGCGGACAGTGAATATAATTAGGGACAATGACCCTTCACCCTGCCTAGATCAGAGCCCAGGTGCTGAGCACTTCCTAAAGCCTCTTCCGGAAAGAGCCAGAAGCGTGGGCCCAGGCTCTGAGGCAGCCACAGAACTCTGTGGCTAGCTCTACAACTAGGTCCCTTACTAACAGAAAGTATCTTTACAAGAGAGCACTTTTCCAGGGTCCTTTCACCTAGAGTAGTTATAGCGAAATGAGAGGCTTCTCTTTTATAGTCTTATTTCCTCCTAAGGTCCAATTAGAATAGCAGGAATTTAATTATTGTTGCTTCAGCTGCTTCAATTCACTTAGAGGAACAAATTCAATAATTCAAAACACTTCTGACCAAGTTTCTCTCAGTGCAACAAAGTATTTCTGATTCATTCAGCATTTTAAACCACAGCGTGGAATATCTGATAGAATCTATAAAGCATCTACTAGAAATAGTGAGTTTAGCAAAGGTTAATATACAAAACTCAATTGTATCCCTATATACTGCCAACAAATCATCAGAAGTTAAAATTTTACCAGTAAAAATGTAAAAGTATACCATTTACAATAACATCAAAAATATGAAATATGGATAATGTGGCAAAAGATGAGAAATATCTGTAAACTGAAAACTACTAAATACTGCTAAGAGAAACAAAAGAAGAACTAGATAAATGGAGAAGCATAGGTTGTTCATGGATTAGAAAACCCGATATATTTAAGATGTCAATTCTCCCCAAATTGACCTATGTAGGTTCAAAGTAATCTCAGTTAAAATCGTTACAGAAGTTGACAAGCAGATTCTAAAATTTACATGAAAATGAAAAATGGGAAAGATCTAGAATGGAAATGAAATGAAAAAGAAAGGAAAAAGACCTAGAATCATCAAAAGAAGAACAAAGCTGGAGGGTTAGCACTAGCTTTTTTCAAGACTTAAAGAGCTACAGTAATTAAGTCAGTGTGATATTCGATGGACATGAGTTTGAGCAAGCTCCGGGAGTTGGTGATGGACAGGGAAGCCTGGCGTGCTGCAGTCCATGGGGTCACAAAGAGTCAGACACAACTGAGCAACTGAACTGAACTAATGATATTGGCATAAAGTCAGACAAATTAACCAATAGCACAGAACAGAAATAATTCTTACACATACAGACAACTGATTTTTGACAAAAGCAGTATAGGGAAGGATAGACTTTTCCAACAAATAGTTGGAATAACTATTTATTTATTTATAAATAAATAAAAATTATTTATTTATTTGTTTATTTTCATTGAAGTATAGTTGATTTACAATATTAGTTTCAGGTGTATTAAACAGTGATTCAGGTATATATATACATATACATGTGTATATAGATATATTTTTTCAGATTCCTTTCCTTTATAGGTTATTCAGTTCAGTTCAGTTCAGTTCTGTCACTCAGTCGTATCCGACTCTTTGCGACCCCATGAATCACAGCACGCCAGGCCTCCCTGTCCATCACCAACTCCCGGAATTCACTCAGACTCATGTGCATGGAGTCGGTGATGCCATCCAGCCATCTCATCCTCTGTCATCCCCTTCTCCTCCTGCCCTCAATCCCTCCCAGCATCAGAGTCTTTTCCAATGAATCAACTCTTCGCATGAGGTGGCCAAAGTACTGGAGTTTCAGCTTCAATATCACTCCTTCCAATGAACACCCAGGACTGATCTCCTTTAGGATGGACTGGTTGGATCTCCTTGCACTCCAAGGGACTCGCAAGAGTCTTCTCCAACACCACAGTTCAAAAGCATCAGTTCTTCAGTGCTCAGCTTTCTTCACAGTTCAACTCTCACATCCATACATGACTATTGGAAAAACCATAGCCTTGACTAGACAGACCTTTCTTGGCAAAGTAATATCTCTGCTTTTCAATGTACTATCTAGGTTGGTCATAACTTTCCTTGCAAGGAGTGTCTTTTAATTTCATGGCTGCAATCACCATCTGCAGTGATTTGGGAGCCCCAAAAAATAAAGTCTGACACTGTTTCCACTGTTTCCCCATCTATTTCCCATGAAGTGATGGGACCAGATGCCATGATCTTCATTTTCTGAATGTTGAGCTTTAAGCCAACTTTTTCACTCTCCTCTTTCACTTTCATCCAGAGGCTTTTTAGTTACTCTTCACTTTCTGCCATAAGGGTGGGGTCATCTGCATATCTAAGGTTAATGATATTTCTCCTGGCAATCTTGATTCCAGCTTGTGCTTCTTCCAGTCCAGCATTTCTCATGATGTACTCTGCATATAAGTTAAATAAGCAGGGTGACAATATACAGCCTTGACGTACTCCTTTTCCTATTTGGAACCAGTCTGTTGTTCCATGTCCAGTTCTAACTGTAGCTTCCTGACCTGCATACAGGTTTCTCAAGAGGCAGATCAGGTGGTCTAGTATTCCCATCTCTTTCAGAATTTCCCATAGTTTATTGTGATCCGCACAGTCAAAGGCTTTGGTATAGTCAATAAAGCAGAAATAGATGTGTTTCTGGAACTCTCTTGCTTTTTCCATGATCCAGTGGATGTTGGCAATTTGATCTCTGGTTCCTCTGCCTTTTCTAAAACCAGCTTGAACATCTGGATGTTCACGGTTTACTTACTGCTAAAGCCTGGCTTGGAGAACTTTCAGCATTACTTTACTAGCATGTGAGATGAGTGCAGTTGTGTGGTAGTTTGAGCATTCTTTATCATTGCCTTTCTTTGGGATTGGAATGAAAACTGACCTTTTCCAATGCTGTGGCCACTGCTGAGTTTTCCAAATTTGTTGGCATATTGAGTGCAGCACTTTCACAGCATCATCTTTCAGGATTTGAAATAGCTCAGCTAGAATTCCATCACCTCCACTAGCTTTGTTTGTAGTGATGCTTCCTAAGGCCCACTTGACTTCACATTCCAGGATGTCTGGCTCTAGGTGAGTGATCACACCATCATGATTATCTTGGTTGTGAAGCTCTTTTTTGTACAGTTCTTCTGTGTATTCTTGCCACCTCTTCTTAATATCTTCTGCTTCTGTTAGGTCCATACCATTTCTGTCTTTTATTGAACACATCTTTGCATGAAATGTTCCCTTGATATCCCTAATTTTCTTGAAGAGATCTCTAGTCTTTCCCATTCTGTTGTTTTCCTCTATTTCTTTGCATTGATTGCTGAGGAAGGCTTTCTTATCTCTTCTTGCTATTCTTTGGAACTCTGCATTCAGATGCTTATATCTTTCCTTTTCTCCTTTGCTTTTCACGTCTCTTCTTTTCATGGCTATTTGTAAGGCCTCCCCAGACAGCCATTTTGCTTTTTTGCATTTCTTTTCCATGGGGATGGTCTTGACCCCTGTCTCCTGTACAATGTCATGAACCTCAGTCCATAGTTCACCAGGCACTCTGTCTATCAGATCTAGGCCCTTAAATCTATTTCTCACTTCCACTGTATAGTCATAAGTGATTTGACTTAGGTCATATCTGAATGGTCTAGTGGTTTTCCCCACTTTCTTCAATTTAAGTCTGAATTTGGCAATAAGGAGTTCATGATCTGAGCCACAGTCAGCTCCTGGTCTTGTTTTTGCTGCCTGTATAGAGCTTCTCCATCTTTGGCTTTACAGGTTATTACAAGATACTAAATACAGTTCCCTGTGCTAAACTGTAAATCCTTGTTGCTTATCTATTTTATGTATATTAATAAATGTTAATCCCATACTCCTAATTTATTCCTTCCTCACCTTCCTTTTCCCTTTGGTGACCATAAATATATTTTCTATGTCTATGAGTCTGTTTCTATTTTATAGAGTCATTTGTATTAGTTTTTAGATTCTACAGTGTTCTTGCCTGGAGAATCCCAGGGATGGCGGAGCCTGGTGGGCTGCCGTCTATGGGGTCGCACAGAGTTGGACACGACTGAAGCGACTTAGCAGCAGCAGCAGCATAAATTATATATATCTGTCTTTCTCTGTTTACTTCACTGAATATGATATTCTCCAGATCGTCCACGTTGCTGCAAATGGCAAAATTTTATTATTTTCTACGGCTGAGTAATATCGTATCATATAGATGTTTATGTGTGTGTATTATATATAAAAATATTCTTAAACCAGTTATCTGTTGATGGACACTTTGGTTGTCTCCATGTCTTGGCTATTGTATAAGATGGCTTAATGGAAAGCATCCATCAGACAGTTCTCCACATATCCATAAGAAAAAGGGAAATTAGGAACAGTACAGAAAAAGGTTACACACAAGATGTCATGTCTAACTAATAACAAGACCACAAAGGGTCTGTTTACTTTCAAAAAACATTACCCCTTAGAAACTAAGCTTGTCATTTTCTCTTATCAGTCCTGCAACTGTATCACCTCAACTTGTAGAGCAGTCATTCATTCATTTTTCCATTATTTCAAGATATATTTATAGCGTACTCACTACGCGGGAATGAACAAGATAGACAGGGTCCCTGGCACCTTTGGGAAGAGAGAAAGAGGCAAAAGAACAACAAAGAAACAATAAACAGTCATAAGTGCTAGGCAGAAAATTAAAACTAGGCTGTGTGATAGGAACCATGTGATTACATTAGATAGTGTGGTTAGGAAATGCCATTCTGAGGAGGTGATATTTATAGTTAAGTCTAAACAACAAGGAATCAACTAAAAATATTCCAAGGTGAGTGAGTAGTTAGCCCTAAGACAGGAACAAGCATACAAACTGTACCCTTCATTACCATTTTTCCATGTTTCAACTATTTTCTGGAAATTCAACTGAATTTTCTAAGGCCTTGAAGCTAGAGCAATGGCTGTCAGATAATAGCTACAACACTGAGAATCTAGTGGCATACTAGAAAGAACTTGGGACTTAGAAGAACCACTGCTTCATGCATTCAACTAAAATTTGAGTATTTGTCTGTTAACAGACACTATGCTTCCCTGGTGGTTCAGATGGTAAAGAATTTGCCCACAATGTGGGAGAACTGGGTTCCATCCCTGGGTTGGGAAGATCCCCTGGAGCTGGGAATGGCAACCCACTCCAGTCTTCTTGCCTGGAGAATTCCATGGACAGAGGAGCCCCGAGGGCTCCAGTCCATGGAGTCGCAAAGAGTCGGACACAAGTGAGCAATTAACACACACAGAGACACTGTGCTTAACATTTAGACTATAACCACAAATAAAATATCAAATAAGCAGTTAGAAACCTATGGAACAAATGTTACAAAAGGAGTTAGAACTGAGTACCTCTGAGTACTCCAGACATCTGGAGACCAGGTACTCACTTAGGCTTAGGGTGTGAGGGAAGATTTCCCAAAAGTATTGTTTAATCAAAGATGTAAAGACAAGGACTTAAATCAATATGGAAAGGGTTGGAAGAGGAAATGAAAGAGCATTATAGGTAGAAGGAGCATCGCATGGCCCAAGGTGAAAAAGGGCAGGGAATGACAGGATCAGGAGAGAAAGTGGAAATGGAGCTGGAGACATTGGCAAGCACTGGGTTTTAAAAGCCTGGTATGTTAGAATTTATCCTGAAAACAATGGGAAGCTATTTAAGAACTTTAAGTAGAGGAGTGATATGACCAAATTTATACTTTATAGAAAGATCCCTGGCTGTAATGAAAAGAATATTTGGAGGAGGCAGGACTAGAAATAGGGGGAACATTTGGGAGGCTGTTGCAGAAATCTGGGGGCAAATTATGGCCTAAACTAAGATAGCAGGGAGGATGGAAAGGTGGACTGAAAAGATATTTAGGAGATAGAATTGGGACTATTTGGTAATATATTGGTTGCAGGAAGGGAATGAGATGAAACCCAAGTTTCTGACATAAACAACTGCGTGGACAAGTAATAAGAGAGGAAGCCCAAAATGAGGATCAGATTTTAGGGACAAAGAGTCTGAAATATTTTTGAGGCCTTCAAATGAAAGTATCAAAGATCAGCTGGATACTTGGGTTTAGAGCCCCAGAGAGAGGTCTGACTGGCAGGATTAGAAATGGGAACTCACTTAAGAACCATCAACTCTTTTGAAGCTGGAGTCAAACAGAGCAACTATAAAAAAGATAACTTTGAGACAGTCACAGAAGTTTAGAGAGCACTAGACGACACTAAGTCATTACTGTTAATTCTACTTGGGTACAGAAATGGCATGGTGGCTATTTTTAAAAGCCTTTATGAAACAAATTTGATATATTTGCAGGTGAAATGACAACATGCAAAATGTCAGTAACTATTATAGCTGAGTGAAGAGCCCATGGGCATTAATTAAACTATTATCTCTACTTTTATGTTTGAAAACATCTGTATTAGTTAAGAGAAAGAAGTCATCTACCTATAGAGGAAACAGTAAGAATTGAGTAATTAGGATGAGAAGCAAAGGGAAGAAAAAGAGAGTGGGGTGAGTGGACGCTGAAATTCTAAAGCATCTCATTATTTAAGAAAAAGCACAGGAAGAGGAGTCACCGAAGAGACCTGAAGACTGAGATACAGCAGAAAATCCAAAGCAGGTGAGGTCCCCGGAGTCAAGAAAGAGCTGTGAGAAGGCAGGAATAACCAATAGCATCAAATAGCACAGATGACTCAAGCACAGCAACTCAAGCAGGCAGCTGGTTACACTCCGTGATCAGAGAGATGCAACACCCTTTACCAAGTCAGTCCAGTGCTGTGGTGGACACCAATGCTGGATTTCAGTGAGCTGAAGAATGAATGAGACATGATGAAATGGCAAAAGGGGTACAGATTGCTCTCAAGCAGCTGAGCTCTGAAGAGAGAAAAAGGGAGTTGTAGCTAAAACTTTTAGAGGCTGAGAAAGGGATTGTGGGTCTTTAGATGGAAGAGTTGAGCCTACTTACAGGAAAGAAGAGGTGCCCTCAGTCACTCATCATGAACTTGTACAAGTCATATCTGTAAAATGGGATAATAATTAGGACAACCCTTTAAGATTCAAACCCTGTAACATGAGGGAAAGTCTTCAGTAAACTGTTGGGTGTTATATATGTTACTGTTATGAAGTAGGTAGATGACTACTATTAAATTTGTAAAGTCCAAGCAGCCTTCCCATTCTGCTTGCTTCCTCTCCATAACCAAAGAACATTATATCTTCACCAGTATAGAGGGAAAGAGAGAGATTACAGCAAAATAGATAGTGAAGATAATCAGGAAATAACACATTCCATTTTTCTGTTGGGCATGGACGAGGTTATGATTTATTCTGCAAAGCAAATGAATCAGCAACCATTTTCTATTAATGGTAAACAGGAAAAATATTTAAAGCCTAGCAATATGTAGCCAACAGATTGTACATATTACAAAGGCAAATGTTAATAATAAAGGAAGTAGAGTTCTATAAAAATTAAATAATGAAAATGGTATTCAGAAACCCATTAGCAAGGAACTATGATGCAAGGGAAAGTAGCACTTTCAGTGTAAGCAAAGACCTTTGCTTTTAAAATCCTTAATGAAGATGAGTCCAAAAAACAGTACTAAAAGCTATGGGAAAGTCTTGAAAATCAAACTGTAAAAAAAAAAAAAAAATCCAGGCTGCTGTGTTGATGCCCATAATGGACCCTGAAGTCAATAACACGCATGTTAGTTAAATGGCTGCAAACCACCACTAAATGGATACATAAAGTACATTTTGTGTGTCTATTCTGGTTTTTTTTTTTTTCCCCTTGTTTAAATCAAAGCCTATTGCTAGAACCAAAGACTTTCAAAACTTCAGATCCTTGTTTAAAACTGCAGCCAGTGGAGGTTTTCTCTGAGCTCCCTTTTGACTCTTGCTCTCTGTTCTTCCCTCCACCATATGCCTTTCTCTTCTTTCTTACTCTTTTTTCTCCTCATCTTCTGTATCCCCAGCAAAATTACTGCCAAGAACTTAACTGATTTCAGTCATTTAATTTTCTATCATGAGTGTTAAGTCCTCTTTTCCAAGAAGCACTTGTATAATGAAGTCTGCATATTCTGGCAAGCAAAAGATTCTCTTTGGGGGAAAGGCAGCTCAAGGCCTTGACATTGGGTCCCACTGGCTGCAACCCCCTGAATGGACGCACAAGTTCAGTCTAGACGTGAAGCTCTCCTCTTGGCTCTCGGCTCACCAACCCAGATTTAATATAACTGAGCATCAGATGCTTTCTTTTTTATGCTAAGGGTCCTATACGCTGCCAGAAAACCACTGCAGTTGTCTTAAGGTCGAGAACCCTCTTGTCAGTCCTACTGTTGTATATGTCATTGCAAATGTATTCAAGCTAACAGGGAGCTAATAGTATATAAATTCAAATCCCCTGTGGATTTCTTATGAACAATAATCATTTGTTAGCTTAAATGAAATGCAGACCCTTTCTGAAAACTGCCATTCTGTGAAATTAACAGCTAAGACCTTTTTCCTGATAAGAAGTTTGCAATTGATACTTGGCTATGAATGCCAAGCCAGGATTTCTTACTGTCAACTAATCATGACTACAATAAATGAAGACAGCTTTATTTCTAACACACAGGTGATTTTACCTAGCAGGAGAACCAAGAGAGTATCCCAATTAACAAGCTGTTCAATCAATCATTCATCTATGCATTCATTCAAAAAATAACTTATTAAATAACTACTATATACTGGATGCTGTGCTAAGCCAATAGATATAATAATAACAGCTAATATTTACTGAGCACTTTACAGTATAGGAGGCATTTTCTTTTTTTAATATAAATTTATTTATTTTAATTGGAGGCTAATTACTTTACAATATTGTATTGGTTTTGCCATACATTGACATGAATCCACCATAGGTATACATGTGTTCCCCATCCTGAACCCCTCTCCCTCCTCCCTCCCCATCCCATCCCTCTGGGTCATCCCAGTGCACCAGCCCCAAGTATCCTGTATCATGCATCAAACCTGGACTGGCAATTCATTTCACATATGATAATATACATGTTTCAATGCCATTCTCCCAAATCATCCCACCCTCTCCCTCTCCCACAGAGTCCGGAAGACTGTTCTACACATCTGTGTCTCTTCTGCTGTCTCGCATACAGGGTTATTGTTACCAACTTTCTAAATTCCATACATATGTGTTAGTATACTGTACTGGTGTTTTTCTTTCTAACTTACTTCATTCCTATAATAGGCTCCAGTTTCATCCACCTGATTAGAACTGATTCAAATGTACTCTTTTTAATGGCTGAGTAATATTCCATTGTGTATATGTACCACAGCTTTATCCATTCATCTGCTGATGGACATCTAGGTTGCTTCCATGTCCTGGGTATTGTAAACAGTCCTGCACTGAACATTGGGGTACATGTGTCTCTTTCAGTTCTGGTTTCCTTGGTGTGTATGCCCAACCGTGGGATTGCTGGGTCGTATGGGAGTTCTATTTCCAGTTTTTTAAGGAATCTCTACACTGTTCTCCATAGTGGCTGTACTAGTTTGCATTCCCACCAACAGTGTAAGAGGGTTCCCTTTTCTCCACACCCTCTCCAGCATTTATTGCTTGTAGACTTTTGGATAGCAGCCATTCTGACTGGTGTGAAATGGTACCTCACTGTGGTTTTGATTTGCATTTCTCTGATAATGAGTTGAGCATCTTTTCATGTGTTTGTTAGCCATCTAGTATGTCTTCTTTGGAGAAATGTCTGTTTAGTTCTTTGGCCCATTTCTAAAGGCTTTACAAGTAACATCTCATTTAATCCTCATAAGGAAATATTGGCCTATCTCTAACATTTGCCAGATTAGAAGCAAGGGTAAAATAGAGCATCCTGGCAGAGTCCCCACCTGCAGCACATTTTTCACTCCATGAGGAACCTTGCAGCCATCAGTATACACACCCTGGCTCAAACATTTGAGCTGTGCCCATCTTCCCACTCTGCACACAGCAGATCCTCAGTTACCATAAAATCTCAGAGTGTGTACACCAGTGACACAGACCAGCTCTGGGAGAATGGACCTGGGGAAAAGCCCAGTGAGTTCTGGAGGCTTGCTTCGAGCTATTGGGGCAGGGAGTCCTGGGATCTCAAGTATTGGAAGTATGGTCTAGAAGAGGCAGACACAGACGTGTGCCTTTAGCCTATGAACTGTTTGCGCATGGAGTGGGACACAGCCCGAAGAGAGTCAGAGCAGGATCCTCCAAAGCACTGCCCAGGGCAGGAGCCCCAGCTGCCTGGATTTAAAGGGTAGTATCAATGTGGAAGGTGGGAGAGTGACACTGGCTTTTTTAAGTCTTGGCATTTTGAAAATATTAGTTTAAAGCACATGGTTTCCCCCTTTAGCTATTTTCAGCTAATTCTCCTTTTTCTAATTGTACATCCATGTATGTTCACTAAAAGGCTGATGGTATCCAACCACTCTCAGCAACACCAAAAGATCCTCTTTTTGTAGTCCTGGCGTGCTGCGATTCATAGGGTCGCAAAGAGTCGGACACGACTGAGCGACTAAACTGAAACTGAAACTGAATAGGCTTTGGGCTGACACAGTATCATAAATTAATAAAGTACATATCAAAGCATGTAATCAAACTCTGATTGGCTACATGTTTTGGAAATATTTCATTTTTAATAACAAATTCATAAGCATAAGAATCTCTAATAACCCTCACTCCCTGATCCCCGTACCCAAATCTTAGAATTTAGGAGACATCTTCAGTAAATATATTCCAGCAGAGGCTCTTAATCCATAGTTTATGAACCTTCTGAAACTGTATGTAAAACTGTTAAGTGTGTGTGTGTATATTTTTAGGGAAAGGATCTCTACCATTCATCAGGTTCTGAAATCAAACACAACTTCCAAACAACCAAGAATTTCTATATTTCAGTGATCCCACCACAAACCTTTGTTCCTCTCTTCTACAGTTTTGATATGTGTATATTTATTTCTGTGTTGCTTGGGGAAACTATGAGGATTTCAATTTCAGTCATTCGTGTCATTTCTACTGGGGATAATTAGAAGAATAGGGAACTGAGAATAGGGGCAGGAAATGCAGTAGTTGGCAAGACAGGAATAGAACTTTTCACAACATCTTGAGGGAAATAAAGAAGTTCAGGAAAAATAAATCTGCTTTTGCACTGCCCTCCCGTGTCTGTAGGGAGGATGGGCAGACAGCATTGCTACAGCTTGAAATCATCTGGGTCAAAGTTAAGGCTCTCAACTGGAGGAATTAAGAAATAGAGACGTCCTCCCTGGGTTCAACTCTTCAACACCTCCAGGACATTTGGGGTTGAAAAATGAAGGTCTTATGAACAAAAAAATCTTTTTGTATTTTCTAAAATAAAATAGGCATAATTAACTGAATTTTACACATCTGAAGTTAGTAGAAATGGACACTGTTCTATTATTTTTCATCTGCATCTTCCTGATTGGTAAGGAACATTTCTAGGATCTCCCTTCCTCAGAGTTTCAACATAATATTCAGAAATCTTCATTGCTTCCTTGGAGATACTCTGCATCCTGAGAGTCACTATTTCACAAGCCACATAGAGGTGTTTCAGGTGCGGGGATGAGTCATAGCTGTCCTTTTCTGACCTGAGTTCCATTTCCTGGGTCTTACAGTGATGTGAAGAGCCGATTCATTGGAAAAGACCCTGCCTAGGAAGGATTGAAGGCAAAATGAAAAGAGGGTGGCAGAGGATAAGATGGTTAGATAACATTACCAACTTAACGGACGTGAACTTGAGCGAACTCCAGGAGATAGTGGAGGACAGGGAAAGCTGGTGTGCTGCAGTCCATGGGGTTGCAAAGAGTCGCACATGACTTAGCAACTGAACAACAACATAGTGATCTCCATACAAATCACAGAATAACCTGTGCATTTGAGATGGTAATGGCTCTGGGTCAGCCTGTCACATAAATTACAGCTCCGGCATTCATTCATTATTTCCCAAATAAATTTTGGGTACCTTTTAATGCCATGCATTCTACTAAGCATTGAGAATGCAAGAGTGACCAAGACAAGCATGGCCTGACCCCACATAGACTTTCCTATCTAGTGGGAGATATAAACTAATCATTAGAAGCAATTATCACAAAAGGAAAAGGGGACAGCAGAGGATGAGATGGTTAGACAGCATCATCGACTCAATGGACATGAATCTGAGCAAACTCTGAGAGATGGTGAAGGCCAGGGAAGGCTGGGGTGCTGCAGTCCATGGGGTTGCAGAGTTGGACACGACTTAGCGGCTGAACAACACAACAACAAAAAAGAAAAGAATGGGTCAGAGAAGAGTTGGAAGCACATGACAAACACCACTTAGAGCAATAATAATAATAATCAGTATTACTAGAATAATCTCATAAGGGAGATACAGTAGACAGAGGGCCAGAGCAGTAAATCTGTGTAAGTCATGTTTAAAACCTGAGACTTTCTTGAGAGCAATAGAGAGGTGTTGAAAGACTTCAAGCAAGAGCTTGATAGGATGATTTGTATTTTAGGAAGATAACTTTGGGTATCTTGGAAACAGATAAAATGGGCCAAGACTGAAGACAGAGAAACCAGTTACAAAGACAAAGGGAAGTGATGGCTGTCTAACTAGGGAAAGTGACAGGAAGGGTAGGAAGAAGAGAACTGATTTGCTGCAGAGTTACATCCTTACATTGCTGATCTAAGGCCCAAGTTTTCTTGGCTTCAACTTTCTCTTTACTAGGAGTTTACTGGGAAGACTGTCACTCCTTCTCCAACATTGACTCACCTCTCTTCTCCATTCCCAAACCCATGATCTGATAATACCAACACTGGAATAGAAATTCTCAAGCTCGCTCCCAAAACACTGTGCAGAAATAAATATGTTGTAAACCATAATTTCATATAAGGTGGCAAATTACTAAGTTTACTGAAGTCATACTGGATAGGCGAGATGAAAGTCACCAAGCGATTTCATCATTTCAAGCATCCAGAGTTATTCTGAATAAAGCTCTGACTCAAAGCTCGGAATTCTAAGGAAAAGTCAATATTAATTTTGAAAATCATTGAATGTGAAAAACATTCAACTTTGGGAAAAGGAAAGAATACCCCTCACTAATTTGCCAAAGGTCATATAGAAGTCTTGAATATGCACATTAGCTGTATTAAAGTGAAAAAGATTTACAAGATTCTGAAGAAAAGAGTGGCAAATGGAATATAACTACACAGTATCTGTTATTATTAATATAAGATACATAAAATTTCATTGGTGCTATGTTTAGTGTGCTGACTTTATTGCTTTATTTTAGTGGAAGAAAAGTTTAAGGGCTTTCATTGTTAACGCTCACACCTCAGTATCTCTCATTTTATTTTTTCATATTTTATTTTGAGCTACTCTAGCACAAAAGCCTTTTCAGAAGTTGAAGAAAGAATGCAGTTACAAAGCTAAAATGCCTCACCTCCAGGAATAAGTTTTCTTAACTGGCAAAGGAGTTATGAGTTTTGAAAGGATTTTCTCCAAGCAAAAAGTGGGGAAGGATGTCAGTTTTTCCCTAATGACTGATCAGAAACAGGTATTAAAGGAAGTGAGATTCTAAAGATTATGTATTCGACAGAAGACAATGGTGTTAAAGTAGAAAGACTTGGAATGTCATGTAATTTCTGATCTTGTCAGTAGTATGTGTGTAAAGAACAGCTCCATCTGTGTACTTAAGGAAAATGAGTTTTTCATTGGCAAGTCTGCCCCTGGGAGAGAGGAAAACTAGGAATTTGGAGCACTCAGGCCCTATATAGAGCAATCATGGAAATCTTTAAAATAATGATTTAGGTGGACAAGGTTCCACTTTGGAGGAATCATCAACTGTATTTATTTGATCACTAACTCTGCATGACCAAAAGAAGAAAAGAACCAGTGGCAAAAGAATAAAAGTTCAAATCATTTTCTTCTTAAACATGAAACACTTCATTCAAAAAGACTAACTATATTAAAATAATATCGATGCAAGAGGAGTTCATTTTTAACTAAATAAAAGTTAATGTATTCAGTTGCATACGGAAGAAATACAGCTCATAAAATAAACCAAAAGCCAGAGTTTTAAGATCAAATTCTTAAACATAGAATTGAAGTTGCTGTATAACATAGGGAGCTCAGCCCGGTGCTCTGTGACAACTTAGAGGGGTTGGGAGGGAGGAGACATATGCATACTTGTGGCTGATTCATGTTGTTGTATAGCAGAAACCAACACAACATTGCAAAGCAATTATCCTCCAATTGAAAATAGAGCAAACATTTTTTTAAGTAATTGGAAAAAATATGGGTCAGCAATTTTACAGTCAATTTCATATTTCCATGAAAGTTCTACTTGAGAAGGCAAAAAGGAATCTCTAACTACATCTCCCTCAAATGACTTCAGTTGGTTATCATTATGAGGGTATAAAGTATGAAGGGAGAGAGGAAAACATTATTGAGTATGCTCCATGAACGAAGTGCATTATTTCCTTTAATTTCTCCAAAAGATGGATAAGAGAGATAAGAATATAACCATTTTATATGTTAAATGAGCAAACAGGCTCAGAAAAACTATGTAATTTATCAAAGTGATGTAGCTAGTAACTGGCAGAGTAAAGATCTGTACTTTGAAATCTTAACTGAGGTAGAAAGTCTCTGAGGAAAAACTGACAAGAGGGATGAAGACTTAGATATCAAATCCCTCATTAGCCAGGTTGGGAGACTTATCATTGTTGTTATTTAGTCACTAAGGCATGTCTGACTCTCTTGTGACCCCATGGACTGTAACCCACCAGGTTTCTCTCTGTCCACGGGATTTTCCGGGCAAGAATACTTGAGTCAGTTGCCATTTCCTTCTTCAGGGGATTTTCTAAACCCAGGGATTGAACCCGGGTCTCCTGCATTGGCAGGCAGATTCTTACCACTGAGCCACCAGGGAAGCCTCTGTTTATACACTCTAAGAAATGTCAGCCCTTTCGCACTAGGTCCACATTCATGTAATGCTATTTCTAAAGACAAGGCTCCTTAAACAGTTAGAAAGATACATATTTTAAGACCCTTCTGAAAAACTCACAAGATGCATTAGTACATTAAAAGATATCAGAAGTCCCACATTAAAGAAACCTGTTGGACATGTATCCCAGCAGGGAACAGACATCACACCCAAAGAGAGTAACTGAAGAAAGTTTAAGGAAGGACTGTTGACAAAGTTTAGGCAGAGTTCAGGGAACCAATATGGTACAAGGAATCACCCTGGGACCAGCAAGAGTGGGAAGCTATTACAACCACTGGGTTGGAAAAGGCACAGGATAGAAACAAAGACCAAGAGGCTGATTCCAGAGAGGAGAGAACTGTGCAGAAGTCAACTGATGTTTTGTAGCCTTTCCCATGAAGTATTTGCCATATCTAGGTTCATGGAAAGAAGCTGTAATGTACAGAGCAAAAGGCTTTGCCTTGGCAGAGAGCAACTCCCAAAGAATTGATGGATTCTCAACTATGAAAACCAGAAGCCAAAAACTATGAAAGACAGAAGACTAAGAAATAACATTTTTAAGTGCTAAAATAAATAACTGCCATCCTAGAATTCTATACCCAGTAAAAATACTCTTCAAAAACAAACCTGAAATATGCATATTTCCAGAAAAGCAAAATGTTGGGAGAAGCAGTCTGCCACGTATCCTGAAGATATCTGCACACCTTTGCTGTGTGTGTCAAACTGCTAGGTCAAACCATCATCTTGTCCTGAGTTATTTCAGCAGCCAGTCACAGGAAATTAAGTAGGACACAGGACCATGGCATGACTAACATGCAACTGATCACTTTCTGGGAAAGGGGACTGGCTTGCTTCTTGCTTACTACAAAAGATGCTCAGCCTTTGGGCTTCTGTTCTTCCACTGCTGCACAAGGCACTGTGTGTATAGCCACTATCTTGATCCACTAGATGATTCAAGGGCAGAAAAACCTCTACAATTAGTTGTATGATGTAGAAGTATTTTTGTTGCTGTTGTTGTTGCTCATGCTTTGCTGTCGTATCCAAAAAGTCATTGCCAAGGCCACTGTGAAGAAAATTTTCCCTATGTTTTCTTCTAGAAGTTTTATAACACAGGTCTTATATTTAAGACCTATGTTAAGGTCTTTAAGCCATTTGAGTTAATATTTGTGCACAGTGTAAAACAGGGGTCCAATTACATTCTTTTGCAAGTAAATATCCAGTTTTCCCAGTGTCATTATTTGAAGAAACTGTCTTTCCCCTATAGAGTATTCTTGGTGCCCTTTTGAACTGGGGAAGTGTGAGTTTATTTCTGGACCTTGTTTCTGTGGTCTGTGTGTCTGTTTTTATGCTGATACCAATACCATATTGTTTTGATTACTATAGTTTGTATTGTGGTTTGAAATCATAAAGTATGATGCCACCAGCTTTGCTCTTTTTTCTCAAGAATACTTTGGCTATTTGGGGTCTTCTGTGGGTCCATAAAAACTTTGGGATTTTTTTCTATTTCTGTGAAAAATGCAATTGAAATTTTGAGAGGAGCTATATCAAATCTATAGATAACTTTGGTAGTATTGATGTTTTAATAATATTAATTCTTCCTATCCATGAATGTGTGATATTTCTCCATTTAGTTGTGTTTTCTTCAATTTCTTTCATCAGTATCTGATAATTTTCAACCTACAGATCTTTCATTTCCTTGATTAATTTATATTTTATTATTTTTATGCTATTATTAATAGAATTATGTCTTTTTCAGATAGTCTGTCATTAGTATAGATAAATATATCTAATTTTTATTTTGTATCCTGCAAATTTACTGAATTCATTGATTATTTCTGATAGTTTTGGTGGCATCTTTAGGATTTTCTATATATAAGATTATGTCATCTGCAGACAAAGACAATTTACTTCTTCCTCTATGATTTGAATGACTTTTCTTTCTTTTTTAGGGGGCTGAATGCTCTGGCTAGGGTTTATAGTACTATGCTGAATAGGAGTGGTGAGAGTGGATGAAAGTGAAAGTCGCTCAGTCATATCCGACTCTTTGTGACCCCCATGGACTATACAGTCCATGGAAATCTCCAGGCCAGAATATTAGAGTGGGTAGCCTTTACCTCCTTCAGGGGATCTTCCCAACACAGTGATCGAATCCAGGTCTCCTGCATTGCAGGAAGATTCTTTACCAGCTGAGCCACAAGGTGATAGTGGGTACCTTTATCTTATTGAATTCAGAGAAGAAGCTTTCGACCTTTCACCATTAAGTATGGGACTTCCCAGGTGGTCCAGTAGTAATGAATCTGCCTGCCAAGAAGGAGATGCAGATTCGATCCCTGGGTTGGAAAGATCCCCTGGAGAAGAAAATGGCAACCCATTCCAGCACTCTTGCCTGGGAAATCCCATGAACAGAGGAGTCTGGTGGGCTACAGTCCATGGGGTCACAAAAGAATTGGACATGACTTAGTGACTAAATAACAACAACATGGGTTTGTCGTATACGGCCTTTATTATATGAGGTGTGATCCTCTTATGCCCAATTTATCAAGTTTTTAATCATAAAGGGCACTGAATTTTGTCAGATGTTTTTTCTGTACCAAGGAGATCATATGATTTTTATCCTTCATTCAATTGATGTGATGTATCAAGTTTACTGACATGCATATGTTGAACCATCCTTGCAAATCAAGGGTAAACCCTACTTTTTCACACTGTATGATCCTTTCAGTGTGGTGCTGAATTTGGTTTGCTAGTATTTTGTTGAGAAATTTTGCATCCATAACCCTCAGGGATATTGGCCTGTAGTCTTCTTTTCTTTAAGTATTCTTATTTAGCTTTGGTATCAAGGTAATGGTGCCCTTTTAGGGGAGGACTTCTTTTTTTAATTTTTAAAATTTATTTATTTTTAATTGACGGATAATCGCTTTACTGTATTGTGTTGGTTTCTGCCAAACATCAGCCATAGGTATACATATGTAGGAGAGGACTTCTTAAGTGACTATATTGAGAGTCTGCTACAGAAAACACAAAGACAAAATACTCACATAAAAAAAGATAAAATATAAGAATATGTAAGGTACCGAAAAAGAAACACACTTGGCAAATGAACAAATGATAGAGATGCTCAGTCTTACTAGAATCGGAGAAATGAGAGTAAAGACCGCATAAGAAATAATTTTATACATTTTTGTTGGCAAAAGTAAAAAACTGACACAGTTGAGTGTTGGAGTACAGTCAGATCTGCCATAATATTTGTCATGAAAACACCAATGCCATTAATACATTAATGAACAATTTGAGCATAACATGAATTTTGTATTTGATTATGCACAATTTCATCCTGACAGATGCAGAAAACTGCATCCAGCTGAACCAAAACACGTAGGAATATACATTACACACACACTTCTATTAATAATATCTATCAATACCTCAGTTCACCTTGGATTATGAGCCATACTCATCCACATTTTGTGCTACAGCATTCCATACAATTTCAGATAACCTTCCTTCCATCACTGCACAGTAACTCACAAACTCCCTTCCAAAATCCACTTCCATGAGCAAACTTCAGGTCTTTTTCAAGGTAAAGGGCTATATTTATTATAATATTTATATATTTCTCAAGTATGTAATGTGTATAAAACTCTGCTACTATTTTGAAATGCCACTGACAAAATTTTCACGCATTTCCCCCAACTCCATTTTTTCCCCGTAGGCCCTGTGGTTTTTATTAGGTAATTATGTCAAACTACTGCACAGTTGCACTCATCTCACATGCTAGTAAAGTGACGCTCAA
Source organism: Budorcas taxicolor (assembly GCF_023091745.1). Taxonomy (NCBI): domain Eukaryota; kingdom Metazoa; phylum Chordata; class Mammalia; order Artiodactyla; family Bovidae; genus Budorcas; species Budorcas taxicolor. Next base: position 36,767,700 of record NC_068932.1, read on the forward strand.
AATTCTCCAAGCCAGGCTTCAGCAATACGTGAACCAGAAACTTCCTGATGTTCAAGCTGGTTTTAGAAAAGGCAGAGGAACCAGAGATCAAATTGCCAACATCCGCTGGATCATGGAAAAAGCAAGAGAGTTCCAGAAAAACATCTATTTCTGCTTTATTGACTATGCCAAAGCCTTTGACTGTGTGGATCACAATAAACTGTGGAAAACTCTGAAAGAGATGGGAATACCAGACCACCTGACCTGCCTCTTGAGAAATCTGTATGCATGTCAGGAAGCAACAGTTAGAACTGGACATGGAACAACAGACTGGTTCCAAATAGGAAAAGGAGTATGTCAAGGCTGTATATTGTCACCCTGCTTATTCAACTTATATGCAGAGTACATCATGAGAAACGCTGGGCTGGAAGAAGCACAAGCTGGAATCAAGATTGCCGGGAGAAATATCAATAAACTCAGATATGCAGAAGACACCACTCTTATGGCAGAAAGTGAAGAGGAACTAAAGAGCCTCTTGATGAAAGTGAAAGTGGAGAGTGAAAAAGTTGGCTTAAAGCTCAACATTCAGAAAACGAAGATCATGGCATCTGGTCCCATCACTTCATGGCAAATAGATGGGGAAACAGTATCAGACTTTATTTTTTTGGGCTCCAAAATCACTGCAGATGGTGACTGCAGCCATGAAATTAAGAGATGCTTGCTCCTTGGAAGAAAAGTTATGACCAACCTAGATAGCATGTTCAAAAGCAGAGACATTACTTTGCTGACTAAGGTCATCTAGTCAAGGCTATGGTTTTTCCAGTAGTCATGTATGGATGTGAGAGTTGGACTGTGAAGAAGGCTGAGCACCGAAGAATTGATGCTTTTGAACTGTGGTGTTGGAGAAGACTCTTGAGAGTCCCCTAGACTGCAAAGAGATCCAACTAGTCCATTCTGAAGGAGATCAGCCCTGGGATTTCTTTGGAAGGAATGATGCTAAAGCTGGAACTCCAGCACTTTGGCCACTTCATGCGAAGAGTTGACTCACTGGAAAAGACTCTGATGCTGGGAGGGATTGGGGGCAAGAGGAGAAGGGGACAACAGAGGATGAGATGGCTGGATGGCATCACTGACTCGATGGATGTGAGTCTGAGTGAACTCCAGGAGTTGGTGATGGACAGGGTGGCCTGGCATGCTGCGATTCATGGGGTTGCAAAGAGTCAGACACTACTGAGCGACTGAACTGAACTGAACTGATGACCAACCTAGATAGCATATTAAAAAGCAGAGACATTACTTTGCCAAAAAGGTATGTCTAGTCAAGGCTATGCTTTTTCCAGTGGTCATGTATGGATGTGAGAGTTGGACTGTGAAGAAAGCTGAGTGCCGAAGAATTGATGCTTTTGAACTGTGGTGTTGGAGAAGACTCTTGAGAGTCCCTTGGACTGCAAGGAGATCCAACCAGTCCATCCTAAAGGAAATCAGCCCTGGGTGTTCTTTGGAAGGAATGATGCTGAAGCTGAAACTCCAGTACTTCGGCCACCTCATGCGAAGAGTTGACTCATTGGAAAAGACTCTGATGCTGGGAGGGATTGGGGGCAGGAGGAAAAGGGGACGACAGAGGATGAGATGGCTGGATGGCATCACCGACTCGATGGACGTGAGTTTGAGTGAACTCCAGGAGTTGGTGATGGACAGGGAGGCCTGGCGTGCTGTGATTCATGGTGTTGCAAAGAGTCAGACACAACTGAGCAACTGAACTGAACTGAACTGAGGCATAGCATGGTGACTGTGCACGGCATGGTAACTTCTAGGACACAAGTGTTGTCTTATAGCAGAATTGACAATAGATGAATAATGGACTCATATGTGGTGTCGGTGCCAGTGTGTGTGCGTGCTCAGTTACTTCAGTTGCATCAGACTCTTTGCGACCCTATGGACTGTACCCCGCCAGGCTCCTCTGTCCATGGGATTCTCCAGGCAAGAATACTGGAGTAGGTTGCCATGCCCTTCTCCAGGGGACATTCCTGACCCAGGGATTGAATCCATGTATTCTGCATTGCAGGCAGATAGACTCTTTACCCCTGAGCCACTGGGGAAGCCCTATACATGGGGACACAATTTAAATGGCCATAATCACCTTGGAAAATAATTTGATGGTAACTTGCAAAACTGAACATTGACATAGTTTATAATTCAACAGTTCTGCTCCTACATATATAGCTGAAAGTACTGTAATGTATATCCATAGACATGTTCAAAAATATTCATAGCATCAACATTCATAATAGCAAAAATCTGGGAAGAACACAATCAACAAGATAACAGATAAAATGTGACATAGTCACAGAATAGAATATTATATGGCAATAAAAATAAATGAAGTTGAAATGGAATAGAAAAAAAGCAAATTCCAAAAGACTGTATGATGTACCATTTCATAAAGTTCAAATATCTGCAAGACTACTGTTTAGGCAAATATACACTTATTGCTTATACAAATACATTGTTCATATCCCACAACTTAGAAGTATGGTAATGATAAACACAAAATTTAGGATCGTGTAAAAACATGAAATTTCTACCTCTGAAAAAGAGGTGAAAATGGAATAAGGAAGAACACACAGACAGTGGTAATTATGTTTTACTACTAATTTCTAGTTCTCAAGCTAACTTCATAAAAATTCATATTATTATCTAATTTTGTTTACTTAAAGTCTAAATACAAAATTTTAGAAAAAAATTTTGAGAAACAAACAGCATATTCTAATGCTTTCTGATGAAACTAACATTTGCTTTTGCTTAACAATTAAGGACAAAAGTATTTAAAAGAAATGAAAATTTTCATTTATCACAAAAAAACAGTAGCATTTATTTACAGGTGATTCAAGTCTAGAAATATTCCACTATAAAACACTGACTAAATCTTAATATTGATTAAGTTACTTCACCTAAAAGCTATTTTTCAAATTATACCTCCTAACTTCTCTATTTCCTTTTAAGGAAATTTTCAGGCCATAAGGTTAGAAATAAGCACACACAAAAAAATCAATGCTTCCATTAGAAAAAGAAACTGAAATTATAGCTTAAAGGGAAGAAGCTGAGTCATTTCAGTAGAATGATGAAACATAAGCTTTCAAAGATGAAATTTCCTTTCCTCCTCCTAATTTGTCAATTTCATGGTTGTCCATTAAGAAGTCAAAAGGTCTATATTCAGCAAGACCTCCAATACAGGTGTGCAGATGGCAGTACCTGTAATGGGTAGGCTGTTTGTTTTTCTAGAATTTTGTCATTGGCATTGCTGCCTGTGTCTCTGAAAAGTCTTTGATCAAACGCACTCAGGTGTTGACTTGCCTTAGGTCTGCCACTAAACATAGTTGTCTAAAGTCACTTTTAGAAACATTTCTTGGACCACACACACACATACATTGGGGACTTTGCCTGGGGGCACTTTCAGTGAAGCATACTTAAGTAGCTCCCAGTAGATCATGAATATCTCACACGTAAACAGACACGAACCATTCCTCTGTGTATCCTTTTGACCTGACACATTCTTGATGAGTTCTGGCTGTGAAGGCAAAATGAAATCTTATATCTGGCTTATAAACAGAGCTCTACAGACCCACCAACCCAGGTAAGCCCAGTGCCTAATTTAGAAACAGGTGGGTCAAAAACCGGGAGGTTGGGCTTCATCTTCATCTTAGTGTCCCTGTAAGTCCTCTTCCAGCTCTAAGATTCTAGGATTCAATGAGTTAATCCTACTCATTCCATCAGTTCCTATTAACTGATAAATCAACAAACATAGAAAAGTACCTTAGCAGGTATTGTGCTAGACACTGTGGGTGACAATAAAAGATTTGGACATACTTTCTGTATCCAAAGAGCAGCTCAGGATTCCAGAATTTACATGGAAGTACAAAGGATCTAGCCAATACAATTTTGAAAAATAAAAAAGTGGGAAGATTTACACCACCTGACTTCAAGACAATACAAAGCTATATAGCAAGCAAAACACTGGAGTACTGGTTTAAAGATAGACATATGTAGATTAATGTAACACAAGAGAATCTAGAGAAAGACCATACATACATCAATTGATTTTCAACAAATGTGCAAAGGTAATTGGATGAGTAAAAGACAGTCTTTTCAGGAAATATTACTGGAACAACTGGATAATCAGATGCAAAGAAAAGAACCTCTCAGTCCTTACTTCATACCATATAGCAAAATTAATTCAAAATGGAAACAGATCTAAATTTAAGAACTAAATTTAAAAAATTTCTAAAAGAAAGCACAAAATTTTTATGTATCAACCTTTTCTTTACAGCTTGCCCTTAAAGAACACAAAAAAGGCAAGCCATAAAGAAAAGGTTGATAAGATGAACTTTATCAAAATTTAAAAAGTTCCACTTTGAATGACATTATTAAGAAAATGAGAAGGATTTGAGGAAGATGGAGAAGTAGAAAGCACCAGAAATCTGTCTCCCCACATAGACAATAATCACACTGGCAGAATCTGTCTGATGGAATTGTTTTGGAACACTGGAGTCCATTGAAGGTTACAACTTCCGGCAGGACTGGACTGTGAATTGAGACAATTTTAATTAATCTCAGTTTTTAGCACAGTAGCAGCCACTCATCTCCCACCCCAGCCATGTGGCAGGCAGCCATGCGCCAGGAGCAGATTTCATACTGTCTGACTCTCAGCACAGAGACCATAACCAGGTGAGACTTGTCCCTGCAATTCAGGGATGGTTCAACATACAAAAACCAATCAATATTGTATACCATACTAACAGAACGAAGAAACAAACAAAAAGCCTACATGATCATCTCAACTGGTGTAGAAAAAGCATTTGACAAGTTATAATGAAAACTACAAGACACTGCTTGAAAGAAATTATATACATTTTTTATAAATGGAAACCAATCCTATTATCATAGATTGGAAGACTTAATAGTGTTAAAATGTTAATACTTCCCACAGTGATCTACAGATTCAATGCAGTCCTATTGAGAATCTCAAGGGACCCCCAAAAAGTCAAAACAATCTTGAATAAGAACAAAACTGGGAGGATTCACACTTCCTGATTTCAAATTTTATTACAAACCTCCAGCAATCAAAAGAGTGTGGTAGTGGCATAAAGATAGACATACAGAACAATGGAACGGAACAGAAAGCTCAGAAACTCTCGCATATATGTCAAATGATTTTTGACAAGAGTGCCAAGACTGTTCAATGAGGAAAGGACAGTCTTTTCAACAAATGGTGCTGGAAAAATGGGACATCCACATGTAGAAGAATGATATTGGACTGTCACCTAACACTATATACAAAAACCAACTCAAAATGGATCAGAGACCTAGGGACTTCCCTGGTGATCCATTGGTTAAGAGTCTGTGCTTCCACTGCAGAGGGTAGAAGTTCAGTCCCTGGTTGGAGACTAAGATCCCACATACCTGCATGGCACAGTCAAAAAACTTGAAAAAAATGAATCAGAGACCTAAATGTAAGGCCCGAAACTATAAAATTTTTAGAAAACATGACAAAAGCCTTACAACATTGGGTTTGGCAATGACTTCTTGGATATGATGTGAAAGGCGTAGGTAACAAAAGAAAAAGTAGACAAAAATTTTGTGGATCAACCATGTAAAAGACAACCGACACAATGGGAAAAAGTATGTGAAACTCTGATATCTGAGATTAATGTCCAACATAAAAAACACCTGAAACTCAACAATGAAGTCAAATATCCTAATTCAAAAATTCCCAAAAGATCTGAATAGACATTTCTCCAAAGAAGATATGCAAATAGCCAGTAAATACCTGAAAAGATGCTCAATATCACTAATCATTAGGGAAATGCAAATCAAAACTACAAGGAGATACCACCTGTCATTAGGATGGTTACTACCCACTCCCCGCCAAAAAAAACAAACCAGAAGACAAATATTGGCAAGGATGAGGAGAAACTGGAACCCCTGTGCGTTACAATAGGAATGTAATCTGCATAGTCACTGAGGAAACAGTATGAGTACGGGAGTTCCAAAAATAATTTTAAATAGAATTACCATGTGATCTAGCAATTCCAATTCAGAGTATATATGCAAAAGAATTGAGAAGATGGTCTCATAAGGATATTTGTACACTCATGTTCACAGCCTTATTCATAACAGCCAAAAGGTAGAAGCAATACAAACGCCTAAAAGAATAAATGAATAAACAAAATGTGGTATATAAGTACAATGAAGTGGTATTCAATCTTAGGAAAGAAATTCTGACACATTCTACAATATGGATGAAACTTGAGGACACCGTGAAATAAGCCATTACAAAAGTACAGATACTGTAAGATTCCTCTTGTATGCAGTACCTACAATGGTCAAATTCACTGAGACAGAAAGTAGCATGATAGTTATCAGCAGCTGAGAGGAGGACACAATGGGAGTTATTCAATGGGTGTAGAGTTTCAATTTTGCAAGATGAAAAAATTCTAGAGATTGGCAGCACAACAATATGCATATCCTTAATATTATTGAGTTGCACACTTAAAGATGATCATAATGGTAAGTTTTCATGTTCTGTGTATTTTGTTGTTGCTTTAGTTGCTAAGTCATGTCTGACTCTTTTGCAGCCCCATGGACTGTAGCCCACCAGCCTCCTCTGGCCATGGGATTTCCCAGGCATTCCCCATTTCCCACAGAGTGGGTTGCCATTCTCTTCTCCAGGGGATCTTCCCGACCCAGGGATTGAACTTTCGTCTCCTGCATTCCCCGAGCCACCAGGGAAGCCCTCTGTGTATTTTATCACGAGTAAAAATAAAACAAAACAATGACCACTAAAAGGGCTCAGATAGGAGAATTCAAAATGGGATGAGGGCTATCTCAGATGGTTGACCAAGTTGTCTTGCACAAGGACATCTAGCTATGGGTTTGAAATCCAACCAACATCGTTCTCCAAGTCAAACAACCTAATTTGTAAAGAAGGAAGGGGAAAGGGAAGGGAAAGGAGGAAGAAATTGACAGACAGTAAGAAAGGGGGGATGGAGGAAGAGAAAAAAGAGGGTGCCAGGCAAGCACGGAGGAGGAGGCAAGAGTGGAGGAAGGAGAAGAAGGTTCTGCCCAGTGGGGGTGGGTTTGTTCGCAGAACTTCTGCTTTAAAAGCTTCTCATTCTGTGACAGAACTGCACCAGGTGGCTTGGAATTACTATTTAGGATCTGTGTTTCCCTTTCAAACTACGGAATAAGCAGCAGCACTGAATTGTCCCCTAGAACATACGATTGAGAGAACTGGATCACCTTTTTCTAATTCTCTCACTGACCTCTGTTTCCAGGCAAATGATTATGCTGAAAAATTCCACCATTTTCCCCAATTAAATGCTGCCTCCTTCTGAATGGAAATATTCTGGGAGTAGTTAACATATCAATATTAACATTTATTGAGCTTTTTCTTTGTTCTAGGGACTGTTCCAAGCACTTTACATATATTACTATATCACTGAATCCTGCAATATCCCTGATGAAGTAAATACTATTTCTCCACAATTTTTAATTGTATAGATGAAGAATCTGAGATACAGGTTGTGGTTGTTGCTGTTCAGTCGCTCAGTCCTGTCTGACTCTTTGCAACCCCATGGACTGCAGCACACCAGGCTTCCCTGTCCTTCACCGTCTCCCAGAGTTTTCTCAAATGCATGTCCATTGCGTTGGTGATGCCATCCAACCATCTCGTCCTCTGTCATCCCCTTCTCCTCCTGCCTTCAATCTCTCCCAGGATCAGGGTCTTTTCCAATAAGTTAGCCCTTCGCCTCAGGTAACCAAAGTATTGGAGCTTCAGCTTCAGCATCAGTCCTTCCAATGAATATTCAGGGTTGATTTCCTTTAGGGTTGACTGGTTTGATCTCCTTGCTGTGAAGAAACTGGCAGAGCTGAAATTCTTCAACAACTCCAAGGGCTTCTCAGTAAGCACAACAAAGCCAGCTAATTATTTATATAGCACTTATTTGTGTTTCAAATTCTGTGCCATGAGCATTAAGTAAGATAATGTGTATTAAAAAAAAAAAAAAAACAGTGCCTGGGACTGAGCTCCACTTCAATAAATGTCAGTAGTTGTCATTATGTCTATTCTTATTAACATTACCACCCTCAGTTCACCTGCTCCTCCCAACAACACAAAAGGTATATATTCTTATCATCCCCATATTAGAGATGAGGAACTAATTAACCTTAGGGAGGTGAGATGACAACCTCACAATTAGAAATTGAGCATGCAATTAGAAAACAAGGTGCGTTGGGGAGCACGGCATTTCACAAGGCAGACCAGCCCTCAAGGGCAGAAAGTGTTGGTATAGTAGCAACGGTGTGTGTGTGCATGTATGCGCTAAGTTGCGCACAGCTCTTTGCCACTGCACGGACTGTAGCCCGTCAGGCTCCCCTGTCCCTGGAACAGTCCAGGTAAGATTAATGGAGTGGGTTGCCATTTCCTTCTCCAGGGGATATTCCGGACCAAGGGGCTAAACCCTCCTCTTTTGTGCCTCCTGCACTGACAGGTGGATTCTTTCCCACTGTGCCACCTGGGAAGCCTGGTAGCAATAGTAACCACCATTTCTACTGCAGCTACTATAGGTGATCCTGTGCTGAGCAATTCACAGTCATCTTTAAATCTCACACCAACCCTGCAAGGCATTATTATACCTTATAAACATGAGGAAACTGAAGCTCAGAAAAGTCAAACCCAAGTTCTCATAGCTAGTGAGAAACAGGCCAAATTTAAACTCAGATCTACCTGACCCCAAAGGCTACATGCACTTTTCCATGACACTGGGCTTCTTTGGCCGTAAGTTGTGTTGTAATGCATTCCCTAGGAAACCACTCTGGACACTATTGGGCCCCCACACACTGGGCAGTCACCAAGTGGACTGTGTGTGTGCATGCTCAGTTGTTCAGTCATGTCCAGCTCTTGGCGACCCCATGGACTGTAGCCCACCAGGCTCCTCTGTCCATGGATTTCCTAGGCAAGAATACTGGAGAGGGTTGCCATTCTCTTCTCCAAGGGTCTTCCCAACCCAGGGATCCAGTCTGCATCTCCTGCATCCGCTGCATTGGCGGGCGGGTTCTGTACCGCTGAGCCACTGGGAAGCCCGTGTGGACTGCACTTTGCAGATACTGTTGTGAAGACAGCACAGGGGAAGAAGCCAAGTACTTGGCTTCCCTGGTGGCTCAGCTGGTAAAGAATCCACCCGCAATGCGGGAGACCTGATCCCAGGGTTGGGAAGATTCGCTGGAGGAGAGAATGGCTACCCACTCCAGTATTCTGGCCTGGAGAATTCCACGGGCTGTGTAGTCAATGGGTCACAAAGAGTCGGATGAGACTTTCACTTTCTTTCATGAATGACTCCAAGTTTAAAAACTAATGCTTCCAGTCAAGGGCATGTGTGTACTCCAGTGACAAAACTGGGTAATAAAAGGGAAAGAAGAAACCACGGGGCTTTCCTATGCACACTGTATGGGGAGAGGCTAACTTTTCAAAGACATTATTTTGGGAATTCAAGTTTGATACAAATTAACTAAATGTGGAACTGAAGATAAGTGGGCTTCCCCTACTCAAAAGCTTCACAGACAATAAACAAGCCACAGAATATCTCTTCTCCAATACACAGCTGTGTTCCACAGCCACTACCACAGGCATTGCATCGCTCAGATGGGAAAAAAAAAGCACTGCCCAGAAGAGCCCTAGAATATGTTAAAAGGAGAAGAAACTACAGCTTCTGCCTTGACTTACGTTGGTGTCGTAGATGTTGCTACAGAGTACAAACTATATGATGATATTCGCTGATTACAAAGTTATATACTTCCGTTTGGACTGATGGATCATCAGTCATGTCCCTGGAGGAGAACACAGCAACCCATTACAGTATTCTTGCCTGGAGAATCCCCATGGACAGAAGAGCCTGGAGGGCTATAGTTCATGGGGTTGCAAAGAGTCGGACACGACTGAGGGACTAAGCACAGCACAGTAGATCATCAGTTCTGTAGGAAACTACAGATCTTACCTTGTAAAAAAAAATTTTTTTTTTAAATTTCAGTCCAATTTGTCAGTTCTTCCTAGGGTTTCACCTCTCCCAGTTTTCCCCTCCTCAGGAAAAAAAAAATCTTTAAAACCATTTCATAGATAAAAATAGGTTTGGAGTTTCATAGGTGTAACCTGGTAATTTTGTGTTTCTGGGTTATTGCTATGTGTTTCTTTCAAACACTTGGGTCAGTTGTCTAATTTGAAAAACTCTAACACCCTAAAGAATTTGTTCTCTTGTTACTTAACATACACATAAGAAGTTTCGTAGAAGATAAGCAAACTTTGACATTCTTTTCCCTGATGTGAACTCAAAAAAGAAATGTAAATACATATTATCATTAAGTGAGTTGTGATTTTTAATTACTGAAAAATGTTATTCTGGTGAGGGTGATTCCAAGGGTAATAAAGATAAAAGCTATCAAAATTAATTAAGCACATATTCATTAAACCCAAGGTAGCTTCGGTTTCTTTATTGCACAAATATAATTAACACTTAATCTGAATCTCGATAAGTTACATAATCATGTGACTCAAAATAAAGGGAGGATACAACCTTGGCCTTCTCCGTTTTACATGGGAAAACATTAATGACGCTGACATCGGAGACAATTAGACAGTGTCAGCCAATTGTTTTTAGCCAGCTTTCTCTCACATCTGTGGTGTCTACAAGCAAGAAGGCTCATTGTTTTCACAGGCCTCCTTGGGGCCTTGGCTTTTTGTGTAAACCGTCAATCTTTTGGCGAATATCAAAGCCGTGAGGAAATTAGAACAGACCAGCTCCACTGCCCCACACTAAAGCTTAGCAGGGTGCATCCACTATGCTACTAATTAGGCAGTGACCAGCAAAATAACCTGTCAATGTCCGCTAGCCATTTCCCACACACCTGCATTTCATACCCTAATAAGCATACAGCAAGAGAGAAAAAGGGATAACTGCTGAAGTGTGAAAAATGAACAAAATATAACAATGTTTCCATCCCCACCTATACTTCTGGCAATTACCATTTAACATTAGGGGGACTCAACACGTCTGAAGACTCACAGTACAGTATCTGAAACTAAAACCCAGGGGGGACGCCACACACTGAGACTGTATTAAGGTTTGCTTCGAAAATATCACACTAAGAAGAATCTAGAGTTATGTATAAAACCCAGGAAACTGAAAATGACCATAATTTAGATTAGGGACCAAGAGCCTGACTCTTTAAAAACATTTTCCATTCAAGCTGTTGAAAACGAAATGCATACTATTTTCTTCATCGTTTCCTTCCATAAAACAAAAATATATCTCAGGACAGGAAGTAGGTTGTCACGTTTTTCCTACATTCCAGCCTCACTCAATAAATGTGTGATCACCATCATTCTTTTGACCAACCACATATTAATTTTTTTTCCAGGTCTCTACTTTTTCCCATGGATTCCCACTGTAGGTTCTGAAAGCAGCATTTTATTTTCTAGCATTTTCAGTCAGAAAAAGCTACATGCCCTGGCAGTTGAGGAAGCCAGAAAGGTGCAATATTAAATGGTTTGAAAGCACTCCTCCTTTACCCTGGATCTTTAAGATATATTTTTAAAACTCTCTCATCCAGGTGTATAAACAGTTTCCATTACATCTTTAACAACATTATCCTTAATCCATTCCAACTGGATTTTTTCTATTTAAGATGGTTTCCACTTAGTTAGTTCACAAAATCTCTAACTCTATTATCTCCATTGATTCCGGTATTTCTGAACTCAAAAGTACACACGACCTCAAAAAAAAAAAAAGTTTTTAAGAGAAAAAAATAAAAAGTGTAACAATTTGGTTATGGTGATTAAAGCGAAAACAAAACTAACTGGACCCCTCTCAAACTGAAGGGTTAATAAACAAACAAACTTTGCACAATGGCTCTCTCCACTTTATTTTGCCCTAAACAAAGATTTTGTAGTACAGGTATCCATACGATAGATGTATCATGAAAAGGCTACTGGCTTTTAAGACCATATATCCACTGGAGCAGCTCCTTTTTGTGCCCAGGGATCCAGCTGAACTTTTTTTAAACAGAGAACAAGAGAAATGTAAGGACAAAATCGTTATGTGAAGAAACATCACTCCAGCTCAATATGTGCCAAGAAACAGGCTATATTGTGAGAGCATCCTTGATGGAATCACGTACAACTATAGACCAACATTCAAATGGTATTTGTTAGATACTTCTGAGCACTACTTTTCTTTTCACGAGACTTTATCCAAAAACAGCATTTTCAATGATAAATAAAAACTTTCTCCACCTCTTCCTACTTGAACTCAAGTACAGAAGGCCCCTATTTAAAATGCAGCCCCGGAGCCGCCACCAGCCTGCCTGTTCAGCTGCCAGTGGCTTTTGTGTACAAAGATGTTAATTGGTCCTAATCCCCTCCTAGAAGCTGTTTTGGTAGCCTGACCTGGCACCCTGAAGAAGGACACCTTGGTGTGAAAAACTAAAGGGTCCATTGAGGAGGTAGTGAAAGGCAGCCAAGCATTCCAACACATTTTAATTTCAGGAATTAAAAAAGGGGAACATCATCATGGCGATCCTAGAGAAATCTCTTACAAAGCTTTAATAACAGTGAAGTAAGTCCTACAAACACTCAAGCTACACACACCACACACACACATGGAGAATGAAGCCCCAGAGCAGGGGCAAAAGGAAATTCATATTCTCAAATTATAAACTTCTTCAGCTTATCAACTCATTCTCTGAAATTCAAAGATTGAACTTGACTAGTTGAGCCACTTATTTTTTTTTTCTATCTTAATTTACCAAAGTTATGAAAATCAGATTCCCACTCTGTTCAACCTACCCAAAACTTCTGCTAGAATACATGGTCTTATTTGGTCGAAGTGTAGTATCTGTCTCAGTGACTCCATTTATATTGTAACTCACAATATAAAACTCACAGTTTCTGGAAGAAAACGTGAAGAGAAGAAGAGCTGAAATTCTTATGGCCAAACTTTTAATTCACTCTACTACAGGTCAAATAAATAATCTTTCCTTATCATACTGTAAAATACCATCTATATTATATACCAGTTCAAGAAATGTACACCTTGGGTGGCAAATTATGCTAATAGATGCATAATCTACAACTGTAGGGTTTTGAATTTTTTGACAGAGTTCACAGATCAACTTCATGGGTCAAAGGAATTTGGCTTGCATCTGATAAAAGAAGAAAGATAAGAAGGTTATGGATTACTAAAATTGCACCAAATGCCAAATAGTCAACCATGACCTACTTTATATTTTACTATCCCACACTGGTTTCTGAAGGTTGTTTTTTTTCTCCCAATAGTACACGAGGGACAGACAAAGGCAAGAGGGTCTGAGAGCTGCCCCTAGCAAGAGTATCTTTCAGGTGCATCATTTAAAATGGAGTGGAAAGCCCTCAAAAGTACTAAAAAGTCACAGAAGGGAGACGGACAGTTTTTCTAGCAGTTAATGGTCATTCTAGGAGCAGAAGGTATTCTGGTGTGCTTTTAGGTCTAACATTTGAGATGCTCTAGCCCACGGAATAGTCTTCCCCGATGGCTCAGACGTAACAAAGCCACCCGCAATGCAGGAGATGCAGGTTCAATCCCTGGATCAGGAAGGTAGAAATGGCACCCCACTCCAGTATACTTGCTGGGAAATCCCATCACCAACAACAACCATCTGCCAATATCACTTCATTTGTTTTTTCTCAGGAGACTTAGAATAGAACTTAAATAACTTACCCAAAATCAAAGAGCTGTTAAGTAGTAGGGCTAAAATCTGAGTCATGTTTGATTCCAAAAATCACTTTCTTTTTCACCACACCACAACACCATATGCCTCTCCAAATTATTTTAAAGTCTCACTAGGTAATCAGAGAGAAGAGAAGTGTAAAGATGCTAGTCTTTCAAATGTCCCGCACTACCATAATCATATGGTAGGTGCTCAATATATATGTGTTGAATTAAACACAAATGAATATTTACAAAACAGAAACAGACTCACAGGCTTAGAGAATGAAGTTATGGTCACCAGTTGGGAGAGGATCGGGGGAAGAAACAGAGAGTTTGCAATGGACATGTACACACTGCTATATTTAAAATGGATGACCAACAAGGTATAGGTCCTTGGTATAGCACAGGGAACTCTGCTCAATGTTATATGGGAGCCTGGATGGGAGTTTAGGGGAGAATGGATACGTGTGTATGTATGGCTGAGTCCCTTGGCTGTTCACCTGAAATTATCACAACATTGTTAATTGACTATACTCCAATATAATATAAAACATTTTTTTCAAGTTATTAGATATTTTCTTTCTCTTATCTTTGAAGCCCAGGTTCAGAGGTTCGATTTAAGGTTAGAATCTTACTTCCTTGTTTTTCTTGGGTGGCCCTAGACAAGCTGCTTCACCTCTGCGAGCCTGTAAAAAAAATAAACAACTGCCTATCAGATTGTCATAAAGAGTAAATACATGCAAAGCACCCGGCCCACACTAGTTCAGGGCCTGGGAGACGGTCCCTGGCCGTCTGAGACCACCTGTTTTGTCACTGTCGAGTTCTGTTGGAACAGCCACACACATTCATTAATGTAACATCTATGGTTGCTTTCAGGCCATAGCTGAGTTCAGTAGAGACTGCATGGCCCACAAAGCCTAAAATGTTTACTATCTGGCCCTTCACGGGATAAGTCTGCCAAAACCTGAAGTAGGTAATAAATAAATCTGTTTCCTTTCCTTTACTGAATGAGGTCACTTCAAGTTAAGTGAACTACATTTTTTTTAAGTTTTTAAACCCAAGTACATTGCCATCAGCACCCATGCCTACACATTCAGCCTACATAATGTTAAGACCTATACGTAAAACATATCAATGGAAGGAACCACAGAAGAGCTGAGCACACCTCTGCAGCACAGGCTGGAGCGCTGGACTATGCTCATCTCCAGGACATGGAACTCAGTTTGCCTACCATTCATTTAGCCAGGACATTTCTTCCAGGTTACAGAATAGCTTCTTGAAGAAATCATATCTGAGCTGAAATCTAGAGATTAAGAGTTAGCTAGGCAAAAATGGAGGGGATAAGCATTTGAGTAAGTAGAAATATCCTATCAAAGATTTTGAGGTGGCACAAATCTTATGAAACAGCTAGTATGACTGAAGCAGAGTGAACAACGTAGAAAAAGGTAAAAATGAGGTGGGGGAGGCAGGTAGTCAGGATGGAATCCCATCTTGGAAGACTTTGTAGGCCTCAGTAAAACTTTGGATTTTAGCCGAAGATCTAAGCAGGTTAAGAAAATATTGAAGGATTTTAAGTGATATAATCCAATGTATATTTTAAGATCACTTTGATATTTGCATATTGATCAAATTAGTAGATGGGAAAGAGTTGAAATAGGAAGCCTCTATGACTGAGAACAGGCTAAAATCCAGAGAACAGGCTAAAATCCAGGTCTCCTAACTTTCAGTTAATTTTATTTTTCACTACAGTGGACTGTTTTAGAGAAAGCAGCTCATACAACATCTGGATCTTTTCCAAGCTTTGATTAATCTGGAAGGGGCTTCAGGGACAGGCAGCTACCTGTGTGTCAAGACTTAAAGGACAAGGTGATAAGACAAAAACTCTTCTGTCACAAACCTCAGGAAATTAGCCCAATTGGAGAAATATGGCTCAGCTGCCCAAGGAATAAAAGGACAGCTATAGAATGAATAATCAGAACCCTGCCCTAAAGAACCAACATATGATTGCATCTAGGATGAAAAAGGCAGGCCAATAAAACATCTGAAATCTTAATTCTGAGAAACAAGTGAAGAAATTTCAAGCGGCAGACAGAACTAATTTATTGTCTATGGTCCCAAGGGGATAAACGAGGGCCCATGGGTTAAAAAAAAAAGAAAAAGAAAAAACTAAAGGAAGACATGTTTTTATCTCATGATGAGGCAGAACTTTCTAACATAAAGTTGCCCAGAGAGGCACCACTTCCTGACGACCTGATTCAAGTCACTTCCTCACTGGAGTACCATACTAAGTACTACAGTCAGTTCCCCATCACTGAATGCTTTTCAGGGGACTATAAAAGTCCTTCCAACAGCAGCTTGGGTGGTTGCCACGAAACTTGAAAGTGCCCATGTGTTAAAGGATTCTGTGGTTGTTCAGTTGCTAAGTCGTGTTTGACTCTATGACTCCATGGACGGCAGCAAACCAAGCTTCCCTGCCCTTCACTATCTCCGGGAATTTGCTCCAACTCATGTCCACTGAGTCAGGGATGTGTTAGAAGTATGTGCTGTGTGCTCAGTCACTTCAGTCCTTTCCGACTCTTTGTGACCCAGTAGACTGTAGCCCACCAGGGTCCTCAGTTCATGGAATTTCCCAGGCAAGAATACTGGAGTGGGTTGCCGTGCCCTCTTCCAGGAGATCTTCCCGACCCATGGATTGAACCCCGGTCTCTTAGCTCTCCTGCATTGGGTGGTTCTTTACCACTAGTGCCGCCTGGGAAGCCCGTGTTGAACATACCTTTCTTCTACTTCCAACTGGGCTTCCTTGATGGCTCAGACGGTAGGGAAAACGTATGCAATGTGGGAGACCTGGGTTCGATCCCTGAGTCAGGAAGATCCCTTGGAGAAGGGAATGGCTACCCTCTCCTGTTATTCTTCCCTGGAGAATCCCATGGCCAGAGGAGCCTGAGAGGCTACAGTCCATGGAGTTGCAAAGAGTCGGACTCAACTGAGTGACTAACACACTGCTCCCAATTATAAAACAACAAGTATTTTTAAACGAAAGGAGTAAAGCCATCAGTAAAGTTGAAACTTTGTCCCTTTTCACAGTGAAAACATTTTCTGGAAAAATGACCTCTCTACATAGCAAGACTAGGATGCTGACTTTCTCCTCTCCAGCTAAGGCACAGTCACTGCTGTATCCCAAGAAACAGGATGACTTGCTGTCTGTTCTAATCAGAGCACCCAGTGTGACAGAGAAATACCCAGGGAGGCTTACATTTCTAACAGGACAGTAATACAGCTGTCCTTTCAGATTCCTGTGATCAAATCTCAGATACCGAGGTATTTCAAATACTTTCTTGAGTCTTAGGCAGAGAGTAAGATTAATTATTGGGAGCTACAAAGACCTGGGCATCCCTCCTCAAATCTTACAAGCTGAAATTAATTCAGCCCAAATGTTCCGGGACTTATTTTCCTCTCACTTCAAATACCTGAGGAAATGGGCTGCCACTGAAAAGCCTTGCATTGTTAGAAAATCCGAACCACGACATGCTTCCTGGGATCTGAAAATTAGCAGGAGCTCCCCCTCCAGCTTCCTGCCCTAGTGTTTTCTTGCCTTTTTCCCTCAAACAAGTGGATCTAGTTACATTTGTTTCACCTCTCAGATATTTCGGCAATTCTCCTTTTTGAACAGAAGAATTCAGTTCCTTTCTTCACAAACAGTCCAAGCAGGAAAGGCAGGTGAAAAAGTTAACTGAAAAAAACTAACAGTGCCGGTACCATAATTACCCAAGGAATATAAAGCTCTATTCTCTCAGTGATGAAAAAGGGGAATTACACATGTAACTTCCATTAACATTAATGGGACTTACCTACATAAATCCCTTAAGCATCAGTGGGAAGAATGGACTCAGCATAACTATCGGCCCGGCTCCTTTACTCTTTTAGTCATTTCTATTATACAATTAAAAGGCAAACAGATGGGTGCTCTGCAAACCAGAACCAGACGAAGCTTCACTCCATGGAATTCATCGTCACCTGTTTCTTCAGGGCCACTTCACTAGAATGGTTATAAAAACTGAGGCCTTTATTTCATTTTCTTCCCTTTTTTCATATTTGACCTGATAGAAACTGAACCTAATATGCCACATACAGTTTTTCACATGAGCTTTCCCTTAGTGGTTATGAGTTTTAGAGTTACAATTTCTGCCCCCAAATGCAATTATCAGCAAACCATGATGGAAAACAATGCTTAGCTAGATATACTGCTGAGCAACAGCTTAGTGGAGGAAGACACTCTTGTACCCAAATCATTAAGACACAAAGGAGAGATGAGGACTACTCCGGTGCAAGCACAAATTTAAAATGCGGAAGGCATCCCTGCTGGCTCAGTGGTAAAAGAATCTATGTATCAAAGCAGGAGACACAGGTTCAGTCCCTGGTCTGGGAAGATCCCACATGCTATGGAGCACTGAGCCCCTGGACCACAGCTATCAAGCCTATGTTCTAGAGCCCAGGAGCTGCAACTACTGAACCCTCTGAGCCCTGGAGCCTGAGCTCCAAACCAAGAGAAGCCACTGTAATGAGAAGCCTGAGCACCACAACTAGAGAGTTGCCCCCACTCGTTACAACGAGAGAAGACCCCACACAGTGACAAAGACCCAACACAGCCAAAAATAAAAATTAAAAAAATAAAATGCTGAGAAAAAAAAAAACAAATTTTAATGAGGATGAAGGGGAAATGTTATGAAAGAGGTGGTATTTGAATTGGGCCTTGGAAGGACCTTGAATAGGGCTTCCCTGGTAGCTTAGTTGGAAAAGAATCCGCCTGCAATGCAGGAGACGCTGGTTTGATTCCTGGGTTAGGAAGATCCGCTGGAGAAGGGATAGGCTACCCATTCCAGTATTCTTGGGCTTCCATTGTGGCTCAGCTGGTAGAGAATCTGTCTGCAATGCAGGCGACCTGGGTTCAATCCCTAGGTCGGGAAGATCCCCTGGAGAAGGAAATGGCAATCCACTCCAGTATTATTGCCTGGAGAATCCCAGAGGAGCCTGGTAGGCTACAGTCCATGGGGTCACAGAGAGTCGGACACGACTGAGTGACTTCACTTTCACTTTCACTTTACAATCTATTAAATTAGTGGACATTAAACAAGTGACACTAATAGAGTGAGGGATGTAGAGAGGTGAGATACACTTGATCTTGTATAGACCTGGGCTCATATTTGGGCTGTACAAATTTTTCACTGTAGTATACTTTGGGTGTGGGCTTCCCAGGTGGCTCAAGTGATAAAGAGTCTGCCTGCCAATACAGGAGATTCATGAGACATGCATTTGATCCCTGGGGTGGGAAGATCCCCTGGAAGAGGAAATGGTAACCCACTCCAGTACTCTTGCCTGGAGAGTCCCATGGAGAGAGGAGCCTGGTGGGCATCAGTCCATGGGATCGCAAAGTCAGACATGACTGAGCGTGTGAACACGTGCATACCTTGGGCAAATTATTTAACACAAGCCTCATTTTTCTCATCTGTGTGTGTATGCAGTCTCCCTCAGAGACTCTCAAAGTGGTCCCTGGACCAACAGTGTCAGCACCACCTAGGACCTTGATAGAGATATACAATCTCAGACTATACTGAAAGACCAGTAGAATGAGAACTCCAGAATGAGAACTCAATACTCTGGTGCTGGGCCAGCAATGTGTTTTTACAAGCTCTCCTGGTACTACTGAGGCACACCAAAGTACGAGAACCAGTGTATACCTTACAGCAAATTTTTAGCCCTGATGTACATTGTAATCATCTAGACAGCCTTTTACTTTGCTAACATAGGTCCGTCTTGTCAAGGCTATGGTTTTTCCAGTAGTCATGTATGGAGGAGTGATAGAGGGGGAGGTTGGGCTTAGCACATGTAAGTTATTATAGAATGGATAAATAACAAGGTCCTACTGAACTGCACAGGGAACTATATTCAATATCTATGTTAACCATAATGGAAAAGAACATTTAAAACATAATGTATTGATATATATTTTTCATATATATATACATGTATGCATCAGTTTAGTCACTCAGTTATGTTCGACTCTTTGCGACCCCATGGACTGCAGCACACCACGCTTCCCTGTCCTGCACCATCTCCCAGAGCTTGCTTAAACTCATGTCTGTCGAGTTGGTGATGCCATCCAACTATCTCATCCTCTGTTGTCCCCTTCTCCTCCCATCTTCAATCTTTCCCAGCATCAGGGTCTTTTCTAATGGGTTAGTTCTTTGCATCAGGTGGCCAAGGTATTGGAGTTTCAGCTTCAGCATCAGTCCTTCCAATGAATATTCAGGACTGATTTTCTTTAGGATTGACTGGTTGGATCTCCCTGTAGTCCAAGGGACTCTCAACAGTTTTCTTCAACACCACATTTCAACAGCATCAGTTCTTTGGCGCTCAGCTTTCTTTATGGTCCAACTCTCACATCCATACATGACCACTGGAAAAACCATAGCTTTGACTATGCTGGACCTTTGTTGGCAAAGTAACATCTCTGCTTTTTAATATGCTATCTAGGTTGGTCATAGTTTTCTTCCAAGGAGCAAGCATCTTTTAATTTCATGGCTGCAGTCACCATTTGCAGTGATTTTGAAGCCCAAGAAAATAGTCTGTCCCTTTTCCCATTGTTTCCCCATCTATTCATCACAAAGTGATGGGACCAGATGCCATGATCTTAGTTTTCTGAATGTTGAGTTTTAAATCAGCTTTTTACTCTCCTCTTCCACTTTCATCAAGAGGCTCTTTAGTTCCTCTTCACTTTCTGCCATGAGTGTGATGTCATCTGTGTAGATCTGAGGTTATTGATATTTTTCCTGGCAATCTTGATTCCAGCTTATGTTTCATCCAGCCTAGCATTTTGCATGATGTATTCTGCATTGTACAGGAGACAGGGATCAAGAACATCCTCATGGAAAAGAAATGCAAAAAAGCAAAATGGCTGTCTGGGGAAGCCTTACAAATAGCTGTGAAAAGAAGAGAAGTGAAAAGCAAAGGAGAAAAGGAAAAATATAAGCATCTGAATGCAGAGTTCCAAAGAATAGCAAGAAGAGATAAGAAAGCCTTCTTCAGCAATCAATGCAAGGAAATAGAGGAAAACAACAGAATGGGAAAGTCTAGAGATCTCTTCAAGAAAATTAGAGATATCAAGGGAACATTTCATGCAAAGATGGGCTCGATAAAGGACAGAAACGGTATGGACCTAACAGAAGCAGAAGATATTAAGAAGAGATGGCAAGAATACACAGAAGAATTGTACATAAAGGATCTTCATGACCCAGATAATCATGATGGTGTGATCACTCATCTACAGCCAGACATCCTTGAATGTGAAGTCAAGTGGGCCTTAGGAAGCATCACTACAAACAAAGCTAGTGGAGGTAATGGAATTCCAGTAGAGCTATTTCAAATCCTGAAAGATGATGCTGTGAAAGTGCTGCACTCAATATGCCAACAAATTTGGAAAGCTCAGCAGTGGCCACAGGACTGGAAAAGGTCAGTTTTCATTCCAATCCCAAAGAAAGGCAATGCCAAAGAATGCTCAAACTACCACACAATTGCACTCATCTCACATGCTAGTAAAGTAATGCTCAAAATTCTCCAAGCCAGGCTTCAGCAATACGTGAACCAGGAACTTCCTGATGTTCAAGCTGGTTTTAGAAAAGGCAGAGGAACCAGAGATCAAATTGCCAACATCCGCTGGATCATGGAAAAAGCAAAGAGTGTTCCAGAAAAACATCTATTTCTGCTTTATTGACTATGCCAAATCCTTTGACTGTGTGGATCACAATAAACTGTGGGAAATTCTGAGAGAGATGGGAATACCAGACCACCTAACCTGCCTCTTGAGAAATCTGTATGCAGGCCAGGAAGAAACAGTTAGAACTGGACATGGAACAACAGACTGGTTCCAAATAGGAAAAGGAGTGTGTCAAGCCTGTATATTGTCACCCTGCTTATTTAACTTACATGCAGAGTACATCATGAGAAACGCTGGACTGGAAGAAACACAAGCTGGAATCAAGATTGCCGGGAGAAATATCAATCACCTCAGATATGCAGATGACACCACCCTTATGGCAGAAAGTGAAGAGGAACTAAAAAGCCTCTTGATGAAAGTGAAAGTGGAGAGTGAAAAAGTTGGCTTAAAGCTCAACATTCAGAAAACAAAGATCATGGCATCCGGTCCCATCACTTCATAGGAAATAGATGGGGAAACAGTGGAAACAGTGTCAGACTTTATTTTTTTGGGCTCCCAAATCACTGCAGATGGTGACTGCAGCCATGAAATTAAAAGACGCTTACTCCTTGGAAGAAAAGTTATGAGCAACCTAGATAGCATATTCAAAAGCAGAGACATTACTTTGCCAACAAAGGTCCATCTAGTCAAGGCTATGGTTTTTCCAGTGGTCATGTATGGATGTGAGAGTTGGACTGTGAAGAAGGCTGAGCGCCGAAGAATTGATGCTTTTGAACTGTGGTGTTGGAGAAGACTCTTGCGAGTCCCTTGGACTGCAAAGAGATCCAACTAGTCCATTCTGAAGGAGATCAGCCCTGGGATTTCTTTGGAAGGAATGATGCTAAAGCTGGAACTCCTGCACTTTGGCCACTTCATGTGAAGAGTTGACTCATTGGAGAAGACTTTGATGCTGGGAGGGATTGAGGGTAGGAGGAGAAGGGGATGATGGAGGATAAGATGGCTGGATGGCATCACTGACTCGATGAACACGAGTCTGAGTGAACTCCGGGAGTTGGTGATTAACAGGGAGGCCTGGCGTGCTGCGATTCATGGGGTTGCAAAGAGTCAGACACGACTGAGCAACTGAACTGAACTGATTCTGCATATAAGTTAAATAAGCAGGGTGACAGTATACAATCCTGATGTACTCCTTTCCAAATTTGGAACCAGTCTGTTGTTACATGTCTGGTTCTAACTGTCGCTTCTTGACCTGCATTCAGGTTTCTTAGGAGGCAGGTAAGGTGGTCTGGTATTCCCATATCTTGAAGAATTTTCCAGTTTGTTGTGATCCACACAGTCAAAGGCTTCAGAATAGTTAGTGAAGCAGAAGTATATGTTTTTCTGGAATTCTCTTGCTTTTTCTGTGACCCAGAGTATGTTGGCAATTTGATCTTGGTTTCTCTGCCGTTTCTAAATCCAGCTTGAACATTTGGAAATTCTCAGTTCATGTACTATTCAAGTCTAGCTTGTAGCATTACTTTGCTAGCATGTGAGATGAATGCAATTGTGCAGTAGTTTGAACATTCTTCAGCATTGCCTTTCTTTGCGATGTATGCATATATATACAAAGCCTACGTAGAATCTGCTTGCAGTGAGAGAGACCTGGGTTCCATCCCAAGGTCACGAAGATCCTCTGGAGAAGGGAATGGCAACCCACTCCAGTACTCCTGCCTGGAGAATCTTGTGGACAGAGGGGCCTGGCGAGCTACAGGCCATGGGGTCGTAAAGAGTCGGACACAACTGAGCAACATACATATATATATAATCTGAATCACTTTGCTGTAGAGCAGAAATTAACACAGCATTGTAAATCAACTTTATGTCAATTAAAAAAATAAAGACCGGAACCCTGAAAATTCTCAAAGTATTTGTCACAATCCCCCTTAACTTTGAGTTGGTCCAAATGAAAGTTTTCTCTTTAAATGCGAATCTAGCAAAGTCAACTCAACAGCCCCTGAGGCATCTGTGGTGACCCTCTGCAGTGGGGAAGGCACAAACCGAATTCTAGCTCCCCGAGCATACAGCAATTTTCTTTTCTTTTTTTTTTTTTAGCAATTTTCTTAATAATAAATTCCTGATCATCAGAAGCAGGGCCACCAGTCAATCACAGACACATTCCACAAAGCATCCCAGCCCTTCATTACTGTCTGTCTTTTCACGCTACACTAAGGCTGATGTTGTTCATTAAAGCCTTTTCCTCTCACCACCAACAGAGGGCCTGACCTGCTATGATGAGAAAAGACAGCAAAATAAGAAAATGCGTTAGGACCTTACAGGGCTTTAAAATTTACAAAGCATTACCACACCCACAGTTTCATTAAGGTTTCATAACAATACTCTGAAGTAGGTATTATTATCATTTTATAGCTGAGGAAACAAAGGCTCAGATGGGCTTGGTGATCTGGCTAAAGCCCCAGAGTTAATGAGAAAGAACTGGAACTAGAACCCAGTTCTCCCACCTCCCAGCCTAGGCATACTTCCATTGTCTCTTGATCCAAATTGGGGAAAAGTTCAAATTAAAATTTATCTTCCCGACTCCCTTCTTCCTCAGCATATTAGCAAGAATGAATCATCGTGGGCAACTACACGAAGAACTCAAATTGCAGGTCTCTGAAAATGGAGAAGTTTAATTACATAGTTACATATGCGATTTATCAACCAGTTTTGATCGTTGACAATTCTCTTTAAAGAATTCTTTTCCTCTAAAAATTAAAATAATATATTTTAAAATCTGCCTTGGGATGCTTTGTTTTCATTCAAATAAAGAGATGACTCTTTCTTTTAAGTGTCGTGATTTCTAGGCAATTGGTCTAATGTCAGACAGGCATTAATTCCTGGTAGATTTGTCATGATTAGTTCTGAAACTGCAAGGCTTTATCTAGAGCAATAGTCATTTTCTGGACAAAGCTAAGTAACTGAAAGTTGTCTGAAGTGGGAGGGGGCATTTTTACAGAAACTCTAAATCTTTCATTCCTAGCTCTCGTTGGGCAGGAATCTCCTCCAAACACCACTCATCTTGAATGATGCTGGTACAAATTTGGTTTTTCTTGAGGGAAGGAAAAGCTGATGAGCCATCATGTCAAAGGACAGAAAAAGTCAAAATTCCAAGTGTTAATGAGGCAGGCCAAGACTGAGGAATAAGCCTGATGTTCTACAAGAGCAAGATTGGGGCTTTGAATCAAGACTGGGTCTCAGGGACTCTGACAAACAATCTTCCTCCGAGTTTCCCAAGAGGGCTGTGTGCATGCTAAGTCACTTCAGTCGTGTCTGACTCTTTGCAACCCTATGAACTGTAACCTTCCAGGCTCCTCTGTCCATGGGATTCTCCAGGTGAGAATACTAGAGTGGGTTGTCATGCCCTCCTCCAGGGGATCTTCCCAACCCAGGGATCAAACCCATGTCTTCGGCTCCTGTATTGCAGGAGGATTCTTTACTTCTGAACCACAGGGAAAGACCCTAACCACCAAGAGGGTTAGGCTCCTGTTAATCCTTTACCCCAGGTACCAAGAGGGCCAGTCCTGACCATCACTGGGATTTTCTCCTGTTTTCTACTTTACCTGGTAACCATAGGCATTATTGCTCAGAGAAGTTAATTTACTTGTTAAAACAGCACAGCTTATACGTGGTAGAATGAAGATTCAAGCACAAGTAGAATCTCATTGTTTAGTCCACAAACACTTGCTTAAATTTTCTAAGTGACAGACTCTGAGCTAGGTGGTAGATAGAATAAAATAAGCCTTAAAAGTACAGTTGGGGAGGGGAGTTTGGGGGAGAATGGATACATGTATCTGTATGGCTGAGTCCCTTTGCTATTCACCTGAAATTATCTCAACACTGTTTGTTAATTGGTTGTATTCTAATACAAAACAAAAAGCTTTTTTTTTTTTAAGTAAAGTTGGGGGGACTTCCTTGGTGGTCCAGTGGTTGAGACTCAGTGCTCCCAATGCAGGGGCCCCAGGTTCAAACCCTGGTCAGGAAACTAGATCCCACACGCCATGGCAGAGGGCATGCCTCAACTAAGAGTTCAAAAAAGATCCTGCAAGCCACAAGGAAGATCAAAGATCCTGCGTGCCACAACTAAGACCCAGGGCAGCCAAATAAATAAATATTGTTTTGAAAAGTGTAGTTGGAAAATGGAAAAGGGACTGTGGTTGTGGGCTCAGAGGAAAGCAGAGCTGCCAGCAGCAGACAGAACACGGAGCAGATAAAACACCACTTGTACTTCCTTATGTTTAAGCTGTTTCTGCTTGCAGACAAAAGTTTTTGCTGGTATGAAAAGCATCCTGTCCTGACTTTTCCCCCTTCTGCTACATCCTCCTCAAACATGATATGCCACAGTCCAGGCATGATTTCCTTTACCCGGGGGAAAGACTATGTACTAGGCAGGAAGCAGGCCCTTGGAGAGGTGGGTTGCTCTTCTACACCCCAGAGCTCACTTTAGAGCAGTCACTTACTAATGGTACCCTACAAAGTGTAATTTACCAAGTAGGACTAATTTAGAGCCTGGTGCGTGAAGAGTTAACACGTCTCCCTCCAGGGGTGCCTAACTGACTTCTGCCCAGATGGTCTCAGAGGGGATCTGTCCAGCGCACTACAGTCCTTCCACGCTGTTCAAGGCTTCCGCTGCCTTCATAGGAGGTTCCAGAGATGGAGATGCAGTGGCCTGGGGTGGGGACAAGGGGACTGGGTTCTTGTGTTGGCTCTGCCACTTGAGTCACTCTGTAACAAACTCTTTCTTCTTTCTATGCCTCTGTTTGCCCAGCTTTGACATGAAGGCAGTGGGCTTTCGATTTTTACGTATCCTTCCAACTTTGACAGTCTAAGACAGTTGTTCTTCTCTTTTGGAGTCACAGATTCCTTTGAGAAATCTACTAAATCAGTGGTCCCCAATCCCCTGACCATGGACCAGTATCAGTCTGTGGCCTGTTAAGAACTGAGCCACATCGTAGGAGGTGAACTGACAGCAAGTGGGCAAAGTTTCATTTGTATTAACAGCCACTCCCCATTGCTTGCATTACCATCCTCTCCCCGATCCGTGGGAAAATTGTCTTCCACAAAACCAAACCCTGATGCCAAAAAGGATGGAGACCAGTGTGCTAAATGATAATCTCCCCTACAAAACTATGCCTACAATTCCATGGAAAATTCACGGAATTCCTAAAGTTGAAACTAATATTCTCAGGGCAGTATGGACTTTGAAGTCAGCTAGGTCTGGGATGGAACCTTGGAGATATCCTCCCCCAAAGCCCATCCCTTTCCCTCTTCCTTCCATGGATGAGTCTCTTACCTGTAAGCCTCATCCAGAAAAATGGCACCAATAACACCTACCTGGCAATATTGCTGTGAGACTGAGAAATAATTATAGACGAGTGTCTGTCCATACAGGGTACTAAAAAAAAATAGGTAATGGTACTTGTCATGGGCACTCAGAGAATGTTAGTTTTCTTTCTTTCCCACAATAACCAGCAGTTATCTGTGCATTTCAGGTGTTCCAAAAATGCTGCTGCTTGACTGCCAATGCTATCTTAAAATTCCCTTCCCTGTCAAGCTGTTCTACTGATGGGACATCTTTCCTTACACTCAAGTGGACTATTTCAAGTCTCCAAACATTTCTTTGTGTCTCATCTCACCTGCTAATATCTCATCCTACTTAGCATTGTCACATTAAGCTCCCCCAAATGAACACTTAAATATGACATACTCTACAGCTCATAAACTTTTAATAATCTACCATGTGTTTCAACATTTCACTAATTTCCTCCAGTGAAATAATAATGGTGGCTCACTTTATTGAGCTCTTACTGTATGCCAGCCATTGATTAAGTGAATACATTGTCTCATTTAATGAGGCTCTAAACAGCCTTACAGGCAATTTAGTATATAGAAGAGTAAGAGTATAATCTCTAAAGTTTGCTTGAGCTGATTCCACCACTTACTGACTATATAATCTTGGTCAAATCATTTAACCTCTGTGTCCTTCACTTTCTCATGTAGAATCGAGATAATTATAGAAAATGGCTTACAGAATATCGCAACAAATTGAATGCAGGAGCAGACATAGAATCCAATTGTCATCTATAAAGCCAGACATGACCATGATTTGCAAACATATTTTTTAAATGCCATTACTGATTTTTGTTTTGGATAATATACTTACTTTTCATAATCTTTGGATTTAACATGTAATAGGTTTATCATTGCTTCATGAACTAATAAATCTCATTTTGAAATGTCTGCTTTTTCATTACTAGTAAAGTAACTATCAATAGACATAATCCATGTAACTAAAAATCTCTGTGGTGTACCCAATATTTTTTAAGAGAATGAAAGATTCCTAAAGCAGAAGATTTAAGAATCACTAGTGTGAAGTATAAGAAAATGATCGCTAGCAACATTTTGACTTCTCAGTCACAATTCTTAGGAAGATCTCACAATCTTGGGCTAATGTCACATTAGTGCCTGAAAGGACAAGGTTAAAACTGCTGTGCTGAATGTGATTGGAGAGCCCTGTGGGTGGTGTTGGGAATCATTAATCGACTTTCTGAAAATCCACAGGAAGTGACTCTCCCTTACAAGCACCCTTTACGAGTGACTCACTGGTAAACTTCTCAGGAAAGGGAGGAAGGGAGGAAGGAAGGAAGGAGGAAAGAAAGAGGAATGGCTTTACAGAGATATGAAAATCAAAGAAGACAACAGATAGATAGGTAGGTAGATAACTTATATATAAAATTTAGAATTTAGAATCTGCCATGTGGCAAGAGCTAAATAGATATGAGGTTTCAGTTCAGTTCAGTCACTCAGTCGTATCAAACTCTTTGCAACCCCATGGACTGCAGCAGGCCAGGCCTCCCTGTCCATTACCAACTCCTGGAGTTTACTCAAACTCATGTCCATTGAGTCGATGATACCATCCAACCATCTCATCCTGTCATCCCCTTCTCCTCCCACCTTCAATCTTTCCCAGCATCAGGGTCTTTCCAAATGAGTCAGCTCTTCTCATAGGTGGCCAAAGTATTGGAGTTTCAGCTTCCACATCAGTCCTTCCAATGAACACCCAGGGCTGATCTCATTTAGGATGGATTGGTTGGATCTCCTTGCAGTCCAAGGGACTCTCAAGAGTCTTCTCCAACACCACAGTTCAAAAACATCAACTCTTTGGTGCTCAGCTTTCTTTATAGTCCAACTTTCACATCCACACATGGCTACTGGGAAAACCATAGCTTTGACTAGATGGATCTTTGTTGGCAAAGTAATGTTTCTGCTTTTTAATATGCTGTCTAGGTTGGTCATAACTTTTCTTCCAAGGAGCAAGAGTCTTTTCATTTCAAGCTCTACCATCTTGCTGGGGCTTCTCTACCCTTGGATGTGGGTTTTCTCCTCACAGCCGCTCCAGTGCTATGCAGCTGCCAGATATGAGGTACAAGAGCTATTTTTATTCTGCTCATTTTACAAATAAGGAACTAAGTCCCATGTAAGTTATAAAGCAACATTGCCTAAAGTCAAATAGTTACCCCTCCAAAACTGTGTATTGGAGAGCCAATGTCTGTTCTGATGGTTTGAATTATTTGCCCTTCATTCAGAGCCTTCCAGAATCTAATTCCAACTTACATTGTTGGGTACTTATATAAAATTCTTTCCTTCCACCTAAATTTATTCTTCAACTTCTGAATGGTGGGGCATTTACTCCTCAAAGCTAGAGACTGGGGGGATTTCCCTGGTGGTCCAGTGGCTAAGTCTCCCTGCTCCCAATACAGGGGGCCTGGGTTCAATCCCTCATCAGGGAACTAGATCCCACATGCCGTAACTAAGAGTTACTAAAGAGTTGGTGGGCCACAGTGAAGATCAATGATCCTGCATGCTGAAACTAAGACCTATGTAGCCAAATAAATAAATAAATAAATCTTAATAAGAGATAAATAAATAAATAAATTTAATAAGAGAGTGTATTCTTGAAACAATAACTGGATATTATATTTTAAAAATAATTTAGAGCAAGACTGTCAGATAGAACCTTTTGCAATGATGGAAATGTTCCACATTTACACTGTCCAGTATGGTAGGTACTAGTTATATGTGGCCATAGATCACTCAAAATGTAGTTATACAACTAAGAACTGAATTTTAACTATACCTAATTTTAATTTAAGTAGCCACATGTGACTAGTTGATGTCACACTGTACAGCTCAGATTTAGGAAATCAAACACAGATCTTGGATACTAAAAATGCAAAATGCAATAGCCAAATGAAAATCTTGGCAGAATGAAGTTTTCTAATGTTGTATTAGAAGATAAAGTTGGCCAGGCACTGTTCTAAGGACTTTGTAACATATTAACTCATCCAAAATACCACATGACAGAAACTAGGAAAGAAAATTACAAGATCAGTTCAGGAGATCCAATATCCAAATAACAGGAATTCCAGAAAAATGGCCAGAGGAAAAGGAAGGAAAGAAATTATCAAAGAAATAGTGCAAGATAATTTCCCAATGAAGTATATGAAAGACTCACTGGGTACCAGCATAATGACCATAAAAAGGCCTACCTGAAGCACACTTCTTTGAAAGTTCAGAACACCAGGATAGAGAAAAGACTCTGAAACCTTCCAGAGAGAAATAACAATCACATTAAAACAAAACAAAACAAAACTATAAGTCAGAAAAACACTGGGTTTATCAGCAACACTAGAGCTTAGAAGGCAATAAAGAAATGTCTTCAAAATTCTGGGAAAAGGCTGTTCCAACCAAGAATTCTACATTCAAGTAAATAATCATGTAAGTGTAAAGGTAGAATAGGGCCACTTTCAGACCTGCAAACTCTCAGAAATTACCTCCATTCCACATCTCTCAAGGAGCCACGGAAGGAAATGCCCTATCAAAACAAAGGAGTAAATCATCAAAGAAGAAACAGAATCCAGGAGACAGAGCTTCCAACCCAGGAAGAGAGGATGATCCCCAGAAAAAAAGTAAAGAAAGATGCTAGGAAAACAGCTGCATCACCAGCTTACAGAGCCAGCAGTCCTCATTAAAAGAGGA
This sequence comes from Budorcas taxicolor, assembly GCF_023091745.1. Lineage (NCBI taxonomy): Eukaryota > Metazoa > Chordata > Mammalia > Artiodactyla > Bovidae > Budorcas > Budorcas taxicolor. Next base: position 36,798,258 of record NC_068932.1, read on the forward strand.
CAAAAACACCAAGAAAGATGTCTCCACAAAGAAGGAACTGGGAATATTTGATGCATATGCACTAACTGTAAGATTTATACTCACGGCAAACTTTGAAATTAATTCATGTAGTACACAGAGAACCAATTAAGCAAAAAAAGTTTAGGGACTTCCTTGGTGGTCCAGTGGCTAAGACTCCAGCTTCCAAGGCAGGGGGTGAAGTTCAATTTCTGACAGGGAACTAAGATCACACCTGCAGTAGGGTGCACGCAAAAATGAAAACAAAAACAGATCAGCAATGCCCACTTGATACAGAGAGTCTGGTTTTTCCACATTTGGGAAGATTCCCTAGAGTAGGAAGTGGCAACTCACTCCAGTATTCCTGCCTGGAAAATTTCATGGATAGAGGAACCTAGTGGGCTACTGTCCAGAGGGTTGCAAAAAGTCAGACATGGCTGAACACACACACACATGCCATCTGTAAACAAACAAACAAAAAAAGGCTATTCCCAAGGAAAACGTTTTTCTTTATCTAGTCTTACATTTGAAAAAATTCTTAAAAAATGACCACCTCGAGGAAAAACAAAAATTGCATGCAAAAAATGGATTCATAATATATATAGTAAACAGCTCAACTGTGAATAGGATTTGTTTGCTATCATAATGTAAATACTAAATGTTGGTCTAGCCACCCCCTCCTAAAAATGTTAAAACTAAACTGAGTATTGGAGGGGAGTAACTATGCACATATAAAGGAGATGAAGAGGAGGAGTTAAAAAGTGAAAGAAAAAGTCCAAACAAATTTAAGGTGGTTATAGCTTGAGAATGAGGGCAGGGGACGGCTCTTTTATGAAAAGTCTTGACACTTTAACTTTTTAATCCCTTGAAAATAAATCTGTTTAGTTTTAAAGGAGATCCTAAATGATCTACAAGATTAATAATCAATCCAGAAAAGAGAAGAAGCAAGCTATGTTTTACAGTACATTCTGGGTATTCATGTTGTATGTAGTTTCAACACCAATTATTTGAGAAGTTAGCATATAGAAGAGTCTCAGATGGATCATATCCAGTAAAGTGCTTAGTCTTTGCAATTCCATGGACTGCAGCCCATCAGGCTCCTCTGTCCATGGGGTAGAAATTAAACTACCCAGACTAACTTTCAAAAACTTGTGAGTGGGAATATATAAATAAATTTGTTCAGTCTTTGAGTAGTACCTATTAAAATTATTAAAACACATATTGTTTGACTCAATAATTCCACTTTCAGAAATATCATATACATGCAAAGGCACAGGACTGTTCTCATAAATATATCTGTAAAGGCGAAAAAAAAAAAAAGGAAAACAAATTTCCATCAATAAGGGATACACCCATACTATGAAATTTACAGAGGTTAATCAAATAGACCTATAAACAATGACGGGGCGGCGGCTGAGAGGAGCTACACCACATCCAAGGTAAGGAGCAGTGGCTGTGCTTTGCAGGAGCAGCCGTGAAGAGATACCCCACATACAAGGTAAGAGAAACCCAAATAAGACTGTAGGTGCTGAGAAAGGGCATCAGAGGGCAGACAGACTGAAACCACAATCACAACAACAGGCCAATCTGATGACATGGACCCCAGCCTTGTCTAACTCAATGAAACGAAGCCCTGCCGTGTGGGACCACCCAAGACGGACGGGTCATGGTGGAGAGGTCTGACAGAATGTGGTCCACTGGAGAAGGGAATGGCAAACCACTTCACTATTCTTGCTTTGAGAATACCATGAACAGTATGAAAAGGCAAAAAGATAAGACACTGAAAGATGAACTCCCCAGGTCAGTAGGTGCCCAATATGCTACTGGAGATCAGTGGAGAAATAACTCCAGAAAGAATGAAGGGATGGAGCCAAAGAAAAAACAACACCCAGCTGTGGATGGGACTGGTGATAGAAGCAAGTTTCGATGCTATAAAGAACAATATTGCATAGGAATCTGGAATGTTAGGTCCATGAATCAAGGCAAATTGGAAGTGGTCAAATAGGAGATGACAAGAGTGAATGTCAACATTTCAGGAATCAGTGAACTAAGATGGACTGGAATGGGTGAATTTAACTCATGACCATTATATCTAGTACTGTGGGCAGCAATCCCTTAGAAGAAATGGAATAGCCATCATAGCCAACAAAAGAGTCCAAAATGCAGTATTTGGATGCAATCTCAAAAACGACAGAATGATCTCTGTTCGTTTCCAAGGCAAACCATTCAATATCACAGTAATCCAAGCCTATGCCCCAACCAGTAACATTGAAGAAGCTGAAGTTAAACAGTTCTATGAAGACCAACTAGACCTTTTAGAACTAACACCCAAAAAAGATGTCCTTTTCATTATAGGGGACTGGAATGCAAAAGTAGGAAGTCAAGAAACACCCAGAGAAACAGGCAAATTTGGCCTTGGAGTACAGAATGAAGCAGGGCAAGGGCTAATAGAGTTCTGCCAAGAGAACGCACTGGTCATAGCAAACACCCTCTTCCAACAACACAAGAGAAGACTCTACACATGGAAATCAACAGACAGTCGACACCAAAATCAGATAGATTATATTCTTTGCAGCCAAAGATGGAAAAGCTCTATACAGTCAGCAAAAACAAGACTGGGAGCTGACTGTGGCTCAGATCATGAACTCCTTGTTGTCAAATTCAGACTGAAATTGAAGAAAGTGGAGAAAACCACTAGACCATTCAGGTATGACCTAAATCAAATCCTTTATGAGTGGAAGTGAGAAATGGATTTAAGGGACTTGATCTGATAGGCAGAGGGCCTGATGAACTATGGACAGAGGTTCGTGACATTGTACAGGAGACAGGGATCAAGATCATCCCCAAGAAAAACAAATGCAAAAAAGCAAAATGGCCATCTGAGGAGGCCTTACAAATAGCTGTGAAAAGAAGAGAAGCAAAAAGCAAAGGAGAAAGGGCAAGATATACCCATTTGAATGCAGAGTTCCAAAGAATAGCAAGGAGAGATAACAAAGCCTTCCTCAGCAATCAATGCAAAGAAATAGAGGAAAACAACAGAATGGGAAAGACAAGAGATCTCTTCAAGAAAATTAGAGATACCAAGGGAACATTTCACGCACAGTTGGGCTCAATAAAGGACAGAAATGGTATGGACCTAACAGAAGCAGAAGATATTAAGAAGAGGTAGCAAGAATAAACAGAAGAACTGCACAAAAAAGATCTTCACGACCCAGATAATCACGATGGTGTGATCACTCATCTACAGCCAGACATCCTGGAATGTGAAGTCAAGTGGGCCTTAGAAAGCATCACTATGAACAAAGCTAGTGGAGGTGATGGAATTCTAGCTGAGCTATTTCAAATCCTGAAAGATGATGCTGTGATAGTGCTGCACTCAATATGCCAGAAAATTTGGAAAATTCAGCAGTGGCCACAGGACTGGAAAAGGTCAGTTTTCATTCCAATCCCAAAGAAAGGCAATGCCAAAGAATGCTCAAACTACCGCACAATTGCACTCATCTCACATGCTAGTAAAGTGATGCTTAAAATTCTCCAAGCCAGGCTTCAGCAATACGTGAACCATAAACTTCCAGATGTTCAAGCTGGTCTTAGAAAAGGCAGAGGAACCAGAGATCAAATTGCCAACATCTGCTGGATCATGGAAAAAGCAAGAGAGTTCCAGAAACATATCTATTTCTGCTTTATTGACTATGCCAAAGCCTTTGACTGTGTGGATCACAGAAAATGTGGGAAATTCTGAAAGAGATGGGGAATACCAGACCACCTAATCTGCCTCTTGAGAAATCTGTATGCAGGCCAGGAAGCAACAGTTAGAACTGGACATGGAACAACAGATTTTTTCCAAATAGGAAAAGGAGTATGTCAAGGCTGTATATTGTCACCCTGCTTATTTAACTTATATGCAGAGTACATCATGTAGAATGCTGGGCTGGATAAAGCACAAGCTGGAATCAAGATTGCCAGGAGAAATATCAATAACCTCAGATATGCAGATAACACCACCTTTATGGCAGAAAGTGAAGAAGAACTAAAGAGCCTCTTGATGAAAGTGAAAGAGGGGAGTGAAAAAGTTGGCTTAAAGCTCAAAATCCAGAAAACTAAGATCATGAGAAATAGATGGGGAAACAGTGGAAACAGTGGCTGACTTTATTTTTCTGGGCTCCAAAATCACTGCAGATGGTGATTGCAGTCATGAAATTAAAAGACACTTACTCCTTGGAAGGAAAGTTATGACCATCCTAGACAGCATATTAAAAAGCAGAGACATTGCTTTGTCAACAAAGGTTCATCTAGTCAAGGCTATGGTTTTTCCAGTGGTCATGTATGGATGTGAGAGTTGGACTATAAAGAAAGCTGAGCACCAGAGTTGATGCTTTTGAACTGTGGTATTGGAGAAGATTCTTAAGAGTCCCTTGGACTGCAAGGAGATCCAACCAGTCCATCCTAAAGGAGATCAGCCCTGGGTGTTCATTGGAAGGACTGACTGATGTGGAAGCTGAAACTCCAATACTTTGGCCACCTATGAGAAGAGCTGACTCATTTGGAATGACCCTGAATGCTGGGAAAGATTGAGGGCAGGAGGAGAAGGGGACGACAGAGGATGAGATGGTTGGATGGCATCACCGACCAATGCACATGGGTTTAGCTGGACTCCGGGGTTTGGTGATAGACAGAGAGGCCTGGCGTGCTGCAGTTCATGGGGTCGCAAAGAGTCAGACACGACTGAGCGACTGAACTGAACTGATAAGCAATGACATACAGGACCTCCAAGATATGCTGTTAAATGAAAAGAAAGTTATAAAACACAAAACAATATGTACAAAATGAACCTGTTTATGTCAAGGGAAAACAGAAAACTTGACAACATGTATGAGTGTGTGTGTGTGTGTGTGTGTTTGTAAAAATGTATAAAAACTGCTCTGCAGACTTCCCTGGTGGTCCAGTGGTTAAGAATCCACCTTGCAATGCAAGGGACACTGGTTCCATCCCTGGTCCGGGAAGATTCCACGTGGCTCAGAGCAGCTATGCCCACGTGCACAGCTACTGAGCCAGTGCTCTAGAGCCCGCGAGCCAAGACTATTGAGTCCACGCACCACAACTACTGAAATCCTTGTGCCCTTGTGCAACAAGGGAAGCCACCTCAATGAGAAGCCCACATACTGCAGGGAAGAGTAGCCCCTCTCGCCACAACTAGAGAAAGTTCACACGCAGCAACAAAGACGCACCACAGCCAAAAAAATAAAATAAAATAAACTGCTCTGGAGACACCAAAATGTTGAAAGTGCATCTTTTGTTCTACCACTTTGCAAAGGGGACTCTCTTATTCTATGTCATGTACTCCACATCCAATATCTCAGTGAATCTTCACAAAAATCACAGTTACAAAATTTTCCCCAGGTGAAAATCTAGTTAGAAGTTGATGCTCAAGACCTAAAGACAAGGTTATGTTCAAAATGGAGAATAAACAGCTGACCAATACTTGTTGAGCTCATAGTTGGTCACTAAGCATATTGAAAAGCAGAGACATTACTTTGCCAACAAAGGTCCATCTAGTCAAGGCTATGTTTTTCCAGTGGTCATGTATGGATGTGAGAGTTGGACTGTGAAGAAAGCTGAGTGCCGAAGAATTGATGCTTTTGAACTGTGGTGTTGGAGAAGACTCTTGAGAGTCCCTTGGACTGCAAGGAGATCCAACCAGGCCATTCTAAAGGAGATCAGCCCTGGGATTTCTTTGGAAGGAATGATGCTAAAGCTGAAACTCCAGTACTTTGGCCACCTCATGCAAAGAGTTGACTCATTGGAAAAGACTCTGATGCTGGGACGGATTGGGGGCAGGAGAAGGGGACAGCAGAGGATGAGACGGCTGGATGGCATCACCGACTCGATGGATGCGAGTTTGAGTGAACTCCGGGAGTTGGTGATGGACAGGGAGGCCTGGCGTGCTGTGATTCATGGGGTCTCAAAGAGTCGGACATGACTGAGCAACTGAACTGAACTGACTGAAGTACTTTATGCTTAGGTTTTTCTATTTTATAGATGAATATTCTGATTGAAAGGGGTTGAGTAATTTGTCTAAATTCACATGGCTAAACAAAAGGCAGAGATGGAATTCAAGCCCAGGTTTTCTTACTATGGCCAAATTGTGGGGGTCTGTGATGACTGGGATGTTTGCTGCAAGGCATTGCCCCTGGGTTACTTGGAATCAGCTCCCCACTCTGCCATGACTTTCCAGGCTAAGAAAACCACTAAGTCAAAACTGGACCCAGCTCCTCACTCAGAACCTAGAGAAGCAGCCTGAATTTTTCAATTCTCAGAGTTACAAAAACATCTCCGATGGCTATGGTAGACATCACTTTTCCAACTGATGGTTAATGAGGCTTCAGAATCCTCTGCAACTTAGTATGACAGGCAGCCATCATCAATCAATCCAAGTTAGCACCAGAGCTGAAACTTATTTGCCACTTTCCCTCTTGTCTCTGAACAGAGACATTGATAGGAAGACCAGGAAAAGAATCTTAAAATGAAATAATGCTTTTGTTTAGGAGTTTTGGTCTCAATGTATTGGCTTACACCTAGCATCCATCGCCAATAAGATAAAAATCATTAACTCCCACCTACTTTCCATTCTCCCCACCTGCAGCCTAATTTCAGATCTCAGTACCTAACTTCAAGATTCATTAATATTTCTCCTCTGTCTACACCTGCCTGATCCAGTTTTCTACTCATTGCTGCTTACCAAAACCCTCTTGTTTGCCTACAGAATAAAGACTTTTAGCTTGGTATTCAAGACCTTTCTTGATGGAGCTACTTTTCCAGCCTCATCTTTCACCTCTACTCAGTGTGTGTCCCCGACACCTGCCTTCACTTTGTTTCATTTTATTCCCCTCCCTCTCCAGTTTCTCCCTAACCTGCCTTTGCAAAGGCCTGAAACACCTTCCTGATCATCTCAGAATCCTACAGTCCTTCCTGACAAGCTCTCTGCTCAACCTAACCTAAGAATAAATGCCCTCTCACCTCTCTGGGCTTGCTCTTCCAAGCCCAGAGCATCCACTGACAACTGGGTCAGAAATATTAAACTTGCATTTAGCTCTTCCTTGGAAAGGAAAGTCTGAACCTAAGTACAATGGGCTAGATGAACTTCCCTACTGATCACCTATCTAATTCAGTTTCAGTTCAGTCGTTCAGTCATGTCTGGCTCTTTGTGACTCCATAGACTGCAGCACACCAGTCTTCCCTGTCCATCACCAACTCCCGGAGTTCACTCAAACTCATGTCCATTGAGTTGGTGATGCCATCCAACCATCTCATCCTCTGTCATCCCCTTCTCCTCCTGCCTTCAATCTTTCCCGGGGTCAGGGTCTTTTCTAGTGAGTTGGTTCTTTGCATCACGTGGCCAAAGTATTGGAGTTTCAGCTTCAGCATCAGTCCCTCCAATGAATATTCAGGACTGATTTCCTTTAGGATGGACTGGTTGGATCTCCTTGGACTGCAAGGAGTCTTAAGAGTCTTCTCCAATACCACAGTTCAAAAGCATCAATGTTTTGGCACTCAGCTTTCTTTACAGTCCAACTCTCACATCCTATTTAATAGATGGCAGTCTTACTAACAAATGAAAGAAAAGGAAAACAAAGCAAAACCCAGGCACTTACTATTGGGCATTTTTAGCAAACTCTGCATCCCTGTTTCTTTCCTTCTAAGAGATGAGTGAGTCCATGACTGGGCTCCAGCTTGTGTTGCTGCCCAGAGCACTGGTCTGGAGACTGGAGAGGTAGCATCGGGCCTGACTCATGCTCCTCTTTCATGAGCTGAGCAGTCAGGTGGGGACAAGGGGCTTCAAGATTGGAGGCCACACCTCCTCATGCCGGTGGTGCTCCACAGACCTGGTCACTGCTTACCTCTTCAGAGACCGACCTTCAGGGAAGGTGTTTCCATTGCTTATTCCTGTGCAGACTGGCAACAGGGCACCACGGTCAGGTTCAGACTAGGTCAAGGCAGGAGGTCAACTCTCCACTTCCTTGGCAGCTGGGACCTCATGTGAGTACATACTGTGCCCCTCGGGAGGGGAAAGGGATGAGGGGTGGGGGTCCTGGCATAGGCGACTAGAAGCCCACTCACCCCCTGCCACTGGGGAGAAGCGGTGCCTAGTATGCAAGCCAGGTTTGTGCAGAGGGCACATGCTCTGTGATCTTCCTGCCCTTTGACCCTCCCACCACCCGGTCCAGGGCTTCCACCAGAACTCGCTGCTGCCACCAAAGCCTTGGGGGCCCAAACCCTTCTGGGGTTCATGCACCTCATTCCTTCCATGACTCAAAGAAAGTAACTGCAAAGTTTCCCTTGAGCCAATCTTGGAAGGAATGCCACCACCCCGTGACCTCATTTGATTACTAAGATCTGTTGATTTAAACTCAGGCAATACCTTGAACCCATCCTCTCTTCATTTTTGCTGCTACTGCACCAACTGACGCTGCCGCCGCCCTGCCACCACCACCATCGTCCTCGCTTGTCCCTCTTGCCGTGAACTCACCGACTGACCTCTGGCGCAAGAATACTTGTGCTCCTGTTTCCATATCATCCCCTCAACTGCCAAAACATCTTCCAAAATATAGACCTGCAACTCACAGATACAGAAAACAAACTGGTGGTCTTGGAGGGTGGGGACAATATGGGGGAAGGGGGAGGAGACGAGAGGAACAATACAAACTAATGTGTGTAAGATAGGCTCAAGGATGCATTGTACAACATGGGGAATATAGCCAATATTTTGCAATATCTGTAAATGGAAACTGACTTAAAATTATATTTCGTAAAAATGTTAAAAAGAAACAAAGTACAGACCTGCAATGATTTTGGGATCCCCTTGGGAGAAACTTTCAGTGACTCCCTATCACCTTAATGGTCAAGTCCAAATATGGTTAACATGGTATGCCAGGCTCTGCCTGCATTTCTGCCTTGTCACCCACCATCTGCCCTCAGTCGCTCTGTGCTCTAGATCCTCAGTGTTCCCTCTCCGTTTCCACCGCTCAACCTGCTCTTTCCCATGACATCTGATGCAAGTCAGGTTCCCTAAGAGGTGGAGAGAGTGGCACGTAGGTTTATTAGGAGTGCTCCAAGTCCAACAGGGAAGGGGAAATAAGGAGGTAGTATTGGACGGGAGGAAAAGCCAAGCTGCACTGAAGTCTCACCAGAACCAGATGGGATGGCCCTTCAAAACTATCCAAAGTTGGAGCGTGGATCAGCAGGCTTATTCCCAGGTCTCTCAGTCATTGGAAGCCACCAACCGGGGATGACCTTGGGCAAGGTGGTTCTCTGGTTCTCTTCAGCTGAGGCAACTCCCGATAGTGACTTACCACTGAGGCCTGCCTGACAACTGACAGCTGAAGGCTGTCTGCCAAGTCATTAAAATAATAATTTAACACTTTTAGTAAAAAAATGCTGTTCTTACTGATGGCTGTGGTGTCCATTCTAAAGGCAGGGAGAGTAAATTCCATTATGACCGGCTTAACCGTAATTCCAAGTCTTTCCTACAAGTTAGGACTTAAGGCCAACCCCCTCACTCTGCAGATGGGGAAACTGAGGCCTGGAGATAGTCTCAGACCATCAACTACCACAGTAGCACAGTCTTGTAATAAATAGCTGATATTCGAATGACACTTACTCCTTGGAAGGAAAGTTATGACCAACCTAGATAGCATATTGAAAAGCAGAGACATTATCTTGCCAACAAAGGTCCGTCTAGTCAAGGCTATGGTTTTTCCAGTGGTCATATATGGATGTGAGAGTTGGACTGTGAAGAAAGCTGAGCGCCAAAGAATTGATGCTTTAGAACTGTGGTGTTGGAGAAGACTCTTGAGAGCCCCTTGGACTGCAAGGAGATCCAACCAGGCCATTCTGAAGGAGATCAGCCCTGGGATTTCTTTGGAGGGAATGATGCTAAAGCTGAAACTCCAGTACTTTGGCCACCTCATGCAAAGAGTTGACTCATTGGAAAAGACTGTGATGCTGGGAGGGATTGGGGGCAGGAGGAGAAGGGGATGACAGAGGATGAGATGGCTGGATGGCATCACCGACTCTATGGACATGAGTTTGAGTGAACTCCAGGAGTTGGTGATGGACAGGGAGGCCTGGCGTGCTGTGATTCATGGGGTCACAAAGAGTCGGACACGACTGAGTGACTGAACTGAACTGATTCGAATGTTGATACTAGGCTGTACCAGATGCTTTACATGCCTTATCTAATTGACTATTCATGAAAGTTCTATGAGAAGCTACCATTATTATCTCCATTTGACATATGTAGATACAGGCTTAACACAATCAGCTTGGTAATGTGTCCTAGATTACACAGCTACTAAGTGGAGGACCTAGTATGTGAACCCATGTCACTCTGACTCTGGAGCCCGTAACTAGTAACCACTAAGATGCATTACTTTCTCTTAGTGCAGCAAGTCACCATCCTGAGCCTTGTGAGATACTGAGGAGTGTGTGTGTGAGTGGCTGCTCTTTTGAAGACTGGATACACCACTACCACGTAAAGCACATTTATTTTCTGTTTTTAGGCTAAGAGGATAAGCGCACATGCTTCTAGATAGAAAATAATTTTCTTATCAACTAAATAAACCAAAGAAGGTGGTGCTTGTTTTCAGCTTCGATGTATATTCCATGCCAGTTCCTCTGGACCTGGTGGCCTTGCTCCTATCACAGCTCTGATGTCTCTCCAGCCAACACCTTTGGGGCCCATCAAGAACGGTGTGCACCTGAGTGTCTTTCAGCAAATATGGAGGACTCTCCTTCTGCCCTCCCCAAACTCCCAGGTCTGAACAGGAGCAGCCCAACAAGATGGTCCCAGTTAGGTTAATAAAAGACCTTCCCTTAGATTTGTTCTTGTTGAGTTGCTAAGTCATGTCTGACTCTTGCAACCCCATGGACTGTGTAGCCCACCAGGCTCCTCTGTCTATGGAATTTCCCAGGCAAGACTACTGGAGTGGATTGCCATTTCCTTCTCCACGGTTATCTTCCTGATCCAAGGATGAAACCCTCGTCTCCTGCATTAGCAGGTGGATTCTTTACCACTTAACTACTGAGGAAGCCCCGCCCTTAGATTTGACATACCACCAGAATCTATCCATCTTCCTCTCCTGTTTCATTAAACTGAAATCTACTTAAGTGAGAAGACTCTGATCTGTAAGGATTTCCCAATGTAGAAATGGTGGTAAATTGCAATAGTATGAGGTGATCCAAGAAACTTGTGTCAGAAAATGTGGATTATTATGTTTAATAAACATGCATCGTATTCCTACCAAACACCAGGCCCTAGGCCGGATGCTGGAGGTCTCCGTGAGTTTGCCTTTGAGTACAGGAATTCTCAAATGTTAGAGTGGATAAGGATCACATAGGAAACTTGTTAACAATACACATTCCTGAACCCACCCCCAGAGTTTCTGATTATTAGATGGAGCCGAGGTTTAGGAATCTGTATTTTAACTAGTTCCCAAATGATTCTATAGCAGGTGGTTTTCATTTGTATCTTGAGAAACCCTGAGTTAGTAGACAGTTCTGACCAGGTGTTTAAGTCAACCTGCAGGAGATTGGAAGATACAAAGTGTAGGGTAAAGAGGGTAATGGGCATCATTTCAGAGGGAAGTAGAGGGAAGGAGTTGGGTACTGGCAGGGAAAAAAGAGAAAACAGAAAGAAGGGAGAAATTCGGATCTCTTGATGAAGGCACCAAGTTAATCCTCAGCAGCTGGTGTAGTAGAAAGAGGCCTGGAAATAGGAGGTTGCAGACGTGGTGAGCCAGACACTTCAGACAGAAAAGAAGGGAATGAAGGAAAGGAGGGAGTGAGGGAAGTAGCAAGGCAGGAGAGGGAGGGAGAGAAGAGGAAGAAACAGAAAGAGGAAGGCCTCAACCTAGGGGGAGCTTATAGTCCTGTGGTTCTGACTATGTGGCTATGGGCAAGTCATTTGAGGGCTCCCCCGGTGGGGGGGAGGCGCCTGTAGGTGGCTCTTTAAAATGAGGCTAGACCTCTGGAAGTAAGGAGAAATAGAGGTGGTGTATGCAAAGGCTGTTTTGTATAAAGAATTGCTATATGCTGCTCATTACAAATTGATTCTGGCTCAGAGTTAGGCCCACTGCAAGCATGGATGTGATCACGTCTGGTTCAGCTCCTGAAGTGACTTCCCTCGTCTTTGCCACACCTGACCACCAAACTCACAGGAGTTTGGTGAGACGTTTTCCCTTTTCCTTCTTTGCTCTGAGCTAACTTGGATATGGCTTTGTGCAGGCCTAGGCATGAGATTCCTTTCAGCACGCCCACCTCCAGCTGTTCTCCTTGACCCCAGAACCCTTCCACCTTCTTCCCCGAAAGGGCCAGCTGTTCTCCCAGAAGCCACCTGCCTCCTCCTTGGCCTATGAGTCACTAGTTGAGGGCCAGAGGCTTCACTGGAGGATTCCAAGGACCAAAGCAACTGGCTGGAGGCCCTTGGGGAAGGAGAGGAGACAGGGCAGACATTAAAATGAAATCAATTGTCTATAAATATTTTTTAATTAAAATTGCAATTCTTATTCCGTGCAGAAGAGTCTAAGAACAACTTTGCTCCAAGTGGCAGGCGAAATGCTCAGCAGCTCTCCCAAAGCCAGGGAGGGGAAGGGAGGTGAGAGCAGAGAAGAGATTCGGTAACTGGTTCTTGCTCCTTTTAGGGATAAAAAAGCAAAAGGAGAAAGGCCAGGAAGCTGGTAAGGGATATTCTTGGTGACTCCCCAGGCTAAGGCTCCTGGAGCAGGGGGCTGAGCTTCTTGGGGGCCCTGAAGCTGGAATTTTTGTACTTTCCTTTGTTCTATAAAATTATGCCACCTTCTCACTCCCTTCTTCCCCCTTGCAGGCCCCCGGCCACCAGCCATGAAACTGCAGCCAGAACCACCCACGCATTGGCCTGGGGGCCACCCGGGCAGACAGAAGAATCAGAAAGCAGGGAAAAGAGAGAGAGAGGGAGAGGGAGAGACCGGGGGCAGTGGAAATCTCCAGATGGAGACTGAGTGGAAGAAGGGAGAAAGACAGTCTGGAGAAGTGATGGAAAAGGGTAGAAACAAGAGGGTGGAGACAGAGAGCCCACCAGAGGAGAGAGGTCCTTAGAGGAAAAGACAAAGATACAAATCGGGGAGGAGGGAAAAGAGGGGAGGAAGAAAGGACAGGGAGGGAAAAGCAGAGAGGTAGCGAAGCTGAGGGGTGTGTACTGACTCAGAAACAAAAGTCTAGGGTTTGCAGCTGCTCTGAACCCCGGGAAAAAAAATACCGTGAGCTCACAGCAAGGGTCCAAAGCATAGAGAGCAACTCACACTCAGCAACTCCACCGCCCCGCCCTGTGCCGCCGCCTCATTTCGGATGCCTCAAACTTGCAGTTTAGGTGCAGTACACTCGTGGTGGCCCGAGGGGCCTCACTTGGGCAATTTCCCCAAGAGAACTGTGACCCCCTCAGCCCGCACCCCAGCGGTTCTGACGCCACGAAGAGAGGGCTAGGGTTAGGAGAGTGTGTCCCAGGCTACCGTCTGCAGGCCTCCTAGCTCTCCCAGATTTCTAACTGCAAAATCTACATGGTTCACCATGGTGTGTGTAGCAGGATGGGGTGGGGGTGGGGCGGTGGAGAGATCTCTGCAAGAATTAATATCTATTTTATTCTCTTGCTCCTTCAAAGTTTCTCTTTGACAGCCGAGCGACTTCTTGTAAGTCAGAAGAAAGGAAAATCTTCCCTCTTCGGGACCCTGTGATTGCACAAATCCAACATATTGCTGCCAGGGAGATGCAGCTGGAAAACTCTAGAAGGTGAAGCGTTGTCATTAGGCAGGAACTCCAGGGTGTCCAGAGACAAATTCCTAAAGAAACCTGGAAACATCAAAGTGGAAGACGGAGGAGAGAGGGACTGAAGGTCGTAAAGCATTGGGACAGAGGGCTGGAGAGTGAGACCCTCATGGAAGCCGAACGAACATCATGGCAGGCTCCTCTGTCTGAAAACTTTGTCCCAGGCACTCAGGGTACCAGCTGTAGGGCCCGGCACCCACGGGGCAGCCACCCTCTGCCCCAGACTCATCACTTGCTGAGACTTTTCTCTCCTTTTTTTGTTTTTGTTTTTTTTTTTAATCCTTCAAATACAAGACAAAAATACACCTCATTTATCATCATAGATATATATATTTCACTCTCACCACATAAATACAAAACATCCAAATATCCAAAACATTCAGAACAGTTAGTAGTCAGGATTCAGTAACACCTACCCGCGTGTGAATCGTTCATTATTTTCTTCACTATTTGCCTAAAAAAAAAAAAAGACAGAAAAAGAGAAAAAAAAAAAGAAAGAAAAAGGAAAAGCGAGGAAAGCTTCCGACGTAAATAATTTACAATAAAATTACTATTTTTAAAATGCTCTGCGCTCACTTCGGATGGACGAATACATTCTTAGACGCTGCAGCACCCGCCGTCTGGGTCTGTGGTTTTGGTCAAAAATGTGCGTGGCCGTGGCCGTGGAGATGGGCGTTGTTGCGGGGAAGGGGTGAGGCCGCGACCGAGTGGAGGTCCGGGTTTCTCACTTGGAACCTTGGAAACTCTGTTTCTGTTGTTATTGTTTTATAGGGAAGGAGGTGGAAAAGGATGCTTTTCCTAACCGCGCAGGGAACTGATCCTGATACGGAGACTACCGACAGAGGAGGCCGGGTCGCCCAGTCCGCGGCTGCCATTCGGACGTTTCCAGCGTGCTGGAGGGCTTTGTGAATCCGGGGGGGTGGGGGAGAGGGATGAGCACTGACTTGTTTCCAAACCTAGCAATGCTGCCCGGAGCCACGGATCCGGAAGGCGGTGGGGAGGAGCGGGGGAGCTGCCCTACTGTCCTCCCGGAGGAGCGTGATGCCGTCGGTTATCTCCTGCAGCAGCCTCGGAGAAGATCCTGAATTTTCTATCATTCGCGGCATAGGCATTTCTTTTGCTTTCTTCCCTTTTCAATTCCTGTTCAAAGTCGTAACACCCGGATCTTTAATTTTGCATTGCCCTGGTTTTATTTTCTATCCTGAATTTTCTTACCGCTTCCTAACTCCATCGTTAGGAGTTTTTTTTAAAACTGCTTCCACTCCACTCGGTTCTGTATGGTAATTACTCTCCTTTTATTGCTGATTAGATCAAACGTATTACCACAGTCGTTTATCAGGATGTTTGGTTTATTGTCTCCTGGGATCGGGGTTGGTGGTGATGGGAGTTTTTCTAAAAGGGGAGAAGATTCGGCACGATTTGTCCAGCCAGAAAGCTGAGCGTGCGCCTGCTCTCCGGAGATGTCCGCAAAGTGGGGCCCAGCGGCTTCCAAAAGCCCTGGTTTCTCTGGCGAGAGGAAGGAGCCTCCTCCTTTTTGGTCTAAGGAAACCTGTCAGCCTTTTCAGCTGGGGTCTGCTTGCAGCTTCCCTTTTTCAAATATTCATAAGCATAATGAACGGCAGCAGCAGCTCGATCTAAAGCAGATGTCCTGTGCTTTGGACTTAGAACCAGTCTTTCCCTCCAGGGCCAGGCACTGGTTGGGGAATCAGGTTGGCTTTCCCCCCTCCAATTCTTTGGATTCTCCTGGATTCAGAAGGAAGTTGGCGCCGGAGGGTGGATGTGGGAGGACACAGAGGAGGGGTATCCCAAATGGCAGAAACTGGCGCGGAAGGAGAGCTGTCAGAGGCCTCTTGGGAGCCGGATGCCCAGCTCAGGAGCCCAGCTCAGGAGCCCCGGCGCCTAATGCGCGTGAGTCCATAAATATCACCACAATAGATACTATAAATATAAATACAGGGAAACACTTCAAATCAGTCCAGAGCTTTTTTCTCGGCCCCTTCTTTATTGTTGGTCCGGGAATAAGGTTCGAAGGCCGAGGAACTCAGGTATCGGGCGGAGAGTTCTTGTAAATTCCCGGCCAGCGAACCGGCCATTGTCAACGGGGCGGAGGAAAGACGGCTGGCGACGGAGCCGAGCAGCGAGGGCACGGGCAGGCTGAAGAGGCCGTGGCCGGCGGCCGGTGCGCCCGCGTGCAGTCCCCCGGGCCCAGTGGGCCCCGGGCCCGGAGCGCCGCCCACGGCTGGCGGGTGCGGGGATGCGGCGCCGGCAGGACCCGGGGCGGCGGCGGCTGCGGCGGCGGCCGAGCCCGCGGCGGCGCCCGCGCCCAGGGCCGGCAGACTGGGCCCGCGGAGCGCGGAGCCGAGCGCGCCCGTGGCGCAGGGCGGCAGCAGCGCTGGCAGGCCTGGCGGCGACAGCAGGCGGCCCTGCTCCAGGAGCCGCAGCACGCTGCACGTGGCCGCGGTCTCTGACACCACCGAACGCAGCTCCGAATCCTTGCCCTGGTCCTTCTTCTGCTTCGTGCGCCGGTTCTGGAACCAGACCTTCACCTGCGCGCCGGCCCCGGGGAGGGTGGGAGAGAGGGAGATGAGCGTCAAGGGGAGCGAGCTTCCGGGACACAAGGGCTCCAGGAAGGGGGGCTTCCCCCAACTCCAACCAAAGCCCCGATCCCAACCCCAAGCTGGAGCCGGAGAAGTCGGGCCCGGGAGCAGCGGGGCAAGGGCGGCGGGAGTTGGGGGCCTGGGGGGACAAGGGCTGCCAAGAGGGGAACACAGCTTCCATAGGCTGCGTTTCCGGGTGGGTCATGGAAGCAGGCCTAGGCCGACCTCGGTTACAAACAACAAAGAAATAAAAATGCCCATGACCCTAACTGGGAAGATCAGAAGTTACTTCACTGGGCCACCGCACTACTCGCAGGGGGACTGTGGATCATTGCTTCGTAAAGGCCCGTTTTTCCAGGAGGTGTAAGGCCTAAAGGGAAGTAGGAAGTGAGCGTGCATGGGAAGGAGTATTGCCCTGCCTTTCAGGACCCAAACCCCTGGCCATAACCGGCTCGAATTTAGCCCTAGCAGCACTAATTCTGTTGAAGGCTGCAAGAGGCTATTTCTTGCTTTTTAGGGTCAGATGGACTATCAACTAATAGCAAGCAGGGAAGATGGCTACACATAGAATCTGTACAGGATGCATTTTATAAGCCAAGCTTTCTCCACCTCCTCACCAGCCGCTGGACTGGAGGGTCTGAGTGATGTCCTCAATTTATAACCTAACTCTGCTGCTCTCTCTCATGGACTTTTGAGTCATGGGAGGAAGGCAGGAGGCTGGGGTAGACTAAGTCCTCTCCATCAATCTCCACTCTTACTTCCTCTTCTCACTCTGTCCCTCTTCAGGCCTAACTGGTGGCCCAGAATGGCATTTGGCAGCTCTAGGGAAAGGTTATTCTGTCCAGATTTTGTAAACTAAGAGGATGGTAGCACAAAGACTTAGGGGTAAAGCTACATGCCAACTCCAATTCAAAATGGATATCCAGTATGCTCTGTCCTTGGGTCTCAGCTCTGCCCAGATCCTATATCTAAAATGCTCCCCATCTGTTTCACAGCTGGACACAGTAAAAGGGACTGGTCCTCAGAAAGAAATACGCCTTACCTAGGCCAAGCTGAAGCCATGCCCTGGGCCAGGTCCTAAATGACCTCCACAAGGCAAAGCTCTTGGGCCCCAAAGACCTCTTGGGCCCAAAGTCCCAGTAGAATATGGATTTTAAGTAAAGGAGAAGACCTACAGCACAATTGTCATTGCTGGCTCCCAAGGGCCCAGATTTGGTTCCTATCTCATACCTCACACATCACTGGCACTGAAGGTGCCCAAAGTGGATGCTTGGGGCTGGGAATGGGGCTGAGTCCAGTTCAAGGCCAGGAAAAGAATTAAGGATCAGGGCAGCCTGGTAGGCAAAAGCAGATCTCCAGAATGTGCACCTTTTTAATCCCTGGTTGTCACCCACCGTTCTGAAACAGGGGTCTTTGGTCCTAGCCCCATTCTTGCTGAGTGAGCCTGGGTGCTAGGGAAGGTTACCATCTCCAGAGAGGGTGGTGCCAGGAAATCTGGCCAAAATGGGGTGGCCAAAACAGGGGCAAATATAGAAGAGGAGAGGCAAGCAGGGAATTCTCAAGACTAGGGTCTAAAAAGAAACCAAAAGGACAGGGTTTGGGGTCCTCCTGAGTTAGGCCAAGGTGGGCAGAACATGGGCCTGGAAGATGTGGGATGTAGGGGGAAAGGGATGGCTTAACGAAGGGAGAAAGCCTTCAGCCCTTCTTTTCCATCCTCCCCAATTCCTCTGCCTCTCGTGGGAGGCTTGGTCCAGAGTCAAGCTAGGTGGTCAGGAAGAGCTGCTAGAGCTGGCTGGGGCTGACGGGGAGGGAGGCTGATGCAGAGAGCTGTGTGCGGCCTGGTCTCTGAATACCTGCGTCTCCGAGAGGTTGAGCTGCCGGGCGAGCTCCGTTCTCTCTCGGCCCACCACGTACTGGCAGCGCTGGAACTCCATCTCCAGGCGGTAGAGCTGCTCGGCGGTGAAGGACGTGCGTGTCCTCTTGGGCCTATCCAGGTCCAGGCCTTTGGGGAGGATGATCTCTCGGATGGACCCCTTGGCATCTGGGGAAAGGGAGATGTCAAGCATCAGAACCCACCCTCCTGGTTTCCTCCACCTCCCCAAGCCAGAGCTGGCTTCTGAACCACAGTCCGGAGGTGGATGGTGGGGGTGGTGGGAGTAGCGGGGGTGCAGCCACAGCCGGGAAGTAAGGACCCTATGTGTGTTTGGGGGGTGAGGGGACTAACTCCACATAGCTGATGGGAGGGGGAATCGGTGTTGACCTTTATAGAGCCCTCCGGACAGGGGAGAAAAAACAAGGGGGCTGACGCTCCTTTTAGCCCGGGAGCCTCGGATGCATGGACAGGATCCCCTGTAGTTTGAGGGTCCCCGCACTGACCAGCCCAGGTCCTGCCAGCCCCAGCTCTAGAGCAGGCTGACCAGACCGTGCTCCAGCGGTCCCCACCCCCATCCCGGGGTCTCCTTCCCTCCCGAAGCCAGGCGGCGGAAGGAGGAGGGACCGAGTGGGAGCCTGCAGGGCCTGGCGATCGGTTGGCGGAGGCGGCGCCCGGCTAGGGCCGGAGCCGGTCCTCCCCACCGCCACCGCCGGAGCCGAGCGCACCCCGCGCAGCAGAGCGGGGTCGAGCCCAGCACTAAAACGGCATCCGCGGCCCGGCAAGCCCGCCTGGCTGCTTCTCCCAGCGGCGGCGGCGGCCAGCCTGGAGCACGGCGCCGGGCCCCCTTGGCCCAGAGCGCCAACTGGCCGGGCCACTGCTGGCGGTCCGCGGCTCTTCTCCAGCGCCCGCGTCCCCTTGGGTGCGCTCGACTCGCAGGGCGCGGGAGCCCCCAAGCAGGCTCCCCGGAGTTCCTCGGATCCGCCGGACGCAAACACGTCCTCCAGAGTTTCCTGCTACCTTCCCGGGTCGGAGGCCGCAGCCTGGAGCCTAGGCCCGCCCGCCCAGTCCCTCGGCTCTCCCCCGGCAGCCCAGCCGGCGGGGCCCCTCGAGGCTTGGAGGGATCGAGGCTCCTGGAGAGCGTGCGTCCCAGGTGGGAGTCCCTAGCGGCGGGCGGGACCCCGGCCCGGGGAGGGCCAGCAACTTTCACCTAAGTCCCGGGCGGCAGACCCACCCCCCCGGCCGGGGTAGGTGGCGGCGTGCCTCTCGGGTCTCGGAGTCGCCCCTAAAGAACGCCCCCCGCAGCAGCCCTGCCCCGTTCCTACCTCGGACCAGGATCCGGCGGCAGTAATCCGGGTCAGCTGCTGAATTGGCTTTACTTTTGTTACAGTCTTCCGGGGCGCCCGACGCAGCGAAGGCGCCCTGCGGCTCCTTGAGGAAGGCGGCGGGAAGGTTCCCCTCCGCGCCCTTGCTCTCCCGGCTCTCCTTGTGCGCGTTCTTGGAGACCCGGGCGGCCTCTGTGTCCGAGTGGCACCGAACGTCCATTTTGTCTGGTTTCCCGAACATAGGAGAGGCACGGGCAACAACAACAACAAAAAAAAGGCGAGAAAAAAAAAAAAAACAGGGGGAACAAAACCCCTACAATACAGCCCTTAAGCCCGGCCCGGAGAGAGGCAAGCGGCACGAATGAATGTCCCCGCGGGGCGGCCGCGGGCGGGTCAGCGGCGACCGCCGAGTGGCGCGCTCGCTGAGAGGCGGCGAGTCTGGTCCAGGATCCCGGCGGATCAGCGGCGAGGCCGCCTCGTCAGCGCCCGCGTCTTCTGAGCACGTCCAGTGTCCCCAGCTTGGCGATCAGGTAGCGAGCAGCGCAACTCCGAATTGCTGTGGCTCTCGCCTATTACTGAGACGCGGAGCTGCAGTTGTCCGACACCCGGGGGGGACGCGCACTCGCTGTTGCAATTGATTACGGGTAATTTCGCAGCCCCCACGTTTCGGTTACCTCATGAATACACTAAATTGTTTGGATAATATATCAGATCGTAATGGATGGTTTCTGTCCTTGTCCCCAATCAAGTAGGGGTTTAGCCAGTGAATAAACGGAAATGATTGGTCTTGCTTTCAGGAAACACACAATCAAAGACCCATACTTCCAGAAAAACTTTTGACAAGATTCATCCTGAATTGTTAGTACCATTAGCAGGCATTATTAACTTTCCCTTTGCCTTTGACCCTCCTGCTCACATACCGGCTAGAGGGGCTTTCTCCACACTCGACAGATAGAGCTGAATGGGGGGGGCGGGGGGAGGAGAAACAAAACCCCTTACACACCCTCAGCAGAAGAAAGCAGTCGTCTCTAGGAGGGGGGAAAAAAGGAAGGGGAAAAAAGAAAAAGTTTTCCCCAAAAGTATCTCCCCCACACTCTAAAAAGCCAAGCTTTCCTCCCAAACAACTCCTTAACACACCTCGACGCTGACAGCCATCTTAAACTGCCACCTCTCTTCATTTAGTTCCAGTCGGATTTTTTCATGCCTGCACCTCCAACAGCCCTGAGGCAGCCCATTCAAAGGGCAGCTTTGTACTCAGAGAGTCCAGCAGGAGAGAGAGAGGGGGAGAGGGAGAGAGAGCCGCGAAAATCTCAACTGTGAGATCTGCTTCAAAAAAAAAAGTTTTCCCCTAGCTATTTCATTGTCTCTGCTACAATATCTTTGAGAAAAGCAACAGCCAGTAATCCAATAAGAGCATTGATTAGGCCACAATGATTCAATTCAAGCGCATGGCCTTGTGCAAGGAGCATGCTCCAGCCCTTCTCGTCACCTTGCCGGGGCAGAAGCCCTCTCCACGCCGCTCTCCCCATTCATTCCTTTATGGGAAATACGGAGCAAAAGGAGTGAAAGATGGCAATTATCTAATTGGACTATTAACAAACAGTCCTCTGAGTGCGGCGGTCTGGCGTGGCTCCTGGGCGGGGGAAGGGCCGTGTTCCTGCCCTCATTCACAAAGAGTGCAGGGGCCGGGGAGGAAAGGGGGTTTTTTAAAGGGAGTGGGGCGGGGGGGAGAGGAGAGGTGGGAGGTTTGGCTGAGAATTTTTCCACACAATTCCTAGAATGGGGGCGGAGGCAGGCAGGCAGGCAGGCAGGCGGGCGGGGAAGGGGAGGGGGCTGGGGCGGGGGTCACGGCGAGCGGGTGGGAGAGGGGGAAGGCAGGGGTGCGAGTGTGTGCCGTGGGCTCGGCGGGGCTCGGGCTGACAGCGAGGCGGGCTCTGCCCGCTCCACCCTCCCGCCGCCACGGTCGCCGCCCAGCCGGACTCTGGCTAAAGTCGGGGACGGGGATGGCGAGGGGCCAGGAGCCCGACCTTCGCTCTCTCCGTACCCCGCCTCCGGCCCCTTCGTCCCCCAGACCCTCTGGCCCCCAGGGAGAATTCACGCTCTGTCCGATTCCGACCTAAAGGAATTGGACAGCCTCCTCTGTCCGCGGAGGCAGACCTTGGGCTTTTACTTTATTTCATTGGTTGGGGGTTGTGTGTACCAGTGTGTGTGTGTGTGTGTGTGTGTGTGTGTGTGTGTGTGTGTGTGTACCAGTGTGTGTGTGTGTGTGTGTGTGTGTGTGTGTGTGTACGCGCGATTGTCCCGAGCTCCTCTCCGCGGGGCGGCTGGTTTCCCGGGTTCCCAGCCGACCGGTGGCCCGTCGGTCCCCTTCTGCACCGGCGTGACCCTCCACACTCGACACCAGCCCGGCCTCAGATGGACGGTGCCTTCGAGTCCGCGTCTCGCGGGTGGCCTGGTAGAGGCGGGTGGGCGTGGAGAGAGGGGAGAAGGGTCCTTGAGGCGGCCCCGTCCTGAAGACGCAGAGCAGGCTTGAGACAAAAATCCAGCTAACCTTCCAGGGACCTGCGGCAACGCTCAGTAAACCCCTGGGTTGGCCCTCCGAGATCCCCGAGGGCTTCGCTCCCTAGCGGGCCGAGCCGACGCGGGGCGCCGCGGCCGGGACTTGGCGGTTCCGGGATCTGGGTCCTCCTGATGAGGATTCGGGCGGTGGATGGGGTCCTTGTTTTCCTGAAGAGCTCAACCGGTCAATTTTGGGGGCCTGTGCGGGCTGGGAGATGGTGTGGTCCCAATCCCTGCCTACCCGCCCTTCCCCGCCACCTGGGGGTGGGCCTCGAACCCTCCGGCTCCTGGCTCTAGGCAGTTTCCCACCGCGACCGCTCTGGGTCCCTTGCTCCAGAGGATTAGGAGCCTTTTTCCCTCAGGAAACCTCGGGGCAGCGGAGAGTCAAGATCGCAGGGACCCTCCCCGGCCACACCCACTTCCAAAGCCCGCAAAAACCTTGTCAAAAGCCCAGAGGGAAATCTTTAAAAATAAAAATGCCCTGCCCATCACCTCTTAACTTCCCCGGTGGCTAAGATGGTAAAGAGTCTACCTGCAGTGCGAGTGTCCCAGGTTTGATCCCTGGGTTGGGAAAACCCACCGGAGAAGGGAATGACTATCCACTCCAGTATTCTTGCCTGGAGAATTCCATGGACCGAGGAGCCTGGCGGGCTAGAGTCCATGGGATCACAAAGAGTCTTACACGACTGAGCAATTAACACACAATACCACCCCTCTTATTTTAGGTCTAGGAGGTTGAACTGGCAAAGGGACAGAACTACTGCCGGTAGTAAGGGCACCACGGTGGGTGTCCCAGGGTGGTGGTCCCCAAGATCCATGGCCACATTTCCCTAGCACCAAAGAATACACCCAACTGTAGCCAAGTCCCAGCTTGAAGTTGGGCCTCAGACAGTCTTCCCCTCCTTCTTCTTGTAGGGGATAAAAGTGGCTATTCATTGAGCAGTCACTTACCGACCAGGTGCATAAATTAATTTTTTTAACCTTCCCATCAGAGAGACAATAATATGCCTGCTTTGAGTTTTCAAAATCTGCCAGTTATGGTGAGGTACAGTGCAAGGACCTTCATGTTAATGCCTGATATCCTGAGTATTAGGCATCAATTTTCATGAATTTTATACTGATTGCATAAAATACAAACGCAAACATGAAATCCTTGTTTCTGATAATGCTGTTTGTTTCTAACCATGAACATTTCTTAGTAGTCTATCACCCTCCTACATCAAGCTGCCCTGGATTGAATGAAATGTAGTTTTACTGGCTCAGAACCTACTGAATGAACATCTGAGAGCAGCGTCCTAGAATGTACATTTCTAGTTGCCTCCCCAGGGAAACTTTCCACAAGTTAAAGTTGGAGAACTACACCTTTTAAAGTTAGCTTAAGTTGGGAAACTCTGCGAAGCTTCTTGAGAACAGGGTTTTCCCCCTCCCCCTTATTGGAAATGTAATACTACTTGGGAAAGGGAAGAAAATGGGGGTATTATGGGGAAACAACCAATTTAAATAAAGCAGCCAGTTACCAAGAGTCCAGGGTTGCTACTGAATCATATAGGGCTTCTCTCCACAGCTTCAAGGACAAACCCTTAACTACTGGCCCTAGCCATGGCTCTGAGCTGGCAGCTCAGATGGTGCTGTTGAACGATGCCCAGCTATGTTCCAAGTCCTTGGGAAAAAAAAAAAATTCAATAAAGAAACAGTCAACCCATAACCTGTTTTTTGCTTTTTGTTATGTATAGCACTTTTTTGTGACTGGATTAAAATTCTATGGGCATCCATCCAGAAAAACCATGACAGGTTTCTGAGAGAACACAGGGAGACAGAAGCCCTGGGATGGAAATTTCAGAAAAGCAGCTGCTGCTCCCAGAAAAACTAAAGCTGTGTGTCCATTGGCAACGGAAGGAGAGAATCCAGTCAATTATTTGGTTAATCTGAGACAAGCCTGTCTACACAACACATGAGGATGCAGGGCTGCCCCAGGTAAAAAGTGTTTTATTCTCTTGGCTAAATGTGCCTCCCTCCTCAGTACCCTTCCTGCCCCCACATCACTGTCTGCAGGTGCAGACGGACCCAGAATAGAACTGTAGAGCTGGAAGAATTTTTAGAGATCATCTATTCCATAACCTTCATCTAACTTGACAGATGAGAAAAATGAGCCTGGAAAGACAAAGTGACTTGTTAAGGATTAGGAAACTAGTTAGTGGGGCATCTGTGCTACAATCCTTGTCTCCTGACTTAAAACTGCACTCCCACCACCATCCAGACTGCCCAGAACCTGAACAAGATGAATGTGCTCTCTGGAATTGATGAAACAATGGCATTTAAATTAATTCCGTCATAATCTGGGCCTTGGAGGTGCTTTTCATATTTCCTGCCTCCACCTTGTCACTGCAACAGAAAGCAGGATCAGAGGTACTACACGTTGCTTCCTTTTCCCATCTTCATTTTTTTATTTCAGAAAGAAGTAGGAGGGAAAAGCAAGCTGGCAGAAAAATCTGAGATCTTCTTAGGTTATGAGTGACTTAGGGATAGCATAACAATGTCTGAGACATCCTTTTAAAAAGAACTGCACCAGAGGAGATGATCCCACCAGAAATTAAGTTTCTGTAACAATATATCAGAGTACCTGCTAATAATGACTAATTGAAAACAAGAACACCTATCAAAGTTGCAGTATCATCTAACTGTCATTATCCTCATTTCACAGAAAGTAGTCAGGGCACTGGGCTTCCCTGGTTGCCCAGTGGTAAATAATCCACCTGAAAAGCAGGAGCCATAGGAGATGTGGGTTTGATCCCTGAGTGGGGAAGATCCCCAGGAGGAGGGCATGGCAACCCACTCCAGTATTCTTGTCTGGAGAATCCCATGGACAGAGGAGCCAGGTGGGTACAATCTATAGGGTCTCAAAGAGTCGGACACAACTGAAATGACTTAGCTTGCATGCAGGCAGTCAGGGCACTGGAGAAGCAATTGAATTGAGAACTGGTGCTGAATATCCAAGGTGAAAAATACAGCCTTATATCCAGATATTTCTTCCCCATTTTAGCTAAAGATAGAGTATTAGCCAAAAGGCAGAGAGTTAAGTTCTGAATTATTCTGACCACATTTCCAGCAAATATTCCCAGGAGACTCCATTTCTCAATTTTGTATTTTGTAACAAGAAACCAAGTTCTTTCAACTACTTTATATATTTTGTAGGTAGAAGCAACATACAGTTTTTGAGTTGGAGGGGGTCTTAAATTTGTGTAATAAACAGGGTTCTGGGGTCAACCACGCAGTTAGATTCATATGTTCTTAGCTGTACTACTTACTAGGTATGTAGCTTTAGGCTGGTTAGTTTGCTACTCTGTAACTCAGCAGCCTGTCTGCACAGTGAGGTTAGCCCTAGTACCTATCCACCTGCAATGCAAGAGACCTGGATTTGATCCTTGCATCGGGAAGATCCCCTGGAAATGTCTACCCACTCTAGTATTCTTGCTTACAGAATTCCATGGACAGAGGAGCCTTAGGAGCCTTAGGCTCCTCTGTCCATGTGGTTGCAAAGAGTCAGACATGACTGAGTGACTAGTACTTTCACATTTTCACGGTATCATGTGAGGCAGGGATGAGCCGTCCATGCTGAGCCCTGTCCAAATAACATAATCTTGAATAAAATTACAGTTGCTGTTGTTTTAAACTGTGCCTTGGGTGGGTTTGTTATGCAGTAATTGGTAACAGAAATACCCATATTTCGGATGAGAAACTGAGGTTCAGGGAAGTTAAGCTACTTGGTGTCACAAGTAGGCAGTGGTATAGCCTGGATTTAAACCCAGGGCCATCCTATACCCAAATTCATGACCTTGACCACTGAACTATGTTGTACTTCCTAGGAAATAACCAACTTCTAAATAATAATTTATTTTTTTTTGTAATTTCTCCATTTCAGATCTTAAACACTGGACTAGTAAAATACATAGCACATCACTCTAAACACCAAAGAGGATAAAAGTGTTAGAGCTAGAAATGGACGAATGATTGTGGCCTTTGCCAAGTTCTTCATCACTTCTTGTGAATTGTGTGAGGCTACTTCACTGGGATGTACCTCAGGGTGCAGAGCCCTAAATTACTTTAAAAAAATAAAGATACAAATGAACATCTTCTGTTCT
Organism: Budorcas taxicolor; assembly: GCF_023091745.1. Classification (NCBI taxonomy): domain Eukaryota; kingdom Metazoa; phylum Chordata; class Mammalia; order Artiodactyla; family Bovidae; genus Budorcas; species Budorcas taxicolor. The sequence goes on from NC_068932.1 coordinate 36,824,599, forward strand.
CACCTTTAGGAAATCAGAGACCCATTTGCACTTAGGGTGGTAAGTGGAGAATGACAACAGGTGCTCGCTGGCTGTGACATTCTCTAAGTGAAGCATTCTGGGAGAAGGAAAAGAAAGGTTGATTTTATTACATTTTCTGGGTCAGGGAGAACTTTGAGGTTTTCCAGGAAACCTGGCTTATAAATCTGTATCTTTCTAACAGGAGTACATTTGTGTTTCAAAGCATCTTTAAACCCATCATTTTCTAAAATGTCTGGCTTCCTGAATAGCTGCTGGAGCCATTTATTCAACAAGCAGGTACTGACACCTACTCTGTGCAAATCTCTAAGAACTTCCTGTATCAGAACTGTAAAGTGTTTTTATTTCAGTGTGCAGGAATGCTTGCCCAGGAGTCACTTATATTATAAACCTCACTCCCTCTAGAAGACAGCCGCAACTGGAAAAGAAAGAAGGCAAAGCCATGGAGTCGTTAAAAGGTGTGTATCAAAGAATGTAAATTACAACCTGGGTTCTTGGCTTACAGGAGACCTTCTCAGTCCCTCATTCAAAGCCAATTTACTTTCATTTTAGACCCAATTCTAACAAACTCAACTCTCCTATTTTCTAGTCTATAGACGATTAGAGGCAGCAAATGGGAAGGGAAAATACTGCTTGGAGAGAGAGAGAAAACAGACCAAGTAACTTCAAAAATATCACAGACTGGGGTGACTTTGCTTGGACACAAGTAACTACAACCTCAAGTGCTCTTGAGGGCATGAAAACAGTAGAATGCAATGTGACAATGGATATCCAGGGAAATGACCCTCAAAAGATTAAATTGTGTTTTTGTTTAAGAGGGCAGAGAAGCACATGAAACCTCTGAGAAACATTTTATTATAAAATAAACTCAGAAAATTACATACATGTCACACTGTATTCATTTATATAAGGGAGAAATCACTGTAAGTTTGAAAGAAAAAATTATATTGGTATGAAAGCAGTGCAAGCACTGAGGACTTCCCTTCATTCTTAACTTAAAGCTGACAGAGGTGAGAGCGTTTACATAGGAAGACAGAATTGAGCATAGTTTTATTCCAAGATGTTTTGTGTTAGATCTCTGCAACAGAGCCAAAGGAATCAAGAGAAGTGGCAAGATGAATTGACTTGCCCAAGGTCACCCAGCAAAAATCATTAACCCAGACAAGCAAAGAGGACCCAAAGGGAGGGAGTGCCTGGTACAAGGTGGGCACTTAGTATTTGCAAAGAGAGGAAAAGAAAATGAGGGGACTGTTGGCTGTTTTTGAGAGACGTTTGTTCTAAGAGTTTGCCAAGACTCTCAGCTGTGACAGAAGGAGAGAACTCAGGGGGGTCTCAGGGGGCTGTAACTGGCCTGGGACCCCAAGGTGACCCCAGGAGACAGAAACACTCTCCAGGAATGAATTATGTAATGGTCAGAACTAACACACACCCAAAGAGCTGGAAAGGATGACATTTATAACCAGGAGATGTTATCATAAAGTGAATTGAGTAATTTCTAATACTACTTATACTTAGCCCTTCTCCAGCACTTTCCTTCTTCAAAAGTGCTTTACAAACATTCACTAATTAAACCAGCATGACTTCTGGAAGGGAAAATTGAGCCTCTGTAATCTGCCTGAGTTCTCTGAAAAAGCTAATAAAATTAAGGTGTAATGTTCATGAAGAGGAGTACACAGAACTGTCAATAGCTTTTGTAAGGGATTAAATATGGAGGTGTCATGGTGGCATTTGATACTCTCAGAGGCTGTTTATGGCAACATTGTGTCACTACCAGGACACCACCAACAGAAGATCAAGTCCAAACACGGAAGCAGCCTGATTGTCTGTGGCTGGCTGTGGTCCCCTCTCCTTACAGTTCTTTCTGTGAAGGGCTTGTCTGAGCCCTGGGTACATGGAAGGAGGAGGAAGCCTGACTCCTGGGTAAATCAAGCTCCATCCACCATCTCTGCAGAAAAGGCCTCATAAAGAGGTGTGGGGAGCAGACACTCTTGAGAAGCCCTACACCAGCCATGGGCCAAATATCTGGTGCACAGTAAGACACTCAGCCCTACCCTCACCCTGTTCAAATATTTGATCCCTGCTGCCCAATACACAAATGCTTTAAAATAGTCACAGTTTTGCGATTCTACAGCGTCTTCCCCCACTACATTCTTAATCTGGACAAGTTCTTTGGCCTGTTTTTATATGTCACCATGCTTTTCATAAAAGGGGGATGTTGTTACTTTTGGCGAAGAAATTCGGCGGCAATCAAATGGAAAGGCACATCGGAGCATTCTGATTTGCCAAATTAGAGTCCCCGGGATTCTGCATCCCACTCGCCCTGATTTTGACTTCAGCCATAAAGAACAGACCACAGTGCTGGCCACTCACTCAACCTGCCTTTCATTCTACAGTGGCTTGAAATCCCAGTGGCTCAGAAGAATGCTAGTTCTCAGGAGGCTGTTGTTTGGGATTGTGTGTGTGCTAAGTTATTCAATTATGTCCAAATCTTAGTGACCCCATGGATTGTAGCCCATCAGGCTCCTCTGTCCATGGGGTTCTCCAGGCAAGAAACTGGAGTGGGTTGCCATGTCCTCCTCCAGCGGATCTTCCCAACACAGGGATCAAACCTGCAGCTCCTGCTGCCTCCTGCTTTACAGGTGGATTCTTTAAATCCACCAGGGAAGCCCAAGTTTGGGGTTGAAGCAGAGGCAATTATTTTATAGCAGGAAATGGAAGCTCTAGGGAAAAAGGAAGGAAATAGGACCAGGGGTTGGGCTGCTCCAACTAGTTCACTAAAAATCTGAGTGATCCCAGGCAAGACCCCACTCCATCTAACCTTAACTTTCTTTTTTTTTTTTTTAATGAAGAAGAAGCAAGGCACGATCAGTGGCCCAAGGAGAGCTGGTGATCCCAGCTCTCACATTCTCAGACTCCGTAGTTACACATGTAACCCTACGGGAACTGGGTACTTAGGCAGAGGCTACTTGACTCGTGGCAGAATCATCAGGCTATCCAAATTTGACCGCTGCTGGGTATTTAGACAAGGCCAAATAAAAATGCAGTGTGTGCGCTCAGTCATGTCTGACTCCTTGCAATTCCATGGACTGTAGCTCATCAGGCTCCTCTGTCCGTGGGATTTTCCAGGCAAGAGTACCGGAGTGGGTTGCCATGTCCTACTCCAAATAAAAACACAGATAAGTCACAGAACAGCTCCACCGAGCATTTACCAATATGCTCACGTGGATTACTTGAAAGCAGAGGCTCGAGACCTGAGTCAAATCCAGTCTGTGATTTTGTGTTTTGTTCACATTTTTAAAGTTAACTTCCAATATTTAAAAGATAAGCAATTTCATCTTAAAACCTGAACTCCCCATTTCTCTTGAAAAATTAGATGACTGGCTTACACTGGGCTCATTTTTCCATGTCAACTTGAGTCAGCTGGAGGTGAGAAGTGACTACCTTTCCTGGAAAGGACATGGGCTCCCCAGTTCCTCACCAGGTGGGCTCTTGAATCAAATTCCTTGCTTGGGCCTGGAGGCATCTGAGTCTAAGAAATGCTGCAGAGAGTAGGTACTGTAGACATCTCTGCCCAGCCAGTTTGCGCAAGAAGCTGGCAGTGCAGGCTGCCATCGCTCTGAGCAGCAGAAAAAGTGGGAGAGCCTCAGCGTCTGTCGGGTTCTCCCTGCTTGCTGGTCCTAAAACACATCTTACAAAACTGCCCATTGGGGTTTGCACCATCCACGGAGTACTTAGAACCCCAAGTCACATCAGGGAAGTCCTACATCAGGTGAATGGCCCTAAGGCTGACTGGGGCCCTCCCTTCCTCCTCCCCAGTCCAGAGGTCCAGCCACCATGAGGCTGGAGGAAATGAGAGAACAAATGACAGGCAGCTGGTGAAAACAGTGAGAGCAACCACATCCTCCTGGAGCGTGACACCTCCACAGGGGCCTTCACATCAATCTTCCCCCACTGTCTGTGCCATTTGACAGATGGGAAAACTGAGGCTCAGGTTTCCCAGAATGACAAGCCTAGAGGAAGCAGAAACAGAGTCGGGATGACCAGCCTATGTTTTTCATTCCAGGATCCACATTCCCTCTCCTGCACCCAAAAAGTTTGTATCAGAGACCACAGGCTGGTGTTTACCCTGCCAGACACGGAGCAGGAGAAAACATGGGCACATGTCCGTGGATGCCAAGGCTGGTCCTTTAGCTCTAGAAGAGGAAAGAAGAAATAGAAAGGCAATGTGAGACCCAGAGGTTCAGACCCCCACCCTGCCCCAGGTTCTGAGGATTAAAAACAATAAAACCAAACCCAAAAGGATTCCAGCTGTCTACACAGATCAACTCACTTGACAGTGAAAAAAAAAAAACATTCTAGTTAAATTCTCTTTACAGGGCAAATCTTCACATGCCAGAAGGGGAGGGAGAGTCAGAGTGGGGACTGTGTGGCCCAGTGGCTAATGTCGCGCTGTACCAGGACATTGACTCTGGTGGGTGTTTGGAGGAAAACAGGAGAAGCAGAGCATGCTGAGTAAGAAAGAGCACGGTGCCAAGAAGGGTGAGAAGTGACAGCTGGTGACGGGCAGGCCAGCAGGGCCTGCTGACAAACCCGAGGAGGTCGGTAAATGGAACGGAATCACCAGTGATGTAAAACACTCTCAGAACGTCTGCTGGCTTCTCCCTTGCTTTGAAACACTGGTGTTCTTGTGCAAATAAAAATGGACCTCTCTTCTCTACAGACTCTCTGCCCAAGCCACGCTACCCTGTTTGCTGCCCCAGGACACACCACTCAGTGCCACTTCCCATCCCTGGCTCCCCAGAGTTTCTTCTCTTCCTCCTCTGCCCCTTCACATCTGCCTGTTTGTCTGGGACCTTTCCAAGTCACTTATTTCTCCAGATGACATTTTCTTTGTCCTATGAAATTTTGCAGGATTGCTATCATTCACAAAATTGACTGGACCTGCTATGACTAATTCACATAGCTACTATTAACATAGTATCCTATATGCTCAGTTGCAAAGTCATGTCTGACTCTTTTGTGACCCCCATGGACTCTAGCCCACCAGGCTTCTCTGTCCATGGGATTTCCCCAGCAAGAATACTGGAGCAGTTTACCATGTCCTTCTCCAGATATCTTCCCGACCCAGGAATCGAACTCAGGTCTCATGTTGCAGGAAGATTCTTTACCATCCCTTACATATATTAACTCGTTTAATCTTCATCACAGTTCTACCAGGAAGAAACTATTATTAGCTCCATTTTACAGGTGAGGAAACTAAGGTACACAGAGGATAAAAGACTGGTCCAAGGCCAGCCAATTAGTTAGTAACTGTGTATATTTCAGTTTATTAGGGCTCTCATGGCAAAATAGCATAGACCAGGTGACTTAAACAACAGAAATTTAATTTTTCATAGTGCTGTAAACCGGAAGTCTGAGATCAAGGTGCTGTCTAGGTTGGTTCTGAAGAGACCTCTCTTCCTGATTTGTAGACAGCCACTTTCTCACTGTGTCCTCACATGGCCTGACTTCTGTGCTCATGTGGGGAGAGAGAGATCTGGTGTCTCTTCCTCTTCTTATAAGGACACCAATCCTTTTGGATTAGGGCCCTACCTTATCACCTCATTTAACCTTCATTGCCTGCCTAAAGTTCCTGTCTCCAAACAGAGCTGCAGTAGGCATTAGGGCTACAACATACAAATTTGGGAGGGCCAGAATTCAGCCTAATAGTGTGATGTGACTTTTTTCATTCATTCATTCATTTACCAGTTGCCAAACAGTCTAAGTATCTAGAGACAGAGCGGTGAAGAAGGCAGGGCTTTCCCTGGTGACTCAGTGGTGAAGAATTCACCTGCCAATGCAAGAGACATGGATTGGATCCCTGAGCCGGGAGAATCCCGCGTGCCATGGAGCAACTAAGTCCATGCACCGCAACTCCTGAAGCCTGTGTACTTACAGCCTGTGCCCTGCAACAGGAGAAGCCCATGAGCCACAACTAGAGAGCAGCCTCCACTCGATGCAACTAGAGAAAAAACCCGCCCACCAACAAAGACCCAAAGGAAGCGAGAGTGAAAGTTGCGTCCGACTCTCTGTGACCCCATGGACTATACAGTCCATGGAATTCTCCAGGCCAGGATACTGGAGTGGGTAGCCTTTCCCTTCTCCAGGGGATCTTCCCAATCCGGGGATCGAACTTGGATCTCCCGCATTGCAGGTGGATTCTTTACCAGCTGAGCCACAAAGGAAACCCAAGAATACTGGAGTGGGTAGCCTATCCCTTCCCCAGGGGGTCTTCCTGACCCAGGAATCGAACCAGGGTCTCTGGCATCACGGGCAGATTCTTTATCAACTGAGCTATGAGGGAAGCCCCAACAAAGACCCAGCAAAGCCATACATACATAAATAAATAATCTTTTTTTTTTTTTTTTAAAGAGAGAAGTTTAAAAAAAGAAAAAGGCAAACAAGGGCCTTGCTTGTTAAAATATAATCTCCCTTTCAACAGTCCCCAACCTCTGGCACCAGGGACCAGTTTTGTGGAAGACAAGTTTTCCATGGACCAGAGGTGTGAGGATGGTTTTGGGGTGAATCAAGTGCACTACTTCTATTGAGTACTTTATTTCTATTATGATTACATCATCTCCACCTCAGATCAGCAAGCATTAGAAAAGAGAGATTGGGGACCCCTGGAGTGGCAACAGATGAGGAACGTGCGAACTCATTAACCAACTAGATAATTTCAAATGATGATAAGTGCTATGAAGAAGTAATAATTAGGTGTGTCATTGGACTAACTTGGTCAGGAACGATTAAGTATCTATTAAGTATGTATTATGTGTAAAATCTATTTATCTACTCAACAAATATTTACTGAGTATCTATTCTGCGGGATAATGTACTGACGCTGGAAACACAGTGGTGAACAAGACAGATCAAGTCCTCGTCCTCAAGAAATTTACTGGTGAACGTGTTATAGAGAGGAGACTCTAAGACAGGATGGTCCCAGCCCAGGATGCGTCCAGTCTTCCATTAAAATGGCAAGTTAAGACATCTCTGAGGGCTGAACTCCGTGGCCCGCACTGTGAGCAAGGAAGGAATTCAGAGGAAAGGAAAGGCCAACCACAGGGAGAGCTAGAGTGCGGGGCATGGCTTTTTGAAGACGTGGGGCTCCACAGGCATCAAAGGATGGATGCGTGGCAGCGTTGGGGGTGTGCGCTTTCTGTCTAAAGAGATATAAGGGAAGCGGCATGGTGGAATGGAAACAGCAGTAACAGCAACAGCTTATTCTGAATGAACTTTCACTCAGCACGTATTCAGCACATGCTTTGTCCCTGTGGGGCCCCAGGCTCCTGCCTTCCAGGTATTTCCATCTGGCAAGGATAAGGGAGGCCCCTGATGACACATTATACCCTAGAAAGTTAAGATGGTCTATTAGAGAGCTGGGGAAAACACTGAGGGACATGAGAGGAGGGGATCTGCCTTTTGTGTATAACAGTAGCCATAGAGACTTGTGTGCATGCCTCCCTATCTATACATGCATATACAAAGAACAATTTATACTTCCAAAGTGCCTTCGCATTTATCCACAGAAGTGACTTTGTTAAGTATGCACAACGGGAGGGATGGTGACTTCTCTTTTCCATGTGCATAAATGCAGTGCTTTCTCAGTCAAGAGCCAGTCAGGAAACCTGGAACCCCAGCTCTGCCCACTGCTACACTGCCCTGCTCTACCATCAGTTCAGAGCTGCTGGGGAAATGCACGAGCACGTGCGTGGGCAATGGCCACGGGGACAAGTGGGAGGACTCAGGACATAGTGAGAAGGTTGAACTGGCAGGACCTGCTGCTGGGTGGGGTGTAAGGATAAGTGAAAGAGAGGAATGAAGGATAACGAGATTTACAGAAGATCAAGGAAATAAAGGTGGAGGGGGAAGGGAAACAGTTAAGATATTGTATAGCACCAGTTTAGCTACTGAGAGGCTGTTTGATTCCAAGCAAGCATTTCTTTCTCCAGGTCTCAGTTTTCTCATTTGTAAAATGAAACTATTTAGACCCAATAACTAAAGTTCTTTATGTATGTATATACATATAGTATATAAATAAGAATATATGTATGGTATGTAAATATTTCATATATACCAACATTTATAAAACTGAGACAGTGAACGTTCATGTGACCACCTCCAACATAACACATAGCACACCAACATAACTTAAAACTCTTTGCAAAAAAGATAAAAAACTCTTTGCACAGCCTTTTGAATTGTACCCCCTACCCTTATCCCTACTCCAGATAGAACCATACTGCCCTGCTGTTGAATCTGGCATTTGTCATTAAACCTTTTACTGTTTAATAAGAATTCTGTTATTTTCCTGCATCTTACACTTTAACAATGCTCACTCTTCTTCTGTGCATTTGATTTGTGGTTGATGGAAAGCTTCCCATATAGGCATGTCCTCTGGTTTTCACTGAAATCCCATGAGAGGGGCTGACCTTTGAGGATTAGCTCCAGTTTTTCAAATGAGCAAAGTGAGGTTCCAAGTGCAGTATTCCATAGCACTTATCATCTTGACTATATTTTCATCCCATTCTTGCCTTGCTTTCTGCTGCTAGTTATCTTTTCAAGCACATGTGTCCCCATAACTAGGCTATAAGTTCTTGAGAACAGGGATCTCTTCCCTGAAGCTGTGGCCAGTGCAGTGAGATTATGGGACTCAGGCTTTAGTCAAAGAAACAATGATGATGGGAAAGCAGCTCATGTGATGGGGTGGTTTCACGGGTAACACAGGAGAAAAGATGTAGAATTGGATCTAAAGAGAACAGAACCAGTGAGCCCCAAACCAGTAATCAAGAAAGCGCTTAAGAGATCAGAACCCATGACTGCATTCTAGGCAGAGTTTTGCTTAAAAAGCAAACTAAAGAAGTTTTCAGAATAGTTGTAAGAAACCATAGGGGTTATCCAGTGTGCTTGTTGGCATAATCCTGGGCTTCCTGCAAATGTAACATATGTCTAGTAAAATGCAACGGGATCATATTACAAACCAACCAGTGTAGTCAGGAAAGCGTGACCTTCTAAGTATAACATTTCAGAATCAGTAAATTTAGGACTAGGGACTGCCATGGAGAAGGATATAAAAGATAACCATAACATTACAAAAATTATCTCCCCAAAAGCTGGAAGGTATCTCTTTTGTTCATAGGCTTCTCAGAGTCTCAGCCCATCAGTAGGGAAATGAAAATTTATATGTCACCAATCAGCTCATATAGCAGAAGTTACTTGAAAAATGTCTCGCAGATTTCAAGTGGCCCTTATGAAGGGTAAATTTTGTTACCAGACTGGTATTTTAAGGAAAATATGTTGATTTCAATTATCTCACCTCTTGGTCAGGCTTGATATACTCCACTTGAATACTCCAATTTATCCCTGCTTCAAGGTTCCTATCTATAAAAATGAGAAAATCTTGGATTTCTCAACTCTCATAAAAATACAAGAATCAAGACTGGGAAGACTACTGTGTTTGCAGAATGTGTCCATAAATGTATAGGCCAATTAGTGAGGTTTTATTTGTATATGACAAGTCTCTTACGGTCTAGGAGTAAAACATGTGACCACAATATCCTTGGAATTGACAGTTTTTCTAGTGACAGGGACAAGACTAGAAAGAACTATAGGGTTGGGTCTCGGCTGCTCAGTATATACACAGATAATACTGATGATCACTAACACTGAGTGGTGAATGCTTTACATGCAACTTGTCATTTAAGCTTTCCAACAAATAATAGAGCTCTATTATTCTTATTTTCTCTATTCTTAAAAACAAGGCAACAGGAGCTCAAGAGTGGTTAGTAACTTATTCACAGTCACCAAAAAAGCAAACAGGGGAGTCACGATGCAAACACAGGTCTACCCGTCTCTGGAGCCCCAACTCTGAAGCGTTTTGCCATCTCGTCTCCTTCAATGGCTCTCTCGCTTTCCAGTAAGACCTAGGCTCTGAGCTGTTTCTGTGCTAGCCATGTGAAGGTAGGTTTGCACAGATCCAGCCTGGGGTTGCTGGAGACAGGGACTACTCATTACCATCTCAGAGCAAAGTAAATAAGCATACGACCTTGGCCTCATTAGCATGAGGTTCAATCTCCTCAGGTTGCCTGTCTTGGCCAATTATACTTTTATTATAAGCAGCTGTTATGTTTTGCGCTTCCCAGGTTACTCATAACAAAAATGTATGAGTAATAAATACTCACGTAATAAATGGATAACAACTACTGGAGTGATGCCGACAATTAGCTTGCCTCAGGTCCAAGGGCAAAACAGTCTTGAGTGTCCTACTGACTCTTTAGCTCCAGGACAAACAAGTCTTTCTGCCACTAGAACTGCCTTAAGTTTCATAACATTTTCCAGGTGAAAACACTTAGGGTGATAGACCTGTGTGGGGCTATGTGAAAAGAGAGATGCCTGTGGCAGAGGATTTCTTTCCAGTCTGTGGGCTTGTTTCACTTTCATAGAAGATATCAAGTATGACAAAATAGCTCGAAAGGATTAATATTTCTCAATGTTTGTCACGAATGTTAGAAATCTTGACATATCATAATATTATATATATATGTACACACACAGACATATATGTATCTGTGTGTCTATATGTATAAAGTGAACAGACAGGAAACACTATGGCCCAGTGGAAAATATTTGAGATTCTGTAGTTTCTAACCTTTTGGGGTTTGATATTCAATAATACAATATTAGAAAATCTTTTAGGGGTTTACTATTCAATAATACAAAACAAAAAAAAAAATGAGACAGCTATAAATAAATCCTATCTAGCTGATTTAAATGATAGAGCCCATGCAGCTTGAGCAAATCTTCCTTTAGCCACGGTGTGATTCCTCTTGATTGAGAATCGAGTTTCTGGGCTGTTCTCAGAGAATGAAATTACAAAACACAAGACAGCAGATTTTTAAAAAATGTGTCCCCAGGTATCCCTGCAGAATATCAAGTGACTAGGTCAGAAACTCAGTCGGAAACTTTGCTTCAGGAAGAGCAGAGCAAATCCCTCTCGCCTGGGAGGCCAAACAGAGCATTGTTTTAGTTCTGTAGGAGACCATGACAATGGAATAGGACTTTGTCCCTGGTAATGGTCTCCTGCTGCTGGGGAACCGCGGAGGCTAAACCGAGGTGCTCAGCAAAAACAAACAAGGGGCTGAACGGCTACCTTCTTTTTAACGCAAAAAACTGTTGATCCTGGAACCCAGCCCCTCCCAGCAGCTTCCCTTTGGTTAGAAAAGTCTTGCTTTTGGAGGCTCTCTGGGCTGGGGTGTCGCTGAGTGGGGAAGCAAGCTTCGGAGGCTAACTGGCTCTCCTGCTTCTGAATTCCTGGCTTCTGAGACAGGCTTTGGGGACCATTCTGAATTTCACCAGCTGCTGGACAAAACAGGCTTTCCATAAAAAACAATCCCTGCGTCGCACGTCGGTACCAGATGAGTCATCCCTGCCCCACATCCCACCCTCACCACCTCCCATTTCAGGGCTGCTGATCACACTGGTGGACTTTGTGCTAGCAAAGTTCCGCATGTGAGAACACCTTTATTTTTTGAGTATTAATCAGAGATGTCTGAAGACAAAAACCAATAGCTCATTTCTCTGGCATAGAAAGTCAGAACCTTCCTTTTCTCTCTCTTTTTTTTTTTCCCTGTAAAATAATATTAAATGTAGAGAATCTCTAATGTGCATCTCAAAACATAATTTAAAGTGGATAAAAAGTGGAAATGATGGAAAATTGGACATTTTGGAAAATAACAAATATCCTTGCACATTCGAAACCAAAAAAATTAATGAAAATTCAGCGTCAAAGTCGTCCCTCAGCCAACTGAAGCTTTTGTAGCAAATACAGTTCAAACTCTACCACACAGATGGAAAATAGTCTGTCTGAATGCAAGCTGGCACTATTCTTTCAATCCACAAACTTCTACAATCTCCATTAAAGCTGCGTGGCATTCAAAACTTGTGGTCCAATTCATCTTCGCTGTTACTGAGACATTTTACAAGCGTATTTTTTTCTTGGGAAAAAATTTTAAATTGGGTAAAACAAATGGGAAGTGGATTTTTTTTTTAAAAAAAGAACAACTCCTGCCTGGTCTGGTGATTGACTTGCTTAGAATTCTGAGCAAGCATTTCATTTCCTGATAACTGCCATTTCCACTCCCATCCCAAATTCCCTCTCCTTGGGGCAGACACAGATCATGGAAATACTAAGTTGTTCTGCTGGAATTCCCTTCAAGTGTTTCAACAAGAGAATTATTTTGTATCAGCTGTCAGGGTGTCCTTCCAAGTCTTCCTTTTCCTCTATGTACAGGTTTTCCTATAAAGAAGGATGCCAGAGATTGTCAGTTACAGGAACAAGGCATTTGGGGTTAGACACACAACATTTTGATGTTTTGTACGGCCACTATTTGTGTTTTATAATGTTGCTAGTAGAAAAGAACTCTGGACGTGAATATCCAATAGCAATGACAATTTACATTTGTCTTACAGTAATTAATCCAATATTTCTAATTTAAAGACATCTTGTTAAAAAACCTGAAGGAGAAGATGTTTTTGCCCTCAGTCACTTGTTCATGATATTCTCATTTTTCTACCTTCTGGGTTGACTACGGCTCCTTGGTTAAACGATACTCCAGTGGGTGAGAAATCAGTTAATTTTGAAAGTGTTTTGAAAATGTGTTCAGTAACATAAATCACCGTCATAGAAACCTCAAGTGAGAAAAGGGTAAATGGGGAAGAATAACAAGCAAGGACAGCTAGTCTGAAATACAGGAATAAAGAGGGGAAAAGTGAAAATTTGTAAGGACAGAAAAACTCTTTAATTTGAAGATCTAGTTGTTAAAGAACAAAATTAGAGGATAAGCATTTGGATTAGGCAGACTCAGTTCAAATTGTTACTAACAATATAGGGAGAAACCAAAGCAAACAGTTTTCCGGTAAATCCTAGGTGCTCAGAGCTGGCTAAACAAAACGAGCTCTGGAAAAGGAATGAAAATTGGTAATAAACAGAAAGATACAAAAACACTGAGGACAAGGCTGATCTCACTGCCTCTTCAGTATCTGAGTGCATCCTGTAAAACAAGGGATTATTGGAATTTTATCTTCATCCTCCATGCATCTGGCTAGATTTTGCATCTTCCTCATTTTGTCAGCATGTCCAAAATATCTGCTGGATTTTACACTGATGCCAAGTCCAAAATCTTGTCTACCCTAATAGGCATGCAAAAACTTGCATTTCTTCTGGACTTGCCATAAAGCAGAGTTCTCCAGGAAAGCAAAACTTCCCACCTGATAATTCTGCTTCCAGAAGAGGAAGGTCCAGGCACCCAGACATGCTCAATTCAAAGAATCTGGCAGGAAATTGATGGTTGTGAATGTTGTGCTCCAACTCCTGTTTCTTAAAGAGTGATGCCAGAAATATTATATTTAAGGTGAAATTTCTCTAAGAAAAAGTTCATGAAAATTGTTTTAGAGTTTTAGGAAAGTATGTTTGGTAAAGGCGGAAAGTCTTCAACTTCAGAGACTTTTTGAAAAAAGGAAACAAATTTCGATCACTTTAATATACCTTTTAAAAGCGATTTCTGATAACTGTAGCCTGCCTGCCGATGCCTAAGGCATAGGCTGAAGTTTCCAAGTTGAAACATTCTTCCTTGTATTTGGGAAAAGTCCTCTCAGGAATTCTGACAAATATTTAAAAAATATGGAAGCAAGTGTAAAATCACTTTAACCTGTGCGATATCCTTTTTTTTTTCCCCCATGAGTGTGTTCAGATTACATAGCTAGTGTTACAGATTTTCACAAACACGGTTTCATTTGTGGTAGTTATGTGGCTGAAATTCAAGGCTGCTGTTTCATTCTATTGAACGATTCAGGGCTATCTTTGCCCTCTCTTCCTTCTGCTGCTTAAATCGGCCAAGAAAATGTCAAGAAACCAAAAGGAATGAAAAACAGGAGGTAGAGATCATATTCAGAGGACTGAAATCCATCACATGAAACATTAAGTGGATAATAGTTGGGGTTACCTCCCAGCTCCAAGTCCTCCATCTGTGCAATGGGCTAACGTCCCTGGGCTGGGGGTGCCTGAGGACGAAGAAAGAAATCCTCAGCCGCTGCAGAGATGCTAAGAAAACAGCCAACTGTCTCCAGACTTAGTGTGTTTCAAAGCTTTCTGGCCTCTCGGAGGAAGCCGACCCAAATCCTCCCGGTGTCAATTTGCCTTCTAGAAGCAACAGGATGCGCACAAGGATCTGGGCAGGGCTTACATTTTTAGTTTATTGGTTCTATGAGGGTATTTTGGGGCTCTCTCTGCGATCTGCTGCAGAGTGGGGGGCGGGGGACAAGGTGGGGAGGAAAGGAGTCAGCGAAGAAGAGAGTAAGAGAGAGAAGCAGGGGGGTGGAAACCCCAGGAGGGAAAGGAAATGCCCAAGGCGGAGAACGCAGCCAGAGGAGGGCCGGGGAAGAGGCAGGGAGGCACTCGGGCTGCGTCCGGAAACAGAGGGCCTGGACCGGGCTCCGTTTGAGCGCGCCGCTCAGCCCGGGGCCGCGCCCTCGGCAGCCGAACTGGGTCACCGGGCTCGGCCTCCGCCCACGGCCCACTGCCCGCCCCCTCCCCTCCCAGGTGGCGGCCTCCCGGAGGCAGGAGCCGTCGGGATGCTGAGCTCTGTCCGCCTTCCTCGCAGGCTCGTTCGGGGATCTGCACCAGCCGCGGAGACTGAGCCGCGGCGGGGGCAGCCCGCGGCCGGGTGGCTCTCCATGCTGGATGGGGTGGCCCGTTTTACCAGGCGCTGGTGTTTGCAGGAGGGGAGGAGGCAAGGCCACTTGGGGCCTCCCTGACCCCTGCGGGCCGGGCCAGGGAGCCGGGAATGAAGATGCAAGTCGAACTCCAGGTTATGCGTGAACTGCCCTCCTCGGTCTCGGTCCCGGCCCGGGGGAGGTGCCCCCCGCCGCCTCCCCGGGTTCTGAGTCGCGACGCCCTCTGGGACCTGGTGCAGATCGCCACGCGGGACCCGGGAGCCGAGCGGAGAGGGAGGCGCTCTGCGCGCCTCGACTTTCCCTGCGCGCCGACGGCTCGGAGCGCCGGGGGACCCTTCGCGGGCGAGTGGTGCTCGCTCGTCCGCCCTCCCCGCGACCTCACCTCGGCATCGGGCCCTGCCTCGGGCCGCGAGGATAGAGGCCGGGCACCGGTTCCGCGGCGGCCGCATCCCTAGCCAGCCCAGAGGCTCCTTCTCGCTCTTTCCTCCCCAGGGACCTAAACTCCACAAACCCCGTGCAGGGGGCAGCGGGGGGCCGCGGGGAAGACAAAACAGTCCAAGTTTTCCGCCAGCGGCGCCAAAGAAACTTCTTGGGGGGTGAGCTCCAGGTTCGGGGGTGTCGCCTCCCCTGGTGACTTGCTGGAGTGGGTGCCAGGCTGGGCCTCTTGACAGTTTCATCGCTACTTCTAATATCTCCTTCGCTTTGAATTCGGGGAACTAGCCCCTCCTCTTGGAGAAGGAGGCCGCGCCCGCACCCAAAGGGAATCCTCAGGTGACCCGGGGGAGTGAGGCTGTCTGTCTGGGTGTGCGACCAGGGGCCAGGAGATGGAGATTTCTGATGCAGCTGAGAAACACAAAGGCGTCAGGGGGAATAAACTTATAGTAGGACTGGGCCTAAACTTAATTTTTTTTAAAGGTCTCAAATTGTCCAGTTTGTCTTTTTGCTTCTACTGAAAATATTAGGGGAATGAAAGGTGACCGATGGGTCACCCCGTGCGTCTAGTTTGCCTTCATTTCCTTCGTTTCTCCCGCAGTTGTCCCAGCAGTGTCCACGTAAAATATTTTCTTCCGTCGAACCCTTGCAACAAAATCGGATTTTCTATTTGGATGGTTCTACGTCAAAGACGGTCTGCAGCGGCACCGGCTTTGCCCGTGATTAACGGAAGGACATTTCCTACAATAAGGTAGAGTCAATGCGGTGCGCCCAAGCCATTGATTTCCACCCCTGTGTCGTCAGCTTGTTGTTCACTTTCTTTTAAGATTATGGCAGCAATCATCATCATTATAGTAACCAGGACACAAACAGCTCCTGAGAAGTCGCTTATAACTACCTCTTCTAGGAGGTGAGACACAAGCACACCACCCTGTGGACTTATGTTTTATTTTTGCCAGAGGAATGGCAGAATTGCCTGAGTTTTTAAAAAATGATCTATTTACAGACTTGCTAATGCCTCCGCAGAAATCCTGTTTATCAGCCCAATAGTTGTGACAGGGTTAGAAAACCATTTTAAACTGTTAATCGGCCACAAAAAGGGTCCCAGATTGACGCCTTTCACTTACCTTTGAAAGGCTATAAAAGCGATGCTGTACATTGGGATGAAATTAGACAGCGACAAAATCATTACCTTGACTTCCCACAATAAAGACAACCTTAAAGAGGGGCTATTGATGGTTTCAAATTACATAACGGTGGTTTATAAGTTCTTCCTCTGGGCTCACAGAAAGCAATTTTAAAGTGTGAATTCTTCAAAGAACAAACAGCATTCAAATGCTGACATGCAGCTGCCTTTTAATTTTATTTATTGCAAAACGGCTATTAGTAAAAAAGAGAGAGAGAAACACAAAAACAAAAATCCCAGCAAGAGCAGGCCGAGCCCAAAGAGAAAACCATGTTCACATTGTATTTCACCAAGCTCCCTGGGTGCACACTTGGCCAGGGAGCTCCCTGGGGAGAACTTGTCCTCCTCCATGGGACATGGAGTGGAATTCATAGCCTCCGGAGTAGGAAGAGCCCCGCGAGTGTCACTGGGTCCTGTCTACCCCCTACATTTGCAGGTTTAAATCCGAACACAGCCTCCTCTAGGCTAGAAGGAAAGACATTTTTTCCATACAGCACAGAATCCGGGGGTGGGGTGGGCCTAGGGGCTGGGTCCTGGGCTAAAGATCCTCCCTACCACCCTCATCCCTCTGGGTTGGCTCCAACATGACCAAGGGTGGGACTCCACCTTTCAGCTGACCTTTACTCAGACCAATTTCTACCTAATCCTGGAGGCTATAGAAAGCTATGGGCCCTTTCCTTGCTCTCAAAGTGGCATCTGCATTTTTGCGGGCTGGCCCCCCCCAAACTCCAACCTCCTTTGTTGACCTGCAAGGCCTGAAAAAAACCCAATGGGGCACCCCGCCGCCGCAGCTTACGCTTCTTGGGGACCAAATCAGTGGTGGAAAACCAACCAGGTGGCAGTGTCTTTACCGAGCAAAGACATTCAGGACAGCCGCACCGAGCGCCACGCGAGGAGGGAGAGGAGCACGCCCTCTTTAGCGTGTTGGGGCCAGGGGCCTTTTGGGGTCAGGAGCACTCTAGGTGCAACTTCGCAGCGGATTTGAGAGACCGGAGGGGAGTCGGAGAACCGCAGGCAAGCTGGGGTTTGGCCACATTCGCTGCGCAGCACTGCCCCCTGGTATCCCGCGCCAAAACTGCCCCACTAGGCTGTGGCGATCTCCCTGCTCCTCGGCTGGGGCTAACCTTTTTCTCCTTTTTTAGACCACAAGCCCTCTTCTAGAAGCTCCCCGGGAGGCCTCGAGAGAGCTCTCCTGCGGAGCTCTAAAGCCTTCCTTCCCGCCCCGCCGCAAGCACTCACCTTCCCAAGAGGACTCCGGAAACCAGGCTGCCGAAACCAGGCCCCCGGTGTGACTCTGGCACCCAAGTGTCAGCTGAGACGTGAGGGCTGCCAGGAGGCCTCACTGCAGGCCTGTGTGAGTGGGGAAGCCTTGTGTATATGGAGACTCACTTAGTATTGGGAAGGTTCATTATTTTAATGAACACCAGTTCCCTGGGCATCTTTTTTTTGGGGGGCATCTGGGCTTTCTGGAGAAGAAAGAAAGAGGAGGTAGGGTCACGGTCTTCTTGGCACCCCGAAGTAGGAGAGATGGGTGGGTATCAGGTGACCCATTCAAAACCCCAGGGCGTGGCTCAGGAGGGCCCAGAGTCCTGCCCAGTTTGCCCCCTTCCTATGGGTCCCCGACAGCCCTGCCTTCCTGCAGGTGCCTGGAGGAAGACTGTCCTCTTCTCCAACCCATACTGGGCATCTAGTGCCCGGTGTGGGTACCAGCCTCAAGACACCCACCACCAACTGGAGGACTGGGCCCCTGCTTGAGGCTAGGGCTTGGGGAGAGGTAGGTGTTTGGATCACTCGACACAGAGGAGTTCAGACTTCCAAACCAGGTCCGCTCTGGGTTCCAGCTTGGTCACCTGCAGACAGTGTGACCTTGAGACCTTCAGCCTCTCTGTACATCTCTTTCCTTGCTACTTTTTCAGGGAGGTTGTGAGAATTGAGATAATGTTCTTCAAGTATGTGCTCAGTCAGCGTCACCATTGGTGACAGTGGGTGTTCCCTGCAGGAAAAGTGCCCCAGAGAGCATCCCATAAGTGCAGGGGGGGGGGGGGGGGCGGTGCCCTGCAGCACCACAGTGGTGCTAGCTCCGGTTTTCAGGAGAAGTGGATACAGAGCAGTGATAGCCCTGAAGGCTGTGCCCTGGGTCCCCACGCTACCTGGGTGTCTTCCACCAGGGCCCAGGCTTTGCTCGAAGGGAGGTCTTAGCTCACTCCTCTCGGCTCTGGGAAGCTAGTCATCCCCGTTTATGACGGCTTCTAGTGTTGAGAACCTTGGCCTAACACGTGTCACACACCCAGCCTTAACCTGCATCAGACACAGGGCTAAGAGCTTCGCGTTCACTATCTCACTTCATCTTCACAGTGATGGGACAGAGATAGTTAAGTTTTCAAATCTCCATTTTACGGAGCAGGAAACTGAGCTCAGAGAGGTGGGGTAACTTGCTCAAGATCACACAGCTGTTTTTTTCAGAGGCTAAGCCCTTTCTGGTGTGACATTAGAAAGCATAGGCTTTCGCTCTTCCGTTTCCACTCAGGCTGCTGCTGCTGCTGCTGCTAAGTCGCTTCAGTCGTGTCCGACTCTGTGCGACCCCATAGACGGCAGCCCACCAGGCTCTGCCGTCCCTGGGATTCTCTAGGCAAGAACACTGGAGTGGCTATGTTCTTTAAACTGCAGTTTCCTTTTCCCTGCGTTGGCACCTACGGAAGCTGAGGCGGGCTCCCGGGAATCTCAGGCCTTACCGCGAATTTTCACTCAATTAATTAGTTCTGGGGTGTCCTCAGACCCTTTGATCGAGTCTGCTTCGGTCTCTAGTACCCTAGGCGATCTCAGATCAGAGTGACCCACCCGAGCATCCGGACAAAAGTTCGGGGAAGAAACCTCTCCCCTCTCTGGAAACGGAGATCAAGCGGTCCAGACGGTCCAGAAAACAGGCGACGCCACGCCTGTTGCGTCCCCGGGAGGCGCAGGCGCGCGGATCCGGGATGCTGGGATGCTTCCAGGTACCCACGCCGCGCGAAACCTCCCTGGCTCCCTCACCCTAAACCAAGGTCTCGAGGACCAGGGGTTGGTGCGGGGAGTGTATTGCGTGTAACCGGGTGTCGCGGCGCAGGGCACCGGCAGTCAGCTATGGAATGGACTTGACTATGAGGTTCTCGGGCCAGCGGCTCCCTGCGATGGGAGTCCCCGAGCTCCCCAGTCGGTAAATATCCGATGATTGCCTCCCGGGAGCCACGCCCGGCATCCACCCCTCTCCCCACCCTCCACGCCCCAGTCACGGTCAATTTCCAGGCCGCCCCCAAGGCCCCCCACTCTCTGTCCTAAGCCCCGCCCTCCCGTGGGGCCGAGTCGAGGGCGCCACCAGCGCTCGTCCGAGTGAGTTATCTGGTGGGGCCCAGGCTTCGCTGGATCCCACGCACCCCGCCCACCCTTTCCGCAACTGTTCTGCCCGGCGCGCAGCCCCGGCGTCGGCCGCGCTGAGCGAGGCGCCCCCTGGCGGCAGGAAGCCGCGCGCACTGGTCTCCCTGGTGGCTCCGGGCTGATCCCTCCGAGCTCCCGGTCCTCCGCCGCCCGACCCCCCCGGGCGCCCTCGCCCGCCTCTCCCACTCTTCCATCTCCCACGGAGGTGGCTACCTTGTCCCCAGAGACGGTCCGAGAGACGCTTGCGGCTTTCCTTGACTGGCCGGGCGCGCCCTTGGCCCAAGCCCCCTCCACGTTCCCCAGCAGCGGGCCTGGTCCTCCCTGAATAGAAACCACCGATGCCAGGTAACCCCCACCCCACTGCCGGGCTTCACTGGACGCTAGGCCCCTCGGAGGCCAGCGCTGTGGTTGAGAAAAGAAAAAGAAAACTCCACCCATCCACCTAATTCAGGGGTGAAGGAAAACCGTATTCATCCGGATTTTCAAAAAGAAAACGTCCCCGCTCAACAACCTCGTGTCCACCGCCCCTTGCCCGGATCCTGTGAACCGAAAAGGCACATATTCCACGGCCTTCTCGCCGGTCACATGAATGTCCCCGATGCTATCTGCCCACATCTCTGTGTGAAGCAGTTTCTCTCCCTCGAAATCCCACCGGAAAGACGCAATGGTGAGAGATGACTCATTCGAACAAGAATCTGGAGAAAAACTCCCTGAGAGCGTTCAAAAACAGCAAGCTGCATTTTTAGCCAAAAATCCTGGTTAGAGCTCTCTGGGTTTCCTGTGGGTTTCAGGTCTGGTGTCAGAATGACCTGAATTTGAATCTTGATTTTGTCACTTAATAGCTGACTTGGGCAAATTACCTTCTAAGTACCAGTTTTCTCTGTTACAGTAGAGTTACCTCACAGGCTGTCATAAAGATTAAAAAATCATACCTGTAAAGTTTAGACTAGGCAGGTAACTGTATCTTATTTCCCCTAAAGCCAGAGTTCCATGCTTGCTAAGTCTCTTCAGGTGCATTCAGGTCCGACTCTGCAACCCTATGGACTGTAGCTCACCAGGCTCCTCTGTGCATGGGATTCTCTAGGCAAGACTGCTAGAGTGGGTTGCCATGCCCTCCTCCAGAGGATCTGCCTACCCAAGGATGGAACCTATGTCTCTTACCTATCCTGCTTTTGCAGGTGGATTCTTTACCATTAGCGCCACCTGGGAAGCCCAAGAGTTCAATGAGACTTTAGCTAGTGAAGGTTTGAAAACTGGATTTGACTTGGACTCAAGGATGAGATTGGGGGCACAGATACTGTTACAAGGTGAGTTTTTAATCCTGGGAGGGCTGAACTCACAAATGACCATTCGGTGGGGTGGACGCTTGCATCAATGAGAATTAATAAGGCTGGGAGTTGGGACCGTAGGGCTCTCCAAGGACCTTCCCAATCCTAAGTGTTTTCTTATACCTGCCTTGGGGCAGAGCTGGCCTTTCTCCTTTGTACTCTTGCACCCGAGAGGCAGCCAGTTACTCATGGTCCATGCTGGCTGCTGAGTGAGTGGATTTGGTCGTCCCAAAAATGTGGTCTTACACAAGTCATCTTTCCCTTTGCTTCGTTAACTCCTGCCTTCTCTGAACAGGCCAGATTCCCCTGTCATATGCTCTCAGAGGACCATACACTTTCTCTTCATGACGACTCATCACTGTTAAAACTTCACATTTATTTGTGCAGTCATCAGATTGTCTTCCTTTTGCTGTGAGCTCCATGGCTGTTTTCCTGTCCCTGAGTTGTTCTTAACAGTTAATGCAATGGATAACGGGTGAATGGCAATGAAATGGCTTTTTTCGTAGCTAGATTCAGAAAGTAGTTTAACCCTACCCCTCACCCTAATTAGCAGTCATGGTAGGTAATTCACAATACACTCTTTCAATATGTTGTAAAGAAATTGCCTCCAAATGCACTACCAGGCAAGCTATTCTAGAGGTGACAGAATAGAAAGGCACACAGACCAAGTTAAGATGCTTTAATCTCACAGATTATTGGATAAATTGAAAACACACAGGGAGAAGGAAGGTAAAAAGAGATGGGGTAGGTTAGCAACAGTTTGATCAAATATACGAAGGTGGGGAGGAGCACTTGCAGAATCGTGGATTATGTAAATATATCATGTCCATGTCCCCTTCTCCCTGCCCCCTATACTAAGTTCAGTTCAGCTCAGTTGCTAAGTCATGTTCAACTTTTTGCGACCCCATGGAATGCAGCATGCCAGGCCTCCCTGTCCGTCACTAACTCCGAAACTTGCTCAAACTCATGTCCATCAAGTCAGTGATGCCATCCAACTGTCTCATCCTCTGTCATCCCCTTCTCCTCCTGCCTTCAATCTTTCCCAGCATCAGGGTCTTTTGCAATGAGTCAGGTCTTCGCATTAGGTGACCAAAGTATTGAAGCTTCAGCTTCAGCATCAGTCCTTCCAATGAATATTCAGGACTGATTTCCTTTAGGATTGACTGGTTTGACTTCCTTGTGGTCCAAAGGACTCTCAAGAGTCTTCTCCAACACTACAGTTCAAAAGCATCAATTCTTCTGCGTTCAGCCTTCTTTAAGGTTCAACTGTCACATCCATACATAACTACTGGAAAAACCATAGCTTTGGCTATACAGCCCTTTGTCAGCAAAGTAATGTCTTTGCTTTTTAATATGCTGTCTAGGTTGGTCATAGCGTTTCTTCCAAGGAGTAAGCATCTTTTAATTTCATGGCTGCATCACTGTCTGCAGTGATTTTGAGGCCCCACAAAATAAAGTCTGTCACTGTTTCCATTGTTTGCCCATGTATTTACCATGAAGTGATGGGACTGACGCTTACTCCTTGGAAGAAAAGTTATGAGCAACCTAGATAGCATATTCAAAAGCAGAGACATTACTTTGCTGACTAAGGTCCATCTAGTCAAGGCTATGGTTTTTCCCGTGGTCATGTATGGATGTGAGAGTTGGACTGTGAAGAAGGCTGAGTGCCGAAGAATTGATGCTTTTGAACTGTGGTGTTGGAGAAGACTCTTGAGAGTCCCTTGGACTGCAAGGAGATCCAACCAGGCCATTCTGAAGGAGATCAGCCCTGGGATTTCTTTGGAAGGAATGATGCTAAAGCTGAAACTCCAGTACTTTGGCCACCTCATGCGAAGAGTTGACTCATTGGAATAGACTTTGATGCTGGGAGGGATTGGGGGCAGGAGAAGAAGGGGACGACCGAGGATGAGATGGCTGGATAGCATCACTGACTCAATGGACGTGAGTCTGAGTGAACTCCGGGAGTTGGTGATGAACAGGGAGGCTTGGCATGCTGCGATTCATGGGGTCGCAAAGAGTCGGACACGACTGAGTGACTGAAATGAACTGAACTGAACTGATGGAACTGGATGCCATGATCTTAGTTTTTTCAATGTTCAAGCCAACTTTTTCACTCTCCTCTTTCACTTTCATCAAGAAGCTCTTTAGTTCTCTTTCACTTTTTGCCATGAGGGTGGTGTCATCTGCATATCTGAGGTTATCGATACTTCTCCCAGCAATCTTGATTCCAGCTTGTGCTTCATCCAGCCCGGCATTTTGCATGATGTACTCTGCATATAGGTTAAATAAGCAGAGTGACAATACACAGCCTTGACATACTCCTTTCCCAATTTGGAACCAGTCCATTGTTCCATGTCTAATTCTAACTGTTGCTTCTTGACCTGCATATAGATTTCTCAGGTTCCCCCTTGATGATGTGGTTACAGGGACTAGAGTTGGGGGTGGGTACTGAGATAACAGACAGAAGGTGCCCAAGGCAGTGACACACACTTTCACGGTCAAGTTCGCCTGGCTAACAGCAGGAGCTCTACTCATCTTCAGGTTTAGCTGTGCGTCATGGGCAGAACACAGCCGGGACCACAATGGATGTCACCAGTGAGTGGCTGGTTTAGAGGATTACATAGCTGCCAGCTCTAAGGTGGCATGATCGTATCTTATTACTTGGTCTTTTCATCTCTATTTGTACTTAGGACTCTGGTTTGTTCTACACTATTTTTTTTTCTCTCCATCTTTACCATATCCTGCATATTGCTGATTTACCTGTAGGTGAATTCTGCCATGTCCCACAGGATACTTGTGACCCCTGCTCTAGAATGAACACTTCCTATGAATTTTGCTTATATTTCATTGTCTACTGACTTGCTTACAATCACACTTCCTATGAGTTTCATCCATCCGTTGTTTTTTTTTTTTTTTTTTGCTGTCTTCTGGAACACGATTCAGTATTCTTAAATAACACAGCACACACATATTGCACAGTATGTGTACTAAATGCTAAGTATCATGCTAGGCAGCCTTCTAGTTAGTGGAAAGATACAATCAGTCCACACAGTCATATGGAATGGGACAAATGCCAGGCAGCTGGGCCGGGGGAAGGTTGGAGAGATCTGCTGTCCCAAGAACATGAGATGAGCAGTCAGGGAGAGCTTCCCAGAGGAGACAGCACTTGAGCTTAGATCTGCAAGGAGAGCTCCATAGTCCTGAGATTTCTGAAATTCCTGATAAATAAACATCAAGGTCTATTGCTTTCCCTCATCCCACTTGTGAGTCATACTCAGCCTGTTTTCCCTTTGACTTTCCAAGGGAACACTAACCTGTTCCCAAATGCGCAAATGTTACGTCTTACACAACAATAAGAACGAAACACACCTTTTGGCAAAAGACACTGCAGAACAGTGTTTAGGCTTATAAATGGTTCTAACTGGGATCAGCAGCCTATAATTAGACTTTAACAATCCAAGAGAGGAGTAACGTGCACCCCGCAGGACAGATTGGCGTCTTTTTCTTTAGTTCTGCGGGTTTGGTGGGTAGATTGGCCCCCGACGTGCCTCCTACAATAACTGTCCCACCGAGGTAAACATGTCACAAACAAGAACAATGAGATCACCAATAATATAACACTAATACTATAAACAAAAGGAGCGCCGCCTTCGGCTCTGGTGGAATGAAAAACACAATGTAGGCCAACTAACAGCGCTATTTAAAAACAAGTTACTCACGGCCAAGCTTCTTAGCTCTCCAAACGCAATTTTCTGGGAACCTCGGTATAAGAAGTTTTCCCTGAAAGGGACCTGCCTCTGCTGCTTTCTGGATAGCGTTTGCTTACAGATCTGAGGCCTCAGACAAAGAAGAATATGCCCCACACAGACCCACCTCAATGCTTATTCTCATTTATTTCCCCCCAAATTGAGACATTTCTAGGGTCAAAGGTTACTGTAAATGGAGAGTCTGTAAGCACATCCTTGTCAGTGACATTTTCCAGAAACCTCAGGCTTTTCCCAAATGCCAAAGCTCTCTGATCACAGGCCACACTTCCTTGATAAGGACTGTTTTCCATGTTTTCTTAAAGAATGTTTAAGTGGGCAACAGAATATTAGCTGCAGTGGACCTTTTAAGAAAGTATTTGGTCTGTCCCTTTCGTTTTGTAAACAGGGCATCCGGCTCCAGGTGCAGACTGGAAGACACGACAGGCCTTGCTGTGAAGAAAACACAATGTATCCTTACGCAAATAAACGGGGATCAAGCAAGATGCCTGGCTGGTTTCACCGGGGTACTACAGTTTGCCCTCATTCCATGAATCAACTCATTGGGCCAAGGGATGAGTAGCCAGAGTCCTCAACTAACTTCCATGTGACTTGACAAGAAGGACAGAGACAAAGCCCATTGTCTAGAAAAGGAATGTGTGCGATTAAAATGGGATGACTGCTAATCGTCGTAGAAGAGATGTGATATTGGATAGAACATTTGAGCCAACTCAGATCTGACCTAAGAAATGAAAGGACTTGATTGGACCACATAACAAAAAAGTCTAGAAAAATACTCATTTCAGACATAGTTATCTCCAGAGACCAATGGTACTGTCTATTTCTTGGGTCCCTCATGGTGACAAGATTGCTGCCAAATACTCCAAGCCTGCATCCTACCAGGTTTAAGTGCTGTGAAAGAGAGTGCCTGTCCCTTAATGACCACAGCTGGAGTCTCAGAGCTTCTGACTGGGCCGTGTGCTCATGCCTTAACCAATCACTTGGGCCAAGAGAAAGCAAGGCTCCGAGTGCTCAAGTCTGAATCGCATGTTCATTCTGGACACAGGTGAAACATCATTCTGAATATGAAAGAGTGGTCTCTCCTAGAAAAATTGAGGTATCAGGAAGCAGACAGGGTGATGGACAGCAAAACCTAAGACATCCACCATAGATGTGAAATTGAACACAAGGTATTCCTTAGAGCATCGGCCTTCTAGTGGCAGCACCAGGTTATGTGGCTTCTGGAATCCGGATACTTACCCAGAGAGTCTTGCAAAGTCAAGCACAGCTCCTTGATCAGTATAAAGTATCTCCGATTAGCATTATCTCCTCCATGAGGTAAGCTTGTAAAATCAATACTTTGATTTCAGGACTTTCACTTCTATAGATTTGTAATATGGTTCCTGATTCACCAGACTTTTGGATGCTGGCAAGCCGCAGTTTCCACATCTGTCTAATGGGGATAATACAATGAAAGTGAAAGCATTTTGCAAACCATAAAATACCATTCAGAGGACATGAGGATGGCTGGGAAAGTCGGGATTCCATGTCTACAAAGCCAAAAGCATGGATGTTCTCGGCCTTTTCAGATGAGGGGCACGCTGATCTGTGGATGAACACTATAGTTAAGGGATCTATTCATCTCTGAACCAAAACCCTGGGTACACTGTCTCAAAGAGAGTCTGGGCTTTTGACCATGCGCAAGAAAGAAAAGGAACTCAAATGCACTCTTTATTCACAGAACCCCAGAGGGCAAGAGTGTCACACCCCTGGTGTGAGTCGTGAATATCACCTGAGGCCTGGGGGAAGGAATAAGACCCAGGACAGTAGCAGCCCCCTGTTGGTCCTGTCACCTGACTTGGCAAGCATGCAGAAGGTGCTTCTTGGGGAACACATGCTGGGGCAGGCCAGGGGGGCGGCTGGCGTTGAACCTAGAGTGGTGGTGACAGTTAGCTATCAGCCTTCCAGGAGAAACCCAGGTGACATCTGTCCTTGGAAGCCTTTCCAGACTTCTCCAGGAGCAGCTGCCACTGCTCTGTCCATGGAATTCTCCAGGCAAGAATACAAGAGTAGGTAGCCATTCCCTTCTACAGTGGATTGTCTCGACTCAGGGACTGAACCTGGGTCTCCTGAATTGCATGCAGATTGTTTACCATCTGAGCCACCAGGGAAGCCACACGGAGTGGTCACGCACTCCTCTAACGTCTTCTGAGAGCAGGAACAGTCTGATCATGTCGACAAACCCACTTCCCTGTTGGCCTACGGCCTCCTTCAAGTGTGGCGCTCACAACAGCAATCTGTGCTGAACCCCCAAACCCGAGTGTCAGGGCCATTTCCCTCTGCCGCCCCTACCCCTCCCTGCCCTTCTGGTTGCCCCTTATGTTCTTTCTGCACGATAAGCACAGGAGCATCAGCCCTCTTCACAGTTCTGTCTCCAAATACATTTTAAAAAAGGGAACTTTCTGCAGGTGCAAAATAATCTTGAGGAAAAAAAAAAGCAGGCGCAGCATCCTCAGGTGATAATATGGATGATAACCTCATGAACACCAACTGTTCTAATCAACACATGATCTCAGGTGGGGTTTATCATGCTGCTGGATGTGGCTGCTGCCTCTCCTCCTTGGGGAGTCTCCTCACTTCTTCCTGGAAGCAGAACAGCACGCTGCCGTGTCCCCTATCCCAGCCGAGAGGCAGACCTGCAGTAAAAACGGAGGCACATGGAATCAAGTAGCTGGAAGCCATGTCCACTTTAGTTCCAAGGCCTGGCTAACACAGTCTGTCACATCAGTGTTAATCATATGTTCGTGGGAGTAGCTTGTTAAAGAGGGCCCCCGAGGGGTGGGGCTGGCCCTCCTGTTGCTGTTGGAGACAGGATCTGGGTTATATTCTGGTTGGGAGAGCGGTTCCAAAGGCTGTGAATCCAGACAGGGAGAATGCTAGCATCTGATCCTCTGGACAGTGCACTCCGGCCGAGTATCAAGGCAAGACTTGTGCTTTGGGGATCGTTTGTGTCTGAAATATTCTTGGGAAACCCATGGGGAAGGCAGCTGTTCTGTAAATCTAAAGATCCAGATTCATTTTGCAGTGTGTACCTGTCATAAATTCATAGTGAAGTAAAACCATTAGAGGGTTTTCACTGGTCCTTGGACTTGCTGAGAGCAGAGGGGAGCTTTTTCCCCTCTTCCTTCATAAACACCAAGAAAGCAGAATTCAGACTTGTTCTTAGAGCTCCCTCTGGTGGCAATTACAAAAAATCCAGCTCTGAGGGTGGTTTGTTTTTTTTTTAGTTGGGGGGGCTCGGGGGTTGGGGAGGGGGTGCTTCCCTGATAGCTCAGTTGGTAAAGAATCCACCTATAATGCAGGAGACCCCGATTTGATTCCTGAGTCAGGAAGATCTGCTGGAGAAGGGATAGGCTACCCACTCCAGTATTCTTGGGCTTCCATGGTGGCTCAGCTGGTAAAGAAGCCGCCTGCAATGTGGGAGACCTGGGTTCAATCCATGGGTTGGGAAGATCCCCTGGAGAAGGGAAAGGCTACCCACTCCAGCTTCTGGCCTGGAGAATTCCATGGACTATATAGAGTCAGACAGGAGTGGCTCCAAAATCACTACAGATGATGACCGTAGCCATTAAATAAAAAGACCCTTGCTCCTTGGAAGAAAAGCTATGACAAACCTAGACAGTGTATTAAAAAGCAGAGACACTACTTTGCCAACAAAGATCTGTATATGGTTTTTTCCAGTAGTCATGTATGGATGTGAGAGTTGGACCATAAAGAAGGCTTTGAATTGATGCTTTTGAACTGTGGTATGGGAGAAGATTCTTGAGAGTCCCTTGGACTGCAAGATCAAACAGTCAATCCTAAAGGAAATCAGTCTTAAATATTCATTGGAAGGACTGATGCTGAAGCTGAAGCTCCAATACTTTGACCACCTGATGTGAATAGCCAACTCACTAGAAAAGATCCTGATGCTGGAAAAGATTGAATACAGGAGAAGAAGCAGATGACAGAGGATGAGATGGTTGGATGGCATCACTGACTCAAAGGACATGAGTTTGAGCAAGCTCCGGGAGATGGTGAAGGACAGGGAATCCTGGCATGCTGCAGTCTACGGGGTCGCAAAGAGTTGGACATAGTTGAGAAACTGAACAATAACAAGAGGCACAGAGGGGCTTCCTAAGGCCTCAGCAGGTAAAAGGTCCGCCTGCAAAGCAGGAGGTATAGGAGATGCAAGTTCCATCACTGGGTCAGGAAGACCCCCTTGAGAAGAAAATGACAACCCGCTCCACAGCCTGGCAGGCTACAGTCCATGGGGTCGCAAAGAGTTAGACATGACTGAGTACAGTGGCACAGAGGTCACCTGAGTTTTCAGTAAGAAGCTATAGGAGGAAGGTCCTCTACCCTTTCAGTGGCATGGCAAAAAGTCCACCATCCCCTTCTGTAAGGGGCTGCCATTCGGAGTCTGAGAAGTTGGGATTCCTCCAGATGTCTGGTCCTGTTGATGCGTGTGTATCCTGGTGTGAATGATTCTTGCAGGGAACTTGGAAAGCTTCTCTGGGCTGCTTTGGTGCTTGTCTTCTCATTTATGCATGCTAAGTCGCTCCAGTCGTGTCCAGCTCTGCGCGACCCCATGGACTGTAGCCCGCCAGGCTCCTCTGTCCATGGGATTCTCCAGACAAGAATACTGGAGTGGGTGGCCATTTCCTCCTCCAGGGAATCTCCTTGACCCAGGAATCAAACTGGAGTCTCATGTCTCCTGCATTGGTGGGCAGGTTCCTATCTCTAGAGCTTTCCTATATTGGTCCCCATTTCTCAAGCAGATCAGCAGTTTCTCTAGTGCCGAGATGACATCTTAATCACTCGTGTAGGATGCCTCCCTCCCTCTAGCATCTAGCAGGGGACTTTGCCGATGGGAGGACTTCCTGGGAGATGCTGAAGCCTGGGCCAGTCACAAGGTGAACTGCCATGCGCCTCTGAGGCTAATGCTGAGTGACCAGGCGCATTAGCTGCTTGCCTGCCCTGTGCTGGCTGCGATCTCATAGGTCTTGATAGACGGTGGCGGCTTTGACAGGTCATCAGCCTTGTGTGAACGCTCCTCCCCAGTCGCTGCTCTCTGACCGCCAGCTCTGATTCCAAGAGCCAGGCTTTTCAACTAATGCTTTTGCTCCGGGAGATGGGGGCCGCGGGCAGCGTGGCGGGAGTTCGAAGGCAGCCCGTAGCGTTGGAAGAGACTTCTGCAAGAATCAGTGAAAAGTGCTCCTGTCAACGCGCAGACACGACTTGCTCTGAAAGCTCAAGAGCAGGAAGCTGTGGCACCGAGAGCCTCAGAAAACACTAGACCTGGGTTCCAGGCCTGGTTCTGTGGCTCTAGGCCGCTCATGCAGCCCAGTTTCTATCGTTATATAAACTCGATAGAACATGTTTTCCAAAGATTCTTTTCCAGATCCAATATTCTTTTCAACAAACCTACTATGTTAAAAAACACACACACACAAAAAAGCAAGGTTTATTTTTCACTCATAGTGTGTGATCATCGCGGGTTGGCTGGGATACCATTCCGTGCTTTCGTCCTTCCGCGCTATTAGAACAGCCACTCTCCATGCGCGCTGTTGCTAAGGCAAGTCTGACTCTTTGTGACCCCATGGACTATAGCCCGCTAGGCTCCTCTGTCCGTGGGATTGTCTAGGCAAGAATACTGGAGTGGATTGCCATTTCCTTCTCTAGGAGATCTTCCTGACCCGGGGATTGAACCCAAGTCTTCTGCATTGACAGGTAGATTCTTTACCGCTGCGCCACCTAGGAAGCCCTATACTATGTATTTTCAAATAGCTGATGGTGTTTTCAGTGACCTGGGGATATTTGCTACTTTCAATGATGACAGCTGGAATCTGCAGCTCAAGAATTCTAATTTGTCCTCCTCTTGACAGGTGGGGCATTTCCTGAACACCACTGCCCCCTTGTGGCAATGAATCTAATCTTGTAGGGTGGTAAAGACAATTTTATAAAGCCTTATAAGCTTAAATTGGATGGGCTTCTCAGGTGGAGCTACTGGTAAAGAATCCGCCTGACAATACAGGTGGACATAAGAGACGCGAGTTTGATCCCTGAATCAGGAAGATCCCCTGGAGTAGGGAATGACAACCTGCTCCAGGATTCCTGCCTGGAAAATTCCATGGACAGAGAAGCCAGGAAGACTACATTCCTTGGACTTGCGAAGAGTTGGACAAGATTGAGCGACTGAGCACGCCCACGAGCACACACACAAACACAGACACACAAACACAGACACACAAACTTGGATTAATAAAGGGGGCTGGAGATTGCCCCCCAAACTTTACTCATCCCTGGAAGGAACGCATACTTGTAACTAGATGAGGTGCTAAGGTCATTCGTCCCCTTAACACCTTGGCTTTACTTCAAGCTGGTAATTTAGAGGCAATCATTAAGTGGATTTACAGCCAGATTATTTAAATCCACTCTTAAATCGACTTGTGGATTAAAATTTGCAAGCCTCTCAGACCTGGTACACTCCTGTTTCACAGTGGAATCACTGAAAAGAGAAATGACACTAAGCCCTAGTAAACACTTGTAGTTATTAAACATCTCATTTGTACGAAGCCAACTTTTACTCTTTTTGGAGAAAGATTTTTTTTAACTGTTGATTAGTCGCAACGTTGTGTCCGACTCTTTTGTGACCTCATGGACTGTAGCCCGACAGGCTCCTCTGTCCATGGGACTTCCTAGGCAAGAATACTGGAGTGGGTTGCCATTTCCTTCTCCAGGAGATCTTCCTGACCCAAGGGTCAAACCCATGTCTCCTGCATTGCAGGTAGATTCTTCCCTGCTGAACCACCAGGGAAGCCTTGAGATAAGGTTTACAGAACATAAAATCAGCCATTTTTTGCAAACTGAAGTATAGTTGATTAACATTGTTGCATTAGTTACTGTGTACAATAAAGTGATTCACACACATATATTCTTTTTCATATTCTTCTCCATTATAGTTTATAAAAATCATTTTAACGTGAACAATTCAGTGACGCTCAGCACATACACAATATTATGCGACTATTATGTTACGTGAACGTTCTGTGAATGTGCTAGTTCCCAAACACTGTCAGCATCTCAGAAGGAAATCCCTGTACCATGCAGTTAGTCCCCACTTCTCTGGTAGCTGGAAACCACCAATTCACTTTCTGTCCATATGTGTTTACCTTACTCTAGTAAGTGAAATGGAATCGTACAATATTTGTCCTTTTGCATCTGGCTTCTTTCAGCTAGTATAAGGTTTTTGACGTTCATACAAGTTGTAGCACGTAACAGAATTTCATTCCTTTTAATGGCTGAATAATATTCTATTACATACGGTGCCACTCATCCATTGATGGCCATTTGGGTTGTTCCCACCTTGTGGCTATTGTGAATAGTGCTCCTATGAACATTCGTGTACAAGTATGTGTTTGAGTCCCTATTCTCAATTATGCGGGGTCTGTATCTAGGAGTGGACTTTCTGGGTCATATAATAATTCTGTGTTTCACTTCTTGATGAGCCGGGTCTTCAGGTAGAAGACATGTTCTAGCATCTAACAATTTCTGCCACCTGCTCATCTGTTCTCCTGCATCTGCTGCAGGTTTGCCAGCTGGCCAGCATGCCCTGGCTTGGGTGGGAGTAGGGGGGTTCTGGTTGGCTCTGTGTGTCTGGAACAAATAGCTCTCAGAGATGCTCTTCTTACCATGCATAGCAGAAACCTAACCCATCCGTGCAAACACATTAAAAAGCCTTCTCTGGCATCATAGCTGCTGCCCTTTCTTTGTCTAAAGTCACATAGCGGAGCCCAACTTTAATGGAGAAGGGATGTAACTGTGGGAGGTATTGCAAAGTCACAGGGCAGAGGGTGTGGCTGAACTGTGGTATTAGAGGCACAGAGTAAGGAAAGGGAGAAATTACCCTCCTCAACATCTCTGATAAGATTTGTTTCTCTTTGTACTGGGGTGATTTTCAATACTTAATTTACTTTTTCTACATCATATTTACATTGTATCAAGGACATTCATGGTTTTGATGCAAATGTTTGCACTGTGGGATGTTTATAGCCAACCACAGCTGTGGAGCATCCTGATTGCTGGAAACCCCTCTGGGAAGCTGGGCTTGCTCTGGGTGGAAACCTCCAGCCTCCTTTAAGATGGGGCTCTTAAGGAATGGGCATCAATAAGTGGCATCAATTATTCACCTCCAGGTACATTATCAGAAATGAACGGCAGCCTGCAGAAATTGCCAGCAGGGTATTTATGCTTTTCAGTGTTTGGACCTCTGTTCACCTTCTGAAAGACTGGGCATTTCTAAACTATTAAAAATTCAGATTTCAGAATAGAATGACTCTACATTGTGCTGAGATGTCAAGGCGACCCTGAGGTTCCTTTTCTACTTCTGCAGGGTCAGGGAAATGAGCGTGTAAGAGCATCTTGTTCGTGGGAGATGCTACAGGCCCCTCTGTGATGTGATGTCAAGGCTGCAGAAAGGGTCTATCCTCTGCTCAGCAAGGTCTTTGCTACCTGTCTGCCAAGATAGCAGAAATTCATTCCCCTGGTAGTTCAGTGGTTAAGACATTGCCCTTCCAATACAGGGAGTGCAGGTTCGATCCTTGGTGTGAAGTGAAAGTCGCTCAGTCGTGTCCAATACCCTGCGACTCCATGGACTGTATAGTTCATGGAATTCTCCAGGCTGGAATTCTCCATACTGGAGTGGGTAGCTGTTCATTCTTCAGGGGATCTTTCCAACCCAGGGACTGAACCCAGGTCTCCTGCATTGAAGGCAGATTCTTTACCATCTGAGCCACCAGGGAAGCTCTCAGTCTCTGGTTGGGGAGCTAAAATTCCACATGCCACGTGGTGTGGCCCCAAAAAATACCTAAAACAAAACACATTAAAAACCATTCTGAGGGATTTGCCTCTTTGGAAGACTCCTTTCAGAATGTAAAACCACAGGAGGGAAGGGAAGGAAAATTAACATTTATCAGACATCTAAAATGTGGATGAATCCTCACCCACAAGATAGATACACTTCGCAGATTGTTTTATTAGATTTTCCTTTTAAATAATGAATACCTCACAGAAATATGTAATACTGGGAAAGTTTTTTTAAAAAGGAAGAGTCTCTGCATTCCAGACCTCAGAGACAATCTCTGGCAATGGTGCAGTGTATAACCCTCCAGAATTTTATTTATGCTCTATATATTCACATGTATTTGCATCTCACTTGACCCGTCAGCAGGCTTCCCTGGTAGCTCAGCTGGTAAAGAATCTACCTGCAATGCAGGAGACCCCAGTTTGATTCCTGGGTCGGGAAGATCTCCTGGAGAAGGGATAGGCTATCCACTCCAGTATTCTGGGCTTCCCTTGTGGGTCAGACAGTAATGAATCTGCCTGCAATGCGGGATCCTTGGGTTGGGAAGATCCCCTGGAGAAAAGAATGGCTATCCACTCCAATATTCCTGCCTGGAGAATTCCACGGACAGAGGAGCCCCGGCAGGCTGCAGTCTGTGGGGTCTCAAAGAGTTGGCCAAGACTGAGTGACTTTCACTTTGATCCATTAGCAGCACTTGATGGGGTTGATGATGTTGGGCTGTCTCAGCTTCAGAGATGGAATCCCCCTATTTCCCAGTTACTGCTCTGGCTGCCTGATCTCTGGTTTCTATAGGTTTCTCTGCTCCTTGTTGAGGCTTCTCAGTGCTCAGCCATGGACCATCTTCTCTACTCATTCTATATGTGTTGGGAAGTCTTGTTCATTCCAAGCCTTTTTCCCTCTTCTGAGCCCTGACTTAAGTACCCAACTGCTTTCTGACATTTGTCACTAGTATGTCTTAGAAGCGGAGAGGGCAATGGCAGCCCACTCCAGCACTCTCGCCTGGAAAATCCCATGGATGGAGGAGCCTGGTGGGCCGCAGTCCATGGGGTCGCTAAGAGTCGGATACAGCTAAGCGACTTCACTTTCACTTTTCACTTTCATGCATTGGAGAAGGAAACGGCAACCCACTCCAGTGTTCTTGCCTGAAGAATCCCAGGGACAGGGGAGCCTTATGGGCGGCCGTCTATGGGGTCGCATAGAGTCGGACGTGACTGAAGCGACTTAGCAGCAGCAGCAGCATGTCTTAGAGGAACTCCAAACTTACTTTGAACAAAACTGATATATTGATCTTTCTCTTTCAAAATCTGCCACTCTTCAGTGAAACACATCTTGGTTACTTCCAACTTTTGGCAATTATGAATCAAGCTGCTGTGACATTCACACACAGGTTTTGTGTAAGTTTTCAGCTCCTTTGGAGAAGCACTGAGGAGTGTGATCACTGCATCATATGGTAAGGGTGTGTTGAATCTTATGGAAAAAAAAAACATCAAACTGTCTTCCAAAGTGATTATGATCTCACCAAGGCAGCAGTGAGCAGTGGTGGGAAAGGAGATCTTAATTCTCTGCCCAGGAATTGAACGTGGGTAGCCTGGATGAGAACAAGGAATCCTAGCCACCGGATCAGCAAGGGCTAGAAGTTAGAGGCTATCTTTCCCTGGATCTTTGCCCCCAGTGAAAAATGCATTTATCACGGAGGCAGAAACTGTAAGTGCAGGCACAAAGTTTATTATCAGAGACACAGCACACAAGTGGGAGAGCACACAGAGAAATGGCTTGTTTAGTTAAGACAGAAGGAAGGCAGAGAGGCACACCCAGAAAGAAAGGGTGTGGGCATCCCTTCTAGTGAGAAGGAGCCCAGTAAACAGGTGACTAAGTCATTTATATAGGTCAGTTCTTCTGGGTCTTCCTTCAGGCCAATTATCTGGTTTCTTTTTCCTTACCTGACCTACCCTGTGTGCTGCAGTCCGTGGGGTCACAAAGAGTCAGACACGATTGAGCGACTGAATTGAACTGAACCGACCTGTTCTGAGACCCTCCCCTGAGCGCGCATCCACCCCTCAGCTAAGATGGATCTTGAAGTGAAGGCTTCTGGGAGGAGCAAGACTCATTATGGCCTGGTGTTATCCTTTCACTTCTGATCCACAAGGAGACTTTCTGTGCAGGAGTAATATCTCCCTTGTTTCCAAAGAAGGGGGGAGCGGAGATCCCTCAATCTTTTACTCAGAATTTTGCCCCTCTTTGTCCTTGCCGTGACTGTTACCTTAAGGTGTTTTTTATTTGTTGTTTTTCGATCAGTCGTGTCTGACTCTTTGTGACCTCATGGACTGTAACCTGACAGACTCCTTTTTCTATGGAATTTTCCAGGCAAGAATACTGGAGTGGGTTGCCATTTCCTCCTCCAGGGGATCTTCCTGACTCAGGGATAGAACCCAGGTCTCCTGTATTGCAGGTGGGTTCTTTACCATCTGAGCCACCAGAGAAGCCTGGTGTTTACAAGAGACAGATGTGGCTATTTACCCTGTTACTGTTGTTACTTCCATTTGGTAAGGCAAACAGGAAGCTGATTGTAAATGCCTTAACTGGAGCTCACCTATCTCTTGTCTCAAGAAATGCTATTTTAAGTATCCAGCCTGAAGCCCACTTCTTCATGCCCCATGAAAGGCAAACAGGAGGCCAATTGTAAATGTCTAACCTGCAGCCCATCTATCTCCTACATCAGCCATACTATTTTGCATTTCCACCAGCAGTAGATGAGCGTTCTTGTTGCTCACCAGCATTTGGTGTTGGCAGTTGTTTCAGATTTTGGCCATTCTAAGAGATGTGTAGTTGTATGTCATTGTTATTTTAATTTGCAGTTCCCTACTAAAGGAGATCAGTCCTGGGTGTTCTTGGGAAGGAATGATGAAACTGAAGGAATGAAGCTGAAACTCCAGTACTTTGGCCACTGTCTCACGTGAAGAGTCGACTCATTGGAAAAGACTCTGATGCTGGGAGGGATTGGAGGCAGGAGGAGAAGGGGATGACAGAGGATGAGATGGCTGGATGGCATCACTGACTCGATGGACGTGAGTTTGAGTGAACTCCGGGAGTTGGTGATGGACAGGGAGGCCTGGCGTGCTGTGATTCATGGGGTCGCGGAGAGTCAGACATGACTGAGCGGCTGAGCTAAACTGAACTGAATGATGTATGATTGTGTACTTGCGTTCATGCTCAGCTGTGTCTGACTCTTTGTGACCCCTCAGACTGTAGCCCACCAGGCTCCTTTGTCCATGGAATTTCCCAGGCAAGAGTACTAGAGTGGGTTGCCATTTCCTACTCCAGGGGATCTTCCGGACCCAGGGATCTGGGTCTTGCACCTCTTGTGTCTTCTGCTTTCGGATAAGGATTGTTTAGCCCTGAGCCATCTGGGAAGCCCCATGATGTATGATGCTGAGCACCTTTTCATATGCTTATTTGTACCCGTATATGTATATATATCATTTATATATGTCATTTGAAGTGTCTGTTCAGATCTCTCACCCATTTTAAAGTTTTAAAATTTTATTTATTTATTGTGGCTGTGCTGGGTCCTCCTTGCAGTGCTTGGGTTTCTCAGTGCCGTGGCTTCTTTTGCTGCTGAGCATGGGCTCTCGGGAGCACGGGCTTCAGGAGTTGTGGCGCCCGAGCAATAGAATCCTGGCTCAGTAGTTGTGGCGAAGAGGCTTGGTTGCCTAGCAGCCTTTGGAATCTTCCTGGACCAGAAATCTGACTTGTGTCCCCCTGCAATGGCAGGCAGATTCTTAACCACTGGACCACCAGGGAAGCTTTTTCTTGTTAAAAATTAAAAATATTTTATTTTCCAGCTTTATTAGATGTAGTTGACATGCAGCACTGGGTAAATTTAAGCTATACAGCATGTTGATTTGATGCTCTTATATAATACATCACAAAGTGAGGTTGTTCTTTTTATTGAGTTTTAAGAGTTCTTTATATATTTTAGATGAATCCTTTATCAGGCATTTCTTTTGCAAATATCTTCTCTCACTCTGTGCCTTGTCTTCTCATTTTCAGTTAGTTTTAAATTTCATATTTTTAAATAAATAAATAAATAAATAAAATGTTCACTTTGGCACCTGAAAAAAAAAATAATAAATAAATTTCATATTTTTAAATTTTAAAGTCTAGAATATCCTCTTGATGGTCTTTTAGAGAGTCTCTGTTAACATTACTCATTCATCCATTTGTCAACCTTCTCTCTTATTTTCTTGATCGTGTTAGCTACAGTTATGTTAAAGTACTTATCTCCTTATTCTAACATCTGGATCACAAGTGCGTCCACCTTTGTTTTTTTTCCCCACTTGATTATGTTCACAATTTCTTGTCTACGTGTCTATTATGTTTTTTGGGGGGTAGTGCTGAACAGGCAGAATGAAAGAGTGGGAACCTCCATACCTCAACATCTGTGCTGTGTGCTAACTCGCTTCAGTTATGTCTGACTCTTTGAGACCCCATGGACTGTAGCCTACCAGGCTCCTCTATCCATGGGGATTCTCCAGGCAAGAATGCTGGAGTGGGTTGCCATGCCCTCCTCCAGGGGATCTTCCCAACCCAGGGGTCAAACCCAGGTTTCCTGCATTGCAGGTGGATTCTCTACCAACTGAGCCACTAGGGAATATCCTAAAATAATAAAAATCACAAAAATCACACACGAAAAAGCGAAATCCCCAAATAAGAACATCATTTCTTGAATTTACAGTACTTTAGACGGGGGTTTTATCCCTGGGTTGGGAAGATCCCCTGGAGGAGGAAATAGTAACCCACTCCAGTATTCTTGCCTAGAAAATCCCATGGAGAGAGGAGCCTGGCAGGCTACAGCCCGTGGTGTCGCAAAGACATGACTGAAGCGACTTAGCACACTTAGAGTTCCCAAAGCACTTTCAAAACTTTTCATCTTTTGGCTTTTCTCATTCTTCCCTCACCAACCAGGATAATTAACTGCAGGTGGTAATGAGAAGTCATCTCTACAAGGAGATTTTGTGAAAGCGCTGATCAAAGACTCAGATTCGTGTGCCTCCATCCACAGGAGTGGTGACTTAGCCACAGTCTCAGCATATCTTGCCCCATGAGTGTGGTTGTGGTCAATTCTGTGCTCCTACTCAATCCCCCCTTCTTTCTGGGCAGTTGCCACCTGCCAGATGCTTTGCTTACATCTTCTGAATGACCTGGTGGCTCAGTGTGAGGAAGTCCTCATTAACTGAGTGTGAGTACAAGCAATGTGTGCAATTTCTGTCTCACTGACGTTTAAAAAAAAAGTTCTCATCCTGACTTCCTTCCCTTGAGATAGGACAGGGATGAGCTTAAGAGTCTAGTGTTTTTTTTGTTTTGTTTTGTTTTTTAATAAAGTGGTCAGCGAAGAATCAAAGGTATTTTTAAATTTATGTTCGGCTGTGCTGGGTCTTTGTTGCTGAGTGGGCTTTCCTCTAGTTGTGGAGAGTAGACGCTACTCTCTAGTTGTGATGCACAGGCTGCTCACTGTGGTAGCGTCTCTCGTTTCGTAGCACAGGCTCTAGGGAGCAGGGGCTTCAGTAGTGGGGTCACGTAGGCTCAGTAGTTGTGGCTCCAGGGCTTTGGAGCACAGGTTCAATAGCTGTGGTGCATGGGCCTAGTTGCTCTGCAGCACGTGGGATCTTCCCGGATCAGGGATTGAACCTATCTGTCCCGCATTGGCAAGCAGATTCTTTACCACTGAGCCACCAGGTGAGCCCAAGAGTCTAGTTTTAAGCATGCAGCTGTGGTTGATGGCTTAGGGCAGTGCTTCTCAAACTTTAACGTGCTTCAGCACCACCTGAGGGGCTTGATCACAACTCTGGGTCCCACCCCCAGAGTTCTGAATTCAGTAGGTCTGGGATGGGGCTCAAGAACTTCCATTTCCTACAAGTCCCCAAACAATGGTCATGCCACTTGACTAAGGGCCACATTTTGAAAACTGCTGCCCTAGGATATGACGGGGCAACAAGATGGAAAGACTCTGGTGCCTAATGACTGTGAGGCAGGAGATAGATGTGCCCCAGCCTGAGCAGCTGGAGTTTGTCCCCTGTGGACAGTTACTCCAAGATGAAGAGGAGGAGCTCAGCAAGCCCTGCCCAGATAAGAGACCACATTTCTCTCATTCTCAAGGTCATGGAGACCTTCCCAACTACATCTGTGCAGAGAGGCTCCTTGGGGATCAAAAGGGAGGGGGCGTCGCCTCACAGTAAGTGATGTCAGCCTGCCCATGGGCCTCTTCACTAGAATCCATCTTGGCCAAGACATACACACCTACACATGGGAGGACCCTGAGATAAATTAAGAACAAGCTCAGAACCAGGCAAAGCAAGATAATTGGCCAAAGGAAACCCGGAAGAAATGCCCCATGTAACTGATTCAAACTACCACGTGGACACAGCTCTCTCTCCGAGTCCACCCTTGTATCTATCCACATGTATTCCTTTCCCTTGTAATAAACACTTCACTTGTCTCATGACTTTCTGTGTCTATGTGGGCATTTATTTCTACAAAGCTGTTGGGCCAGGGCCTTGGTCTGTGGCTGGGATTCAGAGCTCTCACTGCCTCGACCTAACATCAGTCTTGTCTGGGAACTGAGATCCTGCTTCAAGCCGCTGCAGGCCAAGGCCACCTGAGATCAACTGGATGGAGTGGAGCCGCTCCAACAGCAAGGAGCTCCTGCTTCCAGCCTGTTATGTAAGAGGTCGGTATACCTCCATTTCTTTTAAGCCACTATACATATTTTCTGGTCCTCTCATTAAAGCAACTTCACCTTTATTCCCATCTAGGACATAGGGTGATGGCCAAGAAGGGAATAGTGGTCTGCGGCCAGGGCCTTGGTCAACGATGTCCTTAAGGTTTAATTTCCTCTCTCGGCCTATGACTTCTTCTGAAGGAATCATCCTTTTCCCATAGGCCCTGCGATGTGGACAGCGGGTCACATGTCCCTATTTCTATGCCAACGCCATACATGTTGATTGTAACATAGCAATTTGATTTTAGGAACCAATGTCATGTTTAATGTAAAAGTGTAATCAACTTCTCATTATTTCTACAAGAACTGGTGGGTTCTTTGTGATTGAGAAGCGCACTCCTTGATTGCTCATCCTTTTTTTAAGAGTGAGAAATTGGGACTTCCCTGGTGATTCAGTGGTTCAGATTTTACCTCCCAGTGCAGGGGGCGCAGGTTTGAACCCTGGTCAGGCAGCTAAGATCCCACATGCCTCTCTGCCAAGAAACCAAAACATAAAACAGAAACAAACAAAAACAGTGAGAAATAGACACATGCACACAGAGACACACACATAGGGAGGAACCCTGAGGCCATGTTTCTCTCCAGGGCAGCCTGTGGTAGGAGAATGCACGTGGCTAGTGTGGTGTGGCTGCTCCTTGGGGTGGGGCTGGGTCTGGCCAATGAGCTGGAGCTCACTTACTGTCAGTTTGGGGCCAATCCCAGGGTCCTTCTCTAGCCAGCAGTCTGTCTACCTGTGGAAGGCGCACAGCATCGTGATACTCATCACGAAGGATGACAAACACACAGGCTCTGTTATCCTCTATACTGTTCTAGACATTTGGACTATGTCTTCTGGAAAGACTTACAAAGAGGAGTACAAATACACTTTTTGACCTCTACCATCTAACATTTTCATCCGTTAACGTTGCCCCCAAACACATAAAATAACACTCAGAATGCACTACATAATAAATAGCAAACGACTCATGCCTTCTCATCTTAAGATGTTGATTCTTGACTTGATTAAAGGATGATGGGAGTATTCAAAAACAATGGCCAGGAGTGACATACTGTGTTCATGGACTGGGGGGTTCAACATAGTTTGGTGTCGAATCTCCCCACATTGTTATGTGGGTTTATGCAATTCCTATCAAAATCCCAGTGAGGTTTTCTGTAGACATAGGTAAGATAATTCGAAAACTTACATAAAGGGCCTTTTCTGCCTTCTTTTTAAATTGAAGCATAGGGCCTTGGTGGTGGCTCAGTAAACAATCCACCTGCCAGTGGAGGAGGCATGGGTTCGACCCCTGGTCCTGGAAGAACCCACATGCCGAAGAGGAACTAAACCCATGTACCACAGCTACTGAGTCTGTGCTCTAGAGACCAGAAACCACAACTGCTGAGCCCACGAACCACTACTGAAGCCCGCGAGCCCAAGAGCCTGCAACAAGAGAAGCCGCTGCAATGAGAAGCCACTGCAATGAAGGGTAGCCTCTGCTTCCCCCAACTAGAGAAAAGTCCACGCATCAGTGAAGGCCCAGCACAGCCAAAAATAAACACATCAATAAAAAGGACATTCTAATTTTAAAAATTGACTATAGTTGATTTACAATGTTGTGTTATGTTCACATGTACAGCAAAATGAATCAGTTATATATGTATATATTCAGATTCTTTTCCCTTGTAGATTATTACAAGATACTGAAGATAGCTACCTGTGCTATACAGTATGCCTTTGAAGTAGAAAGGCCTTAAAATAGCTAAAACAATCTTGAAAAAGAAGAACAAGGTGAGAGGAATCATTATACCTGCCTGATATGAAGGTGTTCACACTGCAGGGGCAGGGAGAATAAGGGTAGTAACCAGGGGACCCACT
Source organism: Budorcas taxicolor (assembly GCF_023091745.1). Lineage (NCBI taxonomy): Eukaryota > Metazoa > Chordata > Mammalia > Artiodactyla > Bovidae > Budorcas > Budorcas taxicolor. Next base: position 36,867,021 of record NC_068932.1, read on the forward strand.
TCTTATCCGTGTCTGTGAATGGGCAAACACAAGCAAGTCTGACCTGGAAAGGCTCAAACCTTTCAGGAACGAGGATTTGGGTCATGCCATTGGGAAATCCACTGAAAGCAGCCAAAGAGGTGGCAGAGGGCAAGGAGAATTTAGAATGAATAGTGAACTAAGGAGGCCACAAATATCAGTTGCTGTCCTGAGTCCAACCACAGTGGAAGCTGTGCTTTGCCCTACTAAACTTCCCTTTCCAGGTTTGCCTTCAGGGGATCAATGGAACTGTCTAATAACTTTCTAAACTTAGTAGTAGCCTTAGTTGCTCAGTCATGTCCAATTCTTTGTGACCCCATGGACTGTAGCCCACCTGGCTCCTCTGTCCATGGGATTCTCCAGGCAAGAATACTGGAGTGGGTTGCCATTCCCTTCTCCAGGGTAGCTTTCTGACCCAGAGATTGAACTTGGGTCTGCTGCATTGCAGGCAGATTCTTTACTGTCTGAGCCACCAGGGAAGCCCAACCTACACATATCCTTATATTTATCATCCCTCTCCTGTTTTAAATGCCTGGGTTGTTGCACTTGTACACCATACCAGCTCACCATTGACAAAAGTTTAACAACTGCATGGCAATCTTGAGCCAAGAACTTTCTGCACACCATCTCCTTATCGAGGAGTATTGAGCCATCCTGCCTTCTCAGATCACCCCCGGTGCCCACTACTGCAGACTGGATCCCTTGTGAAGCAGACACAGATAGAGTAAGGCATGCAAAAACTCTATTTATTAGCAAGTAAATGAGAAGGGAGGAGGATCGACCCTGCATATTCATTAGAAGGACTGATGCTGAAGCTCCAATACTTTGGCCACCTGATGCGGAGAGCTGACTCATTAGAAAAGACCCTGATGCTGGGAAAGATGGAGGGCAAGAGGAGAAGGGGACAACAGAGGATGAGATGGTTGGATGGCATCACTGACTCAATGGACATGAGTTTGAGCAAACTCCAGGAGATAGTGAAGGACAGGGAAGCCTGGCGTGCTGCCGTCCATGGGGTTGCAAAGAGTCAGACATGACTTAGCGACTGGATAACAACATGATATGCGAAAGCTCTATTTATTAGGAAGTAAGGGAGAGGGGAGGAAGCAGGATGGGACACTGGGAGCCTTGAGATCACGATGCAGACCTGACAAAATCTCTGATAGACCAACAGAGAGCAAAGATTTCAGGTCAGAGGAGTTTGGCAGGTGACAGAAATGGTTAAGCTCTTGTTCCCCCCACCTTGCTCAGCCAATGGACAGGGGCTTCCCAGAGAACACGGCCTGAAAGCTGAGGCAAAGCCCGAAAGAACGAACAGTTGGAGGCTTTCAGGAACTATGCTCCTTGGAGCTGCACAGAGAATCCTTTCGTGAAGGGGGATCTAAAGGCACACACATCTCCACGTCTGCCATCTAGGGCACGTTTTTACCCTCCTAGCAGACACACGGCACAGGGCAGCAAGTTGCACTTCACATTCACTGTTCAGGCGCTTGCTTACATCGTACCTGCTAATACTTGATTGGCTGGAGAAAGTCACGTGGCTTAGTCCAACACTAAGAAGCCCAGAAGTATGCTCCGCCCATCTGAGGCCAAGGCAAGGCTGGGGGTACGCTACTGAGGAAAGAAGTGGGACTAACAATTAGATCCACACAGGATGAAGGCCCTTTGTAAACCGTAGAGCTCTGGCCACACTAATTACGATTATTTCTTCCTGTCCAAGAGTCAGGGTACCACACTTACCCAGGAGGGACCACCACTTAACTAAAAAGCAAAAGTCACATTCGGTACCTGGAAGTCAAAAGTGCAGCTTCGAAATGGGAAAGGCCAAAGCACAAAGCAACCACCAGACAGTCTTTCCAAAACCCCTGAAGGGCAGCTCAGGGGCTTGCCAGGCTGCTGGGCGTGCACTGGCCGGGTGGATCAGTAGCAATTTGGGCACTAAGTAGGGGTGGGCCGGGGAGAGGGGTGCGCTATCCGAGAAACTCGCAGGAACTGAATGCTATGAGTGCCTGCTGCTTCCCGAGTCCTCGGGGGGAGGGGGGGAACCCTGGCACCAACCACTTAACGCTGGAGCCCTGGAGCCGGGCCATTCTCAGGGCGCTTTCCTCCACCCACCCCGCCCCCCCACACCTCCTCCCAGCCTCTGGACTCCGGCCTCTCCAGCATTTCCTGTCCTGCCCACTGCGGGGAGGATGGAGGCTGAGGGGCTTCCCCAGGCGAAGAGGTGCTTCTGGGAGGCCCTGGAGAAGCTCTTCCCTCGTCTTTGTTTCCTGTGCTCCCTGGTGACCTACGCATTGGTGGGAGCTGCGGTCTTCTCAGCCATCGAGGGCAGCCAGGACCTGAGGGCAGAGGACCCGGAGTTTGAGGAGTTCTTGAAGAAGCTCTGTGACATCCTGAAATGTAACAGCACAGGTAGGTGGCTCACCTGATGGGCAGGTCTTTTCTCTGTTGGTGGAAGCAGCCCCCAGAGAACAGCGTGTTTGGAGGAAGCTTGATGTGGGAGCCCTCTGCCTGCCTCCTCCCCATCCCTGGGCAAACTTAGGCAAGTGCTCTCTGAATCTCGGTTTTCCCTTCTGTAAAATGGGAGAGGAGAGTGGACGGCCTCTCAGGGTTGTTATAAAAGAATGTAGGAAAGGCACTGTGCACCCAGTAGGTGTTCGCACCCCTTTGCTTCAGCTGCAGCCCCACCCAGACTGGCATGCTCCATGGAGGACCGATTGCTGGAGATTTGATGGGATGGGGTGGCATGGATGGCTGGCCAGATCTGGAGCCAGGGATTCCTAGGCTGGTCCTCAGAACTGCCTGCCCCACCCTGATTCAGTTTACAGGGACTAGAATTCAAGGAACCATCCAAACTGGATAGGCCCCAGCCTGCCCCTGTGGTCTACTTTTTGTTTCCAAAGGCCCTTTTTTTTTTTTTTTTTTTTTGTGGTCCGACTCAGGGGAGATAAGAAGGGTCCTGAGAAGAACTTGGGTCCTGGTTCCAGGCCAGGTGCTCTCCCAGCTTGCTATGTGATCTGAGGTAGAGTAATTACCCTCTCTAGGCCTCAGTCTGCCAGGGAGAAGAAGGCCCACAGTCTCAGGCCTGCCAACCCAGGGACCCTGTGGGAAGCAGATGAGATAATAGACATGAAGCCTCTTGGAAGGCACAGGGCGCTGTATGTCTATCCTTATTGCTTTTCATTGGTATTTGTCCATTATTTCTATTCTGTTCTGTCCCCTAAAACTTGCAGAGATGTATTCAACAGAACAAGATAAAATAATAAAGAGTGAATAAAAGACAATGGAAACACAGACTTTAAAGTTCAGAGGAATAACAGGGTCCCATGGTACGACAGGTCCTCAGCCAGGCTGTTAATGACTCGTCTGACCTGCGGGAGGTCCCTTCAGTGGGGGCAGACCAGAGGCTGCTCACAGGTGGCAGACTCCCTCCTTGGTGGAGGGTCCTTCTCTCTGCCTCTGGGCCATGCAGATGACCCACGAGATGCCATCAGACACTGTCTGATCACTGGATCCAGACTGTCAACAAGTTCAGGGCTTTCCAAACCTGGCCACACACCAGAATCATCAAAGGAGCTTGTCTCAAATACACACTCCCAGGCTCTTCCCCAAACTCACTGAAGCAGGATCTCCAGGGCTGGGCTGGGAATCTTATTTTTAGAAAGTTTCCTGGGTGATCCTGATGCACAGAATGGTACGGGGCACAGAGCTGGCCCATCCCCTGATTTTCACTGGAGAAAATGCTTGGTAAGTACTGGATTCGTGTAGCCCCTGTGCCGAGTGTTTTTCATGCACTGTCTCATTTAATCCTCCCACCAACCCTATGAAGTATGAATTGTCCCCCTTTTACAGATCAGGAAACTGAGGCACTGGGAGTGAAACAACTTGCCCAAGGTTACCCATGAGAAAAAGGAGCCAGGGATTCAATCTGGGGCATTTAGATTCCTAAGCCAGAACTTTTCACCTTGTCACGCTTCCTCCTCCATGGGGAAACTGAGGCTCAGAAAGAAGCCTCATGTCCACAGCTACGGGAACTAGTCAAGGGCAGAACTGGGTCTAGACTGCAGGTGTCTGGACTCCCAGTTTAGTGCTCATTCAAATAAGGATGGATTTTCTTTCATAAAATTAAGGAATTGTGTAATATTTCACAAAAATAAGGGTTTTCTGCTGTGTGCCTGGCTGTGTGATCTCCTCTTATAACAGTGCCAGCTGGCAGGCATTTTCTGGGATCCCCAAACCCCCTGAGTGCTGGGCCAAGGGAAACATTTGGGAACCTCCTTGAGAAACCAGGGCCCCCAATCCAGCCCCCACCCAGGCTTCCTAGACATTCTCAGGCAGCTGCTGCCAGCCTGGTCCCCATGCTCAATCAGGCTTAATGGTCTCTGGGAGTGGGGATGGTTTGCAATCACGCAACTCCTCTCATTTCATGAAACGCTTTTCCTTTCAGTTCTTAAGGCCCGGGTGAAAGAGACAGAGCAGAAGTTAGTAAGCCCCTTTGCAAGGCTCAGAACGTTCAGAAAGCCCCCAGGGCACTTCCAGGACTGACCTCAGGCTGGTGGGCATCTCTCTCGGGTGCTTGTCATGCAAGTTTACGTGGGGCTCCTGATCTCCGCAGCTGCCACAGCAGGACCTAAACTGCAGAGACGTTGAGCAAAGGGCTCTGAGAACCCCCATCTCGTGTTGATGAGGGCCACAAGGCAGGGGGCGTGGTCCCGGGAGAAGACACCCCTTCACCTGGGCGGGACCTGTTTTAGAGGATGGGACCTTCTCTCTCACTCCGTCCTGTCTCTCTGGAGTTGAGGAAGGCCGGAAGCGGGACCTGGAGAAGCTGCTGCAGAAGGTGAAGCCCCAGTGGTTTAGCGGGTCTGCCGACTGGTCCTTCCTCAGCTCTCTCTTTTTCTGCTGCACGGTCATCAGCACAGTGGGTAAGTCCAAGGGCAAGGGCGGGCCTGCAAGAGAAAGCAGAGGTGGGGGGTGGGGGAAACCCTTGGTAGGGATGCTGAAATGTTTACTTCATTTAGGCAAGAAGTGGGTGTGGTGTGCCTACCCTGTGCTCACAAAGATGGCATGAGTGAGGCTGCCACTGGCCCATTTGTGCGAATCAGGAAAGCATACCCTTTCAGTTCGGGCTTCCCTGGTGGCTCAGATGGTAAAGAATCTGCCTGTAATGCTGGAGACCCAGGTTCAATCCCTGAGTCAGGACAGATCCTCTGGAGAAGGGAATGGCAACACACTCCAGTATTCTTGCCTGGAGAATCCCACGGACAGAGGAGCCTGGCGGGCTATGGTCCAGGGGGTCACAAGAGTCTGACATGACTTAGCGACTAAACAACCTTTCCTTCGGGTGGGGGCAGCCCCATGCGGAGGTCCCAGTAAGCAAGGTGCAGGCTGCACTTCAGCTTCTTCGTCTCCCTCCGGGTGAGTGCTCTTGTACAAAACATAACCTGCCATGTACCTGCCTGCCCAGGTTCTTGGACTCAGGGGCAACCAAATGTGGTCAGTGTGATGTGCTCAGGGTAACGCAAGAGCACCGTCACTCCAGCCTTGGGGTTTCAGAGTCACCGGCACACTGATGGCAGCTGACTCCAAAGGAATGGAGGAAGGTGCTTGAGGAGGGCTCTTCGTGGAGAGGGAGGAGGGCGTGCCAGAGCAGGACCAGAGCACTAGCCATGAGACAGAGGAGGAGGAGCAGGAGCTGCAGGGCTAAAGAGAGCTAACAGCTGCCTGCAGGGGCTGTGCTAAGCCAGCTGTGCTAAGGCCCACAGGGAATCAGGTCAGGGAGCCCAAGCCCAGAGGGCGGATGTCAGGGGCCAAGGTCACGCAGAGAGTGGAGCTGGTGCCCATGACAACCACGGAGACTCCAAGTCTGGTGCTCCTTCCCCAAAGGAGGCTGCTGGTTTGCAGGTCTGTGGGAGTGCCATGGGGACTCTGCCTCCCGCTGCATAGGGAGCTCCTGGGAGGGCCTGGCTGTTCCTGGGAAGCAGGGACCCCTCAGATTCTTGCGTCCAGCTGGAATGGATGATGGTGCCTGCAAGGAAGTGGCTTGCAGAGAGGAGGGAGCTGGCCTCCACCCTGCTCCCTGCACTTGCTGTATATGTGTCTCCAGCCTCGGCGCAAGGGAGAGACTTCCGTGTGAGTCCTTGTCCTGAGAATCTCCCTCCTAGAGCCCCAGAGGAGGAGAGGGTGTGGGTACAGACCTGCCCCACAGTGACCACTTGCATGTTTAAAGATGGACTTGTTGACCCTCAAAGCCACAGACTCTCCTCTCGATGGCTGTGCAAAGGGTGGGCTCAGGGAATGGCAACCCACTCCAGGACTCTTGCCTGGAGAACTCCATGGACAGAGGAGCCTGGCAGGCTATAGTCCATGAGGTTGCAACAAGCCTGACACAACAGAGCGAGTAACATTTTCACTTTTCATTTTCCTGGGTGACAGAAGACACTGGAGCTGGGCCGTGGAGATAGCCTTTACTGCCTCGCTTCTTTCCTTAATTGACACATACTGAACACCTATGACTGCAACAGCAGCCGCTGCGCTGGCTAACACATGTGGATTTACTACTGACCAGGCTCCATTCTGAGTTCTTTGCCGTGATTAGCCTGTTGAGCCCTCGCAAAAGCCCTGAGGTAGCTGCTGGTGTGCGTCCCACTCTCTGGATGGGGAAAGTGAGGCAGGTCAGGCCCACTCTGTTTGCAAGGTGACATCGCTCATGTGTGTCTGGGTTCAGGCTGTCTGGGTCTTAGCCTGAGACCCTGCTGCTTTTGTCCAGACATGACTTTCTCTGTGCCCAGCACGGGACTAAGCTAGGTGGACGCCTCCTACCCCAGTGGGGCTCAGAGTCTAACGGAGGGAGGAACAATGAACAGCTGAGCATGCAGACGAGCTCAGAGGAGACGCTTGGACTGTGAAAGTGGGTGAAACAGGATGTGGGGGTGGTCCTGATGGGTGGGGAGCAGGGAGAGGCTTGTCAGTGAAAGTGACATTGGAGCTGAAGCATCTGTGGAAATTAACCAGGCAAAGACGGCTGAGAGAGCTTTCTAGCCAGACAGCAGGGCAGAACTCTGAGGGAGAGGCCACCGAGGCTGGTGGGCTGTGAGGGACGGAGCTGGTCTTGCATTCAAGCACCGTATCCCTGGGTCAGTGTTGGAGGGCCTCCTAGCATCTGGGCCCATACATTGGCCACCTGATGCAAAGAACCAACTCACTGGAAAAGACCCTGATACTGGGAAAGATTGAGGGCAGGAGGAGAAGGGTATGACAATGGATGAGATGGTTGGATGGCTTCACTGACTCTATAGATGTGAGTTTGAGCAAACTCTGGGAGATGGTGGGGGACAGGGAAGCCTGGTGTGCTGCAGTCCACAGGGTCACAGAGTTGGACACAACTGAACAGCTGAACAACAAGAAGCTACCTTCAGTGGTGCAGCAGTAGGAAGGGCTGGGTGAGAGCAGCCAAGCCAGGATGGTAGGAACCTCCCCTGCTGGGTGTGGGGGTCACCGTAGTGGAGGCGATAGAGCAGCCCTCAGCCACAAGGCAGGAGATCCTGGCTCAGCGTTCCCACCAGGCACATTGATTAGCCCCTGCCCCTTTTGGTCAGCACAAAGGACTGGGGCTCCGTCTTCATTCAGGAGGACATCAATTTAAGAGAGTACCAGTTCGGGGTGGGAGCAGTAAACCTGGGCTCACAAGGATTGTGGCTGGGCACTCATCCTGGAAGTGGAACACAGTGGCTACTGTGGACTCTGGGGGCCAGCCACCTGGGGTCAGAGCTGTGTGACCTCCAGTGAGCAATGCAGCTGGTCTGAGCCTTGTTCCCTAATCTCCAACTCCTCCCAGACCTGCCTTCAGGGTCTGTGTAAGGATCAGTGACAAGCACCTATATAAGCCAGCTGCCATTAACAGAAAACCCAACCCAACTGGCTTAAACTGCAGGGAAAATGTGTCACCTTGCAAGTAAGAAGGCCAGTGGGGGACAGCTCTCAGGCCGCTTGCTGGGCAGCTCACTTGTGCACTGACCATCAGGTTCTCTCCATCCGGCTCCGCGGGTCATAAGATGCCCACCAAGGTCCACTCCCACTTTGGGTGTAGTCACATCTCATAGGCAGAGGAAGGGCCGGCTGTCATAATCAGCAAGGAAACTTCTTCCGAGAAGCCTCCTATCCCAAGCCAGTTTCTGGCGAAGGGGGTTGGATTACCGGGATGATTTAGACTAACTGGATCTATCACTGAATCAGATGAGGGAGCAGCGGCATTCCAGGGAAAGAGGGGGGAATGGCTGCTGGATGGACAGCCAGTGTCTACTGTAGGAGCTCGTATAAATGTGCACGTGCTTGTGTCAAAGGGCGCCCCATGTGGCTTCTTTCAGAACAGCTCTCATTCACCTGAATGCTTATTCAGGCAGGGACAGGTAAGGGGCAGAAAGTGGGGTAGTTTTTTAGTCGCTAAAGGAGTAGCAGCAACTTAATAGCTGTGGTACTGAGCACGGACAAGCGTCAGGCATGGTGTCAGCATGTTTTATATGCACAATTTTATTTAATTCTCACAGCAGCTCTACAAGGTAGGCGCTGTGACTGTCCCTTTTGGGAGTGACCTTGGACTTTGGCACGGCCGATGTCTTAAACTAAAGGATTCTCTACGGTGGGGGCTGTTCTGTGCACGCATCGTGGGATGTTTAGAAGTATCCCTGGCCTCTCCCCACTATGGAAACCCAACTTTTCCCCTGATGTCTCCATCAGTTTGTGACAGCCCAGAATGTCTCCAGACATTGCCAGATATCCCTCAGGGAGCAAAGCTGCCCCCTGTTGAGAACCACTGATGTGATGTCATGGTTATCAAATTGTGGTCCCTGGACCAGTGGGATGACTATTACCAAAGAACCTGTTAGAAATACAAATTAATTCTCAGGCGCCATCCTAGACCTACTGAGTCAGAAGCTATGGATGTGGGGCCAGTGAACTGTGTTGTAACCAGCTCTACATGTGATTTTGATGCACAAGACATTTGAGAAACACTCTCCTGGGACAACTGTTTTCAGGCCAGGCTGCACGTCAGAATCACCGGGTTATCATTTACAGGCGCCCTGCCCCCCAGCCGCCATGCCTGGACCCCACTCCAATCAAGTCAGACTTACTCGGGACAGGCCCAGGCATCAGTGTTTTTCAGAGCCCTCCAGGTGATTCTAATGGTAGTCCAGGCGACGAACCACTGATCTAATGGAAATGCATTAGCTTGGTTTATATCCCAAGAAAACAATGCTCCCACTCACGTCCAAGTCCATTAGGACATCAGGTCATCCAGTAATTACTACCGGAAGGGGATGTTGGGGCAGTTTCTGCACTGCCCGTAATCAATAATGGCCCTGCTGATAATGCTGTTTGCTGCCCTGCATCTCTGGGTCACCTGAAATGCAGCTGACTTTGATGCGGAGGAAGGGACCCTGGGCAGGTACGAGGCTGATCAGTCTCCAGTCATTTCCAAACGAATCAGCCCCCTGAGATTTGAGAGTGCATGGGCTGTTGAATCTTCAGAGACGAAGTGAGGTGAACTGATGGCATTAGAATATATGCCTGCATTATGAGAAATGATAGGATTTTTCCACTCTGCGTTCTAGCATTCAGTAACTGGGGAGGCAATCCATTGCCTTCAGAGGGGCCTGTGCTCTGAGACTTGCCTGTCTGCTGTATGGCCTGTCCTCTGGATTGTAATCATATTCCACTCAGAGGCAGCCACAATGACTTTGTTTATGATCCACTGAACCCACCTTTGCCAAGGACAGCATGTGGGTGGGGGGGTGGAGGTCTTTGGGCAAGGGGTGCACACGCTTGTTGGCTATGGGCTGGGGGCCCCAGACAAGTCACCTGACTTTCCTCTTCCTTGCCCATTGACATGCAGTAATAGGGGTGGTTGCCAGCATTAGGGATTCTGCCATGCAGGAAATTCTGACTCTAAAAGGCACTTTACTCCATAAATCTGGTAAGAAATGTGATATTCTTCTCTTTACATAGATCTCACCTTAAGATCCCATCCTGGAGGCTGGGGGGCTTCCACTGGGAGCTTTTCCTGATTTTCCTACGGGTGCACAATAGCTGGGGACTTACGCAACGTCTGGAAACGGGATGACTCCCTGCTTATGGGTCCCGCTGCTGACATCTTTTAAGGACTGCCAGCCCTGCGGGGCCTGTGACAAGCTCAGGCACAGGAATCTGCTCACACCCGGGCCTGGACCCCTCTAAGACTCCATGGGCTCTCTGAACGCCTGTCCCCATGAGGAGCTCTGGTCGCCCTCCTTTCTCCTTTTCCATGCCCTGGAGAATCTCTCTACCTGCTCCACACTCACCCTGACTCCAGAGAGCAGCTCCCTGGCATGCCTGAGGCTGCCCTGGCTTTAGCACTTCAGGGTCTTACCAGAACAGGAAACCCTGAGTCCTGGGCACATCGGGCAGTTGGTCCTCCTATCCAGGGCCTCCTCTATTCCCCAACCCCTCCCTCTCCCTGAGATCCCACTGCACCCCCACCTCCTCGGTGCTCCTAGGAGGTCATTGTCACTGAAGTATGGATGAGACGCTGTCCTGAGGTTCCTTCTGCCACCTCCTCTCCCCGATGGGAGGGCTGAGCTGCTGGAGCCCTGCAGGGAGCAGAGACCAGAAACCCTGGGCTCCCTCAGCACGGCCGGCCCCATTGAGCAACCCCAGTGTCTGATGGGAGGTTGAGCCAGGGAGAGCTCACTCTGACCCTGGTGCTGTCAGTCCTGCTGGGCGCTGAGGGAGCTGAAGTCATGGCTTTGCTTCCCTCTCAACTAGGGGCTCCTGGAGGGCGTGACCTCTGCCTGTTCCTCACTGCACCCTCAATACTCCCCACAAAAGCCTGGCACTGAGTAGATCCTCAGTAAATGTGAATACAGCTTGGATGCCTTTGTTCCGATCTAATTTGTTGTTGTTCACTCGCTTGGGCTTCCCTGGTGTCTCAGCTGGTAAAGAATCCACCTGCAATGCAGGAGACCTGGGTTTGATCCCTCGGTTGGGAAGATCCCTTAGAGAAAGGAAAGGCTACCCACTTCAGTATTCTGGCCTAGAGAATGCCATGGACCGTATAGTTCATAGGGTTGCGAAGAGTTGGACACAACTGAGCGACTTTCACTTTCACTCGCTGAGTTGTGTCTGACTCTGCGACCCCATGGACTGCAGCACACCAGGCCTCCCTGTCCTTCACTTTCTCCTGGAGTTGGTTCAAATCTGTATCCACTGAGCTGATGATGCTCTCTAACCATCTCATCCTCTGTACCCCCTTCTCCTTTTGCCCTCAATCTTTCCCCCGTCAGGGTCTTTTCCAGTGAGTCAGCTCTTCCAGTCGGGTGGCCATGGTTTCCTCTTTGATGACTTGTTACCGATCGCCACGTGCAATTGCACACTCACTGTGCTTAGTCGCTCAGTCGCGTCCGACTCTTTGCAACCCCATGGACTGTAGCCCACCAGGCTCCTCTGTCCATTGGGATTCTCCAAGCAAGAATACTGGAGTGGATTGTCATGCCCTCTCCAGGGGATCTTCCTAACCCAGGGATTGAACCCAGGTCTCCTGCACTGCAGGCAGATTCTTTACCTTCTGAGCCACCAGGGAAGCATACTCACTGGGGTGGTTATTTGATTCATATTTGCCTCCTCCGCTAGACCAGAAGCTCACTGAGGTTGGATCCCATATCTGTTTTGCTCACCGCTATGCCCCAGTGCATGTAGCGAGTGCTTATGTGCCTAGACAATATGAACGTGGAGTTCGCTGCTCCTGCCATCACATGGTACCTTGCAGAAGCAGCAGGGTGGCGTGGGGTGCCCTGGGAGGGATGCACACAGAGGAAACCCTCTGAGGGCCTCCCCCGGGACCCCAGTGAAGATGGGCAGCCTGACCACCTGCGTGTGCCTGGAGGGCAGACGCTGAGGCCAGAGTTTGCACAGGAAGTGGTGGCCCTGGAGGAGGTTGTGGTTTAGCCACCTTGTCAATTGCCTTCCAATTAATTTACATAATTGGGCTGGGGCTTTCTGTATTAACATCCTTTAGGACATCAAAAATTAAACACAGGCATTAAATACAGAAGCTTCTCCCTCTTTGTGGGAGGCACTGAGCTTGCCCACTCCAGAAGATTCGGCAACTCACGGTGTGGGATTTGACATCCCTCTGCTCCTGGGCCTCTGTCCACAAGAGAGGAGGCTGGGGTGATGGAAGAAGGCAGCTCGTGAAGAGAAGGAAGACTGCAACCTCGCCCTCTCTTTGCTTGGCTCACCTGTCCTTGACGGTTGGCATGTCCAGCCCCCTTGTTGCTCCTGACCCAGTGGAGGGAGCTGGCTTGGGAGCCAGATGGGATTTCCAGGCATCCATCCTAGAGTGGCATTTATTGAGTACCTACTGTAGGCTAGGTTTCAATGCTTTGACTTCCAGCTTCACAGTTTCTCACACGTATGCTCTTGGCTAAGTCGCTTCACTTCTCTGAGCCTCAGTTTCCCCCTCTGTGATGGTGATCACCATAGCTACCAATGAAGGCTGGTTAATACCTGGCCCCCAGTAAGTGCTCAAAAAGCCAGCTATTATTATTAGATTGAGGACATCGACCGCCTGGGAATGACACACCCACTGCGTGTGAGGCACTGGTCTCTTGTAATCCCTCCAGCTGGTCAGTATGCAAAGCAGGGGTGGTCCTCCCCACTTTAGAGGTAAGAGAGCTGAAAATGTGAGCAGTCACATCACTTTCTAGTAAATGGTAGAGCTGGAACCGGAAATGAGGCTGGCAGGACTCTAGACGCTGGGGTCCTCAACTCTTCACTGTTTTTCATGAACAGTCGTCTGACCCACTCAGCCATAGCTGGCTCTGAGGGCAGCAGTGGTATGTCATTCACTGTCCCTCTTTCTGCCATCCCAAGAACCGTGTGCACTGCTTACACGCCACTGGCACGCAATTGCCTCTTATATAGAAACAAACCTCATATAGAGGCCCAGACATCCCAGAAAGGATGGGCGTGACTTCTTAGGAACCTTCGTGGAGGATGACGGAGGTGATGGATTTGCTTGCAAAGCCACCACACCCTGTCACCTGAGCTCATCGCATTTCTCCAGGTGCGCCGGCCCTGTCCTCTTTCAGACGCTCAGAGATGGCCAAAGGCAGGGCAGTCAGCTAACTCCCACACGCGGGCTTGTCTCCTGCCAAGGACATGAGTCTTCCCTTACCCTAAAGATAAGCTGGGTTTCACCTCCTACTGCCTCAACCAAAGCAGACGTAACATCAGACAAGCTGATGAATGTTTTAAGATGAATAGTTCAAAAATATGTGGTGCAAAATGTCATGCCAGGGAAAGGAAATGGCAGAAGGTCTCTTTTTTTTTTTTTTTTTTGCGGGAGATGGGGAGGAGCGGCCGACCATCGGGGGTCCTCTTCTTTTTCAGGTTACAGCCACGTCTACCCCGTCACCAGGCTCGGCAAGTGCCTGTGCATGCTCTACGCTCTCTTCGGCATCCCGCTGATGTTCCTGGTCCTCACGGACACGGGCGACATCCTGGCCACCATCTTATCCACGTCCTACAGTCAATTCCGAAGATTTCCCTTCCTCCCTCCTCCCCTTCCCAAGTGGTGCTCCGGACGCTCCAGCAAAAGACGACCCGACTCCCGTCCCGCAGACGAAGCCGTCCCGCACGTGGTCATCCACGATCCGGAGCTCCTGGCCCCCAAACCTGTCCCCGCAGCCCCAAGCAGCAACATGGAGCTGTTCGAGAGACTTCTGGCACGGGATAAAGACAACGCCCTCCAGGTGCCCCCTCAGGCCATGGAGAGGAGCACGTCATGTCCCGAGCTGGGGTCCGGGCGGCTCTCGAGCTCCATCATCAGCAACCTGGATGAGGTGGGGCAGCAGGTGGAGAGGCTGGACGTCCCCCTCCTCGTCATCGCCCTCGTGGTCTTCGCCTACATTTCCTGCGCGGCTGCCGTCCTTCCCATCTGGGAGAAGCAGCTGAACTTCGAAAACGCCTTCTACTTCTGCTTCGTCACGCTGACCACCATTGGCTTCGGGGACATTATGCTGGAACACCCTCACTTCTTCTTGTTCTTCTCCATTTATATCATCGTTGGGATGGAGATTGTGTGCATTGCTTTCAAGCTGGTGCAGAACAGGCTGCTTTACCTCTATAAAACCCTCATACTCTTCTTTGCAAATGGGAGGTTTTCCAGTTCTGTCCAAAAGTGAAAGAAGGCTCCATTGACCTGGGTTTTCCCATCTTGTTGAAGAGGGAAGGCTCTGTTGACCCTCAGGAGACGCCGCCGGCCAAGCTGGTTGTCTCGTCCTGTGTTTGGGGGTGCTCTAGTTAGAACTGGTGTCGCCTGAGGTCTTGGAGTCACATTCCGACATGACATCTGATTACAGTCTTGAGGCCCTGCAGAAAAGTGGCCAATGTCGGAATCAGGACATTAGAAAAAAACTCACCATCCTCTGAAGTCCAATTAATTGCCATCTCCATTTTTCAAAAGCTTCCCCTGATGTGGATCAAACCACCTCACAGATGTCACTGGGTTTCTTGCAACAGGAGGAAAAAAGTTACCTTTGATTTTGTTATTTGTACTTTCAGCTAAATTAAAGCCTTCCTGAGCCACTCCCCGTTTACCCTTGGTGAAGCAGAGCGAGCATTCTTTTCTTGAATGACTGCATGAGTCGGATCAGCCCAATCCCCACCCTTGTAACTTACACTGATGGCACTAAGAGAAATTGTCACCTGTGTTCACAGGGGCCTGGCAGATTTCCTGATTGCCAGATTCAGTGTAGGGCTCTCACCAAGTGGCACAGGATCGCATCTCCTGAGTGAGCTGGCATGTGAACATGTTGATGTTTACGGATGGGTACGTAAAAGGGCTGGTGCTTATCTGGTGGATGTGAGCTGTTCGTGAATGACTGGCACGTGAATGGGGGCGGCTGTGCGGCATGTGGCCTGGTACTCCAGCTCCCTTTGCCGGAGGACTTTCTCTGGCCACCAAAGCACAGGCATATATGCAGGGCAGGCTAGAAGTGCCAAGGGGTTAACACTCCTGGATACATCCCTGAACTGATGCCCTGGGGGAGTGGGTGGACATATGGCCCCAGCTTCTTGCCCCTCCCATGGGGTAACTTTGGAGCACACTCAACACTGTCTCCCCGAGTTCCCCAGCACAATCGAGTCTCCTTCATTTCTCTGTCTCATGTCTCCACTCCTCTTGAGATCACCCCAACCCACTTGACCACAAAGCCTTGCCTCAGAGTCACTCCTGGGGGCCCCAGCCCGGGAGGCGAAGTACCAAATCCGTATAGAAAACCGGTTGGCTCGTGCATGGAATAACATGAGCCACACTGCTTCCCTAGTCACTTATTGGAAGTGTCTTATTGGAGAGAAGCAAAGTTTCCTGAATGCTTCGAGAGAATCTTGGAAAAATGAACTTGTGTCCTGTGAATTGGCCAAATTTCGTAACCAGTGAGTTTTGCTCCAGGGTATAGAACAAAATCCCTGAGTCAGGAAGATCCCCTGGAAGAGGAAATGGCTACCCACTCCAGTATTCTTGCTTAGGAAATCCCGTGGACGGAGGAACCTGGGGGGGTACAGTCCATGGGGTCGCAAAGAGTCGGACACGACTGAGCGCCTGAGTGCACAGATAGAACAAAAGTCACAAGAACCAATGAAAACTGCCAGTGGGCTCCAGTTTGAAGGGAAAGGAAGTCAGCTCCCAGTGGGGGGTGCAGGCCTTCCTTTCTGGATCTTTCCTTTTCTACCCTACTTTTGTTATTAATGCAGGTTAACAGCGTGCAAGTTTTTGTGCCAGACACAGCGTGACAAGGTTTGTGTTTGTTGCTTAGTCATGTCCTCGATTCTTTGCGATCCCATGGACTGTAGCCCACGACGGTCCTCCATCCGTGGGATTCTCCAGGGAAGAATCCTGGAGTAGGTTGCCATTCCCTTCTCCAGGGGATCTTTCCTGAGTCAGGGATCGAACCTGGGTCTCCTGTATTGCAGGTGGATTCCTTACCGTCTGAGCCACCAGGGAAGCCCAGAGGAAGGTTTACTGTAAGGCCATGCAAGTAGATGGGTGCCTTAAAAAGCCCTGAGCTCCCTAAAGGATTTCAGCAAAAAACTTTTAGAAACCAGATGAGAGAGAGGGGTTGCGGGGTCTGTGATCAGTTCGTGAGCAATACTCTGGGTGATGGTGTCACATGGTGACATGGGGATGGTGACAGGGTGGTGTCACAGGGGTTAACATTATCAGTCCCCAGGATTCAGGAGGCCTGGGACTAGGTGCTCAGGGTTATCAAGTAGTTAACACCTTCCATTTATTGGAGAGGTGGAGGGTTTTTTTTTTTTACATTCGCCAAACAATTCAGGAAATGTGCATCAAATACTATTATCTGGGTACTTCAGAGGAGCTAAAGCAGAAGATATGGGGGAAGGTCTGTCCCCGGAAGGTCCCATCCGGTCCTCGGTTACACTGTTCAGCTTTTAGCCCCTTTAACTCTTTAAGTCCTACCTCAGGAAAGGGAATTGATATGGTGTGAACAGGAACCACGGAAAGACATGGAATTTCAGGCAGCAGCCACTGGGGCTAGAGTTTTTGTCTCCCCTCATCCCTGAAGTCAGTCACCCAGTTTCTATGCAGCAAAGCCGCTCAAACCCACAGGTGATCAAGATGAGCCACTGAGTAAGAGCACGTGATTGGGTTCAAAGTCCAGTTCAGCAACCATCCATTGAGGGCTTGCTGGTTTCCAGGATCATAGAGGATTCCAGAGATAATCAGGCATATTCTCAGAAACGTGGAGGTAATTACTGGTGATATTCAATCTCTCCATGGACAGAGGATCCTAGAGGGCTATAGTCCATGGAGTTGCAAAGAGACATGACCGAGTGGCTAACACTTCCACACTTCCACTTCCGCTGAATCGCTCAGTCCCTTCCTTCCTCAGGAGAGCCCTGTTCAAATGCAAACAGAATTTGTCAGGGGTAAGTTTTATACAAATTAAAGATTTGCTTATTTCATTTGCTAGTGGGTGTTCTTCTGTGATTCTGAGAAAATAGAAATTCTCTCCTCCAAGACTTCGCTTGGTGGTTCTCAACTTTGCCTATATTCTGTCTATTGAAAAAAAATAGCACAACCTGAAATTAGAGGGCTAGAATGACAGATAGCTGTGACATCCTTGTTTATTGATATGGTAGGAGACATTCCATTTCATGATATTCCAGTCATGTATGGATGTGAGAGTTGGATTATAAGGAAAGCTGAGCGCCGAAGCATTGATGCTTTTGAACTGTGGTGTTGGAGAAGACTCTTGAGAGTCCCTTGGACAGCAAGGAGATCCAACCAGTCCATCCTAAAGGAAATCAGTCCTGAATATTCACTGGAAGGACTGATGCTGAAGCTGAAACTCCAATACTTTGGCCACCTGATGCAAAGAACTGACTCACTGAAAAAGACCCTGATATGCTGGGAAAGATTGATGGCAGGGGAAGGGGATGACAGAGGCTGAGATGGTTGGATGGCATCACTGACTCGATGGACATGAGTTTGAGCAAGCTCTGGGAGATAGTGATGGATAGGGAAGCCTGGTATGCGGCAGTCCTTGGGGTCACAAAGAGTCAGACACGACTGAGCGACTGAACTTAACTGATTCCATTTCACAACACTGACACCTGGGGGCTCAGAGAATTCACGTGTCTCCCCATGTCCCTCCCCTTGAGATTCAGAAGTCATTGGTCGAGATGCCACTCGGACTTTTTAAAAGTTCCCCGAGTTGATCCCAGCGTGTGGTCAAGAGTTGAGAACCATGCACTAGCTGCTCTCTCACCTGAATGCCCTTCTCCCTTCTAGGACTGATGAAGACTAAAGTGCTGCCTCAGTCCACACGTCCCCTCCTCCGGGTAGTGTCCCCTGACTTCTGGTCTCCCCCAGGCTCCCACTGCACCCATCGTAACCCCTTCCTCTGTGACAGGATTGTAACTAGGTCCTCTCCCCGAGTAAAATGATTGTGTCTTTTTCATTATCATTGTTCTTTGACTCCTCCCACCCATACGTCGCCGTGTCTACCACAGACGGGAGAACTCTGGGCAGAACTTCGGTGCACGAATGCCAAGGAGAGCACCAAAGGAGAGCACCCCTTACCGCTCACCTGCCACCTCCAGACCCCAAGCTGAGCCCTTCCCCGAGTGGCCACCAGGTGGCGCCGCCAGACCACGAGGGCCCCGCGCTCCCGGGGCCAGCAGGTGGCGCGCCTGCCGCCCGGCGCCTCGGAAGAAGGGGCTTCAGGAGTGTTTGTCTCCCCCCAACCCCACCCCGTGGTCCGCCCCCGCAAAGGGGAGAGTCAGGCTCCCGTTATCCTCTGTGGCCCTCTGAGAAGACACGCCTCGGACTTCTTGCCGCGGACACCGAGGGGAGCAACACATGGGCGCCTCGGACGTCTGTCCCGCATCTCCGAAATCACACGTCTTACCCAGCTCAAGTCAGTGCCTGAAATGTTACTACTTGAGTCTCAGCCACTCGACACGTGGTGTCCTGTTAGTACTCCCGCCCTTAGCTCCCTTTCACCCTGGCTGTTTTTCTGATCCACCAGCCTCACTGGAGAGCAGGGCCCTCCCTAACACTATACCCTCTCCAGTTTGAGTGGATCAGGCCAAATAGCAGAAGGTGGTGCTCGCAACACAGGATCAGAAACTCCCAGTGACTCTGATGAAGGTCAGTGTGTTAAAAGCAGAGATGATCTACCTGGAAACCGATGAAGCTTAAGCTCAGGGTCCTGTGGCTCACCTGGGACCTCCTTTGGCTGGGAGATCCCCTGACAGTGAAGTCCCTCAGTTGTATTTTGTATTCGTTGGCATTTTAATTTGTTGTTAAATGTTAAACACTCTAGAAAATTATTCCAATTTTGAATGGGCAATTTTGTATTGTTTTCTTACAGAAGCCCCTTAAATTGAATCAACATCCACAAACACGCCCCTGCTGACAGGTACTCGACAGAAGGAAATGCCGTCCAGGGGGACAGCCCTTTGGGCCAGCCTCCTGCTGATCCAATGTCCTCCCCAGACAGAGGTCCAGCCACTTTGCCACTGGCCACAAGGTCCCCTCTGGCCACATCAGCCTCTGCGCACACAGGTTAATAACCTTAGGAGGAGCCAGGAACTAACAGGATTTATGCCCTGGTTTCTGCCATATGGTAAGACTGCCCACTGTCCAGAGATGCCCCCAAAAGAAGGTGACTGATAGAAAGAGTCAAGAGGAAAGACCTCAAATGCCAGCCCAGAAACTTCCCTGGGAGCACCTTCAATGTGCTGACCAGGAAGAGACAGGGCCAGGCCAGCTCTCATCGAAAGGGGCTTGGGGAGACCTAGTGCTTCCTGGAAGGGCTGCTGGGGATGGAGGGACAAGGAATCAGAAAACCTGGGCAGCGCACCCGTCCTGGGTGTGCCCCTGCTTCTGAGTTCTCCAGAGAGCAGAGGATCGCCCCTGTGTCCTGCTGCTTTGAAGGGTGGAAAATAGGAATGACCAGCTCCCTAACAACGAACCCTGGCCAGTTGACGCAACAATAGTACTGACCTCAGAGGGCTGTTGTGAGGGTCAAACAAGCTAATCCACGTGAAGCGCTGTAGCCCCGTGCCCACCTTTGCATGCATGCATGCTCAGTCACTTCAGTCGTGTCCGAGTCTTTGCAACCCTGTGGACTGTAGCCCGCCAGGCTCCTCTGTCCATGGGATTCTCCAGGCAACAATATTAGAGTGGGTTGCCATTTCCTCCTCCAGAGGATCTTCCTGACCCAGAGATCGAACCCATGTCTCCTGCGTCTCCTGAATTGCAAGCAGACTGTTTACCGCTGAGTCACTGGGGACACCCATGCCTACCTTTACTAGTGCCTAAAAAAATCCTAGCTGTCCCCACTACTGTGATTAGGAGGCAAAAAATGCCAGGTTTCCTCTCTCTCCAGCACCCCCTCACTGATTAGGGGAAAGGGCGCATTAGTCATCCCTGGCCGATTCTAGGGCGGTCTTATTCCTGCGGGCCCAGGCAGAAGAGGCAACCCCCAGCCAGATGGGGCACCTTCAGTGGCTAGCACCCCAGCACACCTCTTTCTTGGCTCCCCACTGGGTACCCTGAGGTCCCCAGACATGACTAGATCCTCCTCCAGCCTGCGTTTATCCTTTCTTGTGGCTTCCATAACACCACATTGCCTGATGCTCTCTTTCTGATGGCTCGTGTTTCTGCTAGGCCCTCCTCATGGGGCTCTAGGGCTTACACCTTGGGCCATTTGTTTCTTCCCTGTCTCCACTCCCTCCCTTCTGTCTCATCCATGCTAGTGGATACAAACATCTCCAGTCCTGGCTTCTCTCCAGGACTGCAGACTCACAGCTTCTTTCGCAGCCTCTCCCTAGACAAGTCCAAGACACAGCTCAAACCTCTCCCCGAGTCCTGCTCCCTCCCATCCACCCTGGGAGTGGCAGCTCCAGCCTGCTAGCTGCCCAAGCCACATGACTGGGAGGCTGTCTTGACCCTGCTTTCTTCTCTTGCTCGCTGTGACTTGAGAGGCATGTGTGCAGAGTTTATGAAGCCCCCCACTCCAGTCTTGAGAGATTCTGCTGTCACTGACTTCAGGAGGGGCTCAGCATTTGTATATTTAAAAGCTCCCAGGTGGCTCTGGCTGTCTTCATGCACTTACTCATCACAAGCTTTTGTCCGATAACTGTGTGCCAGGCACCGAGGCAACAGCTCTGAAGGAGAACACTTCTGATGCCCTGGCACACAGCAGGTGCTCCTGTGTGTTGAAGTGGGGGTGGTGACCCAGACCTGCCCTCCCTCAACAGAGAAGGAGCAAGATGGCTGATGATGGAGGGGCCAAGCTGAGCAGGTCATCAGACTCCCCACACCCTGTAACTTCCTGGAGCTGGGCTGTCAGGATTGGGCGGGCTGGGCGGCTTTGTTGTTGCCATGGTGACTGATGCGCATCTGTCTGCTCAGCAGATAACTTTGAAGTTGACTTAGATGCGAGGACAACAAAGGGCACCTCCATCTTGGATGCAAATTACAGCTTCTTTTCATCCTCATGGGCTCTTAACTGTTTTGCTTTTGTCCTTGCCATTTAGATCAGAGAATGAAACCCTTTCAAATGCTATAAATTCAAGACACAGGCAATTAAGGGGGCCTCTCTGAGGTTCAAGCTCCCTCCTTTAGTCTCTTTGGAAAGTAATCTCATGGGTGGAACAAGAGTTGAGCTCACAGAGTCAGCCTTGCTTGTATGTCAGTATCCAATAAATATTTACTAATGCTAGGACTCAGGGTGGGTTGGGTGCTGGGGATTCAGCATGGTAAAAAACCAACCAGGTCTCTGCTTTCTCAGAGCTTATGGTCAAGACTACCATTCCAGGCCTGTTTCCCAGAGTACAAGGGGGCTGAAGGAGCCTAGGGGTTTTCATACGGAGGTTTCTGAAACCCAGGTGAAGATCTCAGTCACTTACTTTGCTCCATGTTATATATTCCACTTCCCTAGAACATTTCATTTGAAGAAAGAAGTCCATTAAAAAAAAAAAAGGACTTCCTTGGCAGTCCAGTGGTTCGGACTCCTTGATTCCACTGCAGAGGGCACAGGTTTGATCCCTGGTCGGGGACCTAAAATCCTGCAAGCCACCTGGCAGGGCCAACAAACACCCGAAATGGAATGGACTGCCTGTCACTGGGCGTATAGGCTCAGTGGACTCTCAGCTTTGGGGAATCCTTTCCTTCTGGGTATGTGTGGGGTTCAGCATCACCAGCAATCCTGCTAACCAGCCCCTCCTTCATCTTTGGGGAGAGGTGAGCTGTGGGGAGTAGAGGGCAATGACAAGATCTGAAGCAGGCTGGTTGATCAGCACACAATGCACAACTCATTTCACCCTCTCATTTTTTATTTGCATAAAGACCTTAAAAAAAACTTTTAAAATTAGCAATATGTAATCATGCCAAATATGTATTCATGCCATTTTGGAAAGCATTTGACACTTGCTGGGAAGGATGAAGCTTGGGTATCCCGTGAGGCAGCAGTTCCAATCCCAGGCCCGGACCCTAAAGAAACTCAGATCACAGTCTCCACAGCAGGGTTGCTAAAAACCAGCTCTGAATGTGGAACACACCAGTGTCCATCTACAGAATGAATGAAAAAACTGTGATATAGCTTTGCAGTGGAATACTACACAGCAGTGAACAGGAGTGGCCTTTAGGTATTAATGAAATGGATGAACCTCACCAGTGATACTGGTGTCATGGAAGAGGAACCAGAGAAAGAAAGAACATCCACAGAAGAATTCCAGTTATAAAAAGATAAAAAACAGACAAACCTCAATTATATTTGTAGGGAAGCACCATAGGTGTCGGAAAGGGCAATGTCACCCCGCTCCAGTACTCTTGCCTGGAAAATCCCATGGACGGAGGAGCCTGGTGGGCTGCAGTCCATGGGGTTGCTGAGGGTCGGGCATGATTGAGCAACTTCATTTTCACTTTGATGCATTGGAGAAGGAAATGGCAACCCACTCCAGTGTTCTTGCCTGGAGAATCCCAGGGACGGCAGAGCCTGGTGGGCTCCGTCTATGGGGTTGCTGAGGGTCGGACATGACTGAAGCAACTTAACAGACCATAGGTGGTAGAATTATAAAAAAAGAACAAGGAACAGAAAATCTAACAAGTCAGGAAGTCTACAGGAAAGGGGGTGACTGTGATAGAGGAGAGGCCCCTGGGAGCTCCGGGCCTCCAGACAGGTTCCATGTCCTGACCTGGGTGAGGCCTCGCGCGGCTCAATGGATGATTATTTTTCACTCTGTAAACACTGGCTTCCCTGGTGGCTCAGTCGGCAAAAAAAAAAAAAAAAAAAATCTGCCTGCAGTGTGGGAGACCTGGTTTGATCCCTGGGTTGGGAAGATCCCCTGGAGGAGGGCATGACCACCCACTCCAGTATTCTTGCCTGGAGAATCCCCAAGGACAGAGGAGCCTGGTGGGCTCCGGTCCACAGGGTCGCAAAGAGTCAGACACGACTGAGCGTGGCGTGGGTAGGGTAGCATGTGGCTCACTCAACAATTATGTTTTACTTTGTAAACATGTCTTGTGGTCTCCTTTGAATATACGATATATCCCATAATGAAGATATGAGAAAGAAGCAATAGAAGCTGTGCTAAATAATACTTTAAAGAAACTGGATGGACATAAAATTACCCACGGAGAGTAAAATTCTGCACCCTCCTACTCTCCTCTTCCCCCATTATTTTCAGTCCCTGGAACTAAATACACTAAATACCGTTGTGGGCTGACCATCAGCCATCCAGAGCTAATCTGTTTTCTGCAGTTTGCATTCGTACATGTATGTAAAGCCTTTTCGACAAGTTAACTTGCTCCCCTACATGAATCACAGCAGACACACTGTCCTGTGAGCTTTGATTTCACAAATCAAAGAATGAAAAATACAGAGTGGAGAACGTGCTGGATGCTTTCCCATGGCGAACCTTGCGCTGCCTCATCCTCTCAAGTGGCCCCTGGGCATTTCACTGTCAGGATGGCCGCCACTTACTTTCACAGGCCCCAGCATGCAGACACTCAGGAGGCTTCCAGGTCTTCCCTATTGCAATTTTAAAGTCACACAAGTGACTTGGCATACAAATGTCTTAACTAATTTCCAAAAGATTTCTCATTCCTAAGTATTTGGTCTCATTGGGCGGGGGTGGCGGGGCACTGGTAAATTCCTGCACTTGCAGAAGGTACGCAGTCTCCCCATGCTGCCACTTTAAAGGGATTCGTTCTCTGTTCTCCTCCGAGGAATTAGGAATTAGCAACATCTGGAACTTCAAAAATTAGACCCAGAGAGTCAGCTATGTAAAAGCAGCTCTGGTCACCTGTGTGAAAAGGGTGGATCAGAACCTTCCCAAAGTCTCCTAGAAAAGGGATAGCTCTATCATGTGTGTGTGAGTGTGTATGTGTGTGTTTATGTGTATGTGTGTGCCTGTGCATGTGTGTATATGTTTATGCATATGTGTGTGAGTATATATGAGCATGTGTGTTTATGTGTGTTTACGTGTGTGTGCATCAGTACGGTTATATATGTGCGTGTGTCCATGTGCATGCTTATGTGTTCCTGGGAATGTATGTGTGTGAGCGTGTATACGCATGGATGTCTGTGTGTGTGTGTGTGTGTCCCTGTGACACCCGAACACTGGTTTTGCAGGGAGACGACATCTTTGACAACAAGACAACAACAGTCAATATAAATCCAATTGGCCGTAATGACTGGATTTCTCTCCCCCCCCAGACATGGTGACTGTGATTGCTCAGATGCCTTTTAGTTACGGACAAGTTTCTGAACAAAATAATTAGGTTTGGGGCTTTGCAGTCTGCCCTATTGGACTATTGATTATCCACTAAAATCTCCTGCCCTGCGGACATCCGGGTGTTCAGTCAGCATAGCAAGTGGGCGAAGACAGATCTGGGCAGGGGGTGAGGGGTGGGGGCAGAAGCCTCCACACAGCTGCATCCCAAGTCCCTCCCAGCTTCCTCTGTGGCCGAGGACCGTCTGTGGGCACGCACCTGTCAGCCCCTCCAGTGTCTCACATCAGCCGTCCCCAGGCCACAAAGGCCCAGGAAGCAGAGTTGCAGCTCTCACTGCTGTGTGGCCTCGGGCAGGGCTCTGTCTGTCTCTGAGTCTGCTTTCCCATGTGGAAAGGCAGCCATTAGACTCAACAACCTCTGAGGCCCCTCCGGCACTGATATTCCAGCCCTGCACTATCCAGTACAAGTATAACATGAGCCACAAACACCAGTCACAGAGATCATTGCATGTCTGGCAGCCATGTTTAAAAAAGTAAAAAGCAAGAGGTGAAATTAGTTTCTAATATTTTATTTAAGCCAATTCTAAGTACCTAAGATGTTAAGATCTAAGATATGAAGATCTTATCTAAGTATCTAAGATATTATTGTTTCAGCATATAAGAATAATAAACATTAATGAAATTCCTTACATTTTTTTATACTGCAGATGGTGATTGCAGCCATGAAATTAAAAGACGCTTACTCCTTGGAAGGAAAGTTATGACCAACCTAGATAGCATATTCAAAAGCAGAGAAATTACTTTGCCAACAAAGGTCCATCTAGTCAAGGCTATGGTTTTTCCAGTAGTCATGTATGGATGTGAGAGTTGGACTGTGAAGAAAGCTGAGCGCCGAAGAATTGATGCTTTGGAACTGTGGTGTAGGAGAAGACTCTTGAGAGTCCCTTGGACTGCAAGGAGATCCAACCAGTCCATTCTAAAGGAGATCAGTCCTGGGTGTTCTTTGGAAGGAATGATGCTGAAGCTGAAACTCTAGTATTTTGGCCACCTCATGCAAAGGGTTGACTCATTGGGAAAGACTCTGATGCTGGGAGGGATTGGGGGCAGGAGGAGAAGGGGATGACAGAGGATGAGATGGCTGGATGGCATCACCAACTCGATGGACGTGAGTTTGAGTGAACCCCGGGAGTTAATGATGGACAGGGAGGCCTGGCGTGCTGCAATTCATGGGGTCGCAGAGTCAGACACGACTGAGCAACTGAACTCAACTGAAGTCTTTGGAATTCAGTGTGCATTTTATACTTAACAGCACATCTGACTTTGGCCTCTGGCATCTTGAGTGCTCCATGGCCACACGTGGTGAATGGCTACTGGACTGGACATCTCAGGTGTCCCTGGTCCATTCCTTGTCTATACAGATGAAGACACTGAAGCAGACTGACTGGGACAGATGGCTCTAGCCCCAGGCTCCTGCCTGTGATCTGATGCTGGTTGCAGGATTTACTCTTTACAGTGCACTGTACAAGCCACTCTGGGGGAGACAGGGGAGGAAGGAATCTCTTTGCCATCAAGGAGCTAATAATCCAGTTGGAGAAAAGAAAAAGAATGAGCCCAGAGGCACCTACTGGGGACCAGTGCTGGCTGGTAAAATTTTAGGGGGAATAGGCTATCAGGGCTTCACGTGCTCTTGGAGGTAGAGACCCAGGGCGGCTGTGGGTCATCCCAGACTTGACTTCGTGTGAACGGAGGACTTGAGTTGGGCACCCAGGGTAGGAAAAAGATTCGAAAACTCAGAGAGATGTGGAAAATATGAATAATGTCCATTGCTGGGGAATTGAGGAGGCCAGTGTGATTAGAGCCGAAGGTGGGAACTTGAGGTGGATTGTGGACAACCTTGAAACATAGATGCTAGAAAAGACTGAAGGCAGGAGGAGAAGGGGACAACAGAGGATGAGATGGTTGGATGGCATCACCGACTTGATGGACATGAGTTTGAGCAGGCACCGGGAGTTGGTGATGGACAGGGAAGCCTGGTGTGCTGCAGTCCACGGGGCCACAAAGAGTCAGACACGACTGAGCTTGAAACACAGAAGTGTTTGGACAGGAGTATAGGAAACCACCTTTGGCTCTTGAGCTGGGGAAGGGTTCGCTGGAAGCAGTGGTTCTGTGAGATCCGCTCAGTCACTGATGGATTGGAGGCAGCACCTGGTGCCAGCGAGCGGGTGAGGGGACCACTGGAGCAGGAGGTGGTGACCGGAGTTGGAGCCATCTACAGAATGAGAGGATGCCAGTCCCCTGGGTCTTCAGCTTTGATGGTGAAACCGTGACAGTGTGATCACATCTGGGCATTTTGTTTCCTCCTGGGCTCCCCTTCCTAAGGGCAGGATGGTCATACTATGTGGGTGGTCCTGCTTAAGCAAAGACTCAGTCAGGAAGAAACAGAGGTTGGGGTGTTGGGAGTAGGTTGGCTGCAAGTAACTGCTGGGGAGGGAGGGGCATGAAAGAATTAATTACTTGAGGCTTTAACAAGCAGAGACAGCAATTCCTTGCTTGTGTGCTTAGTTGCTCAGTCATGTCCGACTCTTTGTGACCCCAAGGACTATAGCCTGTCAGGCTTCTCTGTCCATGGAATTCTCCAGGCAAGAATACTGGAGTGGGTAGCCATTCCTTTCTCCAGGGGATCTTTCCAACTCGAGGATCGAACCTGTGTCTCTTGCATTGCAGGCAGATTCTTTACCATCTGAGCCACTAAGCTTTGGCACCATAAATTGAGCAGAGTTTTTAGTGAGCGGATCATGGCACGATCATGATGGTCCCATCACTTCATGACAAATAGATGGGGAAACAGTGGAAACAGTGGCTGACTTTATTTTGGGGGGCTCCAAAATCACTGCAGATGATGACTGCAGCCATGAAATTAAAATTGGAAGGAAAGTTATGACCAACCTAGACACTATATTAAAAAGCAGAGACATTACTTTGCTAACAAAGTCTGTCTAGTCAAGGCTACGGTTTTTCCAGTAGTTATGTGAGAGGTGGACTATAAAGAAAGCTGAGCACCAAAGAGTTGATGCTTCTGAACTGTGGTGTTGGAGAAGACTCTTGAGAGTCCCTTGGACTGCAAGGAGATCCAACCAGTCCATTCTAAAGGAGATCAGTCCTGAATATTCATTGGAAGGACTGATGTTGAAGCTGAAACTCCAATACTTTGGCCACCTGATGTGAAGAGCTGACTTCATTTGAAAAGACCCTGATGCTGGGAAAAATTGAAGGCAGGAGGAGAAGGGGACGACAGAGGATGAGATGGTTGGGTGGCATCACCGACTCAATGGACATGAGTTTGAGTAAACTCTGGGAGTTGGTGATGAACAGGGAGGCCTGGCGTGCTGCAATTCATGGGGTCGCAAAGAGTCGGACACGACTGAGTGACTGAACTGAACTTTAGTGAGTTGGTGGAATGACAGGAAAAAGGTTTTTCAAACCCAACCAGGTAGGAGGGGGTCGGGGCCTGGGCAGGTAGGAGACAGGTGGTGGAGGGACATCACTCTTGCAATGGCCTATGAGCTGGACAGGGCGAAGCAGCTTGTTTCTGTTTCTAGACAGCCTGGGAGAACAGAGGTCAATTCCACGAGTCACCCTCAGAGGGCGCTCACTGCCAAAGTGATCTCCAAGCCTGCGTCAACCACTGCATTTATGGATACTTACTCTGTGCCAGGCAGCGTGAGGCTCTAGAGGGAAGACGTGGGGAGCAAGACCCCAGCGCCCTGGCCTCAGATTGTGTGAAGGAGGGATGGAGAAGTCAGACATTAATCACAGTCTCACAGTCACAGATTATAATTGAGAAATAGCAGGAACGAAAGAACCAATCAATATAGTATGAGCAACAAAGGCACAGGTGTTGGGAAGACTTCCCTGAGAAGAAACACCTTTCCATCCATTTACTTTCAGCCTACCTGGTCTTGACCCCGAGGCATAAAGGCTAAGGGGGAACTAACTAAGTTAAAAGGAGCGAGAGGGAAGGACATTCCCTGCAAGGAGAAATGGCCTGAGCAAAGGCTCTGGATGGGAAGGAGCACAAGATATATGAACAGATGGAAGACTAGGAATGAGAAAGAGAAGCAAAGAGGCAGAGAAGAACTTCACAGGCAGAAGGAATGGAGCATGCAAAGGCCCTGAGGCAGAGAAGCTCAGTGCAAGGAGCCCTCTGTGGCTGCAGGGGGAAGGCAGGGGCCATAAGAAGTCTGGAGGCTGCATGACCCAGGAGGGGCATGGCCTCTGGGCCAGGGTTCCTCCAGCTGCAATGCTAGGACCCCCGTGATACACACAGACATCTGATGCCACGTGAGAGCCCCGCTAATTAGAAGGGAATCTGATTTTATGTCAGCGGCAGGAACAATGTGGTAAATGAGGATGGAGGAGTGGTTGAGGCCAGAACAGGCACTTCCTGTTGGGCCACATCGAAGATGTTTGACATTATCCCAAGTGCAAGGCCACTGAAGGTTTAGAGAGGGAGTGGTATCACCATTCTGGTGTTTTGGAGCTCTCTAGAACAGGTGAGGAGGGTGAACTGCAGGAGGCCTGGGTGACCGTCAGGGTAGCCACTGGAGATGATTGCAAAAGTCCAGGTGACAGTGGAGGATCAAGGCTTAAAGCTGATGAAATGCTGCCCTTCACAGCTGCCTGGCTCCTCTGCAGCCTCTAATTACAGCAAATGTCCTCAGACAGGTTAGTGATTCTATTAAAGTGGCCAAACCTGGAGACCCACATTTTACAGATAATGCTGCATGAAGCCAGTTAATTCAGTGATTGAATTATTAAGTTAGAGCATCTATGACTTAATTTCATTGGCCGTCAGCAAGGCCTCCTTCAAGTAAATTGACATTTGCTTTGCCATTCTGTCTTAAAACCAGAACAGTAGATTTGGTTAAACTTTGTACAGAAAATGTGCCTTTGCAGTGTGCAGAAGAACTCAGAATAGAATGAAAATAAAATGCATTTTTTTCCTACTTGTATTCTCAGTCTTTATATACGTGGTCAACAACAGATAGAGCTGGCTTCAAGAAGGAAAAAAGCTCTCTGAATGAGACCGATCTTGGCCAAGTCCTTCCAAGAGCACTTGAAAAGAATGTGAAGTCATTTGTTCAGGGTGAACAAAAAATCAATTAAACCAAGGTGGTTGATGGAGTGGTTTGGATCTTCTATGTCTGTGGATTTTTTGGTCTAGGTGTTTAGATTTCCTAGGTTGGATTGTGAAATTGTCTTTTTCTCTTATTTAATTCTGTCTGGTTTTGTGTCATACATTTTGAAGTTCTCCTCGGGTGTGTACATATTGAGTCTTACGTCTTCTACTGAATTGATTGCTTTTACCATGATATTAATGTAGTCATTTCAGCACGCTTATGCTTACAGTTTGCATGCTGTATTTTTTTTTTTCATCCATTTGCTTTCCACCTACCTGTGTCTATATTTAAATGGTCTCCTACAGACATCATAGAGGCGGGACTATTTTTAAAAAAAATCTATTC
The DNA here is from genome assembly GCF_023091745.1 of Budorcas taxicolor. Classification (NCBI taxonomy): domain Eukaryota; kingdom Metazoa; phylum Chordata; class Mammalia; order Artiodactyla; family Bovidae; genus Budorcas; species Budorcas taxicolor. The sequence goes on from NC_068932.1 coordinate 36,896,870, forward strand.
TGACAATTTCTGTCTTTTAATTGTGTGTTCCCATACACAATGTAATTGTTAATATAGCTAGATTTCAATCTCATTAAAAAATTTTTTTATTTCTTTATTGACTTATTTTTGGCTGTGCTGGGTCTCTGTTGCTGCAGGAGCTTTTCTCTAGCTGCAGCGAGCAGGGGGTACTCTCTTGTGGCGTGTGGGCCTCTCACTGAGGCGGCTTCTCTTGTTTCAGAGCGTGGGCTCTAGGCATGCGGGCTTCAGCAGTGCTGACTCCCAGACTCTAGGGCGCAGGCGCGATGGTTGTGGCACACAGGCTTCGTTGCTCCGTGGCATGTAGATTCTTCCTGGATAAAGGATCAAAACTGTGTTTCCTACATTGGTAGGCAGATTCTTTACCACAGAGCCACCGGGGAAGCCCCCAATCCATCATTTTATTTTTTGTTTTCTACTTGACTCCTCTAGGTTTTGTTTGTTTGTTTGATTTCTTCTTTTTTTTTCTTGTTCATCTGTTCTCCTTCCTGCCTTTTACAAGTATTTGAATACTTTACAGAATGCCATTTAATTTTCCTGTTAGCTATTTATTCTCCTTTTTATTACTTTTATAGTGGTTGTGCTAGAGATTACAATACACATTCTTGACTTCTTACAGTCCATTGAAAGTGAATAATATACCACTTCACATGAAATACAGATATCTGGCTGCTTCATATCCCCACAACCACCCTCATCCTTTAAGTTATAGTTGTTTTAAGTAGTACCTCTCAGTTCAGTTCAGTTCAGTCACTCAGTCATGTCCAACTCTTTGCGACCCCATGAATCGCAGCACACCAGGCCTCCCTGTCCATCACCAACTCCTGGAGTTCACTCAGACTCACGTCCATCGAGTCAGTGATGCCATCCAGCCATCTCATCCTCTGTCATCCCCTTCTCCTCCTGCCCCCAATCCCTCCCAGCATCAGAGTCTTTTCCAATGAGTCAACTCTTTGCATGAGGTGGCCAAAGTACTGGAGTTTCAGCTTTAGCATCATTCCCTCCAAAGAAATCCCAGGGCTGATCTCCTTCAGAATGGACTGGTTGGATCTCCTTGCAGTCCAAGGGACTCTCAAGAGTCTTCTCCAACACCACAGTTCCAAAGCATCAATTCTTTGGTGCTCAGCTTTCTTCACAGTCCAACTCTCACATCCATACATGACTACTGGAAAAACCATAGCCTTGACTAGATGGACCTTTGTTGGCAAAGTAATATCTCTGCTTTTCAATATGCTATCTAGGGTTGGTCATAACTTTCCTTCCAAGGAGTAAGCGTCTTTTAATTTCATGGCTGCAGTCACCATCTGCAGTGATTTTGGAGCCCCCAAAATATAAAGTCAGACACTGCTTCCACTGTTTCCCCATCTATTTCCCATGAAGTGATGGGACCGGATGCCATGATCTTCGTTTTCTGAATGTTGAGCTTTAAGCCAACTTTTTCACTCTCCTCTTTCACTTTAATCAAGAGGCTTTTAGTTCCTCTTCACTTTCTGCCATAAGGGTGGTGTCATCTGCATATCTGAGGTTATTGATATTTCTCCCGGCAATCTTGATTCCAGCTTGTGCTTCTTCCAGCCCAGCGTTTCTCATGATGTACTCTGCATATAAGTTAAATAAGCAGGGTGACAATATACAGCCTTGACGTACTCCTTTTCCTATTTGGAACCAGTCTGTTGTTCCATGTCCAGTTCTAACTGTTGCTTCCTAACCTGCATATAGGTTTCTCAAGGGGCAGGTCAGGTGGTCTGGTATTCCCATCTCTTTCAAAATGGGAAAGACTAGAGATCTCTTCAAGAAAATTAGAGAAACCAAGGGAACATTTCATGCAAAGATGGGCTTGATAAAGGACAGAAATGGTATGGACCTAACAGAAGCAGAAGATATTAAGAAGAGGTGGCAAGAATACACAGAAGAACTATACAAAAAAGGTCTTCATGACCAAGATAATCACGATGGTGTGATCACTCACCTACAGCCAGACATCCTGGAATGTGAAGTCAAGTGGGCCTTAGAAAGCATCACTACAAACAAAGCTAGTGGAGGTGATGGCATTTCAGTTGAGCTATTTCAAATCCTGAAAGATGATGCTGTGAAAGTGCTGCAGTCAATATGCCAGCAAATTTGGGAAACTCAGCAGTGGCCACAGGACTGGAAAAGGTCAGTTTTCATCCCAATCCCAAAGAAAGACAATGGCAAAGAATGCTCAAACTACCGCACAATTGCACTCATCTCACACGCTAGTAAAGTAATGCTCAAAATTCTCCAAGCCAGGCTTCAGCAATATGTGAACCATGAACTTCCAGATGTTCAAGCTGGTTTTAAAAAAAGCAGAGGAACCAGAGATCAAATTTCCAACATCTGCTGGATCGTGGAAAAAGCAGGAGAGTTCCAGAAAAACATCTATTTCTGACGATGCCAAAGCCTTTGACTGTGTGGATCACAATAAACTGTGGAAAGTAGTACCTCTACTCGTCATCAATTCCTCAATTGTTGTAGTTTTAAATATTATAAACAGTTAAAGACTTATAAAGAAAACAAGAGGGAAAAGGCAAAACAAAACAAAATAAGACCAAAACACCAGCTGTATCTTTTGCATTTAGCCAGACAGCTTACTTTTTCTGATGTTCTCTGCTCTTTCCTGGACCTGGATTTCCATCTGCTCTCACTTCCTGTCAGTCTGGGTTAGGACAGAGCACAGCCCTGCCTGATCTGGGAGATAAAGGCCATGTGACGGCTATGCGTTCAGAACAGCTACTCCGTACTGAAAGGCTTCGACTTCTCTAGGCATCCCTTTGTGGGTAACCAGGTGCGCAGAGAGTTGAGTTGATCATCTGTCTCATCTCTGAGCATACTATCATCATTGGTCCTTGTAAGGCCCATTTCTTGGTTTATTTCCACTTTTTTTCCAACATCCCAGATGCTCACTCCTGGGCCCCTCCCCTACTAAGGCACGCACTCCGAAGAACTTAATGTGGACACTTGAATAGGAATGAAGCCTCCAAAATAAGTGGTGCTCTGAGTGCTTTTCCAACATGGAATCTTTAGAGCCTGCTCGCCTCCTCCTGCCTTTACACTCAAGGCTTAGTTAGTAGAAACTGTGCACAGACACGTGGGTAATCCCACATCCATGGCACTCCATTCTGAGCATCCTCCACATTTCAACTATTTATTCCCTAGTGATGGAGACTGAGGTTGCCTCCAACTCCCTACTGCGACCAACACTGTAATGCCTTCCCTTGTTCTTCCCCCCTTGGGATTTCCCTGAGATGTGGACTTGATCAGAGGGTGCATGCTGACTTAATTCCACCAAGCTCTCTGGAAAGGCTGCCCCAGTCCCCACACCACCCCCAAGGAAAGGGTCCCTATTTCCTTACATCTTCACCAACATCTGGCATTTACCCAGCTTCCTAGTTGTTGCCAGTCTGATGGGTATAGCGCTGCCTCTTCCTCCCATTATCATTGGCATTTCTCTGATCACTAGTGTGTCTGAGCATCTCTTCATGAGCTTGGGAGCCATTGGGGCTCCCTCTTCTAGGAACAGCCTGCTTCACCCTGTGCCTGGCTCTCCACTGGGTACTCCACTCCTTACTCTGCCCATACGTTAACCAGTGTATTGGTTTTGCTGGCCCATGAACCACTGTGTCTCTTCAGGATGCCATTGTTTATTTCTGCTCTGATCCCTTGTCTGCATGTCATAGCTTAATGCCCAGGTCACAAATCTGTCTTCCTTATTTCCAAGGTCGCTGGTGGGGGGAGTGCCTGGGGCTTTTCCCAGGCACTCACACCTCCCACGTATCAGCACTTTCACTTTCCTGAGGCCAAGAAACCCTTCAAGTGTGAGCCTCTGCTCTGCGCCAGGCACTATGCCAGGATCATCTCCCTCCATCCCCAAACAGCTCTGCTGGGTCAGTGGCGGCGGGGGGGAGGGGGGCTCCTATCATGCTTGAGTGACAGATGCGAAACTGAGGCACGTAAAAGTTTAACGACTCGCTCAAATTCACAGAATTGTAAAAGCGACCCAATCAGAAGCCATCCATAGCTTAAACTCTTGTTAGTGTATCTCCCATAGTGCCTGTTTCAAATAACTGCCATGTTCCAAAAAGCTCCATGCCTTATCTTTCCTAAATACTGGAATTTAGTGGGGAAAAAAAAGCCAACCCTGGTGGGACCTTTGTACCTTCCCAGTCCCTAGTGTTTGAAAAGGGTGGGAGTGGGCGGAGGCAGGGGTTTGAGTGGCTGAGCTCACCAGTCTGAGTTCCCAGGAAGAGTAAATACTGGGTTGGCCAGGAAATTCATTTGAGTTTTTCCTTAACATGCTAAATAAATGTGTGAAAATGAAAGTGAAAGTATTAGTCACTCAGTTGTGTCCAACTCTTTGCGACCCCCTGGACTGTAGCCTGCAAGGCTCCTCTGCCCGTGGAATTCTCCAGGCAAGAATACTGGCGTCGGCTGCCATTCCCTTCTCCAAGGGATCTTCCAGACCCCTCCTGCATTGCAGGCTAATTCTTTATCATCTGAGCCACCAGTGTTCACTACGGGGCTTCCTCAAAGCCTGGTCCTGGAGGAGTGGGGGAGAGAGACAGGAGTGTAACCTTGACCTTCCAGCAAAGGTGCCTCTCTTTCAGGTCCCCACCGTTCTGCTTCAGAAGGGAACCAGACCTACCCAGAACACATCCTCCTTGCAGGTATTCAATGAGCTTCATCTGTGTTCCGGAACCTCAGTGATGACCAAGAAGGGTCTCCCTGGTCCTGATACCTGGGGAGACAGAGGTAACTGATCACACCTGTGGGAGAACAGCTCCTCTTGGACAGACATATTCTGGAGGAAGTAACAGTTCCATGAGGACTTACAAGAGAAGGGGACATGTCTGATACTTGGGGCTGGGGTGTCCATGAAAGGATGGCTCCCCTTAAGAAGTGGTATTAGGACTGGTAACCAAGAATGAGAAGGTGATAACTAGAAGCAGAACTTCCTGGGCAGAGAATGTGCAGAGGCCCTGTGGCAGAGAAGGACCGAGAGGAGCAAGTGTGGCTGGAGAGGAGAGGTAGGGGCTGAGTCAATTAAAAGGCTATGGAGTCCCAAAGTCCCAGATCAGGCAGGGCTTTCCAGGTTGGCTCTTCAATCTGCTACTTCAGGATACTGGGTATATATGAAGGTTTCCCAGGCCATAGCAGATGCTCATTCCATATGTCCTGTGCTTAAAAATTAATCTGGCTGAGATGGACCCACCCAGATAGAGACACGAGGATTCTTTTTTATCACTTCCCCTTTCAACAATCTCCTGCCTCCCACTGGACAAAGAAAGGCTTACCTCCCACCCAACCTGACATGTACTGTTTTACTGTGTTACATTGTTCTGAGGCATAAAAACATCCAGAGACAATATGGTTTCTTTTCTGTTAAGGCTCCAAAAATCCTCTCTCTACTCATCTCATTAGGTAATACATGTCTAATATGTTTCTCTTTGTGTTTAATATTTATGAAAATTCATATTATACATTTGCAGCTTTATCATTTATATACTACTAATAATCGAAACAGTGGAAACAGTGTCAGACTTTATTTTTTGGAGGGCTCCAAAATCACTGCAGATGGTGACTGCAGCCATGAAATTAAAAGACACTTACTCCTTGGAAGAAAAGTTATGACCAACCTAGATAGCATATTCAAAAGCAGAGACATTACTTTGCCAACAAAGGTCCATCTAGTCAAGGCTATGGTTTTTCCAGTGGTCATGTATGGATGTGAGAATTGGACTGTGAAGAAAGCTGAGCGCTGAAGAATTGATGCTTTTGAGCTGTGTTGTTGGAGAAGACTCTTGAGAGTCCCTTGGACTGCATGGAGATCCAACCAGTCCATTCTGAAGGAGATCAGCCCTGGGATTTCTTTGGAAGGAATGATTCTAAAGATGAAGCTCCAGTACTTTGGCCTCCTCATGTGAAGAGTTGACTCATTGGAAAAGACTCTGATGCTGGGAGGGATTGGGGGTAGGAGGAGAAGGGGATGACAGAGGATGAGATGGCTGGATGGCATCACTGACTCTATGGACTTGAGTCTGAGTGAACTCTGGGAGTTGGTGATGGACAGGGAGGCCTGGTGTGCTGTGATTCATGGGGTCGCAAAGAGTCGGACACAACTGAGCCACTGAACTGAACTGAACTGAATAATTGCTATAATAACACAATCTTAAAAAAGAATTTTTGAACTTAGGACCTTATGGCCATAAGTAAATTTTAAAATGCTAATACATGTTCATATATCTGTTGCAGATCATATAATAGATAAGGTGGTAAACACAGAATTTAAGTAATAAAAACATTACAGTTAGATAAAATTCTGTTGAAAGTGGCTAGAAAATATACTTTGAGAGCATAAAGGAAACAATGTAACATTTACAGTATTAAAGAAAAAGTTGTTTGTATTTTTAAATAAAATATGATAATTTTATAATCCATTGGGTACATTTAAAAGAGAGTTGTAATGGTTTTATATATAAAGGTGAATATAGCCTTTATATATAAAGGTGTGCTGCAGTCCATGGGGTTGCAGACAGGACTGAGCAATTGAACTGCATTGAACTGATACAGGATATGGGGCTTCCCTGGTGGCTCAGACAGTAAAGAGTCTGCCTGCAACACAGGAAACCTGGGTTCGATCCCTGGGTTGGGAAGATCCCCTGGAGAGGGGAATGGCAACCTACTCCAGTATTCTTGCCTAGAGAATTCCATGGACAGAGGAGCCTGGTGAGCTACAATCCATGCGGTTGAAAAGATTTAGATACAACTAAGTGACTAACATTGGAGAAGGAAATGGCAACCCACTCCAATAATTCTTGCCTGGAAAATCTCATGGATGAAGCCTGGTAGGCTACAGTCCATGGGGTTGCACAGAGTCGGACATGACTGAGCAACTTCACTTCAAGTGACTAATATACACACACATACATGATATACCCCTAAACTATTTAAATTTATGATGAAAGAATATTTTAGATGCCAACTGAGAAATGTTTGAGGCACACGTATCTTTTTAAAAACACTTTTGGGCATGTCAACAAAAAATCTGAAGATGCTAATATAGGCTATGGTGCTCTAGGAGGGGTGGCAGAGATCAGGAGAAGGGACCCAGGGATTGGCATTTTCCCCTAGCACCATATTCTTCCAGATGGCTGGGCTGGAGTTGGTGTGGCTTCCTCTGTGCACCATTGTGGTGTTGCCACCAGAATGTGTAAGCCCCCCAAGGATGGGGATTTTATCTCTTTGGGTCATTAATATCTGTCCAGTATCAACAACAGTGCCTGGTTGTGGTCAATGCTCAATAAATATTTGTTGGGTGGATGAACGGTGGATGCTGACTTTTACTTTGTGCCAGGCACTGTGTTAAGGAATCCCTGTGGATCCCCACAACAACACTGGCTTATGTCCAGTTGGCATCCCCGTTTCAGAGATGAGGAAACTAAGGCACAGAGAAGATACATAATGTGCCCGAGGTCACCTATCAAGGACACAGCAGACTGGCCCCAGGCATCCTGATAACCATGATACCTCTCTGGCCCAGGGAGCAGAGGGACAGGGCCTGTGTCTTGGTTCTGAAACTCCAGGCACTTTGGGCCACCCCATGAATGTGATACCCTTCTCAGCCATCTCAAACAGCTCCCTGCCAGCTGTTCTCTCCTCCTAAATGGTTTTCCTCCCCTCCTCCCCGTTTAATATTTAAGTTGCACACATCCTGGGACATCCCAGAGTCCCCATGTTACTGACCTACTTACTTATCCAACCATTTCTCTCACATTGGGGATGGCACAGGGGGTGTCTGGAAGGAAGGAAGGAGGTACAGAGAGAGGGGAGCCCCACACAGCACCCCGCCGCTCTCAGCAGCCTCCAGCTGACAAGCGAACATTAATAAAACATGGCCAGACTCTACCGCTGCAGTCGCAGCAGATAACGTTTATTCTAAGTGGCTTTCCAAGAAAACACCTTCTGCTCCTCCCGCCCCCTAAAGGGTCTCCAAAGCTCCAGCCACGTCAGGAGGGAAGTCTGTCTGTTTCTCTTTATAAAATAGAGGGACTTGGACATCAAAGAGGGCTCCTGTCCTTTGGTAGTGAAGATGACAGCTCCAGGTCAGTCACAAACAGGCCCTTTTCCAGAATCCCCCGAAAACATTGAGTGGAGAGCACTATGGTGGAGAGCACTATGGCGCACAGGGCTTGGGCAGCTGCCACGGGGTCCTTTTGTTTGGGCACCAGGCACTCACCTAGTCTCCAGTGCCCCCTGCTCAGGGACATGGTCCTCCTTTCTGGGACCTGAACTCAGCGGCCTGGGGCCCTCATTTCCTCACTCTCACTGTGGAGGTGATGCTGAGGGATGTCCCCTTCTCTCCCCCCACACCCCGCATTGCCACATCACCATCTGGAGGGTATCCAAGGACCCAATGGTCAAAGAGGCCGAGGGGCATTTTGCACCAAGATCCGGAGGCGGGAGAGGGGAGGGGTGCTGGGGTACTGGGTGGCTTCTCCAGGAAGCAGGTCTGTCCGCGGCCGCCCAACCCCAACATCCGTCCCGGGCACACTCACTGAAGAGGCTTCACGTCCTCAGGAACACGGAGGCTCAACGAGAGCGTTAGCTCCTAACTGAGGCCAGATGAGAGCACTAATCCCCGACTCCTCATCCTGGCCCCTCGCCCTGGGGTTCCTGACGTCCTCCCTTTGAGACCCATCCGCTTCACTCTGGCCGGTGTCCCCAGGGTTCACGGCGAAGTGCCCAGACAGGGGCGAGGGTCTGCTCGGGACGGGGCGACTCCAGAGTCCGGGCGCAAAGCCGGCCCGGGACGGGGCGGGGACAGGAAAGCTACTGCGCTGGGAGGGCGGAGGCCGGGGCGCCCCAGCCCCCCGCCCCCGCTCCGCGCCGGCCGTGACGTCAGAGCCGGACCCGGTAAACTGAGCGGCGGCGGCCGGGCGCTGGGGTGGAGGCTGCGACCGGAGCCGGCCGGCCAGACGGAGCCCACGGCGGCCAGGGCGGGCAGCCGCAGACCACCCCGAGGTAAGGCCGACCCCGCTCCCCGCCCGCGGGACTCGGCGCTGGGGACCGATCGCCGCCCGGACGCGCGGGAGAGAGGGGCCCGGCCGAGGACAGGGGAAGCCCCCGGGGGCGCCACGCGCGGGGTTCCGAGGGGTCCCGGGACAGCGAGGTGCAGGACGCCTGGCGCGCGGGTGGCGCGCGGCCCTTTCCGAGCGCGCGGAGGGTGAGGTGGGCGCGGGCGGCGGAGCGCCGGCCGTGGCGGGGGATCGCGCCCCGACGGCGCTCGCGGGCGTTATTACCCCCGGAGCGCAGGTGCCGGTGAGAACGCGCTCGCCGCACGTGAGCCGAGGGGGGACGCCGGGGACCGTCTGGCGCCGCCAGGTGAGCCCCGCTCCCCGAGCGCCCCTCCGGCGGGCCGGGCCGGGCGAGCCCTGGGGTCGGGGGAGCCGGCGGCCCCTGACCCGCGCGCCGCGCCCGCAGCCGAGCCCAGGAACCATGGCCCTGAGCGAGCTGGCGCTGCTCCGCCGGCTGCAGGAGAGCCGGCACTCGCGGAAGCTCATCCTGTTCATCGTGTTCCTCGCGCTGCTGCTGGACAACATGCTGCTCACGGTTGTGGGTACGTACAGACCCGGCGTCCCAGTCCCCCGGCGCGCCCCGCTTACCCCGGCGCGGTGCGGGCAGGTTGGAGAGAATACGTTTTTCATAAAGACGTTCCCCGCCCAAGGCTGCCTCGCTTAGGCTAGTGGCCGAGTTCGCGGCTTCGTTTTCCTGGAGGTCCGGTCAAAAAAACGTGACATCAGATAAAACTAAGAACTTATGTTTCCTCCTGATAATTTCCTGCTTCCCCTTGTCACTTTCAACGCGATTTAAAAAAAATTTTTTTTAATATTCTGTGAAGGAAGAGCAATTTCCAGGATTCACAATAATATTATAATAATTATTACGCCCCCCCCCCGGAAAAAGGTGGATTAATTATGTGGTCTGTCACCTAAAGGAACAGGTCAGCATACCTCCCTCCATAGAAGGAAGGGACATGGACACATGTCAGGACTCCTATCAAGAGCAGTTTTAACTGTTGATTTTCATCTTTTTTGCTGTAATAGATTTTTGACCAGCTACATAATTGACATCCAGGTCTCTTAATTAGCCCCATGAACAACAGGTTTGGCACGCATATTTTCCTGAAAAATATCCCAATTTTTAATGAATAAAAAATGACTTTTTAAAGGGTCATTTCCCCTGTCTAAGTTTTTCTCTCTGGACAGTTTTCAGAGCATCAGAGAGTCAGGTTTTCACTTCCAGGAATATGGGAGCTTTGGGGCTCATCCCAGTAGAGTAACAAGGGCCTGTGTCCTCCTTTGTCTTGAATCCTCTGTTATACACATGCCCAAAGCTTCGATTACATCAGCTTTCTTTTCCTTTGTGAAAGTCGCAGGAAGTCTTGAATTTGTCAAGTTGTATGAAACATTGCTGCTTCCCCCTCAAGTAATAGAAAGATAAAGTGAGTCTAGTGCAGAATTTCCGAATTATTACTTCCTGCGGGTTAATTTTTTTTTTTTTCTCCAAGGCACATAATGAAATTTAGGTTTCTGTTTTCCTGATTCATTCACTTAAAGGTCTTTCTAGCCTCTTTCTGAGAAGCCCTGGTTGACCCCAGGTCAGCACAGACTAGATTTCAGATCGCATCTTGCTTTCCTTTCCTAAAATATTCCTATGAAGGAGCCCTGTAAGAAGCACAGGGAGCTCTGGGGCTGCTCAGGTCTGCTGGCCCTGAGAGCTCTCACAGCCTCTGGGGCTTTGTTCTCAGAGCTTGTTGTTGTTTAGTCCCTCAGTCGTGTCCGACTCTTTGCAGCCCCTTGGACTGCAGCCCACCAGCCTTCCCTGTCCTTCACCATCTCCTGGAATTTGCTAAAACTTAAGTCTGCTGAGTCAGTGATACCCTCTAATCATCTCATCCTCTGTCACCCCTTTCTCTTTCTGCCCTCAATCTTTCCCAGAGCTAAACAACATGAAATTGTTCAGTGTCGGTGCAGAGGTTCCCTTTCCTGAGGCAGACACGCCACTTCTCTGGGTCTCATTTAGCATTTGACAAGACCACAGGTTTGCTGGCTTTGGTTCCAGGGAGGCTTTCAGTGTAATCACCATTGTCCTGCTCTCATCCCCAGTCCCCATCATCCCGAGTTACTTGTACAGCATTGAGCATGAGAAAGATGCTCTAGAAATCCAGACCGCCAAGCCTGGGCTCACAGCCTCCGCCCCCGGAAGCTTTCAGAACATCTTCTCCTATTATGACAACTCCACCATGGTCACGGGGAACAACACCGACCACCTTCAGGGGGCGCTGGTGCACGAGGCCACCACGCAGCGCGTGGTCACTAACTCATCCTCGGCCCCTTCTGACTGTCCCAGTGAAGACAAAGACCTCCTGAATGAGAATGTGCAGGTCGGCCTGCTGTTTGCCTCGAAAGCCACTGTCCAGCTCCTCACCAACCCATTCATAGGACTGTTGACCAACAGGTAGGTTATATTGTTTCGGTCAAGGAGCTAAATATTCATAATATTGTTCCAGATCTTTTTGTTTCTCATTCATTGATCAGAGTCTGGAGATCCAAAGCTGGAGGGGAAATCCAGTCTCCTTCACCTTACGTTTCCATCTTGAGGCAGTCACGATTTCCCATTTGGTGCTGCTTTTCATTGCCACCGTGGCCATCATCGTGGGATTGTACGTGCCATGTGGCTTTCTCTTCTCTTCCACTTCTGGTCATGGACTTCCCAATAGACAGCCGAAGCGGTTTCCTTCAGGCTGGTGTGGTCAAGGCTCGTGTGGATGGCCAGGTGGGGAACGTGGCATGTGATCCATAGTCCTGCTGATAGAGGAAGCAGCTCGCTGACACCGAGGCCCTGGGCAGTGGACCTTCCCCTGCCACGTGCTGAGCTGTGTCCATGTGCACACCAACAAAGAGAATCTTTTTCCCCAGATAATTCAAGCTGCCCACATGAGCTTTATATTAATCCGGATGTTCTGGAGTCTTTTGAGACCCAGTTTTTCTGAATAATGGTTCACATGTCCATTGTTGGCGGCCATCCAGCTACTATTTATTCTTCTCCAGCTGAGGTGGTCCAGCTCTGCCCAGGACTTGGGGGCTGCAAGCACAGGACAGGGGGCTTGCAAAAGAGGGGAGGAGATGTCTGTTGCAAAGAGTGGGAGCTGGTAGAGTGAGCAGTGGTGGTGGGCTCCCATCTAAACAGTGTGACCCCAAAAGCAGAGATGTGAAAAACGGTGGAGGGGGGCGGTGCCCAGAGTCCTACCTGTGAAACAGGCTTAGACGCACAGAGACAAGGACCAGAGGTGGGAAAGAGAGCGAAAGAGGGGTCCAGAGGACTGAGGAGGGCAGGTCTGGGGGGCCTGGGTGGGGCTGCGCTGTGAGGAGCCCCACGTGCTAGATGACAGAGGAGTAGGCGCTTGTTGCAGGAGCACTTGGGAGCCACTAGAGATTCCAAAGCTAATTGAAGAGTCAGGGAAGGTAAAAAGTGAAAGTGTTAGTCACTCGGTCATGTCTGACTCTTTGCAACCCCATGGACTGTAGCCCACCAGGCTATTTCTGTCCATGATTTTTCCCAGACAAGAATACTGGAGTGGGTTGCCATTTCCTTCTCCAAGGCCCAGTCTTTTATTAAAATATTGCTAATCATATCAAGATGGTGACAATAGAGAGGGGCCCTGTGTGGCTGAGAGTGGGGCCAACTCTGGAGGGTTGGGGGCTCTATGAGGCAACAAGGCCTGGGGTGGTGGCAGGGGCTCAAAGCGGCCACAGCAGGCCTGCCTTCCTCCACACAAGCGATCCCCTGAAGCAAAGATTTCTGGTAGGGTACCCATGGTGAGTCAGATGGAAGTACCTTTTCTACCTCTGCGATGTGATTTTCTGGACTGGGTTTGCCATTGAATCCATTTTAACCCTCCCATGCCACATCCAGCCTGCAGGCTATGTGGCAGTGTTATCAGGCTACTGCATAAAATGGTAAGCAAATGAATGCAGGACGCTGGGTCCACTGGGAGCCCACCAAGAGGCACCATTATTAAGATAGCGTTCAGCATTTCTTCTATTCTTCAGGAGGAAAACCAAGCAGACCTCCGTGGTTTACAGGGTTTTCTTTCTTTTCTCACCCCTAAGAGCGCTCCTTAAAATGCATCTGGTATAATTACAGAAAACAGCTCAGGGTTTTGTATTCTGAGAAAGCAAACAGCTCAAATGCTATATGGGAAAATTCAGGACATTATTGTAATAACACCTTGCCAATCACTTGGACATGAATGTCACTAGCTGTACAGCGCAATACTTAGAAACTCAGCGGAAATGATGTGAGCGTTCCAATCTTCCAAATGTAAATGGCAAATGAAAAGCTTAAAAAAAAAATCCCATTCTCATTTCTAATGCTTTGCTTATGCCAAGGGGCAGGAGCTTGTTTAAAACCAGGGAGACTTTTGCCCTATTATATACTCCAAATACTTTGACATTGTAGCCACCTCAGCGGTAAAGAATCTGCCTGCAATACGGGAGCCACAAGAGATGCAGGTTCGATCCCTGGGTTGGGAAGATCCCCTGGAAGAGGGCATGGCAACTCACTCCAGTGTTCTTGCCTGGAGAATCCCATGGACAGAGGAGCCTGGCAGTGTTACAGTCCATGGGGTTGCAAAGAGTTGGATGCGACTTAGCATGCATGCATGCAAGGCTTGTGTTTGGGCCTCGTAAAAAAAAAATTATCTTCCAAGAGAAAACTAATTTCCTTTAGTGACCTGTGAAATTTAGTCTATTTGTATGGTGGAACTTGTCAAGAACAAAATTTTCCTCCCTAGCTGATTTCTCCCAGCTCTCCAGCAAATTTCAAAACAATCTTCATCTTCTAGCACTGCCTTGTAATGTGGAAATTGAAACAAATTTTAATATCAATGCAGGCAGGCAAAACAATTGAACAAACTCAGTTGTCCCTCCAACATGGTCATGATAAGTAATGTTTTCCAATATTTTCCAAGCCCAGTAGATATGAATTTGGGGACTTGCAGCATTTCTGGGCACTCTGTGGCTCTGCTCAGAGAAGTTATAAATATATTTCCGTTTACAGACTCTTCCCTTGTGAGCCATTGCAAATAGCCTTTTGATGTAATTTGTGCCAATCACATCCACAATTACCAACGAGATATGTGACTCACATTTTCAGGGTTGTAAAGAACTGAGTTTAAAATAGCATTTTACACTTGGTTAATATGTTTTTGATTAAAGAGTAGTTAAAACATGAAGCATCAGATCTTGAGGAAGCTTGAGCAAAAGCTTTGGGGGCTGTCTTAGTATTTTTATAGTAGTGGTCCCCAACCTTTTTGGCACCAGGCACCAGTTTTGTGGAAGACAGTTTTTCCACAGGTGGGGGGTGAGGGGTGCTTTGAGGATGATTCAGTGGCATAACATTTATTGCGCACTTTATTTCTGTTATTATTACATCAGCTCCAGCTCAGATCACCAGGCATTAGATCCTGAAGGATAGGATTCCTCAGTGACTCTGTGGAATGAAATTGCAACCACTCCAGTATTCTTGCCTGTAAAATCCCATGGACAGAGGAGCCTGGCTAGCTATAGTCCATGGGGTCACAAAACAATCAGACACAACTTAGCGACTAAACAATAACTCAGGAGGAGAAAGCATTTGTCCAGACTCTGGCTGATGTCTTCCTCTCTTCTGGTTCTTTCCACCAGCTTACTGTTAAAAACCAGTTTGTACCTTTAGTTACGGAATATAAATAATACAGGTAAAATCTGCCTTTTTTGCATCTCCTTGGGCTCTCCCTGGGTGCCCCAGGCTGAATGAGGAAAAGTCCAAACAGTGAGTTGTTGGATGCTATTTTTATTCAGTGGGAGGGAGTTTAGGAAAAATCAGCCTGATGTGAGGGACCTCGATCCTCACCCACCTCCCTGGTCTAGAAAATTATCTTTTTCCATCCCATGATGCACGCTGGCCTAGCCTCCCCGTGTCTGTGCAGTGCTTCTGACAGTGGGGAAAAAAGAGATCTCTTGCATCTCCAGAGATGTAGTAGGGAGCTTGGAGCCACTCATTTCTAAAGCTTCTTGCTGTAAACAGCACCCACTCTGAAATGAGACACCCAATGTCACACCCATCATAACCCGTTGAACCCCCATGTTACAGTCCAGCGCCCCATTGTTTGTGGTCACGATGCTGCCGTGTGAGTGGCTTTTGTGAGTGGGTGACAACAGGAAGCAGCCTCCTGTCTTTTGTTTTAAATATTGGGTAAGATCTCATGTCGAACCATGAAAATAAAATATGACGATTCTTGGGGAGTATTTAAATGCTCACTTGGCTGCTAGATGATACAAGTAATTCCCATTTCATTTCCTCTGTAGGTAGTATATTTTCACTGAATAATTTGTGACCAGATAGGGAACAAAGGACATTTTGACTATGGTGAGGGTGGTGATCACAGGTCCAGTAACACACTTTCCAAAGCCTGTGGGTGTGTGTCTTGACTTGATTGCCATCTTTGAGGCTTGTGTGACTTCTTTTCTAATTCCAGTTTAACTGTTCATTTCATGATTGCACTTGTAAGTGAAATGAATATGAGCAACAGCTGTTGTCATTTGGCCCAGTAAGTGGATTTTAGAGGTACCCACACATAAAAAGCATGTTCCAGGGAGGTACACAATGTGAAAAGCATCTTTACATTTCTCTCTTCCGTAAGTCAAGAACATGGCACCATGGTCTTCACTTGCTTAACATAAGGCTTCCGTAGTAGTTGTATCTTTAGACCCAAGATATTCCAAATGAACCCAACGGCTTGGGAAAGGGTTAACTCCAGGGCCGGGGGTAGGGAGAGCTCCCTCCTCAGCTTGTCGCTCTCAGTGGTCTGCTTTTTATCAAACCAGCGTCAGTGGCTTAATTTATTTCCATAGTTACCTAGTATATTTGAAAGCCAGGTATTCTTCCTCACAAATCTTAGCTCACATCTGAACGACAGGGAGAAAGCCACAGGGCATGAAATCCCCACCGAATCGACTGTGTGTTTTTGTGTTTTTGTGTTTTTTTTTTTTTCTCTAGCTTCAGGCAGTTGGTCTGAAGTGGGTTCTGTAGCAATAAGCAGTGACCTTTTCAAAAAGCGTCTCCATGGACAGGGAAATCAGCCATTCTGGGAAGGGATCTCCCATCCCAGACGTCGTGAGGATGGAAAGGGTGTGACAGAGTCTTTGCTTTGAAATCAGAACAAGCTGGCCGTGGATTTGGGTCCTTCCCATGGGAGCAGAGCCCTCATGTGATCTGTGCATCAAGGAACACCCGGGAGAGTAAGAAATTCAAGGCTCATGTAGCTCACTCCACACATGTTATAACTGAAAGAGACAGACCCAGGGGCTAAACCTAAGGATTTTCTTTTATTTATGAAATGGTTGACCACAAGCTTCCAAGTCCTATCGGACTTTTTGTGACCCCATGGACCATAGCCGGCCAAGTTCCTCTGCCCGTGGCATTTTCCAGGCAAGAATCCTGGAGTGGGTTGCCATTCCTTTCTCCAGGGGATCTCCCCGCTCCAGGGATGGACCCTGTGTCTCCTGCATACCACTGAGCCTCTAGGAAATGTAAAATACCTCTCTGTTCACTGCTGTTCACTGTTGAGGAGTGTGTGGAGATAGCTGGAAAGGGAGATGTCACCTCTTGTCTCCTCTGGGGCAGTTTGTTCGCTTCTCTGTCCCCTATTCTGCGTCCTTGCTTTTGTCACTTACCCAGAAGAGGGAACCGAGGCAGATCTTAGCAAGCCTGGGACAAGAGTTTACATAAGGTAAAGATAAACTAGTCCATAGCATAGAGAACAAGTATTGATTGCCAGTGATAATTTAGGAACATAATAGGGTTTCTCCACTGACTGTGTATGGATACATAATGCATATAACTTTTATTGCTTTGCACTCTTCTAGGAATCAAATATATGACTTTTACTCATTCCAATTGGATTAGCTGCTCCCTGATGCCCTGTGGAGATGACAGTGGGCCAGGATGACTCACGAGGGGGTGATAATGGGATGCTTGGGTAAAGGTTTGCTGCATCAGACATGGCTTGGCTCAGTATCACTTTAATTGAGATGGCATTGAATTGCTGCAGGAGGCCAAATCAGACATTTATGATTAATGTCAGTTGAGGTTCTGACCATTTAGGAGACATTGTGGGGAGGGAGAAAGGACAGTGGCCATCTGGCCACCACTCAGTGACCCTGGGGCCTTGGGCAGCTGTTCTGAGGCAGGTGTTCAGGGGGACAGGGCAGTCTGAGGGTGGAGAGCCAGGAGCTGCCCATTGGGCTGCATTTGCCTTGGGGCTGAGCTCCAGAGAAGGATGCTGCCCAGCACTTGCCACTGGGCAACCCTGCCAGTGGCTTGGCCAGTGTTGAAAGCGTAGGGCACACGAGTCTGGTAAGGAGAAGGAAGCAGCAGGATCCCAGTGATACCCAAAGCAGCTGGCTTGCTCTGCAGTTGTGGCTGAGTCACAGGCTCCACCTTTGAACCTTGACTTTCTCATCTAAGATAGGGGATTGGACTGGCCAGCCTTTGAGTTTCCTTCTAGCTTTGCCATTTGGTTTTCCAGTCATGCTTTATTAAAATCTGAAAGCAACTGAGAAACACAACAGTAGCTGCTGCATTTTTAGAGAAAAACACAACACCTGGTCTTGGTTAAAAGAATCGTCCATAAGTGTGCAGCCCTCTGGGTACCAAGCCACCTGGTATTAACAGGTACTGCGGACCCACGTTCCACGCACCCCGTGTGGACCACTGCTCCTGCGACTGGTGTCCCCCCCACCAAAGTGTATACTAGCAGGACCCGGCCTCATTGACACTCAAGATTATGCCCTCTGCCTTGAATTTGGGGCAAGTTACCTAAATCTCTTGAGCCTCCATGTGGCCATCTGAATATAGGGTTGGAGCCAGCTATCACGTGGAATTGTGATGGTCACAGCTGACTCTGCATGCTTGTTATCTCCGGGAGTGCTGGAGCCTCCTGGTAAGAAGGCACTCACACCAGCTGTGCCCTGCCAGGTGACCTTGATCAGTGGCTGGGCTGTCGACTGGATGTAATATTACTGGTTTTGCAATAGCTTTGACTTAAGTCAGTGGTTTTCCAAGCTGGATGTTGAAAGGGATAAGAAGCCTCTGTTCATTCCAGGGCAGTTGTGTGTTTGTTCTTCCCCCAGACATGCAATGTTGTTGTTCAGTTGCTCAGTCGTGTCCGACTCTTTGTGACCCCATGGACTGCAAGTGCCAGGCTTCCCTGTCCTTGACTAGCTCCCGGAGTTTGCTCAGACTCATGTCCATTGAGTTGGTGATGCCATCCAACCATCTCATCCTCTGTTGTCCCCTTCTCCTCCTGCCCTCAATTTTTCCCAGCATCAGGGTCTTTTCCAATGAGTCAGCTTTTTGCAGCAGGTGGCCAAAGTATTGGAGCTTCTCCTTCCAATGAATATTTATGATTGATTTCCTTTAGGGTTGACTGGTTTGATCTCTTTGCAGTCCAGGAGACTCTCAAAAGTCTTCTTCGGCACCACAGTTCAAAAGCATCAATTCTTTGGCGCTCAGCCTTCTTTATGGACATGTAATAGTTGCTGAGAAAATAAACTGCCTGTGACTTCTCTCTGAGCCCCCTGGAAGTTTCCTTCATCAGTTTCCATTAGTGCCGTGTTGGATCTGGTGTTGTGAGCAGGTTTCTTTTGCCTGCAGAAGTGAGAGCACAGAGCAGTCGGCTCGGGGCTGGTGGAGACGAGCAGCTGTCATTTGATGGTATCTGAACTGCAGTTCAGCACCTTGGTATCTTTCCTAGTTCACCAAATTGGCTTCAAAGCCTGCTTTATGAGTTACAAGCTCATTTCAGGTCACAGTAGAGGAGTCTTTGCATCAGTTAGTGGGGTGGTGATGGCCTGAGAATGCGAGGATTTTATGATGCTGTTTGTTTCCTGGATGCACATGAAACACTTAAAAATTGTATAAGTGGGACCAGAACTTTTAGAAGGTTCTGTTCAAAACCACATATGCCTTTTGGCTACCTGGGGAGGTTAGTAAAGTAAGTCTGCAAGGAGAAGGACTGGATGGAATGGCCCTGGATGGAATTAGCCCTAGGACATCAGACAAGTCAGTTTTTCATACCTCATCTGTAACATGTGGAAGTGGTCTCTCTGCTTTTATCACATCAGGGAGCTCATGGGTGGAAGTGCTTGGAGAATGGAGTGTAACCTTAGGTGAAGATATTGTTATGATTTTTCATTCCAGCCTTGAGTAGAAGAGCCCTCCCAGGCTGTATGACTGGTACTCAGGGCTCCTTGTTCCTCGTTGGGTTTCTCTCCAGGGTCTTGAGTCTGGGGCTGGAGGAAGATGAGGCCTGGAGATGCTCAGGGCTATTCTGGGCTGTGACACAGATCTTCTCTAGGGCTGTAGCTCAGCCAGTCCTGGCCCCTGCTTTTTTGTGATTTGTTCCTGGCAGAAAGGAGGCCAGGGGGCAGGAAGCTGCTTCACTGTCATGTGCCATCTATATGACAGGGATCAACCTGCTTGCTTAATCTGCAGAAACAGGTAGGGAAAACAGGAAGAGAATGAGGGATGAAGCAAAATTTCTGAAACATCTGTCATGTTCCAGGTGCCCTGGTAGCAGTTTAATAGCCATGTCATATCATACCCACTCCACCTCCCGGGTGGTACCAGTGGTAAAGAACCCACCCACCAGTGCAGGAGGCAGAAGAGATGTGGGTTCACTCCCCAGGTCAGGAAGATCCCCTAGAGAAGGGAATGGCAACCCACTCCAGTATTCTTGCCTGGAGAATCACATGGACAGAGGAGCCTGACGGGCTACAGTCCATGGGGTTGAAAAGAGTCGGACATGACTGAAGGGACTTAGCATTCCACCTATGGGAAGTGGGTGGTGGTCTCTCTTTGAGCCTCGAGGGAGTAGTTTGAGTAAAATGGCAAGGCCAGATGTCCAGCCAAGGGTGTGATACCCAGACATTGAGGTCTCCCCACCTCTCCTGTCTGCCTGGTGGCAGACCCCTGTGCTTTGTGGTCTTGTGGAGCAATTAGGATGTTGAAAGTTTTGTGCAGAAAACAAGGCCTGTATCAGGGTCAAGGTGAAGATAGATTTGGAAATGTCCTCATTTCCCGATGCCTTTTAGACGTACTGCAGTTGTGTCTGCTGCCCATGGAATCTCTTGATGACCTTTTACTAGAATCATTTGATTGCAGCCGTCCCTCTGGGGAAGCTCTAGCCAAGACTCTAATTAAAGAAAGTTTTACAGAATGCTGGAAACAGGGGCTGTGTATTTGAATGTGTTCTGGGTTACTTGCCAAGATTTTATTAACATTTATGCCAGAGAAATTTCCCCTCAGAGTGGCAGTCCCTAAATGTATTCACGTTCCAAGACAGTCAAACACCAAAAGGTCACGGAGGAAGCACCAACTATATGAATTTTTAGAAAAGTTGACCAGACGCTTATCCACCCGATCCCGAAGGCTAACAGGAGAAACTCAATAGAAAGGCTTAAATAAAGTACGGAGCAGTCACTAGGTTCTCTCTGTGGTTCTGTTTTGCAGAATTGGCTACCCAATTCCCATGTTTACAGGATTCTGCATCATGTTCATCTCAACAGTTAGTAAGTGTCTGACGTTTGCCTTCCGAGTTTGGGTCACCGGGTAGGCTCTGACCACCACCAGCTGGGAATTGAGAACACAGCTGGGATGGGGGTGGGGGTAGGTATGTTGGCAACAACTGCAGAAAGCAGTGAGGGTCTTCAGGGTGGGTGAGGTCTTCAGGGAACCAAAGCATGATGTGGTAAATCCAGAAGTACCCCCATCAGGTTAAGGGAGGCCTTTAGAAAGGTCCTGTTTGAGCAGATTTGGTCACCGTGCCAGCCGGGTCTACACTGACCGTGGCCTGGCCACTCTCTCCGCAGTGTTCGCCTTCTCCCGCAGCTACGCCTTCCTGCTGTTCGCCAGGTCCCTGCAGGGCATCGGTTCCTCCTGCTCCTCTGTAGCTGGTAGGTGTGGAACTGACTAAGTCTGTGCCCCAGGGGCTTTGGTCTATGGGAGGACCGGGCCCTGCCTTGGCTGGCGACCCTTTACAGAATGAGCTGGAATAATTCAGGCAATCAAGGTATCAGTGGTGGTGGGTGCTGGGTTTTTGGATGTTGTTTGACCTTGTTTTATTGGTCTGGCAGGTGTGGGAAGACCACAGTCTGGGCTGGGGGTGGGTGGGGTTGTGAGTCATGAAGATAATTCTGTTGCTTCCAGAGCTTGGCTGTCACCGTTTCTTTCCCTGATTAGGGATGGGCATGCTGGCCAGCGTGTACACAGATGACGAGGAGAGAGGCAACGCCATGGGGATTGCCCTGGGAGGCCTGGCCATGGGGGTCCTAGGTGGGTGAGGGCTGCCGTACAGGGAAGGGTCTATCCTCTGTTGGACACTGAGCCCCCTTTCACTGTGTCCTCTGTTTCCTCCCTGCTTTCATGGAGGCTTTGAAAAATGGGACGTGTCCTGACCTGGGCGGTCCTGGGCTCCCTAGTCCTCTCTCCCCGATCCAGATGAAAACGAGTCTTGAACAGGATGCTCTGCCAAGGTCCCTGCCCTAGAACATTCTCTGAGTTTCCATCCTGCCCGAGGACCTTCCCACTTTATGAGCCTGCCTCCCCGACTTGCCCTGGCTGAGCTCCCAGACCAGGAACAGGCACCTTCCCTGACAGATCCAGGTCATCTGCCTTCTCTGTACATTCCTGACCTTCATCTGGGGGCCCACAGTCCCCCCTGTCTGCTGCTTCGTAAGGACCCTGCAGTCCTCCCTGGCCCATTTTCCTATGCATGTTTGTGCCTGAGTCTTATTTCTCTCTGACCTTTGCCTGTGGGGTTTCCCTCATAGGCTTTTGCCCATATCTCAGGTGTAAAACCACTTAGAGGAGTTGCCAGGGTGGTTTAACACTCCTGAACAGAATATAGGGTGGTCCTTTTACATACTGTCTGGAACCAAGTAGAGGGGTTTCCCAGGTGACGCTCGTGGTAAAGAATCTGCCTGCCAACGTAGGAGACGCAGGAGAGGAGGGTTTGCTCTCAGGGTCAGGAAGATCCCCTGGAGTAGGAAATGGCAATCCACTTCAGCATTCTTGCCTGGGAAATCCCATGGATAGAGGAGCCTGGTGGGCTACAGTCCATGGGGACACGAAGAGTCAGACACAGCTGAGCAACTGAGGATGCATAGAGGGAGAAACACAAAGAAGATGGTTCTGGTCGAGGGGGTGGTTGGCAGTCCTGGGCCCGGTACCAGCCCCGCTCTGTCTTCCTCGCAGTGGGCCCCCCCTTTGGGAGCGTGCTGTACGAGTTTGTGGGGAAGACAGCTCCGTTCCTAGTCTTGGCTGCCCTGGTGCTCTTGGATGGAGGTGAGTGAGTGAGTCCCCTGGGACCCCTGGCTGTGATCTCGGGGACCTCGGGCTCAGCATCCTTGTGAGCAGGTGCTTGGGGCCACGCCTCTTCTTTTTCCTCCCATAGCTATTCAGCTCTTTGTGCTCCAGCCATCCCGGGTGCAGCCAGAGGTGAGCAGCAGGGCCAGGTGGGCACTGTGGTGGCCACGTGGCCTCTTCTAACTCCTGTTTTCCTGACAGAGCCAGAAGGGGACACCGCTCACCACCCTGCTGAGGGACCCATACATCCTCATCGCTGCAGGTGGGGCTCCCCCAGCACCCCGGCACTTCCCCATCAAGCGGGTGGGGGTGGGTGGCAAGGACCAGTGTTGGTTTTGCTGCTGGAAACATTACTGCTGCTGCTAAGTCGATTCAGTCCTGTCCGACTCTGTGTGACCCCATAGACGGCAGCCCACCAGGCTCCTCCGTCCATGGGATTCTCCAGGCAAGAACACTGGAGTGGGTTGCCATTGCCTTCTCCAATGCATGAAAGTGAAAAGTGAAAGTGAAGTCGCTCAGTCGTGTCCGACTCTTAGCGACCCCATGGGCTGCAGCCTACCAGGCTCCTCCGTCCATGGGATTTTCCAGGCAAGAGTACTGGAGTGGGGTGCCATTGCCTTCTCTGTGCTGGAAACGTTGGGCTGTAGAAAAACATAAAAGTCACAAAGAGGTCAGAAGAAATGTTTTTCTTCTGTCGTTGATTTCTGACACAGCCAAGCTCCTTTGTTGTTTTGCATTTGCGGCAAAGATGTCTGAGTCACAGAGATGACCTCCACGAGCATTGTTTGGGGCCAAGCTTGTTCGCTGTGTTTGTGTCAGCGGGCATCACTGTTTGGCCTTGAGCTTCCGGAATGGGTCCATGGGCTCCCTGCAGGCATCTTAGGTGGGTGGTCTGATTTCAACTTGGCATCTGGAGGGTGAAGGGGCGCCCCCTTTCTGCAGAGGGTATCCTGTAGCGGCCAGAAGACATCCTTTGTGTTCTTAGCAGAGAGAGGCTCAAAGGATGCCCTGGGGTGCTGTGGCTCTTGTGGGGGATAATGGGCTGTATCCATCCAAGTGACCATCCTCCCAGGACCATCCCTGTGACCTGGGCCTGGAACTGCCTCGTGAGGAACTAGTCTTATGTGGCCTGGGCCTGGACACAGTGGTCAGCAGCAGCCCTTGAGGTCAGGGGAGCCGTGCAGTGTGGGTTCCCTCCTGTTAGGGTTAGGTATGTCTAAGCAGGGGTCACAGACATGAAGGCTGATTTTTTTTAATATTTAAAAAATTTTATTGGAGTATAGTTGTTTTATAGTGTTGTATTAGTTTTTGTTGTGTAACAAAGCAAATCAGCTATATATATATATATATATATATATATATATATATATATATATATATATATATATATATACATATACACACACACACATATATATATCCCTCCTTTTTTGAATCAGGCTTGGCAACCCACTCCAGTATTCTTGCCTGGAGAATCCCCATGGACAGAGGAGCCTGGTAGGCTATAGTCCATGGGGTCACAAAAATTCAAACGTGACTGGGAGACTAAGCACATCCCTCCTTTTTTGGATTTTTCTTGCCACTTATGTCATCACAGAGCATTGAGTAGAGTTCTCTGTGGTATACAGTAGGTTCTCCTTAGTTATCTATTTTATACATAGTATCAATAGTGTGTATATGTCCCTGTGGAATCTGAAAAAGTTGGTACAGAGGATCTTATTTACAAAGCAGAAATAGAGACACAGACGTAGAGAATGAACGTTTTGTTACCAAGCTGGGGAGGAGCAGGTGGGATGAATTATGAGATTGGGGTTGACCTATATACCCAGGCAGACTTTGTTAAGCCATCTGCCACTGGGTCTGGTTCAGGTGGCACGCATGTGGTCCTGGTCTAGACCTTGTCTGTCATACCCGTTGACCAAAGGGTAGTAAACCTAGTGTGATGACCGCCTCCTGGAGGGGCCCCTCTGTGTGCCCCCTGCAAGACACAGGGAACATTCCAGAACTGGGATTCCCCTGGAGCCCTGGCTGTCCGAACTGGGGGTGAGGACATGTGTGGTGAGAGGTGGGGGCCCAGAGACGCCACCTTGCACCTTGGGGCAGACGTGTGGGCAGGCGTTGCTGCCTGTGACCTTCCTGCTCCTGCCTTTCTCTGACCTTCTCTGACCTGTCTTGTTCCTATGTGGCCCCCCACCTGCCATGGAGGAAGTACGGAGACCCAGCCCGCACTCAATGTCAGGCCGTTGGAGGTCGGGGAAGCCTGGCCATGGGGAGGGGTTAGTTGGGAGCCTGGTGTATCTCATTTGTCAGTTTATGGAGATGAGTGAGTGATGACCCAGAGAGGTCAACACCGCTGGAGGAAGATTTTGTTAGTTGTGTTTCCCAAGAAAAGGGAGCATGCCACACTGCTCAGGGCCACATGGGGAGCTGGTTTGGTCAACAGGCAGAAAGGGGCTGGGGAAAGCCCAGGCCAGATCCTAGGGGCTTCTGTGTGAATATCAGGGCAGGGTAAGCAGCTTAGGGTTGGCTAGTTTCAATAATCCCAGTCTGGGTGCTCTCCCCAGTTCCCTGGGTGAATTTAGGGTGGGGAGGGGTCACTGGTGCCGTGGGTCAGAGCTGATAAAGAGGGAGCTCAGAATATGGGCTCTGGATCACAGGGGAGACACGAACAACCCTGGTTAGTTTGGCCCTATAGTTAATGTCAAATAGACAAATACAGAATCTAAGGAAACACAAAGTAGGTGAGTGAAGGTAGTCCAGCCATTTCAATATCATTTTTATGTTCTGTCTTTAAATTTACAAAGAATGAAAAAAAAAAATCTTTCTTCATCTGTAAGCACCTTAATTATGGTTGCACGATGTTCTTTGAATCAGAAGTCTAGAAAATTAGACGATTCACAGCGCACAGCAGAGGAAGCTTTCAGAATAATGGGGACAGGAGGGTGTGTGTGTGTGTTTTTTCCCCAAAGGTTCTGCATTTACCAAGGGTTCTGGTTAACACAGTGATGATGGATGTTTACCCTATAGGTATAGTTGTTTAAAAAGAAAAATTCCTCACCAGGATATTTGTACCAAGTGCACTGGAATTTCAAGCAACCAGGGGCATCATTAGAAATATCTGTGTGATTGCACAAAATGTAGGAGCCTCAGGTTGCCTGGGTCTGTGTGTGATCAGTCTGAGCTGCTGAGTGGCCTCAAGCACATTACTTCCCTAATAAATTGGGAAAATTTAAACCTAGTGATCTCTAAGCCTTTCTCCAGTTCCAAACTTTATGACTCTGAGATGCTAGTTGTCTTAAGTAATAACAATACTAAAAAGAAACAACCCTCCCCACCATCCCCTTGATCTGTTATTCTTACAAAAGTAGAAGTTCTGGGTTTCTCAGCTGATTGTTCTGGCTGTGGGCACATGGGATTTAGCTGTATTTGGGAATGGTAGGGGACACTGGAGACCCCAAACAGAAGGACACTAACCCTCTTCCTTCCTTAAAGGGTCCATCTGCTTCGCAAACATGGGGATTGCCATGCTGGAGCCAGCCCTGCCGATCTGGATGATGGAGACCATGTGTTCCCACAAGTGGCAGCTGGGTAAGACTGGGCTGGGCACTTCTGATTCTAGAACTGTCTCCCCAGGGTAGGTCTCATCACTGTAGCCCTGCTGAGCGGCTGGTGGCAGGATGATAAAGTGATTGTTTCAGTTTGACACTTAAGGGGATCAGTGCTTAGATTAGCAATGAGCTTTGGGGTTTCTTTCAGCTCCAGATTTTGCATCATGCCTGATAGAGGTGCAGTTAATACAAAGACCAGAAATGAGAGAGAAAAGATGCATTCAGTATTTCCTCATGTTTCGGCAGCTGAACTATTGTATTAAATGTATGTGGACAGCAATCAAGTTTATGGAAAAGAGAATAACGAGAAACTTAGTTTTATTTTTCAAGGGGGCTTCCCTAGTGGCTCAGTGGTAAAAAATCCACTTGTGTTGCAGGAGATGCGAGTTGGTCCCTGGGTCAGGAAGATCCCCCGGAGAAGGAAATGGCAACCCATTCTTGTATTCTTGCCGGGCAAATCCCATGGACAGAGGAGCCTGGCAGGCTATAGTCCATGGGGCGGCTAAAGAGTCAGACAGGACTTAGCAACTAAACAATTTTTCAAAACATTTAAGTATAGTTGATTTACACTTTTTTGTTAGTTTCTGGTGTAAAGCAGAGTGATCCAATTATGCATGCGTGCCTGCTCAGTCACTCAGTCGTGTTTGACTCTTCACAACTCTGCAAACTGTAGCCCACCAGGCTCCTCTGTCAGAGTTTTCCAGGAAAATTTCATCCCCCAGATCTTTCTGACCCAGGGATCAAACCTGAGTCTCTGTGTCTCCTGTACTGGCAGACAGATTCTTTACCACTGTGCCTCCTGGGAAGGCCCAAGCTTATATTTACATATTCTTTTACATTATGGTTTATTACAGGATATTGAGTATAGTTCTCTGTGCTGTAGAGTAGGCTCTTGTTGTTTATTTATTTTGTATGTAGTAATTTGTGGAGAAGGCAATGGCACCCCACTCTAGTACTCTTGCCTGGAAAATCCCATGGACGGAGGAGCCTGGTGGGCTGCAGTCCATGGGGTCGTGAAGAGTTGGACACGACTGAGAGACTTCACTTTCACTTTTCACTTTCATGCATTGGAGAAGGCAATGGCACCCCACTCCAGTGTTCTTGCCTGGAGAATCCCAGGGACAGGGGAGCCTGGTGGGCTGCTGTCTATGGGGTTGCACAGAGTCGGACACGACTGAAGCGACTTAGCAGCAGCAGCAGCATGTAGTAATTTGTATCTGCTAATACCAAGCTCCTAATTTATCCCTCCCCACCTTCCCTGTTTGGCAACTATATATTTTGTCTTCCATGTCTAAATCTGTTTCTGTTTCCTAAATAAGTTCATTTGTGTCAAATTTTAGATTCCCCATACAAGTAGTATCACATGCTATTTGTCTTTCTCTGTTTGAGTTACTTCCCTTAGTATGATAATCTCTAGGTCCATCCATGTTGCTGGAATGGCATTATTTCATTCTTTTCATGGCTGAGTAGTATTCCATTTTATATATATATACCACATCATCTTTATCCATTACAAACTTAGTTTTTAAGAGGATGAATTTTTTTAGAGTGTTTTTTATTTATAGAGTAATTCATGCTTGCTGGTGGCTTCCTTGGTAAGTCAGCTGGTAAAGAATCCGCCTGCAGTGCAGCAATCGTGGGTTCGACCCCTGGATTGGGAAGATCCCCTGGAGAAGGGAATGGCTATCCAGTCCAGCATTCTGGTCTGGAGAATTCCATGGACTGTATAGCCCATGGGCTCGCAAAGAGTCAGACACAATTAAGAGACTTTCACTTTCGCTTTCATGCTTCTTGTTCAAAACCGAAGTACAGGGAATGAGGAAGTAAAATTAAAAAAAAAAATCTCATATGCATCTTTCCCCTTCTCCCAGCCCAGTCCTCTGTTAACAGTTTTGTGTCTTTTCTGGTTCTGTGCCATCTGTGTGCAATGCTTGAAAACCCAACCCGTGTCAAATCTTGTCATGTACATCACTGTGTGACCTCTTGTTTTTTCCTGTTTCTTTGTCAGAATGCACAGATTTACTTTTCACAGTTAAATTTTAATTTTTATCAAAATTACATATGTACTTAATTTTTAAGTAAAATATTATACAAGTCGTAGTGAAAAGACAGCAGTCTTTTCTCAATGCCTTCTCATCTCCAATCCCTTCCTCAAATTTTGTTCACCCTCAACTCTTTTAGTTATTTCTTCTGCTAATTCCTTGTTGTCTCTCAATAACATGTACACTCTTATTTTTTTTATTTTCCAATTTCTGACTTGTCCACCAGCTTCCTAATATAATAGATGAAGCTTTAATGCCATTATTGCTCTACCTGAGAATATCAAACAAACAACTCACATGTTTTCTCATCCTCTGTTTTCCTAAAACAATTCTCTAACAGATTTTCTTTACGTTGGCTTTCAGTGTTGACATTACTCTGACTGTGTAAATATTGTTCAAAGATGAGCTGTATAGGGTTCTGTGATTATTTCCTTTTAGTGTGTGTGTGGAATCTCGTTCCCTAGCCAGGGGTTGAACCCAGGGCCCCTGCAGTGGAAGCGCGGAGTCTTAACTAGTAGAATACTAGTGGTTTCTTTCTCTTTTACAAGCTGCCTGTTTTTC
Organism: Budorcas taxicolor; assembly: GCF_023091745.1. Lineage (NCBI taxonomy): Eukaryota > Metazoa > Chordata > Mammalia > Artiodactyla > Bovidae > Budorcas > Budorcas taxicolor. Next base: position 36,925,587 of record NC_068932.1, read on the forward strand.
CTGTAGGTAGTAATTGCTGTCTTTCCATTTCCTTAGATTCCTGTGTAGCATTTGTGAATATATCCCTCAAACTCTCCTGCAGAGATGAGAGACCCTCTAAATACAGCCAAGTGCACCACAGACCTATCCTTTCTGTGTTTTTGCTTGTTTGTGGACGTCTGTTCCACGTCATTCTGTCTCCAGTCCAGACGTGTGCTCTAGGCCATCGTGAGACTTTTCTCTTCTAATATCTGGGCATCTTCTTTGCCTCTCTGCTGTTTCCTGTACCCTCCTCTCAAGCACTCGTCTCTTTGGTTTGCATTCTCATTATGCTGGAACGCATCCTCCAGCAGCTTCCTGAGGTAAAAGTCCTCTGGGATCCTGCATATCTGAAAGTGTCTCTACAGAGGAGGGCATGGCACCCCACTCCAGTGTTCTTGCCTGGAGAATCCCATGGACAGAGGAGCCTGCTGGGCTACAGTCCATAGGGTTGCAAAGAGTTGGTCATGACTGAAGCAACTTAGCACACACACACGCATCCTTGCCTCAATTTTATCCTGAGTTTGATTGACTTAGTCTGTTTGGGTATATAATTCTTGGTTGGAAATGCTTTTCCTTCAGAATCTTATAAAAAAAATATTTTTTTGGACCACACTGTGTGGCATGTGGGATCTTAGTTCCCCAACCAGGGATCAAACCCACGTTCCCTGCCTTGGAAGCATGGAGCCCTAACCACTTCACCACCAGGGAAGTCCTCCTTCAGAGTTTTGAGGCCACTGCCCTGTTCTGGCAGCCAGGGTCGCTGTTGAGGAGGCCAGTGTCCTCATTCCCCATCTTCTGTAGGAGCTTGAAGGGTCTTCTGTTTGTCTCTAGGTTTTGAGCATCCACGATGGTGACTGACAGGAGTCTTGTTTTCCTCCACTCTGCTGGGCAGTCGCATAGTCAGCCTCCTCACTTAGGAAACCCCTTCTTTCAGTTCTGGGAAATCTTTTTATATTATTTCTTTAATCCTACCCCTCTTCCATTTTCTGTCTGCTCTTTTCTGGTGCTCTGGTGGGTCAGATGTTGGACCCTACATTTTATGCTTTAATTTCTTATCTTGCCTTTCCTGTTTCCACTGATTTCTTCATCGTCATCCTCTGAACTCAACTGAGCTTTTATAATTGATGTCATCATATCATACACTTGAAGAGTCTTTTCATATTTTCTCTGAGTGGTTTTGTGTATGTGTTAGGGAGTGGTGATGGGGTTGTTGAAAGAATATCCTCCTACTATTTAGTAGGAAGACTCTCTCCCCCTCCTTGTTTCAGCCTCCCGTGTCATTACCTGGGGTCTTTGAACCTCTTCAGTTCAGTCTCTCTCAAGAAACTGTCTCCTGCCAGTTGAACCACTGAGGACGGGGCGGGTGAGGGGGCGGTTCAGCCTCTTTCTGGTTGACAGCCTCCACTCTCAGCCTTACGTTCACAGCACCTGCAGCCTTCAGCTCCTGAACGTCCTGGGTTCTGAGGCATGAAGGTCTCACTGTTTCTGCCCACTCTGTGTGAGGGTGGAAGGTTCTGGAGCTCTCTGCCATGTACCTCACTTCTCTCCCTCTGGTTGATCCTCCTTCTCACTGCATTTTGCTTTTTCATTTTGTTTCTCCTTGAGCAGACAGCGGAGGGTCTATAGTTTTCTTTTATTCCTTTACTAAAATTTAAGTGGAATTTAGAAAACCCTGTAGATTCAGTCTGCCCTGTTTAACTGGATCTGGCTTCCCAGATGGCTCAGTGGTAAAGAATCCGCCTGTAATACAGGAGATGCAGGTTCAATCCCTGGGTCAGGAAGATCTCCTGGAAAAGGAAATGGCAACCCACTCCAGCGTTCTTGCCAAGACAATTCCATGGACAGAGGAGCCTGAAGGGCTACTGTTCAGGGGGGTCGCAAAATTGTCAGAAATGACTCGGCAACTAAACAACATCATTCCTTTTTAAAATTTAAATATTTATTTATTTGGCTGAGCAGGATCTTTAGTTATGGCGTGCAAACACTTAGTTGCTGCATGTAGAATCTGGATCCCTGACCAGGGATCGAACCTGGGCCCCCTGCACTGGGAGTGTGGCATCTTAGCCACTGGACCACTAGGGACATCCCCATCATTCCTACTAGTGATTTCTTTCTGTTCTGTGTTATGATTATACCATACATTTCCTACCTGTCCTTAGCTGGACATTTGGTTTCATCCCAGTTTTTGCCATTAGAAACCACACTGCAGTGAAATATCCTTTCCATGTATTCCTGCTCAAGTGTGAAAGTACCTGTATCTATAGGGCAAATTCCTAAACTTAAATTGTGTTTTGATATTTGGTAGCCTTGCACTAAAACAGGTGTTATCAGCCATTCCACATTGAGTGTATGTGAGAAAGGGGATCTCATATTGATTTATTTCTGCTTTGTGAGTGAAATTGAGCACCTTTTCATATGTTTATTATCCATATCTATTCCCTTTACTGTGGATTTCTGATTAATATCCTTTGCCCATTTTTTCTATTGTTTCATCCTTTTTTAGAAATTTGTGTTCTTTGTATGTTCAGATATTAATCTTTATCAGATCTTTTGCAAATATCGCCCTTTGTTTTATGTCTTTTGACTTAATAGGTGTTCTCAGGTTTTTTTGTTTTCCTGTTTGTCACTTGGAACATTTAAAATGCCATGAGTCAGACTTAGCAGGCTTTTCCATCATTTCAAGTCAGGTTCAGGAAGGCCTTTCCTATGTCAAGATTATGGTTTCACTGAGTTTCCTTCAATAAATGTATGAGTTGCTTTTTTTTTTTTTTTTTTTTTGCATTTAGCTCTTGGTTTTACAGAGAATGCCTTTTGCTGTAAAAGAGTGTGAGAAGGACCTGATGTTACTGTTCTCTTTGTAGCCAGCCAGCCCTACAGCCGGGCGCCCTGGAATCCATCTGATATTTCCCATGTCCAACTTGCTGGAAACGACCATTTCGTTCTTGGGTCTGTTTCTGGGTTTCTCTCTTGTGTTCCATTTGTCTGCCTGTATCCCCTTGTCAATACCTTACTATTTAATTACTGTAGCCTGAGAATCCTGCTTAATATCTGAAGACTAGGTCTTGCATGTACACATTTCTTTAAGAATTTATCAGTTGTCCTTCCCAGAAGTTTAGTTTCTTTTCACAGTTCTTTCACGTTACGTACTGACATCTTCAGATGGAGACTCTCAGTTCTGAATAAACCCACATTTTTAGAGCCCCCCAACCTTCTCTGGTAGCTCAGCTGGTAAAGAATCTGCCTGCAATGCAGGAGATCCCAGTTTGATTCCTGGGTTGGGAAGACCCCCTGGAGAAGGGATAGGCTACCCACTCCAGTATTCTTGGTCTTCCCTGGTGACTCAGCTGGTAAAGAATCTGCCTGCAATGTGGGAGACCTGGGTTTGATCCCTGGGTCAGGAAGATCCCCTGGAGGAGGGCATGGCAACCCACTCCAGTATTCTGGCCTGGAGAATCCCCATGGACAGAGGAGCCTGGCGGGCTGCAGTCCACGGGGTCGCAAAGGGTCAGACACAGCTGAGCAACTGAGCACAGCACCGCACCGTACCGCACTACCTTCCTCGGGTGAGCTTGCGCAGCCCTTGCAGAGGCGTCTTCACAAATGCTGCCCTCTGGTTGGGGCTGGTCCCTCATCTTCCAGACTTATTCCAGTTGGCCTGGCCTGGGGACTAGTCCTTTGGGGGTCTGCACTGAATTTCTGTGTTCTTTAATTAAAAAAATAAAAATCCTTCATTAAAAAGCCCCAAATGGCTAGAAGCTGGGCTGGATGTGGAGAGACTGCTAAAGGGTGTGAGATTTCTTTTGTGGGTGATGAAAGCATTCTGAAATTAAATCTTAATGGTGGTTTCACAGCCCTGTGGATATACTACAAACCAGTGAACTGTGTCCTTTAAAAGGGTACGCAGAATTGTCTGGTCTGTGGATTATGCCACAAAACCAAACCGTCAACAACAAGAGTCATTCAGTGAAGGAGGAAAGATTCTGGGAGCTCAACTAAGGCCAGTTCTCAGCAGAAATCTCACTCTGAACTTCCTGGCTATGGAGGTGACTGAGGAACTGTGGAGGCTCCCCAGGGTCCTAAGGTGAGCTTAGTGCTTCGCAGGAGGCATGGGCTTCTGTCTTCAAGTTAGCGAATAGCAGTTCTGCAAAGGATCAGACAGCTTCCATCTCAGTGCTGATACCAGTGGATGACACCATGGGAGGTGTTTTTCTCGGGCTCTTTCCCTCTGGCCTGTGCTGACTGGGGCCTGCAGGGGTCCTCAGGCAGTGCTGTGTGTGTGTGTGTGTGTGTGTGTGTGTGTGTGTGTGTGTGTGTGTGTGTGTGTTGGGGGTGTGGCGCGTGGCTGTGAGTGGAGCTACATGTTGGCTTTGCATGTGCTCCTGGGCAAAGATGCTGCTCTGGGCCTCCAGGGGTCCTCAGGGAGTGCCGTGTGTGTGTGTGTCTGTGTGTCTGTGTGTGTGTGTGTCTGTGTGTGTGTGTTGGGGGGGTGGCACGTGGCTGGGAGTAGAGCTACGTGTTGGCTTTGCACATGCTCCTGGGCAGAGATGATGCTGTGTGTGTGTGTGTGTCTGTGTGTGTGTGTGTGTCTGTGTGTCTGTGTGTGTTGGGGGTGTGGCGCGTGGCTGTGAGTGGAGCTACATGTTGGCTTTGCATGTGCTCCTGGGCAAAGATGCTGCTCTGGGCCTCCAGGGGTCCTCAGGGAGTGCCGTGTGTGTGTGTGTGTGTGTGTGTGTGTCTCTGTGTGTGTGTGTGTCTGTGTGTCTGTGTGTGTTGGGGGGTGGTGTGTAGCTGTGAGTGGAGCTATGTGTTGGCTTTGCACGTGCTCCTGGGCAGAGATGCTGCTGTGTGTGTGTGTGTCTGTGTGTGTGTCTGTGTGTGTGTGTATGTGTCTGTGTGTGTGTGTGTCTGTGTGTCTGTGCATGTCTGTGTGTCTGTGTGTGTGTGTGTTGGGGTGTGGCGCATGGCTGTGAGTGGAGCTACGTGTTGGCTTTGCACATGCTCCTGGGCAGAGATGCTGCTGTGTGTGTGTGTGTCTGTGTCTGTATGTGTGTGTGTGTGTCTGTGTGTGTCTGTGTGTGTGTGTCTGTGCGTGTCTGTGTGTGTGTCTGTGTGTGTGTCTGTGTCTGTGTGTGTGTCTGTGTGTGTTGTGGGGTGGCACGTGGCTGTGAGTGAAGCTACGTATTGGCTTTGCATGTGCTCCTGGGCAAAGATGCTGCTCCGGGCCTCCAGGGGTCCTCAGGCAGTGCCGTGTGTGTGTGTGTGTGTGTGTGTCTGTGTCTGTGTCTGTGTCTGTGTCTGTGTGTGTCTGTGTGTGTTGTGGGGTAGCGCGTGGCTGTGAGTGGAGCTACGTGTTGGCTTTGCATGTGCTCCTGGGCAAAGATGCTGCTCCAGGCCTCCAGGGGTCCTCAGGCAGTGCTGTGTGTGTGTGTGTGTGTGTGTCTGTGTGTGTGTGTGTGTGTGTGTGTGTGTGTGTTGGGAGGGGTGGCGCATGGCTGTGAGTGGAGCTATGTGTTGGCTTTGCACGTGCTCCTGGGCAGAGATGCTGCTGTGTGTGTGTGTCTGTGTGTGTGTCTGTGTGTCTGTCTGTGTGTGTCTGTCTGTGTGTCTGTGTCTGTGTGTCTGTGAGTGTGTCTGTGTGTGTGTCTGTGTGTATCTGTGTGTGTGTGTCTGTGTGTGTGTCTGTGTGTCTGTGTGTGTGTGTGTCTGTGTGTGTGTCTGTGTGTGTGTCTGTGTGTCTGTGTGTATCTGTGTGTCTGTGTCTGTGTGTGTCTCTGTGTCTGTGTGACTGTGTGTGTGTCTGTGTGTCTGTGTCTGTGTGTGTGTCTGTCTGTGTGTCTGTGTGTGTGTGTCTGTGTGTGTGTCTGTGTGTCTGTGTGTCTGTGTCTGTGTGTGTGTCTGTGTGTCTGTGTGTCTGTGTGTGTGTCTGTGTGTGTGTCTGTGTGTGTGTCTCTGTGTCTGTGTGTGTGTCTGTGTGTGCGTGTGTGTGTGTGTTGGGGGTGTGGCGCGTGGCTGTGAGTGGAGCGTACGTGTTGGCTTTGCACGTGCTCCTGGGCAGAGATGCTGCGGTGGTGTTTCTGTTTTCTCCAATTAACTGACTCATCGCCCTAATTGACCACGTCCTGGCCGTACGCAGGGCTCTTCAGCGGCCTCGCCTCCTTCCTCTCCAGACACGTAAACACAGTCAAGTCTTTCACGTCAGTCAGGGACCCAGGCCATCCAGATTAGATAGCGGGCCACAGGCTGCCTAGATTTCATCAGGAGGACCTCTTGCAGGGCTTATCTCTCCGGCCAGATGGTGCCCCAGCCCCATACCTTTCCACCAGTGACCTGGCTCCTTCCTTGCCCCAGAGCTAGACTTGTGTTTCCTTCAGAGAATCAGATTTCTGTTCCCATTTGCAGTGTCATCTCCTGTGTAGGGGGGATCTCCCCCCACTCCCCACCATGTGGGCCCTTGGCACCTTGCTGCCCACCTCTCCTGAGCCCCTCGGGCCCCTCCCAGTCAGGTGAGGAGACCCCAGGCTGGGCCTGTCCCCAAGGTGAGGATCCAGTGCCAGGAGGCCGCACAGCTCTTTCCTGGAGACCTGGCAGCTCTGCCCCTCTGGTCTAGGGTCTCATGAGGTGGGGGTTGAAGCCTGCTGCTCTTGGCTCTGGAATGTAAACCAGGGCTGGTGGGTGGAGATGATGGGAAGGCTTAGGGCTTGGTGTCAGGGTGCCCGCCCTGTCCTAGGAGGTGCCCCTGAAAGGCTGTCTGGAAAGGTAGTAGGTTGCCACCCTTGGTCTCTAAAGCAGAGATGGATGGCCCCCTCTTGGAACACTGGAGCAGTTCCTCCGTGAGGCCCACTGAGGTCTCTCTGAGTTCCGAGAGGCTGGCTCCGTCGATGATGTAGGTGGTGGAGGTCCCAGAAGGCCGAGGATGCAGAGGCTGTGTCAGAACACGAATCGGGAGCTTGGAGCCTGAGGTCCAAAGAACGTGTGTGGCCCTGTCTGCACCTTGGAGGGAGAAGGGGGCCCTCTGGGCTCCCGAACACGCACCCTGCCTGTTTCCCCATGGGGCAGGCTGCTGGACCAGTGGGGGTGCCTTCGAGGGACGGCCTTCAGCTTTGTGAAGTGAACGCCCTTGCTCAGGGTCTTTCCTCTGAATGGTCAGCTGGTTCTAGGCACCTCCTGTGTGCCGCTGCGGAGCAAGGCTGCAGGGAGACAGATGAAGTGGTCCCCGCCCACAGCAGCTTGCTGCAGTGTGGGGAAGGTCAGCGTGCCAGGGTGAATGGTGGGTCAGGTGGGGTGAGTGTGGAGTGACGGCACAGGGATCAGGCTGGGAGGGCAGGTGCCAAGGCCCTTGGTGCTCACTTTGCCACGTGATCCTCAAAGTGTGCAGTGGGAGCTGTTGCTGTCTCTGGCTCGAGGTTCAAGTGACCCATTCAAGCCTCAGCTGGTAAATCCCCAGCTGAAATGAACACCTTGTTGCCCCCCTCCTAATTCCATGCTTCTGGCTAGAGAATCATGAAGTTGGTGTTTGCCATCTGAGAGTACAGCTGACCTTTGAACAGTGGGGGGTGGTTAGAAGCACTGACCCTCCTCACAGTTGGAAATTCGCTATAATTTATAGTTGCCTTGGTGTCTGTGGTTCCACAGGTGTGGGTTCACCCAACCGTGGGGCTTGTAGAGCTGTAGTATTTACTATTGAAAAAAATCTAGACGCAAGTGAATCTGAGCAGTTCAAACTCATATTGTTCAAGGGTCAGCTCTGTTTGCCGTCCGTGGAAAATGATCTGTGCTGGCTCCTGGGTTACTCCTGTGCACTCAGCATCCCAGCTGGTTTGCCTGGGAAGACGTAGCTCATCTGGGGCATCCCCTGAGCTTGTCTGCATCCCTGCTTTGAAGTTTTGGCTTCAGTGATGCTTCCCATGTTCCATCTGGGGAGTCAGGAGTCACCAGCAAGGCATTCTGGCCAGATGCTGTACCAACCACTTTCTCCAACCTCTGCTCAGGTTCTGGGCCAAATGCAGCCTAGAAGTATGTTTTATTTGGCTGGCACAGGTGTTGGCATGAGGTTTATGTTTTTAAAATACGAATTGCCAGCGTGTAAAAATCAGGTGACTTCGTGTAAGAATCTGGAGTTCCAGCTTCTCTAGAAAAACCAGATCATCTCATTTGGGACTTCAGTCCCCAGGGCGGTCACTGTCTGGGCAGAATGGCAGCTGTGCCGTCAGGTGGGCCTGGGCCCCCCACTCTGTTTTCCTTTTGTTTCTCTGATGCTGAAGCTGAATGTCAGCGGCTCTTTATCACAGTATCCATGCTGTCACTTTTCTGATAGTTTGTGTGCTTCATTCATTAATGCCTCCTGACACTCATCCTCAGACAAAGGCCCTCATGATTTCTTACATCTCCAGACTAATTTAGTTCTCTGCTATGCCCCTGCCAGGGTCAGGTTTAAACACCAGCTGCTTTGGGGAGCTTTGCCAGCTTCAGACTCTGGTTCCCTGATCACGGCACTGGTACCTGTGTGCAACCCCAGCTCAGCCATGTCGTAGTTCAGATGTCCTCTGATCCTTTGAAGTGACTCTCATGGTGATCAGGACCATGTTGTGCCCGTTGTCTTTGCTGCAGCCCAGCACTGAGCTGGGCGTGAGCTGCCGGTGATGTTTGCTGTATCCTGTCACCTCTAGCAATTGTGTGGCCACTGTATGTTGCTAAGTGTGATGGAAATGGTTTCCTGGAACGTGAAATGAGATTGCACTTAATTGTTATTTTCCAGATTATCAAATCTAGAATGATTTGGTTTTAGATTTAGCTCCCGTAAGCAATCACTGTTGAAGTCCCTTCTGTTCTGGGAAGCTTGGCCTTTCTGGAGTTTTTTCTTTGTTAATTAATTTTTATTGGATCATAGTTGCTTTACAATGTTGTTTTAGTTTCTACTGTACAGCAAAATGCAATCTGCTGTATGTTTACATATATCCCCTTTTTTGATTTCCTTCAATACTGTGTATCTGAGAGTTTGATGGCTTGTGTTAGTGCCTGTGGGGGAGCCAGTGTGTCTTTGGAGAGGTAAGATCACACTTGCTGCTCGTGTGCTAGTGAGCTGCCTGTACAAGGAGGACTCTGGCCCTGGGCCTTTGGAGTGAGTGGGGAGCTGCTGACCATTTATGCAGTCAGATGATTGGGAACAAAGCAACATTTACCACTTGTAGGCAAGGCTTAGGAACCAGCCTGGTATTTCTGGATTTCAAGGGGAAACACCAAAAGTGTGAGAAGTTTGAAAAGCCATCTTTGGAAAAGAGATTGTCCTATTGTCCTAAGGATGGGTGGAAGCCAGATGGAGCTGATGTGGACAAATGCCCTGGCCACCAAGCATGGGCTGGCTTGAGTAGGCTTTCCTATTCAAGGCAGAGAGGCATGTTCAAGGCAACCATCGCCCTCGTCAGCTGTGAACTCAGCTTGGGACTTGCAAAGTTCCTCTCCTGGGAAAACATGAAACTGTCAGTCACATAGGATTTGGCCACAAAAAAATGACCACGCATTTATTTACTTATTTATCTGGCATGCACAGATGTTCATAAAGGGAATTGAAAGCAGGATGGGGCTTCTCGAGTGGCTCAGTGGTAGGGAATCCGCCTGCCATTTTAGGAGACACGGGTTTGATCCCTGGTTCGATCCCTGGAGGACCCCACATGCCACGGGACAACTAAGCCCATGTGCCACTCCTGAGCCTGTGCTCTAGAGCCCAGGAACTGCAACTGCTGAAGCCTGTGGGCCCAACAAGAGAGCCACTGTAAGGAAGAGTAGCTCCGCTCGCTACAACTAGGGAAAAGCCTGACCAGCAATGAAGACCCAGCACAGCCAAAAATAAAGAAATAAATCTTTAAAAAAAAAAGCAGGATGTAGAACCGTAGGTATAATACTATTTTTTTTTAAAGACACAAAACTCCTGTGCTTATGCATTTATTTATGTACATAGAACTTGCAAGGGAAAACAACTGTGGGATTATCTGAGTGATGGAGCGTGGGAGAGTTTTAATGTTTTCTTCCTTGTGCTCATCTCAGTGTTCCTGACTGTTGTCAGTTCCTGTGTCTTTGTTCTGCTGTACACATACAAAGGGAGGCACCTGGGAGCGGATGACCACCACTGGTCACTGCCTGTGTGGGGTGGCAGCTGGCAGCTCCACAGCCAGGAGCCATCACTGTCATCCACCCCAACTCGCCTGGTAAAACCCACCACTAGGCAGAGGTGGGGGCGAGATGAAGCCCACGATAGAGGGAGGAATCTCATTTCTGTAGAGGCGGCAGCTTCGTGTGGGCGGATAAGCCGTGTGGAGTCCAGACTAGCTCCATCAGACACCGGATATTAGCTGCTTGGGTGCAGGTCCCAGGGCTTCATTTCCTCAGCTCTCATCACAAGTGTAGTGCCTCACAATTATTAGTTTTTCTCACACGTGACTGATATCTGTACTGATAAGGTGTCCCTTTCATAAATTTACAGGCGTGGCTTTCTTGCCAGCTAGCATCTCTTATCTCATTGGAACCAATGTTTTTGGGATCCTCGCACACAAAATGGGGAGGTAAGATGAAATGAAACAACCCAACACTCACTCGGTTACAGTAACAAACTTACTTTAAAAAATTCCAAGTGTTTCTAGTTTCACTACTATAACTGTTAGAAACTTTCACTGCTATAAACTGTTGTTTCCACTGAAAACCTGGGTTGGGGGGGAAATAATTTCTTAATGGTGCTTTTTTGTTTTTTGACAGATGGCTTTGTGCTCTTCTAGGAATGATAATTGTCGGAATGAGCATTTTATGTGTGAGTAAAAGATGACATTGCGGGGGGTGGAGGGGAAGATGACATTTGACAGGTGGAAATAACCTGTAAATGAAACTTTTGCTTTGGGCAAGAGTCATCAACAAATATGGCAGTTTGAAGTTTGTTGACACTTAGTTTTATTAATCTTCCATTTTCTTCTCATTTTTTATCATGTTAAAAACTTCAGACAAGAGTCTCCAAAGGGTTTATCTTTATGTCAGTTGGAAATTATTTAGAATGTTTTATTACATTGTTTTTATTTCACCTTGTTCCCCTCTTCCTGTGCGTCTAAAATATCACAGTGGCTTGAACACTTTAGGGCAACTAGCCAGAAACAGTAGCAAGATGTTTTTCTAGAATAAAACATCATCTACCAAAGGCTAATATCTACCCCAAATGAGACCTTCTGGTTCTTTTAAAAAATGGAGTATGGTCACTTCCCTGGTGGCCCAGTGGCTAAGACTTTGCCCTCCCAGTGCAGCAGGCCTGGGTTTGATCCCTCGTCAGGGAACTAGATCCCACATGTAGCAACTAAGCGTTCGAATGCTGCAGCTAAAGATCCCGCATGTTGCAACTAAGACCCAGTGCAGCCAAATAAATAAAAATAACTATTAAAAGAATGGAGTATAGGCTAGGCTGAACTTTCACATATGGAAGTGAACTAGCTTTTCGTGGTGGTCACAAAACCCATTTCAATTCTATTAAAGATTTGGAGGGTCCTCTTCTGCCCAAACCCCATCTTGCTCCCTCCTCCTACTTCTTTCAGAAGAGAACACACATAACAGGCCTGAGAAAACCTATTTTTAAGATTTTCTGTGATAATTCAGAGTTGAATAGCATGTTCTTTTGGCATAACATGTATTTCCTCTTACAGATTCCTCTTGCAAAAAACATCTATGGACTCATAGCTCCCAACTTCGGAGTTGGTTTTGCAATTGGTAAGTCATTGGAGCCTTGTGCCTAAATTTAAAAATTTGTTTTCCCAGTACCAAGAAAGAGTTCCTCAACTTCCCTGGCAGTCCAGTGGTTAGGACTCTGCACTTTTACAGCAAGGGCTTGGGTTCAGTTCCTGGTTGGGGAACTAAGATCTTGCATGGTGCACTGTGTGGCCAAAACAAACAAAAAGAGTTCTTACTTGGGCAGACTTATAGTTACTCAGTCTAAAATTTCTAGATGCTTGACAGGAGGCTGTGGCACCTTAGCTCATGTACAGTTTGTAGACTGTCCACAGGTACTGGCTTTCATGAACTAGTTATTTATTTCCTGAAAACCAGTATTGTAAAAGCCTGATATTTACAGAAGCAAAATGACACTCGACTGCTGAGCCTGGGCAAACAGGAGAACTGCTTACTCAGAACCCATCTGTTTGGGCTCATATCTGTGCACAGACCTTCTCATATGAAGCTGGGGGACAAAGGCTTCACATGTAGTTTTCAATAAGGTTTGGTACAGAAAAGGTAGACTGATGTATTGATGACCAGCTGTACTGTGGGAATTTTCACAAGCAAAGGGGATAAATCTTTGTAGCAATGTGAGGCACAGTAAGTAATGTGTTAGGAAAAATCTCGTTCACATGTTAGATAAATAGCACATGCTTGTTTCTCATTTATAATATACGGATTAATCATGATAAAGGTGAATCTGTCGCAGGGTAAAGGCAGAAGTCAGATCTTTGGTACAGTAGTGAGGATGGAGCCTTTGCTGACCCCTTAGACCAGGCTAGGTTATCCCAGCTTACGTGCATACATATACGACTGAGTGACTTCACTCACTCACTAACCCAACTTTGTTGAGCTTTGGTGGCTCAGATGGTAAAGCGTCTGTCTACAATGCGGGAGACCCAAGTTCAAGCCCTGGATTGGGAAGATCCCCTGGAGAAGTAAATGGCAACCCACTCCAATACTATTGTCTGGAAAATCCCATGGACAGAGGAGCCTGGTAGGCTACAGTCTATGGGGTCGCAAAGAGACATGACTGAGCAACTTCAGTCACTCATACACATACACATACATATCTGTATCCATATACATAGCTTCTTACAGCGCCTTCAGAGCATCACTCACAATCATAATTTAGTTTTCAACTCTTTGCTCTGTTCACCCTTATCCCAGCACCTTGCACATTTCAGGTGATCAGCACATACTAGTTGAATGCAAGAAATTTCCCTTACCCTCCTACCTCGGTAGGGGTGCGGGTGAGGATCTGATGTTTGAATGCCCTGCCAGGGGTGTTCACAGCCATCATCTCATTCAGCCAATCATTATCATCTCCATTTTATTGATGGGGAGAGTGACGTTCAGAGAGATAAAGCATGACGATGCTTAACCAGCCAGGGGTTTGGATTTAGAACTCCGAATACACATATCCTTTCTTTATGCTTCCTGTTCTCTGACTATTTTAGAGACCAGAGGTCCTAATACAGGTCTTGGCAGTGGTGATGGTTTTTGGTGTTTTAGCCAACTAAATGAGCAAACCTCTTTTGATTTTAGTTTCCTGAGTAGGGCCGGGCAATCCCTTAGACTCTTTCCTGTTCTGGTTCCTTCTGATTCTCTCTATGCTTTCTGACTTTAACTCTCATAATCTAGGAGTGAGGCCAAGCTGTGGGTGGGGAGGAGGCTGGGTGAGGCATGTATGCCCTCTTTGAGGGCAGAGGACGATGTGGACCAGAAACTAGTGAATCAGGAAAGCACCCACAGGAAGCAGGCTCAGGGTTCACACAGCCAGTAACCAGCATCCCTCTGGGTCTGCAGAATGGCAGGCAAGCCCCTAGAGGACTGAGTGCTGTCTACCAGACAGTGGAGGACAAGATGAGGCAAGGCAGGGAACAGGCAAATAGTAGTCTGAGTTCCAGTCCCAGCCTCAGGCACCTTTAGTCTGTCTTCAGTGAAAGGTCTGTTGTAGGGAGTTTGCCTCAAGACTTGGCAGATAGCGGTGAAGAATCTTGGCAGGGTTGTGAGGTTAGGACACAGTCATTGACATTCAGCCCGCTGTTGGTTTCCATCAGTTTTCTGTAGACTGTCTGTGTTCCCTGACTGTCCACAGGCATGGTGGATTCATCAATGATGCCCATCATGGGCTACCTGGTCGACCTGCGGCACGTGTCGGTCTATGGGAGCGTGTATGCCATTGCTGATGTAGCGTTTTGTATGGGATATGCCATAGGTAAGGACATTGGGTTTCCTAAAGAACTTTTTTTTCTCAGTACACGATTGATAATGCCTACTGAAAATTATTTAAACCTTTGCATCTTTCTGCCTACATCTAATTCTCTGTTTCCTGAAAGGTCCTTCTGCTGGTGGGGCTATTGCAAAGGCAATTGGATTTCCATGGCTCATGACAATTATTGGAATAATTGATATTCTTTTTGCTCCTCTCTGCTTTTTTCTTCGAAGTCCACCTGCCAAGGAAGAAAAAATGGTAAGAAAAGTTTTAGGATGCAATTAAGTGTTTCTTGATCATTTTAGCATGGTCTTCTGGCTAGCATCTTATGGCTTGGTTCTAAAATATATTTCTACCCCTTTTGAACAGAACTCCCCAAATATAAATTGTAAGAGTTCCTTTTTAGTTTATACCACATGGAGCAGATACTTCTTTGACTGTATCAAGCATTATGTTTATACACTTGAAGAGTGAAATAATTTTCATATATAGATTAGCTGTCAATATAGCTCTCTGTCAACCAAATATAAACATAGATTGCCTGGAGAATCCCAGGGATGGGGGAGCCTGGTGGGCTGCCACCTATGGGGTCACACAGAGTCGGACATGACTGACACGACTTAGCAGCAGCATATTGACAATTAAACAATTTAATTTTCAAAGCTTCTTGAAATCTTGAACATAACTTTTTTACCTCCTGTGCTCACTCCTAAGATCAACCATTTTTGGTCCTGTTTGCTTTTCTCCTAACCCTGATGGTTTTCAGTAGTAGTGTCTCAAGTCCTTCTGCATAAGACTCTGGAGATGGTTTTAATGTAGGTAATAGACACTTATGGGAAAACATTGTTTTATGTACCTTTGGGCACATGTGAGCACATCTTTATAATGTTTAAGTTAACAATTTCATGACCAGAATCCTAGCTATAGGCAAGATGTAGTATTGAATATAAAGTGTTCCCCTTTTGAACAAATTCAAAGTTATCAATTCTAAATTTGAAATTTGAAATGCATCAGTCATTTTACCCTTTCCAATAAGTGTTCATACCTGGTGCTGCTGCTGCTGACTTTTTTTTAAAAGTCCGATGCTAATGGACATTCATCTGGTTGAAAGAAGAGGGCCTTAGATTAAGAGTGAATGAGAGAAGCAAGGCCGGGGGAGATGTTATTTTTTTGTTTAGTAATGGATGTGAGGTTCCCTTGCACTGTGCTCTTGGGAGTACGTCAGAAGTTCTCCATGACGTTTGAACTGAAATGGGTTTTAAGGCTTTGGCATTTCTTAATTGCCCTCTTCATGATCTTCCCCAAAGAGTAGGTTTTAAGGCAGACACAGACCCTGAAGTTGGGTCGTGTGTAGTCTTTGTTTGGGGCATTTGGGGCATTTGTTAATTTGTTCAGTATATTTAAGAAGTGTATCCAGCACTGAGCACTGGTCTTGTGCCCTTTATTATATAGGATTTAAATAGGTATCTTTGAATTACTCACACCCATCTGACTCTTCCTCTTGCTGATGCCTCCCCAGCTCCGAACAACTTTCCCATCTCTCTCAGGGCACTTCCTGTTTTCCAGCCTGGTCATCTGAGTTCCCTGGCCACCTTTGTCTGACCCCAGCAGAGTTCCTTGGCCCCCATCAGGGTCAGGAAATTCTCTGTGCAATCACAGAAAATAGTTCTTGTTCTGTTGCCACCATATCAATCTGATTAAGGCTGAATGAAGATTACTCCCAACCCTATTTGACCAAAAAAAAAAAAAAAAAAAAAAATCACCTACAAATAATTCTGTCACCCAGGAGATTGTGTAAGACTCAGAAGGTAGTGCAGGGCCCTGGAGCCAAGCTGTCTCTCTCATAGGAAGACGATTTAGCCTTGACCTCACAGGGTGGTTTGAGGATTCAGTGAAGGAATCCCAGCAGAGTGTGACCCCCATGTCTGCACACAGTAACTGCTCAATAAGTTGTCACTAGTTTCCACATAACCCCACCCTCCTTTCTTGCGCTTACCTAACTCTCATGCAGTCTGTCAGCCCAGCGGTCCCTCAGGTCCCTCCCTCTCTTCTCTCTGTGAGATGAGAACTCTCATAACCCAGCACTGCCCAGTGGGCTTCCCTTGCCGAGCAGCAGACGTTAGTGGCTACCGTGTTATCCGTTTGTCAGTAACAGCTTCGAGGGCTTATCTGAGGTCTTGGAGGAAGTGGGTGAGGTCAGGGGACCAGTTCCCACTCTGGAGTCCACACATGATGGGCAGAAGGCCTCTGTGCCTCTTCCCACACTTAAATCAAGGCTTTTTTTCATTTAAAAACAAAAGTGCTGAAAGAAGTGGAAGAGACAATCCTGGAAGGCAAAGCGATAAGGGCTAGGCTTCCAGAAGCTACTTCCACTGTAAAATGTCACTTAATAAGTGCCTAGCAAGATGAATCATTGAAAACCAGAGAGAATGTGTGTCTCCCTGCCCATAATTGATGCATGTAATTGAAGGCATCATGTCAGATCCATTTGAGGGGCATGATGGTGACAGGGGAAGGTGGCAGCCAACAGCCGCTGCCTACTCACTATGCAGGCAGGAAGCAGCCGCTGGCACTGAGTGATGAGAGGGAGCGAGGGCAGGAAGCGGTGCGTGCCAGGGCGGAGACACGATCGATTACCATCCACTTGAGAAAATCCAATACCACCAAGTGCCTGCATTCAGGATCAGCAGTTACCAAGCGCAGGGGACAGGAGAGCCAGAAGGCATACAAGCCTTAGCAAGTCATTCCTTCATTAGGAAACATTCTGATTAAGTGGTGTGTGGACTTAAGCTTGAAATGGAAAGTTCGAGTGCCATTTTATGGTTCTCAAGTCATCTGATCATGAACCAGTTTGTGAGCACCTGAGTTTTGCTTTCATTTGGTTTATTGGATTTCTGGGATTTTGTTTGTTTGTTTGAAATCAGTGTTATCAATACAGGCAGAGAAAAAAGCCTGTTACTGTAGTCCCTCTGCAGGTATAAGAAACACCAGCTCTGTCATTTGAGGAACTGCATTCCATGATTGTAGCCTCTGGCTCTTAGAGTAGCCAGTGAGGAAACTGGGTTCTGGAATGGACTTTTATTTTTTCAGGTTAAATTTTTTTTAAAGATAGGGCACATTTCTTAGGTCTCAATGGACATGAGTTCGAGCAAACTCCAGGAGATGGTGAAGGACAGGGAGCCTGGCGTGCTGCAGTCCATACAGTTGCAAAGAATCACAACTTAGCGACTAAACAATTTAGGTCTTACTCTTCAAGTTTACAATTGTTGCTCAGACAGCAAAGTAGGCGATTTGAAGACTGTAGCTTTCTTTTACTGGCTGATCCTGATGCAAAACCATCACTTAAAAAAACAAAAGATAACGTGGTAAATAAGTCTTTTCTAGCACACAGGAGCCCTGGTATCTTTCAATGTCTTGAAGCCTGGAACTCTTACATTTTAATCCTTTGATGGTTTCACTGTCCTAGCTTCATATTTATATTATTTTTACACTTCACTTGGTCCAGCGTGTTTTCACTGCTTTGGAAATCCTGACTCTATGGTGTCTGATATGAAACCAGGCATTTGGCAGGACTGGAGCTCAACTCTCAGGAACGGGCTTTGCTCTGAATACAAATGACAATCCCCTGCACCCTCCTCTTTTATACTTCACTTGAGGGTCAAACACACCTTTCTCCCCACAGCAGTGCGTGGAGGACTGCTAATTACCAGGCTGCTCCCCAGGTCCCTCTACTCGTCCCTCATGCCCGTGATTTACCCACTTGCTGCTGCTCATGCCTCTCTTTTCATGGCACTTTTGGACTATTACATGCCATCTGGCTTACTCTTGTATAACTTAAAAAAAAAAAAAAAAGATGGCACAATAAATCTTTAAAAAAAGTGTTCAGAAGCCAGTAAGCTAGGTTTTAAAAGTTACAAATGATTTTTTAAGAAAGAAAACGCCTTTACCTGGTATAGGTAGTGTCAGCAAATGCAGTTTGGTTAACTGATAAGTTCTGTACAGTGCCAAATAATTGGTCTGACTGAACATCTTCCCTTGCAATGCAGTTTTAAAATTGGGTCCCTGTTATGTGCCCAGTGCTAGGTTCCAAAAGTCCTTAAGTCTGTGTAGTTCATAGTGACTTAGCAGCAGCAGCCAGGGGAGAGGCCTTTGTGGTAAGGAAGAAGGATGGCCATCCTTTCCAAGGCTGGCTCTCCGCCTGTGGGCCTGGGGTTAATACGGCCTCTTGCCTGGCCTTCAGGGCCCTACAGTCAGGGTCTGGTTGGTCTTTCCTGTGATGGTCTCACTGTGCCTCAACATTGGATCTCGGGGTTGGCAGGAGGGTGGGGGAAAAAGCAGGTTGCTTTAATGTCCTGCAAGCTTCAAGTCCACCCCTATCTTCTCCATGTGCTTTCCCCAAGCACTTAACTCCCAGGAAGCACTCTGTCCACGAACCCTGTGGAACCATCACTTGTGTGCAGTGAGGTTCCTCAGTTGCTGGGAGAGGACCTTAAAGGCACTGAAACACACATCTGATAAGTGCCCAGTAAGCTGTCATCAGCCGTGCAACACTGCTTTGTCCCAGAAGATGCCACACATAAGTTGGGTGGTGCTTCTCACAGCATGTTGACACCAGTGTCACTAAGGGTAGGAACCTGGGATTCGATGTTTAACCTGCCCCATCGAGTGATTCTCGGGCACGTTTGAGGATTGTGACTCCAGAGGCAAGACATGGAGCTCTTGATGGCTAAAGCTTTTGTGTTAAAAGCACACACCCATGTGGCAAGAAGGGTCCTGCTGTCTATCACTTCAGTTACTTTTGAAAAAATTGAGCTCTTCTTGAAGTCCATGTATCAATTCGCTTGGCAAGCAGCATAATAATGAAAAAAAAAAAAAACTAGAGTTGAATTTGCAGCTAACAATTTGAGCTGGCAGCCTAACTTAGACAGTCACGGAAATCCTTATCATCACAGACCACACGGCAGATCATTTTAGAATTTTTTGGGAAATGATAAATGGGTTAAGGGCTGAGTGGAGACACAGCAGCTTATCAAATCTGTGGGACAAGAACTGGGAGGAGCAGCTGACAAGTGCCAAGATAGGTTGCAATAGGCTAACAGAAGATTAATTTAATCCAGATAAATGTTGCCATTTAGATTTTCAAATGCACAAAAAGGCACTGGCGGGATAGCTTACGTGGAGAGAAACTGAAAGACATGCCTGGTGAGAGTTCATTGCAGTTGCACCATGTCATGCTCGGCACCCCTGGCTGTCCTGTGGGGCGTCACCAGAGCGGATGCTGGCACAGGCTGCTTGGGCTCGATCCACACCATTTAGCCACACATCTCTTGGTCTAGGTCTTTGGCCCCTGTGCCTACACAGAGGGTGATCAAGCTATCACATAGGGCTGTTGTGGAGTAGAGATATATTGAGAATGCCTAGCACAGTCTCAGCATGATAAACCCCAGCTGTATACTCAACACTACGTGCTTGGTCTGTATACTTCCAGGAGGAATAATGACTGTAGCGCTTATCAACTGAGGATCAGTTGATCTTTTAACAAGTTTTTGTTACAATAAGGGAGCACACAGAATTTTTACGTGTATGAGAGAAACATACTTTTTATTAATAAAATAATATTAATGACGAAGAGGCCAGCCAGGACTCGGGAAGACAAGACATCCTTCCGACATGCCACATTTAAAAGATAAGGGCCCTGTGATGCTTAATCCAGGGAAATCAAAGGGGCCATACCTGTGGCCTTAACTAAGGAGGATCCCGCCACCCTAAGTGTAAACTAAACCTAACCTGAATACCCCTTTCTTCATAGCTTACAGGTTCCTCCAAATCGACTTAGGGTCCCTGGCAGATGTACTAGGAACACTGTAGAGACTGCTTCTGCTGCCTCCTACTGCCTGGAATTTTCACTGTAGAACTCCAGGTCTTCTAGGCCAGGCACCTGGCAGTTGCACCAAATTACTGGTTGGGTAATATTGGGTGGTACTGTAGGAAGCTGTCAAGCTACTAATCCTTCGTCTTAAGCAGTCTCTGCCTTCTCTTTGTGAACCAGTGAGTTAATGTATCTGCGCCTGCTCTCTCTTAGGCTATCCTCATGGATCACAACTGCCCCATTAAAACAAAAATGTACACACAGAACAGCAGCCAGTCGCATCCGATAGGTGAGGATGAAGATTCTGAAAGTGACTGAGACCCGCAAAAGTCCTCCAAGTACCTAATTGTATAAAAGTGTTTCAAGTGAAATGACTCATCCAGAACTGTCTTAGTCATACCATTCATCCCTGGTGAAAGTCATGCAACCAAAGGTTCTTTCTTTTCCACGGTTATGATCGATTGCCAACGGCCTTATAAAGAAAAAGCAGCTTTTCTAGGGGTTTGTATAAATAGTGTTGAAAACTTTATTTTATGTATTTGATTTTATTAAATATTATACAATATATTTTGACGAAATATAGTGTAAATCTATAAATATCTGAATCCAAATCAAATATAATTTTTTAACTTACATTCACAAACACCTGGGCAAAAAAAAAGTCTTATATTTTTTTCTGAATATTGGTAATGAGTGTTTAAAGCACACAATATCTCCGAGACACTTCCAACAATGAGAAACTAGAAGGAAGTCTGAAAAACAGTGAAGTCAGACAGCATATATTATGTAGTGACACTGAATGTTACTGCACTTGGAATTATAGTTGACCTGGAACAACACAGGGTTTGGGAATGCCAACACCCCACACAGCCAAAAACAATCAGCCCTTTGTATCCGGGATTCCACTCGTGGTTGGATTCAACCAACCACGGGCCACATAGTACTGCAGTCTGTTATTTGTTGAAAAACTCTGCATATAAGTGGACCCATGCAGTTCAAATGATGTTGTTCAGGGGTCAACTGTACTATCAATATAATATATTCATGAGGTAAAAGCTAGTTATCTCAAATGCAGAAGAACTTGAGTCAGTCATCTTTCAGATTTAATCCATGAATCTCAGTTGGCATTAGTTCTCTATGTAATAACCTACCTGGAAGCAGATGGTTGTAAATTATATGTTTACATGTCTTGTGGTTGGCAGCAAACTTTAAAGCCAATAAGGGTAAAACAAGTGAATGTTCTGAAAGCAGAGAAAAGCACCCAAATATATAGTTATGAACAACTAGAAGCTTTCCCTTTCAGATATGTACTTGTCTTACCGGATGACAAAAGATTGAGAACAGAAACACCTTATACTATTAGGGTTGTTTAAGCCTGATGAGATATATCAACATCTACCTGAAGTTTTAGAAAAGAAATTTTAAAAGCGAATAGCTGCTGTGATGTGGAAAAAAAAAAAAAAATCAGACCATAATTTTCTTTTACCTGGAAGTCAAGTGTTTTCTAGGGATCTGTTAATTTTTTTTATACTATTACTTTAGACGAAGATGGAGGAGGAAGTCTTGAATCGTGTTAGGAAAACAGGTAAAAATAATAGGGTGGTCAGGGCACACTCCCTTTTCACATGCAGGAAAAAACCCAAACATCTAAACATGTCTGTGTAATACTGTATCACCTAGTGCTGTGTGATGTAGTTTTTCTGAGCGTGAACATTGCTGTGCCTTTTCGATGTAAGTACTGTTAGTGAACACTGTCCGTTTACATCATTTTGTATGACATGAAGATAGTGTGGAATGTCTCAAAAACACTTGTCCATTCTGTAGTTCTGTAAACAAAAACTACCGAATGTCAGTTTTGTTGTTAAGCTAAAATTGTTTCTGTTAATTTGGAAAGACTCTTTTACTTCCCTAAGAAAGTAGCTAATACTTCCTTTCCATTTTCTTCATGAAGCTTTTTCGTGGGGCTTTGATCTGAAGTCTGGTTTTTTAAGTGCGTGTGTTGGAAGCAAATTGGCTTCCTACTCATGTATTTGCACTGGGTGACACACACAAGGCCTCTGCTTTGCTGGAGGAGCTTCTATGGCTAAAGTAAAAAAGCGGGATTGTTCTCTACTTCTGTAGGGGAGACCCTTAAAAATCAGTGTGCTGCAAATCAGTTCTCTTGGAGGGTTTGTAGTTCTCCCCACTCCTAATACTATATAGCTTTTAAAATTTTTGCCTGTAAGGCTTCAGTCTCTTCAAGAATGACTGGCAGCCATGTCTGCTAGTGATCCCTAGAGATCATATAAAAGAGAAATGTTTTTCAGATGTGTATTGAGAGCAAAAGGGGAAAAACTATCTGATGAGGAAAAAAAAAACTATATGGTCTTTCATATGAGTAATATTCTGGGGTTGGCAAAACTATGAAAAGAGGGGCTGTTTTTTAATGTATCAGAACAAAGAACACACAGCTCTCTGAACTGTTAATTTTTTGAGCAGAGGTGGTTTTTATGTTTGTTACCTAGCAAAACAGATACAAAAAATGTAATGAGGTAGCAATGAATATTCAGTTCTTTATTTTGACTGCTAAGTGTATCTACCTACATTCTGTTTTAGCTCGTTTACCTAATAAATCTTCTGAACACTACTGTGCCTGTTGTTTTCCTTTGTTAACCAGATAATATCATCAGAATAAAATATGTGAGAACATATTAACTATGGATATTCAATTAAAAACTATTCTTTTTTGCTTGCAGGCGTCAGGTAAAATCTACTCCAGACTAGTTTGAACCATATTTTCTGGCTTTGCAAAATGTGTTTTAAATTGAAATATGTAACTAGCCACATGGTGTCAATGTGGAACCAACCAGTAAGTTATCCTTGCATCTCTAAAATTGTAGTTTTCCTGATTGCTATGAACAAATAACTGTGGTTGATAAAAAATAACTGTGATATGCAGCCACTTGACACAGTAGGTCCACGGCCATGGAAGTACCACAAAGTCTAGGATGTGCTGGTGTGCACCTTTCAGGGGGGAGAATCCGTGGTTTGAAACAGATTTAAAGTGGATCCATGGCTTAAAAAGGATTAAGGGAACCTCCCCCAATCCCATTTTTAAAGAAAAGCTATTTTATCTCTCAGTTTAGAAATAAACTCAATATATTTTAAAATTAAAGTGATTTTGAAGTTACTCACTTTTATGGGAACTTAAGATTTTATTATCTTACTATTAGTAAGAGCCAAATGTCTTCAAACTACCTTTCAAAAAATTCAGATATACTTAAATTTAGAATTGACAGTAACCCTCAAATTTTTACTACCATGTGTTTTTTCCTCTCAAAATCACAAATGGCCACAGAATATTTTAGCTAGTTCTGATACTGAAGAATGTAAGGCTTGAAATTAAGAACTGTAGCATATGAATTGATTTTAAAATAATACTAAAACGTTGCTCAACTTGACTGTCTAAACATTCATCTGAATACTGAAATGTGGAAAATACACTTTAGTCTCCAGACTAGTTAGAGTAGATAGCAGAGGCAATTAGATAAATCTGATATTTCACAGCATAAAAAAAAGAGTAAAACCAAATTTAATGCTTTTAAACAATTTTCAGAATAGCAATTTTGTTTAGCAAAAGTGGACTTTGTTAAGCTTGTTTTCACAGCCCAATTATACAGGCAATAATTCCACAAAGATGCAGTAATCACTTTTTTTCAGATGTCGTTAAATGAAGATATTCTTGTTTTCTTGGTAGTTTTTATTTATTATTATTTTTAAGCTATTGATAACATAGCATGGCAGAAAGATTACATCAGGAATGTGATATAATACAACTGTTTTCATTGAAGCTTTAGACCTTACTATTCCCTAGGTGGCTGGGAGGGTTCCCCTCCCTTGCCCTAAAATACAACTGTGATGCCTCCATCGCCTCTCACCAGTGAATAGAAAAATATCATACTACACTGAAGGTACATTTTACAATTATCATTAGCAGCATCTCTGAGCTTTCCATAATTGTGGTTCTACAGAGTTAGATACTTTAAAAACATGAGCAGATTTTTATGAAAGCGAAGGTCTGCATTATTTCTACAGTTGTTTCAAAGGCATCCGTTTCAGCAGCATGCTTGGATGTCACTAAAACTTCCATGGTATAATCCAAAACCACCAGTCACTTACTCTCCCTTCCAGGTTGTCATTGGTAAGTGATTTTTTTACGTTAAGATGAAAGTTTGTGATCACATTGGCAGATTGCTTTAAGCTATTGTTTACAGAACAGTATTTTAGCTTTCAGTGAATTTGGTGTATAGAGACTTCTGTAGCAGTGTTCTTTTAAAATGCAAGCATGCTTAAACAAAAAAGGGGGGCATATAGAGATATATTTTTGTTATAAACTTGGCCAAGAAAGGTATTTAGTTCCTTATATTTTACTTGATAATAAAACAGCAAGAATGAGAACTGGCTATTGATTTTAAAACTGGAACAGCTTTTCTACCCATAAAAATGTTTTACCATCCATGTAAGTCATCCCTTTTATTTGAACAGCTTTTTACTATTCAGAGAACTTCCACAGTTATGCTGTTGTTATCCTCACAACAATTCTGTGAGGTAGTTAAGAGGAAGTTTTGGTTTATTTCTAATTTAGAGCCGGGGAGACTGCAGCATGGAGCCCTTTTGTGGCTTGCTTATGCTTACACAGTTTGCTAATGGCCAACAGAAGAGCTTCAACTTAAACTCCTGTATGGAATCCTGGGTTGTGGACCTGGGCCAGAATCCTTACTATTATACGATGCCTTTTCCTGCCAGTTATAAAAGCTGTACTATCTAGTTTTAAATTCATGTCAGTTTCACTATATAGCAATTATCATAGTAGCTACCTACGAAAGGGAAAAACATGTACATATCTTTTATAGACATATAAAAGGCCAAAACTTTCATGGTGTACCAACGAAGGTCATGCTCACACGTTTTCCCTCAGCCGTGTATTACCGCGGCGCCACACAACCAACTGTTACAGTAGACCCTCCTTTCAAGATACGTGGTCCCAATTCCTAGGTGTCTACGCTGTCCAATTTTTTTTTTAAATGAATAAAAGACAGTCCGAACTATAGAAGCATTCAGAGTGATCATTCCTTTAAGTCTGCAGATGTCAGATAAAACAATAAATGTATTCTGCATGATTCCTCTCGTTCACAACATTCTCATGCATGAAAAAATTTCTAAAACAAAACAGCCAAACCAGATATCAACAAGGTCATTTTAAGAACAGTCCTCTGAAACTTCAAATATCCTTGCACATGCTTTATTTCCTATGGGAGAACTGAAGCTGAAAAATAATCATAATATGTTTAAAACTTCTATTTGAAAGGAAAGTATCAATATTTTGAAAGATTATACTTCAAAATCCTATGGTTACTGTTTTTTTAAAAGTAATCTTGTTATCCTCTCAAAATTCTTAACCAACTATATTCTATATTTATTCCCTGTTACATTTTGTTTTTCAATGCAAGCTCTTCAAATTAATCACTATATTCTTACTATACTTAAACTGCACAGAAGCTTTAGAAAAAAATTTCACAGAAGCATAATAAACAAGCAATATATGTAATTTTTTTTTTTTTTTACTAAATCAGCATAACTAACTAAAGCTGCAGCATCTGCTTTCATATTACATTTGGCAAAATCAAAACAGAAAGCATAACCTCCAAACCCCAAAATAACAAAAATCTCAAGCAAGTAGAAATTACAAACTTCATAACACAAAGTAAGATTCAAAACCTGTTCCCTCAATGATTGCTGTTGTCAAGTTGGGCATGCAGCAAATTTGTTGTTACAACCGTGATGGAAGTGAAAATATTTCAAGAATCTGGACAGGATGCTATTTAACACTAATTCAAAAACTAGGAAGAGAAGGGGGAAAAAAACACGATGAGACATCACACATACATAAACACAAAAAGTTAGCTTACATAATTACATAATTAGAAAAAGTTAAAAATAAATTAGTAAAAATAAATCCCCAGTATAAACCCAAAAAAGCATAGCTATAAATGCAATCTGAAACAACCAATTTAGTGGGCTGGTCATGTTTTAGCTGGAAAACCACCTTTTCCACTCTAGTTCTCACACAAGTAAATAACTGTGAAGAAGCAGGCCAAAGTGCATAATGAGAGGGTTTAAACGTGGTTGTATCTATGGTACTTTAGATGCAACTTCTCCTCAATCACCTGTAAGTTTAAATATGGACTGTTACACAGACTCAGATGGGCCAAATAAGTCATCTGATATGCTACTGAATGGCTGAGAGTCTATGAGTTGGGTTATCTCACTGTCGAGGTCTTCTTCTGTGTCATCTGTGTACTTGCTGATTTTCTTGGAGTGCTGGTCTGGACTTTCTGAAGATTCAATGTCTTCAATGCCTGCTCTGTAGTGGATCATAAGAAGTGTAAGAGCTTGCAGTCTTTCACCAGATTTAGCCAAAGCAGCAGAAAGAAGTAACTTTTTCCTTGTGTCAGTTGTCTCTTTTTCTTCTCTAACAAGGGAATTATTATGTTCCAACTCCTGATCAATTTCATTCTGCAGTTTATCTAGCATGAACTCTAGTTTCTGAATCCTCTCCTCTGTAGGCAAGCCCCTGTACAGATCACGACCGATCTCTTTAACGGCAATGAAAACGCTATCATCCAGACCACCCTCCTTTTTCACTAACTTTATTCCTGCGCTGTTGCCCCGTTTAGAAGGGCTATTTGAACCACAGACCTCTGTGTCACTGCCTTCATTGTCTGATGTGTTGGGTGTCTGTTTTGGTGAAGGTTCTACTAGGTCAGTTCCTGGCTCAGACAGGCGAGTTTTGGAGACTTGACGCAGGTTTAACAAACGAGAGCTAGTATTGATAATATGTCTCGTCAAACCTGTTGTTCTGTTGACTGACTTTCCAGCTTCAGCATCAACACGAGGGGGCAGGCCTAAGAGGGTTTCTTGTCCTTCCAGCCTGAGATTTTTCAGGGCCCGGTCTATCCGCTGATCCGTTGCTCCACAAAGAGGAGTCTCGGCTAGACACTTTTCCTGACATTTTTTATGGCAGACATAAGCACAGACCATACACTGGGAAGCAGCTTTAGTCCACACTTTTTTCTTACAGTAATCACACCAAGTCGGGTTCTGGAACTGAGTGTCCTGGAAACTGTGTTTATTTTCTGTTAAACCCATTTGTCCAACAAAATGTTCCTCTTTAGGCAGGGCAGAAACCTCTTCAACCAAATGGAGTTCTTTTTCTTTCTCTAAGTTAGTAACTGCGTGGTCTGGCTCTCCTTCTTTCAAATATTTGAAGTGAACAGTAATGTCGCCGTAGCAGAACTTGTCGTTGAACCCCTTCTGCATACTCAAATTGCGCAGTGCGGTTCTCGTGACCATGGCCTTAGGTGACGGAGCTTCCAGTCTGAACTTGGAAAGGTACTCCATGTTCGAAGTAGCTAAGCATCCTAACGCCACCTCTTCAAGTTTCAAGCTCACGTGCCCCAAGCAGATGAGACCCCCTAGTTTGAAAGGGTCCCTGCACCACAGGGCAATGTTTAAGTACCTGTGGCAGGCTTCTATGTCAAAGAAACAGCTGGCTCTGGTTCTTGTCCATTTTCCCAGCTTCTTGCGATAAGGAATTTCCGATGATTCCCACGTTTGATGGTCATCTGAACTGTCCTTAGGGGCGCAGGTGCTTTCAGAAATCAGATCTTTTGCCACTTCTTGCTTGGCTAAAAACTGCTTAGCTGCAGCTGCTTCTTCTATGTGATCCAGATTCTTCACTTGCTTTTCAGCAGGTTTATCTGCAGGAGGCGGTGGCAGCACCTTCTCTGGCTTTTCAACAGAAATATCTGGTTCAGCCTGAGTCGGGGTATCAGTAGAAGGCAAAGGAACTTTGACTTGCGGTCGTGGTGGCACAGGTGGTTTGAAAGTGGATCCTTGGGTGGGTTTTGACACTGGTGCTGGTTCTGTTACCTCAGAAGATTTTAGGGCTAAGGGCTTATTTCCTTCTTTGGATGGAAGTTTTGGTGGTGGTGGGTAACTTCCTACAGCTAATTTACGGTTTAAAACAGGTGATATAGTTCCAAGGGGTTTCACAGAAAGCGTTGTTGGAGTTCGCTTGGGGCTGTGACTTAGCGACTGTGCCTCCTCTCTGACTTCAGCTTGTGCTCTGACATCACTTGCTAAGTCTTCAAATTCAGAATCCAGGTCTCTATTTTCAGCATCTACTGCCAACCCAGTGGCTTCCTCTTCAAAGTTCGGTTGGCAGGAGCCTGTCAGAAAGTTTTCTTCCAGCTGTCCAAAGTTATCCTGCAGCACTGTACCCTGATTACTCCGGCCAACAGGCCTCTCATAATATACCAGCACTCGGTCACCAGCCTGCTTGATGAGCTTCAGCACCTGCAGTGTAGATGTGATTTTCACACCTGTTTCAAGATTTTAAAAGGGAAAACAGAAAATTACTGCAGTAAAAATTACCTACATTCACGAAGTATAACTGCCATTAATTCATGATCAGTTAACTAACAGAAAAGCAATAGTGGAAACTCTAAAATCTGTTATGGGCTTATGGATACATCAGTGTGCTGATTCTTAAAACTCTGACTGCTCCAACGTCCTGGAACTGTTTACCTTTCCAAACCAAATGGTGCCATGAAAATCTTAGGAGGGTGTCAAGCTGCTAACTCCCAACTGCTTCCCATTCCTTCCTAGGTTTAAATGACATTTTTTCTCAGTTTGAATTGAAGTGAACTGAGTGAAACCTATTGAAAAGGATTTTATTAATGGTTAAACCAGGCTTAAAAATGATGGGAAACTGTGATTCTACTGAAGGAAATTCTACAGCGCTTCAGGGATTATAAGCTAGGTGATGAATGATTCAAATTAAGAGACCGGTGCTTGAACTAAACTTAGCAAAATACTATGCTGTGAATAGTGGACGCTTACAGATTCTATTAGCCCTACCCATGAAACAAATCTTTTTCAGGACGAGAAAGAATAAGGAAGGGATAGGAGGGCTTTAAAGTTAACCAAGTTGTTTATTACCTGTATCTGTATCAATAATACCTATCTTAAGTTTTCATTCTATTTTCTGATAGGTGCTATATTAATTCAAAATTAAAAAGGCACAAAAAGAAGCACAGTGGAAAGTCTCCCTTCCCTGAGGCAAGCAAAGCCAGCAGCTTCTGATGCATTCTTCTAGGGACATTCCAGGTGTAACTTTAAAAGGTCTCTCTGCCCTCCCTCAAACAGTACTTACCTAAGCAAACCGCTGCTATAGGACTTAAGAGAAAGGTGAGTCTTGGCTTTCCAAAGATCCTACAGCCATCCTCAATAGATCAAAAGAGTATCAGCCCCATCTAATAACCTGACTTCAGAGTTCCCCAACCTCTATATTCTCCAACTTCAGCTGCCCAGGCAAGAGCATGCTTTAGATCTGGTCATCACTTCGAACTTTTCCACATCAAAGATCTTCTACTTGGAAATGAACTTCTGATCACAGTCTCCTATTTCCACCTCTAACAAGCCTGTCTGCTAACTGAATCTGTTTTGAGGTAGTGTCCATGCCCGGTGATTCCTCCTTTTGCTCTCATGGTCCAGCTGATCCACTTGCTTCCCTCCCCAGGCTCAGTCTCAAGACCTCAATGGTGTTCACATCAAGCTTTTTTATGCTTTTGCCCTAGCCTGTCCTCTTCACCATAATGGTGTTCACAACAAGCTTTTTTATGCTTCTGCTCCAGCCCTCTCCTCTTCTACCATCTGCCTGTCCCGATGATCCCTAGCTGGGCTAGTCCCTTCCCTGCCCTTTCCTGCTGCTGAGCTTCCTACCTGGAGACAGCATCAAGTTATGCCATCTGTCTCCAGCGTGTTTCTCAGTGATGCTTTAGCATTCTTTGAATTGGTCTCTAAACAACTAAGTCTCCAAACACCAGCTTCAAACCTTTCTTATTCCCCTGAAACCCACCGTTCCTGCTCTTTTATTCTATAGATGACATCACTTTATTTACTGAAAAGACCAACAAACTGCTGCCTTTTCTCCCTGCCAATCATTTTCTGGACTGAGCTGTCTGAGAGGGGGAAGCCGCCCTTCACCTGTACTCTGGATTCTGTTCCCCATCTCCTTCAGGACTTTGCTCTGTCAATTATTCTTGCTGAAATGCAAATTCCCGTCCTTCTTTTCCTTTAAAACCTTCCTTCCCCTTGTTTTTTACAATGCTGTGGTAATTTAGCTCTGATCACCTTTCCTTTCCTTTCCTTTCTTTCTCCCCCCACCTATATCGGTCCCTTGTATGCAAACATTCCCATGGTTTTGTCACTAGTTTCCTTGACCTTTTTGTTCTCTCCTTAGATTA
Organism: Budorcas taxicolor; assembly: GCF_023091745.1. Lineage (NCBI taxonomy): Eukaryota > Metazoa > Chordata > Mammalia > Artiodactyla > Bovidae > Budorcas > Budorcas taxicolor. The sequence continues at coordinate 36,955,783 of NC_068932.1, forward strand.
CACCCATTCAGTAGTTTCAACCATTAACTTTTTCTCTGGGTGGCGACCCCTCGTCTTCAATCTAGTCATACATTCCCAAAGGCTTCTGGATATCACCACCTGGATGTTTTGTTGATAAAAGTTAAAACTTCTCTTTGACATTCTCATCTTGCTGTCCTCACTAGTACATGAATCAATCTGCTGCCCTCACAGTTAACCTGATTTGAATCATGAAGATGGTGGACTCGAGGTTCATTCTGCTGTGAATCCAAGAGTTCCAGTCCATTTTCCTTCCTGGCTCAGATCCTCCTGACCACTTGTTTCAACTACATTAATAAATAGCTTTTTACTATGATCCCTCACTTGGAGCGTCCTTATTTTAATCGCCAAACATATGCTGCTTCCCAACTTTCCTAAAACATTGGTTCAAAACCCTTTAGCTAAACTCAGTCATACGGAAATCGAGAGCTAACATGACTTCATGATTCATCCAGCCTTAAGCTCTACTGCCTCCCTCTAACCATACTATTTTCCAGCAAAACTGTAGTCTGACATAAAAAAATAAGTCCATCTGAAGATCTGAGGTAGGCAAAACTTCACATCAATCTAAACTCATCCTTCAGAACCAGCCAGCCAAATCTGGATTATTTTCCTTTTGGAATATTTCAAATATACACAAGAGCAGAGGAAATAGTAAAATGAACTCCATCATTGAGCTTCAATATAATATTTTGTCAGTCTTATTTCAACTATCACCAATCCTGTTAATTTTAAAAATATTTTTTAAATGATACATACCTGCATAAATGAAGTACAGTGATTAAAAAGAAAAGAATGTGTATTATACCTGCCCCTTATCTCAATATTATAATTTGTAACAAATATTAGATATGAAGAGGTGACTTTTGTTTTTTCACCCCATCTATATTTATATTGCTTGGATTTACTTTTGATAATAGATATTTATGACTTATGTAACTGAAAACAAATATCTCCCGTAAAAGGGCCTAAAAAGGAAAATTTAATGCTGCAGGTAAAATAAAAACAGGGTATATATAAATATAAAAAATTTATACTGAACTGTGATTTTTGGCTGAGGGATAAGTGTTATGTTTATGTTAAATGACTATGTAACAGATGAGGCCTATTTTATAGCCTTATTATCCTAGGTGTTTGTGAACCAGAGTCATCATCTGGGAGCTTGTTAGAAATGTAGAACCTGGAGCCCCACCCCAGATCTACTAAGTCAGAACTCACACTTTAACACCATGCCTGGGTGACTGGAATACACAAAAGACTTTGAAAAGCACTGTTTCAAAATTTTCAAATTCTAATTTTTCAATATTTTGAAACTTAAAAAAATTTTCATTATTTTATTGTCATGATGGATATGAATTAAAATAAAGGCAGACTTTCTTTGACATATAACCAAAGACAACTGCTCCTTAATTTAGGAACTAAGCTACCTGGTTATTTATTGTCTTAGCTGTGAGAGAATATTCCACATTGCCTTTAAAAGCTCAGCTATAACCAACCATGTGTTTAAAGAATCTCTTGACAGGTCTAGAATGGGTGGGCCAGGTACTACAAAGATCTGAAAAGGTTTAGACTTTTCCCCACTGGTGTCCGTAAGTTAGCCTTATTGATAATTTATACACATGCAAGCAAATAATCTGCCAATCAATAGATTTGCAGTTTTTGTTATATCAATGCAACTGACAGGAAGGCATGCAGGTGACACATTTTTCTGCTAGTGACAGTGACTTGGGCTGCACTCTGAATGACAGTCTATCAACAAAAGGCTGGCCAATAAGGAACAATACAGGCCAGCAATATGGGGGTCACAGGATAGATCAGGCATGCCCTGTTAGACAAGGAATCTCTCTCCTGTTCATTAGCTAGTCCTAAGTGAGGGGGTAGCCGTGCTAATTCTGTCAGTTTTAGGCTCAGACTAGTAATGGTGGTGAACATACAGAAAAATAAGATAACTGTTGACCTGCCCTTTCATATTCAGTAAAAAATTGAGAAGTAAAAGGAGGAAAGTGGTCTAAAGAGGAAGTATTTTAAAGATTTATACATTAGAACTAAAATGATACCTGTTTCAAATTTTTTAAGGCTTCCTTCAGATTTTTACTTATAGTAATGAATTTTTTCCCATTATAAACGTAATGTGCTTATAGAAACAAAGAAGCAAGAGGAAAAGAGCCCCACATCCACTCTCTGGTTTTCTCAGTAAATGTCAAGTATACTGCACATCAGCATAATTACCTCCAATAGCAATCAGTCGATCTCCCCGCTGAAGGTTAGCAATTGCAGCAGGTGAATTTGGGGCCACAGTCTCAATTATGACGTGCCCAGCATAGCCGTCAGTTGACTGGACAAGACGAAGTGTAAGTCCGACACTTTGTAAATTCCCCTTTATTAATTCAACCTTTGATAAAGAGAAAAAAATGGAAACAGATTCAGTGGGTCCATAATGGTGGAGTGAGAAAACACGAACACACAGAGCACTATAGCTGATGCTTTTGCGCCTGGTGATTATTACAGACCGATACAAGGCAGGAAATCTCTACTGTGACAACAGAGACTAACCTACGCTTGGACTGCACATCTGGGCCACTGGAACATGAAACACCTTATCTCACATATGTTAGGAAAGATGCATGCTTGCTGCAGAAAATCTGAAAATAAGGCAAAATGAAAAGAAAATCACTCCTAATCTAGAACTGCTGTGTGTGTGTGTAGAGTTGAGACCCCATTATGAATATAATCCTGAATCTTGCTTTTTTGAAATAAAATGGGAATAATCTTCTATTAATATCTATTAAGATGTGCTTAGGAACTTCCATTTTTTATAGTATATTGTTAAATTTTTGGGGGGGGGAGTTTATGCTCATGTTTTATTAAGAATTATCTTGTGAAATATCCTGTTCTAACTCATCAAGATCATTCTGTTTTCTAAAGAAATACCATCCAATTTATTAGGAGTACGTGTCTCAGACTCATATCATCTATAAATTAAGAAAAACAACATATGCTATCTGTCCTCATTTGAATCACTGATTTAAAAAATGGATAGAATACCACAACCCTCTAAGATGACAAGAATTTAATCTGTGTTTATTAAGCTAAATTATAAATCAGTCTAATTGTATTATTACTCAGGCCATGTCTATTCTTCAAGCTATCTCATGAAGGACTCTGCCAAATAATCTGCTAATATCCACATATATCACTGTCTGTAGTGCTTTAATTGATAAATCCCATTTAAAAGCCAAAAATTCAATTCTCCTACCTAATGATGCTGGCCTAATGATGTTATTGAATGTTGTTCTTTAATATGGGTGTTAATAGATATTGACAAGTTATTTTTATATTAAGAAAAATCTTACCAATATTAATAATATGTTCAAGAAATGGAAAATGTAGTCAAGTTTTTGACTATTTAAAAGTTTACCAAAAAATCTACCAAAACAATCCTTCCATAAAACATCATTTCTGTTTAAACGTCCAGAAACACTGGTCCAATTCTTGCCTCATGATATAGTAAATAATCACCTTATAATGTTAAAAGCATTTTTCAGTTAATAAAAGCTATACAGAGTACCAAAGCTTAAAAAGAATCCAAATTCTTCTACTTTCAAAAAGTTAACAATGGCAAATGGATAAAAAAACGCTAAACTGTATGAGTCTAAGAACTGTAAATTTTACAAATTAACATTTAGAATGTGCTTTTTTGTGACCTACTCCTTGCTCCTAAAGTGGAACAGAGATGGGAGGATGGTGGGGTTGAGAAGGGAATTAAGTCTAATACAGGCTTCTGCACAATTCAGTTTCTTAATTTATTTTCTCCCAACCAATCATATTATTTCCTTTGCTTTTCTTATTTCCAATGATCCTTGAAGTAAACATTTCAGATGGAAAAAAGGTTTTTAGTAGGAATAATTAATAAGGGCAAATACTAAATTACTTCCTTCTCCCAACTTTTCTGATTATTAGTAAATGCTCTTAATTTCATACATAGGGTACAGAGCTTAAGATACTATTTATTTCATCTCCTTTCTTATTAAAAGCTTATTTCCTTTTAAGCTAATACTGCTGACCCATCTACTTTCAGAATTAGTTCCAGCCTTCTCTGAAATACAAATTTAAAACTTACAATTAAGTTGTGACAATGATTCAAAAACTTAAAATTAAGTTGTGACAATGATTCAAAAGTTTTAAAGTATAAAAACCCCTAATAATTAAAAACCTGAGAAAAATTTTAAAGAAAATATTTAAAGATGAATATCACAAAACATTTTTATTTTAATGAAAATTTAAGATAATGTTTACAAGACCATTCAAATATCCCATACTTTTAAAACAAAACTGACATGTCCATTGGGGTGAAACTATTTTTATATTAAAAATACCAAAATAATTATATAATTCTCCCCTATATACATGTATCTATATTTTAAATTTTTATATGATTATTGGATATACCACATACTATAAAACATACGACAAAATAGGTAAACTTTTAAATGATGAAGTGAAAATAGAAATCCTAAATATTTTCCTTACATCCGGTAGCAAAATTTTAGGGAATTTCACTAGTAGATGAGGATAATAATCACAATCAAGTGGAGTTGATTCAGGAATTCAAGGCTGATTCAAGCAGCCAGGAGTCAACAGTATAAGTCACTTTCTACTTTCTAAACTCTATCATCAAAGTTGATAACTATTATATTCATTTTTAAACTATTTTAAGCCATCAAGGTTGACTGAAAGTCAGCTATGTTTAAAACTTTATAACTATATAAATATTATTCATTGAGATCTGGACATCTTTACATTTTCTGTTCTTGCTTTTCTTGGAGGTTTTTCTTAAAACGACAGCTTTCACTTTAAATGCAGGATTTATGTAATAAGTACTGTTTCTGTAATTAGCTCTTAAATGCACCTATCCATTTGTTTACATATTAAATTATTTAGCATTTGGTCAAAGGGAAGTTTTTCTTTACCTCTCCCTCATTCCTGCCTAAAAAAAGCCAGTTAATAAATACAGAAAGAATGATTATATTTGAAAAATCACTCTTTTATAATCTCCCAAAAGGGGAGAGAAGCATTTAGATTAAAAAAGAGAGAGACAAAGACTAAAGAGATGTAAACAACACAATGCAATGTATGAATCTTGGTAAGACGTAAGCTTAGGGGGGGAAAAAACTCACAAAAACATTTATGGATTGGGAGCATTTTAATATAGACAAATTAAGGAATTAATTTTTTATGTGTGATGGTTATTGTAGCATCTATCTACCAATAGAACATGTAGTAAAATGTTCTATTTTTAGAAGATTCATACTGAAATACTTAGAGGTGAAATACAATGTCTTCAACAATCCTTGCCTATGACTTTAGGCAACTATTAAGTTCTGTGAATGTCATTGACAAAATGACATCTTTTTCATATGTGGAGCTGTGAAAAGTTTCAGCATTTATTATTATTCCTATTAGTAAGACTTGGCATCACTAGTCAAAATGGGATACAAAAGCAAATTTAAAAACCAATCTGCTGTAAATGAACTTAATATACTGCTCAACAAACAAGGCAAACATATCATGAGTGAGTGAGTGAGTGAAGTCGCACAGTTGTGTCTGACTCTTTGCTACCCCATCGACTACAGCCTACCAGGCTCCCCCATCCATGGGATTTTCCAGGCAAGAATACTGGAGTGGGTTGCCATTTCCTTCTCCAGAAGATCTTCCCGACCCAGGGATTGAACCCAGGTCTCCTGCATTGTAGGCAGACGCTTTACCATCTTGAGCCACCAGGGAAGTCCTGTGAACTTAATATACTGCTCAAACAAGGCAAACATATCATGAAACAAACATTAATTCAGGACATTAGAACAGTTAAACTAGTTTATATCATACAAACGTTAATTTACTTTTATAGGATCAAGACTGAGAAGCTAAAAATAATTTTATGATCACATAAAATTCAAAAATTTAAAAACTGTCTCATTAGAAAAGACAAAGATGGTGACTGATGTCAACATTCAATAAGAGAACAGCAGCTGGTTCAAACCCACTAGGAGAAGAATGGGCTCAAGCATGGTCTTTATTAATATTTCTGAAATCTAGAAACCAGCGCAGTGATGATAAATATCTACCTTTTCACAAAATAATGTTTTTGTATTTCTATCTAAATTATGTTTCTATCCCACTGGAAAGTTTCCTCTATAGAAGACTAAAGACATATCAAATCAAAGGGGAAGGAGTCAAGAAAAGCAATAGCAGGAAGATAAAAAAAATTATATTTCTCATGGACAAATAAGAACATATATTTTGAATGAGAAGAGTGAAAAAGGTGGCTTAAAACTCAACATTCAAAAAACGAAGATCATGGCATCTGGTCCCATCACTGCATGGCAAATAGATGGGGAAACAATGGAAACAGTGACAGACTTTATTTTTTTGGATGCCAAAATCACTGCATCATGGCAGATGGTGACTGCAGTCATGAAATTAAAAGACGCTTGCTCCTTGGAAGAAAAGCTATGACAAACTTAGGCAGCATATTAAAAAGTAGAGACACTACTTTGCCAACAAAGGTCCGTCTAGTCAAAGCTATGTTTTCCCAGCAGTTATGTATGGATGTGAGAGCTGGACTTCTAGGAAGGTGAGCACCAAAGAATTGATGCTTTTGAACTATGGTGCTGGAGAAGACTCCTGAGAGTCCCTTGGACTGCAAGGAGAACAAACCAGTCCATCCTAAAGGAAATCAGTCCTGATTTCATTGGAAGGACTTAGGTTGAAGCTAAAGCTCCAATACTTTGGCCACCTGATGCGAAGAACTGACTCACTGGGAAAGACCCTGATGCTGGGAAAGACTGAAGAGGGGAAAGAAGAAAAGGGGATGACAGAGGGTGAGATGGTAGGATGGCATCACCGACTCGATGGACATGAGTTTGAGCAAGCTCCGGGAGTTGGTGATGGACAGGGAAGCCTGGCGTGCTGCAGTCCACGGGGTCACAAAGAGTCGGACACAACTGAGTGACTGAACTGAACTAAACTGAATTACAGTAAAACACCTTTTACTGGGAAAAAGAAATAGCCTTTCAGAGAACATTTCATTACCTATTCATAGAATCCTACATATTCTGATTATCCTACAGAGAAAAAGTCCTATAGGAAGTTGTTTGGTAAATGTATAAAGAGTTTGCAATTAATGTATAAAGAGTATAAATGTATAAAGAATATAGAAACTAATATCTAGTTGCTATAAACATGTTCCTGAACGAGTACTTTGTAGCATGGCAGATATTTTATAAGAGAAATAAGAAATGAAATTAATACTTACCACAGGCTTGGTAAAATAAACACTAATGTTTGCCAAATTCTCCTCTCTGGGACTATGTCTGCAACCCTTTAGTCCTTCCTACAGTTACAGTGGGAACAGCCATGCTTATATAACATGCTTCTACTGCCTTGCCTCATTGGATGGTCCAGGGGCACAAACCTGGCCCAAGCTGTATCAATCAGAGTCCTTTCCTGGCTGGTAGGTATTCAGATTCAGAGGTTCCTTGAATGGAATAAAAATAAACATGGCTATAGGTGTCTGTGTATCTTCTTATGGGCTGGGAAGGGGAGAAAGCAAGTGTACAGAGTGAAGAATACAGCACTGAACAGCCAGGAGCAGGGAGGAAAAAGAGTGGTTTAGTTTCGGGTTCCAGTTTGCGGCTAAAGCCTAGCTGGATTCCTACTAAAAGCGATGCAGAACCTAGCCCATACAACCCTGAACAGTGACCAGGACACCTGACTGTGGCATGAAACACCATGGAATCCTCAGAATAAGTACCCGTTTTGTGCTTAAGCAAGTTTTAGTAGGTATCTGTTTTAAACATGTTCAGGCTGACCAGGCCCTATTTTAGAAATCATGATATACAATGTCATAAACTCAAATTGCTATATTTATTAACTACACAGCTACAGATACATTATGAGTATAGGGGGGAAATCTGCTTGTACGTAGCCAGGGGCCTCTGCTGCCTCCCCCTGCAGGGACTTGGGGCCTGCGAGATGGGTCAGAGAAGGGAGGAGCATGAGGACTGGCACTGTACCAGCAGCTCCTCCTGACAACACAGGCTGCCTCTTCCACAGACAGCGGCCTGTCTAGCAGCTCAAGGGGACTCGAGGCTTCAGAAGTGGGGTGCTATCCTCACTAAAACCAAGTCCCCCCAAAGCAGAGTTCCCTTACTGGGTTTGTGGTTATTCTATCTAAAGCTTTATTTCCTTTCTTTGTCACCTCTTACTCCAATCCTGTGCTAACTGAACAGCAATCAACTAGAGTCATAGCTAAGATTACTGCTAACATCATTAATGTATCAAAATTGCTACTGTAGATACCATCTTTAAAGTACAAACTCAAGTTGTTTCTCCAGGGCAAGTTTAGCTAACAAGTCCCTGGGGAACACCTGGCCTGAGAATCATAAACCAGAGATACCCTGACTCCTAAGATTATGATTAAGACATGCCATATACAGCAAGTGAAGAAGAACTAAAGAGTCTCTTGATGAAAGTGAAAGAGAGTGAAGAAGTTGGCTTAAAACTCAACATTTAGAAAACTAAGATCATGGCATCTGGTCCCATCACTTCATGGCAAATAGATGGGGAAACAGTGGAAACAGTGATAGACTTTATTTTTTGAGGCTCCAAAATCATTGCAAATGGTGACTGCAGCCATGAAATTAAAAGACACTTGCTCCATGGAAGGAAAGCTATAACCAACCTAGACAGCATATCAAAAAGCAAAGACATTATTTTGCCAACAAAGGTCTGTCTAGTCAAAGCTATGGCTTTTCCAGTAGTCATGTATGGATGTGAGAGTTGGACTATAAATAAAGCTGAGCGCTGAAGAATTGATGCTTCTGAACTGCGGTGTTGGAGAAGACTCTTAAGAATCCTTTGGACTGCAAGGAGAACAAACTAGTCTATCCTAAAGGAAACCAGTCCTGAATATTCAATGGAAGGACTGATGCTGAAGCTGAAACTCCAATACTTTGGCCAGCTGATGTGGAGAACTGGAAAAGACCCTGATGCTGGGAAAGATTGAAGCGGGGAAAGAGGAGAAGGGGAACAGAGGGTGAGATGGTTGGACGGCATCACTGACTCAATGGACATGAGTTTGAGCAAGCTCCGGGAGATGGTGATGGACAGGGAAGCCTGGTGTGCTGCAGTCCACAGGGTCCCAAAGAGTTGGACATGACTGAGCGACTGAACTGACTGACTGACATACACTATGTGATTAATAGATATAAATTACTGTAGACAAAAGATCAACACCAAAGCAACAAAGATTTACTCTATAGCACAGGGAGCTATATATTCAATACTGTATAATAACCTGTAATGAAAAATAATCTGAAAAAATACATATATAAAACTGAATCACTGTGCTGTATACCTGAAACTAACACACACGGTAAATCAACTATAGTTTAAAAAAAGAAATGTCATGTAGAACAACCTAGTGGTTACCAGTGGGGGAAGGGAAGGGGGAAGGGACAAGACAGGAGCAGGGGTTAAAAGGTCTTCTCTGGTGGCTCAGATGGTAAAGAATCTGCCTGCAATGCAGGAGACCTGGGTTCGATCTCTGGGTCAGGAAGAGCCCCTGCAGAAGGAAATGGCAACCCACTCCAGTATTCTTGTGTGAAGAATTTCATAGACAAAGGAACCTGGCAGGCTATGGTCTATGGGGTTGCAAAGAGTCAGACACGACTGAGTGACTACCACCACCACCAGGGGTTAAAAAACAGCAAACTACTATGTACAAAATAAGTAAGCTACACAGATGTATTACACATGCAGCACAAGGAAGATGAATCTGCCTGCAACGCAGGAGAAAGAAACAAAGTGAAGACTCTCAGTCATGTCTGACTCTTTGCGACCCCATGGGCTGTGGCCTACCAGGCTTCTCTGTCTATGGGATTTTCCAGGTAAGACTACAAGAGTGGGTTGCCATTTCCTTCTCCAGGGAATCTTCCCGACCCGGGGATCAAACCCTGGTCTCCTGCATTGTAGGCAGACACTTTACCGTCTGAGCCACCAGGGAAGTCCCAGCAGGAGACCTGGGTTCAATCCCTGGGTCGGGAAGGTCCCCTGGAGCAGGAAATAGCAACTCGCTCGAGTATTCTTGCCTGGGAAATCCCACGGACAGAGGATTTCTGGTAGGCCACAGTCCATGGGATCACAAACAGTGGGACATGACTGAGTGACTGACACACACACAACAAGGAAGGTTGCCAGTGTTTTAGAATAACTATAAAGGGTATACGACCTATAGAATGGTGACTCATTATGTTGTTCCCCTGAAAGTTATATAATACATCAGCTATGCCTCAATTAAATCACAAGGTGATGATTAATCTTGTGACTTTCTTACCCTTTAAAATAGCCCCTGAATCAAAGACCAAATCGGAGTGGATCTGAGATCCGTCCCCCACTCCCTTGCTCAGCACCCTACAAACAAAGCCTCGCTTTGATTCATGCCCCTGTTGTCAATGTTGGGCTGCTACATCTCGGGTACACAAGCCCTGCTCCATAACAAGAGGACCCCCAGGCTGGCAGCTCCAGGTCCTGGAGTGTCAGCGACAGAGAGGCTCTTGGAAGGGTGCAGGTCTAGGCATCTCCAAACTCATAAGCTGTGTCTCCAGGGTCTCCATGAGGCTTGAGCTGCTGTCCCCAGCCCCCAGGAGAAGCACAGTGGCTTCAGAGAGTCTGGGAAGAGCAGGGAACTGCTAGAAGACATTGTTGTTGGGCAGGAGTACACCCCTGCTCCCTGCCCTTGTAGTACCCTCATGTGCTAAGTAAAGTGGGCTTTAACATCTGTAACTTGTATCTTAGTAGTTGATTATACTCTGAACTGTTATGAAGAAATTCTTTAACTGTGCTGTAAACATAATCAATATACCAACCTCTACTAGGAATAGAAAAAAAAATGTAGGATGGAAAAGTGTTTTCTCTGTGGCTTAGCATGTATCAACTGGCCTGAATTTTGCCGAAACCAAAAGATAAATTTCTACTGGAAAAGAAATACTATTTCCAATATTCTTTTGCATGATATACCAAAAAAAAAGTTTATCAATTGTCAAGAACTGCTGACACATACAAACTAAATGCAATTACCTGAGCTAAATCACTAGTCAATACATACAAGATTGCAGACAGCCTGCATTTAACTTCACCAATAATGTTGGACTCAGGTTAAAAAATTCTAACTGTATGGGTACCTATCTGGTGGACAGCGATTTAGTAAAAACACCAAGATAGCCTTTAAGAGCTCTCACACTCTGACATAATTTTAGCCTTTCCTGGACCCAGCTGTGATGCCTTATTTTCACCTAAGAGGTTGGGAAACAACATATTGATTTTTAAATCCCTTCCTAATGGGGACATAATTTTATATAATTGATAAGAAGAGGATTTATTTTAATAACACATCAATATAACTCCTTCACAAACTGTTCTCTTACTTGAGCTTGTAACATTGAGCAAAAAACCAAAAATGCAAGAAAGAATAAAAGGGTCTATGTGAAAGACCCTTGAATTACTGTGACCATGTACACTTCTGAGTATTCTTTCATCAAAAAAAGCTTCTGAAAAAGACATCATGAGGACTATTTCCTAGCTTTTTTAGTAGAGTAGAGGAAAAGGAGGAGAAATGACACAACAGCCTGTACATATACGTATACAGCACCTGTATAAAACTGAACTTTTTAACAGATCACCTTTACTTGGCTTACTTTGGGATGTGGCATTTAAATTCTGAATATTTGGGGCCCAGTCAATTATGATTAAAGATTTATCCCCAAACTCTGATTTATATTTGAGAGGTCAAGATTTCTAAAACTAGAACAACTTTTATATTAAATATAAGTTTCTGAGCTGTTTCCAAGGGAAACTTTGAAGTACAACATACTTGGCACAGAGGTGTCTTAGAGGTGTAACTTGTCTTAGAGGTGTAACTTTCCGGTCATTTGCTTGAATTCCAGATGTCAGATCAATCTGTTTATGGCTACAGGGCACAGAATACAGCCAGGCTTGGGACCAACAGTTTACGGTCCATCTCAATTAGAAGCAGCAATGAGGCCGTTGAAGAGCTAGAGCCAGATTTCACTTTTTTTGTGGGTGTGATCTTTTTTTTTAATGGGAACATAATTGCTTTACAATGCTGTGTTAGTTTCTGCTGTACAACAACGTGGATTAGCCATATGTATACATATATCCCAGAGAAGGCAATGCACCCCACTCCAGTACTCTTGCCTGGAGAAACCCCATGGACAGAGGAGCCTGGGGGGCTGCAGTCCATGGGGTCGTGAAGAGTTGGACATGACTGAGCGACTTCACTTTCACTTTTCACTTTCACGCATTGGAGAAGGAAATGGCAACCCACTCCAGTGTTCTTGCCTGGAGAATCCCAGGGACGGCGGAGCCTGGTGGGCTGCCGTCTGTGGGGTTGCACAGAGTCGGACACGACTGAAGTGACTTAGCAGCAGCAGCAGCATACATATATCCCCTCCCTCTTGAGCCTCCTTCCCATACCCCTATTCCACCACTTTATGTCATCACAGAGCATCGAACTGAGGAGCTGAACTTCCTGTGCTATAGAGCAGCTTCCTGCTGGTTAGTGATTTTACACACGGCAGTGTATATATGCCAACGTTACTCTCAATTCCTCCCACAATCACCTTCACCCACTGTGTATTTTACCGTCTATCACCTTTAAAAAGCAAAACCATAATTGATGATTCCACTAACTCCATTAGTTAGTCATGGGGCTCTAGACTATTGGGTAACTATGCTGCTTCCAAAGATTCAACTAAATTCTCAACTGTCTTCCACTAAAGTTTATCACTCGACCAGAAAAAAGAAGATTCTATGTTTATTAGCTGTCTTCTTTCAAACTCTTATCAGCAAAGAAAATTCACAATTTACTGTCTTTTTCACAAAAAAGTGTAACTCTTAAAACATACATATGGCAAATGTCTTGTTTTTATCGCTTGGCAAACAACTATCAACTCAGTAAACTTTTTCAAAGACCGGCATTAAAGTTAACCACTTCATAAAGGTTTAAATCATAACAGATCTTAAACTCATAAGCCAGATAAATAAAAAATAGAAGAATCTGTCAGATAGAGAAGTGCCACCACAGAAGTAAATTTTCATGCCCTGTCCCAAATGATGACAAAAATTATTTTTAAAAGAGATGGGTGTTTCTTAAAAAGGCATATATTAATGGTACAGGGGATAAACCGTAAATTCTCTCACAAAGACAAGTACACATCTTTTTTTGTTAGAATGTCTAAATTTTCAGTCATCACATCTTAATGAATAGGTTAAAAAAAAAAAAACAAAAGAAACAACAAAAATACTGAAATAAACTCCTCAGTACTAGGACCAATTCAAAATTCTTCTTTGAAGAAAAACTGCAGTGTCTGAGATGGCCTGTATTCCGTATTGGATTTGAATTTTAGCTGTAACATGTACTAGTTTTGTGGTCTCAGGCAAGTGAGTTAACCTCTATGGGGTCTTCTTTGTGAAAAGGGGACACTAACATCTACCACACTGGGGTGTTGTCAAGATTAAATGAACACCAGGAATAAACTCCAGTACAATTCAGGCACTTTAATTATCTCTGTTCAGGTGGATGAGGAAGACCTCTTTCTGGGATAAAAATACAAGTGAGACCCTGAAGTGTTAAAACGGAATGCCAGCTTGGCCACCTGATAATCTTGTCTCTAAAGCAACTGGATGGTAAATTAGGGCTGCATCCTTTCATTGCCTCATCTGAGAGACAACAAAGATGTACAGATCCGCTGAGAAAAAAAGTCCATTATAAATATACCATTGACCTAAGAGATCCAAAGAATAATAATGACCCTTTGCCCAGGTTCAAAGGCTCTTAGGAAAGTAAGCTGAGCCAAATGATTACCTTGCCATACCCCAGGTTTCTTCTCTCTCTCTTTTTAAATGCAATTGAAGTCTGCATTAATATTTTGATCTCCAGTGAAATAAAAAGCTCTGAAAAGTACATTAAGTCTGAGCTGTTGCGGAAACAACGCAGTGGAACACTTTCGCCCTTTTTAATTCCTTTGTCAAACAGAAACAGTTGATTCTGAATCACCAAGTCAACTCGCAGCTCCATGTATTGTCAACCATCCTTCTGCTGGGTGATTTACACCTCACTAAGAAAGTATGAGAGCTTTAGAGCTGGACCATTTTTTATTTTGAAATAATTTCAAATTATACAGAAACACTGCACTAAGGGTTTCCATTTATCCTAAATCCAGATTTACCAATTATTAACATTTTCCTGCTTTTTCCCTCTCTCATATTTTTTCATGAACCATTTGAAAATGAGTTGCAGGCATGATGTCCCCTCACCATTAAATATTTGACTGTGTATTTCCTAAAGAGGACATTTTGTTATATAACCACAGCACAGTTATCAAGGTCAGAAGATTAACACTGATATAATACTATTATCTAATTTATAGCCTTGATTCTAGCTGGGATGCAATTCTGAAATACCTACTAAATGCTTTTTTGGGGGAGGGCATAATCTTTGATCAAGGAATCATTTAGATCAGGGATCAGCAAACTACAGTTATTTCTAAAAAAGTTGTATTGGAAAACAGCCACACTAATTTATGTATTGTCTCTGGCTGCTTTAGAATTAAACAGGTGAGTTGAGTAGTTCTGAGACTTATCATCTTGCCCACAAAGCTTAAAATATTTCCTATCTGGCCCTTTATAGAAAAAGTGTGCCAAACTATGACTTAATTAATGTGTGTGAATATATACATATATATACACACATAGCCATTATATATTTTTCTACATCAAAAAATTGGAAAAAGTCCAAATGTTTACCAATAAATGATTGGTTAAATAGATCATGGTACACGGTGGACTATCGTGCAGACATAAAAACAATAACATATGTATTGAGATAAAAATATGCCCTTGGAATATTGCTTAGTTGGAAAAAAAAGTAGGCTATAAAATATACAATCTCATTTTTTTCTTATTTACAGAACCATATAAATACCTGTGTGTATATGCTTGTATCTATAAAGTTCTTCTTAAAAGTTATTAGTGGTTTCTCTGGAAAGTAGTAATATGGCCGGCTTTTACAGTTTTATTTATAGCCTTCTCTTTTTTTTAGTATGGGCAAAAAAAGAAAGCTCATACCAATTTCCAAACATATATCATTTTAATCTTATATAAATTACTGATTTTACTGTTAAAATACACAAATTTCATCCAATTTCACAAATGAGTGTAACAAAAACTAAAACTCTGCTTCATGATACCTACTTCCTCATGCTCAATGGTTTCCTACTTAGACTTGTGACAACATTCTCATACGTGTGCTAAGTCACATCAGTCATGTCCAACTTTTTGTGACCCCATGGACTGTGGCCTGCCAGTCTCCTCTGTCCAAGGGATTCTCCAGGCAAGAATACTGCAGTGGGTTGCCATACCTTCCTCCAGGGGATCTTTCCAACCCAGGGATCGAATCTGTATCTCATTGTGGTTCTTGCATTGGCGGGTGGGTTCTTTACCACTGAGCACCACCAGGGAAGCCCGAAGTTCTGATCAGTTTACAAAAGATAATCATCAGCTGTGATGAGCAGTAGCTAGTTGATCTCTCTCTCTCCTCTAATAGCTTTTAATAACCTTGTAGATGTTTTTAAAAGTAACCATCTGAAACTCTTAAAACAATACTATCCCTTCAGGAAGCTATATCCTTGTCCTCCTCACTTTGTTACAGGAAGGATTTAAAAGGGAGAGGGGGATTTATAAGAATGTACAAAATATCAGATAGCACTAAAAACACTGGTGCAAAAGAGGCAGCATTTGGGTCAAGTTCAATAATAATAGTTACTGTTATAGTTACCATGACACTGGGCTAAGTGTCCAACCGTTACTACTATTTCTCTTTTAGAATTATGAAATAACTTGTTCACTGGCATAGAACTAGAGTGGAACAACCAGACTTGAAGCCACCATTCATGGAGATGGCATAGTAATGCAGAACCCCAGCTCTGGAGTCACACTGCCTGGGTATGCAGACTGTCTTACCATCTGCTTAGCTGGATGGTCTGAGTCAGTTACTTTCTCTCTGTGCCTCAGTTTCCTCATACATAAAATGGAGATGATAATAGTGCCTATCCTCAAGGAGTTGTTATAAGAATTTAATGCATGTGTCTTAAAATCCCAAGAGGCACAGAGAAATCACTGCTATCTTGTTATTGCTCTTAAAATACCACTGGACTGAATGAACACATGTGGGCAAGGAGCTGTAATACACTGCAAGATCTCTGATAAAACCTAACACTTTTCTAAACTGTCTATTTCCTAGTTCTGTATCCTGCATCTGAGTGTATGAGTCAGAAAATGAGCTATCTGGCTAAGTGGATTTCTATGGGAAGGTGCTACTGTGCCTTGAACAGAATGTTTTAGTTCATGACAAAGTAAGGACTTAGGGAATCAGTTTTACTTGGATTGCAGTGAACTGGAGAGTTCTTATTAAAAAAACCCCAAACCAGTGTTTAGGTCTCATTAGTATTATTTCCTTAATGTGTTCTCAAAGGCTCTTAAAAAAAAAAAAAATTAGATTCTTACTATTCTTTTGCAAAACCATTCTGCTTCTTTTTATCCTTAAATAAAGAAATCTAAAAATAGAGTGAAGTGAAGTGAAAGTTGCTCAGTCGTGTCCAGTTCTTTGCAACCCCATGGACTGTACAGTCCATGGAATTCTCCAGGCCAGAATACTGGAGTGGGTAGCCTTTCCCTTCTTCAGAGGATCTTCCCAACCTGGCGATCGAACCCAGGTCTCCTGCACTGCAGGTGGATTCTTTACCAGCTGAACCACAAGAGATATTCCAAATAAAGTGTTCAACTTACCAGATATTAAAACTTTGAACAGCACTGAAAACATTAAAAACAAATGAACACAAAACAATAAAAGCAGCACGTTAAAAAAAATTATCTCCGGACTGACCTCTGACCATCACTGTACCCTAACATGTTACAGGGACAGTGATGTGTGTGTACTCAGCACATCCAGAATGAGACCTCCTTTCTCCTCTTCCTTTACCCTCCTCATGGCTCCTGTCTTTCTGGTTTTCTCTCTCATTCTCCAAAACCCTCCATTTCCAGTGGTATCTGAGCCACGCAGATTCTATTTTCCACATTCACCATTGTTCTGTTTTAGACTTCCATTACCCTTCACCTCTTCTATTTCAAGTCTTTCCCTTGTCAAATCATCCTCGCTTTTACCCATTTGCTGCCAGGTTTAGTGAACATTTTATTACCTACTATATGCCAGATATTGTACTAGGCATTTTAGTATACATAATCTCATTTATCTACTGGTTCAGTTGGTAAAGAATCTGTCTGCAACTGCAAGAAACCTGGGTTCGATCCCCAGGTAGCTAAGTTCCCCTGGAGAAGGAAATGGAAACCCACTTCAGTATTCTTGCCTGGAGAATCCCACGGACAGAGGAGCTGGGCAGCCTACAGTCCATGGGATCACAAACAGTTGGAAATGACTGAGCAGTATTTGAGAGACAAAATACTTGTGAATGAGACAGATTTGGGGACTTTAAGATCCTCCTGCCAATAAGTGAAACAGCTAAGACTCAAAGTGAGAGCCAAGTCTGTTTAAATCAAGATTGTGCTGACATCAGTTTCATTCTAAAAGCCTCCGTAACTACTGTCTGGGAGTTAAGTCAAATTTAACATGATCCCACTGCTTTTACTCTTGTTTTGCATGATCTACCTGCATTACCAAATTCTTTAGCCAACCTGGATGACTCAATGCATGCTCACTCACTCAGTTGCTTCAGTTGTGTCCGACTCTCTGTGACCCTATGGACTGTAACCCACAAGGCTCCTCTGTCCATGGGATCCTCCCATGAATACTGGGAGTGGGTTGCAAGAACACTGGAGTGGATTGCCATGCTCTCCTCCAGGGGATCTTCCTGATCCAGGGATTGAACCCAAGTCTTTTTATGTCTCCTGCAGTGGCAGGCGGGTTTTTCTTTTTTTTTTTTAGCCACTAGTGCTATCTGGGAAGCCCCCAATGTATCCTGCTGCTGCTGCTGCTGCTAAGTCGCTTCAGTCGTGTCCAACTCTGTGCGACCCCATAGACAGCAGCCCACCAGGCTCCGCCGTCCCTGGGATTCTCCAGGCAAGAACACTGGAGTGGGTTGCCATTTCCTTCTCCACAATGTATCCTAAACATGCTCAAACATTCATACTATTTATTTGAATTTACCCCATGTTTTCCACCCTTAAATGCCCTCCCTATTACATTTCAAAATCCTACATATACTGTGAGGCTTGGCTCAAATGTCACCTCAAAATATTCTTTCCTGGTTTTCCCAAAAGAAAGCTATCTACCCTCCAATGGAACCTTATTATACTTTATCATGAAACTCTCTTAGAGCATTCATGTGCTAACAGGAATATTGATGCTCATCATGTTGTTGCTGTTCAGTTGCCAAGTGGCATCCGACTCTTTGTGACCTCATGGACTGCAGCAGCCAGGCTCCCCTGTCCTTCACTATCTCCTAGAGTTTGCTCAAATTCATGTCCATTAAGTCAGTGATGATATCTAACCATGTCATTCTCTGCTGCCCCCTTCTCTTTTTGCCTTCCATCTTTCCTAGCATCAGGGTCTTTCCCAATGAGTCGGCTCTTTGCACCAGGTGGCTAAAGTATTGGAGCTTTAGCATCAGTCCTTCCAATGAACATTCAGGTATGCTCATTATATTGCTGATCTTATTTCCTCCTCCTTGAAGTAAAGGACCACATTCTCATCGCCTTGCACCTCATGCTCAGTTTCCTCTTTCTCATACTCAATGCTTTATACTGACTTGATTTGGAGATACTTCTGTATTTTAACCTAAGTTCTATTCTTTTCACAGGATTTCACAATCATATTAAACACAGAAAACATGAGACAGAAAACTGCATCCTTCATTTCTAACCAAGATGAACTTAAGAGTGGAAATGCTAAATAGGATTTACTCCTAAAGCTCAAAGGTATTTAGTTTATTTAAGAAGCCAAATTACAGAGGGTTATATATGGTTAAAATTCCAGAGTCCCTATTGAATTCATAAATATTATAAAATGGAACTAAAGCAGAGTTTTCATAAAAACTGACATTTTCAAAAAAGCTTTATTTGTTTTAATCTTTCTCTTCCTTTCAACAAGATTAAGACTGTAAATGGCAAATGGTTAAACAGGAGCACCAAAAAATACCATCTGCAAGGCATCTGGCCTTAAACAAACACACCGAAATGCCAACTCTGAAGTATCTAGCTTAATGTGCTTATAAACTTGTCTCTTATGTTCTTACTTAAAATCACAGTTCTTTAAGGAGCTCTTTTCAACCGTTTGTGTGTACACACAATTCAGGGACGAATACTATTCAGCATGAACTTCTAAAACTCTCCAAAACTAAGAAAGAAGTGAGGCAAGTAAAATTTTAGATCCCAGTCATTTTATTTCAGGATATGTTGAATTACACACATTGGGTAAAAAGTTCTGATATTTTCAATAATGCCATTATACTTTTATGTGCCACATGTGTAAATTCCTCACTCTAAAAACTAGGCCTCTTGAATACTGAGCCATAAATCTCATTTTGTGGTTATCCTTAACCTAAATATTTTTATTTGCTTAAAACATACATCAGAGATAGACTTGAAGGGAGAAAGGGGACAGAAATGTGACTAAGCCATGCTGAAAGTTTGGAAGAAACACTGTGGGATCTAAATTTTACTAGCCTTACTTCCCTTTAAGTTGTGGGGAGTTTTAGAAGCTCTTGCTGAACACAGGGAGGAATTATAATATTATTAGCAGAGGCTAGAGGCTGGAGCATCAAGCAGATTTTTCCACCAGAAGGTACAAGTGTAGTGAGTTTGTGTCCTGTGAGAAGTATGGAGCCATGAAGGCCACCAATCCTCCTCGTCCCCTCCCAGGACATTCACAGAACAACTGCAACACGCCAGGAATTCTAATAGGTGTAGGACACATAGTGTAAATAGAATAGAATATATTTATGCTCCTGCAAGGTCTATCAGCAAGTACGTAGTGTGCAGTATTACCAAAGACTTTTTAAGTACCCTTCTTTCAGCAGGGCTATGAGATTTCCTTCACAGACCTACAGACTTAGTTCCTTGACTCCGTAAATTTGATCATTCTATTGTTTACTTTTTATATTTATATTTTTCCATTAATCATTCACCCACATTTGTCTTTTCAGCTGAAGAACATTAATTTTTTCCCATCCATTTATCTTTATATGGCTGCCTCACTTCCATGTAAACTTTAGTTCTTTCTCCCTAGCTTATCTAGCAAATATAAATTTGTAGTATTATAGAAAACAGAAATGTACAAACAACTTATTCTGAGAATTTCACAGCTTTAAAATAAGCATATTCACTTTGCGACACTCACTCTCACTCTAATGAAAAGCTGTCTTGTTTTGGAGGTACAATGATATAACTATCTATTTCTTTAGGGAACCTAGATTTCACATATTTTAGGCACAGTTTGGAATTCTTTCTTACACATTTGTCCTGAGAGTGCATTCTCAATTTTGTACCTCTTAACGGGGCACATTCTAGAAGTTTAATGATATGTGCAAAGCTGAGTTGCTTTCTCTACATTTGTGTTGTTGGATATGGTCACATGTGGTTGAGCACTTGAAATGTGGCTAGGATGAATTGTGAATCGTTGTAATTGTAAAATATGCACCACATTTCAAAGACTATAAAAAAACAGTCTCCTTAAATTTTATGTTATGCGGAAATGACAATGTTTTAGGTTTATGGGTCCAATAAAAGATGACTAAAATTGTTTACTGGCTAATTTCTACTTTGTCAAACGTGACTACAAGAACATTTAAAATTACTTAAGTGGCATCCATTTTATTTCTATTGGAGAGTGCTATTTTATTTTAGATCATTTGTGAAAACTCATCAAAGTCCTGAATTCAATCATCCAGGATATTACATCTGGTTATTTTTATCCTGTTTCCCCTTATCCTTAAGGCAAATCTGTGACAAAATATTCTCCTAGTAATTAGATGATTTGGGAACCTACAGTATGGATATTCATCAAAAGCTTTTTGAAAGTTGAGAATGCATTTACTGTTTCCATTCCTTTTATATGTTTGTTTAACATCTTCACACTAGACAGGAAAGATCTCCATATACACTGATTTTCTCCCAAATGACTAGCTTCCTTCTCCAAATGCTTCCTGTATTCAGTGGGCCTAACCTTCACTCTGGAAGTAGAGGAAGAATCATTCAGTTCAGTCGCTCAGTCGTGTCCGACTCTTTGCGTCTCCATGGACTGCAGTACACCAGGCATCCCTGTCCATCACCAACTCCCGGAATTTATTCAAACTCATGCCCACAGAGTCGATGATGTCATCCAACCATCTCATCCTTTGTCGTCCACTTTTCCTCCCGCCTTCAATCTTTCCCAGCATCAGGGTCTTTTCTAATGAGCCAATTCTTCACATCAGGTGGCCAAAGTATTGGAGTTTAAGCTTCAACATCAGTCCTGCCAATGAATATTCAGGACTGATTTCCTTTAGGATGGACTGGTTGGATCTCCTTGCTGTCCAACGGACTCTCAAGAGTCTTCTCCAACACCACAGTTCAAAAGCATCAATTCTTCAGCGCTCAGTTTTCTTTATAGTTCAACTCTCACATCCGTACATGACTACTGGAAAAACCATAGTCTTGACTAGATGGACCTTTGTTGGCAAAGTAATGTCTCTGCTTTTGAATATGCCATCTAGGTTGATCATAACTTTTCTTCCAAGGAGTAAGACTCTTCATTTCATGGCTGCAGTCACCATCTGCAGTGATTTTGGAGCCCCTCAAGGTAAGGTCTGGGACAGTTTTCCCATCTATTTGCCATAAAGTGATGGGACCAGATCCCATGATCTTACTTTTCTGAATGGTGAGTTTTAAGCCAACTTTTTCACTCTCCTCTTTTACTTTCATCAAGAGGCTCTTTAGTGCTTCTTCACTTTCTGCCATAAGGGTGGTACCATCTGCATATCTGAAGTTATTGATGTCTCTCCCACCAATCTTAATTCCAGCTTGTGCTTCATCCAGCCCAGCGTTTCTCATGATGTACTCTGCATATAAGTTAAATAAGCAGGGTGACAATATACAGCCTTGATGTACTCCTTTCCCTATTTGGAACCAGTCTGTTGTTCCATGTCCATTTGTAACTGTTGCTTCCTGACCTGCATACAGATTTCTCAAGAGGCAGATCAGGTGGTCTGGTATTCCCATTTCTTTCAGAATTTTCTATAGTTTATTGTGAGCCACACAGTCAAAGGCTTTGGGATAGTCAATAAAGCAGAAATAGATGTTTTTCTGGAACTCTCTTGCTTTTTCAATAATCCAACAGATGCTGGCAATTTGATCTCTGGTTCCTCTGCGTTTTCTAAATCCAGCTTGAATATCTGTAAGTTCACAGTTCACGTACTGTTGAAGTCCGGCTTGGAGAATTTTGAGCGTTACTTTACTAGCTTGTGAGATAAGTGCAATTGTGCAGTAGTTTGAGCATTCCTTGGCACTGCCTTTCTTTGGGATTGGAATGAATACTGACCGTTTCCAGTCCTGTGGCCACTGCTGAGATTTCCAAATTTGCTGGCATATTGAGTGCAGCACTTTCACAGCATCATCTTTTAGGATTTGAAATAGCTCAACTGGTATTCCATCACCTCCACTAGCTTTGTTCGTAATGATGCTTTCTAAGGCCCACTTGACTTCACATTCCAGGATGTCTGGCTCTAGGTGAGTGATCACACCATTGTGGTTATCTGAGTCATGAAGATCTTTTTTTGTACAGTTCTTCTGTGTATTCTTGCCACCTCTTCTTAATCTTATGCTTCTGTTCAGATCAGTTCAGTTCAGTCGCTCAGTCATGTCCGACTCTTTGTGACCCCATGAATAACAGCACGCCAGGCTTCCCTGTCCATCACCAACTCCCGGAGTTCACTCAAACTCATGTCCATTGAGTTGGTGATGCCATCCAGCCATCTCATCCTCTGTCGTCCCCTTCTCCTCCTGCCCCCAATCCCTCCCAGCATCAGGGTCTTTTCCAATGAGTCAACACTTCGCATGAGGTGGCCAAAGTATTGGAGTTTCAGCTTCAGCATCAGTCCTTCCAATCAACACCCAGGACTGATCTCCTTTAGGATGGACTGGTTGGATCTCCTTGCTTCTGTTAGGTCCATACATTTCTGTCCTTTATTGTGCCCATCTCTGCATGAAATGTTCCCTTGGTATCTCTAATTTTCTTGAAGAGATCTCTAGTTTTTCCCATTCTATTGCTGTCCTCTATTTCTTTGCACTGATCACTGAGGAAGGCTTTCTTATCTCTCCTTGCTATTCTTTGAAACTGTGCTATCAAATGGGTATATCTTTCCTTTTCTCCTTTGTTTTTTGCTTCTCTTCTTTTCACAGCTATTTGTAAGGCCTCCTCAGACAGCCATTTTGCTTTTTTGCATTTCTTTTTCTTGGAGATAGTCTTGATCACTGTCTCCTGTATAATGTCACAAACTTCCATCCATAGTTTTTCAGGCACTGTATCAGATTTAATCCCTTGAATCTATTTGTCACTTCCACTGTATAATCGTAAGGGATTTGATTTAGGTCATATCTGAATGGTCTAGTGGTTTTCCCTACTTTCTTCAATTTAAGTCTGAATCTGGCAATTAGGAGTTCATGATCTGAGCCACAGTCAGCTCCCGGTCTTGTTTTTGCTGACTGTATAGAGCCTCTCCATCTTTGGCTGCAAATAATATAATCTGATATCAGTGTTGACCATCTGGTGATATCCATGTGTAGAGTCTTCTCTTGTGTTGTCAGAAGAGGGTGTTTGCTATGACCAGTGCGTTCTCTTGGCAAAACTCTATTAGCCTTTGCCCTGCTTCATTCTGTACTCCAAGGCCAAATTTGCCTGTTACTCCAGGTATCCCTTAACTTCCTACTTTTGCATTCCAGTCCCCCATGATAAAAAAGGACATCTTCTTTGGGTGTTAGATCTAAAAGCTCTTGTAGGTCTTCACAGAACTGTTCAACTTCAGCTTCTTCAGCATTACTACTCAGGGCACAGACTTGGATTACCGTGATACTGAATGGTTTGCCTTGGAAACGAACAGAGATCATTCTGTTGTTTTTGAGATTACATCCAAGTACTGCATTTTGGGCTCTTTGGTTGACTTCTAAGGGATTCTTGCCCATAGTAGTAGATATAATGGGCATCTGAGTTAAATTCACCCGTTGCAGTCCATCTTAGTTCACTGATTCCTAGAATGTCGATGTTCACTCTTGCCATCTCCTGTTTGACCACTTTTAATTTGTGTTGATTCGTGGAACTAACATTCCAGATTCCTATGCAATATTGCTCTTTACAGCATTGGACTTTGTTTCTATCACCAATCACATCCCCAAGTGGGTGTTGTTTTTGCTTTGGCTCTGTCTCTTCATTCTTTCTGGAGATATTTCTCCACTGATCTCCAGTAGCAGACTCATTGGACTCTATATTAACGCAGATTATCAAGCTCGATCTTTGGCAATTAAACATGGTTGACCTGATTATGAAGGCTCTTCCACTCAACTTCCATCTCTCCACAGTCTCAAAGCTCTCCTTGCCTCTGGTCTAAAATAATCCCACTAACACCACTCCCAAACTGTCTCCTAATTATCAGACTACCACACACAGTCTAACTTTTGTTAAGAGGTAGTGGGATTTGAGGGAACAAGAACAGATCCTATGGGCAAAAAGACTTTGGTTCTTTATATATGGTAAAAGAATCCAGTATTTCGTAGACTCTTAAGTATTACTTATGTGACATATTTGGTTTACATGTTTCTTTTCCTACACTGATAGTTCTTAGAAAGTAGGCATCATCTCATCGAATGTTTCTCTAATTCCAGTCAAAGTCAAAGTTGCTCAGTCGTGTCCAACTTTTTGAGACCCTATGGACTATACAGTCCATGGAATTCTCGAGGCCAGAATACTGGAGTGGGTATTTCCCTTCTCCAGGGGATCTTCCCAACCCAGGGATAGAACCCAAGTGTCTTGCATTGCAGGCATTATTTTTTACCAGCTGAGTCACAAGGGAAACCCAAGAATACTGGAGTGGGTAGCCTATTCCTTCTCCAGTGGATCTTCTTGACCCAGGAATCGAACTGGGGGTCTAATTCTGAGAGTAGGTTAAAAGAAAATGGAAGGGAATCTGATATAAATTATTTATCTCTCAGAATCAAATCCTTTCAAAAAAATGAGGTTTTGATAGGGAAGCGGTAGTAGAGAGAAGGAAAAGTACCAATCAAGTAAAACAAAAAGATAAAGTCTAGACTCTAGATGACTTCTTCTGACTTCATGATTCTGGAGGTGCCTGATCCTATCTAAAGCCCTTCTTAGAGCAGTGGCCAGTTTCAAGTTGCCAGCTGACAACACATAACCCTCTAAAAGGAATACATTCGTTCTGATTAAGAGTTTCAAATTATTACTTATGGACTCTCCCCAAGTGGTTAGCTGAACGCTTTTCAGGAATTTATTACTTCTTATTTTTCAGACAAATCTGAAATGTTATTACATCTCCTAATGTCTTTAATGGTTCTCTCTGGCATCTACATACTGGGCTACATAAGTGCTTAATAAGACATTAAGTGCTTTTGCTTTTCATACTGAACACGTGACTGTAACAGTAGCTCTCTTTTGTCCACCTACTATATATTGATATTCTTTCTGTTTGATAGTGACATATTTATGTGGATGGACTGCCTTAACAGTTATTTAGATTTTTAGCCTTCTATCTCTAATTAGAGAAGGGAAAACTTAAATCTTACAAGGGACAATTGCTATAAAGGGTCTCTGGGCATAGTCTGGTAGGCTGGAAGGAGAGGGAATAGGGCTAGTATCAAAAATGTACATTAAAAAGCTTGTTTTGAAAAATTAAAACTCCTTTTATATTTTTATTCAAAATGGAGAACAAGGGAAAGCTAGACTGAACAGCCAGGTGCCAAAAGGCCCACACTGCTTTTCCCTCAACCCCAGAATTTCCACATTCAGAGGTTCCACAGCTCATTTTCATGGTGCCTTCTCTTCTCCCCAAATGGCCTCAAGAATTTCACGTTGCACCAAGAATGAAACAATGTTTGAAGACTCCAGTGGCAGTTTGGATAACTGATGGAAGAGAAGACATGGATGGCACAGACAGAATAGTTGAGAGAGAGTAAAAGAAAAGAGCATTTACAGATAACCTATCTTATGTCCAGCAGTAAGGGTAAAGCAGAGAAGGCAATGGCACCCCACTCCAGTACTCTTGCCTGGAAAATCCCATGGATGGAGGAGCCTGGTAGGCTGCAGTCCATGGGGTCGCCAAGAGTCGGACACGACTGAGCGACTTCACTTTCACTTTTCACTTTCATGCATTGGAGAAGGAAATGGCAACCCACTCCAGTATTCCTGCCTGGAGAATCCCAGAGACAGAGGAGCCTAGTGGGCTGCCGTCCATGGGGTTGCACAGAGTCAGACACGACTGAAATGACTTAGCAGCAGCAGCAGCAAGGGTAAAGCAAGTGGGTGGTCAAGGATGAGTGAACTCCAATTCTGGGAGGGTCGCACTCAAGATCTCTCCTTCTTTAAAACCATGTGTGTCTAAGCAACATTTATGAGATCTGTTTGCTTTACCATGCACACAATAATGACTGTGATCAATATGTTTAATATGTGTATATGTTAAGTTGCTTCAGTCATGTCTGACTCTTTGCAACCCTATGGACCATAGCCTGCTTAGCTCCTCTGTCCATGGGATTCTGCAGGCAAGAATATCGGGGTGGGTTGCCATGCCCTTCTCCAGGAGATCTTCCCCACCCAGGGATCGAACCAGTGTGTCTTAGGTTTCCTGCATTGGCAGGTGGGTTCTTTATCACTAGCGCCACCTGCGAAGTCCCATGTTTAACAGATGTCAGGTTAACCGTATTGTCAATAGAGCTGAGCTATACTGTTGTCTTCATCGCTTCCTACTGAAATATCATCGCCTGAAACATTTTTAAAACCTGAAAACTCCTTAAATTTGTTCCTTAGTAAAAAAGCAAACTATCATCACCAAACCTGTATAGTGCAACAGACTGAAATAAATCATAAAGTGTCCTGTCTCTTTTGTGCAAGTAAATAAATTTTTAGTGCTAGTAAATACATTTTTAGTACTGACACTGTCATCACTTGCAAGATGATCCTGTAATTTATGTTTAAGCCTAATTTCCAATTTATTCCTCATTCTATCTCATGAGGAATCTTTACTTATTATTTTTAAAGAACAAACACTACCATAGAGTACTTCATTTACCCTATGAGCTCTTTTATTGTGCAAATAAGCTAACAAACAGGGCACCAAACTGAGTGTCTGAGTTTGATCCAAACTTTCCTCAGATTTCTAATAAGGTAGAAAGTAGGTTCTATGCAGGGTATTTATTAAATTATTCTTTTAAATTATTCTCTGACATCCCAATTTAAGAAAAATTTCACAAGACAATTAAGTTCTTTTCTTGCTTAAGCCACTAGTCATTAGATTTAGCTAGGACTTACAGCTATTGCATTACAACTGTTCCACTTCTACTCCCAGCTCCAACATCTGTGCAAATACCACAAATTCAAAACTTTCCATTTATTATTGATCTTACCCAACTTAAGAGCATAAGGTACATTACACTTTAAAAAAGGTTTGAAAAACTCTAAGGCATATTTAAAACATGTAATTAAGTTTCTTTCAAATACTTTTTTTAGCACACTTATTTTGAAATGATAGACTTATTTCTAGCCAAATTTGCAATGTATCTCAAATTATCAAATCCTATTCTGTAATGCTTTACGTAGTCTTGAGAAACACTGTGATTCTCCTCCCTAGAGTTATTAAATTCAGACACATTTGATTTAATGCCTGCAGACACTTAAGTGCTGCTGCCATTTTTGACACCAGATGTAATTACTAACCTAGAATTCCTTCCCCAAAACTACCTATGACATATGCTAAGATCTAAAATTATGACTCAAGATTAAAGTCTCAGTAACCTTTGCTACAAAATATTAAAGCTGTCTAATCTCATATCTTTGCAAGTATAATAAAGGAAACTGAAAATGCCAACAGCAATGGCAAATTAGGACCCTTTCATATCTAGACAAAACAATGCTGGTTTTCACGTATTTATATATTTGAGAACAAACTGTAAACCTGGCTATTTTCTCTGAGAAGTTGCTTCAAATTGTTTGAGATGTAACAAAGGAAAGGTGGCATGAACAACCACAAGAGAAAGGGGAGGTTTTCCTATAAAAAACTATTTTGACCCTGTCACTCAGTTTAGTTCAGTTCAGTCGTTCAGTCGTGTCCAGCTCTTTGCAGCCCTGTGGACTGCATTCCCATGTCCCAAATCCTAGCTCCCAATCACTTTCACATATTCAAACTCTGGGGGTCAGCCCATCCTCCCTTTTCAGCTTCATTTCTCCCTCCTGTCCCATACTCATTGAAATTACTCTATTCCAAAAGAATTTCACAGTGCTCAAGTTTTTTACATAAGAATGTTCACAACAATTACTACATAGAGAAGCTGGCAACAATTCAAAAGCCAAAGGGACATCTATAAAAATACCACATAACCGTTAAAAGTCAAAATTTTTGAAAGCATGGTAATATGTTTACATACCTGTTCAAAAAATTGAGAACTGTCTTTTTAAAAATGCTATGAAGAATAACAGATTATTCTAGAGATTCCAAAAAGTACCCTTACTACTACTGTGAAACAGCTAGGTAGTACAGTTCAAAAGCACTTATTCACCCGTATAATGAAGACAAAAGAGAGAGCTTTCTTAAATACTGGCTAAAAAATAATCATCACAGGATTAGTTATACTGCCACCAAGAGTTAAATGTGAACAGCTAAATATCTAACTTATTAAACACAACTTTAAACACACAATAATTTATTCCTGCAAAAAACTACTGATGTACTAAACAGATCTTACCTTAAAACAGACTAAAAGTAACTTTGGAGAGGTCTGGGGTTCCAAAAGCACTCTTGGAATTTTATTATTACTAAATCCATAATATCTCAGTATATGCAGTAAACTAAATAAACCTTTTTTTTTTTTCCCACAGTCTGAGGGTCCCTTTAGGACACTAACTTTTTTTTTCTTCTCAATTTCAGCCATAAAATTCTGGGATTCTATTTTCATTGTGTAACTTCATGGGCTTAATGAAATTTTGTAGACAATATCTTGAATAAATGCTCTAAAATCTTTAATAGACTACTAGATTTATGCAAATTCCAAGAAGCAAGACATAACTGCTACTAAAACTGCTATGCAGAACATTCAAAAACACCAACTCAACTTTGAAAACAAATTAGCTAATAACTAGTGACAATTTTTACTCATTTACGAACCCAAAGAACACAGACAAGTCCAAATAAAACATAATGAGATTAAAGCACTTTTTTTTTTAAATTATAGCACTTAAAATATTTTTTAAATGCTTTTACAGTTTTTTCAAACTCTTTGCAATTTAGGTGACAGCTTCTTTTGAGAGAGATCAAAAAAGGAACCAGAACTCCGAGTCCTTCACACACCAAAAGTAGGTCCCAAATCCATTCTCTTCTTTCCATTTCCTTGGCTACCACCTAGTTTAAGTAGCCAATGCCTCCCCTAAATGCCTCTTAACTGATCTGATTTCTCTGCAGGTTTACCCCTGTCCTCTTGTAATTCTTTCTCTGTGCAGGCAGACGAATATCAAACCTCTCCCGTAGGACAGCACAACAAAAACAGGGTCTCTTGTCTTGAGAGACAAGAGACTGTTTCCCCAGCAGCTAACACAGTGCCTGGTACCAAGTAAGTGTTCACAAAATATCCGATGAATGAGTGAATGAATGCTCTGAATGTACACACTTTTCAATGTTTTCAGAATTATTTCCCTCTGATCCCACAACTATGAAACAACTGAAGTTATAAAAAGAAAATTAGTCAGACAAGGTTTTTGATGCAAGCAAGCAATTAATATTATAGTTTTACGTGATTCATTTTGTTATGGATGCACTACAACAAAACAAATAAGAGCTGTTCATAATTATTTGCAAATGACTAAAAATAACTCAAGGATACAGAAATATTGAAAAAACACTTATAGAATATAAACTTTATACAGATGTAAAACTAAGCAAATATATCTTACCGTCTTAATAGAACTCCTTTGCTTTTCTTCCCAAACACCAGTACTCAGTTCAAGTGTGCAATGAATATTTGCTTCAGTGTCATATGATCCAAAAATAAGTAATCTGAAGTATAAAATAAAATATAGGGACTATTATACCAATTATATGTATTAAGCTTTTTCTTCCTGATCATTATACCAAAAATTAATAAATTACTCTGTTAACAGAGGAAAAAATTTAATTAAACACTTGGTACATGCTCTAGTGGAAAAGCGAAATAAAATGAAGAATCAGATGAAACTCTAGGACAAGCTGTTTTTAAGCAGCTTATTCAAAGAAAGTAGTATCTATTCATGAGGTAAAAAAATTGATCAGACATCTATACATAGTAGCAAATGCTATAGATTTTCAAATCAGGCTGTTGAATTTTAAAAATAAATTGCAAAGTGATGCATATATACAGTGTGATACCATCTCTGTAAAAATTAAACACACATAAAATAGTATAATATACTTGCTTATGAACACATACACACACCTTTCCATCCACTAATGTGACTTGGGCAAATTATTTAACTTCTCTAAACTCCTGTCTTCCTCTGGAAACTTCAGGCCAAAAACAGTAACTTACCTCTCAGAAGCAGCTGTTGTGAGAATAAGACAGTGCACATAAGGCATTTAGCATAGTGTTCAGCAAACAGTCTGGAGAAGGAAATGGCAGCCCACTCTAGTATTCTTGCCTGGAGAATTCCATGGACAGAGGAGCCTGTTGGCTATAGTCCACGGGGGTCTCAAAGAGTCAGACACGACTGAGTGACTAACACTTAGCGAACAGTCAGTGCTCAATATACGATTACTATTTCTATTACCTTGTAAAACAACTGTCACAGAATAACTGCACCACTTAATTTTACTGTTTAATATTTAGATCTAAAAAGGAAATCTTTAATCCAATCTTGAGATGATATAAAGCAGTTTTTCTTATTGAAGCAGAAAAAACTGTTACCCACATGTTCAACTTCCATATTACATATTTCCTAAGTCAGAATGTGAGTCTGCCAATGTGTTTTAGGAGTAAGTTTGCAAATAGCTTTAGCATTAACCACCATTTTGACTATTACTCTATTACTTTATCTCTACACAAAGATCATAGGGATAGGAGTGAGATAATGAAAGAAAAGTGGGTAAAAGACCTTAGAGTATTAAGAGAAAATTATGTCCTAAGGTTGGAGAACTGAAGAAAACCATGCTCATACCTCACAAACTGGTTTCATAAACTGAAAAGCCAGAATAAACTCATAGCAAAAAAGTCCCTAAATTTAAATAATTTTTAATCTTAAATGGAAATTTAAACTTACTGCCTAACAATTTATTGCCAAGAACATTAAAAATCTTCATAACTCAAAAATACTAGGCTTAAAAATTGAGAATTTTCATTCAGCAAAGCTCTGCTGCCACCATCTGTTCAAAAGAGCAAACTACCTGAAGGATTTACTGTCAATCCAGAGAAGGCTCTGCACCATCTGCTGCTGCTGCTGCTGCTGCTAAGTCGCTTCAGTCGTCTCTGACTGTGCGACCCCACAGACGGCAGCCCACCAGGCTCCCCCATCCCTGGGATTCTCTGGGCAAGAATACTGGAGTGGGTTGCCATCTCCTTCTCCAATGCATGAAAGTGAAAAGTGAAAGTGAAGTCGCTCAGTTGTGTCCGACTCTTAGCGACCCCATGGACTGTAGCCCACCAGGCTCCTCCGTCCATGGGATTTTCCAGGCAAGAGTACTGGAGTGGGTTGCCACTGCCTTTTCCAATGCACCACCTAGTACTCCCAAATTCTCAACAGGTATTACAGGATTCAGGAATGAGAAAGCATAATTCTTGCAATCCTTCCCTAAAACCATAAATCATTCTATATTTTTGACAACACTTGTTTTTAATTGTAAAAACATGTAATAAAAAGTAACCAAAAAGTAAGCCACAGAACTAAATATCTGATAAATAAATTCCTTTCTTGTTTCAGAAAATAAATTTCTGATAAGAAAACATAAAAGCAAACATTTGTGACCTTAATCAGGCAACAATTTCTTAAAACAGGAGAACAAAAAAAAAAAAAAAGGGTGAATGGAACTTTACTGAAATTAAAATTTTTCTCCTTCAAAGGATACCACCAAGTAAGCAAAGATAATCCACAGAATGTGCAAATCAGGTGTCTCATAAGGACCTAGTATAACCCAACTGAAAAATGGACAAAGAATATGAATAGACATTTATCCAAAGAAGATATGCGAAGAGCCAATCAGCACATGAAAATATGCTCAACATCATTAGTCATCAGGGAAATACAAATTAAAACCACAATGAGATATACTTCATACCCACTAGATGGCTAATTTAAAAAGAGAGACATATGGGTGAGGATATGGAGAACCTAGAATCCTCACACATTGCTGAAGGGGTTGGAAAATGATGTAGTCACTTGCTTCTTAAAAAGTTAACATAGAATTAACACATGACCCAGAAATTCTACTCCTAGATATATAATCCAGAAAAATAAAAGCATATATTCACATAAAAACTTGACATGAATGTCCATGATAGCATTAGTCACAACAGCCAAAAAGTGAAAACAACCCATATGTCCATGAGGTCATGAACAGGTAAATAAGATATGATATATGGCATATATACACAATGGAATATTATTTGGTAACAAAAGGCAATGAAGTGATGATACATGCTACAATAAGGATAAACCCTGAAAACAAGCTAAGTGAAAAAAGCCAGTCACAAAAGACCTCATACTGTATGGAATGTCTGCTGGTGCTGCTTGCTAAGGCTCTTCAGTCGTGTTCGACTCTGTGCAACCCCATAGACCGCAGCCCACCAGGCTCCCCCGTCCCTGGGATTCTCCAGGCAAGAACACTGGAGTGGGTTGCCATTTCCTTCTCCAATGCATGAAAGTGAAAAGTGAAAGGGAAGTCACTCAGTCGTGTCTGACTCTTAGCGACCCCATGGGCTGCAGCCCACCAGGCTCCTCCATGGGATTTTCCAGGCAAAAGAGTACTGGAGTGGGGTGCCATTGCCTTCTCTGATGGAATGTCTGGAAATAAGCAAATTTATAGAGGCAAAAGTAGCATCAAAGATCACTGATCATAGATCACCATAACAAATGTAATAATAATGAAAAAGTTTGAAATACTCTGAGGATTAACAAAATATGACGTAGACACAAAGTGAGCAAATGCTGTTGGAAAAAATGGTATTGACAGACTTGCTCAATGTAGGGTTGTCACTCAGTGTAGGGTTGTCACTCAGTGTACGGTTGTCACAAACCCTCAATTTCTAAATGTAATATTTATGAAATACAGTAAAGCAAGGTGCAGTAAAACAGGTATACTTGTGTATCCCTACTGCTATTTCATGTAGTAAAACGATTTTCATGCTTCTGGTATCTGAATAGCAAAAGAATTTGAGAAAATTAAGTACAAACCCAGATGACATAAAGCCAACACTGTGTTAAAATGCCAGACTCCAAAAAATATTTCAGTGTGATGTTGGCATGCTATACACTTACACATGATACCTTCCACAAAAGTGAACTGTGAAATGAACCGTGGTCAGAAAAATAAGAATTCAAAAGACTACTGGTTACATAAGGTCTGGGGGAAGAGAACTAGAGGGAATAGGAATTGACTGCTAATGAGTGTGGCGCTTCTGTGACAGGGACAAAAATGTTCTAAAATCAGACTGTGAGGATGGCTGTACCTTCTTCTCCCTCTGAAACAAGTGTCACTATTTCCCCTACTAGTCCTGGAGAGAGAAACTTTGTCTTGAACTTTATAACCTCTAATATTAGAAAATAACCAATACTTGACCAAATCAAAGTTCAATAAGATCATAACTCACCTAGACTCAAATTCTTAACACTCCTTGGCTTCTTCTACCTACACCCACCCACATATTCTGTCACTCACTAAATCCTGTCCTAGTTATACCATTTGTCCCTTTTCGTTTCTACTAATACATGTATTTCAAGAACTTACTTCCTCACTTTTAACCTATAATACCTCTTAATTTGTTTCTGGGCCTTCAATTTCTCTTACTATGCAATCCATACTATAAACAGCAATTTCTGAAAACAAGTGTTATCTTAATGTCACCTTCAGGTATCTTTAATAAGTTCATCAGAAGCACTTGATTGACAGTTATGGCATCATGGTGCAAAGAGAGGGGAAATTCAGATATAATACCCTTGGATTTTTATTTTTCTGCCCACAGTTCATTTCACAGTTCCCTTTTGCTGAAAGTATCATATTTAAGTATATAGCATGCCAACAGCACACTGAAATATTTTGGAGTCTGGCATTTTAACAGTGTTGGCTTTGTGCCATCTGGGTTTGTACCTAATTTTCTTAAGTTCTTTTGCTATTCAGATATCAGAAGCATGAAAATCGTTGTTTTACTACATGAAATAGCAGTAGAGGGATATACAAGCAAACCTGTTTTACCATGCCTTGCTTTACTGCTCTTTGCTTTATTTTATAAATATTACAATTTTTAGAAATTGAGGGTTTGTGACAACCTTGCATTGAGCAAGAAAGTCTATCAATACCATTTTTCCTACAGCATTTGCTCACTCTGTGTCTGTGTCACGTTTTGTTAATTCTCAGAGTATCTCAAATTTTTCATTATCATTATATTTGTTATGGTGATCTATGATGAATGATCCTTGATGCTATTATGTAATTATTTTGGAGCACCATGAAGAAGGCAAACTTATTTGACTTTTTAAAAATCTGTTAAGGTACCTTTTATTTCAGTTGAACAATGCAGTGATAGTTTCAAGCGGACAGAGAAGGGACTCAGCCATACATATACATGTATCCATTCTTCCCGAAACTCCCCTCCCATCCAGGCTGCCACCTAACACTGAGCAGAGTTCCATGTGCTAAACACAGTAGGTAACTGTTGATTATCTACTTTAAACATAGCAGTGTGTTCGGGTTCATCCAAAACTCCCTAAGTATCCCTTCCCCCTGGCAACCCTAAGTTCATTCTGCGAGTCTCTGTTTTGTTAAGTTCATGTCTCATTTCTTTTTAGATTCCACACATAAGGAATGTCACATGATATTTTTCCTTCTCTGACTTAATTCACTCAGTATGACAATCTCGAGGTCCATCCATGTTGATGCAAATGGCATGATTTCACTCTTTTTAATGGCTGAGTAATATTCCACTGAATATACGTACCACATCTTATTTCATTCCTCTGTCAATGGACATTTAAGTTGCTTCCATGTCTTGGCTACTGTAAATAGTGCTGCGCTGAACATGGGGGTGAATGTATCCTTTCACATCATGTTTTTCTCCAAGTATATGTTGGCGAGTGGGATTGCGGGGTCATATGGTAGCTCTATTTTTAGTTTTTTAAGGAACCTCCATTCTGTTCTCCATAGTGACTATACCAATTTACATTCCCACCAACAGTGTAGGAGAATTCCCTTCTTTCCACACCCTCTCTAGCATTTACTGTTTCAAACTCAATTGACTTTTGAAAATGACAACAAAGGATTTAGATTATTACATAAACTTTACTGATAAAACAGTGGCAGGATTTGAGAGCACTGACTCCAGTTTTGAAAAAAGTTCTGCTGTGAGCAAAATACTATCAAGCAGAACTGCATGCTACAGAGAAATCGTCTATGAAAGGAAGAGTCGATCAATGCAGCCAATTTCTCTGTTGTCTTACTTTAAGAAATTACCATGCCATCTCATCCTTCAGCAACCACCACACTTGCTAAGTCACGGGAGCCATCAACATGAAGGCAAGATTATCTACCAGCAAAGAGTTTATGACTCGCTGAAGGCTCATATGATGGTGAGCATCGTTTGGTAGTCAAGTCTTTTATAATTAAGGTATGTACATTTTTCTAGACATAATACTATCACACACTTAATAGACTACAGTCTAGTGTAAACATAACTTTCATATGTATTGGGGAACCAAAACATTCATGTGATTTGCTTTATCGTCATGTTGTGGTGCTCTGGAACTATGCCTATACAATTACAAAAGAAACAATACTATTTCCAACACAATAATCTTAGGGAAGAGGAAGCGGGGGGAGAAAAGAATACCTACATAAACCTAGGGCAAGTGAACTCCAAATTTAGCATCTTCTGAGAAGCCTGCTTCTAGTCAAAAGCAACCGAACTACAGGAAGATTACTTAATTATACCCCAGAGAAGTGTATAGAAACAAAGGGAAATCATTCAATTATTTTATTTTATTTATCTCTTACTGCTAGAGGAACTTAAACAGTTAAATAAATACAGGCATAGGCATAAGATCTCTAGGAATTCAGTTCATCTTGTAGAGTTATATGTCCAAATTCAGAGTTACAGACCATTATTGTTACAGTCTACATAGCTTTTAAAAAAAAACTCTAGGAATTATATTCAGCAACAGTGCCAAGTAATTCTTCTGTTTTTCAACAGCTCACTTTGAGTGGAAGTTTTCCCTTAAACAAAATTAAATATCTCATGTTTGAGCTAATTTCCTTTTATCTCTCCTCCAGCCTTTATATAAATGATGCTTCATTATTAATACACATTTCTATATCTCAAGATCTTCCTGAAAAGGTAATTTAAAAAATGACTTGCCTTCAAACAGATTTTTAAAAAAATTCCAAAATTTATATACTTCTAACACAATATGAAAAATTTAAGAATCAAAACTTTCTTCAGCAAGCTAAAGAAAAAAAAAGACTATGAAGATAGAATGAGTGAAGGATTTTGAAGTCAAACAAACTTAGCTTCAAATTCCAGCTATGTGATTTTAAGCAAGTAACTTGTGGATCTCAGTTCTTCATCTATAAAACAGATATATTACTAATCTCATGAAGATGTTCTGAGGACTGAAATAATGAATGCGAAGTGCCTACTATATATATATATATGTATATTGCAGATAATAAGTAAATGCTATTAACAACAATAAAGGTATCATGCCCCCAAATATATTCAAATTTAGCTAGATATTTTCTCTTTTGAAAAAAGATAAAACTGTCAAATATTAAAGTAAATACAGACTATAAGGTACATCTATTTACCAACTACTCAGAAGGGGAAAGTTAATATTTAAAATTATTTACTGCAGATAATTTTTTTTAAGTTACTGCTTGAGTCAAAAATAAACAAGTGAATGTACTCAAACTCAATCCTAAAATAAATGGAAGATTACAGACAAATGTAAGCTAGAATTATATCTTTGGTTTTAACTTTTTAAATAGCTCATGAATTTGAAATGAATTTCAAAACTCCATGTTAGTAGCCTTCTCCATGGAAGAACTAAGTACTTCACTATATAATATGGATATAACGCTACTTAAAAGTATTAATTACTTCTGCCAAATTTTTATTTCAGCTGCCTCTAATAAAAGAAACAAGATCAGCTAATTTTATTTCAAAATTGTTTAATCACATGATTAAACCCTTCCCTTTGCCTTATAAAAATCTAAGTAAATATATGTATTCCTGGTTCTAGAAGGACGGTGGTAGTGATAGCATGGTTCCAAAATCGTCCCATAAAAGCACAGAGAACAATCAGGAAAACAAAGGCAAAACCTGTCAACAACATCTACAACAAAACCAGGTGAACAGTACTTCAGGTGATAGTGGTAAAGTGGTCACACAAACTCTCCAACAGACTGCAGTATAAAAAGTGGATAAAAAGAATTGTAAAAACACATTTAAAGGCAATGAAAACCTTCCCAAAGCAGAGAGAAGCCAGAGGACAGTCTAATTTCAAAAAATTTCAAGAAGGAGTACAAATTACTAGCTTGGGGTTTACATAGCTCAGGGCTAGAGCTGCAGGAAAATGGTGGTATAGTTCATGCAGCAGAAAGTTGAAGCTTTATGGGTTTTAACTATCAGAGGATGGAGTGCAAAGCCGACAGAGCAGCTAGAAATTATGGAGTGACCCCTAGGAGCAAAGAAACCACTGAGAGGGTAAGTTCCATCTCTGCTCAAATCCTTGGCTGACTGCTATATACAGGAGGAGACTCTGGGACACCAGTCTAACACGGCAGCAGTGGGAAGACAAAACAGAGAGCGGAAACACGCTGCTGCTGGGAAGATGGAAAGGCGGGAAGGGTAAGGAGACGAGGACAGGAAAGCCAACTGCCCTCTAGAACATAACATCAATCATTCCAGAATATAACAGAATCCAGAGTTTCCACAACTCATTATTTCCAATGTCCAGTTTTCAAGAAGCAGCAGCAAGAAAAAGAAAAGCAAAGAAAAAAGACAAGGTCATGTCACAAGCATATAGGAGCCAGTTTGAAGAGGCTCCAAGAAGCTACATCTGAGAAAATTTAGGCACCAAAATAATTAAGCACGGTAAAGAATTATAACCATTGAAAAAAACAGGAATCCATGAGTGCATGCTGATAACAGATAATTACGGGATAAGGGAGAACTCTTGATAATAAAAGTAGAATGCCAAGGGCTATGGTTTTTCTGTATTTGTGTTAACATTAAAAAATTTTTTTAAATGATGTATTTTTGGAACCCAGTAAAACAAAACAACACTCTAAAAGGTGCTGAGAAAACAGAAGCTTTACAACACTGTAAGTATGACTCAGTGAAGAACTGACCTTAATTAGAACTTTTATCTATAATAAGGACAGGCTATCCTAAATATACTGCTTTAGAGTACAGAACTCTCACACGACAAAACTTTACAGGCTTTGCTTTCACTGACTATAATCTTAGCTTGTTTCTTAAAAATATCACTGGTTGCTAAAACCAGGAAAACAGTAGAGATGAGATGAGAAGAGGCCCACTACACTGTTTAATGTACAAAGATGTAGGGGCAAATCCCTTCTAGAATTTGACATCAGATTCTCTCCTCCCCTGAAAAGCAGGCATGGTTTATCAAGAGATTAAAAACTAAGAAACCTATCAAGTTTCCTTCTCCAGAAAACTGACCTCTTTTCTACAAGGCTGTTTTTTTTTGATCTAATTTATCTTCTATTTAACTGCACATGGGAATATTATTTTCTTTTGCAAAGTATCTAAAATCCTCTTAGAAGCTGAACTATAAAAATAATCTTAATAATCTTAGTGACTGCAACACTAATGTGAAATAATTTAGTCTTCTAATAGCAGTACTACAAACACAGCAGTTGAGATCTTCTGTGATTAAAAAACTAACTTTAGTCAATGCAAAAAAAAAAGGGCAACTTCAGAATGACTGTGTTTGCTTTCTAAAACATTTGATAAAAGCAAGGTATAAGAACCAATTTTTACAAACACAACTATGTTTCCATTCCCAAGCTTTATTTGGGAAATTCAAAACTGTATTTCATATAATTAGAAAACAACTTCCCTTCACGGTGCAAGATCCTTTCAAATTAATGAAATTCAAATTCCAGTTCTCACAACTAATGTCCAAAAAACCCAGTTTTCTATAAAGATTTACTTTTTTCTTGATAAATATGAGAATGATTATATCAAGGCATAATAACAGAAGTTACATCTACTGAAGCCTTAGTGTGTAGTAATGGCAACCCACTCTAGTACTCTTGCCTGGAGAATCCCGTG
This sequence comes from Budorcas taxicolor, assembly GCF_023091745.1. NCBI lineage: Eukaryota > Metazoa > Chordata > Mammalia > Artiodactyla > Bovidae > Budorcas > Budorcas taxicolor. The sequence goes on from NC_068932.1 coordinate 36,995,674, forward strand.
GACAGAGGAGCCTGGTGGGCTGCTGTCCACAGGGTTGCCCAGAGTCAGACACAACTGAAGTGACTTAGCAGCAGCAACAGGCACTATAGTTTATTTACCTATCTCTGATCACAATTACCAGCAAAGCAGCACACTTGTCCATTTTTACAGATGTGTAATTTGCCCAAGAACATGTAACTAACAGTAAAACCGTAAGGCCAGGATGTGAACATAGCACTTGTAACTCAAAAGTCAGGATTATTTCTACTTCGCGTTGCCTTCTGAAGCATAAAGCTGTACAACTCCACTATTTTCAGTAAACGGTTGTCTATGAATACTTAACTTGTTTCCTCTTTGGCAAACTTTACTCTTAAATTACAACAGCTAAGTTTGGTAAATCTTCACACAGACTTCTGGCAGTCTGAAATTCAAAATAAAGTTAAGAAAGAAAAAAATCCTCATAGAGAACCAACCATTTTATTATTTCAAAATAAAGTTTAAAAAAACAAAGAAATCCTTGCAGAAAGCCATCACTGTCTGTGGGTGGTAAGTATGAGCCTTTCCTGGATTTTGGGAAAACATTATTAAAGTTATATTTTACTTGATTCAAGGTCAAGTCCAAAAATGCTTAAGAAACAAACATTTAAAAGAATATTAAGCTAGGGGATTTCCCTGGTGGCAGAGTGGATAAGAATCTACCTGCCAATGCAGGGGACATGGGTTCAATCCCTGGTCCAGGAGGATTCCACACACTACGGAAGCCCATGTGCCATAACTTCTGAGTCTGTGCTCTAGATCCCACAGGCCACAACTACTGAGCCTGCGTGACGCAACTACTGAAGCCCATGTGCCCAGAGCCTGTGTTCCACAACAAAAGCCACCACAATCAGAAGCCTTTGCACTGCCACAAAGAGTAGCCCTCTCACAGGAGCTAGAGAAAGCACGTGTGCAGCAATAAAGACCCAGGGCAACCAAAAGATAAAAATTTTAAAAATATATTATATTAAATTAAAACTACAACAACATTGGGCTTCCCAGGTAGCTCAGTGGTAAAGAATCTGCCTGCCAATGCAGGAGACGCAGCAGATGCAGGTTTGACCCCTGGATTGGGAAGATCCTCTGCAGGAGGAAATGGCAAACCACTCTAGTGTTTTTGCCTAGAGAAGCACATGGACAGAGGACCCTGGCAGACTGCAGTCCATGGGCTGACACAACTTGAGAGACTAAGCATGTACGAACATGACAATACTAAGTGATCCCTATGATACTGTAACAACTTGGACATGTTTAAATAGGTCTCAAGGAGAAGTGTGAACATGCATGCCTAAACGTTAAAAACCCAAGAAACTTCGAATCATGATAGCATGCTAATTTAGAACAATTTTATACACATACAAGTGGTCTACAGATATGTTCTAATCTTAACTGGTTTATACTCTTTCAAAAATCTGATCATTCTAAAACGTTCTATTTGTTTCAAATATTTTCACATGAAGCTGGGTTTCAAAGAGGCAGAGGAACCAGAGATTAAATTGCCAACATTTGCTGGACCATGGAGAAAGCAAGGGAGTTCCAGAAAAATATCTACTTTTGCTTCATTGACTGTGCTAAAGCCTCTGACTGTGTGGATCACAACAAACTGGAAAATTCTTTAAGAGAGAGGAGTACCAGACCATCTTAACCTGTTTCCTGAGAAACCTGTAGGCAGGTCAAGAAGTAACAATTACAACCAGACATGGAACTCACTGGTTCAAAATTGGAAAAGTAGTACAACAAGGCTGTATATTGTCAACTTCTGTGCAGAGTACACCATGTGAAATGCTGGGCTGGATGAATCACAGGCTGGAATCAAGACTGCCAGGAGAAATGTCAACAACCTCAGATATGCAGATGATACTATTCTAATAGCAGAAAGTAAGGAGGAACTAAAGAGACTCTTCATGAGGGTGAAAGAGGAGAGTGAAAAGGCTGTCTTGAAACTCAACATCAACATTCAAAAAAACTAAAATCAAGGCATCAGCTCCCATCATGTCATGGCAAGCAGAAAGGGAAGAGTAGTAGTGACAGATTTTATTTTCTTGGGCTCCAAAATCACTGCTGACGGTGACTGCAGCCATGAAATTAAAAGACGCTTGCTCTTTGGAAGGAAAATTATGACAAACCTAGACACCATATTATAAACCAAAGATTAAAAAGCAAAGAGTCATGTTGATGTATGGCAAAACCAATACAATACTGTAAAGTAATTAGCCTCCAATTAAAATAAATAAATTTATATTAAATAAAAAATAAAAAGCAAAGATATCACTTTGCCGACAAAGGTCCATGTAGTCAAAACTATGGTTTTTCCAGTAGTCATGTATGCATGTGAGAGTTGGACCATAAAGAAGGCTGTGTGCCAAAGAATTGATGCTTTTGAACTGTGGTGTTGGAGAAGACTCTTGAGAGTCCCTTGGACAGCAAGGAGATCAAACCAGTCAATCCTAAAGGAAATCAACACTGAATACTCATTGGAAGGACTGATGCTGAAGTTGAAGCTCTAATACTTTGGCCATCTGATGTAAAGAGCTGACTCATCGGAAAAAACCCTAAAGCTGGGAAAGATTGAAGCCAAAAGGCGAAGTGGGTGGCAAAAGATGAGATGGTTAGATAGCATTACTGACTCAATGGACCTGAATCTGAGCAAACTCCAAGAGATAGTGGAGGACAGAGGAGCCTGGCATGCTACAGTCCATGAGGTCACAAAGAGTCGGATGCTACTTAGCAACTGAACAACAACTTTTCACATCACTAAGTGAAGCAGTCATGGTAAAAATATCTTAAGAGTTCTTAAGCCTTAAGCTTCCAAAATTGAAATAAACGAAAAGCATTTTTTTGTTCTTCCTCCAGAAAGGGGGGCATTATTATTTGTTCTTCTGTTTTTTCTAGAGTGTCATTTTCTGTTTTAGAAATTACAATAAACCACACAAGATGAATTTATATTCAGTAGGGAGAAAACTTAAAATACTGAGATTACAATAGTATATTTCCTTTAGTGTGAATTCTAGAAACTTGGACGCTATATGAATCGAGAGTTCTATTTGTATAGTAACAAAAATGTTTAGAAGAAAATAACGTAAAAAAGATTTTAATAAAAATGAGGTGAATGTTTCAACTTCTCAACACAAAGACAAAAAAGCAAGGATGAGTTGAAAACAATAATTTATTCTCTCCTCCATTAACAATTTTACATATGCCTTAAACTATGTGAATAATACACAGCACCACAACACTAAGTAACTTTACATGGTCAGGTGTGTAACCAGAGTGACTAAAAACTATTGAGACAGAGTGCTTGTTTCCAAGATTAAGCTGTCACCCGGGAAAAGGTGCTGGCACTATATAACCCAAGCCTACAAGGACTAACATAAGAACATGAACCACTGTCCAGGCTTTGTCCTTCAACTCTCCAGAAATACTGGTCTTTATTTTTATTTTTTGACAAGGTGATAACAGTCACAAAAAACAAACAGTACAAAAAAAGTTTATAGTGAGAAGTTTGGCTCCCACCTTCACCCCTGTCCAGCATCATTAACCCAGTTTCCTTCACCTTTTCCCCATAAAAATCTTTATTGGTTTCTTATATATTCTTTGTTATACAGGTCCTTATTAAAGTAAAGTAGGATACATATACTTCACAATTGTCATGTTTTTCTTCGTATCATTGATCTCAATTCAACATGACCTAAATAATGCCTTACCATACTCTCTTGATGCCTTCATAGTCTTGGGTCCAAGACTGACCCAAGGCTTTAGGTGAGCAGTATCTCAGATGCAGTAAGAGAATCGTGAGCAAAGGAGGCAACAATAGCTAGTGGTTAAAAGCCACAAGCAATAGACACAAGGAGCTTGGTATGTTTAAATATTTAAGGCTGGGAATGGCGAACTATGGCCCATGGACCAAATCCAGTCCACTGTTTGTTTTTCTATGGCCTGTGGGCTACCAACGGTTTCCACATTTTTAAATGGTTAAAAAAAAAATCAAAAGAACTTTATGACACACAAAAATTATGAAATTCATATAATACAGCTTTATGCTTACACAGTCAAGTCAGGCCCATTCATTTGCCTACTGTCGTATCTATGACTGCTTTCTTACTACAAGGCAGAGTTGAGTAATTGCAAAAGAAACCATGTGAATGCCAAAGCCTAGACTATTTACTTATCTGGCACTTTAGAGGAAAAATCTGCCATCCTCTTCTCTTAGGAAGGCCTATTTGGCTGAAGCACTGTGAGTGAGGGGCTGAGTACAAAAAGAAACTAGAGAGGTAAAGAGGGGCATGCATGTCATGGTAATGATTTGGGTCTATAGTCTAAGGGGAATGGGGAAGCCATTAAGAGAATTTTAAGTAGGAAAAGGACAATCAGATATGCATTTTGAAAAGCTTATTCTGCTTGTCATATTGGTAACCAGTGTTAGGAGATAAGAAAGGAGGCTAATGTAGTAAGTAGTTCAAGCAACGTATAAACACAGCTTAGACTATAGGGATGGAAAAATAAAGAGGCTGGGCCAGATTATTTCTGAGATTCCCTTCCAGCTTAAAATTTAAGAATCACAAGGGTTTACAAGTCTGGTTTTGCAACTTTCCAGGGTATTTTTAATGATCAAAAACAATTTTCCAAACTGTTATGCTATGAACAGCTTTCTAACAGGTAGTAAGAAATATGCCAACAGAGCATTATGTATCTAAGAAGTCTGGAAATTAGTGCAGGATAAATGATTCCCCCCATTAGCATGCTTTCTAAAATATAGTTTATATTTTCTATAAGTTGGAAAGGACTACTCTTATGAAATTTACCACTAAAGAATTTACAGATAATATAATATAAATTAACACAGAGGGGAACAAGCACAAATACTGCTCAAGTGCACTTTTGGTATACCTTCTTTCCTCTAAGGTAGTAATAATAACAAAGAACATACCTGCTACATTCTAGCAATGTAACTTTAAGGCGGCCTTCAGTAAGTGCCCATTGTTGTATATGGATAAGCTCTTCGTCGTCGTCTTCAAATCCTTGCAAGGTTTGGAACGGGAAAAAAGGCTTATACCTGACAAAAGTAAAGATAAGTCTAAATTTCTGAATAATAAACACCACACTTTAAAGCATAGTAACAAAACCTACCTGTAGGAAACAACACAAAGCAAAACACCTAATACTTAAATTATAAAACCAAAGTTTACCACTCTCCCGCATAACTGGCTGCAAATGGTGCTTTCTTTGCGGCAGTCAAAACTTCCTGGTTTTTCTGGCATGACCTCACTGACCAGGCAGGACTCCGGGAAGAAAGTTAAAGAAAATCTAAGGCCAACCAGTGGGCTCTGAAACTTGAGTGGGGAGGAGAGAGATTCTTTCTGGACCAGATGGGATCTTGTTCCTACAGTAACAAGATCAAAATTCAGAATGCACTGTTCCATGGAAACAATATAACTAGATAGTGATTAGTACTAGATAATGATAAATAATAACACAACAACAATTATCAGCAGCAAAGGTATTTATCAGAGATGTTTACTATTTGCCAGGCAGTGTGCTAAGAGCTTTACATGCTTTGTATCTTATTCATGCTCACAATCCTGAGTGGGCAATATTACTAGCTTCCCTTTCCAGATGAAGTGAGGGTTAGAAAGGTTAAAGAATTTGTTCAACATTACATAGTGAGTAGCACAACCAGAATTCAAGCTATTTTGACTTCATCAAAGCTCAAACTACGTAACACTTCCATTATGTAGTGTTTATAAACAAACACTTCCATTACCTACGAATTATTCAGGTCTTTATGTGTTCGTTGTTAATACTCTAGGTTTTTATGGAGATGCTTGTGGTGAGTTACAAACTGCAGCTTTAAAAATCTTTACTTTGACACATAATTCGTACTTCTCCATTTAAGCAAAGGACAAAGAAAATAAGAGAAAATTGGAGGTGAGGGTCTATAGTTTTCAATTAACCCTACTTGCTGTCACTAGGTATGACATCTGCCTGCTCAAAAGCTTTATGCCTTCTCACTAACCACACAATATAAAAGATAGTCAAAAGTTCTTGGTTTCATATTCAAGGTCTACCAAAACCAATCTTTCCAATAGCATTTTTCCTTAATAGAAACTTTCCAATCTCGAAGAGTAGTCACCTCATGAACCCAGAAGATGGCATGTGTATTCCTGCTTTCAAGCCTTTTGCACAAAGTGAAGGTTTCCCCTATCCCTCAAAGCCTACTCAAACCCTAAACAACCAGATTTAGGTCCTGAATCATGGTAGACCACACACACTGCTTTCATTCTTCTTTATCTTGTGGTGATTTAAAAATTGCTGGACATTTATGCCTTGAAGTCTCAGATATAATCTGGTCTCACAATTATCTAACCCCTCACACATACCATCAGGACTGAAGCATGTATCGATCTGGTTTATAAAAATCCAACATTAAAAATGAAACAAACATTAAGAAAATATGAATGGCCCTCAACAGTTTATACTGAAAAAGATTGTTAGAGGGAGAGAAATACTATTTTTCGGTTGCCCGCTAAAACAGGAGTAAAGAAAGGCACTTCTCAGGGAAAGGTGAGCAGGCACACAGACAACGCTCAGTGCTCTTCTGTTTCTGAAATAGATGGAAAGCAGAAAGGCCCCTTTAGTTTCTTAATTTCCACTGAAGTTATTTGATTCAGACAGACTGGCGCCAAATTTCTGAGAGGAAAAAAAGTTAGAAACTACATCTATCATAGAAATGACAGATGATGTGGTAGCTGAGTGTTTTTAATAAGCCTTATGACTCCTGAAGAACATGTTACAGTCACTCTATTAAAAACAAAAAAATCGCAAAAAGCACTACATACACTAGCAACTTTGAATAATCCAGGTGCTAAATCACAGCTGCTCCATAAATTACCTTTTCTTGTCAAATATAAAGCTAAAATTCAATTAAGAAATTTCTCACAGGTGTGTGACTTCAATGTTACAAGCAGTAAAATCTAATTTGGGTTTATTAATACTTCTAGGGGTGTTGCTGAAAGGATTTCTGCACAAAAATAAACCAAAATTTAAAAAATGTATTCCATTTAAAAACAGCACACTAAACAGTGGGATAAAGCTACTTGTTCAACACCCTCTCATCATTTCACAAAAACAGAATCAAAATGGCTTAAAGACTTTAAGACATGACACCGTAAAACTCCGAGAAGAGAACATAGGCAAAACATTCTCTGACATAAATCATACCAGTATTTTCATAGGTCAACCTCCCAAGGCAATAGAAATAAATATAAATAGAACCTAATCACACTTATAAGCTTTTGTACAGCAAAAATAAATAAATAAATAAATAAACAAAACAAAAAGATGACCTACAGATCGGGGAAAAATATTTGCAAATGATGCAACTGACATGGGCTTACTTTCTGAAATATACCAATTCATACAACTGAACAAGAAAATAGCCCAAAATAAAAATGGGCAGAAGATCTAAAAAGACATTTCTCCAAAGAATAAATACAGATGGCCAGTAAGCACATGAAGAGATGCTCAATATCACTAATTATCAAAGAAATGCAAATCAAAATTATTACAATGAGGTACTACCTCAAACTGGTCAGAAGAGCCATTATTAAAGAGTCTACAAACGAAAAATGCTGGGGAGGGTATGGAGAAAAGGGAACCCTCCTACCTGGTTGGTGGTAATGTAAGTTGGTGTGGTCATAGTCACTCTAGAAAACAACAGAGAGGTTCCTCAGAAAACTAAAAACAGAATTACCATATGATCCAGCAATCATACTCTTGGGCATATATCCAGACAAAACTATAATTCAGAAAAATACATGCACCCCTATGTTCACAGTAGCACTATTCACAACAGCCAAGACAGGGAAACAATCTCTACATGTCCACAGACAGATGAATGAATAAAGACGATGTGCTACACACATACAATGAAATAGTATTCAGCCATAAAAACGAACAAAATAATGCCATTTGCAGCAGCACAGGTCAACAGATGCAGCTAGAGATTATCGGACTAAGTGAAGTAAGTCAGAAAGACAAAGACAGATACCATGTAATATAACTTATCAGTTCAGCTCAGTTGCTGAATCGTGTCTGACTCTTTGCGACTCCATGAACTGCAGCACGCCAGGCCTCCCTGTCCATCACTAACTCCTGGAGCCCACCCAAACCCATGTTCATTGAGTTAGTGATGCCATCCAACCATCTCATCCTCTGTCGTCCCCTTCTCCTCCTGCCCTCAATCTTTCCCAGCATCAGGGTCTTTTCAAATGAGTCAGCTCTTCGCGTCAGGTGGCCAAAGTATTGGAGTTTCAGCTTCAACATCAGTCCTTCCAATGAACACCCAGGACTGATTTCCTTTAGATGGACTGGCTGGATCTCCTTGCAGTCCAAGGGACTCTCAAGAGTCTTCTCCAACATCACAGTTCAAAGCATCAATTCTTTGGCACTCAGCTTTCTTTATAATCCAACTCTCACATCCATACATGACGTCTGGAAAACCACAGCCTTGACTAGATGGACCTTTGTTGACAAAGTAACCTCTCTGCTTTTTAATATGCTGTCTAGGTTGGTCATAACTTTCCTTCTAAGGAGTAAGCTTCTTAATTTCATGGCTCCAGTCAACATTTGCAGTGCTTTTGGAGCCCCCAAAAATAAAGTCAGCCACTGTTTCCACTGTTTCTTTTTTAAGGCCAAGTCACGCAGCATGTGGGATCTTAGTTTCCCAACCAGGTCTTGAACCAGGGACCCCTGCATTAACCACTGAACCACCTGGGAAGTCCCTGAAGAATCTAAAATATGACACAAATGAACCTATCCATGAAAAATCAAGGACACAGAGAACAGCCTGGTGGTTGCCAAGGGGGAGGGATTTGGGAGAGGGATAAAGTTGGAGGTTGGGGTTAACACATGTAAGTTTTAACATATAGAATGGATAAACATCTAGGTCCTACTGTATAGCACAGGGAACTATATTCAACATTCTGTGATAAACCATAATGGAAAAGAATATGAAAAATAATGTATTAATATATGTGTGTATAACTGAGTCACTTTGCTGTAAAGCAGTAATTAACACAACACTGCAAATTAAACTATACTTCAACAAAACAAAACAAAAGCCACTTGTTCACAAGTTAATAAACAGAATCCACACACTTTCAAAGAACACTTGGTTTTCAAAACTTTTAGTTCAAGTCTTTAGTAGCTCAAGCTCATAAAGGAATCTAAACAATGAAGCAGGCTACTTCTATACCTTCCTTTTGTCTTCCCAAGGGAACATTTCATGCAAAGACAGGCACAATAAAGAACAGAAATGGTATGGACCTAACAGAAGCAGAAGATATTAATTAAGAAGAGGTGGCAACAATACACAGAAGAACTATAAAAAAAGATCTTCATGACCCAGATAATCACGATGGTGTGATCACTCACCTAGAGCCAGACATCCTGAAATGAGAAGTCAAGTGGGCCTTAGGAAGCATCCCTACGAACAAAGCTAGTGGAGGTGATGGAATTTCAGTTGAGCTATTTCAAATCCTAAATGATGATGCTGTGAAAGTGCTGCACTCAATATGCCAACAAATTTGGAAAACTCAGCAGTGGCCACAGGATTGGAAAAGATTAGTGTTCATTCCAATCCCAAAGAAAGGCAATGCCAAAGAATGCTAAAACTACTGCACAACTGCACTCATCTCACATGCTAGTAAAGTAATGCTCAAAATTCTCCAAGCCAGACTTCAACAGTACGTGAACTTCCAGATGTTCAAGCTGGATTGAGAAAATGCAGAGGAACCAGAGATCAAATTGCCTACAACTGCTGGATCATGGAAAAAGCGAGTTCCAGAAAAACACCTACCTCTGTTTTATTGACTATGCCAAAGCCTTTGACTGTGTGGATCCAAACAAACCACGGAAAATACCAGACCACCTGACCTGCCTCCTGAGAAATCTGGATGCAAGTCAAGAAGCAACAGTTAGAACTGGACATGGAACAACAGACTGGTTCCAAATAGGAAAAGGAGGACGTCAATGCTGTATACTGTCACCCTGCTTATTTAACTTATATGCAGAGTACGTCATGAGAAATGCTGAGCTGGAGGAAGCACAAGCTGGAATCAAGATTGCTGGGAGAAATATCAATAATCTCAGATATGCAGATGACACCACACTTATGGCAGAAAGCGAAGAACTAAGGAGCCTCTTGATGAAAGTGAAAGAGGAGAGTGAAAAAGTTGGCTTAAAGCTCAACATTCAGAAAACGAAGATCATGGCATCCGGTCCCATCACTTCATGACAAACAGATGGGGAAACAGTGACAGACTTTATTTGGGGGGGCTCCAAAATCACTGCAGATGGTGATTGCAGCCATGAAATTAAAAGATGCTTGCTCCTTGGAAGAAAAGTTATGACCAACCTAGACAGCATATTATAAAGCAGAGACGTTACTTTACCAACAAAGGTCTATCTAGTCAAAGGTATGGTTCTTTCAGTAGTCGTGTATGGATTTGAGAGTTGGGACTATAAACGAAGCTGAGCCCCAAAGAATTGATGCTTTTGAACTATGGTGTTGGAGAAGACTCTTGAGAGACCCTTGGACAGCAAGGAGATCCAACTAGTCCATTCTAAAGGAAATCAGTCCTGAATATTCATTGGAAGGACTGATGCTGAAGCTGAAACTCCAATACTTTGGCACCTGATGCAAAGAACTGACTCACTAGAAAAGATCCTGATGCTGGGAAAGATTGAAGGCAGAAGGGGACAACAGAGGATGAGATGGTTGGATGGCATCACAGACTCAATGGACATGAGTTTGAGTAAGCTCTGGAAGTTGGTGATGGACAGGGAAGCCTGGTGTGCTGCAGTCCATGGGGTTGCAAAGAGTCAGAGCAGACTGAGCGACTGAACTGACCTTTGTCATCCCACCCTACCACAAAATCCTTTCATTAGCCTTTATCTCTTGTTAACCTATCAACTTAAAACTGTCAGTTTTCTCACTCAAGTTCCCAGAAGACAAACCTTTTACAAGCTATCTGTATTTCCTCTTGTAGAAAACTTTAAAAACCAATCTGGGAAGATGGTCTTTCATAACAACAGCATGAGATACTCCATTGACTTGCTCCCAGTAAAACTGGGGAAATTATGAAAACAAATATTAAGGCCTCTGGAAATGGTTCCAAGGGCAAACAGCAAGTAAAGAAACTTCTAATCAAGAAAACCTATAGAGACGTGGTAAGAAAGATAACAATCTGAGGTGCTGAAGTCAAGACTTCTCCCACCAATAGGCTCAGCAAGAAAGAGATTTCACTCTGGACTGCTGAAGCCAAGAACACAGGCTGCCTTGCCATCACCACCGCCCCAACTCCAATTTCCTGTCAGAGGAAAGAACAGGTCATCAGTGTTTCTCATCTGGCCCTCAACTACCTATGATGAGGTTAAGTTCAGGGCAAGAGTGCTCAAGAAATTGGGAGCTCCTTTCATTGACCCTGTCCCCACTTGAGAAACGCAGACTCTATCTTGGGCATAACACATCTTGGACTGTCCTTGCCCTGGTTCATGACAGTGGTTCTCTGCCAAGAGAGGCAACCCAAGAGGACCTCAGGCTTCTGCCACCCCATGAGGCTTCTGCCAGCCCCGCATCTCACTTCCATCTAACATCCAACACCTAGAGCCAGGGAACATTCCAGGGCATTGTTGAAAACAAAAGTCATGTCAGAGGCTTAACACACCACTAAAATAATCCAAGCAAGTCACTAAAACAATCATTAAACACACACTAAACCCTGGGAGAGGGGGGACAGTATCCAGTTACTATAATATATTATCTAAAATATTTGGTTTCCAACAAAAAATATGAAGATTATAAAGCAACAGGAATGCATGATCTGTAAAGCAGGAAGAAAGTAGGCAACACAAACTACAACCTGCCAGTTAAAATGACCAGGTGTTGGACTTAACAGAAAAAGACTTTAAAATAGCTCTTAAAAATATGTTTGCGCAAAAAATGTTTAAAGCATGATTAAAGAAGTAAAAGGAGGTATTATGACAATGTCACGTGAAATCTTTAATATCAATGGATACAATGATATATTTTTAAAAATATATATTTAAAAAAATGTGAATTCTGGACTTGAAAAATACAATAAAATTTAAAGTACAGAGAAATTTTGAAGTTCAACAAAAGGGCTCTGAACAGTAGCTCTGAACTTGTAGAAGAAAAAAAAGTAGTGAACTGGAAGACAGAGCAACAGAGGTTGCCAAGTCAAAGAACAGGGGGTGGGGTGGGGTGGGGGGGGTGGATTAAGAAAAACAAACTGAGCCTTAGATAAATGACACCATTGAGTATACCAACATAAACATAATGGGAGTGCCAGTGGGAGGGGAGGAGAGAGAGAGAAAAGCAGAAAAAAAATATTCAAATAGAGGTAGCTGCTACTGCTAAGCTGCTTCAGTCGTGTCCGACTCTGTGCGACCCCACATCCGGCAGCCCCCTAGGCTCCTCCGTCCCTGGGACTCTCCAGGCAAGAATACTGGAGTGGGTTGCCATTTCCTTCTCCAATGCATGCATGCATGCTAAGTCACTTCAGTCATGTCCGACTCTGGGCGACCCTATGGACAGCAGCCCACCAGGCTCCTCTGTCCACGGGATTCTCTAGGCAAGAATAATGGAGTGGATTGCCATTTCCTTCTCTAAAACAGAGGTAACTAATAAGCCCCAAAGCCACAAATTACATGATTTCATTCATATGAAAATCGAGAATAAAGACATCTACAGAGACAGAAAATAATTAGTGGTTGCTTAGGGTTTAGGGTGATAGATGGGTAAGGAGGATGATGGTTGAGGGTATGGGGTTTTGTTTTTGAGGTGATAAAAAATGGTTTAAAATGACGATAGTGACAGTAGTACATATCTGTGAATATACTAAAAACTACTGACTTGTAGGTTTAAATAGATCAACTTGCAGTATGAATTATATCTCAATAAAGCTACTTTTAAAAAATCTAACCCAGTTACCCAGAGATAATTGCTCTTGTCATTGTTTTGATATGTAAATGTTTGGTTAGAATTATCTGATTAAAGAAACAAAACCATACATGACACTTTTCATTAAAATAACTTATAGGGGACACACAGTTTTTCGAGGCAGAAGCCCAGTGTGTCCCCCTTTGCCTGACAAAACAATAGATCTCTCCTTTCCTAACTAAAATAAAATAAAGTAACTTACAGGTTGTTTTAAGGGTTATGAGAAAGAGTTACTGAATGGCGACCATACCAGGGACTGACTGTATAAAGCACTTGTTTGCTCACTTAACTCCCCCAAACCAGGCATTAGCACACTGTACATAAGGAAACAGTCCTAGATGCCTCACAAACACTACACACTGGAGCCAAAACTGGAACCTATATTAGTTTCCTAGCACTGCCACAACAGAATCCCATAGACTGGGTGGCATGAAAAACAGAAGCTTGTTTTCTCACAGTAGAAGTCAAAGATCAAGATGCCAGGAGAGCTGGTTTCTGGTAAAAGCTCTCTCCTGGCTCACAGTCAGCCACCTTCTTGCTGTATCCTCCTCACACACACACTGCACACATACTTCTGGTTATCTCTTCCTTTTCTTGTAAGGAGCCAGTCTCACTAGGATTAGAACTCCATCCTTATGAACTCTTTCATTACCTCCTTAAAGGCCCTATTATCTCAAATAGTTACACTGAAGGTTAGGGCTTTAACATTTTGGGGACACAATTTGTCCATAAAAGAACCCCAACGTAACTCCAGAGCCTGGTCTACAGTTCCTGAGGCTGACTTGATGGCCACCCTGATTTCTGCTGGAACACATGCTCTAAACCTGGTCTGCAGTGATCTGACAAGGATGGGCATGGTTTCACATGTACTACTGTGCTTGATTCTCACTCAGCAACAATAGGGTGAGGCACAGCTGCAGATCATTTCCCCATTTCACACAATAGGTTCAGAGAGAACAAAGAGCCTAGCTGGAGACTGTATCCTTTATTAAAAAGTTACATGAAATACATGCCCACAAAATGACGGTCTAAAGCAAGAAAGAAGAACGTAATCCAGGAAACAGGGGATCCAAGTCAAGAAGGCAATGATGTCCTAAACCCAGATGACAGGACTGTGGCAAACCAAGGGACAAGTCTAGTTTGGGGAAGGTGATGAAAACTCCAAGAAGGAAATCTCCAGAAAATAGGGAATGAAAGAAAAATAAGGAAGAGGTTCATTTTTCAATTAAATCTTGAAGATTTGGTTAAGACAATTTGTTAAGAGGATAAAAAAGAATTCAAACTTGACTCTAGGAACTTACTTGAATGGCTCAAAGATTTTTAAACTGTAGTATAGAAAAGGAAGCATAAACCGGCATATTTGGCAGTTCTGCAATAAAAAAAAAATTGTACAGACCTAGCAATAAGGTATATATAGCAATCAAGGAAGATTTAAGTCTGAATAGAACATAATTGTTATCATATATAATGAAGGGTGCAGTTCAGTGAATGAGCTGAAAATAGCGACATAACTGGACTGGAAAAGACAGAAAGGAACGCACTGCCGCTGCTGCTAAGTCGCTTCAGTCGTGTGCGCCTCTGTGCAACCCCACAGAGGGCAGCCCACCAGGCTTCCATGTCCCTGGGATTCTCCAGGCAAGAATACTGGAGTGGGTTGCCATTTCCTTCTCCAATGCATGCTGCTGGGGCTAAGTCGCTTCAGTCGTGTCTGACTCAATGCATGCATGCATGCTAAGTCGCTTCAGTCGTGTCTGACTCTGTGCGACCCCATGGACAGCAGACCACCAGGCTCCTCTGTCCACAGGATTCTCCAGGCAAGAATACTGGGGTGGGTTGCCATTTCCTTCTCCGAAAGGAAGGTGAGAAGGTATCATTTAGCTAAATCTTCATCTATCTTAGAAGGAAATCAATCAATAGAAAATATTTAAAGATGCTGAAGCAAGACAACTGACTGTAAGACTTTGTTGAACAATAAAGGTAATGTCATAATTAATTAGTACAGCTAACGTTCACTGAGTACGTACTACATAAGTCATTTATTAATTCTCGCAATTTTCTAAGACAGATACTATAATTAATCCCCATTTTGTAGATGAAGAAACTGAGACACAGAGAGGTTTAAAACACTTGCTCAAGGTTACACAATTAGTAAGTGGTAAAGCCAAGAAGAGAATCTAAGCAGTCTGGCTTCAAAATCTATGCTATTTATCACTGCCTCTTAAATTAAAAGTTGCTAAAAACAGAAATATAAATGGTACTGAAGACTGTGACTTACGGGAGGAAAGTAGAGGGTTTAGGGAAGTAATCACTGGTTTTAATTATCAGTCCTTCTATTATGTTTGATTTTAAAATTATGTACATTAACTCAAATGAAAAGACATGCATGCATACATGGTAAATCGCTTCAGTCGTGTCCAACTCTTTGCAACGCTGTGGACTGTAGCCCACCAGGCTCCTCTGTCCGTAGAATTATCCAGGCAAGAATACCGGAGTGGGTTACCAGGCCCCACTCCAGGGGATCTTCCTGACCCAGGAATCAAACCCGTGTCTTTAAGTCTCCTACACCGGCAGACAGGTTCTCCAAATGAAAAGACAGATGATATCAAATGAGGAAAAGGATGTGAAACTGCGAGTGTGCTATTGTAACTACTGTGAAACTGTGTGGCTATATCTACTACACCAGGATAGACGCTTAACCTATGACTCAGCAATCCCAGATACCCAATAGAATGTGCATAAATGTTCACCAAAAACATGTATAAGAATACTCATAACAGCAACATCCAACTGTCTATCAACAGTAGAAGGGATAAATCGAGGTACATGTGGAAGACACCACAGCAAATACAATGAACAAACTATATCTATACACAATAACATGGAAACAATCTCACAAATGTACTGTTGAGTCAAAGAACCAGAAAAACAATGAGTGTAAACACTATGGCTCGATTTATACAAGTTAAAAAACAGGCCCCCCCGCCCCCCCCCGCCCCCCACAAAAAGCAATGGTGGTAGATGGCAGGACAGTAGTTACTCCTAAGCAGAGCAGGGAAGGTAGCATATGAGGGACCTCCTAATTGCTGGCAATATTCTAGTCCTTGTTCTGAACACTGTTTTGTTCATTTTGTAAAAATTCACTGAACTTTTACAGTTAGTATGCTTTTTAAGCAGTGAGTTATACTGCAGTAAAAGTTTAAAAGAAAAACCATGTTTAATTTTAAAATGTTACTTTGATAACATTTTAAAAATACATATTTAAAATTTTACACTTACAAGAAATGCCAAGCCTTTTTCTCATTTGTGGATCCGAGAGAATCTTTTTTAACATCTAAAATATGTTTTTGCTCTAAGATGTTTCAAGACTGTTCTATAAGCACCCTGAATGCCAGCTGGTGACATCTCCATCACATGGCAGCAGTAGAACTGTTTGCAAACACTGTGATCTTTAGAGAAAAGGCTTTACTACAAACCCAATGTAAAAATATTCTCAGGCCTAAATCTACTTTGGACTTCACCATGGGTTCTTGCATCCTTGCCATAATAATAAATCAGCTAGAGTTTTCAACTCAATAAAATGGAAAACTTTTTACCAATTAAGAGATAATAATAACAATAAAAAAGGTACAACTGTCTCGAAACATTGCTTGCCTTCTATTTCTCAAAATATTCATATAGAGATTGGAGGAGGCCTTGTCAAGGAGGCAAGGTGTTGTGTAAACATGATTTAGAGTCATACAAACACAGATTATGGTCCCAGTTCCTAATTATCTGTTTCAAAATAATCAAAGGAAGGGAGCATGGGAAGATACAGTTGATCAAAAGTAACTACAAGTTAATGACTGTCTGGCTACAGATAATGGGGTTTATCAAACTATTTCTCTTAACTTTTGAGTAACCTTGAAATTTCCCATAATGGAGAATTAGAAGTTTATTCTGTATACTAAAACAACTTGGATTCTTTTTCTTTCCTTTCTCTTCTATACTTTCCTTAGCAACATCATTTGCTCTCACTGCATCTATGAATTCCATATATTTATGCTTAAAAGTAAATGGAATACCTTTGCTTCAAACTTGCTCGTCCTCTCCTGTTTTCTCTTATTGGCATCATTGATTTCATGAACTCTTACAAATCTGAAGTTAACTTGTACCTCCTCCTCACGACCATCCAGTTTCACCTCCACTCCCCCAATTTCATACTGCTAAACTGTCTCTTCTACTATTCTTCTGCATTCCCCACTAGCTTGGTTCAGGTTATCAATGATTACTCAGAATTTTGTGACTTCTAAAATTATGTTTCCTCTTCTTAAAAAAGACTATTTTCTGAGCCCAAAACAAGAGCCTTTGTCCTTGATTTTCTTTAAATAAAAAGCTACTTCACAGGACTATGAATTAGAGAGTTCACACATGTGAAGCACCTCATAGAGTTCTCAGCAGGTAACAGGTACACAGATGCTAGTTTTCTCCCTTCTCTGTGCTTGAGTCTCATCAAACTGGCTTTCTTAATGTCCCTAAAGATAGTACACAGTGTCCTGATTCTGTTCCTTTGCTATTTCTTCTACCCACACTAAACTTCCATCCCATCTCCCTAGGTCTAAAGCCACACCATCCGTCAACAATCAGCTTAAATGTCATCTCATCCCTTCAACAAAGGTTTACTGTGTTCAAGAATGGAGAGACCAATTACAGTCAGGCTCTCAGAGACCAGTCTTATCTCAGGCTCAGGAACATAAACAGCACTACATCTTGCCTAATGAGCAGCAGAACAAGCAGATATGAGCAGGCCACTGGGAGTTCTGAGTGGTTTCTGCCTTTTAGTCTGACAGTCTTGACTTTCTCACATTAGGAACTAGCAAACTTAAATGTGCTCCCAAATCTCCTAGACCAAATATATAAACTAGATGAATCAGTGGTGATCGTTTCAAAATGTGTCTCCATTCATTGTTCTTCAGAGGCACCTCAGTAGTCATTTAAAGAAAGAGTTCTCCTGGTGCATTTAAACATCATCACAAACCTCTATTAGTCATAACTCGTATGGTGCCCATTATTATGCAAAGTATGGTACACATACAAAACCGTGTGTAATGAGAAAGAAAACAAAGTACAAGTAGTTCGAAACACTCTTTATTTTCTATATTGGGAAACTATGGAGCTAAATTTCAAATCTATTTTATGTAGACAATTCACCTGTTAGTACACTAAAAAGACAATTCATACGTCAAGCTCCTCCACTGAGCAAGGTTAGCACAGCCATATTATTTCTTTCTCCTGAAAGACTTGTCTGCTTGCTAATCACTCTGATCTTGTAACTAGCCCCAGATGGTAAGTTCCTAATTTACACTATTCAAGTTCTCCTTCAAAGTCACCTCCTGTCTAACCAGCAGCCCCCTCCCCACCCCCACCGTCTGGTCACAGCTTCCTCAACTGTACTCTAAAAGCACTTTACACACACTTCTGTTCTGTCACTAATCACCCCGTTTGCATGTCTGTCTCTCTGTGGTTCTCCCACCCCTCCCACCCCCCCAGCTAGACAGGGAGTTGCCTGAAGAGAGGAAACATCTATCGCAGGTAGAACAGAAGAGCGGTTAAGAGCAGACTCTGGAGCCAGACAGGGGGGCTTGGGGTCCTGTTCTGCCACTTTGCAGCAACATGACCCTGAGTCCACTCTTGCCTTTAAGCCTCAGTTTCCTCATATCAGAAGGAGGACAATAATAACAACTATCTCACAGTGCTGTTATAAGGATTACAAGAAATAATGTAAAGCACTTAGCATCCCTCACTTCTCAGTTTCTTTTTAACATGGTAGTTTAAAGCAGTGGTAAGGACACAGATTTTAGTTAAGACTTAGTTTTGAATTTCAGGCCCAGCACTTATTAGCTTTGAGACCTGCGCAAGCTATTTCAACTTTGAGAGCCTCAGGCTCTCCATCTGTAAACATAGTATAATAATTAGAACCTACCCGTGGTGGATTCATGTTGATGTATGGCAAAATCAATATAATATTGTAAAGTAATTAGCCTCCTATTAAAATAAATAAATTTATATTAAAAAAATAATCAGAACCTATCTTATAGGGTTACTCAGGATTAGATGAGAAAGTTCACATAAAGCATTTGGCATAGGGAGATGCTCTAGAAATATTTCCTGTCAAACTTTATTTATTTGAAGGCTGGTCTCCTAGAGACATGTCAGACAGCAAACTTCTTCCCTTCCACAAGGAACCATCTCAGGACTTAGCGTTCACCATGGATGATGTTCAAGATTGTAGCTGTCTGTCTTCCTTGGACTTCAGATTTCACATGACCATGATTTCACTCTACTAGCTGACCTTTTAAAAACTGTGTCCTTTATGTGGATATAAACTTGCAAGTGCAAAGAAACAAGTTAATAATAGCCAGTATGCTTCCCTACCTCAGGTATCACCTTTATACTTCTGTGTCATTAAGCTTTTTAAACAAAGGCTTATATTAAATTGAATATATTATGATATGGGTTTCCTTAAGAAACCCACACAGAATTGTTCTATTTATGGAATTCCTTGGGGCACACTAGGTGGATAAAGTTCATACTTGGGAAAATGATTTTAATTTCTGTACTCCTGGGGAGAAAAAAGCACTTCTAAGTGGTAATGAAACTAATAAAAACAAGGATAACAAATAATATTACAAAAAAACTTTCCCTCCTGCTCATTCATCCATACACCCTCTACCTAATATGAGGGGTTCACTTTTATCCAAACTCCTAATTCTGCATAGACTAATCAAGGTCTAAAATGTTACAAAATTTTCTGAAGTGGTTTTATATATAGGCTGATAAGAGTGATAACAGAGGCTACAAGTCCCTCACTAAAGAACTCAATAGCTGGTGACTCAAAGGTGAGTCAGTGTCAACTGATATCCTATGCATGAGAGAGAGAAAGTATCAATCGAGATGAGTTGCTCAGGAAACCAAAACAATTCTCTTGACCACGTCTAATAAATCTATCTTTTTACGTTCATCACGACCTACAACGTGAAGGTCTCTTACCATGGCCTATGACCAATTACGTTGAAACTCTAACCTTTCATGAAGCTTAAAATAAAGGTAAGCAATTGATCCCTAAAATGGCCTTTCATTTAGATAAACTATATTCATGGGCTTTACTACAAAGATTGTCATGATTTGTCTCCTTATACTTCACGAATTTCAAAATACCTGAACTAAATCTGTGCTATCTACCATTCCAGAATGAGTAAACAAAAGCTACCATATTTCGTTACAAACATTTACTTAAATTCTTCCCATGTTAAGAGTCTGCAATTCTAGTCCTGATTAAAATCCAAACTTAAATATTGAGAACTAATAACCTTCCCAAATATTAAAATAGACCAGATATCATCTCCTGAATTTTACAGAATATTGTACTGAATAATGGTGAGAACAAAACAAAAATTTCGGTGTGTTATAAAAATAATTATCATATGATGAAATTAGCTATAGAAGAATGACTCTTAACTTCAGCTATACGAAGTTTCACAGAACTAAAAGCTTTGAATAATTTACTTGCTTGACCAAATAACTAATGCAGAGACTGTGCAGTCAGCAACCACATCCATCCTTAGTAATGAGTATGAGTATAATCTTACATGCATGAAAGGCTATTGTGAGGAGGACAATGAGTTAGCACACACCACCAGATACTGTTTAGTAGATACTGATGCCTGCATGAAACAGCTGTACTAAGAACACAGTCATTTTCAAAACAGACATTCTTATAGCCAGCTACTAAACAGAAATACTATCTCCCCATATTGCTACTGAAGATTTTACAGCAAAAAAAAAAACTAAACTAAAAACAATAGTCACTTATAACTGCAGATTATCTAGGAGGATATGGAGTTGATCCTAGCAGAAACACCATTTCTAAACAAACACCTATTCAATAACAGCCACATACCTCACCCAATGAAACAAGTAAACATTAACAGGTACTCAACACAAAACAGTGTGCACATGCTCAGTCGCTTCAGTTGTGTCCGACTCTGCAAGCAGGCCTCTGTCATGGGATTCTCCATGCAAGAATACTGGGAGTGGGTTGCCATGTTCTACTCCAGCGGCTCTTCCCGCCCCCCGGGGATCAAACCTGTCTCCCCAGCGTCTCCTGCGCTACAGGCAGATTCTTTAGTACTGAGCCACCTGGAAAGCCAGATACAAAAGAATAAACTCTTCTAAAGATCTTTACTGTTGTGCTTGCTAATCAGCATGTTTGTTTTAAGTACATATCAAGAAAAACTAATTATGCTGGGGAGGGGGAAATTGTGCAGCTTTTTAATCAAAGTTACGCAAATCAAAGCACAGATATTTCAGTAATTCACCTAGCATATCATCAGCTCCACTCCCCCTACAATATATAAAGAATTCATGGGCATAAAATAAGACCCAATGTGCTGATTACAGAAGAAATACATGTTCTGAAGCATTCAGCTGGTTTTAAGAAAACTGGTAATTATGTGGAAATAAGTTTTATTGTTATTCTATATCAGTCCAAGGGAAGGATGATAATCTAGTTTATCAATACTGACCTTTCCAAAGAATGTGAAATCAAAAACCAAGGTTTCTAGAGTGTTAGAGAAGGGTGCAAATGGATTCATGTTTTGTCTTTGTAAGAATCAGAGGAAGAGAGATGGTGTCCATAAGATGCCTGACAGACCTTGAAGTCAGCACTGCGAACTTTTGGAAACCTCAATTAGCATCATTTGTGTGCATGTATGTGTGTTGGGAGAGAAGGCATTCCTCTTCAGTACTGATTTTACAATCAGAATTGGATTACATCATCAGTCTGTGTTTATAACGACAACCTTCAACCATTAAAAAAAAAAAGTTAATATATTCTATACATTTCATTTAAAGAAAGTCAACTAACAGGTATTCTTCAGACTAAATTCAAAATTCCAACACTTCAGTTACAAGGCTGAGTTCACTTTGTGAGAATTTAAGTGTATCCTTAGGATTTGGGCAGTTTCTATATCGCACACAGAAACACACACATAATGTGTCAGTAAAAAGTCTGTGCAAAAAAAATAATAATTCCATATAACATGCTAATGTACTTTTTATATAGGATAACTAAAAGGTGATAAGGAGGCAAGGACCTGAAAAGTGACAGGGTGAGCTCTTGGGCTATCTGTGGAAAAAATATTCCTGGAGAACAACTAGCCAAGGCCTCGGGATGGCTGCAAGATTGGAGTGTGAGAACCCTCAGGAGGCTGGAACAAACTAAGTAAGAGCAAGAGGTATAGAATGTAAGGTCAGAGCCAGAGAAAATAAGAGATAGAGAAAATAAGGTATGGCCAGGAGTGGAATAAATCAGTGAATTAGACCTATACATACTACCTGGAGGGATGTTCGTGTTACACCTACAAACCAATTTTCAGGGTCACATTTATATTACACTCCCCATTTTTTTATTAAGGAGAAAAGGATGGGGACATGGAGAGGGAGGGAAAGAGAGGAGACAGGCACCTCTTCAGTATATAAGAGGCTTGTATATGTGTGTTTGAGTGTAAGAGTTTGGTGTACGCCTCAAAGGCTTGTATTGATGTACCTGTGATTGAGCACAGAGCTGGGTATACACCACAAATTTAACAATGGGTTTATCGAGGAATGAAATTAAAAGGGAGAGGAGTATATTTTCAACTCCTTAATGCTCCTAAATACTACTTGAACACTGGCAAAAAAAATGGGGGAAAAACAAAACAAAATAAAACATACTCCTTCAAAAAAACAAATCACAAGAAAAAAACTAGTTTCTACTCAAAGATATATAGATAGAGAAATGTCTGTGGTACCATTATATATATTAGTGGAAAACTGGGGGAAAAAAATCAACAAGAAATTGGTTAACTTGTGGTACTTGCAATCAGTGTAATTCCAAGCACCTTTAAAAAGAAAATAAAGCAAGATAAAACCTAAGATTTAAAAACCTATGATACAGTGAATAAAACAAACAAAGCAAGCAAGATGCTAACAGTGGGATACCAACTGTTTTTATAAACTAGTAACAAATTACAGGGGCTTCCCAGGTGGCACTAGGGGGTAAAGAATCCACCTGCCAATGCGGGAGACACTGGCTGGATTCCCTGGGTAGGTAAGATCCCCTGGAGGAGGAAATGGCAACCTGTTCTAGTGTTCTTGCTGGGAGGATCCCATGGACAGAGGGAAGCTCCAATACTCTGGCCACCTGAGGTGAAGAGCCAACTCACTGGAAAAGACCCTGCTGCTGGGAAAGATTAAAGGCAGGAGAAGAAGAGGGTGGCAGAGGATCAGATGGTTAGATAGCATCACCGACTCAATGGACATGAATTTAAGCAAACTCCAGGAGACAGTAAAGGACAGGGAAGCCTGCGGTGCTGCAATCCACAGGGTCACACTAAATCTGACATGACTTAGTGACTGAACAACAACAAATTAGAATACATTTAGAAAAAAATATGGAAGAATAGTCCCTGACTTTTAACAGTTTTCTTTAAGAAAACATATTACAGGAGATTTTCCACTGTGATTTTCTCTAACAGTTAGGTTTCCCCTGTTTCTATTTTTTTTACAATGAGCTTACCACTCATTTGAAAAGAGAAATTTTTTTTACGGTATCACCTAACAAATTTCTGACATACCTCTAGCAAAACGTGACAAATGTAGGATAATCAATAAATGTGTACATTCAATTAGTTACTAAAGCAAAGATATATTTATTCAGTAGGTATCATATATGACATTTATTATCTCTAATTAGATAGATATTATTTCATCTCCATTTTACAAATATGGAAACTGAGACTAAGAGAAGATAAAAGCCTTTTGTCCAAGGTCATTTTGAGCAGCAGAGTGCTGAATTAAGG
Organism: Budorcas taxicolor; assembly: GCF_023091745.1. Taxonomy (NCBI): domain Eukaryota; kingdom Metazoa; phylum Chordata; class Mammalia; order Artiodactyla; family Bovidae; genus Budorcas; species Budorcas taxicolor. The sequence continues at coordinate 37,019,587 of NC_068932.1, forward strand.
TATACGGTAATCCAAAACTCTATATATTGGAATAGATACCTGAAGTACTTCTCTGTAGCCTCAAACAAAAGGATGAAATAATTCCACAGTACTGGCAGCCTCACTGTAACACCTGCAGTTCTACTCATTTGAAGGTAAATTATTAACACTTAACACCTCATTTTTCCTTACAAAAGTATGTGGTTTTATCGGAGTCCTAGCAGTTCGGCACAGAGAAGGCAATGGCACCCCACTCCAGTACTCTTGCCTGGAAAATCCCATGGATGGAGGAGCCTGGTAGGCTGCAGTCCATGGGGTCGCACAGAGTCGGACATGACTGAAGTGACTTAGCAGCAGCAGCAATTTGGCAAGAGAGATTTTGAAACTACTCTGTAAAACTTCTGCTAATGACCAGGTAGGTGCTTTACAACTTTCCAACGAAGTGTGATATGCTCTGATGTCATGACAAAGTGTTGGTAGGTCCTATGACTCTAGAAAGAAACAAAGGGATTTAACAGCACTTGTTTCCTGGTGACAATGTTCCGAGGGTACGGAGAACGAGAAGGGAAGAAATGCTGGGTCAGTGAGCCATAGAAGCCATATAATAAGGCCAGCAAAAGTATGAAGTGCTTAATATTTATTTCAGAAGATTAGTTCTAGTTGTATTTATGGGAACAAAATTGTATTCCTTTGTGTTTACTATGCAACCTGGGCTAAGAATCCCAGACAGGTTTCCAGGGGACCAAAAATCCCATGAAATTAAACTGTTCATGCATTTTTCTGCAAAGTACCACAGTTATCACTAGCTTTCCAAAAAGATAGGACCCTCAAAAAAAGGTTTAAAAGTACCTTTCAACGTACTGTATATGCACACATGTTCCTTTTTGTATACACTTAAGCACAACTTTTTTTTTTTTTAAGGGCTTTCTGTTTCAGGGTTTAGACCAGAGATTAGCAAACCTTTTTTAATAATGGACCAGAAAGGAAATATTTTAGAATCCATGGGCGAATATGGTCTGTTGCACATTCTTCTTTTTGTTTGAACAACTTTAAAATGTAAAGTTAAAAAATGCAAAAGCCATTCTTAATTTGTGAGTCTGGCACCAGTTTGTTTGCAAACTCCTGGTGTATTTAGAGTAACCATTGATTTACCTCCGTAGAAAAAACACAGCATGGCTTTGGGAGTCCAGGACTTTTTAAAAGGACTCTGAGAAAGTCACTAACCCCCTGGAAGTCTCCAGTTTCCAACATCTCTGTAAAAATGAGATACCAACTTCTCCTACACAGTTCCTGGAACTATGAAAAAAGATAGCAAGTATATGGAAGTACACACACAGTGCTTTGCATATAGTTAGCAAACTGATTTTATCACCTGTGACTCTATCTCATATGATAGACTAGTAATATTTATAAGTCAATATTAAGTGTTTGATCAGGCATGCTCCTTCAAGGCAATCTACTTTATAGTGATCTGCTTTGGCTATTTCCAGTAACACAGTAGGGCTTTCTCAGAAGCCAACAGATCTCTACACTACTGATTAGACACCAACAGCTTTCTCATTATTATTCTTCTCTTTTCAATATGTAAGTCAAATTTTTAGAGCAAAGATTTAATGTTCAATATACTATTTTCCATCTAAAGAGTTTTAAATGTCTAAATCATAATAACTCAAAATAGCTGAAGAAAACCCAACTTGCAAGAAGTTAAAACCAGCACTAAACTGGAGCATACTCAGGTATTCCAAGGTCACAAAATATTACACAGCACAAAGTAATCAAGTGTTTGCCTAGCAGACACTGATTGCTCCTCTTTATTTCTCACAAAACTGAAGGTCTTAGATATATACAAAAGCCAGTATAATGATCTTTAACTGTTTTTTGTTTTTCCCAGGAAGAGTAACCAGCTTGAAAGCATGAACTACACTATAACCATTTTTATCATCATACTCTTACCACAACACTAGGTATGGGGGTGTGTGTGTGTGTGTGTGTGTTTTAGTCACTCAGTATTGTCCAACCACAACACTAGGTATGGGGTGTGTGTGTGTGTGTGTGTCACTCAGTATTATCCAACCACAACACTAGGTATGGTGTGTGTGTGTGTGTGTGTGTGTGTGTGTGTGTGTGTGTTAGTCACTCAGTATTGTCCAACCACAACACTAGGCATGGTGTGTGTGTGTGTGTGTGTGTGTGTGTTTTAGTCACTCAGTATTGTCCAACCACAACACTAGGCATGGTGTGTGTGTGTGTGTGTGTTTTAGTCACTCAGTATTGTCCAACTGTTTGCGACCCCATGGACTTAGCCCATTCTGTCCATGGAATTGTCCAGGCAAGAATACTGGAGTGGGTTGCCATTTCCTTCTCCACCTGGTATGGTAGTCTTCAGGAAATAGTTACTAAAAATAAGTGACTATTTTAAAAATGACAATTATTATCTAAGACAATGTTATCTTACAATTCCATATATGTAAGATACTCATCTGAGCAGAAGTACAAGAAATAACAAATGAAAAATTAGCTAATACATTACATCATTACTCTAGAATAGCTAGAGTGATATCCCAATGTCTTTGTCTTCACTATCCCAAAGAACCAAAGGTGAACTTTATTTCCTACCAATATGAGTAAGTAAAATTATGATTAGTAGCTATTTTAAAGTACTTTCCAGCCTAAGCAAAGATATCTTTTAAAAGCAGTCCATATACAGAAAGAAAAGTATGAAAGTGTAAGTGAATAAACACAATAGAATACATTTAACTTTACAAATGATTTTGTCAGCTTTCAGAGAATTCACTTTGAAAATTTTTAAGAAGACATTGATTACTAGAAACTATCTTTACTTCCAATATTCAATAAAATTTTTAAAAGTTATAATTAACATTAAGAATAAATGTTTTTCTTTCTCATCTCAGACCAAGGAAGAAATAACACAATTACAAGCTACATTATAGAGTATGAAGCTTTCCAGACCAAGCCTAATTTAGTTCTCTGAAATTAATCATATATTAGAGAAGATACAGATAATTATGCTAAAAGAACCTATCGAACTAAATACAAACCTATCCTCAATCTCCAGTCATTAAGAATATGTGAAAATTTTCTACAAATATGTATCAGAACATTGAATGAAACAGTTTTGACAAAACAGTCATGCTCAGAAGACATTCCATGAACTTGAAAAGTGAAGTTTTCCAATATTTGTTCCATACTCATTTATTAAATTCAAATAGTGTCAATAAGTAGATGCCCCCTTATTTGTAACTCAGAGAAGTAAAGACTTATACATAGTTAATTGATGACCCACACTTTGCACTAAAGCAAAAGTCCAGCACTCAAGGGAAAAGCAGCCACTGTCTACTTACTATCACTATACATCAGATAAATGAGAAACAGTTCAAGGGATTTTAAAAAGATTTCCAATAGAATGATGTTTTTAACATTCAACATTATAATGATATCTTTTATAAAATAAAGTTGTTCAGTGAAAGGCTTTTCAAAGATATAATGTTTAAAAAGGGATAAAAATGATCACCCTCTACTACCCAGCTACTGACACTCTTCCCACTTGCAGTGAAGAGCAAGAGTAATGTTCTTCATTTAGTAAGCAATTTCAAATGTATATAATGCAGGCCAGGCAAGTGTCATCAGTAAATGTAGCAAGTGGGTGGGGACTCACTCTATGTACCAGCTTCCTGCAGCTGTGACTAGACTCCATCTCTCCCATCTTATTATTGCTAGGACAAATGCAGGCCTAGTGCTTTAAGATCTTCCAGATTTTCCTAAGAGAAGCCAGAAATCCAAATCATGCAATATTTTCCATTTTTAAATGCTGGCAATGAAGAAACAAAAGAACTATAGTGCAGGCCAAATTGAAAGTACCTACGAACCAGATCTGGCCTTTCAGTATGCAACCACTGCTGACTATTCAGCAATGATACCCTAGGAAGAGGAGCATCAGTAAGAATCTTAAATATCTGACTTGCAAACCCTAAACTCCTCAGGACTATGACTCAGATTTCATGTTGAAGATGGGTTCTCCACAGAGTCAAGAGCACTGGTAACCCACAATTCTCTGCTAATAGGAAATTGAATTTTAAAAAAATTTTTGAGAAAAAAAAAAAAAAGAATAGAACACTGAAGGTAATCTTTTTCTCTTGAAGACTAATTTTTGGTTAATAATAATTTTTAAAATTATGGCTTTACTATTTTAAAGTGTACATTTTAAGAAAAAAATCAAAAAAATTAACACTGAGATAGTGACACTGGAATATTAATAAAATTAGAATAATATGTAAAAAAATGTATACTTATTAAAAAAATACTACAACCTTTACTAACTATGTTAGCTGGGTAAAATGAAGTGTCTATCAGCTAGGTCCTTAGAAAGCAGCCAACCACTTGAGCTGCCCTCTCATCTGATGAGAACTGGTAGCCCTGATGGGCCACTTTACACTTTTACTTTAGCAACATGAAAATGGAAAAACAAATGAGGAGGGGGAAGAAGTGACAACAAGGCCAACTGTTAAGATATTTCTGCTTTATAATAATTCCAAGTGCCAAAAGATCCTAAGACTCAAAACAGTTTTCTTTCCTGCTTTAGCTCTACTAAATAGAGTAGACAGCTAAAAAGGATAAACTAGCAAGACCTTCTATTTGGAAACAAAATCTGCTGGATTAAAAATGAAACGCTAAATAGAGCAGCACCCAAAGATTTAACCTTATGATTTAAATTTAAAAGGAATCTTTTGCAAAACTTCTAATTTAAGGGGGAAAAAAAGCTGTACTGTCATATGCCTCTTGAGAGTTCTCAGTTAATTTGGAAGGATACCCCCCACATACATTATTCTGATGGCATACTTTAAAAATCCCTTAAGGACAACACAGTATAGTTTAAGAAAAAAGGGTAGTCTGGCTTTATCTGAGCTGCATTTCACCATCTGACAGTTGTGTGACTTTAAGCAAGTTATTTAACTACTCTGAGCACTCTTCCCCCATCTATAAAAAAGGAGAAACCATAGCTATTTTAATTCTCATTATGAGAATTGTGACATATCTTAAATGTATTTTAATTTATTCTCTTTGCTAAAACTTGAATTTGCTCCACAACATCAGTAGTTTAAAATATTCCTGGCAGAAAAGCTACACACAGATAAGAAAACTCAACACTTTCTGAAGCAGCACTCTCCATCCTCATACTTCTATCATTTTCTTTTACTAAACTAAAATCAGCTTCCTAGTGACTTCAATGTTACCCCATCAATGACATTCTAGCTAAATCTTATGAAGTACAGCTAATCCAATCCTCACTAAACTCCAACCTCCATTAGGGTTGAGACTGTATTGAAACTCTGTACCCAGAAAAATGGTAAGCACATAGCAGATGCACAGTAAATATTTACAAATTGAGTGATATATTCTGTGCAGTACTCACTGACTACTGAAATGCTTTGGAATATAGAGCACAAGTGTGTAGACTTCTGGAGGTGACCATTTAACGTTTAAGGTTTAAAAGTTGAAATATCATAAACACCCAAACACACCGAAGATTTTTAGGTTTTCTAAAAATCCTTTTGGATACAATAAATAAAAGCAATTTGACTATATTTTAAATGATGATGCTATTCAATTTAACAGTGCTAAAGTTCCTTCAAAGGAAATAAACCTATTAATGGCTCCATAAGCCCTAAAATCATAATTTCCTTCAGATTTAACTGAATTTCAAGTCAACATTGAAAACAAACAACCAAACAACTCAAATGACATGTAATCTCATTGCCGCTGCTAAGTCACTTCAGTCGTGTCCCATAGACGGCAGCACACCAGACTCCACCGTCCCTGGGATTCTCCAGGCAAGAACACTGGAGTGAGTTGCCATTTCCTTTTCCAATGCGTGAAAGTAAAGTCGCTCAGCTGTGTTAGACTCTTAGCGACCCCATGGACTGCAGCCTACCAGGCTCCTCCATCCATGGGGTTTTCAGGCAAGAGTACTGGAGTGGGGCGCCATTGCCTTCTCCGTTACCACTGGCTATCCTGCAAATAACCCCTAAATATTAGTAACAGCTTAGTCAAGTCTTTGGCATCTTAAAGCCACTTAGAAAATATGAGAACTGAAGTTGTGAAAACATATCAAAATCTGTAACAACTTTCTCTCATGACTTTCTCAGCCACACACTGCTATAAACACCTCACTGCTTAAACACTGCCATTCATTGAGAATTTAGTCACATATTCCAGAGCTGAAAGAGTAGGCTTCATAAACTATGTTCTACTTCACAGAACAGGAAATCAAGACAGTGACCAGTTCACCATCTTCTGCAAATCTATGGAACTTTTCCATTATAAATTTCTGCCACCTGATGGTTTTAAGCTGTCACTGTGCTATTAGCCTAAACAAACACAATTACTAAGGTAAACCTGCCACATAACACAAGTCAATACTCTGTCCCAAACATAAAACATTCCTTAATTACCTGGGTCATTGACGTTTTAAACTGTGGTAGCAAGTTAGTGATCTAGCAACATGTAACTTCCACTAAAGGGAACTAGGTAAGCCAAATACCAGGCTGACATAATTTTATGGTAAAGAACAAAATCCAAAAGGGTTAAACACTTTACGTAAAATTAAAAATGTATCTGTTTTAGAATAACCACATATGACCCTTCAACACCGACTCTAGCCCCACAAAACTTCTTTTCCCCTTCCACTTTTATATTAAAAATAAATAAATAAAAACCCAAACCCTTGTACATTAATCAAAATAGTATACTACACAAAAATCAAGCCGCCAAATATAGGTAGGCTTTACAAAGTTAAAATCACTACCCATCTTAAAATACTACCTGTTGGGCAATTTCAGGTACTGTGGGAGGAGCCTACAGCCAAGTAGAGTTGAAAGGTCACGGGGCAGCCTGGGGTTGTGCTACAGAATTTACCCTAGACGACATTAACACAAAAGGTACAGAGAAGTACAAGATGTATAGGCTCCCAACTCGTTTCCAATTTGCAGTGGAAAAGTATTCCTTTCCGATAGATGCTGCCTCTGCCTTGAAAGTTGCCAAAGCACCACGGCAAAACTGGCCTGCGGTTGCAAAATACAACAGCTCTGGGCTCCCAGCACACTCCTCATGCCTGTACTTGGTATCCACGAACAGTTTCTCAGTGTGGCCGAGGCGATGCTGCAAGGCTGCCCTCAATGCAGCAACCACCTAGAGAAATAGTTTCTCAACAGTCCCAGAGCCGTCCGGGGAAGGAGGGACTTCCCTTCCGTTTTCAATATGCTGACAGCACCGTGGATGACCAAGAGCACACGGAAAGGCTTCCAGCTCCTTATTAATGCCCTTCGGAAGCAAAGAATGTGGGCACTTAATCGAGGGCCCCGTCCAGGGTGGGGAAGAGCCCTGGAAAGCAGGGGCTGTTTAAGTCTTTGCCCTTCCCACCCAACGACGGAGGCAGTGCCCTGCCAGGCTCAGGGTCCCAGCAGCCAGGGGGCCCTAGCGCCCGGGCGACCTTCCCCCGCAACCTTCCTCTCACCTGATCTTGTAACTCGGGAGGGTGTGCTTGCGCTTGATGATCTTCTTGAGCTGGTTGACGATGAAGGAGGTGAGCTGGGGCAGGGGCCGCCCTTCGAACTGGGAGCGCACCTCGAAGTCGATCAGCGGGTCCTCCACGAAAGAGAAGAACCAGTGGGTGAAGGGCACGCGGGTGAGGACGAAGCGCAGCCTCCCCACCACCCGTGAGAGCTTGACGAATAGGTAAGCGGACTTGCCGAAGACCAAGTCCACGTCGATGGCCAGGTGGAAGCCCCCGTTGTACTCCACCTCCGCTTCGAAGGCCAGCTCCTCGGGGGTGGTGGCGGGGGGCAGCGCCTCCCCCTCGGGGCCGTCGGGCTCCCCGGTGGCCGAGGGCGCTACGGGCCCGAGGAGCCGGATGGTCTTGATGAAGGGCACGGTCTCGCCCAGGAACACGTCCCGCAGGCTCAGTCCCTCCAGCAGGCGCCCAGCCGTCTTGGTCTGCAGCAGCTCCTCGAACTCCACCTTGATCTTCTTGGTGACCCAGCGGCGGGCCAGTGCGGTGTCCCTCAGCTCCCGGAACAAGAACAGGATGATGGCGTTGAGAAAGTAGCAGGTCTCCCGCGTCGGCGGGGCGGGGGTCTCGGGGGCAGGGGTCGCGCCGCCCTCGGGGGGCCCGCCAGAGGGCTCCTCAGCCCCGCCGCCGCCGCCGCCGCCGCCGCCATAAAGGTACTCTCTCAGGGGCAGGCCCGGCACCGGCTTGATGTAGCGGAAGCCGTCGGCCGCGCGGGCGGCCTCGTCCGGCGGCGGCTCGGGCTGTTTGCGGTAGAGCAGCAGGAACTGGGTGAGGAGCGTGAGGAAGGAGCCCAGCACGGCCGACGCCAGGATCATGAGAAGCAGCCCCATCCCGCCGCCGCCGCCGCCGCCGCCGCCTCCGCCCGGGACGCCCGGGCCCTTGCCCCAGCGCCCACAGCGCCGCTTTCTTCACGCCGCCCTCCCCGCTGCCTCCATCTTGAGGACATCGGGCGGCGGGAGTCGGAGCAAGCGGCACGCTGGGCCTCGTCCGGCGGCTCCGGACCGCGCGATGCGGCGCCCGAGCCTGCGGCGGCCCCGCGCCCCCTCAGACACTCCCGGAGGCGGCTGCCGTGGTGGCGGCGGAGGCGGCGGCGGCGGAGGCGGGAGGGGGCGGAACGGCGCCTCCCTCCGACCGCCGCTCATTGGACGAGCGGCGCGTGACGTCAGGAGCGTACTCGCTCCCGGCGGCGTCGCCTGGCAGCCGGCGCCCGAGCATGCGTACGCGGGTCCTTCTTCACCTCTCAGGCGCCCTTCCAGCCCCGCCCCCCATGGCAACATTCTAGTCCCCCGCAGTCCACGTGGCTGTCACTTCGGAAGCCGCTGTCCGGATCTAGGGGGATAACTGGGGCCACCGGCTGGAGGAGAAGAGGCCGGGCGGAGAGGGCGTGGCGGCGTGTTCTTGATCCCGGTCATCCCGTTATCTTCTAATGCGCCCATCCCCCTTCATTGGCCTCGGTCCCTGTCTGTTACCTCTGCTGCAGTGTGATTCTTCCACTCGCGCCCCTGAGAATGGGCTGGCGGCTTTCCATGCAGGGCCGCGCCGCAGAAGATCTGAGCTAGCGGTTCGGAGACTTTCCAAGCCGAGGACAAGATTGCATTGCCTCGGAGACTGCCGTAACCGACCATCAGCCTGACCAACAGACGCTCTGCGTCCGCAGAGGGTGGGCCCTGGGAAGGAGGGACAAACCAAAAAAAAAGCTTCAGATGCGAACTAACCTAGATAGATATTTGAGATTTAAACCAGAAGGACAGAAAAGAACGGCTACAAGGAATGAATGAGGAGTGAGATGAACTTGCTAGATGATTGGAAGATGAATAGTCACCGTCAAGCTCTTGGAGTGCGTTAAGCCCCTGAGTGTATTGCCACATTTAGTCCATTTAAGAGACAGTTTTAGTTAGCCACCAGTTTTAGTTAGCCAGCATCCGTTTTACAAATGCAAACGCTGCACAGAGGCAAAGGAAGTTGCTGGGTTACACAATGGAGCCTGGTTTGTCTAAAACTAAACCCTAAGTCCTCGGTCACCACTCTGCACTAGGATAACAAGATTGCTAGAGTTGGAAGGGGGCTGATTGGTTCCCTGGGGCACAGGAAGGGGGAGTTGGGAAAGAGGGAGAGGGAGGTGAGGAAAGACTAGGAAATTTTGCACAGGGTAGCCCCTTGAGGAAAGCCATAGAGTTAATGAAGCCAGGTTGCCCAGCAACAATGTTACTCCCCCTGCCGTCTGGTTACATCATAAATGCTTTTGTGCTCCAACCACAGGGACAACACAAAGATCTGCCCCTACTCCCACACGGATCAGATCAGTTCAGTTCAGTTCAGTCGCTCAGTGGTGTCGGACTCTTTGGGACCCTATGGACTGCAGCATGCCACGCCTCCCTGTTCATCACCAACTCCCGGAGTTTAGTCAAACTCATGTCCATCGAGTCTGTGATGCCATCCAACCATCTCATCCTCTGTTGTCCCCTTCTCCTCCTGCCTTCAATCTTTGCCAGAATCAGGGTCTTTTCAAATGAGTCAAGTTCTTTGCATCAGGTGGCCAAAGTATTGGAGTTTCAGCTTCAGCATCAGTCCTTCCAATGAATATTCAGGACTGATTTCCTTTAGGATGGACTGGTTGGATCTCCTTGCAGTCCAAGGGACTCTCAAGAGTCTTCTCCGACACCACAGTTCAAAGGCATCAATTCTTCGGCACTCAGCTTTCTTTATAGTCCAACTCTCACATCCATACATGACTACTGGAAAAACCATAGCTTTGACTAGATGGACTTTGTTAGCAAAGTAATGTCTCTGCTTTTTAAGCTGTCTAGGTTGGTCATGCTTTTCTTCCAAGGAGCAAGCATGTTTTAATTTCATGGCTGCAGTCACCATCTGCAGTGATTTTGGAGCCCCCCAAAATAGTCTGTCACTGTTTCCACTGTTTCCCCATCTATTTGCCATGAAGTGATGGGACCAGATGCCATGATCTTAGTTTTCTGAACTAAAGGTCAGAATACTCCATACCTAAAAGTCTCGTTGGTTCTGGATAGCCTTAAGGGGCCAGGGCAGGGCTCCTCTCTAGTCCTGTAAGATCCCCAAGCCAGTGACTGTCCTGAGTCTGGGCAAGTCTAGAACGAAAACAGAATTCTGACCCAGCTGGAGCAGGTATAGAACTTTGGAACCAAGCTGATCTCATCTTACTTACTCGTGCCCAAGTTGGAGAAGGCAACGGCGACCGACTCCAGTATTCTTGCCTGGAAAATCCCATGGACGGAGGAGCCTGGTAGGCTGCAGTCCATGGGGTCGCTAAGAGTCTAACACAGCTGAGCGACTTCACTTTCACTTTTCACTTTCATGCATTGGAGAAGGAAATGGCAACACACTCCAGTGTTCTTGCCTGGAGAATCCCAGGGACTGAGGAGCCTGGTAAGCTGCCATCTATGGGGTCCCACAGAGTCAGACACGACTGAAGCGACTTAGCAGCAGCAGCAGCATGCCCAGGTATGAGACCAGAATGGCTCCTTTACTATGAAAATGTAATCCTGATGAGAGAACTAGGCTCCAAACCATATTCCACATCCTGTGGAAGTCCAGAACCCTGCAGGGATATCTGGGAGCTCCAAGCAGCCTCTCTTCCTGTGATCACCTCTGGCTCCTGCCTCTGCTTCTGGGCTGCTGTCTCAGTTCTACACTGTTTCAACCCCAGTGGGAAATGTAGACCCTTAATATCCACCAAAAACCTTTGTAATACTCCTGCACCATTGTAGTAAGGCTTCCCTGATGACTCAGAGGGTAAAGAATTTGCCTGCGATGCAGAGGACCTGGGTTCGATCCCTGGGTAGGAAAGATCCCCTGGAGAAGGAAATGTCAACCCACTGCAGTATTCTTGCCTGGGAAGTTTCATAGACAAGAAGTGCCTGGTGAGCTAAAGTCCATGGGGTCACAAAGAGTCAGACAGGACTGAGCCAATAACACGTTCACGTTGTACTAAACATCACAGAAGCTGGAGGTGAGGTGGAAGATTGTCTGAGTAATCTTCATATTATTGAGATACTTCAAATTGTGCGTTAATGCATTATGCATCTTAAAATATTCTTTGCCCACTTCCCTCCCCCACACACAAGTTGATGATTTTCCTGGGAGTCTCGGTTTCAGACTCCATCTTGCAGGCTCTTCCCTGTTCTACCCTCCTACCTCATCCTTACTCCTCAGATCACCTCTGAGAACCTCAAATCTTCTCAATCCATTATGTAGGGTTGATCAGGCGCCCAGTAGAGTTTGTCCCCTAAGGTTCATTCATTCGTGCTCATGCTCAGTCATGTTCTAATCGTTGCTACCCCACGGACGGTAGCCTGCCAGGCTCCTCTGTTTATGGGACTTGCCAGGCAAGAATGATGGAATGGGTTGCCATTTCCTTCTCCAGGGGATCTTCCCAACCCAGGGATTGAACCAGTGTCTCTTGCATTGCAGGCAGTTTCTTTACTGCTGAGCCATCAGGAAAGCCCATGTGTCCGGCTTAGTGTTACAGATTTTATGTGCCTTATCCCATTTTAAAATCAAGATGTCCATAAGCGTTGGCCCTGTCCCTCCACCCTGCCCTGGCCTGGAATAGCCAGTCCACCGCCTGTCTAGCTGACCTCATCATAGCCCATCTGGCCAACCCACTCCCACATTTGAACAGTGTCTGCCAATGCAGATGTCTGCCAGGTTGGGGGCTTCTCTTCTTTTACCTTTCATTAAGGGCAGCTAACCCAGGGTTTCTGAACCTGGGCACTATTGTCATTTGGAGCTGGAAAATTCTTTGTTATGAGGGATGTCCTGTGCATTGTGGGAGGTGATACTGTGTTCCTAGAAGCTTGTTATTTTTAATGGCATTCCCTGGAAGAATAGTAATTCAGCAACCTTTTAAAAATATTAATGCTAGTTCACAGAAACTCAAAAGTCTGAGAACCTTTGACCCCCCAGCTCTCAACATTTATGATTCTGAGTATATTTTTGAAGGAAGAAGTACTTAGCCAGCCTGCTGACCTTTTAATGAGTTTCAAATGATGTCATTGGAATGTATCTGCCTCACCAGCCTTCCTGGGAAGTATCCATTTCAAGGGGAAAGGCAGTTGAACACTGGAAGATGGGGTACAAATAAGACCAGCATTCTCACCAGCCAGATAGAGGCGTGAACCACTTCTGCTGTTAAATTCTGAATTCCTCTTGGTGAGGGAACAAATAAGATGAGAAAGCCAAAGCATGTGAATATGGAGACTTTGTGAGTAACCTACCAACCATTTATAAAAATGATATAAAATAATGCAAATATCACAAGATATGGAGAAAACCATAGAGTTTAGAATGCATTGGAGATAATTAAACAGAAAGAAGAATCTTAGAACACTGATGATACTGAACCTATATACAACCTTGCAGTCCCACCTCTGGACCTCTTTTGCTTTAGAGAAATATATCCTTTAAGCTATCTAGCTATTTCTCAGGTCTCTGTTGTTGTTGAGTTGCTAAGTTGTGTTCAACTCTTTTGCGAACCCATGGGATTCAATCCTGATATAGGTTCATCATGTCTTTTTGTCATCACTTGTACAATGTGTCTTATAAACCACAGTGTTTCCCAGTCAATGTAGAGCTTGGAATGTAGTAAGTGCTCAACTGATATTTATTAAATGAATGAATATATTCACATGTCATCCTCTCCACTTTTGGTGAGAGAGAGCTACCCTATTTTTCTGAAACTTTGAGACCACTTGTTTGAAGCAAAAGGCTAGAGAAGAGGCAGCGCTATTACCAGAATGCCCCATTAGACTGAGAGGAGAGACACTGCTCTTGGCTGTACTCCCCTGCAAAGCAGAGGAAGGTAACTGTGGGGGAGAATGATAGGCTGCAACTGCAAGAGGCTTGAAGTTTGTAAGCCCCTGAGATCTACTGGCGGATCCAGATCTACTGCTGGGAATCAATGCAACAATGGGGTCCCAGGGCACATTCACCTCTTTTGTTTTTATATTCGCTCCTTCAGCCAGTCAGTTCAGTCGCTCAGTCGTGTCTGTCTCTTTGGGACCCCATGAACCACAGCACGCCAGGCCTCCCTGTCCATCACCAGCTCCTGGAGTTCACCCAAACCCATGACCATCGAGTTGATGATGCCATCCAACCATCTCATCCTCTCTCGTCCCCTTCTCCTCCTGCCCTCGATCTTTCCCAGCATCAGGGTCTTTTCAGATGAATCAGTTCTTTGCATCAGGTGGCCAAAGTATTGGAGTTTCAGCTTCAGCATCAGTCCTTTCAGTGAACACCCAGGACTGATCTCCTTTAGGATGGACTGGTTGGATCTCCTTGCAGTACAAGGGAATCTCAAGAGTCTTCTCTAACACCATGGTTCAAAAGCATCAATACTTCAGCACTCAGCTTTCTTCACAGTCCAACTCTCACATCCATACATGACTACTGGAAAAACCATAGCCTTGACTAGACGGACCTTTGTTGGCAAAGTAATGTCTCTGCTTTTCAATATGCTATCTAGGTTGGTCATAACTTTCCTTCCAAGGAGTAAGCGTCTTTTCATTTCATTGCTGCAGTCACCATCTGCAGTGATTTTGGAGCCCCCAAAAATAAAGTCAGCCACTGTTTCCACTGTTTCCCCATCTACTTCCCGTGAAGTGATGGGACCGGATGCCATGATCTTAGTTTTCTGAATGTTGAGCTTTAAGATAACTTTTTCACTCTCCTCTTTCACTTTCATCAAGAAGCTCTTTAGTTCTTCTTCACTTTCTGCCATAAGGGTGGTGTCATCCCCATATCTGAGGTTATTGATATTTCTCCTGCCAATCTTGATTCCAGCTTGTGCTTCCTCCAGCCCAGTGTTTCTCATGATGTACTCTGCATATAAGTTAAATAAGCAGAGGGACAATGTACAGCCTTGACGTACTCCTTTTCCTATTTGGAACCAGTCTGTTGTTCCATGTCCAGTTCTAACTGTTGCTTCCTGATCTGCAAACAGGTTTCTCAAGAGGCAGGTCAGGTGGTCTGGTATTCCCATCTCTTTCAGAATTGTCCACAGTTTCTTGTGATCCACACAGTCAAAGGCTTTGGCATAGTCAATAAGGCAGAAATAGATGTTTTTCTGGAACTCTCTTGCTTTTTCAATGATCCAGCAGATGTTGGCAATTTGATCTCTGGCTCCTCTGCTTTTTTTAAAACCAGCTTGAACATCTGGAAGTTCACGGTTCATGTATTGCTGAAGCCTGGCTTGGAGAATTTTAAGCATTACTTTACTACCATGTGAGATGAGTGCAATTGTGCAGTAGTTTGAGCATTCTTTGGCATTGCCTTTCTTTGGGATTGGCATGAAAACTGACCTTTTCCAGTCCTGTGGCCACTGCTGAGTTTTCCAAATTTGCCGGCATATTGAGTGCAGCACTTTCACAGCATTATCTTTCGGGATTTGAAATAGCTCCACTGGAATTCCATCACCTCCACTAGCTTTGTTCGTAGTGATGCTTCCTAAGGCCCACTTGACTTCACATTCCAGGATGTCTGGCTCTAGGTGAGTGATTCACTCCTTAGGTGATCTAATTCAACCACATGGCTTCACATATTAATACTGTGCAAAACTAAGCTAATATTCACCACTACTGGTTCTTCGGGCAGCCCTCTATTAATGGTGCCTCTGTTTTTCCAGGTACTCAAGCCAAAAGCCCCATGTTGTCCTTGACACCTTTCTTTTGCATATATCTACATCTGCTCTGTTGATCAATCTTGTTGGTTCTATCTTCAATATATATTTGAAATTTTACCAATTCAACATCCTGGTTCAGGCACCATATTGGGCCTGGATTTTCAGAGCAGACTCTTCAGTGGCCTCTCTCTTTCTTCCCTGGCCACCCTGATGTCAGTTCAAACACAGATGCCCCTGTGCATTAAAGCATAAGTCTGATTGTTTCACTCAAGTGCTCAAAACCACCAGTGGTGCCTTGGTGGGCAGAATAGTGACCCCCTCAAAGATGTCCACATCCTAATCCCCAGTTCAGTTCAGTTCAGTCGCTCAGTCGTGTCCGACTCTTTGTGACCCCATGAATTGCAGCACGCCAGGCCTCCCTGTCCATCACCAACTCCCGGAGTTCACTCAGACTCACGTCCATTGAGTCAGTGATGCCATCCAACCATCTCATCCTCTGTTGTCCCCTTTTCCTCCTGCCCCCAATCCCTCCCAGCATCAGAGTCTTTTCCAATGAGTCAACTCTTCGCATGAGGTGGCCAAAGTACTGGAGTTTCAGCTTTAGCATCATTCCTTCCAAAGAAATCCCAGGGCTGATCTCCTTCAGAATGGACTGGTTGGATCTCCTTGCAGTCCAAGGGACTCTCAAGAGTCTTCTCTAACACCATAGTTCAAAAGCATCAATTCTTCGGTGTTCAGCCTTCTTCACAGTCCAACTCTCACATCCATACACGACTACTGGAAAAACCATAGCCTTGACTAGACGGACCTTAGTCGGCAAAGTAATGTCTCTGCTTTTGAATATGCTATCTAGGTTGGTCATAACTTTTCTTCCAAGGAGTAAGCGTCTTTTAATTTCATGGATGCAGTCACCATCTGCAGTGATTTTGGAGCCCCCCAAAATAAAGTCTGACACTGTTTCCACTGTTTCCCCATCTATTTCCCATGAAGTGATGGGACCGGATGCCATGATCAACAGGACCCTTCCATAAGTTATGTCATACAACAAAAAGGAATTAATGTTGCAGATGGAATTAAGGTTGCTATTCAGCTTCCTTTAAGAGAGGGAGATTATTCTGGATTATCCAATTGTGTCCAGTATGATTGTTAGAGTCCTTAAAAGTGGAAGAGGAAGTAACCAATCAGTAGTCCTTCAGCCTGAACACCCCCTTTGTTACCCTTTCACCTGAATATTCCCTATATAAGCAGTGTAACCCAAAACTCGGGGCTCCTCTCCTTAGCTGCCGGGTCAGTAACGGTGGGAGCCCCAGCTTGAGCTTGGTAATAAAAACTCTCTTGCTTTTGCATCGGATATCGGCTCCCGGGTGGTCATTGGGAGATTTTGCGACTTGGGCATAACATGGTTACATTTTCCTAAGCACCTACTGAAGTGTTTAAATTCTCTTTCAATAAGGGAGTCTTTCTTTTGACCATATTCCTTGCCAGAAAAGTAGCTTGTTTCTTGCTGTCTAAAATTCAAAGATAGGGACTTCCCTGGTAGTCTAGCGTCTAAGCCTCTGAGCTCCCAATGCAGAGGGGTTGGGGTTCAACCCCTGGTCAGGCAGCTAGATGCCACATGTTGCAACTAAATATCCTGTGTGCCCAAATTAAGACCCAGCGCAATCAAATTAATAAAATAAATAAAACTCAAAAACAGAAACATTTTCTCTTGAAAAGGCAGAGGAAGATATTCCCAGGGCATCAGACTATAGTGATCAAGACAGGTAAATTCCTTAGGAGGAAGAGTCAAGTGTGGTTTTCCTTCAGTCAAGGAGGTATTTACTGTGTGGATTCCTGTTTACACCCTGGGATGTAGGGTGAGCTACATATTTAGAAACCAAGACTCTTTTCTAAGTAATGTTGGCCTTGACAATCTGAGTGCAAATAGCCCTCCTTATTTTGCTGACTCGGCACTTATATTTCCAAAAGAGAAGCTCTGATTGGTTAGCTCCCCAAGCCCCCTCACCCTGCATTTGTGCTGAGTCATCTCAGTGTTGTTCAGCCTCTCTTTTGTTCAACTGATGTTGTTGCAGGCTGCTCTGGGACTGATCTCTGGTCTACTCCGCTCTGGCCACAGGAGCAGAAGCGGCTTCCTCTACAAAGCGTGTGGGTACTGGCCTGGCCAGCATAGATATAGCAGGCCTAGTTATGTCACTGGATATTTTTTTTGTCTGCCCAGCACTGGTTTCATTTGGAAACACCCCCTGGATCAGGGGTCTGCAAACTTTTTCTGTAAAGGAGCAGAAAGGAGATACTTTAGATTTTGTGGGCTATGAGTTCTCTGTTGTAACTACTCAACTCTGCCATTGTAGCCAAATACAGCCACAGGCGGTAGATAAACAAATGTGGCTGTATTCCAAGAAAGCTATATTTACAAAACTAAGCAGGGGGCCATAATTTGCCTACTTCCTGGTCTGGAAGATCTGGAACTTTGCCCTCTATTCGCAATCCAGCCTCACTAGCGTCCTCTCAGAATCTTCATGCTCTAATCCACAGGGCTCTTTCCTTAAAGGGCTCCCAGCCTGAAACATTCTCCCGAGCCTTTGTATGGTTAACCCCTACTACCACCTAGGTCATTGCTGACAAGTCACTGCCTCAGGGAATTCGTCCCTACTTCCTTCGTAGCTCAGCTGGTAAAGAATCTCTCCCGCAATGCGGGAGACCTGGGTTCGATCCCTGAGACCTGGGTTCGATCCCTGGGTTGGGAAGATCCCCTGGAGAAGGGAAAGGCTTCCCACTCCAGTATTCCTGGCCTGAGCAGACACGACAGCAACTTTCACTTCACCCTGAGACTGGGCCAGATCCCCCTAGTTCCCGCTTTTCCAGAACACCTACCTCTCCTTCGTGGCATTTTGGATCATCATGGCGGTTTTCAGTCTTTTCTCGTTAGTTTGCTCTCTGTCTCTCCTCTGGACATAAGGGTGAGGTTCTGTCTGTTTTGTCCTGAACCAGGCATAGTTCTTAGTGCATAGTGTTAACTCGGTGTGTATTTCCTGAAAGAGAGAGACAGAGAAAGAGGAGACAGTGGGAGAGAGGGAGAGAAAGGAAGGAAAGAAGAAATCAGACCTCAGAACGAGCGTCTAAGAGTAACACAGTTACATGTGACATTCTTCTTCCCTGTGTATGTTAAAGTCAGGAAAATATGAAAAGCTGGCAACACTGGCACTCCTGCCCACCTGTTCAGATATCTGTTAGTCCTTGGTGCTTGGGGATGCTCCCTGGAGGGGACCTCAAATCTCCGGTCTGACTGCAAAGTCCAATGGAACGTGTCCTTGCAGCCCTTTCTCCCTATACCTTGACCCTCCCACATCACCTTCCTCTGTCCAAGTTCCCCACAGCACTGTGCATCAAGGTTGCCTCTCCTCACTACCCCTTCCCAAAGTTACTCTGGCCTCCTGGAGTCAGATCCCAGCTCCAGGACTTAGAGGTTATATGACCTTGAGCAAGTCACTTAAACTCTACAAACCTCAGAGTCCTCTCTGTAAAGCAAGGATAATAAAATTACTGGTGACACAAGACTATTAAGAGGGTTTAATAAGGTAATATGTGGAGAGTGCTTAATAGGAAGTCTGACACATGCTTAGTGTCAGTAAGTTATTACTAGCTAAACTTCAGGAAAAGAATCATCTGATTATCTGATTGAAGCAATGGGGCCCAGTCTTAAAATATGTGGACTCAGGGCTAGAGTAGGAATACTGAAAATGTTTGAAAATTATAAATCAGGCTGTTAAACAGGATTTGTCTTCTCTTTCTGTATTATGAATATGGATTCACAATGGCAAAGCTTTAAAAAAATTTGCACATTCTAGTTTTTATGTGGCTAAAAGTTGGCAAAATATCAAGGACAACTGAACTTTATTATTATTGTTTATGTGCTATTGATGGCCAAGAAATACTTGCATTGTTACAAAGATTCCTACTCAACCCCCAGAGAATTTCTGGAGTGAATGCATAATGTATATGTGTTCATTATATGTCCAATTCGTTGTGAACCCGTGGACTATAGCCTGCCAGGCTCCTCTGGCCATAGGATTTCCCAAGCAAGAGTACTAGAGTGGGTTGCCATTTCCTACTCCAAGGGATCCTCCAATCCAGGGATCGAACTCGTGTCTCTTGCATCTCCTGCATTGGCAGGCGAGTTCTTTATGAATGCTGCCACCTGGGACCTTTAAAAGGAAATTTGTGTAGTGCCGCCTGCCCTTACTGCCCCTTACTGCCCCCCACCCCCTCTACACTCTATTTTTCAGCTAAGCAGCAGTAGAGCCACCACTGTTCAGTAACAAAATACACAGCAATCAAATGCTTTAATTCTTTATTTCCTGATTGATAGCAGAGTTTCAAGGAAGAGCTTGGACAAGTAACTCAATAATAAACACATCAAAATAAAACAGAACTAATGAAACAGGAATAAGATACAGATCTGCAGAAAATGCCAACACTATTTTTAAAATCAGGACAAAGTAACCAAGAGATAGTGCTCATAAGCGCCTGTTAAAAGCTTTTTAAAAACAAAGGTAACTGCAATGGGCTAGGCCCTCAGATAAAAACTGAATCAGGACGCATGCATGCTAAGTTGCTTCAGTCATGTCTGACTCTTTATGACCCCATGGACTGGGGTCCACCAGTCTCCTCTGTTCATGGGATGGAGATAGAATTCCTATTTTACAGAGAGGAAATGGAAGCACAGAGAGGCTAAGCAACATGCAGAAGGTCACACAGCCACTAAGTGGCAAAGGAAGAAAACGAATCCAGGTTCACTTGTCTGGATTCCAACCTGGTGACCACCTTGACATACTGGCTCTTTGCTGCCTACCATCTCACATCCAGAGAACCAAATAATCAACATTACTGAAGAAAAATTCAGTGGGACCCCTAGCTAAGCATCTTTATTCTTCTTACTCCTCAGATTCTTCAGAAAGACAAATAAAGCTTATTAACACCATGCAAACAGTTAATAAGCATGTGTTAAAAGTTAGTTTTAAGATGTTGTAAAACAATATTTTCTGACCTACCCTTTCCTATTGAGTAAAAACCTGACCTCTGAACTTAGAAGTATTTCTTCCCTCTAATTACAAAACTTTGACTTGCTTCATCTTTTGAAGACCAACCGGCTTTACAAGGTTATTACAAGTCGAAAAAGTGCCAAGAGGGTTTTGAGTAACAAGCTGGGGAAACATACTGTAGTACTAGGAAGATATCGGCATATCTTTACGTTTTATATTTTGTTGATATCTTTATGATTAGTGAGATTTTTAATAGGTTTGTTGAAATATTTTTCACATACCATAAGATTCATCTATTTAAACTGTGCAGTTGATTAGTTTTATTATATTCAGAGTTGTGATGCCATCACTGTAATCTAATTTTAGAACATTTTTGTTACCTGAAGAAGGAACCTCATGCCCATTAACAATCACCCTTCTTTTCCTCTCACTCCAACCCCAGGCAACCACGAATCATCTTCTATCTGTGTGCTTAATCTGGATATGTCATGTAAAAGAAATGACACAATATGTGATTTTTTTGTCACTGGCTACACTTTGGCCACCTGATGTGAAGAGCTGACTCATTGGAAAAGACCCTGATGTTGGGAAAGATTGAAAGTGAAAGGAGAAGAGGGCAGCAGAAGATGAGATGATTAGATAACATCACTGACTCAATGGACATGAATTTGCGCAAACTCTGGGAGATAGTGGAGGACAGAGGAGCCTGGCACGTTGCAGTCCATGGAGTCACAAAGAGTTGGGAGTGAATCAGTGATTGAATAACAACTTGCACTCAGCATAATCCCTTTAAGATTCATCCATGCTATAGCATTTATGAGTATTTTATTCTTTTTTAGGACCAAATAATATTCCCTTGCATGAATATACAATTTATTTATGCATTTAGCAGATGTTAGACATTTAGGTTTCTCTGCTTTTTTGGCTATGACAAATAATGTTGCTATGAAACAGTGTGTACAAATGCTTATGTGGACATATGTTTCCATTTCTCTTGAATATATACTTATGACTACAGTTGCTGGATTTTATGGTAGCTCTATGTTTAACCTTTTGAGAAACTACTAGGCTGTTTTTCAAAGCAGTTGCACCATTTAACATTCCACCAGCAGTGCATATGTGTTCCAGTTTCTCCACTTGCTTGCCATTGCTTGTTTTCTTGATTTTAGCCATCCTAATGAGTGTGAGGTAGGATCTCTTTATGGTTTTGATGTGCATTTCCCTCACATCTAATGATGATCTTCTTTGGAGAAATATCTTTTCAAATCCTTTGTCTATTTTTAAATTGGGGGTACTTGTCTTTTATTATTAATTTACAAGAGTTCTTTGTATTTCTGGATATAAGTGCCTTCTCAGATATATGATTTGCAAATATTTTCTCCCTTTCTGTGAGTTGTCTTTTCATTTCCTTGATGATTGGGCTTCCCTCATAGCTCAGTTGGTAAAGAATCTGCCTGAAGTGCAGGAGACCCTGGTTCAATTCCTGGGTTGGGAAGATCCGCTGGAGAAGGGACAGGCTATCCAATCCAGTATTCTTGGGCTTCCCTTGTGGCTCAGCTGGTAAAGAATCTGCCTGCAATGCGGGAAACCTGGGTTCAGTCCCTGGGTTGGGAAGATCCCCTGGAGAAGAGAATGCTACCCACTCCAGTATTCTGTATAGTCCATGGGGTTGCAAAGAGCTGGGCACGACTGAGCGACTTTCACTTTCACTTTTCCTTGATAGTGTCCATTGACGTATAAAAGTTTTCAATTTGGATGAAGTCAAATTTATCTGTTTTCTTGTGCAGTTTGCATCATTACTTAAGAAATCATTGCCTAACCCAAGGTCACGAAGACTTGCCCCTATATTTTATTGTAGGAATTATAGTTTTAGCTCTTACGTGTATGTAGTACATAATCCACCTTGAGTAGACTTTTGTGTATGGTGTGAGGTAGGGGTCCAGCTTCATTCTTTTTCATGTAGATATCCAGTTGTCCCAAATCATCTGTAGGAAACACTTTGTCCTTTCCTCCACTGTACTGTCTTGTGCCCTTTTCAAAAATCAGTTGACCATAAGTGTGAGTGTTTATTTCTCAGGAGTCAGGTGATCCTGCTTGTTGCATATATTTAAGAGAGGTGGGCCAGGTAGCTGATAGGAGCTTTGTGTATGCTAGTCTGCTTCTAGATTTTGAACTGTCTGTAGAATGATCTGAATCAGCCACCCTTAGAGTAATTGCTCATGCTGTATCATTAGATATTTCCTCCCAGGCAAGTTAGATTCCTTAGAGAATGTTCTTTGATTCTCCTGGCTTAAAGATACAGACCAGAATGTCAGCGTTCTGGGAACCGTGTAAGGGCAGAAATCAGGAGGAATTCAGAGATCAGCTGCATCCATTTACAAATTTTAAGTTATTTTACTATAGCACTCATGCCCTCAGCTGTGTTTTACTCTCTCCAAATATTATAATCCCAGTCTCTGCCAGGGTAAGAGAGGAGTAGTGATGTGGAGTGGGAGGAAGGAATTATTTCTCACACAGCTTTCAACTAAGTCCTCCCAGTTTTAACTAATTTTAATCTCCCAGCTTTACTTTCATTTCTAAAGGTATGTGGTGCCACCATTTCCTGAGTCTTTTGAATTTTCTCCACATTCCCCATTGTCAATTTAGAATTTGGCTTCCTTGTGTTTGTCAAGTCAATTAATACTCCTCTGTCTGCTCTCTGGGCTTCCCAGGTGGTGCTAGTGGTAAAGAACCCACCTGCCAATGCAGGAGACACAAAAGATGCCAGTTTGATCTCTGGGTCAGGAAGGTCCCCTGCAGGACCCACTGGCAACCCACTCCTGCATTCTTGCCTGGAGAATCCCATGGACAGAGGAGCCTGGTGGGCTACAATTCATATGGTCGCAGAGTCAGATGATGACTGAAGTGACTTAGCACACACACACATCTGCTTTTCAGAATTTTGATATTGTCTCTTAGCCAACTTTCTCTGTCCTTGTGGATTTAGGTATTAGAAATTTTTTCTTTAATATAGTTTTAAGTGAGATTTTTAAGAGGAGGAAAACCAGATGCTTGGCTTAATACACCGTCTTTGCCTGGGAATCTGGTAACCATCTATTTTAAAAAAACTAAGTGAAGGGAGAAGGATGAAGTGAAGGCCTTTCTTCTCCTTGTAGTCTGTTTTTCCCTTGGATTCCATTACGCTGTCCTCTCCCAACTCCTGTCTTTAATCTCTGATTATTTCTTTTGGTTTTCTTTGCTGCCTCTTCTTCCTTTCTCTGTCCCCTAAATGATAAGAACCTCCACATTTGGGTCCTTAGTCCTCATTTCTGGGGCTTCCCTCATAGCTCAGTCGGTAAAGAATCCACCTGCAATGCAGGAGACCCCAGTTCGACCCCTGGGTTAGGAAGATCCCCTGGAGAAGGGAAAGGCTAGGGTCCTTAGTCCCCATTTCTGGCCTTTTCATCTTTGGCCTCATTTAACAGCCTTCATCTCAGAATAGCCTTCCCAGACCATGTTTTCTAAGCTGCTTTCCAAACCCATTACTTTGTCTTGCCTCCTGATTATTGCCTTCACAGCACTCATCACTATGTGAAATTAAGTTTATTAGCTTGTTTATCCTGTCTCAGCCCATCAGAACATAAACTCCATGAGCTTGGGAACTGCATCTGTCTTGTTTAGTGATGTATCAAGAAGTACCTGCCTGGTAAGTAATAAGTATTCAGTAATGCTATCTGACAGGGAGGCCTGGCGTGCTGCAATTCATGGGGTCACAAAGAGTCGGACACGACTGAGCGACTGAACTGAACTGAACTGAACAGAATGCTATCTGAGGCTTCCCTGGTGGCTCAGATGGTAGAGTCTGCAATGCTATCTGAAGCAGTGAGTGAAAAATCTGACCTCTCCTGGTGTGGACAAAAGGGAACCCTCCTACACTGTTTGGACTTAAGTTGGTGCAGCCACTGTGGAAAACGGTATGGTGATTCCTCAGAAAATTAAAAATAGAATTACCATATGATCCAGCAATCCTGCTCCTGGGCATATATCCAGACAAAACTGTAACTCAAAAAGATACATGCAGTTCTATGTTCATAGCAGCACTATTCACAATACCAAAGACCTCTAAATGTCTATTGAGGTTAGTAACAGATAATGAAGGTGTGCTACATATATACAATGGACTACTACTCAGCCACAAAAACGAATGAAATAATGCCACTGGCAGCAGCATGGATGCATCATATGAGGTGAAGAAAGAGAAACACAAAACCATATGATATCACTTATATGTGAAATCTAAAATATGGCACAAATGAATCTGTCTATGAAACAGAATCAGGGACATTTAAAATAGACTAGAGGTTGCCAAAGGGAAGTGGGGTGGGAGAGGGATGGACTGGGAATTTGGGATTAACAGATGCAGCAGATGATATGTGTATATGTATGTATATATAGTGGACAAGCAACAAGGTTCTATTGTATAGCACAGGGAAGCTGTATTCAAAATTCTGTGATTTTGATGGAAAAGAAAATGAAAAAAGAATGTATATATGTATAATAATCATTTTGCTGTACAGCAAAAATTCATATAACATTGTAAATCAACTGTACATCAATAAAAATATTGATTTTGAAAAAAATCAGATCTCTCCCTATATTTCTTCACCTTTATCGTACATCCCTGTTTCAATACTCATCATACCTAACCATCGGCAGTCCCCTGAGTACTAAGACTTTATACCTCAGGGCCTTTGCACAAGCAGGTCTCTCATAATGACGTGCCCTTGTCTTCCTGCCAGCTTCCCTCTTTTTTCTTGAAATTCCTTCTCCGAGCCTTCTGACACCCCTGCCTCCAGACCTCCCTTTTCTTAGTACAAACTTCTATCCTTGACTCAGTCACTCCACAGGGACTTTTATTTTGCTGACATACCTGTCACTCCCACATGACTGTGCTTCTTGAAGGCAGGGATTACATTCTATCTGTGTTTGTAACTCCAGCCCAGGAATTCAAAGTGTGTTGAATGAATTATTTGGATGCATTTGGTTTATGTGTACTCCTGTGGGTAGATGAGCACACTGATATTGTACAACTATTGACACTATAAGTCACATGTGTGGGCGTGTTTCTTATACATACTGAACAGGAGCTTAGACAATTACTGGATTCATTGACAAGTAATCGATGCTTTATTAAGAGCCTGATCAGGCTTTATACACACATATTTAAAAGAAATCCATTTGAGGACCAGAATGCATTGATCAGGTAAACTGTCAAAACTTCTCTTTTCTGGAACTCTATAGAAATTGACCGAGATGCTTATTCAGCCCCAGGAAATTCTGCTTTCATTTGTGCTAAAGCTACTTTCCTCAAACCACGCTTGGGCTCATTACATCCTCTAATACCTTTGATCAATAGGTGGAAGGTGCTCATGGGTTTCAGATGTTTTTACCCTCAGTGTCTCACTTCCTGGCTCAGACCGAAATATCTTTGGACTGAAGACAATTCAAAACCATCTATCCTGTCCAGTTTAGACCACATGACTTTTTATGGTTATTCCCATCACAGTGAGAGTAATTAAGACTTCAACTGACAAGTGTATGATTTTTTCCATAAAATCGCTTAGCTGGGCAGACTTTCTTCTTCCACATTCTTTAGTGACCTCAAAGGTCTCTGGGGGTAGGTTTGGGTGGGGTCTCATTCTTAAAGAAAAGGAACCAAAATGTCTTTGACCAAGGAAAAATTCCTACTCCAACACTTAATACTCCATGTTGTCTAATGAACAAATCTGACACATGTTCCCAATGTATTATGAAGGTTAGGAAACTTCTACTTTGAAACTACTCTCTACTCTGCAAAGGATCCTTCAAGGGACTTCATACTAATTTTAACCACAAAACAACTGCAAAAGGCCTTGCATTATTCCCTTCCCCTACCGTTCATGTTCAGAGGTCATATGTAAGCAAAAACGTGAAAAGTGAAAGCGTTAGTCACTCAGTTGTGTCTGATTCTTTGTGATCCCATGGACTGTAGCCCTCCAGGCTCCTCTTGTCCATGGGATTTTCCAGACAAGAATACTTGAGCGGGTTGCTATTCCCTGCTCCAGGGGATCTTCCCAAACCAGGGATCGACCTTCATCTCCCATGTCTCCTACATTGGCGGGCAGGTTCTTTAGCACTAGCAGGACTTGATGACTGATTGGGCATGAGAGAGCTCAGGATGACGTCCTGGTGGCTGACTTAGGTGACTGTGTGGGTAGAGCTAGTGAGTAGGAATAAAGGGGGAGGTCAGTGATTATCTTGATCTGCACCGTGTGTCGGGAAAAATTCCACTGACAATAAGGAGGAAGAGGGAAACTATGAGAATAGGCTTTTGGAAATAAACTCTTCCCTGGGGTTGGGGTAGAAAACTACCAAGACAAAACATGTACCAGGAGAAGCCGTCCCTTTGGGGCATGACCTTGAAGGTTGCTTCACTTCTCATCCAAGCCCACAACTTGAGAGGTGATATTAGCAGCTTCTCCAGCGAGAAGAGTATTCTAAATTCAGGAAGTGCTTTCTCACCTTCAGTTTACAACTACCACTCTGGTGTCTACCTGTGTTGTGTTTCCTTAGGTTGGTAGAAATAGATCTGTAGGGGCTGAAAACTCCTGGGCACTGATGAGCAGGAGCACATGGGACTTTGTCCTACTGACTTCAGCAGGTTATGTCCAGGGAAAGACCTGGTTAGCCTGATTGGCCTCCTGTGAATTTCTGTACCATCTCTCTCATGGAGGATCTATAAAGATCAAAGGAGATAACTGTGATGACCAAAGGCAGTGCTTGACACGTGGTAATGTGTGTATGCTAGGTCACCTCAGTCATGTCCAACTCTTTGCAACCCTATGGACTCTAGCCCACTAGGTTCTTTTGTCCATGGGATTTTCCAGGCATGAATATTGGAGTGGGGTTGTCATGCCCTCATCCAGGAGATCTTCCTGACCCAAGGATCAAACCCTCATCTCTTGTGTCTCCTACATTGGCAGGCAGGTTCTTTAGCTAGTGCCACCTGGGAAGCTGACACATAGTAGGGGCTGCCCATACTAGGTCCTTCTCTTTTCTCTAATATCCACAGCCCTCAAAGGTGCCAAATCTCCAAAAGGTCTTCCTGGTGATGAAAATGCTGACTTTGCACCAGACCAATTTGAGTGTGACTCCTGGGGATATGAAAACCACCCTCAGAAGATCATGGTGTTGCCCCATAAAGAGCCAAATACAGTGTCTGATACCTAGCACGTGCTCAATTCACCACACTATATTATCATCAATACAAATCCAGAAGGGTCTAGAGAAGACAGTGAGTTCAGATATGACAGACCAAGGCTTGACTCCATCCCAGAATATTCAAGAACAACTGGTCACAAAGCACTTCCCCTACCAAAAAAAAAATACAAATTGCCTTTTATTTCATTTATTCATTCTTTAGAATCTAGAACAGTTTGTGTTGTGGGCTTTACATCAACTGGTCACTGACACTTTGCAAGCCTAATCAGGAATGTTTGGTCAACTCACCCCTGGGCTCAGTGGGTTGCAAGGTATAATGAGCTGAATGGTGACCCTCAAAAAGCTTTGTCCAAGTCCTAACCCACAGTGACTATACACATGATTTCATTTGGAAAGGGATCTTTGCAGATGTAATTAAGTTAAAGATCTTGAGATGAGATGATCATGAATTAACCAAGTGGGCTCTTAATCCAATGGCAAACGTCTTTAGAAGTGACAAATGGGGAGAGAGGCAGAAAAGAAGAAGTTCATGTGAAAATGGAGGCAGAGACTGGAGTGATGTGGCTACAAGCCAAGGAATGCCAGGAGCCACCAGAAACTGGAAAAAGCAAAGGATTCTCCCCCTAGAGGCGCCTGAAGGGGTCTGGCCATCTTGACACCTTAACTTCAGACTTCTAACCTCTAGAACTGTGAGAGAATAATTTCTGTTGTTCTAAGTCACCCAGTTTGTGGTAATTTGTTACAGCAGTCACAGGAAACTAATACATAAAGAACAGAAACACACTCAAAGCTCAGAGGGTAAAGCGTCTGCCTACAATGCCGGAGACCTGGATTTGATCCCCGGGTTGGGAAGATCCTCTGGAGAAGGAAATGGCAACCCACTCCAGTATTCTTGCCTAGAGAATCCCATGGATGGAGGAGCCTGGTAGGCTACAGTCCACAGGGTCACAAAGAGTCGGACACGACTGAGCAACTTCACTCACTCACTCACTCACTCACTCCAAGTAACTTTGGCACCAAGAAATGTGAGGAGTGGGCATTTTCTCAGGAGACACAAGGGGTATCATGGATTCCAAGGATGGAAAGTTCAGGCTGGCTTCATAAGGGACAAAGATCAGGATTCAGGAAGGTGGGAATGGGGTGGCTGTCTTGTTCATGGACACTTGACCTCTTGTCATCCTCCCTGTCAGCAGGCTGGCCTTCTCTGGTTCTTTCTATGTGCAGCCAACACAGTCACCTTCAACGTGACTTATCTGCACATCACATTTCAAGTGCATAAACAATTCTATCCCACTTGACAGGTCAGGGAGAATCTGACCTTCTTTCCAAGTCTTCTTTCCTGCTTTAGACAATGTCCTTAGCTTTCTAACCTTCTGTGTCCTCAAACTCCTCGCTATAGTATAACCGCATCATATCATAGAGGGGAGAAAGCAAAGAGCTGTCCACTAGATTCTTGTTTTAAACATGAAGTTAATCTACTAGAAGGAAAACATTATTGATTTGTGTCTATGATAGCCTTCTGAAACAACCGGTGTATGCTACTCTTGGCAAAATATTTGGCTTGTTTGAACTCAGACCTTAATTTTTAAAAATTCCTATTTACTATTTTTGCATTCTTCCTTTGAAGGGCTCCTTTTGGCCAACTGGCACAGGAGATATTTGGAGGTGGAAGGACTTTGCCTTTGCCTATAATGCCTTTGATCCACAAAACAAAGCCTCAAACCAAACAGAAATCCAAGCCAAGCAGTGGTGTGGCAGAACAGGAGAAACAAGTTCTGGGAGAGAATCTCATTACTTGAAATTCATTGAATAACCAAGGAGAATTTTCTGAGTGCATAATATGCACAGAAATAGAGCTAGGATTGTGCATGTATGCATGCTCAGTCGCTCAGTTGTGTCCGACTCTTTGCGACCCCATGGACTGTAGCCCACCAGGCTCCTCTGTCCATGGGATTTTCCAGGCAAGAATACTGGAGGGGCTTGCATTTCCTTCTCCAGGGGATCTTCTTGACATAGGGGTTGAACCTGCACCAGGTAAGAGCTGGGATTACAGAGAGGAATAAACTGGACTCTGTGCTTCCCACATGGAGCCTGTGACCCTGAGAGAGGCAGGCAGAGATAAAAGAAAATGACCCAGATGAATGCATCATTGCAAGCTACAGCTAAGGTCATGGAGGAGAGGGCTTGGCACAGAGAATATGAATAACTTGGGCAATTAGCCTGAGGAGTCAGGGAAGTCATCTCTGAAGAAGGCACATATCCCTGAGATCTGAAAGTGTGTTGGTGTGTAACTAGATGAAGCTAATAGAGGTGGGGAGATGAGGGATATTCCAGGTAAAGGGAATGCATGTAGATACTCATTAGACCATCCAGGTAGAAAGTCATAAGAGGTAGAGACATTCACACACACACAGACCGACTGACGTGTGAAGAAATGAGACATCAGGCAGTCATGTGCTGCTTTTCTGCACATCCACAGATACAAGAGGTTGCATGCGGCTTTCCAACAGGCCTCTGACTCCAGGTAACTCTCACTAGAGCCTCTGGCATCCCTGGCCTGACCCCCCAGGGCTCCCTCAGGGTCGACATCCCCTAAAGTGTGTCAAGAAGCTTAGTCTAAAGAAGACTAGGCAAGCCTGGATGGGAGGGGAGTTTGAGGGAGAATGAATATATGTCCATGTATGGCTGAGTTCCTTCACTGTTCACCTGAAACTGTCACAGTATTTTCAATTGGCTATACCCCAATACAAAATAAAAAGTTTAAAAAAAATAAATAAAGGTGCTTTAGGCAGACAGAAAACAGATTTTGTCAGAAAGAAAATTTATTCTGAAATGAGGAACTGTTTTGTCTTATTTTGTCTCTAAAGGAAATCAACCTTGAATATTCATTGGAAGGACTGATGCTGAAGCTGAAGCTCTAATACTTTGGCCACCTGATGTGAAGAGCCAGCTCACTGGAAAAGACCCTGATGCTGGGAAAGATTGAGGGCAGGAGGAGAAGGTGATGACAGAGGATGAGACGGTTAAATGGCATCATTGACTCAGTGGACATGAATTTGAGCAAACTCCGGGAGATGGTGTGGGAAAGGCATGCTGCATTTTGTGGGGTCGCAAAGACTTGGATACAACTTAGTAACTGAACGACAACAACAAAGGGAGGTGGGATTCCCAGGGCATGGGGAGATGTCCCCTTGAGATTTTTCTATTTGATGATGTGCTTGTCTGAGAAGGCTACCTGGAGGAGTCAGTTTATCACCCTAGAAGGAATCAATGCTGGCGATGTTAGTAGGAGCGTCTACCTTCTCCCCTGGACGTTGACCTTCACTGGCCATTCCTGATGGCCCTCTCCCCACCTATCCTGGGAGCCTGGGCTACACCTCTCTTGTGGTCCACTTTATAGTGTTTTCCTATCTGTCTGCTTCCCTAGCTAGCTACCGGGCTCTTTGAGGGACTGTGTTTTTCAGTTTTTGTTCTGTGCCTGGCACCTGGCAGTCACATTATAAGCATTCAATAAATATTCATTAAAGGAATGAATACTTCTACTACTGCTGCTAAGTCGCTTCAGTCGTGTCCGACTCTGCGCAACCCCATAGACGGCAGTCTACCAGGATCCCTCGTCCCTGGGATTCTCCAGGCAAGAACACTGGAGTGGGTTGCCATTTCCTTCTCCAATGCATGAAAGTGAAAAGTGAAAGTGAAGTCACTCAGTCGTGTCCGACTCTTAGCGACCCCATGGACTGCAGCCTACCAGGCTCCTCCGTCCGTGGGATTTTCCAGGCAAGAGTACTGAAGTGGGGTGCCATTGCCTTCTCCGAATGAATACACAGACCTTATTAATTTACACTCTGTTTAGTACCAAACATTTTGAAGCTGAATCATATTGCTTAGTAATAGATGAGAGGAGACTGGATGAAGGATATGGTTCACACTGTTGTACAGAGTCGTTGCTCAGTTGTGACATACCGAGTGGGTGGTTACTAACATCTCCATGTTAATGCTTTGGTACAGGTGGTGGAGTGATAAAGAACCCTGCCAATGCAAGAGATGCAAGAGATGTGGGTTTGTTCCCTGGGTCAGAAAGATCCCCTGGAGGAGGGCATGGCAACCCACTTCAGTATTCGTGCCTGGAGAATCCCATGGACAGAGGAGCCTGGAGGGCTAAAGTCCATGGGATCTCAAAGAGTTGGACATGACTGAGGGACTGAGCACACACACACACACACACACACACACACACACACACACGTGCACTCACACACACGCAGCACAATTCAGTTCTTAAAGGCATTGATTTTGTAACAAAGCGCCACTTTTGGGCAGGATTCACACATTCCTAAGCTAGTTATTTCAGTGAGGCAGAATCTTCCAATTACCATTCTTTTTTTACATAAGAGAATATATTTCTGCCCTTCCATTAAAGATAGGACATAGGCTTCTTTTGTTGTTGTTTTGTGTGTCTTATTCTTGACCTTGGTAGATCAGGACAACTAGTTCCCCTAATTTGTGAGTGTGTGTGTGTGTGTACGTGCATGTTCAGAAAACAAAGGCTCAAAGTCCTTCAGCAAAGGCAGCTGAAGCTCCTATGTCTCCTCCTTGCATAATGAGTCCTGCCAGTTAGGGCCATGCAAGGGTGGGAGGGGGTGGCGACTTGCCAGCATGGTCTGTGGCATTTGGATAAACAGACGTCAATATTTATCAGAGCTGTTCCAACGTGCTTCCACAGCGGCTGCCAGAACAAGGAGCTCTCCCCATACTTGCATATAGTTTTCTCAGTATGAGATAAAAGTTGGGGCCATTAAGGGAAAAAAATGTTTGTACTCTGATCCCCAGTTACCTAGGCTAATTTACTGCACTGGCAGGCTTTGTAGTTCATTAATAATATACAAATACAAACCAAGGGAAGAAATTGACTTGTTAATTGACTTTTGTGATGCTAATCTAGGACTCCTTGCCTTTAAACATTACTCAACAACTGGGCTTGCACCAAACACTTTAGAGAAAGCAGAAAGTCACCCAATGCAAATGCTTGAAATCGTTGCCTCTTGGTTATATAAACAGACACAACTCTACTGGTTCTCTTTAGGAGTCTGGAAGTGGAGGACTCCAGGAAAAGACACAGAGAGATGGGGATAGACTCAGCCATCCTAGAATGCAGCCCAGACATGCTACAAGTGCAGGCCAGGCTATGCTGGACTGTGCCGGGCTGTGTAGAAAGCTGCCAGGCTCTCTGCTCCAGACCAGATGGCTGCAAAGCTTGATTAGATGCAGTTTTATCAGGCTTAGCTGACTGGTCCAATTAGGAGCAAAGTTCATCAGTGTCTTAAAACACCAAACCTTTCCCACTGACATCCCTAAGCTAGGCTTCTGTCTCTTGTCCTCTCTGATCATCGCCTATGGAGAAGATACGGAGCTTTTGTCAGTTCACTAATGATGAACTGGGAAGTAGCAGAGGTGAGTGACAAGGTTTCCCAGGCCAGCCTTGATTGTCAGATAGATCTGGATGTGAAATCCTACCCCTTCTCCCACCAATTACCCTTCCCTACATGTCTGGAGAACGGGAGTTTCAAGTTCATGAATGTGACTTTAGGGATTAACAACTTCCTCATCCTCTTTGAGTCCGCTGGGGTCACCTGGATGACAAATCTGGTTCCTCCTGGTAGAAATCACTCACCCATGGTGTGAGGAGCCATGCAGATTTTACTGCAGATTTCACAGGGTAGACAAAGGGGAGCCTTTATGTTGCATGCCCCACAGCATACAGCTTACTCTTTCTGCTTGATTTTTCTATTTCTCTAAGGTCCTCCTTTTCAAAAATTTTTCAAAATTTATTTACTTTTAATTAGAGACTGCATTGCTTTACAATATTGTGTTGGTTTCTACCACATATTCTGAATCAGCCACAGGCATACATATGTTCCCTCTCTCCCCAAGGCCCTTCTTGATTACTTAATCTCTGGGACTTCTTCTTCTCTGACTTTGCCCTTTGGAGTCTCCTAATTCCTCTCATTCTTTTTTTTTTTTAATAATAAAATAAAAAAAAAATCAGATCTGGTGTGTGAAGCCTGAGATTCATTTTTCTCCTGTAAAATGGGGATGACAATAATTCCTACCTCATAAGGTGACAGGGAGAATTAAATGAAAATTAACTGAATTCTAAAGCCATGTTTTTCTAACATGACCCTGAACTCAGTTTAGTGGGTTGCCACCAGCGTTTAAAAAAATAAAGTAGGATAAAAATAGAATAGAAAATATCAGAGGGCATTACTTGTAGTGGGGGGGGGGGGTCGCTCTTATTTTGCTAATCTCTTCTTTCAGCTTTATATATTTCGGTGCAATTGTGTGTCACCACTGATGGAGCATAAATAGATTTTTTACTGTAGATTGTGGTAAAAAATGTTTGAAATACTTATTAAAATTTGTGTTGAGCTTTGAGGTGATCTTCTCTGAGAGCTAGGGAGACACCAAATCCTAATGTTGATAAGATCAGAGACCCTATCTCCAGCCTGCAGCCAGGAGGCTATGACATCACACCAAAGCACGCTTGAGCAGCAAGGGACTCAATTCTGCTCATGGATATTTTTGGTAGCCTAGCGCTGCACTGACAAAAAAATTTGAAATCATTACTATCATTTGAAAATCAGACATAAACATCTAGATTTTCAGCTTCTCTGGAAAATTCAGATGATTTAACCATATCAGGTATCTTTCCCACAATCTCTGTCCTGTTTGCATCCTCACTTGTCTCCCGTCTGGGTTTGGGAAATATGCAAAGACTTCTGGTAGATTCCATGGGTGGGTTGCTGCTCATTCCTTGACCTAGAGTCCTGGGTCTATGTTTTAATAAAGAATCACAAAGCTGGATTGTAGTCAAAGACTTTGGTCCAAATGCTCATTCGGAAGTGGAAGAAAGAGGCCCAGGGAGAGGGAAGTGACTCATCCAAGGTCACACAGGTCATCTGTGATGGGAAAGTACCCAAATCTCCTGTCCTCATAAAAACTGAGACTTCCTTAAGAGATGTGCTTGCTTCACTTTAAAGGTCATCAGCCCTCACTTTTTCCCTCTGTCTCTACCAAGGCAAATGTTTACCTTGCAGACCTGAAATTTGATCCTGAGTGGTTCCTGCTTGTTTTACAAGGTGTTTACATGACTCCGCCTTTGTCCTCCCTGACTTCCCTGTGGCTTGGCTGTGGCTACAGCTGAGTGAATGTGGCTTCTGCAGGAGGAAGACTCTCAGACAAAGAGATTCACCCCGGTGGGTGTTAGGAAAGGACATGTATCCCCAGCGTAGTCTGGTTATTTGTTTCTTTAGCTGAAGAGCAGAGAAAACCAGCTTCAGATGCATTGTTTGTCCAGCATGGTCACAGGCAATGCCAGTAACAGCAGATGTGTGATTCCCCATCACCCTACAAGAGTATACAGGGTGGCCATTCTCAGAGGCGGAAGCCTCCCTCTGCCAGGCACAAGGCCAGGAGCTTGACAGATATTTTGGCTGTTTTTAATTTTTTTAATGTAATAAAATAGTCAAACATATACCAAAGTAGAAAGGATTAGTACAACGAATCTCCATACACCTATCACTCAGACTCAACATTTAAAGATCTTGTTGTGTATACTTCCTAATCCCCCTTTTAAATTTTCCTTTGACATGTAATTCATATTTAGTGAGATTCAGATATATTTAGTGTATAGGTATGTGTTTTTTTTAAATTTGAACTTTTATTATTTCGAAACGATTTCATAATTGTAGAAAGTTACAAAAATAACATGAAGAATTCCCATATACTCTTTAATGTGACTTCCTACATGTTAAAATTTTACCACATTAGCTTTATCATACTTTCTACACATATTGTCATCGTCATCGTCATCATCTTTCTGAACCATTTGCAGGTTGGTGAGTTTTGCCATCTAAGCAATTATCAGTGAAATCAGATTATAAAATATTTCCAGCACTCCAGAAGGCGTCCTGGTGCTCTTTTCCATTTCTCATTTTTCATTGCTTTTCTTTCATTTTCATTTCAATTCTCACTCTCATTTTTATCATCATAAATTCATTCTGCCCTTTCTTGAGCTTGATGTATGTGGACTCATCCCCCACTATATTTTTACTCAATTTTTTTAAACCCCTGATCTCATGCTGTTTCCTTTCTGTATATTTTGTGAGTCTCTCTAAAAGTTATGGGCATTTTCTTATATAATTGCAATGCCAATGGAATTATGTAAAAAGTCTTCACAACAAGCTACTGGGATTATCTCTATTTTACAGGTGAGAGCACAGACCCAGGGAGGCGGCAAAACTTGCCCAAGGTCACCCCGGAAGTAGCTGGTGGGGTGGCAGTTGTCCACCAGAGCCTGTACTTAGGGCTCCCTAGTCTCAGATGTGAACCCAGTGAAGGGTCCTTGTGGAGATATTTGCCTTCTCTGGAGCACATGCAAGGCTGGCCCCTCTGCAGACCCTTTCTTGTGATTCCTCTCAGCTGAGTCCCCTTGGCACATAGCACATGACAGACAAGAAACGCACTCAGAGTGACCCTTTGAGCATCCGCCCACATATACCCTCACTCACACCAGCACTTTTGAGAATGTTGCCTGCGGCCTCTGCCTGCCTCTCTTTAAAGACAAAAGAAAGAAAACACTCAGAGGCCCAGTGGCTGAACAGACTGAGAAGGCAGATGTGTTTGAAGGCTGCCCATTCACCAGGATCTAGACCTCAAAAAGGTGCCGAGACAGTCCAAATGCAGAAAAATACATTTCTTGCCTTTAATACTGATATTTTAGATCATATTTGCAAATGAGTTCCAATAATACACAAACTCACCTTTCATTTAAAAAAAGAAACTATCAATAACACCCACAGCAATCTGTTTTCCAGGAGACAATTAGGAATTAGTAGAAGGAAATCTAAAAGGATATTTTCCCCACTCTGGAAGCCCAGCACATAACTTGTTGGAAACAACTTGTTGTAAGCCTGGATGAACTGCTAGTAATCATGATTTTATTCAATCTCATAAATTGTAGGGCTCATGAAGCAAGTAGATAATTCAGATTTAAATGTATTCACATATAAAACCTTACCCTTTTCCCAGGAGACAGAATTGTTTGGTAAATACATCTTTATTGCCTGTTTCTAAAACAGAGCTCGGAGAAGGCGATGGCATCCCACTCCAGTACTCTTGCCTGGAAAATCCCATGGACGGAGGAGCCTGGTAGGCTGCAGTCCATGGGGTCTCGAAGGGTCAGAGCGACTTCACTTTCACTTTTCACTCTCATGCATTGGAGAAGGAAATGGCAACCCACTCCAGTGTTCTTGCCTGGAGAATCCCAGAGATGAGGGAGCCTGTTGGGCTGCTGTTTATGGGGTCACACAGAGTCGGACACGACTGAAGCAACTTAGCAGCAGCAGCAGCAGCAGCAGCAAAACAGAGCTGGATGGACCTGCTTGATTGGAAATGGATTTTCAGCAAAAAACATATTTCTCAATTCCTTAGAAATAGACTCCTCCCTCCTATCCCACTTTCTTCAAGTCTCTATTTGCCACATGATGGGACCGTTGAACCCAAGCCCATCTTATAAGGTTTTCAAGCTCTGTTTGCTTTCCACAAAAATCAAAAGAGGGGCCTCATAGACCAGGGGATGGAGGTGGGGATGGGTGGAGCCTCCCTATCTTTCCCTCCTTCCCTCTTTGCTTCCCTTCCTTCCTTTTAAATAGCTGTCTGGCTCCTTTGTAACCTGTTTTATGTACTAAGCTTGTGTACAAGGCTCAGACAGTAAAGAATTTGCCTGCAAGGCAGAAGATCCAGGTTCAGTCCCTGGGTTGAGAAGATCTCCTGGAAAAGGAAATGGCAACCCACTCCAATATTCTTGCCTGGGAAAGCCATGGACAGAGGAGCCTGGTGGGCTATAGTCCATGAGGTTGCAGAGTCAGACACGACTGAACAACTAACACAACACTTGTGTATAAGACGGCCTTTGGAGAACAACTGGCCTCATTGACCTTTTCTTTCTCTAGCATGTGAGATGCTAGGTAAGTCAACATGGTGGTGGTTTAGTTGCTAAGTCATGTCCAACTCTTGGGACCCCACGGACTGTAGCCTGCCAGGTTCCTCTGTCCATGGGATTCTCCAGGCAAGAATACTGGAGTGGGTTGCCATTTCTTTCTCCAGGAGATCTTCCCAACCCAGGGACCGAACCCAGGTCTCCTGTATTGCAGGCAGATTCTTTATCGACTAAGGTAATTCCCTAGGCTGTCAGCACTGGGCAGGGCTGGGAAGTGGCCTTGGGTCCTGTAGCTGTCAATTCTGTCCTGAGGCCCATGGACTTATTGCCATGCTGCCTCCACCTCCCCAGTGACTTCTGGGTATCCAGAGAGGGAAAGTGTAATTTTAAATGGAAACCAGCAATACACAAAGGCTTGAGAGACCTTTCAAGGTTTCTCACCTCCTCCTCTTCCTTTCTCCCCTCATCCTTATCATCTTTATAAAGTTACATGCTGGGGTCTTCTCTGGTAGTCCAGTGGATAAGATTCTGCACTTTCATTGCAAGGGGATAGGGGTTGATCCCTTGTTGAGGAACTAAGATCCCACATGCCACGTGGCATGGCCAAAAAATTTAAAACAACAACAACAACAACATGCTCATGGAAAAATTAGTAAAACACAGGAGAGTAGGAAGGGAACTTCCCTGGTGGTCCAGTGATTAAGACTTCACTTTACAGTGCAGGGGGTTCAAGTTCAATCCCTGGTTGGGGAACTAAGATCCCACATACTTCCTGGCCAAAAAACCAAAACATAAAACAAAAGCAATATTGTAATGAATTAAAAACTGACTTAAAAAAAAAAAGAAAAGTAGGCAGAAGACAAAAAAAAAAAATCATCATCCGCTGGCTAGACACAAGAAGGTGTTTTCATCTTAAAAAAAATTTTTTAATGCATTTCAACATAGCTTGGATCATACAGCATGTAGTACAACTTTGTACTCTGCTTTTTTTCACAGTCTTTTTTCAACATGAAGTTTTTACCGATCAAGTAAAATCCCTTTGCAGTACTGGACCAAGATTTCCCTACAAGTGGGAGTTTACAGGAGGGTTTTCTTTTTCTATGAAAATTGCTTAAAATGTGTCCTAACCTTGCACTGAGGGTTTCCCTGATAACTCAGTTAGTAAAGAATCCACCTGCAATGCAGGAGACTCTGGTTCAATTCCTGGGTCGGGAAGATCCACTGGAGAAAGAATAGGCTACCCCCTCCAGTGTTCTCGGACTTCCCTTGTGGCTCAGCTGGTAAAGAATCTGCCTGCAATGTGGGAGACCTGGGTTTGATTCCTGAGTTGCGAAGATCCCTTGGAGAAGGGAAAGGCTACCCACTCCAGTATTCTGGCCTGGAGAATTCTATGGATTGTACAGCCATGGCCTCTCAAAGAGTTGAACACAACTGAGCGATTTTCACTTTCAACCTTTCACTGAGTGGGGAGGTCCCTCCCCTCTGTCTCTCTCCAGCACGAAGCAAGAGGGTTGCATTTTGCACAGAGCCTGTGCTCACAGTGATGGAGCAGGCAGCCCCAAAAGCCAGCTAGGAATGAACTTCTTTTAAATTCTGCTGCTGCAGCTGCTAAGTCGCTTCAGTCATGTCCGACTCTGTGTGACCCCATAGACAGCAGCCCACCAGGCTCCCCCATCCCTGGAATTCTCTGACACAAACACTATTCATGTGGAGCATGGCGAGTGCATGGTCAAGGTCTGTGACCCAGAAAAGTGCTCCCCCATTTGTGGTGCTGGAGCACCGCTGCTTCTGGGCAATAAATCACTTCCTTGGAGCTTTCAGGAGAGCTCACTGCCCTCTTGTCTCATTAATCATATATATATTTCAGGTTCTCAAAGCCTTTCCCATACCTTTATTATTCCCCCCAAAGGACCCAACAAAAGGTCCCCTCCTCTTCCTGCACCATCAGAAAGCACTCTCTAACGTACAGCCCTATAGAATGCAATGCCCCTAAAGGAAGGATGGAAATATTCACCAGATGTGTCTGCACCAGGCATCGTGCCAAGGCATTACGTGTAGGAGATTTCATTTAATCTCTATGAGGCAGGACTTGTTCTCCCCACTTTGCAAATGAATGAAGTGACACTCAGAGCTTGAATTATATGCTTAAGGCTCCCAGGGCTTCCCAGGTGGCGCTAGTGGTAAAGAATCTGCCTGCCAATGCAGGAGATGTAAGAAACATGGGTTCGATCCCTGGGTCAGGAAGATCCCCTGGAGAAGGAAATGGTGACCCACTACAGTATTCTTGCTTGGAAAATTCCAAGGACAGAGGAGCCTGGCAGGCTACAGTCCATAGGGTTACAAAGAGTCAGACACGACTGAAATGACTTCGCATGCAAGGCTCCCAGGTTGGAAGGGCAGAACTGGGACTAGGACCCATCTCCCTACCTTACCTGCCCTGTCTGGCACCGCAGCCGTGGGCCATGATCAGTTGCAGAACCCCTTCACTGTGGCCAGTCAGGACTCTCTTCTTCACCACGATTCTCTTCCTGGCTGGAGGAGCCAACCACCCTTCCTCCCAGGCCTTCTTAGTACCAAAGGTAAAGGTGTACCCTTGGCTGCATTGAAAGCCCTCACAGGATCTCCCCAGAGCCTGACAGTGTTTGGAGAAATGAGGCAGGCAGAGCTCCCTAGAGACAGGGCCTGTTTATTTTATTTCATTTCACAAACACAATGAAAAGAAAAATTCCGCTAATAGGATTGCCGATTCAGCATGCCTAAGCAAGCAACTCCAAGTAAATATAAAGCATCCGAGCACACCTTGAGATTGATGACAAGTCACGAACAATGACTGGCAACCAGAAACCAACCAGGAGAGTTGTCTTTTACTAAAGGGAGGGGGAGGGAGAGAGAGCAGACAGGAGGGTACAGCTGTTATAACCAACTCCTGTTGATTTTGTGCCTGCTCCTTTTGGGGCCCCTGAGGAGCTGAGGAAGCAGCCAGGTGACTCTCTGGGCTGCCTGAGTGCTTGCATGCATACACGTGAAGTTGCTCCAGTGTCCGACTCTTTGAGACTCGATGGACTGTAGCTCGCCAGGCTTCTCTGTCCATGGGATTCTCCAGGCATGAATACTAGAGTGGGTTGCCATTCCCTTCTCCAGGGGATCTTCCCAACCTAGGGATTGAACCTGAGTCTCCTGGGTCTCTTGCATTGGCAGGTGGCAACTCTGACCAAACCATCACTCTTCCTCCATGGGGAATCTCTCTGCCTATGAAGGAGGGGCTTCCTCTGGTCCAGGTGTGATAAACCTTCTGGGGTCCTGAACCCTGCGCTTCAAGCCTTGCTGGCAAAGCATGGTGTCTCCTGGGCCAACACCGCCCTCCTTCTAATACTGACCTGGCACCAGCAGCTCTAACTTGGGGCTGATGGATCATGGCCAGCCTGCATACTGCTGCCAGTCACCTCCTGGGTTGGGTGGGTCTTGAGTGGACCATCTGCATGTTGCCCTTCCCTGTTCTTATCTTTCTCCTTCTCCCAGCAGCTGCCTGTGGTAAGGAAGCTGGTAAGTCAATGGGCCACTGTCCGCTGAGGGTGGCAGAGAAACCCAAACTGTGCTCTGCTCTGGGCATGTATGGTTCACAAGTCCCCTCCTCTTTCTGGTCATGGTTAGCTTACCTGGAAGGTGGTCTGTGCTTGTTCAGTTCTTAGAAGGTACAGCTTAAATGTGTCAGAAAACATTCATGATCATAAGCTTACCCTTCACCTCACATCCTATATCCTAGTCAAGGATCTTCCAGAATGTCCCATGCTCTATACCTTCTCCATGCTCTCTCTCCATGCCTCTACTTGGGTATTGAAGTCCTAGCTCCAGCATCACCTATTCCCTGGTCCTTAGAAGGCCTTATTCCTCCTGCGTGTATCCCCACATCTTGTCTGCATCTAAATGGCAGGTAATTGCCACCCAGTTAACTGCTGTCCACTTCTTAAACCAAGTTCAGGGCCACATCCCAAAGAAATACACCCAAGAGAGGCATCTCAGGCACGACTTTGTAAAATGCAGGCACGTGAGAGGGGTGAGAAGCACTGGATCCATTTCCAAACCCCGAAATCCTGCTATAGAGGCACCAGACTCAGACCCCCCAGTTTTCTTCTAAGATCCAGAAGGTCTTTTGAGCCTGAGAGCCACCATCAGAGGCATTAAGTTGCTTGCACTGCTTTTCATTTTAAGATTCAGCAGTAACTTCTAGGAGCACTAATCCCTGTGGATGGGAAGTGCTGCTGGCTTCTTTGGTTTTCACTGTCTCTTTGTCACAGGGCAAAGGGCAGAGCACCATTGTGGGGCTGGAGCCTTTTAGATGTGTGACTCTCATATCCACACAGACTTGTGTCTTCAGGAGCCCCTGGGCTCCACCAGGAAGGGGACACCCACATCTCTGCAGGGAGAGATGGGTAGGGCACACCCAAGTGTCCACTTGTAGGACAGTGAGGCCTCAGAGGTTTCAGGCTTTCAGGGATGGCAGGCTGGTGGCGAAGAGCTAGAAGACCTGGTTTCTGCCCAATTCTGCCCTTGTAAGCTGGGAGTTTCTTCCTGCTGGTCACAGTGCAACAGAGTTTCATCCTCTTCAACCAGGCTTATTCTCCAGCCCCATTAGGTTCTCTCAGCTCAGGTCAGCTCAGCTCAGTCGCTCAGTCGTGTCCGACTCTTTGCAACCCCATGAATCGCAGCACGCCAGGCCTCCCTGTCCATCACCAACTCCCGGAGTTCATTCAGACATATGTCCATCGAGTCAGTGATGCCATCCAGCCATCTCATCCTCTGCCGTCCCCTTCTCC
The DNA here is from genome assembly GCF_023091745.1 of Budorcas taxicolor. Taxonomy (NCBI): domain Eukaryota; kingdom Metazoa; phylum Chordata; class Mammalia; order Artiodactyla; family Bovidae; genus Budorcas; species Budorcas taxicolor. Next base: position 37,061,897 of record NC_068932.1, read on the forward strand.
TCCTGCCCCCAATTCCTCCCAGCATCAGAGTCTTTTCCAATGAGTCCACTCTTCGCGTGAGGTGGCCAAAGTACTGGAGTTTCAGCTTTAGCATCATTACTTCCAAAGAAATCCCAAGGCTGATCTCCTTCAGAATGGACTGGTTGGATCTCCTTGCAGTCCAAGGGACTCTCAAGAGTCTTCTCTAACACCACAGTTCAAAAGCATCAATTCTTCGGCACTCAGCCTTCTTCACAGTCCAACTCTCATATCCATACACGACTACTGGGAAAACCATAGCCTTGACTAGACGGACCTTAATCGGCAAAGTAATGTCTCTGCTTTTGAATATGCTATCTAGGTTGGTCATAACTTTTCTTCCTGGGTACCTGGTTTTCTGGTTCTAGGAGATAGAGCAGAGGGATGTTCACATTTGGGGAGAATGTTGGGACAATAGAGCAACTGTCATCCAGAAACCACTCACGGGTAGAAGCTGGCAGGGACTTGAGAGTCAGTCAACCCATTTGTGTCTTAAACCTTAGTGCAGCAAGTTGGAGGGTTTTGTTTTGTTTTAACTTATGAAGGGCATGAACCATTTAGTGCTATGAAGTAACTGAAGAGGCAACATGGTAGTCAAAATTGTCAAGCACCAAACTGTGGTAGATACCCATGATGGGGATATGTAGATCACAACCCTGAAGGAAACTCACAGAAATAGGACCAAGTCTGGGCTGAGTGGTCTCATCCTATGCCACACCAAGCAATTGATTAGCTTAGTGCTGGCACCTGACTCAGATTAGACCGGTCAGAGTTCTTACCTGGGAATTCAAACACTTGGAACCATTTAGAACATAAGACAGTGTGCTCAAGGCTGGTGTACTGGGACGATCCTGAGGGATGGGATGGGGAGAGAGGTGGGAGGGAGGGTCAGGATGGGGAACACATATACACCCATGGCTGATTCATGTGAATGTACGGCAAAAACCGCCACAATATTGTAAAGTAATTAGCCTCCAATTAAAATTTTTTAAAAAAGTCAAAAAAAAAAAAAAAAAAAAAGAAGAACTTACAAAACAGAAAGAGACTCACAAACTTAAGAGAACCAACTTACGGTTTCCAGGGGTGGGGCTGGGAGAGGATGGGGGAAGGGAGAGTTAGGGAGCCTGGGAGGGACATGCACACGCTACTATATTTAAAATGGGTAACCAACAAGGACCTACTGTAGAGCACAGGGAACTCTGCTCAGTGTTATGCAGCAGCCTGGATGGGAGGGGAGTTTGCGGGAGAATGGATACATGTACATGTATGGCTGAGTCTCTTCGCTGTTCACCTGAAACTGTCACAACATTGTTAATCAGCTATACCCCAATTCAGAATAAAAAGTTTTTAAAAAGTGGAAAAAAGATTAAAAAGTTGGAACTCTTTGGAGGTGGAAGCATTGAGATGTGAGATCGATGAGTGAGCGTGTTCTCAGCTCATGGAGAAAACCGGGCTGCATGAGATTAACTCAACGGGTGGAGGAAAGGTGGTGCTGGAGTTCCTGGTTTCAGTCATTCCTGTAGCCCTGCTGCAGCTCTTTCCATGGTTGGATGAGAGACCTTTTTGTCTGAGCTACTTTGGTTGCGTTTCTGGTATTTGCAACCCAAAGTGTCCTGACTCACAGAAACAGAAAGCCTGACTCACAGGCTTAGAGCTGGTTGTCCTTAAAACCCTATCTGGATCTTAAGAAAGATCATAGCATCTGTAGGAGATGATGTCAGAAGAGAGTTCTGTAAATTGGAGTATCTATATTGAAATTACATTAGGCTCCCAGAGAGAGCTTTCAGAACCAAACAAATAAACAAAGCACAACTTTTGGTGTTCCCTAACTGCTTCTCACCTCAGCACCTCCTCATCGATGCTCTGATCTGCTAGGCTGCATCTAACCATCCATGTGTTTCCAGGGTAGAAGGAGCGCTGGACTGGGAGCCCTGATGCTGTTCCTTTCTGTCACTTGATGTCAAACAAACCACTCACCCTCTGTGGATGTTTCCTCATCTATAAAGTGGAGGCCCAAATGGGACTGAAGTTCCAAATTCAAGTGCTGTGACTATCTCTTGGGAAAAGAAAAACAGACCACATGGTCTGACAATTCTTCAGTCATTTGATTCAGTTCAGTACCGTTCAATAAATATTGCTGAGTCACCCCCCGAGCCAGTTGTGTTTTGAGAGCTGGTGATGTTGTAATGAGCTGGGGAGATGAGGGCTATTCTTATGCAGCTGATGTCCTACTGGGGGTAGCAGAAAAATGAATAAGTCAACCAAGAAATGAACACACAGGGACACTTTGAAAAAAAGAGAAGTGCTATGAAGAAAGCAAAATGGGATGCAGAGTGAGTGAGCTCCTGAAGAGAGCAGGGCAGGCTATTTGAAATGGGGCCAGTCCTAGAAGACCTGGGGCATGAGGCACCATGCTAATAAACCGGTCTTTTTAGGTTGTACACCCAGCGTGCAGTGATGGGCCTATGGCCAATGAAGGATGTGGATAAACAGTTGAAGAAATCCCCATGCACACTGCCTATCCAGTTTTGGTCTCAGAAACCCAAAGAACTGATATCAGACTCAGCTTTAAAAAAAAGGGTATTAACTGAACAATGGCTTGAGTAAGGAAAAAAATGCCCATCTGAACTCACACTTCCTTTGGCATTTCTTTGCTATGGACGATAGTAACTTAAAACTTTTCCAGGTTAAGGCTGATTTGGCATCAGTGTCCCCCCCGCCGCCCCTTAGACAACTGGGTCCCATTCAGTTTGCCCAGCTGCTGACATCTTTAGAAATCTGACTTTCACCATTGGGCTTCGAAATCCTTCTTCCATAATGATTCTAATTGTTGGAAGGAAGGTACTAAAGCCTTAGACATTGTGGCAGGCACATATCATCATTTAATTCTAATAGGACTGAACTTGGTGAGGTTTTATGACTCAGCCTTGGTCACAAGTTACAAACCAATCACACCTGAATCTCAGTCCTGGGTTGGTCACCCAGCCACTTGGCTTCTGAGCTTTGCCAGTGGTTCTGCCTACAAACGACAAGAAGCATCCCGTAGGAGGCTTTAAACAATGCCATGTTGTGGGAGCTCTGTACCCATTATCAGTTTATCTGCACAATTGCTCTGTGAGGTGTCATGGACATTTTTATCATGACTTGTCAGCATCCCTTATTCTCTTTCTCAGCTTTGCTCCCCCTTTTCAAGGAACTGCACCTGCTTCATTCCAATGAATTGGATCTACAGTCCCGGCAATAGATTTTGCCAGGCACCAAAAAAAAGGGAGGGAGGCTTCCAGTCCACCCAGCTCAGTAGGTGGTTTCCTGGTAACAGAAGAGGCACCTGCTCCCTGTGGCCTGATTCTGCTGTGTGACTGGAAATTATACTTTTCCAGCCCTTCCTATAATTCTATAAACTGTAAAAAAACCAAAACGGAACAAAACAACCCTTCTAGGGATAGAATGGACTTCCCGGGTGGCTCAGTGGTAAAGAATCCACCTGCAAAGCAGGAGGAGACAGGGTTTGATCTCTGGGTCAGGAAGATCCCCTGGAGGAGGGCATGGCAACCCACTCCAGTATCCTTGCTTGGAGAATTCCATGGACAGAGGAGCCTGGTGGGCTATAGTCCATAGGGTTGCAACTGAAGCAACTTAGCACACAGCACGTGCAGGGCAAGAATAGAATTTTTTTCCTTGACAGATAGACTTACACAGCAACATAATTATTTCTTTGGCTTCGACACCCTCTGATACCTCAAGGAAGCAGGGGATAATTGGTTTATAGTTCTTTCAAATTAAGCTCAAGTAGAAAGACTGGACTAAGCTTTAAAAAATTCCGCTCTGGTAATTTATGAAATCTGGTGGCATTGAAAGAGTCAGAATAATGGTCTTTGAGTCTCCAAAGTCACCTCCCCACATTTTCTCTCCTATGCACAACCCATTTCGCTATCTCTGGTCATCTCATAACTTCATTTAGAGCCACTTTGCAAGACTAGTCTTCCTTGCCAAAACCCTAGTCCTAATACAAATGGAAAAACACGAGAAAAAATAAAGAAGAAATGTACAAGGGTGTAGTCTACTAGTGCAATTAGCGTTAACAATAGCTCCCTTCGACATTAGAAGAAATGGTGCTTTGTGTTTTTCCTTTGGGTTATGATTCTATTTTTAAAAACCTGTTTGATACATGATTTTTGAAGTTAGCTGGGCTCTGAAGTTACTCAACTCTCAGAGACTTGAGTCCAGGGGAAAATGTAGAATGCCCTTTTCTGATGAGGTCACCCTGGCGGTCCAAGGCTGAGTCTCCAAAGCCTCAGTGAAATTGGAAATTGGAAGTGTTATTTGTCATTTGTCCAAACCTCCAGAGTCACTTCTCAACATGTATTTACCAGCTCCTGTTTGCCCTACTCTGTCCATCACCATTTCATCCTAGAAGCCCCAGCTGCACAGCATTTCGCAGCTTACAAAATGCTTTGCAAACATTCTCATCTGACACTTACCACAGAACTAGGAAGCTGGCTGAGAAGGTAGCACCAGCCCAACTTTGAAGGTGAGGAAGCCGAAGCACAGACAGTTCAAGGGGCTTGCTCAAGGTGACACAGAGCAGCAGGTCTTGAACCAAGGTTTTTTTCTTTGGCTGTGCTGGGTCTTACCTGCGGCATGTGGGACCTTCGATCTTCCCTGTGCCCTGCAGGATCTTTAGCTGCAGCATTTGAACTCTTAGCTGTGGCATGTGGGATCTAATTCCCTGACCAGGGATTGAACCCAGGTGCTCTGCATTGAGAGTGTAAAGTCTTAGCCACTGGACCACCAGGGAAGTCCCTTGAACCAAGCTTTCTAACTTAAAAGCCAGTGTGTTTTTCAAGGCCCTGTGGCTCTTTAACATTTTAACTTTGTATGGTCTTACTGCATTGCCGGTGATGGCCCCATTTTCTCCCTATGACACTAGGGTTGTCATTCAGATAACCCCTGGGCATCTTGTAAACTGACAAGGCTTTGGACTGAGTTGCTTGGCCTCTGGCTACAGATCACACCATTTGCCAAGTTAACAGCATGTATTGGTAGCTGTCAGCTTCCATAGCTCCTCCTTTCCTTGGGTGAGCACCCACTGGATTCTGGGAAGACAGAGATGGAGAGCTTCAGGCAGAGAATTCTCTGCGACCACTGGATGTCAGTACTGATCTACACCAGATGGCAGAACCTCTTCCCAAGCCGGGCAGAGCCACGAGCACTGGGATTTAAAATGGAACAGGAGAGGCACGTTGATCAAAAGCTAAGTGTACCGTGACTTCATATTTTAATTAAACAGTTGGGTTTCTGCAGCCCCATCTCTGAAGGCTGCTGTTCTTGGATTCCCCCTCTAAGTTGTTTGGCTTAGCTGTTCTTGACCTGATCTAGCAGGAGAGAGAGCAACTGAGATTCCAAGCAAAGCTGAGGACATCTCTGTTGGCTGGTTAACTTCCTTTCCCAGGATGGTACAACTTCAGATGTAGCAAAAATATCACCAAGCAAAGAATTTCAGTTCAGTTCAGTTCAGTTCAGTCACTCAGTCATGTCCGACTCTTTGCAACCCCATGAATTGCAGCATGCCAGTCTTCCCTGTCCATCACCAACTCTTGGAGTTCACTCAGACTCACGTCCATCAAATCAGTGATGCCATCCAGCCACCTCATCCTCTGTTGTCCCCTTCTCCTCCTGCCCCCAATCCCTCCCAGCATCAGAGTCTTTTCCAATGAGTCAACTCTTCGCATGAGGTGGCCAGAGTATTGGAGTTTCAGCTTTAGCATCATTCCTTCCAAAGAAATCCCAGGGCTGATCTCCTTAGTGGCTGCCTTTGAGATGGAGAAATCAGAAGACTTGGAGACCTATGAGATTCTTTAAATTAAAATTATGACAACATGTAGTCTGAATAAAATGGAAGAAAAAAAAATGTTACAAAGCAGTCACAAAATATAGAAGGAGGGGAAGGTAGCATCATGTTCATCTCACTACTCCCAGACCTTCCAAAACAAACTTCCTCTCTGGAGGGACTTCTGACCTTCCTTATTTGGCCACGGCCTCCTGCCACCTGTGTTTTTTTGCTGTTTCTCATCACACCTACACACGCCCACACACATTCATGTAAGTCTCTATGTATTTGCCTGTGGTTTTGCCCATCTGCGATTCTCCCACTCTCCTCCAGATTCTCCTCTTAAAAAAAAAGAAAAAACAGCTTTATTGAGATACAATTCACATACCACACAATCCACCAAAAGTGTAAGATAAAATCATTTTTAGTGTATTCACAGGTATGTGCAATGTTTCACAGTTAATTTTAGAACATTTTCATCACCTTAAAAAGAACCGGATATGGGGAGGGAGGTGGGAGGGGGGTTCATGTTTGGGAACGCATGTAAGAATTAAAGATTTTAAAATTAAAAAAATAAAAAACTAATTAAAAAAAAAAAAAAAAGAACTGGATAAGCTTTAGCCATCACTTCCCCAGTCCCCTCAGCCCCAGGCTACCAGCCCTAGACAACCCATAGTCTATTTCCTTTCTGAATAGATTTCCCTGTTCCAGACATTTCCCTGTTCATATAAATGGAATGGTACACGTGGTCTTTTGTGCCTGGCTTCTTTCACTTAGCATAATGTTCCCAAGGTTTCTGGGTATCGTAGCGTGTCAGAACTTCATTCCTTTCTATGGCCAAATAGAAATATTCTCATTCTCCCTATCTTTCAAAGTTCAGCTGAATCTTCGTCTCCTCCAGGAAGGCTCTGTAGTTCCTCATGCCCTTCTAGACCTCTCCCTGGGATATTTTCAGTGTAGTATGGAATTGTCCCTGTGTCCTTTCTTCTCTTGTCAGATGGGATCCCAGGCCAGTTCCCTGGGAAGCAGGCTCTTGCACACGAGAAGTTTATTGGAGATGCTCTCACGCCCAAGCTCATGGGGGAGTAACAGGTGCAGGAGTGGGCAGAGGAAGAAGATGAACTGCAGCCCTGCAACCTTGGTCTCAGACAACCTCCAGGAGCGCTACCATGGGAGTGCTTTCAGAGCTGGGCAAAGACTGGGCGTTTCCACCCCCTCATTGAGTCATTGGAGGCAGCTGGTCCCAGAAGAAGGCGTGACCTTGGACCACTTGTCTCTCTTCAGCCCAGGGCAAGTCCTGGAGAGGGGCTCAGCTGAGGGCTGTGGCTAGCAGCGCCTCCAGTGACTCAGGGAAATGAGGACATCATGGCGTCCACTGTGGACCAGAAGCCCCTTGAAATTGGGGGTCACGTCATTCTTCCTACTTGCCTCTCCCCTCCCCTAGCACCTGAATTTTGTTCAAAATCGGGCTCTGGAGTCAGGCAGTAATGGATTCAAATCTCAGCTCTGTAGCATATTATCTGAGGAACCATAGACATGCTCCAATTCCTTTAAGCCTGAGCTTCCTCACCTATGAAATGGGGCTAATAACAGTTCCTACCTTACAAAGTCGCTGGGAATACTGAGTTGATATTTAAGAAGTGTTTAACAAAATTGGTAAGTGTGTGTGTGTGTGTTAGTTGCTCAGTTGTGTTCGAATCTTGCAAACCCCATGGACTGTAGCCCACCTGGATCCTCTGTCCATGGGATTCTCCAGGCAAGAATACTGGAGTGAGGTAGCTATTCCATTCTCCAGGAGAACTTCCTGACTCCAGAAGTTCTCCAGGGATTGAACTCAGGTCTCCTGCACTGCAGGCAGATTCTTTACTGTTTGAGCCACCAGGGAAGCACGTATTGGTACATACTAAGCTCTCAATAAGTGTTAGTTACTGTTGTTATTGTTATTATTAGCAGATGCTCAAGGCAATCTGATCATCAGCTGACAAAGAAATGGGAGCTGATATATAACCTAAGGGGCAACAAATGAATCAGATGTCAATATTGAGATGTTAGTATTCTAAGGCAGAAAGTTATTTTTTAAATTTGGAAATATTTTAAACATTCAGAAAGGCATAGGGATTTACTGAATGTTCATGTTCCCATCACTGAAACTGATTTGAATAATTATAGATATATTTGAAGCCTTTTGGGTACCCTTACCCAATATGCACCTATCCCCAAGGTAAATCTTACAGATGATGTTTATCATTCTAAGGAATGTCTCAGTGCTGCTGTGTATGTCTGAATCTCTAGAAAAAATGTCATGTTTTCTGTATGTTTTAAAACATTTAGGTAAATGACATCATCCCTTCTTCTTTTTTTAACTCTACAGGATGCTTGATGTCAACTGTTTTTTGCTGGGACTCTGGCTCATTTATTTTCCCTGCAGTATAAGAATAAAAAGACTGCTCCCAAAGTATAAGAAGCGGAGGGAAAGAGACCCTTTCTGAGTGAGCTGCTGGGTCCCAACTTCTTTCCAGCCACCCTCATCTTCTGGGGGAGGTAGTGTAGCCTAGAGGTTAAAGCCACTGGAGCTGGATTCTGTAGGTTTGAATCCCAAGTCAACCATCTGGGGAAACTTGGGTAAGCTCCTTAACCTCTCTGTGCCTTGTTGCCTCATTTGTAACACAAGAACAATAACACCTCATGCCTACTTTAGAGGACTCCTTGGGAACACTTCATGAAGAAGCTCAAGGTGTGGTTCCAGCAGGGTCAGCTAGGACTCCTCTACTTGGGTTGTTTCTAAGCAGATGACATGGAACGTAGCTCCATGAAGCATCATCCCAGTCACTGTGGCCTGATTCCTTCTCTGTAGGGGAGGGCAGCTTTACAGACCTGGATTTTCCACTTTTGGGAAAGCCGGGATGCTGACATGGAAAGCTGACTACCCGATTTGTGGTTCCATATCCTGCTGGTGGCTCCTGGCCCAGCTGTGTAGAAAGGGCTCCCGGCTCCAATCTGTCACTGCCTTTGAACTGTCCAGCTCCCTCGAGGCCAGTCTTAGTATAGCTCCCATTGCACAGATGAGCAGATGGGCTCAGGGATGTAAGCTGACCTGCGATTAATAAGTGAGCTGTGCTGTGCTCAGCTGCTTCAGTCGGGTCCGACTTTTTGTGACCCCATGGTCTGTAGCCCGCCAGGCTCTACTGTCCCGGGATATTCCTGGCAAGAATACTAGAGTGGGTTGCCATTTCCTTCTCAAGAGGATCTTCCTGACCCAGGGATGGAACCCATGTCCCCATTGTTGCAGGTGGATTCTTTACCTACTGAGCCATTGGAAGCCCAACCTCCCAGAGACCGGAATCCGTCTCCTTATTCCAAATCCTGTGACCTACAGCTGTCTAGTTGGCCTCCCCAAATTCTATCAGTGATTGTCAGCCTTTTGTTTTCTTGCTTGAGAACAGGGCAGGACTGGAGGCTGGGGAGGGAAGAGAAGCAGTTTTCAGGACCACTCACCCCATGGGAGGCATGACCTGCTGCTGGCCTTGCAGGATCAACAATCACACGGCAGAAAGCCATGTTAGAACCAGAGGCTGTTTTGTGGATTTTTCTATCTTTCCTCAATGACTTTAGCTGAGTCATCAAAACGTATTTTCCGAAAGGCTGAACAGCCAGCAGGGTGGGTGTGAGGGGGATCAGTGGGTGGGTGATGAGCATGGAGGCAGATGGTGGTCAGGCAGCTCAGCTTGCATTCATCCAGATGCGCAAGGTTTGCCTTGCCTCACCTTGAAACGCAGTTTCCATGCGGGAAAATTTGTCAAGGTAGACAAATTCTCTCCTTTTTGAAATGTCTTATGACTATTCTTACATGCAGTTATTTATTTTAAAAGAGTTCACAGTGGCAGAGCTCACTGCCATCAATCAGTTTCAGTTTCCATTACAAAACCAATTTCGGAAGGTGATGGTGTCTGCTATTTCACCTTCTTCAGGACTTAAACTTTATGTTTTTCTATTTAAAAAGGAAGCAGTTTGTGTGTATGTTTTAAGAAACTAAGGGCCTGGACTTTTTGGGGGTGGGTTAGCAGTAAGAACTTAGGCAAGAAAATTGATAGTAAAGAGGTTTCAACTCCCATGATAACTTTGACCAATTTGTATTGGGTGACTGGAGTGCTGAGTTGAGAAGGATTCTGAGACTGTGTACAGCATCAGTGGAAAAGAGCTGTGGCTGATTAGTGATGTCTGTCATGAATCTCTGCGTGGGACGGGAGAGCCCAGAGAGAACCCTGCAAACACTCATTTGTAAATAGAGTAAGCTTCGTAGTTTTCTTCTAAGATAAACCTTTATTTCTTTGTAGCACTTGATGGTTTGGAAAGCATTTTCATGTGCTTTGTATTCATTGAACCACTCCATCATCTGTGTGAACTAAGTAGGGCTAATCTGTTTTCATATTAATTCATTTATCCATTAATATTTATTGGCAATTACTGTATTAGGCTGTGGTAGATTATGTATAAGGAGGATGACCACCAATGTCTTCCCTTCCAGTTCATGAATGCTGTCCCTCAACAAGCAGTAGAATCGAATTTCCTTCTAGCATCTGGCCTGCTCTTACTGATGTGCTTGACTAATAAGATGCAGCTGAAATGATATTCGGGGACTTCTAAGGATAGGTCTTCAGAGCCTCTTTCAGCCTATGTCTTCTTGAAGTGTTTGCTTTTGATTATACTTCTGGGACTAGAGAGAGGGTCCCAGCTGAGCCCAATCTTCCAGCCATCCCACTGCAGCACCAGTGATATGGGAAGCCGTCTTGGACTCTCCAGCCCAGCTAGCGGCCAGCTGAATGTCACTGAGTCACCCCAGTGGAGACTGTGTATAACAGAAGAATCACCAAGATGACTCCTGTATAAATTCCTGATTCACAAAATCATGATGTGAAACGAGTATTATTTTAAGTGAGTAAGTTTTGGGATAGTTATGTAGCAGTACGTAACTGGGACATTGACACTAGGCTTCCAGAGATGAGTAAGACCCAGTTTCAATCCATAAGTGCAGTCTCTTGGGAGAGATGGACCCATGAACACACAAATCATAATTTGGTGAAACCAAACATGTACAAGATCACTCTATTTCAAAGGAGGCTATTTTGACCCTGCCCATATTTCAAGGTAAAACTAAAGTGAGGAACTGAGGACAGTTCTTGGATTTTTCTAGGTCCCATATGTCTTCTTGGGGCTTCCCTGGTGGCTCAGATGGTAAAGAATCTGCCTGCGATGCCAGAGACCTGAGTTCAGTCCCTGGGTTGGGAAGATCCCCTGAAGAAGGGAATGGCTACCCACTCCAGTATTCTTGCCTGCAGAATCCCCGTGGACAGAGGAGCCTTGTGGGCTACAGTCCTGGGGTCACAAAAGTTGGACACAACTGAGCAACTAGACACACATATGTCTTAGTGTGAGGCAAAGGCGGAGTCCTTCTGGCTTGAGTCAGTCAGATGGAAGTGAACCATTGTCCACCTGGTTTTCTATGTGTGTGTGACTGTGTGAAAGAGGATCTTTTGGGTCACAGGATCAGAGATGCACTCAGGTTGTTCCAGATTAAACAGAAACTGAAATGCTCCACCTCCTCAAGCAGCCATGCCTCAGGAAGACTCCTCTCCCTCCAACATCATTCCCCTCCTCTCAGCAAATCGTTCCACTGCTCATGCTCATATTTAGTAACAATTTTTTGCAGCTCTCAGTGCCCCAGGAGAGAGTCTGGTTGGTTTAGCTTCTGCTCTAGGACAGAGCTTTGGCTCCAAGTCAATCATAAATCCTGCCTTTGGGGCTGTGTCCAACTCCTGGTGAACTAGGTGCAAAGCATGGTAGACCCTCTATGGGCATCTTAGAAGAGGTTTATGAGAAAGCAGACCCCTGAGCTGCCCCCACAAGGGGAAGAGTCTTTGGCAGGCATGATTATGAGTGCTGGAGTTAGGGCTGAACTGTGCAAACTGATCACCCCTTGCAAATTACAGGCTGTGGCTCTGAACCCAGAATTCCCGGTTTCCAACCAATTGGCCAAACCCAGTGGAAGTGGACCAGGTGCATCCAGGGGAAGCCACTTTTGAGAATAAATTCCCTTGGGAAACTCTGAGGGCAGCTTAAATCTCAAGAAAGTGACTCATTAGGAGCTCGGGAAGCCGTTTAATTGCCCTGTCCAGCCAAGATGCAGTGCTGCCTGGCCAGCTTGCTGAAAAGTAATGAATTCACTAGAAGTCCCAGCTCCCTCCCTGCCTGCCCAGGTTCCCTCTTGCTTTCTCTTCGTCCTCTCACCCCAGGCACTGTGGCCCCGTTGCCCAGAGGCCCTTGAGTGGTGCTCTGTAACCTGTCTGTCCCTGGGGCAATCAGATTCTCGGAAAGAATATACAGAACCAGGCAAAGGGATGTTTTGCTGAACTGTTAATGTAATCACTTGAAAGTTATGTTAACAAAGGTAGAAGGAGTAAATCACATAGAAATACTACTCATCTCTCCTTAGAAAAGTATGACAGTTCAAGAAATCCATCCAGTCTTGGAAAAGCTGTGATTTTCGGTTGCCATGGCAACACCCGCCTCCTCTCTGGAGCTACCCTGCAGCAGGCTAGTTGCAGGCTGCAGGATAGTGCAGTGGGGGCAGATAACCATTGGAAAGGGAGCTGGGAGGTTGTGTTCTAGTTCCAACTCCGCTGGGGACCAGTCCCTCTGAGCTTCCCAAAGAGGAGTGCTGCATTATAGATCTCAAAAGTCTTTTCCAGCAGGAACATTCCATAGTAATTATCTATCCATTTATATCGATCTATGTTTACTGCCTCGCACCGCTTCCGGAATCTTGGTTCCCCGACCAGGGATTGAACGCACGCCAAGTGAAAGTGCCAAGTCCTAACCCTTGGACTGCCAAGGAATTCCACCATCCACGGTAATTATCTGAAGTCAAGGGACCTTAGACCTTTTCAAGGGGATCTAGCGGGCTGCCGTCTATGAGGTCGCACAGAGTCGGACACGACTGAAGCGACTTAGCAGCAGCAGCAGCAGCAGCAGCAGCAGCAGCAGCAGCAGCAGCAGCGTGTGAAACTGCTTGGTTCTAGGAGACATTCTCCCACAGGATGGGTTAAGGTGGGAGGCGGAGCCTCCAGTTCCCTGAGGAAGGCCAAGCCCAGCAGAGGGCGTCTCTTCGTTCTTGTCCACTAGGGGGCAGCACTTAACTGTGCTGGCCACTGGCTCTCTACCCTGGGACCTGGAATCTCGAGTGACCCAAAGAGGCAGAGGCTGTTCCGGCTGGTAGCCGCTGTTGCTGGTGTAATGACTGTGACCGGGAGTGTCCCCTGGTGCCAAGAGTGATGTCTCAGTCAAGCTTTTCTTGTGGCATGCCCGTGACTGTGTTCTCTGTTAACTTGGTCTTGCCTCTTTTTCTGCTTCTTGTTTAATTTTCTAAGCAATGGCTTCCCAGGTGGTGCTTGCGGTAGGCTTTCATCCCTGGGTCAGGAAGATCCCCTGGAGGAGAAAAATGGCAACCCGCTCCAGTATTCTTGCCTGGAGGAATACCATGGACAAAGGAACCTGGCAGCTACAATCCACAGGGCTGCAGAGTCGGACACGACTGAGAGACTTAGCACAATACTTTCAGTAAGGATTTGGTATTTTCTCTTAGGTTGGCCAGGGTTGATTTCCCTCTCTCTTTCTGTCAGTTTAGTGGCAGCTTGGGGTTTCACATGTCAGGTGACTCTCAGCCGAGTCTTCCTATATCACCACCATCTCACATCCGCTTGACGTAACTTTAATCATCTCTGTTACTGGAATATCTTACAGTATTAGTTTTCTGTGGCTAATGTATTAACAACAAAGTACCCCAAACTTAAACAATGTGAATGTATCTTAGAGCTCTTAGGTCAGATGTCTTATACAGGTCTCACTGGGCCAAAATCGAGGTGTCAGCCAGGCTGCTCTTCTGGAGGGTCTGGGGGAGAATCCATTTCCTGTATCTTTTCTGGCTTCTAGAAGTTGCTCGTGTTCCTTGACTCATGGCCCCTTCTTCGTCCACCTGCAAAGCCAGCAGTAGCTGGTTATGTCTTTCTCCCATTGAATCACTCACTGTTCTTTCTGCCTCCTTCTACATTTAAGGACCCTTGTGATCACTTTGGTCCCATCCATATAATCCAGGATAATCTTTCAATTTTCAGGTTAGCAGATTACCAACTTTAATTCCATTTGAAGCCTAATTCCCCTTTGTCATGATAGGTAACATTTCCAGGTTCCAGGGATTAAGTCAGGAACATTTGGTGGGGTGTGTGTGTGTGTGTGTGTGTGTGTGTGTGTGTGTGTGTCATATTTTGCATGGGCTTAATGGGTAGCTCAGTGGTAAAGAATCTGCCTGCTAATGCAGGAGATGCAGGAGACACAGGTTTGATCCCTGAGTAGGGATGATCCCCCCTGGAGAAGGAAGTGGCAACCCACTCCAGCATTCTTGCCTGGGAAATCCCACGGACAGAGGAGCCTGGCGGGCTACAGTCCATGGGGTCGCAAAGAGTAGGACACGACTTAGCGACTGAGCATGCACATGTCATATTTTGCCTTCCGTACTCACTTTCTCGCCGCAGTCAGGATTTCTCATCCTGAAAAACCGTTTCTTTGGTCCTGCTACCTGTGTGCATGTGCTACCCAGCTCTCCTGGATTCCATGCTAAGCTCCTTGGAGGAGGGTCTACTCTTGCTGTTTCCCATCCTTTTTTACCCACTCCTTAAAAAAAAACCTCAGATATGATTCACATACCACAATAGTCACTCTTTTAAAGTGTATAAGTCAGTGGTTTTAGTGTGTTCACTATAGTGTGAAGCCATCAGCACTATCTAATTCTAAAACATTATCATTGCCCTAAAAAGAAACCCTATACCCATCAGCAGTCACTCCCAATTCCTCCCTTCCTCAGTCTCCGGCAACCGCTAAACTTCTGTCTCCGGATCCACCTATACTAGCTTGGACAGTTCATATAAACGTAATCAAATAACACGTGGCCATTTGTATCTGGCTCATTTCACCAAATTCCCTGGTAGCTCAGGTGGTAAAGAAACCACCTGCCTTGCAGGAGACCCCGGTTCGACTCCTTGGTTTGGAAGACCCCCTGGAGAAGTGAATGATAACCCACTCCAGTATTCTTGCCTGGAGAATTCCGTGAACAGAGGAGCCTGGCGGGCTACAGTCCATGGGGTTGCAAAGAGTCGGACACGACTGAGTGACTTTCACTTCATAGTGTTTCCAAGTGTCATTCATTCTTACATATCTCCCAACCTGGCTTCCATGAACCTTCCCCATGCTTCACTTGCTGAACTCCCTGTAACATCCACTCAGTTCAGTTCAGTTCAGTTCAGTTGCTCAGTCGTGTCCGACTCTTTGCGACCCCATGAATAGCAGCATGCCAGGCCTCCCTGTCCATCACCAATTCCTGGAGTTCACTCAAACTCACGTCCATCGAGTCTGTGATGCCATCCAGCCATCTCATTCTCTGTTGTCCCCTTCTCCTCCTGCCCCCAATTCCTCCCAGCATCAGAGTCTTTTCCAATGAGTCAACTCTTTGCATGATGTGGCCAAAGTACTGGAGTTTCAGCTTTAGCATCATTCCTTCCAAAGAACACCCAGGGCTGATCTCCTTTAGAATGGACTGGTTGGATCTCCTTGCAGTCCAAGGGAATCTCAAGAGTCTTCTCCAACACCACAGTTCAAAAGCATCAGTTCTTTGGCGTTCAGCTTTCTTCACAGTTCAACTCTCACATCCATACATGACCACTGGAAAAACCATAGCCTTGACTAGATGGACCTTTGTTGGCAAAGTAATGTCTCTGCTTTTGAATATGCTATCTAGGTTGGTCATAACTTTTCTTTCAAGTAGTAAGTGTCTTTTAGTTTCATGGCTGCAGTCACCATCTACTCAGTTGCTTCCAAATTTCATGGCCTTTCATGGCCTCCATCAGTCACAGGTAGCAACCTCCCTCTTGGAACACTCCATCCTTGGCTTCCACCATGATGCCCCTCATGGTTTTCCTTCCATCTTATGTTCTTGCTTCTCCTCTGGCCTTAGTCTCTCCCCTGGCCTTCTGAAAGGAACTGCCCCTCAATGGTCAGCCTAGGTTCTCTGCTGTTTCCTGTATCCCAGAGGTTCTAACACCCCACGCTGGGACCTTAGATTGTAGATAACATTTTTGTGCGTGCATCTGTAGCTTTCATCTGCTTCTCAAATGGGTCCATGAGTAGTAAAGTGTTAAAAGCCACAGCTATGTAATCTTTCTGCCTTTGAGAAGAGAGGTTGCCAAGAAACTCTGGGTTGCAAGTGACAGAAACCCAACTTAAGCCAAGTTGGACAAAGAGGGAATTTAGAAGCTTACATGCCTGGAGTAGCTCAGAGAACTCAAGGAAGCACAGCAGCTTTGTGGATTTGGGTGAACTGGAATCAGGAGCATGCTGCTGTCAGAATTCTTTATTTTTCAACTCTGCTTGGCTTATTCTCTCCTTAAAATTAGCTTTTTCACACACCACAGAGGCTGGTACCCGGCAGCCCTCAATTTCTTCCTACTCTGGGACTAAAAAACCAAGCCCTTCTCCTCCAACTGCAACTTAACAGTCCCGAGGCAGGGCTCTGAGCACCCTGTGTTGGGTCATATCCTCATCACTGGAGCAGTCACGTGGCCAAGCGAGTTGAGTGCTAGGATTGTGTTAGGTATCCTCGTATATTGTGGGGCAGGGCTCAGCGGTCCTGCCAGATGCCCCTAATGGGCATGAAGGGGGAGCAGCTCTTAGAAGAGGTGTGTGTGCATGTGCTGGACAGTGAGAAACAGCAGATGTCTCCTTCAGGAGCCTGCCAGCCACTGTTGCCATGACTACCACCATGTGGCTAACTCCCAGTTATCCAGATGTCTCCTGAGGCCTACCCGGTGGTCTACTGGCATCCCCAAACTGAGCATCTCTGGGGTCCCCAGTCTTGTCAATGGCACCTCTCAGCAAGTCTCCCAAGCTTCTCCCAGTTTCTTGCCCCATTGAATCACTGTTCCCACTCCTGCCTAGGTAGTGGTGCAGGCCCACCTATCTTTGCACTTCAACATCGTTCCCAGCCCTTGTTCTCATCCCCAAGGCTCCCCGCCTAGGGAAGACCCTCAGTGCCTGTGCCTCAATCCACCCTCCTGAACTCTTAGTGAGACTCCCTGCCTCAAGGCAGATTCAGCCACCATCCATGGAGCCTCTACTCCATGCCAGAAATGTGCTCAGCATCACTTTAAAAAAAAATCCTCATAACAATTCCATGAGTAAGATAGTGTTATCGCTGATTTATAGGTTAGGAAAGTGAGCTTTAGTAAATTAAGGGCTTGCTGAAAGAGGCAGGGGTGGTGGAGGAGAAGAATCGCAAGGAGAGATAAGAAAGCCTTCCTCAGCGATCAATGCAAAGAAATAGAGGAAAACAATAGAATGGGAAAGACTAGAGATCTCTTCAAGAAAATCAGAGATACCAAGGGAACATTTCATGCAAAGATGGGCTCTATAAAGGACAGAAATGGTAGGGACCTAACAGAAGCAGAAGATATTAAGAAGAGGTGGCAAGAATACACAGAAGAACTGTACAAAAAGATCTTCATGACCCACAAATCACGATGGTGTGATCACTCACCTAGAGCCAGACATCCTGGAATGTGAAGTCAAGTGGGCCTTAGAAAGCATCACTACGAACAAAGCCAGTGGAGGTGATGGAATTCCAGCTGAGCTATTTCAAATCCTGAAAGATGATGCTGTGAAGGTGCTGCACTCAATATGCCAGCAAATTTGGAAAACTCAGCAGTGGCCACAGGACTGGAAAAGGTCAGTTTTCATTCCAATCCCAAAGAAAGGCAATGCCAAAGAATGCTCAAACCACTGCACAATTGCACTCATCTCACATGGTAGTAAAGTAATGCTTAAAATTCTCCAAGCCAGGCTTCAGCAATACGTGAACCATGAACTTCCAGATGTTCAAGCTGGTTTTAAAAAAGGCAGAGGAACCAGAGATCAAATTGCCAGCATCCAATGGATCATCAGAAAAGCAAGAGAGTTTCAGAAAATCATTTATTTTTGCTTTATTGACTATGCCAAGGCCTTTGAATGTGTGGATCACAATAAACTGTGGAAAATTCTGAAAGAGATGGGCATACTAGACCACCTGACCTGCCTCTTGAGAAATCTGTATGCAGATCAGGGAGCAACAGTTAGAACTGGACATGGAACAACAGACTGGTTCCAAATAGGAAAAGGAGTACATCAAGGTTGTACATTGTCACCCTGCTTATTTAACTTATATGCAGAGTACATCATGAGAAATGCTGGGCTGGAGGAAGCACAAGCTGGAATCAAGATTGGCAGGAGAAATATCAATAACCTCAGATATGCAGATGACACCACCCTTATGGCAGAAAGTGAAGAAGCACTAAAGAGCCTCTTGATTAAAGTGAAAGAGGAGAGTGAAAAAGTTATCTTAAAGCTCAACATTCAGAAAACTAAGATCATGGCATCCGGTCCCATCACTTCATGGCAGATAGATGGGGAAACGGTGCAAATAGTGGCTGACTTTATTTTTCTGGGCTCCAAAATCACTGCAGATGGTGACTGCAGCAATGAAATTAAAAGATGCTTACTCCCTGGAAGGAAAGTTATGACCAACCTAATAGCATATTCAAAAGCAGAGACATTACTTTGCCAACAAAGGTCCATCTAGTCAAGGCTATGGTTTTCCCAGTGGTCATGTATGGATGTGAGAGTTGGACTGTGAAGAAAGCTGAGCGCCAAAGAACTGATGCTTTTGAACTGTGGTGTTGGAGAAGACTCTTGAGATTCCCTTGGACTGCAAGGAGATGCAACCATTCTAAAGGAGATCAGCCCTGGGTGTTCTTTGGAAGGACTGATGCTGAAGCTGAAACTCCAGTACTTTGGCCACCTCATGCAAAGAGTTGACTCATTGGAAAAGACTCTGATGCTGGGAGGAATTGGGAGCAGAAGGAGAAGGGGATGACAGAGGATGAGATGGCTGGATGGCATCACTGACTGGATGGACGTGAGTTTGAGTGAACTCCGGGAGATGGTGATGGACATGGAGGCCTGGCGTACTGCTATTCATGGGGTCACAAAGAGTTGGACACGACTGAGCAACTGAACTGAATTGGCCTGAACTGACGACTGCATGATATGATAGTTCTAAGACAGTTATGGTGGTGGTTTATTTGGTAAGTCATGTTTGATTCTTGTGACCTCATGGACTGTAGCCTGCCCAGCTCCTCTGTCCATAGGATTCTCCAGGCAGGAATACTAGAGTGGGTTGCCATTCCCTTCTCCAGGGGACCTTCCTGACCCAGGGATCAAACCTGGGTTGCCTGAACTGCCGGTTCTGGGGGAGAGGGGAGAGCTGTACTGTCCTGGCTGCCCTAGAGGAGGCACCCTGTGGCCTCCTCTGGGCAGCTTCCACAGGCTCTGTTGTTTGTTTGCTTGTTAACGTGCTGGTTTTCAGTCTCTCCTTGTAGGCCACAAAATAAGCTGCAAATGAGGACCTTGCCTGTCTTCTTCAGGACCAGTGCTAGACCATGAGAAGGTGCTCGATACATACTGGCTAGGTAGATGGATGGTTGGATGGCCTGGAGGGAGAAGGAAAAGAGTTTCTAGTTAAAGTCCTAGAATGAGATATTCTGAATTGTTACTATACCACCCAGTGTTGTCATTCAGTTGCTAAGTGGTATCTGACTCTGTTGTGACCCCATGGACTGTAGCCCACCAGGCTCCTCTGTCCATGGAATTTCCCAGGCAGAAGTGCTGGAGTGGGTTGCCATTTCCTTCTCCAGGGGAACTTCCCAACTCAGGAATCGAAATCTCCTGCTTGCAGGCAGATTCTTGAACACTGAGCCACCAGTTCCACCCAAGTGGTCATTTATTTTCTACTGAGTAGATCAAGTGTGCCTGAATAGGGAAACCCTGCAAGGACATGGCCTCCAGCCAGGTATAGCAGTCTCCGTGCTCCCAGGCCCTCCAGGCTGCTCCTCCCACAGCCAACCTCCTGCTGTAGAACACTGGGCTGCTCTCTAATTGACCTTGAAAGAGGCGCTGTTTACAGCTGCAACTTAGCAGCCATTGATCTTGAATTGATTAAGGCACCATTTTGAAAAGGAGAACTACAGGAACGGGGACAAAGAACCCCATGTCCTGAGGATTTCACACCATCCATTTACCTCCTTTGCATCCAGTGTGTGTGTTAAAAAAAAAAAATAAACAAACAATTAATGAATTACTTAGAAGCGGAAACAGGTCCAAATTTTTCTCAGCAGGAGGGCACACTGGCTGCCTAGATCCTTGAAAGGGCATTCCCAGCCCTCATTAGTTCAAACTGGAGAGGTCTGTCCGTTGTCCCAAGCCGGCAGCTGATCAGGGCTCAGAGGGTTGGGGCTTCGTCAGACATTATAAACTCTTTGGATCTGCTTGTTTTTTTTTTTTTTTGTGGCAGTTCCAGCACTTGGCAGGGCACCCGGAAAGAGCAGAAAACCTGGGTTCTCCTCTTGGCTCTGCCTGGCTGAGCTCGACTGGGCAAGTGACCTCCCTTTTGGCGCCTCAGATCACTCGTGTGTAAAATGAGGGGGTTGGAAAAGAATATTGGTTTCTAAACCTTTTACTTTTTTTGCCCTGAAATGTGTTCTTTAAATGAAAGCTAAGTGGGTCTCCTCTTCCCCTCCAGCACATTGAAATGAAAGTTGGAAAAAAAAGATGGGGTAGGAAGAGGCAATGGGGTCCCCTACGCCCCCACTCCCAATCTCCAGTCTGAGAAGCGGGATCCACGGAACTGCCCGGCTTCTGTGGCATGCAGTGTGGAAACCACTTCATGCTCTCCTGCCCAGCTCTAACTGGAGTTGTTCCTCATCAGAAGAAGCCTAATGCTTGTAGTATCTAGGAGTTGTACATGGTTGCTAGTAATAAAGTGTTAGTCATTCAGTTATGTCTGACACTTTGCGACCTCATGGACTGTCATCTGCCAGGTTCCTCTGTCTGTGAATTTCTCCAGGCAAGAATACTGGAGTGGGTAAACATTCCCTTCTCCAGGGGATCTTCCCAACCCAGGGATCTAATCCAGGTCTCTTGCATTGCAGGCAGTTTCTTTATCTTCTGAGCCACCACAGGAACCTGATAAGTAAAAGTTTAAGCAGATTGGGAGGGTTGTTCATTCATTCGGTAATGAGAAATCTGAAGGCAGGCACTCCACGACTAGTATGGTAGCTCCATAGCATCATGTGGGAGAAGAGTTCCAGATTCCTTTTATTTTTCTATTCCTTTATTCTGAGCATATGGCTCCCATCCTCAAAGTTGGCTCATGGTTAGAAAATAGCTGCTGAAGCTCCAGACATCACACTCACATTCTAAACAAGAAAAAGGTGAAAGGGAAGAAGGGCAGACAAGCATTTGCCAATTCAGTCTGCTCCTTTAAAAAGTTTCCCCGGGTGCATTACTGGAGATTCCAGCTGATGTCACCTTGGCAAGAACAGTCTCACATGAGTACTGGGTGCAAAGGAAGCCAGGAAACATTAGTATCATCAATTTTTTAAAACCAAGGTGTATTGGCACCCAGCATAAAATCGGCATTCTGCTAATAATGACAAGGAGAGACTGGATATTGGGTGGGCCACAGGATAAATCAACAGCTAACAGCTCTGGAGCACTTATTAAATACCATGCATGTATTATCTCATTTAATTTTCATAACTGCCTAGTGAGGTAAACACTCATCATTCCCATTTTATAGCTGAGGAAGTCAGAGCTCCAAGAAGTTAAGTGACTTGGCCACAGCAAACAAGTGATGAAGCCAGGATATTAACCCAGGCACTCAAGCTAGAGTCCAAACCCTTAACCACCAGATTATACTGCTATGGTAAAGACCAAAATGTAGATTACATGCAGGGCTTTTCAATGCTGTTTCAGCATCTTGACAAAAGAGAGACACAGCAGTCCACAGAGAGCCAGCGCCTGCCTTTTCTGCTCCTCTGCAGTTTCCACATCCTCTTTCTCTAAGGGCAACCGCAGTGGCAGACTGAATTGGCTATGATGCATTTACCAGAAGGTAAGTGTTTTAGATACGGTTTGGAGGGGGTTCAGGGGAAACGTTTTCAGGGACTTGACTTACAGAAATGATTGATGAAGCAAGATTAAAAGAACGAAGTCTATTATGGGCTGGCACAGTATGAAAGGGAGGGAGGGAAGAAGGCAGCATGGAAGTTGAGCACGTAGGCAGCCTGAGAGTTCCAGAAACCTAGAGGAAGGCTGTGCTCCACGAAGCAGAGGGCTCACAGCTCAGATCCCGTTGGAAAAGGACCAACAGCAAGCCTGTGGCAATGTCTTTAAGTCGTTTCATATTTACAGACCACTTGGGCCACTTTTTTCTCTTTTAATCATCTTAATATTATCCCAGGTGACATCACATACCCCAGGCAGTGGGAGATCCAGGAGTGTGGACGGCATCAAAAGCAGCATCTTGGGCTTCCTTGTAGGTCCAGTGGTTAAGAATCTGCCTGCCAGTACAGAGGACAAGGGTTTGATCCCCAGTCCAGGAAGCTCCCACATGCTTCAGAGCAACTAAGCCCAGGCGCCAAAAACTACCAGCTCACATGCCACAACTACTAAAGTTGCCTGCACACCCTCGGGCCCATGCCCCACAAAAGAGCAGCCAACTCAGTGAGAAGCCCACGCACCACAGCTAGAAAGTAACACCCGCTTACCACAACGAGAGAAAACCCATGTGCAGCAATGAAGACCCAGAGCAGCCAAACATAAATAAATTAAATTAAAAAGTGGCATCTTCATTCAGTACATCCACTGACACGTCATAGTTGCACAATAAAAGTTCTCTGTAGCTAATGCAGCTTAGAACCAAATCCATGGACATAGCCCTTGTGGGTCAGGATTTCTCTTAAGGGAAGTGCAACTTCAGCTTGTTCATCAGGAGGCAGACTTCCAGAAGGGAAAGTAGGAATACTCCACTGTAAGACCAAGGAGTAATGCAAACGAAATTCTCGTGAGCCAACACAGAAAGAGCTAGCTCGTAACCTGGCATTTTATTTTCCAATTGAGTTCTTTTTTAATGGGGGCTTTCTGGGCTTTTGGTAACATTCTATATCTTGATCCATTTGTGAAAACTCATTGTGCTTTATTATTCATATTTGCCTTTTCTTTACCAAAACAAAAACAAAAACGGGCATCTTCAACATTTCAAGGTGCTAAAATGGCATTCTGATTAAGAATGTGATGTGGCAGAGACCACTGGGTGTCTCACAATCTCACTCTCTGCTTCCTCCTTAGAAGGAGACTCCTGATTTTTAACTGGGCACAGGGCTAGCTGGAATGAGACTACTGTACATCTTCCACCTTCTCTCGCAACTGAGTGTTGCCTTGTGACCAAGTTCTGGGCAATGGGATATGTGATCATCATAGTAAGCAGTTTTAAGAAGTCACCTTTCCTTCCCTTCTCCTTCTTGTTGGCTTGAAAGCAGATGCAATGGCTGGATCTTCGCAGCTATCACAGTCCAGGAGGTGGAAATTGTGCTGTGGATGTTGGCACACAGCACAGTTGGTCCTTGAGTATCATGCAGCTCCCACAGCAGCCTCGAACAGTTCTCTTTTTATAAAGGTGAATAAACTGCTATCCTGCTTAAGCAGCTGTTTTGGGGTTTCTCTGATTTGTAGCCAAATTTAATCTCAATAGATAAATAGGATGGACCCCAAATTCAGATTTTTTTGAAGAGGGAGGAGACAGTGTGATAAGTTTCAATTCTATTGGTAAAAAGTTTGTTTCTTAACCTGGGTGGTGGGCATATAGGTGGTACTTATGTTAAATTAAAAACTTTTGGGTGTATATCTAAGTATCACACATTAAATCTCTTTCTATGTACTGGTAAAAATAGCATCAAAGCAAGACCATGGGCTACATGGAAAAATAATAAAATGGTGGCCATTTGAGGGTTCACCCCAGCTCTGGGTTCAGATCAGCTTTGGTGTGAGAGTCTAAGTGCTGTCTCTGAATAAGCTTAATGGACAGAGTGAGCAAGATTTGAAAGGGTAAGGGTGGGTTCAGCCTGTGGATACCAAACCCAGTGTTTGGGAGCAGGAAGGGAAGAAGAAGGCAAGAGCTTGGCACCATTCTCTCCCCTACTCTGCCCAGGCCCTGTCTGGGATGGGTCAACCAGAATCTCTCATTGCAAACAAGCCATGGAAAGTTCTCTTTTCCAATCCACCTACCTCATCCCTCTGCTCTCCACCAATCCCCACTTTTATTTTCAGTTCAGTCCAGTTCAGTCACTCAGTCGTGTCCAACTCTTTGTGACCCCATGAATTGCAGCTTGCCAGGCCTCCCTGTCCATCACCATCTCCCGGAGTTCACTCAAACTCACGTCCATCGAGTCGGTGATGACATCCAGCTATCTTATCCTCTGTCATCCCCCTTTCCTCCTGTCCCCAGTCCCTCCCAGCATCAGAGTCTTTTCCAATGAGTCAACACTTCTCATGAGGTGGCCAAAGTACTGGAGTTTCAGCTTTAGCATCATTCCTTTCAAACAACACCCAGGACTGATCTCTCCAAATGTATTTAAAATCCTATATTTGCATGACAACAAATTCAACTAGATGTGGTTAAAGTGAAATATCCACAAAGCTTCCTCCTCTGATCTAATCCTACCCTTCGGAGCTGCTATGCTGAATAGCAGAGTGAGCCTGTGACGGCTGGCAAAGGCAAGTTTAAAGGCTGGAGCCCCAGGGAGACCAGGCAGATGTCTTGGTGGTGCAGGAGTAAAGAATCTGTTTGCCAGGGCAGGAGACCTAGAAGACTTGGGTTCGATTCCTGGGTTGGGAAGATCCCTTGGAGAAGGAACTGGTAACTCACTCCACTATTCTTGCCTGGAGAGTCCCATGGACAGAGGAGCCTGGCGGGCTACAGTTCATGGAGTCCCAGAGTCGGCCAGGACTGAGAGATTGCACACAGTCCTCTGCTTAGGTACTGCCCATGGATACTGTAGGCTGCTGTGGTAGGGAAGGGCTGCTACTCCTGAAGGGTAGGCCTGGGAGCTCCTTGAACCTGTAAACTCCACACCACTGCTTTCACTTCTCCTTCCACCTGGCTCCCCCTGAATGCATCTTCAGTTCCGACGATGGGGGCGCCCATCCAGGAAGCCAGCCCTGATCTCTCTCCTCCCTGCAGGAATCCCCAGCCTCACCGTTGGGCCCCCAGAGCTTGCGAAGACATCATGGAAACACTTGCAGCCCTTTATAGCATGGACGTGAGCCTGTGTCTCGTCTGGCCTGGGGAGCCCCTGGGGGCAGGTTTCTCTCTCTGTTCTCTGAGCCTTCAGACCAGCTGGAGCCCACCCCACACTTGCTGATTGAAAATGGGTGTTTGGCCCAGATGTCTGTTTGGAGCCACATCTAAGACAGCCTGTGTTGTGGGAAAGGCTCCCCACCTTCCCGAGTGCCCGAGCCAGTCACCACAATCCTCTCATCCTGACAAGAAAAAAAACCCGCCAACCTCTGCTGGGCTGAGCCCTCTGAGAAGTGGGAGAAGATTCCAGAGCTGGAGCCTGGCCTGCCCGGAAGGCTGAGGGCAGGGTCTACCTAGAGGGCCTGGGACCGGAAATGGAGGGGCGGGGGCAGGAAGGAGTTGGGGAGGAGTGGGCGGTGAAGGCTCTCCAGGATCCACAGGCTTTGTAGCGGCGTCTTCTCTGTCACTTCCATGAAAGCACCTCAAAGCAGGTGTCACTCTCCTCTCATGTCACAGAGAACACTAGGTCAGTGAGAGAGCTTGCCCAAGGTTCTGCTGCAGGAAAAGGAGGCCTGGCTTGGGACAGTCTGCTTGCTTTCAAATAAGCAGAAGTTTGGGCCCGGGCATGCTGTGACTGCTACTTGTGGGCCCACTGCACAGAGAGGCTGCTCACCTGCTGGGAGATGGGTCCAGTCTAAATAGGAAGACAGACAAGATGCTTCCAGTTCAGTTCAGCTCAGTCACTCAGTTGTGTCTGACTCTCTGTGATTCAGATTTGGATTGCAGCGTGCCAGGTTTTCCTGTCCATCACCAACTCCCAGAGCTTGTTCAAACTCATGTCCATTGAGTCAGTGATGCCATCCAATCATCTCATCCTCTGTCGTCCCCTTCTCCTCCTGCCTTCAATCTTTCCCAGCATCAGGGTCTTCTCCAAGGAGTCAGTTCTTCACATCAGGTGGCCAAAGTATTGGAGTTTCAGCTTTAGCCTTAGTCCTTCCAATGAATATCCAGGACTGATTTCCTTTAGGATGGACTGGTTTGATCTCTTGCAGTCCAAGGGACTCAAAAGAGTCTTCTCCAACACCACAGCTCAAAAGCATCCATTCCACACTGGTGCTCTATTGATACAGAGACTCTATACCCACATCCTTGTCTACACTGACACAATAAAGCTCAAAGCTCTTTAGTCCTGTTGCTAAAGGTTGCAAAAGGAAACTAGTGCATGGTGGCTGAGTCCAGGAGAGAAGAATGCACATTTGGGAAGAGAGATTTTGAAATCGCTGCTTAGCTGAGTGACCTTGGGCAAATGACCGCACTCCACTGAACTTCAGTTTCCTCATCTGTAAAAGGAAAATAGCCATGCTTTCCTTGCCTAGTTGTCCAAGGATTACATGTACGTGAGGTATTTAACTCAAGCCTGGGCCACAGCAAGTGCTCAGTGAATGAGCTGTTATTACTAAAATAGATGAGTGCTATAATGTGCTCAATCATGTCCAACTCTGTGACCCCATGGACTGTAGCCCACAAGGCTCCTCTGTCCATGGATTTCTCCAGGCAAGAATACTGGAGTGAGTTGCCATTTCCTTCTCCAGGGGATCTTTCTGAGCCAAGGATTGAACCTGCATCTCTTAAGTCTCCTGTGTTGGCAGGAGAGTTCTTTACCACTAGCACCACCTGGGAATCTACCATTAGGAGACATTTTTGTCTCCCCCGAGCATACAGCAGAGTGCTAAGCCCATGGGGGCAGGACCTGTATCCTCCTCCCTCGTCTCTGATCTCTGATGCCCAGACATCGTCTGGCAGAGAGGAGGCACTTGGTAAAGGTCTGCTGGGTTGAACTCAAGACTTGTTATTCTTCACTGTTATGGGGCACTCTGCCCTTATTCAAATCCTCTGGGTATATTATTCCTCTTGAGCTTTTCCAAATGCCTGTGGAGCAGGCTGGACAGGTGATACTATCTTTAGTATATTTAGTTCCCACTTTATGGCTGAAAAACACTGAGGCTTAGAGCAAAGATGCCTCCTGCCCAAGTCATGTGGCTGAGCTGAGCTGAGGTCAGTCTCCAGACTGTGGGTTTCATGACCACTGTGTGTGAAAACCATCCACAGGAAGTACATGGTGTTGCAATGAGCTGGGTTGGAAACCCCTTGGGAGACAGCCCCCTCCGACACATCCCAGGTTTCTCTGACCACAGATTCAGAAAGGGTTTCAGAGAATGACTCAGTGTAGGTCATCTAAGTCACACTGATCTTGGCCCGTCTTTCTACCCGGGCACAGCCCTGCTCTGCATCCAAGGTAGATGCCAGCTGGACCTCCTGGCCCATCAGAAAGGACCTGGAGAGCCTGTGGATTTCAGAGCAGGTCAGACAGGGACCGCCTGGGGCACTTGGAGGAACTGGAAGTATGGGGCCTTGCCTGGCTGCAAACACCACCTACTGTCTGCATCCTGGCCCAGTTGACAGCCTCACTGACAGGTTTAGTACCGGGTTTTATGACTTTGAAGCTTAGTCACTGCCTAAGGAAGTCAGCCTTCTCAGAAACAAACATTTAGCAAAGCCATGACCCAGATGCTTAAGCAGGGAAAGGCTTCTCCACCCTTGGCAGAACTGGCCTCTGGAACCAAGTCCAGGGATACAGGAGGCAGTGAGGCTGGGGTCCTGGTATCTTTTGGTGACACACATGGTTGTCCTTTATTTGCCCAAGTTTCCACTGCTGAGTTTTAAGGGAGCAGGAAGCAGATGTCAGCTACCACCAGAGACTGCCTGACAAAGGCTTCTGATCCCTGTCCCCAGGCCTTCCTTGCGAGTTGAATCTGATCGGGTGAAGAGCAGAAGTCTGGTTCATCCTGTGGTAGATAAATCAACCCCCTTCCTGGCTTTCATTTCATGCCCTGCAGACAGAAGGTCAGTCTCTGATCCAAAGCAGTTCAAGCCTGGATTCCTCCACGTTGTTCCCCATCCCCACCTTGGCCTCTATGAAAACTGGAAGCTTCTCCAGCATCTTTTCAGCTTTGACCCAGGTCTGCAATCTACCCTCCTGTGAGACTGGAACAGGCCCAGGCAGAGTGGGGAGTGGGGACGCACCTCGGCCCAGGTCACACAGCTGCCCTCCTGCTATGAGGACATGGGATCCTGCTGGGGACTCCAGCTAACTGGGGACCCCAACCCAGGCTGAAGAAGAGATGAGGTGCCCAGTTAACCGGAAACCAGCCCTGACCTAGAGTTGGGCTCTGTAGCTCTTAAGTCTGGATGGGGAGGAGGAACTTGGAGGATGCCATTGACCTTAGGTTGGTTGACTTGCCCAGTTCCCTCACAGCGTGGCTTTAGTACGCTTGCCACATCATGTGTGTTCATTCTCCAGGAGCTCACTTAACCCTTTCACCCTCGCTCAAGTTACCACTGTCACTTGCCTGATGATAACCACAAGCGACTTCTCATGGATCTCCTGGTTGGAGTGTTAGCTCCACTCCAGCCTCTTGAAATGAATAATAGTAATCATCTCTTTTTCCTTCTTTCCCTCACTGGGATTTTTATCTTCTTAAATACAATCCATCTCCTTCATTTCTCTTTCTCCCTTTCCAAGACACTTAAGTTTTATTCTAAAAATTGCTCCTGCTTTCTACTGAATTTTAATACCACAAAACCTGCTGTAATACCACAAAGTGAAGTGAAAGTTGCTCAGTCGTGTCTGACTCTTTTGCGACCCCATGGACCATACACTCGTTGGAATTCTCCAGGCTAGAATACTGGAGTGGGTAGCCGTTCCCTTCTCCAGGGGATCTTCCTAACCCAGGGATCGAACCCAAGTCTCCCTCATTGGGGGTGGATTCTTTACCAGCTGAGCCACCAAGGAAGCCCAAAAATACTGGAGTGGGCAGACTATCCCTTCTCCAGTGGATCTTCCTGACCCAGGAATTGAACCGGGGTCTCCTGCATACCAGGGACAGCCCAGGACCACAAAACCTGCTATTAAACAGGCACTTAAATTTTTGTGAATTAGGATAGCATCACTGATAAGTCTATAAAACAACTAGAATAAACTTGTGCAACTGGGCAGCTCCAGGCTCTAGGGGCCAGTTGTCCAGTACATCACATCCAAATTCAGATTATCACAGAATCAGTATCAATGCAAAGGTTTTATTGAAGCAGCACCAATACAAACCTTTTGGAGGACTTTAGCCCCAGAAAGTCCTAGCTTTAAATCCCAACTCTGCTACATGCTAATTTTATGACATAGGCCAAAGAATAAACCTCAATTCTAGTTTATCCATCTAGAAAATGATAGCAAACAAAACTTCATAGAGTTGTTGTAAGTTTTAAATACTGTGTCAGCTAGCTAGCTATTGCTGCGTAACAATCAACCAGTACATCTCAGTGACATCCAATAACAAAATATTTACTTCTAATGTTTCCAAGGGTTGGCTGGGACCAGCTGCTGGAGCTGGGCTAGGCTGGGCAGCTCTGGCTCAAGCTGTGTGTCTGGATAACTCCAGTCTTCTCCATGAATCTTACTGAGGGCCCAGGCTGAGGTGGCAACAGCTGCCTAGGGGAATCTCTTCTCATAGCCAGAGCAGAGACACAAGAAAAAGACTGCTCAAGCACATTTCAAGTCCTTGCTTGCATCTTTTCTACTAACATGCCATTGTCTAAAGTAAGTCACGTGGCTGAGCTTGGTGACAGGGATCAGGAAGCACAGTCTGCCCACAATTGGCCCAAGGCAAGGGCATGAGTGCAGGGAGGAATGAAGAATCAGCGTTGATAATTCAGGCAACCACAGAGGACAATGCTCACTGAAAGCAGCTATTCAGCTTCTGACGTGTGGTAGGTGCTTAGTGAAAGGTAACCAACATCACTGCATGACCCCTTAGAGTCTGGGCAAAGCAAAGTGTCTGAGTCTCATCCTTGGTAAGCAGCAGAGTCAGGAATGGGCCTCTAAGCTTCTTGCTACTGGTCAATATTTATTTAAGTGGTCCCATCACTAGCTTCCCATGTCTGACTTATCCCAACCCCATACACCAAGAGAGATTGGTAAGACAGATGATGGGAAGGTAGAAGTGAGAAACTTAGGCCACAGCAGCCAACGATATGTCCAAGACTTGTAGATATCAAAGGGGAGATTGATCAGCCCCTCTCTTCCCATTTGCTTAGTGATGGGGAACCACTGGGAAGAACAAGGCTGTGCGTTAGAATCCTGGTTCTGCAGCTCACTGCCTGGGTCATGGAGGGCTCCTGCAGATGGAAGTTCTCTTTGAGTGGTCTGTTTGCATTAGGTCCCCACATCATTCACTCTCATGGTACCTTTGGCCTTTTTTAAACTATACTTTACAGTGACATATAATCATATATTTATTTGTGGGCTCATTTCTTTAATATGGGCTTCCCTTCTGGCTCAGCTGGTAAAGAATCTGCCTGCAATGTGGGAGGCCTGGGTTCAATTTCTGGGTTGGCAAGATCTCCTGGAGAAGGTAAAGGCTACCCACTCCAGGATTCTGGCCTGGAGAATTCCATGGACAGTACAGTCCATGGGGTTGCAGAGAGTCGGACACGACTGAGCAATTTTCACTTCATTTCTTTAATGTGGGTCTTCCTCACCAGACTGTAAGCTCCATGAAGGCAGGGCCCATGTCTGTTTGGGTCAGTCCTTACCTAGTGCGAGGCACAGTATTTGGTATGTTCATTTGTAGGGTGAATGAATAGATAAATAGTCGACTCTCCGAGCTTCACTATCCTCATGTAAAATGTGAGACAATATGCAATATGTTCTTTAAAGAGATAGTTTCTTTGAAAAATGTAAAGAAAACTATTAGGGGCATGCCTTCCACAGAGCCTGGCATGGTGTGGGTACATGGTCCATGGTACATCTACCCAGCACTCCACCCTTAGTTTTTACCATCAAGTGGTTAAGGGAACAAAGTTCAGATGTTTAAAGCAGACCCATACTTCTAGCTTCTCTTTTCAGCTCATTCTCCATCCCCTCAGGGACACTGGGGGCCTTAACACTAGATTCCTGGGCTGCCTCC
This sequence comes from Budorcas taxicolor, assembly GCF_023091745.1. Lineage (NCBI taxonomy): Eukaryota > Metazoa > Chordata > Mammalia > Artiodactyla > Bovidae > Budorcas > Budorcas taxicolor. Next base: position 37,093,035 of record NC_068932.1, read on the forward strand.
CTCAGCTGCTCCTGTCTAGCCTATAGAGAAACCCCTCCTCATTGGTTGCCCCTCTATCCCCATCCGCCCTTCCTCATGGCCCCTAGGTCCTTCTGACTCAGGATTGTGATTTGCTAAGGACACACTGTTATTTCCTCATGGTGATTAAAATACTGAAATCCTCTCATGCTGCTGCTGCTGCTGCTGCTAAGTTGCTTCAGTCGTGTCCGACTCTGTGTGACCCCATAGATGGCAGCCCACCAGGCTCCGCCGTCCCTGGGATTCTCCAGGCAAGAACACTGGAGTGGGTTGCCATTTCCTTCTCCAATGCATGAAAGTGAAAAGTGAAAGTGAAGCCGCTCAGTCGTGTCTGACTCCTAGCGTCCCCATGGACTGCAGCCTACCAGGCTCCTCCATCCATAGGGTTTTCCAGGCAAGAGTACTGGAGTGGGGTGCCATTGCCTTCTCTACCAGATGGTAAAAAGTACTAGTTCACGAGACTACAAAGCATCATTGTAGTCTCTGGTAGATATTGGCCCTGGCAGCCTAGAGGTTACCAGGTGGCCAGACACTGGTGAGTAGGCTGGCAGTCCTTGATGGCACCAAGTGGATGGGGGCAGTGAGGGTAAGTGCCGTGCCAGCCCACTGCCCCAGAGCAGCCAGCATTGGTGCGTAAGAGAGCAGGTGGCAAGGCAGGCAGCCACAGTGGCAGAGGCTCTCTCCCTGCAGACGATGGGGTAGGTGTGTGTGTTCCTAGCCATGACATGTGGGCACAAGGCCATGCTTCACCGGCTGTAAGAGGACACCAGGTGCCAGGGACCTCATGGCGACGTCCCTGGAAGAATTTGATGCAGTCTTTCCTTCTCTCTTATGCACTTTATACTCAAGGCTTTGAAACGTGAGGGATGCATAAGCTACAGATTTCAGAAACATTCAGGAGGTGAATGCAGAGCTAAGAATATGTCAGGGGAAGTTAGGCAACTCTGAGGTTTGTTTAAGTCCACCAGGGCAGGGTGGAGGCAGCCTCCAGAACACTGCCCACTCCTCCCGCCCACGTCGGGGAGGTAAAGGACACATGGAGGCTGCAGGTCTGGGTAGCACTGGAGATTTTTCAACTTTCATATACCATCTACTCAGGCTACGCTTGTGTGTGTTAGTCACTCAGTCGTGCCCAGCTCTTTGCGACTTCCATGGACTGTAGCCCGCCAGGCTGCTCTGTCCATGAAATTCTCCAGGCAAGAATCCTGGATTGAATAGCCATTCCCTTCTCCAGAGGAACTCCCCGACCCAGGGATCGAACCCAGGTCTCCTGTATTGCAGCCACCAGGGAAACCTCACACTATATTTACAATGTATTAAAGTTTTCTCTGAAAAACACAAAAAAAATTGATGCAGTCTAGACTGTCAATTGGGAACTTCCCCAGTGGCTCAATGGTAAAGAATCTGCCTGCCAAGGCAGGAGACACAGGTTTGAACTCTGGGTCAGGAAGATTCCCTGGAGTAGGAAATGGCAACCCATTCCAGTATACTTGCCTGAAAAATTCCATGGACAGAGGAGGCTTGCTGGCTACAGCCCATGGGGTCACAAAAAAGTCGGATACAATAGAGCCACTGAGCATGCATGCACTGTCAATCATGGCAGAGGGACAGGGACCTCAGACAGGGACCTCCCAGCTAGAGGCAGCCAGAACGAATGAAAAAATTATGCACAAATGAGCTGGTAATTATTAGAGGGACTGAATGAATGATTTGTGTTACAACATTTATTTGTAAGACAAAATGCCAGCATAAATAATTTTATGCTACCTTTTAACAGAAGGTAGGAGTCTGTTTTGGATTTACGTAAGGACCAGGTGGGACATATTTTGCATATTCCCTTACTCTGGGCTCCTCCCAGGGATTCTCCTCAGGGTCCCTCTTCAGTCCTGCAGTCACTCAATCCCACTTGGCTTTGTACCTGCTCTGACCTCAGAGTGGGGAACCTTAAAGACAATCAGGCCTTTCCTGGGTCAAACATGACTTCTCTTGCATAGTGCTTAACTGTTTTTATGCTAAGTATCCTCTCTTTTTCTACATTGAGCCCTGTGATGGTTAATTTTATGTGTCAACTTGACTGGGCAACAGGTTGCCCAGATATGTGGTCAAACATTAATTATTTCAGGTGTGTCTGTGAGGGTGGTTTTGAGTGAGATAAATATCTGAATCCACAGATGCTGGAAAGCAGATTACCCTCCTACAGTGGGTGGGCCTCATCTAAATAGTCAAAGACCTGGGTAAAATGAAAAGACTGACTCCTCTGCAAGTGAGAGAGAACTCCTCCTGCTTGACTGTTGAGCACAGATATCAGCCTTCCCCTGCTTTTGGACAGGAACTGAAGCATCAGCTCTTCCTAGGTCTTCAGTCTGCTGGCTTTCAGACTGGAACATTCACCATCAGGTGTACGTACATGTCTCTTGATTTGCAGGCCTTTAGACTACACGCACATCTCCAATTAGTGTTGTTTCTCTGCGGACTCTAATACCAGCCCCAGTTCCTCCGGCTCCCTTCTGTCCTCCCAGTTTTGGTGTGTGTGGTGTCCATCAAGGGTTATGAGGAGGAAATCCCCCCACCCCAGGAATCTGTGGGATTGGCATTACACCTCTTATTTCTGCTGTGTCCTTCCCCTCTGGTCACCTTCCTGTCATGTTGCTGAGTTCTGCTCTGGGCTGGGCAGAGTGATCCTAAAAAGATGGTGAACTGGCCCAGAGGGATCATTCCCAAAAGCACTCTTGGAGGTCACAGGGAGACCTCCACAAGGCTGGGCTTAGTGGGTGTTGATTTATGTCGCTTTTCCCAAAGATGAGAGGCTCAGTGTCAGGGCTGCTAATCCGTCTCCGAATGGCTCCTGGCTCAACCCACATGGAATTAAATCCAGAATTAAAATTCAGAGCTTGTTCTGGACTCGAAGGGCAGACTTAGCTGTTTTCCTCAGGGATAAGGAGAGGCCTGAGGCTGGCTTGGGAAGCACTGTCATGGTTGTTTGGAGCCCAGGGGCCGCTGGGATGGTGGATTGTCTGCTGTGTGTTGAGAGGAGACAGAGGTGCTGTCAGCAGGGGGTTTACAGATGTAGTGGGGGAGCCTGGAAGGGGCACAGGAGGCTGATGGGCCCTCAGACAGGAACAGCCTGCTGGTCTTGCTCTTCCAGAATGTCAGCTCTCCCTGTAGGTGGGGGGACCCCTACTGCTGTCTGTGGAGCTGCCACCTCCCCCTTAGCTTTGCTTTGCGTGTGGGGATGCTCAGTTACTTCAGTTATGTCTGACTCTTTGTGACCCTATGGACTGTAGCCCACCAGGCTCCTCTATCCATGGGGATTCTCCAGGCCTGAAAACTGAAGTGGGTTGCCATGCCCTCCTCCAGGGTAGCCTTGTTTGAGTGTGTTAAAAATAAAATATTCAAATGAGTAAAACTGAAGGTCTAATTGGTTTTATTCAATGATTCAAGAATGCAGCAGCATCCCACCTAGTGAGTAGAGGATGCTCAGAGGAATTACACAAAATGGATGGTTATAGGCAGGAGGAGGGTAAGGCAAAGAAGCTCTTCTGCAAAAGACAAGAGTATGGTCTCAGACCAGGCCACCTTCTTGGGGGCAGAGGCAGGAGACGAAGGTCTATCATGCAAGTTACCTCTTCATCCCTTGGTGGGGGAAATGGAGATCGCCCCATGATAGATGATCTCACTGGTGCTGACCAGGAAATTCCAGACTGGCTTAGTGCCATTACCTTCCTGGGGAAGGGCAAAACTATAGTTGTCAGGCCTGTCGGCAGAGGCTTTAATACAGGTGATGTCATCTGGGGCCTTTGGGTTTCTCTTTAACAGGGGGCTGTTTCTTTCCTGATTTTCTGGTAATGCTCTTCCAGAGGCTGCCTGTGGCCATGATGAGAGAAAGACAGGAGACAGAGGGATCTAGGTAGGAAGCTGGTCTGGTCTTCCTTCACCCCAGCAAGCTTGCTTTTCACTCCACTCAGCCGTGCTGTTGGGCCTGTGCCCAGCTGATTCTCAGTTCAGTTTCTCCAGTGCCCAGGTCATAACCTAAACCTGGGAGACCCCACATGGCAGAATCCACTCAAGTGAGGAGGTGGGTAGTGGAGTAGATAATTATGGAAGGACTATGTGGGTTCAAGTCCCAGCTCTCCCCTCTCAGCAGCTGTGTGACCCCATGTCAGCACATGCCTATGGGCCTCACTTTCTTCCTCCCACCTTTTGGAGTTGTTCCAGTTAATGTCATTAACAGATTGAATGAGTCAAGACCATAAAGCTCAGAGTCAGGTTTATCATAAGCACTTGGTTATGTTGACTATGACATCATAACGAACTGTGATTAATTATAGGAGGGCCACCACGTCCTTCTTCATGGCTCAATGAGGTGATGTACTTGCCAGGTGTTGCAAGGGTCCTGGGCCAGTTCTCTGCATTCTATTTCCTTCCTTTTCTCCTTGATGAAGGCCCTTTTCTTTCATTGTTGGTTGTAGGAGACCCAACTTTAATCAATAAACCTGCAGAAATGTAATCAGAGGGGAGACATCCTGGTCTAAGATGTAAGGGGCCAGGTCCTCCTTGGCCCCAGATAACTGTCCAAAGGCCTGGCTTTCTAATGGTCCAGGCCCCACAGGCCTTTCAAAGCTAGCCTATCTCTATGGCATGCTCCCCACTGCTGCAGGACCAGGAAGGACTCACAAAAGGGGAACCCCCAGCCCTGGCACAACCACCAGCCTGACCTGGGGCCTGGGGCAGCCAGTTTCTCTGCTCTCCCTTGCTTCTGAGTGAGCACCATCTTTTCCTCTTGATTTGTCTCCCTTTTTCTGTGGGTATCTGTGTTGAGTAATTCCAAGTGTCAACTTGCCTGGGCCCCAGGGCACCCGGATATTTGGTAATACATTATTCTATGTGTTTTTTTGTGAGGTTGTTTCTGGATAAGGCTAACATGTAAATCAATAGCTTAAGTAAAGCAGATTGCTCTTCTTATACGGGTAGGCCACATCCAATCAGTTGAAGGCCTGAAGAGAACAAAAAGGCAGACCGTCTCCTGAGTAAGACGGAATTCCTCGTCTGACTGCTTGCTGACTGAGATGGTGGCTTTTCCCTACCTTCTGAGAGGAACTGAAGTACTGGTTCTTCCTGGCACTTGAGCCCACCAGCTCTTGGGATGGGATTTATACCATTGGCTCTTCTGCTTCTCAAGCCTGCAGACTCAGACTGGAGCTACACCATTTGCTCTCCTCGGTCTCCAGCTTGCCGACTCACCCTGCAGATCCTGGGACTTGCCAGCCTCCATGTCAGGTGAGCCAAATTTGTAGAATAAATCTTTCTATGTATCTGTGTGTGCTGTTGCTCAGTCATGTCCAGCTCTGTGCAAACCCCTGGACAGTAGCCCGTGAGGCTCCTCTGTCCTTGGGATTTTACAGGTAAGAATACTGGAGTGGGTTGCCATTTCCTTCTTCAGAGGATCTTCCCAACCCTGGGACCGAACCCACATCTCCTGAGAGACCTGCTTTGGCAGGTGGATTCCTTACCACTGAGCCACCTGGGACGCCCCTTTCTATGTATATGCACATCTTATTGGTTTCATTTTCTGGATTACCCTGACAACCACAGCACCCTGCTCCGGTAGTACAGGGACCTTCCTTCCAGGTGCCACAGCCCTTCCCCATTTCTCCCATGTGGCCCAGGAGCCCCCCAGCTGAAGAGGCTCCTAGCCCTCCCAAAGGGGCATGTCATTTGATACCCCTAGGCCTGTGACCCCTCCTGTTCCATAAATGCCCATGTGTTTGGGGAGCTCTGCTTGGCATCAGCAAGACACTGCCCATCCTGACTCCATCCTGGCTTCACTTGCTCAGAGGGAAGCAGAAAACGTGATGAGTAAAATCCATCCGAGAGCCCTGACCTGGGTGTTGATCAGACCTTGTGTCAGAAGCAGCAGTGTTACAATTAAGGAAATGGATGACCTCAATTCGGAGGCAGTGTTTGTTGAATTGAATCTTCAGCAGGTTAACTTTCCTCAGACGAGTAAAAATGATATTTGGGATTAAGTTTTCACTGTGCTGAATGCATTACTGGATTTCTGCCCCGCGTCATTGGAAAGGGGACGTAACCTTCACTGAGGAGGTCTGCGGGGACTAGGACAGGTGGCTAGCTGCAAAGCGCAGAGTGACCACAGGGGATTAAGGCTGCGCACGACTCATTTCACACTGAGAATAAGCTGATTTGTTTTTGTTTTTCAATAAGCCTTATTAAACTGTCTGCCACTCACGCTGGATCTGTAGGAGCATCACAAGGCAGGGCTTGGCCGGCAGAAAAACCACTTGCAAACAACAGCACCTTCCTGCATCAAATCAGGAATAACCTGGAGAGCATCGCTGCTGGGGGCCCCAGGGAAGGGCCGGAAGGCACACTCTTGGGGAGCAGTTGACTGTGGGCAGCCTTGGGCCACTAGCCAAGCTGCAGGGGCTGCGGTACCAGGTCAGGTGGGCACGGCTGGTTTCCCCTGCTAGTCTCCCTGCATCTGTCAGCCTTAATGGAGCTCCTCGTAGTGAGGCTTTTCTGAACCGTACTCGATTTCCCGTTCAGATACTCTTGCCTCCCCTTTCCCATCCTCTCCACAGCCCCTCTAGAGACCCTGCCTTAGTCCTAGGATAGAATATTCTGGGGGGCTTCTCTGGTGGCTCAGTGGTAAAGAATCCACCTGCCGATGCAGGAGACAGGGCTTTGATCCCTGGTCCAGGACGATCCCAGGTGCAGTGGGATAAGCCCCTGTGCCATAACTACTGAACCGGTGCTCTAGAGTCCAGGAGGTGCAATTACTGAGCCTACACGCTGCCACTATTGATGCCCGGGTGCCACAGAGCCTGTGCCCCACCATAAGAGAAGCAACTGCAGTAAGAAACCTGTGCCCCACAACGAACACTAGCCGCCACTCCAGAAAGCTTGAGCACAGCGTCAAAGACCCAGCGCAGCCCAAACCAAATTTAAGAGAAAGTAGGTTCTGGGAACGTTCGAGCATCCTCTGGATCCTTTCAGGAGACCCAAAAGGTCAAAACTATTCTCATCAGAGAATATTAGGCTGTTCTTTGCCCTTTGCCCTTTCATTCTCTCATGAATGTATGGTGGGGTTTTCTGGAAGCTGTGTGGTGTGTGATGATGTCATCACCCTGATGGCCCGTGCACCTCTGTGTTCTTGTTTGGTGCATATTTCTCAGCTTTAATTTTGAGTATGGAAAATATCAATAGATACAAACGCCAGGAGCATAAGCCCTTTGGGATTCTTCAAAATTCTTTAAGACTGTAAAAGGGTCTTGAGACTAAAAAGTTTGAGAATCTCTGTTCTGTATCTTTCCTGTTTTTTTTTTTCCTTCAAGGGGAAGTACCATGTTTATTGTCATATTTATGTATGTTTTAACCATTCAACACATACAAAACCGTGCTAATGTTTGGTTCGGTACAGACGTATTTTTTAAAATGTGTAATCAACCAAGTTTCTGTGTTATGTCCCAACTCCATTTTCCCCATGAACTCTATTTTTATTATGTAATTAAAAAAATTGTTTTAATTGTGGTAAAATATATGTAACATAGGGCTTCCCTGGTGGCTCAGATAGTAAAGAATCGGCCTGCAAGGCAGGAGACGCAAGTTCAATCCCTGGGTCGGGAAGATCTCCTGGGGAAGGGTATGGCAACCCACTCCAGCACCCTTGCCTGGAGAATTCCATGGGCAGAGGAGCCTGGTGGGCTACAGTCCAGGAGGTCGCAAAGGGTCAGATACAAATGAGTGACTAACACGCCCACTTCCTCTGCTTTTAAAGCTATGAGGACTTAAATGCTCTGTGCCTTAGGCGCATCCTCTCTAAAACCAGGATAAACCACCCTCCTCTCTGGGTGGTTGTGAGGATGAAGAAAGCTCCTAGAGGGGAATGACAGGGAGCTCTGAAGAAGGTGTATGGTTGTGTGAAGGCCCAGGGAGAGGGAGAGTCTGGTACAGGAGGACTGGAAGGTGAGGAGGGGGCAGCACCTCAATTTGCCAAGTGAGGAGTGGACGGTGAGGAGCGGAGAGAAAAGAGGATGAGAAGCCACGTCACGATGGGTCTCATGGTACTTGGAAAGTTTGGGCTTTGTTCGGAGGCAATGGGGAGCCATGGAAGGCTTAAGGCAGAAAGAGACAGTCAGATTTGCATTTCATAAAGGTCCTTGGACTGCAAGGAGAACCAACTAGTCAATCCTGAAGGAAATCTGTCCAGAATGTTCACTGAAAGGACTGATGCTGAAGCTGAAACTCCAATACTTTGGCCACCTGTTGCAAAGAACTGACTCCTTGGAAAAGACCCTGATGCTGGGAAAGATTGAAGGCAGGAAGAGAAGGGGACGACAGAGGATGAGACAGTTGGATGGCATCACCGACTCGATGGACATGAGTTTGAACAAGTTCTGGGAGTTGGTGATGGACAGAGGAGCCTGGTATGCTGTAGTCCATGGGGTCGCAAAGAGTCAGACATGACTAAATAGCTGAACTGAACTGAAAGGTCAATGTGAGCAGGTGGGGAGTTCACCGGTGGGGGACACAGTGGGAGATGTGAGGACACTATCGCGGCAGCTAGGAAGGATGCAGCTGGGTGTCTTGACGGCAGAACCCCAGAGAAATGCCCTTGGCATCTCTGATCTTTCCTAGAAGTTTCTCTTCCCTGCTTCACGTTGCCTCTTTCTTTTAATGTACAGTCTCCCAAAACTTCATCATTATTCCGAGCACTCCTGGGTCCACCATCAGCACTCACCCTCTCTCAAGGTAAGCCAGGTGGTTAGCAGGACAGAGACCATTCCCTGCCCCTCAAGCATGCCCCTTGGGGTGCCTCCATTCAAGAGCTTATCAAGGTATTCAGAAACAAGCTGGCTGTCTGGCTAGGTTATCTTTGCCAAGAGAATGCGAGCTGATGCAATCACTGGTTGCTTCTGGTTCCTCCTGTCCTCTGGTGCCCCTCCCCAGGGGCCATGGGACCATCACCCCAAGAGAGGATTGCTGTCGTAACACTATGAAGAGAACACGAGTTCAATTTTTGGCTTTTCAATTTTGAAAGCCAAGGTCCAGTGATGGAACAAAAGATCTGGAAAGCTGTGTGGCCAACCCAAGCCAATTCTCACACACCCAGGAGAGAAGATCCAGTGAATCCCAGTGAGGACTGGGTAGTTGGGGGGTGAAGGGGAGCAAGAGGCTGAGGTGGGCTTGTCCTCCCTGGCTGAGTTCCTGTGTATACTATGAGCAGGGAGAAGGGAGGCAGGGAACACAACAGAACCTAAGTACGTTTGAAGATCTGCGAGCAGAAATGGGTATGTGCCCAGCAGAAGGATGCAGGAAAAGGCACGGGTCTGTGCCCAGGAAAGGGGTTTGGATTCTATTCTAACAGCTTTGGGAAGCCAGTGGGAATGGACCAGAGCTGTGAAGTCTGATTTACATTTTTTTAAAAACACTTTGGAAGGACTGAGTCTGAAGCTCCAATACTTTGGCCATCTGATGCAAACAGCTGACTCACTGGAAAAGACCTTGATGCTGGGAAAGATTGAAGGCAGAAGAGGGCAACAGAAGATGAGATGGTTGGATGGCATCACCAATGCAATGGACATGAACTTGGGCAAGCTCTGGGAGATGGTGAAGGACAGGGAAGCCTGGAAAATTGTAGTCCATAGGGTTACAAAGAGTCGGACATGACTGAGTGACTGAACAACCACTCTGTTCGGCGTGGAGAATGGAATAAAGCGATGAACCTTTTGGTGTGGAAAGGAGAGAAAACTTTTTGTTACTTACAACCCATGCTCCTTCCTAAGGAGGGTGAACTCCATTATACAAAAGACCCTTCTGTCCCCTTGTCAAAAAATCTAGGGGCAGAGGCTGGAATGAATTAAATTTCAGTGTATAAGAAAAGGGAGGGATTTTATTTATTCTTGGCAACTGTTCTTCTGAGAGAGGACAGAAATATGGAGAGAAAACGAAAGATCAAATAAAAGTCCAAAGATCAGAGCCCCAATTTAGAAATATTTGGGGGAATTTTTAGCAACAGCCATACTGAACTCTGAATTTTAAGTTATATGTACATTAAAGTGGGCTTCCCAGTGGTGCTAGAGGTAAAGAATCCCCCTGCCAATGCAGGAGATGCAAGAGACATGGATTCAGTTCCCGGGTTGGGAAGATCCTCTGGAGAAGGAAATGGCAACCCACTTCAGTATTCTTGTCTGGAAAATTCCAAGAACAGAGGAGCCTGGTGGGCTATAGTCCATGGGATCGCAAAGAGTCAGACACGACCGAGTGACTGAACACAGAACATCTTAAGCTATAAATCCTTTCAGTTCCCCTAAGGTTTCAGTAGTCTGCACGCACAGTAAGAGGGTGTGTGTGTGTATTACAGAAAAGGGCTTCATCTGGATTAACGTGGCACAGGAAAAAACATGTGTGGGATCATTAACAGAATTTCAGGGTTGCTCAGAATGTGGAATCAGTGGTGTCCCTAAAACTTCAACTACTCACCGTTCTCTCAGAAAACATGGCAGGGCACTGACCTGGGAAGATCTGTAGAATGGAGATTGGAAGCATTATTACTTAGAATTTAAGGAGCAAGTCATCACCAGCTGGTATCTGATCCATAAACACTTAGGTGTTTATAAAGTAATTTCACGTTCTACCTAAAACTGACATGACATTTTAAAAAAGGCTGTCCTTGAGAAATTATCACCCTCTGGTTTTGGAGTTGAAGATTATTCTGAGTGAGAACTGCAAGATCTTCTTAAGAAGTGATCAGGCGGTGTCTAGTACAATTTAAACACATAATTCCTCTGACGCTGCAGTCAGGACTCTGCCCTACAATATGAAAAAACCCAGAATGTCAGGAGAGATGCATAGTAATTATTAGAGGATCCTTTATAATAATAACAAAATAAAAACAAAACCCCCCAACAACAACAAAACCCAACCTGGAAACAACTTGAATGTCCATCGACAGAAGACTGGTTATTAAAAAAATGGTTACTGTAGACTGAATGTTTGTGTCCTCAAATTCATGTGTTGAAAACTAACCCTCAACATGATGGCAACTGGAGCTGGGGCTTTCAGAGGGTGCTTGGTCATGATGGTAGGGCCCTCATAAGTGGGATTAGTGCTCTTATAAAAGAGACCCCATGGAGCTCCCTCCCTTCTTCTGCCACATGAGGACATAGTGAGAAGGCCATCCCTAAAACAGAAGGCAGGTCCTCACCAGTCACTGGACCTGCCAGTACCTTGATCCTGGACCTCCCAGCCTCCAGACTGTGAGGAATAAATTTCTGTTGTTTACAAACCACCCGGACTGTGATATTTCTGTTACGATGGCCTGAAAGGACTAAGAAGACAGTGGTACATCCTCAGAAAGAGACGCAACAGAGCTGTGAAAGAAGAATGACCCAGATCCATCTCACGAGCTGGAACAATACTCGGATATACTGCTATATATATATTTTTTTTTTAACAAAGCAAGTTTAGGAATACTATGTTTTCCCATTTCATCTGGGGAAAAATACCAGCAGGTCAATGTGTTTTTATAAGCATTAAATAAAAATTAGTGTACATATCAAAATAGTAATCCTCAGACAGTTAGGATTAAAAGGAGAGAGGGAAAGACCATGAACTTAAAAATATATATACCTATATAAATCTATTTCTGCTTCATTGATTATGCTAAAGCCTTTGACTGTGCAGATCACAACAAACTGTGAAAAACTCTTCAAGCGATGGGGATACCAGATCAGCTTACCTGCCTCCTGAGAAATGTGTGTGCAGGTCAAGAAGTTAACAGAACTGGACATGGAACAACAGACTGGCTCCAAATAGGGAAAGGAGCACGTCAAGGCTGTATATTGTCACCCTGCTTATTTAATTTATATGCAGAGTACATCATGCGAAATGCCAGACTGTAAGAAGCACAACCTGGAATCAAGATTCCTGGAAGAAATATCAATAACCTCAGATACGCAGATGACACCACCCTTATGGCAGAAAGCAAAGAACTAAAGAGCCTCTTGATGAAAATGAAAGAGGAGAGTGAAAAAGCTGGCTTAAAACTCAACTTTCAAAAAATGAAGATCATGGCATCTGGTCCCATCACTTCATGGCAAATAGATGGGGAAACAATGGAAATAGTGAGAGACTTTATTTTGGGGGGGGCTCCAAAATCATTGAAGATGATGACTGCAGCCACTAAATTAAAGGACCCTTACTCCTTGGAAGAAAAGCTATGACAAACCTAGATCACATATTAAAAAGCAGGGATATTACTTTGCTGACAAAGGTCTGTATAGTCAAAGTTATGATTTTTCCAGTAGTCATGTATAGATGTGAGAGTTGGGAGTATAAAGAAGGCTGAGTGCTGAAGAATTGATGCTTTTGAATTGTGGTGTTGGAGAAGACTCTTGAGAGTCCCTTGGGCTGCAAGGAGATCCAACAAGTCAATCCTAAAGGAAATCAATCCTGAATATTCATTGGAGGGACTGATGCTGAGGCTGAAGCTCCAATACTTTGGCCACCTGATGTGAAGAGCTGACTCACTGGAAAAGACCCTGATGCTGAGAACGATTGAAGGCAGGAGGAGAAGGGGGTGACAGAGGATGAGATGGTTGGATGGCAACATGGACTCAATGGACATGAGTTTGAGCCAACTCCAGGAGATGGTGAAGGATAGGGAAGCCTGGGTGCTGCAGTTCATGGAGTCACAGAGGTGGACATGACTGAGTGACTGGACAACCATCTAATACTTTTTATATTGTGTGATTTGGTTCTATATTTGCACAATGAAGTAGGAAAACATCCTGAATTACTCTGAGCATGTGCCATCATTCCAAGCAGTGAGGTAGAAGGGTGTCCTGGGGTTTAGTGAATACCTGATATTTCCCTGGGGCACAAAGCAGGACAGTACAGTACTTGATTCTCTAAGGGACCACCCCCAAGTACTGCCTTTTGCACAAGAGTGTGTGAATGTGGGTAGGTGAGTTGGGGTGGGGAGGAGGGGTATAGCTCCAGCCAGTCCTTTTAAACCCCTTACCCTATGCATCTTCATCCACAAACTCTCTTGAATAACCAAGAGTTGAAAAAGAACAGTGTTGAAGATGGGGTTTCTAAGATGGAAGCTGAGTTTCCTTATGCAAACAGAGTAGGTGGAAAATTTGACAAAATCCTGGAGATGGCTGGCAGACTGCCAGGAAAGCTTAAATTATCTCCAGGCTTGAATTTTCCTGGTAGAGACTTAAATTTTCCTCATCCTGTTGCATGGAGAATCCAGCTGGCGAAGGAATCCCAAGTAACATGGGCCCCCGCTGGCCATTTCTCTTTCCCTCTTCTTCCTGTCTCTCCACTTCCTCTGTGCATGTGAGTGTGTGTGTGTGCATGCGCCCATGCGCACACACGTGGGTGCTCAGTCATGTCTGACTCTTTGCAGCCTGCCAGGCTCCTCTGTCCATGGGATTCTCCAGGCAAGTATACTGAAGTGTGTTGCCATTTCCTCCCCTGGAGGATCTTCCCAATCAGGATCAAACCTGTGTCTCTCACATATCCTGCATTTTGGCAGGTGGATTCTTTACCACTGTGCCACCTGGAAAACCCTGAGCTCTCTCTCTGCATTTCCTGTCTCCCCACTTTCCTTTCCAGTTTCTACTTCCTGTGTCCACCTCTTGCCTGTCTTGCCTCATCTAACATGTCTTAACCTGCCGCTTAATGCCCTGGGGCTGTCCTGGGAGCACAGACCCCTCTTGGTCTCAGCTCTTCCAGAGTTGGCCCCTTAGGGGGAGAGCTGTGCCATGTAGCCTCCTCTGGTTTCACAAAGCAGTGGGACTTGGGGTTTTATCGGCTGGATTTCTTTCCTGATTTAGTTTTCTCTTTGCTCTACCCCTTATCAGCTCCAGTGTGAGGAAGGCGAGGAGGCAGACGTGGCTTTGGGAAGCTTCTTCATCAGGTGAACCAGGACTTGGACTGGAAAGAAAAGGCTGAAAAGGGAGTCCAGGCTCTGCAAATGGGGCTGGGCAGTGGAGAGCTGACTGTTCAAGTTCCCTGGGTTTCTTCAGTCTTTAAGATTTAACAAGAGGCAAGCGGCCACTGGCTCTTCAAACAGTGCCTGACAGGAAGGTTTGTAAAGCACCCTCCTTCAGGGTCCTGGCCAGAGCTCCAGCAGACTGGGGCTTGGGCCATTCAGTATAAAAAATATTAAATGAACAATGACTCTCTGCACACAAGTGGCAACTTTCCACTTGGGGGGGGTGTGTATTTTCCACCTGAAAAGCTAATGAAAACTAGTCATGGTGAAAAACCCAACCAAAGAATGAATTTAGACTTTCTTTTCTTTAAGAAGAGACCACCACCATGTTCTGGGTGGTTCTCTGTGGAATCTGGACTCAGGGAGAAGAGGGGACTGTGGCTCTTGGAGTCCCCCAGACTCCCATTGGAAACTGGGCCTTGGGGGTGGACAGGAGGCTGAGTGGGGTTGGCCATGGCTGATGAGGCAGAAAATGTGTTCAGTCTTCAGGGGGGTGTGGGGAGTGTCTGGGTAGAGATTTCTGGAACATGGCAAAGTTGGAGCTAGAGAGCTGGAGAGAGACAGGAACTCAGCTGTTTTAATAAACTTGTCACTTTCTTAGCTGTTTCTTTTTTAGTTCCTGTGCTGAGGTGGCTATGGGGGGAATCTAGGCTGAGTCTAAAATGCTCCAGGTGTGATATTCTCTGTTCACGGCTTAATGAGACAGATGGCTTTTCCTTCTCAGCATGCTGCCTTCACTGGGACACTGGATCTAGACGGATCGTCCCATCCACCAGAAACCCCTGCCTCCAGGAACCTTCTGAGCTCCTCCCACCCCGGCTCTTCTCCTCCATCCTCCAGGGCACTGACAACATGGCTCATTTCTACTGCCTCTACTGCCCTGTGATCTTTCAGATGCTCTCTCTCTTCCCACTTAACAACCTTCAATGGCTCCCTATTGCTTCCAGAAGTTACCCTTTTTAGGTTGCCACTCAAAGTTCTTTATAATCTTGCCCCCACCTCTAGCTACATCTGCCATCACTACCCTGAAGTCCTCTTACCTTCCAGAATGAAGCCAAGGATGTATGCCCCTGCTGCTGCTGCTGCTGCTGCTATTAAGTTGCTTCAGTCGTGTCTGACTCTGTGCGACCCCATAGACGGCAGCCCCTCCCGCGTCCCTGGGATTCTCCAGGCAAGAATACTGGAGTGGGTTGCCATTTCCTTCTCCAATGCATGAGAGTGAAAAGTGAAAGTGTAGTCGCTCAGTCGTGCCCGACTCTGTGACCCATGGACTGCAGCCCACCAGGCTCCTCTGTCCATGGGATTTTCCAGGCAAGAGTACTGAAGTGGGGTGCCATTGCCTTCTCCGTGTATGCCCCTAACTGTACTCATTTACACCCAGGTGCTTTTGCGTATGTGATCCCACTCCAGGAGTTCCTTTCCCTTCTGTTTTGCCTGCTGTGGATTCTCTGAGTCCTTCAAGAAGCAGCTCAGATACTGTTCTGCCCTTACTGCTGCCTGTCCTACCTTGAAAAGTCAGTCCTGAGCTCCCAAGGCAGAGTGGCGGACTCCAGTGGGAGTGCTTTGGACACCGAGTGGCAATTATTCAGACCGTGGCCACATTTATCCTTCAGAGCTGCAGGGTCCTTGTCTGTAAAATGGAAATAATAGGACCTCCGGCATGAGGGGAGAGGAGGATTACAAATGAAGCAAAGCCTGCAAGACCCCTGGAAGCACCCTGTTAATTGCTGATTTGTTGTTGTTCAGCTGCTAAGTCGTGTCCGACTCTTTGCCACTCCATGGACTGCAGCACACCAGGCTTTTCTGTCCTTTACCAACTTCCGGAGTCTGCTCAAACTCATGTCCATTGAGTTGGTGATGCCATGCAACCATCTCATCCTCTGTTGTCCCCTTCTCCTCTTGCCCTCAGTCTTTCCCAGCATCAGGATCTTTTCCAATGAGTCACCTTTTCCCATCTGGTGGCCAAAGTATTGGAGCTTCAGGTTCAGCATCAGTCCTTCCAATGAATGTTCAGGACTGATTTCCTTTAAGATTGACTGGTTTGATCTCCTGGCGGTCCAAGGGACTCTCAAGAGTCTTCTCCAGCAGTGTAGTTCGAAAGCATCAATTCTTCATGGTCCAGCTCTCACATCCATACATGACTACTGGAAAAACCATAGCTTTGACTATATGGACCTTTGTTAGCAGAGTGATTATATTATTAGATGGTGGACATTTGGAGAATTTTAACATATGAATTTGGGGGGATATTGTTTAACTCATAATAACGGCCTGTCAGGAATCTCACCCCCTCCAGGGAGCCTTCTGCACCCACACAAGCTCATCTAATCTCCCTTCTCTGGAACTCCGACAGCCCAGAGTGTCTGAGGAACTCAGTGGTCAGGGCATGCCTGGCCTCCTTGGGTGTTCACATTCTGTCTTTCTAAGTCAGGACTTAACTTCAGGTGGATAGCATTTGTGATTTTTTAAAACAAGCAGAGCACAGCAGAAACTCTCCTATCTGATGGTATCAGGACTGGGGGTTAGGAGGTAAATTGAAAATCTGAGAGGAATGCCTGCAAAAGGCTTCCTAGCATCATGGGCCCAGCAGGCAGCGGACGGCAGGTTTACATGGGGATGGAGAGCTGAGGTCAGCCACTCTAGGGTTAAATGGAAGCAGACTAGGAGAGAGTCTTCTCATAAAAACCAAGCAGCAGCCCCCCAAGATGAATGAAGACTGAGTGCAAAGGGGTCCAACCTCCCACTGAGAGTGCATTTAAAATGTTTTAAAAGAATTATGTGTTTTTAATTGAAGTATATATAATTACTTTATAATATTGTGTTGGTTTCTGCCACACATCAACAGGAATCAGCCATAGGTATACATATGTCCCCTCCCTCCCACCTCCCACCGCCTAGGATGTCACAAGAGCACTGGGTTGAGCTCCATGAGTCACACAGCAAATTCCCACTGGCGATCTATTTTATGTATGGTAATGTATATGTTTTCTTGCTACCCTCTCCATTTGTCCCACCCTCTCCTTCCCCTCCTATGCCTGCAAGTTGGTTCTCTTATGTCTGCATCTCCATTGGTGTATGGAGATTACTTTAAAAACTAGGAATAAAACTACCATATGACCCGACAATCCCACTGCTGGTCATATACCCTGAGAAAACCATAACTGAAAAAGACCTACATACCCCACTGTTCACAGTAGTGCTATTTACAATAGCTAGGACGTAGAAAGTCTTTCCTGGTAGCTCAGCTGGCAAAGAATCTGCCTGCAATGCAGGAGACCCTGGTTCAATTTCTGGGTCAGGAAGATCCACTGGAGAAGGAATAGTCTACCCACCCCAATATTCTTGGGCTTCCCTAGTGGCTTAGCTGGTAAAGAATCCACCTGCATTGTGGGAGACCTAGGTTCAATCCCTAGGTTGGGAAGATTCCCTGAAGAAGGGAAGGGCTACCCACTCCAGTATTCTGGCCTTGAGAATTCCATGGACTGTATAGTATATGGGGTTGCAAAGAGTTGGACATGATTGAGTGACTTTCACTTTTACTTTCAAGACACGGAAGCAACCAAGATGTCCAACAACAGATGAAAGCAGAAAGAAGTTGTGGTACATATATACAAAGGAATATTACTCAGCCATTAAAAGGGACACATTTGAGTCTGTTCTAATGAGGTGAATGAACCTAGAGCCTATTATACAGAGTGAAGTAAGTCAGAAAGAAAAAGCATATATTGTATATTATCATATATATATATGGAATCTAGAAAGATGGTACTGATGAAGCTACTGAGAGTATAGTTTTAAAACAAACAACCAGCAATACTCCAGACCATTTTAGACTTCTTTTATCTGATACCTGGGTGTCAAGGGAAGGGGCCACATAACATGGGGGCTTTAAAAGTGGAAAGAAATCATGGACCAAGTGAGGGGCCCCATTGGAACTTGAGTTCAGATAAATAAGATAGTCTTCTGAGAGTTAAACTATGAAACAAATATAATCATTCAGAGCAGAGAGGGGTGAAGAACTTTGTTTTACCAGATTCATAGTATTAACACACCCAAAGGAGAATGTGGTCCTCAGAAGCATGTGTGTGTTAGTATGAATGTATGTGTGTATGTGTGCTATTGTGCGGGGTTGTATGTATGTGGATGCCCCTGAGTGTGAGCATGTGTGTGGGTATATGAACCTGTGGTTGTGCATGATCATGTGTGAGTGTGTGTGTGTGTGTGTGTGTGTGTGTGTGTACAGCTAAGCAGACCCAGGCAAGAGACAGCAAGCCTTAGCAAAGACAAGTAGTGTGTTCTTGCCTTTTCCCAAGGGAAAAAGAGGGCCCCTGGGCCAGGAACTTGAGTGGTCTGTGCTGAAGGTCTGTCCATTCAGGGAGATGGGTACATCAGAGGCATCAAGTTTTACAATGTGATGCCTCCATGGTTAATATCATCCCTATCAGCCAATGCTCCACTCACTGGATTTTGAGCTCACTCAGCCACTGACTTTCATTGGACTTCCCATGGACCCTTCCTGCAGGGAGGGGATGTGCCCATGAGCAGAAGTGCCAACCCAGCCCATGGGTATAGAGGCTCAAAGCCTGGACTGGCATTGGCCTGCCTAGGCATGAATCCCAGCTCCTCTCCTCACTAACTGGTGTCCTTTGGAAAGTTTCCTAACCTCTCTGAGCTTCAGTTTCCTCATCTTTGAAGTGAATTTAATAATAGTACCTGCCACATAGGCTGTTGTGAGGATGAATGAGATGATCCATGTAAAGAGTTTAGCACCATGGGCAAATATATCCCATATATTTGCTTTTTAAAAAAACATAAGCTATTATCAGCATAATTATAAATATTATAATAAATTAGCATGTGTGCATGCTAAATTGCTTCAGTCATGTCTGACTCATTGTGACCTTAGGGACTGCAGCCCACCAGGCTCCTCTGTCCATGGGATTCTCCAGGCAAGAATACTGGAGTGGGTTGCCACGCCCTTCTCCAGGGGATCTTCCCTACCCAGGGATGGAACTGGTGTCTCTTACATCTCTTGCATTGGCAAGTGGGTTCTTTACCACTAGCTCCACCAGGGAAGCCTCAATAAAGCCCCAGTTTTATTTTTCATACATCAGTCATGTGCCGTTGAGAAGCAGATCCCTTCCCAGGGGCTGGCTGTGCAGTAAACTTCATGAGAACATATTCTGCTTCTTCATCTGAACCCCCAGTGCTGGGCGCTGGGTCTGGGATAATAGATGCTCACTCAGTGTTTGTTGAAGAAACGAAATGATTGTGTTTGTTGAAGAAATGATTGGGTGTGTTAGTGGGGAGGGGGGAGTTTGGAAGCCCATGAGTCCAGGGATTCTTTACTGCTGAGCCACTGTTAGCAGGCAATGCAGGAGGCATAGGAGACGCAGGTTCGATCCTTGGGTTGGGAAGATCCCCTGCAGGAGGAAATGGTAACCCTCTCCAATATTCTTGCCTGGGGAATCCCAAGGACAGAGGAACCTGGCGGGCTGCAGTTCATGGGGTCACAGAGTCGGGCATGACTGAGCGACTGAACAATGGCAACAAGGTCCAGGGATGTGGTAAATTCATGAAGGTACGCTCCCTACACACTTGTGCCTGGTGACCAGTCTCTTTTTTCCTGGCGACGGCTGACCCCAACCTGCTCTTGCAGATTGCTCACTCAGGGGAGAGAGCCAGGGAGTCTGCAGGAGCTCCTGGTGCAGTCCCTCAGTCACCAGGCCAAGGCTTGGGTCATTTCACCAAACTTCCCAGGTGTCAAATTGGATTGTCTACACTCAACTATCATTTTAGAGCTGTCCGGAGGCAAGTGGAAGTGGTGCTGAGCCAAGGCACATCCTCCCATGCCTCGTTACTTATTCTCAGTGGGTTCCATGGACCAGCAAATCGCCCTCAGCTAGGAGCTTGTTAGAAGTGCAAACGCGCAGGCCAGACCTATGGAATCAGAACGTGCATTTCAACAAGATCTGCAGGGGCTGTGTGCGCATTAAAACACGAGAGCAATGCTCGAGGAAAACTGCTACAGGGAAGCCACGGTTCCAGTCACCTTCAGAAGAGAAGCCGCTAAGAGTCACTGTTTCTCCCCCACCCCAGAAAGTGCTCCTGGGGTCTGACCAAGCGGACAAAGCCCCCGGGGTGTGCACTCACACTGTGCCTTCTGGCCACAGGATCGCCGTGCTCCTTTCCTGAGACGCTCCTTCTTCTCAACAGTCCTGCCTCTCCCCACGATGGTAATGAGAAACCTCTGCTGTTTGCGGATGCAATCAGTCTTTGCTTCATGGAAAAGCGTTTTTAATTCAAGGGAGCTGTTAATGCAAGCGGTACTGCTGTGAGTTTTAAGCACCCCTCTGTGGTACCACCCCAGGCCACGGCATGCACCCTCTGGCTCTTAAGGAGAAAACGGGATGCTCAGATGCCCAGACAATCCCCGCTTCTTCTCTTCCGCATCCTTCCACATCTGCCCAGCTGTGCAGACCTAGCACCCAGGAACACCCTCCCTGCACTCTCCCCACCCCTTAACCTGCTCAGGGGAGAACACATGTCAACGACAACGCAGTGAAACCCAGGATAGCCCAGGAACTCCTAAATCTTCCAAACTGCTGTCTGCACTTCCTCTGACTTTATACCCTAGCATGCCTGAGTGGACCCAGCCCCGGGTACAGCCCCAGCACCTGCACTCCAGCACCT
Source organism: Budorcas taxicolor (assembly GCF_023091745.1). NCBI lineage: Eukaryota > Metazoa > Chordata > Mammalia > Artiodactyla > Bovidae > Budorcas > Budorcas taxicolor. The sequence continues at coordinate 37,113,772 of NC_068932.1, forward strand.
GCTCATTCTGGCTGCTCTGGGAAATGCCAGAGCTCCAGGTACCAGGCTTCTCCTGGCTGCTCCTTCTAGAGCTGGGGACAGCGAAGGAGCCAGGGGGATAGAAAACGGAACCCAGAACTCTCCCAAGCCCAACTCTTGTAAGGCTCCTTTAGTTTTCACGTGGAAAACCAACCCACCAACCAGCAAATGAATACATTCTGTGAATCGGACACAGGAACCCCAGGGCAGGACAAGGACAATTCCCAGTGGGTAGGGTTATGGCGAAACAGTGGTATCTCTTTCCCAAGCAGCCCTGTGCTACATAGTTAGTGTCAGTCGCTCAGTTGTGTCCAGCTCTTTGTGACCGCATGGACTGTAGCCCACCAGGCTCCTCTGCCCATGGGGTTCTCCAGGCAAGAATACTGGAGTGGGTGGTTGTCTCCTTCTCCAGGGGATCTTCCTGACCCAGGGATGTATCAAACCCTCATCTTTCATTGCAGACAGTTTCTTTACTGTCTGAACCACCAGGGAAGCCCTCTGTGCTATATATGGGAACCCAAAAGAAAAGTCTGGAATTTTTCATGAGCAGCTAGAAATTGTGTTTCTGTCCTCAGGCTCCAGTTGAAAACAGTGGTTGGAATTCTCCCTTGGACCAGAAAAGTTCCTTGGGGGTGACGTGTCCTGTGGCCCCAGCGTTTGCAAAGGGCTTTGTGAGACAGAGGCTCTGTGGGGCCCACTCGCTCCTCCTGGGTGCAAAGAGGCCAGTGCTTTGCCTGCAATCCTTTTCTACTTTGGAGTGGACTCTTCCAGTTTGGGTGGGAGAAGCAAAGTCGTTTAAAAATTCATTTCTTAGTGGAGGATTGATCATTTTAAAGCATCCTGCCTCTTTTACCAACTGACCCTATAAAAAGACAAAGCATGATCATTTCTATTCTACTGTTGACTCCCCCAAGCAAGACAACTAGTTCGGTGGTTTATCAGGAGACAGATGGAGTGCTCAAGTTGGAAAATTTAGAGTCTCCTTTAAAAAAAAGGCCATCTACAAAGATGTGGGTGGGGTACAGAAAAACCAAGGGAGGCAGTGGAGGATGCTGAGACTAATCCCTGACTTACCACACTTGGGCCTGAAGGAGCGAGAGAAGAGAGTGTTACGGAAATCTGCAAGCATACCGTCAAGTGGGGAGGGTCACCGAGGGAGCCTGAGATTTCAGCCCAGGGTGCAGTCAGCTGGAGCATAGCTGGGAGAAGGCAGTCAGAGGAATACCCATTTCAGCTTCACTGTCCTCCTTGTTTCCGGTCTTCTGCTGGGCACTCACCCTGTCCCCCATGTTGTTCCAACCTGACTAGGAGCCAGAGCAGAAGGAACTTAGGCAGGTGGTACAGACAGTTCAGTGTGGCCAGGCCGAGAGCAAGGTGAGAAGGGCAGAGGGAGACGGCGGAGGGGCCAAGAGGTGATACCAGCACAGCAGGCATTCTTACATTCATCCTAGACCCCACCAATGAATTCCTTCTTAAGGCTGCAGCCACATGAACATCTCGTCATTTGCCCTTGAACTGTCCACTCGTGTCATTATCATGCTATGCCGTCTAGTTATCTAATCTGCCAAACCCACTTGTAAACTGGGGACAGAAACTGCATCTTACCTTGCACCCCTGCCGCCCCCCCCCCCCCCGCCCCACTTCACCCATGGCCCTGGGCCCCTCTCTTGCACGCACAGGTACTCAGTAAATGTGTGTGTGTGTGAGCATGTCTGCATGTGCACATCAGCGAAGATGGACTAGGTTATATTGCAGTAACGACCACCAGATCTTAGCAATTTTACACAGTGAATGCTTCCCATTCATGCTACCGGTCCGTTACAGGTCAGCAGGGGGTGATCTGCACGATACAGTTGTTTTAGGACCCAGAATGGCTTCATCTTTTTTTTAACTGTCCTTTTGTATTGGAGTATAGCTGATTAGCCATGTGATAGTTTCAGGTGGACAGCAAAGGGACTCAGCCATACATAAAACGGTATCCATTCTCCCCCAGATTCTCCTCCTACCCAGGCTGCCAGACAACATTGAGCAGAGTTCCTTGTACTGTACCGTAAGTCCTTATTGGTCATCCATGTTGAATATAAGCAGTGTGTACATGTCCATCCCAGACTCCTTAACCGAATGGCCCACCGAATGGCCTCATCTTGACACATACATCTACAACCACAGCAGAAGAGGGAAGATGGAGTGAATTACACACTGGCCTGAGGTTTCTGCCCAAAGTGTCACTTTTGCACACATCTCATTGGCCAAAGCAAGACTCATGACCACATCTAAGTTTACACATGGGGAAGCAGACCCCTTACACACTCAGAAAGCAGACAGCCTGAACTGTTTTGCGAACAGTCTCCACAGTGGGCAAGGGTGGTCTCCATTGGACAGTCCTGGAGGAAAAATTGATGTTTTGAATTTAACTGAACAGTAAGTGTCGATAAAAATCAAATGACTAAACAGCTCTATGCCTTTTGACATATGCAGTTCAAATCGGTCAAGTCAGCAACAGCAACAAAATCAGAAATTAAAAAAAAGTCAAATCAGGTGCCCAGGAATTACGGAAATCAAATGATTTTTTAAATGGACAGACTGGTTTATATCACAATATTCTATTTCTGGCTCATTTCAACACAGAATTGCTTGTGTTATTTGATATGAACTGTTACTGGGGTGTGGTTTCTTGTTCTCCCCCATAACTCCATCAGATTATGCCATTATGTTCTAGATTCTCACTGCCTTGGCTATTCTTTAAGACTCTGACAAGTCGATATGGATATGCTTGTTGATTCTGATGCTTCTTTGGCTCAGCTCCAGGGAGAACGTAGCTGCTGCCACACTCCCCTCCCACTGTGTGGAGAGCATCCTCCAGGAATGGTACCCTCTACCATCCCCAGGCATCAGGTTATATACTTGCCCAATCCCGGGCCCCCAGGTAATTCCTGACCTTATAGCAAGTCACTTCACTTCAAAATTAGGAAAGGGTGAAAAAAGTTTCCAGGTCTAGGCAATGTCTTTGTTGAATGAAAAAAAAAAAAAAAAAAAACAACAACCAAGTTCTCAGGATTGTTTTCTTAAGTCGGAAAGCATATTCACTCATCTTCAGAAACTGTCCATACCTGAGGACTGTGTGGGTGACAACCATGGGCCCCTGGGGTTACCATCAAATCGTCTTGTCTGCTCAGCTTCTCAAAGAAATTGCCTTCAAAAAACACAAGGAGGCTGTGACTAAAGGTGTAAAAGACAATTACATTCAAGAAGGCAGTGTCCCCTCTCTGTTCCCTCTTACTCTTTGTAATCTTCTGCACACCAGGAACCCTGGGAGCAAAAGCCAATACTGCTTCCTCAAAACAAACTGTCAAAGGAATTTTGAAGGCTGGACTTAGTGAACAGATGTTTCATTTCTAATGGCCACCAGATCTTTTGGGATGAACATTAATTCACAAGATATCTCTAGGGACCTTTGGAGGCGGGGTGAGAAAAGAAGTGTGAAATTGACCCTTGTGACTCAAAATGGTCATGACAGTTTCTGTAGCAGCAGCCTCAGAAGGTTATGGAAGTGGACGGCTTGTCGTTTGTTGTTTAACCACTAAGTTGTGTCCGACTCTTGGGACCCCTTGAACTATATATAGCCCATCAGGCTCCTCTGTCCATGGGATTTCCCAAGCAAGAATACTGGAGTGGGTTGCCATTCCCTTCTCCAGGGGATCTTCCCGACCCAGGGAGCGAACCCACATCTCCTGCATTGCAGGTGGATTCTTTACCACTGAGCCACCTGGGAACCTGGGACGGCTGGCAGGGTCCTTACCTGTCTCCCTGGGGGGCTGGGGTCAATTTAGATCCTAGGACCTTCTACAGGGTCTTTTTGTCATCCTGCCTCTCATTTTCAGTTTTTTTTTTCAGCAATTTGGAGTCTGATTTGACCTGCCAGAGAGGGAGTGAGAATCATCAGAAAGAGTAGCTTCCACTTCTGTAATTCCTTTATCTGATTATAAAAGTAGTCCATGCTCATCACAGAGAATTTGGAAAAATCTGAAAACAAACCAGAAAAAGGCATCCATATTTCCCCACTCAGCAGTAATCATCACTGAAATTTTCTGGTGCCTCTCTCTCCCCTCTCTGACTTTCAGCTTTCTCTTTACTGATTTTTAAATTACGTATTTAGATCATTCATTCATATTCATTTTTTGAGTACAAGCTATTGTCCTGTTCTCATCATTAATGATAGACTGGTAGGATAAATGGAAAAAGTCTGTTCTTCTGGAGAGAATTATTAAAATCTAAGGAGCAGAAACAAAACAGGAAAAATCACCAAATATTTGGAAATTAAATAGCACACTTCAAAATAACCCAGGAGGCAAAGAGGAAATACAAAGGAAATAAACAATTACATAGAGTTTAAATGAAAATTAAGATACAACATCAATAAATGTGAGGTGCAGCTAAAGTGGGACTGAAAGGGAAATATATAACATGAAATGCTTACCACTTTAGAAAAGAAGAAGCATTTCAAATAAAAAATCTATGTTCTCACTTCATGAATCTAGGAAAAGAGCAAAATTAGACCCAAAGTAACCAGAAGGAAATATTAAAGGCTGGAGCAGAAATCATTGAAATTTAAAAAGGAAAACAATAGAGAAAAATCAATGAAAGAAAAAGTCGGTTCTTTAAAGACATCAATAAAATTCATAAACATCTGGCAAGACTGACATAGATATAAAGAAGACATAGATGATCAATATCAGAAATGAGACAAGCGTCACTATGAATCCTGCAGCCACTAAAAAGGTAATAAGCAAATACACTGAGCAAATTCATGTTTCATAAATTCAACAACGTAAAAGAAATGGATCAATTCCTCAAACACCACAAACTACCAAAACTCAACCAAGATAAAATTAATAATTGGAATAGCCCTATAACCGTTAAAGAAATTGAGTTTGTAACTTTAAAAGCTTCTGAAAAAGAAATATTCAATTCTGTGCTGGAGAATTCTTCCAAACACTTAAAATAATTAACATAAAATTTACATCATCTTTTCCAGAACATACAAGAGAGAACAGTTTCCAACTCATTTGATGAAACTAGTATTACCCTGTTGTACCCAAACCAGACAAAAAAGGACAAGAAAAGAAAACCAAGAGACTTTTAGTTTCCGGTTTGCCATCTATAGAACTTAGCAGTAGCCACTGCATCAAAATAAATAAAAAGCTGAATAAACTGAAATATCAACAAATCTTCTTATATTCATTAGCGAAATGAGGCAAATTTCTGCTCCAAAAATTGGAGAAATAAACAGGAGGATGCAGAAAATCACAAGTTAACAGAGCAGAAACCTCTGCAGAAATCAGTGCAGCGATAGGAAAACCTGAATTGTAATTGACAAATAGTTGGAAGCTCAGTGTGGACAAGTCTGTGAATTACACTCTCCACCAGTTTAATTCACAGACATGGGGGTCCCTACATTTTTGTGTCTTCTCTTCAGAGGATCCACCAGTGGATAATGGAGAAAAATCCCCTTGTACTTCCAGCAGGGGCTGGAAAAAGGAGCCACTTTGAAATGTGCGGGAGAACTCTGTTCTTAACAAGCCTGTACTCAAGCAAAACTATTTACTAGAGACGAATTTGCCAGGGTTTTATCAGAGCCTAATTGACCTAGGTGGAGAGAAATACTCAGTTTCAGCTTTTTTAGCCTTCCAGAAGGAAAATACTAACTTCAGCATTCTCTAGCCATCCTGTCCCACCAAAGTTGAGGGAGAGAAACAGATGCATTGGTGAAGTTCACAGACCAGGGGCATGGACTCACCAAAAGTCTGAGACCTAACCATGGGACTAAAGAATGCTTCCCCTCCCTGCATGTCTTACCAATGCATTGCTGCTGCTGCTAAATTGCTTCAGTCGTGTCCGACTCTGTGCGACCCCATAGACGGCAGCCCACCAGGTTCTGCCGTCCCTGGGATTCTCCAGGCAAGGACACTGGAGTGGGTTGCCATTTCCTTCTCCAATGCATGAAAGTGAAAAGTGAAAGTGAAGTTGCTCAGTCGTGTCCAACTCTTCGAGACCCCATGGGCTGTAGCCTACCAAGCTTTTCCGTCCATGGGATTTTCCAGGCAAGAGTACTGGAGTGAGATGCCATCGCCTTCTCCAGTGCCTCTTTAAGGCAGTTCCTTTTACCTAGTACATCATGCCTGGCTTAAAAAAAAAAAAAAAATTACAAGGTATACTAAAAGTCCAAAAACACAGTTTGAAGAAACTGAACAAGCATCAGAATCTGAGTCAGGAACGTTTAAATGATCAGACTAGGAATTTTTAAAAATTATCATTCATACGCTAAGGACTTAATATAAAAATAAACCAATGTATAAGAAAGATGCGTTGTACAAGTGGGAAAATTCTAAGAGTAAAAAAGAAAAGCTGGAGATCAAAAACATTGTAACAGTCATGAAGAATACCCTTGATAGGCTATTAACAGGCTTGACATGGCTGAGGACAGAATCTCTGAATTTGAGAATATCTCAAAAGAAACTTCTAAAAGTGAAAAGCAAAGAGTAAGAAAGGCTGGAAAAAGTACAATAGAATATCCAAGAGCTGTGGGACAACTAGAAAAGGTGTAATATAAATGTAATGGAAATACCAGAGGAAATGGAAAGGAGATAAGAAATAGGAACATTTGAAGTCACAATGACTAGGAATTTCTCCAAATTAATGACAGACACCAAACCACAGGAAGCTCATAGAACATCAAGCAGGGTAAATGCCCAAACAAACAGACAAACAAAAAAACTACACACAGTATACATCATATTCAAACTCCAAGAAATCAAAGACAAAGAAAAAAATTCTTGAAAGAAGCAGTGGGGGGCACTTTATTTATAGAGAAGCAAAGACAAGAATTATTCCCACTTCTCCTCAGAAAACAAGAAGGAAGAGGACAGAGCAGAGTATTTTAAAGTGTTGAGAGAACGTTACCCACCAGTCTAGAATCCTATGCTCTAGGAATTATCCTTCAAAGCTGAGGGAGAAAGAAAAACTTTCTCAGATAAACAAAAATTGAGGGAATTTGTTACCAGTAGACCCGACTGTCAAGAAATGTCAAAAATTCTTCAGAGAGAAGAAAAATTATATTGATCAGAAACTCAGGTCTATATGAAGAAAGGAAGAGCACTGGAGAAGGAATAAGGGAAAGTAAAATAAAAAAGTTATTTTTGCTATTCTTAATGGATCTTATGAATGTAGTTCGTCCAAAATAATAGCTACAACATATTACATTATATTGGAGAAGGCAATGGCACCCTACTCCAGTACTCTTGCCTGGAAAATCCAATGGATGGGGGAGCCTGGTGGGCTATAGTCCATGGTGTCACACAGAGTCGGACACGACTGAAGCGACTTAGCAGCAGCAGTAGCAGTATTACATTATATATAAGGATATATAATCTAATACACCTACACTCATGCGTGCTTACAAACAAGCAAATTGAATGATATTAATGATATAAGGAATGAGAGGGAAGAGTTCAGAATTTTTTTTGTTGTTTTTGTTAATATACGTTATTTTTGTTGTTATTATAAGGTACTTGCACTACCTGTGAAAAGGTGTTTGAAAGTAGAGGACGTGAAGTAGTTGTAAATCTATATTGCAAATTCAAGGGCAACCATTAAAATGATTATTTAAAAAAGAAGTACATTAAGAAAGGCAAAAGGGAAATTATATAAAATATTCAATTAAAGCTGCAAAGGCAGAAAAATTGTGAAGACAAAAACAGAAACAAAGGACAAGGACAACAAATAGAAAACAGCAACATACATGGTATTGTTGTTCAGTCACTAAGCCATGTTCAACTCTTGCGACCCCATGAACAATAGCCCACCAAGCTCCTCTGTCCATAGGACTTTCCAAGCAAGAATACTGGAGTGGGTCGCCATTTCCTTCTCCAAGGGATCTCCCTCACCCAGGGATTGAACCTGAATCATGCACCTCCTGCATTGACAGGTGGATTCTTTGCCACTGAGCCACAAGGGAATCCCTACATATGTGGTATATATTAATTCAATTGTATCAATAATCTCTTTACATGTCAATGATCTAAATATCAAGCTAAAAGACAGAGATTGTCATAATGGATTAAAAACTCTCTTTTATGGATTAAGCATAAAAGGATGGAGGAAAATATACTGGGCTAACATCAATTAAAGAAAAGGAGGAATACCTATGTTAATTTCAGACAGACTAGGCTTCAGAGCAAGGAAAGTTATCAGGAATAAAGACAAGCATTACACAATGATAAAGCATCAACTTTTTAAGAATATATAACAATTCTTAATGGGTATGTGCCTAATAACAGAGCATCAAAATACATGAAGCAAAAACAGAACTATAAGGAGAAAAAGAAGAATCCAATAATATAATGGAGACTCTAACACCTGTCTATCAAAAATAGATCCAGCAGGGAGAAAATCAGTAAGGACATAGTTGAAGTCAACAGTACCTTCGGTCAACCTCATATAACTGACATTTGTAAGCAAGTTCATCCAGCAACAGCAGAATATACATTTTTCTCAAGCTCCCATGGGGCATTTATCAAAACAGACAACATCCTGGGACATAAAACATACTTTAACAAATCTAAAGGAAATGGAAATCATGCAACATCAGCTTTCAGACAACAGTGGAGTTAAACTAGAAATTAACAACAGACAGAAAGCCGGAAAATCCCCAAACACTTGGAGGTTAAACAATACACTTGTAAATAACACATGAGTCAAATAAGAAATCTTAAGAGAAATTTAAAAATATATTTTAATGAAATGAAAATGCAATTTATCAAAATTTGTGGGATGCAGTGAAAAGAGTGCTTAGAGGGAAATTTGTAACACTGAATATATGTATTAGAGAAGAAGAAATATAAAAAAATCAATCGTTTAAGCTTCCATACTATAAAACTAGAAAAAGAGCAAATCAACATAGGAGAAAATCCAGATGACCTTGGATGTGGCAATGACTTTTTAAAATACAATACCAAAGGCACCATCCATGAGGAAGTAATTGATAAGCTTGACTTCATTGAAATTAAAAGCTTCTGCTTGATAAGGTAGTGTCAAGAGAACGAGGAGAAAATATTTGCAAAAAATGCATTTGATAAAGGACTATTATCTTAAATATACAAAGAACTCTTAACACTCAACAATAAGAAAACAACCAATCTGATTTAAAAATTGGCAAAAGATCTGAACAGACAGCAAAGATGATATACAAATGGCAAAAAATTATGAGACCACGTTCCACATCATATACCACCTCAGAAATGCAAATTAAAACAATGAGATGTTACTACATACCTATAGAAATGGCTCAAATCCAAAACACTGACAACGTACACAGAAGGACTTGCCCAGAAATATTTATAGCAGTTTTATTCATGACTGCTAAAACTTGGAAACAACCACGATACACTTCAGTAGGTAAGTGAATAAATAACATTCCAGACACGACTTTGTGGGTGAACAACAAAAATCCACCCAATATTCCAGATAGTGGAATATTTTCAGTGCTAAAAAGAAGAGATATTTGTTTGTTCACTAATGAATCCCAAGTGTCTGTAACTACGCCTGGTACACAGTTCCTGCTGTATATATATATATTTCTAAAAAATTTTTATTTTTACTTTATTTTGCTTTACAGTACTGTATTGGTTTTGCCATACATTGACATGAATCAGCCACGGGTGTACATGAGTTCCCAATCCTGAACCCCCCTTGCCCCTCCCACCCTATATCATCTCTCTGGATCATCCCCGTGCACCAGCCCCAAGCATCCTGCATCCTGTATCGAACATAGACTGGCGATTCGTTTCTTACCTGATAGTATTCATGTTTCAATGCCATTCTCCCAAATCATCCCACCCTCTCCCTCTCCCACAGAGTCTAAAAGTCCGTTGTTTTTTGATTGAATGCAAGACACTCCATTCCTTAGCCTGCCAGCCGAGGAGACTATGTCATGCCAGGATTACCCAGCAGATGGCGGCCGAGGAACGCTAGCGACAGCTGGGAGCCCACACACTGAATGCAAGATTCCTCCCAATCAAGTCCAAGATAACAACCAGCAGACAAAATCAAGTCCAACTTACTCCTAACACAGACTTGTATTCATGAGAAAGAGGCTGTATGTAGGAGGTGAGCTGCTGAGCTGATAAAGCCTTTATCTACTATCAGAGGTTGTTTACACACAATTCAGGGATGAAAAAATGAAAAGAGCTGTTGAGAACTGAAGTCAGAGTCCTCCCATAGTGGGAAAAAAAAGCAGTGAAGAAAGCTTATGGTCACAGATCTGCATCAGTCCTCCAAAGGATGGAAAAGTGACATGTGACTGCTATACCACCAAAGGACAGAAACAACACTAAGAACTAACCTTCTTTCCTCCAAACATTCCCGAAGATGCCCCCTTACAAGAACCTGAGTCTCCCTCCCTCTCCTCCAGCGTCCTCTGGACCCCTGCCAATCTGTGCTCTTCCTGGGTGCTTCTGTTACCCACGCAATCAGGGAATTGAATTGCAATGGTAACAAACCCTTCAAAAGCCAAGTTCAAGGTGATCCCTGGATCAAATTCAGCCTCAGAATGTGACGGCTTAGGGGGAGGATCCGAGATAGATACTACTTGCGAATCTGAGTCTGCTGACCCAGAACTATCCCAGCCAGCTGGTCAACCTGCTTACTGCTATACTGATAACAAGAGCTAGCATTTATGTTTCCTATGTGCCCTGCATGTGCTGCGTGCATCACCTGCATTTTCTCATTAATCCTTAGAGCATCACTTCCAAGTCCACACTGTTCTCCACATCTCACAGGTGACACAAGAGACGTGTTATTTGCCCCAGGACCCAGCACGTTGCTCACAAACTCACTCTTAATCCCTGGGAGGATGGGAATCTGCTGAGAGGCACCAGAAACCCCGATGGACCTCAGAGAACATTAAATCCAGCCCCTTCTCTTCAGACGGAAGAACTGAGGACCAGAGTGGGGAAGGGACTGAGTCAAGTTCACACAGGGATCCCGGAAGCCTGCCCAAGCACAACTCACTGAGAACTACCCTACACCTTAACATTCTTGGCTAGTGTCAGGAAAACCTCTTCATCCCCATCACAGGCTTTATTTAATTTCCCCCAGACTCCAAATGTGCTTCAGTCCTGCTGCACTAAACACTCTGCATAAGATTGTGTCACAACAATATAGCTCTTGTTTTAGGAGTTTCACCAAGTAGCAGACTGCCCAGCCAGGATCACTCATGAATTCTAGCTTCTGCAGCTGGTGTCATTGGCCAGAGCCACTTAACCTGAGCTGGTTTGCTCGTTGGTTAAGGGAGAATACCCGTATTCGTGAAAGGGTAAGTTATATTCTAGGCCAGTGCTGTATAATGCAAATATAACACGAGCCACAAGTGCAAGCCACATTGTAATTAAAATTTTTTCCAAAAAAAAAAATTTTTTTTCCAGTAGCTGCATGAAATGAAGGAAACAGGAGAGTCAAAGCACTTGACAGGCACACATCATTATTAATTTCCATAATTTGTTTCATTTAAGAATCTGTCTGCCAAGCAGGGGATGCAAGTTTGAGTCCTAGGTCCAGAAGATCCCCTGGAGAAGGGACTAGCACCTCACGCCAGTATTCTTGCCTGGGAAATCTCATGGACAGAGCAGCCTGGCAGGCTACAGTCCATGGGGTCACAAAAGAGTTGGACGGAGGCAGAGTGGGGACCGCAGGTAAGGTAGCTGAGACACAGGGGCCTGGGCTCTCCAGAGGTTCTGAGGGGAGTAGGGACCCACCTCCTCTCCCTACGTGGGGAGATGGTTTGCTTCTAAATTCATCTTCTGTGTGTCACCATTTAAGCATCCGTTGGGATTTAGTTGGGGCGAAAGGAAACCATCAAAAGGGCTACTAAGGCATGTGAATGAACTTACATGCATCCAACAATCAAAGCACCACACGCATACACCAGCACACACCAACAACTGAAGGCCTCCATTGCATCCCCATGGACCAACAACAACTCCCACACCCCACAACCATATCCCACATCCACAACACACGTACCCAACAACCAGCATGCTTTACAACACCGAGAGCTTTCACTGCCCCATCCAACCAAAGGGCTTCCCCCTGCCACACACACATTCTCCATAATCAAAGAGCTTCACACACCCTCTCAATAATCAAAGCACTTCATACCAGAGAGCTTCACATACATACACACTCCAACAACCAAAGGGTTCACACACCCACTCACACTTTCCCCACAACCAAGCCCTTCACACACACACACCCTAAAGAGTTTTACTCTCCCAGCCAAGGTGCTTCTTACACACCCCCAAGAGCAAAATGCTTTACTCCTACACAGAACAGCCAAAGCTCTCTATACAGACACCCCCACAAAAGAAAACCCCAAGTACTTCGATTTGTTTGCCACAGCAGCAGGTACTTGAACACCAAGACGTTCAACTGTGACTTTCTTTTCAGATTAATGAGCAGAGAAAGATTGGAGGAGGGAGGGGGAGGAGGGCGGGAGAGAGCAATTACACCCGAATCTTTTCTCTGTTGATTAGGGATTCCTTCTCCAGCCTGCTTTGGCTCCAGCTAAATCTTTTTCTAATGAGATGTGGCTTATCCAGATCAGGGCGCTGAGAAAAAAGTTGCAATTAACTTTAAGAAGAAAAGAAGTGAGTGAGAGAGAGAAGGGAAGGGGGAGGGCGAGGCTGGGAGATGGTGAGTGGGGGCAGGGAAAGGGGCGGGGCTGGCATTCCTGGAAGAGCTGGGTGGACGGGCCACAGGACCCAGCCTCCTGTGGACCATCCATCAGCTCCTTTGATTCCAGACTTTAGGGATAGCCCTTGATGATTGTTGAGCCTGCGGGAGTGGCCTCTGGGCTGCTCCAGGCTCAAGCCAAGCGTTGGGAGGGCTGGGTCTTCTGGGGGGGGGGGGGGGGGGGGCGGTGCGGTCCAGGGCCTTCCTAACTCTGCACTCCTGATATCTGGCGGGGATTCTTGGGGAAAAGGGGCCTCTCAACTGCATCTCTTTCACACCTGAGCTGTGCCTTCTGTTCGCTGGCTCCTGCAAGGACACGGGGCCTAGGTCACAGGTTAAGAACCTCCATGACCCCCAGGTGTCCAGGCAGCATGAACTCTTTTCCCAAGTGCTGAGTCCAGCACTTGACCCTGGCAGCCAGAAGCAGTCCTGGACTGGGTTTGCGGTACTGACAGCCCAGCTGGGGTCTCCCCAGCTCACCTCATTGTTCCTACCTGGGAGCAGGGTCCCAATCTCTTTTCCTGTGAGCCACGGAGAAGGGCGGAGAGGGTCTGGGATTGCAAGAGAGGTTTCATGTAGAAATGGTGGAAAAGCCTCAAGCCCCTGGAAGCAGCACAGATTTACCTTCCTTTGCTTCTCTGTCCAATAGCATCAAGCTCGACCAAGCGACAACCGCAGGAAAGCACCCTGTCTCCCTGGCGTTTAGTTTCTTCATCCGCTAAGAGTTGTAACGGGGTGAGGTGGGCATCAGCTCTTGCGAGATCTCCAGTCCTGATGCCCTGAGATCCCGCGAGAGGTGCAGACACACACTAGAGATCCCGCGAGAGGCAGAGGCAGCCTCGGGAGATCGGGAGCCTTTGCTGGGTGATTCTGCACGCTCAGCCTTGTGCACCTCCAGGACACTTGCACCACCTGCAGTTCTTATCCAAGTGGGACTGGGTTTCGCCCTATTTGGCAATAAATACCTAGCACTGCCTGACGGCAGTATGGTCCTTTCCCGTCCAATGGACCTCCCCGTACAAATTAGGAAGGGTTTGTGTTGCACTGCTGGAGCCTCAGTGGGAAAAAGTGAACTGGGAGCCTCTGAATCTTGCCTCACCGGACGAGCTTCCTTGATTCCCAAGGAAAAATGGCCTCTGTGTGTTGGTGGCCACCCAGACACATGGTTCCCTCGGAGATATGTTTGAGTGACCTCTTACCAAATAAGCTATGGAGATGATACTGGGCCAGGGGACAGGTGAGCTAAGGCCGCTTTTCCTGTGCCTAGCTTCCAGAGAGGTCAGCCTATAATTCAACTTCAAGGCCCAGAAATTTCCTTGAGTCTGGTCCCCTAGATTCATGGTCAGACCTCCTTTGTGCCTCTGTCTGCCCTCCACCTTATTAGCTGCGGAAGACAGTCCTGGCTTTCTCCTATCTCTCTTTTTGGCTGTCGCCAATCTAATAAGCATATGTGCTAGAAATACTAGCTGGAGTGTTAAGTTAGAAATTCTTAAACATATAGTAAGGTCAGATGAAGGGAAAAAAAAAAACCCAGAAAACAAAACAGAAAACCCCGAATCAGAAATTGGACACAGGAGGGCAGATGTAGACTGAACAGGAAGTGCTGGCCCTAGGCTAAATGAAACAGCTGTCACCATTGTTCTGGACTGAAAACTGCCTTCGCAAACTCCATGCGGGCCAGGCGCAGAAAGCAGATGTTAATAATTACAGCACATGAAACGAAGGGCACAGGATTAGGCAAGTGACGAAAAAGAAATGGTACCAGTAGATTTATAACTCACTCCGGCAAATCTGTTTGGGCTGGTGGGGGGGTGGGCATGGCGGCCTCACTGCAGACGCCCCCCCGCCAGTCCCCTTCCTAGTTTGGCATTTTGGCTTCTGGGATTATCTCAGAATGGAAGGATTGTTGAAACTGTTTTAGGGGAGTGGGCTGTGGGAGAGCTTTCCTGGCTACCTTTCTGGGGACCCTAGGGCTATAGGACTACAGCCTGTTGCCTCTGATCTGAAGAAAAGCATCAAAATCCTCAATACCCAAGCCAAACACCAAAAAGCAGAATATCAGTCCTAAATGAAATCATCCCTGAATAGTCATTGGAAGGACAAATGCTGAAGCTGAAGTTCCAATAAGTTGGCCACCTGATGCGAAGAACTGACTCATTGGAAAAGCCCCTGATGCTGGGAAAGATTGAGGGCAGGAGGAGAAGGAGGTGACAGAGTTTGAGATGGTTGGATGGCATCACCATTTCAATGGACATGAGTTTTAGCAAACTCCAGGAGATAGAAGGACAGGGAAGGCTGGTGTTCTGCAGACCATGTGGTCACAAAGAATCAGACATGACTGAGTGAATAACAACAACACCAACAGACAGATGAATCCTGGAGTTGGATGCCTCACTGGTAAACAGGAACTCAGGGACGCAAAGCCAGGCAGCCATCTTCAGAGCCCTTGCTTTACCAAGGGGTTCATGTTTAAAATCCAGGAGCTCAAGTTCTTTGCAGCTGAAATTGATTCACACTTTAAAGTCAGCCAGCCCCCAGCGCCTGGGAGGAAGCAAGAGAGAGCTGGGAGAATGTTGGGACAGTTGAAGAAAGTAAGAAAAGCAAGTTTCTTGGGTTAATTACATAAGTAGCAGAGAGTCTTCCCATGTTTTCTTGAACATTCCTCAGTGCTTTTCCACGTGAGCCAGAGTTGTAAAAAGCAAAGCAAAACAACACACACTCAGTCACATCCACCCCAAAGCCTCCCATCCCACCACCCCCTAGAACGGACGTCTCTAAGAAAGGTTAGAAAGAAGGTAAAGCATGTGTTTGCCATCTTTACGCCTGATATGGAAACCATATGCTTAAATACACTAGCAAACATACTTAATATAACACTCTCTTTTATTAAATGTGGTTTTATAAACGCTCTCCCCAGCCAGGGCACCTTTGCTGTGCTGGAGGCTGGAACTTGGCAAAATAATCTTCCCGCTGTTACATCTATTGATACACATTTTTTGAAAATGAGTCTCGGACCCTTGGAAAATAGACTGGTTCTGATTATTATTGCAAGCGGGAAGGGGCACACAAGGGCATCTTTTTTCCTCTGATAAATTAAAAGAACTGTAACGGGTGCTTTCTGCAACCTGTAAAAGGGCAGAGCCATCTGTGATTCATTTAGCAGCTCCTTACAGAAGATTTATTTGATTAATTCAGTCAGAAGAGAGAGAATATGGATTTTCCCCTGCTCTGAGAGGCGCATTCGCACTCACACTTGCACACATGCACCCACCCATGGGCAGACATCTCAGGAATGAAAAATGACTAATCGTGTTATTGGAACTGGCCAATGCGGGGCCCTGGTGGTGAGATCGAAGGCTCCCGCCCTGCTGATGAGAGGGCCGGTTTCAGAGTAGATTTAATATCCTTAGGCCCAATGCCACGAGAGGGTGACCCTAGAGAAAAATAATACTGTGGACCCTGAATCACGTTTATTGGGCATTGAGCACTTGTGCCAGGCTCTGTGCTGAGCCCTTTGTATGCATTACCTCACTGCACGGTCTCAACCACGCCTCTCCAAGGAAGCACTATTTCATTTCTTCTTTACAGGCAAGGAGACTCCCCTATTGCCAGCAGGCCTCTGCTCGAAATTCTTTACAATTTTTTCAGAGTGTATTTGACTTTCTCCATGCCTCTGCCATGCAGATGGAGGCCATGTCTAGCATCAGTCTCATAGCAGATAAACTTTAACACAGTCATCTGCCTTGACTCTGCTTCATGCCCTGTGGATTTCAGTTCAGTGTTGACAGAGTGAGACGTTCTTTAGAGCTTATTTCTAGTCTCAAGGTGGAGAGCTGGCCTTGATGGTATCTAATTGGCCTTGGGTCTCTAGCTGGCATGCCCCAAACTCTATAAGCAATTGTCTGCAGACCACTGTCAATTCCCAATGGGTGGGAACAGACTTTGAGATAGGTCTTCAGAGAAGGTAAAGAAAACAGCACAGAAAAGAAGACTCAGAAAATCGTACAAGATCTGAGCCAAAGAGGATTTTGGGGATCTATGCCAAGAGTGGCAAATATAGGGCAAGAAAGGTGGCTATGCTCTCCTTCCCAAGCTCACAGCAAACATTGCTAATTGATCCCAGCTCTCTCTCTCTCTCTCTCTCCGGCTAACCCTCAAAATCCTCAACCTAGTGATTGTCTGGCTTCCCTGTCTGGTATTCTCTGCATCCACCGCAGTGGAGCTGGTGGTATAGTGGAAGCCAAGGTACAGTGGGTCAGAAGCCTCTGCCTTTCTCCAGGTCTCTGAGAATCCCCATGGACAGAGGAGCTGGGCAGGCTATAGTCATGGGATTGCAAACAGTTGGACATGACTGAGCGACTAAGCGTGCACACACACACTGCTCTCCCCCGGGCCCCTCACCGCATGGGATGGCACTGAAGCCGCTCTGCAGATAGGATGAAAGGTGTCCCCTGGGAACATGCAGAAGACTGAAATCTCACTGCAACTTTGAGAGTCCCTTGGACTGCAAGATCAAAGCAGTAAATCCTAAAGAAAATTGGTCCTGAATATTCATTGCAAGGACTGATGCTGAAATTGAAACTCTATTACTTTGGCCACCTGATGTGAAGACCTGACTCATTGGAAAAGATCCTGATGCTGGGAAAGAGTGAAGGCAGGAGGAGAAGGGGATGACAGAGGATGAGATGGTTGGATGGCATCACTGACTGGATAGACATGAGTTTGAGCAAGTTTCTGGAGTTGGTGACGGACAGGGAGGCCTAGCATGCTGCAGTCCATGGGGTTGCAAAGAGTTGGACATGACCGAGTGACTGAATTGAGCTGAACTGAACCCCTAAACTGGGACAGACTGGGACAGCTTGAACCAGTTTATAATTTGGGGCTTCCGATTCTAGAATGAAGTGGAAAGTTTCACTTTGGAGACATGAGCGTCTGCAGACTCTCTCCACGCCAGCCTTTCCCACCTCCCTCTCACTTGCTGGACCACAGGAAATGCCTAGATCAAAGACAGCCAGGATGTGGAAGGCCAAAGGTATTGAGCACTTGTCTGAGCTCGTTGCAGGCTCTCCCTCGTGTCCTCAGATTTTTCTGCCAGGCAGAAATTCTCTCTGGGAAAAATGATGGTTTCATGAATAGAAGGAGGGGTCTTCAAGCTCAGAATTTCTGCCTCTCGCGGGGTCCTTTCTTGCTGGTTCCCTCCTAGCATCTGAACCAAAATCTTTCTCAACTTGATGTGGCCCAAGAGGGAATCTGAGGATCAGTACCTGATTCCAAGAGGGAATCTGAATGTCTGATTGGCAAAAACAAGCCTTTCCATAGAAGTGAAGCTGAGGATCAGGATTGATTCGGAGAATCAGAGAATCAGTCTGAAATACCATGTATTTTGAAGGGAGGCAGCCATGTGCGATGACTCCGGTCACTACCTTGTTTAGCAAGGTTACCTGGAAGGTCTTTAGGGGACTTACTTAGAGAATGGATAAGAGTTTTGTGTAACTTGCATGTCAGCTTTAGGTTGCTTGTGGGAGAGGGGGGAAGATTTCTGCGATTTTTGAGAAGGCTTGCAAACACTTTATTTAAACATGATTTCTACAATCTTCTTTTCACTATGAATTACATAGTGAAGAAACGTTTACTAATGAAATTGTACTCTACTCCAGCGCAGTGTCATGAAAAGATCACAAATATTGAGTTAGTGAGGCCCCAAATAATGAGGATTTTACAGAGCTCAGATGACACCTCTTGAATAGGTTTGTTGACCAAACATCAATTGTTGAATAAAGATGTTTGTCTGCACTGTGAAAGTGGTTTTCTGGAATGTTCCTGAGTGCGGAGGTGATTGAGCAGCTTGGAAAAAGAGTCAAGTTTGGGTAGTTAGGAAGGGGTGGGGAGTGGGGAGGTAAGTAATGAGGATGGGAGGCTCTTGGTGTGCCATTTTGGATTCCACGTTGGGATACATGAGTGGGCTGAGGTATGAATGAGTTGTCCTTAAAGACTCCAATAAAGAGAGGGGTCATGTGCCACTGGGGATGACAAAGAAACTTAAGGGCCAAACCAGTGTTTCTAGCTGTGTGATTTTGAGCAAGCTGGATAATCTCTCTGTGCTTCAGTTTCCTTCTCTGTAAAAAAGAGGTAATAATAACACCTGATAAAAGTTGTTGTGAGGATTAAATGAGATACAGCCCTTAGAACAGGGACTGGCATATAGTATTAAGAAGCATTATCTTCCAAATTTACATCCACTGATATATGGTAAACCAGACGTGGTGTATCCATACAATGAAATATTATTCACCTATAAAAAGAAATGCAGTGTAGATATATGGATCTAGGCAGTATAGATACAATGTGGATGAACTTGGAAAATACTACACAAAGTCAGAGAAGCTAGACACAAAAAGTCACATATGGTATGATTCCATTTACATGAAATGTCTAGAACAGGTAAACCTAGAGAGATAGAAAGTAGACTGATGATGACTCAGGGCTAGTGGGGGGCTTCCCAGGTGGCACAGTAAAGAATTCACCTATCCGTGCAGAAAGACACAGGAGATGCAGGAGGCATGGGCTTAATCCCTGGGTTGGGAAGATCTCCTGGAGTAGGAAATGGCAACCTGCTCCAGTATTCTTGCCTTGGATATCCTATAATCAGAGGAGCCTGGTGGGCTATAGTCCATGGGGTTGCAAAGGCGGACACAGCTGAAGGGACAGAGCACGCACACACGGAGGGCTGGTGGCGGGTGGAAAGATAGACAGGTGACGGCTAAAGGGTAAACAAGGTTTCTTTATGGAGTGATGGAAATGTTCTAGAATTGACTGTGAATATACTGAAGACCATTGAACTGCATGCTCTAAATGGGTGAATGGTATGATATATGAATTATCTCAATAAATATGTTTTTAGAAAATAAAATATTATCTTATGTTTATAAGATAAATGTATATTAGTATGTATTATATTGTAGATATTATATTATTTTTATATGAATGCAATAACCATAACAGGGGGTGATGAGACCTGTGACACTGGACAGTGTGTGTTCCTTCTAGAAACATTTTTATTAAAAAAATGCCTGTTTTGGCTGAGGTTTGACCTCAGATTCCCCATCTACTAGAAGAGACAGAACCTGCTTGTTCAAAGGACTGTTGGAAGGAGAAATGAGATAACTCACGTACAGCACTTAGCATGGAGGCCGGCACATAGTAGACACTCAGGAGACAGCAGTGGTCTTGTCACTTTTCCATGAGACTCTCGAATTCTATTGGAGGGGTTTGTGGGGGACAGCCTGGTTGGAAAGGAAGGGATGACTAAGGGTCACGGACTGAAGCTGCAAGAGTTACAGACTGCATCAAGCAGATTGAATCAGTTTAGGCGAAATGTTTCAACAACAAAAAAATTCACAGAATTTTCTAAAGATGCTGATATACATTGTTTTCACACTTTTATAAGGTTGAAACAATCTTTATCAAATAATATATTTTCTTAAAAGTTGAGGTGCCTTTGTGAGGAGGCTGTGAAAGAACTGAATTCTCCTCCATTCCTGCAAGCTGCCTGTAGGTGCCACCATTGTTTTTAGAATTAAGTATTCAGAAAAAAAAAAAAAAGACAAATGGCCATGTATGAAGGGCACTGGGCAGCGTCCAGTGCTGGGCACTTGACCTCACTTGACCACTCAACAACCATGAGACTTAAGGAAACAAATTTAGCTTCCCTGGACTTCAGTTTTTTTCAATTATAATATGAGAAGTTGGTGGCTGTGATCTCAATGTCCCCCAAGGAAAAACCTTCAGTCTGTGATAATGGTCATAGACTGATAATGGTCAGTGATAATGATGATGGTACAAACGTTTTTTAAAATTATTTTTTATTTCTGGTTGCACCGGGTCTTCATTGCTGCACATTGACTTTCTCTACATGCGGTGAACGGGGGCTACTCTTTGCTGTGGTGCACAGGCTTCTCACTGCGGTGGCTTCTCTTGTTTTGGAGCACAGGCTCTGCAGTTTGGGAGTTTCAGCCCTCAGGCTCAGTGGTTTTGGCACACAGGCTTAGTTGCCTTCATGGCTTGTGGAATTTTCCCAGACCAGGGATAGAATCTGTGTCGTCTGCATTGGCAGGTGTATTCTTATCCACTGTATCACCAGGGAAGTTCAATGGCCCAAATCTTATTACCAACTAGGAAAACCCTTCTAGCTGTTCCAAAGCTGTGGATACGGGTTCCATGGTGTAGAACTTGTCCTTTCTATTCCAAGCGTCTTGAGTTCTAGGCCCCTAGTCTGATGCTCAGAGCACAGAGGCCAGAGAAGGACTTCATTATCACTTCCATCCTGATTCTCCTCCAGAAGGAAGTATTCATGTGGTTCCTTTCTCTCTTTGGGGCTAGAGATATTGCATTGGCTGCTGCTGCTGCTGCTGCTAAGTCGCTTCAGTCATGTCCGACTCTGTGCGACCCCATAGACGGCAGCCCACCAGGCTCCCTTGTCCCTGGGATTCTCCAGGCAAGAATAATGGAGTGGGCTACCATTTCCTTCTCCAATGTATGAAAGTAGAATGTGAAAGTGAAGTCACTCAGTTGTGTCCGACTCTGTGCAACCCCATGGACCACAGCCCACCAGGCTCCTCCGTCCGTGGGATTTTCCAGGCAAGAGCATTGGAGTGGGGTGCCATTGCCTTCTCCAGTGTCCCTCAAAAAGTTCATGTCCTCCAAAAGCTGTGCATATGGTCTTACTTGGAAATAGAGCTTTTGGAGATATAATCAAGATGATGGTCATAATGGATTAGGGTGGACCTAATCAAGTGAGATAGTTGGACACCATCACTGACTCAATGGACCTGAATTTGAGCAAACTCTGAGAGACGGTGGAAGACAGAGGAGCCTGGTGTGCTGCACGCAGTCCATGAGGTCTCAAAGAGTCGGACATGACATAGCAACTGAACAACAGCATGAACAGTCAAGTGACTGGTGTCATTATAAGAAGAAGGAAGTTTAGAAACAGAAATACATAGAAACAGAGGGCTGAGAACGCAAGGTGAAGACGAAGAAGGTAGCAATGGGAGTTATAACTGCCACAGCCAAGGAATAACCAAGGCTTTCTAGCAATCACCAGTAGCTGGAGAGAGGCATGGAAAAGATTTTCCCTCGGAGGCTCCAGAAGACACCGACTCTGATGACATCTTGATGACTTCTAGCCTCCTAAATAGTGAGAGAATACTTTTATTTTGTTTTAAGTCACCCAGTTTGTGAACGCGAAAGTCAATCAGTAGTGTCTGGCTCTTTGCGACCCCATGGACTATACAGTCCATGGAATTCTCCAGGCCAGAACACTGGAGTGGGTAGCCTTTCCCTTCTCCAGGGGATCGTCCCAACCCAGGGTTCGAACCCAGGTCTCCCACATTGCAGGCGGATTCTTTACTGTCTGACCCAGTTTGTGGTACTTTGCTATAGCAGCCCTTGGAAACCCATATGGGGCTGGGGATTCCTATTCTCCCAAGTGTCAGGATCATCCTGATGAATCCTGGGAGGCAGGAAGAGAGAATGCTGTCGTGTGGACACTGTTGGATGTCCATCCAATAGGTTCACGTGGTTGCTTTATCAGATGATGCTTCCCCCTGACCTATGATGTTTAGCAGACAATTGGGCAGCAGAGGCTGGGAACCACATGCTCAGACTGTAATAGAATAAGGCTGCACTTGAAGCAGGGTTTCCCCATGTAATTTTTACCATGATTAATCTTACCTTGCAACCTGGTACACACATCCACAAAATGAAGTTGATGTAATAGTACTTCTTACTTACACTTTGATATTTTCTATTCTGTATTTTTTAAATGTCGGTTGCTGTCCCGTAAATTGACTTATAGCCCATCAATTGAGTGTAATCTACAGTCTGAAAAACACTTTGAGTTGGAGGAAATGTGAAAATGGTAAGATCTGCCTCTCTAAGCCTATTCTCTTCATATTTCTTTATACTCAGAAAAAATCTTGGAACGAGCCACCTTATTCACTCATCAAACACTTATTAGTGGCTACTCAGGCTCTGAAAGGGTTGGGAGCAAGGAGAGAGAAGAGATTCCAAGATATAAGCAATGCTAATAGAGCCAGTCTCATATGCTATGTATTGCATTAAGCATATTATATGGATTTTTCTCATTTAATGCTTCCATTATTAACTGCTCAGTCAGATGCTTAAGAAAACAGAAAGACCAAGGTTTGAATTCAAATCAGTCCAACCTCAGAGTTCAATGAGCTAAACCACTCGACTCTTTAGGGGAAGGAGGAAGGCTCATTTATGAAAATTTGAATAAATACAGCAAAAGTTGACTTCCCTTCCTAGCCACGACCACTGTCAACAGATTGAAGAGTGTCTATTCAGA
This sequence comes from Budorcas taxicolor, assembly GCF_023091745.1. Classification (NCBI taxonomy): domain Eukaryota; kingdom Metazoa; phylum Chordata; class Mammalia; order Artiodactyla; family Bovidae; genus Budorcas; species Budorcas taxicolor. Next base: position 37,136,945 of record NC_068932.1, read on the forward strand.
CCTTTCCCTGTATGTTTACATGAGTCCAGTGAGAAATACAATTCTCCTTTTCGTTTGTACTCATAGGAGTTTATGAGAACTGATAACACTATTCCAGGATTTTTCACCCCTGCCTATTCCATGGACCAACTACTCGAGTTTATACCTTCTTGCCTTATTTCTGGATGTTAAACTCATTCCTAATTTTTCATTATTACAGGAGTACTTTTGTATATGGGGCTTCCCTGGTGGCTCAGTGGTAAAGAACCCACCTGCCAATGCAGGACATGTGGGTTTGATCCCTGGGTCGGGAAGATCCTCTGGAGAAGGAAATGGCAACCCACTGTAGTATTCTTGCCTGGGAAATCCCATGGACAGAGAAACCTGGTGGGCTATAGTCCATGGGGTGGCAAAAGAGTTAGACATGACTTAACTAACAACAATAATTTTTGTACCATGTATCTCTGTTCACATACGTGATAGTTTCCCCAAGGTGGATTACTAGAAGGGAAAGAAAGTACTAAGTGGAAGAATATATGCTTTTTAATAAATGCTGCCAAATTCTCCCTTCAAGGGTCTGTACGAGTTATATGTTCACCATCAGTGCGTGAAAGTGTGTGTTTTCCTGCAGCTTCACTACAGAGGATATTATCAATTATTTCAACCTGTGTTAATCTGATGGGTACAGAAATATTCTCCTTGCTGATTTATGTTCCCTTTGATTACATGAACTTGATCTTGGCATCTGTGTGACAAACATGGAATCTGCCATATACCCCAATATCCAAACACTGCCCAGGGCTTCCCAAATAAGAGTAACTTCTCTCAGGGTTATCACAAGTCACAGAGCACCTCTGGGCAGATTAGAAAAAGGGGCTTCTTCCCCAAGACATGTTACTTCTATCTGTTGGAAAAGTGTTATAATACATTGATTATTAGACATTTTATCCCAGTCCAGAGAAATGGAATAAATATATAAATCTACCATATCTAAGAGGTGATTGGCACCACCTTGCTGGGGAGGGGAGGCTGCCCTGCTGCCGTGCACAACCTGCCCAACTGTATGGAGCCGTCCTGCTCTTAACTTCTGGACAGTCTCCTTGGACACACAGTCCCCGCCTGTATCCTCTGGCAGAAACTGGTGTGAGTAATGAGCCTCCAGTCCTGGTCTCTCCACTCCCATCTCTCTGGTTGACTTCAGATTTGTCCCAATATCTCTCTCTAACTTCATGCTGTCTTCTTCTGTCTTCCTCCTGAATGAGGCTTAAGGGAAATTTTTGCCTGTAGGGAGCCTTTGAAGAGTCAAAAGTTTTCCTTGCAGATGTGTTTTTAATACTATGGGAGCACATTAAAGTTGACATGATCTAACAGCATTCACTGTGTTTTCTTTACAGGCTGGTGGTTCTGGGCTCTTTCAGACAGCCATCCGGAAGTGTACCAGGCCTGGGCTGTGCCTGCCCTTGGAGGGGGCACCCCAAGGGGTAACCCCAGGATTTCTTGGCATCTTGTGCCATCTGGACTTGCTTTGCACAGTCACAGAGAGGCTCGTGTCCCCACTTCATGTGTTTCTGGGGCCAGAACCAAATGAACATCTTGGAAATTGTACTATTCTTCTGCCCTAATTGGTCTCAGTGCGGAGCCTGGTCCGTGGGTGGTCTGCAGTGAGCTACAGCAGTCGGAAGAGACAGATAAAGACCTGCCATTCTTCAGGTAACCTGGCAGGGGTAAGGATGCACAGGACCGGGATCTCAGAGCCACAGGGTTGGCTGAGAGTTTTCTGTAGACTCCTAAGCACTTTTGCAATTTCTAAGAGTCTCACGGCATGGTGAAGATGCTCCCGAAAAGATCACTTGGGCTGACTGATACTTCATATTCCTTTGCAGTGATCTGGAATGATATCAGCTGGACGTGGTGATGCCGATTCTCTCTTGGTGGCCAGAAGCTGCCAGAAGGGCAGGACTGCAGCTAAAACTGACATATTAAAGTAAGAGCATAATTAGAACATGATCAGTGCATTTGCTGGGTAAACAACTTTCAAAATGTAGAACTATAGAGAAGAATAAAATAATTGAAAGTGTTCTTGGGAAGGAAGAAGCCCTTACTTTATGTAATAATAAATACTTTTGAACAGCACCTGTGTGCCAGGCCGTGCTTGGGGCCGGAGACAGTGAAACCTAAGAAGAGAAGACCCTTGTTCCCTTGTGTCTGATGTGCTTATAGTTAGGAGACAGGAAATAGGGCTACAAAAGTGACTGTGCTTAGGCACTTAGTAAATGGTAGTTATTAAATATCCTACAATAGGAGATTGGTTTAGTATATTTTAATATACCCACACTTTATTTTGTAGTCATTATAAACATGGTTTTGAAGAATATTTTATGACATGGAAGAGAGCTCACAGTTCATTCATTCATTCATTCAACAGACAACAGTTAAGCACTTACCCTGTGCCAGACTCTATCCTGGACTCTGGAGACAGAATAGGGAGTAGCCCAGGTGAGATCAGACAGGCTCCCTGTTGTCATGAAACTTATAACCTCTTCAGGGGTTAATAAAAAAGTCCAAAAATACCCAAACAGGAAAAGGTCAGATGGAGACAGCAAAGAAAGTGACATGGTTGGTGCCTGCAATGCAGGAGGCCTGGGTTCAACCCCTGGGTCAGGAAGATCCCCTGGAGAAGGGAATGGCAACCCATTCCAATATTCTTGCCTGGGAAATCCCATGGACAGAGGAGCCTGATGGGCTACTGTCCGTGGAATCGCAGAGTCAGACACGACTGTGACTAACACACAGGGGAGAGAGGGATCTGCTATAGCCTGAGTGGTCCAGGAGGGCCTCTGGGAGGAGCTGACCCAGAAGGAACAATGACCAAGAGGGAGCCAGTAGGAGAAGATAGGGAAGCTTTATGGAAACTGTAGGTCAGCTAGCCTTTCTTTAGCGTTACAGACTGGGAAACTGATGTGACATGGCTTGGTGGGGATGTCGGTGGCAAAGCCAGGATTAGATCTTGAGTCTGGGCTTCCTGGACAGACAGTGCTCTTTCTACATTGTGTGCCAGTTTGACTGTCATTAAATGTCCCTCTCCAGTGCTTTTATGGACCTAGGGCCACACAAAGGATATCTCTCCATCAAGCAGGTCTCCAGGATTTCTAGATGTCCTGCAGTGCACATGGTGCCATGCCCAGAGCCATGAAGAGTGTAACACGCTGAACCAGGAGGGACCCACATCCATCTGCCATGTAGGAAAGTGAAAGCAGCTATGCCAGAGCACACGGATGTGGGTACAGCATCCTGAGATGCTGCCAGCAAGCAGGGATTGAAGGAGGAGAGGTCGCCGAGTCCAAGCTGGAAGACTGAATTCTCATTTATCCACAGACAACAACAGCTTCCACTTGGTCAGCCCCCAGCCCCGGCAGGGGAATAGGGTGAGGAGGGAGGTCTTCGGCCTTGCACCCAGGGATGGGGTGTCCCAGTCCTTCCAGAAACCCCAGGCCAGGGATGCAGCCACAGGAATGATAGGGGACCAGCCTCACCCCTGCTCACTTCTGTTCCTCGTTGCTCCGCCATACCCCCCCGCCGGCTTTGATCACAGTCTCACTGAGCTTGGCCGGGCTTCGAGGTCTCCTGCTGTGACGCCCCAGGCTGGGACTCCAGCTCACAGGGACTCTCTCTCTCTCTGTATCACAGCCTGGATCTGGCCTCCTGCCTGCTGGGCTGTGGCAGCAGCACCCCTAGGGACCCAGGGGGAGGTAACAAAGGAAAAAGGTAACTTTGGGTCAGATTGAGGAGAAGTTTGCCAGCCAAGGGCAGCTAGGCAGATGCACTTTGGTGGGTGATGGAAGCCACCCCCCCCCCAGGCTGTGTGAGTGGCATGTAAGACCTAAGAGGGGTGGTTAGAGGTAGTCATCAGGAGTTCAGGCACCAGGTGGGAATACCTGTTCACATTCCAGGATAAGCCATGTACTCCCCGGGTAATCATGGCCAAGTGCCTTAACCACTGTGGACTTTAGTTTGCTCATATGTAAAATGGAGGTAATAAGATTTGCTTCAGTATCTCAAGCATGCGTTGCATGCTCAGTCATGTCCGACTCTCTGAGACCCCATGGACTGTAGCCCACCAGGCTCCTATAGGATTTTCCCCCCCAAGGACAGATTTTCCCAGCAAGAATACTGGAGTGGGTTACCATTTCCTCCTCCAGGGGATCTTCCTGACCGAGGGATTGAACCTGCCTCTCTTATGTCTCCTGTATCGGCAGGTGGATTCTTTACCACTAGCACCACCTGGGAAGCAATTGCCTCATGAGATCTGCCAATGCCTGACACACAAATGATGTGAGTTCTATCCCAGGGTCAGGAAGATCCCCTGGAGAAGGAAATGGCCACCCACTCCAGTATTCTTGCCTGAGAAATCCCATGGACAGAGGAGCCTGGTGGGCTACAGTCCACGGGGTCGCAAAAGAGTCAGACACAATTCAGTGACTAAACCAGAAGGTTGTTATGAGAATTGAGGTTGTATATGTGGAAGCACTTGGCTCGTTGTAATCACTCTAAACTGTAGCTGTCAAAGATGCTGAAGTCTCAGCTGGTTTTAGGAGGAATCAGAGCCAGCTCTTCTGAAGCACACCCACAGTGTTTCTTGGAGCCTCTTTCTCGCCTTCGGCATGATCGGAGTCTAACTCGCTCTCTTGCACCCTGTTCTCTTTCTCCTCTGGCTCCTGGCCCAGGTTGGATGTCACTAGTTCTGAGGGACTGCCACATGTTCCTCCTTCATCCTCCTGTACCCAGCCTCTTTCTGCTCTGGCTTCTTCTGCTCTTAGCTGCCCCATGGCTCTTCTAGCCCTGCTCGGAGTCCTCGATGACTCCCTGTGATGGCAGAGGAAATGGCAACCTCCTCAGTTTTTCATTTGGCTCAGCTGGTAAAGAATCTGCCTACAATGCAGGAGACCTGGGTTCGATCCCTGGGTTAGGAAGATCCCCTGGAGAAGGGAAAGGCTACCCACTACAGTATTCTGGCCTGGAGAATCCCACGAACTGTATTATAGTCCATGGGGTCGCAAAGAGTCAGACACAACTGAGCGACTTTCACTACACTTCACAACTGAGCGACTTTCACTACACTTCACAGCTTTTCATTTAAGACCCCTGGCAAACTGACCTCTTCTTAACTTTCCAGCCTTAGGTGGATCTGGGAAGTTGAAGCCTGAGTTGGAATCTAGGCTTCGCTGGATCTGAACTGTGCAACTCTAGGGAATGTATATAACCTCAGTGCACTTTGATTTTCTTATCTGTGATGTGGAAATAATTATCCCTGCCTTATCAACTTCACAAGGATGTTTGAAGGTCAGAGTGGGGATGGGTGTGCTGACTCTACCTTGAAAGTGACTCACAGTTTCTAAAAACTCAAAGTTTTTAGACCACAGTGGCGTCCTTTGTTCTTGCCATTCCCTCCACCTGGAGTGCTTAGTCACCCTCAGTTACCATAGACCACGTGGGCGCATCCTTCACGGCCCAGGGCAAACACCATGTCTTCCCTGAAGTCCCTCTCATGTTTCTTATATTATGTTGCTTTTGTTTGTTTTTTGTTGTTTTAGTCACTCAGTTGTGTCTGACTCTTTGAGAGCCCATGGACTGTAGCCCACCAGGCTCCTCTGTCCATGGGATTTCCCAGACAAGAATACTGGAGTGGGTGGCCATTTCCTACTCCAGGGGATCTTCCCGACCCAGGGATCGAACCCGGATCTCCTGCGACTCTGCATCTCCTGCGTTGGCAGGCAGATTCTTTGCCGCTGAGTGAGTCACTGGGTACCCAGTCATGTTGCTTACTTGCTCTCAAACACCGTGAGAGGCCTCATAGTACCTGTCTTCCCATATCTACCTCACCTCCTTAGACAGTGAGCCCCTGGAAGGCTGGACTAAAATCATCTCTGGTTTTCTCATGGCAGATCATACCCCCCACACAATCGGTGCTTGAGGAGTACTTGTTGAAAGGACAGCTGACTGGATGCATGAATGAATGAATTTTGGTAGATGAGATGCACTGGAAGGGGAAGAGATGAGTCTGATCCTTTCAGGGGGCCTGTTTTATGGCCTAGATTTTCACAAACAGAATGGATCCAGGGTGCCCAGATAGGAAGGGTTTAGGGGCAAAAATGGGGTGGCAGGTTGGCGAGGGACAGCTGTGTTCTAATGAGCAAGCACACGCGTTCGCGGGGGACTTGGGTTAGGGGATGGGGCTCCGCGCACAGCAGTACCCAGGAGTGCAGGTATGTGCAATACCTCACTCCTCCTCCTGAGGGCGCCTGCCTGGCGGTGGCAGGGCGGGAGGGGGGATGAGGAAGGGGGAGGGAAGGGGAGGGAAGGGGGAGGGAGGGGGAGGGAGGGGGAGGAGGGGGAGGGAGGGGGAGGAGGGGGAGGGAGGGGGAAGGGGGAAGGGGGAAGGGGGGCGGGGGCGGGGAAGCGTGGGTCGAATCTCGGAGCCAGGGAGGTGACTCCCGGTGATCTAAATTTTGTTTGCCACATAGGAGCACCCGATTTATTATCAGGGGCTGAAACACACGGAAGGAACAAAGGGCCCAGGGGACCTTTGTGACCCAGCTGCTCCCTCTCCGTGTGGAGCCGGAGCCGAGGCCTTGCGTTCTCAGAGTCGCCTTTTCTGACTTTGTAGGAGGCAACGACCCTCCTCATCTACTCCTCCACCCCAAAGGTTATAATCTGGGGCCACACATTCCTCAGGCACTGTTGAATCCTAAGTATTTTAATGCGTGATATCTATTTCCGTGTGCATTTTAGTTTTATCGGGGGGGGGGCAATGGAAAGTTTTTTTTTTGATATCTCTTTGAAACAGATGTCAGCAAAAACTTCCAGCACAGATCAAGGGCAGGTTAAGGCCTTTGAGATGGGTCTGAATGTCCCTTTAACATCATTCAATCTAATACCCAACTATACCGCCAGTCATTACCCTGTTTTTATAAGAAGCTCTGAACCATATGTTCGGGAACCAATTAAGCATACACATCAAGCCCTGGGATCAGGTGGAGCTCTGTTTAAATATCTTAACCTTTTATGATTATCTTAATTTAGAGAAAATTCAAAACACATTCAGAAGTCTTAGAAAATGAACTAACTAGGAATTTACTGGCCGGGTTCTTTTCTTGATGTTGGGATCATTTCTTTACAAGCCCAGCCTGGATTCCTGGGGAAATCTTCTGTAATCACAACTTCTGGAGAAATGTAGACATGGGCGGGCCTAGGAAGCTCAGAAGGGGCCACAACAGACTTCTTTACCTTCTACTGGCGGAGCAGTTTCTCCCAGCCCCAGACCCTGCCATTCCCCTGTCCCAGCCCCAGAGGTGTCCTGCTTCCCAGATGGAAGGGGAAGAAAGATAAGCAGACTCTGAATGTGGACGTTTTGTCTCCTTTAATAAAATTAATGAGGTATGGAATGAGTTGGCATAAAATACTCTTGCAACCCCTGTTGTTTTGGGGGAGCGATGGATTGGGGGGAGTTCAGGGCAGGGTCTGTGGTATAAACTGCACAGATCTGACTGCACACATGGTAGTCACGCTGCTTTTCAATTCCAGCTTGATTCTGGGGGTGGGAGTGAGGGCTGGGGTGGTCAGTGGGTCTGTCTTCATGTGAACCTCAAGTAAAGGAGATGCATGTTTAAAATATATATGCCTCCCCATCTGATGGACTTATAACAAGGTCTTACAGGCTCTTAGCTGCTCATGCAATACATTTTTATTGAGCACCTACTAGATGCCCGATTCTGTTCTGGGCACTGGGAATTCACTGAGTAAGAAAGACACAGTCTTAACAAGGGATATCAAACTGCCTCTGACAGAGGTGCCCAGGTAGAATACCAGGACCCAACTGGGTCTCAAAAACCCTCTTTCTGGTGAGATGAATGGAGAGAATTGCAAGAACGCATATACACTACCATATATAAACTACATAGCCAGTGGAAATTTGCTGTATGACTCAGGGAACTCACACTGGGGCTCTGTAACAACCTAGAGGGAAAAGGGTGCGAGATGGAAAGGAGGTTCAAGAGGGAGGGCATCTATGTATACCTTGGCTACTTCATATTGATGTATGCAGAAAGCAAACCAATATTGTAAGGCAATTATTCTTCAATTAAAAATAAAATTTAAAAACCCCTCTTTCTTAGGATTAGTAAACCTTTAGAATAGGGTTTCCTGATAAAATACAGGATGCCTTGTGTAAGTATATCCCAAGTATGGTCTGAGACATATTTATGCTAAACAATTATTTGCTGTTTACCTAAAATTCAAATTTCACTGGGTATGCTGTATTTTTGTTTGATAACTCTTGCAAACCTACTGTAGAAAAAAGGATGGGGGTAATATCTCAATCTTGGATGTTAAGTACAGATTTTGGAGGTAGGCAAGCAGAAAGCAACTTTGTGCCAAGTCTCTTTACCGATGTTATTTCATTTAGATCTCACTGCAACTCCATGAAGTAGTTTTTATTATCATCCTCATTTTGCTGAGTAGGCAGAAGCTCAGGGAGGGTTAAGTGACTCACCCAAGGTCCCCCAGCTGAACTTCTAGGACACTTTTGCTGAACTTGGAGAGCTGGGTTCTTTTCATGGCACTCCAGTGCCACGCTGATGGCTATCTTTACAGAGTTCTTATTTTCCTAGCCTGCCCTGGCTTCTCTCAACTTCTTCCCCCTTTCATCCACAAATGTTCAAGGAGAGATTCACTCTCGTCAGATCAATGTCACTGCCGTAATGAAAACCACCACCCAAACCCACGAAGGATGAGATCTGTCGAACCCTAATGAGAATGGTTCCGATTATGCAAAAAGCAACCTCATGGTTATTCTAATGTTACAAGTAAATATAAAACATTTAGAAATACTTGGCTTGGGCTGTTTTTTTCAAGTACAGATGTCTGACTCCCTGCCAGTTTGTTATTAAAAATGCTACGGTGGTTTGGGTACAAAGATTGCTGTAAAAATAAAAGCTGATGCACTCCGAGCACTCATTTTGACTTTGTAGGGAAAGTCAGCAAGGGCGAGGCCGCAGCAGATGGTGGTGAATGGCGCCTCTCAAGTGGGGACCCCAACCTTCATAGCTCAGTTGCTCCTCCCCAAAAACCCTGCAGGAACTTCCCATGGCACCTCAAATCCAAAACGGGCTCCCGCCTGGCTCCAGCGCCATCTGCTCACCCTCTCCCTCCCACTTGCTAGCTTCTTCCAGCTCCCCACGCTCTTGCACTTGCGCTGTCTCTGCTCACCGTGTTTCTCCCCTGGCCACCGTTCATCTAGCTGGCTCCTTCTTGGGCTCCATCCTTCAAGTCTTCCCTGACTACCTTCTCGGATGTGGTTGTCCTTCTCTCGCCTCCCATCACTCTTTATTATGTAACTTAGCGTCTTTCCTTTGTTTCTCTTGAAACTCTGAAATGATCTTGATGACTTTTTGTCTCTGCTACCAGAAAGTAAAGCCCATGAAGACGGGGACCCTGTCTCTCTTGTTTGCACACCTTGTCCCCAGCATGTAGAGCAATGGGAAGGAACGTGGTAGTCGCTTGATAAAGATTTGGTGAACAAACTGATGGATTTCCCAAAGCACCTCGAGCCTTGCGTTGCACAGTCCCTTCTTGGTCCATGGATGGGGCAGCTTCTCCAAATGTAATCAGCTCATAGAAAATACTGAAACTTGGGAGAATCTTAAACCTCTGTGAGCAATGGTTTTGAGGCTAGCAGGAATTTCCAGGATGGTGCTCCAAAGCTCAGCAATGTGAAACACTTGAATTTGCCATGGCATTTTCTTATGTATAGAAGGAGAGGTGTAAAGAGATAGAAGATTGAGGGGGTTCAAATGTCACCCTAATGTTCTCCCTGGTTCTTTTTTTATTAAAAAAAATATATATATACATGCTGCTGCTGCTAAGTCACTTCAGTCGTGCCCGACTCTGTGCGACCCCGTAGACGGCAGCCCACCAGGCTCCCCTGTCCCTGGGATTCTCCAGGCAAGAACACTGGAGTGGGTTGCCATTTCCTTCTCCAATGCATGAAAGTGAAAAGTGAAAGTGAAGTCACTCAGTCGTGTCCGACTCTTAGCGACCCCATGGACTGCAGCCCACCAGGTTCCTCCATCCATGGGATTTTCTAAGCAAGAGAACTGGAGTGGGGTGCCAGTGCCTTCTCCAATATACATACATATATTCTCCCTATTTCAGACAAATGTGGTGATGTGATGAGAACAATTTTGGGGACATGAAGGGGGAGCATTCCCTGGAGACTTCACTCCTTACGCTGGCACTCAAGACTCCTCACACGCTTGTGTCAATCTCCCTTCCCCAGTCGTGCTTCTCTTTACACTGACTGTGTTCCGCGGGTCCTGAATTGTCTGTCATGCCGCCACACTTCCCTGCATGCTTTCTCACACCTGTCCTGTGACTCTCACTGTGTTTTCAACCTAGAATTCCCTTCCTCCTTCCTCTGTGTAGGTCCAAAGCGTGCTCACCAGCTGGACCTGGTTCCAAGATCATCTTCTCCATCTTTTCTTACACCCCTCCTCACCTGGCAGTGACCTCTCCCTTCTCTGAACTCCCTGAGTGTTTTTGCTTTTCCTTGTCATGTTCTACTTCACGTCAAGCTTGACTTCAAACTTCTTAAGGGCAGGAGCTATGCTTCATTTTTGTGTCCTTCACTGCCCCCAGCACAGTCCTTTTTGTGATGAGTTAATGTCATGAAATTAAAAGACGCTTATTCCTTCGAAGGAAAGTTATGACCAACCTAAATAGTGTATTGAAAGGCAGAGACATTACTTTGTCAATAAAAGTCCATCTAGTCAAGGCTATGGTTTTTCCAGTGGTCATGTATGGATGTGAGAGTTGGACTATAAAGAAAGCTGAGCACTGAAGAATTGATGCTTTTGAGCTGTGGTGTTGGAGAAGACTCTTGAGAGTCCCTTGGACTGCAAGGAGACCCAACCAGTCCATCCTAAAGGAGATCAGTCCTGAGTGTTCATTGGTGGGACTGATGTTGAAGCTGAAACTCCAATACTTTGGCCACCTGATACAAAGAGCTGACTCGTTTGAAAAGACCCTGATGTTGGGAGGGATTGGGGGCAGGAGGAGAAGGGGATGACAGAGGATGAGATGGCTGGATGGCATCACTGACTCAATGGACATGGATTTGGGTGGACTCCGGGAGTTGGTGATGGACAGGGAGGCCTGGCGTGCTGCGGTTCATGGGGTCGCAAAGAGCTGGACACGACTGAGTGACTGAACTGAACTGAATGACATTTCCTGAACACACACAGCCTCAAGTCATCTGCTCTGGGCAAGTCTTCTTTCCCAAGACTGGAGGAAGAAGTCATGTGACTTATGGAATGGGCCATCGAAACCAGTGTCTGCGAGACCCCCATGTGTCCCAATGAGAGGTCCAGAAAACAAAGGGAACTTTCCCTTTTCCATTCAGATGTCTTCCTGTTGGGTGGCCAAAAGCCCGGAACAAAATTCCTGGGCACCCTCAACTCTCTCCGCTTCCCATCTTTCACAAATGTTTTATTCCAAAACTCTGTCCAAATAAAAAATCTCCCAAGAAAGTCAAGTGCTAACACTGAGCACATGAGTCTGAGAACTAGAGATACAAGTGGAAACAAAGACTCTGCTTTTGCTAGGTAAATGTTGTCAAATACAGAAACATGCAAATGTATTTATCTCAAGTGGGTTGTAAACAGAGTGTGTATCTCACATGGGGTCCAATCACTTGCAAGAAGATGGTAACCGGTTTTGGAGAATCTCACACACATTAAGCCAAGGATCCTCCCTTTCTGCATGATTCAGGAGATTTGGAAATGTTCTGCGAGCAATGTGGTTTTAAAATGAAGCCCAGTACAAGCTTTTGATCTATATGGGATAGGATGTGTGCGTGTGCAACTCTACTGAACCGATGGGCTAAATTTAAACATTCCTCACGTACAGAATCTGGATTTACTGTTTTGCTTTGGGACACAATCTTTTGAGTTTTCTACATCTATGGCATATGGAGAGGTGAGGAGAGGGAAGCCTGTGATCTTTCTAAGGCCAACACCCAGTGTGGCCTTGGCCACTCTGGGGGGATTGTCATATTTTCAATAAGCAATTGCTGTTAGAGAGTGAACCAGTGAAAATCTTTCCCTGAACACATTGTGGATCGCAACAGGAGGAAACACTCCATCACTGGAAAGTGACACTAATGTATTCTATTAGATTTGCTTATCATGTTAAAGAGCATATTAAAAGGAAATGTTTGGAAAAGGGATGCCATAACATGGTATGATGGATTGAGAATTCCTAATTTGGAAAAAATGTGCTAAGACAACATGATTGATGTGAGTGACCTACTTTATTTTATAAGAAAGTATGAGCTGCCTCAGGCTCATTGGTACACATATTTGGAAAAAGTTGTTTTTTTTCCACATTAAGTTTTTATTAACATTTTCAAAAGAGCAGAAACACCATAGAAGGATATAAGTTGTGACTTGTCAATGCAGATGTGTTTGTAGTCATTTGCTGCTTAGAAAATGTGTCCCCCTTGCTGGAAGGGTTTCTGAATTAGGCGTTTCTTGCCAAACAAACACCTGATGGGGAGAAATATGACACCTTTTCCTACTGATAAAAAAAATGACAGTGAAGGTGTGTTTTTATGTAAACCATAAATGGATCTTCTGCTCCTTATAGGCAGCAAACTCTTAGAATACTTAACATTTCAGGAGCATCCTGGCCACCTTCCTGCTACACAGAGGAAACAAGATCAAAGCTGAATTAACCATGTTATTTCTACTTGAGAATTTGGAACCCTAAACTGAGGCTCCCCATCATTGAACAAAGCTGCTAGAGGTCAGAAACTTTCTGGAAGTCAGGAATTTGGGGTTATCCCAGAAAACAGAAATAACTGCAAAAGTTCCAGTGAGGCTTGGTGGCTGACAGAATACTCTGCTACTATTAAAAAATGGTACAAGTCCATTTAAGAACTTAAGAAATCCATATGGTATAATGTTCACTGATGAAAGGGAAACATGAAGAAGAAATATGTATGAAAAAGTGGAGGCGGGAGAATAAGCTTTCTAGAGGGCAATTTGTCCACTTCCTTAGATTTCTGCATGCCTTTGGATATAGAAAGTCCATTTCTAGAAATTTCTGTTAAAGAAATAATCATGAATATTCACAAAGATTTATGTCATAAGATGTTCACTGTAGATTTATAATATTAAAAAATGGACTCTAAGTGTTCAAAGATAGGGGACTGCTTAAATAAACTCCTACACCTAATGGAGCCATTAGAATGATAGTTTAGAACTATAATGTGAAATTTTATTAAGTAGGAGAAGTGGGTTAGAAAACAATATGCATATTATGATGCTACTTGTAAGACTCTATAGACATCTGTCTACTTAATTCTTAGGTATATATGTCTGTTTACATCAGTAGATACATGTATAATGTTATATATATTATGATACTATTTTAAGTATATATGTGCATGTTACATGTAGTTTTTTGAAGGGCATTCATCACAAGGTAAAGAATGACTACATCTGAAGGGCAGATTTTACAGATATTGCTTGTTTCTTTCCTTTTGTATGTTTTCATTTTCTACAAGAGACAAGCTTTATTTTGGTAATAAGTAAAGCCGTTATTAAATGGAAAATCCAAGAGACTCAGCTGATTACTTAATAGAAACAATAAGAGACTTTGCAAGGATTCCCGGACACAAGCTAGTTTTCTCATAGAATAGTAGTAACAAGTTAAAAATAGAAAATGAAAATTATTCCATTCACCATAGCAAAAACAAAACAAAGCATAAATCTCCCACAAAACTGAAAATACAATGACTTATTCATAAGAAATATCTAAGACCTGTTTAGAAACATACTGAAGTACATCAAATAAAATCAAATGAAGTAAATTACTCTTCTGCTTGGGATTGCTAAATATTGTGAAGATTTCAGTTCTTCCTCAAATTAGTTTATAATTCTTATGCAATTTCAATAAAATTTCTGATTAAAAGAACAGACAAGTTGATTTTAAATTTTATCTAAGCCGTACACATGAGAATAGACACTTTTTATAAAAGAAGAAAAAGAAGAGGATTGGTTTGTTGGATTTTAAAAGCTATTACAAAGTCAGAGTAATTAAGCAGTATGATAATGTTGTGCTGTGCCTGTTCTCACTCAGTCATGTCTGACACTTTGCGACCCCATAGACTATAGCCCACCAAGCTCCTCTGTCCATAGGGATTCTCCAAGCAAGAATACTGGAGTGGGTTGCCATGCCCTTCTCCAAAGGGTCTTCCCAATCCAGGGATTGAAACCAGGTCTCCCGCATTGTAGGCGGATTCCTTGCTGTCTGAGCCACCAGGGAAGCTTATGGCAATGTTGTAGGAATATCAGATAGATAAATGGATAAAATAGAAAATAGGATAGAAGAAGACAGATGAACGAAATAAAATGTATCTATGGGAATCTATATATGACAAAGATTGTATTTCTTATTAGTGAAGAAGGACCGGATTTTTCCATAAACAATGCTGAAATAGTTATCTGTTTGGAGGGTAAAAAAGTCAGTTTTCACCTTATGCTACATTTACAGAAAAAAACAAAAACAAATATATTAAAGATGTATACATTAAAAAAAATGATATGAAGTTGGAAAAGAAACTTAAAAATAAGAATTCCATAACCTTGAGAATGAGGGAGCTTTTTCTTGAAAAGAGACATACCTCAGACTCCAGAAAGGAGAACACTAACAATTCTACTGGCATAAGTATTTAAATCTTTGATGTGGGGACCACCACCCCCACGCCCACCCCCTGCCCCCAGCCCATGGAAGCAAGTTCCCTTTGTTCCAGATTGGCTGGGACACAGGGCACTCGTGGAGTCTTCTAAACAGTTGAGGATGACTTTTGATCCCCATCCCCTGACTCAGTGTCTAGAGTGCCTGGGCTTCCACCAGCAGCTCTGGGGAGAAACTGGCTTGGCTCTTGAGTGACTAACACCCCTTGCTTTCTGCTCTCTCTCGGGGCTCTCTGAAGAAGGGCACAGACCTGTGCCCTGTTTCTAAGTGGTTAGCGGACAGGCCTCTAACCACTGAATCCTGGCTCTGTAAGCCCTGTGTTTGATTTACATCTGTGCTCCCACAGTCTAGCCAAGTGCCTGGCAAAGAGTAGGTGCTTGCTAAGAGTGTGTTGAATCTCAGCGGATTGACTGTAAAGGCCCAGGTCTATCTCCAATCTTCCTAGAGCTCACCCTGACCCTCCATTATCCCTGTCCTCACTAAGACTCTTTTTTTTTTCTTTTTTCTAAATAACATGAATGTGATTCATCTCTAGGACCTGAAGCCACCCAGCATGGCTAGGGGCCCTGCTACCAGCTTAGCTTCAGACTGAAGGGGCTAGAAGAACACAGGCCAGCTTTCTCCAAGAGATTTAGAGCCAAAGATGGCAGAGAAGAGGAGGAGGATCTCCCTGCTTCTCTTCTGAGTCCACTTTTCCAGCAGTTTCATCAGCTTCAACATTCCCCCCACCCCACCCCACCACAAGAATCTGACTCCACCACAGCTCCTTACGGCCAGTGACCTTGCTTTTCTGCATCTTGGTCCCAGCACACGGCACGTGCACGTGAACAGTGTGATCTCAACATCTTGCCACAATACAAATCCGAAGCTTAGGAGGAGCAATGATGTTACAGGCTGTACGGTGCGGCTCCTGCCCTCGAACTCAGAAGCGGCAAAGACCTGCCCAAGGTCACAGAGATGATGGAAGAGATTCAGCCAGGATTCCTGACCTCATTTTCAGAGATCAGCCAAAGCTAAAGCTAGTTCACTTGGCTTAGTTTGGGAACCAAGGGACCCTGTTGGGATCCACCCATCCCATACCAGATCCCCTGCGTTGGCTCCAGCTGAAGCTCAGTTACTGCTGGAAGAGGCATGATGCTCTCATAATGAAATCATATCTTCAGCAAAGATCCTTGAGGCTACTTAACTGTGAAATAATTACATGGGCCTCAAAACTGGGAGATCAAGTGTTTCTATTCCAACATCCCATGATGCTCTTAGAAAAAGCTTCACTATAAACTGCAGGTGGGGTGGGGAGAGGCAAGATTTCTGAGCCAGGACCCAGTGGTTTAATTCCACCTTTTATGTTTTGGCATCATCTCATCTATGTGTATATCTCTCTATAGACATATTAAAACAACATTATAGGAGATTAAAAGAGTAACAATTGTCATCTGTAATCATACTGCTATAACTCAATTGTACCAGCATGCATGTGTCTCCTTATTTAATTACATAATGCATAAATGCACCCTTGTTGTCAGAAACCACTATCATTAAGTTGTAAAGAGCATAAAGAAGGCTGAGCGCTGAAGAATTGATGTTTTTGAACTGTGGTGCTGGAGAAGATTCTTGAGAATTCCCTGGAATGCAAGGAGATCCAACCAGTCCATCCTAAAAAAAATCAACTCTGAATGTTCATTGGAAGGACTGATGCTGAAGCTCCAATACTTTGGCCACCTGATGTGAAGAGCTGACTCACTGGAAAAGACCCTGATGCTGGGAAAGATTGAAGGCAAAAGGAGAAGGGGTGGCAGAGAATGAGATGGTTAGATAGCATCACTGACTCAATGGACATGAATTTGAGCAAACTCTGGGAGATAGTGAAGAACAGGGAAGCCTGGCATGCTGCAGTCCATGGGATGTCAGAGTCAGACATGACTTAGCAACTGAACAATAGGTTGTATAAGTCCCTGGTCCACACCTTCCCCAACCATGTCAGCTCTCCTACCCTAAAATAACACAGTTGCCAGCTGTGTATCTTTCAAGAACTTTCCCCTGAGTTTACATGTAAGTATCCACATGTAACTTTATATTATAATGTGAATAAAACACAGATAGATAGTGTTTATTTGAAACATTAATAGGATCATCCTATGTTTTATTCTGGAACTTGTTTCCCCTCACCTTTAACAGGCTTTGGGAATCTTTCCATAATACTATACACAGATAGCTACTTCCATCTTTTAACAGTTACACAGTTTTCTGTAGTATGGCAGCATCATAATTTAAAAAAAAAACCTGTCCCATATTAAAGGATACTTGGATTGTTTCTGATTTTTCAATGTTCTAAACAGTATATATATATGCTCATTTTAGCTGTAAGCTTTCTGCCTCTCTCACGACACATGATTGATGAGCCTTATTCATGTCAGCAGAAGGTCCTACTAAGGGATGTCAGAGATTTTGTCTGTTTTCTTCACTGCTATGTTCTCAGTGCCCACAACAGTGCCTGCTCAGCCTAAGTGCACAATGAACATTTGTTGAATGAATAATTGACCATAAAGGGAGGATGCAGCTGAAAATCATTTTCACAATTAATTGCCTAACACTTATACTTTACAAAGGCATTTTTACTCCCTAATCATATTCTAGGGCTTCCCTGATAACTCAGTTGGTAAAGAATCCTCTTACAATGCAGGAGACCCTGGTTTGATTCCTGGGTTGGGAAGATCCCTTGGAGAAGGGATAGGCTACCCACTCCAGTATTCTTGGGCTTCCCTTGTGGCTCAGCTGATAAAGAACCTGCCTGCAATGTGGGAGACCTGGGTTTGATCCCTGGGTTGGGACTCCAGTATTTTGGCTTAGAGAATTCCATAGACTATACAGTCCATGGGGTTGCAAAGAGTCGGACACCACTGAGCGACTTTCACTTTCACTTTCATCATATTCTAGCCTTAGAACAGTTGTGTGAGGTCAGTACAGCTTGCATTGTTATTACCCCCAACTTACTGATGGGGGGAAAACAGGAAATTTGTCTGAGCACATTAAAATTTCTAGTTCTCCAACTAGCCCTTGAAGGCAAGGATCATAATTCACTAAATTTTTTAACCCTGTTAATTGCAAGTCAGTTGCAAATTTCCTTATAAATGGTAAATGTACAATATTGGTTAAATGAATAAATGATCCCCTGATACTATAAATGTTAAGTGGTCCCATCCTTGTGAGAGCACAGGGCTTCCTAGCCCACTCTGCTTTCAAGATGGCCACCAAGCTGTCCTGAGCCAACTTCGCCACCTGGTGGCTGGTGGGGAAATCGCCTTTTCTTCCCCACTGCTTCCGGATATGCTTTTTCCTCCATCACGACTGGCTCAAATCTACCTCTGACAATCCTCCTTCTAGGCTTACATACCTACTAAATTTCCTTTCCTTTTCTCTTTAGAATTTTAAGTCTTACCCTCCTCTACTCTCTCCAAATTATTTAAAAGTAAAGGACAACCAGCCAACCCCAATCATGACTGAGAAGTCAAACTATAATGCTCTGGTAGCAGTGAAAAGGGAAGACATACATTTTGAAGTAGAAACAGATTTAGGGCCACTCAACCTTCAAAGTGCCCCAGGACCCCTTACAGTCTCTCCAAAAGTCTTCATCTAATTCCTTATCCCGTCAACTCTGCCTGCTTTGAAATGTGTTTTCCCTTGTCAGTTAACATTCACTTCTATTTTTCTGTTTTTTTAAAATTATGACAACGTCTATCCAAACACCTATAAGATGTCAACATAGTGCCTTGAAGATAGCATGATATGTTTCTGGAAAAAGAAAAGAATTTTGCTTTCTTCCTATTTTTTTTTTTTCTTCACACGGGGCACACAACCACTATAATTATGTTTCTACCAAGTGTAAAATTCTATATCTTATGAACAGTTCACTTAATAGACTTTGGGGGAGGAGAAACTTGGAACTTTGATCATCATTTATAACATCGTTTCTATGAGGTACAAACATATTGAGTCCTAGATAGTGATTAAGAAAGAAACTTTTGGAACATAATCTATTTGAAAGTTAAGACCTTCAATCTCCCTTTCTGACTCCAGCACAGATTCTTATTAGGCTCCAAGGGGCACACACATACACACATCCTCACCACTTTACCCCCCTTTAAAAATACCGAAAATCTGAATAAATCCCTCCCACCCCTTCACCTCCATCCCCTGCCTCTATCAGGAAATGCAGTGCCTCACTGCAAATATAAAAGAGTAACAGCATCAAAGAGGGAGAGTTTGGTAGATGGTGGGCCCAGCTGGATCTTCAGATTGCATTCTCTTTTTAAGGCCTTTTGGACTTAACTGCTGTCCTGCAGAGGGAAGCAGTGCTGAGGGTTGGTGCACTGGGAGGTGGGTACCCAACCCTGCTACTCTCTTCTATTTAGTTCCAGACATTGTATTTACCTTGTCTTAGCTCAGCATCTCTTGCTTTCTTTTTCTCCTTCCCCATATTCCTAGTTTGGTCTTTTGCTATAGTATTTTTCCAGGATGCTTTCCTTTCTTTTTCTTTATTGAGGCATAAAAATTTACAGTAAAATACACAGGTCTTAAGGCCGGTGAGTTTTGGCAGCTGAATGTGTCTGTGTTACCATGGCCCAAATCAAGATATAGAACATTTCTAGGATCCCAGAAAGTTCCCTTGTTCCCCTTTCAGTGAACCTTCTCCCAGAGGCAACCACTCTTCTGAATTCTATACCCAGTTATAAACTTCATGTAGATAGAATCATATAGTATATTTCTTTCTTTTCCTTTCCTTACCAGAACACTGGCAATGAAAAGGTATAAATATAAACTTCTTTTCTTTTCCAAGATTGTCAAAAGTTAACATCCCAAATGCTGACAGTAGTGACCTCTGGTCAGGAGGGGTTTAAGTGATTGTTACTATCTTCATTGTACATTCTAATCTAGTATGTGTGCACATGTTAGTTGCTCAGGTGTGTCTGACTCTTTTCAAGCCCGTGGACTATAGCCTGCAGGCTCCTCTGTCCATGGAATTCTCTAGGCAAGAATACTGGAGAGGGGTAGCCATTCCCTTCTCCAGAGGATCTTCCTGACCAAGGGACAAAACTGGGTCTCCTGCATTGCAGGCAAATTCTTTACCATCTGAGCCACCAGGGAAGCACTAGTCTAGTATACAGATATACATATAATTTTATAATAATGAGAACAAATAAAGCTTTTTCATGGGAGGTGGGGCCATGGCTCTTGGGGAGAGTGAAGATGTGAGGTTCAGAATGAGTGTGGGGATAGAGCCCTGGGCACCTGAAGGCTGAGAACACACTCCCTAGCTAAGGACTCGCTAGAGGCAGGGGACATGGTACACCATCTCAAAGTCAGAGACACCTTGAGCTATTTCCTATCTGGAGTCTCAATTATCCCGTTAGATGTGGAATTATTTGCTCAAAGGATTTCTCCAACCTCCAACTCTTCCCCTTAAATCTTAGCAAAGAAAAGCATTGTCTAAGCAAGAGTTAAAAATGCTATTAAAGTCATGAAAACACACACACATATGCAACTTTAAACTCTTGATCACACATTTGAGCGATGCAAGTAAAGCAAATAGTAATTGAACAAAATATACAAATAATAATACAGCAAAAATTGTAGATAAAATCTGTACACTATGGTCTCTAACATTTGAAGTCAGATAGCGGCAACTCCTAGTTCTGTTTCCTTGATGGTCCTGCGATACAGATTGGTACGTACATGGAGAAAGAATGTGTGTAAGAGGGGCAGAAATGAAGAAAAAGTTTTGAATCCCAAAATAACATTCACAGAAATACTTAAAACAAAGAGAAAACAACCTAGCAATTTCACAACAGAATGCAAGGCCTAACTCTGTTGGTTAAATGGTCTCATATGTGGTATCTGTGGAGCTCGGAGGCTTGGAATGAGCCAGCTCAGGCCAGTCCCAGGGTTCTGTGTGAACTGGCTGGGCAGTGATCATGTCCTGATAGTTCAACCTCACCGAGCCTGTTTCTGTCTCTTTAAACTGCAGTGATAGTGGCTACCCACCTGAAGGGGTTGGTGGGAGGGATGACTGAAGTGAGGTTTGAACAAACTTCTTATGCACCGTATATACTAGCCATATGCCAACTGCTTATTGTCTCTTCCAGAACTGGAATAAATGCTCTGGAGAGAATGGGGGATCCAGACTCTGGTGGACTCAAGAGCAAAGTGTTATGTCTTTTCTTACCCTGTGGAACTTCCTCACTGGGGAAAGGGAGACGTTTTGATAGGAAATGAGATGGTGGGATGGTGGGGGTGGGGTGGGATACTGGAATCAGATAGACAGGCGTGGAATTCAGACCCCTTCGTTTACTAGCTGTGTGTGAGGTTAGGTGAACCTCTTACCATTTCAGAGCCCCTGTGTTCTTATCTGGAAAGTGAGAAGAGAAGTATTTTGTTCTGAAGACTGGATGAAATAGGTCCTTGTAATGAGTGCTTAGCCCAGTACCCTTGGCAGGTGCCATGAGTGGTAGAAATGGACTGTCTCATGCAAGATGCTCTGGTGGCAAATGCACAATGAAAAAGACCCTTTCTTGTTCCCAGCGCAGGTGAGCATCTGCTCCTTAAACTATGATGGGGTTGGCGGGGTCGGGGCTCAGAGCAAGGGGCAGAAACATGGAACTCTTAACACTTCCACAATTAGAACAAAGTTTTCTACCACTCTGGGCAGGGGCTAGACAAATCACCTGGATGAAGGAAATACTACAGATGGGCCAGATGTGCTGAAGTCCATCTCGGGGGAGATTCACATGGTTGGCACTGTGATCCACCCTTCATCTGGAAGCCCTGGCGTCTTGTGCGTGTTCAGACGCCTCCCCAGGCAGCCAGGCTCTGAGACTGCAGCCGTGGGGAGGAGGAGGAGGAGG
Organism: Budorcas taxicolor; assembly: GCF_023091745.1. Lineage (NCBI taxonomy): Eukaryota > Metazoa > Chordata > Mammalia > Artiodactyla > Bovidae > Budorcas > Budorcas taxicolor. The sequence continues at coordinate 37,158,637 of NC_068932.1, forward strand.
GGTCAGTTGTTTTATTTTTAGCAATGTGAAGACATTTTCCCACTTCCTGGTCCCCAGCTCATCTTAGCAAATACCTCAGAGTCCAGCCAGGGACCGAGTCGCGAGGGCATAGCCTGCACTCTTCCACGTCGGCAAAAACGTGGAAGCCTTTTCCTAAGGCTGGGGACTGGACCAGATCAGAGGAGGACTCGCTGAACCCGGGGTTTTGCCTGAAGTGGGAAGCCCACCTCTTGGTCAGATTTTAGCCGAGTTTCATTGCTTTGTTCCACAAGGTGTTCGCCAGGTAGCTATTTGGGAGATCTACTTTCAAGAAATTAACAGCTCGCCACACCCCGCCTCCTGGCGGTCTCTGATTGTTCTTGCCCTTTCTCCAGGTCTTCCTCCCGCCCCCCATTCCCCCTCCCCCTCCACTCCAATTTCTCTTCCCGACTCTCAGGCCTCAGAAGTAGACCCTTCAGGTTCATCGAGCTGTAAAGTCGGGGCGTTTCTCTTTCCTGATGCTTTAGTCGGCACTAGACTTCAATGATCTTTTTTCCTCCCTCCGTAAACTGGCTCTCCGGCGTGGGGCTAATAACCTAGGGACATCTGAAATCCCGATTCCGTTCCACCTGGCCCCAGCCCTCCTGCGGGAGCTCCCAACTGCTTGCTTTCTTCGGCTCTTAATAGATATTAGAAGCCGACCACCTGATCTGCAAGCGGTCTAAGCCACAGACAGCTTTTCCAGCCGCGGGGTCGGCGGAGGGCGGCTGCAGGTTGGAGCCGGGCCCCGAGTGCGCGCCCGCGTCGGGCGCCGAGGCCGGAGCAGTCATTCCCGCGTCTGGAGCCCAGAACCCGGGGTGAAAGGCCTCCGCTGCTTTCGCAGGCGCCGCAGCCGAGCATATGCTGCACTCTCCAAATTCATTTTTAATTCATGACATCAGTGTAGGGACCACAGGAGCCTCTAAACAGCCTCCCTCAAAACCAAAACAACCACGCGAGCGGGGAGAGGGGCCGGCCGCCGAGTCCAGAACGTCGGCTCCTCGGTCCCCAGGGACTGGGCATTTGGAAACCACTTTCCAGAGCGAACCTGCTGTCCCTTACGGCAGAGTTCCCTCCCTCCCCCACCCCCCTTCGGTCCCTGGAGCCTAAATTGGACTCCAGGGTTATTTGTTACAAAGACATGGCTGGTGTCAAAGTGGTTTCGATTAGGATTTTTTTCAATAACGTTGCATGAAAACGATCAAATATGTACTTGCAGGAAGATTAAAGGCTTCCCTAAATACTTTTACACACATAAAATAAATATATTTATATGTACTTATATATGAAGAACTACCTACACATACAGTATAATATATAATGTATAAAAAGATGTTAAATAATACAGTATTGTAATATTAGAGGTTAAATATATGCCAAGCAGTACATAATATGATGAAATCCATATAATATATATTCTATATTAAACAATATAGAAAACAAACGGCCCGAATGTAAAATATATTAGACAGTATCCTTCTCTGAAATATCCAAAGTCCTGGTGTCCCTGAACCCCAGCTCAGCACAGGGCACCTAAAAGGAAGGAGGGAGGATCACAGTGGTTCCTGAGTGCTGATGCTGCCACCCCAGCTCCCCACAAGACACCCAAGTGTCTTGGGCTGGATCAGCTGCTTATTGGAGTGACAGAGTTAACAGATGATCTCTCTCTCTTTTTTTTAATATAGAACATAACCACATTTATTTAAGAATGTATTCCAGTATCAAATGGCAAATTTCAACAACGCAAAAACTATTACATTTGCACCAAACTCATACTCTCTTAGCAAATTTCAAGTATTTAGTACATTTTTAGCAATAGTTACCATGCTCTTAACGGAGGAGGTCAGACTCCAAATGAAGGGGAGACACAGATTTCCTAAAGGAGACCTGAGGGCATCCATTCCCAGGACCACTGCAAGCCCTGAATCTGGCCTTCTGTCCCACGAGTGTAAACGTAAGTGTTCTTTTCTCAGGCACCTAAGACAACTTTAAGGGCCATTTTCCAACGTAGGCATTTACAGGCAATTTGGAGATTGAAACGGATCTTTTTATGCAAGATATGAACGTTCTGGAGGCCCTTTAAAGTTGTGGTTAGAAAGGCGGTTAACAAACCCAGGGATGGGCTGCAGGAGACGACTCAAAGCAAAGCAAAATGCAGTTAGAAATTTGATATTAACCGCGCACTCGCCAGTCCTGCAGCCTAACTACCATCGCTGCGTGCTTACTCTTTTGGTGCTGGGGGAAAAAGGAGAAACACTGACAGCGAAGTCACCCTGAAGAATTACCTCGTTTAAATGGGAAAAAAAAAAATAGCTCAGTGGCTTACTGGCAAACTAAAAGAATGTGCGTGGGAATTCGTTTTTCTCCGGAGTAACCCAGGAGTGGAACCTCAAAATCAGATGGGGGAGGACGGTGGCAAATGAGGGCGGTTTTCGATGGAAAGGAGCGGCCCGCCTCGGAGCGGCCTCCGGACCCCAAGCCCCTCTTCCGAGCCCCGGTTCCCGAGTCGGAGGCCCGGGGCGCACGCCACTGGGAGCGCCTGGCGGCGGGGCCGTAAGCGGCCCCGGAGCGCGCTGCCGCGCCAGAGCTTTTATTTGCAGCCTCTTGAACTCTCCGCTTCTGGTTCTCTTCCCTTCGAGCGCCCTGCCGTGGAGTGTTAGACAAGCCCTGTCGTCTGTGGGCTCTCACCTCAGAGTCAATATTATCTCAGATGGGCACAATAGACTGGAATGAAAAGCTAATATTGAACCAATGAGGTCCCTGCCCGCGCCGCCGCGATGCCACCCTTTGTTGCGCAGCCCCGGGCGAGCGGCTGGAGGCCGCGCTAAGTGCGGGGCGGCTGTGGCCCGGCCTCTCAGGGTCCCCCCCTCAACGGGGGTGTGGCCCGGTTGGGGGACACGCGGAACGCAGCTGTGCTTCGGGTCGCCGGCAGTGGGGCCCCACTCTCGCCTCTCCTCCACCGCCAGGGGCTTGGCTGGGTCTCGGGAGAAGCGGGCAGCACCGCGTGCACCGCCCCCCAACCCCAGCTCAGACATAGAGGGGACGCAAATAGGGGAGCAGGGCCTTGTGTGCCCAACCTCTGGATGCCCTCCCCTGAATATAACTGTGGTGGGCAGCCAAGCAGCTTCGGGGCCCTGACCTTCAGAAGGCTTCTCTGGATCGTCTTGGGGAGCGGCCTGGCCGTGACCGGGGCCGCCTGTAATTAAAGATCGCCAGGGCCAAGGCTCCGGGAGGAGGGTCTCCTCAGGAAGGGGGCCATCAGACCCTCCCTGTGGGACTCTTCGGAAGCTCCCAGCTGGCGGCTCTTCTGTCCCCTGGCCAGGCCAGCTCCGCGCAGGCTGGGCAGAGCCAGGGAGGCAGAGATCGGTCGCTAGGCCAGGGACTTTCGGGGCACCTTGCTGGCTGCGAGGGGTCCTCGGGCCGCGCTCCGGGATCCCCGACGCCGGCGCAGGGCCGCTCTGTGGGTATCCGCGGAGGTTTCAGGGCCGCTTTGAAGAGCAACAAGAGGGTGTGGAGCGCAGGATGTCTCAGCCCGGTCAGCCCCTGCGCTGACTGGCCGCAGTGAGGCCGCCGACCTTCTGATTCTAAACTCGGGGCTTTAGTCCGCAGAAGACTACCCAGGAGGAAGCAAAAGCGTGTGGGGTGAGGCCTAAGGTGGAAACAGTGGCCTGGAGGACAATAGTGGACAAGTGAGTTCGAGGCAAGTGATGGGGTTACGCGCCTGAACTGGCTTCGCAGCGTGTCCCGTCAGCCTGCCGCGTCTTCACTGCTATTTCTCATTGGCTTGAAGGCACTGACGTTGGACGCTGGGGAGCTGGAAGTGGAAGGAACCTGGCCCCAAGGCTCTTTGCAGATGACCTCTCTGAGCCTCAATTTTCTCATCTGGAAAATGGGTCTCATGACTCCTTCTATACCAGATTACGAGGTTCACTGAGAACTGGGTGTGCATAAACATGCCTTTAAAAGCTAAAATTCGTTACAGGGAGCGGAATTGCCCTTCTAAGTCTCCCCCAATATCTTCCCAGGGTTTCTTGGAGAGCTGCATCGTCCAAGAGAAAAAGCCTCCAGTTTCTTTCTTTTTTCCAACAGCCATGATCTTTCTAAGCCCTAGTTTAGCCCCCAGAGCCCAGAAAACGAGGAAGTACAAAAAGAGGAGACAGGTTCCTGAGAGAGGGCCCAGTGGCCCGCCAGCATTTCAGAAACTGTCCCTAGGTTTGAAAGTGGATTGCCACTGACACCCCCAAGGATGTCCTTAAAGGACTGGGCCCCACTAGTTACAAGGCCCGTGAAGGGTGTCAAGAGCGGAGTCTGAAACGAAAAGATGGCAGAGAAGGTAGCCTAAGAGTCAGCAGATGAGTTCCCCGCTGCGCGTGTTGGTCCTGTGACCCTGTGCTGCAGGTCACCTTATCCGGCCACAGGCAGCTCCTACAATAGTCAGTGACCTGGCGGCCCACTGAAGCCAGGCTTTTGGGACTGTTGGAGAGGAGAACAACAACTCTAGACACCCACCAGCGGGGAGAGGGCAGGGGAGAGGGAGCTGTCCCCACCCCTGACCCGGCAGTCGGCAGTCGCCTGAGCAAAAGCGTCCCAGTTCCTTAATTCTTGCATCCGTCAGTCTGCCCCCACACCTATCCTTGCTTGGGTTTTAGACTTTCATTTGAAGGTAGCCAAGGGAGAGAGAAACCGAAACTTCCTTTGATCTGTTTCTTTGCTTTCAATAGTGAAAAGGGACAGCCTGTGTGTTGAGAGATTGACGAGTTTCAGCGTCGTGAAGGAGGTAAACTCGATGGTTAGGTCCTGAACTTTCTGCATCAGTGCGGAGTTCCTGGCTCCTGAAACGCTGGCTCTCAAAAGGGATGGATCTCTGAGACCCAGACGCTGGCAGCCTCCTCCTAACAGCCGGAGAAGGATAGCGTGTTTCCTGCAGTTGTCTGGGGCTGCAGAAGCCTGGACCTGGGTCCAACCCTCCTGGGAGGGCTCGGTCCCCCCCTCTCCCCCCCAGTGAACGCCTTGAACAGTTACACACCGGTTTCCAATGAACCCCGCTCGGATTCCACGACTTCATCTCATGGAGGAGCCGACTTGCCCTGGGACAGATAAGGGCTCCCGGAGAAAGGGGCCGGTCACCACGGCCGCCCTACTCGACTGCGTGATCAACCAGTGCCCGAGTAATAACCATCGGGACCCTTGTCTCGGGGCGTCCTCGGCCGGCCGCGAGGGGGCGTGAAGTTAGGAGAGCCGCACGCGAGACCCCCACGGGGGAGAACCGCATCGGAAAGCCCTCTCGACTGTACCCCAGGCCGGGCCAGCGCAAGCCAGCATGGGCCCATGCTGAGCCACCGTGGTCAGGCCGCAGGAGAGAGGACTGACGCATGAAATCGTGGCCTCATCTGAGCGGTATGGCCCCGACAACAGGTGATGGGGGCCTCGCCGTCCTTTTTGGAGCACTACAGGCTCTCTCTTCTTCTTTGCATCCTTCCGAAAGAAGCCCCACTGGGGTGGAGCTGGAATTCAAGCGTGGGTGGTGAACTTTGAAGCGGCGAGCTGATGGAGGGAGGAGAGACGGATTTCCAAGCTGCCCTCCCTTTCTCTGAGCCAACTTTGACGTTCTCTTCCGGCTCAGGCTGCGGTCGCGGGAAGGTCTTGGCAGTGGGGCACACAGGGGCTCAGCCGCCGGCGGGGATGCGGCTAGCGCCCAGGCCCTCGCCACTAGGCGCCGCTGCGCGCACGCGGATACCCGCCCCAGGCCGCTGCGCCAGCCCACCGAGCGGCCTCAAGGGAGGACAGCAGAAAGGGATTTGCCGTAGTAACAACTTAAATGTTTTTAGGATATTAATTGTTCTCTTCGTTGTCCCACCGCCGTTCTACGCATTTGGAGAGGCCAGGTGGCTGGGAATCACAGTGGGTTGGAGGAATTCTTAGCCGGGTCCCAAGGATCTCCCCATCCCGGACACCTTTCCCATGCCTTGGTCCCAGGAAGCGGCTTCCCCTCCATCGACGTCCGCGCTTCCCGCGCTGCTAGGCGGGCCCACAGTGCAGCCTCACGGTACCGCTGGTACCGCTCACCTGGAGGCTCCTAACTGCCGCGTTTAGCGGAGTGCCACACGTACAAAGCCATCGCCTGACATTCACATTAGATAAACGGTAAAAAAAAACAAAAAAACAAAAAAAAAAAACAAAAAAAAACACCTCGATGCTGGGGACAATTGAGGGCAAGAGAAGGGGGCGACAAAGGATGAGATGGTTGGATGGCATCACTGACTCAATGAACATGAGTCTGAGCAAACTCAGGGAGATGGTAATGGACAGAGAAGCCTGGAGTGCTGCAGTCCATGGGGTCGCAAAGAGTCGGACAGGACTTGGTGACTGAACAACAACTGTGCCAAGCATTAGCTCACTTACTCCTCTCAAACAACTAATAATAATAATCCTATATTTCCTTTTCAGAAAGAAAACCGAGGCTCAAGAAGGTGAAGGTCACACAGGTAGTGGCCCAGGCAGCACCTGGCATCCATCCTGGGTTGCAGGAAGCTATGCATCCACCCCAGTTGTCAAACAGGCCTGGCAGGAGCCGGAGGAGGGAAAAGCACTGCTGTTTGCTCCTCCAAATGTAGGGGGTCTGCTGGGAAACTCAGAGCAGATGGTATGGGAGAGAGGACCAGAAATCGCTGCCCTTTGATGTCTCCCTAGCCAAGAATGCAAGCCTCTCTCACCCCCAGCATCCCCTTAAAGAAGCCCCTGGCCTTTAGGAGAAGGTGGAGGGGAACATGTCAGGAGCATGAGGTGAGCAGTAGCTTATGTTTGTACAACTTTATTGTTCAGTCTTGAAGCCCAGTGAGAAGCCTTGGAGGGGAGCCTTGCTTTGATAATAGCAATATCAAAGACAGGGACTACCTTTATTACAGCTCATTCATTACATGCTAGACACTAAGCACTTTGCTGGGCTTATCCTGAATGATCAGCTAGGTTTATCATTGAGCAATCTCAAGAGCCAAGATGTAACTTTGCCTAAGATCATCCAGGTCTGGCTTTGGGAGGGTCGGGGGTGGGGGCAGGTTTACTAAGGTGTAATTTACATACAGTAAAACTCACCCTTTGTTGTACACAATTCTGAGTTTTTAAAACACACACACACAGATGTATAACTGCCTGCCATGATCAGGAGGTAGAGGGGTTCTATCACTCCCTCCACAGCCTTGCAGGCAGCATTGGTCGTGATTTTAACAGATGAGAAAATGGAGTTTGGGAGAGGTGGTGGTGTTGCCTAAGATCGCTCAGTGAGTAAGTGACAGATCAGTGACTTGAACTTTTATCATGTGCCTTCCAGATCAGCTACCTGCACAGTGTAGCCTCCTAAATCTACTGAGCTCAACCCTCAGTGGCTGGGGCTGTGGAAGGGAAGAGCCTCCGAACCACCCCCGCCACAACACTCTCCACTGCTCGCACTGGTACTTAAGCCAACACCCACCTTTCCAGGAAGGGTGAGGAACAAAGAGAGGCCGAATTCTGCAAGGCTGGGGAAGCCACAGTAAAGAGAACTGCAGCTGCTGGGTCCGGGGAGCGGAGTCTACGGGCAGCTTAGGCTCCGGGTCCAGACAGACTAGGGTGCCCAGCGACTTGATGCACCTCCACCGCCAGCCTGGTTAATGAGTTACTCTCCTAGTTAATTCCCCTGCATGTCGAGGCCAGCAGCGCCAACTCTTCCGAGCTCTTGGTCCTGGCGCATGAATTAGCATAGATTACTCTCCCCTTCCAGGACTTCGGAATGAGGCCCCTCACTCACTGGAAACCCGCTTCTTCCTCCCGGGGGCCCAGGAAAGGCGTGGGGCCAGTAGCAAACAGGGGCAGAGGAACTGGCTTGTCCTTCTGCCTCCAAGAAGGCCCATAGGAGATTCTCTCAGCCTCATCCACCTGCCGATAACTAGAGCCCTCTCGGGGTAAAGCCAGACCCCTTCAGGGCAGTTTGCAAGAGGCCGGTGGTCTGTCTCTTGTTGTAGGCTGGGAGAAGCCTGGGCCCTGTGCCCTGGCCAGCTGGTCCTACTTTGGGAGGGAGGCTGGGGTCTGGGCTCCAGACCACTCACTTTGTTAGGACATTTTCTGGACACATCTTGACCAAAGCAGGGGAAAGCGTTTAAGGTGGTACCAGTAACACTTGAGTGCTCAGCCTGAGAGTTTAGAAGAGATGGCTTCACCCCTCCGCCCAGACACTGAGTGGAGGCCCTTGGCCTTCAAGATCGTGTCTTTTTATTCCCTTCAGCTAAGATCACTAATATTGACTGTGCAACGAATGGCCATTCCCTGCCTGCAGACAGGGTGGGGCTTTTAGTACCCCCAGTTTCCATTTGGAGCCTAAGGCTGAGTTTGACAGGTCTGGTCTGCAGGCGAATCTGAACCTCCAGCCCTCCTGGAGATGTTTCTATGGAGAATGGGGTCCTCTCCCATCGACTCCAGGATCGGGGATCTACAACCCACCTAAACTGGGTGCTTCTTTCTGGGAACAGAGGGCTGACCTCTACTTCTACCCCAGACTGGCTGGCTAGTGCAGCCCAAAGACTTCCAGTTTTCCTTGTGGCTTCAGGGTCTCTGTTGGCCTGGGCACAATGGGGCTTGTGTCCCTACAGCCTAAGTGAAGAAAGGTTTTCTGAACTGGAGATGATATTTTTGGTGGTCTGTGGTTTAGGACCCAGGGAGATAGTATTCACAATGCACCTCACCCCAAAAGGCTGGATCCAGCACCCTCTTTCCTTGGGCTTGTGGGAAGGGATGGGGGGATGCCACAAAGCAAGGTGGAGAGAAACTGCTAAGGGTGAAAACCCAGCCAAGAGCGTTGCCCATAGCTGCCATCAGAGAGCTGAAGTCTGAGGCAGGGGCAGGCTTCTTGGGACATGAACACAAAGCTGAGGCCCAAGACTGTCCCATGTGTGAATGTGTGTATGTGCCCTGGGAAGGTTGGGAGGAGGCAGCACCTGATCTCTGCTGGGTCCTCCCTAAGGCCAGGTGCCCAGACAACCCCAGAAAACACGCTCCTAACCCCTCTCTTGCCTAGAGTGTTTTCTAAAAGGAGTGTTTGGACCCTCCTCTCACTGCACCCCCAATACAGACTATACCTGGAATAAAGAGAAATTGACATGAACATAAATACACAGCAGATGAATCCACAGAGGATCAAGGGTGACCCCAGGACAGGGAGCAGATAGCTGGCAAGGCAGGGGAACACGTTCCCAGACCTGGGGACTTATGACTGATGAATCTAGGGGTGGTGCAGCCTGAGTTACAGGACTTCCCTCTTCTCCCCCTCCCAATCGACATTTTTTCAGTCTCACGGCAACCTCATCACCAAACACAGGCATTTCTTCGTCCTTAAGCAAAATGACATGGGCCGCCAAGTAAGAGATTTAAAGGATGCCAGTTTTTTTTTTTTTTTAAATCATTGATTGTAAACGTGCAAAATACCTGCTGGTACTTCACTTTAGAAGAATGTAATTGGCAAAAAGAAAAAAAAGAGAGAAAAAAAAGAGGCGGCTGATGAATAGATAATAGATCTTTAACCACCAATAAACAGAGAGCAGCGCCAGCAGCCTGGGGGATGTGATCATAATTATGCTGCTGCGTGAGCCAATGGGGACGAGGGAACTCGGCCCTAAAATCATCCCAAAACCGAAGGCAAGCTCGAAAATGCGGACATGGCCTGGAACTGGAGAAACGATCTGCGCTCCCTAATTGTAAGCCCTGGGTTTGCACAGCAACCCGCCCCTGGGACGACAGATGGCAGAATAATAATAGAAATAGTGACAATAAATAACAATAATGACAACAACGCAGACAAAAATAACAACGACAACCTAATAGTAATAGTAACAGCACATCAGCCTCTCCCTTGACCTTGGACCCCTAGTCCCAGATGTTGAAGAAGGAGCTGTTTGGCGGAAGGAGATGAGCCCCTTTCCGGAAAGGAAAATCGAGACCCTGTGGGGAAGTTGGAAGCGCCCACCGTCCCGGCAGGTTCATCCACTCCGGTCTCAACTTGGAAAAGAACGAGCCGCGTCAAGGATGGAGAGATCAGCGATCCTGAGACCTCGAGGCTACGCGCGGTTGGAGGACCCAGTTCTCCTCCACGCCAGGCTCCCTCCTCACCTAGGAAATCGCCGGGAGTTTCGCTGACCGAACAGCTCCGTTAACCCTCGCCGGGAACCCACCCCTGCCCGCTTACCCTCGAGGGCTCCCGGGACGATTCCAGCTCCCCAGACGCGGGGCTGCGGGAGGGCAGCAGCGCGGAAGCGCTGGGCGCGAGCAATCTGTAGTGTCCGCGCGTCCGTCTGTCCCTCTAAGCCCGGGCTCGGCAGGCTGGGGAGTCCAGGGGGCCGCAGAGGAGGCGGCGCCGACCGAGGACTCTGCAGGGCCCGGGGTGCCCCGGGGGGAGTGATGGTGGTGGAGAGGAGGCGGTGGCCGAGGGGGAGGAGGTGGGGAAAGAGGAGGGGGGAGAACTGGAGGAGGAGAAGGAGGAAGAGGAGGAGGAGGAGAAAAAGCGAAGGAAGAGGAGGCGAAAGAGGAGGAGAAGCCGCTGCGGCGCCGCGGGATCGAGTGAGCTGGGGGCGCGGGGCGACGGCGCGGAGCGGCCGGGCGGCCCGGCAGGCGCAGGAGGCACGGCCGCAGCGACGGCGGCGACTCCGTTCCACTCTCGGCCCGGATCCAGGCCTCCGGGTTCCCAGGCGCTCGCCTCCCTCTGACGCACTTTAAAGAGTCTCCCCCCTTCCACCTCAGGGCGAGTAATAGCGACCAATCATCAAGCCATTTACCAGGCTTCGGAGGAAGCTGTTTATGTGATCCCCGCACTAATTAGGCTCATGAACTAACAAATCGTTTGCACAACTTGTGAAGAAGCGAACACTTCCATGGATTGTCCTTGGACTTAGGGCGCCCTGCCCGCCTTTTGCAGAGGAGAGAAAACTTTTTTTTTTGCCTCCCCCGAGAATCTACCCACCCCCCACTCCGCCTCTAACTTCGACCCCCCCCACGCCATCTCGCCAAAAAAAAAAAAAAAAAAAAATACCCCAATCCACGCCTGCAAATTCTTCTGGAAGGATTTCTCCCCCTCTCTCCAGGTTGGGCGCGTTTGGTGCAAGATTCTCGGGATCCTCGGCGTTGCCTCTCCCTCCCCCTCCCCCCTCCTTTCCTTTTTCCTTTCCTTTCCTTTCTTTCTCCCTTTCCTCCCCCCACCCCCACCCCCACCCCCACCAAACAAGTCCCCAATTCTCGTCCGTTCTCGCCGCGGGCAGCGGGCAGCGGGCAGCGGGCGGCGGAGGCAGCGCGCCGCGGTCGCCGGGAGCCGGGAGCCCCGGGCGCCCGCTCCTTGGCGCAGCATGTTCCAGCCGGCGCCCAAGCGCTGCTTCACCATCGAGTCACTGGTGGCCAAGGACAGTCCCCTGCCCGCCTCGCGCTCCGAGGATCCCATCCGTCCCGCGGCGCTCAGCTACGCCAACTCCAGCCCCATAAACCCGTTCCTCAACGGCTTCCACTCGGCCGCCGCCGCTGCCGCCGGCAGGGGCGTCTACTCCAACCCGGACTTGGTGTTCGCCGAGGCGGTCTCGCACCCGCCCAACCCGGCTGTGCCAGTGCACCCGGTGCCGCCGCCGCACGCCCTGGCCGCCCACCCCCTGCCCTCCTCGCACTCGCCACACCCCCTCTTCGCCTCGCAGCAGCGGGACCCGTCCACCTTCTACCCCTGGCTCATCCATCGCTATCGATATCTGGGCCACCGCTTCCAAGGTACGTGCCACGTCGCGGGGCCGCGGAGCGCTGCATCCCACGCTGCCCTCGGCCTGCTCCGGGTGGGCGCCCGGCGAGGCCTGGATGGAGGTTTTTCCGGCTCGACCGCCGGCGCGCTGCGTCTGGAAACTGGGCGGCGAGGAGTCGGGCGTGGTGTTCGTCCCCAGTCTCCGAGCTGCGGCCGGTTTGGGGGCTGGCCTGAGGCCTCTTGATCCTTTAGTGAGGGACGCAGAAGAGTTGCCTCCGAATGCTCTCAAGGCGGGCTGTCTCAGCCTGCTCCGAGGGCTGGCCGCCGAGGAATCCATGGCCCGTGGGGTGCCCAGGCTCTCCGTCTCCTCGCCTATGCTCTCGCCGTCCTGGCTCCGAGGGGCGCGGGCAGGGCCCGGCCCCATGTTCGCCTTCCACTGCGTGTTCGCCACCCACTCCGCGCCCCTGCCTCCTAGACCCGCGACGCCTCGGTCTCCGACCCTCTTCCGGCAGCGAAGAGACCCTTACGGCCCCGGAGGAAAGTCCGGGGGGAGGTTGTTTTATCCTGCTTATTTCCGAGGCTGGGGAGGGGCGGGAACCCGCGCGGGTAGGAACCTCTCCGAGGCTCGGGACTCTCGCGGTGACCTGCTCAATTCCGGCGCCGCGCCGCCGCGGCGGGAAGGCAGGTTCGGACTGATGTTTTTGTTTTTCTTTTGAAAGAAATGAACCGGGTCGGAAGATGGGCTAGAGGAAATCTGTTTGGGTGTTTTCCTTTCTTGCTGTTTTTTGGGATTTGTTTGTTTTCTCTGGGTGGAGGGTAGGAGGAAAGTTAAAACTCCAGTAAAGGGGACAAGTAATTAGTTTGGCGATCCGAGCGGGGAAAAGACCTACCCCCGGAGGCAGCCGATCAATACTCGGCGGCTTGTCCATTTGTTAACCCTTTGCGTTCCTGCCAGCGCCAAAAGTCGGGTAGACGCCCCCCTTCCTTAATTTCAAAAACCAAACCAAACAAAAACAACGTTTTACCCTTATTCCCAGACCGAATTTGCCTCCATTCCCCCCTGAACTGTCGGTTTGTTTTTTGGGAGAGGGTTTTGGTGAATCGATTTCCCACCCCAATGAGTGAACCTGAAACTGGCTTTGCTTGCGAAGTTTAGGGCTCCCTTTCCTCTTTCTCCAGCAGCCACGGTCTTGGTCCTCACACCAGACTCGGAGCAGCTGGGATCTTCAGGGGCCGCGAACAGTCCTAAAAGTTGCCCGCAGCTCCTTACTCCCCCGGGTTGCGATGTCTTCGCTCGCGTCTCCTAGTTCTCCGGAGCAGGGCAGCGGGGAAGCCAGGACCTCGGGGAGGCAGCGGCAGGAGAAACCCTGCGCGTTCGCCGGAGAGATTTCTGTGAAGCCCGGGCTGCAACGACACGCCCGGCCGCTGCGCTTTTCCGGAGGAGAAAGACTTTTAAAATACGTACCCGAGAAAACTTTAGATAGCGGCTCATCACCTCTCCGCCCCCCTTCCCCGGGGGCAAACTTTTCTCCGAGATGAGAAAAAAGAGAAAGGCGTTTCTTTGGGTCCAGGGCGCCAATCCCCGGATCCGGCTTTGCTGCCCCCTCCTCGATTCCCGGGTGCCCGGCGCGGAGGTGGCGAGGCCCGCGGCGCCCAGGGGTCTGCAAAGCCCGCCTAGGACAACTGCTGGGTGGCAGCTGCTTAGGTCCGGGCCCAGCGGACAGGGCCAGGCGGCTGGACTGGCGTTCCCTTCGCGCGTCTGGAGGGGCCCGAGCCCCAATGGGCCAAGCCGCACCGGCTACGTCCGCGAAGGTCCTGAGCTCTCTGCCAGGTCAGCCCGGCTCCGGAGAAGCGCGCGGCCCGGGCTAGGATGGCCCCCTCTAACAGGACTTCTGCTGTGTTCCCGCAGGGAACGACACAAGCCCGGAGAGCTTCCTTTTGCACAACGCGCTGGCCCGAAAGCCGAAGCGGATCCGCACCGCCTTTTCCCCGTCCCAGCTTCTGAGGCTGGAACACGCCTTCGAGAAGAACCACTACGTGGTGGGCGCCGAGAGGAAGCAGTTGGCGCACAGCCTCAGCCTCACGGAAACTCAGGTGAGCGGGCCCCGGCGCGGCCACCGCATCCCCGATCCCCAGACACAGGCAGCCCGCAAAGTGCGAGGGCCTTCCGCCAACAGGCCGGGAGTTACTCCCACGCCCTGGGCTCAAGATGTTTGTTTTGAGGGGCTCTTGGCTTCCTTGGGCTCCAGCACCAGACTGTAGGAGCCGACCCGCTGGAGGTTCCGGGGAGGGGGGTGGAGACCGGCTGAGTTGCTGTTTCTGTAGGGCCGGGCTGGACTCACAGCTCCTGGCTGAGACACCTCTGCACTTTTGATGAGACTTTCAGTGCGAGTCTGGGGTCACGGCTGGGGCCAGGAAGAGGTGTAGGAGCGTTTGGGGCTCTAGGCTGGGAAGAGAGGGCTTGGAGTGGGTTAAGAGTGAGGGCTGTGCTGCCAGAGGGTCACGGCTCACACGGACAGCTCCCAGTTACTCCCCTTGAGGGGACAGGAGAGTCAGGCCGTCGAGCCAGGCATCCTGGGTGCGTCCCTAAATCGGAGAAACTGAGCCAGGAGGCTGCGGAGAGGGGCTGCCTCAGGGGCAGACCCTTGCTGCGCAACAGGGTCCCCCGGCGGGCCAGGCTCCGGCCTGCCTCGGGGTTGGGGAGGTGGCTTCGGGCTACAGTAGGCTCAACTGTACGCGGAGCCGCAGGGCGGGGTCAAAGTTCCCGGGAAACAGTAACATTTTTGGGCAGATTAAGTTGTAACACTTTTCCTGGGAGGCGCAAAGAGGTCGAGGCTTTTGTTTTAAAACGTCCCCCCAGACAAAACCGAGGAGGGCCTCGCGGGTTGGTGCGGGGCCCGGCACAAGGCGCGGCCCGGCTGATTTCTCCTGGATAGCCGAGGCGGCGGTGGTCTTTGTCCGCCTCGCTGCCCACGCTGCCTGGAGTCTTTGTGTGCGTGTCAAGCCCCGAGCGCACCGACGCGCGCCTTGGGCGAGCGCCGGGGAGAAATGAAACGTCCTCCCCCTCAATTAGCAAACTCAAAGCAAATTAAACTCAGCCTTGTTCCAGCTCGGCTTTTTCAAGGGAACACTTTGGGGGACTGGGGGCATTCGGGGAGAGCAAGCCGGGACCTGGGCCTGCCGACTCAAAAGAGAAAGCCCAGGACTTCAGGGGCCTGGGGGTACTGCTAGCAGAGTAGGGACAGCCCCGGGGCCGTGGAAGGAGCAGTCACCACCGTTTTCCTCACCTGTCCCTCGCTGCTGAGAAGCTCGGGCAGCGCCATTGTCTGGTCTGGTCGGTGTATAGGGACCCATCACCAATCTCCCCCAGGGACCGTGCAACCCAGTGCCACATCAGTGCTCCCCAGACTTCTAGCTGCCCTCGGGGGAGGCCAGGCCGCCAGCCCCGCCCTGGTAGGAAGTGATGCTATCGGGTGGGAGCTTGGCCCTGGCCTGCCCTGGAGCTGGTCAAGAAGAGGACAGAGGGGGCTCTTCCCTTGTCTTTCTCAGTTTTCCTTTTACTTCCCCTCTATCCCACGATCTTGCGGAAGCTTTCACTTTTGAGCCTCTTTTCCCAGCTGAAAAGATTCAGCTGGGTTAGTCCCCAGGGCTCTGTACCCCACCGTCCCCACTGGTTTTCCCCCCAAACCCCCACCCCCGACTGTCTCCCACAACCGCTCCTGCTCACCTGCAAGAGTCCTGGGCACAGAGGAGGAAGCGCAGGCAAATCCTGACTGCCTACCCCAGGGCCCAGGCCTTGCAGAGGAGGCGCTATATTTAGTCAGTCGCTGCTGAAACCGGCAGAAAATAGAAAGCACGTTGGGCCCAGCAGCGGGAATGAACTCTTTGCGGCACTGGTTAGGCAGAGGGAGTCAGGGACCTTTTAATTTTCCTTTACTTATTATTTTATAGGGGCTTCCCAACGTTTGGCAGGCTTTTGCACTCAACAGGGATGTGGGTGTCCTGAGCTGGCTGAAGCTAAAAGGGGCACCAAGCACGTGGAGCCGGCAGGGCCAGGGGAAAGGTTTCCCCAGGAGGGCTCAGAAGGGCTGGGATCCAGGCTTCGCGGGGCCTGGCAACAGGAGCTCTGTTCCCCAAGGGAGGGCTGCAGCAGGGTGGGGGTGCCGCTTAACGGGATGTGCGGCCCGGGACACTGGACTTTTGTAGTCTCAGCCCAGGATCTGGCCAGGCAATAGAGGAGGAGGTAGGAGGGCGCTGTGCAGGAATACTAACGCGCCCTCTCTGCCTCTCCTGCAGGTAAAAGTATGGTTTCAGAACCGAAGGACGAAGTTCAAAAGGCAGAAGCTGGAGGAAGAAGGCTCAGATTCGCAACAAAAGAAAAAAGGGACGCACCATATTAACCGGTGGAGGATCGCCACTAAGCAGGCGAGTCCCGAGGAAATAGATGTGACCTCAGACGATTAAAAACAGACAGAACCCCACCGAAACGGACATCACAGAGCAAAACAGAGACAGGGAGAGGAGGGGAAGACGAAAAAAAAAAAGAAAACAAAAAACCCTACAAAACAAAAACAACCGCACACACACATTCACGGAGAAGGGGACAGGGAGTCAGAGAGAGGAGCCGCGGCGCGACGTAGACGGGCGGCAGAACGCAGGGTTCTGATCCGAGGCCGCGCCTAGATGGCAGAAGACGGGAGGCTCCTTGATGAACACGCTACCCTTGTCTAAAGAGGCAGCTGAGTGAGTGAGTGAGGCAGAAAGAAAGAGAGAGAGAGAGAGGTCCTAAGGTGGCAAAGCCGAAGGCGCTCTGACAAGGGGAGCTGTCAGTCAAACGCCAAACCAGAGAGACAAAATGATTGGCAGGTATTCCGTTTATCGCAGTCCAATTAAAAAAAAAATGATGATGATAATGGTGATGATTAAAAAAAAAACCCAACCAGGCACAGAACTTTCAAATTTTGCCCTTCGAAGTGTTTTTTCCCCCCAATCTTTAAAAATAATTAGTAATAATAACAATCGAGATTCCATATCCAGCCCCATCCCACACCTGTTCAAAAACTTGAATTGCATGTAGCAGTTGTTGGGCGAATGGTGTCTAAAGACAGAAAATGAATTGTAATTTTCTTTTCCTTTTAAAGACAGGTTCTGTGTGTTTTTTATTTTGATTTTTTTTTCAAGAAACGTGCAGTCTGTAAACACTTTCTGATACCTTCTGATGTCCAAGTGATTTGAAAGCTAAATGAGGTAGGCTCAGCAATAGTGGTCCTCTTTCAGAGAAATGGGGAACAGGATGGGGGGCTGGGGGTGGAGGGGGAGGGTGCCCATAAGAGGAGTCAGAACTTGTGCTGGGAAAAGAAACAACAAAAACCCTAAATTCTATTTCTTGAACATTCCCTTTCCTAACATCCCGAGGCTTAAAATCACGAAGTAAACTTCTCCTTTTAGTCACTGAAGATATTGGCTGAGTTCAACCATTTGCCGTAAAGGCCATTCCAAACTTTAAATCTATATATTGCAAAAACTGAAGGACTGTAGTTAGCGGGGATGATGTTAAGTGTGGCCAAGGACACTGCGGCAAGTTTTCAAGCACTGAGTTTCTATTTCAAGATCATAGACTTACTAAAGAGAGTGACAAATGCTTCCTTAATGTCTTCTATACCAGAATGTAAATATTTTTGTGTTTTGTGTTAATTTGTTAGAATTCTAACACACTATATACTTCCAAGAAGTATGTCAATGTCAATATTTTGTCAATAAAGATTTATCAATATGCCCTCAGAGTAGTCGTCTTGGGAAATTGAAGTGATTTTTTTTTTTTAAAGCATCTTTTTAATTTGAGTGTGGTCCTTCCCCAACTAGGCTCAAGAAGCACGGGCTCACCACCCACAAAAGGGCCAGACTGATGGATTCTTGGGCATTTTAAAGAGAGAAGAGGGTGGAAAAGGGAGAGGATTAGGAAAACTTAAGTCCTTCAGAAAAGAGATGGAAGAAAAGTTTTCCATCCAGAACTTTGCCCATTGCACGGCCTAAAGAAGGAGTTTAATTTGAATTTCAGGTTAAACATGCTTACTACTCTTAACCTCTAGTTATTTAAAATAAAAAAAAAACAAAACTAGACATATAGCTATGCACTGAAGAATATTCCCCTAGGATTAGGGAAAACACTTAGCAGAATCAGAATCCTAGGATTTTAAAAATGTGTTTCTGACCTCAAACTCCTGAAATATGTCTCTTCTCCCTCTCTTTTTCTTCCTCCTTCCCTTCCTTCCTTCTCTCCTCCCTCCCTCTCTTCTTTACTTCCTCTCTCCAGCCCCAATCTGCTAAAGGTGATGAGATGAGCCCACGGGCCTCAGCAGCCTTATAAGGCAAGCATTCTGAGAAACCTTTAACTCTCAATTTTAACAGTAAAGAAAAAGTTGTAACCAGTCTTGGAGGAAACTTAGCTCCCCCCACCTCCTTCCCCCTTCTGGGGGTACGAGGTTGTTTTTGCATGCTTCATTTGCTTCTTATCCTGATAGGCTGCATTAATCAGTTTTATTTCCATTGATAGAGAAACCTCGTCTGTTCTGTTCGAGCTACAAAGCGTCCTGCGAGCTTTTGTGAAAGTGCAAATCAGTTTAAGCAATTATCATACCAGGAATATGAAGGGGAAAGAGGAGGCCTTGCCCAGTGGTCTCCTTTAATCTCTTAATCCACGGATCCAGGGGGGCTGCCTGGACATAATTTAGGACAATCTCCCCACCCTTTACACTGTGATAAGGCCAAGTTACAATGCAGGGCAAAAATACAAGCTTTGTTAACATCCTGCCTTGAAAAGTTAAGATTAGACATTCTGTGCACGTGTGGGGACTATAGGGCACTATGGAAATTTTTCTTTCTTTTTTTTCCCCTCCCTTCCTCTCTTCTAAAGTAGATTTCATTCTTGGTCTCTCTCTCTATTTTTTTTCCTTTTTATCTCTGCCTTTCTCACCCCCTTTCTCCCTCTCTGTTTCTTTGGAGAACTCTGGCATTTCTACACAGACTCCCTGGAAAGGTGTGTGTGGACTGGGGGAGACTCGGCTCTGAGGATGCTGGGCCAGAAAGGGCTGATTCAGAAGAGGGGTATGCTTCAGGAGAGGGGGACAGGTGATGCCCTGTGTATCCTGGGGACTCAAGTTGGGGATTCCAGCCACTTGGACAGTGGGACTCTGTGGCCAGTAGCTGTCCTCTGTGCTTCACAGTCCCTGCTGCAGCACCTCTGCCCCTCTTTCTTTTAAACCAGAGGCCTTTCCCTTCGACCCACTTCCTCAAGCCCAGAACGCCTCAAATACGGAGCACAGACCTGTTAAAATTCAGACTAGCCTTTCCTGAAGAAAATTTTCCATCTTGACAAAAGGCTTATTTCTGCAAGAAGCGTATTTCTCTTTTTTTAAGTACCAGAAAAGGGGGAGGGTGATGAAGATTTATTATTATTATTATTATTATTTGGTAAATGTCCTATGTAGTGTAACAGCAATAAAATCATCAGAGAATACTATTAGCTTTGAAAAAAAAAAAAACTAAAAGCTTTATTACAAACCAAGCTTTGAAAATAGGGGGGATTAGGCGGCTGAAAGGGTCCCACAATGGTAAGAAGAAAAGGTTTCATGCTAATGAGGTTAATGCCCTTTGTATCTCGGGCCTCCACATCTTCATTACGCACTATCTCCGGCTGCACGGAGCGGCTCAGAGAGCCGCAATCCACTCCAACGCCCCCCTTCCCGGCCCAAAGAAGGATTTGATAGCAGCTCTGTTCAAACTAGATAATTATATCTTTTCAAGTCGGAATTAAGATAAAGAAAGTGAAGCAGAGGCGGCTCGCCTTGATCCACTGCAAACAAATTTGGCGCACTTTCGAGTCCTTCCCCCGCCTCAAAAAGGCTGGACAGTCAGCTTATTAGCCGCTCGTTTGCTTTATTAATTCATCTATTTAAAGTGGCAGGATTAGAGGGTCTAATGTGGACGCGGGCTGCCGTGGCGCCGAGGAATATAAATATTTGCGAGATGCCATCCCACGATGACTATCTGGGCGCGGGGCGCGGGGCAGGGTGCGGGGCGCGTGTGCTGTGCGGCTGCGTCCCCGTCGCAGTGCGCGCGTGCTGGGCTGGAGCCCCTTGGGGAGGGCAGCGTGGGAGCTGTGTGCTGCAGGTCTGTGTCCCTCCCTCGTGGTTCATGGGTACCAGGCCTAGATAACCCCGGCAGGGCCCAGTGGGCATCCAGGGTCAGGTTCGGCTTTTCTCCCTACACCTGGAGCTGCACGCATGTTGCCTTGTGTCCAGCCTGTTATCCCGGATGGGAATGTAGGTTACACGTCTGATCGATGACCCGCTCTCTTGTCGACTGTGTGCGTTCACCTGAGCTGAGTGGGTTTAGGGAGCCGAGAGGCATGGGTTCTCCGTTAATATTTCCCCGAGGGTCAAACGGAATGTACAAGGCAAGGGTGCCCCAACTTCATTCTCCTTCCTACGAGGTACAGAGGAGCTCGGCGCGCGTTTCTCATTTGGGGTCCAATTCCTCAGGGCGGCAAAGGGCCGGGTAGGCGCAAGCAGAGGTCGGGGGGAGGGTGGTTGCGTTCAAGGCATCAGAAACTCATAAGATGAAAGCCTGGGACCTCCGGACCGTTACCCCCTTCTGCCTCTTGTTCTGCGTGCCCGGTACCCCCGGCTCGCTCCAGCTCTGTTTCTGGCAGCCAAGCGCAGCCGGAGCGGTAGCTTTGGCGGCGGCCCGGAACCTGCCGGGCCACTTTTGTGCTAGGGGCGGATTGTGGCAGGCAGAGAGCCGCGCCAAGCGGGCCAGGCAGAAAGGGGGCTCGGGCCTGCGCGCGGCCTTGGAAACCTCGGCTCCTCCCCGTCCCCGCCTCGAGTCGCAGGAAACAAAGTCTCGGACGCGCAGGCCCATTGGGGCGGGGTGGGGGGGGTGAACTCTGGCGGGTCGGAGGCCTGGACCGGGGCCCCGCGCCGCCGTTGGGGGAATCTGGGCTGGGCTCCCCGCATGTGGGCAGTTGCAATTCGGAATAAGGGTGGGGACGTGAGTTAGGGCGGGAGGCTGCGCTTGTGACTTTGTAGGGGTTGAGTGTACGAGTTAGGTCTGTAAAACAGTTGTGCTTGTGTGTCTGAGCCAGGAGTGAAGTCAGGGTGTGTAGGTGCTAATTGTGCTAACTGTGTGAGTTAGAGGCCGGAGAGGCCAGTCCTGCGTGTGTAGATTTGTGTCAAGGTGGCCAGCTTTCCTTGTGCGTCCAGATTGTATGGAGTTCGGACAGGAACGTGCAGCTGCGCGGCTGTAATTAGCATGCTTACAGGGGTGTAGAAACACAGTTGTGCGGGGATTCGTGTGCCAGCGTCGAGTGGCCGTGAGCCCGGCCGATAGCTGTGGATCTCGGAGGATGGGAATGACCTCGGTGTGTGTGTGGCTCGCGGGAACATTTCTCCGTGTTTGGATGGGCGTCCCGGGTGATGGCGTCCGTGCCGCCACCGGGGCGGCACTTGTGTGTCGCGGGATCTAGACATGCGTGTCTAGTGAGAAAGCTTGGGTTTGGTTATTGTTTCCGCAGCGCACCACTCGCCCCGGAGTTTGGCAAACAGCTGGGGGTTTTTTGGTAACTGCGCATTTTTCCAGGCAGGCCTTTCTTATTCCGGCAATCAGCGTTTGGTTTACGTGGGTGCCGCCTCCGAGCAGCGGCAGGCCGGGCTGGAGAGGAAGCGGGCCTGCCGCGTTCAGCGGGCGGCGGTGCCCCAAGGCCGAGTTGCGGGGCCGCGGGCGCGCCAGGTCCGCAGCTCCGCTCCCGCGTCGCGCCGCTCGGCCGCCGCCTTCATTTCCCCCAACTCGTCCCTCGGCGAGCGGGAAGTGGGAGTTTTGAGAACCCGCCGACCCCAACCGTGACCCCGCTCGGGGAGGTGGCTTCTCCCGGCGCGACCCAGGACTCCGGGAAACCCGAGGCGGGTGCCACGCTTGAAAGCGAAAGGTCCATTCATCAGCAGAGCCCCGGCGTCTAATTGGCCTTTTGTTCGCTAGTGCCTGTTGCCCCGCAGTGGGGGTGGGGGAACTTGGGAGGGCTTCGCCGGGACTGCAAGTAGGGGTGCCTGGAGCTCCGGGCTGGGGTCCGCGTAGGGCAAAGGCGCGTCGCACTCCTAGGAGGGGGCGCCAGAGCGCGCCAAAGATCACGCCCACGTGCGAGGATGCTCGGCTGGAGGCTGGGTCTCCGAGAGCCCCCGCGGGATCCTCCGAGCTGCTGGAGACCCACGGACTCGTCTCTGCTCCCATCTCCACCTGCATGGAGACTTAGTCTCCACGTCTTTCCTTCGCGCCTTCGGATTTTCAGACCTGCCTTCCTGCCTTTCCTAAGTTCCCAGCTCAGGCTCTGGCTTAGGGGCTGAGTTGGGCTCACACCCAGCCGTTCTTCCTGCGTCTTTCGCCCTGCTCTAGCCGCCTACCATCGAGCGACTCTGGGTCCCCCTACTAGGCACCAAGCTGGCACTAGCGTCCCCCTGCACCCAGTTTCGCTGGGTAAAGGGATTGAGAGAATATTTTTTTTTGCCCGCCAAGGAGGTGGGAATTGACCGTTAGGCGATCAGATCGCGGAGGAAGACCGGGTCTCCACCACTGCAAATTCTACCTGGCTTTAAATCAAGCCTGACCATCCCTCTCCCTGTCCCCCACCCAGTGGACCAGTCAAGCCTCCCCGGTCCCCCCTCTAACCCACATCTATTGCACACCGCCATCGAGTCCTACAGAGAGAGCAGGGGCAAGGTCTCCTCTACCAGCATAAGCCCAGGGACCCAGACGCACCTGATGCGCCAGGGAGGTGCCTGGAATGGGGATGAGGTCGCGTTTGGAAAATGATCCAGGGCCCCCAACCCACGCCTCTCCTCTTTCCCGGACGAGGACCTGCATTGCCCGGCAGTGGTCTGGCTGCCCGGCTCCTGGTCTCAGCCCGATCCCAGGCCGCCCCTGCCCCCAGCTAGCTCCAGGTCCTATATATAGCGCGGGTCTCCACAGCCCTCGGCTGGACCTTGACGTCGGGAAGAACTTGATCTTGCCTGCTTCGCTCCTGCTTCTGAAACTGATCCTTGAAATGAGAGAACAGACTCTACACAATTCCCATGGCCTTGACATAAGGTACAGCGATAAATATACACCACTAATGAGCAATTACCATATAATCACCTTCCAATTAGCTCGCATAATGATGAATTAAACATTCTAGCAGGCGGGATTAGGTTTCTTACTTTGTATATTATTTACGAAGGCTATAGCTTCTGCAAAGACCCAAATATCAAATTAGATGGGGAATTTTCACTTGGGGGTAATTATGCATTCAGGCCAGCGGCTGTATTCTGGTCACTTGTCAAATGAGGCCTCCTGCAAGGTACTGACCAGTTCGTTTGGGCGTTTGTTTCCTCCGTTTCCTCTTTTTCTCTTTAGGCTGCAATTGCCTTTCCTTTTCCTTTAACCGCCCTGGCTAGAGGGTGGGAGGCTAGTTGGATGGGGGGAGTGTCGCTTGGGTCGGGGAGGCGGGGTTAGGGGAGGGAGGTTCGTCTCGCACCTAGGATGCGGCTCAGGCGTCCAGGCCCTCGCAGCGCAGGTTTCCTGGGCCCTGCTGGCTCTGGCTCCAGCTCCTTTCCTCCGCGGCCTGGAAGGACGACCCCGGGCGCACCCCGGAGGCCATCCGAGCGCTTGGAGAACAAACGCGCAGGCAGGAAGCTACTGCTGGCGCGGGGCCAGGGCGGGGCCCACCTCCAAGGCCCCGCTTGCTGCTGTATCCTCCGCGGGTTCTCCCCTAGGCCCCCCGGGGCCTCCAGGAGGTCTATTCGCCCCTTTACCCTCGTCCGCACCCCAGTGACAGGGAGGGAAAGAGGGTGTGTGGGGAGGAATATAGAAACAAACAACAGACCTCCACCCGCCCAGAGCCACCTCTCTTGTTCGGAAATGAATTTTGGCAAGAGATTAGCTCCTAATCTGATCTAACGCTGCTGACATTTGGGAAGAAGATGAAAATGGCAGCTCAATTTCATTCAGAAAAGGGGTCACTTCGCGGGGGCCTCGCTGTGCTCCCCAGAGAACGTGGGTGCCCCTCCTCCTTCTCCCCTAAACCAGAGGAGCTGGTCTGAAGCTGGGAGGGGGCAGGGAGGCGTCCGGAACTGCCCACCCCCAGCCCTGGGCTCAACCCTGCCCTGTCCCGGCTTGAAAAGTGAGGCTGGAAGGAGGGTGTAGGCTGAGGCATCGTCTTCAGTCCTTCACCCCTCACCTTCTCCTTGTCTTCAGAGCATCGTACTTAAGGATTGGCCGAGGAGGAGGGGGTGTCCTAGGCCCCCATCCAGAACATTTTAGGCTGGAGAACCCATGGGAAATAACATTTCAGGCCTCATCAGCGGTGATGCGGTTAAAGTCAGGTGTCCCAAGGCCTTTTCTTGTGCTTCCTGGGCAGGTAAACACGCACCTAGGAGAAGAAAGGTTGGACCTTGCGCTCCTGTTGGGTCCTAGACCTGCCTCATTTAGAAATCATGGATCTGACTTAGCCTCTCCCAATTTGGCTCAAAGAGAAGGCTGAGAGGTGGGAGCTAGGACTTCCTGGAGGCAGAGGCCGCCTCCACAGCACCCTCATGTTCTTGGCCACCCAAGGGCCTCATCGTGCCTAACTTCTCCCCCCAGCCTGAACTGTGTGACCAGTGGCCTTATCCTGGTTCTGGGCAAGGGGGATAGGTGGAGTGACTTTTGGGGGGCAACTGCCTGATCACTGGATCTTGAGGCAGGATTCCTGTCCTCCCCGACCCTTCTAAGGTCCTCTGTGTAGGGTGCAGGACCTGGAATGGGGGCTGAGGGCATCACCTTCACCCTGGGCGAAGGACAAGCAGAAGGATCTGTGCCTGGGCCCCTGGGAGTGAGCCTGGTAAGGAAGCGATTTTGTACCTGAGGATGGCCGTGCACTTCACATATGATACATGAGTGGCCATATATGGATGCGGTTACAGCATGTGACCTGAGCATGTGGACACATACGTAGATGTGTAAGTGTGCACATGGCCTTGGGGTGAAAGGGCTGCTGGAGCACATACAGAACTTAGGAAAAGGCACTCCTTCTTCTGGGTGGATGGTTCCCTGTGACTTGAAGAGTGAAATGTGGGCTGGATTGCAATGAACAACCCCTGCTCCACTGCCGCCCCCAGACCGCTTATGCCATACTCAGCCTATATGCCATACACTCAGGCTCTGGTGGGGATTTTGTGTGTTGAGTGTGACATTTTATTTATTTTTGTCTGTGCTGGGTCTTCATCACTTTGCTTGGGCTTTCTGTAGTTGCAGCAACTGGGGGCTTCTCACTGTTTGTTGTGGTGTTCAGGCTGCTCATTTCTGTGGCTTCTTATGTGAAACATGGCTCTGGGGCTCAGGCTTCAGTAGTTGTGGTACACGGACTTAGTTGCTCTGAGCCTGTGAGATCTTCCTGGACCAGGGATCAAACCCATGTCCCCTGCATTGGCAGGCAGATTCTTATCCACTGCACCACCAGGGAAGTCCCTGGGTGTGATATTATTGAAGGTCTTTATGATTGAGACTCAGCTTTGGGCCAAGCTGTCTCTCCTTCACTGGCTGGGGACTGCCCCCTTCTCAGTGTGGAGGTTTTGGGTGTACCAGCCACCTCTGTCTGCCACAATGACATTCCTAAACATCATGTAAAAGGCTTGTAACTGCAGGTGCCTTTGCACTTGTAAGTGAGGCTCAGGAACAGAGTGCCTACATAGGGATGAATGAGTTTGAGTGAACATAAACAGTTGTTTGAGTTTGTGGGAGAAGGCTGCAAGCCTGTGTATGTGTGTGTGTAGTGGTGGTGAGGATAGGAGCATGAAAATCCTTTATTAATAGGACTTTCTTTGAGCACTGGAGAATGTCCTATCTCCTTGGAGTTTACCTGGTGACGTGACAGTTGTTTGAAGCATTGCCTGCCTCCATGCCCCTTCCCTCCAGTTATGAAAAAAATATAAGCTCGAACAGTAGTAAAGTGAATTATTTAATTTATACATCCCCTATCTTCAACAATTACGTGATGAGTTGAATTGTGTACTCAAATTCATGTACTGAAGTTCTATACCCTAGGATCTCTGAATGTGACCTTATTTGAAGACAGGGTCTTTATAGAGGCAATCAAGGTCATTTATAGAGGCAAAATGAGGTCATTAGGGTGGGTCCTAATCCATTATACCTGGTGTTCTTCTAAAGGAGGAAGTTCAGACCCTGATGTTCAGAGAAAAGCTAATGTGAAGACATGGAGAGTAGGCAGTCATCTCCAACCCAAGGCAAGACGGGCTGGAACAGATCCTTCCTTCAAATTTTTGAAGGAACCATTCCTGCAGACACCTTGATCTTGGACTTCCAGCCTTCAGAACTGTGAGAAAATAAACTTCCTTTTTTCAACCACCCAGGGCTTGATACTTTGTTTCAGCAGCCCTAGCAAATGAATACAAATGATGAAATCAAGGTCACTCGCTGCAGCTGTCATTCCACACGGTATCTTTCACTAGTGACAATTTTAGGATGTACCTCAAACAGGATTCTTTTAGAAGCTTAATCACAATACCATGACTCCTTAATTATTCTGCTCTCTATGAGGTGATGGGCTGATTTGTGAGTAGACAGGGGTCTGGATGTAACTCGTGGCCTGGGGTGTGAACTCCTTCTAGATTATAGTGAAGAACAGTCCATCTGAGACCCAGGGCAGGTCCATCTGTAAATGCTGGTGCCCTCCTACCATTTGGAGGATTTCCCTTCCCAAAAGTCTGTGTGTCTGTGTTGAAGGGTAAAGTAGGTCTTCCCTTTCCTTAGTGGGGACCATGGATCTTGATGTTGCCGGTCTGACCAGACTACAAACCACAGCAGGAGCTGAGGAGACTCGGAGGGAGCTTTGCTCCCTTACCTGGGGTCTAGCTGCCTGCTTGGGTGCCGGCATCTTCGGCCACAGCTTACCCTGCCATGCCCTTGCATGGAGTGCCCATGGGGATCAGCAGGGGTCCCCAGGACAGAGGGGCAGAACCCAAGCAGTGCTCCTGTTACTCTTTAGTGTCACCTCTGCAGCTAGGGAGGGACCCACCAGGAGGGGCAGCCCAGGAGGTCCTCCTCGTTGCTCTCTGAACAGTTCCAAGTGGACCTTTCTGAGCTTCCTGGCACCCTGGTGGCTCCTAGGGAGCAACTGGGTCAGGGCTGCCTTCCTCTGGTTTACTGGGGGCTGGGGTGGAAGCCACAGCCGTGGGGCTATAGCCACTTGGAGGGGAGCCGAGCCCGGTTCTCCATGTGGCCCAGCTGTGGCTGCATTGCTAAGCAGTGTCCCTGGCAAGTAATTACACTATGCCAGCTCAGTTGCACCCTAAGCAAATTAGGTGCTGATCAGAAGGTGTCACGAAGCAATGGTGAGTGCAGTTTAGCCTTTCCTCTCTGGGCAGCAGTTGCAGACAGAGAAGCCCATTCCAGCACCTGCTGGAAGCCCATTTCATTCCACGACCTGCCTTGTTCTAAGTCCAGGCAGAGAGACCTCAAGGGCAACTTCAGTTCAGTTCAGTCGCTCAGTAATGTCTGACTCTTTGAGACCCCATGGACTGCAGCACATCAAGCCTCCCTGTCCATCACCAACTCCCAGAGTTCACCCAAACTCATGTCCATTGAGTCGGTGATGCCATCCAACCATCTCGTCTTCTGTCATCCCCTTCTCCTGCCTTCAGTCTTTCCCAGCATCAGGTTTTTTTTTTTTTAGGATTTCTAAATACTGGGGGAGAACCTTTGGATGTGTCTGGATGCTCAACATAATTAGCATTCTTTAGGAACAAAATACCCAACAAACCTACTATTGTTTCCTTAATTATATGTCTTCAGATATAAAACAATCCCTTGGTGTTGGTGATGTGCAGATCAATTATCCCAGTTTCTTTTGAAAGTTGGGAAGCGTGTGTCTTGACCTCCTTCTCCATTTCAAGAGAACCATCCTCTCGAGTTTCCTCCAAAGCCTTGTCACTAAAGGTGGGGGGAGAAATGGATACCTCTGGGCTGTGGTGGGGCCAGGTTTGTCAGTGGGCTTTTGGGGCCTTGGAGGCCTCAAGGTGGGCAGACCCCCACAACTTTCCAGACTGGCCCGTCAGAGACTGACCTGCAGCCCCAGAGGCCTGGTCGGGGTGGCGGAGGGAATGCATGCAGGTGAGGATGGAACAGTTGTGGTGTTTGTCCGGAGTCTCTGGACCTTCCAGTCAGGACGTCCCTGTGACTCGCTGAACATTCCTGCCCCACCGCCACCCCCAGTGGACCACCTCTCATTTTCTCCCACCCTCTTTTGTGTGTGGAACCCTCCCAGCGGCCTCTGAGAAGCACGCCAAGGTCAGACAGCAGTGGGTACAAGGCCTGGCCTGAGGGGGTCCGCAGGGCTGCAGCCAGGAAAAGGGCCTGGAGCTTTGTTAGGTGTGTGTGGATGACACTGTGCGTGCTGAGGGGAGAGGCCCCCCAGAGAGCTCTATGTGTATGTGTGTGTGGGAAGGGTGTGTATATGGAGATATATGGGTATGTGGGTGTATATGGATGTATATGGGTATGGATGTATATGGAGGTGTGGGGGTATGTATATAGGTGTGTGTATATGGGTATGTATGTGTGTGGGTGTGTGGGTGTGTATGTGCACTGGGGAAATGGAGCAAGGAAGGGAAGTTTTCCTGGGAGGGTTTCTTTTCTGTTCCTGGTCTCAGTCTTGGCTCTCAAGGGCCTGAAATGCCTCCCTCTGTTCCCTTACTTGTCATCACTAGGCCTTCCACCTCCAGGAAGTCTACCTGGATTTTCCAGCCAGCCCTCTCCCCATACAGAGCCTGCTGTCCTTTCCCCCTGCTGCCCCTGGTAGTCACCTCTCCCAGCAGGTAAATCCACCTCTCCAGTGGGCTCCAAGAATGCGCGTGGGAGCAGGGCTGCTCCTCGTCTTTCCTGGTGGCTCCTTGGTGCTCAGCTGTGGCCAGAGCTGCTTGGTCCTTCCTCCTCTAGCCCTCCTGCTTCTCTCTCCTCCCAGCTCCCTCTCTCAGCCCCATTTTTGGTTTCTCCTTCTCTGTCATTTCTGCTTGTCTCCATGTGTCTGTCTTTCCTGATTCATTACAAAAAAAAATTTGAGGTGAATATAACTAAATGTAAGATACATATTGACACCGAAGCACCCACAGTGATGGCACCATTTGGCCACCTGATGCGCTCAAAGAAAAGACTCACTGGAAAAGACCGATGCTGGGAAAGATTGAAAGCAGGAGAAGGGGACGACAGAGGGTGAGATGGCTGGATGGCATCTCCGACTCGATGGACATGCGTTTGAGCAAACTTCGGGAGACAGTGAAGGACAGGGAAGCCTGGTGTGCTGCAGTCCATGGGGCTGCAAAGAGTCAGACACGACTTAGTGACTGAACAACAATAACAAGATACATATGAAATATAAACCCATTATAATATAAAAAAACAGTAAAAATTAACAGCGGGAAAACCATAAATTAAAAGAATCAAGATGGTGGGAGGCTGGGGGTGGGATTTGGAACGTGCATATGTTGCAGGAGCCTGTCATGGTTCTGTGACAGCAGTGATGGTGAGTGTGCTTCATACTAGGCTCGGACCTTTATGTGTCTGATCTCATTTAATCCTCTTGCTAGTAACCCCAGAGGTGGGGACTCCTATACCCCCATTTGACAGATGAGGACACGGGCTCAGAATTCAGTCTCCTCCAAGGCCACAAGGCCAGTATATGACACAGCAGAGGTTTGAGCTGAGGTGTTGTTTGGCTTCTGATAAGCCCCTCTTGTACCAAAGAATGCCAGGCTCAGCCTGGGAAGGACAGAGCACTCACTGGGGGCAGCAGTGGTCAGGAGGTCCTTTGGGAGCAGGATGCTGGGAAGGGTGGAGAGGAGGGTCAGGGGGTCTTTCCACCCAGGAATGTCAAGTGGTGAGTGAGGAGTGATGGGGATGAAGGCTGGGTCAGTGCAGGGGCTTCTGTGGGTTAGGCAGTCAGATCCACTTCTTGGAAGGAGGCAGCGGGGTGGAGTAGAAGCAGACCTAGCCAGCGGGTCCTGGGAGGTGAGATTCCACCTGCCAGGGCGGCCCAGGTAGCCTGGCTGCAGAAAGTGGAGGCCCTTATCAGCTCCCCTTCTTCCCCAGCAGGAGGGGGCCTCTTCCAGAAGAGGAAAAACAGCCTTGTGTTGGGGCACACCTGGCAGCCCCAGTGGACTGGGCATAGGGTTTCAGGAACACTCGATAACATGCCTGGGGCAGTTCCCCGGGGAGGGGTCTGTATGCCCCTCTCTGCTCATATCCAGTCCCCTCTCCTGGCTGCTCACCAAACGACTACTTACTTTCCCGAGAGCAGGTGAGCAACAGTACACTATGGTGTGGTGTTGGGGGCGCTGGACAAATGCTGCTGAATTAAGTGACTCAGCTGAGGTCTGAGGGGAAACAGGAGTAGGGGGCGTGGCGGGGTACGCAGGGACGCGCCATTCAGGAGGAAAGGGGAAGGTGTCTCATCTCATGGGGCGAGTAGACAGGCACGGCTTACAAGGTAGAAACAGGATCACTTCTTGCCACCCCTGTCTAGGGCATCAGTCTTGGAAAATATCTATGTGGTGCGTTTAAAAATCTTAGCTGAAATGAATGACTTGGGTACAAGGAGAAGTGGCTGGTAGATGCAGCTGCTCTTGTCTTGAAGGGAAAGGGTTCAGACCCTGGTGATTAAATGATGGCCCATTTTGGGACTTTGCTTGTATGCAATGCTTAGGACTCCATGATTCCACTGTGGGGGACATGGGTTTGATCCCTGGTCAGGGAACTGGGATTTTACATGCCCTGCAGTGCAGCCAAGAAAAGAAAAAAAGAAAAAAGATATGGCCCATCTTAATGGACTCTCACTTGTGCTAGCCATTCAGATTTCCGAAAAACTGACTATGGTGGTAGTGGTTTAGTCGCTCATTCGTGTCTGACTCTTTTGACCCCATGGACTATAACCCACCAGGCTCCTGTGTCCATGGGATTTCCCAGGCAAGAATACTAGAGTGAGTTGCCATTTCCTTCTCCAGAGGATGTTCCTGACCCAGGGATTGAACCCAGATCTCCTGAATTGCCGGCAATCTCCTGCATTGGAGGTAGATGCTTTACTGATTGAGAGCTTCCCTGGTGGCTCAGACAGTAAAGAATCTGCCTGCAATGTGGAAGACTTGGGTTTGATCCCTGGGTTGGGAAGATACCCTGGAGAAAGACATGGCAACCCACTCCAGTATTCTTGTCTGGAGAATTCCATGGACAGAGGAGCCTGGTGGTCTACAATCCAAGGGGTTGCAAAGAGTCGGACACGACTGAGTGACTAACTCTTCCACTTTCTTTACTGACTGAGCCACAAACTGACTGTAGAACTCAGTTTATTTAGCATGAGGAAGACTGTTTCCTACCATGGTTAAAGTGCATGTCTTGGCAACCTGTCCTTGAGGCCCCCAAGTCTGAGATGAATTGGTCCAACCACTATGGACAGGCTACTTAGCAGCTTTGTGACCTGGGGTAAGCTTTTTGGCGTCAGTTTCTTCATCCACAGATGAGGGCAATAATAAGACTTATAACATGGGGTTGCCATGTAAATTAAATGAGAAGAGCAGGAAGTAAGAACTCAGTAAATGCTGCAATTATTTCTACAGTTGGGGAGCAAATGACTGCCCTTGAATTCTCAAGAATTCATCTTTCTCTTGACTGTGTCCTGCTATTGGAAAGAGTCAATTTATGCTGTGGGGTGAACCGGGGCTGGAACCAGGAGACCTGATTCCAGTTTCAGCTCTTTCTGATGGGCTGTCTGATTTGTGAAGAGGGAAAGAGCCCTTTCCCTCTCTGGGCTTCAGTGGTCTCACCTAGGCAGGACCCTCTCAGCCTGATAAGACTGTGACATACCTTGAACATCATGTGTAGAATGGCCTCGGAAGGAGCCTCTGACCAGCTTCACAGGTGGGTTTGGCGGGAAGGGTCCTAAGCTTTAAAAATGGTGGGGAAGGCCTTGGGAAAGTCTTTTCTTTCAGTATAATTCACCTAGACCTCTAGTGAGCCTTTCCTTGCCCTGAATGCTTTGTTCAGAGTTGGGTAGAGGCCCAGGCCCTGCACGGTTTTAAAGTTGCACACACACAGAGCACCATCCCAGTGGGCATGGTGGCACACACGTGCACACACATCACATGCATACTCACACACAGAGCTGCTTCTATGGTCTGTGCAGAAACCACACCCCTTGCTCCCACCCAGGGTGTGGTGTGGTTGGTGGTCTCAGAGGGCCTGGATCCTGGGAGTCGTGTTGCCAAATTTAGCAAATAAAAATGCAGGATACCCAAGTAAATTAGAAAGCGGAGCTCCAAAAGAGCTGAATTTTTGTAATTTATTGAACTTTTAGGAAGTCTTGCCAGCCCTGACAGGGTGTAGCACACATTCAGCAAATACACCTTCTGGGGAATTCCCTGGCTGTCTAGTGGTTAGAACTTGGTGCTTCCTCTTCAGGGGCCGCAGGTTTGATCCCTAGTCTGGGAACTAAGATCCTCAACGTGACTATTAAAAAAAAGGTACGTTCTATGTATACAAGATTCCTGGCAACCTGTCCTGGAGATCCCAAAAGTGAAATGGGTTGGTCCAACAACTATGGGGAGCTTCCTGGCTTGGAGACAAGGAGTTCTGCTGGAAAAGGTCCAGGACAGGGCTTAAGGCTTTGCTGGGCCAGGGAACCTGGCCACGCCATCTCCTGAGAGCTGATTTCCCCCTCCTGTCTCACTGAGCAATGCCCCGCTCTCTGCTCACCTTTCCATCAGCCTGTTGTTTGGGGGAGTGGCTGTGGGATGCTGCTATTCCAGGGTAAAACTGACTTAGGGAAGTACCACCTTGTTGGGAAGAAGAGACAGTTGGAAGGACCCAGATCAGCCCCTCGCCCACCCCCAGCAGGGGCCTAGGCTAATGACAGCCCCTTTTCAAATTTGTTGTTCATCAGCCTGCTGAGTGGGCCGAGACCCTCCCTGTGTTGCAGTGATGAATGTTGCTGCAGAAACAGAAAAAGGCAAGAGAACGGTGCCTCCTCCCAGAATTGGGACATGTCAGCGTTTTGTGTCTGCACTGCCTGATTGATGGAACTTGACATTCCGGGCTCATTAGTCAGGAGCCCCTTCAGCGAGCAGCTTGCCGTGGGGAGGTCACAGAGGTCCTTTCACTTTGGCTTCCAGGGGGAAGCTGTCTGGTAGGTAGGGCTGATCCTTGTCCCAAGGTGTCCCCTGCTGCTTGGCTGAAGCCCAGTTGGGCTCTGTGTCCCCTTCTCCAGGGAGGAGGCCAGCCACTTCCCCCCGCATCTCCCAGGTCAAGACCCTTGATTGTCGGGGTGGGAAGAGATCTCAGCAAGTCCTGCCTGACCATTGGCATGGGGGGAAATTAAGGTCCAGGGATTTGCTCAAAGTCACTGAGGGTCTCAGGGAAAGAGTGGCTGCAGAGAAGGGTGTGGGCTCAGGAGGCGGAAAGATGAGCCTTGAGCCTTGCACTGACCTTGGGTGGCACCTGCCCTCACCCAACAAGAAACACGTGCAAAATGACCCATAGCTGAGCCTGGTGCAGACAGACGGCTCCGCCCCTGCTGGTTATCGCCCTTCTTGTTGTGACTGTCCTTAAGCCCAGATCTCCTGACTTCTGGGGTGGCCTGTCAGTTCCCGGTGAGTTCTTTTCTCTACTTTGGTGAGCTGCCCAGCAGAAGTCATGCAGCAGCTCTGCTCCAGCTTTATCCTGTGGTCTGGAGTGAAATGGTGGAGACCAGGTCACTAGGAGGCAGGGCTCCAGCAGATGGGAAAACGCTGCCTGTGCATAGCAATACTGTCATTATGCTTAGCTGGGCTCCAGAAAAACCCCAGCTGAATGAATGAATGATGGGAGGTTTGCTTGTTGATTTCTTAGAACCTAGGACCCCTCTGGAGGTCCCTGAAAGAGCTTGAGTCTCAGAGCCAGAGGGCTTATTTTATTGTCTTACTGTTTATTCTATAGACTCAGTGGAAAGATGCAAGCAGTGTGTTGGCACATGGCAGGTGATTCCAAGGGGCTTCCCTGGTGGTTCAGTGATAAAGAACCTGCCTGCAATGCATGAGATACGGGAGATGTGGGTTCGATCCCTGGGTTGGGAAGATCCGTTGGAGAAAGGCATGACAACCCATTCTGGTATTCTTGCCTGGAGAATCCCATGGACAGAGGAGCCTGGTGGGCTACAGTTCATAGGGTTGCAAAGAGGTGAACACGACTGAAGTGACTGAGCAGGCATGATTCTGAAATGGAAGCTGCACTGAGCTTTCCTCACCTCCATCTGCACGGACAGGCGAGTCCTCCCATCGTATCCCTCTCAAGCCTCTGGACAGGCAGGAGATGCACTCTCACTGTGCAGGTGAGGAACCTGAGGCCCCCCAAAGGGGAAGTAGATTTGTCCAAGTCATCATCTCAAAACCAGGGCCTCAGGCCAAACCTCTGGGCTCCCAGGCCAGTCCTTGTACTGATGTGGTGCTTCTGGATGAAATTAAACCAGTCAGCAATTTCTCAGCCCTTCTCTTCACCTGCCCTGGGGGATCAGTTGCATTTTCCTCTTTCAAGGCGTAAGCAGCCCTTAGGGTTGAGAGTGCATTGCGTTTCCGCCCCCAGAGACCTGGGTCAGGCTTTAAGCACGGCTCCAGGAAGAAGGGAAGGGGGGTCCCTCACCATAGGATAGGGTATATGGGCAGGGGGCTGTGACCTCAGGTCAGGGGTCCTGTTTAGGCTGGTTTCCAGGTGAGCTGTTCATAGTTTCCTCCTTTGGGCCTGTCACGCAGCCCAGGCCGGACACACAGCGCTCCCCACCTGGCTTGGTGTCCTGGTGATGAGGATTTGATGAGCTGGCTGTGGAGAGCTCGGCTGCTGGGGCCATTCTCCCAGGCCTGGGGGATGTGTCTTTCCCCTGCTCCGGGCTCTTGAGTTTTGTGTTTCAGGCCGACCTGCTCCTCATGTATCTATTTGGAACCAGCAAGCCCCCGAGAGCATTTTGTTGGGTTATTTTGAATGAAGAGTTTTAACAGCCTGCAGTGCAAACATAGAAGCCTTTAAGGAGAGAAAGAGTAAATGAAGCCAGCAAGGGGGAGAAAGGAGGAAATCCCTGCTGAGTTTTGGCTCAGGGCGTGATTGTGTTGGTGACAGGAGGCTGCCTCATCTAGGACAGGAATGATAGCTTACATCCCCATGGCTTACAAAACACTCTGCCCTACGTAATTCTATGTAAACCACACAACCAACTTGAGAGGCAGTGATTTGTTTTCCTTATTATCTGGATTTTACAGACAGTAGAACTGAAGCTCAGAGAGGTGCTGAAACTCGCTCAAGATCACACAGCAGAGAACAGGCAGAGCTGAGATTCTGGGCCAAGCCTGGGGTTCTCTTCCTGGCATCACAGTACAACCCTTACTCCTAGTCTTTCTTTCTTAAATACAAATTTTTAAGCTTCATTCAGATACAGTTGATATACAAAATTGCATATATTTAACATACATCTTCACGAGCCTTTTTTTTTTTTTTTTGGCCAAGCTGTGCAGCACGCAAGATCTTGGTTCCCCCATTGTGGATAGAACCCATACCCTGTGCAGGGGAAGCAAGGAGTCTTAACCACTACACCTCCAGGGAAGTTACCCAGCTCCCGCTGAGTCTTCGTTATCTGTGCTCCAGTTAAGTGTCAGTAGTGGGTACTGATGATGCTCTGTTCAGATTCAGGGTCCCCCACCTAGGACTACCCGCCGGCTTCCGTGTGGTTTGCTTCCCACGGCTCTTGCCCGCCACCTTCTTCAGGAGGCAGCTGCCTTTGTGCCGTTGAAGCTGTTTGCCCAGGCATAGGGCCACAAGTGCTTGAGAGCTAACTGGGTGCCCATGAGTGACTGGAACCAGCTTCCTCATCTGCAGGCAGGTGTAGTTTGCACTGTAGAGCTCCCCGAGGAATCAGGCTGGTGCTGGGGTTCCCCTGGGGTGGCATCCTTGCTTTGTTTCTCTCCCTTCCCTCTCTTCACCTACTCCCTCTCTCCAGTCTCTCTTGGAAGCACCTCCAACTCCCTTGCAAATAAATTCTCATCCCAAGATCTGCTTCCGAAACTGACCTAAGAAAGGTGCTGAACAAGGGTCCGGAGATCAAGACTGTGAACAGAGGTGGGATCAGGGAGGGAGGCGTGGGTCTTTTGCTAAAACCTGATCTTGGAGAGGAGCCCTTAGTGAAGCTGTGGCCGGCAGAGAGGTGGGGAAGAGGTCGTCTGAGAATGTGCTGGAATTATGATCGTAGATGGCTGAGATCTCACCCACTCATCTGAATGACAGAGGTGGGAGGTTGGGGAGTGGACCCTGGCTGTAGATAAGGGCACAAACACCTGGGTACCCTCTTGGGTCCGAGGCAGAGATGAGCCGACCGGGTTCTATTTTGTTGTTGTTCAGGAGCTAAGTGGTGTTCACCTGTTTGTGATCCCATGGGTTTCAGTACGCCAGGGTCCTCTGTCCTTCTCTATCTCCCAGAATTTGCTCAAAGTCATGTCCGTTGAGTCGGGTTCTATTAGGGAGTTCTTGTAGGGACAAAAGCTTCCCGCATAGCTCAGTTGGTAAAGAATCTGCCTGCAATGCAGGAGACCCCAGTTAGATTCCTGGGTCAGGAAGAGCCCCTGGAGAAGGGATAGGCTACCCACTCCAGTATTCTTGGGCTTCCCTTGTGGCTCAGCTGGTTAAGAATCCGCCTGCAATGCGGGAGACCTGGATTCAATCCCTGGGTTGGGAAGTTCCTCTGGAGACGGGAAAGGGTACCCACTCCAGTATTCTGGCCTGGAGAATTCCATGGGGTCTCAAAGAGTTGGACACGACTGAGCAACTTACACTTTATACTTTAGGAACAAAAGCTGCAAAGAGGTGAGGGAGACAGGAATGGGCAGTGGGGAACTGAGGTGATTTTAACAAAGCCCCAAGCTTATCCATGGCGACCTCTGGCATGGGCTGGTCCTTCAAGGACATCCTGAATCAAGGCTGGGGATGGGGTCTTTGTATCCCCCATGGGCCAGTCACTGGACATCGGCTGCCCCAGGGAGAGCACCTTGGACTAGGCATCTCCCTCTAGAGGAGAGCAAGGTCTGGAGAAGGAATCAGCCATGGGGGAGCTGGGCTTCTTAGCATCACAGACACCTGTTGCCTGACGGTTGGCCTGTTCTCAACTGGCATTTTCTTCTCAATGGTTCATCCAGTCTTTGAGTGGAGAAGTTGTAGAAAGGAAACCTGCCTGCTTTCAATTCCATTTAAGCAACATGGATTTCCTCAGGGCTTCATGTGTGTTGGGCTTTCAGAGGCCCTGTGGAGGATGAGAGATGAATAAAGCGAGGTCCTTAGCCTCACAAAATTTCAGTTCTCATCAGTTCAGTTCAGTTCAGTTCAGTCGCTCAGTCGTGTCCGACTCTTTGTGACCCCATGAATCGCAGCACGCCAGGCCTCCCTGCCCATCACCAACTCCTGGAGTTTACTCAGACTCATGTCTATAAAGTCAGTGATGCCATCCAGCCATCTCATCCTTGGTCGTCCCCTTCTCCTCCTGCCCCCAATCCCTCCCAACATCAGAGTCTTTTCCAATGAGTCAACTCTTCGCATGAGGTGGCCAAAGTATTGGAATTTCAGCTTTAGCATCATTCCTTCCAAAGAACACCCAGGGCTGATCTCCTTCAGAATGGACTGGTTGGATCTCCTTGCAGTCCAAGGGACTCTCAAGAGTCTTCTCCAACACCACAGTTCAAAAGCGTCAATTCTTCGGTGCTCAGCCTTCTTCACAGTCCAACTCTCCCATCCATACATGACTACTGGGAGAACCATAGCCTTGACTAGACGGACCTTAGTCGGCAAAGTAATGTCTCTGCTTCTGAATATGCTATCTAGGTTGGTCATAACTTTTCAGAGAGACACAAATTTTGTCTCTGAAAACTGAAATGATAGCTCAGAAGAACTGGTGTTTTAATGGCTAGTGTTTACTAAGCATTTAATGTGTACCAGGCACTGTGCTGAGGACTTTATCAGCATTAGCTCAGACATCCTCTTAACAATTCCTGATGGCTAGAGAGTCTTTCAGCTTCATTTCACAGATGGATTCACTGACTTTACCCATATGTATATGGTCAAGCTGGTGATTTTTAACTCAAACATTTGGACTCTAAAGCCTGAGCCTGAGGAACCACCCTCTACTGTCTTTGTAGGAACTGAGAGGATGCTGGGGTTACCTGTAGAGTTTGGTGAGGAGTATCAGGGAGGTCTGCCTGGAGATGGTGGCACTGGCTCTGATATTGAAGCTTGTGTATATTAGGGGAGTGGGGTTTGCTCCAAAGTCACACAGACAGAGGGCTTCCCTGATGGCTCAGATGGTAAAGAATCTGCCTGCAATGCAGGAGACCTGGGTTCGATATCTGGGTCAGGAAGATCCCCTGGAGAAGGGAATGGCTACCCACTCCTGTATTCTTGCCTGGAGAATCCCATGGACAGAGGAGCCTGGAGGGCTACAGTCCACAGTGTCACAAAGAGTCAGACACGACTGAGCAACTAAATTTCACTTCACTTTTCACATAGAGAGAAGGCAATCCCTCATTGTATACATGATTAATGAAATGCTTTTTTTCTCTGAGTGAGTGAGTGAAAGTCGCTCAGGCATGTCCGACTCTTTGCGACCCCATGGACTATATGGTCCATGGAATTCTCCAGGCCAGAATACTGGAGTGGGTAGCCTTTCCCTTCTCCAGGGGATCTTCCCAACCCAGGGATCGAACGCAGGTCTCCTGTATTGCAGGCGGATTCTTTACCAACTGAGCCACAAGGGAAGCCCTTTTTCTCTGAGAAGTCTCTAAATATTGATCAGTAGAAGCTTCATGGTCTAATGGTACCCCCACTTCTGAGTGGAAGAGGAACTCTTGTCTGCTTATATCTTTTGAAGTTGCCACCAGATCCCAACAGCTACATCCGGTCTCTGCTCTCACCCAGTGATGTACTGGTAAGTGTTCAACAACTGCTCTCCAAAAAATGAAAGCAAAAAAATAAAAAATAAAAAATAAAAGGACAAAACCACTCTGACTTGTAGTGTTTGCCATTGCTATGGTGTAAATACTTCCAGTGTGGCTAATTCGCGCTACTACCACGATGCTGTTGAAGGCAGAGTTGGGGGCATGGTTGTCTGCCAGAGGGCAGTGTGAGCTGGCCCTAGTGAACCACTGCCACCCTCTCTCAGGGCTCTAACATCTCTGTGGCCAGAACTGATCCTAAGCGCCCAACTTTTACAGTATCTGGAGAGAGGAATGCCTCCCTGGATCGATTTGGCTGTGACCCAAATGGCAACCCACTCCAGTAATCTTGCCTGGAAAATCCCATGGACCAAGGAGCCTGGCGAGCTACAGTCCGTGGGGTCACAAAGAGTTGGACATGACTGAGAGACTGAGCAGCGGGTGTCACAATGACAAGCTGAGGACATGGATTTCACTGTGTAAGTCAGCTGTTCCCATGGAGTGGACATCTCCCACCCCTCCCCTGGGACACCATACCGCCCTCTCCCACCTTCCTCTGTGCTTGACGCTCCGAGGTCTGGATCTGCACCGGGCCCTTTCTGATGCCACCCTGACTCCTCACACTAGAGAGCACTTTACAGTTTGCAAAGCACTTTTTGCAGCCATCTGCTCATACAGCCTTCCCAACAGTCTTTCAAAGTTGACTGTGTAGGTGCAAGTACCATCCATTTACAGAGAGGTCATCTAAGACTTGGGGGAGGTTTACAGACAGGCTCAAAGTCTGCCCTGGTGGCTCAGACAGTAAAGAATATACCTGCCATATGGGAGACCCGGATTTGATCGATGGGTCAGGAAGAGCTTGTGGAGAAGGGAATGGCTACCTACTCCAGTATTCCTGCCTAGAGAATCCCCTGGACAGAGGAGCCTGGTGGGCTATCGCCCTGGGGTTCTCAAAGAGCTGGACACACACTTTCACTTTCCGTGGCCACACCAACTAGTACCTGGTGGCAGAGCAGGACCTGAACTCCGTGGTCCCCACCGCCCCGTCTATCACATTTCCTGCTGTTTGGGGCAGGTTGAGTGTCACAAATATTCCAGAATGCATCACAAACTGAAAGCTGGATTACAAACCACATGCCGACATTTATCCTTTTAATTTAGAAATGTTAATCTTTCAAAAGTATACCCAGTTTTTCATCCTTCCCCTGTTCAGTTGTCAGTAGTAGGTGAAAACCGGGAGATTCGGGAGGAGCAGGGGAAATGACACTGATCTTAGGTGATCCTGTTCCTCCCTGGCGGGTTCATTCTCTCCCTGGCCTCTCCCGAACCCCAACACTGCAAAGTCCAGGTGACCATGAAGAGGTAGGCAGAAGTAATATTTCAGCCCAAAGTGTTTTAGGTCAACAGCTTCTGTTGCCGAGATGACAGAGGTATTTATTACAGGAAATCCCTGGCAAGGATGA
Source organism: Budorcas taxicolor (assembly GCF_023091745.1). Taxonomy (NCBI): domain Eukaryota; kingdom Metazoa; phylum Chordata; class Mammalia; order Artiodactyla; family Bovidae; genus Budorcas; species Budorcas taxicolor. Next base: position 37,198,911 of record NC_068932.1, read on the forward strand.
CCTATGCTTTTCAAAGAGATGGCAATAAAGTCACTTTTGCCTAGAGCATGGGACTTCTGAGGCTGATCTGCAAGTATCTGAGGGCAGCGGCATTAACATTCCTGCAGGAGATGGAATCCGCTCTTCTGGTTAGGAAGTCTTGAACAGCACACACCCAGTCAGCCCAGGGAGATTTATATCCATGACTTCACTTGTGATCTGTTGTTTTCTCAACTCCAGGATGGGAAGCTTCAGTGTTTAATTAGGCATCCAGGAAAGGTAAACCATCTCTCTGCCAGACACACCCACCTACACTGTGCGAAGTCTCATCTTTGTTTTCTTCCAGTTCAGTGTTAAACCCTGGATGAATGTTTGTAAAACTTGTTTGATGTTGGGGGGACTTTACTGAAAATACGTATTCCCAGGTTCCCTCCAGTCTGATTTAATAGATGGAGAGATTTGTGTGAAGAAGCTATACAGTAGTTTTAACAAGATCACTTGTAATTCTTATTACAAGAATTGCAGTAAGATCAGATTTATCTGGGTTTTTTGTTTTTTCTTTTTTAGTTGCTAAGTCATGTCCAACTCTTGTGACCCCCATGGACTATAGCCCACAAGGGTCCTCTGTTCATGGGATTTCCCAGGCAAGAGTGCTGGAGTGAGTTGCCATTTTCTTCTCCAGGAGATCTTCCCGACCCAGGGATTGAACCCACGTCTCCTGCATGTCCTGCATTGGCAGGTGGATTCTTTACCACTGAGCCACCTGGGAAGCCTGGAGGGCCCATTAAAAACAGTGCTGACCTTCTTGCCTGGACCTGAGAATTTGCATTTCCAACACACCCTTGGGTGATAAGGATGCTGCTTGTGTGGGGACGACCATCTGAGAAGCGCTGGTGTAGACAGATCCTGGAGCCGGACTTAACTTGTGTAGCCTCAGTTTAAGCATCTGTAGTATGGGGTTGGTCATAGTATTTACCTCTGAAGGGTTATGACGAGGATTACCTGAGTTAGTGATTGTAGCTGTGGTACTGGAGAAGACTCTTAGGAATCCCTTGGACTGTAAGGAGATCAATCAATCCTAAAGGAAATCAACCCTGAATATTCATTGGAAGGACTGATGCTGAAGCTGAAGGTCCAATACTTTGGCCACCTGATGTGAAGAGCCAACTGATCAGAAAAGACCCTATGCTGGGAAAGATTGAAGGCATAAGGAGAAGGGGGTGGCAGAGGATGAGATGGTTAAATAGCACCACTGACTCACTGGACATGAGTTTGAGCAAACTCCAGGAGATAGTGAAGGACAGGAAAGCTTGGCGTTCTGCAGTCCAGGGGGTCCCAAGGAATTGGATACAACCGAACAACTGAACAGCGACAACAATGCTCTTACAGCAGTGTCTAGCACGTGGTAAATTAATATTACATCAAAGCTTGTTGAATAGATAAAATAAATGCCAGCTTAGATTATGGGTACCTATTCATTCATCCACTAAGTGACTACTCAATGACCCCTACCCTGTGCTGGAACGAGCAGAAGTATGGGACCATGTAGTGGTGTGGAAGGCAGACACAATCCCTTCTCCATCTATGGTAAAAAAAAACACTGAATTTCCTGATAATGGGTGATGCATTCTTCCAGCATGTCATTTATTTACTCAGACCTTGAAAACAATCCTGTGATCAGCACAGGACCCTGTCCTATGGTCTCAGGTCCCTGTCCTTGGTCTACAGAGCACCCACACAGCCATCTGTGCAATGGTTCAACAGCTATGTCCTTGAGGATGGCTTGCTTCATTAGGATGGCTGTGTTTCTATGGCTTGTCCCTGCTGAGTTCCCAGCACATGCGCTGTGCTTGGCACATTGTAGCTGCTCAATAAATTTGTCAAATGGATGGATGGATAGATGATGGATGGGTGGATGAGGGATGATGGAGGGGTGGATGGTGCACAAGGATCAACCTGGGTCACTTACCAGCCTCTCCCAGGGGACCACTGCAGTTTCCTGACAGACTTTCTCACTAGTGTTCTTGGTCCCTTCAATCCATTTTCCCCTCTGCACCTGCGGAGAAGGTTCTAAAATTCAAGTTTTCTATGCTCACTCCCCTGCCTGAAACCTCCCCGCTGGTACTCTCTTTAAATAATTTCTTCTATGGGCATGTGTAGTCCAGTCTTCATGACTTATGAATTAATTCATATCTTCATTTACAAATAATCAAAGCCACAAGGCTGCCAATCAGCATTGTTGATTAGCCAGAGATAAGAAGTGCTAATAAAATTTTAGCTCAAAGCAAAGAAACTTGGTATCTTACCAACCTTTGCATATTTACCTTGCAAAGCAAGGTACAGTTTCTGCAAAGCTTTTAGAAGTGCTGAAAATAGCTCATGGATACTCCTTCCCCATAACTGCCTACTCAGACTCTCAGGGGTCAGAGATGCCTGATGGGGAAACCATGTGATTAGGGGCAAAGGGCAAACTTCTTAACCTGGAGCTGAGGCTCACATACTTGGCTTGATCTTCCCTTTTGGGTTTTGTCTCTTGCTCCTCCCATTGGCTGTCTATTCTTGGGTGTCTCCTTGATCAGGTGAGAATGACCTGAGGGCCAAAGTCTAGTCTAGTAAAACTTGTGTTCAAAAACTATGGAATAAAAGACTGGCACTGCGTAATGTGGGCTTCCCTGGTGGCTCAGAATCCATCTGCCAATGCAGGAGATGCTGGGCCCTGGGTTGGGAAGATCCCTTGAAGAAGAAAATGGCAACCCACTCCAATATTCTTGCCTGGGAAATCCCATGGACAGAGGAGCCTGGTGGGCCCTAGTCCACAGAGTCGCAGAGTCAGACACGACTGAACAAGTAACACACACACACATTTTACCAAAAGGATCAGAAAGATGCGAAGCTTCTGTGGCAAAGCGATTGCTTGAGACCTGGAACTTACAGCAGACCCTGAACAAGCACACAGGTGATGACAATATTCTGTGGATCCCAAGGGTCCTGCATAACAGGTGATCACCAATGTGGATGGTCAGGGGCCGACCAGGAAAACAGAAACCATGCCAGGTATTTATAACAGAAGACATATAATACAGGGAATCTGCTACACACGTGATCTGGGGGAGTCTGGATGGCAAACAGGGTTCAGTGACATCCTCGGAGGGGAATCTGGGCAGGAAGACATACCCACCTGAAACTGGAGAAACAGAGGGAAGAGACAGTGCTTCTAGAGCCCAGTGTCGTGGGAATCAGGCAGGCCTGTGCCGTGAAAGCTGGAGCTGCTGCCAGAGAAGACACCCCAGGCAGAGGAGCAGAAGCAGAAACCGTGCGTTCCTCCTTCCCCCACCCTCCAGTCCCTTTTCAGTGCCTCCCATTGGCTGACTCAGGAGTTTGGAGAATGAGGCCTGCTGGCTCATCCTGCTGTGCCGTAGAGGGGAAGTATGTGGAGTAGACCCAAGAGCACAAAGGCCCAGGGCTGGCCCAGCATCCTAGCACAGAGTGCGAGTGGATACTCCTCTAAAAGGCTAGCAGAAGACCTCCAGGCTGTGAGAAAGTCATACAGGTTTAGCCAGAATAGTAATGCCAGCCATTTATGGATAATACCAGGTACCAAGTGATATACTTGATTTCACGGAAGATTTTATGACAACCTTGTGAAGCAGATGGAGTCTTATCCCCATTTTATGGATGAGGAAACTGAGGCCCAGACATTAAATAACTCGCTTTAAGTCTTAGCCACTCAGTTGTGCGGTTGGAGCTGGAGGTTGGATCTGTATCTCTCATAACTTTGCTTCTAACCACCACCCTCAAGGGCTTCCCTGGTGGCTCAGATGGTAAAGAATCTGCTTGCAATGCAGGAGACCCGGGTTCCATCCCTGGGTCAGGAAGATCCCCTAGAGAAGGGAATGACAACCCAGTCCAGTATTCTTGCCTGGAGAATCCCATGGTCAGAAGAGCCTGGCAGACTAGGTCACATAGGGTCACAGAGAGTCGGACGGGACTGAAACGACTTAGCACGCTCCACCTCACTTAGCTATCCCTGGGCCGAGTGAGAGAGGAAACTGCTGATCAGAATCCCCTGCAAATCATCCACAGTTTGTGGATACAATTGTCTGCAAGGGAACGGAGCCATAAAGTGTCTAGAATTTTCACCCTGTGGATTGGTTCGGCAAATTCTTCTTCTCAGCAGATCCTTTTGCTGGTGTTGTGAAGTGTCAAGTTAGTGGCACCTCCGGGTGGAATTTTGGCCAAATATGGACACTGGGCAGATCCTTCTCCTGACAGTCTAGTCCCCGAAGTGGGAACTTCTAGTGAGCAGAATCTTGAACAAGCCTTATTCTGCATTGTCTTTTTAATCTTTTTGGTAGCAGTTCCAATGGTTGTGTAGTAGAATCTCATTATATTTTTAATTTGCATTTCCCTGATGACTAAAGGTGTGGAACATCTTCTCATGTGCTTATTGCCCATCTGTACATCTTCTTCAGTGAGCTGTCTATTCAAATATTTTCCCGTGGGTTTTTTTTTCCCCCACTGAGTTTTCTGCTTATTGAGTTGTAAAAGTTCTGAATATACTTTGGATGTATATTCTTTGCAAGTCCATGGAATTCTCCAGGCTAGAATACTAGAGTGGGTGACTGTTCCATTTTCCAGGGGATCTTCCCAACCCAGGGATTGAACTCTCACATCGCAGGTGGATTTTTATCAGCTGAGCCACCGGGGAAGCCCCTCTTATTGAGTTGTAAAAGTTTTTAATATATTCTGGATGTATATTCTTTGGAAGTTATCTCTCTATATACCTATCAAGTGGTCTGTGTGTGTGTATACATAAGTATCTATCTATCATCTATTTATATAGATAGTGAATCTTTTCTTGTGTCTGTTGCTTTCTTATTTTTTCTTAACAGTGTCTTTGAAGAGCAGAAGTTTTAGTTTTGATAAAATCAACATTATCTTTTCTTTTTATGATTAGTGTTCTTTTTTTGTGACCCATCTAAGAAATCCTAGACTACCTCAAGGTCATGAAAGATTTTCTCTTAACTTTTCTTCTAAAAATTTTACAACTGTAGTTTTTATCCAGGCCCATGACCCAGCTATTTAAAGCTTATTTTTTGGTTGTATGGTGTGAACTCTGGGTCAAGATTAATTTTTTTCTCTATTTGGATATCCACTTATTCTCCTGGTGCAGTCCCTGGCTCTTAGCAGGTATACCCTAAAAATTCTTGTTTTCTAACCTCCCCTTGACCTAATTCCTGGGCCTCTGGAAAGCTCCACGAGCAAATGAATGAGATCTCCTTTTATATGTGTTAGGAGAAGGTAATGAATCAATTAAGGTGTTCAGCAAGATAAAAAGAAGATCAGGACATCTGCTCTGTCCAGGTGGTTGAAATCAACGCGTTTCCTGAGGAAGTTTTGCCCAAGTCCCCTCCAAAGTGTTCTGTTGTTTTAACTTCTAGAAGAGTTTAATGATAAAAATATGTCCTGGACATGCGTTTCTGTCAAATATGGAGCCCAGCCAATAATGCTATTTTCAGACCTGACGGTAAGATGCTGGGGACTCTGGGTACCAGAAATGATGATAAGTGTCACGATGGCAGAATCGGGCCACTCTGCTCTGACAAAGATAGCTGCATGGCTTCAGGGCATTCTCCTCTGCAGGAAGATGGACCCCTATCCCTGTGCTGTCTTTCTAACCATGTCGACCTTATTCTCATGTCATCTACTGTAGACTTGAGCACAGAGAACCTTCCTGGAAGGTGTGGGTCACCTGCCAGAGCAAAGCTACTGACCCCCTTGTTACCTGCAGCTCTGAAATGACTGAGCTGGTGTGGGGGAAGGGGAAAGATGAGGAGGGATGAAGTGAGGGAAACGTGAGGAGGTTGTGATAGATAGAAAAATTGAACACGATTATTCACTCCTCCCTAGGAGCGTTCTACATCCACTCCCTTGTCAGAACTTCATGGTGGACAAGGGGAACCTCTCTGTCCCTTGACTATGAGCCTTGCTTTGGCCAATGGGATGTTCGCAGATGTAATGTGAAGGAGGACTGAAATGTGATTGCTCGACTGGCTTTCTATTTCTGTGATTCTGCTATTGCTGAGAGGTGTGTGCACCCTGGCCAGCCACTGCCCTTTCAGTTGAAAACCCAGAACGTGGCACGTGGAAGAGAGCAACCCCAGTTGAATCACAGATTTGCAAATAAGAAAAGCGAGTATTTGTTGTTAGTCATCGACATTTTGAGGTTGTTTGTTACACAGTGGTATGTGTTAGTAGCTGACTAATACAGGGGAGAAAGCTGGTATGTGTCAGGGAGGTATTATGTTGACAGGAAGTTCCAGTTCCTTTCTCAGGATTTCAACTTGGTCTGACAGCCCTCAGCTACCTGCTTCTTCATCTCTCTGGCTCCCCTGGTGGGCTTCAGTGCTCTGCTTCTCCGAGGAGTTTTTGGAATATGGGTTCAGTCAATCCTGTTTTCGATTACCTTGTATGGTAGGTTGTTGGAGTAATAGCCCCCAATAAACCTACCATTTTCTGTGTCCATTCTCTCATGTGGATCTTTCTCAGGATGATTCTGGGCTTGGCTGTGTGACTTGCCTTAGTAAACACTAGTAGATGTGATAATAAACAGAGTCTTATAAAGTGCATATGCACTGGGCTTTCAACCTCTTGCTGCTGGGAACTCATCTGCCATTTTGTGAAACAGCTTGGCCAGCCTCCTTGAGGATGAAAGACCAAGGTGAGAGAGGACCCAGTCATACTAGAAGCCTTAGACATGTAAGTGAGGAGATCCTGGACTGTCTGGCTCCTACTCAGGTGCCCAGGCCAGAAGAAGCACCAGCCAACCCATGGGATCATGAGAACTAGTACGTGTTTGTTGTTTTAAGCCAGTTCATTTTAGTGTGGCTTCTTTTGCATCAATCAGTTCATTCAGTTCAGTCGCTCAGTCGTGTCCGACTCTTTGCGACCCCATGAATAGCAGCACGCCAGGCCTCCCTGTCCATCACCATCTCACAGAGTTCACTCAGACTCACGTCCATCGAGTCCGTGATGCCATCCAGCCATTGCATCAATAGCTAACTAATATACCCAGGCAAAAGATAGTTTGGAAAACCAGAGGGGCATCATTCAGGCATATAGACTTTGTGTTGTGTCCGACTCTTTGTGACCCCATGGGCTGTGGCACCCAGGCCCCTCTGTCCATGGACTTCTCCAGGCAAGAATACTGAAATGGGTTGTCAAGCGCTTCTCCAGAGGAATCTTCCTGACCCAGAGATGGAACCTGGGTCTCCTGCATTGCAGGCAGGTTCTTTACCATTTGAGTCACCATGGAAGCCCGCCTGACACTTTGTAAACACTATGTTTTGGGCACTGTGCTGTGGGCTGGGCTTGGGATCTTCAGGAAGGAAGCAAGTGTTACTTTTCAAATGCGGAACCAGAAGGCAGACGGCCTCGCAGGGGCTTTGTCTAAAGTGCAGTCAAGATGCGTCCCATGAGAGGTGGATGTTGACACTGTGGAGAGCAGCGTGTCTAAGGCTGAGAAGGGCAAGTCAAGGAAGCATTGAGTAGTACGAGGGCAGGTTCAAGTTACGCTGACTGTGAGAGCTGCAGTGGGTGAAGAGAACAGAAGGTCCCAGAAGGTGGGGGATGCCGGCCCCAGACAGGAAGCTCTTGCTCCTGAGCTGTAACATCAGGATAATAAGAATATCGCCTGACATCTGTTGCACACTCTCACACCTAGTTCCTCATTTGATTCTCATGACCTTGTGAGTAGGTGGGCCAGGCGTTCTAGCTCCATTTACCAAAGTGGAACTGTGGTAGAGAAACCCGCCCCAGGCCAGATGGCCACTAAGGGGCAAAACTGGACTCTGCTTGAGTCTAAGGCCCATGTGTATCTCCATCCATCACCCCAAAATCTTCCAGTACCTGGAGCCCAGCTCTGGTCCCACCATCTCCCTGGAAGGTTCTGAAGATGCAGGATCATGGGCCAAATAGCAAGGAGTGGGATAAAATGGCAAGTGCTAGAGGTTGGTCAGGCCAGGGAATTAGGCTCATGGGAGTAGGCTGGGGGTGAAGGACCCTAAAGGAAGGAAGGAGAGGTTGTCCAGCGAGAAGGAAATACATGACACTAGTTAGTGAACAAACCAACCCCTCTACTACCCATTTGCCTGACTATAAACCAACCCTACAATTCATCTTCTCATCCACCTGTCCACCCATCTATCTAACTATTCAACCACCTACTCAACCAGACAACTATCTATCCACCTAACTGTTAACCAACTACCCATCCATCTATCCTTCCATCCAAACAATTTTTTGTTCAGTTGCTCAGTTGTGTCTGACTCTTTGTGACCCCATGGACTGCAGCACACCAGGCTTCTCTGTCCTTCACTATCTCCCAGAGTTTGCTCAAACTCATGTCCATTGAGTTGGTGATGCCATCCAACCATCTTATCCTCTGTCGTCCCCTTCTCCTCCTGCCCTTAATCTTTCCCAGCATCTGGGTCTTTTCCAATGAGTCAGCTCTTCACATCAAGTGGCCAAAGTATTGGAGCTTCAGCTTCAGCATCAGTCATTCCAGTGAGTATTCAGGGTGGATTTCCTTTCCAAACAATAAACCTTTCAGATAACCCACCAATCAACCAGCCTACTTTCAGACAACCAAGCATCCAACTAGTCATTAGTTCCTGCTGTGAGCAATGCAGGGTGCCAGATGCTGAGTCTCACTTGACCCTTTCCCCCACCCCCTTAGCTCCCACATCCAGTCCATCGGTGCTTACTTAAAAATATATGCCCTAAAATTATACTTTAAATCTGCCTCCTTGCCATCTCCACTGCCTCCCTAATCTGGATCATCATCATTGCTCCTTGACTCCTGAAATAGCCTTTTATCTGGTACTTCTCTTTCTGCTCCTGCCATTGTACAGTGAGAGGGATCACATCCTTCTCTGGGTTAAGCCATGGTTTACTCATCACACTTAGCAGTAAATCCAGGCTCCTTACCAGGTTGACGGCACCCTGGCTGACAGCTCCAGTCTCATCTTCTACCACTTCTTCCTCAATTTACCCTACTCCACCCTCTCTGGTGTCTTTGTCTCTCACGCTCATAAGCTTGTTCCTGTTTTAGAATCTTCTTTGCTTTCTACTTTGGAATGAACTGCCTTCAGGTCTCAGCATGCCAGGGCTTCCCTGGACTCCAGTCTTCAGATGTCACCTCATCAGAGAGACTTTCCCTAAGTGCCTGCTAAAATGTTAGTCACTCCGTCATGTCTGACTTTTTGCGAGCCCATGGACTGTAGCCCGCCAGACTCCTCTGTCCATGGAATTCTCTAGGCAAGAATACTGGAGTGAGTTGCCACGCCCTTCTCTGGAGGATCTTCCTGACCGAGGATCGAACCCAGGCAGATCTTGCATTTCAGGCAGATTCTTTACCATCTAAAGGGCTGCATCTAATCTCTCTCATCATCCTGTTTCATGCTCTTTATAGCCTATATCGCTGGAGTGCATTTATTTAAACTCGATAATAAATGAAGAATAAATAAATTGTGGGTTGTCTGTTTCCATGTTTAGAATAAGCTCGGTAGAGCAGGGCCTTGTCTGTCTCACTCACCTCTGTATCTCTAGGTGCCCAGAACAGCAGCTGGCACCTGGCAGGACCTCAGGGAGTGGCAGTTGTGGATATTACAGGCGCCACCTGACTTCTCCTTGCCACCCGATTTCTTTTGTGCCAAAGTGCACTTGTCAGTCTCCCGTCCACATAAAAGCTGTCCTAGTTTTTCCAACAGAAGGCGTGCTCACTTATTTGTCTTCATCCTCCCCATGGGCCCCCTGAGGGGTACCCACACCATAATGAGCACCCAGGCTGGTGCCTGTGAGGAATCTGCTTGCCAGCTTCATTTTCATGGCCCACCCTGGTGGGATGTTGGCTTCACCTATTTTCATGCAAGGACATCCTTTATCTTTCTTTTTGGGGGATTTGCCCCCTTGGGCCCTCCCTCATACCCAAAGCTCTCTGCTTATGGTGTGAAATTAAGCAGATGGAGTCACAGCAGAGCCTTGCAGGGTACGGCATGATTGAAGTGCAGTAGTGAACCCCGTCTTGCCAGGCATGCAGCAGTGAACGTGACCTAGTGCTCAGCTGTCCCAAGTGGAGAATTTCCAGAGAGCTAAGTGTTTTCATTCAAGCTCCAATTCTCAAAGTATACTTTCAGTAGGATTATCTTGAAATGCACCATCTATGGTATTTCCTTATTAAGAAGAACTCATGGAGCATAGTTAGGTCTTTGGCTTCCAGGCTTGGGGTTCTCATTTTGAACAGGAATGATTTGTGAGCTCTAACACCACGAACCCAGTGACCACAGGACCAAATGGCCCCAGGCCATAGCAATGTGGAGAGAGATCCTTAAGTCTGCTTTCCCTTTTCTTAGATAGACTTTATTTTTTGAGCAGTTTTAGGTTCACAGTCCCTAGAGAACAGTTAGGGTAAATAGGGCTGGATTACCTTGGGAATGATGTCCCCACTCAGAGAAGCAGCCACAGGTCTCCATCAGTGGCTGGAGACACATGTTTTGAAAGCAAAAGAGAAGAGAGAAACCGTGTCCTTCTTGAGTCTCGGAATCCTGGCCATACCCATTGCCTTCAGGCTTGTAGGTGGCCACGGACCGTACTTGGAGCAGCTGCCCACACATCTGTGTCCCTCCATAGCCCTGAGAAATGTGTTATGCTTAGAGAGGAATGTAGAGTGGTAGGCTTGAGGTCTGGGTGGTGGGGTGGTGGTTTACGGTAAAACCTTTCCACTAACATCTCTTTTTTTTCTGGATGGAGGACTACATCTAGGATTCTCTCATCCTTTACCCCTAACCTAACCTTGCAGGGTAGAAGTGACCCTATCTGGCGGCCAAACTCACAAACTCATCAGCAATCACTGATACCTTTCCGATTAGCTAACCTGAGGTGGACCAAATGGGAGTCCTGGACAGGGGGCGGTGGGGCGGGGGAGCGGTTTGTAGAGGTGAGGAGGGGTCTTGTCAATGAGGCCTCTGGGGTTCAGGAAGGAGGCTGTGTGTCCTCTTGTCCATGTCAGGACAATGCAGGAGGAAAGTATACTGTAGAGTTCACCCCACGTTCCTGGGAAGATCAGAATATTTTGAAGACTAGCAGTAGGCGGTGGGGCTGGGAATCCTGCCTCTGCCCTTGACACAATCATGGCAGCATCAGATCTTTGGACTCATGCAGAGTTGGTTTTTATTTTGGCTGAGAGGGGTCTTAGTTCCCCAGCCAGGGATCGAACCCCTGCTCCTACACTGGAAGTGCAGCATCTTAACCCTTGGACCACCAGGGAAGTCCCACAAAGATCTAGTGTTAAATTCTAGCACAGCCACTTTCAGGTTGTGTGACCCTGAACAAGCAGCAATCTCCCTGTCTCAGTGTCTTCATTTATGCGATGAAACTACTAATACCACTTGTAGGGTTTCATGGAGATTATATGAGGGGTGGAGGTGAAAGCCTGGCAGAGTAGATGTTCAATGCATACTAGCACTTTCAATCTTTTCCTGCTTATAAACTCAGCCTGCTTCTTCTTCTCTTTTCTCTTTCCCTTCCTCTTCTCTTTCCCCTCATCTCTGTGTGAACCATACGCAGATCACTTAAGCAGTCTGTTATTACAAACCTGGGAAGTTGACAAGAAAGCATGGCAAACCTTTTATTTCTCTGAAGCCTGAGTGCGTGCATATGTATAATGGGAGCCTGGGTGAAAGTGAGTTTAACTTCTCCAGTTCTAACCACAACACACTGTAGGTACCGTTATTCCTGTCTATTCTTTGTATCCTAAATGATTTATTTTAAGGTCTGCTATAAAAGCAGGACATTGCTTAATTGTCTTGCTATAAAATATGTAAAGTATTACACTATTGGGGCTCATTAGCTAAAGCGGAGCTGCTGTTTAGAAATCCATACGGTGATCCTTGTTAATGAATGCTGCAAATGATGCTGCTAACTACCTAAAGAGTAATAATAGATATGTCATCTCGAACAAACAAGTCCCCAGTCCCCAGGGGGCGAGGAGACATTGGATCATAATTAGACCGAGGGGCAGAGCAGACACTTGTATTTTTGTGGATATGATTCTCCGTGTGCTTTTCCATCACTCCTTCCCTGTCTGCAAAAGTGGAGTGCCTCTTGCATCTCTACCCTCATCTGGGTAACGGCTCTTTTCCTGATGATATTGGAAGTCACCACTGGGTGTTCCTGAGAATCAGAGTTCCACTTGCTGAAATGTGGGGCCATTAGGATTCTTATTTACAGGTGGAGTGGTACTTCCAGTGGGTCTCTCAATCCCTTGAGGCTAAAGATGAAGCTCATTATTGTTATCCACTCCACGCTCTCAAGTCTGAAATAAAGCAGAGTGGGTGTAGGGGGAGAGGGAGTATTGGGAGCACCAGTGTGTTAAAAGCCATTTGGTCCTTAGAAACCAATATGGCGGCTCTTCAAAAACTAAACACAGAATTACCATATGGCCTAGGAAGTCCACTTCTGGGTATATGCCCCAAATAATCGAAAGCAGGGACTCAGATAGATATTTGTACATGCATGTTCATAACAGTACTCTACAGTAATCAAAAGGTGAAAAAACAACCCAAAATGCCCATCAGTGGATGAATGGACAAAATAAATTTGATAAGTATGTACACTGGAATATTATAGTGCCTTAGAAAGAAATGAAATTCTGATACATGTTATAGCATGGATGAACTTTGAAGACTTCCTTCTCAGTAAAATAAGTGAGATACAAAAAGATAAATACCACACGAATCCACTTGTGTTTAGTACCTAGAATAGTCAAATTCATAGAGATGGAATGTAGAACAGTGGTTATCAGGGGCTGGGGCTGGGGAAGGGATGGGGAGTTACATTTAATGGGTACAGAATTTCAGTTTAGGATGATGGGAATGTTCTAGAGCCGGATAGTGGTGGCAATTGCACCACAATGTGAATGTGCCTAAAGCTACTGAATTGTGTACATGAAATTGACAAAATGATAAATTTTGTGTCATGTATTTTTTTTTTTTTTTGCCACAATAGAACAAAAAGCCAGTTGGTCCTAATTTAAGTGTGATCAGATGTAGCTAGAAAGAGGGCCCGCATTATGCCCTGACCCTTTGGTCTGGTGACACTGTCAGAGCTAGAGAACAAAGGCAGCACCAATCCCAAAAGCATTTCTGCAATAACCAAAGGCCATGACATTGAACCAGAGTCAACTTCTGGTTGCCTCAGTCCCAGCACCACTGGTCTCGCCTAGTTCACTGTCTACAAAGTATCTCAATGCTTGCTCATGCCTTTGATATGTCTATGTCCCACATCCTCCCAGCCATAAGATATTTATTTAATTATACAGAGGAAAATGGTAACTCTACAGTAAGAAACCTGGAGACACCAGATGAACTAAGGATCAAAGTCAAGCTGACAGTAACACAGACAAATCAACATTGTGTATCTCCCCGAATGATGCCCTGAGATGGCGTAACACCTTTACTATATGATTGTCCTGCTGAAAATGCAGAATCTGAACCTGGTCAGGAGAAAAACTCGGATACACTCAGATCAAAGGACATGCCACAGCATAACTGTTTTTTCCCTTCAAACTGGTCAAGATGATGAAAGCTAAAGTCAGAAGACTGTCCAGATTCAGTGAGACTGAAGAGGCATGACTAGTAAATGAAAGGGCTGTCCTGGACTGGCTTCTGGCCCAGGGAAACGACAGTGGGGTGACAGTTGGTGAAATGTAAGTAAAGTCTGAAGATTAGATAATGCTGTTTTATCAATGTCCATTTCCTGATTTTGATAATTGCACTGTGGTTATGGAGGAGAATGTCTTTTTTTTTTTTTTAAAGAAATACACATTGAAGTATTTAAAGATAAAAGAACTTTGTGTCTCCACATTGCTAGGAAAGATTGAAGGCAAAAGGAGAAGGGGGTGGCTGAGGATGAGATGGTAAGATAGCATCACTGACTCAATAGACATGAATCTGAGCAAACTCCAGCAGATCGTGAAGGACAGCAGACCTCGGTGTGCTGCAGTCCATGGGCTTGCAAGAGTTGAACACGACTTAGTGTCTGAACAACAACTGCTTCTACCTTACTCTGAAAAATTCAGAGAAAAAGTTAAACTTATACACGTATAAGTTTATATACACTAGAGAGAAAATGGGAAAATGATAAAGCAAGTTGGGAAAATCTTAACATTTGGGGAAACTGGGGGAACGATATATGGAAATTCTTTACGTTTGCAGCTTTTGTAAGTCTGATATTATTCCAATAAGAATTAAATTTTTGTAAAAAAATTTATAAGCATTATCCTACTATGTAACCACTTGTTTCATTTAATTAATTTATTTGTCTAGGCCACTGTGGGAGGTCAGTACTGTTATATCATCCATTTCAAAGGTGAGAAAATGGAGGCTCAGCAAGATTCAGTAACTTGCCCAAGTCTCAGTGCTAGTAAATGGCAGAGAAGTTTTAAAAAATAATTTATTTATTTATTTACATTTCTGGTTGCGCTGGGTCTTTGTAACTGTGTGTGGGCTCTCTCTAGTTGCACCGAGCGGGGGCTAATCTTCACTGGGGTCCAGTGGCTTCTCATTGTGGTGGCTTCTTTTGTTGCGGAGCACAGGCTTTAGGCTCATGGGCTTCAGCAGTTGTAGTGCTTGAGCTTGGTTGCTCTGTGGCATAAGAAATCTTCCTGGACCAGGGATCAAACCAGTGTCCCCTGCATTGGCAGGTAGATTCTTATCCACTGTACCACCAGGGAAATCCCCAAACGGAGGAGTTTTGATTAGAGATTTGATTATAGGTGGTTTCATTGTAGTGCCTGATGCTTGCACAGTTCACCACAGGTATCAACTGTGTCCATTGCTAAGTGCTCTGCACAGGATGCTTTATGTAACGCTCATGATAACCCTTTGCATAGGCAGTGCCATTCTGGCTTTTTGATGGGAACATGACTGCTCAGGAAGGCTGAAGGATGGGCAAATGTCCTACAGCTAAGAGACAGCAGATATGGGATTTGAACTCTGGTCCTCAAAGCACTACGCCTTGTGCTTCCTGGGCAGCTCAGGCTGGGAATTATCAACAGAGTATCCAGATCCTGGAGCACATCAAGATGGTGGCTGTGCTGCCCTTCTTCCTTGTGGAAGAACCATCTATCTGTTATAGTAAGTGTAAAAGCTGCAAATTTTCAAAGATGTGGGCATTCACAAGTTCAATGACATAACAGTTCAAGTGTCTGGTGTACATTGTCACGTGTGTGCATCCTCTAAAGAGGTTGTGCCTTTGTTTGCTTTACTGTATAATACTGTATAGAGTACGGAGTACAGTATATTTGTTTCAAGCCCAGGATGTCTGGAAGCAGCAGTGATGTAGCTGGTAATGCTAAGAAACACCAAGCAGTAATGACGGAGACAAAAGTACAAGTAATTGAGAGAGTGGAACGAGGCAAAAATATGGTAGAGCTGTTATATTGTACTCCTGTGATTTTCAAGGCTCTGTATTGTAAGATTAAAAAAGTTTTCTTTGTTTTTTTGTTTTTTATGTGTTATTTGTGTGAACAGCATTATAAACCTATTACAGTACTGCATAGCCGATTGTGTTAGTTGGGTACCTAGGCTAACTTTGTGGGCTGAACAGATTGGACTTAAGAACGTGCTCTCGGGAAGGAGCTCGTTTGCATGTAGAGGGCTTACTGTACAAGCCTGGGCTCTATATTCTGGGGAGCTCCATGCCAGTTGCACAGTGGCAGGAGCTGTCATTGATGGGGATACACAGTATCACCGCAGCTGGGAAGACTCCTGGGGAAACTTCTACAGACACACCATCCACATAATGATCTGATCCCCGTGAACTGTATCCCCGACTCTTGACCCACTCTCAGTGGGAGGGGCTGGGGCGGGAGATCCTCTTCTCCCAGGAGCATTTCACTGTGGTTTGTGGCACGTGGACCCAGAGCCTTGTTAAGAGAGTCTGCACTCATCACAGAGCACCAGGCTGGGCTCCCTGGGTTATATAGCAACTATATATCTATAGCAATAACTATATATCACTAGCTATCTGTTTTATACATGGTTGTGTATATATGTCAACACTACTGGGATGGGGGAGGGAAGGCAGGATCAAGAGGGAGGGGATGTGTGTGTATATATATATATATATATATATATATAAAATTATGGCTGATTTGCATTGTTCTATGGCAGAAACCAACACAACATTGTAAAGCCATTTTCCTCTAATTAGAAAGATTTTTAAAAAGAGAGAGTCTGAGGGATTTATCCACTGCTCCAGGCCTGCCTCCCTCTCCGAGGGATGGCTGTGGACAGCATTTGCTCACAATTTTGGCAAGGCAGCCTGATCATGAGTTAGGTATAAAAATATTCAGGGGAAGACAATGATTCATAATTGGGGAATTTGAGGGGATACACGCGATGTAATATGGTTCTAGCACAAAATCCAAGGGGCCGAGGGATGTGAAAGACAGGGATAGGCAGACAAAGAGGCCCAAGGGGGGACTATTAATTCCTGCAAACAGGCTGTAGATGTCACTTTGATATTTTCTTAGACTAAAAATATGTGTGATGTTCCTAGATGTGGGTCTTGGAGTATGCAAATAAATCAACTTCCAAAACAGAATCTTAGCCGGTTAGCGCTGGCTGGAGCCCACAGGTCAAGTTCAGTGGCCGTATTTTGGCCCGAGGTGGAGGAAGTCCCATCGGTCCTGACTCCGGGCCCAGCGATTTTTCTCACTAAGTTCTCTCAGCCGGGCCTACCCTCGAAGGCCCCCCCAGCTCACCCTCCGCCTGCATTCCCCAAGCTGTTTTGCATTAGAATTCCCCTGGGCCAGTGGCTCTTACACTTGAAAAAAAAAATGTATCCCACAGTAAGAAATACATTTTACATTGTGGTGTAGTACACACAGACACACACACACACATTCACACACAGACACTGGATCAGCAGTAAGTCAGGGTCCCAGCAGCAAACAAAATCCCTCCAAGTGGTTTGAATAAAGAGATTTATTTGAAGAGATACTGATGGAGGCGTGGGCCAGTGAAGGAAAACATGGCCGAGGAGACGCGCAGACCCTAGCAGCAGTGGGAAGTTATTACCGCCCCCAGGGCAGAAGGGACGAGGTGAGGAGCAGTGTGGGATCCTGAAGAAGACTCCTGGCAGGAGCTGTGGTCCTGGAAGATGCGGTCTTCATCAGAGGCTCTGCGCTGAAGCGGGGTTCATGTACACAGACTCTACTGGCCCATCCCAGGTGGTGCTGGTGGTAAAGAATCCGCACACCAACGCAGGAGATGCTAGAGACGATCCCTGGGTTGGGAAGATCCCCTGGAGGAGGAAAATGGCAACCCACTCAGTATTCTTGCCTGGAGAATCCCTTGGACAGAGGAGCCTGGCGGGCTACAGTCCATGGGACTGCAGAGTCAGACACGGCTGAGCATGCGTGCAACACAACCCACGGTCCATATGGCCCCTTTGTGAGCATGTGAAGAAGGGCACCCCCCTCTAGAGAGACATCCCAGTTGGCACACAGCCTGGCACACAGGAGGGCATCTCTGTGCACCTTCCTCCTGGGGATGTACTCCTGTGTCAGAGTGTGGGTGGTGAGTTAAGTTTGGGCTAGTGCATGAAGGCCAACCTGCCAACTGTTCCCCATGGCCCTGTACACATGTGCAAAAACAAAATAAAATTTTCTGAAACAGGACTTATAGTTGGTTGGATTGCATCCATATAGCTTAAGTATGCTTCTCTGATAGCTCAGTTGGTAAAGAATCCACCTGCAATGCAGGAGAACTTGCTTCGATTCCTGGTTTGGGAAGATCCTCTGGAGAAGGGATACACTACCCATTCCAGTATTCTTGGGCTTCCCTTGTGGCTCAGCTGGTAAAGAATCCTCCTGCAATTGTTTACAATACCCAGGACATGGAAGCAACCTAGATGTCCATCGGCAGATGAATGGATAAAAAAGTTGTGGTATATATACACAATGGAATATTACTCAGCCATTAAAAAGAATGCATTTGAATCAGTTCTAGGTGGATGAAACTGGAGGTGGATGAAACTGGAGGTGGATGAAACAGGTGGATGAAACTGGAGCCTATTATACAGGGTGAAGTAAGTCAGAAAGAAAAACACCAATACAGTATACTAATGCATATATATGGAATTTAGAAAGATGGTAATGATGACCCAAATGCGAGACAGCAAAAGAGACACAGATGTAAAGAACAGTCTTTTGGACTCTGTGGGAGAAGGTGAAGGTGGGATGATTTGAGAAGGTAGCGTTGAAACGTGTATATTATCATATGTGAAGCAGATTGCTGGTCCAGGTTTGATGCGTGAGACAGGGTGCTCAGGGCTGGTGCCCTGGGATAACGCTGGGGGATGGGATGGGGAGGGAGGTGGGAGGGAGGTTCTGGATGGGGAACACACGTGTGCCCGTGGTTGATTCATGTCGATGTTTGGCAAAAACCACTACAATATTGTAAAGTAATTAGCCTCCAATTAAAATTAAAAAAAAAAAAGGAATCTGCCTGCAATGCATGAGACCTGGGTTTGATCCCTGGGTTGGGAAGATGCCCTGGAGAAGGGAAAGGCTACCCACTCCAGTATTCTGGCCTAGAGAATTCCATGGACTGTATAGTCCATGGGGTCACAAAGAAAGACTTTCATTTCACTTCACTTCAGCTGAAGTCCATTCTGTTCTTTCACGAAAAAATGCTGGTTTTGACATGACTAATGGGTGGTCTTTGCAGTTTAAAAATATGCTCTTAAATGTGGGTTGGGGAACTTCCAGTGCCCAATGACCAGGTGTAGCACTGTTTTCAGGGCACAGAATGGACTTCACCCTGGCGCTGCTCACCCGCTGGGTCTAGACTTCCTGGCGGAGCCCAGGCTCCAGCACAGGTGGGTAGGGGCATGGACCCTGTGAGACATTATTGTGGCTTTGGTGTTAGAAGGATCTGGGCTCAAATCTGGCCTCCATCGTGGGTGGTGTTGGCTGGGTGACCCAGCCTCTTTCACCTCCGTGTCCTCCTCTGTAAAATGGGTATGATAATTATCCAGCTCTTAGATTTCTGCCCCTGCTGCTGCTGCTGCTGCTGCTGCTGCTAAGTCGCTTCAGTCGTGTCCGACTCTGTGCAACCCCATAGATGGCAGCCCACCAGGCTCCGCCGTCCCTGGGATTCTCCAGGCAAGAACACTGGAGTGGGTTGCCATTTGTTATGAGCATTAAATTATACTCAATGGGGTCAGTAACACACATGGCACATTCATACCTCCGCCCCACCCCCCCACCCCCCTACCCCACCCCCACCCTACCCCACCCCCTGCCCAAATATTGCAACAGTTGTTATTGTGATTATGGCTCCTAGGGATTCTGATTCTTTGTGAGGAGTCTTCTCCCACCCCTGGGAATGGCAGGCAGAGACTATGTTTCTCAGGCAGATGTTGAAAACTCCGGGATTGGATGACCTGCAGTGAAAGCTGGCTACCAGCTTCTGCCTTTCTAAACTGTGAATAAAATAGGCCAAGGGTCAGCTTCTATGTGCCCTGGGGCACTTGGAGGATGGGCGAGGCCCTATTGTAGTCACTGGGTGCATTTGTACAGCATTCTCCTGGCTACTGAGAAGCTGGACTGAAAAGTCCAAATACTCAAAAATGTTTTCTGCACTTAGCTTTCATGAAGGAGAGATGCACACAAATAAAGCAGCTGAGAGCTGGGGTTTGTGCATGAGAGCAATTTCCTGGGCAGGTCTTGGAGGATTAGGGACACAGCCCCAAACTCAGTCATGCCCAGACCATCAAAATAAAGCTTGCTGGCCCCTTTCCCCAGCACCATGAAGAGGGCCCTTGTCATTGCACAGCAAGGGCAGAGTCAGCGGTCACCAGCTACAGCCTTCAGAGAGGACAGTATGCCCCCCTTCCCCTGTGTGTGTATGCTCAGTTGTGTCTCTCTGTGGCCCTTTGGCAGACTGTAGCCCGCCAGACTCCTCTGTCCATGGACTTTTTCGGGTAAGAAGATTGGCGCAGGTTGCCATTTCCTACTCCAGAGGATCTTCCTGACCCAGGGATGGAGCCCACATCTTTTGCATCTGCTGCGTTGGCAGGCAGATTCTTTACCACTAGTGCCACCTGGAAAGCCCCACCCCCTTTCCCTACACTTTGCTTAACCCAGCTTGGTTTTTCAGGTCTCACCTTTAAACTCCTCTTCCAGGAAGCCTTCCATGACCATCCTAGTATAGCCAGGCCAGCCCCACCTCTGAGCTCCCTCATAACTACCCCCCTCAACACCTCCCACACACTGAATTCCCTCAGAGCTAACCCCTCCCACACTTAATGGGAAGCTCCTTTAGCTCTGAAACACTTGAGCATGGGTGGGACTGTGAGTTACTTGGGGGCAGGGCTTATCTTGATTCACCTCTGTGACCCCAGTCCCAGGCAAGCAGCTTTGGATGTGGCAAGCAAGCACTGATTCCAGCCTTGTGGAATGAATGGTGTGAAAAACATTCAAATGAATACTTTTTTAACTTCATGTCATTTTCCTTGTGTGCTGTGTGCTGACTACATTTGGAGGAGGCTACTTAGTTAAATTAAAACCAAATGCAAACCCTGATCAAATCCCTCCCACCCAAACTTGCTGATTTGTGTAAGGGGAGCATCAGTCAAAAAAGCTTTGGAGATGAAAACAATCAGAGCACCATGCGTCCTCATTTTTCCTTGTCTTCTTAGCAACTTAGCTTAAGGCTTGTGGAATCTTCCGCTCACCCTGACCTGTAGGCCTGGGATTCATTCACTCACCTTCCCCTCACAAATAAAAACAGCTTTGTTCTGATCGCCAAAGTAATATATATTTATCATAAAGAATCAGACAATACCTGGAAGGTATTGTCCAGGTATTGGACAACAAGGAACAAGGAAGAAAGTAATAATTACCTACAAGCCACTCCTGAGGGATAACTCCTATTATCAGATACTAGGAGTGTGTTCTAGATTTTTCCAAGTGTGTGTAAACACATACACATATTTAAAAACACACGTCATCATCACCTCCACAGCGCTTTGCAACATGTTTTTGTCAGTGAACATCACACCGTGACAGGTTTCCATGTCAATAAATACAGTTCTGGGACCTCCCTGGAGGTCCAGCGGTTAAGAATCTATCTGCGCTTCTATTGCAGGGGGCGTGGGTTCCATTCCTGGTTGGGAAGCTAAGATCCCACATACTGCAAAATAAATAAATAAACAAAAAGTAATCTTAAAAAAATACATTTCCGAGTCACGTCATTGTTTTCAAAGCTCCTTTAAGTTCTATTCGTCACATGGCTTTGTCATAAGAGTCTCTCATAATGGGGCATCTAGGCTGTTTTCAATCTCTTTGCTATTGGAAACAACACTGAGTGTGGACATAACCATGTGCCCCAGAATTTTGGAGGAGAATGATATTTTGTGTCCTGTGAGAGGCTTGACAATAGGACTGTTTATCCCCCCACTAAATAGACTAATTAGTGTGTAGATAGCCTTAAAACGAGAAAGCGCGTTTTCTCTTCTGCCCAGATGATAACCAGTCTTATCAGAAGGAAGATGAAGCCTTTTGCAGGGACCTGGGTGTTTTTTCAAGTTGGTGAAAAAACCCAGCGGGTTCAGGGAGAACAGTTTTCCCTGTGGCCATCACGCCCATCTTAGGGGCTGAAGCCTTCTCTCTACCAGTACACAGATGTGTGTTTTACTCTCTGGCATGACAACCTACTAGGGAAATACAGACAGAAAGCCCCAGAGAGCTCAATAAGACGACATAAACATGCCTATGTTGAAGAAGGTGAGAATTAAGATCAAGACCCGAAAATCTTCTATCCACTTCCTCCCCGTTCATGAAAAAGGGTTTTCTTCCAACAGCCTGTAATCAAATGCGAAAGCGTGTACCATGATACATTGGTGAGCTCCAAGAAAAATCCTGGTGATGTAACTTGATTGTGTTGACAAATTAACCTAATGAGAATAGTTTCCCACTACGAATTCATTAAGCAAAAACGTGCAAAGTAGGTATTTGTAGCCTGTTAACCCTTAATTGGCTCAACACTGAAAACACTTAATTGTGACGTGTGTCACCAAAATCCCTAATGTAGCTAATCACTGGTAGACTTATGAAATGATACATTTTAAATGATGATCTTTAATTAAAAATTATTTGGGATTATCTTTAGCCCCCGCTTTAAAATGAGCAGCCTGGGTACACTTGAGAAAATGGTGGTGAAGACAATAGCGTGGGGAGGGTTGCTGTCTGCTTGTAAATCAAAATTCTGCTCAAGGGGAATGTGGAGATAAGACCCAAGCAGTTTTCAAATAAGCTTTTAACATTTCAAAGTGGTATGAAGCAGGGTGCTGGACCAAAAGAGATGAGAGATCTTGCTCTTTGAAGGCTGTATGACCTTGGATGCATCGCTTCTCCGTTTTGGGACTCAGGGTTTTGATTAGAATAACGTGGGGATCGGATTGGTCTGGTACACACAGGAGGGAGATGAAAATAAATGTTTTAATGCAGCCATCTCCAGCCTTTTTGGCATCAGGAACCTGTTTCCTGGAAAACAATTTTTCCATGGACTGAGTGGGAAGGATGGTTTTGTGATGATTCAAGCACAGGTTGGATCCTAGAGGTTGGGGACTCCTATTTTAATATATCCATTGGCTCAAACAAAAGTCCAGACACAACAGATAAGCTTCTCACTTGATGAGCTGATGAGCAAATGTGATATAGACTCTAAAATGTGCCCTGGAAACTTAAAAAATGGAAACAACACAAGTGGGGTTCCATTCAATTTTCTTTCTGGCTCCTGACTTCAGAACACTTGCTGATACAGATAAGTAATTGCTTCCTTCCTTCCTTGGTGGTCCCAGTAGGTGGGAAGGAAACTTTTCATCCTAACCAACAAGCCCCATATTGTAAAGAGAATACTTTTCTTGAGTTGGGGGAAAAAAAGCACAATTAAATTCTGGAGTTGTGCTAATCTTCTCAACCCCTTCTATATCCTGCACAATCCATTTCAGTGTTCAGATACAAATTATAGTAGCATCTTTTGGCTCCCTGGTGACTCTTCATCATGTACACAATTTTAATGATCTATATTCTAAGGTGGTTGAACAGTGGTCTCCCCCAAGAGACCTGGAAGTCTCCGAGGTGTGTGTTCAAAAAACACAGCTGGTGGCAGGCCTGGAAACCTCAGTGGGGTTGAACGTGGAGTGGGTGGGGGAAGGAAGGAGGTTGACCTGATGACCGTGTCTGCACAGAGTGTTGTGGCCACTTCAGCAACATGGCGGCCTCTGGCCTGATCCCCAGTAAAAAGAAGGATGTTGGGAAGAGGTTGAGGATGGACTGCAGTGGGGCTGAAATGCCAGAGTTGTCAATCAAAGGGAATATGGGTATTCTTAGGTCATTGTGATTCTAGATCAGGAGCAAAGAAGGCCAAGTTCTCTGGGTGAGGCTTACCTGAGATCTAGTGTGGCCCCCTGTAGGTCAACTGAAATTCACCCATCAGTGATTGAATGCCTCTTGGGTACAAGGGTCCATGCTGGGCCCTGTGGGTCCTGGGAGGCCATGGGGCCTCCATCCACTTCCTCTTTTCCATCTTAAGTCCCTCCCTCCCAGCCAACTCGCTGGGTATAAACAGACCCTGGCAGCTCATTGATGAGCTCCGGAGCTTTGCTAGCCTGTTCTCATCAGGCCTCTAGGATCATTAACCTCTATTGTTTGAGCTTAGCTGTTCCTTGAATTACACTCCTTGTCAAAGGCATCATAAAGACCCCTGGGCTCTTTATGCTCTGACCGGGCTGTTTTTCCAGATCTCCTCCTGGCTGGGGCAAGCACCGTGGCTGCGGGTAAGAGGCACCCACATCCACCACCTCAGGGTTTCCCTGAGGCTGGGTTCCTCTGCCTTCCCAGTGAGGGATGACATGGAACACCGTGAGGCACCTCCAGCGGAACAGGAGATGAGGTCCCCGAGCTCATGGGCTTTATGCAGGCTGGGGAGGGCTCATGACTCCCAGAAACCAGGCGCATGAAGAAAAGCCAGGGGGAAGTCTTTTCAAAGCTCAGTATAAACTTTACCTCCCCTGGTATCAAATTAAACTATATAACCAAGAGAAACAGATAAAAGCTGAAGGTGGAACTTCCCTGGTTGAAATGAGGAATAGGAGTCTCTAGAGAATAGAGATAGATAAGGCGATGGCACCCCACTCCAGTACTCTTGCCTGGAAAATCCCATGGACAGAGGAGCCTGGCAGGCTGCAGTCCATGGGGTCGCTAAGAGTTGGACACAACTGAGCGACTTCACTTTGACTTTTCACATTTATGCATTGGAGAAGGAAATGGCAATCCACTCCAGTGTTCTTGCCTAGAGAATCCCAGGGATGGGGGAGCCTGGTGGGCTGCCATCTATGGGGTCGCACAGAGTTGGACACGACTGAAGTGACTTAGCAGCAGTAGCAGCAGCAGAGAATAGAGAACATGTAAAAAACTATCAATCACTCAGAAAATTCATACTCCTTTGAAACAAACAACAAACGCTAAAAGATTACACTAAAATCTACTCACCCTCCATGACCAGCCTTGCTTCTCTTGAGCCCTCCCCAGAGGTAACCACATTACGAGTTGGTGGGTATTCTTGTTAGACCCGTAATACACACTTGCAGGCAAATCTCTGTCTCCCTTCATAGCACTGCCTTGAGTGTGTTTTATATCAAAGTTACTGGACTGTCAACCTGTATACACTTGGTTCATTCCTTTTAACTGCTGTATAGTATTCCATTGTACACTTATTCCTCGTTTTGCAGAGCAGCCCCCTGTTGATGAGCACTTAGGTTACTTCTATTTTTCCTGATCACAAACAAAGCTTGTGCATGACTTCCCAGGCACAGATAAGAGTTTCTCTACTGAGGAAAGCTTTTTTAACAACTTGGAAATCACTGTATAGGGACTTGGGTGGGGTGGGTGGTGGAGATGGGGGAGGGGAGGGGGAAGGATGGATGGGAAGGCCTCACAGAGGAGCTGGGCTTACATCAGGTTCTGAAAGATGAACCAGGGTTTCAAATAGATGAAGAAAAGGAAGGAGGGGTCTGAGTGGGGAGAGGCAGATGGTGAGGTCAAGGTGCCAACCCAGAGGGCATAGGAGGTTGGTGACTGGTGCTAGAGTAGGGGTTGGGGTGGCATGGAAGAGGATGCTTTTTGGGGGGTGGGTCAAGAACAACTCACAGAGGTGTTTGCAGGTGTCCAACTGCAAATGTTGGACCCAAGGCTGGCTCTTTCTTAGGGACCTAGGTTTATTTCAGCCTTAAAATTGTCAAAGTTGGGGGAGGGCTGTGCCAACACCTGTCTTCATCCCTCTGACTCTGTAACCCAGGCCTCTCCTTTCTCTTGCCAACATGCTGTCACTCAGCTGTCACCCCTGCACAGCAGTAGGGAGGAGCCAGCAGCCAGCGTCACCAGCCTCCCCAGGGGTTAGAGGGCAGGGCCCATCCAGTGCTTATAGGACCCTTAGGAGGCGTGGAGAAGGACACTGCAGGCAAGCTCCCTCTGGGTGATCCAGGGAGGATCCATCACTTGGGTGCTGGGAGGTACCTCATTGCTTCATGGTGTTGGAAATCATGGCCATGGTCTGCTCACACCTCAGCTGTATGCCTGGCAGGGAACCATGGTCCCTAAACTACTGTGAGGATGCTGGGGGAGGTCCTTCCATGTTGGCCCTGGGAAGGACATGGAAGTCCAAGGAGGAGGCAGCAGTGAGTGTCCCTTCTCCTGGAGGGGACATCACTCCTAAAACTCATTCTTGCTCCAGTACAGTCTTTTCTAATTTTTTTTAAAAGACTTTAAAAATTTTTTTGACATGGACCATTTGTTACAATATTGCTTCTGTTCTATGTTTTTCAGTGTTTTGGATGTGAAGCATGTGAGATCAGGGATTGAACCCACACCCCTTGCATTGGAAGGCAAAGTCTAAACCACTGGATTGCCAGGGAAGTCCCTCCAGTACAGTCTTATCAGCAGGAAGCCTCTGACTATGCCTCTTTTCCCACATGCCTTAGCACTGGCTCCTCAACCTCTTGACGTCTCCCCAAGTGGGCCTAGGAATCTGCGTCTTGTCTCCTGGGTGGGAGGTTCTGAAGACCAGTGGGGAGTGGAGACAAGGGGTGACAGCATGTTGGAAGTCTCAACTGTACTTATGCATCTGTAAGCATCTTGGTCATGGCCTCTATCACCAGCCCCTCTGAGGTCAGCACATGTTCCAGGCAAGAGGTCTGACACCCAGTGGGCTTTCAGAAGAGAAAGAGGCCTGAGCCCCGGAGCTAAGGTTGGAGGATAGAGGGCAGTGGGGTTCAAAAGGAAGCTGAGGCTGCCGGCCTGAGGGACTTCCACTATCTCCTGTGGGCAATAGGGAGCCACTGAAGGTTTTAGAGTAAAAGCAGCAAAGTACCTGCTAAGGAAATATAAGATGGATTGGGTGGGTGGGGAGTCTAGCTCGGAGAGACTGGGTGGTCTGAGCATGAGTAACAAAGAGCTGAGCTATGGGACAGTAGGGCAGGAGCAAAAGGAGGAAAAGCTGCAGAAGAAATTCTGGAAAACTCAGGAACTGCACTGGAAATCAGGGAGGTGGTACATGTCCAGTGGGATGACATGGCCCAGCTCCTACTGGCTGCGTTTTCTTTGGGAAAGCCATCCTAATTAAGGTGACTTTTGTTGGTGGATGAGTAATTAAAGGAGCAGAACTTCTAACCGTTGAGGCCCTTAGCAGTCCCAGGTCAAAAACAATGGTCTGGTCCTTGGAGACCATTAATGCCAAGGCAACAGAAGAGAGGCCTCCTCCACTACACCCATCTCCGCCCCCAACTAGCTGTGTGCAGGGATGAAACCTGTCTGGATCTTTGTTTTCTTATCTGGAAAATGGGCACAGTGTTATCCCCAGACTTTGTGGAGCCGTTAACTGGGCTGATGGGCGCCATGGGGGCTGAATGCAGAGCCTGGTGTACAGAGACTACGTAAATGGCAGTTGTCATTCATGACAACAGGATTCCCAGGTGGCTCAGTGGTAAAGAATCTGCCTGCCAATTCAGGAGACGCAGGAGACCTGGGTTCTATCCCTGGGTCAGGAAGATCCCCTGGGAGAGGAAATGGCAACCCACTCCAGTAGTTTTGCCCAGAAAATACCATGGATGGAGGAGCCTGTAGGGCGGCAGTCTTTGAGGTCATGAATAGTTGGACACGACTGGGTTTCTGAGCATGCACAGATTCATGACAACCTGGCTGAGGCTTTTCTCAAAGCTTCTTCCTTTTCTCAGCACTTCTCAAGAGTCCTGTCTGATTTCAGAGGAGTCTTTGCTCTCAGGATATCCCACACGTCACTTTGTCCCATCCCATCAGTCAATCCTGAATTCCCATGAGGACCACTCAAGGGCCATTTGAACTCATGCTTCCACGGGACTCTCCCCAGCCAGAGCCCTGTCTGAGGTCACCAGTTCCACAAGGGCATTCGGACTCATTGCCTTGCCTACCTGTGAATTTCTCTCTCCCATTTTCCTGGCCTGTGATATTGAAAGTGCATATTTTTCTTGAACCTGGGTCAGGCAGTGGGTAGTTTCTTTTTTTTTAAGAATTAATTTATTTATGGCTGTGATGGGTCTTCGTTGCTGCTCACGAGCCTTCTCTAGTTGCAGCGAGTGGGGGCCACTCTCTAGTCGCAGTGTGGGGGCTTCCATCGTGGTGGCTTCTCTTGTGGAGTATTGGCTCTAGGGTGTGCAGGCTTCAGAAGTTGTGGCACACTGGTTTAGTTGCCCCATGGCATGTGGAATCTTCCCGGACCAGGGATCGAACCCCCGTCCCCTGCATTGGCACGCAGATTCTTAACCACTGGGCCAGCAGGGAAGTCCCAGTTGTGTCCTTCTGTCTGTAATAAAACCCAGCAATGTTGCTGGTCCAACACAGCCAAGTTTTTAAGACAACAGTGATATAAAAGGACATAAAAGCAGGGACAGCCTTATTAACACTTTCTCCAGTTGGCACATAGCTCTGAATGCAGTGCCCTCAACTGTCCCACGTGCTCTTCTTATCACAGTGGCACATTCTTCCCTGCGCTAATGAGGTGATGCCAGTGTTCAGCTGAAAAGGGAGGGGATTAACCTTGGGCACCTCTGCGATGGAAGGATCCCCAAATGAGGAGAGGTTCAGGGGCATCTGGGGTCCAGGGAGGTCAAGGGAATACACTGATGAAAAGTCTCTCTGTGGAAGAGGACCGTGGTCCAGGGCTGAGACCTACAAGTTCTCGGAATGTGCCTGATGGAAAGAGGGAGGCTGGGTGGGTATTGGGATTTCTTCTTTTTGCCAAGAATGGAAATGAGGCAGGACATCAAAGTCCACTCAGCGCCTGGTGGCAAATTCCTGGCAGAGAAGTGAGCTATTTTGTCTTGTGGGGAGAAGTCTGCCTCCTCAGCATATCCATTAGGATTTGCATGTGTTCCTGGAGTTACTGGAATGTGGATGAAGACAGGTGCACCCATTTGAGGCCTAGTCATTTGCCTGTGCGTTGATGGCTGGAGGACTGTGTGTGAGGAATGCAGAAAGGGTTAGTGAGCACAATGACACATGTGTGGGGCAAAAAGAAACACGTGATCAAAAAGCCTTGCCAAACAAGTCATAGAATTTACGGTGGGAGGTGAGTGTAGATCATACTTTATTGTTCTATTTTTATCAGCTCAGCAATCATTTCAGCCTTCATTGGAAACTCACCACCCCCCGCCTCCACCAAGAGAAAATTATCACTTTCTGTTCTCAAGCCATGAGAATGAACTGACATTACTCCCTGATCCAGGGTAGGCCCATGAATCAGACCTGGCCAATCAGAGCGTTCCACTCCCCATTGGCTATGGTGAATGGTTCAGGGTTAGGGCAGATGACCCAAGCCCATCTAGTGAGGCTGACTTCAGATTATATTGTGAATGAGGAACATTTTGTCTACTAGTGTTTAAGCCTGGAATTAATAGCACTCATGTGGGGAAGCCTGTCTGAAATAAAGCAATCAGAGAGGAAAGAAGAGTTTAGAGATGAAGAGACGCAGATTTCCTATAATACTGATCGAGCACCTAGATTCAGCCATGCCTGAAGTCCACTTAAACAGTCAGTCATATACGTCTCATCCTCCCTTTTTGACTTGTGTTTATGTTCCTTCAACCTTAAGAATATTGGCTACTTCAGAATCTTAGAGGTAGACTAATCCAATTGCCTCTACTTTAATACCTCTATGGATGGAGAATCTCATTCCTCTTTGAGGCAGGAAAACATTAATTTAGAGTAGCTTTCTTGGGACTTCCTGGTGGTCCAGTGGTTAAGAATTCACCTGCCAATGAAAGGGTTATGAGTTCAATCCCCAGTTTGGGAAGATTCCACATGCCAAGGAGCAACTAAACCTGAGTGCCAAAATTACTTAGCCTGAGTGCTACCATTACTGAAGCCTGCGTACCCCAGAGCCTACGCTCCACAACAAGAGAAGACACTGCAATAAGAAGCCTGTACACTGCGATGAAGAGTAGCCCCTGCTCACCACAACTAGAGAAAGTCTGTGCACAGCAATGAAGACCTAGCACAGCCAAAAACAAATACATTTATTTAAGATTAAAAAAAAAGTAGAAAAACCTAAGCAATTCTTTTTCAGAAGCATGAGCTTGTGTGCAACTCTTCTGAAAGAAATTTTCGAGTCCTGCCAGCTTGTGACTAACATTTTCATGAATTCTTTCTGCCACAGTCCAACTTGAGTGCAATTCAAACTGTTCTGACAGGTACCTGGGGATGCAGGATGTGTGAAATTGGTAAGCAGGCCAACTTGGAAAAGCAGCTAGCTGTTGGGTGCTCGAAGTCATCCAATCCCCACACTGGAGCTGTGAGCTCATGACCAACTAAACCAGGTGCGTGGAGCTCTGGCACCATCACTTTACCTTCCTATTAGTTTTGCAATCGTTTTTCTTGTCTAATAATGAACTGATATTCTTTAAGGGATGATTTGGTTAGATCTTGGCCTATCTTTTTCTTGCCCACTTACTGATGCTTTGCATGTGCGATCCTGGGGCTTCCCTAGTGGCTCAGCGGTAAAGAACCCACCTGCAGTGCAGGAGATGCGGGAGAGTCGGGTTCGATCCCTGGGTCGGAAGCTCCTCTGGAGGAGGGCACAGCAACACACTCCATATCCTTGCCTGGAGAAGCCCATGGCCAGAGGAGCCTGGCGGGCTACAGTCCACAGGGTCGCAAAGTGTCAGACATGACTGAAGCAACTGAGCACTTACACGCAAGTCAGCTCCAGGCTCTGAGAGTGTCTGAGAGCTGCTGTTAATGCAGTTGGCGGAGTCTTTGCAAAGGGTCTGCATGGAGATGTCCCAGCTCTTTCCTACAAGGGACCAGTGGGTGAAAAGGGCTTGAAGGTGCTAGGATGCAGATACATCCACAGAGTGGGACAGGTTCAATACAGCAGCCTCATCAGTCCCAGGCTCTGCTGGCTTCAATACAGGCAGCCTGAAGCAAAGCTGAGTTATGTGATTCCCCAACGAAGACCATGACATTCACTGACTTCTACTGCATAACAGAACTGGAAACTTCGTGGAGGTAGGCCTAGGTTCTTCCACAATTTAAACATCCCCAGGACCTGTCTTTCTCTTCTCTGTCTCTGCTCTGGTTTCCACAGTGTCATCGTCATTCTCAGTGTAAGCCCCACATTCACATCTTTCTCGAGACCAGCACTCCCAGACTGAGATATTGCCTTCTCTGATCCTCACCTGGCTTCATCTCAGAAACAAACTCTGATTGGCCAATTTGGGTCACATATCCTCCCCAATCAGGTGCTAGGAGTTGAGCATGGAGTACTCTGACTAGCTAGTCACCCTAGAAGAAGTAAGTGTGGCCCCTTGATTGACAGCTCTATCAAAGTCCAGGGAAGTCAGTGCTGTTAACTTACAAAAGGGATGTACTGCATATCCCCAAAGTAAGTGAGATCTTCTATATTCATAGTTTTAATTTCTTTTCATCTTTCAACTCCATCAGATTAATGTTGGCTGCCCACAGTTAGTGGATTGGAAGCCTACCACTGATTAGCAGGGTCTGCCATGGGGGTAAAACATGGATGCAGTGGACACATGCTCTGTTTTTTGCTGCATGTGAACTTCTAGGGCGGGAGAGGCTAAGTTCACATCGATTTAGTTTGGAGGGACTCTCCTAATCACACACGAGAGTTGCTGATCCAGAAATCCCAGGGCACATCATTAACTTGCTCCGAGCCTCTCTCCCCATTCCATTTCCCTGCTCCAAGGGAGCGGTTCCTCCCTCCCCATTCAGGGCCTCTGCTTGGACTGGGGGAGGAAGCCAGATACTCTAGCTGAGGACCCTTCTCTTCCGCTAGTGATGGAGCTGCTGCTGCTGCTGCTGCTGCTAAGTTGCTTCAGTCGTGTCCGACTCTGTGGGACCCCATAGACGGCAGCCCACCAGGCTCCTCTGTCTCTGGGATTCTCCTGGCAAGATCAACTAGTCTTCTTCTTGGGAGGAGGGGCTGTCCTGGGGCCAGGTGCTTGCTTTTTGCTTTCTTATTCTAGTTGGAAAGGAAAACAAAACAAAACAAAACAAACACAGGAGAAGAAAAGAGAGTTCTATAGCAATTTTGATGCTTTACTCTTAGCTGATTCTTCTCTGCCAACCAACTGCATCCTGGCTGGTGAAAGGAGATGGGCAGGGGCCCGGACACCTGGGGTTGAAAGCCATCCTTGAGTGGGAGTCCTTGGCACCTTTCCTGGGCTCCATGTCCCCATTCCTAAAACAAGGGATCAGTCCTTTACAGACTTCTCCAGCCCAGACCCTCTGGAGTTCCATGATAATAGTTGCTCTTTTGTCCTCATAGTGGTTTTTCACACAGAGCCATACAAGTGGTTCCTTCTAGTCACACACACACAGGTGCAATCCCATTTGGATTTTTTATGTATTATTATTCAAAATTAAAAAAAAATTTTGGACCACACCATGTGGATTTCAAGATCTCAGTTCCCCAACCAGGGATTGAACCCTGGTCGGAAGAGTGACAGTGCTGAATCCTAACCACTAGGCTACCGGAGCACTCCCCAGATTTTTTTTTTAAACAAAGGTAACTTTCAATAACAAAGAGTACTTGGACCCCACATGTTCCAGATATATTTGACCTCCGTTTGCTTTACTCTCACAGGGCAATAGTTTAACTGACCCCCCAATCTATTTTCAGTGACATAAAACACGAAATCAAATGCCAACTGTGCCTTGTGACTATTTTTCTTTTTTGCTGGGCGACCTTGGGCAAATTCCTTTGCTTCTCTAAACATGATATTCTTCCTCTGTAAAGAGTGGTTGCCCACTTATTGGGCTGTTGACATTTTCAAATATTTAATAAAGGGTTTGAAAAATCATAAAGAATTGTACAGGAGACAGGGATGAGCTGTTATTAAACTCTCACTCAAAACTGGCCTAAGAATGGGCCAGAAATTCCTTCAGGCCTGTTTGTACTGTGCCTTGCACGTAGCAGACACGTGGCAAATATTTGTTGAATGATTGGAATCCCAGGGGCTGCTGGAGTTGTGGTGGATCTCCACACTGCATATGGGCTGTGCTTCTTTCTGTCCCAGAGCAAGTCTCTGATGGGGCAGCTGAAAGGGTGGATTGAGGGCCTGGACCAGGGCTTTCTGGTACCTGCTTGGTGCCAAGGCCACTTATTCACCTGACATGAGGCATCTGTCAGCCAAGGTAGGAAGAGGGATTTCCAACAGCCGGTGGGGGTGGTGCTGGTGATGGAGCTTGTGTTTTTCTGCTCATGTTGTAGCTGTTTTTCCTCTTTCCTTTTGGGAATAAATTACTGTGGCTTTATAGTCCTTACAAGGGGTTCCTGGAAACTCCAGTTGGATGAATCCCAAAAACTGAATTCTTTTTCGAGTTTCCAACTCCCTCAGATCCTCATTTGGAAGGAAAATGGGATCAGTCTCTTTGCTTTTTGACAGATCCCCTATCACCCTCCACACGGGGTCACCTCTCCCTGATCTTGAAAATCATCCCCCCCCTCCCCCCCAAAGGATTCCCAAGGACATGGCTGAGCCACTCAGAAATACAGCCACTCCCTGAGGGTGAAGAGAGCGCTTTGGAAGCCATGTCACCTCCATGACCAAGTGATCAAACCAATCAGGACAGGGCTGGAGGGTGGGGTGGGGTTGAGGACTTGCCCAGTCTCCTTGCCTAGTCCTGTGTTCCTTTTTCCTAAGAAAGAGGCATTGACATACATTGAACGCTTTTGCACCCATGTAGGTGCATAGCGTTTCATAAGCATTAGTGATGCTCTACTGTCAATTAAATTAAACAACTCCTCTGTCCCTGCCCCTATCTTAGAAAAACACTCTGTGCAGCCAAACATCTGTAGCCCAGGATATGTAATCTCCCTCTGTGTCATTTTGCTCCAGACAAAAATGGTGGAAAAGCTGAAATTTATGCCTTTGGAATCTGAGGCATTAACCGTTGTAAATCAGCCCTAGGTGCCCAAAGGTAGCAATTACCGCTCTCATTAATAGATTTCCCCAGTCTCGCTCATAAAACAACTCTGGAAATGTCTCAGGGGACAGGGTGGGGGAAGTGTGCCCGGGGATCATTAACAGTCAAGTACCCTGGGCGTAGAGGGAGCCCGAAGCCCTCTCTCCGGGGCCGGCCCAGCGGACGTGAGAGAAACTGCATGCACACAGGGGCCCCCAGACAGGACCAGGGTGCCGCTTGCATGAGGTGGGCGTGCAGGCTGAGCAGAAGCCCCCACATCGGTGCAGTCCCTCCCAGGCACTGGGAAGCACTGGGTCTTGAAGAGGAAAGGGCTGAGGAGAGAGGCTGGGAGGCTGAGAGAAGGAAGGGGGAGAGGTGAGGAAAGCTCACATCTCTATGACTACCAGTGACTTTCTTCTCTTGGGAACACCAGGACTGGAAGACATCTTGCCTTCAGTAACTACACGGGGGCAATGGGAGCCCAGGACTGGTCCAGGGTCCCCTGGCAAGTCAGTAACTAACTCAATCGTGAGCGTGAAGAAAGATGTAGTGGCCTGCCCAGAGTGTTCAGCGTGGACCCTTCCCATCTCTGGTTGGTTGTAAACTGGATTTGCACCCAGGCAGTGCTTTCTTCTGCCTGGTCTGGATATGGAAGGTGCTCGAGCTGCGGATGTTGCTTGTTCACTGCTAGGCCTCCCAGGTCCCGAGGCTGGGCTGCCTGTGGGGAATGGCCCACGGTGACTGGGGCGAAGCGGGGAGGGCGGATTTATTATCTCTGGTCTCTGGTGCTTCACGGGTCAGGTGACATGGCTAATCCTTAATTACACCTAATGTTAAAGGTTAGTCCACCTCTGGGATGTTTCCCAGCTTGAAGGTGCCTATGGAAAATTAGTTCATTCGTAAAACAAAGTGTCAGGTTACAGACCCAAATGGTTTCCCCTCATCTCTGGTGGAGGTAGGGTTGGGGCTGGGGTTGGGGGGGCTGGCGGCGCTGCTGCTGAGAAACATCCCGAAGCTAGCCTCCTGACTCATCCGTTACCTCTAACAGGGTGTCAAATGAATGATTCCCTTCCAGAGAGATAGTAAGTGTGCCCAGAGGAAGGGCGAGTTCAAAGGGCTTCAGAAGCATCGGACAATCACTCGGACAGACAGAGGTCAGCGTGAGGAAGATGAAGCCCAGGGAATTTCATGCCGATGGTTCAACTTCCCTGTTCCTCCACAAATGTCTTCCCACCCCCATGGCCACTGTGCTTTTTATGATCGATGGAGACGTTGCCAAGTTGCTGAGAAGTGGTGGGGCCCCTAACTCTGCCCTGGGCAGTGCCCAGGTGGCCCCAGAAGTCATCACAGCCAAGTGCCTGCACTCTGAGGCAGTTTTGCTGGGGCCGAGTTCTGCTCGCTGTAAAGATGAGTTCCCATCATTCCAAAATATATTACATCCTGCAAGTATTTACTGGGCCCTCACCGTGCCAAGTACTATTCTAGAATCTGGGGATGGATTGCAGTGACCAAACAGACAAAACAAGAATGGCTCCCCTCCCAGAGATTCCATTCTAGTGTTCGAGGGCACAGACAGAAAACGAGTGAAACGTGTTAGCAAAATGATAGTGTTTTCTGATGGTGATGAGGACCACGGAGAGAAAGAAGGCAGGGGAGAGAGATAGAGGAAATACTGACCCGAGTGTGTGCTGTACGTTTTGATAGGGTATTCCGAGAAGCTCTCACCCAAAGTTGAAAGTGGTGCAGAAAACAGGAGATGAGCCAGTAAGCCCAGAGGAGATCTCAAAGAACAGATACTCCAGGCAGGGAACAGCAAGTGCAAAGGCCCTGAGGCAGTAGGATGCAAGTATGTTTGAAGAGCAGCAAGGAGGCTATGTGGCTGGAGTAGAGAGAATCGGGAAGAGTAACAGAAGATGAAGTCGGGGAGAGCAAAGGGCCACACATTGGTTTCTGTGCCTCTAGCTTGTGCTCAGCATTCCCTGACCTTGACCATGGATGTGACATGTCGGTGTAGTGTTTTAGAGTAGGGGTCAGCAGACTACAAGTCTAGCCATATCTGCCCACCTGCCTGTTTTTGTTGATAAAGTTTGACTGGAACAAAGCTATACCCATTCATTTGTGCCTGCGTGCCAAGATGCTTCAGTCTTGTCCGACTCTTCGCAACCTTATGCACGGTAGCCTGCCAGGCTCCTCTGTCCATGGGATTCTCCAGGAAAGAACACTGGAGTGGGTTGCTATGCCCTCCTCTAGGAGATCTTCCTGATCCAGGGATCGAACCCACGTCTGTTACATCTCCTGGATTGGCAGGTGGGTTCTTTATCACTAGCGCCACTTGGGAAGTCCACCCATTCATGTACATATTGTCAATAGCTGCTTTCAGGCTATTGGGTTGGCCAAAAAGTTTGTTTGGGCTTTTCCAGGAGATGTTATGAAAAAAGTCAAATGAATTTTTTGGCCAACCCAATATAGACTCATAGTAGTTGTGATAGTTGCTGCTGCTGCTGCTAAGTCGCTTCAGTTGTGTCCGACTCTGTGCGACGCCATAGACGGCAGCCCACCAGACTTCCCGGTCCCTGGGATTCTCCAGGCAAGAACACTGGAGTGGGTTGCCATTTCCTTCTCCAATGCATGAAAGTGAAAAGTGAAAGTGAAGTCGCTCAGTCGTGTCCGACTCTTCGCGACCCCAAGGACTGCAGCCTACCAGGCTCCTCCGTCCATGGGATTTGCCAGGCAAGAGTACTGGAGTGGGTTGCCATTAAATCCTAAGATATTTACTATTTGGTCCATGTTTTAGGGCACAGGCTTCAGAATTAGACCACATTGGTTCAAAGATCTGCTCATTTATTTATCCAAACAGCCCTGGGCAAGTTGCTTAACTTCTCAGAGCTTTATCCTTGTGAATGTAAAATGCTGATAATACCTGTCTTACAGGGTTTCCTGAGATTAGATTAAACCACTAATATGAAATGCACACAGTTGATAAATCCAAATACTTTTTAAGGAGTCAGCAGTGGGTGCCTCATTCCTGACTCATAGGTTCAAAATCTTAGCAAAAGGCTTCATTGGTCTTAGTCTCAGTTTCCCTATCTGTTAAATGGGGATAATTGTGAAACTAAAATGAGATATGCTGTGTGGCTTCTAGGAAGCACACATTAAATGAAAGTTGCTGCTTTTAGTTTCATCAAGTTACCCTCCATCATCTCCTTTGTGTGGGGCCATCTGCAAGTCCTCCAGGATCTGGGAGAAAAAATCCAACATCTGTCTGTATATCCATGTGCCACTGTCCTGCTGCTGGCTCCTGGAGCATACTCCAGCTGACGGTGCCTGGAAGGGAGTGAGTATTAAAAAACCTCCCTTCCCCACAGCTTGGCATCTGGCCTAAACCCACTGCTACCTGAAAGAGTGCCAACCTGTTCAGCACGTTTGAATTTGCAAATAATCTCTTATTTACTCTCAGAGTATCCACAAAGCTGAAGCTTGTCATGGGTTTTTATTATGTGGTAATAAGTACTGTTGGGGAAGATCTATCTTTGCAAAGCCCAATTAGTGTATTTATTTATTAGGCTCTTGTATCATCAGGTAAGAGTAATAAATAAGAGGGTCATTATAGGATTCTGCCCACTGAACCCAGTTTGTGCATTTGCTGATGGGCGGGGGTAGATGGCAAATGGCAAGAATTTGGGGTGGGACGGTGGTCTGGGCTTGGGAAACGTTGATTTTGTTGGACTTTGTCATGCCGCTTGGCTGTGATGACAATCCAGTTGAGTTACATTGCATTAAAAAAAAAAGTGGCGAGAGTCCAGTGGTTGAAATGCAGACGCCCACATGTATTTATATTCTCAGTGCCTGGGCCATGTGTGCGGTGATACAGCGAACGAGCAAGTTGTGGAACTGAAAATAACATATGTCTGTCTGAAGTGCCAGAGGAAATTGTAGGACGGGCGAGAAGGGGAAGGGTCCAGATTTAGAGATGGGGGAAGAAATACGCTCCTTGTTCAGCCATGGTGTTTATACACAAGCCCTCATTTCTGCTCACACGTAATGAACAGCCGCAAAACTGACAGGAAAACAAATGCAAAACTGGGCAAGTTGATTGTTTCTTCGGGAGCTGGTTGGAGGAATGGAGTTCTGGATTGAAAATAAAGTTCTGGCAGATTGAACTTTGACCCTCACCCCCATCCCCTTTTAGCGGTTTTCTGAGTTCCTGGGATCTGGTTCGTGAGAACGACGCTGTGGATGTGGCTGAAACAGGTCAAGGAGGACATGGTTAGAAAGGAATCCATCCTTCACCACAAACCTCCTTGACTTAAAAATGATTAAAATAAAAATCTCCAAACCAATTACTTTCAGTCCCCTGA
The DNA here is from genome assembly GCF_023091745.1 of Budorcas taxicolor. Taxonomy (NCBI): domain Eukaryota; kingdom Metazoa; phylum Chordata; class Mammalia; order Artiodactyla; family Bovidae; genus Budorcas; species Budorcas taxicolor. The sequence goes on from NC_068932.1 coordinate 37,236,840, forward strand.
GAGCCAGAGGATCATTTAGGGTTTTTCTGGACTCAGGGACCCCTAAGATCACATTTCTCTTCTGGCTGGGGTGTTATTTTTAATCCTTGGTTACCAGCCTCCAACTCTTAGTTCCATGTGTCAATATGTATAAATAGATGTGACTAAATTAAAAAAGAAATAATAGGTTGAATTCACATCTTTGTTTTTTTTCCATCTTCATGAAAACAAGTAACAGGTTTGACTTCATTTTCCACATTTCTCTTTGCCGTTTTGACATTATCAGATGCAGCCCAGTTCACATCTGAGTCTGACGTTATCAGACTCAGAGCACATTTGATCTTTGCAAACAAAACTCCATAGAAAAACTCAGTCTCTGACACCTCTCAATGGTTCTGTGACTCATTGCCTTCAGAGCACCCCTGAACCCCAACCACAGATCCAGCTGGAAACCTCCCACTATGGCCCTTGGCTTGAAACTAGACCCTCAAGATTTTAACATACATGATGGCCAAGCCAGTTACATCTAACTCCCTCACCTCAGTGTTTTCATCTGCAGAATGGACATAATACTCTCGCCACCTGCCAAGATCCAGGAGAGGATGGGAGGAGTTGGAGAAACACCCTTTGTGGAACTCAGAGTAGCTGCTGAAGTGAAATACAGCCCGATGGCCACTCAGCAATTGTTTTCGGTTTCTTTTTCACCTTACTGGTTAAATGTGACCAACACCTGGTTTTCATGCCCTTATCTCCCTTCTGTTCAGAAGTGAGTTCAATTTGTCAGGCATGCTGGTCCCAGAGACCTGAGCCTGAGGGCTGAGCTATCACAGCTTGAACCAGGTGCCTCCCCTTGGTTTGGTATGTTACACCTCATGACAACTGCCAGAAAGACACTGCTGGTCCCATTTCACAGACTGGGAGACTGATGTGCAGCTGCTTTTGGTTGTTACAACCAAAGACATATGCAGCTGTCTGTCTGTGGAGAAGGATGAGGCAGACAGGCAGAAGGCAGGGCATTCAGATAAGGGTCTTGGGAAGAAAGCACTGGATCCTTCCACATCCTGGATAGTGGGTCTAATAGTGTCCCCTTACCTCGGAAAAAAAAAAAAAAATTGTGTCTGCCCAGAGGTCAGAATATGCCCTTGTTTGGAAATAGAGTAATGAACACGTAATTAGTTAGGGCTTTTGAGAGGAAATCATCCTGGATTTAGAACAAGCCCTAAGTCCAATGACTGGTGTCCTTATAAGAAGAGGAGAGGGACACAGACACAGAGGGAAGAAGGCCATGAAGACGGGGACAGAGACTGCAGCCAGAGGATGCTGGGAGCTGCCAGGAGCTGGAAGAGGCAAGGAAGGATGCTCCCCTGGGGCCTCTGGAGGGAGCATGACCCTGCTGACACCTCGATTTTGTACTTCTGGCTTCCAGAATGCTGAGAGAACAAATTTCTATTGTTTTTCTCTGTTAAGATTTTTTTTAAAAATGTGGACCATCTTTAAAGTCTTTACTGAATTTGTCACAATACTGCTTCTGTTTTGGGTTTTGTTTTTTGTGTTTTTTGGCCACAAGGCATGTGGGATCTTAGGTCCCTGACCAAGGATCCAACCTGCACCCCTTACATCGGAGGGTGGCGTCTTAACCACTGGACAGCCCAGAAAGTCCCAGTTTCTATTGTCTTGGGCAGTTGGTTAGGGCAGTCTTAACAAACTAACACTTTCCTGCTGTCCTTCTGGTGAGCTGTTTACATTTGGTCACCAGAAATGAGGGCAGGCGGGAACTCGTGCTGAACACACACAAGGAAGTGTTGGCTCTGTAAAGGGAAACATTAAATCTCTTTGGTGAAACAAAACAAAAGGCTGAGAAGTCTGTCTTTCCTTGGAACGTGCCTTAGAGACAGGATCCGTGAACCTGCGAGGAGTCTGGCAGTGTGGGGTGTGGGATCGGGGCAATGATGTAAAGTGATATGATTTATTGCTTTGTTGATCAATATTTTCAGCCGTGGATCTTGCTTTCAAGCTTAACTTATTGCCGAAACAACCAGCAGGCCAGGGGACTCTGAACACGCAGAGAATGTCTCCGGTGACAGCAGAAAGAGCGTGGCTGATGGATCTATGGGGAAGGGGGGGAGGTTAGTGGTTTTAAGACTTGATTATGGAACCGCTGCACCGGTAGACTGGATGCCATCATCAATAACCGAATGGCACTGGAGCTTGGGGAATACTGAAGTGGTTGGTGGAGGCTTATCTCCAAGGGATTGTTGTGAGGAGTCTTTTACAATGGGACACTGGGAAGGGGCATCTAACCCCAACAGGTGAGTGGGAAGTGGTATAATTAGCATTATGGCGGTAACTGAGAGACCTGGGAAGGGTCAGCCCGAATGTGAGGCCACATTTTGAAGAGGACAAATGACATGATAGATGAAGGAAGATCAGCCAAAAACAAATTACAGCGGTTCAGCTGGGAGATGACTAGAGCAAAACCGAGAATCTTGGCAACAGTTGTTAAGTATCTGGCCATCCATATGTGAGTATATGCATGTGTATGTGTTGTATTTTTAAAAAAGAGAGTGAAATGTAACAATTGCAGGACTCCGCTAATGCCTCTGCAGAAGTTAGAAATGGTAATCTATATCCAAAAGGACACACACGTTTCTAACTTGGGGTGGAGGCTGTTGCTGGGATGGCTTACCCTCAGGAAACTGGCAATCTGTCACTCGAGGGGGTGAGGACAGGCCTGCTGGGGACAGGGGAGGGCTTAGTCCAGGAGAGGGTGGGAGACGGTTCTCTGGAGCCAAGGGTTTCATGGCTGAGTGTCCCCCCACACAGAGGAAAGACCACCTGCTTTCATTGATCTCTCTGCTGGAGTCCAGGGAGTCCCGTCAGAACGATTTTTTAAATAAGGTAATATCAAGTTTTGGCATGTTTGTGGAGCAATTAACGGAATCCTCTCTCCTACAATGCTGGTGCACACAAGTGGACAGATGAAAGACTATTTTTCAGCTGAGCATACCTGTGTCTCTAGAACTCAGTTCTCTCCTATCCAGCAATGTGATAAGCACATACACTATGCTGATCTCATGACCTCAGAGGCATCAAACAGCTCTGAGATCTCAAACAGGTTGATCTCATATACCTAGAGGCAGGATTTGAACTCAGGCGGCAAACTCCAGAGCTCAGGCTCTGAGCCACTAGCCTGTAGTGTCTTTTTCAAAATGTGGGAGCTGCTATCTCAACCTAAATCACATTTTCATTTTTATCAGCTTGAGAAATTCTTGACCCCTGTGATTTGGGCACTGACGGACAGCCCAGGCTGTCATGTCCGTTAATTGCTCCTCAAACATGCCAAAACTTGATATTATCTTATTTAAAAAATTGTTCTGAAGGGTCTATAGCAGTCTATAATTATGATTTTAATGTGCATTTACTTGATTGCTATTTATTTGAATACTCTATTTATTTATAAGCTGTACTGGGTCTTCATTGCTGCGAGGACTTTCCCCTAGTAGCTGTGTACAGGCTTCTTACTGTGGTGGCTTCTCTTGTTGTGGACCACAGGCCCTAGGGCGTTTGGGCTTCAGTAGGAGAAGGAAATGGCAACCCACTCCAGTGTTCTTGCCTGGAGAATCCCAGGGATGGCGGAGCCTGGTGGGCTGCCGTCTATGGGGTCGCACCATCGGACACAATTGAAGTGACTTAGCAGCAGCAGCAGTTGTGGTGCACAGGCCTAGTTGCTCCAAGGCATGTGGAATCCTCCCTGATCAGGGATTGAACCCGTGTTTTTCTGCACTGGCAGGCATATATATATATTTTTTACCATCGAACCACTAAGGAAGTCCTTATCTGAACACTTAAAAATTTTTTTTCCCATTTAAGACTTTTGCCCTTTTTCTGTGCAGTTGTTGACTTTTTCTTAATGAGTTCCAGTTCTTGATATACTATGGATATGAATGTTTCAGGCTTGCCTTCTCATTTTCTTTATGAAACAGAGATGAACTGAACAGAAATTTTTGTTATTGATCAGAAATTTTCAAATTTTTTCAAGTTAACTACCTTTTAGTAGATGCTAATAATGATATAAGATAGGAATTATTTCCTTTGAAATATTATTTCCTACATTGGATTTCTTAAATTTTTATTCTTAATTGTGGAGATTCTCAAATGTAATGAAGTCCAATTTATCAATCTTTTCCTTTATGATTTTTGCATTCTGTTATGAAAATCTTATCTATCCTTTGGCTGTGAGGATATCCTCTCATGTTATTGTCTAGAGGCTTCATTGTTTAACTTTCACAATTTAGGCCTCTGTTCCCATTTGGGATTGACTTTTACGTATGGGGGAGGTTGGGGTGACCTTTGCTTCTTCTTAATCCAGACATCCATCTTGACCCTGCAGTATGGGTGGATCATTTTTCCTCCATGCATTGCACATGAGTGTTTATTGTAAGCTTTCCAGGTGGTGCTAGAGGTAAAGAACCCGCCTACCAATACAGGAGACCTAAGAGATGCAGGTTTGACCCCTGGGTCGGGAAGATCCCCTGGAGGAGGGCATGGCAACAGATTCCAGTATTCTCTCCTGGAGAATCCCATGGGCAAAGGAGCCTGGTGAGCTCCCGTCTGTAGCGTCGCATGGAGTTGGACACAACTGAAGAGACGTAGCACACACGGGCAACCATATGTGTGAGCCTCTGTTTTCTGAGCTCCATTCTGCTGGCTCGGTGAATACTTCAGGGATGAATAGCAGATGACCTGGGCCTCATGTGCCCCTGAAGAAGATGAAGTTTCTGAGCTTTTGCCATCCAAGGAGCTCCTGTGTTTTCTCGGCTGAATCATTTGGTTCATCTCTGCCCTTTGCTGACTTCTTCCATGTATGTGTGTGCTGAGTCGCTCAGTCGTGTCTGACTCTTGCAATCCCCATAGACCTCAGCCACAGATACAATTAATTGGCTGACAAAATCATCAAGATAGCAAAGGCTTCCATAACATATACCACCTGCCAGGTTCTTCTCTAAATACGCTTTAACTCATTTAATCTTCACACAAAGACATGACGTATTTACTACTATTGTTTTGCTTCCAAACTGGGGCTCCAAGACCACATGGGTGGTATATACAAGATCTGGAATTTGAACCCAGGGGTTCAGCCCTGGAGACCATGCTCCTAAGCACAGTGCTGGGCTTGCTTTCAGCCAACAGCAGGAAGTGAAATGGTAGAGGTCACAGTCACCCTGGCCTAGGAATAAAGACATCTGAGCTCTTATCTTGGCTTCTATTAATACATCTACTGGATGGGAGGTTTTGGACACATTGATTAATCTCCTTGAACTAGTTTCCTCAACTAGAAAGTGAGAGAGTAGAGTGTTATTTTCGGTTCTGACATTTTACAGTGTCATCTCTTTGGAAGATTCCTAGAAAGACTGTGGAGGTTTTGGAGAGGAGACTGGTATACAGTGGAGACTAGGGTAGGGCACAGATGGGGGAGTGCCCCAGAGGGAGTGGTGAGCGCTGGCTTGAGGTGGGTAAGGAGGTGGGGAGGCGGGGGCAGTGGGAGAGAGAGAGGAGGGAAAGTCCCAGCCCTCCAACCTGTCTCTTCCCATCTGTTTACCCCCTTCAAGGACCCTCCAATCCAGCCTATCAGGTTACACGATGGAGGGGGTGGTGAGGCCTAGGGGCTAAGTTTTCTAATTGACCTGCCTCCTGGGAATTTGTTTGAGAGGCTCCCCTTTGTTCCCAAGGCCATGGTCCCTGTGTGAGTCTCCTGGGGGGCAGTTTCTCTGCCCAGAGCTGGCTAATTGTTCACCCACCGTGTCCACTCTCTGGTGAAAATCACACTAGACTCTTCCATATAGACACCAGAGGTCCACGGGGTTGTCTCGTGACCTTGGAGGCCCTCACAATCCAAGGCTGGGGGACTGGGACAGTCTTTTATCATTAACTTCTGGAGAGGGACATTTGGTAGAGGTAGTGGTGGGGGAAGAGGAATGGTTAAAAGGTAACTTAGAAACACCACACAAAGGCATTTTAGACAAATTTTATTTTAGACAAATTTAGAAAAGTCAGATACACAGAAAAAGGAAGACTGAAAAAGTGATCTGTAATCACTTAATCCAGAGATAACTGTTAACATTTTGGGAGTGATTTTCTTTAAAAGTGTTTTGGATGTCTCTGTTTCTCTCTTTCTTTGTAGATCTTTCTCTCTGTCTCTATATGTGTGTGTGTGTGTGCTAAGTTGCTTCAGTCATGTCCGACTCTTTGCGACCCTGTGCACTGTAGCCCACCAGGTTCCTCTGTCCACGGGATTCTCCAGGCAAGGATACTGCAGTGAGTTCCCATGTCCTCCTCCAGGGGACCTTCCCAACCCAGAGACTGAACCTGCTTCTCTTATGCGTGGGCAGCCAGGTTCTTTACCAAGGGTGCTACTTGAGAAGCCCATATGTACACACATATATATATTTAAAAAAATGAAAATAGATTGTACTCTTCTGGAGCTAGATTTTTAAATTTGGCAGTATGTTATAAGCATTTCCTCAATCACTCAACATGTTTTATCATCTTTAATAGTTGCATGACAAGCCATAGGAGATAGTTTCCCACGTTTGCTATTATACACTGATGAACATCCTTATTCACACATTTTTGAAAGTGTGAATTTCTTAGGAAATTTTTTGAAAAAATCAGAATAAATATGTCCCCGTGATTTTGAAAGATAATAAAGTTCTTAATCCTGTCCTTGTCATTACCAATAAACATTTATATAGTATTACTAACATTAAAAATTATCTTTTAATTGAACACTTAAAGATTACCAACTCTCTTAGGGCCATCTTACTTAATTTTCTGAGAGGTGTGTATTTATTAGGACCATTTATTCCCATTTTACAGCTGTGAAAATTTAGGCCTTAGGAGGGGAAATACTCCTCCAGGTCACCCATCCTAGAAAGGGACAGGAAGCATGTCTGAGTTCCATCCACTCTGCTGGGCTCCTTGCACCCAGCAGAGCCTGTGAGCCCTCCCAGAAAGAGGCCTCTGCTTGCCAATGCCCTGGACAGGTCCCAGCAAATGGGCTGAAGGTTGACACTTGTCGAAGGAGAAACCCAAGTAATGCCTGCTGGGGCATCTGAGCAGCCTTCCTGGAGCTGAGCCTCAAAGTGGGGAGAGAGGGAGCCACAGAAGAGTGCAGAGAACACTGCAGGCAGGGGGCATGGTGTGAGCAAAGGGGTAAGTCAGGGAAACTGGACACTGCTCCCTCTACTTGCTCAGGCCAGGGGGCTATCAGCTTACAGGCCTGTTCCAGCACCTTTGCCAGACACGGACAGTAAATGTTCAGTGTCACAGGCCATGGGATAATAACGGAGGTTTAATTTTCTGTTAAGCAGCCTTGTGTATACTTAAATCATTTCATTATACAGATAGAAATATTTTCCTGATTTCTTCTTTTTGCCTCACAATGGTAATAGCCTTTTGCCTGACTATAAGAACAGTATCTACTCAATTGTAAAAAGTAAAAATTTTACACAAACAGAAAAGCGTAAAGATACAAACAAAGGCAAGAGGAGGATCCTCCCTATCCTGAGATAGCTGTTTAGCGTCCCAGCTTCCAGACTCTCTCTGGGTGCACAGACTCAGGGGATTTTCCTTCACAGTTTTACATAAAGGAGACGGAGCCCAACACACTCTTCTTCTAGGGCATGTTTCCCCATTCAGCAATCTGTCTTGGACCCCTTGTCATTACGTATGGATTTGCAGCACTATTTTTATTAATTTTTGTCGAGTCTGACCTACATTAACTCAAAAGGGTCATATTGCCAGTGTATAAAAATGTTCATTAGTATGCACAGAAATTAGGGTTTGACTCTTCTTAAAATGGCAAGGGCTTTGTCAGCCTTGGTGGTCCATGAACAAGGGAAGTTCCTGTTTATATTTTTAAGTTTTATTGGGCAAATTTTCAAGCTACTTAAAAGTAGAGAGAAGAATGCAAGGAAATTTCCAACACCTGGATTCAGTAATGATCAAGATTTCGCCACATTTGCTTTGTCAATCCTTTCTTTTGCTGAAATATTTTAAAGCAAATCCAGTTATCTTGTCATTTTAGCCCTGCATCCTTTAGCATGCGTTCCTTATAAAAAGAAAAAAGAAGATACTTTTTAATGCAGCCACAATGCCAGTACCACACCTAACAAAATAAACTTTGATTCCCTGGAGAGTCCTCCAAACTCTCTTTTTAAATAATGGTTTTGTTTAAATCAGGAAGCAAAAAGGGGGAATACTTTTCATTCTACAATTCTGTAACCTCATCTGGCTAGATTATAATGACATGATTTCTTTGCACTGTGGTTACTACCATTTATGGTAACTGACACTAATATTCTGTTTAGGGTAATATAGTATTTTTTAAAGAAATTACATTTATTTGAATAAAATGAATGAATCAGTTTAAAGAAAAGTCATAGAAACTTAGTTGCCATATGTAAAACAAATAGCCAGTGGGAATTTGCTGTCTCAGGGAACTCAAACAGGGGCTCTGAATCAACCTGGAAGGGTGGGATGGGGAGGAAGATGGGAGGAAGGTTCAAGAAGGAGGGGATATATGTATACCTATGGCTGATTCATGTTGAGTTTCGACAGAAAACAAGAAAATTCTGTAAAGCAATTATCCTTCAATTAATGGTATGGGGAGGGAGGTGGGAGGGGGGTTCAGGATTGGGAACACATGTACACCTGTGGTGGATTCATGTTGATTTATGGCAAAACCAATACAATATGTAAAGTAATTAGCCTCCAATTAAAATAAATAAATTTAAATTAAAAAATAAATAAAAAGACAGCAGAAAATAAATAAATAATTTTTTTAAAAGAAAATAAAAGTCATAGCATGGATGATATGCAAATACAACAACCTTCTAGAAAGTGGTTTGAGAATGGAAGATACAGCTCATCATCTTTTAAAGGGCATTTGGAGTGTTTCCAATTTTTTCGGTTACTGAAAAGAGTGCTGTGATGAATAATCTTGTATACATACAGCTCTGGGCCCCAGTCTGGTTATTTTCTTAGGGTGTATACTTTAGAAGTGGAACTGCTGATTTTAAAGGCTATGAGTCTCTGAAAAAGTGTGAGTGTGCTGTACTTAATTTAATATTTCGTTCCTATTTTTATCTTTGGTTGGCTCAGGGTCCTATTGGGTGTATCAACAATTGTACCCTGATGGCCTCAGGCTTCCTGCACTTTTTCTATCTCTCTCCAGGCTATGTTGGTGAAGGTTTTGAATCCGCTTTTAATAGTGTTTCTGTCTCATCCTTTTCTGTACATTTTTCCTTTGTCCTTCTCTCCCCACCGTTTAGTTTGCTACTTCTCAAGTACTGTGAGCTGGGAAACAGATGAGTAAGTTTGTTCCGGTTGTACCTAAATTAAGAGTAAATAGAATCTTGAGTGAGGATCTGATGGGACAAACATGAGGCAAGATTTTTCTTAGGTCCTGTTCATCCCCACCTCTTTTTAAATATATCCTGCTTCGGCTCTCCGGGGCTGTTTGAAGGGTGGTGATGGTCTTAGAAGTTATTGCTACTTATGGCAGAAACCTTGACACGTGAAAAATATCATGGGTCTCTTGTGTTCCCATAGAGATTTTTCAGGATACAACATGGGTTTGCTGATTGCCTTGCTCAGTGGTAAAGAATCCACCTGCAAATGCAGGAGAGGGAGGTTTGATCCCTGGGTTGGGAAGATCCTCTGGAGAAGGAAATGACAACTGGCTCCAGTATTCTTGCCTGGAAAATTCCATGGACGGGGAAACAGGGAAGTCTGGAAGGCTACAATCCATGGGGTTGCAAAGAGTTGAGCATGACTTAGGGACTAAACAACAACAAAAATCCTTACTTACAGCATTTTGATGTAGCATGATGACCTCTGATTTGTGGAGGAGGAATCTGGGGTTCAGAGGCTAAGTGATTTTCCAAAGACCACACAGCTGACTGTGCCAGAGCTATGACTCGATTTTTTTCTGCTTACCACCTGGGCCAGATGCACCTGGGGGTTTGAATAATGGGTGTCTCCAGGAGAAGTGATGCTAACAGCAAAGAACCAGTATGTCATGGGGCATTTGCCCAGCTAGAGTATGAACAGGGTCCAGGGATTAGGACAGATTCACGGGAATTTGGCTTTTCTGTGACTCGAGACATCTTCAGCTAGAAGGACAGCTGGGCAGGACTTGGGGCCAAGAACGCTAAGTCCTCATTACTACTCAGCCTCCTGGCTGTGGAAGGAGGAGTAGGTCTCCAGGAGTCCCTGAGCGGGGTCCCAGAGCCGTCCCAGCTGTGTGCTCTGAGCCAGGAAACACCCCACCTCTGAGCCTCAGCTGAAAAGGAGGCTCAGACCCACATCAGGGGCCTTCCAACAGCAATCCTGGGGAGGCCAACCCCTGCCACACCTTTCCAAGACACTTTAGTCATTGAAGCAGCACTGTGTATTGTTTTTAATTCTTAAGGATTTGTTTGAAGGATTCTAATGCCAACATGTTTTCTGAACGATTGACCAAAATGATCTTGCATGTTTCACCCTCCTTTCCTCCTGAGTGTCCACCCCTGGCTCACGGCATTTCCCCACCCCATACTGGCCTTAGCGAGCCTTTTGGAGACAGCCCTGGATGCTACCCCTGACTCCTCCCCATTCTGCTTCCTCAGTTTCCCTTTTAGCCCCTGCACCCTTCCTGGCCCCACTCAGTTGCCTGGTCTACTCACCGGCCTCCCCAACCCCTTAGCCTTAGCCCTGCACTTGGCCTTCCATGCAGTTGTGTTCACTGTTGGCAGAAGAAAGCCCAAGATGTCAGGCATTCCAGGCCCTTCAATCCTGCCCTCTTCTCGGTGTCTAACCCAGGGAATAGTTTACAGGTTTCTGAACACTGCCATCTCTCATGCATCCAGGGTACAAGATTCTCTTTGCCCGGAATGCTCTTTCTGCCCCTTGTCATCTTGGAGCCCCTGGACTCTTTCTGAAGACTCAGTTCAAATGTCATGTCCTCAGCGAAGCCTCCTGCAAGCACCTGCTCCAGCCAATGAGTCACTTCTATGTCCCTGCAGCTGCTGCTAAGACTCGTCACAATACCCAGGACTGGGTTCCCTGCTCAAACCCTAGCTTCCTGAGGTCTGAGATTGAAAATTTCACCCTAGTCACAGACATTCAGTGCTTCTAGCAAATCTGAGTTCAGCAAATGCTTGGTGAATGGACAAATGAGTTTTCTCTGCAACCAGGGCCCCGTGCCATTTGACCCTGTGAACATGTATTAATAAATCCTACGGTACTGACCCCTAAAATTCTCTGACTGCAGCTTTGTTTACACAAACTTTAAGAAATACAGAATGATACAAAAACAGATGTATTTACAAACGAGACAGGAGGCACACTCTGCCAAGCCAATTTAATGGATTAATTAAACACGGTTTACTTGGTTAAACAGGTCCTGATTTTCATCCATTTTCAACAGTATCAACTCCTTAGGTAGATTTTACAATGAATATTTGCTTCATTGATCAATTTTTCTGGTCCTCATCAACTTATACAAACTGTAACAGTTTCTGTTGGAATTCTCTTTTGTGGGTGTTACTTTTTGTGTGTGTGGTAGATTTTAAAAACTTAATTAGCTTTTAAATTTTTAGAACAGTTTTAGGTTCACAGCAAAATTGAATGGAAAGTACAAAGACTTCCCCAACGCTCCTTGGCCCCTACACCCGCACAACCTCCCCCACCATAGACCTCTCCCACCATGGTGACACATTAGTCACAGCTGATGAAGCAACATTGACGCATCATCACGCTAAGTCCAGAGTTTACATTAGGGCTCACTCTTGGTGGTGTACATCCTATGGGTTTGACCATATGTAGAATGACATCTATCAGCTGTGATAGTACTATACAGAATAGTTTCACTGCCCTAAGAATCCTCTCGGTTCTGTCTATTCATCCCTTTCTCCTCTGTAACTCTTGCGATAAAAATCTTATCAGAATGATTTCAATCTTTCGTTAGTTCCAAATACATTTTAACATGTTCAGTTTGAACTGTTTGCAGTTGTATTTTGTGTAGGTCAGTTCCACCCGTAAAGATCGATTAAAAATAAATCTATATTTATTCTTTGGGTCATTTACATGAAAATTGTGAGGAACTTCCTACTGGATATTCCAGGCTTCTTCTAGGAACGAAGAGGAGCCAGGTGAAAATGGAAAAGTCAGACTGCCCCTTCTCAGACACTAATGTCCCTCTCTTTACTGTGAACATGAGCTGGTCTCTATCCCACCAGAACTCAGAGGGCTTAAGTTTCTGATCAAGGTCATGAAGCTTACTCTGAGGTCAGAATCAAGACCCAAATTCAGCCAGCGTGGCTCCAAAGCTGATGCACTTTTGTTGAGCTCTCGCCCTGTCCTGCAACTCTCCCAGGAGATGACAAAACTTTGTAGAGTCCTTTGGTGGAGGGTGTCCATCAGGTTTCCAAGAAAGATCAATTATCAGATCAGACCAACCCCGAGTTGAGAGGCTGGGGAGGGTAGCAAAACCCTCTTAGAAGCAGGAGACTGCCTTCTAGAACCAGTACTCCAGTCGACCTTGGGTATGACCTTATATAAACCATTTACCTTCCCTGACTCCTGGTTTCCTTATTTGTAGGGTTCATTTATCCAGTAAATATTTGTTGGACACTGCATGCTATAGGTACCAAGGTTACAGCCATGAACAAACCGAAGTTCCTGACCCTATGGAGTTGACTCTGAACTAGAGGGTCCATGATGCTAGGGAGGAGTAGGGCCAAGGGGAGGGAGAGGGGCATGTTGTTGGGATACAGAATCAGTTCAAGGCCAGTCTTTGGCCAAGAGCAGTTGATTGTTGGGCAGGGGAAAACAGACTCCCGCTGTGAAACCATTGGAGACACAAATTGCCTCTAAAGATGTCAAGCACCTGCGTCATTTCGCCCCCTTTATCCTCTCTGGCCTCCTCGAGTGCCAATCCTCTTTCTACTCACCAGCCAACTCCTTTCCAGCCTCTCAGTTTGTATGCCCCAGAAGCAGGCTCTGAGGTTAGCAATTTGAGTCCTAGCAGTTGATTTGGGAGGTGATCTTAGAAAGCAACAGAGGCAGAGTGGAGCGGTAAGGCTGAGAAAGAAAGGAAAGGAAGCCAAGTGTGTCTCATTACAGCAGCTCATTGCTGAGAGCAGTTGGAACTCAGTCCTGATGGGGAATTATAAGGATGAGGAAGCTGGAGTATTTACCCATCAATTCCTATAGGGCGTAGGCTGAAGTCTACTCCTAGGGACATTCATTTCCTGGCATTTCTGATCTGTTCAAGGCACCATCCAACAGAGAGCCCTCAGGGAGAGACTTTTGGGGGTTTGCAGTAAAGAGCACTGTAGATGTGTGCTGGAAAGGTAAGTGCTGATGTGGAATATGGGAGGGCTGCTGTAAGACCTCAGGACCTTTGCACCTACTGCTCCTTTGATTGGAGCAGCCTTCTCCCCAGGTCTTTGCAAGGCTGGCATCTTAGCCTTCTGCTCTTAGCTCAGAGTCTCCTCCTTTGACAGACCCTCTGTAAATTAGCATCCTATGCCACTAGGACTCTCCATCATGTATTCTCATTTCTTTCTTTTGCAGTGCATGTCACAATCAGAAATCAGCTTTTGTGCTTGTTTACAAGCATTTCTGTTATCTCCAGTGCCTAGAGAAGCATCTGTCCCATAGTTGCACTTCCAGAACTATTTTCTGCACGCACATGTGCCTTGCCATCCGCAGCCAGCTAAATACAAACATAACTTTGACTCCCACTCCCAGACTTGTCACCAGATGAGGGAGTAAAGATTGAATTTGGATTATGGGAGACATGAAGAGGCTGCTCAGGTTTTCAGGTACATTGGCTAGACATCTGCTCCATAGAAAAGTCTGACACCTCTATTGTGCTTTGGGGGACAGACGGTAGTGACATCTCAGCAGGGTAAGAGAAGCAACGCCCAATATTGATGAAAATAGTGAAGCCTGCAATTTCCCCGTATGACTGGATATTTTTTACTACATCCCTTCTAACAGCCCACTTGTAGGTATTAAGCGGACAAGAGCCCAGTGAATGTCCTTCAAGATAAATTTCATGTCATCTTTTCTTGTGTAAAGAGGTTTATTCCATCCCTTCAAAAATCTGTAGGGTACCCTGCTTCTATTTTTTAAAACTATATTTAGTTTGCTTTGAAGATGAATAAAACGAGATGCTATTATGTTCCTTTCTTACTTTGCAGCATCCAGAAATTCCTTTGCTATTAATGCTCTAGAGAAACAGATTTCTTTGATTTTTTTCTTTCAGTTTAGAAGATCAAAAGCTGCCAGAAATTGTTTCAGGAGAAAAATAAATCTCTGAGAAGTTGGATTTGAAATGCCGAGGGGCCAGCGCTTGTGTCCGCTGTGTCAGGAGTCATGTAATGACAGTGGCTCTAACTGTGGAGTCTGCCCTCTGTGTGTCTCTCTCCTCTCCTAGGGAAGCCCTGCCTCAGCCTCTACTATCTGCTTTCTCTTATGAAATCATAGAATACTGGGCGTAAGTTAAATTTACTGTAAATCTGAGCAGGCAGAATCAGTTCCCAAACAGAATGAGTAAAACAAATGACTGCCAATCTTTGGAAAAACCCTCTGTGTCTTGGAGCTGAGGACTCAGATTATGGAAAATTTTGAATGAAAGATTCAATTTTCTTTTGACGTCTGAAATGTACGTCACATCTGTTTCATCACCCCTTTTCTATCATAGAGGAAGTGCCTGGACCAATTCCTTATGCTGTTTCTCCTCTCTGCCAAGAGGTCAAGAGTTCAACAACCACCTCTCTATACTTTCCTATGTGCCCAAGGATGTTTGTGCTTTGGGCTGCCAAGAGGACTTGGGGAACTTAGAATGCTAACGGATGGCATTTGAGGGAACAAAAGATCTCAGAAACCCCATCTGTAGAGGTTGGATACCTGGTAGGAGATAGAAATCAAAGAAGGAGAGAAAGGTCCAATATCGCCTGTGTTGATGCTCTGCAGTGAAACAACAGAGACTGGATTCAAAGAAGACGATGACCATAGCATCTTCATGACACACCCATTGGAGCTGAATCCTGCAGCTGGGTCTTGCCCAGATTTCCCAACTCAGCTTCATCCTTGGATTACACATAAATATTGAAATGATAAAATTTCAAATATACACAAGAAAATTGATTAATGGCATAAGAAAAAAAAAGACAAAGAAATTAGTACCATCCACCATCCCACTCACTCTGCAAAACAAACGGCACCACTTTGGTATTATTTTATATTTTGTGTACGATATATTAGTATGTATAAATTTATGCAATCGTAAATATAAACAGATATGTGAAAGTGAAAGTGTTAGTCCCTCAGTCATGTCCAGTTGTCTATGACTCCATGACTGTAGCCTGCCTCTGTCCATGGAATTCTCCAGGCAAGAATACTGGAGGGAGTTCCCATTCCCTTCTCCAGGGGATCTTCCTGACCTAGGGAATGAACCTGGATCTCCTGCATTGCAGGCAGATTTTTTATCATCTGAGCCACCAGGGATGCCCATAAACAGGTATTTGCACATGTTTACGGGATTTCCAGGTGGCGCTAGTGGTAAGGAACCCGACTGCCAAGGCAGGAGATGCAAGAGACATGGGTATGGGCTGAGACGATCCCCTGGAAGAAGGCATGGCAAGCCACTCCAGTATTCTTGCCTTGAGAATCCCGTGGACAGAGGAGCCTGGCAGGCCAGAGTCCTTGGGTCACAAAGAGTCAGACACGACTGAAGTTACATAGCACACATGTGCTTATATACACATTTGAACACTAAATACGTGCATGTTCATACTTGTCTTGATAAGTAAGCAAGCATTTTATAGATGTCTATTTTGTGATTTGCTTGTTCTCCTGAAATGTTGTGAAAATATTTTGTGTCCATAAACACATATTTACATCTATATAATTTTTAAGTTTTGGGGGATATAATTTTAGACAGTGAAAATGTTGCAGAATAGTACAGAGAGCTCCTATATGGCCTTTGCCAAGCTTCGCCTGAGGTTAATATCTTGCACAACCATGATGATCAAAATTCAGAAATTAATATTACTGAACTACGGACTTTATCTGGACTTCTCCAGTTTTTCCCCTCTTATCCCTTTCTGTCCCCAGAGCCAGTTCAGGATCCCACATTGCATTTAATTTTGTCTTAGTGTCTCATCTGTGACAGTTCTTCAGTTTCTTATTTTTTGTGACTTTGACCCTACCGAAGCATACTGGTCAGCTGTTTTGCAGATGGCCCCTCAATTTGGGTTTTTCTGATGTTTTCTTATGATTGGATTGAAGTTGTATTTTTTTGGTAAGAACATCCCATGTGTTCCTCACCCATTTATCTTCAGGGGCTGCATAGTGTTATTATGTCCCGTTACTGGTGATGTTAACCTTGATTGGTTGGTTAAAGTGAGATCTGCTGGATGTCCCTCCAATGTAAAGTCATTTTTCACTTTGCAATGAATGAATCTTGGGGGAGATACTTTGGGAGTTTGCAAATATCCTTTTTTGCTCAATGTTAGTCTGCTGATTTTAGCATCCACCAGTGGATATAAATTGCAACAGTTATTACTGTGATATTTTAATGATGATTTTCTGTTTGCTTCATTCCTTCATTTATTAATTGAAATTCTTCAGTACAGAGGCCAGTCCTTCCTTCTTCCTCCCTCTCTTTCCCCCACGCCAACCCCGGTCTCTCCATTCCTTCCTTCCTTGTTCCTTCCCTTTCTTCTTTCCTTTCCTGTTGATTATTCATATTAGTATGGCCCCATAGATATTTGTTCCATTTTATGATTTAATCCAATGCTACCTTTATTTTGTTGCTCAAATTGTTTTGGTTTGAACCTTGGGAACGCTTTCTGGTTGGTTCCTATGCCTTTTCATCAGGTCCACCTCCCACTTCCCCAAACTTCTTTTGAGCACTTTCTTACTTTCTGACACCTGGAGGTGTATATTTTTTATGACCAGTCTTAGAATCAACTGGTTCTCCCAGGAGCTTTATTTCATTTTACTGGAGAGTGGTGTTTAGAAATCAAGATCTGGCTAGATGTCCTCACTTGCTTCTAAGCCCATTCAGCAGACAAATCTTGGAGATATATATTTAGTGCACACATGCACACATTTATTTTCATTTCTTAAAAATATCCCTTGAGTTTGTGCTGATACCTCTTGTTCAAATCCAACACTGTAGGGCTCATGCTAGCTTTCTCTCTTTCCTTATTTTTAACTTCCTCTGACATGAGAAGCCAGGCTCTCATAATCTACAATATGTTGACTTAATTGTTCAACTAGTCTATACACATAAAGCAGTTTCAGAATAGCTAACTCTTCCTGTAACAAAAATATAGTATTTGTGTACAATTCTTTTGTCTTTGACCTAAAAATATCCAGTCAACATTTTGTTTCCCGAAGTAGGTTAGTTGTTTTTTTCTCACCCACTTCAGTTCATTTGTAATACAGTCAGCTTCACTTGTTACGCTAGGTCTTCTGGTTGAGGGTACCCTCCACATGCTCAGTTTTTGAAGTTACATGCAGTAAAATTTACTCTTTATGGAGTAAAGTTCTTTGGTTTTTGATAAATTCATGCAGTTATATGTCCATCATTCTAATATCATATAGAACAGGTCATCATCTCTAGTAATGTCTTTACATAGTCCCTTTATGGTAGTCCCACCAATTTGTTTCCATGTCTAAAGTTTTACCTTTTTAATAATGTCATATAAATGGAATCATACACTATGTCACTTTTTGGGTCTGACCACCATCACTTGACAAGTGCATTTAAAATTTGCACACCTTCTTGCGTGCATCCAGAGTTATTTTCCTTACATTATTGAAGAGTATTCCATATTATGGAGAGGAAATGGCAACTCACTCCAATATTCTTGCTGAAGAATTCCATGGACAGAGCCTGGTGGGCTACAGTCCATGGAGTCACAACAAGTTGGACACTTGTTGTGCAACTAACACTTTCACTTTCTTTCATTCCACGTTATGGATGTACCACAGGTTGATTTTTTTTCTATTTACTAGTTGAAATATATATATGGGTTATTTCCAGTTTTGGCAATTACAAATAAAACTACTTTAAATACTTATGCACAGGTTTTTTTTGTGTGTGTGTTTAGATGTAAAATTTTATTTCTCTTGGATAAATACCTAGGTATGGAAATGCTCAACCATGTTGTGTACATATTTAACTTTTGTAAGAAATTGTCTAACTGTTTTCCACAGTGGTTATACCACTTTGAACTCCTACCAATGATGTATGGAAGTTCCAGTTCTCTGAATCCTCACTTATGGTAGGTATTTTCATTTCAAAATTTAAAAAATTGTGGCCATTCTATTAGACATATAAGTGGCATCTCCTCATGGTTTTAACTTGCATTTTCCTAATGACTAATGATGTTGAACATCTTTTCATAAGTTTACTTGTCATTTGCATGTCTTCTTGGATAACATTTTTATTTATATCTTTTTAATATAAATTTATATCATCCTTAAAACATCTTTTGTTTATGTCTTTTGCCTCATTTTAAACTACATTGTTGTTTCCTTATTGTTGAGTTTTGAAAACTCTTTACTTACTTTGGATACAAATCTTATGTCAGAAATGTGATTTGAAAATTTTTCCTACTCTGTGAACAGTATATTAATTTTCTTAACAGTGTCTTTTGCAGAACAAGTTTTTAAATTCTAATAAGGCTTATTTATCAGATGTTTTTCTTTTATAGGTTGTGCTTTTGTTATAATATTTAAGAAATATTTGTTAACTCTAGGTCACAATGATTTTTTCCTGTTTTCATCTATAAATTTTATAGCTTTATATTTAAATTTAGGCATATAATCCATTTAGGGTTCATTTTTGTATACAATGTAAGATTCAGATTGAGGGTTTTTGGTTTGTTTTTTTTTTTTCCTTGTGCTACTTTCTTTTAGGTTGAGTATTTTTAAATAAATTTATTTTTATTTTCTATTGATTTATAATTTATACCTCTTTTAAATTGTTTTGTAGCTGCCCTAGGGTTTAAAATATGCATTTTTAGCTAATCAGAGTCTGCTTTCAAATAATATACCATTTCATGTATGGGCTAAGGACTTCCAACAGTATAGTGTTCCCAATTCCTCCCTCCAATTCTTTGTACTACATTTGAATACAGTTTACATTTACATATGTTTTAAACACATAACACACTGCTACTATATTTTGCCTGAGAT
This sequence comes from Budorcas taxicolor, assembly GCF_023091745.1. Lineage (NCBI taxonomy): Eukaryota > Metazoa > Chordata > Mammalia > Artiodactyla > Bovidae > Budorcas > Budorcas taxicolor. The sequence goes on from NC_068932.1 coordinate 37,256,085, forward strand.
AGTCAGTTATCTTTTAGAAAAGTTAAAGTTAAGAAAAATAAATTTCATTTTACCTTCTCTTTTCCATATCTTTGTTTAGAGACAAGTTTCTGTTTGATATCATAGTCCTTTGGCCTGAAGGACTTCCTTTCACTTTTCTTCTAGCATAAATGTCTTGGCAATGAATTTTCTGTTTCTGTTTCCCTGACAATGTCTTTATTTCCCTTTCATTAAAAAAAAAAAAATTTGTGCTGGATACAGAATTCTGGGTTGACAGGTGTTTTTCTGGCTTTCTATACTTTAAAGATATCACTTCATTATCTTCTCCTTGTATGCTTTCTGATAACGTGCTGTAATTATTCTCTTATTTCCTCTGTAGCTAAGAAGTCTTTTCCTCTGGCTGTCTTCAGAATTTTTTTTGATTTCCCCCCCTGCTTGTTATGTACCTAGGTAGTATATTTTGCTTTTCTTTTGAATGTATCTTACTTGGTGTTCTCTGACCTCTCTGGATCTGTAGTTTAGTGTCTGTCATTAATTTCAGAAAATTCTTAGGTTTTATTTCTTCATATATTTCTTCTGTCTCTCTTTTTTTCCCTCTTCTTAGGTGTCTGTCTGTGTCTGCCCCATTAAGCAAGTGCTCTTGCTTTATCTCTCCCTCTAGGCACCGTCTTTCTCCAGATTTTCAGGTGGTTGGCTGTCCCATGACCTCAGGTCTCTGATGGGTTTAAGAAATGTAGCAATCTTGCAACTTCTGTGTATTTTTTTTTTTAAAGAATAGGAATGAATCTCTTTCCAGATCTTTCCATCTATAAATGGAAACCAGGAATCCACAACATAATTTGAAAATAATTGCATTATATTTTTTGTATGTGTTGTGCCTTGTTAAAACTATGTTCTATTTTTGGCATTTAGATGATTTAATATTTGCTTTTGTTATTAGTAGTGATGAAGCAATTAATACACTTGGACATATGTCTTTGTTCTCTTATCTGAGTAGGACAAGCTAGTAGAAACTGGATTGTTGAGTACATATCTTTTGAAGAATTTTATGAAATTTTGCCAAATTGTTTCTCAGGAAAGGCACCCATCCATCAGCAAAGATGAGCGTGTTCATGATACAGTGTTGGACCTCTAGGGAAGCTGTCACCATGGCATGAGTGACTCTCTCTCACCACAGACATATCATTTGCTTGAACATGCCTAACTGTGAACTTGTGTTTCCTAGATTCCATCTCTGGCCAGTTTTGGCTATCTGAAGCACTGCCAGAAAGGAAAGCCTGAAGTGGAGCTAGATTAAATACTGATAAACCTCAGCCCAGACTGTGACTACAATGTGCTCTTCCAATGACTGATTAAGATATTGGAAGAGCATTTGGCATTTCCTGTCTTACGAGTTCTAAACCAGTTCCAAGGCACAGGCCGACCACACTCATGCAAGACTGATAGCTCAAATTGGACATGGTGGAGATTAATTTCTGATCAAGGCAACTTCTAATTATTGTGCTGGCAAAGAAATAACTGAAACAATCTTGAAATATTTTTGGTGTTGGGGGATGTTGTGGTTTGGATTTTTAATTCCAAATTAAAGTATTTATTGCTTTATAAAGCAGTTGCTATTTAAACTGCCAATAATATTTAACGTGAATTTACTCACCATTTCCTATCCTCATACTGTATAATTTATAATACTAAGCCCTTTCAATACTCCAAAATGCCAGATAAACTTTTCTCATTTGCTCTTAATTTGGTCATGCAGGATAATACCAACATCTGAAGGCTCTTTAAACTGCTTTTTAAAATGCATTCCTGTGAGCGCACCCGTGCCCCCTCTGCTCCTTGTCATCATCCATAATTATTTCCAATCCAAAGCGGCCCTTAATGCACTTATTAATCTGGCATTCTCCTCAGTGTGAAGCACATTCAGCTCGATTAATTTTTAAAAACCCCCCTTTTTATAGGGGACTGCAGATGCTTGGCTATTACTGAAAAGCTATTAGAAGTTAACACCTTTCTCTCCCTGGAGACTGGCATCGTCCTAGGCCTCCAAATGCCACCCTGTTTTGCATTATCAGCTGCTAAGACGAAGTATTAGAGTCTTTTTTTTTTTTTCCTTTTCACTTCAGGACTGGTAATGCTATTATTAGCTAATGGCAGAATCTTGCATGGCCTGTGGATAGAGTGAGATGGTTCCTGGGCTAAAACAAACAGATTTTTAGATGTTGTGGCCTTCTCAGAGTGTGTACCTTTAGCTCTGGAATTCCTGTGCTTCCAAGTGAGACAGACAGGACTGGCCTCCTTGGGGGATGGGGAGAGAGAGAGAGAGAGAGAATGAGATTACCTTCTCTCTCTCTCCCAGTGATCCCTTCCACTTTGGATGACACCCTTGGGCCTTTCCAGTCATCATGAAAACATCAGAAAATGGCTGAAGACTGTTGTGTAATATAAAAAATGCAGGTTTCCTCCTGTTTTCTTAGAAACTACAATAGGGACAAAAGCAAAGTGATGGCTTTTGGCTTCACGAGGCCTGATGATGCTCTGGGGGCCTGGTGGGGACTAGGAGAGGACGCTGACAGATGATTTTGCCAAGGTCTGTTTCGGGATATCAGGTTTTACAGTGTGGGGCTATGCTTCCAGCTCACCTGCTGGGAAGTAGTAGGGACAAAGGAAGCCAACCTCTCAGAAATGGCTGTTCTTTTGGAGCTGCTCATAGCCTGGGGTTCCCAGTGAGGAAAGACTTGGGGTCGGATCATGCCAGGAATCAGAGCCTCCAGTTGAGTTTTCTGGGCTCTGGGATTGAGCTCAAACAGGCAGAGATGGCTGCAAACAAACCAGACAAAGAGGATGCTGACCATGTGTATCTAGTCACATAGTTTCTCTCTCTGTCCTTCTTGTATTTGGGAAAACAGGAGGCCAGGAGACGATGCTGGAGATGCTGAAAGAGAGACCATGGGCCATCCTGACTGCAGATCTTCCCAGGAGCCCTCTGCTAGGGTGAAGACAACCCTGGCACCCACCCATTGAGCCTGGACCTCTGAACATGTGTTCCATCTTTGCTTTCCTGAAGCTTGACTATTGGTCACATTGACCTCACCTGTAGACAGTTTCCTTAGGGAATGTTCCATTAAAACATTCATAGCCACAGTGCTGGGGAAGACACTCTTATATCCAACTTGCAGATGAAGAAACAGAGGCTCTGAAAAATGGAATGATTTCCTGAGGTCACACTCTGATAGGGACAGGGGTCATCCCAGGCCTTGCTACTGCCAGGGCCTGTGCTTGTCCAACCTCAATACCTGCCTCCTTTGCTTGGATGGTTTCACTAGGGTCTTGAGTCTTCACCAACACCACTCTGGTCAGTTTAAGTTGCAAAGGCTGGTCTCTGCATGGTCTTCTTGACAACGATTGATCTCCTAAAGAAACTTTTTCAAGGCACTTTTCTAAAGGGCAGTAGTTAAAAAAAAAACAAAACTAGACAGGAGTTAAGATGTGGGACAGTAGCCCAAAAATAGAAACAACTCATGAACGAACTGTTCTAATATTAGGCTTTAAAACAATACTGTTTTTTGTAATACTATAAAGATCATTTGATAGGCAGTTCTATTTTCCCTGGATGCCTGGGATAAATGCATTTTGTTTTATCTCAGCTTGAGATTGCTTGTAATTTAAAACCTTCACTCGACTAATCTCAAAAGATAGTAGATTAATTATGATGTTAAAAATACCAATAATCATACTCTCAACACTTTCCATATATTGAATGCACCCTGACCATTCTCATGTGCATATTATTATATTACCATTTTGGCGGGGGGTGGGGGGGTGGGTGGGGGTGGGGAGGGGCTCTGAGAGGTTAAGTAACTCTCTCAAACTTCCAGAGGACAGTTGGAAGGGTCCTGGCACTGTAATCCATTTCTGATTTACATTGTATTGTTGCAAACTTTATCTTTTTGAAGAACGTAATCTGACAGTAGCTATTAAGAATACATACATATATACATTTGACCATGTAATATGCTTTGAGGAAATCTTCTCTATAGGCAGTTTGACCTCTGGATTTTCTGCTTCTGGGACAGACAAGTAAGGATATTTTTCTCTAAGATTATTTGTCATAGCAAAAGAAGAAAAAAAAAACACCAACAATCTAAACTAAGTCTTTTAAAACAAGATTGATAAACTAATCAATCATGATTAATAGTAAATTAGAGAGTTAATGTGGAGTAGTCTTTGGTATATTAAGTGTCAGAAGCACACTCTCAAGTAATAGCTGTAGTATGATCTTACATTCGTAAAAACAGAATCAAACCAAACCAAGGCCGTACATGTATCTGTAATTTAACTGCATTTGTGTGCACATGGACAATGTCCTCCTGGGTATTAATATGGGTTGTGAATGTGGTTAAAAGATTATTAGCTTTTCCTTTTGTATCTTTCATGGATTTATTTGTTAGAGCAAGCATATATTATGTTGTAATACAAGCATCAGATAAAGAAAATAAGAAGAATAAAGTCACCTTGAAAAGTCAAGGCTGAGAATTTGGGTTCCCACTTTATAGTCAGAGGATGTTAAAGATTACCTGTGCTCCCATTATGGGAAAAGTTATTCCCACAACTAGTCATTTTGAATATGTATTGAGATTTTTCACTTTTTAAATTGCTAGCTCCCGATGTTATATTCCTACATTTGACTTTAGAAAAGAATTTACATGTTAACACAGCTCAGCAATAATATAATCACTGCAATGGAGAAAATTCTTCAGTTGTCATAGAGGGCTTGTCTTTCAAATAATTTTTCCTCATGATTTAAACAGCAGATATGGATGGCAGAATAGATAACAGATAGTGAAGTGAAGTAGAGGTTTGAATAACAGCTGTTGCCGAACCAGAATATTCTATCTTTCTAATAAAAAGTAATGCTGATTTAATGCCTGATAATATACTCGATTGAATATTTTTGAAAGGCTGCTAAATAGATTGATTTTCTAATGGACTTTGCTCAGACTTACTCATGCCTTTCTTGTCCCTCAAGGAATATTCTAATTTCAAATGATTGAATAATTGAAATGAGTTCCACTCAGTCTAAAAGTTGTAATAGAACCATCAGTCTCTGTTGAGAGGAATTTCTGAGCTCTAGGAAACTTGAGGTGCGATTGGAACCATGTGTCTAGACTCATTCTTACTCTTGATGTTCTAGTACCTTCATGTGATGGCTATCACAAGACCATTTCCCTTTGTGCCTCTCTTTACAGTGATTATTCTTGCGGAAGTCTTCAGATGAGAGAGCTGGCTTCTCACCTACTAATTCTATCATCTGTGTCATTTTGGGGTCTGTTTCTATTGATTGACCTTTCTCCTCATTATGGATTGAATTTTCTTGCTTCTTGGCATGCCTGATAATTTTTGATTGGATGTCAGACGTCACTTTTTACCATGGGTGGTGCTTGACATTTTGTATTCCTTTAATAGTCTCAGCTTTGTTCTGGGATACAGATAAATTCTTCAGAAGCCATTTGGTATTTCTAGGGTTTGTTTTTAAGCTTTGTTAGGTGGGAAAAAGCAATCTTTAGACCAGGGCTAATTTTTCTCTAGTACTGAGACAAAAAATACCCTTTTGGGTACCTCCTTGGTGCCTGTATATTATGAGTGTTCCTCTCTGGCTGATGGAAACACAGACTCTTCCCAGCCAAGTGTGAACTCTGGTGATTGTCCTGCTTGATCCTATCCTGTTTCACCACCCTCTCCCCGCCACCTTCTTGAGTAGCTTTCTCACATGCATGCACTGATCAGCACTCAGCTAAAGACTCAAGGGGAGCAGGTAAATGGACAGTTCTTTCTGTAGTTTTCTCCTTTCTGTGCCTCTGTCTTTTCATAGGTACCCCATCCTTCAAATTCCGGCCACCTTGGCCTCCCCAAATTCATAACTGTGTCTCTTCAACTCAGCTCTATTGCTGGACTTGTTTGAGTTTCCCCATCTTGTGCCATGGTCTGGAAACTCCAGTGGCAAGCTGGGCCAATCACAGGGCTCATTTTACTTATTTCCCTTCTTTTGAGGATCACTGGCTGTGATCCCTATTGCCCAAGTTCTGAAAAAAAAGTTTTGTTTTGGCATCTTCATTTTTTTGGTTAAGGTAAGGGGATATTTCCAGTCCCTGGTACTGTCTCATCATTGGAAGTGGAGACCTTAAAGACTCCCAACACAAAATGCCAGGTGGATCACTCATTCTCACTGGGCTTCATCACTGTCTTATAAACCTGCAGTGAAGCAGTGTCCCTTAGTGGGGCCCTAAAGCTGGAAAGTCTGATTCCAGTCTGGGAATTCTGAATGGGGCTTTGGGTCTATGAAGAAACAAGATGTCCAGGGAGGCTTTGCTAGTGACAAGAGGTAAGATAGTACCTGCCATGTGGTACCCACAAGAGCTTCTTTAAATCAGAAACCTGTCACTTCCCTACCTGAAATCCTGCAATGGTGACCTGTTGCTCCTTTGGTGAAAAGAAACATCCTGGTGCTTTCCCACATCTGCACTCATCTCCTGTACCTGTCTCTGGCCATGTTGGCTTTCTTTTACTTCTTAGACCTTGCCAGCCTGCCTTGCGACCCACTCCAGGCATATTCTCACCTCTAGTCTCTGTTTATCTCTCAAGTCTCAGCTGTGGTTCACTTCCCTAGACTAGCTAAGACCCCTAGACTAGCTAAGGGGTCTCAGAGCCCTCTGTACTCTCCTTTAGAACACTTACACCAGTGTGATGACAAGAGGCCTTGTTATCCATGGGTAATCATACCTGGAAAGAGCAAGTTCACTTAACAAGGGAGCCAATATTTCATAGGCAACAGAGGGGAGTTTTTAAAAAAAATTTGGATTCAGACTTTAGCTTGAAAACTGAACCTATACACCATAAAAATTTATTTTAATCTTATTCTTTCCAGTTTTAGAGTCTAATTTCCATCACACATTGTGGTTTTAGAATAAGCAAAGTTATGTGTTGACAATTTTGAGGAATGTAATTTTTAATGACAAAATTGGATAGCGGCACGATACGGCTTCCCTAGTTTCATGTTTCTTTATATCTTCACAACACAAACATAAAGAAAGCTGTTTATTGCAAAAAGAGCTTAGAGCTTCTAAAGGCTTTCCTAAACCACTTGATGGCCCAGCCATTCTGTTTTGACCACCAGTTCATCACCGCTGCCAATCCCAGCCCCTTCCCTTTGTTACCTGATGAACTGCGAGAGGCCCATCTGTCATTGGCTTGGCATGAAGTTTAAGTATTACTCTCACCGACTTCATAAAATCTTACCTCTTTGGTAAACTCTTCAATTTCTTTCTGCAATTTGCTTGCATTGTAATTGAATTGTACTATCAGATAACCCAGAATGAATGGAGATGGATCAAAAGTGATGACAACTCTTTGGGCCGTGATAGACTCTGATACTATATAGATTTGAATGGAAACAGCTTACAAGTGGTTGGTTCCATAATGTAGATTTTAAAATGATTGAGATTATTTTTGTTTTTCTATGAAACCTCATGAATGTGGACATGACTTGATACACACTTAAAGAATATGAGGTCCTTGTAAAAATGTTCACGTACTTACTCATATGATGTTTTCTCCCCAGGTGGACATCCGCTCCACCAGAGAGGGATCTTTGAACTGCAGGTGCCCAGAACAGTCCTGGCCCAAAGTCAAGGCTCAAGAAAATGTTTTCTGAAAAAATAAATACACTAAAGAAGAGCCAAGAGGAGAGGCGCCTGGGTGAAGTTTCAACTTATCAAATCATTCCATTGTCAGTGATCTGAGCTCTTTAAGATCTGAAACATACACTTCGGTGGTAACCATTGGGCAGATTTGTTGAAATTCTTTCCTTGTTCTTAAGTAGTGTTTCCTAAGACGAGTACATGACCTAGTTTTTTTTTTTTAAACAAGTTCCTTGAATGGCTTTTGAGAGATTCAGGCCTTTACTGACAAAGTTACATATAGCCAAAATTATAGTTTTTCCAGTAGTAATGTATGGATGTGAGAGTTAGACCATAAAAACGGCTGAGCACTGAAGAATTGATGCTTTTGAACTATGGTGCTGGAGAAGATTCTTGAGAGTTCCTTGGACAGCAAGGAGATCCAACCAGTCAATCCTAAAGGAAATCAACCTGAATATTCACTGGAAAGACTGATGCTGAAGCTGCAATACTTTGGCCACCTGAAGCCAAGAGCCAACTCATTAGAAAAGAACCTGATGCTGCAAAGATTTGAGGGCAGGAGGAAAATGGGGCAGCAGAGGAATGAGATAGCTGGATGGCATCACTGACTCAATGGACACGAGTTTGAGCAAACTCCGGGAGATAGTGAAGGACAGGGAAGCCTGGCATGCTGCAGTCCATGAATTGGAGATGACTTAGCAACTGGAAAACAACGATAACAAAGGTCTATCTTTAGAATTGCTTCTCAGGTCCAGGAAGGTATAAGGTATGTCCAGATAAGGAACCAACATTTTAGCCCCAGACCATCTCTCAGAGGAAATGCAGTGCTTTTGATGATTTTCTTTACTCAGGAAAATAACACTTTAAAATGCTTGCCCTGTGGATATTTTAGATTGTCTAATATTGGCCTTTCACCCTTAGTCACATCAGTATCCCTGATGAAGGAGGTACTCCTGAAGACACGTGCTGGAAGAAGGACAAATTTTGGTGTTTGATGTTTTACCCTTCAGGTAAAAATTATGCTTCTGGAAGATTCAGCCAGTGGATTCTGTGGGCTTGTGTACACTCAGGCAGTGACCCCAAGGGTTTACATATTCCAGTTTGTGAAATTCATGCTAATAACTCTTTCCTGGAAAGGTATCCATTTTCCCTGCTTCTCTCCTGCAAACTTATTCCCAGATGCACCAGCGGCCTCAGTATTGGGTCCTTCTGAGTAATGATACTGAAATAGAAAAATAAAATTACTCTTGGCTAATATATACTCTTTATTGCCTCCAGCCCCAGTTCCAAGAATGCAAATTCATGAAATATCAGTTCCATTCAGAGAGCATTTAGAGGGTCATTATGATCTATTTCAATCGTTGAAGAAAACAAAGAAAACCGACATATGTTGCTCCTGTTTCCATTTTTTTTTCTAGGTAACTTTTAAAAAGAAATCATTGGGTCACTTTCTAGATGAATAAAAATATGAATTTGGGGGTTCTGCAAATCATAAGATTCATTAAGATTTTTCTTCCTTTTGCAATCTGGGGGCTCTTTCTCTTCCACAAGGTATAGTCCCAACCCTGTTTTTGAATTTTCTGAAAGCCTCACATCCCAGCAGAAAGCTCTTTCTGGATTTAGATGTTGATAGTAATTTCCTTTCTTTGCATGCCAGGATCAGTTATAGTTTCTTTCTGGTCAGCTTTTTTCAACTTCATATTTTAGCCTAAGAGTCCAACAAGATCATAAAATGCTGAAGAAGCATTTTGTGTTTATGTTCATATGTCAGGTAAGCAAATCTCAGAATCTCTTGCCTTGAGGCAAGAAAACTCCAGAGACTCAGCTATGCCTCAGCTCAGTTCATAGAATTTTAACTGCACGCATGAGTATTTGTGATTGAGATTTAGAATCACAGAATGTGACAGAATTGGAAGGAGTTTTTAATGCTTGTTTAAGTTTGATAATTTAATTGACTGTCCTCATTTTATAGTGCAAGAACTAGGTGCACCAGAAAGGTCCAGTAACTTGCTGAAGGTTGCACAGTGAGATGGAGGCAAGACCCTTGTCTCCTGAGTCATTATGGGATGCCACAATGTAAATAGTTAACTTCCGCCACATATCAAACAGCTTCAAACTTAGTGGCTTAAAACAACCACCAATTATTTAGGTAATGATTCTGTAGGTCAACAATCTAGCCTGGGTTCAGCTGGATGGTTCTTCTGGTCTGTGTTAAGCGTGACCGATCTTGACTGGGCTTGCTCATGTGTCTGCAGTCAGCATATATGTTGCCTGAGGCTATCTGGTTTATGATGATCTCATCTGGGATGGCTGATGTGACTGAGGTTTCTCTCCTTAGGGCAATCGTGAGGTTCCAGGAGCAGCAGGGGAGAGATCCCTCAAGGTGCAATCACTTTTAAAGAATCTGCTTGTGTCATGATTGCCAATGTGCTATGGGTCAAAGCAAGTCACAAGACCAAGTCCAGATGAAAGTAGGTGAAAGAGAATGGTTTGTGGCCACATGTGCTGATTTCTATTTTTGAATTACAGGATATCTTATAGGCCATGTTTTTAAGTCTCACTTCTAGTTACCTTGTATTACAATATTGACATACAGCCTTTGTAAATTAGGTCATGGGATAGACTCTCAAAATCCAATTTTTAAATTTATGGGAGATTATAATTTTTTGGATAAAATTTTCCTCCTAGAGTATAACCTTAGATGGACACATACAATTTTTTTAAAGCCATTTCTAGTCTCCCAATTTATGATGGGAATTTTTTTCAATCTTCCAAAATGCTGTTAAAAAGAAAACTAAAATGTCAGTTTATCCACCCAATTATTTTCTGCATAGCTCTAAGAGGCAATGATGGTTTCACCCTTTATATTTTTAGAGCTGTTAGATGGTTTGTACATGAATCATGACTTTGGGATTTCAAGCCCCACTGACTTCTGTAACACCTGTGGAGTAGTCAGACGTGGGTTATTTGTCCCAATCCAAGAACCTGATTCTATCTGCTTGGGAGAGATCAGTGGATGGTCCCTGGAGTAGGTGATATGTAAGCTAGCCCCTGAAGGATGAGTATAGTCAGCCTGATGAAAGGCATGGGCAATAGTATGAAGCATTTTCTAGGAAAGAGGAATTGATGGTGATCAAGATGAGAACTGCAGGTGAGTTTTATGACTGGAGGGCAGAGAGAGAGTGTGTGTGTGTGTGTGTGTGTAGTGGGAGAAAAGGGAAGGGAAAAAATGGATCCTTCCCTCAGCTGGGCCCACCACAACCTGAATTCACCTGGAGGGAAAAATCATTAACTTGTGTGAATAAATCTTGAAGAAGTGGCCATCTTGCTAACCAGAGGCCAAAATTCATGGCCACCTGGTGCTTTCCTCCAGCTGGGGCAGGTGAGCACATATCAAAGGACTGGAATGGTGGAATGGTGTGAAATGAGACCTTTGCTTGATTGGTGAAGGCAGGTTGTGAAGATGCCACCTCCACACCAGTCAGCATCTCCTCTATAAATCTGAGTGCCTGGAAAGGTGTATTTCCTCTGAGGAATTGCTGCACTTTTGCTGGGTTGGTTTATTGTAATCTGGTGGATGCCATTCATGGTTAGACTATAACTGAATGAAGGTCCCTTTTTTCTTTGGCTGCTAGGAAGGTTAAGGATGACTATTTCTCTAACATATTTTAAAAAGTAAAAATCACTTGATTGATTTTATAAATAAAAATATAATAATTTAAAAATTCAATCAATACAGTGATGTATGAAAGAGTATTTAAAAATCACTACAATTATTACCATGAGATGAAAAATATTCCAAATATCATACTATGTTTGTATGTGCATACTTATCTATATCAGTTGTTATCTACAAATGGGCTTCTATATATCTATTTATTTCTACTTATTTACTTATGTATCTATCTTCCATATATCCATTTATCTACATGTATAAAAGTCCATTCATGAGAAGAAGATCATATGAATTATGCATGTTATTTTTAATATAAAGTCTTAAAGTCAATTTTATTTGAATTGAAAAGAAGGAAAAGAAGCTAAAGGGAAGTGGAAGGAATTGTTGAACTTGAAATAAAAGTTCAAGTTCAACTTGAAACAAGAGATATTCTTTTAAAAAAATCTCTCTAAGGTTAAGAAAAGAGGTTTTGAAAAAACATGGAGGTTGTAGTAATTATGATTTTCTAATTGCAAGTTTCAGTTTTACATACTATCAGTACCTCCCTGCCATGAAAACTAAGGATGTTCGTACCTTCTCTTACTCCCTTCCCCTATTAATTTTTGTAAGTTCTATAATTATTACCCTTTGAAGACTTATAAAATGTTCACAGTTCACACAGTGATTTAGTATTAATTCTTTATCTAAGTAGACTCTCAAGTCTAACATTCTATTGCCACCATTGGCTCTTTTACCACACGTATTCCATTGCGCAAGTCGTGATTTTAATTTAACTCTCAATTGGCTGGATTTCATTAGCCAAGTACAACAGTTTTGTCAAGAAGTCACTGTATTCCATCAATTTTTAAAATGTGTCTTGAAATTCTTTTGATGTCTGAGAATGTTTGCTTTTTGCCTATATACCTGACCAGCACCTTGGCTGAAAGAAGTACTCTTGGTCTTGCTTCCTTTCCTTTTGAAGTGAGTGTCCTTTCACCACTGTGACCTTGAATGTTGCCATGGAGGCCTGAGAGCAGCCTGGTCAATGGTCATTTGCTTTCTATGCCTGGATTATTGTGGACTTGTTACTTCCTTATTGAACTTGAATTACTTAATCAGGACATGTCATGGTGTTGAGAATTCTGAATTAATTTTTAAAATCTCTGAAACAGTACATATTGTGGATTCAATCCTCCCTGCATTTCAGACAGTGCTATGTATTATCCAGTACTTTTTGCATTCATTATTTTTCCATTCCATTTTTTGATTTCTCTGTATCAGTTCAGTTCAGTTCAGTCACTCAGTCGTGTCTGACTCTTTGCTACCCCATGAATTGCAGCACGCCAGGCCTCCCTGTCCATCACCAACTCCCGGAGTTTATCCAAACTCATGTCCATTGAATCGGTGATGCCATCCAACCGTCTCATCCTATGTCATCCCTTTCTCCTCCTGCCTTCAATTTTCCCAACATTAGGGTCTTTCAAATGAGTCAGCTCTTCGCATCAGGTGGCCAAAATATTGGAGTTTCAGCTTCAGCATCAGTCCTTTCGATGAACACTCAGGACTGATCTCCTTCAGGATGGACTGGTTGGATCTCCTTACAGTCCAAGGGACTCTCAAGAGTCTTCTCCAACACCACAGTTCAAAAGCATCAATTCTTCGGCACTCGACCTTCTTCACAGTCAAACTCTCACATCCATACATGACTACTGGAAAAACCATAGGCTTGACTAGACAGACCTTTGTTGGCAAAGTAATGTCTCTGCTTTTTAATATGCTGTTTAGGTTGGTCATAACTTTCCTTCCAAGGAGAAGCATCTTTTAATTTCATGGCTGCAGTTGCCGTCTGCAGTGATTTTGGAGCCCCAAAATATAAAGTCTGACACTGTTTCCCCATCTATTTGCCATGAAATGATGGGACCGGATGCCATGTTGAGCTTTAAGCCAACTTTTTCACTCTCCTCTTTCACTTTCATCAAGAGGCTCCTTAGTTCTTCACTTTCTGCAATAAGAGTGGTGTCATCTGCATATCTGAGGCTATCGACTTATCTCGAGGTAATCTTGATTCCAGCTTGTGCTTCTTCCAGCCCAGCCTTTTTCATGATGTTCTCTGCATAGAAGTTAAATAAGCAAAGATAAGGTGTCCATATGTGTGTGGATTTATCTCTGGGCTTTCTATTTTGTTCCATTGATCTATATGTCTGTCTTTGTGCCAGTACCATACTGTTTTGATGACTGTGGCTTTGTAGTAGAGCCTGAAGTCAGGCAAGTTGATTCCTCCAGTTCCATTCTTCTTTCTCAAGATTGCTTTGGCAATTCGAGGTTTTTTGTATTTCCATACAAATCTTGAAATTATTTGTTCTAGTTCTGTGAAAAATATGGCTGGTAGCTTGATAGGGATTGCATTGAATTTGTAAATTGCTTTGGGTAGTATACTCATTTTCACTATATTGATTCTTCCGATCCATGAACATGGTATATTTCTCCATCTATTAGTGTCCTCTTTGATTTCTTTCATCAGTGTTTTATAGTTTTCTGTATATAGGTCTTTAGTTTCTTTGGGTAGATATATTCCTAAGTATTTTATTCTTTTCGTTGCAATGGTGAATGGAATTGTTTCCTTAATTGCTTTTTCTACTTTCTCATTATTGGTGTATAGGAATGCAAGGGATTTCTGTGTGTTGATTTTATATCCTGCAACTTTACTATATTACTATTAACAAGTGGTGCTGGGAAAACTGGTCAACCACTTGTAAAAGAATGAAACTAGATCACTTTCTAACACCACACACAAAAATAAACTCAAAATGGATTAAAGATCTAAATGTAAGACCAGAAACTATAAAACTCCTAGAGGAGAACATAGGCAAAACACTCTCAGACATAAATCACAGCAGGATCCTCTATGATCCACCCCCCAGAATTCTGGAAATAAAAGCAAAAATAAACAAATGGGATCTAATTAAAATTAAAAGCTTCTGCACAACAAAGGAAAATATCAGCAAGGTGAAAAGACAGCCTTCTGAATGGGAGAAAATAATAGCAAATGAAGCAACTGACAAACAACTAATCTCAAAAATATACAAGCAACTTATGCAGCTCAATTCCAGAAAAATAAATGACCCAATCAAAAAATGGGCCAAAGAACTAAATAGACACATCTCCAAAGAAGACATACGGATGGCTAACAAACACATGAAAAGATGCTCAACATCACTCATTATCAGAGAAATGCAAATCAAAACCACAATGAGGTACCACTTCACACCAGTCAGAATGGCTGCGATCCAAAAATCTGCAAGCAATAAATGCTGGAGAGGGTGTGGAGAAAAGGGAACCCTCCTACACTGTTGGTGGGAATGCAAACTAGTACAGCCACTATGGAGAACAGTGTGGAGATTCCTTAAAAAATTGCAAATAGAACTCCCTTATGACCCAGCAATCCCACTGCTGGGCATACACACCGAGGAAACCAGAATTGAAAGAGACACATGTACCCCAATGTTCATCGCAGCACTGTTTATAATAGCCAGGACATGGAAACAACCTAGATGTCCATCAGCAGATGAATGGATAAGAAAGCTGTGGTACATATACACAATGGAGTATTACTCAGCCGTTAAAAAGAATTCATTTGAATCAGTTCTGATGAGATGGACGAAACTGGAGCCGATTATACAGAGTGAAGTAAGCCAGAAAGAAAAACACCAATACAGTATACTAACACATATATACGGAATTTAGAAAGATGGCAATGACGACCCTGGATGCAAGACAGGAAAAAGACGCAGCTGTCTATAACGGACTTTTGGACTCAGAGGGAGAGGGAGAGGGTGGGATGATATGGGAGAATGGCATTCTATCATGTATACTATCATGTAAGAATTGAATCGCTAGTCTATGTCTGACGCAGGATACAGCATGCTTGGGGCTGGTGCATGGGGATGACCCACAGAGATGTTATGGGGAGGGAGGTGGGAGGGGGGTTCATGTTTGGGAACACATGTAAGAATTAAAGATTTTAAAATTAAAAAAAAAAAAAAATAAAAAATAAAAAATAATAAAGGCGGAAAAAAAAAAAAAAAAAAAAAAAAAAAAAAAAGAAGTTAAATAAGCAGGGTGACAATATACAGCCTTCATGTACTCCTTTTCTTATTTGGAACCAGTCTGTTGTTCCATGTCCAGTTCTAACTGTTGCTTCCTGACTTGCATGCAGGTTTCTCAAGAGACAGGTCAGGTGGTCTGGCATTCCATCTCTTTCAGAATTTTCCACAGTTCATTGTTATCCACACAGTCAAAGGCTTTGGCATAGTCAAAGCAGAAATAGATGTTTTTCTAGGACTCTTACTTTTTTGATGATCCATCAGATGGCAATTTTATCTCTGGTTCCTCTGCCTTTTCTAAATCCAGCTTGAACATCTGGAAGTTCACGGTTCACGTTTAGCTGAAGCCTGGCTTGGAGAATTTTGAGCATTACTTTACTAGCTTGTGAGATGAGTGCAATTGTGATGTAGTTTGAGCATTCTTCAGCATTGCCTTTCTTTGGAATTGGAATGAAAACTGACCTTTTCCAGTCCTGTGGCCACTGCTGAGTTTTCCAAATTTGCTGGCATATTGAGTGCAGCACTTTCACAGCATCATCTTTTAGGATTTGAAATAGCTCAGCTGGAATTCTATCACCTTCGCTAGCTTTGTTCATAGTGATGCTTTCTAAGGCCCGCTTGACTTCACATTCCAGGATGTCTGGCTCTAGGTGAGTGATCACACCATTGTGATTGTTTGGGTCGTGAAGATCTCTTTTGTATAGTTCTTCTGTATATTCTTGCCACCTCTTCTTAATATCTTCTCCTTCTGTTAGGTCCATACCATTTCTGTCCTTTTTTGAGCCCATCTTCTCTGTATCAGGGATGCTAATTTCCTGTGGTTTTTATTAAAGTTTCTTTCATAATACATTTATGTCTGTCTTTTGGTTGCTGTATTTCTTTTCCCCTTCAGGAAGAATCACCACAAACTGGACATCCCTAGTTGCCTAGCCGCTATACCATTACTTTTTATTTGGCTCATGCTGAATAATTCTCTTTAGACATTGGTTTTGCTCTCATGGAGTGTGGCTGACTTCTTGACTTTCTTTCCATTGTATTTGAGGATAGTTTGCTTTTTCCCCCTTGGCTATGTTATTTTTTTAAGTCAGGTTTATTGAGGTATATTATACATCCAATAAATTCATCCTTTTTCAGGTATACAGTTCTGCAAATATTGGCAAATATATGCCGTTGTATAACTGCTGCTACAATCAAGATCTATACTATTTCCATCCCCTCACCGAGTTCCCTTGCTCCTCTTTGCAGTCAGTTCTCCCCCAACTCACTGTTCCCCTCTGTCCTCTGGCCCCCAACCCCTGATGTGTTTCCCATTCCTATAATTTTGCTTTTCCTAGAAGAGTCATACAGTAAGTCACTTTTGCTCTTGAAACTCCAATACTTTGGCCACCTGATGCAAAGAACTGTGTCACTGGAAAAGACCCTGATACTGGGAAAGATTGAAGGTGGGAGGAAAGTGGGACACAGAGGATGAGATGGTTGGATGGCCTTACCAATGTGCTGGACATGAGTTTGAGTAAGCTCCGGGAGTTGGTGATGGACACAGAGGCCTGGTGTGCTGCAGTCCATGGGGTCACAAAGAGTTGGACACGACTGAGTGACTGAACTGAACAATTTTGCCTTTCCTAGAATGCCATATAAACAGAATCATGCGGTAAGTCACCTTTTGCTTATGGCCTCTTATACTTAGCTTAATGCTTTGGAGGTTTATCCATGTTACTTGCATGAATTAATAGTCATTACTTTGTATTGCTTTATTGTTAATTTTTATTTATCTATTACTTAACTTTTTATTGAGTATTATTCTACTGTATGTACGTGCTACACCTTGTTTATCCATTCACTAGTTAATGAATATTTGAATTATTTCCAGTTCTATGTGATTGTAAGTAAAATTTCTATAAATCTGCACAGTTTTTCTTAATGGATGTTCATATCCTTTGCTGCATTTTGAGGGATGGTATTTCATATTGTTGTCACATGTTTTTATCCTGATGCTCCAGTAAAGAGGCATGTGGGTTAGACCCCACTTCTGACATTTTGCTAAGTGCCCTCTCCTGGGCTCACCATAGCCAGCTGCGGGCAGGGGATCTGTACACTATTTCCTCCACTGGCTTTGGATTTTTTTCCCCAATCACCTGTCCAAGAGAGTCAAGGTCCTTATTATATTCCTATTTTTCCTGTTTGTTTATTTTTTTTTCAGCAGCATTTTCTAGTCTCCTCCAGTCATCAGAGAGAAAGCCGTGGGTCCCCCTTTGGCTGGCTTCACTCCAGATCTTACATTGCTAGGGGTCTGCTGGCATACAGTTGGCCTCCTGTATTATTCAAGGTTCCCCAGAGAAAGAAATTCAACAGGAGGTACAGGTTTATGTTTATTATAAGCTATTGACTCATGTGATGATGGAAGCTGAACACTCTTATGACCTGCCTTCTGTAAGCAGAGATCCAGGAAGTAGGTGGTATGCTTCCAAGGCTTGAGAGCCAGATGGCTGATACTGAAGATGAGGGTTGAAGTTTGAAGCCTTGAGCACCAAGAGTGCTGAGTCAGAAGATCCATGTCCCTGCTCAACCAACAACCTCACCCTGCTCCTCCTTTTTTTTTTTGTATTTGGGCCCTCTGTGGATTGGGTGATGTCCACCACATTGAAGAGCGCAATGCACTTCACTCACTGTGTTTTTTCCCCCCCATCGTTTGGCTGCGCTGTGTGCAGGAAGGATCCTAGTTCTTAGACCAGGGATCAAACTCCAGCCACCTGAGGTGGAAGTGCAGAGTCTTAACCATTGGACCACCAGGGAAGTCCCTACTCAGTCTATTGATTCAGTGGTTAACCTCTTCCAGTAACACCCTCACAGATATATATATATATATATATACACACATATATATATACACACACATATATATATATATATATATATATATATATATATATATGTAAAATCCAGGTATAATGTTTAACCAGAGAGCTGGGCATCTTGTGATCCAGTCAAGTTGACGCACACAATTAACTTTCATACCCCAAGGCTCCTAAGGGGCTTGGATAGTAGCATTGGACATTTGCTGTGCTAAATGGTTTTGCTCTGCTATTTAACTTCTTGTTTCTTTTCTTAGCTGATGCTTTTGAAATTTAAAATTTTGGGCTGAGCCTCTTTCCCTCATGACTGTTTCTTTCTTTCCTTTTTTTCTCCCAAAGCAATTTTATCAGCTATTAAAGGAGGGCAGTTCCATATACCTCTGTGAACCATCCTAATGCAGAAATCTCTGCTTGCTGTTACAAAACATGCAGACATCTTCAACTGTGCTTTTGTGTGCTAACTTTTCATCTGGCCTCATCTTACTATTCTAGTTGGGTTTTCCTTCCCTCCGATGTCTTCTATTTTTAAAATTTATGATATACATGCTTATTTACAAGCTGTTTTGGATCCTTTTTGGAATGAAGTGAGGTATAAATAAATACAAAAGATTAAGAAAATATCAGAATAAATCAGTGAAAGTTTGCCTAAGACCTACAGGATCCAGCAGCTGTTGGTAAGTCAGTATTTTGGATCTAGTGGTGACTTCTCTGAAGAAAGCAGTACTGCTTTTCAGGAAGTTGTTTCATGTAAAGGCAGCTGAGACACCATTGATAGGAGTCACAAACTCAAATGCCTCTGGGGCCAGGCAGGTCCTACTGATTAATGAAACAGGGTCGTGTAAGGCAATAGGGAGGGGAGGGGACTGTAGCAAACCATGGAGCTGTAGTCCTATCTTATAATGTTTACAATAGGCAATCATGTGGGCTAATCTTGCCAGACTTTTCAGAGGGACCAGATATAAGACAACTGGCCAGGTACTGGTTTTGAGCACCCACCACTACCTTTTGTCATGAAATCCTACCTTTGGATGAAATTTTCAATGGAAATCCAGTATGTACAGGAGTGAAAAAGCTGTTTTACAACTAAACATTCAAAAACTAAGATCATGGCATCCAGTCCCATCACTTCATGGAAAATAGATGGGGAAACAATGGAAACAGTGACAGACTATTTTCTTGGGCTCCGAAATCACTGTGAATAGTGACTGCAGCCATGAAACTAAAAGACGCTTGCTCGTTGGAAGAAAAGCTATGACAAACCTAGACAGTATATTAAAAAGGAGAGACATCACTTTGCCGACAAAAGTTCTTATCGTCAAAGCTATGATTTTTCCATTAGTCATGTACTGACGTGAGAGTTGGACCACAAAGAAGGCTCAGCACCGAAGAACTGATGCTTTCGAACTGTGGTGTTGGAGGAGACGTGTGAGTGTCCCTTGGACAGCAAGGAGATCCAACCTGTCAATCCTAAAGGAAATTAACCCTGAATATTCATTAGAAGGACTGATGCTGAAACTGAAGCCTCAATACTATGGCTACCTGATGTAAAGCACTAACTCACTGGAAAAGACCCTAATGCTGGGAAAGATTGAGGGCAAGAGGGAAAGGGGACAACAGAGGATGATGAGATGGCTAAATGGCATCACCAACTCAATGGATGTGGGGTCACAAAGAGTTGGACATGACTTAGTGACTCAACACAACAAAGGTTAGGTGGCTTAGTTGATTTGAATGTGGCAGCCTGAAGCAGAGAACTCCAGAGTTCCCCTCCTCAAAGGCCACATGACTCAGAGGAACAGTTTAGAAACCTTCAGACCAGATCACAGGCAAGGTCTTCTTTCCCTGCCCTGATCGCTTCTTGTATTTTCTTCTGTGCCTCTGGGAATAGTCTCTAGCTTTCCAGCCCTGGACATGGTGGCTTTGCACATTACAGATTGCCCTTGAATTAACTTCCAAGCACGTGTGTGCTTTGCAAATTTGGAAATTATTTTTGTCTCATGGACAAAACACTGACTGTGTGTGCGTGTGTGTGTCCGTGGGTGTGAATATGTGTGTCTGTGTGTATGTGAGCCTGGGGATGAGGGCACATCTGTTTTTTGGGTGTTTATAGTCCCGAGAAGGCCAAGTTGATTGTGCAGGGCGTGTCTTGAGTTAGTGATATTCTAGAATAGAGGTCAGCAAACTACCACCCATGGGGCAAATTCAGCCTGTAGCCTGTGTTTGTATAGTGTGTCAGCTGAGAATGGCTTTTACTTTTTAAAAAGTTTGTTAACATAAAAGACCTGCACACGTCCTACAAAGTCTAAAAATTTACTATCTGGCTCGTTACTGAAAATGATTGCCAAGCCCTATTCTGAAATGTCTTGCACGTTTTCATTTGTTGCTGTTGTTCAGTTGCTAAGTTGTGTCCAACTCTTTGTGATCCCATGGACTGTAGCACACTAGATTCCCCTGTCCTTCACTATCTCCCGGAGTTTGCTCAGGTTCATGTCCACTGAGTCGGTGATGCTATCTAAACATCTTATCCTCTGCTGCCCTCATCTCCTTTTGCCGTCAGCCTTTTCCAGTATCAGAGTCTTTACCAAAGAGTTGGCTTTAAATATTTTCATTTAGTTTGAACCAACCAGTTACAAGTCTTTAAATAAGCCTCCGGTATAGAAGCGGTATCAGCGGGCTGCCTTGCTCTGCTCTGAGCAGGCTGCTACCATGAGCTTGCTCCCCATTTCTCCTCCTGACCAGCATGCTGCTCCCCAGGTGGGTGAAGACAGCTGAGTACTTGAGCAGCCTGGAGAATGGGGGCTGTAACCCTGCAAAACCTGTGGCCAGGCTGAGCGGCTCACGTGTCCCTCTCCAGGCTTGGCCCCCTAGGAGCTGGATTCCCCAAGGAATACTCCGTTGCTGCCACATCCACGTTTAGGGTCTGCTAAACTGGGAGGCTTCCATATGATTCCTCTGTCTGAGCCATCCTCCAAGACAGTGAAGACTTGAATTAACTTTAGGATTCAGACAATCTAGTCTTCTCTGAGCCCAGGTGAATCCCACTGACACTCTTTGGGCTAAGGAAGAGGGCTCTGCTGTTGCAGGGGCTGCACGGCTGTTGCTTCACTTCTAAAGTCTGGGAGGGGCTCTTGGAAGTCATTCCAGCCAGTCGTCTACCCTGGGAGAGCCCCTTCCCCATGTGCTTCCCAGAGGCTGGCTCCAGCTGTCACTCATGGTGTCCGAGAGCACAGCTCCTCTCCAAGTCCAGAGGAAGCCATTCACGTCATAGTCAGTGACTCTAGCTAATGGGCACCCTTCTTGGTTCTGGTGGGCAGACTTCTGCTCTGGTCAGCTGTCTTGGGCTGAGCCCCTTTGGGCTGAGGAGGAGTGCAGGGCGCTGGGAGTCAGCACACCCCCATTCAAACATGGCTTCAGCCCCAGCCCCCTCCGTGATCTCGCCAAGTCACCGTCTTCCTACGGGACTCAGTTTCTTCATTTGGAAAAGGCGAAGGCTGGGCTAGATCCCCCAACCAGTGGACAAATCCTCTAAGAGGTTTTTTTTTTTAACTACTCTATTTTTATTTCAGAAAATGGTTGTAAATATTTTCTGGCTCATCTGGCAGGTCACCATACACCTAGACGTAGCCATAAAATGTTAGTGCCTAACTTCTGTGTTCAAGAGGACACTGAGTCAATCAGAACTACGTACTTTAGTTCTCATGGGCTGATGAGAGAAAGCACAGATGTGACTGAACATTTGTATCCACCGAAGGCCCACGATGTCATGGCTTTCTATGTCAATGAAGGTTTTGAAAGACAGAAAAGCTGAGTGGGGGAATTGAGTCATCACAGAGCACTCTTTTCATAGCAGTCTTGCCAAATGCAAACAAATCTGTACATGAGCAGCGCATCCCTGCTGTGAGCAGCAATGCTCTTCAGCAAAAGCATCATCGACTGCATTATTTTAATGCTCTTCATTTTAATTTTAATGTTTCTGTCATTTTGTTGGCATTTAATCCAAGAATGCTTTTGGTTTTCCAGTTGTGTAAGAGCTAAAAGCCTAAAACATTTATACCTAACTTTACATATGTATGTGTGTGTTTACTACTATAATAAAAATAATTTAAGTCAGAGTTGGGGCCCTGTGGACACTTTTTTCCCTCTCCAAGTGTCATGCACTTTACTCAAGAATCAATGGTGTAACCGAGGATCTTTGGACCATGTCTGTAAAGGGCCAGAGAGTAAATATTTAGAATTTGTGAGTCATATTATCTCTGATGCAACTTCTCAGCTCCGAAGTTGTAGTGCACAAGCAGTCATAGATAATATGTAAACAGATGGGTGTGGCTTTCTTCCAATAAAACTTTATTTACAAAAATAAGCAGCAGGCTGAAGTTGGCCCTCAGGCCATAGCGTGTGGACCTCTGGTCTACAAGATAACTGAAGCATCTTCCTTCTCAGATACTTAACAAAGTAATCTTACTCAGGAGGTGGGTTTTCTCGGGGTTCTCAAAATACCCTCCTGGTTTCTGCAGTGTTAATTTCCTGGGGTGCTCCAAGGAGACGTGCTGACAGCCCAGATCACAGGGAAGATTCCTTGCTTTGGCCATGGTATCCGGCTCCAGCTCCGGACCCAGGGTCAGTTGAGATTTCACCAAGTCTCCCCAGGGAACCGCCTTGGCACCTTTGTCGGGGAACGATCTCCACTCCCTGGCACACACACCTTGCCAACATTTGGAGGCTGTTATCAAAATAATCCTGTAGCCCAACCTTATGAAGCTGGGCCCTTTTATCTTTCTTTGTAAATCACCCTCTCCCTCCACTTAATCCTGCCTGGCCTGCTCATCTGAACTCCCTCCAATCTGTCTCTAGTGAGCTGATGCTGGGCTCCGGGGCTGCAGGCAGCCAGGTGCGCCCTCACTGAGGCTCTGGGGAGAGACAGAGGTCTCTCTTTCATCTGCAGGGGAGGAGCTCTAGCTGCAAATCCTCACAACTTTCTCTGCTCTCGTTGAATGGAACCCAAATAGGTTATTTATTCAGCATTCTTTCAACATTTGTTTACTGAGCTCCCCAATAAGTGCCATGTAGCATGCCAGGCACTAAAAGCACAGTGGTAGATGATGGCAGTGCCACACTAACTTGGGATTGACATGGAATGGATGGACAAAAACACAAATCCTTACATATTTTCAAGGTGCTATGGAAGGAACCAACAAGGGTTGAACTGGACAATGGGGCAGTAGCGTACAGGGACTTCTGTCCAGACAGAGTGGTTGAGAAGGCTCTCCAAGGAAGTGACATCCTATACCTAGGTCTAAAAGATGCCAAGGAGTCAACCATGAGGCCATTGGAGGGAGGAACATCCCATACAGTGAAATAGCATGTGTAAAGGTCCTGAGGTAGGAATGGGCTTCTGGTTTTATTGTGTGAGGAGTAGAGAGGAGAGTGTCTGCTCAGAGATTCCCGCCTAGGGCTTCTCAGTGTGGTTAGCAGAGCCCTAGTCAGTACATGGAAGCACATACACATGCAGATGTGAATACATGTGAATACTCCTCACATAAAAGCTTAATAATCACACAATGAACTTAATAATCATTATCAAAATAGCTTCTACTTAATGGCAAGGACTGGGCTTCCCTGGAGGCGCCAGTGGTGAAGAACCTGCCTGCCAGTGCAGAAGACATAGAGATGCGGGTTTGATCCCTAGGTCGGGAAGGGTCCCTGGAGGAGGGCATGGCAACCCACTCCAGTATTCATGCCTGGAGAATCTCCATGGATAGAGGAGCCTGACAGGCTATAGTTCATGGGCTCACAAAGAGTCAGACACAGCTGAAGTGACAGAGCGCAGCACAATGGCAAGGGCCTATATGGCATGGCTCTACCCTTTATCAAATTTATTACACTTACTATTCAGAGGGGGGCTTTCCTGAAGGCTCAGTGGGTAAAGAATACCCCTGCAATGCAGGAGACACAGGAGACTCATGCTCGATCCCTCGATTGCAAAGATCCCCTGGAGGAGGAGATGGCAACCCACTGCAGTATTCTTGCCTAGAGAATCCCATGGACAGAGGAGCCTGGTGGGCTATAGTCCAAAAGGGTGGCAAAGAGTTGGACACGACTGAGTGACTAAGCACACGTACACACACACACACACACACACACACACACACACACACACACACAATATTCAGGGCAACCCTTTGAAGGAGTAATGCCCTCCCTGGCATTTTACTGATTAAGAAACTGACATTCAGAGAGGTTAAGTCATTTTTCCAACGTCACACAGCTAATAAGCGACAGAACTGCGATTCTAATCCAGAGCAGCTGGATTCAAAGCCCTTATTTTATTTTCACTTTGATTCAGAATTCTTCTATTGCATTTGGAAATAAACTAAGTCTGCAGCTTGTTCATTCACACCCTATGCAAGATGCAGGCAATACAGAGGAAAAAGACACAATAGTGCTCTTGAGAGTTCTTGAGAGCTCATTGCTTAATGGATGAGACAGATGCCAAAGAGAGTACATGCTGTGCTGGGGTCAGTGCAGGGGCTGTGGATGTATTGGGGTTGGGAGGTCAAGGAAGGCTTCCTAGAGCTTAATCTTGAAGAGAAAGGTGGGATTTGGAAAGGTGCTTGAGGCAGAGGGAGCAGCAAGCATGAAGGCTCAGAGGCATAAAAGTGTCTGCTGTGTTCAGCTGGGGAAAGCATGTCATTTGGCCTGGCTGGAGCCCTGGCTGTGGAAAGGTGATGAGCGCATGCTTGGAGGGTCAGCTGGGTGCATCGGGGTATGAGGGGCTCTGTTCTGGGGTCTGTGTCCTGTGGTGATTATGAAGAAAACCACTGAGTGTCTTAAGTACGGAAGGCTGGGGTCAGACTACCTAGCTTTGTACCCTGGCCTCATTGTTCACTCCTGTGTGATCTCTGTAAATGACTTAACCACCGTGTGCCTCAGTTTTATCATCTGGAAAATGGGGATAGCTCCTTGACAGAGCTGCTGGGAGGCCTATATGAGTTAATTCAAGCAAAAGACTTGGGACAGGGCTCGGCATAAAGTCAGCACTGAACAGCATTCAGTGTTGTCATCACCGTCATCATCACCACCATTGTCCATCATCACCATCGTCATTTGATGGATCACAAACATGCCCATCTTGCAGCTCTGTGGATGCTGGCCTGGAGGAGGTCCTGTCAGAGGCTGGAAGGCAAGTCAAGGGCATTGGCAGCAGTGCAGGGGACCCATGAAAGGGCCAGGATGGGGCACTGGGCATAGTAAGAAATGAACCATCTGGAAGACGAGCAGGAGGTGGAGGTGACAAAACCTGAGAAGCAGTTGGAAGCCCAGCAAGGGGTTGGCCAGAGGAGACTAGCGTTAGAATCCCATGGACAGAGAGCCTGGCAGACTACAGTCCACAGGGTCACACAGAGTCGGACACGACTGAAGTGACTTAGCATGCACGCACACACGGCTGCTCTTACGGCTCTTATAGATAAGGAAACAGAGTCTCAGAGATGTTAAGTAACTGACCTAAAGTCACACAGCTAATTGGTGGTAGAAGCTGGCCTGTCTGACTTGACCGTTCTTTTTCCACTGCCTTGCTTTAGTTTTCCCACTTCATCTGCTACTTCCCCCAATGGCCAGTCTCCCCACCTGACTCCTGTAATTCCTGGGCCTGACACAGAGCAGATGCTTATGTGTACCTAAAACACTGCACTTCCTGTTTCCTGTACCCATCTGTGTTTCTGATAGTGGCTGGAAACTGGTCCTTTAACACAGCCTTGCCAGGTGCCTGGCTTAGTGGGAGGAACTCGAGTCTGCTGATTATGATCAAGTCTATTTTTAATTTGAATCCCCCCAGTAGCTGAGTCAGTGGGCCCAGACACCTTCAATGTCTCCCTTTCCTGGGCTTAAACACGAGGAAGAGATGCTATTTTCTGTATGGATTTGAATCGGCTAGGAAGTTGCCAGAAAATGTCCTGCCTTGGAGCTGCCCGGAGGGACCAGGCCATGTGCCCTGGCAGCCTTGGTTGGGAGAAGCGAGTCCTTCTTGCTCAGCCTCCCGCTCCTGGTCCCCCAGTCCAGCCCAAGTGCAAGGAGCCAGGGTCCCAGGAGGGTCGGGAGCTGAGCTGCAAATGTCCGGCCCGGCCTGGCCTCTCTCAGCACATGTGATACATTAGGCCCCAAGGGCTCCCTGGAGATTCTGTTCCCATCATCTCCTCTGCAGCAGTTCGGAGGTGATGGGAAGATCAAGATGAGCACGTTTGTGTATCATGTGCTGAAGGCTTGTTGGCCTGGGGCCGTCTCTGCTGGGGTGTGGGGAAGGAGGTGACATTTGAAGTCTGAGTGAGGAGAGGGGTGAGCCCCGGCAAAGTGGGGTTTGCAGAGGCTGGCCCAGGGGCAGTGACCGAGCGGCAATCAGTAGCCTGTGAATTGAGCATCCACATTTCCAGGGCCCAGCAGGGCCTGGATGCAGCTCTCTGGGCCCTTCTTTCGGGCCAGGTTTGGCTCCCCACGTGTCAGACTGTGGATCTGCTCCTGGGGAGGAGGGAGGCTGGCAGGCTGGCAGAGGGAGCCCACTGGGGACCCCGAAAGAAGCTCCAGAATCTCTGGAGGGGGTGGGGTGCAAATGACCTTCCTCACCCTAGATTCCATCCCGCTTCAAGGGCAGCCTCGGGGATGGAGACCATAGGATCCCAAGAGAGAGTGCAGCTGAGGGTTTCAGTTTATGTCTGGCCCCAGGCTGAATGCTGGGCAGTGTTTTCCTGTGGGTGATTGGTTCTTTTAGCCACTGATTCATCGATTTAAAAACGTATTAAAAAACGATTCCGCGCTAAGTGTGAGGAACGAGCCAAAAAAGTTTCAATTCCTGACCTTGAGAAAAGATGGATGCATATGTAAGTACAGAATAATGAGCTAGTTATAGCATTCCTCTGTGTTAGGCAATTTCTGGTCCTCCCACAGTTCAAAAGCTCCTCCTGCACAGCAGTCAATATTCCTTGCAAAATGCAGTCAGGTTCACTGGTCCCCTTCTGATCCTTAGTGAGTCTGCAAGTGTGATGCTAAATGCATTTTGAGTTGTGGGTCCCTCCGGTTCTCCTCTGGGCTTCCATCCCAGTGCAGCACAGCAACCCCAGAACCTCTGCTCTGGGAGGACTGGGAGCCCAGAACTCTGGTTGAGCTGAGATGCGGATGCTAGGCAGTAAGGTTGGTGTACCCTCTGTAAAGCTGTGGTTCTCACATTCCAGCCATAGGTGAGGCGGAGGAATGAATACAGGCGAGTTTCCCAGACCACTGGCTAACAGCTCCAAACAGCTACTCTAAGAGCCCTGGATGTTTGGCTCACTTGGAAGGGTCAGCCTAGTTATCCCTTGTGTCTTTACCCGCAGGGCGCGTGCCTGTACGTATACTCGTGTCTGTAGTATATGTGTTTCTTTTAAGGGCCACATCTTCTCCTGGACCAGGAGGATTTCACACTTGAGGGGAACTGATGGCTCAGATGGTAAAGAATCTGCCTGCAATGTGGAAGACCCGGGCTCAATCCCTGGGTTGGGAAGATGCCTTGGAGGAGGGTATGGTGACACACGCCAGTCTTCTTGCCTGGAGAATCCCATGGACAGAGTAGCCCGGCAGTCTACAGTCATTCCATGGGGTTGCAAAGAGTCGGATATGACTGAGCAACTAACACTTTCACTTTCTTTCCAGACAGGGAAGTGCCCTGGGAGAGCCCTGCTGGTGGAGTCCCTTATGGGCCTTAGCCTCTTTGGGTTCTGGGCTTGAGGAGGCTGTGTCTGTACAGGTTTGATGACAGCAGGTCTCATGATGGCTATGGGCATGGACTCTGTCCAAGAACCCCTTCCGCCATTTTCCCAAGGCAGGCAGGAGCAGGAGGAACAGGCTGACCCTCAGTCTCAAGACAGGTCCACTTGCTGTCAGGTCACCAGGCCCTTCTGCTCGGATGGTGACTCATGGGAAGGCCTGAAGGGACAGGTGTACTGAAAGAAGGCTGAGCTCATCTCCTTGGAGAGGGAAGTGTGCATGGGTGTGTGCTCAGTTGTGTATGACACATGGACTGCAGCCCGCCAGGCTCCTCTATCCATGGGATTTTCCAGGCAAGAATACTGGAATGGGTTGCCATTTCCTCCTCCAATGGACAGGGAAAGCCTCTTCAAACCCTCCGGTTGGGGCCACTCTTGGGGAGCAGCTGAGGTCCTCTTTCTGTAAACTGGCTCCATTCAGACCCCAGGACACTCACTGCCCTGGCTGTAACTATCGGCTCGCACCTTTTCCCAAAGCAAATGCCAGGCTTTAGAACCCTCATTTACATTTCATTAGGAGGTGTCAGGCGGGGTGTTAAAGAACAGAGCTCTTCTATCCCTGAATCAGAAGTTTTCAGGGCAGCACTCAGCTCTAATTCTGCAGCCACCACCTCAGTGGATCGACCTCCCCCACCCCAAATCAGAGCCCAGAACCATCTGAACCAAAATACTGCCTCCCATCCATGGAGGGAGCCCCACTGCTTGTCAGCTTCAGCACCAGGCACTTTGCCTATGTTTTGACCCATTCTCAACACAAACCTGAAAGGTAGGTATCATCATCTCCATTTTACAGGAGAGGAAACTGAGGCTCAGAGACAGTTAAGTGACTCAACCAAGGCCACACAGCCAGGAAATGGCAGAACTGAGCTGCAGACTTAAGTCAACCTGCCTACAGTTTTCCTGTTCTTTTCATTTCACTGACTACCCCGCTACCCAGGTGAAGGGAATCAGGTGTGACAATTACCTGTATCCTAGGAGTTTAGTGTGGGCTCTTGGAAAAGAAAGGCAAGAGAGAGTAAGTGAGGGTGAGAGAGAGAGAGAGATTCTATATGCGGTGTGTGTGTGTGTTTAGGAGACATTCATACAGCTTTCATCAACTTCTTTTTGTCGTTGTTCAGTTGCTCAGTCATGTCTCACTCTTTGCGACCCCATGGATTGCAGCATGCCAGGCTTCCCTGTCCTTCACTATTGCCCAGAGTTTGCTCAGACTGTGTCCATTGTGTTGATGATGCCATCCAACCATCTTATCCTCTGTTGCCCCCTTCTCCTCCTGCCCTTAATCATTCCCAGCTTCTTCTTAATGTCCCCCAAATCACAGAGCGCAATGGTGGTGTTTCTCTGTCCACTACCAGGCACAGTGTGACATTCTCAAGTTGACCACAGCTTAACTTAGCTCCTGGGTCAGAACACTGGAGGCATGGAGACCTCCAATACGTGCCTTATAGAGGGAATATGGCATCACTGCTGTCTTCCAGTCTGGTACTTAGGGCATGGACAGTTTGAAATCTTGCGGAGCAGATGCTATGGTGGATTTATCTCAAAGGCACAGAACCCTGAGGCTCAGAGGAGAGTGGGGAAGTCCTGTTGTTTTCTCTGTATTCCCAAGGGCCTGCAGCCATGCCCAGCAGTGCGTTTGCTCTGAAGAACAGTGGCATGCCTCTCCCGCCTGTCCTGGAGAGCCAGTTCCTCCTCAGGATCGTATCAATTTGTGTTTTAATGCATTTCCACATGCAAAATGTGTCTCAGCATTTTTCATTAGATTTTTAAGGCTCAGATTGATGAGGGCGAGGTGAGAGGCAGACACGGGGGTCTGAGAGACAAAAGGTTCAGTAATGAGTTAGAAATTTACAAAACACGGAAGCAAATGTGGCTTCAATACACGGCGTGACCCTTTATAAGGCTGGAAATTATTCTTCAAAAAATCATGCTGGCCTGACTTCAGAGTCGAATGGACGCAGGGATACCACAGATTGACTTTGAGAAGTGGGTTGGTATTGCAAGAATTTTTTAATTTCCTGTAACTCACAACAATTTTCCCCCAGTGAGACTTTAGAACCACTCCTGCGATGGTACATTGACTGCATTTGTGGAACGATCTGCTGTTTGAACCAGCTGATGCAGAAAAAGAAAACCCAAGGAAGGAAGGACACGAATGGGATTGCCTCCCTCTTCCATCCCCCATCACGAAAAGTTTAGGAGACTTCCAGGTAAATGAAGGATCTACCACTTCAGCCTACGCGTTTTAAAATGCGAAGTAAAAATGGCGTCACTTACACTTCTGAACTGAAAAGAATTTGGGAAAAGCAGATTATTATTAATTATTTTTAATAGCTTCTTAATTAGCCCTTCAAACAAGTTTTTCAAAATCCCCAAAGGTGTCTAATTTGCATGACATGTTTTTACTTGTCTATGCATTTCATTAGCAGTACTTCTTTTTTTAAAAAACCTAACGGCAAGAGAGTATTACGCTTTCAGAAGGTCGGCAGAAAAAAAAAAACGGGGAAGAAAAAAGAACTTAAATCATTGCTCCAAAAAGTCTTGCGTTTCTTGTTCCAGTTCGGTGGTGTCTTGCCTGTATCTCAGGGCACTTATTGGAGCTTGTCTGTCTTTCAGAAATCACTAAACAAATCCGCGAAAGTGAAAACCTGCATGGAAGATGGGCTGCTGGACGTGATCCACCAGGGGCAGGGGTTTATTAGGCGGACGACCCCTTCTTCTTCCAAACAGCAAATCCATTACAATAATGGGCTCCGGAGCCATCAGCGGGTCAGGAGCCCGACGTGTGGACACTGAGCAATCCGCACACGGCTGCTTTTTACAATGTGTGAAGCCAGGCAGAAAAGCGGCACATTTGATTGAGAACAGAGGAGAGCGGCCGAAACCAGCCTTCCCTTTGCACCAGCTTCCGGGGGCGATTCAGGGCTGTGGAACAGGAGAGATGACACTTGGCAGCCTAGGGCGTGGGGCTAAACAGAGGGCCTGGACCCGGAAGGAGAGGAGGGGGAGCTAATTAATGCTTCGCCCTGCTTGCCTTGCACGCCTCCTTTCTGTACCTCTGCCGACAACACCGTTAAGAAAAAATAGCAACGTTATCTAGTGCTTAGCATGCGCTAGGCCTTGTCCGAAATGCTTTACTTGAATTATCTCATCTTTATCCTGGCAGCAAAATAAGACCCTGTATTGCTCCATTTAACAGATAATAATCATTTCCTCTCTCACTTTTATTGAGCATTTACTATGTGGCAAGACCTGTACTATACATGTATTAATTCAGTGAATCATCACAACACTCAATGGGGTTGATATGGTTTTTTTTTTGCCCACTTTACAAATGTAACTTCCCTGGTGGCTCAGGCGGTAAAGTGTCTGTCTACAATGCAGGAGACCTGGGTTCAATCCCTGGGTGGGGAAGATCTCTTGGAGAAAGAAATGGCAACCCACTCCAGTATTCCTGCCTGGAAAATCCCATGGATCGAGGAGCCTGGTAGGCTACAGTCCATGGGGTCGCAAAGAGCTGGACACGACTGAGCGACTTCACTTTCACTTTACAAATGAGGAAAGGGAGGCACAGAGAAGTTAAGTAACTTGCCTTGGGCACACAGCTGCTGAATGTCGGAGATGAGATTTGAAGCAAGGTGGTGGGGCACCATTTATTATCATCCTTCAAGGCCCATTCCTCTCAGGAAGTCTTTCCTCCCAGGAAGTCTTCCCTTGGATCTGCAGGTCTATTCTTTGGCCATGTATTATCATGTGTGCTGTCCTCTGAGAGTATATGCCATGGGGGAGCAGGGCCCACGTTCTTCCCCCCCTGGATTCTCAGCATCACCCAGCCCATTGCCTTGCATGGAGCAGGTACTCAACACATATTTGTTGAACGAAGGATGTAACCACAAAACAACTTTCGTTTTGAACTTGAGCGCCGGGTAGAATTTAGCACGTAGGACATTGCAAGGAGATAAGCGACGCTGATGGTCAGTATTTGGTGTGTCCGTTTTTGGTGTGTCAATTTGACTGGGCCAGGGAACATCCAAATAATTAGTAAAACATTATAACTGGGTATGTCTGTGAGGGTATTTCCGGAAGAGACTAGTATTTGATTTGGTCGCCTGAGTGAAGAAGATCACCCTCACTCATATGATCAGCATCATCCCAACCCTTGGGTGACTATGTGGAACGAAAAGATGGAGGAAGGTGAATGTGCCCTCTTGCTTGCGCAGAGACATATATCTTCTTTTAACCTTGGGCATCAATGCTTCTAATTCCTGGGATTTTGGAATCAAATTGGGACATACCCCATTGGCTTCCCTGGTTCTCAGGTCTTTGGGTTTGGACTGGATTTAACTACTACTTCTCTGGACCTGCCTGGTGGCTCAGACAGTAAAGAATCCACCTGCTGTGTGGGAAACCTGGGTTCGATCCCTGGCTTGGGAAGATCCCCTGGAGAAGGGAATGGCTACCCACTCCAGTATTCTGGCCTGGAGAATTCTGTGGACAGAGGAGCTTAGTGGGCTATAGTCTATGGGGTCACAAAGAGTCGGATACACCTGAAGAGATTTTCACATCACTTTCTGGACGTCCAGCTTGCACGGGGCAGATCACGGAGTTTCTTGGCATCCATAATCATGTGAGCTGGTTCCTGTTATTAATAGAAACCTCCTCTTCTAAATAAATACCTCCCTCTATCTATCTTTTTATACAGTTCTATGTATGTGTGAGGGACAAGGAAGCCTGGCATGCTGCAGTCTACGGGGTTGCAAAAAGTCAAACATGACTTGGCTGCTGAACAACAACATCTATACGTCTATCATCTATCTGTCTATCTCTATATCTTATTGGTTCTGTTTCTCTGGAGAAGCCTGAAAAATACAAGGCACAGTACTGCTTATTAAATTTCAAGGTTATTTGTCTTCTTTTCTTACCTACTAATGGAAATTTCTCTTCTGGAGTCACACTCATTAGCACTCAGAGGCTGTCATGGCAAAATCCTTCCAAAATAGCCCCAAGTATATTCGTGGGAGGAAGAGAAGCTAAGTCACCAACAGGAAGAGTATTATGGCTCGGCACACAGGAAGAGTTTGAAATACAGGGCTGGCAGCCTCTTGCCTCTGTGCTGGCCCCAGAGGGCTTGTGAAGATTTGGGGTTTCTTGGGAGAGCGGCATGGAGAACCCAAAAGGCTTGTGCCAAAGCCATGTGGAAATTTTGTGATGTTGGTTCATCTTTCCAACATATTTAGTATCCAGCAACACAGAACTAATCAATGGTAGTAGAAGGCACCTCCCTTATTATCAGATGCATGAATCAAGAGAGAATCTTTCTCTAGTTGGAGCAGGAGCTTAATCAAAGCAGTGCAGGACTTTGCTTTAGGACAAGTCTTCCATTTTCCTCTGGGCTCTCTTCGTTCGCTTTTTTTCCCACCATATACACCTTTTGTTCACTCTCCCATTTTGAGCCTCAGCATCCTCATCTGTGAAATGGGCAATAATTAAACTTACTTCAGAGGGCAGACTAAATGAAATGAGGCATGTAAAAAGCATGGCAAAGTGCCTCCTAAAAGGGCTCAATGGCCATTGGCAGTTATTCTATTCTATTGTAGACTTCATACTCTCTTCTGAAGGAACTGCGAGAAGCAAGAATTTCAGTTCTTCACCAGGCCAGCCTCTGGGAGATGGGCGCTTCATGATGTAGATTCTCTCGTCTTTCCATCCTTTCTTCCCATGCCTCCTGCCTACCAGGTTCCCAGCCCTTCCCCGACCCGACACAACTGCTCCTTGGGAAAGGACTCAGCCCCGAGTCGAGAAACCCTACAGGGCGGCTCATTCCCATGTTCCTCGTTTCACAAATGAGATACCAAGGCCCAGAGAGGTTAGAGGCTTGTCTAAACTCACACAGCTCATTAGAGGCTGAGCCAGTTGAACCCTCAGTATGAACTGGAAACACCATGTCCCTTCTCTCCAGGCCACCCGTCATGTCAAAGGGCAGAAATACCATGGGTCCTACTGAAGCAATGATTCTTGACCAGAGCTGGTATTCCGCCCAGTAGAGAACACTGGGCAACGTCTGTAATATTTTTAGTTGTTGTAAGACTGAGTGGAGTGGGGCTGCTTCTAGCATTTAGTGGTGGAGGCAAGAGATATTGCTAATTATCCTACAGAGTTCAAAACAGCCTCCCTAAAGAGGGCTTAGCCTACCCTGAACATCAACAGTATCGAAGCTGGGAAAACCTGTACTAAGGGAATTTCAGAGATCAGAAGGGGAAATCAGTTTGAGGGTCCAGGGGTCACCATTCTACTCTGCCTGGATGTGGCCACAGAATAGTAATGGCAATTCACACCAGGAAATCTACTTTTCAAGGCAAAGGGCTTTCACAGGGATCATATAATTTTTTTTAAGTTGAAGTATAGGATTTACAATGTTTCAGATGTATAGCAAAGTGATTCAGTTATATATATGTATATATATATATATATATTCTTTTTCAGATTCTTTTCCATTATACGTTATTATGAGATATTGAATAGAATTCCCTGAGCTGTACAGTAGGTCCTTGTTTATCTAATTTATATATAGTAGTGTGTGTCTGTTAATCCCCAGTTCCTGTTTTATCCCTCCCCCATCTTCCCCTTTGGTGACCATAAGTCTGTTTTCTATAGGCCAATTGCAGCCACATGGATGGATCTACAGATTATCATACTAAGTGAAGTCAGTCTGAAAAACAAATATTATATGATATCACTTATATGTGGAATCTAAGAAAAAAAAGATACACAAGCATTGTATTGTTTAAGCCTCACAATAACCCCAAGAAAGTTGGTGTGATGATTCCATTTTACAGATGTGAAAAAAGGGTATCTGAGAATAGGTACAACCTGCCCAAGGCCACACAGGCAGGAAGTGGCTCGTGGCAGGGCTTGAGGTCAGATCTTCTGACTGCAAGCCCCTTGCCATCCTCACACCAGCTTTACCCCATTCTAGGGCTGGGCCCTTGGGTGACAGACCCCCAGAGTATGGGGGAGGAAGGACCCATGGCCATTTAGAAGGGAGCCAACTTCCCAGACACCTAAAATGAATCCCACAGTAAATTCCACTTCACTGAGTCTCGCTGATCAAAGAAGATTATCATCAGGAAAAACAAATCTTGGGTCTTGGGAACGACTTCTGTGTGAGTGTGAAATTTTAACCAAAAGCGTTCATCTGGGGAGGTTTGTAGGGCTTCCCAGGTAACTCAGAGGTAAAGAGCCTGCCTGCCAACGCAGGAGACATGGGTTCGGCCCCCGGGCCAGGAAGATCCCCTGAAGTAGGAAATGGCAACCCATTTCAGTATTCTTGCCTGGAAGATTTCATGGACAAAGGAGCCTGGCGGGCTACAGTCCATGGAGTCGCAAAGAATCAGACTGAGCAACTGAGCACACAGGTGTGGGGAGGTCTATGGTACAAGTGAGGGTCCTCGGCACAGAGCAGTTACCAGTTCAAGGTCTAGGCCACATCGAATTTTACCCATGGAGCACCAGAAGCTCAGAGAGGAGTGGATGTCCCTGGAAAATCACACAGCAAGTGGGAGGCCCCGGCTGCACCAACAGTCAGGCCTCTGGACACTGGCTCTTATCCTGCTTCTCTGTGAAGAAAACGTGCATAGAAACTGGCTCAGACCTCCCACACCAGAGCAGAGTGCCTTTTAGACAAAGGGACGGTGGCCACGTGGGCTGAGCATTAGAGCCTACAAACCCAGATCCCGGGGTCGATTGCAGCCAGCACGTCCCTGGGGCTCACAGAAATGCTCTCTTTTCCCCTCTGTCCCCTACCTGCGCTGGAGCCTGGCAGTGTCACACGTGGCCCCCGATGGGGCCGGGGCTGCTTGTGGACAAGAGGCTATCTCTGAGTCAGGGGCTTGTCCAGGATCAGTCATTCCTGGACCCTGGGTTTTGGAGCCTCAGGGGAGAAGCCCACGGAAGCGTGGAAGCGAGGCCTCAGTTATCTGCCTGGTCATACCCATTCGTGGCGGAGGATGAGAACACACCCTCCCAAATGGGGCTCCATGATGGATGTGGAGAAGCAACCAAATGTCCCTCATTAATCACCAGCTCCATCTGGTTCCCCGCCTGATGGTTTTCAGCTGACTTGAAAAAGACCCAATTAGATCAAAACATTTTGACAATTTGTCTTGTGGCATGAACAGGTCCAGATCGAGGCTATGATTTCATCATCCCGGAGGGAGGAAGGAATTGGGGTGTGGGTCACGCACAGAGCTCAGCGGGACGTGGGGGTCTCCCCGGGGAGCCTTCCTGTGAAAGCAGAGAGCGACTCACCTCCTGCTGGCCGCTAACCCTGTCAATCCAGGGCCGGCAGGAGCAGGCAGGATGGGGAGTGGCCCTGGGTTTGGGTGGAAAAGGCCTGAGTTGCGGGAATATGGGTGGGGTGGAAAAGATGGACAACAAGGAAGGACCAAATATTTCAGCCACTTGGCATGTGGGTGTTGGACGTGGACCAGGATTAGAAGTGGAGATGTGACTAAGGCCAGGCCTGTTCCAACTTGTGTACCAGTGAGATGCCTGGGGACCCAGCTTCTCAGCCCCAGAAGAGAGTCACTGATTTCCTGGTGGTTCTGGTTCCTGGAGATGGGCTTATAGATCCCAGAGATTCCTGCACTTCTCTTGCAGAGTGGGGGACTCCAGCAGGGCCCGAACGCAGCCACAGCGGGCAGTCATGTCCATGGAAGCAGAGCTCTTGGTTCTCGAAAACCATGGGTTTAGCTGCCCCCTTGGAAGTTCTTGTGGGAAGCTCACCAAAAGAGAGCGCCGCCAGACTGATCAACACCACCTCAGGTTTGCTCATCGCCTCTCTGAGGCATCCAGAAGGTGCCTTAGGACTGGAAAAGAAAATTAGACTGTCTTTCCCGACAAGTTCATTTCCCCAGCCTCCAGGCCAAACATGAGGTGTGTTGGCACCCTGGGGTGAGGAATCAGGTTGGTATTTCTGGGCTGGATTACTAACACAGGCAGCCGGCCAGGCCACGAGGCCCTGGGGTACACCACCTTGGCAATGGCTGGGAAAGCCAGTTACCTGGGACTCAGGGTCTGGGAGGAGGGCCTGATATATGGGACTGTCCGCTGCCTCGCCTGGAAGGTCTGGTAGGGGCTGCTCACCATCAGCAGATGCCTCACTCCCATCCCCTAGCTCTGCCATATATGCCTAGCAAACACGTCCCACCCACTCCACTTCCCCGAGTCAAGTGGTACCCCTCCATTTTTGAGGCCTGTTTTGTCGTGTGTTCACACTCCCCTCACTATCCTTTACCCCCTTTCCACGTACTTGTCACTCTTTGTCCCTCATCTGCCCTCTGTAAGACACCCATGTCCACTCACCTGCATGAACTTGCCTTATTTATGAATATCGCATGCCCTTGCAACTGCTCACAGATGCTCATGCAATGGCTGTGTCATCCCAGTATCCCACTCTCAGGTCTTGGGAAGCACATGGGTACACACACGTGCGGTTACGTGTATCCTTCATCCAGACACACAGCTGGGGAGGGGCAGAGCCAGGCAGAAAACGAGGCACAGGTGCCATCCTGGAGAGAGCCCAGGTGGTAACAGGGTACCTCCAGTCCCCAAATAAATGCCACTAAGCTCCCCTTGGCTGACTGGCCTATATTCCTGGAATCCTGAGTGAGCCTTCATGAATGAATGAAGCCGCTTTGGTCTTTCAGGAGTGTGTTTCTTTCCTGTCTCTTTCTGGCTGGAGTCTGTTTCCCTCCCTAGGATTCAGTTCCTCTTTGGGCTTTTATGCCTGCCCTCAGCTCAGCTCTGAGCGTGAGGGTCTTCCTCATGTGCTGGCGCCGAGAGGATCCTTTCTGGGACACTGGCAAGACTGCAAGACTCATGGCCCAGGACTGATGGGTCTGGCTTTGGCTTTGGGTGGGACAAGCCTCCCTCTCTGAAAAAGGAGAGCGGTTTTTGAGGAACGCATGCTTACCTGGTCACCAATGACCCTTCTGGATCTCTGGGTCTCTGAGTGTCCCTGAGGCCACAGCCCGTCACAGTACTTCCTTACTGGACTTGGTTGATATATTTACTCAGAACCCTTTTTATTTGCTAATGACAGAAGCGCAACGCAAACAAAACAAAACAAAAAAATCAATCAACAGGCTCAGGTATCCAGGGAGGATAAAGAGTAGTGCTTCGGGGGCATTTGAATAGCCACCAGCTTCCCCCTGCTGTGTCTCCATGGATGTTTCTGCACTGGCCTTGTGCTTTTGGGCCGTAAGCAGCTCTAGAGCCAGATTCACAGGGTCTGTTAGCTTAGGAAGGAGAGCTATTACCCCTCCTCCCAGTCTGGAAAAAAAAAAATCCAGGAGATCTGTGATGGTTTCATCTTGAGTCAGGTGTTGTCCTCACAGCAGTCACTGTTTCTGGGTAAGGTTCTACTGTGATTGGTCCACCCTGGTATGACCCCACTTTCATAGCCAGAGTGGCAGATCCCTCCTCATCTGGACCCAGAAGGAGGACAGGTAGGGAAGGATACCAGGAATATGTTATGATTGCCCTCTGCCCCCTCTCTCCCCCTCCCCCTCCAAGGATTTGGGCAGTAATAACAGTAGAGATTGGCACTCTTTTCTTGGCACAACTGCCTCAGTTTGCAAACTCCTTGGCAAGCTTCTCCTCTAGAACGCTAGCCTCAGGCCCCTAAAAGAGGCATCCCTCCACCCTCTATCCCTAAGGAGTGTGGGAGACTTTCTCAGAGAACAAGCAAGAAAGAGCTGAACAGAGCCCTGTTTACAAAATTCAGACCCAAGGCCAGCCTCAGCCCCTGAACCATCTCTTTCCCATCTGGCCTCTCCCTGAATCGCAGATGTGATTAGGAATCTTGGCCGTCAGGACCCCTAGCCACAATGGCCCACTGAGTCATGAGCTGGACTTGTCAAGTATCATGTCTTTATCTTGTCCAGTTCAGGTGTCAGCTCGGCACAGAACTCCCCGCTCCTTTTTTCCTTTGAATTTTTTTTGAAAACCCATCAGTTAAGTCTCCCATGGATGCTGGCCTTTCTGCATTGGTTAAAGTGGGAGGTGTGAAGTAGGAAGTGGAAGTTTCTCAGTCGTGCCTGACTCTTTGCGACCCCATGGGCTATACAGTCCATGGAATTCTCTAGGCCAGAATACTGGAGTGGGTAGCCTTCCTTTCTCCAGGGGATCTTCCCAACCCAGAGATCGAAACTTCGTCTTCTGCACTGCAGGTGGATTCTTTACCAGCAGAGCCACAAGGGAATCCCACGGTGGGAAGTGATCCACATTAAATCTGCCTTAGCAACGTGAGCCCCAGTTTCCTGATGGGTGCCCTGTAGCTGAGTCAGTTCATGCCGGGAAAGTGTTTCAAGTCTTTGGACATGAGAAACTCCATCATTTGGCCCGCTTTCTCTGAAGGATTTTGATGGTATTTCTGGGTGAATTGGCTTCAGCAGACTATTAACTAACTGGATTAATAATGATAATATGAATCATAGTAATAATGCAAATAATACTTGAGGTGTGGTAAAAGAAAAATAGCAAATTCTGCCACTTTTGAGCACTCCCTATGTACCAGACACTTCATTCATCCCTTTCATTCAATGTCATTGACAACTTTAATTCTGTGAGGTTCTCATTTGACAGACAAGGAATGCAAGGCTCAGAGAGGCCAAGGAACTCCTCCATGGTCAGAGAGCTGGTCCAAAATTCAGTTCCAGGTTTCTGGGAGCCCAAAGCCTCTACTTCCAACTACCATATCATGTGGTTCTAAGAGTCCAAAACTGGAAACAACCCAAATATCTGTCAGTAGGGGAGTGATGACATCCAAATTATGGAATATTAAGTAGTTGCTTAAAAATAATGTCTGCCTGCATGTCCTGCTGTAGAATGATTTCGAAGACAATGAGTAAGGGAGAAAAAGAAAATTGCAGAAGATACAGAGACATTTCATTGAAGTGCTCACCAACAACACAACAGGACCGGAGCTCTATGCATTCACTTACGCAGAGAGGAAAAGGCCGAGAGGATGTGCCCAAACTGCATCAGTCTGGGAAGGGGAGTGAATCTGGGTGAGGGCTAAGGGTTCTTTGGCTTGAGCTGTATTTTTGAGATGTTTTTTTAGATGAATTTGGCCTCCTAAAGAGAGGAAACTTGAGTCCCGTTTCCTTTAGAAGTTTGACAGCCTAGGTTTACATCCTGGCTCTGCCACTCAGGGGCTATGTCACTGTTTTCGGCTTCCACATCTGTAACATGAAAATTACCACCAGCAGTACCACCATTACAACCAGACAACTACTATAATGCTGATGATAATAAAATACTACGTAGGGTTAATGCAATTTCCCAGTCATAGCACTATTGATGTTGGATGCTGGATGATTCTTTGTTGTGCGGGGCTCTCTTGTCTGTTGCTGGATATTGAGCAGCATCTCTGGCCTCTACCCAAGGCATGCAGTAGCGCCCCCTCAACCCAATCATGATAATACAGACACTCCCCAGGGGGCAAAATCACCCCCACTGAGGACCACCAGATTAATAGGATGACAAGATGAGTTAATTCATGTAGGTGGGAGGACAGTGCCTGGCCCAGGGAGCCCTGGTTAAATGTTAGCTCCCATTCATCCAAAGGAAGGAGAAGGTGGATGGAATGACTCTCCAGCCAGCCAAGCCCGGGGGCAGTGGTTGGTGCAGGGGAAGAATGCAGGGCTGGAGGTCAGGGCACCTGGGGTCTGCTTCTGCCCTCACCCCTCAGTGGCTGACTCTCTGAGTTTGTCTTTTCAGACCTCAGTTTCCTCGTCTGTAATAAATGTGGGGGCTGCATGCAGGCACTCGGTTTCCCAAGGAGTCCTCCTCTGACTCTCAGAGCTGGAGGGTAGAAGGATGTGAGTGAGCCCCCCGCCCTCCCTGCCCCCCCCTCCCCCCGCCAGCTGCCCTCCCTGGCGGCCGAGGCTTCTGGCTCTCCGGCTGGGAATCCTTCTCAGATGCAGCCCCCCCCTTTCCTCCCTCCACAACTGCAGAGCAGATGCGGCCCGAGAGGCTGCTGCCCAGACACAGGTGGCACCACCTGCCACAAGTTCCTTGATTCTTCATCGCCCTACAATCACTTTTGGCCCCGAAACAATTTGCTGGGCGAAGGGAGAGGAGGGTCTGGAGGGAAAGGAGGAAGAAAGGGAGGGAAGAGGGGTGGTTCGGGGTTAAGAGTGGCCTTTGAAGTCTGCAAGCATCTTATATAAAACATCCTCAGTCGTTCCCCATTTGGATGATGTCAGGAGAGCATATTACCATCCCGAGATCAAATGCAACAGCCAGAATCACTTGTTGCTCACCAGGCTACAGTCATATATCAAGTATTCCAGGCACACGCAATTCGTAACTTTCCCCGAAACAGATTGATATTTTCCTCTTCCA
Source organism: Budorcas taxicolor (assembly GCF_023091745.1). Classification (NCBI taxonomy): domain Eukaryota; kingdom Metazoa; phylum Chordata; class Mammalia; order Artiodactyla; family Bovidae; genus Budorcas; species Budorcas taxicolor. Next base: position 37,297,566 of record NC_068932.1, read on the forward strand.
CTTTCTGGGAAGGCGTCATCTGACTTTGCCTCAAGTGCAGTTTGGGAGGAGGTGGGGAAATTAAACCAGTGCCCATTGTCTCTGCACACTGCTGGCCACGCCACTGCTGGGACGATGCCGTTTCATTCCTCCTTTGTGTTCACTTGGTGATGGGCTGTTTGCTATCAAAGCCTGGCAATGAACAGGAAATCCGAATTATTCTCTTAGGCTCTCCAGAACTGAGCCTATATGATAAATAGAGCATCAGGAGTTGACTTTTTGTGTGTGTGTGTGTATTTTCCTGACATGATGTTGTCTTTCCCTTTTCCTTTTGGTTATTTTGAACCCATGGGGTCTTCCTAAAGCAGAGGTATTGCTTTAGGCTCACAACAGGCTCACAAATCTACCTGCAGTCAGACTGGGAGATGAGGATTTTCTCCTGCTTTTCTCCCCTGAGAACTGCAGATTGTCAACTGTGAATCGTCAGGGTCAACCCTTCTGTTTTACAGATGAGGACACTGAAGGACAGAGAAGGAAAGAGACTTGTCCAAGGTCACACAGCCTTGACTTTGGGCAATTTGTTTACCCTCTCTGGGTGCTTCCCTCCTTATCTGTCAATAGGGATGGAGTGCTTTTCACAACATGGACCAACAGGAAGGCAAGAGAGAGTAGAAGTTTTTTCAATAATTACAATGTATTTTCCAAAAGCAAGGGCCCCTGAAACACCCTATTAGATGAAGTAAAAATGAACAGGATATACCTACTTTTCTCTTCTGCCTTCTGTTTCTTTTCTTTACTTTATACATCTGTGATAGCTACACAGCGCTGGAACCTGGAGCAAATGCAGGTAGATTTGTGAGCCTGTTGTGAGCTGGGGTCACCATGCATCCAGTGGGATAAGGCAGGTGGATTCAGAGGCAGACTGTAGTCCCCTGGAACCAGCCTGGGGAAGAGGATGATCCAGCACTGACCTCACCTTGAGTCATGTCTGACATGCACCTGTTTGCACCTGTCCCTTTGTGGAGTAACCTGGGTCATTCAGATCACCCCCTCTGTCTCCCCACCCCCCACCCCACCCCTAGGCCCTCTAGTCGTGTGTGTGTGTGTGTGTGTGTGTGAGTTGCTTAGTCATGTCCGACTCTTTGCAACCCTATAGACTGTAGCCCACCAGGCCCCTCTGTCCATGGGATTCTCCAGGCAAGAACATTGGAATGGGTTGCCATTTCCTTCTCCAAAAGGAACTATAGAAAGAAAGAAAGTGAAGTTGCTCAATCGTGTCCAACTCTTTGCAACCCCACGGACTGTAGCCTACCAGGCTCCGCCATCCATGGAATTTTCCAGGCAGGAGTACTGGAGTGGGTTGCCATTTCCTTCTGTAGTCATACCTGTGGATAATATTGTATTTGTAGCTGCTCTTGGGGGCAGCCAAACACACAAGAGATAGCTCAGCTCAGCTCACGGTTATATGGACTCTGCAGTCAATTGCCTGTGTTCAAACCCCAGTGCTATCAATTACTAGCAGTGTAATCCTAGTCAAGCTATTGCCTTTCTGATGTCAGCTTTCACCATTTTGATTTTTCTTGGAAATTATATATATGCACATATAATAGAAGACAGACAACATATGAATAAGTGATAAATCCCCATGAACTCACTTCCCAACCTAAGAGGTATTTTTTCCCAATATCTTTGCATCAGCTATGGGCCTGTTTCCTTCAGCCCTCTGCCTCTGCAAGAGAAGTAGCTGTGATCCTGAAATGTGTCTATGGCACTCTTCCTTAAAAACAACAGAACACAATAGAAAACAGTGCAAACTTTTTTTTTTTTTTTTTTACTATTTACATATCTACCCCTAAATAATACATTTCTTACTTTTGCTTGTTTTGGGGTTTTTTTTTTTAGCTTTAAAAAAGTTGTATTGTACTCTCTTGAGGTCTTGTGTGACTTGCTTTTTTCTCACTTAAACGTATATTTCTGAGATTCATTCTTGCTATTAAGCAAGGCTGTGTTTCATCCATTTTTTTTTTTTCCCCTGCTGGAGAATATCCTGTTGTAGAAATACATTTAAATGTATTTATCTAGTCTCCTTTAGATGAGCATTTGGGCTGTACTGATTTTTTTTTACAATTATGAATGCACTTCTGTGCGCATTTTAGTGCATGCCTTCTACTTCACATGGGGATGAGTTTCTATAGGACATACGCATGGAAGTGAAATTGCTGGAACTTAGAGACAAGGGAAGGGCTTCCCAGGTGGTGCTAGTGGTAAATGAACCTGCCCACCAATGCAGGAGATGTAAGAGACACGGGCTCAATCTCTGGGTTGGGAAGATCCTCTGGAGGAGGGCATGGCAACCCAGTCCAGTATTCTTGTCTGGAGAATCCCATAGACAAAGGAGCCTAGCAGGCTACAGTCCATGGCGTTGGCAAAAAGTCGGACATGACTGAAGCAACTTAGCATGCACGCAGGCAGGGAGTAGGGATCTTCAGCATTACATGCATGCATGCCCTGTCACTAAGTCATGTCTGACTCTTTGTGACCCCATGGACTGTAGCCCACTAGGCTTCTCTGTCCCTGGGATTCTCCAGGCAAGAATATGGGAGTGGTTGCCCTTTCCTTCTCCAGGGGATCTTTCCATCCAGGGATACAACTGGAGTCTATTGTATCTGCTGCATTGGTAGGCACATTCTTTACCCCTGAGCCACCTCAATGATTTTCCAGAGGACTGTACTAAAAGCCTCCATTTCTTTCATTTAGAATATGAATGTCAATCTCATGTGGCTGATGCAAGAATTAAACGCATGCAAAGCCTATAGAACATTTATTTTAGCACAGGCCTGCACAGAGGAGATGCTCAGGACCCTGGAGCTTTGACCAGCTGGCTCCATTCTCCAGCAGGGTTGGGGAGGGTGCTTCTCTGTCTTCAGTAGTACATTCTATTGCTACTCATCTTGAACCCTTTACCAGAGTCTGCTCCATGACTCTCACTTTAGAGCTTATAAGCCACTGCTAGTTTTCTCTGTCCACACAGCATGGGGGGCTCTCTCACGAAGCCTCAGAACTAGCTGCTTAAGTTCCTGGCTGGAAGACCAACCCTTCTCAAATTGTTACAGGGATCTGGCAAAAAGGCAGATCTTGATCCAGTAGGTCTGGGGCAGTTCAGTGATTCAGCATTTTTAATCATCTCCCAGGTGAGTCTGATGCTGCTGGTGCTGGGGAGAGGGTGGGAAATGCTTTTGCCCAAGCTGGGTACCGGAGGAAGCCCTGGGGAAGCCAGGCCATGGCGGGGGCAGATGGGCCCAGGCCAAGGGGCCAGGCCTTGCCAAGGAGTAGCCTGGGAGTGGGTCATGCTCTTTCCATTGTGGAGGGTCAGCTGTTCTTCCAGGATTTCTGTCAATGAGTTTATAAAGAGTTGGTTCAAGTTTTATTCGAATGGATGAGAATCGAGTGGCCCCAACCGCCTGGTATGGTCCCTACCAGAACATTCCAAAGAGAAGCTTGGGGAATCAGCTTCTTATCGTCAGTTAGGTGTGGAGTGAGACTCCCATTTTTTCTCACACAATTTACCCTGAAGCCCTGCAAAGCACGGACCCAACCCAGTGCTGACTCCCATCTCCAGCCCAGGGATTCCAGGAGGCTGCAGACAGGACAGAGTGCAGGGACGCCCCCCGCCCCCGCCCCCGGCAAATGTACAGCCTGGGATTGTGCCCTTTCCTCCCACCCAAAAGCTGCCTTCACCCTCACTCTAGGTAAAATGACTTCAACTCTAGGTAAAATGACTCTTAGCTTTTCATAGCCAAGAACTTCTTGGGATATTCCAACTGAGGGCATTTCTTTAGAACTTAGAAGTGAGAAAACTCTCATTCTGTGGTGAGCTCAGGGTGTTGGGCTTTCAGAGATTAATTTCTATTTTTAAGTGGAGGCTTGTGCTTTTTCTTCATCTCCATCTTGGCTGCTGACAGCCAGACACCCAGGAAAGCATGCAAAAACAGTTAGCCACGGCTTGTCACTGAAGACATCTATCACTTCTCAGCTCTGTGCATGACCCCTAGATGAGACACCCAAAAGCACCTGAAGGGGGCACTTTTTCTCCCTTTTGGAAGTGACAATGCCCAGATAACCTCTGACATCAGGGTAGTAGTGACTCAGATTTCCTGATATTTAAGCTGAGATCCGCACGATAGCTCAATTGGCAAAGAATCTGCCTGCAAAGCAGGAGACCCCAGGTCGATTCCCGGGTTGGGAAGATCCACTGGAGAAGGGATAGGCTATCCACTCCAGTACTCTTGGGCTTCCCTTGTAGCTCAGCTGGTAAAGAATCCACCTGCAATGTGGGAGACTTGGGTTCGATCCCTGGATTGGGAAGATCCCCTGGAGAAGGGAAAGGCTACCCACTCCAGTATTCTGGCCTGGAGAATTTTGTGGACTGTGTACTCCATGGGGTTGCAAAGAGTCGGACACAACTGAGTGACTTTCACTTTTCCACATGTCCAAACCCCAAGAATGATGCTTTGTGACATGTGAGTTCACTCCTGCTTCTGACTCCAGCGGGACTGTCACCTTTTGGCACCAGCCTGGTGGCTCAGATGGTAAAGAACCTGCCTCTAGTGCAGGAGGTCTGGGTTTGATCCCTGGGTCAGGAAGATCCCCTGGAGGAGAGTATGGCAACCCACTCCAGTTTTCTTGCCAGGAGAATCGCATGGACAGAGGAACCTGGTGGGCTATAGTCCATAGGGTCACAAAGAGCGGGACACCTCTGAAGTGGCTGAACATGAATTGTATGAAGAGGAGATTAGGAGACACACACACACACACGGAAGGCCACGTGAAGACTTTGGAAGAAGACGGCCACCTAGAAGCCAAGGAGAGAGGCCTCAGAAGAAACCAACTCTGCTGACACCTTGATCCTGGACTTGGTCCTTGACTGTAAGAAAACAAATTTGTGTTGTTAACTTCACCCAGTCTGTGCTATTTGTCATGGCAGCTCTATGAACTAATACACGGGGAGATATTTTCCCATACAGGTCATCGTTTTAAGAAATTCTATCCCATTCTCTAAAGACTAGCAAACACTGAATGTCTCCGCTCAAAGGGTCTGAGTTAGTGCTCTTTACAGAGTCCATCCCTGTCTTCAGGAGGATAAGAAGCATGTTCTTGAGTTTGACTGTGCCTGGTAGGGGCCTGGCTTCAGCGGGCATCCACAGGAGAGATGATGGTGGGCCTGGTGGCCAGAGCCTTGGGAAGACCTCTGCTCGCTCTTGGTCTGTGAACGTCTGGCCATGGGAATATTTAAGGCCTGCTAGGAATATAACCCAGGTTTTACTTCTTCCTGATCAAATTGTGTTGATCTAGCATCCACAGTAATAATAGTCATCAGTGGTAGAGCCGTGTGAAACTAGCAATTTTCACTTCACAGGAATTTGCCTTGGAAAATAACAGTTTTTCACCTTTGGAAACCGCCATTTGGTTTCACGAAAAATTCAAGGTGAAAAGAAATGTAAAAGAACATTTAAACTTTTTCATGAACTGGATTAATGGCAGAGCTGGTGAGAGGGTCCCCTGTGGTGTGGACCCAGAGCGGTGGAGGTTGGTGAAAATGAGGGGAAGGGGGGAAACCCAGGTTGTACGATCCCTGTCTTTCCAAGGGCCTCTCTGGGAAAGGGGTGCTGCAGGGGTGGCACCAATCCCTGGGCAAGCAAAGAGGAACACAGGACTTTAGGACAAATGGTTATTATTTTCTTTGATGCCTTGCCCAGGGTTTTCTGGGAAAGAGTGAGGCTTATTTATCATCTGACTTATAAAGGTCCGCAACATTCAAGTATCAGTGACTAACCACATGTATCTGGCTTGTGCCTCCTTAGGGTTTTAAACACGTAGAGTTCATTCATTCAGCTATTACTCAGTTTCCCTTGTGTATCTTATGTGTGCAGTCACAATAGACACTGGGCAGGCATGTGTGTGTGTGTGGGGGGGGGGGGGTGCACTCACTTGTGCACAAGCTTTGTGGGGGAGAGGAGGAAGATGGAAAAGCTGAGGGCAAGGCACAGAAGAGTAGAATAAGATGTGACATCTTTACACTTGAGGAACTGGAAGTCTGAGAGAAGAGACAGAAATTCTGCTTGAGACATCTGGAAAACAGTCGTGGGACAAGCCAAGGTACAGGTCAAAGTGTAAGGCCTGGCTCAAAGGAAAAATGTGATGCTTACTGAATTTGTCAATATAACTCAAGAGCCTTCAAACTGTAGTTCTTCTGAGACACTGCCCTAAGAAAATAATCAGAAATGTAGACTGGGATGTCAGCACCAAGATCTCTGCAGACTTATTTAGAACAGCTCTAATTTGGGACCAACCTAAGCTCTAACAATGAAAGGGACTGGCTCGATAACTGATGAGCTAGGCCAGATCAGTAAACTATGGCCCTTGGGCCAACCCAGCTCTCCATCAGTTTTTAAAAATGAAGTTTTATTGGCACTCAGCTGCAGCCATTGCTTTCTGTATTGTCTGAGGCTGCTTTGGCACCATGATTTATTTCACGGAGTTCTGGAGGCTGGAGATTGGTAAGTCCACAATCAGGGCACTAGCAGACTCAGTGTCTGATGAGAGCTTGCTTCCTGATTCATCGGTGGCCATCTTCTTCCTCTGTCCTCATGTGGCTGAAGGAATAAGAGAGCTCTCCAGGACCTCTTATAAGGACACAGATCCCATTCATCTCTGCCCTAATCAGCTCCCCAAAGCCCCAACCCCAAATACCATTACACTAGGGACGAGGTTTCAATGTATGATTTTTTGTGCAGGAGGGGGACACAAACATTCAGTCCACAGCAGGTGGATAAATCAGGGGGCTTCCGGAGGACATCTACTTTGATTTGTGGGGTGACTGGAGAAGGGGAAATCCCCTCTCTTCCTCTGTTACCCACGAGAGCCTCAAGCTTTCTAGTGTGTGCCAGGGAAGCCCGGAGACAGGCTGCCGGACTGACCACTTCTCCTGTCCTGGGCAAGATGAACCACTGGGATCAGCCCTGCTCATGCGGGCCCCTGGGCAGGGCCGTAGCACGTGGACTAAGAAGCTACTGAGGCTCCAGCGACAGGGCCAGGAGTCCACAGGCCACCCTGGCAAAGGTGACCCCAGCTCCTACAGTGGGTAGAATTGGGTTCCTGCCCAAAGAACTGTTAAAGTCCTGCCCTGCACTACCTGTTCAGAAACAGGGTCTTTGCAGATGTGATCAAGTTAAGATGAGGTCATGCTGGATTAAGATAGCCTTACAAGGGGATGGAAAACTGGACAGAGACACAAGAGATCCAGGGAAGAGTGCCCTGTGGAGGTGGAGGTGGAGATTGTGGTGATTCATCTACACATCAAGGGAAGCCCAACCTTGCCAGCAACCACCTGGAGAGCAGCTTGCAACAGTTTCTCGCTGAAAGCCTCTGGCAGGAAGCAACCCCTTGAACACCTTGGTTTTGAACTTCTGGCCTCCAGAGCTGTGGCCTTGTGACCTTCTGTCCTGTTATCCAAAGCCAGTGTGCGGGCATTTGCGATGGGATGGCAGCCCTGGGATAGGGACCGCTCGCTCCTGGAAGGATGGGCAAGGTCTGGCCCTCTGGTCCCCTCGGGTATCCTTACACAGGAGGTCTCCTGCATCTTGTCTTCTCTAGCCCATGGATGGTGCCCCTCCCCACTGAAGCCAAAAGGAACAAGGATACCTGGCTGGGCTTCCAGCTTCCACAAAGGCCAACACCTGGGGGGAGGCACACAGTTCTTTTTGTAAACTTTTTGTTTTCTGTTGGGGTATGGCAACCAGTCAACAATGTTGCAATACTTTCAGATGGACTGTGAAGGGACTCAGCCATATATATATAAACACACATATCCATCATCTGCATCAGCACCATCTCCAAAGCCACCTCCCCAGTAAAACACAATCTGCATGCATGCAGCAAGGGAAGTCTCAAGTTTAAAGCTACTAAAATTTGGAGGATAAGAATACAGAATTGCAAAGGCAAAACCGTGCACAGGGCCTTGGAATGCTCAAGTTCAGAGAGGGGTCCTCCAGTGGGAGCTCCTGGACATGAGTCAACTCAGCATGCTTGTTTTGCACATGCTCTTTCAATGCAGCATCCTTCTTCCTACCAGATTTCAGCTGCCTCTGCCTTTGGTGACTTTTGTGTGCATATGTTGTATCTGACTTTTTGCGACCCCATGGACTGTAGCCCGGTAGGTTCCTCTGTCCATGGGATTTCCCAGGCAAGAATCCTGAAGTGGGTTGCCATTTTCTTCTCCAGGGCATCTTCCTGACCCAGGGATCAAACCCATGTTTCCTGCATCTCCTGCATCAGCAAGCAGATTCTTTACCACTGAGCTACCTGGGAAGCCAAGCCCTTGGTGCCTTCTGCACTGATGTGTAAATGACGGCTAGCAGATCTTTACTTGGGGGAGGCTCTCAGGAAGGAGAGCCCAGAGGTTGCTGGCTTTCTGAGGAGCATCAGAAGCTTGGCTCTGACACTTACTATCCGTGTGACTTAGTATTCCCATCCGTCAAGTGGGAATAATAGTTAAAGAAAGACTAGAGGTGGAGTCGCTGGCCTACAGCTTGACAGTAGGTGCCAAGAAAGTGTCTGTTCCCTTCTACTTCCCTTTCCTGGAGGGAGCGAGAGCAGAGGGCCTGACGCCCAGATCAGGGTCACTAATCACAAGCTCGACAGACTGCCCCAGAGTTGACCTTACCTATGGGCCCTGGGTTTCTTTTCTCCCTCAAAGCACCAGGAAATCAGGGCTCACTGCAGATTTACTCAGCCCTGAAACCTTGTTTGTCAGGACTCAGACTCGGGAGGTAATGGGAGTTTCCATTTCCCATTAAATTACTGAGCAGCCACTGAGGACCCCTGCTCTTTCCATGTGTGCCAGGCCAGGTGGCCACCAGCTCTGCGGCGGCCCTCATGGTTGCCCATGGCAGGCGAGCCAGGCTTCCTGAGCTGTAAATGAAAACTTAAGATTTCTTCCCTTGGCTGAGTCTCTCATTCATGCAGAAAATGAGACATGATATCAAAAGCACATGGGCTCAGGGTATTAGGCCGCCTTTATGGGCCTGTCAAGTCCGGTCTCTGCAGGGCGGAACCTCGTTTATCTGATATCTGTAGTAACTTTCGGATTCCTGGGGCCCAGGCTCTGTTGGCTTTTCCTGGACACAGTAGCGATTCTCTCTGCACAGGGCTGGGAAGCTAGTTTTTTCTCTGAGGCTCACGGGTCTGGGTGTTTAATAGTGGGGTTCATATCCCCATGGTAGGTCATCATTCGAGTGGATACTAAGCTCCTGAAAGTTTGGATACAGGGAACAAGATTGGGGCTATATTTTATGATGCTTCTCCGTATAGAAAATGGGGAGGGAGGTGAGAGGGGGGTTCAGGATGGGGAACACGTGTACGCCCATAGCAGATTCATGTTGATGTGTGGCAGAATCAATACAATATTGTAGAGTAAAGCCTCCAATTAAAATAAATAAATTTAAAAATAAAATAAAATCCAGATGCATATCAAAAAAAAAAAAAGCAAATGGGGTCTCTTTCCACCTCTCCCACCCCTACCCAAGACATTGGATTGTGAAAGAACAGCGTTGGGAAGTTTCCATCAGAGCCCACCGCCTTGTAAATACTGAATTTGCCAATGGGACTCCATGAATGGCCATGTTCATTTATATAATTTGCCTTCGTGCTTCTCTGGAGTGGGATCTGACCTGTTTTTTTCTCTTCACATAGAATTTTGTTCAAAAGCAAGGACTTGAAAGGCCCTTAAGGGTCTAACTAACAGGATGATATTTGAGCCAATGGCACCAGGGGTGCTGGGAAGGCTGTGGCGCTGCATTCGCCCAGAGGAAGGGGTGCATTTTTCTAACTCACACGAAGGTGACCGATAGGCTAACTGTGGTCCTGAGGGGCAGCCTGAGATGCTGGCATAAAGGATGTCCACAGAGGAAGCCGCAGTAGGGCGAATTTGTGCGGGCATCCTCCTTGTCAAGCTCTTTCTGCCCAAGGTCAGCATAACTAGAAGTTACTGTTACCTTCCCTTCTACATCTAACTCAGTTGCTATCTGCTGATTCACCTATGTGCTGTGAATATATATGCTCTATGTATGTGACTTTTTAGCTCTCATACAGGTATTTTCAGCCCCTCTGCCAGCCCTCCCCCCTCAAGCCAGCCATTCCTGTTGCTTTTTTGCCCTGGTGCCATCATCAATCACCCAAGATGTCTTGTTCGTTGTTCAGTTGCTCAGTCATGTCTGACTCTTTGCGACCCCGTGGACTGCAGCACGCCAGGCTCCTCTGTCCTTCGCTGTCTCCCAGAGTTTGCTCAAATTCATGTCCATGGAGTTGGTGATGCTGTCTAACCTCTGCTGACCCCATTTCCTTTTTGCCTTGAATCTTTCCCAGCATCAAGGTTTTTTCCAATGAGTCGGATATTCACATCAGGTGGCCAAAGTACTAGAGCTTCAGTTTTAGCATCAGTCCTTCCAGTGTATATTCAGGGTTGATTTCCTTTGGGATTGACTGGTTTGTTCTCCTTTCAGTGCAAGGAGCTCTCAAGTCTGGGGGCTGCTAATAGTCATACTGACATTCCCTGGGTATCTCCGCTGGTTCAGTCTTCCTGGTGAAAAGAGGGGAGGGATGGAACGTGATGATGCGCACAAGCCCTTAGCACAAAGCCTGGCACAGGGAAAGTGCCTAGTGGCAAGGCTGAGACTAGGATGTGACCAGAGAAGTAGGTGGGAAACAAAGTTTGAGGAGGTGCTTACTCTTGGGTGCCGACCCTGAGAGTGAGCGCCTCTTTAAATGTCAGCACCAGGCATCTCAGTTACCTCCCCCTGGTCCCATCCCCTCAGCTATGAAGATACCGCTGCTCCTCTGCCCACAGTGCCTCCTGCATGACTTACTCCAGCAAGCGCTTTCCTAACTACTCATTACCAAATTTCAGGGGATCCCAAAACCACTTTGCTGGGTGTTTTCCACAGCCCTGGCAAAACATGAAATAGAATAGAAGAGAAAATATTAAAGTTCCTTTTGCATAATAGGAGTCATTACTGACTCAGGAAACCCTCTCCCAGCTCTGCATATGCTCCGAGGCCTGGGCCCAGCGACAGGATAGGTGGAGCCCGACCTCAGCCTCGCCGCTTTGGGTTACCTCCATCCAGGACACATGGGGCTGCTCAAGGTCTGTCTCCTGTCTACCTCTCCAGGGTGTTCTCTGGCCCTTGTTCATCATCCTTGAGACCTCTGTGCACCTTAGGGATGGTCACTGCTTGTACTCTGGGCAGGTTGAGGGGCTGGGGCACCTCTGAAGGGTGGGAGCGAGGGCAGAAGATACACAGGCTTGTACGGCCCTGTTGCCACTTGTTCCTGCACAGCCAGGCCAGACTTTCCTGGGGCGATGGGAGTAACCAACAGGACTGACAACACCAGAAGCGGAAGATGCAAAAGTTCCCAGTCCATAGGACTCCCACAAACTCCCTGAAAGAAAAGCACATAGACCAGATCAACCACCCACGGGGAGTCTGGGCTTCTAGCTGGGGCGGCCCTCTCCTCCTTGGAGCCTGCCTCATCCTCTAAACCTTCTAGGTGAGTCTCTACTTCACTCTGGGAAAGCTTCGTGCTCGGCTTGGAGGTTTGGCCTGACCCTGAAATTCATTCCCTCCTTTCAGCAGATAGTCTGTGAGCTTCAGTAATCTTTGTAATTCCTTTTTAGAAACTGAGTGATTTGATCAAAGCATAAAAAAAAAGTGAGCATGAAAACAAAGTTAACCAATAAGAACCTACTGTATAGCAAGAGAACTATGCTCAATATCTTGTAATAACTTGTGATGGAAAAGAACCTAAAAAGAATATATATATACACACACACACATATATATACATATACAGTTGAATCACTTTGCTGTACACCTAAAACTAACACAACATTGTATATTAATTATATTTCAGTAAAGAAAAAAAAGATGAGCTTGTGTTTGTGTGTGTGTATTTGGGAGAAGACCAGTGGGACATTTGGGGTGTGGTTGGCCACACCAAGTCAGGTCTGTTAGTCTTCTCACAGGGGGAGGTGTGCAGGGGTGATTCTTCCTAGCCATCCAGTAACAACTGGTAGATCACCACCCTCATTTCCAAACACAGACACAACTGCAAAGGAGCATCCCCCCCCCGACACACACAACTGTTACATAACCACACCAAAAGTATAACAGACATCACACATACATGTATACATACACGGTAGCATACCCACTTACCCGTATACACATGTAATCACATTGGCACACAAACATGTGAACATGAGCAAACATACATATACACATGCACCTGTACCTCTTCTAATGAGAAATATGAATTCTCAGAGATTACAACAAAGGTCTGTCAAGGCCATGGTTTTTCCAGTGATCTTGTATGGATGTGAGAGTTGGACTGTGAAGAAAGCTGAGTGCCAAAGAATTGATGCTTTTGAACTGCGGTGTTGGAGAAGACTCTTGAGAGTCTGTTGGACTGGAAGGCGATCCAACCAGTCCATTCTGAAGGAGATCAGCCCTGGGTGTTCATTGGAAGGACTGATGCTGAAGCTGAAACTCCAATACTTAGGCCACCTCATGTGAAGTGTTGACTCATTGGAAAAGACCCTGATGCTGGGAGGGATTGAGAGCAGGAGGAGAAGGGGACGACCGAGGATGAGATGGCTGGATGGCATCACCGACTTGATGGACATGAGTTTGGGTGAACTCTGGGAGTTGGTGATGAACAGGGAGGCCTGGCATGCTGCGATTCATGGGGTCGCAAAGAGCTGGATACAACTGAGGGACTGAACTGAACTGAACTGAAACAGTGTAGACCATGCTAAGAGAAAAAGACATTTCTCCAAATGCCACCTCATCTTCACAGACTCCTCTCCATGGGAAAAGCCATTAGAGTATTAAGGTGGTCTCTATTTCTCTTTTAATCCTTCTGTGGTCATCCTGGGCTGCCCTCTGAGTGTCATCTGTAGAAGGAGCTGGCACCGTCTTCAGAGCCATCTACTTACTCACTTATGGCTACACAAAGACCAGGAAGAAGTTCTGAAATTAACTTTCATCACGGCAACTCGCCTCTTGAGCACGGCATTCTCTTGAGGGTGAAAGGGAGGGAGGCAACACATGGATTTACGATCCTCCTGTACCGGCAAAGCCCTGGGATTCTTGCTTCAATTACATAGATAGTTGTTAAAGTCTTGATGAGTAAATGAATGAATGAATCATCTTGCAGAGGTTTTGGAATCCAACAGACATGGGCTTGAATCCTTGCTTTGTATTCATATAAACTTGGGCAAGTTACTTAATCTTTATGAGCCTAAGTTCCCCATCTGTAAAATGGCATAATAATACTGTATCAGTTAAAGATGAAGCTACAGTGAGAAACAAAGAGATGGCAAAATATGGGGCTCAAAAAATATATGTGTATTTTCCTCTCATGTATCAGTCCTGCACGAATGGCCGGTGCTGCATGAACTGCACAGCCAATGTGCAGTCGTGTTCATTCCAGTCATGTGGTCATTCCAGGACCAAGACCCCATCTACCATACTGCCCTGCCCCTCAGGGTTATTGTCCTCATCCATATGGTCAAAATCATTATGCAGAAATGGGAATGAGAGAGAGAGAGAGAGAAATCACAGTAAGGAGTTTGCCTTTGGAGTTAAAGAATGACCCCAAGGGAGGTGGGAGGGGGGTACAGGATGGGGAACACATGTACACCCATGGCAGATTCATGTCAATGTTTGGCAAAACCAGTACAATATTGTAAAGTAATTAGCCTCCAATCAAAATTAATAAATTTCTATCAAAAAAAGAATGACCCCAAAGTTGAACACAGAGCTTACAATAACATTCTACTGATATAAATGTAGTCACGTGACCAGACTAGTTGCAAAGAAGCCTGGGAAATGTAGTCTTTAGCTGGGCAACCAGGTATTAGGCTACCATTCTCTTATTATGGAAGAAGGAGCATTGCCTCTGATGGATAACTAGCTGTCTTACCACAAATAGCTTCATCAGCTGGCTGTAGAGAGGACTAAATCAGACAGTGTGCTTACTCTGTAAAGCACAGGGCCTGACATAGTGCCTGCACTTGAGTACTGGGAGCTATTATTTAATAGTTTCAAAGGCATTCTTTTAAGTTGAATGTTATAATAATATAATCAGGGTACATATTTTCTTGTTCTTTTGGTGGGGCAGGGTGGGGTGGAAAAAATAAAAGAGTCCAGCCACAAATGTTTGAACAAGATCAGGCAGTGGCTAGTCTGCAAGGCCAAAGCCCCCCTTCTAGGATGGGACACCTGCTCTAGGTACCTCTCAAGATGGAGTTTTAGAGGAAGCACAGGCCCCCTAGAGATGTCCCTTAGCAACAGAGATATGAGGATTTGGCAATGGCAGCTGCAGTGATGAACATAGAGCAACCTATGAATTTATTCTCACTGCTCCCAGTAAGTTCTGCTTGTCACACTCAGGAGGAAAGCTTCCAGGAGGGCGAGGGAGAAAGCAAGCAGGACATGCGTGTTCATGGGGAAAGCTGCAAGGAGCAGTGGGGTACCTGCATTCTAGTCGCCTCATTACCTTGTGAATCACCTACCCTTTCCTCAGTTCATTTTTGCCCATGCACAAAACAGGGACCAAAGTGATTCTTACCCTAAGAGGTGGCTAGGAAGCAAAAGCAAGATAATGGGTGTGCTGTAAATGCTGAAAGGCTCTCCAGATGTGAGGAATTAGGGTAATTAAATAAAAGTGGGGGAAATCCATCACCAGCAGTCAGGTGTGTCCCCCAGACCCGCTCGGACTCATGTGGTGAGTGGGTGGAGCCCGCTACCTGTCCAAGAGACATGCCGGCCTGTCCCCCGGCCCCCTCCCCCGGGAGTGGCAGCAAGGTTGTCAGTCTTAATCAGAACTTCCTTTCGGGGAGTGGCTTCCTTCGTGTCACAAACTTGGCACAGTTCAAACCTCTGCTTCTAGAGTTATTTTCTTTGGGTTTCGTAAATCCTCTTTTGCCTGGAGGAGACAGAAAGCTCCACATTTCTTTCCACCTGGAAATCACCACGGTTCTAAGGCTGTCCTTGTTTTCCTGCTAAAGACATATTTGTGTGTCTACACCCTGCAATTTTCCCATGAAACTTTCATTAAAGTTAATTGGCATCACAAGATTAAGGCAGGCAGCAAGAGACAAAGAAGTCAGTGCCAAATGGGGCCTGACTGGGGTGCTGGGAGGGTGACAGGCTTCCAGAGGGGGCGACACCCAGTGGGAGTCCCAGGCTTTGCTTTGGGAGTTCCTGCAGAAGGGGCTGGAGAGGTGCCTTGTGGGAAGATCTTAAGCCCAGGTTCCCTGTGCCAGGTTCAGGGCTGAAGACACCTTCTTTCTTTCTTTCTTTTTTAAATTAATTTATTTGTTTTAAATAAAGAGTCCATCCTAAAGGAAGTCAGTCCTGAATATTCATTGGAAGGACTGATGCTGAAACTCCAATACTTTGGCCACCTGATGTGAAGAACTGACTCACTGGAAAAGATCTTGATGCTGGGAAAGATTGAAGGCAGGAGGAGAAGGGGACGAGAAGGGGACGACAGAGAATGAGACAGTTGGATGGCATCACTGACTCAATAGACATGAATTTGAGTAAACTCTGGGAATTGGTGATGGGCAGGAAGGCCTGGAGTGCTGCAGTCCATGGGGTTGCAAACAGTCAGACACGACTGAGCAACTGAACTGAACTGAACCAATTTATTTTAATTAGAGGCTAATTACTTTACAGTATTGTGGTGGTTTTTCATACACTGACATGAATCAGCCACGGGTGTACATGTGTCTCCCATCCCAAACCCCCCTCTCACCTCTCTCCCCATCCCATCCCTCTGGGTTGTCCCGGTGTCCCAGTTTTGAGTGCCCTGTTTCATGCATTGAACTTGGACTGGTCATCTATTTCACATGTGGTAATGTACATGTTTCATGTCCTCTTACACTGCTGGTGGGGATGCAAACTAGTACAGCCGCTATGGTGAACAGTGTGGAGACTTCTTAAAACACTGGAAATAGACGCCTTCTTTCTGATGTAAACTGGCTGGGAAGGAATTTGCACCTGTTTCTCCTTCTTGTGGATTTTGATAAGAGTAGCACATACTGCAGTCATGATAGCAGCTGTCCATGGGGCATCTAACGGTTCATCTCCGGGGTCAGGGCAGCACTCGCACTTGGATTCTCACAGCGCCTCTGTGAGGGGTATGGTTATCTGTATTTTGTGGATGACAAAGTTGAGACGCAGAGAGGTTCCATGATTTGCCAGAGCTTGTGCAGACAGCACAGAGCAGAGCGGGCATTCAATCCTTGTCATCTGACTGTCTAGCAAGACATCAGCTGAGGATGGGGTGGGAAGGAAGGCCTGCTTACCTGACATTGTTTTTAGCTGATGCCCTACCACTTGGAGGGGCTTCCTTGGTGGCTCAGTGGTAAAGAATCCGTCTGCAATGCAGGAGCCAGAGGAGACTCAAGTTCGATCCTGGGTTGGGAAGATCCCTTGGAGGAGGGCATGGCAACCCACTCCAGTATTCTTGCCTGGAGAATCCCTTGGACAAAGGAGCCCCGAGGGCTATAGTCCATGGGGTCACAAGGAGTCGGACATGACTGAAGTGACTTAGCATGCATGCGTGCACATCTGGGACCCATCCTGTGCAGGGCTGTGGGAGCCTGGTGCAAACATTGCTGACACTCCTAGGGAGCCAGGGTTCAACCCCTCCATCTTCTGCATATTTATTGGGCTCTTCAGAGTTCATAGCCCATGAATCCACCCCTTCTTGATAGTTTTAGTTACAAATATCCATTTAACATGAAAACATTTCCAATATTTTTAGAATGTATTAATTGATAAAAAACCAAATGATAAAAAGATACTCCCAATTTAATACTATTGTATTTTATACATCACATCTATGTAAATTAATGATAACGGTACAGATATAAATAGGTGATTCACCGGGGAAATTCACAAATGGCCCATAAATAAATGAAAAGATGATCAATCTTACTAATAATCAGGGAAGTGCAAATTAAAACAACAATAAGACATCATTTCATTCATCAGATAGGCAAAAATTAAGAGTGATACTATCTCGTATTGGTTGGGGTGTGGAGAAATGGTTACTTTTATCTATTTTCTGTTCACAGGAGTATAAATTGATGCAGCTAGTTTGGAGGAGAATGCAGCAGTGATTATTAAAATACAGCACACACACACACGCTGGGATGAGGCAACTTCACTTCTTGGTAATTCTTCGTAATTCTTCTAGGGTACAAAATGAGATGAACTTTGAAACACTGTGTGAGCATGCGGGCGTGTGTGCATGCCAAGTCGCTTTAATTGTGTCCAGCTCTTTGTGACCCTATGGACCATAGCCTGCCAGGCTCCTCTGTCCATGGGATTCTCCAGACAAGAATACTGGAGTGGGTTGCCCTGCCCTCCTCCAGGGGGTCTTCCCGACCCAGGAATTGAGCCCCCGTCTCTCATGTCTCCTGCATTGGAAGGCAGGTTCTTTACCACCAGCACGGCCTTGAAACACTGCGAGTGTGTGCTAAGTCGCTTCAGTCATGTCTGACTCTTTGCCACCCTATGGAATAGGGAGTGTATGGAATAGCGAAAACATTGGAAACAGGTTAAATGTCTGTCAATGAAGGGGTAATTACACAAACAACGGAATAGTCACACAATGGAATAAAACCCAGCCTTTAAACTGAGTGAGCAGATCAAGGTTCCTAAGATGGGTAGTTAAGTGAAACAAGTGATCAGCTGCAGAATGATAACATCACCTGTGCTGTTAGACGGTCGCCCTGAGAACGAGTCTCACACATCTCTAGGTAGCATTGCAGACTGAGGATCTTAGTTGTCACGTTTTGAAATCCATCTCTGTGCCTGAGTCAAGGCTGTGCTTCACAAGAGCTGCTCCCCACAATAGCTGGATGTGGGAAGAAAGCTAAAGCCAACCTGTTCCTGGGAGACATGCTGCTGCTGCTGCTGCTGCTGCTAAGTTGCTTCAGTCGTGTCCGACTCTGCGACCCCATAGACGGCAGCCCACTAGGCTCCTCTGTCCCTGGGATTCTCCAGGCAAGAACACTGGAGAGGGTTGCCATTTCCTTCTCCAATGCATGAAAGTGAAATGTGAAAGTGAAATGTGAAAGTGAAGTCGCTCAGTTGTGCCCAACTCTTAGCGACCCCATGGACTGCAGCCCAGCAGGCTCCTTCGTCCATGGGATTTTCCAGGCAAGAGTATTGGAGTGGGTTGCCACTGCCTTCTCCCCTGGGAGACATAGGACTCCTCTATTGGCCAATTTTGATCTCAAGGATTCTCCACCATCAGTCTAGACAGCTCCCACCTAACCTTCTCTCCCCTTTCCTTCCTCAGGATCAGACTTCCTCCTATTTCCCCTTTATTCTCTTCCTGCATGACTCTCAAGCTTCCCTTGTGGCTCAGTTGGTAAAGAATCCGCCTGCAATGTGGAAAACCTGGGTTCGATCCCTGGGTTGGGAAGATCCCCTGGAGAAGGGAAATGCATGACTCTCAACCTCTATCCTCCAACAGAGGAATTTCCATTAATGAGGTTCTCACGTGCTTCATCCTGCCTTGGTGTCTACTTCTTGGAAGACCCAGTCTAGGGCTCACCACTAACACAGCCGTTCTTAAGAGTCAGAGTATATTAGAATCACCTGGAGGATTTGTTAAGCCACAAATGGCTGGCCCTAGACCTAGACTTTCTGATGTTGTAGGTCTAGGGTGGAGTCTGCGCATTTGCATTTTAATAACTATGCAGATAATGCTGATGACAGAGGACTATACTTTGAGAACCACTCTGTTAATGTATAACACATGGTAATTTTAAAATATTTTTTATAGGTTTGCCTATGATCTAAACATGAAGAAAAATATCTGGGAGGCATCACAGAAAAGTTGTAACAGTGTCTTTTCCGGAAAGGATTGATTGGCAGAAACTGCATATGGCGGTGGATAAGAACATGGACTCTGAAACCAGGCAGCCTGGGTTCGAGTTTTACAACATGTTGGCTGTGTCATCGCAGATCGGTTTTTAACTTCCCTCACCTCAGGTTTCTGATTGGAAAATGTGGATAAATGTTAGGACCAATCTTGAGAGTTATCTGGAGAAGAATGTAAGTTAATACACGTAAAGCACTTAGAATGATGTCTGGGACATAGTACACAAATGCTATTTTATTCATTTTGAATGAAATAAATGGTAAAGGGATCTTGAATTCTGAACTTTTTGCAACAAGAAGTAGTTGTTTTACTTGTAAAATTAAATGTTTTCAATAAGGAAGAAGAAAAATAGTTGTGCATGTATATGTGTTTGAAGCTTATTCCATATTCAATCTACATGTGATGTTTGGTGAATAAATGAAGGCAGAGATTTCTTCCAGGGTTTTTGTTTACCCTCCATTCCCTGAGAGCCTCAAATCCATAAATTTTGACCCTTGAAATAAGCCAACTGCCACTGTAATATTGGCTGAGTTTTTCAAAATGAGTGTAACCCAGATATAAGTTAGATCCTATGTGACCCAGTCTAGGTAGGGTCATATTCAAAGAAGTGCTATCCATTAGCCAAATCTAACTCAAAAGGAATTCCGAATTTGACTTACATCATCACAACAACAGAAGGAGACCTATTGACTAACCTCTACAGTAGTTCTTAAAATACCCTTTTCTTTCTCTCCCCAGAGAAAGCCTGAGAGCACTTGCATGTTAACAGTTAACGGTGTTGGTCCCTGTCACAGTGGATTTATCAAGAAATCAGTTTAATTAAGCCTGAGTGTTAACAGGCCTCCTGTTTTTGAAGCGAGCCACTGCTACTCTAAAAGGTTCCCTTTGCTTGGGCACATAATCCTATTTTAACATTGAACTACTGGCCATGAATCCTTTCTGTCTTGGGCAGATTATCAAGTAAATCATGACCCATTCAGCAAAAGGAGAGGGGTTGTCAGGGAGTGAGAAATTAGGAAGGTCTTCTTTTTTTTGGGAGAGGGTTGTTTTCTAAATTTTTTCATACATTTATTTATTTAACTGTTTTAAAAGACTGTTAAGTTATATTCTGGATCCCAAATTAGGGAAATGCATATAATATCTTATTCTACCTTCAATATGCCACCTTTGAAGCATAATTATCTCCATTTTTCAGATGAGTAACTTGAGGTTGGAGGAAGTCCGATAAAAGTTTAAGCCACTTGGCTGGTTACTGGCTGAGTTTCTGTGATCTTATCAATGTATAACTCTTCTGCTGGACTAAGACATAGGAGAACAAAGCTCAGCTCTACCATTCACTGTATGATGTGAATGAGTATGATGTATGATGTTGAGGAAATTTCTAAACCTCTCTAAGTCTCAGATTTCTCATCTGCAGGTAAGATGGTACCTATCTAGCCAAGGGTATTTGTATGAAAATTAAATAAGTTTACAAATGTCAGGTTATTACTCATCATGGATACTCTGTAGTGTATTGTGAGCCTCATAGTGTATGGGTTAGTTTTTCCAAACAGAAAGCTATGACCAGCAATACTGTGGTTGATTTTGTCTAGCTGCTTACTTATCACTCATCCCAACTCTCTTCTAGTGTATCTTATTGTATAATAGATGCTCTAGAACTGAAAACAAAACAACTAGACTTCCTAGATTACCTTGCAGCTAGGAATATGCATATGACTTAAATTCTGTTCTGTCTGTGTGTCATGGAAATCTTGGAAGTGAAGTGAGCAATAGAAGATGGTAGCCACATGTAGGAAGATCAGACGTGCTGATGGGTGGGTGTAGGTATCTGTGTTTGCAGCTGGTTCTGGTAGAGTTTGTAGAGCCCTTAGTTCGGTACC
Source organism: Budorcas taxicolor (assembly GCF_023091745.1). Taxonomy (NCBI): domain Eukaryota; kingdom Metazoa; phylum Chordata; class Mammalia; order Artiodactyla; family Bovidae; genus Budorcas; species Budorcas taxicolor. The sequence continues at coordinate 37,318,451 of NC_068932.1, forward strand.
ATAGGTTCTGATCAGTGGACTACAGAAACCCTGGGTTTTATAGAACAAGAGTTTCATGGGTTGGGTTACCAGTGAAGTGACCTCTTGGCTAAGTGTCTTTCTTGTAGAATCCAAATCTGGTTCTCCAACACCCCTGGAGGTTCTGTGAGCTACTCAATTTTCCTTGAAAACAGTCTCTTTCTGCTTAAGTTGACTGGAGTAGCTTCTGTTGTCCAGAAATAATATTCAAAGACTGACAATGTGTCATCCAGGAATATGGAACTGCAGCTGTCAACCTTGAGTGATCAGTTGTTGAGTGGTCCATCAGCATATGGCCAGTGCTCCGAACAAGTATATTTTAAAATACATAATATGTTTCCAGGTTGCTCCATCAAGGCAAGGAATATAAGCTTGATGGGGGAAGCAGAGGTAGTTTCTGAATTTTCTCTGGATTTTTCATTTGATGAATTATTACAGTCTATACCTAGATAGCATATTGAAAAGCAGAGACATTACTTTGCCAACAAAGGTCCGTCTAGTCAAGGCTCTGGTTTTTCCAGTGGTCACGCATGGATGTGAGAGTTGGGTTGTGAAGAAAGCTGAGTGCCGAAGAATTGATGCTTTTGAACTGTGGTGTTGGAGGAGACTCTTGAGAGTCTCATGGACTGCAAGGAGATCCAACCAGTCCATTCTGAAGGAGATCGGCCCTGGGTATTCACTGGAAGGAATGATGCTAAAGCTGAAACTCCAGTACTTTGGCTACCTCATGCAAAGAGTTGACTCATTGGAAAAGACTCTGATGCTGGGAGGGACTGGGGGCAGGAGGAGAAGGGGACGACCGAGGATGAGATGGCTGGATGGCATCACTGACCTGATGGACGTGAGTCTGAGTGAACTCCGGGAGTTGGTGATGGACAAGGAGGCCTGGCGTGCTGCGATTCATGGGGTCGCAAAGAATCAGACACGACAGCAACTGAACTGAACTGAAGGTGTAAGATGGTCTTTGAAGAATATATTTAAAAGAGGGACACGCCCTCTCTACTAGTCTACTCTTTCTCCTTTTTTGCTGACTACAGAGCTGAGGATGTGATATTTGAAGCTGGGGCAGCAATCTGAGACCTCATGGTGGAACAGAGGCAACAGAATGTCTGAAGCCTGGGACCATTGTGCTATTATATTAGTCCCGGACTGCTCATCTGTGGACCTTATTTATGTAGAAGAAGAGAACATTTCTTCCTATTTAAATTACTATTATTTTTAGTTTCTTGTTATTCACAATCGACTATAACCCTAATTGATAGATAAACAGCAACTCCAGCATGTTGTACAATGAAAGACTTAACGATTAAAAGTCTAGAGGTGGAAGTTTAGCCACCATCAGTAATCACCTCGAGAAGCACAGCACTCAGTTCACTCTGATTTCCATCTATAAAAGCGGTAAAAAGTGGTTCTTAATTCATTTTGAGTGGTGAAAAGTGAAAGTGTTAGTGACTCAGCCATGTCTGACTCTTTGCAGCCCTTGGAATGTAGCCCGCCAGGTTTCTCTGCCCACAGAATTCTCCAGGCAAGAATACTGGAGTGGGTTGCCATTTCCTACTCCAGGGGATCTTCCCAACCTAGGGAGTGAACCTGGGTCTCCCACAATGCAGGCAGATTCTTTACCATCTGAGCCACAAAGGAAGTAGCACCAGGCTCCTCTGTCCATGGAATTTTTCAGGCAAGAATACTGGGGTGGGCTGTAGGGAAACTTTTCTCCTCCAGGGAAACTTCCTGACCCAGGGATTGAATCCACACTCCCTTATTGGCAGGCAGATTCTTTACCACTGCACCACCTGGGAAGCCCCTCTGGGTATGTATATCTCTACAAAAGATATCAGTATATAAAAGTACATAATATATAAATATCTATTAAAAACTATATATGTGTGCATATATGTATACACATGTGTATATGTATACACACACAGAGACATATAGTTGTGGGTTTTTTGAACAGAGGTGCTGCAAGCAATTTACATAAGTGTGTGATAAGCAGGGGATCTTCTGCCTCTGAAAAGAGTCCTTATCCATACGTTAGTCCAATCCTTATAAAACTTCAGGTCAATTCCTAATTGGCACCTCTGTGGCCAACTAAACCGGGAGGCCACGGAGGGAATGGATTACACTTGCCAAGTGACCCCTTGAACAAATCCCTGACTCTGGGTCTGGGGTACACGAGGAAGAATAAGAGCACCTTAGCACTGCTCCTGCCTGGGTTCTATTTCTTCCTTAGATAAACAGAGGTAAATCTCTGTCATTGTCTATATAAGGTATTTTTAACAGCACTGTTGTTGAGTCAAATGAGTATGAAAGGGAAATAAACAAAGAGAAGAGAAAGAAAGAGAAGGTTAAGGGTAAACTGAGATGACCACACTTTGCTACTCAGAGATTGCCCAGATTTTGCAAAACTCCATCTTCCCGGTTTAGTTAGCTGTCTCTACACTGGAACAAACAGACCTTTAGAAAAAAATAAAAGCTGAGTAAGACGCTTGGCTGTATTCTTAGACCCAAGTGTTCCATGGGTTAGGTTAGCTATAAATTAACCAGTCTGCAAAATATATAAATAAATGAATTGCTTTGTTCCGAGCTATCACCAGTAGGGCTTTGGCTGCTGGCTCTGAAGCCTGGTGGACGTTCCACTGCCCAGAGCTTTTATAAATACTAATGAGTGACATATTGAGAAAAATTGTACCTACAAAAGCAAAGACTTCTTCCATGCAAATCAGGCCCCAATTCCCCACAGATAAGGATCTTTTTGATGGAACACATGCAAAATCTCCAGCTCTTAATTCTTTCATTAGTATTCCAGGCAGATGACTGCCAAATAACAGAGAAAACTGTCTGAATTGCTGTGTCTGAAACCTAATATTGATTTGTTTAATAGTGTCAGGAAGTCAAAATTCACAAATCTCCTGTCGATTGTTTATGAGGCAGTTAGCAGAGAATTGGTTGCCCCTGCTTAATTAATAACTCATTACTGAAATTTGATTATATGCTTGAATGCTTTAAATGGGTTCTAACACAGCGTCTGCAAAGTGGTGACGTGGCGAGGTAACGAGTCTCTGAAAGCTTCCATTTAAGGATTTCCCGACAGTCGTATGTCTCAGACCACTTTTGACTTTCCTTGCAGGGTCAACCTCCCTGGCATTAATGTGTTAGCTGAAAAGGTGTTCTGGGTCACATGTGCTGAGTACAGGGTGGGTCTAAAATTTGGGATGGAGTTGTTTCTAGAAAAATCACTAATGTGAACATAATTTATTGATCACTTGCTCAGAAGAGACACATACATGGTATTGTCCTTGAAAGCATCAATTCTGAAAGTAGGAGCTTCTTTCGGGCAGGGGGAGGGGTGCATGGGATTAACTGGGGAGGGGAGATTAAAAATGCTATACCTTAAGTTTCACTGCTTTTAAAAAATAGACATTCAGCCTGTCTAGTCACCAGGTGTAGACAGATGGGTAGGATTGGAGCCCAGAGGGTCCCAGCACTATCTGACCTTGTGCTTGGAGGCTGGGTGGTGGGGTAAGGGGGGGGAGTGGTGCACCACCTGGCCTTATGCCAGGGACAGAAGGGGAAAAAGATGAGAGTCCTTGTGAGAGTGACATCAGAGCACACGGGTGTCTGCCGTGTCTCCCAATTGAAATAATGCCTTTGGGAGAGAACATGTTTGAGGGCTGGGTTTGGGCATGCTTGGAAGGGCAGCTCTCCACAGACTTGAGATGTAGGTGCTGCTTCCCAGGGTCCCTAAACTTATAGCCCTCACCCCCCACCCCTGCTGCCAGCATCCAACAAAGAATTGGCTTTAACAGGGGCATCTCTGGCCAACTAGGACTCCCTAAGTCTCCCTCTCTCTTTTCATTTTAGGGCAACCAGGCTGACCTGATCAGTAGAAGAAAGCAGAAGGAGAATAGATCCATAGGTTAGCCTCTTTTCTGCATCCTGCCAGCTACTGTGACGTTGGACGGATGGGAGGAAGGCTGGGGAGGTGACTGGGCTTCCCACCAAAGCATTTCCCTTTAGTGGATAATGGGGTCAAGTTTCCAGGCTGGCCCATAAAAAGTTATTTAACTCCCAGTGGATTAACACTGTTAATTGGAGCATGGCTGTTGAGTAGTATTGCAGGTATGTTACAGGCAAAATGGGATTCTGTGGGCTAGCCTGCGATCCAGTCTCCACCAGAGCATTATTGCATCATTTTAGGACTTTGTTATTTTGGAAAAAAAATAAAAGAGCACATTCTGAATTCCAAACAGCCTGACTCACAAATGAACTTTTGGAAGCCAACCCTTGGTCGTCAAGGACTGCCTGTTTGCAGGCTTGCACAGGGGTTAGAAACGCCCGTCCTCAGTTAGCGGTCAGGGTGTGCTCATGAAGGCCACGTCCCATGGCCAGGCTCCTCAAGGAGCTTGCAGTCTGATTGTTCGGAAGTGGTAAAGAGCAGCTTGAGACAGACCACAATAAAACCCTGAGTGAAAGGATTCACAATATGGCTGCAAAATTTCAGAGGGAAGGCAGGTCCCTGGCAGCAGGTGGGCCCAGGGAAGGCTTCTGGGAGGAGGTGGGAGCAGGATGAGGCCTTGAAGGGTGGTCAGATTTCATCAGGGGGTGGTGGAACATTCCAGGCAGGCACAGGAGTGGGCTGGTCAAAGGTAGGTTTTTGGGGACGGCGACTGGCCAGGCTGGCTAGAAAGGAGGGTAATATGACCGGCCTGTCTCCTGCCTGTGATCTTAATTGAACCAGTCAAGCTTTCAAAATGAACAGTTGATCATTTGATTAAGAAGGGCCTCTGACTCTTTCAAGACCCACGGAGACTGATTTTTATCACAATGGATCAGAACAGTTTGCACGGAGGAATGCTGGCCAGATTTGGGAGGGAGGTGCCTGGCTGCTCCTGGGGGCCAGCTGAAGCCGCTCCTCCCCAGTGGACTGTCCCTTGGCTGGTGGGTGTTCAGGGCGAAGGCCGGAAATTGCCACCCGCTCAGGGTGGCTGGGTCCCAGGGAATCGGTCACCCCTGCCAGCGTCAGGAACTTTATCAAGCCCTGCTTCAAAGGTAAAACCTGGGTTTCTCCCAACACCCTCCAATCAAGAATGTCTCCGGATGGCTTCAGCTTGGCTTAACTAGCTCCAGTGCAAGGGAAGTTCGCTGATGTCTGCCATGACGCCGATTTGTCAAAGTGCTATTAAGGATTTTCAGTTATACAAAAAAAAAAAAAAAGGAGTCAACTAAAAAAAAAAACCACTCTAATTTATTATGCTTGATTACGCAGCTGGAATGGGAAGGTAGCTGCTGTTTGTAGTTAAATAACTCCTCACAATTTCTTAAAGAAATGATCTTCAAAGCTTTAACGGGTCAGTGGCTCAAGTACAAAGGAAAGATTGATTTTCTTCCTCCCACCCTTTGTTCCCAGAGTTTAAAACAGACACGTTTGGGTAAATTAGTTTGTCTATGTTATTAATGGAAGAAGTTATTAAACTCCCATAAATATACGGTTGTATCTCGCTTAAGATGCCAAATTTGTTTTAAAGAGAAAAAAAAAATCTCAGGAGGAAAATGTGGGAAAGGTCTCTTGGTTCTCTGGGTCTCTTGGCTTTTGTAAATTTCATTTCTGGATATGAAGTGGGATCAGTGAGCTGGAGAAGGGAGCTGGCTCCAGATACCCCCTAAATGGTGTGACAAATACCCAAGGAAGGAGATCCTTGTGCATTAAAAAACAAAACAAAACAAACATTGAATTTAATGGAAAATATTCTGAGGCCTGATTGTGGTAGAGATGGGAGCTGTGTGTGGGTGGGAGGGTGCTGGAAAGATAGTCTTTCCACTACAGAGGGAATGATGAAGGACTATCCAGCTTTTAAGCCCGAAGGGCAGAGAAACATTTCATGGTTGAAGGGGGAAGTGTTTTCCCTCCTCCAGAGGCCTTTGAGGGGGCACTCAGAGAGGACTCACCGAGGGAAGCAGCCCTCAACCCAGATTCAGGGCCGGGTGTGAGGAAGACACAGCCACAGGACCCACCAGGGGGGACTGTGCCCCAAAGTGCAGGAGGTTCAAGGCTCCAGGGTGCTTTTATGGGCAATTACCCAACTGTGTATAGCACTTCACAGTTTATAAACCCTGGAATTTGGTGTCTCCTTGAACCTCCCAGTAACCCTGGGAAATACGTTGATCAAGGTTTGGCATCCTGATTTTCAGATGGTAAAAGTCAAACACCAGCATTTCCCCCCGATTAGAAAAGTAAAATAAAGAAAATCATTTGAAAAGCAAAGAAAAGCATAAAGAAGAAAACCCAAACCACCACCAGAAGACATTTAGCACTTTGGATTTTTTTACGTTGGAACTCTTCTCAGTGGCTGCACACACCCACAGTCACATGCAGGCACACACACATGTACACAAACACACATACCCACATGTATACACACAGAACAATGCTCAGTGTGCCAGGCACTACTATAATTGCTTTTCATGTACTAACTCAATTAGTTCTCAAAGCAGGTCTATCAAGTAGGTACCATTATTATCTTATTTTACAGAGGAGGAAATAGAGGCACAGAAATGTTTTTGACTTGCCTAAGTCAGTTCAGTTGCTCAGCCATGTCCGATTCTTTGTGACCCCATGGATTGCAGCATGGCCGGCTTCCCTGTCCATCACCAACTCCCAGAGCTTGCTCAAACTCATGTCCATTGAGTTGGTGATGCCATCCAACCATCTCATCCTCTGTCATCCAATTCTCCTCCCACCTTCAATCTTTCCCAGCATCAGGGTATTTTCCAATGAATTGGCTCTTCACATCAGGTGGCCAAAGTATTGGAGTTTCAGCTACAGCATCAGTCCTTCCAATGAATATTCAGGACTGATTTCCTTTAGGATTGACTGGTTGGATCTCCTTGCAGTCCAAGTGACCCTCAAGAGTCTTCTCCAACACCACAGTTCAAAAACATCAATTCTTCAGTGCTCAGTTTTCCTTATGGTCCAACTTTCACATCCATACATGACCTCTAGAAGAGCCATAGCTTTACTAGACGGACCTTTGTTGCCAAAATAATGTCTCTGCTTTTTAATATACTGTCTATGTTGGTCATAGCCTTTCTTCCAAGGAGCAAGCACCTTTTAATTTCATGGCTGCAGTCACCATCTGCAGTAATTTTGGAGCCCAAGAAAATAAAGTCTGTCACTATTTCCATTGTTTCCCCATCTATTTGCCGTGAAGTGACGGGCCCAGATGCCACAATCTTTGTTTTTTGAATGTTGAGCTTTAAGCCAGCCTTTTCACTCTCCTTTTTCACTTTCATCAAGAGGCTCTTTAGTTTCTTTTCAGTTTCTGCAGTAAGGGTGGTGTCATCTGCGTATCTGAGGTTATTGATATTTCTCCCTGCAATCTTGTGGCCTAAAGCCACACAGCTAGAGGTGGTGGGAGATCAGATTTGAGCCTGGACAGACAAACTGGCTCCAGCATGCATCCTGTGTTCCTAACCACCCTGCACTTGGCCTTGTTTATATACCCGGAGACTTATTTAATATGGGTGGAATCATGCTGTATCTATAATATGCCTCATGAGCTTTTCAGATACAATTATAATGCTTCTAAAATGGTTTTCAGTGGTTGCACTACCACTGCCACCCATATGGCAGTGGAGAAGTTTTGGTCAGGGTTAGCTGTTTTGTGTGGTGTCCCATGACCCCAGATCTGACCTGGAGTTCTCAAGTGTCTAGATCAGCACCCTTCCCATTGTGCACATGGTGCAGATAGTCACAAAATGAAACAGAGAGAAGGCATGAATTCAAAAGCAGCTGGGGGGCACTGGCAGATTCAGAAGGGGCCCTGGAATCTATGGCAGCTGCTGAGGCTGGATGTACAGCTCTGGGATAAGGCAATTTTTCCTGTCACCTAGCATCCTCATCTTAAATTTCAAGTAAGAAAGTAATTTTTAAATTTAAGACTAGGAAGAAATTGTGTCCATTGAGCAACTGAAATGCTTTGCTTCCCTCCTTCATAATTGACTGTCTTTCCCTTTTTGCTTTTGCCACTAGGAGCCTCAGTGTTTAAACTAGGGAAACTTCTTGATGGTCTGCTCTTATTTGCACTTTCTCAGTCTGTTTCACGTTTACATGTTTCAGTGACATACATATGTGACAAGGTCTCCTGGAACAGTGCCCTCTCTTGTGCACACCTGCATCTGCTCAGGACTGGCAGCCTCACAGGTGGGGAGAGCTGAAGACAATGCCAGTGAACACTCAGTTGTGTGCCGTGTCACTGTTTACAAAGCTCACAAACAGCCACAATCCTAATGAATCATCCTCCCAAGCCTCTGGGGAAGGAAAGGATGATCACTTTCAGTCTCACCTTTGAGCTGAAGAAACTGAGCTCGAAACAGAAGCGGCTTCAACAAGGTCATATCCAACCCTCCCTCCACACCCTGGGATTTTCTTGGAAAGTGCTGTGCAAACTCAGTGCAGATATCGAAACTCTTTCCCTGCCTTCTCCTAGCCTCACCTTCCTGTGTGTGCTCATGTGTCCATACACGTTATGTGCCATATGGGTGGCATGTGGATTGGCTGAAGTTATTACACTGAGAAACATTTTATACTTTGAAAGTTATATTTGGGTTATAATGAATTATGGTTAGTGAAGTTGGTTTCTCATTTCCAATAGTAATGTGATGTGTTCTTTTAAAATAAATGTATTAAAACTATAAATGAAGAAGCAAATCAACTGAAAGTTAAATTTTGAGTAAAGAATATAAGGACAGGTGTGCAGCTATGACCAAACTGGTGAGAAGGTCCCATTCTTGGCTCACTGCCAATTTATAACCACACTTGCAGATGAGGGCACTAATCTCACAGGTAAGACTCTTGCCAGTTGAGTTATTCTGCACATCCAAAGGAATGAATCTCTAAGATAAGAATTTCAGGCTAGCAGCAAATGAAAGTCCTAAGTCTAAAAAAGGCAGTCAACACTTCCAATCAAATATTCAAGGATCAAGGGGCATCAGGAAGTTCAGATTAGGTCCCCTTAACCACTATGGCAAGCCAGTTAACCTTTGAGATGTTTCTCACAGCTGTAACCTGGGACTCTCTACTCCGGCAAGCCAGTTAACCTTTTTGGACCTCCATTTATTCATCTGAGAAATGGGTGACCTCTGCCTGATTAGGTTAAAGTTAAGGTTACTTTCCTCAAGATGGTTCAGGCTTGTGTCACTGAAAGTTTCAATGTTCCTATCTTTCCTTCTCAGCAGGCCAAGCCATTCAACATGATTCACTCTCAGGCAGCACATAGTTGCAAAGGGCCAAGAAGAATTATCTCTGTGAGGCACTCCAAGCTCTGCGAATACCTTGTGTGCCATGGGGGAGTTATTATCTGGGCCTCAGTTTGCTCATCTCCAGGATGAAGAGGATGAATTAAGTAGGTCTGGCAAACAAGTGGTTGCATGGAGTGCTGTGTGTCGAATTCACTCAGGCACTGGGACAGGGAGGGGACCGGTGACTCACCTCTAGCCTTTATAGATGATGGCGTGATTGTTGACATAGAAATGGCCCCAACAGCCAAGATCCTCTGAGTCGCTGTGGTCTTGGGGCCTGTGTCCATGATCTCTACTTCTCGCTGTTTCTAGTTGCCCAAAAGGCAGATCCTAGAGAAAGTCTGTCTGCCTGTCTCCTTCCCTCTGTTCCTTCCTTCCTTCTTTTTTTTCTAGTCCAGTCTCCATAGTCATAATGCAATTCTCTTAGGAAGGCTTAAGCTCATGTGAGCCATTTGTAAAGACCATACAATTATCACCTACTCAGAGAGACTTTTGAGAATGAAAGGGCCATTCTTAACTGTTTCTCACAGCTATAACCTGGGACTCTCTTGAGGGAAGTAGCTTCCCTTGAGGAGGTAGTTCTCAAACTTTACCATGGGTAAGCATTGTCAAAGGATATTCCTGGGCCCTGTCTTCAGAGATTCTGATTCAGTAGGGTTAGGGCCTGAGAATTTGCCCTGGGTCCCAGGTGATGTTGATACTACAGGTCCAGGGACCACACCTTGAGAAGCCTGACTTGGAGCCTAGGTGCTTAATAGTTCATAGAACTCATTCACAACATGTTCTAATTGATTCTGACAAAAAGTCCATGAGGTCTGGAAAGTTAATATCAAAGATTCCATGCTAAGCGGAGGAACTAAGACTCAGAGAGGTTGCATGATTAGCCCAAGGGTACCATGCCACGGTGGTAGAAGCCCTTGATCGGATTCAGGATGACCGACTCCTGCGCTCTGCTCTGACTCACTAGTCACCCAGCTTCTCTGCTCAGAATTGCATTCAGAGCTGGTTTTGCTGCAATGCCTCCTTCTCAGCAAATGCTCTGACCTAAATGAAAGCTGACTCTTTTAAATTCAGTCAGAGGGATATAATGTACAGTATAGCAAATACAGTCAATATTTTATAGTAACTTTGTATGGTGTGTAATCTATAAAAATATCAAGTCACTCTGTTGTACACTGCAATGATATAATATTGGAAGTCAACCATGCTTTAATTAAGAAAAAAAAAAAACTGACTCCACTTTATAAATACCATTTCAGGTCAACCAAGAGGTCAGAGATTTGGGGTAAGAAATTACTTTAGCCATGCTTTTGTCTATATATATATATTTAATTAATGCTTTAGAGTTTTAATCATTTTGATATGCTAATGATATAAAATATTCAAATTTAAATAGTTAGGTATAAATTGTAGAACATTTGTGCGAGATAATTTCTATGTTTTCTGTCATTCAAAGAGAGCTCCATTTCTAACACTCCAGCCTGCTACTCAACTTCTATACATTTAATCCTCATGTGTATTTTCAGGAATGCTGTAGAGGAATGTCTGTATTATTCAACCTCTCTGTGCCTCAGTTTTCTCATCTATAAAATGGGACAGGTACTAATAATACTGCCTTCATGATAAAAGAAGTGTGAGGATTAAATAAAGTACTAATGCATGTTAGAGAAATTGGAAGCATGCTTGGAAGACGCTGACTATTTGAAAATATCAGCCCTTCTTGTTTTATTCTCTGCTGACACCCATTTTGTTCCACCCATCGTCATCTTTGTCATTTTTATTTTTGTCCATCAGTGCGCTCTCTCCAAGCATAGATCTCTTTTCCTCCCTCTCTTTATCCCTCCAAATCTTGCTTGCACATAGTAGGTGACTAAGACCTACTTATTGAATGAATACAAAATTTAAAATGCTTAGGAAATCTGGGCGATCATAGAGAAAAACTGTGAAACCCAAAGCATGAATGAGGAAATATTTCCTAGAAGCACCATGGAGTTTGCTGGAATAACCCAGCTTGGTCACAATTCAGCTTCCAAAATCTCACTTTCAGCTGAATGGTATGTGTTATGGACTCTACAACACAGTACCAGACACAAGGTCTTATGGGATTTCCAACATGAGTTGCACTCCAGGCTTGGGAAAGCCTGGAATCGATGGATCCAATGGGAAAATGGACAACGAGTTGGGGGAGTCTCATTCAGCCCTGCAGGCTGCTGGTGGCTTTGGGAGGGATAAACATTTTCCTCTGGATGCCTGGCTATGAAAGGAAAGAAAATAAAAGCAAGAGTCTCAGTGGATGTGGGCGACTTTGTGGTTTGGTCCAAAATTAGAACCAAAAGTGGGAATGAATCTTACGCCCAATGACTGCAGAGTTAGACTTTTTAAAATAAAAATTCTCAATTGTCAGTTGTGAACCAAGCAAGGAGGTTTCATGGTATTCAGAACTGGTGATGGGAGGAGTGCTGTTGAATCTCACTGGATTGACAGGTTTCTGGGTCTCCAGCAGAAGCTCTGACATAGCATTAAAGATAACCAGTCAATTAAAGAAGAAAACAATCTGACTGTGAGGGTGTGCCATAGTTAGAACCTGCTGTGAAATAAACTACTCCCAAATATATAGCGAATTAAGCAGCCACCAGTTATCTGTGATTCTGTAGGTCAGCAAATGTGGTTGGGCTCAGCCAGGCGGTTCTTCCTTCTTAATATGCTTCCTTGTGCATCTGTGGTCAGCTGTAGGCCAGTCAGGTGGTTTTGCTTCCTGAAGTTAGCTAGATAACAGCTGTTGGGACAACTTAGGCATTTATCTCTCATTTTTCTAGATGGCTACCCTGGCCTTATTTAAGTGGTGATGGCAGGAGTCTATGTGTGTGTGTGTGTGTGATGGAGAGAGAGAGAGAAAGGAGAGGAAAGACAGAAAGAGAGCAGGAAAGCGTGTAATGCCTCTTGAGACCCACTCTGAGACTTGGCATACTGTTGCTTCTGCATTTTATTGGCCAAGTCAAGTCACAAGGCCAACCTTGATTCAGAAATTCACTCTGCAAAATGAATTCCATCTCTTGAGAAAAGGAGCTGCAAAATCCCACTGCACTCTGCTTAGCTCCTTGGCTACCTGTTGAGGGCAGAGACAGCTCACACAAGGCTGAAGAATAGGCCTTCATCTGTGGAGATGGGGTGAGGTTTCCATTCTGATCCACTGTTAACTAGCCATGTGGCTTTGGGGGAAGTCAGTAAGTCCATTCAGCCTCAGTTTTCCCATCTGTAAAATGGGATTGCAGTGCACATCATAGGGCTTTGTGAAGACTAAAGAGACAACAGATCTGCATATGGTAGGCACTGGAAAAACAGCCACAATAATGAGTTATATATAATATCAATGAAGTAGAGAATAATAGAATATATGATTAAAGATAACAAATGATTAGAATTTCTCCCTGGCATTTCTTAGCCTGGAAGACAGAGTGACATCCCAGGTTTATACCAGTGAAGGCAGATACCAATTTGGCCGGCAGAACTGACCGTGTGTCACTTCTGGGCTCGATGGAGTCAGACACCTCCCAGGGTTCTGAGAGATCTGGGGCTTTTGTTCCCCAGGAGGAATCCCATGGAGTATCTGCTGAGCTCTGGGTAACACACTCAACCTGGGGTCTGACCTCAGCTCTGCCTCAAAGGCCAGATATCATAAGAAGAGGTCTTCCTGAGGAGGCAAGGCAGCCTCTTACTGGCCACAGGAAAGCAGCTCTGGCTTCATCTTTTGATGCCCTCTATGCCAGTGTTGCTGAACAGGGAAAGCTCAGAACAGATAGCAGAGGAATTTGTAGAGTTCTAGATCAACTATCTTGAATAGATTCCATATATGCCTGCCAATATGGTAGCCACCAGCCCACATGGCTATTGAGTACTTGAAATGTGGTCAGTGCAACCAAGAAATGGAGTCTTTAATTTTAGTTAAGTATTTACATAGCCACTTGTGGCTAGTGGTTACTGCATTTGACAGTGTGATTCTAGATGGATGAGCCTCTGAAGAGATAGACTTTGAGGAGGCTGAGTCAACTGTTTGCTGAACCTTAGTGGGTTGGGAACATTATCTCCAAGCTGTGTGGGAGCCAGGCCAGGGACTGGGCGTGGGTCAGCCGGCTAGCAGGGCTTTGGCAGATATTCCAGGGTTGATTCCTGGTCTCTTCCTAGCTCTAAGTTGGGCTGAGAAAAGAGGAAAGCTTATGACTCTGTGGAAATACAGAATCCAGTACAGAGTTAGCCTCTCTGTCCCCCTTGTTCTACTCTGAATGGCCACTTATAGCTCCCAGAAAGGCCAGGGGGATATACACACCCCCATCCTTTGCTGTGCCGAGGGAAAGTAGACCTCAGCATCCACACAGGGAAAGTAGACCTCAGCATCCACACAAGCAGGGAGAAAGGTCCTTCCTGTTTGGATGGTTACTTTTAAATAAAGGGTCCACATGGCCCAATGTACCTTTTAAAGAGGTTAAATTAGCAAGCTAGCACTTGCTCATGCATGTATGTATATGACTGCACACACACACACACGGAATTTGTGAAAAAACTTTTGGAGAGTTGGGACAAGATGCCCCAGTCTGGAAAAGCTGAAGGCTTTGCTTCTGCTTTAATTGGGTTCAAAAAGATGACAAATCAAGTCTGCCTCAGGTAGGTTCTTGAAACTCACACTGGAATTTATTTTAGGACCTTCCCCACATCACAGCACAAGGCGGCTTGCAGAACTGATGGTGGATTTTGCCTAGAGATTTTTTCTTTCCCAATTGCCTTTCAACTCTAGCAGCAACAAATCATCTAAGCCAGTCTTTGTATGAAAGCTGAATGAGGAAGACTGCTCCCTGCCCACCTCACCAGTATCTCAATCCCCTGATGTTTCTGATAAAGTTGGGACTCTGTCGCAGGCAAACGTGCTGGTTTCCTTTAAAGGAGAGACTCTTTCTGGATCTTTTGATTAATTGACTGAGGTGGAGACCAGCGGCTCCACATGGGTGTTTTGACATGGTTGTGGGCAAGATTAGTCTTCTGCGATTGCCATAATTTACAAGGCTCATGTAACCATGTAACGACTTGGTGATTACATGGAGAATATCGTATAAATACGTAGTAATTACAAATTCATGCAGATTACTTGGTACATACATTTGAAGTTACCGAGTAGTTCAAAGATTAATTATCCTGTAACTGGCAGCATTTAAATAATTTTTTCTCCTATTCGAATACACTGAGGTGGACTTCAAGGCTGGCAAGGACAGAGATGTGATGAGTATGATCTGAAAAGGAAAAATGAAATTTGACAGGCATGGATTATTTAAAGCAAGCATGTGTGAGCTGAATAGCCAGGACACTTTGATGCAAATCATAGGGGAAAGAGCAGGGGGATGGTGTGTAGAGAAAGGTGCTGAACAAAGTAAGGATTTCCTGCTGGGGACTTGAAATTTAAACAAATAATCATTTAAATGGCGGCCCGGCATTACGTTCCGAATTGTGTGCATTAATGTCAACATCTGGTACCAACATTTTGACAATTCTATTAAAATGTCCCAGCATTCCCTATCTAACACCTGTTAGCTCTAATTTTCTTTCCTGAGAAGCACACCAGTAGACAGGGTAGATTCCAAATCATTTATCACTTTTAAAGTGCTTCCATATGCGGGTTGGACCCAGCCTGGCCCTAGGCAAACGTTTTCTGAATGCATTAAAATTCAGGACTATTTTTTTTTTTAAGTGTAGACACCAATGTTTCATTGAATTCATGTCTGGTAATTATTAGCTTAAATTATGGCTCACACATGACTTGACAAAGTAGACCATGAATTAAAACACGCGTGCACACACGCACACACCCCAGAACTCTTCAATAGATGCGCCCAACTCCTACATTGCTTGTTATTGAGATGTCAGTCAGTAATCATTAGGCAAACACTCTTCATGGAGGAAACTGCTAAGAGGCCCAGGAGTCCCAAGAGACAATCTAAAAATGTCAAAAATGTTACAGTATAAATGAATGACACCAACAAGAGAACATGTGTTAGCGATGCAAGCAATTAGTTAATATATTACAAGTTTCAACCTCTGAGAAAAACAGGCAACACAAATTTCCTCTTGACAAAAGGCTGCAGATAAGATCAGGTGGATTCCCAGACAATACAACCTCCTAGAATTGGAGCAACCCTCCAGCAGACTGGGAGGGAGAGATGGGGGTCTGAGGAATCTGGGGTCTGTAGAGTGAGTCACCAGGTAGGTCTCACTGTCCCTGAGAATGACTGGCTGGACTTCTGGGCCCTTTGCAGAGGAGAAGTGGAGCCTGAAATGGAAGAGGACATCCGGTGTCCCTTAGATATGGTTCACCTCAAAGCTGCCTCCTCCTTGCTGGGGCTTCAGAATGAAAGTTAGAAGGTGGAATGAAATCGTATTGCTGTTTTCAAAGGCAAGGAGGTACCTGCACAAGGTGATGGGCATGGGGATATTATATGGGCAAATGCTTGATCTTTGCTTTCCAGAGGAGATTTTAAAAACTAAATATTGTATATTACACAGTTTCTATCTCCCCCTCACTGCCTTCTCTTTCTTCTCTCTCTCTTTCACACACACATAAAGATGTTTGAAACAGAAAAATCATCTGACATATACATACAAACAGAAAATATGTTTTGGGCAAAATACACATGATTGATGTACACTTGGACTAAGGATTTGAGTAAGTCCCTTAGAAATACCAAGGAAATAGTGAGAATGCAAGAAGGCAGGAAAACCTGAACTCACCAACTCAAAATGTAAAAAAATTTGTAGACAGTTAAAAATGTCTGCCCCTGTATACACGCATACCTACACTTTCACACTTCCTCTGTTTACTAAATAACATTTCAGCACAGTTTTCATCTTATAAGGAAAGTGTTTGAAACTTGGAATAAGTGCACTTAATTAAAGGAAGGCTGTGAAAATGTGCACTAATCTGATATGACTAATAGCAAAGTGCATGAAATTGCTAATTAGAATTTCATTAAAGGTGCTGCTTTATCAGCCTGTGAATATCACAACCTTTAAAATTCTTTCAGGAGAGCTTAATTCCTTTTCAAACAGAAATATTCTTTAAAGACATTTGATTTGTTCTGAAGGAATTTGTGGCTTAGGCTGGAACTTAAAATGTTGCCGATATTCCAGGAGGTGATATCAGAATAGGAATACAGATCAGGGACTTTGTTTCATTTGCCTGATGAATCCTTTTCTCCCCATCTCTATTATGGATTATCGTTCAAAAACCCAGTCATGAAAACAGAGTCGAGTCCTGGGTTTATTCCACATGTAATTTGTTTTCTACTGAAGCCAATGTTTATTCTCTTAAAAGAATAAAGGAAAAATTACTTTAAAAAAGTCACTGAATATAAAATTAAACATTTTAATTTTTATACTCATTTCAAAAAATAAAAAGTAGACAATATTTTTTCCTTAAAGGAAACAGACATAAATTTAAAAAAAGTAAGCAGCCTTCGCTTAAAAAAGCTTTTAAAAATAAACTGCATTTTTTAAAATTAGGAAAGTCCACTATTAACAATAGCAGATGTATTTTTATTCTTTCTCTGACTTGCTTTCCTAGGTTACAGGATTTTCTTACTCCGGAGTTTAATTATTCCTGGCACTAAATCCGCATTTCACCTTGCTTTTTGTTTTAAGATTTTAAAAGTGCTGCCTTCTTCTTGCTCCTTCGTTTTCTCCATTTTCAACCTTATTTATAGATTTGTGGATATGAAATGATCACTTCTATTTTCATATCCATAAAGCTTTATGACATATTACTTTCCCAATGTTAACAATTGTATTTTTTAATTTGCAGTTTTTCCCTGTTGATGAAGTGTTCTCCAATTAGTAACTGGCTTCTTTTTAATATTCAAGTTTGATTGAACAGTTACATTTTGTTACTGAAAACTCATTAATGTTAATGGAAACTACAGCTCACTGAAAGCAGCAGTTTACTTTTACAGAAGTTGTTAAAAACCTAGCCTGGCTTCAAATTTGCTGAACACATCAGTTAACAGTGATGTAATTTCGCAGAAGTGAATATTTTAAATACACTTAAAAACTTCGATTTAAAAGCTAATCAGTCATATTTACCTGACGACCATATCTGAAAGGAGAGAAAATGAGAACAGAAGTAACTTTGAGAACCAGTGTGATTTCTCTGGACACTTCAATCTCAAGTGGCTTAATTAGAGTTTGCTCTGATTTTTGCTTCAGCAAGAGGAATTTACATGGCATTTAGATAATTTATCTACTGGACTAGGCAACAGACAAAAGATTACATTTTCCCTTCCAACATTTGGGAGGTACATTTTTAATGCAACGATTTTAAAAGATCGGTCTAGACTTAAATGAATGAAAATTAGGCTCGTTAACTGTAATGTCTGCAGTCGGAGGTGGGGTGTCAGTCTCGCCTATCTGTGGGCCACCGTCGTCAAACAAAGCTGCTAATTCGAATGTTTTAAGTTTCAAATTGAGAAATATTGTTCTAATGTGGCAACAATGGGGCTGTTGTCCTTTCAAGCACCGCGATTGCGGCTTCCTTACTGCTCGTTTTATGCAAAACGAGTGGCAAGTAATTGTAATTTAATTCTTTTCAAGTAAATTACAGTGAGTGCGTGACACAAAGCCGCGGCGGACCCTGCTTTCTCTGTCAATAGTTGAATTAATGATGGCAGGAGTAAAAACACCAATTGTGCACCACAGCCCTCCCTCGGCCCCCACCCCTGCCAGGGGGAGACCTGCCAATCAGGCCGCGCCGCCGTGAGTCTGGGAATCCTCATGGACCCGAGGATCGGGGGTGGAACGTTCCGGAGTCTCGCCGCTGGGGTCTCGGGGGCCGGAGGCGGCGGCAGGGGTCAGCGTGTGCGTGCCACCGGCCGGGTGCCCGCCGCGCGGACACCGTGATCGCCAGAGGTTTATAGCGCTGGGCACGCGCTGCCGAGTGGAGCGCAGAAAGGGTTTCCCCAGGGGGCTTGGTGGTCCTGGCTCTCGGTCTATGGGTTAGCTGGGCCACGCTGGCTTCCCCGAGACTCCCCAGAGGGCTTCCCGAGGAGGCGGCACGGCCCGAGCTAGAGGCGGAGGGGAGGCAGGGCTGCCAGCCCGGTTTGCGGGCAGCGAGGGGTGGCTAGGCTCTGCGCTTCGGGGTCCGAGGGCCGGTGGCTGGAGCGCTAGTTCTCACCCAGAATCTGCGAAGCCCGGATCGGGAGGAAGCCGCTGCGGGAGGCCCGAAGGGCAGGGCAGAGCAGGTAGGCAGGGTCGCCCGAGAGGACCGCAGGTTGCGACCCTAGGCTGCCTGCAACCTGCCTGAGTGCAAAAGGTGCTCAATAATCACTGCACTGACCACGAACGTTCAGTGTGATCTGATCACTTCCCCTTGCACTTGAGCGAAATCGCAACTCTTTTTCTGAGGCCCAGAGGTTCTCTGTCCTCTAGCTTTTGCCTGGATTCCCAATGCCAGGGCGGGAATCCTGCCTGCCCTGTTTTTCAGGCGTAACTTCGGAGGGTGACTTGACCGCTATAGCCTCAGTTTCCACAGCAATGGGGAAATCCTTCCTTCTAGGGTCCTTGCTAAGTTGCTTCAGTCGAATCTGAGTCCACCTGGTGGACTGTAGCCCACCAGGCTCCTCACTCATGGGATTTTTCCAGTCAAGAATACTGGAGTGGGTTGCCATTTCCTCTTCCAGGGGACCTCTCCCAACCCAGGGATCAAACCCACGTCTCCTTGGCTCCTGCACTGCATGAGGATTCTTAACCCCTGAGCCACCAGGGAAGCTCTAGGTTCCATTATGAGCATTTAATAAGCTACTGGTAAAGTGCTTAGAATGGTAACTGAAGCAAAGTGAAGTGCCCAGAACTGCCAGCAGGGCTTACTTGACCTCAGCTTACTTGACCACCTTCCCTTCCTGGGTCTCCATAACCAAGTCCCTGCCTCAGGATCTTTGCACTTGGTGCCAGAGCTGTTGCCCATCTCCTTTCATAGCTTCTGATTCAGGCCTCAGCTCTGAGACCTTCATGACTCATCACTGTTACAAAGTTCTTTGTTTCCTGCCTAGACATTATCCTTATCTGAATGGTTTTTTTTTTCCATTTGCTTAGCCATTGTTGTCTCTTTCCTCCCCAAAATGTAAGTTCCATGAGAATGGGGACTGAGTGTGTCTTGTTCTCTGCAGGTCCCAGCGCCTTGATCAGTGCCTGCCTTCCAGCAGGGGCACAGTAAATCCCTGGAGAATGGATACGTTCTTCTCACCTGTATCTCAAAGTGGTCGAACAGTGTCATTGCTGAGTGCCCATTCCTGTCATTCAAGATTATAAGTGAAATCATTGGCCTGGAAATAATATTTTAAAAATTAAAAAAACTAGTAAGTTTCTAAAGATTTTGAGGTTCTCAGGAAGGGTGCTAGAGAGTTGAGGATTTTTCTCCATGTCACCATCTTTCTACCTTGACAAGTTTTGACTGCGAGGCTGAAGTTCTCCCCATGGCTCCCTGATCCTGAGAGGTGATAGAAGGACGGTCGAATTTCCTCCCTAACCTGGGCCCGAGAATCGTGTAGAGCTCCACCCCGCAGCAAAGCAATATCCACCTTCATGCTATCTGCCCTTTAGTGTCACCCTGATGACCACCCCTCCCCTAACCCCACGACTACACCATGTGGCCCTGGCCTTTTGTCCCCAAGCTCCCCTGCCAGAGCTTTCTGCTCCTTTGGCTGCCCTCTTTGGTATTCATCACAGATTCACACCTGCTTTTTCTCCTCCCAGGAGCCAGTTGCCTTAGACTGGCTCCTGCTGGGCTTGCCAGACGGTCTGAAGGAGCCAGAGAGGCCAGCAGAGGCTGGGTGGGGCTGCCTCAGCAGCTCTGCTCATGCTGGGGTGATGAGTCAACTGGCTTGGATCACCATGTCACTGCGTTTCCTTGTCCTGGCTGGAGTCAGGGACAGAGTATTTCTGGAAGTCTGGCCAGGCTCCCCATCTCACACTATGTATTTACTCAGTGAGTTCATTATAAGCAGTGAGTGTCTTGGACACTATGACCATCCTTGGCCGACTCCTGGCCTAGGGTCCTATCTTTGGGAGAGAATTTGGAGCAGAGTTCTGGCTATCTGGAGAACAGGAAGTATAAATACTGAACTCATTCATGGGTGCAAAACTAGGTTTCTTAGCACCACTGGACCGGACACAGTAATGGCTGCTGGGGACATGGGTACGATAATAGCTAACATTTGTTTAGCACTTTTCATGAGCCAGAAACTGTTCTAGGCGCCTCATGTGTGTTATATCACTAAACAAAATACTCAAATCTCAATGAAATAGGTTCTATTATTATCCTCTTTTATTCAGGTGGGAACAGGCTCAGAGCAGACATAGAACTTGCCAAGGTTACCCAGACAGGAAGTAATGGGTCTGAACTTGGAACCAGAGCCTGCACTTCTAACCAGCACATTGCATTGCCCTCTGTCTTAGTCTCCAAGACGGATAAGATGCAGCTTTGATCATCCAGGGGCACAGGGCATCAGAAGCAAACAGAAGGTAGGTGGGTGGGTATGGTTTCCCACACAGGGAATCAGTAGTGACTGGTAATGGTTCTCACTATACACCAGGCCCTGTTCTAAGAGCTCTACATACATTATTAGCTCTTTAAATCTTACAGCACCCACAGCACCTAGGAAATAGGAAGTGGTATCATCCCCATTTTATAGGTAAGACACTGGGAAGTCCAGCCACTCATCCCAAGGTCTTGAGGCAAGTAGGTGGCAGAGCTGGGATTGGAACCCAAAAAGGGCCTCTCTCCAGGGCCCATACTCATAGCCCTGCCCTGGGTCAGACCTCTGCCCAGCAGTCCCAGTATTCTGTGCTTGTCCTCAGATGGTTAAGAGGGTGCTGATCCCCTTGGGTGTCACCAGAGACACCCTGAACTTGGAGCCCAGAGCTGCTCCTCACTAATGGAAACCCCAGGGGAGTCTCCATGACCAGAAGTCGTGAGGTCAGCTCTCTCCACCTCTCAGAGCTGCTTCCAGGAGTAATGAAGAGAACGGACAAGGAAGAGCCCTTTGAAGTATGAACTCTGACCTCAGAAACACTTGGTTCTGCAGGCCTAGCCTGTGCTGGGTACCCTGGGAGGGGGCCAGGTGACTGACCTACTTTAAAGATCAGAATGTAGGGCCACGAAAAGGGAAGAGGTGATTATTTTAGTTGTAAAATGGGCAGCTGTAAATGAGGTATCTGGTTTGATGGTTAGACTTGTCTGCTACTTTTTTGTTTGTTCATTTCTAAGAGGACGGTACTCCGAGACCCTCGGAGAGCTTCATGCCAGTTCAGGTGCCCAGTGCTTTCTGTGCCCCATCCCTGGGCCCTCCTGCAGTCCTGTGTGGAGAGATGACATTGTGTGCATTTTACAGGCCGAGAAACTGAGGGCTAATGAATAGAGGAGCTGGGCTCTGAACCAGGTCCTGCTGACTTCAGTCCTGGCCTCTGTGCTCCGGAGGGTCCTGGCACAGACCTGATACAAGGGGGCTGCCCCTCTTTGCTTCTGGTTCTGGGCTTCCGGGTTTAGTTGCACTTTTGTCCGAGGTCCCCCCTCTCTCAACCTTGGTACTTTTACATCCTCACCTCTCCTCAGTCCTGGGGGTCCGTCACCCACACACCTCTACTGAGTGTCAGAGGGATGATCCCACTCTCCTCCACCCACCCACCCACCCACCAGCTTGCTGCTTTCTTGTAAAAGCTTGAAGTCAGCCCCTTGACTTTGTGTCAACATCTCTGCCCAAGATAAAGACATGTCTCTCCATCCCCAGGATCTCATCCTGTGTGAAGTGGCATCCAGCAGGACTGGGGAGGAGAAGGGCAGATATCAGTACAGACCGGGCTGCCTTGGTGCTCCATCACAGTCACTCCAGGCCTGCTTCTGGTCCTAGCAGCTGAATTTATTTTGGCTTAAATGACATAGTGGTCAGAGATGGTAAAATTTTCCTTTTATCGGGTGGACTGATGGCATTGTGAAGGGGATGGCAGCTGCTCTTGGGCTTGCAGCGCCTGCTTTGCATGGGCTCTGCCGTGGGGCTTCCAATTTGCAAGTGGCTGATGACTGTACTCGTGTGCCAGCCTGCCCCTGGGCATGTGTCCACCCTTAAACGGTGACTTCTCAGTGTGGGGGACAGGCCTGGGTTGCAAGATAGGGGCATGAGGATGAGGGAGATGTGTTCTCTGTTTGCCTTGAACTCGTGGGGCGGCCAAGGGCAGCTGCAGCTGAGTCAGTACAGGCACGAGAAGGAGGGTTTGCCTAAGGAACTGGCTTGGCTCAGGGGATGGAGTCTGGGTTTCCCCAGTTACTGGCCATAGGGTCTTGGGCAAACTACATGACTCCTCTTTGCTTCCATTTCCTCATTCCTAAAGCTGGAATAAGAGCTGAATGTAGCTCAGAGAATTACTGGAAGAAGTTGATTATTTGTTCCTGGAAAAGCATTTTAAATGGTATCTGGTACAGAGTAAGCAGTCAATAAATGTTAGCTGACCCCAAAATACAAGCTCAAGATTACCTTCTCCATTC
The DNA here is from genome assembly GCF_023091745.1 of Budorcas taxicolor. Lineage (NCBI taxonomy): Eukaryota > Metazoa > Chordata > Mammalia > Artiodactyla > Bovidae > Budorcas > Budorcas taxicolor. The sequence goes on from NC_068932.1 coordinate 37,341,336, forward strand.
ACATCTGCCTTCCCACTCAAAATACATAATATGCAAAAGTCATAAAATGGGATGCCTTTAAAGCTCCATGTTGGCAAGAGAGAGTCCTGATGTGTATTTTGGGCCTCACCATTCACTACTGTGTGATCCTTTGCAAGTGACTTCATTTCCTGAGTTCCAGTTTTTTTCTCTGTAAAATGGATATAAAATAAAATATCTGTTGTTAGTGGTGAGAATTAAGTGAATAACATACATAAAGCAAACGGTACTTATCATTCTTCCTCATACCCTGTCCCATTTCCCTGCTTCTGTACAAGTTCTTTTGCAAGGCTATGAGATGTGTTCTCCAAACCAGTTTTCCTTCCCTCCTGGGTACACAGGAAGACTACATTTCCCAACCTCCTTTGTGCTTAGAGGCCTCATGTGACTGAGTTCTAGCCAATGAAATTTGGGCAGGAGTAATCTAATCCACCTCCAGGCCCAGGGCCTAAAATGTCTTGTAAGATCTTTCATGCTCCTTTTCTCCTCCATCCACCAACAGAATGTGGCTCAGGGTGACCTTGGTGAAGATGGTGGAGCCCCTGCCAGCAGAAATCTGTCCTTCACTGCCTGCTGCTTATCAGGCTGCTTGGACTGGGACATGTGTATTAAACCACTGAGATTTAGGGTTTGTTTGTTACTTCAGCTAGCAGCTAGTCTATCTTGACAAATAAAGAATTTTACAGAGACTCTACCTAGTGTATACACCTGCATACATTCATATTATAAGATTTCCCATGTATTTTAGAGTCTTCCTGGCCCTTATTCCCCTTAAGCTCATCTATATGACCCAAGTTTAGAACCTTACTGCCTTAAAGAACCAGACCCAGCAATTGTTATTAGTACTGATGGTGAGATAATTCCTGAGAGCAACTTTCTGGCTTCAGAGCTGCCCTGTAGCATAGAGGTTTTGAAGAGAACTCTTTACTAAGAGATTTTAGTGTCAGCCTCTTTTCTCAGGACAGAGGTCTCCTAAGAGGGTTTTGCTAGTCATACACTCTCCTTCCGGTTATAGTTGCCAAAGTGCTTGCTTTTGTCCTCCCAGTACGTCCACCAGATTTGATGGGTCACACGTTACAGGCTCTGGCAAGGGCTCCTCTCAGCTGAGCCTCTGAGACTTGGCCCAGGTCCCCCTGATAAATCCCTGCCCTCCTTCTGGCTTGGGTGAGATGGGATCCTTCTGTGCTGCCTCCCCTTGTTAAATCGAGGGGAGCCTGAAGACTGGGGCTGAGATGTATCCATCCCCTCTCCTTAGAGCCAGCTGCAGGGTTGGGGTATGGCCAATATCATTTGTTTTGCACAGGATTGTTGATTTTAGGGGTCAAGTACCATCCTTATGGTGTTCTGGAAAAAAAAATCCTCAGTTTGGATGAAGTTTATAAGAATTAAAAATAGTGAGGATCTTAATATATTGCATATTTGTTCTGTACCAGGCCTCCTGTTATTTCTTTAGATCTTTCCATCATCCTGTGAAGTGAGTCTTAAGTAGCCCATGTGTAGATGCCGGCCCAGTGGCCCAGAGCTGCTGGAGGTGGACTGGAGACTCTAACAGGGATCAATTCAAAGGTAGTAACAGTTAACTTTTCCTGAGTTAGGAACTGTGTAACATGAGTGCTTTTGATGAATCATTTCATTAAATTTTGATAATTTCTTTATGGAGTAGGAACTACTATTATTTCCATTTCTCAGGTGGGAAAACCAAGGCTCAGTGAGGCAAATGATCTCTTTCCCCCAAGGTTTCATGGCTAAAAAAGGTGGTGCCCAGATTCAAATTAAAGTCTCTCTTGCTTTCAAACTTGTACTTTCACTCATGCGGTACCTTGCACCGCCTTCGCTGCCGCTTGGAAAGTTCAGCAGGGACCGGGTAAACACACTTCCAGGGGTCATGGCTTTGGGTGGGGAGCCAGCCTGTGGTCAGGTGGACAGCCCACTGAGTCAACACCTATTATGTACAAAGTCTGACCCCGTGCCCTGATATGATACAGGGGAGGCCCAGACTCTCGCATGGCATTGGTGCCCTGGGTTGAGAAGAGACTTGTGTCTCTCTACCTGCAACCTGGGTAAGTCAGTGCCTTGCAAGGATAGATGCCACAAACCTCAGAGGAGAAAGGGAGCACCCAGAGAGGGCCAGGGATGGCTTTCCCATGGAAGTGGGATTAGATGAGCCTGCTCTGCCTGTATTTGAATCCCAGTGGGCTCAGTGACTTTGCGTGCTGCTGCTGCAAAGGCACTTCAGTCGTGTCCGATTCTGTGCAATCCCATAGACGGCAGCCCACCAGGCTCTGCCGTCCCTGGGATTCTCCAGTCAAGAACACTGGAGTGGGTTGCCATTTCCTTCTCCAATGCATGAAAGTGAAAAGTGAAAGTGAATTTGCTCAGTCGTGTCCGACTCTTAGCGACCCCATGGACTGCAGCCTACCAGGCTCCTCCATCCATGGGATTTTCCAGGCAAGAGTACTGGAGTGGGTTGCCGTTGCCTTCTCCGGTGACTTTGGAGAGATTACTTAATTTTTCTGAACCTCCATTTTGCCATGTATAAAATAGAGATAGTAAAGGTACATAGCTCAGTTGGTAAAGAATCTGCCTGTGATGCAGGATAGCCCGGTTAGATTCCTGGGTTGAGAAGATCCCCTGGAGAAGGGATAGGCTACCCACTCCAGTATTCTTGGGCTTCCCTGTGACTCAGCTGGTAAAGAATCTGCCTGCAATGTGGGAGACCTGGGTTCAATCCCTGGGTCGGGAAGATCCCCTGGAGAAGGGAAAGGCTACCCACTCCAGTATTCTGACCTGGAGATTTCCATGAACTAAGTCCATGGGGTCGCAAAGAGTTGGACACGACTGAGTAACTTTCACTTTCACTTTTTCACCTACCTTGGAGGATTAAATAATAATATATAAAGTGTTTGGCACACAGGAAGCTCTTGATTATATACTTATTCACTCTTTGCATCATCAGGGACTAGTGGACTTTCACTAGGTAAAGAAAGGAAGCTTAATGTACCAGTGAGTGTTATAAGCAAAGCTTCGGAGCTGAGAAAATGGAGGGTTTTTTTTTTTTTTTTTAGAATAATAAATGGCTTGGCTTGGCTTGGTTGGTTCATATGGGAGCAATAGCAGATGAGGCTAGAAAGAGAGCCTGAGGCCAGATTGGTGAGGCTATGAGGAGCCATTGAGGGGTTTTGAGCAGGGGAGTGTCATAGCCAGAGCTGGGTTTTAGAAAGATAAGGCTGCCGGGTGTAGGGTGGATTGGGTGGGGACTGATGGGAAAATCCCTGTAGAACACTGTTGTCATCAGCCAGGAGAGAGGGCGGTGGCAGCTGGTTGGGCAGGAAGGTGTGAATGGGCACGCATGACAGGGGAAGTCCTCTGGAGCTTGGCACGCTGTAAGCTTGGTGCCGCATGGGGTGTGGGCTATACACACCCTTGGCCAAAGGCAGGTGGGAGAGTGGTGCCCATCCAAGTCCAAGTGAGTGGCTGGGAACCAACAGCAGGTTTTCCTTTTGCAGGCCCAGGCTTGGGAGGCTGTCCTTCTGGGATCATGTCATCACTGGTATCTTTGTTCCAAGAAAGAGACAAAAGAAAAACTAGAGAAAGGAGGGACCAGCCTCCTTTTCGGTCCTGAAAACCCAGGGTGCCTGGTATCCTCAGGGTGGCAAAGCCCTTTGATGGTCTGGAAACAGGTTTCAGAAGACGCGCTTGGAAGTGAGAAAGGAGGCAGGCTCCTTTTGGGTTTTCATCTAGGTTTTTGAAAAGCAAAGCAGGCTGGCGAGAGCCGCCTGTCTGAGGCGTGTTTTGTCTTAACCTTTCCATGTAATCCTGAAAGCCCACCTAATCAATTGAAGATCATAAAATATTAGACTTAATGCTGCAAAGTGCTGCTTTTTAATTCACGTAACAAGCTCCTAAATAATTCAAATAGCAAACAGACCCGGCAAGTCAATGGTGGGAGGCTGCCTGGATCAGCGGGAGAGTGTCAACACATGCCGCATTTCCCGGATCGACTCCATTTCAAGAACCCTATTAAGTTAATTGCTGGTTTCTGACAGCAGAGAGCATGCTGGGAGCACAGCAAGCTTTATTAGCCGCTGTGGCATCTGGAGACATCAGCCATTTTGCCCCTACTCGCAGGCATCGAGAGCAGCATGGAGAAAAGTAAATCAAATTATGAGACAATAAATGCTTTGGCAACATGTGGGCATCAGATTCATTGGCGGATACAAAAGAGTTCGAGTGTCAATTGTTGGCTTGTTAAATTTTTTATAGCAACACCGTCTGTTGCGAAAGTCTCATAGGATGACATGGAATGGTGACATCATTTGGCACTGTCTGGCTGATGTAGGTTGACATTAGTGCAATCGAGGGGCCCCCACTCCCTAAAGAAACTGCTGGGTGGAGAGAGAGTTTGTAAATAGAGCAGGAGTTGGGGTAGACATTTAGAGAGCCCTCAAATAGTCCAGCTTCCTGAGTGGCTTGGTGGTAAAGAATCCGCCTGCCAATGCAGGAGACGCAGGTTCAATCCCTGGGTCGGGAAGATCCCTCAGGAAAGAAAATGGCAACTCTCTCCAGTATTCTTGCCTGGGAAATCTCGTGGACAGAGGAGTCTGGCGGGCTGCAGTCCATGGGGTTGCAAAGAATTTGATACGATTTAGTGACTAAACAACAACAGATAGCCCAGCTGCTCTGCAGAGCCCAAGCGTTACACGTTTAGGTTTGTAGGCAGACCTGTCTGGGTTTGGAGACCCAGTGGAGACACCCATGGTGTTCTGGAGGCAGCTGGAGATGGGCAGGCAACATGTGTGAAGTCAAGGTCCCCAGTCTTCTGTCCATTGGGAGGTTCCCAAGTAGGCCATTGTTTCCATGGCTAGCTGCCCTCCCCTTGGCAACCCTGATACATATTGAGTATGCAGTGGGTGGGGACATCCTGGCAGCTTGGAAATATACCAACAGGTGCCGCTCTGTAGAATGGGGCTCTGATCTATCCAACGTACATTTCTGCTACATGAGAAAACAGGCAGAGAGAGATTCCTCAACTGTCCCCAGGTCACATAGCCAGCCAGTTCTCTTCTGGCATCGTCCCATTTTGTGGTGTTTTTCTTTCAGGCCTTAAGAATGTGGTGCTATGGTGACAACCTAGATTAGATCTAGATTATCATCCTGGTTCAACTGTTTATTGTCTGCCTGACCTTGACTTAAGCCAAGTATGTATAATAACTTCTCTGTCCTTCTATCCTGTTGGCAATATGAGGATGAGAGTGCTTACTTGGTGGGGGTTTTATGGAGTGCATCAAATTGATGATAGGTGAGATCGAGAATCTCAAGATTGATAGCTCGGAACTAAGCATAATGTCATTACCTTCAACTGTGTGGGCGATTCATGTGAGTGAGAGAGATGAGCAAGATTATTTATGCTTCTCAATGATTCTTTTACAAACCAACAACCTTCCAATTTATTTGCACATCTGAGTTTCTACATCAAGTTTACATAAAGTGAGACAAATGATGCGCCCAAGTCTCTCCTTGCCTGAGTCCTGAGATCTAACCTCAGTGTCTACAGAAATAACACTTATTCCAGAATCAGGGCCTTGATATGATAGGAATTCAAGAAGTAAGAACGTTGTAAATGACTGGTGGAGGGAGGCTGGGGAGGCTGGCGGTAAAATCGGCACAGATAGAAGTACAGCAGGTGGACTCTCTGTTCTGATCCTGGTTTTCAGATTCCCTTGTGTTCCTGGGGTGACTGCACTTTGAAGCTGGGAGGGGTCTTGGAGATGGAGTCTGGCATCCTTGGGAAACTGCCACTCAGAAAGAGTTGGTGACTAGCCTGAGGTCACACAGCTAGACAGCGGCGAAGCCAGTGACAGGGGCTGGGTCTCCTCCTGCCAGTCCTCAGACAGTTAGGACTGACCTTTATGGCATTAGAGCTGATTCCACTTTGCCCAGGAAAGAGAACTAGTGTATACATATGCGTATGTGATTAGTCGTATCTGCCTCTTTGCGACCTCATGGACTGTAGCCTGCCAGACTCCTCTGTCCACAGGATGTCCCAGGCAAGAAGACTGGAGTGGGTTGCCATTTCCTTCTCCAGGGGATCTTCCTGACCCAGGGATCAAACCTGCGACTCCTGTGTTTCCAGCACTGGCTGGCGGATTCTTTACGACCAGTGTCACCTGGGGAGAATGAGCCACGGCCCCAAGACCTCTCTCTGAGAATAATAACTTCAATGTGTAACTAATCTGTAATAATCACAACTGTTATTCCTAAGGGCTGAATTTCAGGGACTTGATTTACATTATCCATGGAGCCCTTTGTGGTGGGCATTACTGGGACTCCCATTTTTCAGAGAAGGAAGCTGAAGCTTAAGGGTTAAGTGGTTTTGCCCAAAGTGACACAGCTGTTAAGATTCAAAGGTAAGACTTGAACCAAGGCTCATGCAGACTTATGTTCTTTTCCTGCGGCAGCACCCTGACCCGCGTTGGATTTTGGCTTAGGTTGGAGTTCTCTAGAACGTAAAACAGGGAGGGATGGATCACTGCTCAGGGCTAGAACTAGCCAAGATCGGTGGGCACAAGTGAGAAGATGCTGTTGGATGCTCCCCTGGCACCGGGACGTTCTGCCCCCTTACATACCACCCCCACTTGTATTTCCTGCCAAGCATGGGTTAGTAGCCAGGGACACAGAGCAGTCTCTAGTAACTCAACATATATGTTGGTTACTAGATGTATATCGCACCCGACAGAAAACTCCAGAAACAGTGGCTTAAATGCATAAAGGTTTTCCCTGTAATGTATAAGAAGTCCTGAGCAGGCTGGTGTGGTGGCCTCACGATCACGTGGGGCCCAGTCTGTGTCTCTCTTCTTGCTCTGCCATTCCCAACACTTGGCTTCCATCCTCGGTGTGTCAAGATATGTGCTGCCGCTCCAGTCCCTACATCCACATTCCAGGCAGCAGGAAGGAAGGAACAGGATAAAACAAAGGGGTCTTTCTCCTGTCATCTCTTCTTCCTTTCAAAGAACCTCCCGTGAAATCCTCTGTGAGTTTCTCTTGTTTCAGTGACCACACCTTAGCCACGTGGCCATACTCAGCGGGAAGCAGAATCTTGAACTGGACATATCGCTACCTGAAGAATATAGAGCTTGTGAGCAAAGAGTAAACCAAGAAGCAGCAGGCAGACCCTGTCACGGCACGATTCTGTGGCACCTCTCCTACCTGCAAAGTGCTGACGACTGAGAACAGTGACGTTTAGAATTAGAGAAAACTCTAGTTAGCGCTGGTCCAAGTTTTGTTTAACACACGTGCAGATAATTGGAAACGCCCTGGGATGCCTCAGACCTAGGGCTGGAACAACTGTGCTTTCTGGGGCTGTTTGTTTCGGGGAGGGCAACAATGATGAAATCAACAGTAATTCACACTGTCAGCAACTTTCATCCTTCACTGTCCCTTTTCAAAATACGAACACATTTTATTTCTCTGGATTTCTGCTGTTCATGACACATTTATTCTGTGGGTCTTCTGAGGTTGATTGGAGGATGCGTTTCCTCTCCTGGAGGAGTCACATGATTAATAGGCTGTAAAAAAACAAACACAGACACCACTGAGTCAGCTCCACCCATGTCCCAGGCACTGTACATGTGGCACATCCTGTTATTCTCACAACATGAGAATATGGGAGAGGGGTTATGATCCCATTTTACCAATGAAAAGTAGAGGCTCAGAGAGGCTAAGCAACTTGACCAAGATCACACAGCTGGTGCTTTGGACTGAAGGTGTGTCTCTCCCCTCCTCCCACTCACCCCCCGCCCCCTGTCCACTACAGTTCATATGTTGTAACCCTAACCCCCAATGTGATGGTATTAATATTAGGCGGTGGGCCTTTGGGAAGTAATTAGGTTTGGATAAGGTCATGAGGATGGAGCCCCATAATGGGATTGGTGCCCTTAAAAGGGGATGAAGATTGTAGAGCTCTCTCTTTCTCTGCCAAGTGAGGACATAGTGAGAAGGTGGCTGTCTGCAAGCCAGGAAAAGAGCTGTCACTGCACGCTGACCATGCCAGCACCCTGATGTTGGATTTCCAGGCTCCAGGACTGAAAACTAAGCATCTGCTCTTTAAACCCTCAGTCTGTGGCACTTTTGTTGTAGCAGCCTGAACTGACTAGGGGCTTCCTAGGTGATCAAGTGGTAAAGAATCCACCTGCCAATGCAGGAGATGTGGGTTTGATCCCCGGGTTGGAAAGATCCCCTCGGGGAGGGAGTGGCAACCCACCCCAGTATTCTTGCTGGGGTAATCCCATGGAGAGAGGAGCCTGGCAGTCCATGGGGTCGCCAAGAGTCAGACATGACTTAGCAACTAAGCTCACCTGTGTTCAGAGCTGACCAGGACAGCTGGTCAGTGCAAGAGCTGTGTTTTCCCTCACACTACGAGCCCACCTCGAACATCCCCATCCTTCAGGCTCCTTCCCCATTGCTGACGACGACAACAGGGCCGTCACTGAGACCTCCAAGCCTCTGCTGTCTTCTGAAGTCCCTTCTTACCTCCAGCTCTTCCTTCTTGCTCCTCAAGCCCTCCTCTTTCGCAAAGACCCCTTGAAAACTTGCCATAGGAATCCAGTTCCATCACCTGCCCCTGTGTGGGCTCTGCCAGCCACGCCTCCTTTCTGGCCCCACTTGGCGCATGCTCTGGTCCAGCCCATGTTCCCGCATCTCAGCTCATCAAGTCATCATAATCCACATCACCTGCTACCTAGGACCAGGGTCTGTAAATAGGAATAAAACATAGGTGGTCCCCGTCCCCTGCACTCATCCCCAGCTCACTGAGTGAAGCCAGCGACTCTGAGGACAAAACCAGAAACCCCTCTCCCTGCAGCCCCAAGAGGCAGGAAGGGCTGTGTATGCAGCTGAGGCCTGGCTGCCTGCCGGCGCCGCTCACATCCTCATATACATAATCTAAATATATACTTTGAAAATTGAAAAATTGCTCACATATAGAATGTGGCTGCACTCTCTATGAACATGTCTCTTTAAAGACAAAATTTGCCAAGTGCTTTCCTGCCCTTAAGGGGACACTTGAACATGGCAGCAGATATAAAATGGAAATTGAAGTGTCTCTCCCAGGCCACCGTACATGTATAAAACAGGCACAATCTATTCTAAGCGCTCATTAATAGCTGGTCTCTGAGGGCCCTGGCAACAGCTAGAGGATCTTACTCATTAAAAAGGTAGCGAGGTAGAGTTTTGTGCCTTCCGTGCTTCTCGCTGCGAGATCCTGGTGTTTAGATGTCGCTGGCAGGCCCCGAGATTGCTGGCACGGGTGACTATTTTATAAAGGGTCTGAGAGTGTCGCTGGCTCATTGGTGGGGCAAGAAACCCTTGTTGCTTTTCGAGGGGGAATTCATCCCTCTTCAAGGTGGGCCCAGAGCAGCGTTGTCTAAAGACAGATGCAGAGAAGAGAGAGCTTTAGTTTGTCAGCTAGTCGAAAGATCATCAGTGATGCTCAACACAGCATTGTGGTCCTCTGAACGCCGCTGTTAATGACACAGAGCCACCAGGCTTGGTCCTGGCAGGGAGGTCTGGGGTCTCTAGACCCTTGGAATCACAGGGGCTGACAGACAGCCCCTTGGGTTTCACAACCAGCAGTGATCACTTGAAAGAGAGCCATTGGTTTATTCTAGCAAAAGAGAATCCTCAGCTTTTTTAAACCTCCCGCCCTCTTTGTTCTTTGTTTTGATTCTCCCACTGTGAGGATCAATGTTTCGTCCTCTTCTCCTCTCTTATGGAGAGAGTAACATTGTCCTGTCCCCAATGGCACATCAGTGGGGATTCGGGACAGTTTTCTAGGCATTGGGGGGTCTGCCTGTCCACCCAGAAACCTGGGTGGAGGCAGGGAGCCCCATGGCCTCTACATTCCTGCATGTTCCAAAGCCATGTTTTCCTGCTCTGGAACTATGCTGTTGTTTTCCTTGACTTGCTTCTAATGCTCTTCTCATGGTGGCGTCACCTCCTTGGAGAGGCCTTTCTTAATGTGACCGCTTCCCCGCCACTTTGTTACATGAACACAATTTGGAATGACTTTGTTTACTTCGTAGCTCCCTTGATAACTGTGGTCTCACCTCCACACGAAGGGTAGGTCCAGGGGGCACGGATTTTCTGTCCTTTTGCCTGTTTTCACCACTGCTTGGCAAGGAGCCTGACCCCAAAAAACATTTGCTTTATTGAATGGGGCAGTACACAGAGGGATGAATCAGGGACCTGAAATGGCACCCCACTTCAGTACTCTAGACTGGAAAATCTCATGGACGGAGGAGCCTGGCTGGCTACCGTCCATGGGGTTGCAAAGAGTCAGACATAACTGAGTGACTACTTTCTTTCACTTTACTTTTCTGTCCCAAAGCTGGTCTCTTAGTCACTCCACTGGGAGATTTGTGTGTGTGTGACCCTTGGTAGCTTCTAGGCTGTGGTCCCCAGCTATCCCTGTGGTGTTCCCTGCAGGAGTGCTACAGGGCTGCCCTACCTGGTACATTAAATCAGCATCACCCCAAGGCAACACACCTGAGATTCAGACAACAAGAAGATAATGGTATAGAGTTCCCATAAGGAATGTTTCCTCATTTGTTTTTATGGCACAACATCAACCCTGGATTGAGAAATTCATTTATCTATCTTCACCCCACATTAGCAGGTAGAAAATGTATTATTTTTGAAAGGCTAATAATAAATCGAGTGGTTTAAACTAAACTTCAAAATAATTAAGCTCAATATGAATAAAATAGGTGCAGGGTTAGAGGGGGTGGGGATATACAGAGAACATTCTGGGATTATGATTACTTTGTATGTAAAGAGCACTGGCTCATCCATGGAAGTATTTGAGTTGGCCTAGAGATATGCAGCCACCATCATTTCACAGATGATGAGGATTTCAACCAGAAATCCTCAGGGAAGAGAAATAGGCAGCAAAATCCACTCAAGTGAGGACTTACTATGCAACATATCCACCATTAGGGTCCAGATGCTTTCGGGCTACTATGTATTTGGCTCTGAATGTCTGAGAAGCCAAAGTCAAGAGAGAAAAAAGAACAGATGAGGTTTGCAGGAGGTGCAAGTTCTTGAACTCTGGAGGGAAGTCACCTGAGAGGGAAGAGCACAGATAATGCTGACTCTTGAAAAAAGGATTTCAAATAATTTCTTAAAAATTCAAAGAATTGTCAACCAAGTTCTCAATGTACGCATCAGGCTGCTGAACTATCCCTCCCCAGTTAGTTAAAACCACCTCAGGGCTGATAATCTGATGGCCCAGGGGTTCCACTGTTCAAAATCCCCCCAGGCCTCCATCTGAAGACCTACCATTAGGGCATCGCTTCCTGGAAAGAGCATGTGATTATGCTGCTGTGTGACAGAGGCTGTAGGAATGGGCTGTGTTTAGGATGAGGGGGGCAGAGGGCTGGGACCCTGCAATGTGGGGTTTGGGGTTCGAGGAGATGCTGATGATGGGTACACTGATTTCACAGTGGGATTGGATGGTGTGGATGGTTGGTGGGATAAAGGTCCAGTTGGGGCACTACTGAGCCAAGCTTAGATGTGACCCTGGTCTCGTCTGTGCACAAGGCACCCAGAAGCGTGACTGGTCCACAGCATCTTCGGAATCCCCAGACTGTCCTGACCCTGGGATCAACATCTCTTCCTTCCCTGAGAGCACTGTATATTCATCTTTGTCTTATAAGCAGCTGATAAGACACTGAACAAATGTACCTGAATGAAGGAATGGATTAACGAACTGAGCAAGTGAGTGCCAGGACTACTACCATGGCCCAAATCCAATCTTTCTTTCAGTTTTTGCTCAGGGTCACTTTCTCCAGGAAGCCCTCCCTGAATTCGCCTGCCCAATTCCATCACTTCACTTCAGTTCAGTTCAGTTGCTCAATCATGTCCGCCTCTTTGCAACCCCATGAATCACAGCATGCCAAGACTCCCTGTCCATCACCAACTCCCAGAGTTCACTCAAACTCACATCCATTGAGTCGGTGATGCCATCCAGCCATCTCATCCTCGGTCGTCCCCTTCTCCTCCTGCCCCCAATCCCTCCCAGCATCAGAGTCTTTTCCAATGAGCCAACTCTTCTCATGAGGTGGCCATAGTATTGGAGTTTCAGCTTCAGCATCATTCCTTCCAAAGAACACCCAGGGCTGATCTCCTTTAGGATGGACTGGTTGGATCTCTTTGCAGTCCAAGGGACTCTCAAGAGTCTTCTCCAACATCACAGTGCAAAAGCATCAATTCTTCGGCACTCAGCTTTCTTCACAGTCCAACTCTCACATCCATACATGACCACTGGAAAAACCATAGCCTTGACTAGATGGACCTTTGTTGGCAAAGTAATGTCTCTGCTTTTCAATATGCTATCTAGGTTGGTCATAACTTTCCTTCCAAGGAGTAAGTGTTTTTTAATTTCATGGCTGCAATCACCATCTGCAGTGATTTGGGAGCCCAGAAAAATAAATTCTGACACTGTTTCCACTGTTTCCCATCTATTTCCCATGAAGTGATGGGACCAGATGCCATGATCTTCATTTTCTGAATGTTGAGCTTTAAGCCAACATTTTCACTCTCCTCTTTCACTTTCATCAAGAGGCTTTTTAGTTCCTCTTCACTTTCTGCCATAAGAGTGGTGTCATCTGCATATCTGAGGTTATTGAGATTTCTCCTGGCAATCTTGATTCCAGCTTGTGCTTCTTCTAGCCCAGCTTTTCTCATGATGTACTCTGCAAAGAAGTTAAATAAGCAGGGTGACAATATACAGCCTTGACGTACTCCTTTTCCTATTTGGAACCAGTCTGTTGTTCATGTCCAGTTCTAACTGTTGCTTCCTGACCTGCATATGGTTTCTCAAGAGGCAGGTCAGGTGGTCTGGTATTCCCATCTCTTTCAGAATTTTCCACAGTTTCTTGTGATCCACACAGTCAAAGGCTTTGGCATAGTCAATAAAGCAGAAATAGATATTTTTCTGGAACTCTCTTGCTTTTTCCATGATCCAGCAGATGTTGGCATTTGATCTCTGGTTCCTCTGCCTTTTCTAAATCCAGCTTGAACATCTGTAAGTTTATGGTTCACATATTGCTGAAGCCTGGCTTGCAGAATTTTGAGCATTACTTTACTAGCATGTGATGAGTACAATTGTGCAGTAGTTTGAGCATTCTTTGGCATTGCCTTTCTTTGGGATTGGAATGAAAACTAACCTTTTCCAGTCCTGTGGCCACTGCTGAGTCCTCCAAATTTGCTGGCATAATGAGTGCAGCACTTTCACAGCATCATCTTTCGGGATTTGAAATAGCTCCACTGGAATTCCATCACCTCCACTAGCCTTGTTTGTAGTGATGCTTTCTAAGGCCACTTGACTTCACATTCCAGGATGTGTGGCTCTAGGTGAGTGATCACACCATCATGATTGTCTTGGTCATGAAGATCTTTTTTGTACAGTTCTTCTGTGTATTCTTGCCACCTCTTCTTAATATCTTCTGCTTCTGTTAGGTCCAGACCATTTCTGTCCTTTATCGAGCCCATCTTTGCATGAAATGTTCCCTTGATATCTCTAATTTTCTTGAAGAGATCTCTAGTCTTTCCCATTCTGTTGTTTGCCTCTATTTCTTTGCACTGATCGCTGAGGAAGTCTCTCTTATCTCTTCTTGGTATTCTTTGGAACTCTGCATTCAGATGCTTATATCTTTCCTTTTCTCCTTTGCTTTTCACTTCTCTTCATTTCACAGCTATTTGTAAGGCCTCCCCAGACAGCCATTTTACTTTTTTGCATTTCTTTTCCACGGGGATGGTCTTGATCCCTGTCTTCTGTACAATGTCACAAACCTCCACCCATAGTTCATCAGGCACTCTATCTATCAGATCTAGCCCCTTAATTCTATTTCTCACTTCCACTGTGTAATCATAAGGGATTTGATTTAGATCATACCTGAATGGTCTAGTGGTTTTCCCTATTTTCTTCAATTTAAGTCTGAATTTGGCAATAAGGAGTTCATGATCTGAGCCACAGTCAGCTCCCAGTCTTGTTTTTGCTGACTCTATAGAGCTTCTCCATCTTTGGCTGCAAAGAATATAATCAATCGGATTTCGATGTTGACCATCTGGTGATGTCCATGTGTAGAGTCTTCTCTTGTGTTGTTGGAAGAGGGTGTTTGCTATGACCAGTGTTTTCTCTTGTCAAAACTCTATTAGCCTTTGCCCTGCTTCATTCCGTATTCCAAGGCCAAATTTGCCTGTTACTCCAGGTGTTTCTTGACTTCCTACTTTCCATTCAGTTCAGTTCAGTTCAGTCACTCAGTCGTGTCCGACTCTTTGCGACCCCATGAATCACAGCACGCCAGGCCTCCCTGTCCATCACCAACTCCCGGAGTTCACTCAAACTCACGTCCATTGAGTCGGTGATGCCATCCAGACATCTCATCCTCGGTCGTCCCCTTCTCCTCCTGCCCCCAATCCCTCCCAGCATCAGAGTCTTTTCCAATGAGTCAACTCTTCGCATGAGGTGGCCAAAGTACTGGAGTTTCAACTTCAGCATCATTCCCTCCAAAGAGATCCCAGGGCTGCTCTCCTTCAGAATGGGTGCTGATAACAGGTGCGAGTCACTGGTGGTTCCATGGTAAAGAATCCGCCTGCCAGTGCAGGAGACGTGGGTTTGATCCCTGGGTCGGGAAGATCCCCTGGAGGAGGAAATGGCAACCCACTCCAGTATTCTTGCCTGGGAAATCCCATGGACATACAGTCCATGGTGTCACATGAGTCAGACAGGACTAAACAACAACAAGAACAACAAAATAGGTAGGTGTTTTTTTGTGTTCTCTGTTGTCCCTCATTCCAGCTGGACAAACTCATTTTTTCAAAATACCTTCTTCAGTTGCTATGTATACCCCACACTGTGCTAGACGGAAAGAATTCAAGAGTAAACCAGAGAGACAAGGAGTGATAGTCCAATGCAGGGATTGTTGATTCACAAAAACAGGCAGGGGCCAAGCCCAGCCTCTGCCTGTTTTTGTAAGTAAAGTTTTATTGGTGCACAGCCACACCCATTTGTTTACATATTGTATGTGACTGTGCTTTTGAGTGAGAACAGCAGAGTTAAGTTGTTGTAACAGAGACCATATGGCCAGCAAAGCCTGAAACATTTACTCTCTGGCCCTTTCAGAAAAATGTGCTGACCTTGCTGGGGAATAAAACCTAGAAAAAGATCTTCACAGAGCGATGTGTGCCCTGAGGGGCCAGAGCAAGGTGATGTAATTGAGACTAGCTGGGCTGGTGGGTGTGCTCTTGTAGATTGGGTGGCTAGGGAGAGCTGCTCTCCTGGAAATGTCACCTGAGTGGAGACATGAAGGAGGAGAAGGTTGCCATGAGCACATCTGGACAGGGGCATCCTGGTGGAGGGAACAGTGTGTGCAAAGGCCCTTTGATGTGTTGGAGGAAAGGAGAAAAGCTACAATGTGTGGCTGAGACCATCTAAACAGGAGGAGGGCAGGAGAAGATCAGTGTTGGAGAGGCAGGCAGGGGTTAGCTCTGTGATTCCCATGGAAGCTGATATTGCCATGATTTCATCTGGGATGTCTGTTGGAGTGCAAGTGTGCTCAGTCATGTCTGACTCTATGCGACCCCACGGACTGCAGCCTGCCAGGCTCCTCTGTCCTTGGGATTTCCCAGGCAAGAATGCTGGGGTGGGTTGCCATTTCTTACACCAGGGGATCTTCCCGACCCTGGGATTGAACCTGCATCTCTTGTGTCTCCTGCATTGGCAGGTGGATTCTTTACCACTGTACCACCTGGGAAGCCACTTATTGGGGGAGGGGAGTGCCCTATATGCAGTGAATAGGCACCAAGGGTGCAAGACTTCAATCAGCTTCTCCAACAGTCCTACACGTAGATGGGCTGGCCTGGGTCCTGCAGGCTTCAGGATGTTCTGGTAGATAATCATGTAGGTAAAAAGCCAATTTCTAATAACCTGAGCCTGGGTATAACTCTCTAATTCACATAAACAGAAAGTAATTTTAGCACAGTGTTAATTATACATTGAATTTTCTAGGAATGGTGCTATTATATAAATTAAGGGATGATTTCTGTGTTTTGTTTGGAATGTTACCAAGTGGTGCTTGTCACGTTGGGAAAATGTCACCTATGGCAACATCACTCTTGGTATTTGAGTCTCCAAACAGCACCCTGTCATCAGGTATGAGTTTCTTGTTGTGACATTCACTATGATTTTACACACAAACACAAGTCCTTGTATTGAATAGTGAAGTTGTGTCAGAGAAGCTTCCAGTTGAAATGCATCTTTTTTTGATATGAATTATGTCTCCCTTCCATATGAAAATTAATATATTAATATATTGATTAAAACATCTTGTGGGTAGATAAATTCTATTACTATTTCCACTGAATTCTATATCAGGATATCAAAGGAGCATTACAAAATATTGGCTGAGACAAGTCCTGGGGCTGGATCCCAAAGTTTTCTGTACATCTTGATACAGGGTTTGGATTTTATGCTGAGGAAAACAAGGAGCCATGGCAAGATCTTAAGAGGAGTGATGGGTTCTTTCAGGCAAGGGTGATGATTACATCTTCTCTTTTTCTCTTTGATCTGCCATCCTTCTCCTTCCAGCACCTGGCACGATGCTGGGTGCCCAGCAGGCACTCTGTAAATTGAAGTGCTACCAGCCAGAACAACCACGGCCCATGAGCTAAGCAGGTCTGTACGCCTCCCATCAAACTGAGATTGCTGAGGCCAACAGGGGTTAAGCTGCTTTCCTGGACCAGGTAATATCTGGTAAGTGATATCTGATAAATAGATATCTGTATGCTTGAGTTGGGGGTTGTTGTTGTTTAGTTGCTAAGCTGTGTTCAACCCTTTTGAGACCCTATGGACTGTAGCCCTCCAGACTCTACTGTCCATGGGATTTCCCAAGCAAGGATACTGGAGTGGGTTGCCATTTCCTTCTCCAGGGGATCTTCCCAAACCAGATCAAACCTGCATTTCCTGCATTGGCAGGCAGATTCTTTACCCCTGAACCAGCTAGGAAGCTCTGGGTTGGGGGTTACCCATTTCCTTTTCTTGCCCCTGAGAGCAGTTCTTTGGGGCTTCCCTGTTTGCCCAGCTACCCACTAATTCTGTCCAGGCCCAGCACTGCCCACAGGCCTACCTGCCTCGCTCCTGTTACCTGACTGAGGCTGCAGGCATCAGTATGTCCCAGGAGCCAGCTTCTCCATCTTCAATCCTGGCCAAGATCTAAGAATATCTCCGAGAGTATTCCCCAACACCTGCAACAGATGTACCCACAAATTACCTGGTCCCAGGGGTGGGGAGCAGGCCAGGAAAGGGCAGTGCTTTCCTAAAAGCATTACACACTTAATTTGCAAAGTTACATCACACATTTGTGCAGAGGTTAACTTTCTGGGAGCTTATTTCAGAACCGGAGGCAGGTCAGGGATCCTGAATGAGTCCTTCACAGAGAAGGCAGGGAGGCCTGTAGACATTCCGTGAGTATCAGATTCTTTCACAGGAACCAGGGCAGATGGGGAGAGATGGATATTTGAGGGGCCTGTTTCATCTCTGCAAGGGCCCAGTGGGTGCCTCTACAGACACCCTCTCACTTCTTCCCAGGAAAGCCCCTACCAAATGCGTAGGCGCGGATCCTCATCTTACAGGTGTAGAAACTGAGGCCGGATGAGGTCAGGTGTCTTTCTACCTCTTACAGACCATGTGACATGGGCCGAGTCTGAGTTTGAACCCAGGTTCCAGACTCCTAACCCTACTTTCTCCCCCACCGCCCAATGCAGTGAGAGATGGAACAGGGGTGATATGTGTTACGTACTGATTTTTAGAGTGCAATTGCACATATACATCTGGCTACACTTTAAAAAATCTTTATTGAAGTATAGTTAGTTTACAATATTGTGTTATTTTCAGGTGTACAGCCAAGTAGTTCAGTTTTACAATACATATTTATATATATTCTTTTCCAGATTATAATTTATTATAAGATATTGAGTATAGTTCCATGTGCTACAAAGTAAATGCCCTTATTTACAAGATAGAAACAGATTTACCCAGAAAACAAACATGGTTATCAAAGGAGAAAAAAGATGGGGGAGGAATAAATTAGGAGTATAGGATTATATACACACTACCACACTGCTAGTAATATACACACTACTATATATGAAGTAGATTTTCAAAGGACTTACTTAACTATAATTTTTAAAAGTTATTTAATGGCCTTGGGTACTTTATTTATAAGAGTCACAGAGAAAGCTAGGGAACCTATGTGAGATTACAGCCAGGAGTGGACAAGGAACTGTTCACAGAAGCAGTGAAACAGCAAATTGTAAAAATGAGTAAGATTGAGTTCACTCGACAGTTGTGTCAAATTCAGCTCATTTCATTGACAAATTAATTGCCTTGAATTATTATTCATAATGTTATGGTTTTACAAAATAAATGTGGTCATTGCATACTCAGAGGGGACCATTTAGAAGTCCATTTATTTCTAAAACTAATATTAGATACATTACAGTTGCAAAGTTGGAACCCTCATTCTTCCTTATGCTTTTATATTCTGCCTCTAAAATATATTTCTGTTGCTTCTCCTAGTTATTGTTTTTACTGTGATAAAACGTGCATGCCATAACACTTTTTGTTTAAATAATTTTTAACTGTATCGTAGGGTCCAGTGGCATCAAGTCCATCCTACTGCTGCACATACCTATACTTTTTCATGAAACGTAAGAAATCTCTTCTGGAAATTCTAGCAAAGAGCAAATGGATCAAAGGCATGGAGAAAAGTCAGCCCCGCATGCCGCCAGGTCCCCTTCCCCAGGTCCAGGGAGCCCTTGTAAGCAGGTCTGCCTGTCTACTGAGATGTGGATTTCTGCCAGATTTGCTCATTCGCTGAGACTTCATCACTCCTTACCACCGAGAGAGCATCTCAAACCCAAACTGCCTCTTCCCTACCTCTATATTTCCAAGCAACGTTTCCCCGACCAGATTTACATTTTCAAAAACCCTTCAGATAATCACAAACCCAAGAAACTTCCACTCCTCTGAGGTTTAATTAGGAGAAACTGTCTTCCTGGTACTTCCGAGTGCCTGCCTCTAAATTTCTTGGCGGAAAGGCTGGGTTCATGGAGGATGAGCGGGAGCTAGCAGAACCTGTGAATAGCCTCCCCCTCCGTCCCCGTCTCTCCCCAGAGACCGGGAGAAGGCCGGGCTGCAGGTCATTGAAATCACATTGTGCGTGTGCCCTCTGTCATTAGGACCTAGAGAATGGGGACGATCGGAACGTAGGATAACACATTAGCGATAGATAATAGAGTCTAAATAAACATAATCAGCTTTCCTCTACGTCTCCAGACCAAAGCTTATCTATAAATACCCTAATGACGCCCCACCAGCCAATTACTCGTTTCTTGGAAGAGCCCCTTATTAATGGCGTTTGCAGTGAGGGAAAAACATTAATTATTGGACACAGTGGGATCTTTTACGTGCTGTCTGGTCCGGACAGCACCAATTAATGCAACAATTATTATCAACGACTGTGGCAGCATACTGAGCGCAGCCACCCTGGGCTGGCTCGATGGGGTGGGAGAACCTGTGTGCTGGGGAACATCACCCACTCGCCACTTCTTCCTCACTGCGGAAACTGCTGGAACAAAGCAGAGGGTGGCCAGAGTGTGTTGGGTGTTCCTTAATTTTTTTAAAAATTTTTTTTAATTGGAGGATAGTTACTTTACAAAATTGTGATGCTTTTTGCCATACATCAACATGAATTGGCCAAAGGCATACATGTGTCCCCTCCCTCCTGAAGCCCCCTCTCTACCCACCCTACCCCTCCAGGTTGTCACAGAGCCCTGGTTTTGGGCTCCCTGTGTCATAGGTTTTTCCTTTTAAGCCTGAGCATAGTGCTCCTGGGGTGCTAAGTAGGGGCAAGGGGGAGGAGTCAGGCACTGGTCTGTTGTGCTGAGTTGTTCAGTGAAGCCAGGTAGAATATTGGAGAAGACAGGCCACCCTTCTGCAGAGAGGGGTGCACCTGGCTTGCCCACCCTTACCCCCACCTCTAGTCCCTTCCCTCTCACTTATCACACTGCAGTCCCACTGTATCTCGCTCAGCTTCTCCAATTCAGCTATAATCCATCTGCCCCAGGACATTTGCACAAGCTTGAAAGATCTGCCCTTTGCAAGGCTGGCTCTTTTCCAGATGTAGTATGAAAGTTCTCTCTGTAGTGAGGTCCTTCATGAGCTTGAGCCCATAAAACAGCTTGCCCTTAATATTAGTCACTTCTTGTTTCTATTCTTTGCTCAGCATCTATCCTAAATTATATTTAACAAACATTTATCATTTTATTTGCGTTTGTTTCCCCCACAATAATGCCAGCTCCATGAGAACAGAGAGTCAGTTTTCTCCAGCATGTCTTTGAGTGTCTTGCATTTAGTAGTTGCTCAATAAATACTTGGTGAGTGAACAAAACAGTGGAGTACAGAAACAGTTTATACTTAAGGGGCTCCATACCCTTATTTTGGCCACCTGATGCAAAGAGCCAGACTCATTGGAAAAGAACCTGATGCTTGGGAAAACTGAAGGCAGAAGAAGGGGACAACAGAGGATAAGACGGCTGGATGGCATCACTGACTAAATGGACACGAGCTTGAGCTAACTCTGGAAGATGGTGAAGGATCGGGAAGCCTGTTGTACTGGAGTCCATGGGGTTGCAAAGAATCAGACACAACTGAGCGACTGAACAACAACAAAATATCAGATGCCAAGAAGACTAAACCAGCAATTCTGTTGCAGAAATTCCACAGGAAAAAAAAAAAAAAAGGCCCAAATTGCTCTATTAATAGCAATAATGTCTCCTGCAAACTCCATGTGGACTCTGCCTCTGCATTTTAAAAGTGATGAGCATGCTTGAAGGAACTTGACGGACTGTCTTGTAAAATATGGGCCTCTGTTATTACTCACATCATGGTACTTTATTGGAGATGGCTAGAAATGAACCTGCCCTGCCCAAGGTATAAAACAGTTGCAGGAATGCTTTATTTTTCTCTTCTCAGTGACAAGCAGAGGATCTCTTCTGGGAGGCATTAATTACAGAGTACTTTGGAAAACTGGTTCAGAGAAGGCTGGGAGATCTCCCCTGGGCCTTGGTCAGGGCTCTGAGAATAGGGTGTGCCCTTGTGGTCCTCCTGGAAAAAGAGCTCCAGGCTATTTCTACTACAAATTACCCTTTGGAGTGTTAAATTTGCTTATTTGTGTTATTCAAAATCAGAGTCAAGTTCAAGATGCTCATTCAACCTCACTGAACCTCAGTAACCCCCAGGGCCACTCGCTGGGGTTCAGCCTCATGAACCCTTGACGGAGGTGGTCTTCTCCTGAGGTTTTCTTACTGACTTGGGACCGTGGAGCCTTAAAAGCAGCCATGGGGAGTCCTTAGCCTAGGGCTGCTGTACAGATGTGGCCATGGCAGCCTTTACCATCCTAACTCCCCTACATAACTGTCTCCAGGGAAACACTCAGAAGTCATGGGGACACTCAGGGCATCTGTCAGGGATGCTTTTGCTTTCATCTCCTAGAGGGTGGCAATGACCTCAGCTTGCAATGATCTCACTCCGTTTGCATGCCTCCTGCACATTTGGTCTTGACCCTGTGATCGAGTTCAAGACTACCCAGCATCTAGGCAGTTGAGGGGCAGACAGATTGTGAGCTGCTGGAGGGCAGGGTCTGCAATGTCCCCACGCTGTTCACTGCCAGCTTGGCGATGCCAGCTTGACAGTGTTCAGAAGTCTGTCTCAATGCCACGTTGCACTGACATTGTAAGTCTCTTCATCTCCACCCTACCTCTCCGACACCCGACCAGCCTGTGATGCTTGGATAGCTAGAACCACAAAGTTGCATCCATCTCTAGTGCCTAGTACAGGGCCCAAGCCCCTGAAATGACTTTCAGACTCCAGAATGAGGGAAGTCACAGGTCCTTGAATGAAGCTGCCTCAAGGAGGTGCCCAAGATGACGATCCCCACTACAGAAGTACCTCCCTCTTCCTTCTCCTTGAGAAGGAGCATTTGGGGTTACTGTGGACTTCCGGATGCCCAGGATGAAAATTAAAATGAAGCATTCTGCTAAGTCACTTCAGTCGTGTCCGACTCTGTGTGACCCCATAGATGGCAGCCCACCAGGCTCCTCCGTCCCTGGGATTCTCCAGGCAAGAACACTGGAGTGGGTTGCTATTTCCTTCTCCAATGCATGAAAGTGAAAAGTGAAAGTGAAGTTGCTCAGTCATGTCCAACTCTTAGCAACCCCAAGGACTGCAGCCTACCAGGCTCCTCCACCCATGGGATGCTCCAGGCAAGAGTACTGGAGTGGGGTGCCATTAGAGTGAAGTTATTCCAAACAAGGAGCTTGGCTGATCTAGGTTTGAATCTTGGTCCTGCCACCTACTGGCAGGAGGCATCGAACATGAAACTGAATCTTCCGGCAGTTTGGTTTCCTTGTGTCTAAGATGATGGCTCAGTCAGTAAAGAATCTGGCTGCAATGTGGGAGAGCTGGATTCGATCCCTGGGTCGGGAAGATCCCTTGGAGAAGGGAATGGCACCCCGCTCTAGTGTTCTTTCTGGGAGAATTCCATGGACAGTGAAGCCGGCCAGGCTCTAGTCCATGGGGTTGCAAAGAGTAGAAAACGGCTGAGCAGCTAACACACTTTCAAGACAGAAATGGCCAAATTCTCATCACTTGTGTGGAGTGTTCCATGGGGTGATGTTAGTAGAGGGTTTGCCATGATTAGGATAAGATAAACCTCTAATAGATGTTAGCTGCTGTGATTACTGTGCTATAAATGGAGAGCTTCAGCACACAGGACTGAGGTCAGCTGACAGATTTGTACTGGATGCTCACTGTAGGGGGCTAAGGGTTGTCCTCTGCCCTGAAGATGCCATGGTGACAAAGGTTGAATCTATCCCAGAGAATCTGTTGCACATTAACGATGCATGGCTTACTGCCGACTGGAACTCACTTATCCTGGAGACTCTGGCCCATGTCTTGCAGAAGGACACCTTACATGGATGCAGAGTGTTTGACAAAGGAAAGGAAGACCAGAGATTGTGGAGTGTGGGCTGCTTCCAAAGGCACCAACGGCAGTACTGGGGTATATTTCTCACCTTGCTGTAGTCCCCAGACTGCGCTGGACAATTATTGCACATATGCATACTCAATCAGTCGTCACTGACTCTTTGCAACCCCATGGACTGTAGTTTGCCAGGCTCCTCTGTCTGTGGAATTTTCCAGGCAAGAATATAGAAGTGGGTTGCCATTTCCTATGCCAGGGAATCTTCCAAGCCCAGGGATCAAACCTGCATCTCTTGCGTCTCCCGCATTGGCAGGCAGATTCTTTACCCCTGTACCACCTGGGAAGCCCCTGGACAATCATTAACCATCTTTAGATCAACCAGTGCCTGCAGCCATGTAGAAATGCCCAAGTCAGAGGATCTAAATCATAAATCATGGGCTGTAATTCAGATTGTCTGCCATTAGGACTCTACATCAGGGCTTGTGTTTGGGAAACTGCTGTTTATCTTCTCTGTGGCGTCCTGATGTATTTCTTAATCAACTGATAGATACTATCAGCTGCTCAAGAGGATGACTGTCTGTTTCTCCAGGATACTGTGAAACTCCCTAAGTGAATATCATGTGTGCAATATAGCAGCTATCTTGTTTGGCCTCCCCAAATGTACTGTCTAAATTTGGAGAAAATCAGCCAGGCATTTCATGTGCTATGAAAACAGACAGACAGAAAAGTATTTCATTTATGTAGATTTGATGTATAGGATCTCTGGTTAATGTCACTTGATATCCTTTGATTCTAATTCCTCCTTCCTCTTTTTATTTGTCATCCCCCAAACCACACACACACGCGCATGCACACACACACACACACACATTCCATGCCCGACTCTTTCTCAAGCACAGTGATTCTTGATTTCCTGGACTGTTGAAGAATATGGTAGTCATTTAAAAAGTGTTAAATTCCTTCCTCTAAATTGCAGTGTCTCTTCCAATGATTTCCATGATTATTTAAGACAAATGACTTTTCTTTTGAATTCAGAATATAATTTATTCCAAAACAACAGCATAAGTTTCATATCAGTGTGCAGTCTCTATTGCGCTGTCAGCTGCACTGCGCTATGCCATGCTAACTCACTTTAGTCGTGTTTGACTCTTTGTGACGCTGTGGACTGCAGCCCACCAGGCTCCTCTGTCCATGGGATCCTCCAGGCAAGAACACTGGAGTGCGTTGCTGTGCCCTTCTCCAGGGGCTCTTCCTGACGCAGGGATCAAACTCGCGTCTGTCTCCTGCATTGGCAGGTGGGTTCTTTACCACTAGTGCCACCTGGGAAGCAACTCCAGCCGTTAGTGGAAAGACCGATGAAAAGCAACGCTCTTCCAGTTTGGAGGGTTTACCAACCCACGATAGTTAAGGGGTAAAACTCCTTCGCAGCTGGCTCACTGCTCTCCGCTTCTTATCTGATCACACGTGCATCATGCTTGCTACCTCATGGTCTTTTGTGGCAAGTGCAATACCTTCTCTAGTGCAGGGCCCATCTGTGAACCTTGTATAATTGGGGTCCCTCACAAAATGTGTGTACTTTACATAATTGCTCTAACCGTGTACCTTATGTAATTGGAAACCAGGGACCTTTGAGCTGTCTAATGACATCATATGACTTTTATTAATTTCTGCCTATTTGCTCAGTTGCCCATTTCTATACTTGTTCTAAACTTTGATGAGGAAAGGAAATCCTGATTATGTAGTTACCTACAGAGTTTATTCACACAATAAAATAAATATCGAATGAAAAGGAATGAAGTCGGTGATAAATGAAACCCACAAAAATATAAAGCCACGGTACTGAAGACTGTCTTGAGTACCAACACCTTCCTTTACTTTGAGGATGGAAAAGTCTCCTGAGCTCCAGACTGCCTCTAGGTAGAGTGCAGGTGAGCAGGCAGAGGATACAGGGGGGCCCTGGTGTAGTGAGAAAGAAAGCCCTGGCAAAGGAAACAGGTCCTGAGACAGACTGATTAGCGGAGAGATCTGAGGAAGTTATTTGGATTTGTGGGGCCTCTGTTTTCTCATCTATATAAAGAATCAAAGTTAGCCCTCATCTTACTGAACAGTACTGGGCATAAATGAGATAATTTATGTGATGGACTGAGCACAGTGCCCAGTTCCTAGAGAGTACTCAATAAAGGAAGGATAAATGCTTTTCTAATAATTAGAACCAGTTAAAGCTTTATTGACTATGCCAAAGCCTTTGACTGTGTGGATCACAATAAACTGTGGAAAATTCTGAAAGAGATGGGAATACCAGACCACCTGACCTGCCTCTTGAGAAACCTATATACAGGTGAGGAGGCAACAGTTAGAACTGGACATGGAACAACAGACTGGTTCCAAATAGCAAAAGGAGTATGTCAAGCCTGTATACTGTCACCCTGCTTATTTAACTTCTATGCAGAGTACATCATGAGAAACGCTAGGCTGGAAGAAGCACAAGCTGGAATCAAGATTGCCAGGAGAAATATCAATAACCTCAGATATGCAGATGACACCACCCTTATGGCAGAAAGTGAAGAGGAACTCAAGAGCCTCTTGATGAAAGTGAAAGAGAGTGAAAATGTTGGCTTAAAGCTCAACATTCAGAAACAAAGATCATGGCATCTGGTCCCACCACTTCATGGGAAATAGATGGGGAAACAGTGGAAACAGTGTCAGACTTTATTTTTTGGGGCTCCCAAATCACTGCAGATGGTGATTGCAGCCATGAAATTAAAAGACACTTACTCCTTGGAAGGAAAGTTATGACCAACCTAGATAGCATATTGAAAAGCAGAGACATTACTTTGCCAACAAAGGTCCGTCTAGTCAAGGCTATGGTTTTTCCAGTGGTCATGTATGGATGTGAGAGTTGGACTATGAAGAATGCTGAGCACCAGAGAATTAATGCTTTTGCACTGTGGTGTTGGAGAAGACTCTTGAAAGTCCCATGGACTGCAAGGAGATCCAACCAGTCCATTCTGAAGGAGATCAGCCCTGGGTGTTCTTTGGAAGGAATGATGCTAAAGCTGAAACTCCAGTACTTTGGCCACCTCATGCGAAGAGTTGGCTCATTGGAAAAGACTCTGATGCTGGGAGGGATTGGGGGCAGGAGGAGAAGGGGACAATGGAGGATGAGATGGCTGGATGGCATCACTGACTCGATGGACGTGAGTTTGAGTGAACTTTGGGAGTTGGTGTTGGACAGGGAGGCCTGGCGTGCTGTGATTCATGGGGTCGCAGAGTTGGACATGACTGAGCGACTGAACTGAACTGAAAGATGGCATGGGCTTCCTTGGGCATGGACTAGTGAGTCCCCTGCCACTGGAAGTATTTAAGAGGAGGTAACTGGCTTCTTAGTTTCTTGTGCAAAAGAATTACCTGGGGGGAGTGATTACAGTTGACTTCTGATTTACATAGGTTCTGGGTGAGATCTGAGGTTCTGCATTTCTAGTGACCTCAGGTCAGTGGTCCCCAACCTTTTGGGCACCAGGAACCGTTTTTGTGGAAGATGATTTTTCCACAGACTGGGTGAAGGGTGGTTTTGGGATGATTCAAGGGCATTAAACTTATTGTGTTCTTTATTTCTATTATTATTGCATCAGTTCCACATCCCGCATTTGGTCCTGGAGATTGGGGGGCTTCTGCTATAGGCGATATTATTGCTACCCTATGACTGCATTTGGGTAGAAGGGAGCTAGTTGATTCACTGGGGTGGGGGTTTGCTGGGGAAGACACTAGACAACCCAGATGGAGCAACATGCTCCATGTTGTCCTATTTGGTGGCCATTGGTCAATAGTGGCTATTAAGCGTTTGCAACATGGCTGAGTCCAAATTCCAATGAACTTTGCGTATAAAATAAAAAAAACTCAGTATATTAAAAAGAGAATGTAAAATATCTCAATAACTTTTATATTGATTGCATACTGAAGTGATAATATTTTGATATATTAGGTTCAATCATATATGAAAATTAATTTCACCTGTTCCTTTTTATGAATTTATTTAATTTTTTACTATAGCTATTAGGAAATGTAAAATGCCATGTGTGGCCCACATTCCGTTCCTATTGGGAAGCACTGAGCTGGACCATTCCCAAAGTCCCCCATTGCACCCAGGGGTCCGTGGTTTTCATGTGGACTCTAAGCTGATGTCCACATGTGTCTAGGTGTGTGTCTCCTGGAGGATGGTGGCCTGCTTCCTCCCTCTGCTGATGGTAGTGAGCAGGGGAGAAACAGAGCCCAGGTTCTCCAGCCTCCAGATTGCCTGGGACCAGGTGTAGGGTGAGGAGGGAGCCTCTAGGTCTCTCCACTTTTCTCTCCCTCCTCATCTCCTTCAGAGCTATCAGGCAACAAAATGCCTACAGAATAATCAGTTTCTACCTTTGAATATTCATTGGAAGGACTGATGCTGAAGCTGAAGCTGAAGCTCCAGTACTCTGGCCACCTGATAGGAAGAGCTGACTCACTGGAAAGCACTCTGATGCTGGGAAAGATTGAAGGCAAGAGAAGAGGGCAACAGAAGGTGAGATGGTTGGATGGCATCACCGACTCCATGGACATGAGTCTGAGTAAACTCCAGGAGATGGTGGAGGACAGGGAAGCCTGGTGTGCTGCAGTCCACGGGGTCGCAAAGAGTTGGACCTGACTTAGTGACTAAGCACACCTTTGAACATGTAATTCCTTGAAACTGCCTTTCTGGAGGAAAGCAAACTTGGTCTTTTACCCAGAGCTCCTTACCGAACTTACACCTCACCACCCAAAATAACAAAAGCTGCCTGGGGGAGACATTTCCTTTGGGAGCTGGGTGTTCAGGAACCCAGGAGGCAGAGACCCTGGCAGTGTCCACGGATGGACTTATGTCATCTCCCGGAAGGTCTCCTGGTGGATGTGGCTTGAGGGCCCCTGAGGGTCTGAGGAAATGAGTCCTGTCACCCTG
The DNA here is from genome assembly GCF_023091745.1 of Budorcas taxicolor. Taxonomy (NCBI): domain Eukaryota; kingdom Metazoa; phylum Chordata; class Mammalia; order Artiodactyla; family Bovidae; genus Budorcas; species Budorcas taxicolor. Next base: position 37,369,419 of record NC_068932.1, read on the forward strand.
CATATGATGTGGCAATCAGAGGTGGGGCATGCACATGTCAGAGGTCAATGCTAGTTTAACCCCATAACTGCAGACTTTTAACATCATCTCTAATCTCTGCTCCCCATGTCCAGCCTCCTGCTATTTTTGCAATACATGGTTGGGTTTTTGCATGCATAAAAGTCAAACTGGAATCTGAAAACCACCTGCTATATCATCTCCACCATTTCCATCTTTCCGCATCTGTCCATATCCATAGTGACTGCTGGATATGAGGTTCTGATTTTTGCTTGAAGAACAGGCTCTACCCCTGCTCTTAAGACTTTGCACAGCCATCTCTTTGGATGAGACCCAGTACAGTAAGCAGTAAGGAGCTTGAATCCAGCCCCTGTTCCTTTCTACCTTTGGACTTCAGACAAGCGGTACAGGAGTTCTGCACCTTGGTTTCCTTTCTGGAAAATAGTGACTTTGACAACACCTGACTCCCCCCTTGGCAGAGCTCTTGTGAGAATTACTGAGATTATACAGTAAGGGGTTGAGAAGAGTTCGTTGTCCTGGAAGACTGAATACGTGATGGCTGTTATTCTTGGCTAATAAGCACTCCCTGAATGGGAGACTCTTTTTTCAGCTGGCAGAGTACCTAGAAGAGCCCCCAGATTGCACACCTGGGTGAGTAAGTCAGGTCCCGGGTGGTGATGATGTAACATACCTATTTTCAGTGGACTTGGCAGTTCAGGGAGTGACCCATTTTCTTGCACTTTGTCGAGGTCATTGCAACGGATTTCATCAACCGGCAGGTCTGGAAAGGAGCTTTTCCTGCCACTCTGGACCGCTTTCACCCTGTGTGAGTCAGGGCTGGGAAGGATGGAGGGACATCTCCATGCAGACATCCACATTCAACCGGATGGTAAACAGAAGTGGGAAGCGGAGCAGACCACACAGGGCACCACTTGACTCCCCAGGGACATTTACTGCATCGCCAGAGAGAGGGGTGGATTTTTGTTTGTTTAGTTTTTGACCTGGAAAAAGTAGATTGGATTTTCCAGGTACGTGCAGGGCCTTTTGAAGATGGGATGACAGTGTCCTGGGGGAACACATGTTGCCTAGCTCCTCCTATTTTTCCCAGTGGAGGGTGGCATGGTTCTCCTTGTCTGGGAGAATTTCTCAAGAATTCTGAACTTGCACCCTGGGAAGAATCCTCGTGAGTTTCTGTACCACCAATCCAAATGGAGCAAAGGGGTGTATGTGAAGGAAAACTCCAGCAAGTACAAAGAACCTGGGGGTTCAAACTCTCTTTAGGATGAGACTGACTGTGAATAAAAAAGTATAGATACACAACTGAGTCATTAACTGACCCAGTGTAAATTGAGTTGCCAGAGCTGGTAACTGATGTCAGTCATTGAGTCAAATCAAAAGAGGTCAACGCTAAGAGCAGAGGTTTGGGCCAGATGGTCCTGGATTAAAATCTTGCTCCATTGCTGTTGGCTGCATGGTCTTGATCAAGTCACTCAACCTCTCTGAGCCCTGGCGTGAGTGTCTGTGCGATGGAAGGTGGAGCCAACCTCCAGGGCTGTCAGAGCAACTGGGCAGGAGGCAGCCTGAGGCCTCCTGAACCTCCTGGTGAAAACTCAGGCTCTGCTGGTCCCACGTGACCCTTGATTTCCTGGCTGCTTCTCATCTTCCTGGTTCAGCTTAAAGGTCACCTCCTCAGTGAGGCCTTCCCCAGTCACTCATGGAAAGCACCCTCCCACTCCCTCTTACTTTCCGTCGCTTCCTCTGGTCTGTTTCCTTTCCGGCTTGGGACACAGTCTGCAATTTCCTTGTTTGTTTATTGTCCTTTTTTATTTGTTGACCGCTGGCTGTCTCGGGTCATAAGATGGAGGTCACTGAAGGCAGGGGCTTGATCCATATGTGTTGGGACTTGGGATGCCTGACTCACAGCAGATGGCTGGAATATTTACCCAAAGGTCCTTGTAAACAGGGGAAGCTTCCGAGCCTCGCTGTTGTGGTTATTCAGTCACTAAGTCATGTCTGACTCTTTGCGACCCCATGGACTGTAGCCTGCCAGGCTCTTCTGCCCAAGGGGATTTCCCAGGCAAGAATACTGGAGCAGGATGCCATTTCCTTCCCCAGGGGATCTTCCTGGATCAGGGATTGAACACAGGCAGGCAGATTCCTCATCATTGAGCCAGCAGGGAAGCCTTCTGAGCCACGTTAGTCCTCAGTTTTGCTGTATCTGTGGCACCGGGAGCCACTTTAGAGGGATGTCGTGTGAAAAGGATGCACTGAGATCCAGCGTGGATTTCACTGAGCACAGGAGTGAGTGACGCACGGCAGAAATCAATAGTGTTAAATAACATCATGAAATGGCATATGGAGTAATCAGTGCCACCCCCCAAACATATGCATATATATTTTCCCCTCTGCTCCTCTATGAGTTTGTTAGTCTTACTTGTAAATACAAGCTACACAGAATGGAAACCTTGGGTTAGTAGATGTAACCCTGAGAAACGACAGACGAGAAAACAAGAGTTTTCAAAACCCACCATTTCACTTATTACAGCAGTGGAAGGGGACACTCATTAACACCTCAGCTGTCTGAAGGAGTCATCCTAGACGGGAAAGTCATTATCTTTAGACTTACTGGTACATCCCATCAAAAGAAGAGCACAACTCTTTTCCTCTGTAAGTTTATATAAGGACATTTCTTCATGAGATCATCTCTACTAAAAAGAATTGATGTTTCCTCATCAATAAGAACTATGGAACAGAGTAGATGTCTATTTTTTTTTTTCCTTGAGTGGCAGGAAGGTCAAAGTTAATTTCACCATTCAATCATAGTATTAGCTCTCGTTTCTACTCCGACTTATTTCTGTTTTGAAAAGATGCAGACCCGAAGGAAATACTAATAAATGCATTTTGGAAATGTGATTTGCTTAATAAAACCCTATGGTTGAGTTTTCTGGGATGGAAAAACTATCCCGATCCTTCTTAACTTTTGCTGTGGTGTTTGTTGAGAAGTCTCTGTAATCCTGAGCATATCTCTCTCTAGCTCTGGTCTACAGTGTCCTCAGCTGTTAAGAGAGGAGTTTAGACTGAGGAAGGCTTTCTGGGCACCTATAGATTGAAAATGCTTTCACATTTTTAATGTCCTAACGAGCAGTGACCGTCTCTTCTCATCCCGCTGTGTCTCAATGCAGTGAAGCAAGAATTCTTTTCAAAATTTCTTTTTAAAGCTACATTGTCTCTCATCCAAAAGAAAACTGATGGGGAATCCAAGTACGTGAAACAGATCAGAGCAGAGCCCTTGCGGTTGAAGTGAGGGGTGGGGTTGTGGGCGAAAAATCCTTCCCCCTCGCAGCCCCCCCTCCCACCCCAGGGCACCTCTGAACCATCCACAAAGTTCTAGGAAACACAGCTTGAGACCACAGTATTGCAGGATTGTGCCACAGAAGCAGAATGGAATTTGCTTTCTAAAATCTATCTGCTTAGAACCCAGCCTAGATGGTAAGCTTCTCAAGGGCCAGTAGCATCTGCCCTGAAAACATGTGTGTGCGATGAAAGGGACGTGTGAGTTCAGCAGGCTGTTCATTTCAGAGACTGGAGTGGCGTCACTGGTCCAGTACACACCTCCCAGCAGCCCTTCATCATCTTTTTTTTTACGTCTTTATTGATTTTGTTACAATATTGCTTCTGTTTTACCTTTCGGTCCTTTGGCCAGGAGGCATGTGGAATCCTATCTCCCCGACCAGGGATTGAACCTGCAACCCCTACACTGGAAGGCGAAGTCGCAACCTTTTGGACCACTAGGGAAGTCCCCCTTCATCATCTTTTGAGGCCACGGAGCAGGGGGTCCCTGGCTGCTAGGGAACTATGGAGCGTGCGCTTCTGTGGCCTTTGCATCAGAATGATTTGTGACTCCTCAGGTGCAACTGCCAGTGATACAGTTAACATTTCAAAACGTTGCCAACCACGGATTTAATTTCTTTGAACCTTTGGGGATGTTTAAACAGTAGCTTGAGTATTATAATTACACTTTATGAGAATGAGGGAAGAGGGACATGGAGTGGGTGTGGAGCAGGAGGGGAGAATTTCCCAAAACTGTATGAAAAAAGGATGGAAAACATTGTTGAGTTTCTGCTTAAAAAAAATTTTTTTTTCTTCAATTGAAATACTGCTTTAAAGCATTGGCAGGCTTACAGAAGTGAAATGAAAAACAAATCCCACAAAAATCCTGGAGTACCATAAAAATAATGAATAAAGTAGTGCAAAATGCTTTGATTTCAGTAATATTTTTCAATAAAGCTGGTGCATTCCAAACTGGGGCATATTTATCTTGAAGGAAGCCTTCTACACCGTGGCTTAAGAGTTTACAACAAATCTGGTGGTCTTGGTTGTGATATGATAATAAAAGTTACTCACGTAGTAAAAACGGCATGGGCTTTGAACGTGGGCTGATCTGGGCTCGAATTCCTCCTCCCCTTTATATTACCTGAGTCTCTTTAAATAAGTGACTATGCTACCTATCTAGTTTGAGTTTCCTCACCTGTAAAAATGCTAATAATAATACCTGTCTCAATGGGAAGCTTACATGTGTGGAAGCTGCTGGGGTTGTGGGTAGGCACTGGGACTGAGCTTGTTTGGGTAAGGAAAATGATTCTGTATTTGTGTCCAGAGCATTGCAAGATATCTGTAGTATCACACAAAGTTCATAGTCCAGCAGCACAGGAAACTACACCTGTGTCCTTGTTTTTTCTTTTTTTTTTCTGATTATGCAATTAATATGTATTTACTGGAAAAAGCTTGAAAACTAAAGATGGATATTAAGAAAGAAAAGAAATCACCCATGATCCCAATAAAAGATTGGTGTGTTTTTCTATGTCTACAAATAAAATTTTTCTTTGGTCAAATTTATATTTCTTGGCAAGAAAAGAGTCTTATTCATTGAAAATTTTAAATAGAATATAATTTTACATACTATTCTTCTCTTATAATTTCTTACGATACCTTACCTTTTAAGTCTTACTGAACTTGTTATAATATTGCTTTTATTTTATGTTATGGCCTTGAGTCAAGTGGGATCTGAGCTCCCTGACCAGGGATTGAACTTATATTCTCTGCTTTGGAAGGCAAAGTCTAAACCACCGGACCACCAAGGAAGTCCCAGAATACTATCTTTAATAGTATAAAAGTAATACTTTGGCCACCTCATGCGAAGAGTTGACTCATTGGAAAAGACTCTGATGCTGGGAGGGATTGGGGACAGAAGGAGAAGGGGACGACCGAGGATGAGATGGCTGGATGGCATCACTGACTCAATGGACGTGAGTCTGAGTGAACTCTGGGAGTTGGTGATGGACAGGGAGGCCTGGCGTGCTGCGATTCATGGTGTCACAAAGAGTCGGACATGACTGAGCGACTGAACTGAACTGAACTGAATACATGTACATTGTTGAATATTTACAAAAAGTGAAGTCACAAAAAGAAATGGAAATATTACCTACAATCTCAATTCACAGAAATAGTCACTGCTGACATTTAGTTGTGTATCTTGCTATTCCTTTTTTAAAATTTTATATATATATATATAAAACAATTCATATATATGTGAATATATATATAAAGTGTATGTTTACATTTTATATATCATGAACTGTTAGATCTGAAGTTTTCTTGAGATCTAATTGTTATATAACATTTATAAATTTAATGTGTACAACACAATGATTTGATATATTATATATTGTAAAATGATAACCACAATAAGTTTAGTTAACATCCATCATTTCACATGGTTACAATTTTTTTTCAGATGAGATATATAAATTTAAATTTTAAAACGTAAATTGGGAATTTCTTGAATAACCACCACTACAGACTACTTTCTTTGGATGATATTGCACTGAGAATCTTTCATACATCATTAACTTTCTCTGTGTGTCATAATTTTTGATAGTTGATACTATTTCAATGTTCTATATCATAGTTGATTAATTCCCTAATATTAGCTAGATTTCATTGTTATTATCATAGGCTTTTTTTGGTTGGGGAATATCCTAATAGCTTATGCTATATCCAGGCTTCTCAGATAGCTAGTAGTAAAGAATATGCCTGCCAGTGCAGGCGATGTCAGAGATGTGGGTTCGATCCCTGGGTTGGGAAGATCCCCTGGAGGAGGAAATGTCACCCCACTCCAGTATTCTTGCCAGGAGAATCCCATGATCAGAGAAGCCTGGCAGATTATAATCCATGGAGTCACAAAGAGTCAGATATGACTGAGTGTCTGAGCACATGCTATATCCATGACAGATTTTTAAAATAAATTTCTAGTGGGTTTGCATGCATATTTTTAGGTCTTTTGCCCATGTGCCCTCAAGCAAGGCTATACCAATTTATCCTTCCACTAACAGTACATAAAATTACCTACTTCCTTGCACCCTTATGGTTATTATACTGGTGATACCATCAAAAAGAGAAAAGCTTTGTTAATTTGTCAAAAATTTTTATACCTGATTGTAATTTACATCTTATATTAGTAGTATATTTTTTCTGTTTTGCATTATCTTCCATATCTTTTACATATTTTTTTCATACCCATTTGTTGTAGTAAAGCAAAACTACAGAAAATGAATAAAATACATTAATTGAGTACAAATGGATTTGCATTGGAGAAGGAAATGGCAGCCCACTCCAGTGTTCTTGCCTGGAGAATCCCAGGGATGGGGGAGCCTGGTAGGCTGCCATCTATGGGGTCGCAAAGAGTTGGACACGACTGAAGTGACTTAGCAGCAGCAGCAGATTAGTTTTGACAATTGTACACATCTGTATAAACACTTAGATTAAGGTATAAAATATTTTCAATACTCAAGAGTAGGACAGAACCTCCACGGATCTATTTGTCTATTCTTGTAGTAATGCCACATTAAAAAAAAAATCACATACCTAGGAATGGCTGTTTAAAAAGGTGTGCAAGACATATGCTCTGAAAACTACAACATGTTACTGACATAAAATTTAAAAGACCTGGGTAAATGGAAGGATAGACTATGTTCATTGATTGGAAGACTCTATGTTGTAAAGATAGCATTCTCCCAAAATTCCTTTATAGTTTAAATGTCATCCCAAACAAATTCTAGAAAGCTTTCTTTTTCCTTTGCGGAGTCAGCAAGTTGATTCTGAAATTTATCTGGAAATTCAAAGGCCAACAAATGCCAAGTCAATCTTGAAGAAGAAATGCAAAAGTGGATTTATACTATGAGGTATCAAGACATGATACAATGGGAGTAATTAAAGGAGTATTATATGTAAACGACTTGAACAGATGTTTCAAAAAGAGGATATTCAAGTGGCCAAAAAACATATAGAAAGGTTCTAAACTTTATTAGTCATCAGGGAAATACAAATTAAAACCACAATGTGATACAATTACACATTTGCCAGAATGACTGAAATTAATGACAAGCATACTACATGTTGGAAGGACACGGCAGAATTGGAACCCTTGGTACAGTCACTTTAGAAAATCGTTTGACCACATCCATTTACTTTAAACGTATGTCTTCCTATGATGCAACAATTCCATTTGAAGGTATGTAGTCAGCTGAAATTCACACATATGTTCACCAAAAGATAACCTTAATTAATGAAGTGTCCACCAGGAGCAGAATGGATGAATTGCAAGATATTCATACGATGGAATACTATTTGGCAATGAGAGTGAATAAACCACAAATACAAGTAGAAACATAATGCTCAACACAAGAAGCCAGACATGAAAGACTCCATACTGGATGACTCCACCTATACATGTAAAATTCTATTAATGAGATAGGCTAAATGAACCTATGGTGTTAGAAGTCAGGAGACGGTTACCCTTATGGAGTGGCTATTGGGACATGCTGGGGTTCTGAGCTGATTGTCATATTCTGGTCTTAACCAACTGCTTATTATATGGGTGTTTCTTTTTGAAAATCCATTAAGCTGTGCACCTATGATTTGAGTACTTTAAATTTTGTATATTATTTCTTACTTCCCCCCCGCCAAGGAATGGCCAATGCTGTTTAATCTTTTTGTTTTGTGTTGCTGGGAAGAATTTTGAGGCCAGATGGGTTTCCCTTTCTTGGGTGGGATTATAGTATTTTTCCTAAGACTAAAACCTAATTATCAGAATATTTCTATATATTAGCTATTTAAACTAATATTGTCCAATCTTCAGTGTCCCCTTTGTATCTAAAGACTTATTTCTTCTTCTTTTTTTTTAGTTTTATAAAATTTTATTCTAGTATTTGTTATATTATTGTATCTTCCATCTCCATCTTTTTGGCTATCTACATTGACATTCTGGATAAATGATGATTGAATCTAGTTTTAGAAAAGGCAGAGGAAGCAGAGATCAAATTGCCAACATCCGCTGGATCATCAAAAAAGCAAGAGAGTTCCAGAAAAACATCTATTTCTGCTTTACTGACTATGCCAAAGCCTTTGACTGTGTGGATCACAATAAACTGTGGTAAACTCTAAAAAAGATGTGAATACCAGACCACCTGACCTGCCTCTTGAGAAACCTGTATGCAGGTCAGGAACTGGACATGGAACAACAGACTGGTTCCAGATAGGAAAAGGAGTATGTCAAAGCTGTATATTGCCACCTTGTTTATTTAACTTATATGCAGAGTACATCATGAGAAACACTGGGCTGGAGGAAGCACAAGCTGGAATCAAGATTGCCGGGAGAAATATCAATAACCTCAGATATGCAATGAATCACCGTTATGGCAGAAAGTGAAGAAGAACTAAAGAGCCTCTTGATGAAAGTGAAAGAGGAGAGTTAAAATGTTGGCTTAAAGCTCAATATTCAGAAAATTAAGATCATGGCATTCGGTACCGTCACTTCAAGGCAAATAGATGGGTAAACAGTGGAAACAGTGGCTGATTTTATTTTGGGGGGCTCCAAAGTCACTGCAGAGGGTGATTGCAGCCATGAAATTAAAAGACGCTTACTTCTTGGAAGGAAAGTTATGACCAACCTAGATAGCATATTCAAAAGCAGAAACATTACTTTGTCAACAAAGGTCTGTCTAGTCAAGGCTATGGTTTTTCTAGTAGTGATGTATAGATGTGAGAGTTGGACTCTAAAGAAAGTTGAGTGCCAAAGAATTGATGCTTTTGAACTGTAGTGTTGGAGAAGGCTCTTGAGAGTCCCTTGGACTGCAAGGAGATCCATCAGTCCATCCTAAAGGAGATCAGTCCTGGGTGTTCATTGGAAGGACTGATGTTGAAGCTGAAACTCCAATACGTTGGCCACCTGATGTGAAGAGTTGACTCATTGGAAAAGACTGATGCTGGGAGGGATTGGGGACAGGAGGAGAAGGAGACGACAGAGGATGAGATGGCTGGATGGCATCACTGACTCAATGCACATGAGTTTGGGTGAACTCTGGGAGTTGGTGATGGACAGGGAGGCCTGGTGTGCTGCGGTTCATGGAGCTGCAAAGAGTTGAACACGACTGAGCGACTGAACTGAACTAAATCTGTTGAATAATTTAAAAAGAATCCTTCCTTTTAAAATGTGCAGCTCTTTATTCTGGGAAAATTTCTTGGCCTTATTTTGTATTTCATTGACTTAAAAATTGCTACTTGTTGCTTTCAGTTCAGAAACTGTGCTCCCCATCATTTAATAGCATTTCCTGATCTCTGATTCTTTTTAAATTATCACTTGCTCTTGATATGGTGTTGAGAATACAAATTAGATAATTCTTAAAAACTTCTCCTGTTTATTGCAGTACCTATTCCTTAGGAAAGTACTTTCTCTGATTCCTCAGAGGTTCCTGTCTTTTCTCTTTTTTTGCACATCATAATCTTTTGGTGGAGATGTTCAGAAATTGGAACTAAGTTGGATTCTGTTATTCCATACATCTTTACTATATATTTGCCAGTCATTCCCTTAAGTCCTGAAGATAAAGTAGTGAATTCTCCCTGAACCATCCCTGTTCCCATGGTTCATGAATGAAGCCTGTTGAGAATAGATGGAATCTGGGGAGGCTGGCATTGTGGGTTTTGATCTTTGCAAATACTGGTCATGAAAAATGTGAAATTTTAGTCATAGGTAGGAAACTCATTCTCCAACTTCATGAACCTGAACTTCAATAATGAATGAGCCAATATAATCCTGGAGAATACGGGGTAGCCAGTCAATGTTGTTAGGTTTCATAGAAAGAGTGACCCCTCCCACTGTCACATTCTAGGCAAACATTCCTGAGACAGTTGGCAGATGGGAAAAGAGGAATTAAAAATCACTCTATGTGATGCTGAAATCCTAACCTTGTCTACTGGGTTCAGTTTGTAGCTGGTTGGCCTCAGAGAGTTTTCCAGGAAGTTCTGTTGCCCAAACATAGATGGGAAATGAGGGGTTAGTGAGATAAACTTAAAATCCAAGTGGAACTTGGTTCCGAGTGCTTTAGGAGACCTTTCAGCCAAAATGAGTAGCTGTGCCAGATGGTGGATTTGTGAAAAGCTCTACTACCAATCAGGCTATGTGTTAGTCCCAAACCGAAATCAGTCTGAGGAGAATCTGGCCTGCTGTAGATTCTCCCAGGCCAGAGAGAGTAGAAGAGGGTGATCCCCCTTGCAGGCACATGTTCTAGTCACGCCCTCCCAGTTTCTACAGGAGGATATTAGTGGATATTTTCCCTGCTCATCTGATGGTTAAAGCATATATCTGTGGATACAGCTGGAAACCCAGAATGGCAGGTTCCTCCCAGGGAAGAACAGGTCAAGCTCATTGCTACTCTTGTGGCTGCTGCTTGGCTTGTCACTTCCTCATGGCCACCCACATCCCTTTGTTTATCCCATATGGTGTCAGGTTTTGGTATTTTCTATCCTGCATTGTATGCATCCTGTTTTCTCTCTGAATTAAATTATTTTATCTCGTTATGATATATCCAATTTGCAAGCTGCATTAAATTCCTTAGGAAATATCAGCAAGGTACCATTTAAATGAATCAAAATAAATAATATATGGAGGGACAGATCTCTTTTAATTTGCCCACCAACCCCGTACTTCTGGGAGGCTAACTGTCTTCATATAAATAATAGGAGGGAAAATGCTACGTTTCCATCTTATACCTCAAGGCAGAGAACGGGTCATAAACTCTTCTAGCGCAGAAAGGGACATGAACTATTCTTTCCAGCCTGACCTTTCCATAAGCTCAGAGGCAATCAGTCCTGAGGATTCTCCACTTTGCCCTCTTCCTTTCACAGGGTCTTGATGCATGAGAGGTGAGGATGGGAAGACAAGAGTTTAAAAGAACCAAACAATGATGGTCAGAGATGAGAGAGAGGAACTAGGGGAATTCTGTCTATTCACTGATGGACCAGTGACATCTTCACCATCTGGGAAATAGGCCCAAATCCCAACCAAGCCATAGACTCTCTCGATTGAATTACATGGCTTGAATTAAACATAAAGAACTGATAGAAAATTCTTTGGGATTCTGAGTTTGTTCTTCACTTGTCAGGAGGAGAAGTCCCCTATTTTTTCTTTGCCCATCCATCCTTCCAACCACCCCTAGCCACACTTCCATCAGAAGTCTGGCATCTAGCGAAGAGTCAGTAAATGCTGGTTTTTATGATTGTTGTGTGTTACAATTTGTCCAGTGTCTGTTGTAGGCAAGGCCATCGCAGACCTCCTTCCCAGAGGCCCAGATGAGGATACCACAGACCACACGTGAGGCTATGCTATGAATATCTAGTCTCAAATGAAAAATGTGGGACTTTGCATTTCTTCCTCTCTTCTCTAAGAGTTCCTGCTTCCTAGCCAAAGGAGAAACTGTTTAGAAAAATCAGGCTATGATTACCCCCAAGAGAAAATATGTTTTGAGTCTAGTGAAGGCCTTTGCTGAATGACATTAATTATACTCATTTAGATTTGACATTATTAATTAACCTCCTCAGCTGTTTATATTGTAGCCTTTTATTAAAACAAAATGATTAAAACAAATAATTAAAGAATATTACTACCATCTTAAATGTGCACATCATCTTAAGCTCACAAAAGGCTTTTATCCACAGTCTCACATAACGCACATTGATTCTACCATGTGAAAATGGCAAAGCTTATTTTTTTGTTTTTTCATTTTTAAATTTTGGTAAAATATACATAATATAAAATGTATAATTTTTAGCATTTTAAAGTGTACAACACAGCAGCATTAAGCACATTTACAACATTGTGCCACCATCACAGTTATCTATCTCCATAATTTTTTCATCTCAAATAAAAACTCTATACCCAGTAAACAATAATCTCCCATTCCCTCCCCTCTCCCAGACCTTAGTAACCTCTAATCTACTTTCTGCCTCTATGAGTTTGACTATTCCAGGAATCTCACATAAATGCAGTTATGCAATATTTGTCCTTTCATGGCTTCTTTCACTTAGGGAAGATCCCCTGGAGAAAGGAATGGCAGCCCACTCCAGTATTCTTGCCTGGAGAATCCCATGGACAGAGGAGCCCGGTGGGCTACAGTCCACGAGGTCACAAAGAGTGGGACATGACTGAGCGAATAACACTTTCACTTATATAATGTCTTAAAAGTCATCTATGTTGTAGCATATATCAAGATTTCATTTATTTTTACAATTGCATCATATTCCACTGGCTATCCACACCACATTTGTTTATCCTTTCATCCACGGATGGATATTTGGATTGTTTCTACTTTTGGCTATTGTGAATAAAGTTGCTGCGAACATTGAAAAGTCTTATTTTTATTTGAAAAATGTAGCTTAGTGATTCACCAAGTCTTGTGGAGATAGAGCCTAGTGTCCAGACCTGGATGCATGTTAGAATGGCCTGGGAATTTGAAAAAAAAAATCACTCTGGACCACCAGAATGTCAGATTCTCTGGAGGTGCAGACTGGACAGAGAAGTTTAAAAAACTCTCTAGGGGACTTTCCTGGTGGTCCATGGGTTAACAGTCCACCTTCCAATGCAGGAGACATGAGTTCAATCCCTGGTCAGGGAACTAAGATCCCACACACCACTGGGCCCGTGCACTGCAACTGCTGAGCCTTGCACCCCAGAGCCTGTGTACCACAACTAGAGAGCTGGCCGCAGTGGAGACCCAACACAGCCAAATAAATAAATACATACATATGGAAAAAAAAATAGCCCTCGAGGTGATTCTTCTGTGCAGCTAGAATTGAGGGCTATGGAGCCCAGGTCGAGTCACTCACTGCCTTTTGCAGGCTTTCTGCTTAGATTTTCTGTCTCTCTTTTATTAAAGTCACCCATCACAAATTGGTGCACCAAAGTGGATCCTCTTTGTATCATTTTAACCTATAACTTGGGGCAGGAAAAATAAAACAAAAATTTTAAATTCCAAATTCAAGTGAAAAAAAACAAACAAACAAATGGAAAACACCCATCCGCTCAACACCATGAAGCCAAATGCTGGTTTGTTGGCTAAATATATGAACCTATTTGTTTTTTGCATTTTAATCATCTTGTTTTAATAACACACCACAATACAAACAATTGTGCGGGTTAATTCAGCTCTATTTAAGAAGTCTTGTTCTGTACTCCAGAGGTTGTTGTTCTGTCTGGTTAAATGCTCATGCATTAACATGCTAATAATTAAACTGTTACGATTGACTAATGAACTCTGCCAGCGATAAATGATGGTCTTGTTAGATTCACCGCCCAGCAAGCCTCCTTTTGTACTGAGAAAGTTAAAGGTTAAAGTGCTCTTGAAACCAGTGAGTGGATCTAGAAGCAATTACAATTTTTTCCCTGAAACAAATAGTTACTACAATAATGTTTCAGTTCCAAGTCAGTAGGAGTGAAAAAAGTGCCCTCTTTATCCCGCAGGGCAGATGACATGGTTTTCCAGACAAAAGCCTGCTTAGACAGACACCCTTCTTAGAACCAGTCTTCCCAAGAATGCAGACACAAATGGTGAGTTTTCAGGACAGCCAGCAGGTGACCCAGTATCGTGGGTACAACTTAGACCAGGATCTTTAAGCAACGCAGAAAGTTTCTCCTCAATTCTCTGTGTGACTTGGGGGAAGCTGCTTAATCTCTCTGGACCCCAATTTTCTCATTTGAAAGAGCAGAGTCATAATCACAACCCTCTATGGCAAACATTTGCTTTATCCTTCTGAGTAACTAGTTCCCGTTTTTTTCCACTCAGAGCCTCCCAGCCAAGACTTCCTCCTGGGTTCTCGGTGCACAGGGTTTGAGGCTGGTGGGACGGGGGAGGGAACTGATCGCAACCCACAAGCTCCAGGGGCGGAGCATGTGACCAGCCCTGGCCAATCAGAGCTTCATCTCCCTCTGGCGTCAACACGGCTCCATCTGAACCAGTCAGAGCAAATTGTGGGACTCCAGCTAGAGCCGTCTAGAAAGCAACACCCCTTGACAGTGGACATGAACCTAGAAAGATGTGAACCTAGAGCGGCTCTGGCCACTGTAGCAGACGGCCTTCTGGACAAAACAAAAAAAGAGGCAGATTCTTCAGGAGCTGGGTCCAGACTTACCCAGGGAGTTTTCAATGTCTTGAGCCAGAATCTCCCTTGTGTTCCCCCATCGGCTGGGTTAAGCTGGGTTTCTGCTGCTGGCCAGGAGTTCTTCCTCATGGCCGAGGAAGGATTCCAAAGCTCAGACTCAGCCCTGCCTACTTGGGCAGCCCCTCTGAAGGCTCCGGTGCGACAGGAGCCACTTCCTTTGACTCTCAGCATCACAGGGTTCTGGGTATTGCCTCGGGGCTTGCTTTGCGGCTCTGGGAGCTTTCTGTCTCCCACACGGCTGGGAATTCCCCAAGGGCCGGGCTACCATACCCACCTCCCGTGTGCTCTTCCTCAGACCCTTAAAGGCATGGGCAAGTTGAGCCTGGCTTGCTCAGACGTGGCAAAGATGCCGAACTGACCAAATTGCACAGTGACCATGGATCCAAAAGGCAGGCGTGGCAGAGAAAAGCCTAAAGGCATTCAGGGTTTTCCCTCCTGGAGACCCTGTGCCTTTTTCTAAATAGGCTTTCTTTTGTTTTTTGGTTTTTTTTTTTTCGCTGAAGGAAGAAATGGAAGAGTCTGCTGAAAAAAATGAACCAAAATCATAAACTCAATTCATTTGCAAGTTTCCTTAGCTCTTCTGCTTGATCTTTGGACTTGAACTTAACGCTGGCCACATTTAATCAACCCGCATAGTTTCTCCAAGCACTTGGTGATAGTGTGTTTTTGGAAGAGTTATGGAGAGAGCAAAGCTTAGGATCTCCAATCAGAACACTATCCAGGGGACATAGAGAAGGCCACTGCCACTCTCTGAGGGTAGTGATGCTCAGAGGATAAAATCCTTGTCCTGGGTTGCTGGGAAAGTAAGCTGAACCATGGCAAGGATGATTAACTATTTGTATGGGGATCTCTAGTTTCTATAGAGTGTTCCCATCTACCTTTGTGTTCGGCAAAAGGCATGGAAATGAAAAGCATTATATAAATGTAAGGGGATTTATTCCTTTAAATTCTTTCCTGGTCACTTCATGCATTTCTCATCTCCCTAAAAAGTTAATTCTTTTGATAAAAATTTACTGAGCATCTACCATGTGTGCAACCTTTTGCTAGGTGCTGAGGGTATAGCTGTGAAAATGAAAATGTGGTGTCAGCCTTCACGATTCTTTAATTTATAGTCTCCTTCCCAAAATCAAAAAATCCACAAGGGCAGGAACCATGTCTGTTATCCATCCTTCCACCCACCTATCCATCCATTCATCCCTCCATCCGTCATCCATACATCCACCCAAAACAAACATTTCTGAGTAGTGCCATCCACGGGCTAGGCACTGATCTGGCCAATAGGAAAGTTGCAGTGAACAAAACAAAATCTCCAGCTTACATTTTGATGGGTGGAGAGAGACAATAAATGAAAAATCAAATACATGAGGAACCTATCCAGGGTAATAAGTGCTATGCAGAAAATTAAAACAATGTGGTAGTAGTGGGGGACGTAGCGTGATGAGCAATGGGGGTCCACTCCCAGGACCTCAAAGAAACCTCCAGATTTACCTCCCAGGATTTTCTTCAAAGGACAGGAAGTCCTGGCTGTCACTGGTCCCTGGCCGGCAGCTGGCCCATTTTCTACTGGGACTCCTGGGCTCTGCTTCTGTTCTCTTCTTAGGAAAGAAACAAGTGAAAAGGAAAACATAAGGAGTAAACTTTCTAGTATCCAGCCAAGGGCCTGGCATTTAGTGAGCACTCAGGATCAGATGAACGAATGCAAGATGGATAGATGGGTGGATGGATGAGAGGGTGTTGTCATGGAGATATATGGGGTGGGTTGAAGGCTGAGAACAGCCCCGAACCCATCCAGAGCTGAGGTGGACTTTGGGACTGTGGATGCCTCACCCTCACCTTTGCCCACTGCCCACGAAGCTGCCCATGGAGAGAGCAAAGTTTAGGATCTCAAATCAGAACACTATCCTGGTGACTTACAGCAGGTCACGGAGGATCCTTTGGGGAAGATGAGATGGGGGGAAGTGGCCCTTAGAGGAGACTCCCTGAGTCTCTTGAAGACTTCTCCCCCAACTCCCCTGGCATGAAAGGCACCTCAACCTGACTGATCCCTGGGGCAATGTCCTGGCCCAAAGCCTTGAAGCAAAGGGTGGGGTCCTGGGGTGAGGCTCCAATCCAGGTGATCACAGGAATTCCTCTTCCTGGATCCACTCAAGTGCAACAGAGGCTCAACTGGCAGCTAAAGTAAGTTAATAAGAAAGCCACATTGTGTACCTAATGAATTTTCTAAATCAATTATGAAACAGTCTCGTTGGTCATTTGTTAACATCTTGAAACCTTTACAAATTAATTTTACTGTATTAAAAAAAAACAGACCTCTCACAGTCTGTTAACTCCATAAATGTGTTTTAAATTTGTTTTTGAATGCAACAACAAGCCGTGTGTGTGTGTGTGTGTGTGTGTGTGGTTCAGACTGACGATTCCCAGATAAACTGCTTGGCATTTGAATGGAGTCCACCTGTCCATTCACAGACAGACTGTTTGGCGGTCAGTGTCAGTGACAGTCCTGTCCTGGAGAGTGGCAGCTATGGTACAATTGCCCTATATGTCTGACCATCCTGGGTCAGCAGGGTGGCACCTCTGGAGATACTGCTTAAAACTGCCACCCGGCCTAAGGCCAAGTCTTCTCCTGGGGCAGAGTTAGTGGCTGATGACTGCAGCAGGCAGCACTGAGAGAAAGGGACGATGTGAATGCAGCTGTGCTGAACCCTAGACGGCAAAGAGACACAGGAATCAGAGCTGGGAGGCCTGGTTAATGAGGAGGTCACCAGTGCAGTCCCCAGAGGCCAGGCTGCCCAGAGAAGCTCGCAGTGGTCCCATTTCAGTGAAGTGCTGTTCTTTTAAGCCGGTAACATGGGAACAAATTGATAGGAGGCGGCTTTGCAAGGCCCCAGAAGCAAACTGCTTGGCCATTTTCACTTTGGATAAGTCCATGTCCAAGTTCGGTTTGGGGTACCCTGTTTGGAGAAAGATGCAGGGATCCTGGAAAGAGGCCAGGGGAGCTTACAATCACTTGGAAGTGTTGAAAAGCAGGATTAAAGGAGCTAAAAGTATTTAACATTTGGAGGGAGAGAGGGACAGAGGATGTGGCGAGGTGGGGACGGCTTAATGGCTCCCCACTTTCAAGTCTGCTGAGGGCTTTGTAAGCACATCACCTGTCATTTCCATTAAGACTAATGATGGGCTTTCTTTTGAAACTGGAGGGAATTAAGTTAGACCCGAAGAAGGCTGACTTGAAGTAAAGGAGGTTTATCACAGTGATGACCTCTGATGGGAGTATAGAATCTGTCTCTTCCTGAAAACTCTGAAGAACATCTCTGCCTTCTGACCAGTAGATACAGTCTTCACTGTAGACCAGAGTCTCATTCTGATTTGATAGGCTTTATACATACATACATACATACATACATACATACATATATATATATAGTTTTTTCCTTTTATTATTTATTTTTAAATTTTATTTATTTAATTTATTTAGTTTTATTTTGGGCTGTGCTGGGTCTTTGTTGCAGCATGGGTTTTTCCCTAGCTGTGGCAAGTTATGCTCTAGTTGAGCTGCACAGGCTTCTCATTGCATTGACTTCTTTCATGGTGTAGCACCAACTTTAGGGTGCATGGATGGGCTTCAGTGATTGTAGCTCCCCGGCTCCAGAGCACAGGCTGAATAGTTATGCTGCACAAACTTAGTTCCTCCACATTATGTAGGATCTTCCTGGATCAGCGATCAAACCTGTGTCTCCTGACTTGGCAGGTGAATTCTTTACCACTGAGCCACCAGGGAAGCCCTGATCGGACAGTTTTTTTTCAAATTAAAATGTTCTTGTTTCCCATCTTATATGTCTACATAGTCACATTTCTCATAGTGAAATATAGCTATGTTAAATTTGTTCTTTTTAAATAAATCTTTTTTCCCCTGTTTATTGTAAGTAATTTTGAAAACAGACAAGTACCAAGCAGAAGAAACAAATTGAGGTAAACCCTGCTGAAATTTCTTCTTTCTTTGCTGGACATGTAAATCTATAGAATTATTCCATCTAAGTGTTTGTACTTTGAATTTTTTTTACCTTAACCCTGCTTCAAAATTATTTTCCCATGTCGTTACAAAAACCTTCAAACTTTTCCCTACATTAAATAATGTGTTTTTATTGTTTTGTTTACAAATGAAATACAAAGTAATGTAAAATTTATTTCAGAATTACCTAATAGGAAAAAGGGAAGACACAGTCCCTCCTGTAAAACTACGCCCAAGGATAATGACTGTGAGCAGTTTGGGGTACATTTCATGATATGAACCCTTTTTTGTGAGAGTATAATATTCCTTCAAGTAGATATACTACATTTCATTTACTTCCATGTTCCCATTGTTGAAGAGCTACATTTTTAGGTTTTCACTGAATTTCTGGTCTTCTCTCGGAGAAGCCAGTGGCACCCCACTCCAGTACTCTTGCCTGGAAAATCCCATGGATGGAGGAGCCTGGTAGGCTGCAGTCCATGGGGTCGCTAAGAGTCGGACACGACTCAGTGACTTCACTTTCACTTTTCACTTTCATGCATTGGAGAAGGAAACGGCAACTCACTCCAGTGTTCTTGCCTGGAGAATCCCGGGGACGGGGGAGCCTGGCGGGCTGCCGTCCATCTATGGGGTCGCACAGAGTCGGACACGACTGAAGTGACTTAGCAGCAGCAGCAGCTGGTTTTCTCTTTCTCACTGTTTATGTGTTTGTTTATTTAGTAACCATGGGCGAGTTCCATGCGCACTGTCCAGGAGGGAACAAAACAGATGGGACCCATGGCCTCAGGAAGCTTCCAGTTTGGAAAAGGGCACCTGACATAAACAAGTAAACACAGAGTGTGTAGGAGGTGGGAAGTGCCCCGGAGAAAACGTTGCAGGGAAGGTGGCAGAGCGTGCCGAGTGGGGCGCACTGGAGGGGCTGCTGCAGGGGTTCCTGGGGGTGGGCACAGCGCTCAGCCTGCCCTCTGACCTTATGACTGTGGCCCACCTCCTCAGCAGACTTGGGAAGGCCATGCCCCTTCTCCTCTGATGCCAGACCTCCACCTTCCTCCTTTCTCACATCTGTTAGAGTTGAGTCTGGAGAATTCGACCTCAGGCTTTTTCTTTCATGTGAAAACTCATCAGAAATTAAATTAACAGCAGCCCTTTGCCTGTTTTCTCACCTGCTCAGTAAGCAACACAATTACCACAACCTGGGGGTCTGGGCAGAGACCAAAACCCCACAAGAGGAGACAAGCCCCTCCCTCAGGACTCCCAGTTCTGCCTCCTCAGAGATGGCCCCTCAGGCTGGGCTTTCCACAGCCTCAAAGCCTGGTTCCCAGGTGGCCAGCGTGGTGGAGGGGCCACTCCAGGCTTTGTCTACCCATCAGAGGATCCCTGGTTTGCGTGAGAAAGGCATTTCCACCAGTACCACATCCAGGCCTCCCCAAGCCTCTGACAGGAGGCACCACAGTCCTTCAACCAGGCGGCCAGGGAGGGGGGTCCCAGTTGCCTGGCCTGGGTCTTCCCCACACTCAGCAACAGCCATTCCCGCAGAATACCACCTGTTTGGGTAACAAACAATCACTTAATATTTCACTTAAAGTCACCAAAGAGTAAGCACATTGGAACACTGAAAGCGCCATCAATTTGATAACTTTTTAGAATGCAAAAATTAAGTTTTTAAAAGCATTGTGTGAGACAAGAATAAGTACAGAAAGAAAAGGTATCTCCATCCCAACCATTTCCTGAGTGTCCAGTGATGCTGAGTCTGCAGTCTATCCTCTGTGGTCTCTCCTCCTCCTTCTCACGTACACACATACCCTGAAAGAAAGTGAAAGTGTTAGTCTCTCAGTCCTGTCTGACTCTTTGCAACCCCACAGACCGTAGTCCACCAGCCTCCTCTGTCCATGGAATTCTTCAGGCAAGAATACTGGAATGGGTAGCTATTTCCTTCTCCATGGGTCTTCCATGACCCAGGGATCAAACCAAGTCTCCTGCTTTGCTAGCAGATTCTTTACTGTCTGAGCCACCAGGGAAGCCTGCTCATACCCTTTTATTGTTGTTGTTCAGTCAGTCAGTTGTGTCTGACTCTTTGCAACCCCGTGGACTGCAGCATGCCAGGCTTCCCTGTCCTTCACCATCTCCCGGAGCTTGCTCAAACTCATGTCCATTGAGTTGGTGATGCCATCCAACCATCTCATCCTCTGTCGCCCCCTTCTCCTCTTGCCTTCTATCTTTCCGAGCATGAGAGTCTTTTCCAATGAGTCGGCTTTTCACACCAGGTGGCCAAAATATTGGAGCTTCAGCTTCAGCATCAGTCCTTCCAATGAATATTCAGGTTGATGTCCTTTAGGATTGACTGGTTTGATCTCGTTGCAGTCCAAGGGACTCTCAAGAATCTCCTCTAACTCCACAGTTTGAAAGCAGCAATTCTTCCGTGCTCAGCTTTCTTTATGGTCCAACGCTCACATCCATACATGACTACTGGAAAAACCATATCTTTGACTATATGGACCTTGGTGGCAAAGTAATAGGGGCTTTATTTGTTGTTCTTAGGGAGATGAAACCGTACTTTATAAATTTCTCTCAACCTAGTTTGCTTTGAATACTTAATGGCTCTACAAGTCAGTGAATATGAATCCAACTCAATCTTTAGTTTTTCAAGGTCATAAGCACCCACACACAAATAATTTGTATATTTACAGTTTTATTAAAATGATGATTTTGAGAGCAGGCTTTTGAAAAACTTGCTTTCCCCGTCTTATTCCCCCACCCCCACCTCCAACTCAGGCGAGTAATCTGTTTTCTGTCCTGCTACACCCTTTTTCCAGGTGGCAGAGTGGTAAAAAAATCCATCTGCCAATGCAGGAGACTGGGTCAAGAAGATCCTCTGGAGTAGGAAATGGTAACCCATTCCAATCTTCTTCCATGGACAGGGGAGCCTGGTGAGCTACAGTCCAGGGGGTCGCAAAGAGTCAGACATGACTGAGCACACACACACACACACACACACACACACACACACACACACACACATCCTTTTCAGTGCTGATAGAATGATACATAGATAAATATAGACACGTACAAGATGATGCATCTAGGAAAGGCACCGCTGCCTCTTGCTTTTCTCATTCACCACTGTGCTATGGAAATCCACCCCACCCCCCAATCTCATAATGAAGTTCTCATTCACTCACATCTGATTTATTTGGCCGTTCTTCCATTGATGGAAATTCATTTAATGTTTAGTTTTTATTCTTGGCTACTGTGAACAATGTTGCACTAAACATCCTTATGTGTTTACATGCAGATCCATATCTTTTAGGTAATTGCTTTTCCTTCTATGGAATAGGTTCCCAGGAATGAAAGTTCTGAGACTTCAGTAGGATTTAAGGTTTAAAAGGAAAAAAATACTAAAGGAGGAAAACAAATGATTCATTTTATATAAGCCCTTAGCTAGGAGTTTCTGAGGCTGGGACATTTATCATGGCCTTACTTTTCTACCCTCATTCCTAAATGGTTCAGAGTGTTCCTTCTGCCTCTTACAGATAGAGCGACAGGGCTCTCAGGCCACTCACATTCTCCCAGAGGCTGGTGTAGGAGGGAAAATACCAAAGTAGGGACAGGAGCCTCTCACGGCCTTGTGATCTTGGACAATTCTCTCCATCTGCAAAGAGCCCAGTGGATCTGGTACAGAGAGCTGGGTGGTTGGGGATCCCCATGAGTAGGCAAAGGGCTTGGGAAGGTGCAGGCATCAGCCCTAGTAAGGCTCCAACTTGAACTTGGTTTCGGAGGAGGCCTCGGCAGGGGATCAGTATGACCCAGCCTGCCTCTCCTTCCCGTACCTACAACTGTGGCCTCCCTGGGGGATTCAACTTAGCATTTCTTTTCCTTGATGAAAAAAAAAATCACTGCAATTGAGCAGAATAAGCAACCATCCATGTTAGTCTCGACACAAGAATGAATCATGATGAATGAGAAGGAAAAACCACAAAGGCTTAAGGTGGTTTAGAAAAAGAAATCTTTGTTTGAAGCTGGTTGATACAATCTCCACCCGTTCATTTGGCCTTGTTGTTTACTAACCACCCACGTAGCTAGACTGGGATGAGCCAAGGGGTGGGGCAAGCCGAGGGTGGAGCTGTGTCTCACACTCGTCCTGCATACACAATGGAGACTTGGACAAGAATAATGTGCTGAAACCTGGCGTAACATTCACCTGGTGTCCTGGCACCTATGCTGTGATATGTGCCATTGGTATTACGACCTTCGGGAAAGAGGTGGAGACAGAAGCAGTAAAGGGCACCTTTGATTTTGAGCCAGTCAAGAGATGCTGAGCTTTGCTGGGAGGGAAGGGGGTTTCATGCAGGTGACTTTATGAAAACAGTTTCTTCATATTTATACAAATCCCAGAGACATCTCAGGACTTCCTGGAAAGAACAGGAATAATCAGGGAACCTGCCTCTGCCACCAAACAGCTTTGATGACCTTTTTGGAGGCACTTCACTTCTCTGGGCCTCAGTTTACCCACCTGCAAACTAAAGTCATTAGACTAGATGAATTCCAAAGCTACGATCAGCTCTGAAACTCTAAGTACCTTTTTTTTTTAAATTAAAAAGAACATTTTAAAAATATAACAGAAGAAATCACTTCTTATAGAGAAATTGGAAAACACGAATGGACCAAAGAAAGAAAATCGAGCAAAATGTGAAATCTGAAATTACAGTACTGAGAATAAAATTGAAGAAAAATTATAAAAAATTGAAATCATGTGACTGAGCAGTAAACATTATAAACCAACTCACGTGTCCCCTCATGGGCTTTTAAAAATAGGCCTTTGTATCTTTTGATAAAGATGAAAAAAATATAAAGCTTGCTTTTCTAGTTAACAGGGGATCAGTCTAGACACAGAGCATTACAGTATGCTTATTTGTAACTTAGCACGACCCATGGATTTCTGTTCACGTACGCAATGAACCTCTTTCACATCACTATCAACCTCATGTAAATAACACCTGCCTTGTTCTTCAGCTGAACTAGGATGAATGCTCTAAATTTTATTAATGCTGGGCACTTAGGATGTTTTGTGTTTCCATTATTATACTAAGGCTTGAAGAACACCCTGGTAATTACCTCTGCACACACATCTTAAAATTATGTCCTTAAATAGGATGGTTAGAAAGGTGTAAATGCATAGGGTTAAGGCTGGTGTGTGTCAAGAGTAGAGAGTAGAGATCAAGTGGGGTCCAACATGGTTTTTGAAGGGGAAGAGATGAGAGACATCTGAGTCCAACACTCACTGTGATTTTGTTGAAGGGAATCTCTAACTGTGCTGACTGGGGTAGGGGCAGAGCCAGTGGGGTTTGGGTGTCTGGTTAGTGAGATGTGTATAACCGTGTTCACGTGGCGTACCTGCCATGTGGGGAAGGGTTTATGCGACACGTCTACAAAATCTTTCAGAGATGTGCACCAAGTAGTGGGTGTTCGTGAGGGGGAGGTGAGTAATCCTGCACGGCTGGGAACTCTGGAGAATGTTCTCTGATAACAATCACTTGTTCAGCTATTCCCTGAGGAAAGAACTAAAGGGTTCTCCTCCATTGACTCGTGGAATGCCATTTCATTGCCCTCCTCATTATAAGAGGGAAGAATAAAAGCTGAGGTCTCATAAACAGTGCTTGCAAGATTACTGAGATAATATGTAAAAGCATTTGAATTCCTTCATGAATTAAAAAAAAATGCAGAGAGTAGGTTCAGTGGTCTTGATAACTGAGCAGATGGTAGAGGTGTCAGCTCCTGAGGATGGTATATGCTGTGATTGACAGGGAGGCCCTCTGTACCCATTTCCCAGATGGGTGCTCTCAGGGTGTGGCAGTCCAAAGATGGGACCAATTCCATGCAAGGGAGCCACAGCAGAGGTGGAAACCCACAGCTGGTCCTTGGATGATCATCCCTGCCTTGCCAGCTTTAACCGTTGGGAGGTTGGAATGAGGTAACGTCTCAGAACGTCCTTTGTAAACTATAAAATATTATATGTCTATGTGAGAGATTACCATGACTTATAAAGCTAAGTTACAGCAAATTCTAAATGAAAAACTCAAATGGCCAGGCTGTCGATGGCTAACTTTTCACATTCATTTTTCCTAACGGGACAATAAGGATGGGGAACGTGTATTGAATACTGCTATGTGATCTACGAGCTTCTAAGATGTTAACCCATTTCATCCTCACAAAATCCCTGTGAGGTGGGCGCTACAGTTATCCCCACCTCAGAGATGAGGAAACTGGGGTACAGAGAGGTTAAGTTAATTGCACAGAATCATGCTATCTCTGGAGAAGGAAATGGCAACCCTCTCCAGTATTCTCGCCTGGGAAATCCTATGGACAGAGGAGCCTGGTGGGCTACAGCCCATGGGATCACAAAGAGTCAGACATGATTGAGTGACTAAACCACAAAAATGCCATCTCTATGTACAAAGTTGGCTGACTCGTCATGTTTGGGGCATCCGTAGATCAGAGAATAATATACTTAGAAAAAGAGGACTTGGATTTGAGTTGCCATTAATGCACCTTTGGAGAGTCTGGACCAACCCAAAGAGGTGTCCTCCTGTTTTACTAGCACAAGGCTGCCCCTCCCAGGATCCTCTCTGCTCTATGCATGTGCCTCTCCTGGAACAGAAAGGGTTAAGTTGACCCACAACCCACAGGACCCTGAGACATTTTCCTTCTGGGCCACATATGTAGATGGGCTCTGAAGACGAGCCTCTCTCCTCCTTGGAAATCATGAATTTTTATGAAGCCAGCCCAGAATTCCCAGAATTCAGCCGGGTGCACTTTGCAGACCCTAAAATGCTGTCACCATGGAAGGTTTCATTGCTTGCACCTGCTAAAACATTTGAGGCATTTGAGAGGCAGTGAAACACATTTGCTTTTCATTTTATCTGACTTTGGAAACCTTTGAAGTGTTTAATAGTAGAGCCCAGGAAAGATCCCCGCCTCTTAATCATTTACTGGTAAGTCACATTCTCGGCTGGTAGCCTGTCAAGCAGAAACTGACCTGAGCCCAGTTTTATTAAGTGTCACATGCCCAGTCACTGTTCATTAAAGGTGTTTTAAGGTTTGAATTATGTAATTTATGAGAAAAAGAAATAAAAATTCCATTGTTTTATTAATATGCAGCCCAAGATCTCTCTCTCATAACAAATGAAGGAAAGTTGGGTGAAAGGATGGGGGGTGGTGATGGAGGTGGCTTTCCGTTCTCTGGCCTTCCTTGGCCCCTAGCGCCCCACGTCCACTCCACCCAACCCCAGGCAGGAGCCTGGCGAGTAGGCAGCACTCTGGGAAGGGAGCCATCTCAACCTGTCTTCCTGTGTCCTCTGTGAGACCTGATGACAAAGCAGCCACCTTCCTCCTCTTTCCAGCTCTTCTGTCTCTTTTCCAGCAAGGCAGGAAAAAGCATTTCTAGAGTGACCCGGGGTGATGTGTGAGTCACAGTCATTGAGAACGAATGCCCCTTGCTTTCAGGAGAGCTGGGAGAGGGTGCAGTGCTGGGCACATGGCCACCTGCTCCAGGCAAGTGATTTCATTGGATCCTCGCCTTACCTAAAGGAAAGGGGAGACTGTCCCCGTTTTATAGAAGAAAGCAGAGGAGCCAAGGTGGGATCCCTGGGCTGCGCTTGTGTCTCTGTAACCGAGGGCATCCTTAGCCCTGGTCAGCCTTCTTGGAATCATTCAATTGGGCAGTCAGGAGGAGGGGCTGGACTGGACCAGGCAGCTTGTGCCTTCTCTGGACTTGGGCTCTGTGCGCAGGCCCAGCAAGATTAGCAGCCTTCACGAAGGACATTTTTCTCCGGCAGATTCTCGATTTATCATCAGAGCGCTTGTAAGTCTGCGCCCACTGAAGGCTCTGCATGCGGGGTTGCTCTGGGCGGGGTCTCTCTTATCTGACACAGTGGGACCTCTGGTTCTTCTTAGACCCCCAGTCTGCTCCCTGGCATCTCAACAAAGACGAGGGAGCCAGCTCTGCCTGCCTTGGGGGTACGGTGGCTCTGAATTCCTCTGGGGTTGTTTGCCTGTGTGTGTCTCCCTGTGATCAACCCAAAAAAGCGCCAACAGGGGAAAAGTCATTTTCCCAAATGTGGACAGCCCAGAATATTGGGACTGTGATTAGGGTTTGAAAGCTGATGCAACTGAAGGTATTTCTCCCCCTCCACGTGCTCCCCTCAACCACCAAGTTTCCCCACAGGAGAAAAATTGTGAACTTGATTTTAATTTTGAACTTGATTTTCTTAATCAAGTGACTCATGCGTTACAGGTGCGAAGTTGCACCGGACTTTGCCCCCTTGGTTCAAATTTGTGAGTTTTTAATTCTGAAAGGGGATTTCAGGTGCTAAGGTTTTCTAAGACATCTCACAGGAATGGTGTAGAGTTTTGAGAACAAGGGCCTTTTAAAATCTGGGTGGAGTGGGGGCAGGGCATGGCAAGAGCTGAATGAACTCCTGTTTGGGAAGCTCCCAGCCAAGGCAGAAAAGGAAAGGCCCTGTGTGGAAGGAGTGTTGGTGGGCCAGGTTTTGCAAACGGACCGTCAATCAGTAACCCACTTAATTTTGAATCCGATTCCACTGATATTTCAATAGCTGGCTGCTGGTGACCTGAACTGTAGGGGCTGTTGTCTTTGATCTGCCAGGCCAATTTCCATTAGCAGTAAAACCACAGACCTCTGCTGGGCCACAGGCCAGCGAATTCTAACATCTCCCAGTGTCTTAGAGGAGCTCTGAACTGCTAGTCCCAATGCCAAGAGAGCCTTGGGTAGAGTCTCTAGAAGCAGTTGTCACAAATCAATCAACTCATTAATTTTGCACAATTTTCAGTTCTGCAGTAGGCACTGGGAAGCAGAGAGAACTGACTTATTTCAGAAAGTCAAAGAGACAGGGTGTCAGTACATAGGGTTCAATACATGCTTTGGTGGAAAAGAACAGCAGCTGTGGGAACTTTGAGAGGTGCATCAGGGAGGACTTCCTAGAGGAGGTGACACCTAAGCTGAGATATGAGGCTGGAATAGGAGTTAGCTGGGCAGAAAATCAAAGGCGGTTTCAGAAAAACCTTCTACATCCTGGGAAGGAGTTGGAATTTCAGTCACTGATTGGTTTGAAGAAGGGATGGGTAACTGGAGTAGACTCAAGTCTAGAGCAGGAGTCCCCATCCTCCGGGATCTAATGCCTGATGATCTGAAGTGGATCTGATGTAATCATCATAGAAATAAAGTGCACAGTAAATATAATGCACTTGAATCATCCTGAAACCACTCCCCGCCCTCCCTGGGGTCTGTGGAAAATTGTCTTCTATGAAACTGGTCCCTGGTGCCAAAAATGCTGGGGACCACTGTTCTAGAGGATCAAGTGTGGCAAGAGGGGTGCAGAAGAGCAGGAATGGGAGTGGGGAGGCCAGAGAGGAGTCTGCTATTAAGACGGAGGCTGCCCAGGGGGCATTTGGGGTTTCACAAATCCTAATTTGAGACTTCCCCGAGATGGCTCAGCAGCTGAAAAGTCTGTGTGCAGTGAAAGAGACACAGGAAACACCAGTTCAACCCCTGGGTCAGAAAGGTCCCCTGGAGAAGGAAATGACAACCCAGTCTAGTACTGTTGACTGGGAAATCCCATGGACAGAGGAGCCTGGCAGTCTGCAGTGTCAAGAGTTGGACACTACTGAGCAACTAAGCAATGAGTGCGCGTGTACACACACACACACACACACACACACACACAGAGCCTAACTTGGGCAGATGTGGTACAAAGGATTGGAGGCGAGGTCCTCCTTGGAGTTCAGGCTCTCGGAGATGACAGGACCATTAATGGTGGGAGGCCTCCTGGTATCTGTCTGAGCCTGAACCTACTGAACCCCTCCTCAGAGGTGGAGACCCTCAGGGAGGTATAGATGGACACAGGGAAGAAAGGACTTGGATATTGATGGGAGGAGCGGTGCTCTCTTTTCAAGTCGAGGAAGATTTAATTAGGCTGTTGGATAACTCTGAGGACTGAAAATTGAGGAAATAACTTCCCATGGACTCTAGATACACACTGGGCAAGAGCAGGACCAGGGCAGCCATGGACAGCCATGCAGGTTTATTTAGTACACAGCCAGGTAGCTGTGGCAGGTGGCCCTGGGTGGCGTGGAACTTGTGTCAAGCATCAGGGAGACTTGATCTGAGGGTTGGAGGCTAATTTTTTCCCCTCATGGAGTGTGGTGAGGTTGGCAGAAATACTCACTATACCCAAAGGGACCCAGCCCTTTGTTTCAAAAAATGGTGTTAAATGTGGCTATCATCTATCAATCACAATTATTTTTTAATTAACTGAACACTTCCCTGATAGCTCAGCTGGTAAAGAATCTGTCTGCAATGCAGAAGACCCCAGGTTGATTCCTGGGTCAGGAAGATCTGCTGGAGAGGGGAGAAGCTACCCACTCCAGTATTCTTGGGCTTCCCTTATGGCTCAGCTGGTAAAGAATCCACCTGCAATGGGAGACCTTGGTTCAATCCCTGGGTCTGGAAGATGCCCTGGTAAAGGGAAAGTCTATCCGCTCCAGTATTCTGGCCTGGAGAATTCCATGGGTCCATGGGGTCGCAAAGAGTCAGACACGACTAAGCGACTTTCACTTTCTTTCACTTTACTACCTGATGGCTCTGTTGTGTTTTCATGTCTTAGTTCATTGAATTCCCCCCATCCCTGAGAAATGGGCATCATTATCTGCATTTTCACTGATGAGAAAATTAAGGCTCAGAAAAAGTAAATCATTGGTGTAAGTTCTCACAGTTGATACTTGGAAGAGGGGGGTAATGTCAGAGCATGACAGGGTCAAAGCGTTAAGGGCTGGAGCGGGGACATGTGATCCAGCCTTCTCCAGCCGCTGCCTTTACCAGACTGTGTAACGGCAAGGCACTGTCTGCCAGCTCGAGCAGCACGGTTCTGATTCCCGCACATCCTCCCCTTCACTCTGACTGTGCTGCTCACTTAGATGAAGCCACCTATCTCTCTTTTTCAAGGCACTGAACGCAGCACTGCCTGTAGACCAAGCAGGTGGAGGATAGGAGAGGTTTGCCGCACCCGGCCCTCCCTCTAACCGCCTCTCCCGCAGTCGGCGGCCTGGTGAACGGGAGGAGCCCATCGAGGCTGGAGATGAGGGCATCGCATCTCTGCTTCCACTGTCAGCTCTGCAGAGATTTCTGTGGCCATGGGAACAGCACGTGGGTGACAGCATGCTGCCGGCTAGAGCTGGTGGTGAATATTGACCCCAGAGAAGCTGAGAGAAATGGGGGAGAACACTGCTTATCACTCAGCTGCCACAAGTCAGAGCAGTCTGATACCATCTCTGAACGGTTGACAGCCTCCTCTGGATGATGCCTTATCCAAACAGACTGCTTTTTCCTGGGGCGGCTAGGAAAGAGAGCCCCCTTCTGATTTCACAGCAAGTTCTAGTGGTGAAACAGGAGGCAGGTATGCGTGCATGCCAAATCGCTTCAGTCGTGTCCAACTCTGCGACCCCATGGACTCTAGCCCACCAGGCTCCTCTGTTCCTGGGATTCTCCAGGCAAGAATACTGGAGTGGGTTGCCATGCCCTCCTCCAGGAGATCTTCCCAACCCAGGAATCGAACCCACATCTCTTATGTCTCCTGTAGAGGCAGGCCGGTTCTTTACCACCAACACCACCTGGGAAGCCGAAGTGGGAGGGCTCAGCCGCTATTCTGCGCTGGGCCCTCTGATAGGCACTTATTTATTTCACTGACCCCTCCTGGTCACCCCTTCATGGCTGATACAACCCACATTTTCCTCAGCTGAACATCAACGTGGGAGGCTTCAACATAGTGTCCAAAATCTTGGCAGCAGAGTTGGTGCTCACTTGCTTCTGGCTCATTCTGTGGGGTGTCTGTGGGGTGTCTGTGGGGTGCGGCCTCATGCAGAGGAGACAGTCTGGAAGTGCAAAAATGTGTTACAGTCCAACAACAACAAGCAGAGTGCCATCATTTTAGATAGATCTGTTCTTCATAAAAGCAGTGACTACTTTCCAACTTCAAGTTAAGGGATATTTTCAACATATCTGAGTTTGAAATTTAACCCAACACCATTGAGATTTTTACCCCAAAGTGACAGTTATGCTGGGAGAAAAATAAAACACAAAAACTCTACCTGCCCCCAGATGAGAAGAGGACAGGTGCTGGCTTGCCAAGTAAGGGAGGCAGGTTTAGTGTCGTGGGAATTAGCTCCAAGTTGCCACCTAAAGGCAGGGGGTGGGCACAGGGGCCCAGGCCAGGTGTCCATTCCCTGAGGCTGAGCGGTGACATGATGGATGGGACAGTGTGTCGTGGGCCATCCCTTCAGGCTGCCCTGGCCTTTCACAAATGACCCCCACACTGCCATTCTCCCTAATCCGGTGACTTTCAAATTGTTTATACACATAGTCTTGGGAAAGCCCTAAGTCCTACAAAAACTTTTAAAACATCATATTTTATTTCAATAGTATAAAAAATAGATCCTTAGCAAGACATCTAAACATATCTTCTCTGTTAAACTGATAATATACACTGTTGTAGAATAAGCCATTCATTTTGCTGTATCTCAGATTGGGGTTCAAGAGGAATTCTCCAGAATCTCTTAATTTTTTTTTCCTTTAAATGGAATTCACACACAGTTGGGGTTTGAGAAATCTGGCCCTCATGTAACACTACACTTCCAAGCCCCCAAGCTCAGATACGGTGAACAAATGACCAGGAGAGACCCAGGTAGCCCTGCTCCGTGCCCACAGGCTTTGGCACTGGGGGAATGGAAGAAGATCCATTTGCCGACTTGGCTCTTCTTGCCAACTCTAAGCAAAACCTGGCTTCATAAATGATGAAACCCACCCCAGTGACATGGCTGCCAAGCTGGGGGACACTACAGGGTCCCTGGAGACCCAGCGCACGTTAAATGGGAGTAATTTCCTGACTAGCCCCTGATTCTCCTGGAGGTGGCTCCTGGAATACTACTGAGTTTCCAGTTTGGCTGCTTTGGTCTGAAATGGCAAGCATGTGCTTCCACTTTCTTGTGCACTCTGGGGTGTTGCCCAGAGTCCCGTGTGGGTCTGCAGCCATCACAGCCACTGGCTGGACATAGACCACTGGGTTTGCATCAACGACAATAGAAGTACTGTAGTAGTGGCAGCCAGTGTGTGCCAGCATCCCACTGTACAACGTTGTCTCATTTTATCCTCCTTCAGAGAAGGTGGGGGTGTTGTCTTCTCCCTCTTTATAGATACCCAGGCTTGGACAGGTCAAGTAACTTACCCAAGACCACCCTCTATAAAACTGCATCCACAACCACTTCTTCCAAATTCAAGCTTCATGAAATGGGTTTGCTGAATACCTAGTGTGAGCAGATCCTTCTTGAGTGCAGCTGGGGATGACATATCTTGCCATTTAGAATCATGTCCAAACAACAGTCGTTTGTTCCATGTGGCTACTGAGCACTTTGAATGTGGCTTGTCCTAACTGAGATGGATTGTGAGTGTCAAGAAACGTTAGTGTCAAACACATTCTGAATTGAAAGATAGTCCAAATCAGAGAATGCAAATCATTTCATTAATATTTTGTATTGATTATATGTTGAAATGATAATATTTTACATATGTCAGGTTAAATAAAATGTATTATTAAAATGATGTTTGTCTATTTCTTTCTACTTTTTTGGTAAAATGGCTGCTATTAATGAGATTCCATAGGACTCTTGCCCTTCTTCTACCGACAGCACTACCCTTGAGGTTCTTTCTGCTGCTCACGCGCACAAGGTTTCTGTCTTGATCTCAGGCTGGTTCAGGCAGTTCCAGACTTCAGGCTTCGCTGCTTGTGGTGATGAAGAGCACTGGGAGGAAAGAACTGCGTTTTCCTTCTGCCCTCCAAGAGCAACAAGCAGAGGCCTGTGTGCAAAGAAGAAACTTCAGAAGTACAGCCGATTCTTATTATTCATGGCAGTTTATGTCCTAAGGTAGCTCCAGGGGCTTCCCAGGTGGTGCTAGTGGTAAAGAACCCATCTCCCAATGCAGAAGACTTAAGAGACATGGGTTCAATCCTTGGGTTGGGAAGACCCTCTGGAGAAGGACATGGCAGCCCACTCCACTATGCTTTCCTGGAGAATCCCATAGACAGAGGAGCCTGACAGGTTACAGTCCCTGGGGTCACACAGAGTTGGACACAACTGAAGTGACTTAGCACTCACTTACAGGCAAGGTTGCTGCAGACAATGAAACAGCAAGTAAGGAAACATTGCCCCTCAGGGAAATACAGGCTTAGGTTTCCATGATCCACTTCTTACAACATTTTTGCCAGCTGATCAATACATACTCTTGTTCAATGTGTGCTTCTGTTTAAAGAAACTTTACTAATATATACATACACATGTGCATGCATGCTCAAGTTGTTCAGTTGCGTCCAACTCTTCACAACCCCATGGACTGTAACCCACCAGGCTCCTCTGTCCTTGGTATTATGCCGGCAAGAATATTGGAGTGGGTTGTGATTTCCTCCCCCAGGGGATCTTCCCAGCCCAGGGTTCAAAACTGTGTCTTCTGCATTGGCAGGTGGATTCTTAACCACTGCACCACCTGGGAAGATGCATATACAAAAAGTGGGTATATATAGTTGGTATATGTAGTTGATTCGCTAACATTGAACTTGCAGTCACCAACACTATAACTCATGCTTGACTGAAGCTTTTCTAACACTCCATAAGGCACATCACAGTCTTCTTGAGCTTGAGGGTAACAGACAGTAACATGCTTGGGGACCTTTTTAAACAGTAAACTCACCACCAACAAAAAAACTAAAAAACATGATAAACATGGCTCTAAATATATCACAAAAAGAACATTTATGCACACGAATCTGGTGGCTCAAAATTTTCTCCATTCTGTGCATGTCTGCACATGACCGCAAAAGCACCTGCAAATACTGATTTGGGTGTTACAAATAAATTTTAGCCAGGAGGTGAATACAGAGTCTACAAATAATGAAGATCGATTGTGTTTGTTAATTGAGGTCAGTTCTGACTCTCGCCTGCCACTGGCTGCTGATTTTTTGTGCTCAGAATGTACCCTGAGAGTCCTGATTGTGTCCGTTTAGCATCAGCACAACCCCCTCCAGGGTGGACCAGGAGGTGGTGAAGCCCCGAATTTGGAGGAGAGGAGAGAGACTGGAGTCAGCCCTGGACTCACAGTTTGTAAATCTCACAGGAATTGGGCAGGACGTGTCACCTCTTCAAGCCTCAGCTATCCAGTCTGTAAAACAGGGGTCATAATGATTTATCTTCCCATCTTGTGAAGATCTAATGAGATGACTTTGCAAAAGTGCTGTGGAAGCAGTAAATAATCCACAGACGTACAAGATTTACAGGCTTTCCTGATAAGCTTTGAGCTGGGGAAGGCAGAACCCTGCTAGGGTTTGAATCCTGAATGGCACTGACTGCTTACATGAACTTGAGTGAGTGACTGAGCCTCTTAAGGTCTTAGATCCTGCCCTGTGAGATGAGGATGATACTAACATAGTATGTATAGGGATGCTATAAGCTTTCAGTGAGACATGCATCTAAAGCACTTTAATTCCCAATGAATGGTGGCTATTTCTACTGTAACAAGTGACTGTGCCCCTCATTTGAGCTGAGTGATGGTGTAGGGGAAGTCAGAGTGAAAACCACAGTCACAGAAAACTAACCAATCTGATCACATGGACCACAGCCTTATCTAACTCAATGAAACTATGAGCCATGCCATGTAGGGCCACCCAAGATGGATGGGTCACAGTGGAGAGTTCTGACAAAAGATGATCCACTGGAGAAGGGAATGGCAAACCACTTCAGTATTCTTGCCTTGAGAACCCCACAAACAGTATGAAAAGGCAAAAAGATTGGACACTGAAAGATGAACTCCCCGGGTCAGTAGGTGCTCGATATGCTACTGGAGATCAGTGGAGAAATAACTTCAGAAAGAATAAAGAGACAGAGCCAAAGCAAAACCAAAACCCAGCTGTGGATGTGACTGGTGAGAGAAGTAAAGTCCAATGCTGTAAAGAGCAATATTGCATAGGAACCTAGAATATTAGGTCCATGAATCAAGGCAAATTGGAGTGGTCACAGGAGATGGCAATAGTGAACATGGACATTTTAGGAATCAGTGAACTAAAATGGACTGGAATGGGTGAATTTAACTCAGATGACCATTATATCTACTACTGTGGGCAAGAATCCCTCAGAAGAAATGGAGTAGCCATCATGGTCAACAAAAGAGTCCGAAATGCAGCACTTGGATGCAATGTCAAGAACGACAGAATGATCTCTATTTGTTTCCAAGGCAAAGCATTCGATATCACAGTAATCCAAGCCCATGCCCTGACCAGTAACGCAGAAGAAGATGAAGTTGAATGGTTCTATGAAGACCTACAAGACCTTCTAGAACTAACACCCAAAAAGGATGTCCTTTTCATTATAGGGGACTGGAATGCAAAAGTAGGAAGTCAAGAGATACCTGATGTAACAGGCAAATTTGGCCTTGGAGTACAAAACGAAGCAGAGCAAAGGCTAATAGAGTTTTGGCAAGGCAACACACTGGTCATAGCAAACACCCTCTTCCAACAACACAAGAGAAGACTCTACATATGGACATCACCAGATGGCCAATACTGAAATCAGACTGATTATATTCTTTGCAGCCAAAGATGGAGAAGCTCTATACAGTTGGCAAAAACAAGACTGGGAGCTGACTGTGGCTCAGATCATGAACTCCTTATTGCCAAATTCAGACTTAAATTGAAGAAAGTAGGGAAAACCACTAGACCATTCAGGTATGACCTAAATCAAATCCCTTATGATTATATAGTGGAAGTGACAAATAGATTCAAGGGATTAGATCTGATAGACAGAGTACCTGAAGAACTATGGACGGAGGTTCATGACACTGTACAGGAGGCAGTGATCAAGACCATCCCCAAGAAAAAGAAATGCAAAAAGGCAAAATGGTTGTCTGGGGAGGCCTTACAAATAGCTGTGAAAAGAAAAGAAGCAAAAGGCAAAGGAGAAAAAGAAAGATATACCCATTTGAATGCAGAGTTCCAAAGAATAGCAAGGAGAGATAAGAAAGCCTTCCTCAGTGATCAATGCAAAGAAATAGAGGAAAACAATAGAATGGGAAAGACTAGAGATCTCTTCAAGAAAATTAGAGATACCAAGGGAACATTTCATGCAAAGATGGTCACAATAAAGGAAAGAAATTATTTGGACTTAACAGAAGCAGAAGATATTAAGAAGAGGTGGCAAGAATACACAGAAGAACTGTACAAAAAAGATCTTCACGACCCAGATAACCATGATGGTGTAATCACTCACCTAGAACTAGACATCCTGGAATAAGAAGTCAAGTGGGTCTTAGGAAGCATCACTACAAACAAAGATAGTAGAGGGGATGGAATTCCAGTTGAGCTATTTCAGATCCTAAAAGATGATGCTGTGAAAGTGATGCACTCCATATACCAGCAAATTTGGAAAACTCAGCAGTGGCCACAGGACTGGAAAAGATCAATTTTCATGCCAATCCCAAAGAAAGGCAATGCCAAAGAATGTTCAAACTACCATACAACTGCACTCATCTCACACACTAGCAAAGTAACGCTCAAAATTCTCCAAGCCAGGCTTCAACAGTACATGAACTGTGAACTTCCAGATGTTCAAGCTAGATTTAGAAAAGGCAGAGGAATCACAGAGATCAAATTGCCAACATCTGCTGGATCATCGAAAAAGCAAGAGAGTTCCAGAAAAAACATCTACTTCTGGTTTATTGACTACACCAAAGCCTTTGTGTGGATCACAAAAAACTGTGGAAAATTCTGAAAGAGATGGGAATACCAGACCACCTGACCTGCCTCCTGAGAAATCTGTTTGCAAGTCAAGAAGCAACAGCTAGAACCAGACATGGAACAACACACTGGTTCCAAACAGGGAAAGGAGTGTGTCAAGGCTGTATATTGTCACTCTGCTTATTTAACTTACATGCAGAGAACATCATGAGAAATGCTGGACTGGATGAAGCACAAGCTGGAATCAAGATTGCCAGGAGAAATATCAATAACCTCAGATATGCAGATGACACCACCCTTGTGGCAGAAAGTGAAGAGGAACTAAAAAGCCTCTTGATGAAAGTGAAAGAGGAGAGTGAAAAAGTTGGCTTAAAACTCAACATTCAGAAAACTAAGATCATGGTATCTGGTCCCATCAGATCTTCATGGCAAATAGATGGGGAAACAGTAAGAAATTTTATTTTCGGGGGCTCCAAAATCACTGCAGATGGTGACTGCAGCCATGAAATTAAAAGACACTTGCTCCTTAAAGTTATGACCAACCTAGACAGCATATTAAAAAGCAGAGACAATATTTTGCAAACAAAGGTCTGTCTAGTCAAGGCTATGGTTTTTCCAGTAGTCATGTATGGATGTCAGTCATGTTTTCTTTATGGACCATAAAGAAAGCTGAGCACCAAAGAATTGATGCTTTTGAACTGTGGTGTTGGAGAAGACTCTTGAGAGTCCCTTGGACTACAAGAAGATCCAACTAGTCCAGCCTAAAGGAAATAAGTCCTAAATATTCTTTGGAAGGACTGATGTTGAAGCTGAAGCTCCAATACTTTGGCCGCCTGATGAGAAGAAATGACTCATTAGAAAAGACCCTGATGCTGGGAAGGATTGAAGGCAGGAGGAGAAGGGGATGACAGAGGATGAGATGTTTGGATGGCATCACCAACTAGATGGAGATGAGTTTGAGCAAGCTCCAGGAGCTGGTGATGGACAGGGAGGCCTGGCGTGCTGCAGTCCATGAGGTTGCAAAGAGTCGGACACAACTGAAAAGCTGGACTGAACTGATGTGTGTAGGGCAAGTCACATGAGCCTCAGCATCTTCATCCTTAAAACTGGTACTAGGACCTCCTCCCATTATCGGGTGAGAAGTAAATGCCCCTGAGCACAATGCTACTTTCTTGTCTCCCTTCATTTGTTTACTCCTCTAGGACCAGCATTTCCTCACCTGTTAAAGGGGAGTAAAGCACCTGCCCAGCCAGGTGGCTATGTGATTGGATGAGGTGAGTTACTGAGAGTACCAAGCACAGCACCCAGCACCTGGAGGAGGCCATGGCAGGGGACACGGTAAGTCCATCTGTCCTTCCTCTATCTTGCCTCCAAATGGGTCCAACAAACTGCTGGGCAGAAACAAACAAAACTTAGTTAAGGTTCACAGAGAACTTGAATTTCAGGAAGGCCAGGCTCACTAATTCCCAGGAAGATGCCTGGTTTAGGGGAGGAGTCGGGGTGGGTGGATGGCTGGAGCGGGTCACCCTCTGGACCAAGGAATTTGATTCTCTGGAGAGCTTCACGTGTAAACCTCTGGGGTCAACCTGGGGCAGACCTGTCGGGTTTGGAGAGCTGGTGGGGGTGGTGCCAGGGGGGTCATTTGTCTTTGCCTCAGGAGATGGTGAACTCTGGGCCTCCAGAGCCATGGAATTGGGGACCGGGAGGGATGTCCCACCATCCCTCTGCTTTCTCTCACCCAGCTTCTAAGGAAATTCCATTACATTGTATTTACAAGGCATCCCCAACTGTCAGCTTCCTTGAACACAATGTATTTAATAAAAAGCCATTAAGCCTTGTAAAGCTGTCAGAAATCTAAATGACACTTGTAATAAAATCTTGTCGGGTGACCCGTTCCAGTTAATCAGGTCCAGCGACATCATCACCCGCGGATCTGTCTGATACTCAGGGCGCTAGGTCTATTTAGACAGCTTTATGATCCACGCGGATTTGAGTTATTAAAATTGTACAGTTTTGCAAGGAATTTGGGATTTAATAAAGCAGCAGAGAAACTAAAAAAGGAGCAATAACCTTCCCAAAGGCCAGTCCTCTGGGTGCTGGGGGTGTGTGCTCTGGCTAGTCACAGACATATCTGATGCCAGGCGCTCAGAGGGGCGATTTTATGTATCTATAATGTGTGTATCTGGCATCTGCAAAGCTAGAAAATATATTACATGGTACCCAATGACTTCAAGGTGGTGAATTGTGCTTCAATGTAAAGATTTATGGATTTATTCAATTACAAGAAGATATTACCACCAATTGCATATTGGCTCTATTAAACCTTTTTTTTTTTTTTTTCTTTTTGAGAAAATACAACCACTAGATTGTAAATATCTTTGGCCCTGCTTACCACCTGGGTAGTTTCTAGGGCGCTAGGGCCTTTAAGGCATGACTTTACTTATCTTGAACTGCAAAAGTTGAGCTTCATGTAACCATCAGGATGAGACAGACAGACAGACACAGACAAGTCATATCCATCTGCTCAATAATCTATAAATTTAGACTAATGAGGCAGATATCAAAAAAATGTGTTGGGTGCATGGTGAATAAATCACACCTGGTCTCCTGGCATAAACTGGCACAGCGTTCCTGATATGGCAGTCAAATTATTCCATTTGTTTCTAAAGATATTTTAATCCCACATGACCTCAAACTTCCCGTGAACCAGGGCCTGGACCCAAGGCCGCCCACGGCCTTTGCAATAAATCCGTTGTCTCCCTTCTCAGCCCTCAACCCAGGCCCATAGATCACCTCTCCCTGCATCTTGCTTCAATTACTCAATTAACTGCAGTAAAGTTCTTGTAGGTTTTGCAGATGTTGCTTTATTATCAAGGCCTCAGATGAACAGGAGAGTTCAGGAGCCGAGGTTATAGGAAGGTTGATGGGGGAAGGGCTGGGATGGGGCATGGGGGATATTCCCAGCAACCACTGGGGGCTGAAGGTCCAGAGAGGAATATTGCCCCCCATCCCCCCTCCACCACTTTTCCCTGTGCCGTTAAATGCCCTTCACTGCTTGGGGGAATTTGTGATGTTATCTCACTGAGAAACTGCTTGAGAGAAGTAGGTATTCCACCTTCTGATGAGATAATGCTGTGATTAACAGATGCTTAATTGGGTCATTTATCAAGAACAGGACCTGCCCCCGAGTCAGTGGGCTAAGTAAATTATTACCCACCCTGCAGGTGTTGGACTGGCAGATCTATTACTCTTCTTGAAATGGTCTTCAGAAGATTTTATATGAAAAGATGATTTATTTCCAAAAGGAATTCTATTGTGCTGTTATTTATCCCGAATGTAGCCTGGTTCTGCCCAGCCCCTCTTCCTTCGTGCACAAAAGAGTATTGTTGAAAAGTAGAATCATGGAACGGGTTAGAGCCAGAAGGACTCTTAGAGATCACCTAGTACAACCTGGCCATTTTACAGATGACAACACTGAGGTTTAAGCAGACTATATCAAATTACATAGCCAGTTAGCATATTGGCAAAGGTATTTCCCTCCCTTTTTGTTTTTGTTTTTTAAAGGGTGGTTTCTCTAGCTGATGTTAATAGAATTCCTAGAAAGCAAGACTTTAACTGTGAACAAGACATGTTTATACTTGAAAATAAGGTTTCTTAGCCTTGGCATTATGGACATTTTAGGGCGGATTGTTTTGTACCAGGGGCTGTCCTGAGTATTAGAAGATGTTTAGCAGCATCCTGACCTCTACCCACTAGTTGCCAGTAACATCCTCCCTCTTGGACAACACAATGTCTCCAGATATTGCAAATTCCTCTCGGAGGCAAAGTTGTCCCTAGTTGAGAACCACAACTTTAAATATTGTCATCATTAGCATCATCATGAAATTAATAACGTGAATACAAGCAGCTAACTTTTATTGAGTGCTAGGAATGGTTGAACACTTTTTATCCATCCTCTCATTTAATCCTCACACTAACTTGATTATGTGGGTATTTGTGTTAGCCCATTTCATGAGTGAGAAACTTTCAGCTCAGGGAGGTTAAGGTTTACCCAACTTCACACAGCTATAAGTGCCAGAGGTGGGGTGAGCCCTGAAGCTCCCATCCATACCATTGAATAAACAATGAAGCTGCTGAATTTGGATTCGTTATTAAGTGATATAACTGAACAAATTTGTTTCCTGTTATCCCTCATAGTAAACTTCTCTTTGAGAGTCTGTTGGAATAATAAGTCATCTTGTTCCCACATTCCAAGGAAAGCAAAATGTGGCTCGTCTGTGGATATGCCGTCTTCCCTATAGACGATGGCATAGTGTCCTTCTGGTATCTGGAGGAAGTATGATGCTTGTCCATGTCATGGATGAAGGCACCCAGAGCTGTAAGCTCACAATGGAAGTAGGAACATCTGAACAACCGTATTTCATGGAGCAAACCTCTTTGGCTATATCCAAAATTTCCGAAGAAGCTCAGCCTGCTCTTCTTCAATAGACTGAGTCAGATGGCTTCCCCAGACCTGGGAGATGTGTGATATCAGGGAAAAATTTCCCAGGTGAAAAACTATGGCCACAGCTCTAAAGGTAGAGTGGGTTTCATGATAGGAAATAAATTATATGTAAAACGGTGATGTGAGGTGAGACACCTGTATGGGGATTTGCTATATCAGTGTCAACAAGTGTGTCTGGGCGGCTCCGAGGACAGTATTTGGGGGTCAAATAAAAGAATGTCTTCAAGTGTAAACTTCCCCATCCCACCTGTAGCAACTGGCAACTGTTCCAGATTTTATGACTTAGTGCTTGGATTAATTTGATTTTTACCACTTTTATTTTCTTTTCATCAGGATTTCTTTATCTATTTATTTTATCCTGTTGTGAGCTGTATATGGATGTATGCATGTGTTTATATATATATATGTTTGCACATATATATGTGCGTATAGATATGTGTATCTATGTACACACCTATCTATAATGTATATATATATATAGTCTTCCGTCATAAAGAGGAAAGTATACATAACAAAACTGTGACAATGTAACAGCTCCAATGACTAGGTTTCACTCTGGAGTTTTAGGGCCTGGTGGTTACTGCAGATCACTATGAAATCTTGTGATTTTATCATATTATGAAATTTTGATAATATTTTATGATATATATTTATCACATAATACATGATAAATATCACAATATGAAATTTACCCACCTTCCCATCAGCACTTCCATAGGCTGCTGAGTGCTGTTGGCACCACGCTGTCAGAGCAAAGACCAAGCCCCCAGCGACACCTTTAGCCAGATGCATGCTCCTGGACTGGCGGGCCTGCTGGACCCTTTATTTACTTACTTCCACCTGTTTTGTGTTTTTCTTTCCAACAAGAGTCCTTGTCTGTCAAGAGAGGCCATACATCAAAATGCTGCCAGCTCTAAAGCACTTTTTCAAGCTCAGGCTCTCTTGTCTGTTCTCATCCTAATCATTGACTGTACTTTTTGTATCCAAGCTAAGATGTGCAGGGCAAGTTGAGTTCTCATGAGTTAGCGTGAGCTCCAGACTTAAACAGAGTGATGGGAAACACTGGCATGGATTCTAGCTCAGAGAGAGGCAGGTCTGCAGGGTGGGGAAACCCCACTGAAGGCCATGTTTTCTACCCAGGACATTCGTTTTCTTCATTACATGGAGAAAGACATTGGTGCATGCACCGGGGTAATATGTGGAGGGCATCCATAACTTCACCCATAGCTATCCCGAGGATCTCATAAAAGATATAATGTTTAACCCACGTGAAAGATCAAAGAAGATGAAACTAGATAAAGCTAAGAGAGATAACGGGCTTGTTCAGCAACTGCCCACATTTGGATTTAAACCCTGACCTGTCTGAGCTTGATGGTAGAGAAACTGCATGCAGTGCAGGAGACGGGGCTTCTATCCCTGGGTTGGGAAGATCCCCTGGAGAAGGAAATGGCATCCCACTCCAGTATTTTTGCCTGGGAAATCCCATGGACAGAGGAGCCTGGCGGGTTATAGTCTATGGGGTCACAAAGAGTTGGCCATGACTGAGCAACTGACATACTGTCTGATGCCGAACTCAGCACTTCTCCCTTACATTTTGCTGCTAGAGGAAGCGACCCCAGGCCCTTCTGGGTGCCAGGCCTTGTCCCTGGTACCATGGGAGTGGAGAAAAGGACACCTCTGCGAGGTTCTCTGGTAGGCCCTTGGCTTCTCCCGTTAGCAATCTGGGGTCTCTAGTGGGGACCTCCTCTGTAGCCTGCTCCACAGAAGGCCAGGCTTGGCTCTGCCCCTTTCTTTTATCAGTGTTGTTACACTAACTTTTCTCTGCCAAACAGGCATCTCCCTGCTTCCCTGGTTTGGCAGCCCACTTGTGGCCCCCTTGCAGCCCCTGGCACAGGCTAGTCATGGGACAGGCTGCATAAATACCTGCGGATGGACTGTGGATGGATCTGGCCTCAGTTTTGATGGGTGAGGAGGGACTTGCTAAGTTGCTCCTGACAACTGCCATCTTTCCCATCTCCAGGCCCAGCCTGAAGTCACCAGCTCATAACACACCTCCCCACCCACAGAGAGAGGAGAGAAAGGCAATCATTTCAGATCCTGAGATGTGAAAACTGCCTGTGGCTGCCCCCACCTGCCTGCGGCTGCCCTTTTCTCCAGCCTCCCCTGAGGGGACAGCAGGTTTTTAGCTCATGGGCAGGCTGCTCTGGTGACTCCTGTACCTGGGGGCTGCGGGGAAGGAGGTTCCCGAGGGAGGTGAATGCCCATCATACTCCCTCTTGGGAAAGAGGGGGCATTTTATTTTAACGAAAGTTTGCTGGTCTTGGTTATTGTTAGAACCCCATTAGATTATCTCTTGAAGCTTAAAAGGGGTGGTGGAAGCTGAGGCTCCTGTAATTGGGGGCAGAGGACAGGAGTGGGGGCTCTCATTGGAGCAGACAGAAAGCAGACCCATTGCATTCTGGATGTCTGTAGGTCACATTACCTAGGCTTCAGGGTAGAATTGATAACTTGACCCCAAACTACAGTTGGTAATCAGGCTTATTCACTTGTACATCAAATCTTTATTGAACACCTACTGTGTCCCAAGCCCCAGGAGGACGGTAGGGCTCAATGGCCAGGCACTGCCTTTGTGGGTTTTACAGATGAGTGGGTGTCACAAGTGAGTCCCCATCAGATATTCCCACAAACCGGTATTTGAAGAAAAACTGGGCTAGGAACCATGAAGGGATAGAGCTGAGGAGGGGGTCCTATTTGGATTGGGCACCACAGGTGGTTTCTCGGAGGAGGGGGCCAAGATCTGAAGGACTTGAGCTGGGAGGAAGTCATTAAAGGGAAGAAAGAGGAGCATGTGTGGAGGGACAGAAGAGCGTCTGCTTCATTTGAGGGTCTGAAAGGCGGAAGGAAATGAGGGCAGGGCTCCCAAGGGTGAAGCAGACAGAGCTTTCCAGAACTTGCAAAGATGACAAAGGCTGGCTTTACACAAAACTGAGGTGGCCTCTCCTGGGTGCTTCCTTCTGTGGCAGTGCCTGCACTGTGTATGCCTGTGTTCCCCCCACGCCCTTCCCCAGAGCCTGCTCTTCAGAAATAAGCTCAGGCCAGTGGCTCAAATTAAAAGAAAGGAAGGAAGGGAAAGAAGCAAAGTTTCTTAGATGAAGAACCTGTGAGGGACAGATAGGCAGGATATGATCTCTGCTCCAGGATGCTCACAGCCTCCTTAATCTGTCCCCATGGAAACATCTGCAAGACCCCAGAGGGAATTACAGGAGTTCAGAGAAGATCACATGGGCACCAGGGCAGGTGGATGGGGGCTTTTATTGGAGGTAAATTTCTGCAGATTTACCTGATGACAGATTAAGGGGACCACCCAGAAGGGAAGTCCCGTATCCCCTCTCCAGAGAGCTCTGTCTTTCAAGCCCGATGTCTGGTGGGAAACAAATGGAATTTCAGGAGCAGGGAGGAGACCCTTGGAAGGACTGGAGCCCCATAATGCAGAAGAAGAAAAGGCTCTTTGCTCTGGTAGATTGTTCCTCCTGGACAGGAGAGGAAAGTTGTCAGGACAAGACTCAGCATCATGGTGGACAAAATCAGGAAAGATCCCCAGGTCTTGCCCCTAGAGACCTTCTGGAGGAGGGTGGGACTCAGATCCCAGCAAGCTGCTTCCTTATCATTTCTTCAGAACTCAGCTCGAACATTCTTTCCTGGTCTTTAAGGCAGACCACATGCTGGTCACTCTGTCAGTCTGTGCCTGACTTATGATCCTGCCAATTCCCACCTCAGGGCCTGGAGCTGAATATACAAGCACGATGGTTACAGGGCCCACGGGGTGTAGCAAGTCCCAGGCTGCAGGCACTGGGCTTCAGTCCTACCCCCACTCCCCACCCCACTATCCTGCTGGCAGACTCGCTAA
The DNA here is from genome assembly GCF_023091745.1 of Budorcas taxicolor. NCBI lineage: Eukaryota > Metazoa > Chordata > Mammalia > Artiodactyla > Bovidae > Budorcas > Budorcas taxicolor. The sequence continues at coordinate 37,414,229 of NC_068932.1, forward strand.
GTGTCCTGCCTCTCCAGGAAGGGGTGCTGACCTGAGAAGGTTCATTGCTTAGTCAAGGTCATAGTCACCCGCATGACTTTGAGACTGTGCTACCTAACCTCCCTGAGGCTCTGTGCAACCCTCTATTGTCTTTCCCAATATTTTTTCTAGTGCCCCGAGCAGTAGCTAAAGCATGGTGTGGTCAGTTGACTGGAGCCCTCTGAGCAGGTTCCCCGAGGAGACTCCTTGGCCCCATTTTACAGATGGGAAGGATGTGGCCAAGGGCAGGGATATGGAGGAAGTGGGCAAATGAATTACTCCAGTCCCAGAGGGAGTTAGCGGTGGCTGGGATAGCCGGAGGCGGGCGCAGGCCAGTTTCCACTCAGCTGCCTGAGCCGCACTCCTAGGGCCCGGCTGATAATTGCTCATTATGTGTTTAATCTGGGCACAGCCGGGCCTGGCAGTGGAATTGCATCACATCAAAGCGAGCTCTTCAAAGGAGCAGAAAGCTGGCCCCTGGGGTAATTAGCAGAGGGCCTATTCTCTCCTGCTTAGGACAGTTGGGGGGTTTCGGGCAGGGTCCAAACGGCATGAAGCAAAGCTCAGAATAGTCAACTCTGCTGAACTTGGACAGGCAAGGAGATGCCTCAAATCATTCAGGGTGTGTGTGTGTGTGTGTGTGTGTGTGTGTGTGTGTTTCTTTCATAAGCTGCTAAGACAGTTTTCTGCCCACCTGGCCCAGATGCCCTGATCAACTGAATTTCCCTCTACTTTTCTAGAACCCTGTGGACCCTTTCTCTAGACTGCTACGTTCTAGAGGAGCTGAAGAAAGCACACACATTCACACGCACATACACTCATCACCACCACGACCCCAAAATAAAAGCTGAAAGACGCGACACCACCTGGCTTGTGCAGAGTCCAGAACTGCATCACCATGGCTCCATCTCCCCAGCCGTCTGCATGGAGGGGCCCCAGGTGGCAGCCCTGACTGGCGGGGTGTTGGTTCATCCATCAAAGTGCAACTCGGTCAGGAGGCAACAGGCCTGGCACGTGGCCTCTGAGAAAATCAAAAGATGCAGCTGGTTGCTGAGCACGACCAACCTCCTCCCTTGCTCGGCTGGAGGAGACAGGCAAGGTGATGTTCTGTCTCTAATCCCATTTGCAGGCCCCTCTTGCACAGCCAGGTACCCCACCAGCACGGCGTGGAGGTGCGGAAAGTGCTAAGAGATGTTATAATGGAGTCTGGTGCCTCTTCTTGATGGCCTGTGGGGCACGCAGGCTAACAGGCCTGAGTGCGTCTGCTAGCTGAGAAACAGTGGTGCTGAACTGGCCCACAGGGGACCTGAGACCCTTTGCATGTCTGGCAGGGGAAGTGCTGATTCCAGGACTGGTTGGTGTAAGAGGAAAGAACGGGGTATTTTTTTTATCCTCACTTTAATAAATGGCAATGTTTCACTTTCTTGAAAGTTGGGAAAATAATTCATCTTATCTGTCTCTTGCTCATGCTCATCCGCAGTCCTGTCCGACTCTTAGTGACCCCATGGATTGTAGCCCACCAGGCTCCATGGTCCATGGGATTTCCCAGGCAGGAATACTGGAGCGGGTTGCCATTCCCTTCTCCAGGGGCTCTTCCTGACCCAGAGATCAAACCTGTGTCTCCTGCATCACAGGTGGATTCTTTACTGCTGAGCCATCGGGGAAGCCCACCTATCTCTTCACCATGTTTGAATCATAACCATAATAATGTGGCTATTAACATGGCAGAACTTTTCTGAGCCACGCGAGGAAAGCATTCTTAGACACTGAACAAAATCCATCAGAATGGGGGGTGGCAGTGAATCATAGTACACAGGGATGTTATATTTTATAGAAATAAAGCTATTGACTTTCTATTTCCCGATAATGCAGACTGTAGCCCAACAGTGTCATCTATAATTTCTGAGTATGAAGATTTCTTGTATCAGTTATTCTGCCAACAGTGGGAAAGAAATGACTGAGCAGACACTTCGAGAGTCAGTTGAGAGTCAGTTGAGACATTACCCCATAAAGGAAGCCCTTGTGGCCCCAGGAACAGATTTGGACACTATTCTTTCTAAAATGATTTAATCCAGGGCCATTCCCTTTTAGATCTCTCTGCCTCCTAGTCTCAGGCTCTCTACCCTACAGCCAGTTCCGGTCCTGGGAGCAACAGGCCTGGCGTGAGGCCTCATGTGATTCATGAGCCCCATGCTGCAAACATGAGCCTTTAAAATAACTTCACAAAATACCTGCTGCCTGGCTAATCATCAGGTGAGAATATACCACACATCTGCTCCATGCCCCCTTGGTCTGTGTGTTGAGTACATGGGAAGTCACTTAGGGCACTCTGGGGAGTGGTGAGGCCATAAGAAGAACTTAAGACCAGGGTTTGAGCCTGTCATTCACCAGCTGGCCGAAATGGGCAGGTCAGCCTCCATTTCATCATCTCTAGGATGGGCTTTGGGGGATGTGAAACCATCTGGACTGGGGATACGTCTTCCGTGGTGCTCCCTTCCCCTCCTCCATATATGGACATTGAGCTTTTTGTCTTCAAGCCTTTCCCTCTCTTCAGTTCAGCTTCCTAGAGGATAAAATGTGAGTTTAATTTTTCTCTGTGTTTAGGAGCAAAGTGCCTGCTACACAACCAGTGCTCAATAAGTGCTTAGTGAATGAGAGAGCACCTACTTGATCTAACTTGAAGATTGGAGCTATACATAGAATAATGGGTACAGTCCAGGCTGACTTAATACTTTACGGCCCAGTGCAAAAGAAAACATGGGGTTGCTCGTTCAGAAATTATTAACAGCTTTAAGATGTGACAGCAGAGCCCTGAGACAAGTGCAGGGCCCTTCTGCATGCTGGGCTCTGAGCAATTGCTTGGGTCATATCATCATTACTGTAACTTAATGGTGCTGTATCCATCTGCCTGGGCTGCCAACAGCGAAGATCCCGGTGGACATCTTCAACAACAGAAATTAATTTTCCCACAGTTCTGGAGGCTGGACGTCCAAGATCAAGGTGTCAGCAAGGCTGGCTTCTTCTGAAGTCTCTCTCCTTTGCTCATAGATGGCCATCATCTCCTTGTGTCTTCATGTCCACTTCCCTCTGTGTGCATCTGTGTCCTGATCTCCTTACAAGGACTCCAGTCATAATAGAAACAACCCAGCCCAATGACTGCATTTTTAACTCCATGACCTCTTTAAGGACCCTCTCTCCAAATAGGGTCCTATTCTGAGGTACTGGGGGTTAGGACAGGGAGGACAGAATGGACAGGGAAGTCTGGCGTGCTGCAATCCCTGAGGTCACAAAGAGTCGGGCATGACCGAGTGACAGAACTGAACCGAGGGGTTAGGACCTCAGCATGGGATTTGGAGACGGTTGTTGTTCAGTCACTAAGTTGTGTCTGAGTCTTTGTAACTCCATGGACTGCAGCATGCTAGGCTCCTCTGTCCGCCACTGTCTCCCTGAGTTTGCTCAAATTCATGTCCATTGAAACAGTGGTGCCATCCAACCATCTCATCCTCTGCTGCCCCCTTTTACTCTTGCCCTCAGCCTTTCCCAACATCAAGTCTTTCCCAGTGAGTCAACTCTTCACATCAGGTGGCCAAAGTATTGGAGCTTCAGCTTCAGCATCAGTCCTTCCAATGCATATTCAGGGTTGATTTCCTTTAGGATTGATCCATCTGATTTTCTTGCACTCCAAGGGACTCTCAAGATACAATTCAGCCCGTTATATGTACCATCACATATAGACGCTCCGTGCTCATCATTCTGAATTTGGTTTCAATCATAGGCTATTGCGAAGAACTGACTCATTAGAAAAGACCCTGATGCTGGGAAAGATTGAAGGCAGAAGGAGAAGGGGACAACAGAGAATGAGATGGTTGGATGGTATCACTGACTTGATGGACATGAGTTTGAGCAAGTTCCAGGAGTTGGTGATGGATAGGGAAGCCTGGCATGCTGTAGTCCATGGAGGTCACAAAGAGTCGGACACAACTGAGTGACTGAACTGAAATGACAGGTTATTTCAACCCTACCCTGTAGAGATTTGTGTAACTTTTACTTTTTGTTGGTTATAAAAGAAAAAGATGAAGAAGTAAAGCTCACCATTCATCTCACTATCCAGGGGTTAATACTTTGATGTATATCCCTTTTGTTTTCTTTTTATACCATCTTTAAAAAAATTATTTATTTTAATTGGAGGCTAATTACTTTACAATATTGTAGTGTTTTTTGCCATACATTGACATGAATCAGCCATGGGTGCACATGTGTTCCCCATCCTGAATCCCCCTCCCACCTTCCTCCACATCCCATCCCTCAGGGTCATCCCAGTGCACCAGCCCTGAGTGCCCTGTCTCATGCATCGGACCTGGACTAGCGATCTATTTCACATATCATAATATACATGTTTCAATGCTATTCTCTCAAATCATCCCACCCTCGCCTTCTCCCACAGAGTCCAAAAGTCTGTTTTTTACATCTGTGTCTCTTCTACTGTCTCCCATATAGGGTCATTGTTACCATCCTTCTAAAGTTCTTATATATGCATTAATATACTGTATTGGTGTTTTCCTTTCTGACTTACTTCGCTCTGTATAAAAGGCTCCAGTTTCATCCACCTCATTAGAACTGATTCAAATGCATTCTTTTTAATAGCTGAGTAATACTCCATTGTGTATATACACCACAGCTTTCTTATCCATTTGTCTACCAATGTCCATCTAGGTTGCTTCCATGTCCTGGCTATTGTAAACAGTGCTGTAATGAACATTGGGGTACACATGTGTCTTTCAATTCTGGTTTCCCTGGTGTGTATGCCCAGCAGTGGGATTGCTGGGTCATATGGCAGTTCTATTTCCAGTTTTTTAAGGAATCTCCACACCATTCTCCATAGTGGCTGTACTAGTTTGCATTCCCACCAACAGTGTAAGAGGGTTCCCTTTCCTCCGCACCCTCTCCACTATTGTTTGTAGACTTTTTCAATACCGTCTTGATGGTACCAACTGAGATTGTACCATTTAGGATCTTACCTAGCCCACCCCACTGAATAGTTTGAATTGGTTTGGGGAATTTTTACAGCAATATATCATATTCCAGACTCATTCACATTTCTCAGATGCTGAAGTCACCTCCCAGGATAAGTCAGTAGCAATTCTGCCTGGGTGGGCACAGGTGATACCGTCCCTGGAGCCACCTTGGGGCACTCAGACCATAGGGCAATGAACCCACCCAATCCTTGTGGGATAAGGCATTTCTTGACCCTCAATTGGCTGGGCAACATGGAACAGAAAAGAGAGTGAAGGATAGCATTGTGGTTTCATGGAGGAGTCTCCATCTGTCCACAATGGTTTCAAAGCTAATTGCTGTGATGTGATGGCTCAGCATTCATTCCTTAATATATTTCCCTCAAGAAAGAAGCATTTAGTCCACCAATTATTTTATCTCCTTTATACTTTCTTAATTGCAAAAGAATCTAAAAATACAATTGGCATACTTGATATGTGCAGTATCTTATTTAGAAAGTTAGGCTAGGAGAAAGCAATAAAACTGTCAAAATGTAATTGTTTCTCATATTTAATTTAAAGTGGCTCATTTTCATTTACTTTTCATGGTGTTGGGGTTAAAAGCAAAGAAAGTTACCAGGGCAACTGGTGGTTACGAAGTGAAGATGGTGGGGCTCTGAGCACGGGTGGCAGCTTAGCTGCTGCTCTCAAATGAATTTGGGTTAACAACACAATCTGATGCTCAACTTCTGAGATATTGGAAGCACAGAATTAGCTGGTTTGGGTCACAATGCACCATTTTGATGTAAGAAATGAGAGAGTTAATTCCTAGGTAGATTGATAAGAAGTCTAGGATCTCCATGGAGGAGAAAGGGGTCTGTGGCTTTCAAGAAGAAAAAGACAAACTTTTTTTTTCTACATTGCTTTGTTTTAGTCAGTATAACAATGTATTTCCCTTGAGGATATGCTTCTCCTTAACAAGAAATTTTCCTGACGAAATCTTGTTATCTTAAGACATATGTTGTGGGAGTGGGTCTGCTAAGACCTTTCTATTGTTAGTTATAATCTTGTTAATTTAAGATGTATGTTGTGGGATTGGGTCTGGTAAAAGGATATAATGAAATGTGAATTCTCTCAGTCCTGTCCAACTCTTTGCGACCCCATGGACTGTAGCTCACCAGGCTCTTCCATCCATGGAATTTTCCAGGTAAGAGTACTGGAGTGGGTTGCCATTTCCTTCTCCAGGGGATCTTCCTGACCCAGGGATCAAACCCAGGTCCCCCACATTGCAGGCAGATGCTTTACCGTCTGAACCACCAGGGAAGCTCCCAAAATATATAAGGCCCTGATAAGACTAGTGAGTGGGGGCACTCTCTGTCCCTCTTCTGATATCTATGTCAGAATCTGTCCCTTTTCACTTTAATAAAACTCTGCTACACAAAAGTTCTTGAGTGATCAAGCCTGGTCCCTGGTCCCGAAGCTAAATCTTCTTCAGAGATCACTCACCATAAGCTACCAGAAATACACTTTGTACTGATAGTAACTCCAAAACCCACCAAAAGAGCAGGGGTGTGTTTGTGTGTATAGCTACCATGGGTTACTGCTTTGTTTAGGTTGCTCTTGATTTCTTTATAAGTAATGAAGGATCATTAGTTAAACAGAATGGGCCTTCTTAGTCAATTTTCTCAAAGGGAAAAGTCACACTGGCTGGTTATATGCGTGTATGTGTGTGCATGCATGCTAAATTGTTTCAGTTATGTCTGACTCTGCCACCCCATGGACTGTAACCCACTAGGCTCCTCCTTCCATGGGATTCTCCAGGCAGGAATACTGGAGTGGATTGCTATTTCCTTCTGCTGGGGATCTTCCTGACCCTGGAATCCATCTGCATCTCTTAAGTCTCCTGCAGTGGCAGGCAGGTTATTTACCAGTAGCGTCACCTGGGAAGCCCCAGCTGGTCATGTAAACGTTGTTTATTCTGGAAATGCATATGAAACACTGATGTGATGTTTTAGGCTAGGCTTCTGCGAGCTGGAGATGGACCTGACTTGATTTCACTCCTCAAGCTGCTAAGAGACAAGCTGGGGAGACAGAGAATTTTGATTGAATGTCATAAACACCGAGACAATTAGGAAAGAACAGTTGGGAAACCACTAAAGAGGGAAAATCACCCTGGATGGCTACACACATCTGCTCAGATGCAGCAAAACGTGTATGTAATTCAATTCAGAAATATTCAGTTGCTTGCTGTACTGGGGGCATAATCCAAATCAGGCATAAGCTCAGTCCAGAGCTTGTGCTCTAGGAAGGTTTGGCCCATGAATGAGGTAAGATGAAAGAATGAAAAGTGAGCAGAGTCATAGGTGTTCCAGAAACATTTGACAAGTGAGTGAGATGAACTGTAACAGAGATGAGTACTAAATGCTGCAAAGAATATCCAGATGAATGAGACAAGGTCATAGTTCCTGCCATGGATGAGACAAGGAGTGGGAACTGGTGGGGAGTAAGGCTATATTCACTTATCAAGCCATTTCTTTTTCATAGCATTTTCCCTTTTATTTAAAATCTAACTGGGACTTCCCTGGCAGTCCAGTGGTTAAAACTCCATGCTCCCAACAAAGGGGCCACAGTTTCCACCCCTGGTTGGGGAATTTTAGGCTGCATGCGGCCTAAAAATAAATAGATAAATAAAAATAAAATAACAAAAACAACATTAAACAACATCAAAAATGTCTTAAAAAGGGGGAGCAGAAGATGCAAGTATATATTTAAATAAACATTAAAAAAACAAAACTCAAAGCATGCATGCTTAGAAAGACGTAATATCACTTACATAATATTCCTGCCAAAAATGTATAACCTGAATCTAATAGTGAAGAAACATCAGGCAAGCCCCAAGCGAGGGATATTCTGCAAAAACATATAAATAAATACACAAAATAACAAGCATATAAACTTTAAAATTATCAAGGTCAAGAAACACAAAAAGGATAAGGAACCATTCCAGGTTAAAGGTAAGAAGAAATGAATTTCCTGATTTTGATTACTGTATCATTCATGTATTTAGGGATCAGGAGATACAACAGCTGAGAGAGAGGAGGGACAGAAGGAATGAGAGGACAAACAGGGTCAGATGCAACTGTTTGGTGAACCTGTGTCCAGGGTTTCTGGAAGTTTCTAGGACTTTCTTGCAACTTTTCTATAAAATAGTATCAGGGACTTTAAAATAAGATCAGGGGCTTCCCTGGTGGTCCAGTGGTTGAGATTTTGCCTTCCAATGCAGGAGGTGCAGGTTCAATTCCTGGTAGGGGAGCTAAGATCCCCACGTGCCTCATGGCCAAAAACACAAAACATAAACAACAGAAGCAATATTGTAACACATCCAATAAAGACTTTTAAAATGGTCCACATAGGGCTTCCCTGGCAGCTCAGTGGCAAAGAATCTGCCTGCCAATGCAGGAGACACAGGTTCAATCCCAGATCTGGGAAGATCCCATGTGCCCCGGAGCAACTAAGCCTGTGCACCCTAATTAGTGAGCCTGTGCTCCAGGGCCCGGGAGATGCGACTACTGAAGCCCGCACACCTATAGCCTGTGCTTCACAAGAGAGACCACGGCGGCGAGAAGCCCTAGCACCGCAACTAAGGTAGCCCCCGCTCTCTGCCACCGGGAAGCAACAAAGACCCAGCGCAGCCAAAAATTAAGTCAATCAATAAATAAAACGGTAAAAAATGCTTCACATGAAAACTTAAAAATATATAAGAGAATCTAAAAATATAACGTTAGGTAATACAAGCTAATTTTAGAGATTTTGTAAAGTCCGAAAAGCTCACGGCAGCCCAGAGAAAAAAACTCAGTCTCCTGACATTACGGTGCTCAGCAAGCTGTCGTTCCTTCCCAGTCTTTCCTCTGTGCTTTTGTGCAGTGTTTAGAATGTGTTGGATGACCTTTTAACTGTACATTGCATGACGTCTCTTGAGCGCTTCTTGTGGTTATGGACACACGTCTTCAAAGAGGTCTGCCTTGCTTACTAACTTGTTTGGTTTGGCAATAGGAGTTGTAATCCTGATATGTGGGCGTTTGACAAAGTGGTTTGGCGGCAACTGCTGACTGCTTTGCCATAACAGGTGGGCGCTGCCCACATCCTTGTCAGTCACCAGCCCTGGATGTGGTTTCCCCACTATCCTCCAGCTGCCCTCCAGCCACTCGTCTTCTTTTGATTTGTAAAGTAGGGTTTCTCAATTTGGTGCTATTGACCTTCTGAACCAGATCATACTTTGTCACGGGAGCTGTCCTGTGCTTTGCAGAAGGCTTTGCAGCATCGCTGGTCTCCCCCAAGCTGGTGGCAGTAGCACCCCCACCCCAGATGTAACCAAAAATGCCCCTGTTGTGTGTGCCTGCTTAGTCGTGTCTAAAGTGTCCCCACACATTGACCATTGTCTCCTGGTGGGGCAGAGGCAAATTTGTCCCCATGAGAGCTGTGGCTCTAATGTCAGAGACCACGAAAGGGAGAGAATTGCCCCCATAGCTCACGTCCTCACTGGAACTGATAGGATTGGATTATCAGCAAGAAAAAGCCCCTAGACCAGGGTGTCACCCCTGCCTTGGCTTGCTCAGTGGTTACATGGAGGAATTAGCTCCTGTCCTGCTACCTCTCATGAGATCGAATGATGCAATGATGCAGTGAATCTGCGTAGGGCTTGTATATAGATGGTCTGTGAGACAATCCAGGGTTCTCTCTCAGCATGAGAATAAAATAGCAGTCACTTTGCAAACTCAAAAGAATGCTTAACCTGCAGATTCTTTATTCTCCTCTTCAAGCTGCTTGCCAAAATATCTACAGATCTAGAAACCTGTGACAGGGACAGTACTATTCGATTTCAAAAAACCTGTTTTATTTTCTGTGTGGGTGTACAGGAAGATTCCACTTCCCAGCCTCCCTTGCAGCTAGGTGGGTCATGTGACTGAGTTTGGCCAATGGAATATTGGTTGAAATGAGGTCTCCACCTCTAGTCTGGCCCCTAAAATTTCCACTGTGGGATCCACATATTCTTTTCATTTATTGGCCAGCCAGATTCAGTCCCGGGGAGAACTCAGGGTGCTGGGGGATATTGAAGCCACTAGTCAAAAGAAGTCTTGGATCCTAAAAATCTGTGTGGAGCATAACCTCTCCCTAACAGGCTGTTACAGGAGCAAGACACAGAACTTAGTTGAATTAAGTTCCTGAGATTGTTTGTTACTCAACAGGATAGACTTATCCTAACACAGGTGACCAGAGATCAGTATTGAGAAAAACCCCAAGGAAAAGGCAGAACAAAGCAGATTCTGTGATGAGTTATTCACAGGAAGACTCCACGAACTTCTCTGAGTAGAGTGTTTTTGCCTCTGTGCCTTTGATCATCTCATTTCCACTCCTGGAATTTCTCCACTTACAACAGCCTCCATTCATGATGATACTGTTTGTTCTTGCTGGTCAAGTCAAGGACCCCCTCTTCTAGGAAGCATTTCCTAACTTCCTAGCCTAGAAGTAGCCTTTCCTTCTCATGAACTCTAGTTCCATCCTGTAATATCCTCATGATTTTGTTTTATAGCTATTTGTCAACTTTTTCCCTTGATCAGAATTGACTTTGTTAAAAGGAATACCCCATGTACCATTCATCTTTGCACCCTACCCCCCAAGTCCCCTGAACATAACAAAATAGTGAAATCAAAACACCAGCATACTATTAGTCAGACACAATTTCAACATGCACAGAACCACTGTTAGGAAGCAAATGATAATATTACTTACATTATACATTTGTTAACTGCACAACTAGTGCAGGGTTTGATGGACCCTTGACATAGATGTCTCATACAGCCCCTGCTAAGGATCCTGATAATTTGGCATCTTTATTATCCCTGGTTGGCCGTTTTCCCAAAGCCACACCCCAGAACCCATGCCCAATGCATCACAGGTGCTCTGCCCCCAAAACTGCCAAATGCCAATTGCTTCCTTAACATCTCTAAGAATTTGTCATCAGACCCAGAGGAGAAGGTGAGAAGTGAGACATAGTGGCTCATTTGTAAACAGTAAGAAGGGCAGAATGGGATAACCAGCTGACTGTAACTGTTGCCAGACACACTAGTGATGCGATCATTATGGTTTGGGAATACAACCCAACCACGCTTCACTTTTAACCGAGAAAAACAGCTGTGGACATGGACAAGCTTCCCTGTCACTTGTCAAAAACAAACAGAAAAAAAAAAAAAAACAAACAAAACCCAGACACTGATAGAGGTTGAGTTTGTGAAAGAAAGGTCTACCATGAGCGGGTACAATCAGACTTTGATTCAGGTTAGAAAAGTTGATTTTTCCCAAGTTGCTTCACACAATTTCCTGCTGTGTAACACTGGGCTTGGAATAGCTCTTCATACAGTCACTGGCATAAAATAAATCCTTCCTTTGATGCCCTTTCAGAAACAGCGGCATTGCATCATGAAAAAAATGCAATGGTTTTGTTTTGTTTTGCTTTTTAAATACTGACCATTTGGGATTCCCAGGTGGCACAAGTGGTAAAGAATCTGCCGGCCTATGAAGGAGACACAAGAAATGGGGGTTTGATCCTGGGTTTGGAAGATCACCAAGGAAATGGCAACCCGCTCCAGTATTCTTGCCTGAAAAATCCCGTGGACAGGAGTCTGATGGGCTACAGTTCATGAGGTCGTAGAGTCAGACACAGCTGAGCACACAAGCAGGGCACACCCACAGAGAACTACATTTGCACTAGAATGTATACTTCAGTAGCTGCCAAGACAGGTGGAGGCGTGGGCTCTTCAATGGCGAAAAGCAGCCTTGGGCATGGTGACTGCTGCCCTTGGCCATTGAATGGTCTGTGGATGTTAGCATGTAATATGGACCTGATTCACTTTCAGACCTTGGGACTCCTTTGGAATGTGCTGAACATGGTCCTAAATTACAAACCCTGACCAGTCAGGAGGTCTCTTGTGTTCTATCAGTTCTACTTGTTTTCCAACTAAGAAATTATTTTGAGGGAGTATCACCTGAAAAGAATTTGCATACTTATAACCAGGATTTTTTAAAACAATGGTAGCAGCTACCTAGCCGGACAGATACAGTGTTGAATTCTGGCATTGCCTCTTATGGCTGTGTGACCTTCAGCAAGTAAATTAACCTCTCTGAGCCTCAATTCCTACTTCTGAAATGGAGAGAATGATAGTGCCAACTCCGCCAGATTATTGTTCAGATTGGGATCATCAATGTTTATAAGAGTGGCTAGCACATAATGAGTGGTGAGTAATGGCAGTTTTTATTGTTGTTACTGATGTTATCAGCACTGAAATTAGTTGTGCGCAATAGCACATGTTACTCTTGTACACTTGAGATTACACTCAATTTGGTCCTTTAGGTGAATAGAACTGCTTGGATGTACACAATATGTGCCCATGTTATGCATACATGCACACATACACACACATGCAGACAGAGGGTCTTTGCAGGACATCTTGTCCTGGTTCTCAGGCCCCTGGGCTGGGCCACACTGGCTGGCATGACTCGAGTTTCTCTGTCTTGCTCCCACATATCCGCTCTCCCCTTTGCACGTCATTACCTTTGATCCATCTGGTTATTGCAGCCAGGTTCTCCTCTCTTCAACTCAGGCTCCCTCCTCACTGCCCACTCTAGCGCTCAGCAGCTCATAATCTTCTTATCACACGTCATCTGTCCACTCCTGTCTCCGCTCACCGCACTTTCTCCCAACCCAACCCAATTTTCTTTCTGAAGCTCCCCATTTTCTCCCTGCTTGTCTTCTCACTCACTTCATCACTTTGAATCTGACCTCCAGAAGCCTGTCTCTTCCAGACCCCTGGCAGGTACAGGCGTCTTCCTTCCAGCTCTTCTGGCTAAGTTCCCCCACCCTGGGCTGTGATGGGTCACCCAGCTTTGCTGGCGGAGTCTCCCACATGCGTCCCACCTGGTTTGCTTGGAGCATTTAAGGGCCAGTGGGCTCCTCCTCATTGGAACAGCTCACATTTACTGAGCATTTGTGCTGGCATGCTGCCTGCATGATCTCACGTGCTGTAGTAGGCTCTTGCTGTCCTTATTTTATAAGTCACAGCACAGAGGCTCAGAGAAGTTAAGGTGATTGGTCCAGGCTACAGAATTAGTAAGCAGTTGAGCAGGGGTTTCAGCCTGGGTGAATCTGACTCCCAGTGCCTTGCTCTTAACTGGAGGCAAAACCCCGTGGTCAGGTTATTGGAACAATCGAGGGCCTGGCTCTAATTGTTGTTCCCTGTACCTGAATTCCCCAGTGGCTCAGCTGATAAAGAATCAGCCTGACAATGCAGGAGACGCAAGAGATCCCTGGGTTGGGAAAATCCCCTGGAGAAGGAAATGGCAAACGGCTCCAGTATTCTTGCCTGGAAAATTCTGTGGACAGAAGAGCATGGTGGGCTACAGTCCATGGGGCCAGTAAAGATTCAGACACGACTGAGCATACACACCCACACACACGTACCTGAATTAGTCATCACTGATGTGAGGGCAAGAAAGGAGCCGGGGAATCTCTGAGGCACCCTCCTCCCAAAGCCAGCCTGACATCTCACCTCTTCCCCACCCTCTTAGTGAGGTCACCTCCATCTGTTGACCTGATTCATTTGTTTAGCTATTTCTTCCCCCCTACCCTCCATTTCCTGGGTGTTACTTGGTACACGGCATTTAGGAGGAGCTTGCTAAAGGCTCAGGGCAAGAATGATCTACAGAAGATGGTGTCAGAGGTAACCTAGAAACAAAGTTCTGCCCCCCGAACCCCCTAATCTTGTAGGTTGGCCATTTAGCTCCCTTTCCTAACTCCCCACTACAAAAAGTGTCATCTAGGGATTTGCTCTCGGGAATTCTCTGGGGGAGGTCCCATAGGTGTGTCACACTCAATGGCTGCCTTCTTCATCCAAGTCATGCAGCCTGGAGCTGACATCAGCATCTCTGCCAGGCAGGGTGGCTGCTGAATTGATGGGCAGCTCACACTCCTGGTCTGGGAGTCCAAGCCTGAACAGTACAGGCTGTGTGAGTGGGTGAGGCGGGAGACAGCCATCGCCGTGGACCACAGGGCACAGAGGAAACTGTCTACTGTGACAAATTACCTGAGTGGGGGTGGCCACCACCCAGTCCACTGGGCTTTCCCAGGGGTGAGGTAGAGGATGTGGCTCTATATGCAAATCCAAAATGCCAACAGCTGAGCATTATTTCTGCCTCAGTCCTCACCACATCACTATGCTTACTTAGCAGATGAGAAAACTGAGAAGCAGAAATCAAATGATCTATTCAAAGTCAGTTAGCCAAGCAGGGGAAGAGTGAAAGTCAAGTCTAGTAGAAGAGTCCCTTGGACAGGAAGAAGATCCAACCAGTCAATCCTAAAGGAAATCAACCCTGAATACTCATTGGAAGGACTGATATCGAAGCCAAAGCTCCAATACTTTGATGCTGACTCATTAGAAAAGACCTTGATGCTGAGAAAGATTGAGGGCAGGAGGAGAAGTGGGTGGCAGAGGATGAGATGGTTGGGTGGACTCAACGGACATGAATTTGAGCAAACTCCACGAGATGGTGAAGGACAGGGAAGCCTGACATGCTGCAATCCATGAGGTCACAGGGAGTCAGACATGACTGAGTGACCGAACAATGACGACAACAACAACTGATACCCCACCGTCCCAGGGAAGAAACAAATAGGCTGAGACTGAAGGAGACACCTGGGCACCCATGGGTGCTCAGATCCCATCACTGTTAGAAAGAAACAACTTTCTGTGGCTGGGCAGCAAAATGGCAGCCACCCTCTTTGGAATGGGTTCCATGTCAAATCCCTTCCTTAACCCATACCGAAGTGACTTTCTTTGCACTTGCTATGAGCCAAGGAGGGACAGGGCATAGCTAAGTGGAAGCAACATGGTCTCTGCTCTCGGTGACACGGTGGGCTGGAGTAGGGAGGGACAGAGAAGCATGAGTAGAACGTAGCACATCACCCTTGGCTCTGGGCCCAGGGGAGAGAGGAGCTCATTCCGAGGGGGCAGGGCAGCTCTGGGAAAGCTTCTAGGGTCCGGTGGCAGTTGAGTAGGGTCCTAAAGCGTAACAGACTTGGGACAGCTTGTTCCAGGGCTTGCATGTGGCCTCGGACCCTCGGCTCCTGGATACAAAATTTGGAGCATCCCGATCAGGAGAGAGGTGACATTTGGGCAACAACCAGCAATTTTAAATATTATGGGTCTTCTTTTCAACAACTCTTCCTTAAAGTGGAGGAATGGGATTAGTGATTATGGGCTCTTACTGGGGGCAGATGGCCCCGGTCCTAAGTCTTCCTAGCTTCCTATCTGTGTGATTCGCTGTGCCTCAGTTTCTGTATCTGTAAAGTATGTTTGCACTGAGTCATGCCTGTCTCTTTGCGACCCCAGGGATTGTAGCCCACCGGTATCCTCTGTCCATAGAATTCTCCAGGCAAGGATATTGGAGTGGGTTGCCATTCCCTTCTGCAGGGGATCTTCCCAACTTGGGGATCAAACACGGCTCTTCCACATGGCAGGCAGACGATACACCGTCTGAGCCACCAGGGAGGCCAATTCTAGTAGCTCTCAGTTCTAGGGCTTGGCACGCAGTGAACACTCATTAAATCAAAGCCTTATCATCATGATCAACATTACTCATCATTATCATTTCTGTAGTCAGCACTTGGGCAGGAGTAGGGAGGCGAGGGTGCTGCAGCAAGAACCCCAGCCTTGGTTTCCCCCATGGGCCTCTAATGCTACAGCACATTTTTGCCCATGTCTTCCCTTCAGCTACCTTCTAGATTTGTAGGGTGGGTTCTATGCTCTGTAAAAGGCGGTGTGTAAGAGACCCACCAAAGAGGAATGGACCTCTGTATGCAGAAGATGCCAGCTCATCAGCCAAGAGGGATTTGTTTTAAAATGATTCCCTTATCTTAAATCTGATCTCAGCTCTGATACTGAGAAACTGGGTGACTTCAGGCATCTACACTATTTCCATCAGCCTCAGTGTCCTCTTATCTCAGAGGGGATTGAGGAGTGTAAAGGAGTTAGAGATGCCTGCTCCTGGCATGGTGCATTGCACCCAGAAAGCAATCATGTAGGAGCTGTGGTCTTCCTCCTTCTCTTTCCTGCCTTTCTCTCCTCCTCTTTCTCTTCCTCCATCCTCTTTTTCCTGAAACCTACTCCCTTCCCCTTTTTGCCTAGACTGGCTCAGAGTTTCAATCAGCTTCTGCGGATCCTCCCTTAGGGATTCTGGTTATGGTGCCAGCAGCAAGCATGAGTTTCAGCCTGCATGGCCAGCTCCCTGGCTAACCATCTGATTACGGCGAGAGGACAAAAGGCCTGTGGGCCTGTGGCTGGGCCCAGAGCTCCTCAGATCTGAAAGCAGGACATCGAGTGTCCACAGGGCTGCATCTGGGTGGCCAGACTCTCCAGTCCCACTGGACAGAAACTATAAGCTGTCCTAGGTGCTGGACTCCTTTCATAGCAAAGAATGTCTCGTGGCCAGAGCCTGTCTTTGTGATCCCATGGACTGTAGCCTGCCAGGCTCCTCTGTCCATGGGATTCTCCAGGCAAGAATACTGGATTGGGTTGCCGTGCCCTATTGCAGGGGACCTTTCCAACCCAGGGATCGAACCCATGTCTCTTCCATCTAACCTGCACTGGCAGGCACCACCTGGGAAGCCCGTATAAATGTATAACTGTATAATTACAAATAGTAGTAAATGCTATAAGAGAAACAGGTAGTTGCAAAACAGAACCTAATGAGATTCTGGAATCTCCTGGAAACGATCAAGGAAGGACTCTTGGAAATTTAAGCCAAAAGTTGAGGGATGCAAAGGACTAAAAGTGGGACAAAAGAGCTGCAGCAAGAGCATGGGGTCAGGGAGGGGTCTGAGTGTGGGGGGACCAGGGGACAGGAGAACCCAGGCAGAGGCAGGAAGAGGTGAGATCATGCAAGGCCTTGGATGCCATGGTCAAGGGTCTGCATTTCA
The DNA here is from genome assembly GCF_023091745.1 of Budorcas taxicolor. NCBI lineage: Eukaryota > Metazoa > Chordata > Mammalia > Artiodactyla > Bovidae > Budorcas > Budorcas taxicolor. The sequence goes on from NC_068932.1 coordinate 37,431,266, forward strand.
TCCAAGCTGGGGCAAGGGGCAGTCCTGGCAGGATTTTAAGTAGGGAAGGGACATGAATATTTATGAACAGGGACCACGTTCATAGGCAGTAAGAACCAAATTTCACCAGTCTCCACTTCTGCCTCTCTCTGGCTTTTCAGAACTGACTTGGTAAATTTGTGGGCTATTAAGTCCATTGGACCAGATCTTGCTAGGAATATCATAAAAATATCTGATTTCACCCATCAGAGGACAAGCACCCTGGATGAGGCGGGTAACTGGGTTACCTAACTTGGATAGAGACTTACAATCCTGAAATTCCAGAGTGTGTTCATTAAATACTTAATAGTACTTACTGGGCTTTCCTGGTAGCTCAGCTGGTAAAGAATCAGTCTGTAATGCAGGAGACCCTGGTTCGATTCCTGGGTCGGGAAGATCCCCTGGAGGAAAGGATAGGCTATCCATTCCAATATTCTTGGGTTTCCCTGGTGACTCAGACAGTAAAGACTCTGCCTGCAATGCTGGAGGGAGACCTGGGTTTGACCCCTGGATTGGAAAGATGCCCTGGAGGAGGGCATGGCAACCTACTCCAGTATTGTTGCCTAGGGAATCGCCATGAACAGAGGAGCTTGGTGGGCTACAGTCCATGCGTCACAAAGAGTCAGACACAACTGAGCTACTAAGCATAGTACAGTACTTATTATGGGCTACAGTGACCCTAAGAGGCGGTACAATTTTTAGGTAATGTCATCATTTCTTTGCGATAAACAAAAATACAGCAAACCTCACTTTTGAACCCCACCCATTTGGAATTTGCTACCTATTTCTGGGCAGTTCTGTAAAGCTAAGATGAGATCACAAATGCAACATGATGACCACATAGTAGGTTCTTAAGAAATAGCTGTTTCTCACCCCTTTGCCTTTTGTCTATAGAAAATAGGTTTTCCAAGCAGGGGGAAAAAAACCCCCATGTATAATTAGAATGATAGGCACTTTGCAATTTGGTTAAGGCACACATTTCAATCACTTTGGAAACACCCATTCAGGCACAATTGCTGTGCTAATTATAAATCACTCTTTTTTTATTCATTAAGCCAGAGTCCCCAAGGGCCCCCACAAAGGTGTGTTCTGTTGGACTAATTCAAGGCCTTCTTGTTTGACAGCCCTCCTTTGTCATTCTGGGGTTGGGGGACAGGCTGAACAGGTGTCTAACAGCTCAGCAGGGTCATATCATGTTCTTACTGAAAATGCTTAAATTTCAGAAAACACGCTTGGCCTCACACTACATCCAAGTCCATATGAGGCGAAAGGATGTTATAACAGGGCTCTTCTAAATCTGAATGGAAGGATAAAATGTCCCTTTCTTTTGTATCAGTCCAAACTGGAAAGGTTTGAATAGTTAATGATTATTGGAAAGTATTATTTCTTTTGATAAGTTTCCCCCTTACCCTGGGCCTGATGGGTGACAACTCTGCCACAAACTGGGTTTTGTAGTCTGAGATTATATTCCAAATTGCCTGCTTGAAGTTATCCCAAGCAAGTTCCTTGCATTAAAAAAAAAAAATGTGTGCAGTGTTTTTGTTCAGTCATAAATAGAACCTTTGTGGTCGAAAAAAACTACACACAAATATTATTTTAAAAACATAAATATATAATGAATTTGAATGATTCTCTATAGTCCAACCAGATCAATCAAAAATAATTTACATTGATTGGTCACAATTTTTAAATTTAGGGCACACTTATATGAATACAATAATGATTCAAAAAAGAGAGATTTGAGGTTCCTGGAAGGTATTTTTTCTAACACTTGATCTTTGCAAAGCCCTGATCAAGGCTTTTTCTTGATGGTTATAAAAGGAATGACAAGGAATCACCATTAATTCTCAGGATCAGTTTCCTGACAGTCCTGTGATATTAGAGGGAGAACATGTATCCACTACTTTTCAGGTGTTTAGGGGCCAGGGGAGGCAGGCCAGACAGAACGGTCTTTCTGGATCCCACCCTGTGGCTCCACCCACTTTCTAACCTTTTCCATCATGGGATTATTTTATCAAATATACTGTTATTTATTTATTTTTTAATCAATATCTTTCTGGAACTTCAGTGATGAGATTGTTTAGTTTAACTAATCTTAGACTAATTTTCTCTCTGGTCAAGAGTGATAGAAGGGAGATTCATGTGTAGCTTCTGGTTTATGAATGGAAACCCTCTTGTTTAAAGAAATGTTTGTTTTTACACAAATAGACCAGTGAGGCAGTTCCAGATGCAAACAAAACAGAGCAAAATAAAATAAAAATGATGAGAGACAAATGACAGAGATAATGATCAATAGAACAAGAAACAGAGTGCAGGAACAGATCCACACACATATGATTAATTGATTTTTGACAAAGGTGCAAAGGCAATTTGATGGGAAGAGGATGGTCTCTTCAGGAAACAGTGCCTATATACAGTGAAAGTCAACCACAGTCCATACCTCATACTTCCTACAAAAGCTGACTCAAAATGAACCACTGATCTATATATAAAATGTAAAGACTTTTAAAAGATATAACAAGCATATCTTTGTGACATTGGGTAGTGAATATTTCAGAACCAAAATCTTGATCCATAAAAGAAAAAAATATGATAAACTTGACCTTATCAAACTTAAGACCTACTCTTCAAAAGACAGTGAAGAGAATTAAAAAACAAAGACGAAACCCACCATACATTAGGAAAAAATATTTGCAAAGCACACATCTAATAAAGGACTTGTATTAATATCAATAATTCTTACAAATAACTCTCAAACCTCAATAATGAGAAAATGAAAAATATTTCCTAGGAAATAGGCAAAGTATTTGAAGAAAAGTCTTCACCAAAGAAGATAATATGGTACATATAAACTTGTGAAAAATGCTCAGAATCATTAGCCACTCAGTTCAGTTCAGTTGCTCAATCATGTCTGATTCTTTGCAACCCCATGAATTGCAGCACGCCAGGCCTCATTGTCCATCACCAACTCCCAGAGTTCACTCAAACTCACGTCCATCGAGTTGGTGATGCCATCCAGCCATCTCATCCTCTGTCGTCCCCTTCTCCTCCTGCCCCCAATCCCTCCCAGCATTAGAATCTTTTCCAATGAGTCAACATTTTGCATGAAGTGGCCAAAGTTCTGGAGTTTCAGTTTTAGCATCATTCCTTCCATAGAACACCCAGGACTGATCTCCTTCAGAATGGACTGGTTGGATCTCCTTGCAGTCCGTGGGACTCTCAAGAGTCTTCTCCAACACCATGGTTCAAAAGCACCAATTCTTTGGCACTCAGCTTTCTTCACAATCCAATTCTCACATCCATACATGACCATTGGAAAAACCATAGCCTTGACTAGACGGACCTTTGTTGGCAAAATAATGTCTCTGCTTTTCAATATGCTATCTAGGTTGGTCATAACTTTCCTTCTAAGGAGTAAGCGTCTTTTAATTTCATGGCTGCAATCACCATCTGCAGTGATTTTGGAGCCCCCCAAAATAAAGTCTGACACTGTTTCCACTGTTTCCCCATCTATTTCCCATGAAGTGATGGGACCAGATGCCATTATCTTCGTTTTCTGAATGTAGAGCTTTAAGCCAACTTTTTTACTCTCCTCTTTCAATTTCATCGAGAGGCTTTTAGTTCCTCTTCACTTTCTGCCATAAGGGTGGTGTCATCTGCATATCTGAGGTTATTGAGATTTCTCCTGGCAATCTTGATTCCAGCTTGTGCTTCTTCCAGCCCAGAGTTTCTCATGGAGTACTCTGAATATAAGTTAAATAAGCAGGGTGATGATATACAGCCTTGACATACTCCTTTTCCTATTTGGAACCAGTCTGTTGTTCCATGTCCAGCTCTAACTGTTGCTTCCTGACCTGCATATAGGTCTCTCAAGAGGCAGATCAGGTGGTCTGGTATTCCCATCTCTTTCAGAATTTTCCACAGTTTATTGTGATCCACACAGTCAAAGGCTTTGGCATAGTCAATAAAGCAGAAATAGATGTTTTTCTGGAACTCTCTTGCTTTTTCCGTGATCCAGCTGATGTTGGCAATTTGATCTCTGGTTCCTCTGCCTTTTCTAAAACAAGCTTGAACATCTGGAATTTTACAATTCACGTATTGCTGAAGCCTGGCTTGGAGAATTTTGAGCATTACTTAATTAGCGTGTGAGATGAGTGCAATTGTGCAGTAGTTTGAGCATTCTTTGGCATTGCCTTTCTTTGGGATTGGGATGAAAACTGACCTTTTCCAGTCCTGTGGCCACTGCTGAGTTTTCGAACTTTGCGGGCATATTGAGTACAGCATTTTCACCCCATCATCTTCCAGGATTTGAAATAGCTCAACTGGAATTCCATCACCTCCATGAGCTTTGTTTGTAGTGATGCTTCCTAAGGCCCACTTGACTTCAGTTCTAGGTTGTCTGGCTCTAGGTGAGTGATCACACCATTGTGATTATCTTAGTTGTAAAGATCTTTTTTGTACAGTTCTTCTGTGTATTCTTGCCACCTCTTCTTAAAATCTTCTGCTTCTGTTAGGTCCATACCATTTCTGTCCTTTATCGAGCCCATCTTTGCATGAAATGTTCCCTTGGTATCTCTAATTTTCTTGAAGAGATCTCTAGTCTTTCCCATTCTGTTGTTTTCCTCTATTTCTTTGCATTGATCACTGAAGAAGTCTTTCCTTATCTCTTCTTGCTATTCTTTGGAACTCTGCATTCAGATGCTTGTATCTTTCCTTTTCTCCTTTGCTTTTTGCTTCTCTTTTTTTCACAGCTATTTGTAACACCTCCCCAGATAGCCATTTTGCTTTTTTGCATTTCTTTTCCTTGGGGATGGTCTTGATCCCTGTCTCCTGTACAATGTCACAAACCTCTGTCCATAGTTCATCAGGCACACTATCTATCAGATCTAATCCCTTAAATCTATTTCTCACTTCCACTGTGTAATCATAAGGGATTTGATTTAGGTCATATCTGAATGGTCTAGTGGTTTTCCCTACTTTCTTCACAAGAAAAGAATGGCATTCCCTTCACAAGAAGGGAATAGCAAACCACTTCAGTATTCTTGCCTTGAGAACCCCATGAACAGTATGAAAGGCAAAATGATAGGATACTGAGAGGGGAACTCCCCAGTTGGTAGGTGCCCAATATGCTACTGGAGATCAGTGGAGAAATAACTCCAAAAAGAATGAAGGGATGGAGCCAAAGCAAAAACAATACCCAGTTGTGGATGTGACTGGTGATAGAAGCAAGGTCTGATGCTGTAAAGAGCAATATTGCATAGGAACCTAGAATGTTAGGTCCATGAATCAAGGCAAATTGCAAGTGGTCAAATAGGAGATGGCAGGAGTGAACGTCGACATTCTAGGAATCAGTGAACTAAAATGGACTGGAATGGGTGAATTTAACTCAGATGACCATTATATCTACTACTGTGGGTAGGAATCCCTTAGAAGAAATGGAGTAGCCATCATAGTCAACAAAAGAGTCTGAAATGCAGTACTTGGATGCAATCTCAAAAATGACAGATTAATCTCTGTTCGTTTCCAAGGCAAACCATTCAATATCACAGTAATCCAAGTCTATGCCCCAACCAGTAACACTGAAGAAGCTGAATTTGAATGGTTCTATGAAGATCTACAAGGCCTTTTAGAACTAACACCCAAAAAGGATGTCCTTTTCATTATAGGGGACTGGAATGCAAAAGTAGGAAGTCAAGAAACACCTGGAGTAACAGGCAAATATGGCCTTGGAATATGGAATGCAGCAGGGCAAAGACTAATAGAGTTTTGGCAAGACAACGCACTGGTCATAGCAAACACCCTCTTCCAACATCACAAGAGAAGACTCTATACATGGACATCACCAGATGGTCAACACTGAAATCAGATTGACTATATTCTTTGCAGCCAAAGATGGAAAAGCTCTATACAGTCAGCAAAAACAAGACTGGGAGCTGACTGTGGCTTAGATCATTAGCCACTAGGGAAATGCAAATTAAAACTATAATTTAGAAACCACAACATATTAATTAGAATGGCTTTTTTTTTTTAATGTGAAAATACTGAATGCTGGCAGAGAATGAGAAGAATTAGAACTCTCATACACTGCTGATGAAATCCAAAACAATACAATAACTTTGGCAACAGGCTGGCAGTTTCTTATTAAATGTACACTAGACATATGACTCAACAATCTTATTCTTAGGTATTTACTCAAGTGAAAGAAAAACTTATGTTCACACAAAAACCTGCGTGAGAATGTTTCTAGAAGCTTTTTTCATAATAATTATCAAAGCTGAAAACCATTCAACTATGCCTCAGCTATGGAAAGGACAAACTTGTGACAGATGAGTACAGTGGCTATGCCATTAACAGTATGCCAAGCAACATCACTCAGGATGTCACATGGATGTCGCATGTTGCCATAAGAGGGCCATTTCACCTTTGTAGGATGTTCCCCCCAAATCATCGACTAATCATGAAAAGAATATCAGACAAACCCAAACTGAGAGACATTTTACAAAACACCTAACCAAGACTTCCCTGGTGGTCTAGTGGTTAAGTATTCTCATGCCAATGCAGGAAACACAGGTTCAATCCCTGGTCAGGGAAGATCCCACATGCTGGAGCAACTAAGACCACAAACCATAACCACGGAAGCTTGCACGCTCTAGAGCCCTATAGCTGCAACTACTGAAGCCTACATACTCTGGAGCTCATGCTCTGCAACAAGAGAAGCCGCTGCAAGAAGAAGCCCACTGCTGCAACTAGAGAGTAGCCCCCATTCACTGCAACTAGAGAAAGCCTGCGTGCATAGCCAAAATTAATTAATTCATTATTAATTGAAAAAACACCTGACCAGTATTTCTCCAAACTGTCGAGGTTATAAAAAACAAGAAAAGATTGAGAAACGGTCAGTTTTTCCGGAACAGGAAAAAGGACATTTATGAGAAAATGGCAGAATTCAAATAGTGTCTGGAGCTTAGTTAATAGTAATATATCAACATTGGTCTCTTTGTTTAGACAAATATGTCATGGTGACGTAAGATGTTAACCTTTGCAAAAATGAAACACAGTGAAGGGCAAGTAGGAACTTGGTCCTCTCTTTCCAACCTTTCTGTACATCTATAATTATTCCAAACTGAAAGAAATTATTAGAAAAATAAGCGTGTAATGAGCACTCAGTAAATGATGATTATTGCTACTCTTTTGAGGAGAAAGCCCTGGCAGAAAATGCAGATTACAAAACTTTGAACTTCCATTGCATGACAATTCATAGATGGTGAGTTGGCTCTTACAAATGTTATTTCACGTATTAGGTCATAACAGCTCAGATCTAGAAGAGATGGATACATTACCACGTCCAACGTCCTCATTTTCCAGAAGAAGAACCAGAAGTCCAATAAAAAGCAAGAAGAGGAAAAATAACGGTGATTGAAATAATAGAAATAATGGTAAGAATTTTTTTAAAGAAACAGTCACAAATAACAGTAAATAATAAATAAATAACAGTAAATAATACTTACGGTAACTCAGGCACTGTTCTAGGTGTTTATACCTGAGATCCCATTCACAACAACATTACAAGATATATTTTATAATAATCTCTATTTTTGTAGGGGAGGAAGCAAGGTTAAATATCTTGCTCGGGTCACATAGCCTCAAACACAGGAAAAGAAAAATAACTTAGATTCACTGACAACTTACCACAGAGCAGGCAAGATGCCCAGTGTTTCCTAAACCTTAACTCATTTAATTCCTTACAAAATTCTGTGAGATCCCCATTATCCCAGATTCACTAATAAGGAACTCAAGGTTTACATAATTGTCCTGCCACACAGCTGGCAGGTGGCAGAGCTGGGATTTGAACTTAGATCCACCTGCTCCTATTCCTTCTCCCTCTTTCCCATATTGGTCTCCTCTCGATACAGGTCCAAGGAACCAGAGGCTCTGCCTTTTCATTCACTGTTTATTCCACATTCAGGAAATCTTAGCTTTCCTAGTTGTCCAGCTTCTGCTCTTTCCTTTTTTACAAGCAAAAAAGACATCATCTTCTCTCCATAATTCCTTAAGACTCAAGGAGCTGACCTAGGGCTCTTAAGATCCTCAACACACAGGATAACAACCATGTCCGTTCAAAAAATTCAAAGTTCATCCAATACCTAGAAAATTTTAACAGAATCAGTAAGATGTTAACATATGACAATATTAGCTGAGGCTGATGTCTGATGCTTTGGCCAAGCACTCACTGTCCGCGGCTCAGAGGGTCTGAAAAGCGTTACATGTATTTAAACATATTGGGGAAAATAGTACAAAGCGATCATCTGTTTGTATCCCCTCGCATATGTGGCCACAAATGGAACACATTGGAAAGGTTATGAGAGATCAGGAGATTTAGTGAACAGGGCACAATACAGCTTTGTGGTCCGGTTTATTTTCTCATGACAATGTAAAATATAGATTGAGATGAACTCAAATCCTTCATATTTAGTTTTATAGCTTAAATTCATAAATTCTCTACATTCATTAGAAAGTGATGTACTATCTGCACCCACTTGAAAAGATAGCATCCCTGGGGACAGATACAAGAATATTAAAAAAAAAAAAGCCTGATCAAAGAAATATTGCTTCTTTTCTCCTTTCATTGAACAGATGTGCAATGTGTCCAGAGAAAGAAATAGAAAAATTCCTGAGTGATTTATTTGATGCACCTAGTTTTAACCGAGGTTATTGCATGCCTGATATCATGACGGGGCTTATTAGTTTCTAGTTGAAAATGACCAGAGAGAATCCCATTCACTTCATCAATACGGTCCATTTATAGGTTGTCAGGGAGGTGACACCGTGCAGCCACAGCACTTTGTCTTAGACTTATTTCTCTATTAGATGGTTGCTGTCTTTATCATGAAGACTTTTGGTTACTTAAGAAAAGCCAGACCAGAAAGATATATCTGTTTCATCCCAGCATTTAAGTCATTAAAAGCAGATGCATCCCTTAGAAAAATGAATCCTCAATTCAAAGCCACATTGCCGCAGGAGACATTACAAAAGTCTCATTTGCCACTGAAAAAATAAAAACAGACCAAAACAACCACATTTTTTTTCTGGGAAAAGAGTTGACTTTAGGCTTTGCTGGAAAGAATACTTTGTAGGAACCAGGGGTTCCCAGACTTCGTGAAGCGAGATAATTATTATTTTTTTAATTTTTAGTTATTTATTTTTAACACCAAAAACAACAACAAAATTATTTTTAAAAGTTTGGGGTGAAGGTCCCTCCACATAGGATTGTCAACTTTTAATTTTTCTAAATAAACTCATTCACAAGTGTTTCCTAGTGTCTCCATCACTCTGTAAGGAAAGGACATTTTAAGACAGGTCAGATTTTAAAATAACACACATGTTTAAAAAAACCACTATCTCAGAAAGAAAGTGTTCCTTCCTGGGTGAGAGAGCTGGAGTTTCCTCTCTCTACAGACTGAAGAAGCTGTGATCGCATATCAGAGGTGGCCTGCATCCGTGGGAACGTCCAGGAAATCTGATAAGACCAGTGACAAAGTATTGATGTTAGGGGTGGAAGCTTCTGGTTCTGGAAATTTTTTTGGTAATTTCATCATACTTTACTAAATTGTTATAGCACTAACAGTAATAGAAATAATGAAAAAACTGATAATAAAAATAATAATGAAAAATAATAATAATCTTATTTTTATTAAAATAAACTTTTATTTCTATTTTATTAAAAATAAAATAATAATGATAAATAGGTAATACTATTTATTAAAGATTAGATGTCGGCTGGTTACTATGTGCCGGACGTGTTGGCCTCTCTTAATTCCTGCAACAACCCGTAACACTGGTAGCATCACTGTCACCTGAGGAACTAGGTAACCATGGCTCAGAGAAGTTACAGAGCTTGCCCGAGGCACCCAACACTGAGCGGCTGAACTGGGATTCCCGTCCAAGTCCCCGGGAGTCAGACGCTAGTGCTTAAACTCAGGCTCCTGCCTCCTTCACATGACGCTCTCTTGTGTTTTCCTGTCTCAGGCTCTGCTTTTCACACATGTGCTCAGGGTTTGTTTGTTTTTTTTCATCTTCAAATCCTCAACACTCAGGCGCAGTGCCTGACAAACGGTAGACACCTATTCCCGATTTCTAAACAAGTGTATAAATGAAGACTTTCGGTTAGAGAAATTTGTTTTCAAACATAGGATGGTATGATAATTAAATGAGATCATAGACGCAAAACACTTAAAACTGCGCCTGACATAACACAGGAAGCCATTGATACATGTGAGTGCCTTTCATTACCGGTGTTAAGAAATCAGCTCCCCTTTGAGAAAGCTGTCTTGGCTTGGTCTGCTGGAGAATTTCCAGCAAACTTGCAGAGGAATCTTCATACAGGATATCTTCTACAGAAGGATTCAAAAAATTCAGAAATGACAATTTCTAAAATGCCCACATTTTTCTTCTTTTGCTGTATATATTATCATTATAACATGTCATTCTATTATATATGCCATGATATATATCATATGTAAATTAATGTCCCTTATCTTATGAATGAAGGATGTGCAATTTAATAATAAAATAAAATCAATCTTAAGGCCCTCCCTGATGAAAGAATTTTTAAAGCAAATCTTGCTTTGTTGGGCCCCAAAGTTATAAGTGGTTGAAAATTGTGGTTCCCCCGTGTATAACTTTGAAATACAAACTTTTCCTAATTTGAAAAGCAGGATTGACCAGTGCTATTTAGACAGAGCGCCCTGACATTCTCTGAGCGTGTCCTTTACAGATACAGTCTTAGGCTCAAGCTTAGATTTTTCATTCTCCTCTATGGCACTGTGAAAGCTGCATTGTGAGTCAGACTGTATTACTAGTACCAGGGGCATTGTATTATTCTCCCAGACCTTTGCTGGAAATTTCCCAAGATGGTAATGAGAAAATGATTACAGCAAGCTCCATTTGTCTCTGATTTCTGCACCCTAAATTACCAGGGGTCCCAGGGACCTTCCTCCCCAAGGCAATCTTGGGGACCAGACTGAGAAGGTGATGTTCCTGCTGATTTTTATTTCAGTCAGTGATACTCCCTGCTTCCTCCCCTGGACAGATGTTTCTCTGAGCAAAGCAGCCCTGGCTGCTGAAATGATTTCTAAGTCTCTCCCATCAGCAGGACTGGGGGACAAGGAGGCTGGTTACTCTTCAGCCCTTCAAATGGGTTAAAGTGTTGAAAGTTGGAGTTACCGCTATAGCAGCAGGATTTATAAATGTCTCAGTTCCCTAGGTTACATTGTGGAAAGCAACTTCATTGCATTTTGCCGTATAAAATAGACATTACCTAAGATAAAAAGGACAGGAAAAGAAAATTTGGGATAAAATAGATTCATGCATGTTTATTTTACCCCAGGCAGAAACAGGCTAATTGCTGACAATGTGGTACCCTGTGTTTGGGCTCAATGTGATTTCAGTATAGTGAGGTTTAGTCTCTGGTGCTGAGAGGTGAATAACCATTTTCCATCTTTGCTCATAGATGGAGAAATGTAAGTGGCTTCAAAATACTGAACAGTTAGATGTTGCTTGTAATACATTATTCTCACCAGACAGACAATGTCTGAATTGAGTTTTATAAAAATAATTTCACAGATAAATGTACACCTTAAGAAGAGGTAGAGGTAAATTAAAAGTATCTTTTCTATAGATAATACATAAAATATTATCTTTCATAGACAAATAGGCAAAATTATCTTTTTTCTTAGATGCGTGTATTTTCCAAAGAACTTAAAGTCAACCCAGAGCATCTTTTTGTGCATCTTCTTCATGAGTAAATTACACAGAAAAGTCCTACAGTCACATAACATAAACTTCTGCCCAGGCAGACCATTTTCTTTCTGTTCCTGAATTGGAACAACATAATACCCCAGATCATCTCAATCTTCTGCACACTAAATATCCCTCAGATGAGGAGCAACTGGTCTTTTGTACTGGAAACCCCTCTTAAACAAGACTGCTGTCAAGGATGCAGAGAGTAAAGATGATGTTTGCTTTATTGTTTTCAAGATAATCTCAAAGAGTTGTTGGCTGATGGGCTCCAGTCCTTCAGCAGCAAATAGAACAATTACAATTGGAAAAAAAAAAAAAAATTCAAACCCCTCCCACCTCTTTTCTACAGTAGATCAAGCCCCGAGAGTTATTTTGTTAAAAAAAAAAAACCTGGTCCAGAATCAGTTTTCCCTCCTTCCTCCCACTGCTTCCCTTTCAGTTTGTTCTTAAGGGTTTTTGTTTTTGTTGTTTTCTCAACCAATTCCATCTGCACTTGTGAATGATAATGAATTGGGTGCTCTTGGAGGAACTTGAACTTCTTGGATAAAAGATGTGTTCGATGTTTAGGTCGTTAACATTGACATGATTATCTTCAGAGTCTGGCCCCATTATCTTGATTATTGAGCCACTGTTTATTGTCATAGTCTGTCACAGAGCTTAACAACAAAAGGTTGTCAGCACGAAAGGACCCAAGTGATGCGGACAGAATGACTGATCTTCTTTTGATGAAATAGTTGCTGTTACTTGCTCTCGCTTCAGGGTGAATGACATAAAATGCTTCTGACTTCAACACCAGGACAATTATTTTCAAGCTCTGTTGAAAATCTGCAGATTTGAGTAGGTATCAATGTCCTTAAAAGTGACTATGCCCTTTGAGCCAGAAATTCTGTTTCTAATTCTACCAAGGGAACAGTAAAACATGCAGATTTATGTCCAAAACTAGTCATTTCAGTTTTGTTTATAATAGCAGAACATTGACGGCAATTCAAATGTCCAACTATTGAGCCAAGCAAATTATGTTATCAAGCACAACACCATGATTCAAAATCAAACCTTCAAATAATAGTTACTAAATACAGGGAAAATTCAAGGAGGGCATGGCAACTAACTCCAGTATTCTTGCCTGGAGAATTCCATGGACAGAGGAGTCTGGGGGGCTACAGTCCATGGGGTCGCAGAGTCAGACCCGACTGAGCGACTAAGCGCAGAACAGCATAGCATAGGAAAAATTCATGGTCTATTGTTAAATAAACTATGGATTAAAAAAAAATTGTAAGCCTGAAGTTCCAAGATGTTACATACTTGTGTATAGGTAACAACAAAGCCTGCAGGATTTTTCTGGTTCTTAGCCCTGGATGGGGGGAATTATTTTTATTCGTTCTTAATATTTTGCTCGATTCTCTCGATTTTCTATCACCAGTACACATTTCTCTGATAACTTGAACAATAGTAAATGCAAATTTAAAAAAAAACTAGAAGGATGCAAGCATTTGTATTTATCTGAAGTATGGATCCATCCATGGTCAAGTACACAGGTGAGCAGACATGCAAAAGCATCTCATGGACCCACTCTTCCAGGACCTACATGTTGTCAAAAGGAAGTCCCATAACATGCTTTTGCAGCTCCGAGCCCTTTATTAATGCCACACGTGCTCTTGTAAGGTTAAGTTATTAAGCGCTATACAATAATTGTCTCTACTCCAAAGCAGACATTTCATTTCACTTGCCTCGTGTGGATCTATTTCGGTATCATTTATCAGAGCCGCTTTTAAAGACACATCTCAGTCGGCTGCTTTCTCTTGTCCCTTTCTTTGAATGCAAGCCGACCTAAATGGCCCCAGTAAGAAATTAAATATAATTACCTATAGAAGCGCACAGGGGACAATGAGATCGCACCAGCTTCCGAAATGGAAAAAGGCCTTTGGAGGCCCCTCATCTTCATTCCTCCCCAGAGTTAATTTGTCTGCATTTCCTCCCTCGTTGGAGAACGCTTACACGCAGCCTCACAATGACCTGTTTAGTCGGCGGTGGAAAATTATGTCATTTGCAAGCAAGCTTTCAGCTGTGATATTTTATAATTGTTAAGATGAAAACCCGATAATCCTCTCCCCCTTCACATAAACTGCAATCCATCTTTAAACCTGTGATAATTCCGAAAACCTGCCGCTTAATAAACTAACAAACCCCAGGCCTATGTGATTTTACGGGGAGTCAATCTTTGATCAGCCAAGCTGAAATGGGTCTGATAAGGGGACGCCCTTCCACTCTGGGAGTCGCCACTTGAGTGGGTGATTGCTGTTTCCTCCCCGTCCTCAAGTGCCAAATAAGCAGAAGTCTTCCTGAGCTTCTTATCTCTTTCACTTTCTTCTCGAGATCTCTGTCGCTTTAATCCGGCATGTCTGCTGCTGGTTAACAAGGAAATCCTATGTCAATTATCGCCAACAACTTCCTGCTGCGAAGCAGCGGGGAATCAAAGTGTTTGAGAGCCTTTTCACACCAGAGAGTGGTGCAGGGCCTAATTAAATGGCCCTCATATCCTGCAGCCCGGTGGAGGCCACATGATAGATAGCTAATGAAAGATAGCCTAATTTTTCTAAGAACTGTTTGGAAGCTGGTGGGCTGTCCGGTGGGTTGCAGGTGTGTCCTGGAGTGGGACTGTGTGTTTTCTTTTTTTCTACTTCTGCTAAATGTAGTGGGCCTGTTGTTGGCACTGGACAGCAGGATCGGAAGAGAGCCACCTTTCGGGAGACTGCATCTTCTTAGAGTTGCTCTCCACATACGAGGTCCAAATGGAGCAAGAGAGGGATGTGCGTGAAGATACAGAATGACGTGATGTTCAGACCTGGAAGGAGAGCACTGTCTATGGACTGATTTACCTGGCCCCAACATGAAGATTCCTCCTCTGACTAAGGAATTCTCTGTTCTTTAAAGTTATTTATTTATTTATTCAGCTGCATCAGGCCTTAGTTGTATCATGTTGAATCTTAGTTCCCTGACCAGGGATCAAACCCAAGTCCCCTACACTACAAGGCAAATGCTTAACCACTAGGCCACCAGGGGAGTCGCTGATAGTGCTTTAATAAAATCATTTGATAAGATTGCTGCCAGTCATTCCTTTCAAGTTGACTTATTCCCTGAGGTACACATAGTCTGTAGACAGATGAAACTAAAAGAATGCTTTTTATTCTACTACATTTTTCATGTGAGAAATACTTTCGTGACTCACATTTGCTCTCACAATTTTTCTTTATCTGGAGCAGTGATCCTCAAAGTGTGGTCCCCGTGCAAGCAACTTTACCTGTCAACTTGCAAGCAACTCAAATTTCTCAGACCCCACTCCACAGCTTGTGACTCAAACAGTCGAAGGGTGAGATTGATGACCCCAGTTTTAACAAGCCATCCAAGCGATTCTGAGGCACGCTAAAATCTGAGAGCCCTGGTCTTGTACATGACTAGAAACTCTTGTAAATGGCCAGTTCAGATTGTTAATCATATATATCATCATTTGTTTTAAAAAAAAATCCAGCAAGTTACATAGTGGATAGATACCGCATGTTATTTAACCTTGATATGATGTCTGTCTACATTCTATCAAAATGCATGTATACAAGCCTGGGATCATTTCCTGAGTTCTGACTCGTGATGTAGTACCTTACTGAGTGAGGCGACTTTGTTTTCATTTGTGGAATAGGGGGGTGGGAGGTGGGAGTATATCCACTGAAATATTTAAACCTGTTTTCCAGAGCTGTGATTCTTAGGCTTGCAGATTAAAACAAAACCAAGGTACCAATAAGGTTTGTTGCTTATTTTGTTATGAGTAATATTTACCCCCCCAACATTTAATAAAAGAAAGCACAGTTTTCAAAATGACAAAAAGAAAACTTATAAGAATTATAAGGACATAATTTCAGAATAAACGTCAATCCTTTAAATGAAGTGAGGCTTGCTTATGAATAGTTCATTCTACTGTCTTCATTTTTCTCCTTTAATTATAGGTTTGGGAGTTCTTTGCCATGGAGTGGCATTGGCTTGGTTAACTGATATGTAGAAATGGCTAGTGTGGGTTTTGGTTACAGAGAGGAGGTAACTTTTTTTAACTTGGAAGCTTGTAACTCTTATAACTTGGAAGCAGTCATGTTGGTCTCTTGCTTAAGATTATTATCTGTTTCATGGAATGAAAAAATTCTCATAACATCACTTTAAGTGCTTTCTAGTTTGACCCTCAGCTCACTTTATTATCATAATTGTTACTACTAATAATATTGTGCCTATTACTATTATCATATCTACTCCTACTACTTCTACAGAATGCACATTAAACAAAACTCACTGTATCTAATCATTCCATAAGGTCATTTTTGTGGATAACCTCATCAACCACCAGATACTATTGCTATCTTGATTTTTACAAATAAGAAATGGAAGCACAGGAAAGTTAGATTGACTGCTCAATTACTAAATGAGAAAACTTGGGCTAAGAGTCAAGTGGCTCAGCTATTAAATAATTGCAAACTGGCTGCTATAGCTCCAGCCATCACACCTACATTCCAAAAAGGAAGAAGGAGGAAGAAAAGCAGCAAAAACCTCCCCTGATAACTTTAGTCTACATACCACTGTCATGAACTTAGTTGCATGGTCACTCCCAGCTGTAGGGGAGGATGGGATAATACGTTTATTATTTTTTTAATTTTGGCACATGATTGCTCCCTAATAAAATTAGTTTTGCTAGTGTGAAAAGGAAAAAATGAACGCTGAGTGAACTACCAGTATTTTCTTCCCTGATACAAGACATTCTCATTCACTATGGGGAAGAATTGCACTAATTCTCATGTGGCTGAAGGACTACTTGTATATCAGGTGGATTTTTGCCTTCCGGTCCCTTCACTGGGATGCAGACTTAAGTGGTATATGAAGGGGCACACTTATCACTCCTCTGGGAGGGGGGTTAATAATTATAGAGTGGCCATAAATATGGCTATGTGATTGGAAAATCAAGATGAACCCAACTCTGCGCGTTTTACATTTAGCTATGGTTTGATCTAGGACAGTCTAAAAATCATCACCTTTTCATCAAAATGTAAAATGAAAGCTTACCACATTCAAATCATCCGTGTCCTTTCCCCAAACATCTCACTTATACTGTGTCTGGCTTCTTGGTAGCGGGACACTTCAGGGCAGCATCTTCACATCTGTTCTCTCCCACAGCCTTTGTTCCAAGTCTATTCTGTCATCTACATTAACGTGATGTCAGCACATGCCCACAAGCTCACCCCACAACCCTCACCTGAACAACCAAAATGGACCATAACATTGTAAGACCAACGACGACTGAGAACTTTAAGATTCTATTTCCTCTAACTTTTTCTCAACAACATTCAGTTGACTTCTGCCCAGGATTCCAGAATATCCTAAAGATAACAGTAGTGGAGATTTTGTGGGACATTTGTTCCTACATTGAAATGTGAACCAGTTCTTCAAAATTCTAATTTGAGTGTTTTCCTTTTAAATGAATAATTTAGATATCAAATATCTTTCTTTGTGTGTCTATACGAAAGATCATACTATCACCTTTTAAAAGTTTGTTACAGACTCACAGAGAAACGGGAAGAGTGAGGACCATATTACAGTCTATAACTATTTGAATTATGGTGGATTAGTTTAGCATCATCTCAATGGGGTGAGGACATAGGAAGCAGAAAGAAACATTTTCCCACAAGGAAAAGCACACAGCTTTGGAATGAGACCAGTGTTTGAAATCAAGCTCAGATGCTTACTGGCAAACTTCCTAAGCTTTTCTAAATGTTGGTTTTCTCATTTGCAGAATGGGTTGCTGTGAATGATGACAATTACAGCAATGGACATTTATTGAGGGTGTCTCAGGGGTTGGACACTAAATGAATTATGTTCATTATTTTATTAATTCTCATCATGATCTAATAATGTAATTACTGTTAACATTTTCACGATAATATCTGTTTCAGGTATCTATAGCCACATGACGACCCCTGACTTTCAGTGGTAAGCAGTAACCCTCCCTCTAGCTCACTTTGAGCTGGAAACTGAGGCTGAGCTCCGTTGAGTTACTCTGGTCTCGGATGGACTCTCAAATCTCTACAATCAGCTGCAGGTCAGCAGGGCAGCTCTGCCTCGGGGATTTGGCTGCTGGGTGACAGGGGTGATTTGGGTCATAAGTCTTTCCTCATGAAGTTAGCTAGCCTAGGCTTGTTCATATGGTAGAAGCAATGTTCAGAGTGAAAAAGAGACAGAACATTAGCCCTGTTGAGATACAGGCGCAAAACCAGCACGTCATCACCTTGCTGTATGCAGCTGGCCGAAGCAAGTCCATACCACCAAACCCAGATTCAAGGAGTGGGGAATGGACTCCATCGCTTGATGGAAAGAAACACAAAGTCTCCAAGGAAGGAGGGTAATGGTAGACAGTTTTGCAAACAGTCTCCCAAGTCTCTACCTCATAGACTTGTTGTAAGGATTCACAAATAATAATAGCTAATCTTACTTAATTCTCATAATAATCCTGTGATATAGGTATGATTAGTGTCTCCATTTTACAGCCAAGTGAGCTGAAGCAGGGAGATGCTCATTTTCTTCCCAAAGTTGCAAACTGCAAATGAGGAGCCAGACTCGCATGAAGGCAGTTCAGGTGAAATTTGTCTAGGACGGCATCTGGGTTAATAGTATATGATACCAATTTCAGTTTCCTGGTTTTGACAATGTGTCATGGTTATGGAAGACTGGATGGTTGCAGGAAGCTGGGCGAAAGGTCCATAGGAACTTTCTGTACTGTAGTTTGCAACTTCTTGTGAATCTTAAACTAAGCACAATTTTTAAAAATTGAGGCAGTTCAAATACTGAGCTAATGTTCTTTATATGAGGACTGTAGTGCCTAGTCACACAGTAGGTGTTTAATAAATGTTAGCTTCCTCTGCTGAAAGCCCATTATCCATTTAAAATGAAGAGATAGCATCTCAAGTTCCTAATTCAGTATAAGCCTGGGCACCACCTCAAACAGGCTTGGAAATGACCACTCCGATGTGGCCTGGGGAAGTCTGGGATGTCGCAGGGCTACAGCTGGTCTCCCATTAGGGCAAACTTCTCAGTTACAGGGCAAAAGCGGATGTGTTTCAGAATTTCTGCTCTTTGAAGATTACTTTATGGAAAATCTTTTTCAGATCTCACGGATCCCTGAGGAGCCTCAGCTTGGAACTGGGAAAACTGTTGGGAAGTCTAATTAAAAGAGAACAACGTGATACTCGGATTTATTGAACTTGATAGGGTCAAGTCAGGCATGGTTTCTTACCTCTCCTCCGAGTTAGTGGAGAAAAATTCTGTAACAGGGAAAAAAAAACATTAGTAAATGATAGGGTACAATAGACCTAGTTAGGTTGGATTTTCACAAAGAGTGAGATAGCAGGCTTTGAAAAAAACTTGAAAGGGAAATAAATAGCCAGGTGTTAGAGTCACAGAGCTGGCAGAACAATAATAGTAACTATAATAAGAACTAGGAGGCAGGTGCTGCTGGCAATGGACGTGGCCGTGACCTGCTGCTTTAGCTAGTTCTGCGAGCCCAGTGCCTGTGTATTAATGATTAGAGGAGAAGCGGGTGATGTCCAGAACCTTGCAGAAGATGTTTTCTCGTAATGGCCAGTGGGTTTTACATGATACCTTGACAGATGAAAATAACGACTATACCCATAATGGTAATAATAACAGTAATCATAGCATTTATTGGGCACTTATTCTGTGCCAGGAACTCTTTTTAGCATGTTACCCTTGTTATCTCATCGAATCTTCACAATGTTTTACGAGTGAGGAAATTGAGGTCTGGAGATATTAAAGAACTTTTCAAGGCTTGCAGGGGAAGCGAGGATAAAAGGATGCGTTGTCCCAGTGTGGCGACAGGCTCGTTTTGGAAAAGCGTTCTGGGACATAACACCCACTGAGGTCACCTTCCCGATCGTCAGTTTTCCAGGGGATGTGGAGTGTCCGGGGTTGGAGCAACGAGGCTCCAAGGTCACTCCTCCCCAAGGACAGAAACCAGGGTGCCTGCTTCTCAGGTGGAAAGTGTTGAACTTTCTCCAGACTCTTAGTTTTTGAGTATTTCATCTGGAATTTATTTTTGTTTATGACGTGAGGTTTGAGATGTAGCATTCACCTCCACCCCAAGGGCCAACCAGTTCTTTCTGCGTCATTTAGTTTATAAACTACCCTCTTCACATTGAATCAAAGCGCCATCTTTTACATATATTATGTTCTTATATACACGGTGAGTTATTTCTGATTCTCTGTTTTGTTCTTTATCTGTTAATGTATTCCTGTGTCAGTGGCATATTGCTTAGATTATAGTGTAGTGTAGTATATCATACACACACATAGGTATAGTATAATATAAGGAGTTTCATAGTGTTGTAGGGTAACCCCTCCAAATATTGTTCCTCTTTCAAACTTCTCTTAGTCACTCCCAGATAGTTATTACTTACATATAAGCTTTAAAATAGCTTCATGCACTCCCAGCATCCCCAGCACCTCAACACACAAAACGCACAGGGATGCCGAACTGAATTGTGTTTTATTTCTGAGTTAATTTGAGGACTGATACTTTTACGGCATTAAGCTTTCTTTACTAGGAACATGATATGTTCCTCCATTTCTCTGGGCCTTATTTTAAGATCTTCAATAAGATTTTATAGCTTTCTTTATATAGGCTCTATTCCCTTATTATTAAATTTATTCCTGGTTAATATGGTGAATAGGACTTTTTCACTTCCCTTTTGTAACTGGTTTTCACCAGTGTGGCAGGTACTGTGGCTCTGGCCCACATCCATCCAGACTCCTGACTGAAGTGCTCCCAGGTTGACATCCTTCTCCATGTGCCCGTGAATTAACATTCTCTAGGAGACTGACAGGAAATGAAATACAAATTTCCCAGCTCCCTCTCCTCTCCCTCACCTCACCCCTAGCTCACCCTTACGGCCACACGAGAAGTTCTCTATGGCCAACTAATGGAGGAGAAAAACCCAGTCTGGGGCTCACACATGGGTCAGTTCAGTGTGTTGTGGCAAGCTAGAAATAAATGTCACTACACTACATTCACTCGTGGGTGACACTGGAAACTGGGGGGCGGAGAATCCTTCCAGCTCCAAGGAGTAAATTCTAAACTTTGTCATGAACTTGGTGTGGCAGGAGACATGATCTGACATAAGGATAAACATAGACTCCTGGGAAGTGGTGAAAGGTCTGGCTGGTTGGACACAGATCTCAAAGCATTAGATCAGAGGCAAAGAGGTCTAGGAAGATGGATGTGGAATAGATTCCAGGCAGTGGGTTCAAGGTGACCTACATCATTGCCACCATCACTGTTCATTTGCAGAGGGGGCCCGAAACAACACACAGAAAGTGGTATCAGCCAGGCCCTGCCCTGTCCACCCTGGTGCTTGCACGACAGGTCCATGAATGGAGCAGTCAGGTAGTTTCCTTTCACCACGGCTGATGCATCTCCTGCAGATGCTGCTGGATGCGTGAGCTGAACACATTCTGCAGACCAATGCTGACCAGTGCTGACCGCAGCTGCAGACCAATGCTGAACCCGCAACGAGACCAGTCCTCGAGCAAAGAGAACATGACTTTTGGTGATATTACATTGGAACTCTTTCATCCTGGAGGAAGTGACAACTTGTCTTTGTTAGGATTGAAACATATTCTGGGCATGGGTTTGTCTTTCCTACTATTCAAGAGCTCACAGAGTTTCTATATTCTCACCTCCCCACTGAATTCTTATGTTCAAACCCCCAGGCCCCTCCCCCCATACGTCATTTTATTGTGCTTCAGTTTACTACACTTTGCAGGTATTGCATTTTTTTTTTTTACAAATTGAAGGTTTGCGGCAACCCTGACTTGAGCATGTCTCTCAGTGCCATTTTCCAACAGCGTTGGCTCACTTTGTGTCTCTGTGTCACATTTTGATAATTCCCGTAATATCTCAGACTTTTTCATTATGATTATATTTGTTCTGGTGATCTGTGATCAGTGATCTTTGATGTTACTACTGCAGAAAGATCACGGTTCTGAAGGATCAGATGATGGTTAGCATCTGTTTTTAGCAATAAAATATTTTAAATTAAGGTATCTACATTTAAGAAATTTAAAAAAATTTAGTTTATTTTAATTTCTATTTATTCTTGGGTGTGCTGGGTCTTTGTTGCTGCTCCCGCATTTTTCTCTAGCTGCGGTGAGTGGAGGCAACTCTTCATCATGATGGGCAGGCTTCTCATTGTGGAGGCTTCTCCTGTCGTGGAGCACAAGCTCTAGGGTGTGTGGGCTTCAGTAGTCGCAGCGCACGGGCTTAGTTACTCTTCAGCATATGGGGACTTCCTTCCTGGCTCAGGGATCGAACCCATGTCCCCCGTATTGGCAGGCAGATTCTTAACCACTAGATCACGAGGGAAGTCCTTCTACATTTTTTTAGACACAATGCTATTGATCACTTAACAAACTACAGTATCGTGTTAACATAACTTTTATATGCACTAGGGAATGATTTAATTGGAGTCATTTGCTTTATTGTGGTGGTCTGGAATTGAGCGCACACTATCTCGGAGATATGACTATATTTGGAGACAGGGCCTTTATGGAGGTGGGGCCCTGATCTCATAGATTTAATGTTCTTTAAGAAGAGACACCACAGAGCTTGCTCTCACTCTTTCTCTCTCTTTACCCTTTTTGAACATGGCAAGAGGGTGGCCATCTATAAGCCTGGAAGAGAATTCTCACCAGGAATAGAAGCACATAGATCTTGCACTTTCCTGCCTCCAGAAAGATGGGAAATACATTTCTGTTGTTTAAGTCAACCAAGTTGGTATTTTGTGATATACAGGAGGGTTAAATATATTTATTAAAAGAATAAATAAATGAATGAAAGCAATTATTCAAGTTAAGCATTTTAGTTCTTTGAGGTTACTGATACAGTTTGATAAAATATATTGTTAGTTAAGGAATGATGTTAAATCATACGAAATTACCATTTCAGCAGATTACAAACAGCCACATATCAATAATTTCATATGGCTCAATCTAATCCATATCTAACCTAGAATTTTAAAATAACATTTACTATTTCATATCTGCGGCTTAATAGAAAATTATTTAACATCCATCTGAACTTCTGCCAGTCTGATCCTTCTTGATGATACAGCACAGTAGCTTTGGACTAAAGCTTTAAAGAAATAAATCCATGTTCAAATCTCCTACTATTTGTGTGACCTTGGGTAAATCACGTAATTTCTCTGAGCTGAAATTTCCTCATGTAGTAAATGGGAAAAATATTTTCTTCATAGTGTTGATATGAAGGTCAACTATGATGTTGAAATAAAGTAATTGGCACAATGCCTACACATAGTAAAGGATCAATACATGATTTCTAATGATACTCTTATTATTATTAATTTGTTTCGGTTACCTCTCTGTAAGATATTTAACGTCTTGTCCTTTCAAAACCAATTTATAGTGGTAGATAGTTGTGATAGATGTCACAATAGTGTTTTGCTTCTGGGTAGGAATAAATACTGACTATGAAGAGGCCTGCCTGAAGGAACCTTTTAAAAAAAGTTATTTATTTATTTGTATGCATGGCATGTGGGATCCTATTTATTTATTTGTATGCATGGCAGGAGTGGAACCTGAGTTCCCTGCACTGGAAGTGCAGAGTCTTAATCACTGGACCAGCAGGGAAGTCCAAGAAGGAACCATTTTTGGGTTGAAAATGTTCTTAGTCATAATCTGAGTAGTGACCACATGAGTGTCCACCTATGTAAAACACCACCACTGTATACTTAAGATCAGGGCAGTATTCTGTTTGTGTTATAACTCAGTAGAATCGCTGCCCTTTTGAGGAGTGGTAACTAACATGGTGAAGAAGCTGTTTAAATATCCAGCAACGTGTGCTCCGTCACCAGTTGTGTCCAACTCTTTGTGCCCCCATGGATTGTAGCCCGCCAGGGTCCTCCGTCCATGGAATTCTCCAGGCAAGAATACTGGAGTGGGCTGCCATTTCCTCCTCCAGGGGATATTCTCAGCCCAGGGATCGAACCCGAGTCTCCTGCGTCTCCTGCATTGCAGGCAGGAGCCATTAGGGAAGACCCCCCACCCCCAGAAACTTACATAGAGGCAATTAAGCACCACATTTTATTTTATAAAAGCCATCATGTGTGCTGTACTGAGTCTCTCAGTTGTGTCCGACTCTTTGCTACCCCATGCACTGCAGCACACCAGGTTCTTCTCTCCATGGGATTTACCAGGCAAGAATTCTGGAATGGGTTGCTATTTCCTCCTCCAGGGGGTCTTCCCAACCCGTGGATGGAACCCCAGCCTCTTGTGTCTCCTGCATTGGCAGGCTGATTCTTCACCACTGCGCCAGCTGGGAGGCCTTCAGAGCTTCATGTAAAATTCCTCCCCCACCCATTTCCCTTCTTCCTGTGCCACCCTGCCCTCCAGCCTCTCTGCCTTTAGAATCTGTAGCACATGTTCACAACCCAGCACGCAGGTAGATATGGTCATGAAAAATGCCAAAAGGGGAGTTTTTAGGCAATCTGATGAGCAGCAATGTATAATTTATATATGGTGTGTGTATGTGTGTGTGTGTGTGTGTGTGTGTGTGTGTGTGTGTATGGAATGGAGGTTGAGGATCAGCACAGAAACCTCTTGTTTCTGGCAAATGAGTCAGTCAGTATAGGATGTTGATTTAGTTGAGAGATTATCACCCTACCTATGAAATTTAAAAAAGAGGCAATACTTATTGAGCATAACCTCTCTGAACCCTGAGTTTTTCTCATACACACACTGATATTTAGGACATTCCTTTTATTTAATTCCTCTTACCATAATCAGGGGGGATTCCCTGGTGACTCAGCGATAGTGAACTCACCTGCAAAGCAGAAGACGCAGGTTCGATCCTTGGATCAGTCAGATCCCCTGGAGAAGGAAATGACAACCCACTTCAGCATTCTTGCTTGGGAAATCCCATGGACAGAGAAACCTGGAGGGCTACAGTCCATGGGGTTGCAAAGAGTTGGACGCAATAAACAATAACAATAATCAGGGCCCTCTCTTACTATGTTCTCTGTAATGTGTTTGTTCTTAGGAGAAATCCCACTCTTTTCCTCTGGTTGCTGTTTGTAAGGTCATGTCTACATACCTCAGGAGCCTGGACTTTTCTGTGGAAGCCATCAAAACAAATGCCTACCTCAGCACAAATGAATATGTTTAAAGACTCCAGTTTCCACATGGCCTAAAACATTTCTGAATGCAGGGAGGAAAGGGAGCAGGTTTCCCTTGGATGTATGACCGGATAAAAATCTATCAACTTGGTCCTTCTGGCAGCCGTGCGGATATTACCATGGTTTAAACTTCCTGGAACCTTCTGGAGCCTCACGGAGCATCAGGGAAGATGGTCTTTAATCAGAACTCTTTCCCCAACCTTCCCCTGCACGTTTATCAAAAGCAACACCAGCAGTGAGATGATCAATCGCCCCAAACCGTTTTTAGACTCGTCTCTTCCTCAGAAGAAAGGGAAAAGTTGTTTCAATTCACACCACACACCGCTTTATGAAGATGATTTCAGTCATGATTTCCTATGTGCCTGTGTAAAAGAAAGAGTGGAAATAAAGAACGAAACCAATAAAGACCAAACCAAAAGCACATGTCCCAAAGGGGCGCACACCAGGCGAACAATGGCTGCTCAACAGATGAGTCCACCGAAATGTAAAATATTCCACGACATCGTGGCAGCTTTGAAATGCTACACTTTCTGGTGCTCATGTGTTAATCATCTGAGGGGACTTTCTCAGCTCAGCAGAAGGGACGGCCTTCTCTTTCTAAGCTCACACCACTGACAGGGCGCACAGCTCAGCATCGAAGTGACAGGACGAAAAAACAGCCAGCAAACCACTGCACGAAGGAGAAAACAAAGAAAGAACCGGGGAAGGAGAGAGGGTAAACGAGTTATTTGTACCCCTTTCACTTCCAAATGAAAATTCACTGAAGGTATTTTCCTGCATATAAGCTTTTCTTTGAGTTAGTTTCAAGATAAGTCATAAAACTATAATCATATTAATGATTAATGATGCCAGGAAAGCAAAGTGACATAATGAGAAGATTTAAGGTTCTACAAAAAAATAGTTAAAGATTCTCTTAGGAAATCCATCTACTTTAAGTAGTATCTTTGAAAGCAAAGAAACCATCAACAGCCCTAAATTTAAGACCATACATAAAACACCTCCCCCACTGTTATTTCTAGACAGGGTCATTCCAGATATCTAGGAGTTAGAAAAGACTGCTTTTGCGGAGAAGGCGATGGCACCCCACTCCAGTACTCTTGCCTGGAAAATCCCATGGACGGAGGAGCCTGGTAGGCTGCAGTCCATGGGGTCGCTCAGAGTCAGACATGACTGAGCGAATTTACTTTCACTTTTCATTTTCATGCATTGGAGAAGGAAATGGCAACCCACTCCAGTGTTCTTGCCTGGAGAATCCCAGGGACGGGGGAGCCTGGTGGGCTGCCATCTATGGGGTCGCACAGAGTCGGACACGACTGAAGCGACTCAGCAGCAGCTTTCCAGAAAGCGATAGTAACCCCAACCAGAAAGAATATGTCAACCTCATACAATATGATACATTTGGGGACACGTGGCATGAGTGTGAGATAAACTAGGTGCATGCACCCACATGCGACCTGTGCATCCCTTTGTGAGCAACTAGATCTCTGGTGACATGGAGTACAAGTGACCAAGAGGTTAGGCAGGGGACCCTGGGCTGTTATATTACCGCCAAGGAAGACCTTTCTCCTATTTGAGACGTGCGTGCTTAGTCGTGTCCGACTCTTTGCGACCCCATGGACTGTAGCCCACCAGACTCCTCTGTCTGTGGAATTCTTCAGGCAAGACTACAGGAGTGGGTTGCCATTTCATCTTCCAGGGGATCTTTCTGACCCAGGGATTGAACCTGCATCTCCTGCAGCTTCTGCATTGGCAGGCAGATTCTTTACCACCGTGCCACTCGGGAGGCCCTTTCTCCTATTTGACAGAGAGTGTCTAAGTATCCAAAGATGGATGAGGCTGCCCACAGGATGGTGAGGTTGCCACTGGCATGACTCAAGCAGCAGCTCGAAGGGTCTTGGTGGCCATATTGGGCCAAACCAGGAGTTCTCTAACTTTGCTGCACACAGAATTGCTGGGGGAGCTTTAAAGCCATTCCTACCTACTGGCTGCATCTACCCTGTATGAAACTCACGCATCTATATTCTCTTAAGTTTCCTAGATGTTAGAATTACCCAGGGGCTTGGTCAGAGCTCAAGAGCCCCAGCAAACAAATGTTTCTGAAAACTTCCCTGCACACAGGCCACCTGGGCATGCTGTTGAAATGCAGATTCTTGGTGGGGTGAGTCTCAGGGAGAGTCTGGCTTTGCTAACCATTTTCCAGTGAGTCCCCACCTGCTGGTGTGGGAAGCACATTTGGAGCAGCGGGTCCCAGATGACTGAAGTCCTCATCAATTCCGAGTTTCTCTGGGATTCAGCATCAAAGTGGGGAAAGAAATAGGGCACAGTGGTTAGGTAGAGTGGTTGCAAGCTGAGGGCAAGCCATTTTTCTCCGAAGCCTCGGTTTCTCCTTTTGAACAGAGAAGAGGCTTGGGAAGGACTCCAGGGCCTCCTCCAGCTCTCTCTCTCTGTCGGGGGAGGAAGGGCCCACAGTTTCTAGAATGCCCCAAAGAAGATTGGCCACAGGGTAGGTTGGGAGGCCTCTTGGGCTCCCGAGTTGTCCCTGTGCCCTTGTCCTTCATTGATCTGCACTGTTCCTCCAGGGGGATCAAGTCGGGAAGGCTGCAAGGAGGAAGAAGCAGGGCTGAGAGATGAGGGTGCAGACCTGAGTCAGGGTGAGGCTCAGTGTGAGCCCTGGTGGCAGCTTGAGGCCTTTGGGTGGGGGTCAAGAGGGCACCACGAGAGGAGCCTTTGAGCCCCATGGAGAGATAGGAGCAGGACCAATGGAGACATTTGGACAAGATGAAATTTGCTTTGCTGCTGAATCAATAGTTGTTAGTATCTACCAGACATTCATTTCCATTAGAGGTTGACTGTTGTAGGGGAGAGAGGAGAGAATGAGAAAACCGTCCCCTCCCCACCTCCAGTGGAATCACCTTTTATCCTAGCAATTTAGTGCTGTCCCCAGCTCACAAAAGCCTCAGCAGCTAAGTGGACACATCCTTGTTAGAAAACAGTTGCAGAAGTGTTTATGGTCCCAGAGCATGGCCCTGGGTCTCTACTCCCCCTTTAGCAGATTGCTGTTGGTTTCTCTATCACTACGGTGCCAAGTTTCCCAGTTTTTTTGCAATTGAGGGATTTTAGGATTTGACACTTTCAATGCTAAAATTAGGCGAGTCCTGGCAGCCCGGGACGAGTCAGTCACCCTCTTCTCCAGAGCCCCTCAGACCACCTCTGACTTCAGCTATAGCTGTGGTGGACAGTTCCTATACAATCTCAAAGGCTGTTGCACCTCTCCTTTCTGTCATTAGGCCTTCTCTAAAGCCCCAGACGTCTAGAAGGGTTGTTACTGTTCAGTCCCTAAATCATGTACAGCTCTTTGCAACCCCATGGACTGCAGCACACCAGGTTCCCCTATTCTTCACTGTCTCCAAGAGTTTGCTCAAATTCATGTCCATTGAGTGGGTGATGCTATCTAACTGTCTCATCCTCTGCCACTCCCTTCTCCTTTTGCCTTCAATCTTTCCCAGCATCAAAGTGGGGAAGTAAATTCTTTGAATGGCTGAATGGTCCAGGGTTCCCTTCTTCGGAGAGACAGTTCTGAAGCACATTCTATGTGCTCTCTCAGAGGGCTGCAGTGGGGCAAGCACCGGTTGCCTGTGGCAGTAACTTCTTAGGAGAAAGGTACGGGGATATTTCACCAACCTGCTGAATTTGCCCCACATGACCCGGGGGACTCTGGGAGCAAAGCTATCCTATGGAGATGGGAGAGTTTCCCAGCAATCAGCCATCACTTCTGTTTGTCCACACAAGTGGAAGGCAGCTTTCGGAGTGCAGCTTAGCTTCACCTTCCATCCCCCGACCTCCCTCCCCAGGGCTCAGCCGCATTTAAAATTCAGTCACGGTCATCAGCAAACCCCTCTGAGCAGAAACAATCCCATCGTTCTCTCCGACTTGCAAAGGTGTTTAAGATATCTAAATATTTTAAAGGTATCTACGAGGATTGCATTCTTTTCCTAGTGGTGACTTGATGAATAAATGATGCCCTAATTTCAGTTTAATTATTGTCTAATGCTCTCTAATTCATTTCAGATTGGTGTTTAACTTCTTTCCAACTTGACAACCTTTCAGGCAAAACTGATAAAAAAAAAAAAACTGGAGCATCCTTTAAATAGGAATGGATTATTTGTCTCTAGATATCAACTAAAGAAAAATAGCTGTTCAAATCCCTAATATTTTTGGCACTTTGTAAATTTAAACTCCATCTAAAACACATCTTTAAAAAATATTTTAAGTCAGGGAGGGATTTTCGCTCAGAGTCTAAGATTTTGTTCTGCCAAGTTTGAGCATGGAGCCGATTTTTACGGTTGAATTATAAGCCCCTGAAAATAGGTTTATTATGGAAGTGTGAACACACAACTATAGCCCATAGCAACATGAATGGCCCTGTTATCATAATGCTTATATCCTCTCCTTTGTGCTGAATCAGCAAAGCAAGACACCTGCTTTGGCCTTTTTGCTAATACATGTCAGTGTCAGTTAACAGCTTGTGTCCCTCTTTAGAAGAATGCCCCCAAAGTTTTTCGTAATCCTGGCGTTGCCAGGACCCCTATGTCTCTATCTCAGGAATTAATTTATCATTTCCAGTAGGATACTTGGTGACATTAGAAATACATTCTCTGGTGGAAGGAAAACTGGAGGCTTTGGTGAAGGTTTGCTTTAGTTGTGGGTGTGCATTGCATGGGGTGCTTCCCTGGTGGCTCAGACAGTAAAGAATCTGCCTGCAATGCAGGAGACCCAGGTTTGATCCCTGGCTCAGGAAAACCCCCGGAAAAGGGCATGGCAACCCACTCCAGTATTTTTGCCTGGAGATTTCCATGGATAGAGGAGCCTGGCAGACTACAGTCTATGGGGTTGTGAAGAGTTGGACACGACTGAGTGACTAACACTTTCTTTCATTGTGTGGATAGTTAACTGCTAGCTATCAAGCAAGCTTCTCACTAGACAGAAGCGACAGGTGTTAATCCCCCAAGCATGTTTCTCAGAGCCAGGAAAGAGAGTGCGGTGCACTGCTTCCAAGAGGAATCTGTATGCGATCCTGTTACTTGTCCAAAGTTCAAACATTCTACATTCTTTAGGCATCTGAAGTTTTCTTGAAGAAGCCTACACATCTATTTTCTGTAGTTGTTAAACTACCAAGTAGAACATTTGGAATTCCGTTGTATGAAATACAATTTCCATAACAGAATTAAAATTATACTCAGCTGTAGGGGAAATCACCGTCATGATTGGCTGGCAAAGGCAATCCCCAGTTATAGGCGTCTGCTCTCAGAGGTTCAGTCTCTGGGTAAAAAATCATAAACACCAGAGCTGCCTTAAACTTGTGCATAATTAAACCATAGAGAGGAACGTTTGACATTTGTCAGCTCTACATAGCCCAATATCAGTAAGCCTTAACCCTACTACCTGGAGCCCTTGATTAGTTAAATCTTGGTTTCCGGCCTTCTCCTCCACCCCTCCCCAGCCTTCAGCTCAGAAATGCTTTTAAGAATAAGAACTCCTGGCCTTTACTAAATGCTTGCTGTGGGCTTTCCTTCCTTCTCAGCTGGTAAAGAATCCTCCTGCCGTGCAGGAGACATGGGTTCGATCCCTGGGTTGGAAAGATCCCCTGGAGAAGAAAGGCTACCCACTCCAGTATTCTGGCCTGGAGAATTCCATGGACTGTATAGTCCCTGGGGTCACAAAGAGTCGGACGCGACTGAGCGACTTTCTTTCTTTCTTTCTTTTACTGTATGTAGGCACTTTCTATGTATTAATACATAAAATCCTCTTAACAACCCTAGAAGTAGGTGCTATTATTATTTCCATTTCTACAGAGGAGGAAATAAGCTTAGCAGCCAAGCAGAAATACTCAAAACTTTGGCTTTGTCGACAGACAGACTGTCCCAGTTTGCATCTCAGCTCAACCAGGCAGGTCTCAAAGCTACCAGATAGCATCTTAACTCTACTAGGTAACAGCTATGTGACCTCAAGCAAGTAAGCTACTTAGGATTTCTGTGCTTCAACTGCCATTAAAACATTATTTCTCTAAAATGGGGATAACAGTGTGAAGTTAAAGTTTCTTGAGATTAAAAATTTTCTCTGTTAATTAAACAAGAAAATTTTATATTCTAATTATGAAATACATTTTAAAATTCTTTTGCAGGTTATTGCACATGAGTTTAGGTTTTCATATTCTCCAAACATTATGACACACCTCTAATGGATCATGGTGTATCTGTGTGTATGCCCAGCATGGAAATGAGGAGTGGATGAGAGAGGAACCAAGAGCAAGATGGTATTTTTTCCTTTTGAAAGCAAGTGCTGCAAAGATTACATAAACCTGAAGTTGCCTGAGAAAGTCAAGATGGAGAGAAACAGAGGTAAGAAAGAAAAATAGCAACCCCCGCCCCTGAAAAAAACAAGCCCCCAAATATTCATCCTAGCACCTTGATCTAGTCATGTACCTGCAGTTACATGACTTCACTTCCATGGTCCATAATTACCACCCTTCCCTGGCTAGTTTGAACTGTTTTTATTACCTGAAATAAAAAATTCACACTACAGGTGGAAGAAGTTAACTGCATGCTGACCGCCAATGTGTAGTCTCCAGACCAGTTGGAACCAGGTTGATAATTGAGATTTCTAAAACATCACCCTGTTACTTCACCATCAATCAATCAGAAGGATGTTCACAGGCTGATTTCATACACTACAACTTCACCCCTAAGGTTGCCTTTAAAAACCCTTCCCGGAAAGCCGTTTGGGAGTTCAGGACTTTTGAGTATCAGCTAGCTGCCTGTCCTCCTTGCTTGGTCCCAAGTTGGGCACCTTGCAAAAAAAAAAAAAAAAAAAAATCTTCACCAAAAAATAATTCTAAAATAATATCCTACTTTATTTCCCCTCTGCTTTTCTCTTCCACAATTCAAATCTAATCTGAGAGACAGCATAGTATCTAGGCATCCATTCTTCTTTCCTCCCACCCATCCATTCCTCTTTTCACTTATTCATTCATTCAACAAACATCCACTGAGCATTCATTTAGAACCAGATGTGAAGGAACAAAGATGAATGCGCTCCTGCTCCTTGAAGAGTTATGGGCACACCCCCAAAACTGCAAACCCAGACAAACAGCTACTATATTTTAGGAATGAACAATTAGAAAGGTAATTGTATGAATGGGGTGGTGTGACTGTGGAGGAAATTTCTTAATATCTATCTCTATGTATAATTTCTTAAAGGTTTCTTAAAATATTGTATGGATTATATTTTAAGTTTTAATAGAGTTCCCACCTTTTCCATAAATCTCCTAAACAGAATGATGATGCATGTTTGAATGAAGGAATGAATTCTCAAACTTCAGACCCCCTCCCCATGCACACATTCTTTGCACCACCCTCAAAAGACTCCAGCCTGAAGTCAGGGGAGAAGAGTGTGCTCAGTATTTAAACAGCTTGAAAACCCCTGTTATCTTCTGCTGAAACAAGATGTGAATTTATCTCCTGCTGAAATGAAGGGATCCTTTCTCAAGAGCCCCTCATAGAAGCCCTTAAGTCACCTCCTATGAGTGTCTTTTAATCACAGATAGAGATTCATCTTCACATAGATGTTATTTAAATGTGTGCCTAAAAAACTGAAGAGGACTTCCCTGGTAGTCTAGTGGCTAAGAGTCCACCTGCCAATGCAGGGGACATGGGTTCTATTCCTGGTCCTGGAAGATCCCCCGTGCTGCGGGCAACTAAGCCTATATACCACAACCAGTTTCTTCTCCAATTTTTAAAAAATATTTATTTATTTGATTTTTACTGCACTGGGTCTTTGCTGCTGAGCATGGGCTTTCTCAGCAGCAAAGACCCAGTGCAGTCAAAATCAAATAAATAAATATATTTTCTTAAAAAAAATTGAAGAAGAAACTGGCCTGTCCAATTGATAAATTATTTTTCAGACAATCCTCTCTAGTTAGAGTACCTAAATCTTTTCACAAAAGTGATCAAACATAATGTAAATTTATGAGGAATGCATCCTTGATTTGTTTTCATTTGAGATTATTGTGGGCTTATCTATTTATTTTGCAAATAAACTACGAAAACCTCTAATGTGCAGTATTATTTGGTAACATGATTGGGTTTAGAATTCACGTTGGACATAATAGGCTATCAAAGGAAACGTCGCATCAGAATCTTTTGTGTTGTGTGTGTGAAATGTTCAAAGTAATTACAAATGTGACGAAATCTAAATTGTATGTTTAGGAAGAAAATGGTGCTAAAAACTCTTGCTGGATGTTCAGATAATACGAGCAGCTTATAAGCCTTTCTGCTTTGTTCTCTGTGTTATAAATAATATCAGTGAACCTGAAGTCACTCAGTTGTGTCCGACTCTCTGAGACCCCAGGGACTGTAGCCTACCAGGCTCCTCTGTCCATGGGATTTTCCAGGCAATAGTACTGGAGTGGATTGCCATTTCCTTCTCCAAAGGATCTTCCCAACCCAGGGATCGAACCTGGGTCTCCTGCATTGTAGACAGACGCTTTACCATCTGAGCCACCAGGGAAGTCAAAAGTAATATCAGAAGCATCCCCAAATCATGGGTTATTTATAAAACACTGACAAAAAAATCTGATGTTTTTTTAAAAAAATAAAGTTATACTTTTCAGTCTTGTTCCATATAGCCATCTTGCTGGTGCACATGCTTACAAGTTTTTATCAATATTTTAATTTTTCATAGTGACACAGTCAAATATATGATTGCATTTCAACACAGTGATGCAAATCACAAGTTTTGGATGGTTGAGAGTAGGGAGAATTTTCATTTTGGTGGTGACCAAAGATGAGAGATGGGAGATACTTGGGTCACTTTAAAATTATTATTTATCTATTTATTATTGACTTACAAGATTCTATTTGTTTCAGGTGTACAGCATAGCTCACAAACCACAGAAAGTTGTTATATGATATTGGCTATATTCCCAGTGCTGTGCCCTACATCCCTGTGACTTATTTCATTGTTATTAGGTTTTAGTGAGGCACTTTTTATAAAAACATTTTTAGAGAGAGGTGGAATAAAAGTTGGGGGTTGTAAAAAAAAAAAGAAAGAAAAGTTCCATTGCATTCCCCTTTCTCTCCCTACATCACCATCTTCCCCTGGCCCCCTCTAGAATTCTGGGCCCAAATCTTCCAACTGATAGCACGTCTCCAGCCTTCCAATCCCCGTATAAAAGGGACGAGAATCTTTTCTCCTTTGGCAGTTAGCCTCCAAGTATTTGCTCAAAGGGACAGTGTTGAGATCAAAATAGGAAGGAGATGTCACCTGGTAGCAGTTTCTATAATGCCGTGAAATATTGATATTTTGACCTTGAGCAACCATGGCAGTCAAAGCCTCTAGAGAAGCGCTTCTCAAACTTGAATGTGCAGAAAAGTCACCGGGGGTCTTGTTAAATGCAAACTCTGATTCAGGAGGTCGCGACTGAGTGATTTCATTTTCACTTTTCATTTTCATGCGTTGGAGAAGGAAATGGCAACCCACTCCAGTGTTCTTCCCTGAAGAATCCCAGGGATGGGGGAGCCTGGTGGGCTGCCGTCTATGGGGTCGCACAGAGTTGGACACGACTGAAGCGACTTAGCAGCAGTAGCAGCAGGGTGGGACCTGAAGTTCTGCGTTTCTAACAAGCTCCCAGATGATGGCGATGCTGTTGATCCTCAGACTGCACTCTGAACAGGGAGGTTCTAAAGAACCTAACTTGTTCTTGTTCAATTCTTCATTGAGAGAAGAATTGAGAGATGAAGAAAAGCGTGTGTGTGTTGGAATTGGCCTCCTAAGATTTGACCAGTTCTATGCCAGCCAGTACAGCCCCCTTGCTCTGATGAATAATCAAAATATTTTTGAGTCCTTGTGAAGTTCTGGGCTTCTTATAGTTATTTCAGGATATTACTGTTACTCAGATCCTTACTGTTATTGCAATCCCCAGTTTACAAATGAGGCACAGAGAAGTTAATTCTCTTGTCTAAGGTCTCAGAGCTAGCAACAGAAGAAGGACTTTGGGGGCCCAGTCTGCCAGAATCTGTACCGCATGCTCTAAATCACAAGGCTATCCCTTCCTCTGAAGATGTGTTTCAAGCTCTTTCCGTTCTTAGGAACTTGGCATATGCTGTTCCTTCTGCTAAGACTGCCCTTCCCCACCTTTTGCCTGACTGCTTATCCTTGAGATTTCAGCTGATATGTCACTTCTTAGTAAGGCTTTATCGGACTTTGTCCTCAAATTAAACCAGCCCAGCGTTCTGCTTTTTTACATAGCATTAATTTCCCTCATGAGAATTGAAAATTTCTCACAATTTTCAATTATTTCATTATTAGTGGTAATCTGCTTTTATACCTATTTATTTCATAAAACTATAAGCTCTATGAAGCTGGGGACTGTTTATTTCGCCAGTCCCTAGTGCCATGCCTATTACAGTGACCGTACTAGCACAATGTCCAGTAGAGCCTGTCTTCTTATTAGACTGACTGAGGTGAGTGTGAGTGTGAAAGTCGCTCAGTCGTATCTGACCCTTTGCAACCCTATGCGCTATACAGTCCATGGAATTCTCCAGGCTAGAATACTGGAGTGGACAGCCTTCCCTTCTCCAGGGGAGCTTCCCAACCCAGAGATCAAACCCAAGTCTAGCGCATTGCAGGTGGATTCTTTACCAGCGGAGCCACAAGGGAAGCCCAAGAATACTGGAGTGGGTAGCCTATCCCTTCTCCAGGGGATCTTCCCAACCCAGGAATCAAACTGGGGTCTCCTGCATTGCAGCCAGATTCTTTACCAACTGAGCTCTCAGGGAAGCTATCAGATTGACCTATAGAATGACTGATTTACTAAATGAATGAATGAATGAATGAAATTTACATTCTGCAAATACCAGCTAAGCCACTAGGGGGCAAGTATATGCATCACACTTATAGATGGATGCAAATGTACCACATACGGTTGACATAAGCAAGAAAATAAATTCAAGCAGTATTATACTTTTCACATGTGCCATTGGCCATACAATAGGTGGAATAAGAAACTCCTTTAAATTACAGTAAAGAATGAGAATATGGCTTTCAAAAGCCCACTCATTTCTAACTTTCTGATACAGTCTGACCAGACATCAAA
Source organism: Budorcas taxicolor (assembly GCF_023091745.1). Taxonomy (NCBI): domain Eukaryota; kingdom Metazoa; phylum Chordata; class Mammalia; order Artiodactyla; family Bovidae; genus Budorcas; species Budorcas taxicolor. The sequence continues at coordinate 37,467,521 of NC_068932.1, forward strand.
GAAAAGAGTCTGAAATGAATTTCAGATTTTTTGGAGCACACTTCTACTTTTACTCCTCTTTGCTCAAGTCCTGCCCTAGACTTAGCAGTGTGCTCTTCTTCCCAAGGTGTGCAGGGAACTTGGGGAGCTGACACCCTCAGAGAAAGATGGATATGGTTCGTCATGGAGGTGTGGTCCGTGGATGCTCCACAGTGAGTCACCAGGATGTCCAGCATGGTGAGAGAGAGGATCATTGTCATGGCTTGAGTTCCCTAGAAGCAGACCCTGATATGAGTATTCTGGGCAACTTGTCTGTTCAGAGATGAAACAGGGATAGGACAGCAACTCTCAAGTGGATATTACCCAGCCAGTGAGCACTGTGAGTGTCCAAAGCTTAATCCCAAGGGGAGACTCTGGGAAGCATTAGGGTCCTGCCTCAGTTATTTCACTCAAAGGATAAGGAGCTCAGACATTTACACCCTACTCCATTCAGGGGGAAGCTAATATGCAGGCTCTTCTAGCCTGCCTGAAGTGGCCCCAAGACCCCTCTCTTCTAGGATCTGTGAGTGGGCCCTTAAGCAGTACAGACATTGGCACACTCAAGGGTTAAGGCCCTAGGGAGCTTGGTAGGACACTGATGTTGCCCACCACAGCCATGCTGATACATGACTTCTTCAAGGGGATGAATCTTGGAGCTGATGGGCCATGATTCTAACTCAGAATTTACATCTTTAGTTCCTAAAACCCCTGAGTACCTCCAATGCCCCACAACGCCACCAAGACAAAGGAAATACTATGGCCTAGAGCTGTCAGTATCCCAACTTCCACCATTAATGTGGTCATTTGTCATCATGAAGGAAGCCTGCTTTATCAATGCCACTGCCCCTTCATTTCCAAACTTTTGAGATGACATCTCTTCTAAGTGCAGATACGATCTGCCATCCTGTGTGATCTTGGACTTGGATCTAACTTTTTCTGGCCCTTTATTGCCCTGTCCGTGGAAGGAAAGTGAGGGTACCCTTACTGTGTCCACTTCACAAGGATGTTATGAGAAGAGACGAGATAGTATCTGAAAACCACTTTGAGCTCTGGAGAAAAGTGCTCTTATGAGCTATATAAATATAAGTTATTACACAGTATTATTTTAACCTGGCCCAAGTTTAGATTAGTTGTATGAATCATTCATCAACCTTTACTTTGTATAATTAAAAACGTGTGGTTCTTAGAATCTTTGTTTGGGAGGCAAGTTAATGGGGCAGGACTGGGATTGGCAAACTCTTAGAAGTCAAAGACTTCTGGTCTAAAGACAGATGCGCTGATTGATGGGGAACGTTCTATTATCAGTTCTCCTTTGGCGGTATCCTCAGTCAACTTCTTTAGGAGTTTATGATTCATGCTTTTCTTTATTGGCCTTTTTCAGATGCCAACCCTCACGGTATTTCACAAGGTATTCATGAGTAGTCTCCAGTGTTTATTTCGCCCCCAAGTGAAATCTATGCCATGTATCTGCTGCTGAGGCCGCCTATGTGCACTAATATGTCAATGTTGATTGATTCTGGGAGGATAATTGACAATAATTTACTCCTTTGGGAGGCACAATGGCCTCCCCATTTGGGTTTCTCTCCAAATGTTCAAGTTCAGTTTAGTTCAGTTCAGTTCAAGTACCTAATTTAAAATGTACCCTTCCTTAATAGGAATTGCATTGACCACAGCAGTGCGTGAACAAAAAGCCGCAGCAGTGCCAGAATGAACGCACCAACATGACAGTTAATCCTATGAGCCCGTGTGCTTCTTGACAGCGGTGGCTATAGTTCCCTCATTTTTGTGTCTCCTTTGAAATGTCCAGCACAACACCTGGCATTCAATGGGTGCTCAACAATGGTTAATTGAATGAGTGCATGCTAATAAAGAAAGGGAAAAAGAAATAAAAACACAATGAACCACTGAACCCAAGGATATCATTAGCTATGGTCTCCCCATGTGTTAGTTATTAGCTATTAGTGGTGTGGGTGGTCTGGGAGAGATGGACTAATTCTTCTGTTGGCCACAGTGGTGTCAAACAGTATATTAACTATGGGGAACAAGGGTGTTGACTGGATTTCTGCTGTGAACTAAATGTCCCCTAGTGACTCCCATGAATTAGATACATGCCCCAGGGGCCCAGGCTATTTCTGGCTTGTAACTGACACAGTGGAAGGATCTGGTGGAACAAAAGGATGTCAGGTAAGGTCTGCAGGGACCATCTGAGCCTGCGTAAATGCACCAGGAAGCAAATAGTTGACAAATGCCACCCAAGTCTCTAATGATTGGGTTATGGAATAATGTGCAGGAGGGTAACTGACAGTTTAGGAAGAGCTTAGAGGGAGCTGGCACCCACAGTTTTGCTATTTCCTTCCTTTTCAAGCTTCATCATGAAATTTCTGCTGTGGTCACGTGCACTTATGATTAAAGAGTTACTGACAACACACTGGAACTCTATCACAAATAAACCAAAGTGAACAGATGGCTCAGTCCATTACAGATGAATCAATATCTGTAATGATCTCTAGCTATGTTTTTGTCCATGGATCATGTGGAATTTATCCACTTTTTAAACAATTCTATTTTCATTAATTTTTAACTTTAGCCATTTCTTCTCTGTTTTAGCATGGGAAACACACTGCCCACTTCCTCGATCCAAACTTCAACTGACCTGCACTATGTCTTTTTCTTTTATTTCAAGATTTAGGAGTTTTTGATTCCATCCTAAATTGTTAAGTGGCTCGTCTCTTAAAAGAAACCAGCAAACTATTAAAGGGACTTTTAAACTTCTAGGACATCAGTTCACTTTTTCAGGAGAACATTTTGAAGAGATGGGATAAATGAAGTAGAAACATTCAGATTAAATTTCCTTTGAAATCCATGGGTCTTAAAATTAAGGGAAAGTGATTGGCAAAACATGTTTTGGTTTTTGCCGAAACTGAAATGTTTGAAAAATAGTTCAAGATGTTCTTCCACACCCCAACCAAATCCATCTGGGGCCATCCATCTTTAGTTTAAATCTATTTCTTTGAATCTATTTCTATCCATCTGCTATGCAAAGAACATATCTCCTTATTGCAGCCAGAGGGCCACCAAATTTTTCTAATGGAGAAGAACATGTTGGTAAAAAGTAGATATACAGTCTTAGGTCTTGTGTTAAGCTTGTTATATTCTTTTCAGAAGAAGAAAGTTCTAGAGTAGACGGCTGTGAAAAGGCAGTTACTCCTAGACTATGAATCATGGCAGGAATGTGAGAACAGTTCCTTTGCTTATGTGTCTATCATCTACCTATCTATTCATATATTCAACCATTCATTCATTCAACAAGTATTATTGAGTGCCTCCTATATGCCAGGGATTGTAGGAATACAAAGGGAAGTAAAAGATTTCCCCTGATCCTAGGGAGGGACCATCTTCTAGGGATATTTTTGAAGTGTAATGTGTGAAAGGTGCCATGTCTGGGGCTGAGTAGGGTGCTAGTGGTAAAGAATCCATCTGCCAATGCGTGAGAAGTAAAGGACATGGGTTCGATCCCTGGGTCAGGAAGATCCCCTGGAGGAGGGCACGGCAACCCACCCCAGTGTTCTTGCCTGGAGGGTTCCATGCACAGAGGAGCCTGGCGGGCTACAGTCCACAGGATCACACAGAGTCGGACATGACTGAGTGACAGCATGCACAGAATGCACAGAGACAAGAGGAGTAGACAGACCAGCCTGGGAATAACAAGCGGAAAAACTTCGTGCAAGAAACCCAAAAGGTGAGGCAAGATGAAGATGAAAAGTGGAGAGTGGTTGGAAAACTGTGAAGCCTAAAGGAAGAGTATATCAGAGCATTAGTCGGAATATTAGTCATTCTAACAGGTAGACCAAGGAGAGGTTGGGGAAAGCCAAGTGGATGCTCATTGCGGTGGAGGAGGATTTGGAGAAGCTATTCTTCTATTGAAGATCCTTTCTTTTCTTTTCAAAATTTGGTTGCTGGCTCTCCACCTGTCTTGGCAGCTTTCTGGTTGATGCAGTAAGGCAGAGTCACGAGCTGAGGCTGAGATCCGCCTGGGCACATGTGGGCCCTCCCTTCTCTCTGGGTCTTGCCCAGACTAGGGGATCTGTAAGGCCCATCAGAGAATAACTACATAGTCCTGGTTCTCAACATGACACAAATTATAGACTCCCCTCCCCCATTCTTTCTTTTTTTTTTTTTTTTTCACTCTTTATTTTTTATTGGAGTACAGGTAGCTCAGTGGTAAAGAACCTGCCTGCTAATGCAGGAGACACAGGAGATGAAGGTTTGGTCCCTGAGACTGGAAGATCCCCTAGAGAAGGAAATGGCAACCCACTTCAGTATTCTTGCCTGGGAAATCCCATGGACAGAGGAGCCTGGCGGGCTATAGTCCATGGGATCGCAAAGAGTCTAACATGACTGAGCATGCTTGCTTGCATTTTCCACGCCCATTTTTTGAGGCTCCCCAGGTGGCGCTGGTGGTAAAGAACCCATTTGTCAATGCTAGAGTCTAAGAGACTCAGGTTTGATCCCTGGGTCAGGAAGATCCCCTGGAGAAGGGTATGGCAATCCACTCCAGTATTCTTGCCTGGAGAATCCCATGGACAGAGCAGCCTGGTGGACTCCAGTCCATGGGGTCGCACAGAGACACAACTGAAGCAATTTAGCACACACACACAGCAGATGAACAATGCTGTGATAATTTCAGGTGATTAGCAAAGGGACTCAGCCATACACAGGCATGTATCCATTCTCCCCCAAACCCCACTCCCCTCCAGGCTGCCACATAACGTTGAGCAGAGTTCCACGTGCTACACAGTAGGTCCTTGTTTTCCCTCCCCTACTCTTTATTCTGATGCAGAGTTGGGAAAACTTGGTACAGAAAGTCTGGTTGCACTTTGGAGTTCTGATGTCTCTGGGTGCGTCCATGTTAGCCTCTTCACAAAATAAAGCACCATGAAGGGTTTTCTCACTTCAGAGAACAGCCAGGGGCCCTGGAGACATGCCTGTCTTGCTGACTGACAAGCAGGCTTGGATGACACTGGGCTTTGACTATCGCTGTTTGGTTAGGGTTTTCTTCGGAATGTAGTAAGAACGGCAGTTTCCTCATATTGCACTGAAACTACCAGTTAATTGTAGCTGTGCATTCACCTAATGGCTGAAAAGCTAGCTGTCCTTTGCATACATGAAAATGGGGGTATAAGTAATTGGGTTTTTATGTGTGGCATAATATGTGGTTTGGAAGCCATTATAGGATTAGAGGCAATTTGGAGATTATCAGCCCCATGACATCACCTATGGGGGTTGAGACTGGCAGGTCCATGCTTTCTGTGATTCAGATGACAGGGATTGAAATATGTGTAGGTCAAGTTTTCTGCTCTCTTGCCCAAGATACGATATATATAGGAGAATCTGGATGACCTTACAGCACATTGTTGCTTGACATTTTTCTGATAAACACAGCATTATTCCTAAATTAAGAAAATATAAAAACAGTGCAGAACATGGTTAGACCTAGAGATTATCATACTTAGTGTAAAGTCGGAGAAGGAGAAATCGTATGACATCCCTTATACGGGGAATCTAAAAAGAAATAATACAAATGAACTTACTTACAAAAGAAAGCAGACACAGACTTAGAGAATGAACTTATGGTTGCTGGGGGGAAGACATAGTTAGGGAACTGGGGATGGACGTGTACACACTGCTATATTTAAAATGGATATCCAATGAGGTCCTACTGTAGAGCACAGGGAACTCTGCTCAAGGTCATGTGGCAGCCTGGATGGGAGAGGAGTTTGGGGGAGAATAGATACATGTATATGTATGGCTGAGTCTCTCTGCTGTCCACTGACTCTTTGCAGCCATTTGAGCTATAGCCCGCCAGGCTCCACTATCCTTGGGATTTTTCAGGCAAGGATACTGGAGTGGGTTGCCATTTCCTCCCCCATGGGATCTTCCTGACCCAGGGACTGAACCCACATCTCTTGCACTGTAGGTAGTTTCTTTACCACTGAGCCCCCGCAGGGGAAGCTCCCAGAAACTATCACAACATTGTTAATTGGCTATGTGTTAGTTGCTAAGTCCTGCCCGACCCTTTGCAACCCATGGACAATAGCCTGCCAGGCTCCTCTGTCCATGGAATTCTCCAAGCAAGAATACTGGGGTGGGTTGTCATTCCCTTCTCCAGGGGATCTTTCTGACCCAGGGGTCGAACCCAGGCCTCCTGCACTACTCTAATATAAAATAAGAAGTTTAAAAAAAAACAATGTAGGGTATACATGTGTAGGCCGATCCCATTTAAAACTAGTCTTTCCCTTTTTCCAGTTCCACTTCTAAACAGCATAGAGGATTTGCCATTGTCGTTTCTACAATTTTATCTAAAGTGTCATGTGGAACTTCCGTTCCAATAATTGGTTTTTAGGAGTCTGAGCCTCTTCCTGATTTTCAGATTGAGAAGTGAGTGGGTCTCTAAAACCTTGGGGCTCCTTCCCTGCTTCAGTCCTTCTTTGGCTCCCTCTCCTCATCAAGGCTTTGTTTTCTTCCCTCCTAGAACCTCTTTCTCCTCCCTGGGTCCTGCCCCTGGCCTCTGTCAACGCGTTGGAACAAGCTGGAAGAGGATGACTCTTCCTAGGAGTTAGGAGATACACATGGCAGGGACTGGCAGAGGCCACTGTGGGGAGGTTTTCACTTTCTGTTCCAGGCTTCTTTAGTCTGTGCCCTTGGACCTGCTGCTTAGCTTCTCTTGGCCACAGGTGAGAATGAGAGTGGGAAGAAGAGTGTCACTTCCAACCAGAATCCTTTTCTGACCCCACAGTCCTTCTAGATCTTTCCCCAGCTCCCTTGCTCATGCCTCTCCAGCACTTGTCTGCCTCATCGAGATGGGCTATTTATCGTGTGTCTCATCCATGCAACAGTGAGCTCTGCAAGCATGGAGGATGTGTGATTGACATGTAGACACCTGGTAATAGACAATACATGGGTTAAAAGAAAGAGAAATGGTCCTTCACAGCACAGGACTTTGTGAGGCTGAAGGTGGGAACACGTGTAAGCTCCCAGGGCCCAGGTGTCACCTCCCAGGCATCGCATAAAAGTCAGTGTCCTTTGTTCAGCATTGTGCTCTGGGGGCTTCATCAAAGCTGCCGGGCTGGTTTGTGTCCTCGCCAAGATTCCTCGAGGCTCTCTGCACGCTCAGAGACACATCGGGAGGGCTGGAAATGATACACGGTCACTGTCGAGTGTCAAGGAAGTAGTTCCAACTCACCAGGACTCCCCCACACCCCCAGCCATCCCTGTGAGCAGAGACTTCTGCAGGGAGGTGGCTGGCCCCCCAGGAACCCACAGACTCAGCCCAGCAGGGACACCAAGCTCCAGACATGAGCGAGGGCAGAGGTCAGTCAGGAGTGTGCTAAAGTCAGAAATTATGTTGGATCTAGAAGCCACAAGAGGTGTATTTAAAGTATATGAAATACAAAGACAGTCAATATAATAATTTTGTTTCTTTGCACCCTCAAATGTGTGGACTGAGATTCATACCTGCTACCTAGATTGGCATTCAGGAGCTGAAGCCATCCCTGGATAGGACTCAGATCTCTGTCCACTTAGAGATCACCCGCCAGTCCCTGGATGTGGAGTACGTGTGTGTGTGTGTGTGTGTGTGTGTGTGTGTGTGTGTGTGCGTGCATATAGGCTTTGAGCAATGGGGAAGTCCACGTGTTTTCACTTTGTGCCCAAGTATCCCAGAGTCCCCCAAAGTCTGCTTTCACATGTCATTAGCATTATCAGTTCTCAAATTTTCTTAAGAAGCACATTTCATGTGGTTCCCTAAATGTTAGGACTTCTTTTACCCCCAGACCCAGCAGAGGACTTTCAGAGGGTTTCCATTAAATGACCACAATGAAATGTGTCTCATGCCAAGCTCGAGAATCCCCACTGTAACAGGGCCTGCTCTCATGCTGTCTGTCAGCGAGGCCTCGGAACTACTCAAGTATGCCTCTAATTTGTGCTGCTCTCGGGAGAAGTATCAATAGTGAGAGATCACTTTCATAAGTGATATCATATCCTGATTGAGCATTGCCAGGGAGTCTTAGTCCACTTGGTGGTTGCATTGGCCTCAGATCCAATTACAGCTATAAAAGTGGTTTGCATTAGAAGTTCTGATTCTAGGATTTGATCATTATAAGTAGGATAAACCACCAAAAGAATGTGAATTGCCTTCACTAAAAGGATGTAATAACCCTGAGAATATCTTTCATATTTGAAATTCAGGAAATCCAGCATTGCTTTCCTCTCTGCAACTATCCCTTGAACACTAGTCACAGCAGCCAAGGTCTGCATTGGATGGGTCTCTGGATCTTCTGGAGAAGGTCAAGGCAACCCACTCTAGTACTCTTGCATGGACAGAGGAGCCTGGTGGGCTAACGTCCATGGGGTCACAAGAGTTGGACATGACGTAGAGACTAAACTACTACCATCACCTCCAGATCCTCCAGCAAAAGGGATTTTAGTTCTTGGATAGCCAAAGGGCCTTCCTACGGGGCCTCTTGCAGAGCCGACCATGAGAACAGAGATTCAGGGATGCAGTAACCAAAGGCAGTTGTCCTAGGCTTGTGCTAAGTGCCCAGAGATTTGAAATGGTCCCCTGTCCACCTTCCCCTCCAACTGAACTCTTCCCAAAGGCTGTAGTATTCCTGCCTAAAGCTACCCAACTGTGGAGGCATTTATGTCCTCCATGCTGGATATTAAAGAAATCAGTTGTCCCTAAAGGGCCCAGGCCACTTCAGAGTCTGTTGACAAATGTGACCTTCCATCCATTCCTCTCCCCATTTCAGAGCAATTTACCGACAAGCAACACATGTGCCCTTGCTGTTCTCTGAGCTGGAACCCAGGGCTTAGAAAAGGCTCAAATGGCTCAGAAGCATGGGTGGGAGCCCCAGCTTTCCCTAGAGGTCCCTGGCTACCCAAGCACACCAGCCACCCCAGCTCTCTGTCAGCCTGACGACTGCTCATCCAATCCCTGCTCTGTTACTGTCCTGAAGATGCAGAGACGCCCGAGTCAGAAGATGGGAAGGCAGAGCTGGCGGCCCTTGTCCTCCATATTTTCCACCTCCCTCCCCTCACTCCCAGCACCCCCTCCCCCACCACTGTCATGCCCAGTAAGGACGACCCAGTCGTGGGACCTGGGAATGGGCCTCTCAGACTACTGACCAGGGTGAGCTACAGCCACGTGTCTTTGGCTGGGAAAGGTTTTTTGAGAAAGCAAAAGTATTTATATAAACAGTTCATGCTGGGAATTCGTTTGCGGCGTAGAATTACTTCAAAGAGAAATCAATATATAGACCAGTAAAATGGTTTGCAGAAACTAGCAGTAGTGCCTCAACGGTTTGAAAGAAATTTTACTAGACATATTTGCGGCAAATTTTGGCATTTTACGAAAAGAACAACAGGTTTCATTTATTTGATTTTCCACAGCCCTGCAAATGCCCTTTCCTCCCTCGCTCTCCCCATTTTATCTTCCTCCCTCTCCCCCTCCCTTCTCCCCCCTCTCCCCTTCCTCCTTTTCTCCTCTCCCTTCCCTCCTTCCCTCCCTTCTTCCTTCTTTATTTCCTTCCTCCCCTCCTTCTTTCCTTTCTTCTTCCCTTCCACCTCTTTCTGTAACTTTCCTTACTACCCTTTCTTATTTTTTTAAGAAAGAAATTGCATCCTATCGTTTCCTTTCTAAGTAATGACATTATTTTAAAATCCAGAGTTGAGCTGCAAATGAAAATTCACTGTTGCCTTCTCCATAAGAGAACTTAAATGATTCTCCGATGTTAATTCAACTAAACAATTGCCAAGTACTTTTTCTTTTTACCTGCAGAACATCAATTGTTAGGAAACGATCCCATTCAGTGTGTGTGTGTGTGTGTGTGTGTGTGTGTGTGTGACTTCCAAATTCGCTAAGAGATTTGATTCTGAAGTTGGATCCACTGATTCTTACATAGAATAATATAAAGATTAAGAAGCCACCCCAGCTACGGACCAGAGATTCAGCATCCAATAACCCATGGAGTATGCACCTCTCAGTCTACTCGCAGGGTGATAAGCAACTCTCCTGGCTTGTGGAGCCCGGGGAATCCTGATCCTGATAACAGCACTCAGATGACAATGCAGGAACTCACAGGAGAGCCGGCGTCTCTTGCACTTAGCAGCTGTAATTCTGAGCACGTTATACAGACAAATCAGGCCCCCCACGTAATGTGCTTTCACCTCGCAGCAAGCTGCGTTTGAGTTCAGGGAGAGAAAAATGTGTATTAAGAGAGCAGGTTAAAAATTGACATTATCCCAGACTTTCATGAAATCAAAAATGATGGCCATGATGCTAAGTTATTATAATGTATTTATTACCAGGATTGCTTTCATATTTAACCAATTTGGCCCATCTCAAGACCTGTTTTAAAATGCACCACCTTGCCCACCTTTCCCATTTTCATATGAAAAACAGGAAAGCAAAAACTAATTTACTCAGAGAGACACAGAGCCTGTTTGCCCGTTTATCTCTTACAGACCACCCCTCAGTCCAATGTTGACAGTACATGATATTCCATTAATCTGCCTAATGAAAATTTAACCAGTGTTATAAACAAATAATTGGCTATTATCCTCTCAAAGATCCCGAATAAATTACTTCTGCTTATTTTCCCCCCCTCTCTCAGTGCTCAAAAGCTAGCCCTTTCTGATGGGTGTCACAGGGAGAGGGAAGGGGAGCATCCATCCCATCTCATTCCGGTTTGGGGGCAACCGCGGTCATTGTCGTGGACAGATTATCCTGGGAACACGGGGATGGACCACAGTGAGGGGTGGGGGAGAGATGGCAGGAGGGACAGCCCCACCTGTGGGTGGTCAGCTTGGGCCATTTTAGGAACCACTTACTACATCTCAAATATCTCCGCACTCCCTGCCTCCCCGCCAACTTTCCCCCTGTTCTTGTCTTTTCTCTCCCTTCCGTTAGATGTCTCCTTCCTCCCCGTTCCTATCCTCTGAGTTCTCCCAAGAATCTTCATCTCCCTTCTCAGCTCAGCCACACGCCCAGCAGCCCATCCACCGAGACCTCTTTCTGCTTCTCTGTTGTAATCTTCACAACACAGGTCTGCTGTCAAATGGAGTGCCCAGTGCCAAAACGGTTGGCACACAGTATGCTGAATAAGTCAAGGAAACTATTTGGATAAGGGACAGACTCTTTGTAGCATTATGTTGAATCAGGCAAATTGAAGGAATCTATTTCAAGTCATTATTGGTAAAAAGCAGCCGCACCTCCAGAGTCCCACGTTAAAATTAGAATGACTCAGCTAAGTGGCAGGGAATTGAAAAGAAGAATCTGGGCCTGTACTCAGGATATTGCATTGGTTTTCTGAATTTAATCATCCATCTTCTTGACTAGATCACAACTTTTCTTGAAAGGGATTATGTCTTGCTCATCTGTTTCATTGCCATGTAATATGTAACAAAGTGAATGAATGAATGGATAAATGTAAACACTGTGGGCTTCTTTAAGAAAATTTCCTCTTAGGAGCAAAGGTAACAAAACTATTAGAACAATAGCTATAAATAAAAAATATATATATATAATAAGACTCTTTTCTTAAAAGCCCTTAGATTTCCCAATAACCACAATTCAAGTCCCACAGTTTATGCTGCAAACTGCAAAAATGAATTGAAACACCATTTACCTTTTATTTTAAGTGCTTAGTGAAAAAAAATCACTGTTCATTATGAAACAGTATAAAAGAGCAGAGAGTGATGATTCTCATGTTGTGGTTATCAATCTTTAGAATGCAAAGGTCATCTAGGAAGTTAATTATATGTAGATCCTCAGGCCCACTCTCAGGTTTGGATGCCATGGACTTAGGCATCTGCTACTGTAATAAGGAGATTCCGATGTAAGCGGTTGGTGGACAGCTTCTTAAGAAATGCTGCTCTAATGGGAGCTTAGCATATTTGGGAGTCACCTAGAGCTTCTTATTAGGCTGGGGCTTCCATAGACTATGAGCAAAAGGTTTACATCTTCGAGAAGGTCCCTGAACTTGGTCCTGGACTGGAGGAGGGGAAAGAGGGAGCTGTCATCTCCCACCCTAGCCCCAGTGGCCACTTCAGCCAGTGCAGCCTTCATGATGAATCTTCACCTGATGTTGTTCATTTCACCCAGGGACCAGTCCAGCTTGCAGGTGAGTCTGGCACTTAAGAGCAACGTTAGGACAGGAAATCCGGAATTAGAACTCAATCAATAGTTTCAATAATTTGGTACTTTCTTCCAAAGTGTAAGTTTCTAATAAATGCTTGCTCAGATTCACAAGTCTGTAGCACATTCATCCCAGTGGAAAGATACTACCCAGTGACCAACATGGGTGCTGATATGTTACACATTCATCATCTCATTTGAGCTGTGCAATGGCCCTCTGAAGATGTGACCAGAGTTCAGCTTTCTCATTCAACAGATGTGAGAGCTGAGGCCCAGAGCAGCTGGATGAGAAGCTGCAGAAGGAGTTCTTAGTTGAGAGCACCAGGATAGAGTCAGATGGAGATTACAGGGCAGGTAGGGCATCAGGTTATCAGGATGGCCTTGGGAAGGATGGGATTGATGAGATCCCTTCCCAGACACTAAGTCAATGTGGATGGACATCAGTAGGCCCGTTGAGTTGGAAACTTTACCATCTACACTAATGGTGTGTTTCCAGGGATGGGACCTCACTCTGACATCCCAGCATTGAGGTCTCATCACTATTGCTGCTAAATTTGCAAAGCTGCCTCTCAGGGTGGTTAAGACGACATATGTAAAGCACGTGGCCTGACCCCGAGAAGGGGCTGGGTTGCTGATAGCTGCTATTATGGTAATTATTGTCCTGACCTCAGAAACATGTACTCTGCCCTCTGGGGTAGTCCAGCCAGGCCCAGTGTGAGGCAAAATTGCAAAGCAGGTGTGATCATCCCAGGGCAGAGGGCTTTCTGGTGCCCTCAGATCCCACAGCTGGCTTTATGGCCCCACAAGGCTGCACCAAACCCTGCTCTAATCACCAGCGAGGCCACTGTGGGAACTGGTCTCAAACGGGGAGAAGATTCCTAGAGAGAGGTTGGAGGTTACTTTATAAACTTCTGGAGATGCTATTGGATTGGAGCGTGACTAATGGACAGAACATTTATTTGGCTTGGTCTAGGCTCATAGGGTGGCACTAGTGGTAAAGGACCCAATTGCTATTGCAGGTAGTTGGGAGAGACATAGGTTCAATCCCTGGGTGGGTAAGAGTCCCTGCAGGGGGTCATGGCAACCACTTCAGTCTTCTTGCCTGGAGAATTCCATGGACAGAAGAGCCTGGCAGGCTACAGGCCACAGGATCACACAGAGTCAGAAATGACTAAAGTGACTTAGCAGGCACATGCATGCAGGCTCACAGGAAAAATCTGAATTTCATTGGAAAATAGACAATTTTCTCCAGTGACCTCAAAAGCAAAGACGCCGAATAACTTGATTTCTGATAATCAGGTTTTAAAAATTAAATAAAATATAGCTTAAGTTAGAGAGGAAAAATATAATAATTCCCTCTGAATTAGTAATCACAGGGCTTCCCTGGTGGCTGAGCTGATAAAGAATCCACCTGCAATGTGGGAGACCTGGGCTCGATCCTGGGTTTGGGAGATGCCCTGGAGAAGAGAATGGCTACCCACTCCAGTATTCTGGCCTGGAGAATCCCATGGACTAGTCCAGGGGGTTGTAAAGAGTCAGACACGACTGAGTGACTTTCACTTTAGTAATCATTAAATCATTCCCATGGGTATCAGCAAGGGACGAAGAGGTAACTCATGGATGCAATTGGCCGCAATTCTAGAGAAGCCTGTGGGATTCACTGTCTAGCTCCTGACGTCAACATAATTAGCGGCCACTGGATGAAAATGTATCACCTGTGGTTGCTGTTGTGACAATGACTGAGCTAGACTGTGCACAAGGAGCAGAAATTTAAATGGAATTAAGTTCTCCTGTTTCCTCTTATCCCCTCCCTGGTCTGATCAGAACTGGGGTGGAGTGTGGTACCCACCATGGGCAATGGTGCCTTCTATGCGATCCACCAACCACGCCCGTTAGTCTACTGGGGTTTCTGAATACAATGCAATCATTTGAAGGTCATATGATTTAGATCTAGTACAAATCTGTGGTTGCCTCATGAGAACCCATCCTGCAGAGTCACTCCAGCAGCCCAATTCAGGATGGCTTGAATATCGATCAAAGGGATGATCCTTGGCAATTTTTCTTCTCTCATCCCGTGGCTCCAAAGACTGGGAAAATTTGTGAGCATCACTGGTCAAGAGATAGAGTAGATATGCCACCTTGGGAAATTATTCTTCCAACATGCTGAGCATGAGCATCAGAATAATACTAATAGAGCTAATATTCACTGTGCACTTTCCATATGCCAAGTAGTGCTCTAAGTCCCTCCGTGTTCATTAACTCATGACCTCCTTTTGAGGTCAGCACTGGTACCATCCTAAGTTTACAGATGAGAAAGCTGAGGTGTGTATTAGGTGATTTGTCCTAAACTACCTGGGAGGGAACAGTAGAGTTAGGGTTAAACTGAGGCTGTCTGCCTCCAGTGCCCATGGGCTTTGTCACGGCACTAAACTAGGTATTTTAATCACTCTAGACAACATCTCCTTCCAAACGTCTGTTCTATAGATTCTCTGGGAGAACCCTGCTTTTAGGAATGCTAGAATTGGAGTTTTTTCCTTCCTGTGGCCATGACGTACCAAGAATGTATCAGGGGCACGCGATGATTGCCCAGAAACCACACAGCCTATCGTATGTCATTCCTCATAATTTATTTTTATGAGAATAGTTAAGTGGTATCAGCATTTTGTAAGCGTGTATTTATATTTGTTAATTTAATTTATGCAAATGCCTCATTTATGTAAATCATACACAGATCCACATCAGGATATCTTTAGTGAAATTACATGATCAAGATATTTAGGGATCTAACATATATAATCAGAGAATGCAAATTATTTTTACTGCATGTTCTTTATGCCATTAAGTTTATAAAACATCAACAGGCTGGTTTTACTAAAGCTCGCTTGGCAGCGTCTTGGTTGCTTTGGTCTTGATTTCCTTCTTGCGCCATTTCATTGCTTCTTCAATGACCAGCTCAGGCCAGGGTGTTGCTGCTGTTGTTGTTGTTTAGTTGCTCAGTTGTGTCTGACTCTTTGCGACCCCATGGACTGCAGCACGCCAGGCTTCCCTGTCCTTCACCAACTCCCAGAGTTTGCTCAAACTCATGTCCATTGAGTCAGTGATGCCATCCAACCATCTCATCCTCTCCAGCCCCTTCTCCTCCTGTCCTCAATCCTTCCCAGCATCAGGGTTTTTTTCCAATGAGTCGGCTCTTTGCATAAGGTGGCCAAAGTATTGCAGAGAGACATGGAATTGCAACTGAAGCATCACTGGAAGCCTCGTATTTTCGTCCTCTTCTGAGGGGTGGGTGAGGTTACAGTGTTATAAACACAGTCCTGTATATAATAGCTGTCCCAGGGCTTCGGGCTTTATCCATCCTGATAATGGTGCCCTCATTACCCCTTCATGGTGCTGCTAGGCAGTTGTCATGAATAATAAGATAGATAGTGAAGTCGCTCAGTCGTGTCTGACTCTTTGCAACCCCATGGACAGTAGCCAACCAGGCTCCTCCGTCCATGGGATTTTCCAGGCAAGAATACTGGAGTGGGTTGCCATTTCCTTCTCCACATGAATAATAAGCCTACCTCTAAATCTGGACCGTCTCTTCCGAGTTTCTGGCATGTTGCTTCAATGGGAGGTGAGATTTTTTATCTCATTTCCATGACTTTATATCTGATTCTGGGATGGAAGAGATGTATTTAATACTGTGAGCCTTAAGAATCGAAGATGGTCAAGGGTGGTAGGGATCACTGTTTGCACTCATGCTAGTAAGACAAGAAAATGGGAGTTAGGGGAAGACCTGACATGATCTTCCAGTGATCACATCTCAAAATCCAGAACATTCAGCTGTGCACCTACAGGAGCCAACATTGCTTTTTGCAGTGGAAGCTGAAAATGTCACCTTCACAGTAAAAACTTATAATCATCACCAGCTGTCTTCCCCACTCCCCTGTGTTACTTATGGGAACCATTGGCTGCCACTAAACATATACATAAATCCTTGTTTCTCCTCACCCTGGAGCCTGCTACATAAGGTTGCCCTTATGAGAAGCAATGAAACAACACTCCTGGAGCATGTGTCTTTCTGGCCTTCCTTTTGTAGCTCACATTTGAAAATCCTGTTGATTTTCTGACCATAACATCTGTGGGTGTCTGACATGTCTCTATGGGTCATCCAGGTGCCCTAACTTTAATGTCAGTTTCAGGGGCCTGGAAGATAAGTCTGCCCTCAGGACTCAGAAAATTTTTTTTGTATACCTCATGGCCTGTATTTTCAGCCAGTATATCCCTTATATATCATCCAAATTTGGAAAAAATCTAACAGTTTTTGTGTAAACTGGATTATAGATAATTTGAATGTAGATTGTATCTCTATTAGAGTAAGCACTTAATAGACTTTTTTTAAGAAAGTCACCTCACCATCATTTGAGCTATTCACAAAGGAATTTCCAACCCACCCCGAGTTCATGCGGTGGGGTGGAGGGTGGGCAGCTCAGGGCATAGCCACTGGTTCTCCATGGAAAACAACACAATATTCATACTTTTCTAAATGGAAAGAACATCTACTTTTCGCTCAGACCCTAAGAGAAATGCAGAAATGCAAATGAGGACAGGGGACCCTGGGCCATTGGATCAGGACTGCAGCAAAGGACACTTGCTGCCCTCAGGAGCTGGGAGGCAGGCAGGCAGCCTCCACATGCAGCACTTAGTGGGAATGAAGGGAGCCTCCATGGCCGTGGCCCAAGGATGGTATGCGAGCTCAGTCGCTCAGTTGTGTTTGACTCTTCGTGGTCAGGCCTGCCAGGCTCCTCTGCCCGTGAGATTCTCCAAGCAAGAATACTGGAGTGGGTTGCCATGCCCTTCTCCAGGGGATCTTCCTGACGCAGGGATCGAACCCATCTCTCTTATGTCTCCTGCATTGTACCTGGGAAGCCCCAGGGATGGTATACAGAATGACAATCGAGTGTTTGAGAAATTGGAGGTACAGAGCTTGGTCTCTGTCCGAATCAGATAAAAAGTAGCCTTGCATCGTAGCTGCTTCTTAGTTTTGTCCTTTTCTTTCTGCTAGCCAGAATTCCTGTCTCTCCTCTTCACCTGGTCAATTTCCACTTATCATGGACATGTGTCGATTGCCACCTGCATCCCACTCCTTCCCTTCCTTCTCTGGGCTGCTCTTAACAGTGACCAGACCTTCCAGCACATTCTCCCCACCACACTTCTGTAATTGTCCATCCAGTCCTGGGCACGTAGAAGTCATTTAACAAACACTTATTGACTTGGTGGATACATGTTTCCGTGTTTGTCTTTTATGCCCCTTGGGGCTGTGATTTCCTCAACAGCACAGACCATCTTAGCCAACTCTGCCCCCAGAACCCTGCATGTGTTTTGGGCAGAAAATATGTTTCTGAATAACTGATTGAGTTCTCTTAAGATGGTACACAGAATTCTCAGAAAATGGTCATCCATAGCATATTTGGACTAAAAGGTTTATTTTTAGGGGAGAGAATTGGGAAAGAGCAATTTTTTCCTGAGAAAATTGGGAACAACATTTCCACCACAATTTTAGCAAAAGGGTACAGTTTAAAAAAAAAATAGGTATACCTTGGGAGGGAATGTAACTTTGCCTGGACCTGCCTCACACTTCAGTGATGATTGTTTGTTATAAATAAACACATGCATCATTTATTTTTAGCCTTTTATAATCTCCTTTGGGCTCTGCTTTCTCAGCAAAGGTCAAGAAATAAGGAAATAAATGATGTTTTGGAAGTCAATTCTCTTTCCTGGGAGAGCTCAGGTGGTGAATAGCAGCCTACCTGCCTTCAGCCTCTGGCTCCTAACCTCTCACTGATTGTTTTGTGTATCCTTACAAGTCAGTGAATCTCATGAACCACATCTAGGTCCAGTTTTTGTACAGAAGAGTGATTCAATATGGCCAGAACATTTTAATTCAAGGAGACCTGTTCTCTAACTAAAAAAAGGGGATGGTTCACAATTTCCACACTTGCTTCCCGGAGTGGATTCATTTTCAAGTGAGGAGCCAGCATTGACTTGTCACAGAGCCTCCATGAGCTGCTGTCAGTTGATGGGCAGCTGTCTTATTCCTTTTTCCTTTCCTGTTTATACTTTTTTTTTTTAAATGTAGAAAACTTGTATCTTGCTTCTGCCAACCTTCTGACTGCAGGCTAAACAGATAATTGGAATTTTAAAATATATGACTAATATGAAGTATAAGAAAAGGCAGTTTTGACATTAGTCAATGCCCAGTTTTGGTCTGAGTTGTAAAACACGAGTCAAGTAGGTTTCAGCAACCCCATGTAGCTCACCCAGAGCAGTGTTAATCCAGGGGGAGGAGGGTGCAAGGTCTAGTCCAAGTAGTCTCCTCTGCAAAGTACCAGCTCTCTTGGACTTGACTGAAACCTCTGAGCTTCCCTGGATGCAGAGAGGTGGGTGGTTCGTGATCCTAGCGTCAAGGTAGGAGCTGTTTGGGACTTCCCAGGTGGCACTAGTGTTAAAGGACCCACCCGCCAATGTAGGAGATGTAACAGACCCAGGTTCGACCCTGGGTCTGGAAGACCTCCTGGCTGAGGGCACAGCAACCCTCTCCAGTATTCTTGCCTAGGAAATCACATGGACAGAGGAGCCTGGCGGGCTACAGTTGGCTTGCTCGCCCACCAGTGGCTCACCAGGCTACTGTCACCCACCAGACTCCTCTGTCCATGGAATTTTCCAGGCAAGAATACTAGAGTGGGTTGCCATTTCCTTCTCCAGGGGATCTTCCTGACCCAGCGATCGAACTTGGGTCTCCTGTGTTGCCGGCGGATTCTTTACCAAATTGGTTATCTCCTAGTACAAAATAAAAAGTTTAAAAAAGGAAACATCTTTGATGGCTTTAGTTCAGAGACTGGTCCCTACAGTTCCCTCCTACACCCTCTTCCCCACTCTCTTTCGTGGTCATGGAGCACGGACATAATTTGTATACAACCAGCGCTCAGAGGGGAAGAAGCAGGATAGACAGAAGCAGATTCTCTTCCCTTGACAGGACTGCCAATGGGGTGAGAGGCCATGTTCCACCCACCACAAGAAGAGAACCCAGAGGTCACTGTAACCATCCCACTCCCCCAGAGCCAGATGCCATCAGCAAAAAAAAAAAAAAAAAAAAAAAAAAAATCCTCCAGAAAAAAAAAAAAACCTCTGAATGAACAGTGTTGCACATCAGCGAATCTGTGATTCATACATATTCAGAAGGAAAGTGAGTGAAAAACCAGCGTTTCAGACAGCTTTACATTTTCAAATTAAGTTAATAAAATAAGATTTCCAATGTAATGACAAATTAATTCTTCTTTTCATAAGTTTATTAAAATAAGCGTCTCCTATCTTCTAACTAGCGCTGACATATGCTTACATAGATACATCCCACCCAGTAACCTAATCTCCCAGCAATCTTGAAGCAATTAACTCCTTCTAATCTTGAGCTAACAAAGCCCACCATGCCAAAGGCCTCTGAGAATGCCCCTCTAAAGGCTTGCTTGGCAGCCTCCCTCCAGCTCTGCTCAGAGGATCCAAAGAGAGTGAGCCGAAGTTGTCCATCCCCCTGATTCCTCCAAAACAACCAGATGAGTCACCGCAGATCATAAGATCTTCATTAACTCCTTAGTTCTCTGCTAATTAACACAAAAAGAATGAGTTGAATGCCTGACAGGCAATGACTGACCCACTGCTTGGTGGTTAATGGGATGCAAATGATATCTAATGAGGGTCTCTCCTTGTAGTGTGGGCAGCTGGCCTACTATTTTTGTTGTGGATTTTCAAGAGTGGGAGCTCCGTGAAAAGAGTTTACCTAATAATTTAAACTGCAGCTGAGTTTGCGACATAAAGTCCATGCATTCATGTAAGTCCTACACATGGCAGAATTATCTTAAGCTGTTAACTATAAGGTTTAACAGAAAATACCATGATTTAGGAGGGGAAAAATAATATAGCCCCAGGCCCTTCCAAATGAAGCATAGTATCTGTTGATTCTGTTAAGTTCTGTGATGCATTTTGGATTTTGTTTTAATGTGACAGCGGCAAGCATATTACCAACATTTTGCTTTTTTGTTCATCCTGACATAGATAGCCTTGGGAATCTATTAGAGTTTTTGAATGTTGGCTGCAGAAACCAAAAGTCTCATCCTCAAAGATTTGTTTTAGAATACAAGGAGAGAAGTCAGACCAAATCTGATTTGTGTGTTGTCAACAAAATTCAATAAGGGATTCAATAAGGGGGTTTGAACAATGAGGTCAACAATGTAGACCAAAGAAGGAATTTTACTACTTATTGTATCATTTATTAATTATAATTAAGTGACAGACTTATAAACAAGAGCATAAGTGTTTAAAAAGTTTTAATGAAGATACATTCTTCTTTACTCAGTACCACCCCCTTAACCTAGATGGGGAAGACTCCGTTAAAATTCTAAATTCTTTTCTCAGTTCAGATCTTTAAGAACCTTCCTTTTTACTAATACATTGAGTTGGTAGCTCACTCATTGAAGAGATCTAGCATTGCCATGATCAATCCACTCTAAAGTCTGGCTTAAGAACAAAAAGTAGAGAATGGTTATCATGAAATTCAAAAGAATTATCACTCTATAAAATCAAGTCTCTGAGTTTGGACAGTATCCAGACCCATCTTACTGGTACCTGTTAAGTTTTTCATTGACTAGAACCTACTGGGCATATGAGTAGTTCGAATGTATGTATTCTATGAACTTTCAAGTTTAATGACAAGCAGTTTCTTGCTTTTTAATGTGAGAGGATCAGGGAAAAAGGAAATCTTGGTACTCAAAATTATTAGTTGTTGTTTGACATTTGTAAGGAGTTTCTGGAAAGGTGATTTCCCCAAAATTGCAAACTTCTAACCTCTTTTAAATTTCAGGATCAGTTAGTGGTACCTTTACTTCTTCTTTATGGAATTTTTCTTGAACCCAGTCTCAGTAGATATTTACCCTTCTTTGCATTCTGTAGACGGGCTTCAGACCTTTGGAGAAGCTGCTCCTTTGCCCTGGAATCCTCTGTTTTTGATCTTCTCATGGCCCCTGGCGCTCTTTCAGGTAGGTCTCAGCTTAAATGTCATCTTTACACGTTGGACGGACACTTGAAGCAGCCCCTGATCACTTCCACCCCATCTGCCAGCATCAGTTCGTGACCTGTCTTCTTCTGTTTCCTGCTTGTTGTTCAGCGTCTGCATCCCCAGTGGTCTGTAAGCTCCCAGAGAGCAGGGCCCTTGCAGTCACTGCCATTCCCGGAAGATGGAGAGTGCTTGGTACTCAGTAGAGCCTCGGCACATGTCTATTGAACAACAGGATGCTGGCTGCTCCTTCCAGAATGCAGGTACCTTTGCACTTCCATGACCTTGATTGTTTTCTCTGCCAGATTGTTCTCTCCTCTCCTCCCTCCTGGGGGAAAGCCCTACTCAGGCTTCAAGACTCTGTTTAAGGTACTCTCTTCTTCACAGCGTGTCCCATGTCCCTAAAGAAGAATTCAGATCCCCATCCTTACTGGGATTAAACCAGGAGGGCATTGACTTCTGATGGGTTATATGTCTCTCTGTCTCCTTGGCTGTCCTCTGAGCTCATAGAGGCTGGGAGTCTTACCTAATTTTACTTTGAACCTCTCACACCAAGCACAGTGCCAGGAACTTGAAGGTCTTCAAAAAGAAATGAGTTGAACAATGAACCTACCCCTATTTCAAGGAGAAGGTCTTTCACCATGAAACTCTAGCATAACTAAACATCAGAGAGACAGAGCTACTCACAGGTCATGGCTTACTTCATTTCTAATCTCCATAACTCTCTTCTAGACATCCCCACTTCACAGATAAGGAAACTGAGGTTCCAACAGATTAAAGAACAAGCCCTCAGTGCTCAGGAAATATGGAAATTTGGTGGGATTAGAATCTATTTGGAAAGGTTCTGTATTGATTCTGCGTTGGTTGTGCAAACGAGCAAAGAGCAGGTTTTACTGTTAGGAGTAAGCAGAGTTAGTGGGATTGAGTTACTAGTCTGTGTTATTATATTTTAAACTATTATTTCCACAAATTTTATGCATTCCAACTCCTTAGAATTGGGCAAATGGGACAGAAAAAATAGGAGAGGAGGAAAGAGGAAAAATTGAAAGAGAAAAGAAGGGTGGCTAGGTTAGTGGTAGAGTGTTAGTAATTTGCACACCTTTGTATGAGACCATGTGAGCCCTTGAAACTCTATCAACTTCTATGGCTTTGGGGAAATCTGCCTCAGAGTCTCCATCTGCATTAAGGCATTCCTAGCATCTGCTTCAGACAGCTCTGTGGAAATCAGGAAATGGGGGGAAAGGACATTTTAAGTAGAAGTTGTTTTAGAAAAAAACATTTTTAAAAGAAATATGGGGATCCATAGTACCATTATGGGACCTTCCCTGGTGGTTCAGTGGTAAAAAATCTGCCTGCAATGCAGGAGATCTGGGTTCAATCCCTGGGTCAGGAAGATCCCCTCGAGAAGGAATGGCTACCCACTCCAGTATTCTTGCTTGGGGAATCCCATGGACATAGGTGCCTGGTGGGCTACAGTCCACGGGGCTGCAAAGAGTTCAACACGACTGAGCAACTAACAGTAAGGTACCATTATCGTGACCCAACTTGACCTTCTAAAGCTTTCACCAAGTCTTTGGCACTGTTTTTAACGAAGCAAGCAGAAAAATTCCCTTGGCAAAGTCCATTCCCACCCCCCACATGAGTCTGGCAATCAGACATCCTGGGGAAGGTGGCTTGGAGTCTGGAGAGAGAGGCCTCCTCTGGTGACAATCTGAGTTTGGCTGATAAGCTAGTCTGAATCATGGAGGCAGTGTGATTGATAAAAGTTGTAGAAAACTTTGAGACCTTCTCAGATGACATTTATAAACATGGCAGATTTTGGAGCTTCAGGGAAATGCATTTCAGAGTTGGGTACCTTAGATAGACAAGTTTTCATGATCAGAGAGGCCTGGCATGTGCACAGAGTCTTGGGTTAGTTGTCTTTCTTATTTGAAAATTGGCTAAAGGCATGATCATGGCATCCAGGAGCATCTTATTCTAGAAGAGATATTCATGGATCCCACAATATTTGCCCATAGGCTACCACCCCAGGAAATTTGAGCAGAAGTGATTTGGAGTCAACTGGGCTCCAGCTCTGTTTCCTCCTGCCCTTTAGATGTACAAGGTCTGAGAGTGGATAAAGTGCAGTCAATTTAGTTACCAGTGCCCTTTCATTATTAGTCCCCTAAAAAAAATCTATAGTTAAAATTGAATGACAAGGAATACACACCAAATACAAGAATGTGAATTATATGGTATTGAAGCCCACAGTGTTCAAGGAAGAAAAAAACTAAATATGTGAGAAGGACTAATCCCAAGCAAATAAAAATTCTGACAATTGCCTTTTCAACCACAGGCTGCCAAGAGAGCTGTAAAAATGGCAAAGACTCAGTGCAAATCTTTCCCCCTTTTTATTTAAATGAGCACATCCTTGTGTATTATATATACTTAGGATGTCACCAATTTTGGAGGTAATCTTTTAGGTTAAGCATGTTCCCACATTAAACTGATAATTATCCTTCCTTCTCATCTTCTATCCCCCTGACACTCAACATGCTGGATTTTTGCTTCATGTTTTATTTATGGGACAGAATTAATATGCAGATTCACAAAAACGTAAAAACTCATAATTATTCATAAAGGGCTTTAAGGTTATTTAGTACATTTTTATGAAACTCTGGTTTTGTGGGAACGTATGTTTGAAAGTTGTGGAAGTCGAAAAAGGTTGAGTTCTAGGATGAAATATAATCCCCAGATGATCAAAATCTTTGAATAAAAGTATTTGTCAGTATTCATAATCTATATTTAAGTGAAATAATGGGCATTCATATCCTTGTAAATATATTCAAAACTGGCTTGGCAAGAGTGAAGGTCTAGTTAGGCATTTTTGATCACTAAGCAAAGGTAGCAAAAGACAGATTTTTTTGTTTGTTGCCTATCTGTACGTTCTTAAGTGCATTTATTTACAAATATGCTCAAGTCTAGGAAAAATGAACAGCAATTGGAATTGGATACATTCTATTCCTTCTGGAGTAAGCAGAAAGAATCAGATGGTCACTATTGATGGAGGTAACCATGACAGCCGAGTAGAACTGGGTAAAGAGCATCTGGGAACAGCCGTGAGGATGATGTCTCTATCTCTACCCTTTCCTACCCAGCGATGACTTGGCTTCTTCAGCCCACTCAAGATTGAGAACACTTTGATGGTGAAGGTGCCTTGTTGAACAAACTCTGGGGAGGGTGGTCCAAAAGCATTGACCAAAGTACGCGTGTGTTTTGAGGATGTTCCTACTGGAAACATCTGGAAATGTAAGATAATGAAATGCAAGGGGTAAGAAGCCCACGGGTGCTTTGGAAATTCCTCTTTACAATGGAGAGGCACGGGGAAATGGAATAGAAAGAGCATGGGCTTTGAATTTGGGACCTAGACCTAGAATTGAATCTCAGCTTTGACCCTCACCAGCGGGGTGATCTTGGGCAAGTCAGTTAACCATTCTAAGTCTTGGTTGACTCATCTGTTAGAGAGAGAGAGGGATAACACATACTTTCAAACAACTGTGAAATATAACAATATAATGAAAAAAAAAAAAAAACAATATAATGGATTTTAAAGTCTCATACAGCACCTGGCACATAGTAGGCATTGAAGAGCTGTCAGCTCTATTTGTTATGCTATATTATTTTGCTCTAGACTTTTTATTAATATTTCAACCTTAAATGCACATATTTGCTCACACACGAAGATGAAGATCTACAGAATCACCATGATCTTTACATTAAATGCAGCGATGGCTGAATGAGAGAGATGCTAATCTATTTTCATTGCCTAATGTACATTAAATTATTTCTAATAGTATCCTATTTACCAAAGGCTTACAAAACATAAATGTATATGAAAACAGAGCTATCTTCACAATTAGAATCATTTTGCCTGAGAGAAAAAAGAGAAAGAGTAATCCTCTTTTAGCAGCTTTACCATGGGTTTTGAGCACAGTTTTTATTGCATGCCCCCTCATGTTTATCTTCAGAGATAATACAATTGCATATTTGACATCCTTGAGGCTTTTTCTTCAGGAACACATATTTTTCAGTGAGGGTCAGGATGGACAGAGGGTAAAGGATGAAATGGGAGAATATTCCCAATTTTGTCATGATGGGCAGCTCTCCTATGAATGATATACAACAGCAGAAGCTAATTTTAAAATGACTCAATAAAAATACTGATAAATATTTAAGCCTCTTAAATACAGACATAACCTGCAGACATGACCGCCTGAGCAATGAGTTCCATTGATTTCATGAGAGTGAAATACCTGAATGAGCTCGCAGAGATTTCACTGGTCTGTTGAATGAGCAAAAATGTCAGATATCTGTATTTTACCTGATTTCTCCTATTTTCCTTTCCTAACTGGAAATGGCATCTAATGAGGAAATCTGAGTTATTCTGAAGATAACGCGATTGTATTACTTCATGGAGAGGAAGTTACATAGATTTCTTATGGCTACATATGATTAACCTGTTTGGTGCTTATATAAATATTATATATGCATGTTCATGTATAATATTTACATTCTTATCCACCTCCAGTCAATTGACAGCTTATTTTCACACTAGACTGAAACCCTGCTCTAGTAGGAAATTCTGTTGACTTTTGAGAAGGCTAATCCCATCATGGTTTGGAGGAATATACTCCATAAACTGTTCTGCCTGCAATATGGGAGACCGGGGTTCCATCCCTGGGTCGGGAAGATCCCCTGGAGGAGGGAATGGCAACCCATTCCAGTATTCTTGCCTGGAGAATCCCCATGGACAGAGGAGCCAGGAGGGCCACAGTCCATGGGGTCACAAAGAACTGGACACAGCTGAGTGACTAAGCACACACAGCACGCCATAAACTGTGGGGAATAAAGTCAATATAAGTATTCTTCACTCTGAGTTACTGCAGCAGACACTTAGCATGGGTTTGAAAGTGAAAGTGAAAGTCACTCAGTTGTGTCTGACTCTGCGACCCCACAGACTGCAGCACACCAGGCTTCCTTGTCCATCACCATCTCCCAGAGCTTGCTCAAACTCATGTCCATTGAGTCAGTGATGCCATCCAACCATCTCATCCTCTGTTGCCCTCTTCTCCTCTTACCCTCAGTCTTTCCCAGCATCAGGGTCTTTTCCAATGAGTCGGCTCTTCACATAAGGTGGCCAAATATTGGAGCTTCAGCTTCAGCATCAGTCCTTCCAATGAATATTCAGGACTTTCCTTTAGGATGGACTGTGATCTCCTTGCAGTCCAAGGGACTCTCAAGAGTCTTCACCAACACCACAATTTGAAAACATCGTTGCTGTTACCTCTTGGTTTTCTCACTGGCTTTTCCTTCCCTGCAACTTCCCAAAGCTCCGTTCCCACATGGTGATATTGATGGTATTACCAGGTTTCCAGGTGTCCTCAACTTAAAGCCAGAGTATCATCTCTGAGTCACCCCCAGACAGCTGTGTGGACACATCTCTCCCATCCTTCCATCACCTTCTATCATTTCCTCAGTTCTCTCCTGCTGCCAGACACAGACTCTCATCAAGTCCTGCCAAGACCCTCAGCATGGGGTCTTTGATTTCAGCTGCCTCCACAGCTGCATCTAGAACCCCTAAACCCCTCCACCAGATCCATCAGCCTCCTCCTCTTTCCTTCTCCATCAGGCACCTGCACAGCTTAAGAGACCAGAGTTCAAGTGTCTGCTTGGTTGGCAAGCTGCCTTTATAACATCCAACCATCTGGAACCCAGCACACTGGCTCATCTTTGTCACATGTTGTAAATTGTAGGCACTATATCTTTTAAAGTTTTCTGTAAAACCCAGTATGACAGTAGGTAAAGGAAGGCTTTTGATATGAAATATCCATCTGAAGATGGATATGTTTTTTGAAAGTAAATGTTTTTTGAAAGTGATTTTTTAATTTCACAACTTGTTCAGTCTCTAAGTCCTGTTCTACTCCTTGAGACCCCAAGGACTGCAGCATGCCAGGCTTCCCTGTCCTTTGCTATCTCCTGGAGTTTGCTCAAATTCATGTCCATGAATTTGGTGATGCTATCTAACCATCTCATCCTCTGCCACCGTTTTCTTAACTCATACCTGAGTCCATTTCCCTTGAGAAAAATGGAAGCATGAAAAGACCTAAACTCTCATTGAGTGTCATTCCTAACCCAAGTCCCCACACTCAATATGGCTACTTTTATATTTGTGTGTTAGTGGAGGTGGGGGTAAGGGGTACTGTTCCCTTCCAGACCTTCTTCTATATATTTGCATATGCATATATCACAGGGATTTTTGGTGCAGCTGTTTGGGGGAAATATTTCCTCTTTCTTCTAAAGTTAAACACTGTCCAGGTGATGGATTTCACAGCTTGAGCAACTTCCTGCTTGAAATTTACCATACTCTGTTGCTCATGTGTCTTTGTCCCTGTGACCATCCTTCTATCTTTGCTCTTAACACAATGCACAACTTGGATGCAAAACTTTGTAATCTTTAGAACATTGTAGCCATATGTAGGACATTATAGAAAGTAACAAAGGGACTTTTGCTGTTGTTTGCTTGTTTGGTGGAACTGCTTTTCCATTTCAAACACTATCAAAACACTGCAAAAGCTATAAAGCTCCAAGGATGCCTCTGAAAGGCTGGGCTGACTGCAGCCTAGCCCTCTACCCCCACCCCCATCTCCCAACGTGTGTAAAGAAGTGACTGGATCCACTTGAGTTTGAGAGAAATCGCTTGTACCCTGATGAAGTGCTCAATAATTCCGTGGTTGGAAGCTGAACTCTGGATCCCAGAATTGGCCAGCTCGTATACATCCCCCTCTCTAACCAACTGTAGGGTCTTGGAATTTAATATACTTTCAAGTGAGTTTTAGTACGTGTGACATTTTTTAACCAAAAGCCAAGTTCAGAGGAACTGCAGTTTGGTGAGACAGTTCTCAAGATGTGCTGTTGTGTCTTAATGGGATCCTGATCTCAGAGGTGAGGCAGTACAACCTCGGGCTTAATAAGGATGCAAATTTCTCACTTCCCTTAGAAGCATGGTAGTTAATGAATTTAGCTAAAAGGAGAAGCCCCCGAAACCCATCCAGATGCAGAGAGTTTCCCTCATACAATTGGTTAAACTAAGCTAATGATGTTAATGAAAATTACCCAGTACTTTTCCTATCTAATGTGGTCAAGTTACTTTGAGGCCCCCCGGTTTTACCTACCCCAAGGGAAGGAGGGACAGTGATAGTATCATTCCCCTGAAAGTGTTGGGTTTCTGTTTATTTTCAACACAGGCAGCTGGTAAGTAAATTTATCCTCAAAAGGAGTGACCCTTTTAATGGTTCTCATTTACCTGGGGAAAAATAAAAGTAACTCATTTATGCTCACTTAGCCTTAGTTCCCCATTCTTGGTCCCAATTGATATACCTGGGAAATGGTTTTCACCAACATTGTCAAGTCGAGTTCATTGGTGAGGGCTGCCTGGATTGAGAGTGTGGTCTAGGGGCACACCAGGGCTGTGTGGAAATGCACGGTGTGGTTGATTAGTGGTGTCTGGGGCCGTGATTAGTGAAGTCTGCTAAAGAAGGGGTCTGGAAAGGACTGTTCTTTTATATTAGCTGTTGCTGTTAGTTACCATGGGATTCATTTAGCCCATGGATTTAGGCACACTTTAGCCTTTCATTTTGGACAACAGATGACAGCAATCTTGGCATTTTTGAGTTTCTCTAGAAGGGACCTCTTGAAAATCTAGAGCTCTAAGGATTTCTAAACACTGCATTGATCCTTGGAGAAATGACAGAGCAAAGGCAGAAAGAAGGTGTGTTCAGGGGACCCTGGAAATTAAGGCCCAGCCTGTTTATTTTGAAAATACTGAAGCCTGCCTTTTCTGCCCTCTCAAATCTTAGCTTTTCTTTGGAAAATTTTTTGAAATTCCCTGGGTATAGTTAGCAGTGTTCCAAAGGGTGCTCACTTACACTCTGTGCTAGCGATGATGATTCTAAGACCTATCCAAGACCCTCTGAGTCAGATGTTTTGGGGAAAGGCCTGGGAATCTGCCTTTCCATATATTCTCCTCCCTCAGTTCAGTTCAGTTCAGTTCATTTCAGGCGCTCAGTTGTGTCTGACTCTTTGCGACCCCATGGACTGCAGCATGCCATGCTTCCCTATCCATCACCAACTCCCAGAGCTTGCTCAAACTCGTGCCCATTGAGTCAGTGATGCTATCCAACCATCTCATCCTCTGTCATCCCCTTCTCCTCCTGCCTTCAATCTTTCCCAGCATCAGGATTTTTCCCAATGAGTCAGTTCTTCGCATCAGATGGCCGAAGTATTGGAGTTTCAGCTTCAGCATCAGTCTTTCCAATCAATATTCAGGACTGATTTCCTTTAGAATGGACTGGTTGGATCTCCTTGCAGTCCAAGGGACTCTCAAGAGTCTTCTCCAACACCACAGTTCAAAAGCATCAATTCTTTGGTGCTCAGCTTTCTTTCTCCTCCCCCAGGCAGGACCAAATACATAATTTGTATGACTCAATACAAAATGAAAATTTGGAGCCTCTTATTCAAAAAATTATTAAAATTTAAAAACAGTGTCAACAGAGCATTAAACCAGGTAGGGAGTGGGGGCAGGCTTCTAAGAGAAAGCTGGCCTGCCTCCAAATTATTCTGATGTGTACCAAAGTGTTAGAATCCTGAATTAGTACTTTACCCAGAAAGACAGAAGTGAGACTATTCAGTTCATCCATCCCTCCCAAGTGATGGGGGTGGGGACACAGATGGGTCAATGTCAAGCAAATTCCCAACCCCCTCTAACAGAGAACTGTGTGTGTGCTAAGTCACTTCAGTCATGTCCAGCTCTTTGTGACCCCATAGACTGTAGCCCTTCAGGTTCATCTGTCCATGAAATTCTCCAGACAAGAGCACTGAAGTGGGTTGCCATTCCCTTCTCCAGGGGATCTTTCTGATCCAGGAATTGAACTCGGGTCTCCTGTATCTGCTGCATTGCAAGCGAATTCTTTACTACTGAGCCACTGGGAAAGCCCCTAATAGAGCACTGGAGGCTGAGAATTCCCCAGCCCTACTTGGCACCCTGTAAGAGCTCCACCAACAATGGCATTTAGATGGTTTCTAAAATCTCAGCTCCCCTCTAAATATTCCCAGCTTGATGGCATGGAAAACTCATGGCTGTTTTCATGGGATCCTCCTTGCCTCCTGACTCACTCAATGAGTTATCTAACAAAAACCAAACTAAATAAGGCCTGCAATTCAGTAGACCACCAGAGAATTATTAGAAATCCATTTACACACCAATTCCTAAGGCTCATTTGTTGGACTATCCAGTATAACTGCCACCACTGAAACCATTCACTGCCTATACTGTGTTTGAGCTCCACAAAAAGGTTTGGAATTCAAGTTTCCACTTCTGTAATAAAGATATTGGTTATCAACTTATGTCAGTGTCTTCATTTATAGAAGCAGCAGATACAGACTTCTAAGACTTCTTAATATCTTGCTTTTAATAATCTTATTGTTTTTGTACTTTTTTTTTCTGCACAAAGCATATATTGACCATGACCCTGCTCGTGTTCTTCCTAGTGCCTAGAGATAAAATGTCTTCCTCAGTTTTGCATTTCAGACTAATCCAGCTAATATCTTATGGGGGAAGATTGAAAAAAATCATAAACTGCAAGATAATAGCAAATTGTGATTAAAAAACCCAGTAATGAAAAGAAAATGAGAAGATGGCAAGCAGTTGCTCTGTATCCTGAAACCAAAGGTATCCTCCTTGAGGAAGATCACAGTCCATGTTTTTTGGTTTGTAAGTGAGAAATAATGAACTCAAGCCTTTAGAAGCAAAAAAAGAAAAAAAAAAAAAAAAAAAGGAAGAAGGAAGATAAGAAAGAAAGAAACCATGCTGCATTTGAGTCCTTAATCCAGGTCACTGGGAGGGACCTGGCTTCTCTGTTCCTTTTGGTTCCTCACCTCCCCCTTCCTCAGTTTCCTGTCCTGAGACAGTATCTTCTTGTGCTGTCAGAGATAGCCATTGCAAGTCCAGGTACCTACTTAACAGACCCAGCAGATGGAAGGAAGGAAGTTGCTCAGTCACGTCTGACTCTTTGCAACCCCATGGACTATACAGTCCATGGAAATCTCCAGGCCAGAATACTGGAGTGGGTAGCCTTTCCCTCCTCCAGGGGATCTTCCCAACCCAGGGATCGAACCCAGGTCTCCCTCATCACATTGCAGGTGGATTCTTTACCAGCTGAGCCACCTCTATCTCATTGGCTCTAGAAAGACTTTAGAGGCTGATCCTCATTGGTCAGTCTTGAGTCACATGTCAGAACCAATCACTGTGGCCAGAGCTAGGTTTAATACTTTGAAACTTCCTGGAAAGGGTTTGCCCTCTTCCTCCACAATCTCACTGACTAAATGAGATTTAGTCTATGATTTAGTCATTGATTTCAAAGGGAAATTTGAATTTTGCTTTGAAAGGAAGTGGTGAGAAATGCTCAGAAGGTATTTGCAACAGAGGTCCACCAAAGGAAATGCCAACCTGAAATCTGATGAGAGGCATCCAGCCTTGCAAAGAGTGGAATGGGAAGGAACATTCCAGACAGGAGTGGTAGGAAAAATTGATGCTTAAAAGAAACTAATGAAAGGTCATTGTGTGTGAAGGGTAGTGAGCCAGGGCACCAGTGACTTGACATGAGTTTGGAGAGATCAGCAAGGATTAGATCTTTAGAATATTTTAGGCGAAGGGCGTAGAACCCATCATGACTCTTCCTTTTCATAATATATGACAGAGTTGTTTAGAGATCTTTTAGAAAAATCTCTTATTTAAATTTACTAGATTTTTGACATTTTAGCTACTCTGTTCCATAAGGGACAGACTACCTTAAAAGTAGCAAAACAACACATCATCACATTTGACTTGGAGATGTTTGATGCTAGCTAACCAACTATTTAAGAAGCTTTTGATTTCAAGATGTAAAGACGCCACCAGGCTGTTACTGTTTAGACCAATTTAGACCTCCAATCTTTTAAATTTGCACAAAAATTCTAAATGCATTACATGCTGCTAAGACTTTTCAGATTCAACTAGAACAGGAGCATTTTATTTCCTGAGGATATGGAAGTTTGCTTGTATTAGCTGTATTTAGAAAATTATTCAAAAACTTTCTAAGTCAG